>NC_080201.1:44351159-46988741 GCF_030028045.1 Hippopotamus amphibius kiboko | reverse complement strand
TGGCGGGTGGTGGCCTGACAGAGGCGGGGCCAGGCAGGGACAGCTTCGAGGAGGCTAGGTGAAGGAGCAGGACCGGGATAGGAATTGTACCGGGGTGGGGTGGGGTGGGGGCGGCTACAGAGAGGTGAGCCTTTCAGGTGTAAAGGTTCAGAGGCAGGAAGACGTGAGTCGCAGGTGGGGAAGCGGTAACGTTTGTTTTAGGGAGGAGCCAACGTGAGGGGACCGCAGATGACGTAGGCGGGACACGAGGGAACTGTGGGCGCAGAAGCTGCGTGAGAGCATGCCTGGCTCCAGCAGCTCTAGGAGGGGCCATGTTCTACCATCCTCTCTCTTCCCCTCTTCTAGAAAATCACTTCCAGACGCCACTGAGGACCTGAAACCTGTCAGTCATCAAGGAACCGGACTGTGCCCCTCCCCCAGCTCTTGGTCTGGGTGTTGACAGCTGCTTTTTCTAGGTTGGGGACCTGTCTCTCCGTCCCTTATTTCCTCCCACCCACTGTGGTGTCTCCTTGGCCATCTGCCTCAGCGGATATACCAGCCATTTCTTTACCTGCTCCATTTTGTGACCTGAAGTCACCGTGATAGAAATTCAGGGTGTGCATCTTACTGTAGAGCTTCTCCGTGGAAATAAAACATCAATCTTGTTTCCCTAAGACTTTGGCAAATTTTGTTCTTTAATTCTACATCAACGGCCTGGATCTGGGAGGAGGGAAGAGAGGTTCAGGGGGAGGTAACTCGCCTTCCTCCTGAGAGGGGTATACAAGATGGGCCGAGACAGAAAAGGCGGGGTGGTCCTGACAAGAGGCAGCTAGCGGCACGTCCCTGGTGGCGCGGTGGTTAAGACTCCTCCCTCCCAATGCAGGGCGCATGGGTTTGATCCCTGGTCAGGGAACTGGATCCCACATGCATGCTGCAACTTCTACTCCATGAATGTACCAATGAAACAGACAGAGGTTGGGGCGCAGGCTGAGCCCAGGCTGATCACCAGCCGAGCGGCCCTGGGCACGGGGAGGGGAGTCTGCAGTTAGAGTCTGAGCGACATCCCACCAGGCCCACACAGTGAGCCCAGACTAAGGAGCCCCACCTCTCCCTGACACCTCTGACGTCCTCAACATCCTCGTGGGGACCCAGGAAATAAAAGGAGGGCAGGAAGCACGCTGCCAGCTTAAGTGACTCCCTCAGAGATTGCACGTCCCCTGAGGGCACAACCCCTGTCTGCTTTGATCACTGTTCTATCCCGAGGGCTTAGCACAGGGTGGACCTCACACAGTTGATGGATACCTGAAAGAAGCCGGGCCCAAAATGGACTTGGGGGAACCAACTTGATGTGTATCCTCTTCTCACTTTTTTAACATAACTATTTATTTATTTATTTTTGGCTGTGTTGGGTCTCCGTTGCGGTGCACGGGCTTCTCTTGTTGTGGAGCACAGGCTCTAGGTGGACGGGCTTCAGTAGTTGCAACACGCAGGCTCAGTAGTTGTGGCTCACGGGCTTAGTTGCTCCGCGGCATGTGGATTCTCCCAGGACCAGGGACCGAACCTGTGTCCCCTGCATTGGCAGGCGGATTCTTAACCACTGAGCCACCAGGGAAGTCCCCTCATCTCACTTTTGTCCTTAAACGGGGGCTCCTGGGGTACAGTCATCTCGGGTTTCACCCAGGCAGGGAGGGCCTTGCAGTACCGCCTTGCAGCCACAGGGAGGAGAGCACGGCCACCCCTGGGGCTGACACTCAGTCCTTTCAGCTGCCTGACAGCTGGCTTTCTGGAGTGTGGGTGAGGGAGAGAAACTGCTGGACCTCAGGTCGCCTCATGCCAATTCCTGAGGGACTGAGGGATAAGCTGAGGCGGTCAACATGGTTCTGGACTTGGGGTGTTCTTGGCCCAAAGGGCTGAAAGCCACCCTCTAAAGTTGAAAGCACAAGCTGAAGCGGGCTAAGGTCCTCGGGTGTAAAGCACTCTCATAAAACGGCAGGCCGCCCCTTTCTCTTGCTGGGGCCTCTGAAGTAACCTCTTCATGTAGCCTCTGACTTTCATTTTTTCCCTAACATCCATTCTCCCACGGCAGCCAGGGAGGATCCCCTGCTCAGAATTCCCCACAAACTCCAGTAGTCATAAAATAAAATCCCAACTCCTCACCACGGCTCAGTATGACTTGGCTCTGGCCTCCCTGTCAACCCGGACCTGCTGGGAAAGGTTCCCCAGGAACACCGCTGTTAACCTGTCCCCGGAATCTGAGCTCTTCAGAAGGTTGGAACTTTAATGACTTTTGGTCTAAATTCAAATCCCCAAAGCAGCTTATCCAAGGACACCGACCCAATTGCTATCACAGCACCTTGTTTTATTTTCTTCACAGAGCTTCTTCTCTGAAATGATATTGTTTCCTCCTTTTTTGTTAGGTTATAATCTGTCTCTCTTTAACTTAAACATAAGCTTCACAGGACAGGTACCCTGTCCATCTCGAATCCTCAGCGCCAAGAGCCAAAATGGCTGTTTAATAAGTATTTGGGATTAGAGAATGAAAGGAGAGATGAGAGTTAAGTGGGCTCAATCCGGGAAGTCTTCCTGGGAGACGTTTAAGCAAAGCGTACACAGGGCAGAGGGTGGGCGGCAAAGGAAGAAACCAGACCTGCTGGGCAACGCGGCTGCTTTCTTGAGTGTGACCACAACACTGGCAGAGGGAGGAAAGGATGGGACAGGGATGCCCTGGGCTCTGCCCCCTGATAGCCCACACCCAGCCCCCTTTCTCTCCAATGATTCTAGGCTTTTCACCTAGATGTTCACCAAGACCCTGAGGTCCCCGTGGGCATCGCTTCAAATCCGTCAAATCTGTCTTTGAACCCAGGAGGCTGACTCCCAGCCCCTAGGTGTGTCTGTAATGTAGCAATCAGGGCTGGGCCTCGCCTCCTACCCACACTCAAGTTCTGGCAGATGTGGGGCGGGGTGGGCAAAGGCTTGTGGGAAAACAGGGGTTTACTGGTATTTTTCGAGTGGGAACTAGGAGATCAAGCCGACTTGGAGCTGGGGTGATGCAGAGCCAGGCTCTGTGGCTCTGCTGCCTCCACTAACCCTATGGGATGCGGCCAACACTGAATCCCGGGCAGATGAGCCTGCCACCCGTTAGCTGAACTGCTGAGATCCTCTGCCAGGGAGGAGCCTCCACCCTCTCCTCCCCCACCTGCCCAACCACTGGACACTGGACACTCCGGGAACACAGACTCACTGAGGCAGTTTGGATGGGGAAAGGGAGGGAACTTCGAGAGAGACATTAGATTCCAGAGGAGCATTTACAGCACATATCATGCAAAGCCAAAATTGCCCTTGAAAATCCATCAGGAAGGTGCCAGATGGAAACCATTCATAAGTCTAGCACAGCCGTTCTTTTTTCCTCAGAATAAGAACAGAATTTCTTTGGTGGTGCACATGAAGTAGTAGGCTTGTATTTAGAGGCATTGTATAAAAGTACCCATCTTTAAACACTAGAATTTTGAACACAAGAACTAGAGGACTTACTTTCTTTCTTTTTCTTTCTTTCTTTCTTCCTTTCTTTCTTTCTTTCTTTCTTTCTTTCTTTCTTTCTTTCTTTCTTTCTTTCTTTCTTTCTTTCTTTCTTTCCTTCTTTCTTTCTTCTTTCTTTCTTTTTGCAGGATCTCGTTAATTGTTTAATATTCATTACATGTTAAAATAACATTTTATTTTATTTTTTTTTAAATCTCTTTATTGGAGTATAATTGCTTTACACTGTTGTGCCAGTTTCTGCTGCACAACAAAGTGAATCAACTATATTTATACATATATCCACATATCCCCTCCCTCTCACGACTCCCTCCCACCCTCCCTATCCCAGCCCTCTAAGTCATCACCCATTATCAAGTTGATCTCCCTGTGTTATGCAGCAGCTTCCCAGCAGCTATCTATTTTACATCTGGTAGTGTATATATGTCAATGCTACTCTCTCACTTCGTCCCAGCTTCCCCTTTGCCCCCCACCCTGTGTCCTCAAGTCTGTTCTCTACATCTGCATCTTTATTCTTGCCCTGTCACTGGGTTCATCAGTACCATTTTTTTTTTTGATTCCATATATATGAGTTAGCATTTGTTTTTCTCTTTCTGGCTTACTTTACTCTGTATGACAGACTCTAGGTCCATCCACCTCGCTACAAATAACTCAATTTTATTCCTTTTTATGGCTAAGTAATATTCCATTGTATATATATGCCACGTCTTCTTTATCCATTCATCTGTTGATGGGCATTTAGGTTGCTTCCACGTCCTGGCTATTGTAAATAGTGCTGCAATGAACATTGTGGTACCTATTTCTTTTTGGATTATGGTTTTCTCAGGGTATATGCCCAGGACTGGAATTGCTGGGTCATATGGTAGTTCTAAATAGTTTAAGGAACCTGCATACTGCTTTCCATAGTGGCTGCACCAGCTTCCATTCCCACCAACAGTGCAGGAGGGGAAGGACTATCTTTAAACACACACTTGGTGTGGCAAGATGCTCATACTATAGAGGCATCTGGGATCTGAGGCAATCACAGTTTCACCCTGGGGCATATGCTCATTGAGTACCATTAACGCCCTAGTTCTCAGTTTTCATTTGGCAAGAGCATAGGTTAATTGAAATTAATGCATGTCTGCTCAGAGCTACCACCTGTGGCTGTGCAGGCTGCATGCCGCGGAAGGACGCCTGGTGGAGAGGACTAATGGGGTTAACTGCAGCCTTGCCCCCCGACTCTCAGGGCAGGGATCTAATGCATACCAGGCACCGGGTGGGCTGGCCGAGGCCCTTGGTAGGACACAGTACAGCAGAGGAGCGATACAGGTGCAGGCTCTGGAATACGCTGGCCTTGCCACACCCTGGCTGTGTGACGTTGGGTGAGTTGTTTAACCTCTATGTGCTGTGGCTCCTCAGCCTACAGAACGGGGATAATTGTAATACCTGCCTCACAGAAACACTGTGATAGTTCAATGAGATCATGCACTTGGCACAAGGCCTGCCCCAGAGTGAGCCATCAGTAGGTTGGCTGAGGTTATTACCAGCCGCATTGGCAGGAGGTGGGAAAGAAAACACAGGGAAATCAGTTTGTTGCAAAAGAACTCTGGAGCCCAGCAGACGACGGGCTCGGGCTCGTCTGCCACACAGGATGACCCAGGCCTGCGTGCTCCTCCACCAGCGGGTCTGATTGGACCTCATTATACGATACCGGCTCTTCTTGGTGGAGTCTTCATTCTGCTCCTTCTTAACTCAACTCATTCATAGTTGACCCTGTGCTGACAGAGTGGTGGTAAATGAGCTCCTCTAGTCCCTGTGAATTCATTGGTAAGAATTCATTACACATAAAACTTTGTGTCCTCCAGAAAACCTTTTTGGGAGGTACTCCACCCACCCATCTGTCATTTTCTCACTCCAGGAGAGCACCAACCTTCCATGACATCTGCGGTGACACGGTCATCTGTGCTTAGCGGGCGGTCCTCAAGCACCGTCTCCTCAGGTAGCTCTGCAAAGGGGGAGGGGCCGTTAGAAAGACAGAGGAGGCTCCCTGAGGCTAAAGAGGGGCAAGATGTCAGGGACTGAGGTGTGGAGGTAGGAGGAGAATTGAAGTACCAGCTTCTGGGGTTCTTGAAGATTGTTGGTGGATGAGATCCAGCCCTCCTTCCCCAGTCCTGCTGACTCTGTGCATCGCATCAGGTTGGGGTAAAGAGCCCATCCTGAAATGAGGTCTTGCCTTGTCCTGGCAGTACCCATCTCTGTTCCAGCACCTCCCTATTACACCAGAAACTGATTGGGCCACCTGAGCCTCCTTGAGGAGAAGGCTGCTTGATGAGGATGTTTTGTCACTTTGAGATGATACAATTCCCAAGCTGGAGGAATGGGGTGGGGAGCAGAATAAGCTCAACGAAATGGTGTAGGCGCTCAAAGTTCAGCACCTAGAGCCCATCTCCAACTGGGTAGCTCTAAGACCTGTTTTTCTTTTTTTTTTTTTTTTAACAATTTTTTAGAAATTAATTAATTAATTAATTGGCTGCGTTGGGTCTTCGTTGCTGTGTGCGGGTTTTCTCTAGTTGCAGCAAACAGGGGCTACTCTTAGTTGCGGTGCGTGGGCTTCTCATTGCGGGGGGTTCTCTTGTTGTGGAGCACAGGGTCTAGGCACACAGGCTTCAGTAGTTGTGGCACACGGGCTCAGTAATTGTGGCTCACAGGCTCTAGAGCGCAGGCTCAGTAGTTGTGGTGCATGGGCTTAGTTGCTCTGCAGCACGTGGAATCTTCTGGGACCAGGGATTGAACCCATGTCCCTTGCATTGGCAGGTGGATTCTCAACCACTGTGCCACCAGGGAAGTCCATAAGACCTGTTTTTCTATTCTTTTTCTTCTTAGCTCAAGGCAGTTACCTCTCCTGAAGACCCAAGAGTAAAAGATGGGCAGCTGGATAACAGGTCCAGTCCCAAAGGAAGAAAGCATACAAGTTGATGGAAGGATGATCAAATTCTAAGGTATCCAATCTAGCATAGGTTGAATCCACCTCTGCTAAGCTAGGGGCATATACAGATATAGTTCCTGACCTCAATAACTTGATATTCTAAGAGGGAAGAACACAGGTTACTCTAGGTACGATACCAGAGAGACGCAAATGAATTGCTATGGCAATTCCGAGAAGGGAAAAGTTTGGAGTGGGGATGGCGGATGATGGGAGACATCAGGGAAGCTTTATCCAAGATGAATGTTGGGTTCTGAAGACAAGAGATGAGAGAACGGCATTTTAGGCACAAGAGGGTAGCATGGGCGGCTGCTTGGAGGAGGAAAAAGAAGGGTATCTTTGGTAAGGAGTCCAGTTCGGCCAGAAAGTGAGGTATGTGCAAAGGGAATAAAAGAAGGAAAAGTTAGAAAGGTGGGTTGGGGTCAGAGCATGGAAGGCCTCCAATGCTAGTGTGGGGAGTTTAGACAGAATTGGATAGAGTGGAAAAAAACCTCAATTATAAGAGAGGAAGGAAGAGACATAAGGAAAAGAGAAAAAGACAAGAGGAGAGGTTGCTTGGGTGCCACTGCCAATCCCTTGGAGGGACAGGTCGGACCTGTCTCCATCTCAACTCCATGTGTATGAAGAACATCATTGCCGGCCCACCTGCCGAGTGCCTGGGGCAGAATGTGAATTGAGAAATCCAAGGTAAGTGCAGAACAGTCCACACCTCCCCTTCCCAGAGCCCTGGGATGGCAGGCGACATGATCTGGGGGTGAGTCAGTGGGGTGGGGACCTCAGTTCTGCTCACATCTGCCTCCATGGGAATATAAAGGGCAAGGCTTGCCTTGCTCAGAGCACCCCAAACTTGATACCATGAAGATCCCAGTTCTTCCTGCTGTGGTTCTTCTCTCTCTCCTGGCACTCCACTCTGCTCAGGGGGCTGCCCTGGGCAGTTCTGAGGTGAGCACATCACCTGGGTTCTCTTTCTCTTACACCTGTTAGCTGACGTACTCCTCCTCAATTTCTTTATCCTCAGTCAGTCACTGGATAAGCGGCCCTTATCTTTGACTGCTACCAGAGGCTGGATGAGAAGCCGGGGATCTGAGGAAGGGAAGAAAGGAGGAAGGAGGCAATGCATTCCTGAGAAGGGGCAGAGAGGCTTATATTTCTGGAAAGGGTGGTAAAGAGTGGCATAGAGGCTGGACATCCTGAGAGGAGACAGGGGCTGAGGTTGCTCGCCTGGGGGTTCAGCCCCACCTTTACCTTGTTTGTATCCCTGGGAATGGTTCCCAGGTGGCTGGAAGGACCCTGCTACCTCTGGAGCCTAGGCCATAGCAAGAATCCTTCGGAGCCGGTCTCCAGGAAAAATACTGTGGTCCCTCTCTCTGCACCTTATCCCACTGTGGGGGAGAATGTCGGTGCTGGATTTGCAAGCCCCCGATAGGGGTCACCAGACTCCACTGCTTAGGATGAGAGCAAGTGATGTGGGTGAGCAAGAGGGCTGGTGCGGCCTCAGGGGAGGTGGAGGGAACTCGCCCAGCCTGAAAGGGGACAGTCTGTATGCCACCAGACGGCTGCTAAGTGGGAAAACATACCCGGTGTGGCCGCGGTTTAAAAATTTTCAAGAGAACATGGAAACCCGATTTATGAATTCTTCCTAATTAAAAAGGTTTAATTCAAATTAAAAAGCAAGCCAAATTACAAGATCTAAATATTTGGGGCTAACCTGTAGGCTACCTGTTTGTGACCTCTGTTGTGGGAAGGAGGAAACGAGGGGCAGCTGACGTCGGGAGGGTGACAGACGGGAGGCACTGCGCGGTCCGGGGGTGAGGGGAGGGCGGTTACCAGCTGGAGCAGGGAAACGGAGACCCGGACTCTGGTGGCCATCAAGTCACAAAGCCAGCCAACCTCCATCAGCTAAAGGCAGGCAGGGCACCTCAGAAACTTGGCTCCCACCTGCCTGCTAATCTCCTGCACCCAGCTCCACGGGCTAGGCCTTGGGTGTCTCAGGAACACCCCGAATCTGCAGCAGAACCACACCAGCTCGTTTTTCTTGGGAGGAGTCCTCTTTCCCCACCCTCTCCTCCTGCTGCCTGCAGTGGATGCGGGCCTGGGCTTGACTTCTCTGTCTCCCGCATGCCGCTCTCCAGCCCCTTCTTGCGACATCTGCGAGACATCTGCGCCCGCCGTACTGGGACAGAGTGGGTTACCGGGCCCGGTGGTGGAGAATGGGACTGGCCTGTGGAGGGAGGCTGAGCTGGCAGAGAGGGTTTGGGGAAGGGGATTTGCCATCCTGTGGTCATTTGGCCCCTTTCTCCCCTTTGCTTTCCAGGCAGAAACCACCACTGGGAATTATGAGGCAGGACCCGAGGAGGTAAACCACCGTTTCCCCAACCATCTGACTATGAGTTTGTGCCCTATCTCTTCATGTTCCTTAGTAACTTTCTTAACACCCTGCCTCTTTGCCTAGGCCTTTTACGCCCAGTTCCTGAACATTGACAAGTTGCGATCTGTAAGTTTAATTCTCTCGTGTAGCCCCCGTAAATATCCACATCCTAAAGGAGACCGATGCCTGGGGAGAGAGCTTGCAGAGCTGACTTGGTCCTTCACCTTTCGCAGAGGGCTAGGGCCTAAGCTCTGTCCTTCCCTGGAACTGACCCTCTTCTCATCTCTTTCTCTCTCTGCAAAGGTTTTTAAGAATGATGAATTCCTGAACTGGCATGCCCTCTTTGAGGTAAGTTCGTGGGTGCCCCTTCTCTCCTGGTTGTTTGCCTGGGTAACGGCAACACATTCTAGTCTAGCCTTTTTGGTTCTTTCCTGGATTCTCGCAGGGAGTAACTGTCCTGCTTGGATGCTGTCCAACTGAAGAAAGCTTTCCCGGGAGGCTGCCGTGGCCACACCTTATTTTCCTAACGTGGACCACAGAGACAATCCCTTAAAAGGAAGACCTTAATCAGTCAAGAGTTTATTTGAATCCCCTCATCCTCCAGGAGGAAAATGAGGCCCTAAGTTGGGTGACCTACCTGAGCTTAGAAGGCCAAGTCAGTGGCAGCGCTGGAATTAGAGCCTGTAGTTTCTGACTCTACACATGCTTGCTACCTACCCTCAAGGCAATGTCTTCAGTTCTCTGAGCCTCAGTGTCCTCATCGGTGATGTGGGGACGATGACAGTACCGACCTCAAAAGATGGCTGCAAAGATCAAATGAAATCATGCCTGTAAAGCAGTCAGTACAAGGCCGGCACAGAATAAAGGCTCAGGAAATAGGAATTCTTACTGTAATTATAAGACAATGATACTGTCATGACTACAGAGGGCTCTTCAACAAGTGCTTACTGATTCATGTTCACCTGACCTGTAATACATCACTCTCATTTTCTTTTTCTGTTTCAGTCTATCAAAAGGAAACTTCCTTTCCTCAACTGGGATGCCTTTCCTCGGGTAAGAGGCGGTGGGCATCAGGAGAGAAAGGAGGCTGGGGGTGAGGGAAAAAGCAGAGGATCTGAGTGGGAGAGGGGGGAAGGTGAAAGGAGGATAAACCTTCTTCCAATCAAAGCTAAGTAAGTCAGACAAAGACAAATATATGATATTGCTTACATGTGGAATCTGAAAAAAAGGCTACAAGTGAACTTATCTACAAAAAACAGAAAGAGAGTTACAGATGTAGAAAATAAACTTATGGTTACCAGGGCGGGGTGGGGGTAAAGGGAGGAAGGGATAAGTTGGGAGATTGGGATCAACATATACACACTACTAGATATAAAATAGATAACTAATAGGGACCTACTGTACAGCACAGGGAACTCTACTCAATACTCTGTACTGGCCTATATGGGAAAAGAATCTAAAAAAGAGTGGATATATATATATGTATAACAGATGCACTTTGCTGTACACCTGAAACTAACACAACATTGTAAATCAACTATACCCCAATAAAAATTTAAAAAAACAAGACAAAAAACAAACAAACAAAGCTAAGGGAAATCACAGCTACTATAACTCAGAGGAGACCAGAAACATAGACCAGGGCAGAGATTCCTTTCCACCAGGGCCCCACCCTATTCTGGGCTTCCATAGGACTCTGGCTTCCCATACCCAAGGTCTCCAATCTGATTGTACCCTCTCTTCCTCCAGCTGAAAGGACTGAGGAGTGCAACTCCTGATGCCCAGTGACCAGCCCCTTCAAGACCCAGCACTGCTGATACCACTGAAAGAGGGGGCTGGTGTGGGACCTGATCACTATCCTATGATCACTCTCTGCTGCCTCAGTAACTCTAATAAAATGTTTTCCAAACAAACAGCTCCTGTATCTGCATCTCTGTCCTTATCCTATTGGGCTGTAAAAATGAATTAAGATGGAGTGGGGTCCAAGGCTGATAGGCAGAAATCCTGACTTCTGAGAGGGTAGTAAGTGGTGAGATAGGAGGAAGTGGGAGGGGCATGTCAAGCTGGCAAGAGACCCCCTGTGTCTCAGCTCCTTAGTACTGGTTGACATCCTTGAGGAGCGTGAAGCTGGGAGCAGCTTGGTAAGATGCCCAAGGAAGCAAACCTGCCCTCTGAATTCCTGGCACCCTCCCTGACCTGCCTTCTGGGACCCTGATTCCTTTGGCGTTGGCGATTTGGTATAACAGAGCTATCTGGAATCCAAGGCTCAGGACCCAGCTTAAATCATAAAAGCCCATCGGAAATCCTTTTTTTTTTTTTTTAATTAGGTAGTATAAATAAAGAAAGCTAGTGGTATGACCCTGGACCTTTCTAAGCCTCCTTTCTTTCTTTCTTTTTTTTTTTTAATAAATTTATTTATTTATTTATTTATTGGTTGCATTGGGTCTTCGTTGCTGCACGCGGGCTTTCTCTAGTTGCTGCGAGCGGGGGCTGCTCTTCATTGTTGTGCACAGGCTCCTCATTGTAGTGGCTTCTCTTGTTGTGAAGCACGGGCTCTAGGCGGGTGGGCTTCAATAGTTGCGGCACATGGGCTCAGTAGTTGTGGTGCATGGGCTTAGTTGCTCCATGGCATGTGGAATCTTCCCAGAGCAGGGCTCGAACTCGGGTCCCCTGCATTGGCCGGCGGATTCTTAACCACAGTGCCACCTAGGAAGTCCTAAGTCTCCTTTATTTATCCATGAAATGAGTGTGCAAATAAACAAGAATGATAAATAACTACCTTGAGGTACTTTTATGAAGGTCAAATGAGATAAGGTATGTAAAGCCCTTTGCACAGGGCCAAGCATACAGTAGGTACTTAATAATTGCTTGTTTTCTCCACTACTTGCCCCCACCCCAGAGCTGCTGCAAACACCCAGATTCATTATTCACTCACTCACTCGCCAATCCATCCATCCATCCATCCATTCAACCATCCATCCATCCATCCACCCACCCACGCATCATTTACTGCAAAGGTTTAGAAACATGGAATGGATTCAGTTTCAGTTCCTGCAGATGGACTCCACATGGAATTGTGTACTCTGTGTGCCTGCTCTGTGTACTTAAAATGTTGAATTAGTTGGGATTATTTCTGGTTTCTCCTGAAAACTGGGGAAATGAGAGAACAAGGGACCCGTGATTGGCTTAAATCCAAGTAACAGCTGCCCTCTTTACACAGGACGTGATTTCCAGATCAGCAAAGTTCCACTTGGCAAGTTTCACTTGTTTACATTGCCTCTTGGCTCTTATGAGCAACTGAATTTGCAAACTGTGGCCTGTAGCTTACTCGAAGAAGTGGAATACAAAGGGAAATTAAACTTGTAGAGGGAGAGGAAAAACTTGCTTCTACCCTCTTAAATCCCGTGGCTGGCCTAATAAACTGACATGTGACAGATTAACAGGTGAAAAGCATACAAATTTTATATATTTTTTCTACGTATACATAGGTGTCTTCAGAAGGAAGATAAAGACCCAAAGAAGTTGTTAGCTTATAAGGTATATACCTATTTACAAAAAGAACGATAAATTGTGGGGATGTGACAAGGCAAAGGGGCTTGGACTAGGGGCAATAAATCATGGGACAGTGACTAGGAAGTATGTGAGGGAAACTAATGGAAGATAAGGGTTATTTTAGTAGATTTGTTTATACAGACTGGAGTCAACTCCCAGTCTCTGATGATAAGAATATTCTTCTCTTCCTGGTACAGGGAGGGCAGCTTTCTCAAGGAAAAATTTACATCCTGCTTTTAGGTAGATAGGGAGAGGTCAGAGAGCCCTTCCTGTATCTGCTGTTTCATAAGTGTCTTCAGCTCAAAATACTCAATAATCAATCATTAAAGCAGAATATATGGGGGTGGCATATTCTAAACCCCTTAATTTGCTTCCTGCTTTCAAGGAGCTTAAAGTTGAGATGAATAAGACATGTAAATGTTGCTTATACCCATCTGTCTAGGTAACTAACAATAATAGACACAAACACATTAATGAGAGGCAACTTATAAATGGGATCATTAACGGAAAAGAAAAAAATGAGGGGACTTCCCTGGTGGGGCAGTGGTTAAGAATTTGCCTGCCAATGCAGGGGACATGGGTTTGATCCCTGGTCCAAGAAGATCCCAGATGCCACAGAGCAACTAAGCCCGTGTGCCACAACTGCTGAGCCTGTGCTCTAAAGCCCTTGAGCCACAACTACTGAGTCCACGTGCCTAGAAGCCCAAGCTCCGCAACAAGAGAAGCCACAGCAATGAGAAGCCCGCGCACTACAACGAAGTGTAGCCCCCGCTCACGGCAACTAGAGAAAGCCCACGTGCAACAACAAAGACCCAAAGCAGCCAAAAAATAAATTAAAAAAAAAAGAGAGAGAGAAAAATGAAACGTGGTCAAATGTCACAATTATTTGAAATATTTAGCAAAGATGGAGTGCTCATAAATTGGGTGATGGGAAACAGAGTAGAGGAAGAAGGAGGGGAAGTCCTTAAGCAACATTTATTGAGTGGCTAGGTTTTAGGTGGTACACAAGTCCTCACAGAGGAGGCAAGAGTGTCTCTGAAATAAAGCAGTTCTCAAGGTGTAGTCCTGCGGTCAGCAGCATCAGCACCACCGGAGAATTTACAAGAAGCACAAGTTCTTGGATCCCACCCCAGATCTACTAAATCAGAAGCTGGGCATGGGGCCCAGCAACCCATGTTTTAACAAGCTCTCTAGGTGATGCTAATGGCTTGAGAACCACTGGGAGAGGAAAGCCAGAGAATGAGTAATGCAAAATTCAGGACAGTAGTTACCTCGTAGGTAGAGAGACCATCATGTGACAGGGAAGAGGCACATGGAAGCAGGCAGAAGTGACAGAAGGCTTCTATTATTAATGTTTCTATTTATTCCTTAAATATATCAGAGGGGAGGAAAAAATATATTTTCCTTCTACCCTTCTAGGTTCTTGGCTGGGTCTCTGTAACAAAAGACTTCTTAACGAGAGAAAAGCATACAAATTTATTTTAAAATTTATTTTATTTTTAAAAATTAATTAATTGACTGGTTGATTGATTGGTTGCATTAGGTCTTCATTGCTGTGCCGGGGCCTTCTCTAGTAGTTCGTTGCTCTGAAGCATGTGGGATCTTCCTGGACATGTCATCTGCATTGGCAGGCAGATTCTTAACCACTTTGCCACCAGGGAAGCCCCAGCATACAAATTTATGTTTTATGTGACATGGGAGCCTTCGTAAGCAAATGAAGACCTGAAGAAGCAGTCAAACCTGTATGCTTTTGTACTAGGTTTGATGAAGAGCAGGGAGTTGCGGGAAAATGTGGTAGGATAAAAGGTCTATGAGCCCAGTGTAGTGAACTGGTGAAACATAGCAAGGTGTGTTCACTAAGATCCCCTGTGAGCAGTCCCTCTCTCTTGGAGACAAGGATGATCCTTTCCCCTGGGTAGAGGGAGGGCACTTCTCACACGAGGGTCTTATGACCTGCTTCTAGAGAATGTCAGTGGGGTCCTTCCTGCGTCTGTTTGCTCGAATTCCTTCAGCTTGAAATATTCTATATGCTAAGGCACCATATTTTGGGGTAGTGTGTCCTGAACCCCACCAGTACGCATTTTATACACACTTATGTACACAGAATTCCACAACAATATGTTATTAAAACAAGAAAATGTCTTTGAGTAATTTGTGAGTGCTGAGGGGATACAGAGTAAAGAAAAAATTTGAGTCTAGGAAGACTGGAATCTGGAGGGAAAAAAAAACATGTAGGCATGCTTGTGTAAATGGGTGCTGGATGTACTCTAGATCAAATAAAATGGACAAAAATGTACCAACATGGGTGAGATAATTCAGAGGATTCAAAGAACAGAAGACAAGATACCTGTTCTCTCTGGGGAACTCGTAGGATGAGCAAGAAGCCAAGAAGTAGCCACACTTCACTCTGTACTTTATAAAAACAAGCAACGCATTCTGTGTGGACATTATGCCACTCATTAAATAGGATGTAGAGATGGATGTTGAAATATGGAACAATCTCTAAGATATAGTAAAACAAAAAAAGAAAGTGGCAGAGCAGTGTGAATAGTATGTAAAAAAAAAAGATGGTACAGGTATATGCTCTTATTTGCATAAAGTATCTCTAGAATAAAACTCAAGAAGTAACAGTGATCATCTCTGGGGAACTGATGTACTTTCACTGTGTACCCTTTTGGATTTTATGAAAAACAATTTTTTTTACCATGGGCACTATTATGTATTCAAAAGGATACATTAAAAAAACCTAAACTCTAATAAAATAAACACACCAAAAAACCTTCTGCATTTTAAGGTATCAGGGCCCAGCCCATGAACTGGCCCTCAGTAGGCACTTCTTACTCAGTGAATGAAACGGATTTCTCATTCATTTGTCATACCCTTTTGCTACTCAAAGTGTGGTCCTTGGACCAGCAGCACCCGCAACACTTGGGCTTGTGAGAAGACAGAATCTCAGCCCAACCCAGAGCCAGTGAATCAGAATATGCACTTTAGCAAGAACCCCACCCCCATAGGATTCAAATGCACAATGAAGTTTGAGAAACACTGACTGCCTGAGGCATTATGTTAAGTGCTGTGCAGGCTGCCTTCAAGGGAAGGTGCACAAGTAGAAAGCGCTGGATAGCACCAGAAAAGATGTATTAAAATTCAGCAGAAGGGAATAATTCTTCTTCAGGCAGGGTAAAAAAAAAAAAAAAAAATAGGAGAGGGACTTCCCTGGCGGTCTGGTGGTTAAGACTCCATACTTTCACTTCAGGGGGCGTGGGTTCGACCCCTGGTCTGGGAACTAAGATCCCACAAGCTGCGCTTTGTGGCCAAAACCAAACAAACAAAGAAACCTCCAAAACTTTTCCCAAAGGGGGAAGTAACTTTTGGGCTGGGCAGTGAAGAATTCATAATAGGACTAAAAAAGAAGAACAACAAACTCATTGGTTACCTTTAGAGGCTGTTGGGAACCAATTCATCATTTTGAAAACTGCTAAATAAAGGGAACGAACCAAGCATTTATTCTTTTTCCTGTATGAGCTGTACCTCTGGGCAAATAGTTTTTCTTTATACAAGGATTTGAAGCTAAAAAATGCAAAAGGAATAATACAATTATAATATCACCATTTTGAAAACAATAAAATAATGGGTCTAGGCTAGCATCAGTGACTGCTAAACCCATCAGGTGAAATACTGGCAGGGAACTTTAAAACGCTGGATCAGGCTGACAATCTGTGAACCCATGGATCTATCCAACACTACAAGAAAGACGAGGAGACCTGATTCAAGAGAAGAGACAGATCACTACCTATGAAGTATTCTTGCCAACAATCAACCCCAAATCTAAGTAAACCTCTAGAATCTAGATCTAACTACCAGTTTACAGAAAAAAATAGGTAGAGAAGTACCTGGTAAAGGATTCCAGGGAGAGGAAATTAGCAAATCCCATGTTTCTTCAACAAAAATATTACAGGAAAAAAAGAGAAAGGGGGAAGAAACTTATTTAAGGAGCATATCACTTAACACAATGTGTAGATCTTGCCTGTATCCTTATTTGAACAATCAACTAAGAAAAGCTTTATGAGACGATGAAAGAAATTTGAACAGACAGGTTGACATTAAGAATTTTTTACTTATTTTTTAAAATGTAAATATCACCAGTTACTTTCTTTTTTCTTTTTCTAATTTATTTTTGGCTGCATTGGGTCTTCGTTGCTGTGTGCGGGCTTTCTCTAGCCGTGGCGAGTGGGGGCTGCTCTTCATTGTGGTGCAGGGGCTTCTCAATGCAATGGCTTCTCTTGTTGCAGAGCACGGGCTCTAGGCACGTGGGCTTCAGTAGTTGTGGCTTGTGGGCTCAGTAGTTGTGACTCACGGGTGTAGTTGCTCTGCGGCATGTGGGATCTTTCTGGACATGTCCTCTGCATTGGCAGGTGAATTCTTAACCAGTGCACCACCAGGAAAGTCCCAAGAATTTTTTTTTAAAGATGATATGAAAATGGTATTATGGTTCCATTTTTAAAAAAGGATTCTTTATTTTAGAGAAACATAATGACACATGTAGAGATGAAATAAACTGGGATTTGTTTCAAAATAATCTAGTGGGGTGAATAAATCAGAGTATGTACAGGAAATAAGGTTGGTAATTACTAAAGCTTGCTGATAAATACATGAGGGTTCATTATACTAGCTTTTTACTTTTGTCTATTTTGAAATTTTCTATAATAAAAGTTTAAAAGATTTTTTTTTAAAGTGTACTTTTGTACTTTTGGGAGCAAGGGGGAGGACGGTGGGGGGTCCCTCCAGCAGGCAGAGCCTAAACTCAGACCTGGTAGTGCAGGATACTGGATTGGGGATGTTGTAATTCAGCCTGGCTGCGGTGTAGGTGCTGAAGGCTGGAAATGCAGGTTGGGTCAGATGATGGAGGGCCGTGAATACAAGGCTGAGAAATTTCCACTCCATCCTGTGGTCAGTGAAGAGATTCCTGCAGGTGACAACAATCACAGCCACAATTGCAACAACAGCCACTCTTGTTTGGCTCTTATCACAAGCCAGGCTTCGTGCTACGTGCTTTGCATGTATGGTCTCAGCGGACCCACATAACAATGCTATTAGGTTGGCATCATCTCACAAATGAAGAAACTGAGTCTCAGAGAGATGAAGTAATCTGTTTAGGCTCACACAGCCTAGACAGAGCCAGCATCAAACCCTCATGGACCTATGACATAACCCCCACTTTAACTGGAGTTGTACAACCTTCATTTGCTTTATAAACTGGAGTTCTATATAAGATCTTGCTGGACAAAATGCTTCCATTTCATAAAAGAGTTTAGAAATCACCGTTAAGAATGACGGGCAGCTGCTGAAGGCATTTAAAGCACTACAGCCTGGTGGTTGGAACACAAGTTTTAAAATCAGTCGGACCCGGTTTCAACTTCTGTTCCTACCACTTAACTAGCTATGTGACCTCTGGGTGACCACTCTGTTGGGGCCTCAGTTTTATCATCTATAAAGTGGGAATAATACCAATACTTCATGGGAGTTAAGAAACACTCAATAAATGTTAGCCTAACATTCATATTAACAAAGGGTAGTTGTTATTATTATGCTCTGTAACTCCAATCAGGTCATGACCCAGATAGATTCACACTTAGAGAGCTAATATTCACACCTGCATGCATTTGCTCTCTCCTAACAGATGAGGAAACCGAAGCTCAGACAGGCAAAGTGACTTTCCCAAGGGCGCCCAGAGAGGAAGCAGCAGAGCCAGGCTTTGAACCCAGGTTCTGTTAGACTCCAAAGCCTAGAGCTCTTAATAATTTCAATTTCCTGTCCATAAGACACAAAAAGAGCACCTACCACGTGTAAGATATTGTGTTAGTACTTTACATTCAGGATCTTATTTAATTCTTAAAACTTCACGAAGTGGGTACTATTATCAAGTCCGTTTTACAGAAAGGAAAATAAAACTCAAAGGGGCAAATCATGGCTGTGTGTAACTTTCTGTTAGTGAAGTTTCTCATCAAACTCCTGAATGATAAAATCAGGACTGAAGTACAAAGTTGTGGATACTTGCACCCCAGCAACTGCCATCCTAGGGATACACTAGAAACCTGCACGTATGTGCAGAGAGGCAGGTATCAGGATTCTCACAGCAGCAATGCTTACAATAGCTCAATGGTGGAAACCACCTAAATGTCTATCAACAAGAGAACAGATAAATAAAATGTGGTATGTCCATCTGGTGGAATGGTAGGTATCCAGCAGAGAAAATGAGACAGAGTTACTTGTATCAACCAGGCTGAGGCTAAAAAAGGTTAGGTGAAGAATGCAAGTTGAAAAATAATACCTGTAGTATGAAACCATTAACATAAAGCCTAAAAACCTGCACAGCAAGACTACATGTTTATGGGTACATCTACTTGCAGTAAAACTGTAAACACTGGTGGGAAGGATTTTCATTAACTTGAGGACTGTGTCGCCTCTGGGAATGGAAGAAAATAGGTTCAAGAAAGGTACAATCAGGCTTCAGCTCTAACTATAAATATGTTAGTTCTTAAAACAAGTCTGAAGCAAACAGGTCAAACTGTTAAGATGGATAAAGCTGAGGGATGTGTACACTGAGCTTTGTTTGCTTGTTTATTTATTGGCTGCACTGGGTCCTCGTTGCTGCAGGTGGGCTTTCTCTCTAGTCGTGGTGAGCGGGGCTACTCTTTGCTGTGGTACACGGGCTTCTCAGTTCGGGGGCTACTCTTGTCGTGGAGCAGGGGCTTCTAGGCGTGTGGGCTTCAGTAGTTGTGGCTCGAGGGCTGGTTGCTCCGTGGCATGTGGGAATTTCCCAGACCAAGGCTCGAACCCGTGTCCCCTGCATGGGTAGGCAGATTCTTAACCACTGTGCCACCGGGGAAGTACACACCAGGCTTTGTGAGTATGGTTTCTCGTGTTTTTATATATGTTTGGAATATTTCATAACAAAATATTTTAAAGCAACAACAACAAAGACACCTTAATTTCAACCTGCCCAAAGCCACTCAGCCATGAAGGAATTCTGTGGCTAACAGCGCACTCCTCACACCCCCTCCTAAACACAGTGGCTCCTGAGGGCCTGGTTTGCTTCGTCACGAACCCCACAACGACGGCACTGTGGAGGCAGCCCGGGAACTGCGACAGATGGAACGTCCTCAGGTGCTTCTGAGATGTGAACACAACGTGCCGCCCTTGACAGCTATCCTACTACCACCTCCCACTGCGTTTCCCGACTCCCAACAGATAAACCTGCGGCAACGTTCCTGGGTGCTCCTCGCCCAAACCAGCGACAACCCAAACAAACAAAAAGCCCCCCATCCTCTCCCACTATCAGACCCCTCCCATTCCTCATATGAGCCTGAGTCTCCCAGACTGGCGACTGGAGCACTGTTCCTCAGTGCCTCCTACTGCAGCTGACCTCTTTCACATCTGCCCTCCCACCAGACCCTCCATCACCCATGGATATGTAGTCTCCTCCCAGGAGCCCCCAAAGCTCCTTCTCTTATGTTAAACCAGATTATGCCATCTTTCCACTCTTGGCTTTCCAATGATTTCCCATTACTTTCAGAGTAAACCCTACCGACTTTACCATGGGCCCCTTCTCCTACCTCCCCGATTCCCTGCTCACTCTGGTCCAGCCACCCAGCCTGTCTGGGGCTCCTCCAACAAGCCCAGCTTGCTCGCTCCCTACATGACTCCTCCCCCCTTTCCCTTGCTCCCTCACTTCATTCAGCTCTCTTGAGATGCCGGCTCCTCTATGAGACCTTCCCAGTCTGACCACCCTACCTAAAGAATCACCTGCCCTTTTGATCTTCTAATTCTGCTTCATTTCATGTTATAGCATTTATCACTACCAGAAACATCTCTATTAATTTGCTATCTTTATGGTACTCAAGAGCTGCACTCCCAAGGCAGCTATCCACTGTCCACATGTGGCTCTGGAGCACTTGAAATGTGACTAATCCTAACTGAGACACGGGGCAACTGTAAAACACATACACTGAATTTTAAAGACATCACACCCACACAAAAACAAAACCAAAAAAGAATAGAAATATCTCACGAGTATTTTTATACTATACGTTCGAATAACATTTGGGATATGTTGGGTTACAGAAGATACATTAAAATTTATTTCACTTGTCTTCTCACTTTTTCAAAATCTGGCTATGGGAAACTTTTAAATTACAAACGTGGCTCACATTCTATATCTTAGATAGAGCTAATCTAGAAGAATATCAGTCCTACGAAGACAGGAACTCTTTTGCCTCCCACTGTATCCCTTGCACACAGTGCCTGGCACACAGTAGGCACTCAATAAACACCCGTGAATTGAAGGAAGGACCAGCCGCCTTGTCCACGCCTAAGCTTACATGCACAATTGAGCCTCCTTCAGAGGCTGCCAAACAATCACCTCCTCTCACAGGTTCCTTCTGAGGAGCCCCTCTCGAAGGCCCCACACAATCCTGGCCCTGCAGGAACGGCCCCAACACCTCCCACAGCAGCAACCTCCCTTCGTACTATTCTTTTCCTCCCTCTCCAATAGGCAAGGAACCCTACCTTAAAACCCCCCAGTGCCTCTCCCATGATTCCCTGCATTGCTGATATAATGTGTCCTCACAGGGTCACTGTGATCATCTCAACCAGAAACCCTCTGCCACCATGATAAACCACACGCCCTGCCCACAGCAGCCCTCATCACTCACTCCCAATGTAGCATCAGGGATCAACGTGCATCTAGCATTGGTGACCTGATGGAAAGATCCCTCGAGGCTTCCAGTGATCACAGATCCCCCTTACAGCTTATTCTCAGGATAGCCCTCCTCACCAATTCCTAACAGAACATCGGGGGCTCCTCCCCTATGTAAGCAGGAGCCAGGAGAACGAACTTTTGACTCCTTAAATTATCTCCAAATCAGATTATTCAGAGTTACAGAGGCAGGCTGATTGGATTGAGAAACCAAGGTCTCATTCACCATACAACTTAAAAATCGTGTCCCATTACCAGGCCACCTTGTTATTTCTTACAAATTAAATTGTCTGCACCATCATATTGCCACAGATATATTTTTTGCATAATTCATTCAATGTAAACCTTTAGGACATGGCATGATTTCCGTAACACATTTTCCTTTGGCCTTGATTCCTCAGTCAGTATACCTCAGAGAAGCCCCATCCAGCTCCTGCCCCGCAAAGACCCTGCCCAGGAAGAAACCCTCCTCCCCTTGAGGCCCAAACTTCCAGTTCTTATTATTCCCAGTGGAGAAGTCTTTCCAGTTCTGACTTGGCTTCAAACACCAGCACGAATTTCTCTCTGGCTGCCCCAGCTCCATGGCCTGGGCAGGATGCCCAGCGTCAAAGGAGGGACCCCCTCATTCCCCAACAGTCGAACTCGGTGCTTCCTTCCCTCCTCATGCACGCTGGGTGGGAGCGAACCTGCGCGTGCTCCGTGGCTCTGGAGCCCCACCCTCGGCTCTTTTCTGTCCACTTCCAGTGAAGACCACCGCTGGCCCCAGAGCTCACCACTGGCCACTTATCACACCTGTTTTGTTTGAGCATCTGCACAGAAAGGTATTTTTAGGTCTCACTCGAGGACTGCCTCTCCATTTCTCACCATGCAGGCCTTGAAGGGCACAGGCACACTGAGAGAGGTCCAGAAAAGGTGGGAAAGCTGAGACATAGTTGGAGGGACCTTGAGGCCCAGTCCTGAAGCGGGAGCCTGCAAATCCCCAGACTTGGAGGCAGTGCTGAGCTGTTCAGAACCCAGAAGGCAGAGTGGAGAGATGGAAGAGGAGTACCAAAAAAAAAAAAATCAATTACATGTTGAAATAGTATACTTTGAACATGAGTTAAATAAAATATATTATTAATGTTAATTTCATGTTTCTTTTTACTTCTTGTAATGTGGCTATTAAAAATTAAAGATGGCTTACATTGTATTTCCATTGGGTAGTGCCGGGGTTCAAAGAAGGATACATTGCAAAGCTCCCAGCCCAGTGGCCAACACATAATAAATGTCTGGTAAATTCTCTAAATATATTTTTTACAGATTGCTTCCCTGTGAAAAGTTCTCTGCTGGGTATTGAAGATGCAGCCATGAAAGAAATAGAACTGCCCTGTTCTAACTGGGGAGACATGCAATAGGTAAGTAAACACAGAAGGAAGGCACTTTCAGAGCATAATAACTACATGCTGGAAAAGAAACCAAAAGGGCAATGGAACAGCAGGAATTGGTGGTGTCTCTTTAATTAAGGTATCAGGGAGCATCTCTATGAGCTGGTGGCATTTGAGCTGTGACTTGAAAGACTAGCAAAGTAGCTGGCCCTGAAAGGCCTGGGGGCAGGTGTTCCAGGCAGCGGGAAGAGACTCGGTAAAAGCCTTAAAGTAAGAAAGAGGCTTCTATAATTGAGGAACAGAAAAGAGCTCTTGTGCTCAGGACAAGGTTAGTAGCAAATGAGCCTGCAGAGGTGGAGGCGGGGTGGCCAGCAGGCCACAAGGGCCGAGTAGGCTGTGGTCACTGATGTGTGAAGTGTGGCAGGAAACTTTTGCAGCCATTGCCACCCAGTTCTTGCAGAGAATTAAACCCTAAGACTCTAAGCATCCATTGCATGTCATGAATTAGGTCATCTCCTATTGTTTTAGCAAGAGAATGGTATTAGTCAGTATCATCCTTTGGAAAATTGAGAAAGCACTCGCTCATACCATTCTCTGCAGGGCTTAATTCTCTCCCAAGACCCTGAGAAAGGCTGCGTGAGAGGATATTTAGCAAGAGATTTGAAACAGATCACTTTGACTGCAGTGTGGCGAGTGGATGGCTTAGGGGCCAAGAGCCAGGAATGGAAGCATGGTGATGGGTGGGAAGTCCTTCACAGTGGCTCAGATGAGGGACAGCAGTCCCTTCCACTGGTGCCGCAGCTGGTTAGTGAGAAATGAGTATGTATTTTGGAAGCTGGAACCAACTGGGCCCAATGGATTAGACATGGAGAGGAAAAGGAGAGAGAGAAAGAGAGAGAGGAGTCAAGGATAACTACTGAGTTTTTGGTTTAAGCAACTGGGTGGTTGCCAGTGCCATGTATGGTGATTTGGATTCTAGTCTCAATTCTGCTGGGGGACCCTGGGCAAGTAAGTGACTTACTCTCTGCTGAGCCTCAGTTTTCTCATCTGTAAAATGGGGATTGCCGGGGAGGTTTGATGAGATCAGGCATGGAAAGCACAGGTCTGGCACACGGTAAGCCCTTAAACTGCTGTGATTATCATGGTGGTGATTCCTGCACGACTAGCACACGGTAGCAGGTAACAGCAAGGGCTCTGAAACCAGTCAGACCTCGGTTGCGTCCCTGCATTGTTGTGTGACCTCAAGTTCTTCTTCTGTGAAGGGGTTACGGATACTATCTTCCTTTCAGACCCAGTTGTGAGGTTTCAGTGAATATGAAATGCTCAGCACAGGGCATAGTACATAGTCATCGCTCAATGAACAGGGCCTAAATGCTAGAGTAATTTGACTTTTCTTCTGTGTGTGTTTGGGGAGCAGAATTCTTACTTAAAATAAGTCTTTATATTTTTATTATGAAAAATACATGCTCATTGGGAAAATGCAAACAGTACAGAATTATGTAAAGTAGGAGATGAGCGCTGACCTCTCTCTCCTTCCCCTAACTCCCTAAATAACCACACTTAGCTGTCGCGTAGCCCTTCCTGATGTCACTCACACACACACACACTCACACACTTACACACAGGCGCGCACACACGCGCGTGTGCACACACACACACACACACACGCCTGTGGTCCTGCACATTCCACTCTTCTTTGGGAGGCAGAATAAAACGATGGCTGAAAGCTCAGGCTCCAGAGTCACACAGACCCAGGTTCTAGTCCTACCCCTGCCACTTATTTGCCATCAGATATTGGGCGAAGGATTTAACAGTCAATCTAAGATTCCGTTTCCCTTTTCGTGAACATGAAAGCCGTGGCAGTACCGGTACTGTGGTTCGGCAAGGAGCTGCTGAAGAGTGTGTGCACAGCGATTAGCACTGGGCCTGTGTGTGTGTGAGGCTCTCGGCACCCTTAGCTGCTACTGTCATATACATAACGGATAATACTGTGTTCTTTAGGTTTTTATGCAACTCTTTTTTCTATTCTTTTTTTTTTAAACTTTAGAAAGTTATAATTCCTATCTTTTTAATGCTCTTTTACAATTCTTTCTTTCTCTTTCTTTCTTTCTCTCTCTTTCCCCCTTCCCTTCCCTTCTTCCTTCCTTCCTTTCCTTCCCTCCCTCCCTCCTTTCTTTCTTTCTCTCTTTCTGTCTTCTTCCCTCCCTTTTCCTTCCTTCCTTCCTCCTTTCCTTCCTTCCTTCACTTCAGAAAGTTTTACTTTCCCTTTTTTAAACTGAGGTAAAATTGGTACATACCATTATATATATTTCAGGTGTGTCCTATTATAATTTGACATCTGTATACACTACAAAGTGAACAGCACCAAAGGCCTAGTTACCATCTATCATTCATGCAATTGATCCTGCATCTGTTTTTGTAGCTTAGTAAGATGTCTTGAGCCTCTTTCCACGCCAAAACTCATCAACATTTGATGCAGGGTTAAGGAGGTAGACCCCTTGTCAATGCATCATCCCTAAGTTTCTGCTTCTGGGAGACTCCTGGCTGCATGTGAGTAATAGAGGCCATAGCCTCTGCAGTGTGTGGGCCTCCCAGGCTTTGGAGGCAGGTAATAACCTTGTCTACCCAGGAGGTGGCAGGCAGAGTCCAAGAGAGGACAGCAAGTAGCACAAGGAACGTGTGGGGCCCTCACAGCCTCTTACCCCTGCGACCTGTGCCCTTGCAACTTATTGTGACTTCTGAAGTTGCGTGTTGTCTCCCGCAAGGGGGACATGGCCCCCTAATTTCACTTTTCCTTGGGGCACCTTAGGCAGAATTCACATCGTCCAGAGACCAAGCTAGTCTTAGATCCCAAGATATTGATGTCATTGTTTTACAGAGCCTGCTGTCTGGAGTATTTTGTAACTGGCTTTATGACTATCATATCTCCCCCCCCCCCCCCCACCGACCACTGCCCTTTTTTGGAGGGAGTCTACTGGTTTTGGTAGATGGTTATTTTCGTCCCACCTCTCTCCCACCATACACATACTGCTCTTTCATTCTGGGACTTATTCCCTCTCCTTCGAGGATCTAAGCCCCCTCCTAGTACCAACCTCTTCTCTATGCTCTACTAATTCAAACAGTCTTTTCTTCTGACTGTCATAAAACTCAGACATCCTCTTTGCTCGGAGGTCCTTGGATTACTTACCCACATCTGTACCAGTTTTCCTGTTTGTGAGAGAGCTTGTCTCGGATTCTTAAGGACCATTTCCTTGACAGGTGACAAATCTTTTAAAGTCTTATTTGCAGAAGAAGTGATGGGAGGGGCCAGACAAGTGACAGCAGCGTGGGATGCGAGGTCTGGAACAAGGCTGGTGATTTATTCGGCACAGGACAGTTCTTGGCAAGGGTCATAACTGTATTAGGGCCGATAATAACTTGTTTCCTGTCTGGCCCATGGGCTGTTGTCAGGATCAGATAAGATAAGATTCCAAAACCACTTTGTAACATGTAAAACACCTTGTAACCTGTTAGATATCATTAGTCAGCAAAATCACCCACATCATACCTGTGCTGTGGCAGAAGAGCACAAGATGGAAAGTCAAGAGACCTGGGTCTGCTACCAATTTGTTTTGTTTTTTTTAATCAGTCTTTTAAAAAATTTATTTATTTTTGGCTGTGTTGGGTCTTCGTTGCTGCAAATGGGCTTTCTCTAGTGGTGGCGAGCGGGGGCTACTCTTCGTTGTGATACGCGGGCTTCTCATTGCGATGGCTTCTCTTGTTGCAGAGCGTGGGCTCTAGGCACACAGGTACCAGCTTGTTGAGAGTGAGTAGCAAGTTTTCTTCTCCAGCAAATTTTTTTATAGTTTTTTTTTTTTTGGCTGCATCGGGTCTTAGTTGTGGCATGCGGGATCTTTCGTTGTGGCACATAGGCTTCTCTCTAGTTGTAGTGTGTGAGTTTTTCCCTCTAGTTGAGGTGTGCCAGCTCAGTAGTGGTGGCACATGGGCTTAGTTGCCTGACAGCATGTGGGATCTTAGTTCCCGGACCAAGGATTGAACCCATGTGCCCTGTGTTGGAAGGCAGATTCCTCACCACTGGACTACCAGGGAAGTCCCTTCTCCAGCAAATTGATTCAGTCATTTGTTGACTACCTGTGTGTGTCAAGAATGGTTCTGGGTGCTGGGGATGCAGCACAGCAAAACAGGTTATTATCTGGAATCCACATTCAAGAGGGGAAGGTAGGCAATAAACAAGTAAACAAACAAACAAACAACAATGATTAAGAAGAAATACCTGAGGCTAATAATGGTAGATTGAATACCCATGTCTCCTTTGGGTCTCTTCTGAAATCACACCATAATAACAGTAAAGAGATCTTTTTGAAAGGCACTAGACCCATTAGGACAGGGAGAAGAAATGAAGATGCAATGCCACCAAAGCTTTGGAAGCAGAAGAATGAGAGGTAACTGGTAACAAACTTGGCAGACCTATGAAAGTTGAATCCCAAGCCAGTAGTTGGGAAAAGCCAAGACTCAGCCAAGCTTCTATTGCAGAGCCCACAGAAGGCTCATGAACTGGTGGCAAGAGGTACCTCTGGAAATGGACGTGAAGGGCAAGCTAACATAAGGAAGACTGGTTGAAAGTTTATTTGAAAAGAACCCGCAGACCTCTTCTCCAGTTTCCTGATGCAAGGCAACTGCTGCCCACCCAGGGCAAGACTGGAGTTGTATTCTCTGGAGAGGAGAACACAGAGGGTCTTTGGAATGTGGGACATCAGACACAGTAGGAAGAGAGAGCAACATAAAGTACATCAGAGGTTAAAGGAATGCCACATGTTGAGATGCCCCAGCTGTCTTTTCCATTTGACTCCTAAATTTCTGGCAGTCCAACTTTCACCCTCCAGGCAGGAGATTAGAAGAATCTTTCCTGGGAAATTTGCTCAGCCTGAGAAGAAAATCCCTAAGTATTGACATTAGATGTTCCCCAACTAAATGACCCAGCTGAATCACCCACCAGTTTAGCCTAACTCATGTGTTCACAGCTTCCATTCATTATTTAGTACCTATGGAAGGCAGCCTCCAAGACAGCCCCAGTGATCCCACCTCCTTGTATTCACAATCTTGTATAATTCACTCCCCCTTTCAAAATGGGCTGAGTGGGAATCCCCTGGTGGTCCAGTGGTTAAGACTCGGCACTTTCACTGCTGTGGACCTGGGTTCAAATCCCTGGTCGGGGAACTAAGATCCTGCAAGCTGCAAGGCACGACCGAAAAACCAAACAAATAAATAAAAATTTTAAAAAATGGGCTGCAAAAAAATGATGGGAGATCACTTTGAAGATTAGGTTTTTAAAAAAGACTGCCTTCCTTCTTGTCCTCTCTTGCTTTCTTACTTGCTTGCTCTGGTGGAAGCCAGCTGCCCTGTAGAGAGGCCCACATGGTAAGGAACTGTGGGAGGCCTCCAGCCCGTAACCAGCAAGGAACTGAGGCCCTCGGTTCAAAAGCCCTCAAGGAACTTAATTCTGCCAATAACCATATTTTTATTGTGAATATTTTCAAATATGATAAAAAGTAGATGGAATAGAATCTTATACATCACCCAGATTCAACATTTAGGGACATTTTGCCATGTTTTCATTCCTCTTTTTCCCTTTTCTGCCTTTAAAGCAAACCCTAGACACCATGTCATATTATTTTTATATACTTTTTATCTTAAAAAAGTATTAATCTCCTTCCTTCTCTTCAAGATGAACAGGCAATCAAAGATTGCCAGGTGTCTGATGACAACTTCTGACATAAAAGATAGAGGCCAGTACCTAAAAAGGTAACTCAGAACAGGGAGATGAAAATTCCTTAAAGAAATCAGAGTGGATATTACAACCATGAAACAAAGTCAAGAATAAAAGAGAGGGCTTCCCTGGTGGCACAGTGGTTAAGAATCCGCCTGCCAATGCAGGGGACATGGGTTCGATCTCTGGTCCGGGAAGATCCCACATGCTACGGAGCAACTAAGCCCATGTGCCACAACTACTGAGCCTGTGCTCTAGAGCCCATGAGCCACAAATAATGAGCCCATCTGCCACAACTACTAAAGCCCATGCGCCTAAAGCCCCTGCTCTGCAGCAAGAGAAGCCACAGCAATGAGAAACTAGTGCACTACAACGAAGAGTAGCCCCTCTTCACCACAACTAGAGAAAGACGAAGACCCAATGCAGCCAAAAATAAAATAAATAAATAAATAAATAATAAAATAAATCTTTGAAATAAATAAAGTTTAAAAAATATATATGACTTTAAAAAAAAGAATAAAAGAGAGTATTTGTATATGAAAAGTGATAGCAGAAAGGAAAAATTAAACTGAAGGAGTGGAAGATAACCTTGAGGAAATTTCACAGAAAGTAGAGCATAAAGATGGAGTGATGGAATATGGGAGAGAAGGAAAAATTAATGGGCCAGGCTAGGAGGTCCAATAACCCCAAATAATAGGAGTTGTAGAAAGAGAAAAGAGAGAAAATGAAGGCAAAAAAGTAATCACAAAATATTTTAAGAGAATTTCCCCAAACTGAAGGATATTATTTTGCAGATTGAAAGAGTCCAAGTGCCTAGCACAATGGATGAAATATTAGAATACTTGTGAGAAAGGTAAAGGATCCTACAAGCTTCCACTGAGAAAAAGATAGGTCATAAACAAGGAGTCAGGAGGCAGAATGTCTTGGGAATTTTCAACAAGACTGGAAGCTAGATGGCAATATGGCAATGCCTTGAAAATTCTGGAGGAAAATGATTTCCAGTCTAGAATTCCTCACTTAATCCATATCAATTAAGCATGAAGGTAGAATGAAGACATTTTCTGACAAGCAGAATCTCAAAACATTTACTTTCTAGAGAAGCTGTTACAGGACATAAACCAAGGAAGAGAAATAAGAGCAGAAATGCAAAAAACCTCTCAATTTAGAAATGTCCAGGGGTCAGCTGTACACCTGGCATAAACCACCATCAGTCCAGACTGGAGCAGGTCAGCAAGTTCTGGGAGAGATCTCTTCAGGAAGTTGAATCTGTCTTCTACTAATAACTTCTGAAAGTCTTGACAGGAGATAAGACAATTGACAAAGAGTTTGGGCGAAATCAGTGACAAGTATGTAAAAAACTAAGGAAATGAAAAATAAGGCAACTATTCATTCTGGGGTGGGGGAAAGTTGGGCAGGGTATAAAAGTAATGATAGTTACTGTAGAGCTCCATTATTTACATAGTCACAATAATGTAAACATTATTCTCCTAACACAATTATGACATAAGTATATTATGAAGGTACAGAATGGGGAGGGTGCATGAGTGTTTATATATTGGGGAGAGCCAAATCCACATCTGACATGGGGGAAGTTAACAGACAAAACCTTATATTGAAGAATGACAGAGTATAGTAAAATAAGTAAATTCCTTACAGACATGAGGGATAAATATTCAGTTGAAAAGAGGTGAAAGAAGTTGCCTCCAGGAAGGGGTAAATGTCCATAGTGGGGCGAGAGGTGAGGGATGCTGTTTTTCACAGCAAACTGTTTGACTCATTAAACTGTGTGCATGTGTAAGGTTTATAAAAATGACAAGTAAGACCAAAAAATAGGTGATATCAGAGAGTGATAGATAAATGCAGTAAAGTCAGTAACTCAGGATAATGTCAGTGTATCAGAGGGAGGCAATTTTGGACTGGAGAGGAGAAAGTCCTGTGAGCAAATGAACTTTAAGTCACAGGCAGCCTGACAGGTGAGGACTCAACTACTTGAGAATCTAGGGGCAGAGGATCCAAGAAAATGGGAGAGTAAGTGCAAAGGATCAGAGGGCAAAATCTTAGCAAGTTGTTGAAAGCACAAAGGAAGAATAAAGGGGGAAGGATGGAGTATCCGGCAGGGGTGGCGGGGAGGTGAGCTTTGGCAGATGGACAGGTGTCAGATCAGATCATGCAGGGCCTTGCTGGCCATGGGGAGGTCATGAGTTTTATTCTGAGAGTCATGCATGAGAAGCAACTGGATGCCTCTATGCAGAAAAATAGAATTACATTTAAAAAATATTGCCATGTATAAATATCTATAGGGTGCAAGATACTGTTCTAAGCATTTTGTATATTTAATATTAAACTCACTTAATCCTCAAAATGGAGTGCAGATGCATTAGTCTCATTTTCTTTTTTAAAGTCAGAAAACTAAAACACAGAGAAGTTGAGTTGAACAGTGTAAGCCACGATTCAGTCCTAGTTACTGCGGCTGCTGCCTCCCTGGAAACCCTTCTGCTTAGTCCAGTGGAGGAGCAGGTCTAGATATGGTGATTCTCAGCCCTCCAAGCTTCCCAACACCTGGAAGCTGTAACAAAATAAAATGCCCTAATGCACTGGCATTTTTAGAAGCTCCTCAGTGCAGCCAAGGTTGAGGATCATCAGACTAGAGGCTTTCGAAGATTCCCCAGGGTTCCACGACTCTGTCTTCACACCACCGTTTCTGTTCCAGGCAGCATGGGATGGCTCCTGGTAACTGCCTCAGCCTCCCACCCAGGCTGTCTCAGAGCCCAGGCATCCTGCCTCTCCCCAGCCACCACTCCTTCCAAGAACCTGTCTTTCCGTGCTGGTCTCTGCTCTGGGTGCTCAGGTGTCTCGTTCCCCCTCTGCTTCCTTTCGTTCCTCAGAATCTCAGCAGCTAGTCTCTACCTCGCTCCCCAGTGTTCTGTACCAAACCAGTGTACACTGCATGAATCATGTTTCCTGCCCTCCTTTCCCTGCCACAGCGAGGTAACCAATTGAGAGAGCCAGCGTGCCCGTCTATCTAGTTTTGAGAGGGAGTCTTCTGGGGTCCGCACCAGAGATTGGGGGACCTCCTTGATGAGGACTGGCACACGTCACTTGACAGCTCTCAGCCTCAGTTTTCCGTGCTGCTAAGCAGGGAGAAGATAATGTGCTGTGCTTCCCATCAGAAACCTCGCGACTCGCTGTGACCTGACCCTTGCCTGTCTTCCAGCCGTCACTCAGGCCCAGTCACCCTGGCCTTTCTGTTCTTTGTCAAGCCTTGCACTTGCCTTGAACCCTTTGCTTGGAACATTTCCCCCCACCTCTGGTTCTTGGCTTGCATGATTCCATCTTGTCCTTCTGGTCTCAGCTCAAATGGCACCTTCTGGTGGCCTTCCCAAGCCACTCATTCATTCCTCAAAGTCATCGCCTACCCCGACTCTGTCTTATCTGTCTTCACAGCCCTTAGCATCTCCTCAGAGTGTCTGTTTATTGTCTCCCTGTCTGTCTCTCCCACTGGAACGTGAGCTGCATGAGAGCAGGGGTCTTGTCCTTGTTCACTGCTGTGTCTTTAGGACCTAGAACAGGGCCTGACGCGTAGTAGGCCTCCACGTCCCTTTGTGGCTGAATGAACGCCTGCGTATGATGATGTGATGTCTGATGTGGCACCTTAGAATCTCGAGACTGCTGTACGCCAGTGTGGGCTTTTTATTTAAAACATCTAGATTTGGGAGCAGTATGTTTACTTTCCTAAGACTGTTCCCTTGAGGCTGATTGCAGCTTGGGCTGACAGATGGCAGGAGACAACATTTGGGGAGAGGGAGCCTAAGGTTAGAATAGAGCCAAGGCTAGCCCCTCCTTGGGCAAGCTGCTGGTGGACAGTTGACCACAGTCTGCCTGGGCTCCCCACCCTGCTACGTCACATCTTCTCCCTTATCAAATATTTGAAACTTTACCAAGTGGGTTACTGGACTGCTGCATCTGAGGGCTTTGAGATCTTTGGCCCAATTTCCTGGTTGAATGTGCAACTTGCAGCTGAGAAATGTCTTCATTTCCTGTGGCTAGAGAAAAATAATGAAAAGGAAAAAATGGGGCAAAAGTATTTAACCACAGGAGGTAGAGAAAGCTGAAAAAAAAAAAATGAGAAAGAGGGAGAGAACTAACAGAAACCTGGAGGTAAGGGGCAAGGAAGTTAAAGGGAGTGGAGTTTGGATCTTGGCCATGTGTCTTCCTTCAGACCCTCTCTGAGCCCACCCATGCCTGCCTTCTCCAACCACAGTGATTCCCCACAAAAGCACACTACACGTAAGCTCTGACCAGTTGAGAATTTCCGAGGAAGGGGCACAATAGCATCCTTTCCAGAAAAGGGAAGTGAAATTGTCAGTGCCAGGTTCCCTTTTCCTGCTGCTTGGGCCCCCAGGTCAGGCTCAGCCAGCTCCCTCCACCCCTGTTTCCTGGTAGCAGCTCTAGGCTGCTGTCTGTGTTACTCATTAACCAGGCACGAACATTTCTGTTTACCCATCTGTCATCCTGCAGGGGTTTCAGAGGAGTCCCGCAATCTAAGCAGCCACCCGGATCCTCTTGGATCTGGCCCAGTCAGCCACATTTAGCTAGTGTTTATCATGTGGAAAGTCCTGTGCCAGAGCCTTGTCCTGTGTGTAGCCAGAGAAAGAGAAAGTTTTCTCAAGTAGGATGTGACCAGTCTGCCAGTTGAGCATGTGCGCTAAGCGGTGCCTCCAGTGATGTGCTTGAACTGGCTTGCAAGGGCCAATTATCAGCACTGCTTGCCAAACGCATGTTCAGTGTCTTCACACTGGTAGAAACCAGCCGGCCCTGTAAGGAGTGTGTGTGCCAAAGAAATTGGCAAGTGCTGTAATCAGGGCCTCTGCTAGCCTCCAACCGCCACCCCCTGCACCCTCTTCCGAAGAACCAGCATACGTTGGAGATATCTGTTTCTCAAGTCGATGCATGATAACTTATAAGGCCTCCTCCTCCTTGGTTCTTGGACAGCCAATTCTAATGAAAGAGGAAACAGCCCCACTCTCAGGGAGCTGCTAGCCTGATGAAAACCCTCCTTGTTTGCTAGAGTACTTTATGGTTCTTAACCCTGTTGTATATATTCTCTCCTTGATCCTAACAACCATCTCCCTTCAGTGGTAGGCAAGGATATGAGAGTGATCATCTTACAATGGAAATCAGATTATTTCACTCTCTTGCTTAAAACCCTCGAATAGCTTTGAAAGCTCTTGCAATAAATGCATGCTTATATCTGGGGCTTAAAACACTTTGCATCATATGGTCCCTGCTGACTTCCTCAAATTCCTCTTTCACACCCTCCCCATTTCACAGTATTCCAGCCCAGTGGTTCTCAAAAGGTGGTCCCTGAACCTCCAGCATCAGCTTCACCTGGGATTGTTAGAATTACAAACTCTTGGGCCCTGTCCCGGACATACTGATTCTGAAACTGTGGGGAGAGCAGACTGTAATCTATGCTTCAGCAAACCCTCCCTGTGATTCTAATCAGATGCCTGCGTTTGCACACCGCTGCTCTGTCCCCACACTGAGACGGGGGCAGTATCTCTCTGCCCTTGAGATGCTAATGTTTCCTCCTTCCTTAGGGCTTTTGCACTAGTGGTTCCTGCTTCTAGAACGCTCTTCCCATGGGCCTTTGTATGGCAACTCCTTCTCACTGTTCAGGTCTCAACTGACCATCACTGACTCCGGAGAATCTTCTACACCCTCTCAATCCCTCATTATACTTCCTCCCATATCCCTGTTTTGGTCCATTTATGAAAACCATTTGCCACATTCTGAAATTAGCTTGTTTGTTTACTTGCTTATTAACTATTTTTTCCCACTAGAATGGAAGCCCTAAGAGGGCAGTTACCTTGTCTCTTATATATTCTGCATTCCCAGACCCTAGAACAGTATCTGGCTTATAGTAGATATATAAGTAGGTAAAAATCAATACATATTTGGTGAACAAATGAGTTACTAATTTCCCAGTAAATAAATGGGCTATATATCAGATGACTTGCTGGAGATCAGACACTTGTTAGTGAGTAGCTAACACTTCACCCTGAAAGTCTCAGACCAGGTCCAGAAATTTTCTTGTACTTTTTAGCAAGAGCAGCCGTGTCCCTAAAACCCTGGGAATCTCTGAGTTGGAAGGAGTTCGACAGTTAACTGGTTTGGCCCTTAGCAGCTGTGTGAGTTTCCTCCATGTCTTAACATGAGTGTCTTCTATTTCAAAATTCCTGGAGACCTGGGAGTGGTTACCTTGTTTAAGTGATTACCCTGACTATTTAAGATGTAACTCCCTGCCTCTTTTGCCCATGGTCTGTGCTCTTTGTGGGGCTACAGAGAATGCATCTGACATAAAACGAACCTTATCTTGTTCCAGCCACATATTCAGCATTCTCTTGTTGCTCGTATGTCAGTGGAAAAAGCAGGCACTTCGGAGACTGGAAGACCTGGATTCAAATTTCTTTTCTCTATTCACCTCGGAGAGTTCCCTTAATTATCTCAGGCTCCTTCTCTAGAACAGGGCCTGGCATTTAATATGTATTATTATTACTATGTTTTAAATCTCCAAAGCATTTCGGTTAATTTTTCTGGGCTTGGTTCCTTGGGTTAATGTCCTTTTTAAAAATGTGCTGCTTAGTACTGAACATGCCACTGATTAGACTTCAGTGGAGTGGGGTTATCTTCTTGTTTAGACTCAGTTTCTTTTAATTCCACCCAAAATCAAATCGGCTTTTTTCTTTTTTTGGAAGGTGTAATATATCACATAGGCATGGTAAGCCTACAGTCAGCTGAAAATCACAGATTTTTTTCTTACGTTACTGTCAAACCATCCTATATAGTTGACTGCATAATATATTATTTCCATCATTTTAAATGTTCTAGTTACTATGTCTCTTTTAAGTGGGAGTACATCTGTGTGTCACACAGGTTGATATCTTAGGGCTAAATAACCCTCTACAGTTTCTCAGCACTTTTGTCTATGCAGTCTCATTTGACTCCTCAGAATAAACCTGAGAGGCATATGGTATCCTCATTACTATGCTTTGGAAATGGTGGCTTGGAGAGTATGACTTGCTCAAGGTCATCCCGCTAGTAAGCAGAATCAACGTTGAAATCAGAGCTCTTATGACGCCCATCCAGTGTTGTCTTGAGGAAGAAAAACAGAAAATGAGCTCTCAGTTGAGTGGGAGTAACAAGACAAGTCTTTCTGGAGAAAGCAAATGTTGAGTGGGGTTTCATAAGAGGGAAAAAAGCAAGCACTCTGAAGATGGGGCGGTATGGTGTTGAGGTGAGGGAGACTTATAAGCAGGAAAAGGTCTCTGAAGAATAATCTCTTGGGCCCCCGAGCGAGGCCAGTGGTCCCTGACCTGAGCTGCCTTTCATAATTGCCTGGGAAGCTTTTTAAAGCTCCCCTGCTGCGGCCCCACCCCCAGAGATTCCATGTCAGTAGATTTGAGGTGACTATTTGTACTACTTTTATACTTCTATATGTTATTCTGATACGCAGCCTCTGTTGCAAACCATTAGGTGTTGGAGAGGGCCGTCTAGGGGTTCTTCTTGCAGAGAAATGTTAGGCAGGTGGCATTGGGAAGGGAGAGAGGATACAGAGTAGGTAATGGGATGCTGAGACATGAGTGCTTGGGAGGAAAACTTCTGATGAAAGGAAAGCTCTGCAATTTCTAAGCCAGAGGATGGATGTTTTAAGCCTCTGTGATGCACTGATAACTTTGAGCTGGGACTCACCTCAGTCCTCTTTCTGAGTCCAATCTAAACAGGAATCCATCAATACTTACTCCACTTACTCACTCTGCTCTTACTGCACCTTTAACATATTTCTGTGGTTTCAGCTGCATCACCCTCCCCCTTTCCTGCTGAGTCTCGTTTTCCATCCCATTTTTGCTTTCCTTATACTGGCAGAAATGTTGCAAAAAATGTGGACACTCTCTTCAGAGTTTTATAATCTTTATTTTCATTCTTTTTTTTTTTTTTTTGGCCATGCCATGCAGCATGCAGGATCTTAGCTCCCCAACCAGGGATCGAATGCACGCCCCCGGCAGTGGAAGCACAGAGTCTTAAGCACTGGACCACCAGGGAAGTCCCTAATCTTTATTTTCAATCTGCCAGATCAGGTTGTCTTTTCCTGTGCTGGTCAGTGTTGAGCTCTAACTGATGGGTGCCAAGCTGGGTTTTGACCTGTTGGGGGCGGGGGGGGGGCGCCATGGAGGGAGAAGACAAGACCCAGACCTCAGGTGGCTCCCAGTTTATTGGGGGAGACAGGTACACACATGAAGACGACTGGATCCTACTTAAAAAGCAGCAGGTGAGATGGATATTGTCCACACCTGGGCCATTATAGGTCTAAGCCCCCGTCCTCCCACCTAATTCCCTTGGTTCAGAACCTTCCTGCATCTTCCTTGACCTCATTTAGTATTTCTCTTCTATCTCTTTCCCACTGGCTTCATTCTAGCAGCAACAGCTAGAGCAGTGTGTAGGTGTTGTTTCAAAGCTGGTAGCGAGGTTGCTTTAGGGCTCTCTGCTTTAGCTCCCAGCCACCTCGCAAGGACTATTGGAATTTGTATTAGCTGCGTTGCTTTAGAAACTATGGTCCGATAGTGCTTCTGTGCCCAGTCATTTCTTCTGTCCTGGAGCTGTGCTCCTTTGGGAAGGAAAATTCAGTCCAGAAAGAATACCAAGCTGGTGAGGAAGATTTTTACAGTCCCGGTGGTGGTCTGAGTCTGAGGATTCCTGAATCTGGGGCAGGAACCCATGTTCTCCTCCCAGCCTGCTCAACTCCTACAAAACCCAGAGTACCTCCGAAGGTCCAGGGACATCCCTAGTCCGTGGTGAAGTCAGAACTGGGCACTCCCTCCGCTTGACTCACACCCCTGTCCGCATTCACCACCTCCACTGTCTCTTTGCCTCTGCGTCCCAGCAGGGAGGAGCCCTGATGCCGCAGTGCCTGCAGCCCTTTTCCGAAGGCCCTGCGCACGACCGAGGAAGAGAAATAGAAGAGCAAGGGGTCCAGACTGGCGTTGAGGGAACTGAATACCACAGCTTCTGCCCGCCATTTGGGGCTTTCCTTCGTGTGGAACCCCACCAGGTGGGATATGTTATAGGGCCCGAAGCACACCAGGAAGTTGAGGAGCGTCACGAGAGCCAGCCCCACAGCTCGACGCCGCCTCTGGGCCCCCACGTGAGGCTGGGTCAGCATGATCCACACGAAGCGCCAGTAGCAGAAGATGGTGACCACCATGGGGATGAAGAAGAGGACGAGGCACAGCTCCAGCCGCACAGGAAGCAGCACGTTCAGCTGCTCTTGGGTGAAGTCCTCATAGCAGGTTTTGTTAGACTTATTTGTGGCCCTCTGGGTTGAGTTTGAGTACTGAATGAAGATCACCATGGTGCAGTGACCAAAGGATATGATCCAGGCGATCAGGACAGCAATCACTCCATACACAGGCCGGCGGGACAGCTTGTACTGCACGGGGAAAGCCACTCCCAGGTAGCGCTCGACGCTGATGCCGGCCAGGAGCCACGTGCTGCAGTAGATGCTGCTGTAGAAGCCAAAACCCATGAGGGCACAGACCAGATCGGGCAGGTACCAGTAGAAGTTGAACGCGGCCTCAACCATCTTGAAGGGCAGCAGCAGCAGCAGCAGGAGGTCCGCCAGCGTCAGGCTGAGCAGGAGGACGTGGATGGGCGCGGGGTGGGGCTGGCGGACCCGCCTCACGAAGGCCCGTAGGGCCAGGAGGTTGGCAGGCAGACCGATGAGGAAGATGATGATGTAGGCTGTGAGGATCAAGGTGCTTTCCAAGTTTGGCATGACTGTTCTGGAAGAGGATGAAAAAGGGCCGGGTCAGGGGGAGCAACTCCCAGACTGCAGACGCTGGTCCGGTTCAGCCTGTGGACATCCTCCCAGGCCGTCCGCCTTCCCCAGGCCAGGGCTTTCTGCTCCCAGCACTGCTTGCTCACACCGCCTGCCAGAATGGCCCAGAGCAATTATTGACTTTGCCTGGGGCGGGATATTAAGCAGTCATTATTACGCTTGCCATCGTGTGTCTCTGGGGGAGACCAACCCTTGGCTCCCCAAGGGAACTCCCCCTCCAGTTTTCCCAGCCTTTCTTCTCCTTCTCTCCGCACAGATACAGGAAGTTACTGTTAGCAGTTTCCGATTTTCCTTAAGTGCTTTCCTCAGCCAGAGACCCGCTGAGAGAGAAGGCGAGCCTCACCACAGCAAGGAGGGAGCTGGAAGGTGTCTCTCCGGAGAACCCGAGCTGTGGACACCCGACCCCGCGACCCAGTGCTGGTTCCTCCTCAGGACCCCGCCACACGCCCAGGAAGCAGGTGCACAGCCCCCAAGTCCATCTCCCTAGCTGTTTTCCTCTCCTCGTGCAGAACACAGATTCTCCTCCACCTTTCCCTCCCCTGTCCAAAACGGACCCTGGGGCTATATTGAAAAAGGAAGCTGGAGAAATGTAGAGAGGGGCCGCGGGGAGGAAGGGTGAGCCAGCGCTGTCCTCTGGGGCTTATCTCCCCAAAGACTTTAGAGAATATTCACAGAAGCACACGGGCAGTAACTGGCTCCTGAGCCGGGCGTTTTGACCATAAACAGAGGAACTCTTCTTAGTGGGGTAACAGTTTCTGTTGGGTTTGTAACCCTCACTGCCCACACACAGTCTGGCCCCTCCATCCTCCCTCCAGGCTTAGGGCCTGGTCTGTGATTCAGTTTCCGACAGACTTCCTCCAGCCCCGCCCTCCCAACACGTTCCCCTGCAGTTCTGATCCGGGGACCGCTACCCAGGGCACAAGCGCTAAGCTGGCTACCTTGTCTTGTCTTCGTTCCGGATAGATGGCTTCTTGGGATTAGTCCTGAAGGAAAGTCTGAAAGCTTCTGGGAAAGAGGAACAGAGCTTTAGCCACTGCTACTGCCCATTTCACACAGAAAAAATTGTAAGGAACCTGGCTGGTAGAAGGCTTTTATACCACACTAGTCATGTGACCAGAGAGGGGAAGGTCAGTAATTGAGTGCTGTCTCTTCACCAACCCAAAGGAAAGGGTGCCAGCATCTTTTTTTTTTTTTTTCCCAGTTTAGCATTTAATTTATTGTGTCATCTTAATTTACAAGAGGCAAAATTTGTGTTGATGAATTTTGTGAGTTTTTTAAAGTTTTCCAGCAGATACATAATCGTATCTTTTCTTGATGTGTTCTGATACAGTCCTGCAAGCATCATGCTGATAATAGTAAGATCAGCGGTGATGAAAAGGGATAGTGCCAGCATCTTTATTCTCCCCCACAAGACATCCGCACTCTGATTTCCAAACCCAGATTTTCTGTCCTTAGTTCCTGAATTTTTTTTTCAATCCCAGGCATTCTTTCTATTTCCCAAGTCAGATTCTCTCTTCTTCTCTTTTCTAGGTGATTTCTTCTGTAATTCTACTCAGTCTCAGGAAAGAGGTTTTATGCTTCCTTTTATTCTTCAATTTTCCTCTTTCTGTAGAGTTTCCTGCCCTCTCCCCCAACACGTTTCTTTTGCCCTCCCAGCTGAAACAGCTTGCTTTCCCCTAGCCTACGACTTGCTAGGGTGGAAATAGCGTGGGATTTAGAGTCATGCAGATGTGGGCTCAAATCCAAGTCCCTTCACTGTGACCTTAAGGCAGATCAATTTTCTGAACTTTAGTTTCCTTTTCAGTCAAGTGAGGATGGGAATACGTACATCCAAGGACTTCTGAGGAGTCCCTGAGATAGTGTATGTAAAGCACACGAGCTGGTGCTTCACACGTAACGGATGCACAAGTGGACGTGGTCCCTCCTCTCAAGCCTGTTGCACAGCCTTGTAGAGAGTGAGTCACCTGGTAGAAGATCCAGAGGCCGAGGGCACAGGCATGCCATCTGACCTGGGAAAGCGGCAGGGATTCAGGAGGCCCCATGCGCCCGCATGGCCCTTCCTAGGGCAGTGGTGCTCAGGCTGCGCTCCCTTCCCCCATGTAGTCCCTCCTCCTGTGGGCTGGGCTCAACCTCCTAGCCACCCTTGTTCGTTTCTCACTGTTTCTCCCTCTCTGACATACATAGCTCCAGCCTAGAAGCTCCTCAAAATCCTTTTGAAACACACACCTGAGGAAACAAAGATAATCAGAATATGTTTTCTCTTGACCTAGGGAACAGGTCTCTGGTTTGCCATCTGTGGCCGGATCCCTGCTTAGAGAATCTCCATTCTTTCCCTAGGACTTACACTTGTTCCTTAGTATTTGCTCATTCATTCATTCAGTCATTAGTTTTGTGCCCTAGGACCCCAGGGTCCAGGTATCTTACTATTTAGCTTTTCTTTCTCTTCAGCTCTCCTCTCCTCTAGAACAGAGGAGTTCTATCTTTTCACTTATTTCCTTCCCTTAGCACACACACATGCACTTCTCAGATTAACCAGGGGACTGAGGAACAGGCCCTTCTCTGTTGCTTGCTACCAAATTTATTTGGGTCATTTTGGTTTTATGATTTTCTATAAATATTCACAGGGATCTGGAATTAATTACGAAGTGGAAACACTGGAAAATAGATGTGGAGGAGTTAGGACTGCTGCTTTATCTCTGCCTCCCCTTCCCCCACCTCATGCCTTTCTCTTATCACTCTTGTCTGTCACCTACGCTGAAAGTCCCGCATAAACTCTCTTCTCTGTGTTCATGGTAGTTGTGAAGGTAGCGTAATAATGGAAACTTTTGAATTCTTGATTCATGATGCCCACCTATGTCACAGGAAAAAAAAAATGCAGCCTCTCAGCTGAATTCAAGGGGTGAGTGTTCACAAAAGTCATATCTTTCACAATCTTCCTTAAGTTCCATTTTCTGTCATCATCTAGCTTCTCATAATAAGAAGTTGGACCTGTTATCTACAGTTATGTAGAATCCATTTCTCCACTTCCTTATTCTTGTCATCTCTCAGTCCACTCTAATCTGGCTTACATTCCTATTTTTCCATAGGATCTGCTTTTCCTAAGGTAAATAGTGACTCTCTGTTACTAAATTCAGTGGACATTTCTTCCCATTTGATTAGCACTTAGCACAGTTTCCACAGCCTTCTTGAAACATTCTCTTTCTGTGAATTCCGATATGATGTGCTCTTCTGGTTTCCCTGCCTGTTCTTTGGTCACTTCTTAATTTCCTTTGCTAGCTCACCTTTTCCTACTCATCTTCTAAAGGCTGGAGTTCCTTAAGACTTGGTTCTAGGTTCTTTCCTATCCTCATCTGATGCTCTCTTTCTAGTCGATTGCATCTGTTTCTACAGCATCAATTACCATCTTCATAACACCCATTTTTTTTGTACATGCTTTCTTTTTTTTTCATTTTATTTATTTATTTATTTTGAGGTACACCAACTTCAATCATCTGTATTTATACACATATTCCTGTATTCCCTCCCTCCCTCGACTCCCCGCCCCCCCACCCTCCCCACCCCAGTTCTCTAAGGCATTATCAATCCTCAAGTTGAACTCCCTTTGTTTTACAACAACTTCCCACTGGCTATCTACTTTACAGTTGGTAGTATATATATGTCTATGCTACTCTCTCACTTCATCCCAGCTTCCCCTTCACCCCCCGCCCCCCCCCAAACCTCGAGTTCTCCAGTCCATTCTCTGCACCTGCGTCCTTGTTCTTGTCTTGTCACTGAGTTCATCAGTACCATTTTTAGATTCCGTAAATGTGAGTTAGCATACAATATTTGTCTTTCTCTTTCTGACTTACTTCACTCTGTATGACAGACTCTAGGTCTATCCACCTCATTACATATAGCTGTGTCTCATTCCTTTTTAAAGCTGAGTAATATTCCATTGTATACATATGCCACATCTTCTTTATCCATTCATGTGCTGATGGGCATTTAGGTTGCTTCCATGTCCTGGCTATTGTAAATAGTGCTGCAATAAACATTATGGTACATGTTTCTTTTCGGATTATGGTTTTCGTTGGGTATATGCCCAGGAGTGGGCTTACTGGATCATATGGTAGTTCTATTTGTAGTTTTTTAAGGAACCTCCACGCTGTTTTCCATAGTGGCTGTACCAACTTACATTCCCACCAACAGTGCAGGAGAGTTCCCTTTTCTCCACACCCTCTCCAACATTTGTTGTTTCCAGATTTTGATAACACCCAGTTTTGAATCTCTATCCCGGGCTTCTGTGAGCTTTCACATCCACATGTGTAACTACCTAGTAGGCATTGTCATTTGGCTGTCTCCTGGGCACCTCAGATTCATTGTGTCTAGAACTAACTATAGATGTTCTCCTCCAAACTAAACCTCTTTCCAGCATTTTCCATGTTGTGGAATGGGATCTCTTCTCATTTCATCCCTGAGCCATAATTTTAGAGTCAATCTTTTTTTTTTTAAATAAATGAATTTATTTACTTATTGGCTGCACTGGGTCTTCATTGCTGCGCATGGGCTTTCTCTAGTTGCAGAGAGCGGGGCTACTCTTCCTTGTGGTGCAGGGCTTCTCATTGCGGTGGCTTCTCTTGTTGCGGAGCACCAGCTCTAGGCACACAGGCTTCAGTAGTTGCAGCTCACAGGCTCTAAAGCGCAGGCTCAGTAGTTGTGGTGCACGGACTTAGTTGCTCCGCGGCATGTGGGATCTTCCCAGACCAGTGCTGGAACCTGTGTCCCCGGCATTGGCAGGCAGATTCTCAACCACTGCACCACCGGGGAAGTCCCAGAGTCAATCTTAAAGTCGATCTTAACACCATCTTCTTCCTTTTGCCCCAGATGCAGCCCAACATACTTCTCAAATGCCTAACGAATCTGTCCATCTCTCCATCTCTGTCATCCCATCTCAGTGTAAGCCACCACCATCTGTTACCAGGATTTCAGCAGAGGCCATAACTAGCTCCTTCACAGCCACTCACTCTCCAGAGAGTCAATTTCAATCATACCGCACTTAGTGGGATCTTTCTTAAAATGTCAAGCCAATTATACCACCCTCTTGTTTAAAATCCTTTCAGAGGCTTCTTATTGCTTTTAGGATAAATATTAAAACCTTTAACAAGGCCTATAAGGCCCGCCTGGCATGACCCTTGCCCACTGCCAGCCTTAACGCACATCACTCATCTCTCTCCTTGCTCTCTAAGCAAGACCATCGTTCACTTCTGTGACTGTGCCATCTTTCCTCCTGCCAGGGGCCCTTGAAGCCTCTGTCTGAAATGCTCTCTACTTTTCACCATCCACTCCAGCCTCCCCAGTTAATCCCTCGTCTTTCTGGTATCCACTTCTTCCTTCAGAAAGCCCGTCCTAGATTGAGTTAGATTCCCTTATTATATGTTCTCATAGCATCCTTTCTATTGCTGAATAGTAGTCTGTTTTAAGATATTTTATATTTTATTTATCCACTCACCTGTTGATAGACCTTTGGGTTATTTTCAGTTTTTGACTTGTGTAAATGAACTTGCTGTGTACTTTGTCGTTCAGGTCTTTGTACAAATATGTTTTCAGGTCTCTTGGGTAAATACCTGGGAGTGTATTGGCAAAGTGGTACGGTAAACTTTTTGTTTGACTTTTGAAGAACCTGCCAGTTTTCCAAGCTGGCTGTACCATTTTTAGTCCCATCAGCATGGTGTGAACATTCCAGTTGCTCCACATCCTCACCAACACTTGTCATTGGTTGGTCTTAAATTTTAGGTATTCTGATTAGTGTGTTGTGTTATCTCATTGTGGTTTTAATTTGCATTTCCCTGCCAACTGTTGATGTGAAGCATCTTTTCAAGTACTTCTTGGCCATTTGTATATTTTCTTTTGTGAAGTCCTTTCAAGCCTTTTGCTCATTTTTTTAAAAAAAGGATTATTTTAATAATGAGTTCTGAGAGTTCTTTATTACCTGGATAGTAGTCATCCATTAGATATATGCATTGTAAATGTTTGCTCTCACTCTATGACTTGCCTTTTTGTTTTCTTAGTTGTCTCTTGAAGAACAAAAGTTTTGCATTTTGATAAAGTCTAATTTATTTAGTTTTTCTTTTATGGTTTGTGCTTTTATGTCCTAAGAAACTTTTACCTACCTATCCACTTCCAGACCTCCTTTCCCTGTTGAATTGCCTTGGCACCTTTACTGAAAATGAATTGATTGTATGTATATGAGTGGCTCTATTTTCTTGAATCTCTTTTGTGCTCTAGTGATCTTTATGTCTTTCCTTCCAGCATTTCCACACAGTCTTGATTACCTTAGTTTTATAATGAGTCCTGAAATTGGGTGGTATAAGTCTTCCAACTTTGTTCTTTTCTGAAATTGCTTTGGCTTTTCTGGGTCATTTGCATTTCCATATAAATCAGTTTCTACAAAAATATCTGCTGGGATTTTAATTGAGATTGTGTTGAATCCATAGATCAATTTGGGACCCTAGACACTGGAACTGTATTGAGCCTTTCAATCTATGAACATGACATATCTCTCCATTTGTTTAGGTGCTTCATTTCTCTCAGCAGTGCTTTCCAGTGCTCACTGTAGAGATTTTGCACATCTTTTCTTAAACTGATTCCTAAGTATTTTTTGGTGCTGTTGCAGATTTCAATTTTTAAAAGATTTTGTTTTCTCATTATTTGTTGCTCTCATGGCACCACTTACTATTTCCTCACAGCACATATCTCAGCTTATCATAAGACATTTATTTGTGTGAGGATTTGCTTATTGTCCATCTCCCTTATGAGAGCATCCACGATGGCGTGAACAGGGCTGCTTTGCCCACCGTCGTGTCCCCAGGGCCTGGTGTAGAGCCTGGCACATATTAGACACTTGATAATTGTTTCCTGGTTGATGTGTGGATGGGTAAGTGGAAGAATTGGAATAGAGACAAGTCATTTTCAAAAGCTCAGAGATATTTGTCCTTAGATGCCTCAATTTATCTTCTTCTGAGACCATCATAAGAAATCCCAGCCAGTAGTCACTTGGGAGCTCTCTTGTAGATTAAGGCACGCCCAGTACTTTTGCTGCAAGCCACAGGGAGCCTTCCTCATGGTCAATATTGATAATTCTGGCTAATGTAACTTTATTATATATATCTTGCTTAGCAAAGATGAGGAAGGTGTAGATATAAAATATTCAAAAGTTAAAAAGGGAATGCAGGATTTCACCACTAGCAACACTAACGATAAGTAAAGAGCTGTTGTTTCACTCATTCACTCAACAAACATGTGTCTACTCCCTAGGATGTGGTGGTATCTGTGCCAAGCACTGAGGATATTGGAGTAAAAAAAAAAATAGGCGTGTGGACTTCCCTGGTGGTGCAGTGGTTAAGAATCCGCCTGCCGATGCAGGGGACATGGGTTCGAGCCCTGGTCCAGGAAGATCCCACATGCTGTGAAGCAACTAAGCCCATGCACCACAACTACTCAGCCTGTGCTCTAGAGCCCGCGAGCCACAACTGCTGCGCCCACATGCTGCAACTACTGAAGCCTGCATGGCTGAAGCCCAGGCTCTGCAACAAGAGAAGCCACCACAATGAGAAGCCCGTCCACCGCAACAAGGAGTAGCCCCAACTCGCTGCAACTAGAGAAAGCCTGAGCGCAGCAACGAAGACCCAACACAGCCATAAATAAAGTAATAAATTAAAAAATATATATATGTGTTCTCACAGTCATAGAGGGCAGTTACATTCTAGTGGAGGAAGATGAACAATAACAAGCAAATAGGAACAGAGGAGTAATTACGCAGCGACAGACATTATGAAGGAAATGAAGCAGGGTGATGACAGGGAGAGTGGTCACGGCGGGGCAAGCATCAGGGAAGCCATCGCTCAGGTTACTGTTGAGCTGAGCTGACACCAGAGAGGTTTAGAATTTGGTGAAGGGGCTCTGTCAAGTTCTGGAAGTGGAGTGGTCTGGGTGGAGGAACCGACAAGTGCCAGACAGGGGGCAACAGAAATGCCAGAGTGATTGGAGCTTGGTGAGCCAGGGCGAGACCATGCAGGGCCTTATTGATCATGGCAAGGAGTTGGGATTCCATTCACAAACTCTGGGAAGTCACTTATGAGCCATAAGAGGAGAGTGATGTGATGAGATTTGAGACGCTCACGCCGGCTCTGTGTGAAGAATGGTCTTTAGGGGGATGAAGTTGGAAGCAGAGAGATCAAATAGACGTACCTGGCAGTCATCTGGGGGCTATTGATGATGGCATGGAGTCAGGAGAATGTGGCAGTGGCGGTAGAGAGGATCCGTTGGGATTTGGGTTACGTAACAGTAAATGAAGAACTTCAGGATGCCAGAGAGAATGGAACTCTCCTGGGGAATGAAAGGGAAGATGATTCTAGACCAGTACATCCAAATAGACTTTGAGATTTTGTTGCTCCCCTATGCCATGCAGTTCAGCCTACTTGCATGTGTGTATTACCCTTTTTGAGCCCCTGCAGTGGCCTTATGATAGTATAGAGGCCACAGTTTATGCCCTTCCCCCTTGCATCTTCTCTTTTAGCTGCCACTTGTCCAGCCTTCCTCTGTCATCCCACCAGTGGTGTCCGCCAACTCTGCAGCCATCCGCAATGACGGTGCGGTACTGCAGAAGAACAATAAGAAGGAGCAGGTCAGGACTAGCATCTTGGGAGTACTCTTCAGACCCTGTCTTTTTTTGGCCTTTGTAGTGGGCACTGTTGGCCTCTGTAGTGGGCATTGTGGGTTTTTGCCATGCACTGCTGGTAACCATACCCCAACCTCCCTCTGCAAAGGCCTCTCCCTCTTTCACTCTCTGTCCACTCACTTACTGTTAATCAGACTTCACTCTTGGCTAATAATATTATACCAGCTGCTGTGGCTGAATAATGGTCCCTCCAAGAGATACTCACATCCTAATCCCGGAACCTATGAATATTATACTACATGGTAAAAAAAAAGGGGGGGGGATTTTACAGATGTGATTAAGAGTATTCTGATAGAGAGATTATCCTAGATTACCTGGGTGGGCCTTAAACATCACAAATGTTCTTACAAGAAGGAGGCAGAGGAGATTTCAAACAGAAGAGGAGAGGGCAGCGTGATCATGGAGGTAGAGATTGGAGAGATGCGGCCATAAGCAAGGGATGTCAGCAGCCAACAGGAGCTGGAAGAATGGGTTTTCCTCAGCCTGGTAATACTAGTTTTGGACTTTTAGCCTCCAGAACTGTGAGAGGATACATTTCTGTTGAGTTAAGCCACCCAGTTTGCGACAAATTGTTACAGCAGACATAGGAAACCAGCATACCAGCCAACAGTTACTGCTGTTCAAATGAAACTGTGTACCAGGCACTGTGCTAAGAGTTTTGCAAAGATGAGCTCATTTAATTCTTCAACGTTTCCGTGAGGTTGGCACGCTCATCCCCATTTTACAGATGAGGAAACTGAGGTATAAAGAGGTTAATTTGCCTGAAGTCACGCAGCTGGTAAATAGAAGAGCTGAACTCTATACTTGGGACCCAGGCATTCTGGCGCTGGGGTCCACAGTGGTCACCAATGTGCTGTACTCCCCAGTGTACTGGGAGGGTCCAGGTTAGAACCAGTTTCCCTGGCAGCCCCCAGGAGTTCTGTAAATCCCACACAGGAGGGCACGCTGGTGCAGGCAAGGCTGTAAGGTCATGTCATTTGCATCCCACGGAGTGTCTGCATGGTCACCAGCCTTTCTGCCAGCATCCCTCTCTCTTTCCCTGAAACCACGAAGGAATGACCTTCACCCCTAGTTTCCTAGGATCCACAGGCAGCTCTCAGCCTTTCACATGTTCCCATTCCTGCTATAACCCCAGATCCCAGATGTTGTGATCTTTCATTGGTCCCTCCCTGTCTCTAAATATTTTGGATACACAGGGAATAGGGGGGAGACACCATTTACTGTTGCTCTCTACTAAATTTGCTGTGTCATTTAGCATTTATGAGCAAGAATGTTTATAAGGTCTTGGATTTAAACTGTGAAATAGACATAGGGACTTGAGAGAAGGCTGTTCCTTTATTCCTGGCATCTTGAAGAGGTTGTCTGACCTTTTCCTTCCTCCCTGACCCCTCTTCTCCGCTGCTGTCCCTGCAGAGCTGACCTTCAGAGAAAGAACAGGATTAAAAAGCCCCCCACTCCTGGTCCCCTTGGCCACCCACAGCTTCCAGCCCAGACCACCGGGGAGCTTTCATGGGCTCATGCTACCCTTGGAAAAGAGCAGAAGGCCTCTGGCTGTTTCCTTGGACTGCCTTTCAGTGTTGACCCTGAGTTAAGAAGGAGAGGCAGGAGAGTCTCTGGAAGTAGAAGTGGGACAGATTCTCTTAGTAAAGCTAGAAGCGCTTGCAGTCAGGTGCTAGCTGAGCCTGCAAAAATTGAGCCAACTCAGGGCAAAAATGAATTCTCTGCGTTCCTTTACTCAGCCCAGCCTTCCCTCTGCTTTCTTCCCGTAACCTCCCCTCCTTCTGTCACATATGCAAATCATCTTCCCCTACTAGTTGTGGCATCGCTGGAGTTTACTGGGGTAACTCCAGTTTGCAGAATCTTAGGAAACTTAAATTAGACAGCTGATTCTCAACGGGTGGGAAGAGTAGCAGGAACCCTTGGGGGCAGGCAGGGGATATGATAGCATATGCGGCATTTCTCAGGCGAGGGGAAAGCGCTGGTTTTCTTAATGCGGTCTATAGATAGCATAGTTTGTGTTGGTCAGAAGTGGAAGTTGGTTAAAAATAGATTGAGAAACAGAGATGCAGTTGATGTAATACTTTACTACTGGCTCTCAGAAAAGTTTATATGAACCAATATCTCTGCGTGTTGAGTCATCCTCCACCAGCTCCTTCCATCGCCAGAAGAATTCAGGTCCCATAGTGAGCAGTGAATACTTATTAAGAGAAGGTAGATGGGACAATGCAAATGCGGTCTTCTTGTTTGGCAGGTATCTGCAGGGTCCTTCTTTTTTTTTTTTTTGGCCTTGAGCCCTCGCTATGCATGACACAAAGCCACCATGAATTAGCACCTGAGAGTCCCCCTCTGTCTCAAGAAGTCTTTGCTGCTGCACGTGAAGCTAAAAACCTTATATCTTAGTTGGGGACTGTCAGATGTGCCCGGAATGCCAAATAACAGAGACTTAAGCACATAGAGCTTCTTTCTTCCTGGGTCACATGAAGGAAATAGGGCATCCAAAGCTGGTGCAGCTGCTCAGGAGCAGGCTTCGAAAACCCAGGCTCCTTCTAGCTTTTCTGCTTCCCCATCCCTAGATTCTGGCTTTCTGCTTCATAATCTTAAGAAGCATCTATAGTCCGAGCAGAAAAACAAGGGGTGGACAGGACAGAGAGCAAAAGACGCATGAGAGCCAGATCTATCCCTTTAAAAACTTTTAAAAATAGACTTTATTTTGTAGAGCAATTTTAGGTTCACAGCAAAATTGAGCAAAAGGTACAGACCACACACCCCACACATGCATAGCCCCCCCCCCCAAAGTGGTACATTTATTACGCTTGATGAACCTACACTTCATCACCCAAATCTACCCCCTTTTTAATCAGGAAAATTGTAGCTTTTCTAGAAGCCCTACCCTGCCGATTTCTGTCTCGTTCTCTTTGGCTAGCACTGTATCTCATGACAACTCCTGGCTAGGAGGGCATCTGGGAAAATGATTAACTGGGCACTTCCCAATCTGATGAAATTGGGTTAGGAAGAAGGGGAGAGTACCAAAATTAGACAAATCTTGAATAGCAAATATGGAGAGGAAGACTGTTTCTAAGATTATAATATCTATGGTGGCCATAAACAGGTGTGGGATTTTAGGGAGGGTTTTTAGAATTTGTTTTGATTGAAGGGTAACATAACTACAATAAAGTGTCCTAATGTACCAATCTTAGGGGTAAGCCAATGACTGTTAAACATACAAAGATGAGTCAAAAATTACCCGCACTCCGGTTATATTAAAACTTCTATAAATTCTACAGCCAGAGCGCAGATAATTTTTGACTCACCCTCGTATATATACATTTGTGTGACCACTTGACTAAATGGAGACCATTTTCAGCACCTTTAGAAGGCCCCTCATGCCTACCTCAGTCGGCAACCCTCCCACCCCCAAGATAACCCCTATTCCAACTTCTACCACGTAGAGAGGGATATGAACCATCACAAAGGTTGAAAGGAAAACAGATGGCGAATGGAGAGGAACAAAAGGGAAGAATAAGACCAAATGAATGGTTGCCTTTGTGACGTTGCTGTGCTCCTTTGCCTCCTAAATTATTCTAATCCCGTTTTGAAAATGGAATTTTAAATGTCATCAAAAAAGTCATCAAAAACTAAAGACTGAAATTTTAGTTTGCTCTAAAGTTGATATATGCTGAAACTTCAATCAGTTAGGACGGAATTCTGTTGCACATACTATGACAACCGTAGGTAATTAATAGTGGTGTAAATAAGACAGAATTATATTTCTCCATCACATAAAAGAAGCTTGAAGGTATGTGGTCAAGGACTGTTTTTGGAAGCCTCAGGAAGACTTTGGAGTTGTCTAGCTCTCTGCTCTTCCAATCCTAGGTGGATTTAGGGCTCATGGTCAAAAATGAAAGCTGGAACTCCAGCCATCACATCTATCTTCTCAGCAACAGAATAGAGGATGGGAAAAAGAAATGTTTGTGCCTTCTAAATTTAACAGACTTCTTGGAAGTTCTACATAACACTTCTGCTAATAACTCCCTGACAAGAATTTAGTCACATGGCCACACCTACCTGCAAAGAGGGCTGGGAAAATGGCCTGTTAGCTGGGTGCCACGTGCTGTTAAAAATCAGACTTTTTGCTAAGTGGAAAAACTGGTAGTCTCTTCCAAATTGCACTTTCACAACTTTTACAGGTGAGCCTCTTCTTCACGCAATTCTGCCGCCTTGGCATTGCATGCCCAAAGTGCTAGTGTGTGCCCAACTCAGCCTACACCATCAGATCTGGCCTTCTCAAGGAAAAGAAAAAAAAAGAAAAGCTCAGCAGATGGGAAAGAATGTCCTATATTGCAACCACCTACACTATTGTCCGGTTCTGTGGCCCCTGGAGTCCCTCCTGGGGTTGGGTGAATATAATAAAGCACGTTCTGATAGCAGCGGTCAGTTTGGTCTTACGGATACAAGATCAGATGTAAATAGTCCATTAGCGCCCCAGCCAGCTGTCGCTGGGCAAAATTTAGATTACTTTTATTTGTATTTTCTTTGACACAGGTGCCGTTTGTTTCTCGGTGAAATAACCCAACCACAGCACTGTAGGATAGGAGCCAGGAGCCTGGCCACTGAAGCAGCAGCCACCCCACATGGTGGGTGGAGGGAGAGCCCCAGTCATCCGGGAAAGCCAAGCTGCTGTATCTTCAGTGTCTGTCCAGCCGAGAACCGTGGGCCACAGAGGATGCTGGTGTGGAAGCAGAGGCAAGACTAGGTAAAGGTGAATGCAGAGGCATCTGAAATGGTGTGTAAAGGGGTGAAAGTGGCACGTCCTGGCAGCATTTGGCTAAGGACATGGATGAAGCTACCAGGCTGGTCATAGATGCACAGAATTGTGCAATCAAGTGAGGCTCTCTGAGAATGTTCTGCCTGAGTTGAGAAAAACTAGGATGAGATACCTCCCTGATTTTATGCACCTTTCCTCCATGCTTGACTGACTGAGCTTCTACCATTTGCTTCTTTGAAGCATCTGTCAGTGCCTCCTTTCCCACTCCCTAATGCAAGGATTAATGACATTGTCGATGCAGTAAAGAGTCTCCTTGTCAGAAATCCCATCCCATGTGTCAGGGAAGGGCCAACTCCTTACTTGCCCTGATTCCTTTCCTTGTTCTGGGAGAGAGAGCAGTGAGTGGTGGCTTGAAGTGAAACCTTAGTTCCCTGCCCAGGAATTGGACCTGGACAGCCTGCATGAAACGCAGGAATTCTAGCCGCTAGACCACCAGGGATGAGAGGCTAGAAGCAGAGTTCCCTGGCTCTTACCTCATTTGAAAAATGAATTTCTCAAAGAGGCAAAAAATGTGAAGTCAGGTGTAAAGTTTATTATTAGAGACACAGCACAACAAGTAGGAGAGCACACAAAAAAAGTTTGTTTATTTAAGACAGAAGCAAAGAAGAAGTACTCACCCGGAGAGTGAGCGTGGGCATCCTCACCAATGAGGAGGCGTGCAGTGAGGAGGCAGTGAAATCATTTCGATAGGGCCGTTCTTCTGGGTCTCTGTTTACCTTTGGCCATTTATCTCATTTCTTTTCCACCCCTGACCTGCCCTAGGACCCTCCCCGTTATGCATACGCATCTTTTTGCCAAGATGGATTCCAGCACAGAGGCCTGTGGGAGGTTTGACAATGCTTATTATGGGGTGGTGCCCTCTCCCTTTGAGAGACCCCTGAGGAGCCTTCCTGCGCATGTGCGGTCGAGGCGGTTTCCCTGACCTCAGGAGTGATAGATGTGGTCATCTTATCTCTTTACTCCAGCAGGGCTCAGCTCCTGCCACTGACTTCGTCCTTGGAATGTCTAGGGAGAACAAAGCTCCAAGTTACTCCCCTTGACAACCTCCAGTTGCTCTTCCCAGGGGCCCATCTATCTCCTACCTCATCCTGACATCTCCGACTTGCCACTTCTACCTTTCCTGGACAGAAAGTGTTCCTAAAAGGATTTGGAAGTTTCTCTTTTTATTTTTAAATAAGTTTATTTATTTATTTTATTTGTTTATTGGCTGTGTTGGGTCTTTGTTGCTGCACACGGCCTTTCTCTAGTTGCGGCGAGCGGGGGCTACTCTTCATTGTGGTGCGCAGGCTTCTCATTGAGGTGGCTTCTCTCGTTGTGGAGCACAGGATTTAGGTGTGTGGGCTTTAGTAGTGGTGGCACGTGGGCTCAGTAGTCGTGGTTCACGGGCTTTAGAGCGTAGGCTCAATAGTTGTGGCGCACGGGCTTAGTTGCTCCGTGGCATGTGGGATCTTCCTGGCCCAGGGGTCGAACCCGTGTCCTCTGCATTGGCAGGCGGGTTCGTAACCATTGTGCCACCTAGGAAGTCCCTGAAAGTTTCAAAAGTGCCCCCCTGCCAAATAAAGGTAAGGCAATAACAAACATGACTGTCTGCAAGTTGTCCAGTGTTGAATTCTGTCTGATTCTCCCAGATGCCTGTCGGGCTCTCCTGAGAAGGGTGAACTGGGTTTGAGGGAAAAGAGGAGTCTGATGGCTCTTTTCTCAGTAAGATTGTTCCCAGTCGTGTTCTTTGGCAGTTTAGGATTTCAGCCTGTGCAGACAGAGTGTCTCTTGTCCTGAGGCCCCAGCCAGATGTCAAGGCTGGCCCTGCTGGCTTAGAGTGGCCGCCGCCCATGCCTGCAGCATGTAGCCGAAGGCTGGGGTCAGCCCTGCTTGAACCAAAGTGAGAGTGGGAAAAGACGAGGTCCCAAAGCATCATAGGAAGGAGTTCTATGTCAGGACCTGCTGCGCTCAGGTCCTGTGCAATCCCCAGTCTACACTGTGAGGTTGTCCCTTCTTGCTCTCTCTAGAAAGCGTGATGGAATACTCATAACTGGCAATGACATTGTAGCAGCTTACCTTGTATCTACTCATTTCTTTGTTTACTTAACCTCACAAACCCTGGTCCTTTCAATTTTACCAGGAACCATTGACTTGTGTTTCTTGCCTCTGGCTGTCACATTCCAGTGTGTCTCAACATGCTTTTGAGAAATGCTGAGTTAGAGGACCAGACGAAGAGAAAGACATCCCAGGCTGGCTGGGGATGGACCACTCTGCCTAGGACCAGTCTGGCCTGGCACCCGTGTAAACATCTGCCTGCGTTCATATTCAGACTCCACCTACTTTTCTCCACTGCTGCCACCCATCAGGTTGTTGCCCAGAGTCACACCTCCAGAAGTCCCAGCGCTTATCTGCACCCCACTTCCCCGGACGCCAACAGCAATCGGGGCTCTTCCCACAGTGCTCCCAGGGAAAGTCGCCAGGCCTCTGGGAGGGGGTGTAGGCTTGCAAGCACCTTGCTGGCTGTTCTCTTCTAGGGCCACACAGTTTCCCATCCACAGGAGTCACTGGTCAGAGAGGAAGAGCCCTTGGCGAGCTCTTCTGCAGCTGGCACTGCCCCTTCTCAAATCTCTGTCTCTGTGAATCGAATTGATCTCTCGGAATCCAACTTCTGACTGTTCTCCCAGGCCTCTCTTTACATCTGTCATCCACATAACCCAGATTTTCTTCCAAGGCTTCTTTCAGATCATTTCTATTTAGTGTGTCTTACTCCTTCCTTCTGTTCTTTCTTCACCCCCCACCCCCCCACCCCTACCCAGGGCTACATCCAATTCACCAAGTGCCTGTTCCTTTCCCAGCATGATTCAGTCGAAGCAAGTTAATCTCTCCAGTTTTGCAGCACATGGCATTCTTTGGCCAGCAGAGTATATTTCCTAGAAGTTGGGGTGCTAGCTTTCAAGTGCAGGGGCTCCAGCCAGCCCAGAAAAATGCTCCGAGTCCAGGCAGCCCCACTAAGCCCATTGCCGTCTGGGGAAAGAGGCTTCATGCTTGCTCTCTCGCCTCCTCTCTTTCCCAGATTCTATGCCTGGTTTCTGTGCCACCTCCTCCCTTCTCCCCAGTGTCCTCTTCCTGAGCATCGTGGGCTCCGGACAGCCATAGCCTCCCCAGATGCTCCTACAAGTCGCTCGGACCAGGCAGCTGAGGGCCAGGTGACAACCGTATGGTGTGTTTCACCTCTCCGTGAATGAATGGGGCTGGAGCGCCCAACAAGACAGACATCGTTCTTGCCTTCACGGAATTTACATTCTCGTGGGGGTTGGGGGGGGATAAGGGGGCAGAATACAGCAGTTATCTACATGAATACAGAGGATAATTACTTTTGGTGGCACAGTCTACGAAGGAAATAAAATCAGAGGAGTTACGGTGTATGTGTGTGTGTGGTGACTGGGGGAGCGCTTTTAACTGAGTGATTGGGGAAGTGTCCCCTGAAAGGGTGGCACTTGAGCAGAGACCTGAAGGAACTCTGCCGGAGCTGTGGAAGAGCTGAGGGAGAACAAGAGAGTTTGCGCAAAGACTGAGGCAACACAAAGCTCAGCGTGATGGAGGAACTGAAAGGAGGCCAGTGTGGCTGGGGCGGAATGCGGCCTGAGGGAGACGGATGGGAAATGAGGTCAGAGACATGACAGGGTGGTAGGAAAGCTCGTTGTGTAGTGCAACGTGAGGATTTGTTTCATCTCCAAAGGAATAGGAAACCACGGAAGGGCTTTCTGCAGAGAAATGGAGTGATCTGATGTGTGGTTTTTGAAGGGTTCTCTGGTTACTTGTTGGAGTACAAGAGTGTCTTGCTCTGCTGTCTGTCAGGGCTTTGTTCCCCCTCCCCAGGCACTGAGGAGGCCTAACGATGCGGGTACCCCCGTGGGGACCTGGCGTCCGTCATTCACCCCTCCATCTCTCTCTGTCTCCTAGCTTCCCTGGTCTCCCGTGCAGGCCCACTTTCTAGACCAGTAGGAACACAAGAACACTGTTCTTTGTGTCTGTTGGCTAACTTTACTTGCATCATTTTACTGTTATGATTTTCTATAGATGTTGGTGACATTCTGATTTTACGTGAATGACACAGACGCACGGGCAAGGAAATGTCGCGGAGGAGGAGAGTAGCTTTTCTCCTTGAGTCTTTTCTTGCCACACTTGCTGACTATGAATGTTACGGAGGAATCTCATTCTGGAGCAGAAGTCAAGCCACCGGTGGTTCCCGGGATCCTCAGACCCCTGCTGTTCCTTCCTTTCTGCCCATGGTTGCCTGGGGACGGTCTATTCTGCTCCTGTCCAGGTGTTAAGGCTGAATAAGCAGGAAGAGGAAGACCAATCTGGGACAAAGCTGCTTCCCGCCAGCTGGCCTCACCTCCTCCCCCTTTTACAACCCTCCAGGCTGATAAGGAACGAGAAATGCTGCACTGCCATGACACACCCCACCCCTGTCCAGTGCTTTCCTGAGGTCAACGGAGGTTCATACTGAAAGCAGACCCTACTTTGGCCTGCAGAGTATTAAGAGACTACTACATAGGCCAGTGTTTGTTTCCCAGGCCTGGCAGACCCATCCCCTTTAGTCTTTCTGAGGAACAGAGGGTGGTGGGGGTTTTTGGGGAGAGAGGGTGCGGGATGGGATAGAGTAACCACTGTGAAAAAGTGTATTTGATATAATTTTATATTTCAAAACCAAAAACAGTTGTTTTATGATGTGGACCAGTGAAAGGCAGCTTCTGGTTTATTTTTAGTAAAGGTTGAGAGGTACTGAGAAGGCAAGACAGCATCTCAAGCCCAAGTCAACAGAGGGATCTGCCTCCAGGGCTGATGTGGGCAAAGCGCCAGGCTCCTCTCCAGGCTCCTCTCCAGGTTCCATCCCAGCTCGGCACGCCCTTCACTGCCATCACCAGCCACAACCCACAGAGGGATGTACGCAGGAGGGAAGCACTCAGGTTTTAGAGTCATCCAAGGTGTATTCAGATCTTGGTTCCTATCCCATTTCTGGCCATGTGTTCTTTTTTCCTTTTTTTTTTCTCTTTTTTGGTCATGTGTTCTTTGACAAGTTACCTAACCTGTAGTTAACCCACTAAACCCCTAGTTTCCGGAGTTGAGAGCGTGGACTCCGGAGCCAGCCGTGTGGCTTGGGGTCCTGGTTCTTCCACTTGTTAGCTGTGTAACCTTGGGCAGGGTGACTCATCTCCAGGCCTCCCTCAGTTTCCTCGTTTGTGGAATGGGGATAATAATACACCTGCCTCGTAGGGTTGCTGTGAGGATTGACGTGAATGTATGTGTATACATGCATGTGTGTGTATATACACATGTACAGATACGTGTAAGTGTGTGTATGTAAGTGGGTGCCTGGCGCATGTAGCAGGCACGTATGAGCACTGCCTGTTACCATGATTGTTTTATCTCTGCTTAGGATAAGGCTAAATTATATCTGAGAAAAATAAGCCGATTTTTAAAAAATCCATAAATAAATCATATTGCAGGTGGTAGGTGGACACAGTAAAAGTTGTGATACTGCTGTTTGATAACTGAAGTGAGACGCGAGGCTGGACCACAGCGTTCTGTCCTCTCCTTCACATCTCATTGCTTCCCGCTGACATTTTTTAAAAAAATAAGTTTATTTATTTATTTATCTATTTATTTATTTATTGGCTGCGTTGGGTCTTCGTTGCTGCCCGTGGGCTTTCTCTAGGTGTGGCGAGCAGGGGCTACTCTTCACTGTGGTGCAGAGGCTTCTCACTGCAGTGGCTTCTCTTGTTGCAGATCATGGGCTCTAGGTGCTTCAGTAGTTGTGGCCCACAGGCTCAGTAGTTGTGGCACTCGGGCTTAGTTGCTCTGCGGCATGTGGGATCTTCCCAGACCGGGGCTTGAACTCGTGTCCCTTGCATTGGCAGGTGGATTCTTAATCACTGTGCCACCAGGGACATCCTTCCCGCTGACTTCTTGATCTTTTCCTGCTACTTCTTTGCTGGATTTTTCTATCCTGTAGCTTATGGAAAACTAGCTCCTTAGGTCTCTGTTGAATTCTCCTAGCCCCCTCATCCTTTCTATTTCTCCACCTGAAGAATTATTCTCATGAGGATTTCAGAGCCCCATAACACTCTCCCCTGCAGGAGGGGAAGATACCTATAGTATCATAGATCAGTGGTTCTCAAAGTGTAGCCTCTGGGCCAACAGCACCAGCATCACCTGGGAACTTGTTGGAAATGGACATTCTTGACCCCTCACCCTAGACCTGCTGAATCAGAAACTCTGGAGGTGGGGCCCTGCGATGTGTGTTTTAATCAGCCCTTCAGGAGATTTTGGGGGCACACTAAGGTTTGAGAGTCACTGTCACAGAGGAAGAGTAGGTCCAGTGGCTGTTGTGGGGTTGTTCAAGTTCACAGTCCTGTTCTGGACGCTTGGTGCTCATGTGAAACTGTAAGGCTCGGTTGTGAAGACCAGAGGGACCAGAGGCAGAAGGGGAAGCAGAAAGGAAGCCAGCTGACCACTCTGAATGCCTTTTAACCTGGTTCCCTCCTGAACCTTCCAAAGGCAGAGCTCAGGGATGTCAGCCCGGAGACTGGGGAAGACAGCCTGGATGTCCACGTGGGCTCTGTCTTGATCACCTGTGAAGTCTCGGGGAGTCACTTAACCTCTCAGGCCTTCCCTGCGGGTCGTAGCCCTGCGTGAATAGAGCAGGATTGTTTGGGGGAATAAATGGGATAACGTTTGGGAAAACACCTTGCAAGACTGAAGGTACTTCTCTACTGTAAATCGTAACCAGACAAGTAAACTCTTTCCTGCGGCTCTTCTCGACTTTGTTCCAGCGGCCACACGTGGGATAGGTTACGCTCACGTGCTGTACAGACTCCCAGAGCATTCCGATTGCAACTTCCCCCATTCCTCTCCTGCTCAACAGAGAGAAGTTGACAGCCTGAGTCAGAAGTCCCAAGGCGCAGAAGCGATGTCTCTCTGCCTTGTGGCCATGACCTTGTCAGTTCCCTCTCCCCCGCGCTAGCCCCGCTCAGCACTGTGCGGCCTCCCCGTTCGCACCTCTCTAACCCTGCTCTCTTCCCCCTCCCTGGTTCTGTCCATCTCTTGGAAGTGAACCCCTTGCCTTGTCCCCAACAGCGTGGGTCCTGAGCCTGCCTACTCCATGCCATCAAAGGTCCTTTTCCAGAGCACAAGCAGCCACCTAAGGACTTTGCTTTATTCTGATTATTTATTGAGCAAGAGGTTGGCAGCCTCCGAAAGGAAGTGTTCAGGCTCCTAGCGAGGTGGCAGAGTTGGAGCTGCCTGTCCTCATCTGGCTCTGCTCCAGGGGTAGGCTTTTACCAAGACGGCCGTGTCATCAGCAGAAAGTCAATAGCTGATCTCTTCTGTCTTTCCTCAGAAAGCCCTGTCTTGGCAACGCCAGCTGAAGGAGTCCTCTCCTCCGTATTACAGTACTCTGTTTTGTTTTCTTCATCGTGTTTTACCAAGATCTGAAGTCGTTTTGTCTATGTACCTTTTTGTTTGTCAGCAGTTCTTGGTGACTGGGAGGTGCTACTCAGGTCGCAGGCTTGGTTTTATGTTGCTCCAGTGGAAGCGTTTTGTGTGCCTGATAATTAGAAACATACACGTTGGCATACTTTCAGGTTAAGCAAACAAGTGTTTTTTTATTTGCGGCCTCTCACCACCCCTTGGCCCAGAAACAAGGAGGAGGAAGCCACCCTTATATTATCAAAACAACATTGTTAACTATCTGGAGTCTTTATTATCATTATTTTATTTATTTATTTTTTTTAGCTGCACTGCGGGGCATGTAGAATCTTAGTTCCCCAACCAGGGATCAAACCCGTGCCCCCTGCAAGGGAAGCACAGAGTCTTAATCGCTGGACCAGTCCCTGCAATCTTTTATTAGTTTGGTCACATAGTAATCATCTAAAGTGCGTCTCATTCCTGGAGAGTCCAAATGCTAGACCTGAAGGCGTGTACCCGTATCCTTCAACTCCAGAGCGCTTCCAGAATGTAAACCTCGTGCAAGCTGGTAGCTTTTCTGTTTCTTTGACCATAGTATTACCCGCACCTTGAGCAAGACCTGAGGTGGAGCAGGTACTCTGTAAATATAGTTGAGTGAAGGAATGAAAGACCAATAAGGAAGAGGGCAGGAGTCTCCATCTCTGGAGAAGGGAGTGGGCCTTTGTGTCCCTGATGCCCTGCGGCGAGAGCCTTCTGGAGGAGCTAGCATCACGGTTTAGAGCATATGAAACATTTAGAACAGCACCAAACCCACAGGAAGTTCTCCATAACATTTCCTGTTCCCCCAGGACCCAGGCAGAAGTCCCAGCAGACTCAGTTCCCCTCCCAGGATCCTAACATTTAGCCCTTTAGTTTTCCTTGCAGCACACCCAGAGGCTGTTGGACAGCATCCTGTACTGCTGTCTCTGAGTCCCACACACCGGCTCCTGACTTTTCAGGAAGCTGATGGAATAAAAGGAGCACTGGACCTGGAGGATCAACCTAGATTCTGGTCCAGGTGTGACCACTGTCTGGCTCTATATCTTTGAGGAAGTAATTTAGCTTCTTTGGACCTTGGAGTCCTCGCTTATGAAGAAGGCATAAGAAACCAACTTCAATGGTTATCTTATGACTCAAGTGTGATTGTATGTGTGGAAACACTTTTAAAACTGCAGAACAAGACTTCCCTGGTGGCACAGTGGTTAAGAATCCGCCTGCCAATGCAGGGGACGTGGGTTCAGTTCCTGGTCCGGGAAGATCCCACATGCCGTGGAGCAGCTAAACCTGTACAGCACGACTACTGAGCCCGCGTGCTGCAACTACTGAAGCCTACGTGCCTAGAGCCCATGCTGCACAACAAGAGAAGCCACCACGATAAGAAGTCGGCTCACTACAATGGAAGAGTAGACCCCCTGCTCACCGCAACTAGAGAAAGCCCTCGAGCAGCATCAAAGACCCAACACAGCCAAAAAAACCAAAACTAAAAACAAAACTGCAGAAGACACTTCTTCTGGTTCAAGTTATTGTTGTTAACCAGACATCTGATCTGTTAGAGCAGTGAAGGCAGCCCCCAGCGTGCCCAGAACTACATGCCATTCCTTGTCCATGAGCTGTGCCTCTAACCCTTGCATGTCAAAATGCAAGTGAGTTGGTGAAATTATGAGACAGATAGTCTCAAATCTGCTCTAATTTATTTTTAAAATACCATAAAAGATATATTTCAGTAACACCCCTTCTTTATTATCAGTGACAAATTATTTACCAACTGTTTGTATGAATATCTTGAGTCTAGGTGACAGAAACTTGTCCAGGCCGATTAAGCAAAAATTGGAAGTTTTGGCTATTTAATTGAAGAGTCTGGGGCAAAGTGGCTTCAGGAATGGCCCTATCCAGGTGCTTAAATGAAGCTGTTGGTCATGTGTCTTCATGTCTTAGCTCTTTCTTTCTCTTTCTTTTTTTTAGATTTATTTATTATTTTATTTATTTATTTTTGGCTGTGCTGGGTTTTTGTTGCTATGCTAGGGCTTTCTCTAGTTGTGACGAGTGGGGACTATTCTTCGTTGTGGTGCATGAACTTCTCATTGTGGTGGTTCCTCTTGTTGCAGAGCGCAGGCTCTAGGCGTGCAAGCTTCAGTAGTTGTGGCACATGGGCTCAGTAGTTGTGGCTCACAGGCTCTACAGTGCAAGCTCAGTAGCTGTGGCACACGGACTTAGTTGCCGTGAGGCATGTGGGATCCTCCTGGACCAGGGATTGAACCCGTGTCCTCTTCATTGGCAGGTAGATTCTTAACCACTATGCCACCAGGGAAGTCCCTTAGCTCTGTTTTCTTGTGCCAGCTTCATTCCCAGGCAGGCTCTTTCCAAGTAGTGGCAATTACATTTTACCAGCCTAACAACCCTGTGGAAAGAGTGTGCCTCTTTCCAGATCATTCTGGAAGAGTCTAGAAATGATTGATTCTGGATGGACTGGCTTGGGCATGAACCCAAGTCTGGGTGACATGCTCTCCCCTGCAGCTGGGCTGGAGCCAGCCTTTTCCTCCCAACCCCCCACTGCATGCCTCATGGACTGAGAGTAGAGAAGGAGTGGTTGACTAAAGGAAAAGTGGGATGTTGTTACCAGGAGAAGGAGGAAAGGATGCTTGGCAGGCAGAACTCCAGGTATCCACTCACAGCAGGTCACCACACAGGAAACAGGCTCAGCACAGATGTGAGGACTGTTAGATCATAGGTCAGTTGAATACCAGGGCGTTTCTCTGCTCTGACACGGAAGACCAGTTCTGCTTTGTGCCTCCCCATCTCAACTTATGCATCCCTCTACCAGTTTATCTCAAGTCCTCACTCACTTTTCTTGACCTTTACTATTCTGGCTTCACCCGTCCACTGGCAGTGAACTCTTCACCTGGTTCCCAACTGGGTGACCCTGTGGTCACTTGGGCCTGACATCCTCTTCCATTTCTGGGTCAGGTTTTAAGGTGCCTTCTCCCAGGCACTTGCTCCGTGTTTTAGATGACCAGCCTCATCCTATTCCCAAGCAGACAGCTCTCAGAGTTCAGCCCTGAATGGACATTCACAAACTTGTGGAACAAGGTGCAGAGACACAGGTACTTCTGCCTTCTCAGGGTCTCCCAGGAGCCAAGAACATTTACACTTAAACTTGCAACGTGTCAGGAAGAGGAAGGTCAAGAGTCAAGCTCTCTCTCAGGCCACTCGGCGCTCTCTGTTTCCTCCAAAACTCTGCTTCCAGAAATCGAATTGATCTTCTCTAGATCTCAAGCCATGATTATTCTTTCAGATGTGCTTCTGCTTTTACAATTCAGGTATCCTGTTTTACACATTTTCCTGGGCTAATTATTCGAAACGAACTTGCATACGAGTTTGCTCATGTACTCCTGTACCTGCCCCTGACCTCCTTCCTTGTTTGGTCAGAAGCTAATTGAATTGGCTACTCTTCAGCCCTGTCTCATGAAACCACTCTAGAATCCGTAGACACATGAGCGCCTAAGAAGAAAAGAGGGGCCATGTATTCAACTGTCCCCAAAGGGCTGGGGTCCTGACATATCCCGTCACTCTGTGTAGGCAGGGCTTCCGATTCTGTCTCCCAGTGTCCCGTCCCCTGACTCTGCACCACCTCTGCCTTTTTCCCACCTCATCTCTGCTTAAACCATATCGATCCAAGGTGACTCCAGTTTCCTTGGAAGCCATTTGACAAAAGCACAGAGATACATGACAGATTACGCTTCGTGATTCCACAAGAAGTGTGTCTTGTCTTGGCCCATGTTATATGGCTCAGAACCAACAGAGGCTACATTCTCATCCCCACGAACCAGGACACTTGACCCCACCCCCCCACCCCATAAATCCCCCCTCTGAATCCCAGCATCTTATTTTCCTTTTACTCCATTGTCAATCCGAGCTCGCCTCCAGGACTGGCATTTCCTTCTAGTCACCACGTCTCCCCAGCACAGATGCACTTCCTGTATAAACAACAGAATGGGATGGGGGGGAGAAAGCCCTCTCTGCTACACATAACTGTATCATTCTCCCTTTATGCGCTCCTTGAATGTTCTTGACAATCTGGATTTGGTTAAGAAAGATGAGGAATGGGGAGGGGGACCAGACTCCTTTACCCTAGGGCCCTGGAGAGGTTCTCTGCCCCGCTTTGCCCATGTGTATACGTGTGTATGGACATACACACATATATACGTGTACATGCCGTGTGTGTTTGGCGCATGTGCCAATCCACTGCGTTGCTTTGAGGGTCTCAGGCCTCATTTGAACTCCTTTTCCTGTTGGCAGGTAGTGCACGCCTGGTCTCTTCCCTCCCATTCACGACCTTACATCGACTACAGGGCCAGAGTTGGAAGAAGAGATGGTGGGAAGGTGGTGGTGGTAGTAGCGGGGGTTCTGCCATGTGAGCTTTTTTTTTTTTTTTTTTTTCCAGACAGAGCTGGTTTATGCTGTCACTTTGCAGGATAGCTTGGCAGTTTCTGAAACTGAAAATGCAGACACCAGTGCTCCCAGTACGTCCCTCCTTTGAGGAGTTTTCCCACAGGTGTGCGAAAAGACATGTACGGGGATGTTCGAAGCAGCGTTGCTATGCTGGTGGAAAATCGTTTAGTCTACAAATCATTTCACTCTTCCTTGCCTCCCTCTTATCACTCTGCACCCTGCCCCTGTCGTGGGGCTTCCTCATGGGGGTGATACTGTAAATGCTAGAGCTGGGCTCTTAGTAGACGTCCCGTAAGCCATCAGTTCTCCACCTAAGTGGGGGTGGGGGCACAGCCTCTGCCAGGTGAGCTGGTGACGATCTCAAAGGGATATTATGCACGTAGAATGGAGTGGATGGCTTGAAAATACATGTTTAATATAATTTTATCTTTGCCAAACAATATTTCTTTAACGTAACACAAACGACAGTGGTTAGCAGTGTATTATTGTCAAAAAAGCATATGTTCAGAGGTTGTGAAGTGCTGATTGGGGGTGTGGTATCTTGAGCCCAGCTTAGGGAAAAAGCTCTCACATGAGTTTACATAAACCGAGTGACCTGATTTCCTTTCCAGTAGAAGCTCACCCTCCCCCACCATTCACCTGAAAACCGGAAGGGGCTGAGGTATAGTATCGCTAATGTTTATCTTCAAACCTTCCTTTTTTCCCTTAACACAATGCTGCAGGAATTATTTATTTTATCAGCAGGTGCAACAGTAGTTGCATTGAACTAGGTGTTATCAAGTACTCTAACTGCAAAACTGGGGCTTTCACTGTGGCTTTGTGAAACCCCCCAAATAAATCACACTAAGTACATTCATAATTTTCACCCTGATGAACTTTCTTTAATCTTTACTGACAAAAAACTCAAATGTGCAGTTTTTTTCAGGATGACACTGGTGAATATAATTAGTATTGAGCCTTCCCCTTCCTCCAGTTAATACAACTTCTCCGATCAGAAATCCTGTCTATATTTTAGATCAGCGTATCACCACCTAAATGAAGGTGAAGTAATCCTGTCCCATGAAACAAGAAGAAAAACTCCAGTGCAAAAAATCTTTAGAACAAGATTCTTGACTAGCAAAAAGTGATGAACATATAGGCCTGTGCAGAGCAATTATATCTTATTTATCTAAATCTGTTTTGTTACTCTCTATCTCGTGATAGAATAGTTCTGGTTTTTACAGCTTGCTTAACACATCAAAAAGCTTTGCATTTCACCAGGCAGACTTTATTTATTTATTTTATATTTTTAAATAAATTTATTTATTTATTTATTTATTTATTTATTTATTTATTTATTTATTTTTGGCTGCTTTGGGTCTTTGTTGCTGTGCACAGGCTTTCTTTAGTTGTGGAGAGCGGGGGCTACTCTTCATTGTGGTGCACAGGCTTCTCTTGTTGTGGAGCACAGGCTCGAGGCGTGTGGGCTTCAGTAGTTGTGGCACATGGGCTCATTAGTTGTGGCTTATGGGCTCTAGAGCACAGGCTCAGTATTTGTGGCGCATGGGCTTAGTTGCTCCTCGGCATGTGGGATCTTCCTGGACCAGGGCTCGAAACCGTGTCCCCTGCATTGGCAGGCAGATTCTTAACCACTGCGCCACCAGGGAAGTCCCCAAGCAGACTTTAAAGTCACATCTCTGAAAGTTTAAGGGGCATTAAACTTTAACTATGGAACTGTGAACCATTACATGTTTACACACCAAGTGGCATGATGTTTCACGTATGTGCAGTTGCATTCATCAGAACAAGGCTGTTTGTCATCTAACTGCATCAACAGTTCTCAAATTTGGTGATTTTTATACTCTCAAAAATTACCAAGGACCCCAAAGACAATTTTTACATTTATATAGGTTTTAGATGTTGACATTTCCTACAGCTATTGACATTGACCATATTAGAAATTGACCTTTATTTTTAAAATATGTATTAATTTATTTAAAAATAATTAATAATCGTAAGACCGTTATAAGTTAATATAAATAACATATCTCCATGAAAATAACTATGTTTTCCAAAAAACTAGTGAGAAAAGTGGCATTGTTTGACATTTTTGCAGATCTCTTTAATGTCTAGCTTAACAGAAGGCAGCTATATTCTCATATGTGTTTTGCATTCAGCCCGTTGTGCTACCACATGGCGGGTAGCCTCTGAAAAACTCCGCTGTACATTCATTTGTGAGAGAATGAGAGTTTAAAAAGAGGAATTGGTATCTTAATATCATTATGAAAATAGTTTTGATCCCACAGGTCACTGAAAAGATCTCTGGGCCCCGGAGGGGTCTCCAGACCACATTTTAGAGCTGCTTAACTAGGTTCACATAGTTAGATGCCATCTGGATTGGTTTTTCCTCAATGTGTGCTAGTTAAAGGGAAGAAGAAAGAAAGGGAGGAACCGACTAAGGCACTCCTAATATATTAAAATATCTAAAATAACCACTAAAGTAATAAAACAGAGAATAAAATTTCCAAGTCAGCGATATGAGAAATCAATGTGAGAATGATATGAGAAATGAAAAGAAATAAAACAACTTAATCCCAAAGGGAAGCAAGAGAAGATAAAAAAAATATTAAAATGTGAGGAAAATAGAAAGCACAAAATAAGATGGTAGATGTTTCTTTTTTTTTTTAACTTGAATGCGCTGTGATAATTCATCTGACCAGTACACTTATCATCAGGCGATGCATGATATGCTCGTATGTTCAGTATATATGTATACTTCAATGAAAGCACTTAAAAATAAGATGGCAGAAATATGAGGGTGAGTCAAAAATTATCCACACTCTGATCATGTTAAAACTTCTGTTGGCCGCAGTCTTATCAGCGCTTTCCATTCAAGGTTACTGTCTCCCCAGTCACTGCTGTGCAAGTGTGAACATGTTACATCAGTTCATTTGTAACTGCAGTGCAAGCAAAAATGGATGCCCCACTTGTGATTTGCACGGAAGAAGAGCAGCGTGCAGTGATTCGTTTTTTGTGGTCTGAGAATGTACCTGGTGCCATTATTTATTGAAGACTTTGTACACAGTATGGAGTAAGTGTTTTGTTATGGAGAAGTGTGTATGAATGGATAAAGAAGTTCAAGGAAGGTCGCACAAGTGTTAGCCATCAAGAAGGAGCTGGATGCCCATCCGCATCCACAGCTGATGACAACATTGAGCGTATGTGTGAAATGATTCTGTTTTCTGGGTTTCTCAAGGGCCAGTATTGGAACATTATCAGGAAAAGTTTCAACAATCAACAGTGCTCATTATGGTGAGATGCTTATTGAAGAGCTGAAGCCTAAACTTCGGATTAAACGCAGAGGACTGCTATCCAAGGGTGTTGTGGTCTTGCATGACAATGCACATCTGCACACTTCTACCCACACTGTCGACACTCTGCAGAAACTTCGTTTTGAGGTGTTAAAGCATCCTCCCTATATTCCTGACCTTGCTCCATCAGACTTTCACCTGTTTGGTCCCTATGAGGGACCAAACAGGTGAAAGCAGCCCTACGAGGACGAAGATTCACTTGTGATGAAGAAGTGAAGACAGCAGCGCATTCGTGGCTCACAGCTCAGCCTAAAACATTTTTTAATGGGGGAGTATGAAAGCTTGTTGACAGATGGACAAAGTGTATTGGAAAGCAAAGAGATTATGTCAAAAATGATGTATTTATCTTTTCTAAAAGTTAATTAAAATAAATTCTACAGCCAGAATGTGGATAATTTTTGACTCACCCTTGTAAATCCAAATATATTGGAATTTATCATATGTAAATATAAATGAATGAAATGATATAGTTAAAAGACAGGTACTTTTGAATCGTAGGACCAGGCTACAGCAAAATCCAACCACTGTATATATTGCTTATAAAAAACACATCTAAAACATAAGGATATTGAAAGTTTGAAAGTAAAAGGATGGACAAAAATGTACTATGCAAATATGAATTAAAAAGATGAAATTGATATGGCTATATTAATATCAGACAAAATAGATTTTAAGGCATATTAATGTCAAAAGACATTCAACATTCTCAGAAGATAGAACTATAAGAAAAAATAGACAAATTCACCATCGTAGAAGAAGCCTGTAACCAACCTCCCCATGCAACTGATAGATCAAACTGACAAAAGTAAATAAAGGTTTTATAACCTTTTATTTCAACATTATAAATTAACAAGTTTGATCTAAAGCATATAGAGAGAATCCAGCACTCAACAACTGCAGAATCTATATTCTTTTCACACCTGGAACATTAGATGGACTATATTTCTAGGCTAAAAAGCAATTCTCAACAAATTTCAAAGAAATGGTACTATTCAAACAGTATTCTCTGATGGCAGTGCAATTTAGTTAGCAATGAATGACAAAAAGATCAAGAAAAAAATCCATATGCTTGAAAGTTAAGAACCATTTCTAAACCCAAGAGTCAAAGAAAAAAATCATATGGAAATTAGAGCCTATTTAGAACTCAAAATAATGAAAATTCTGCAAATCAAAATTGCAGCATCCTGCTAAAGCTACTCTTAGAGGGAAATTAATAGCCTTATAGCTTAACATTCACAAAGAAGAAAGGCTAAGATTAATGAGTATCTATCCTTTAGAAGTAAGAAAAGACTCAATAGAGTAGAAGGAAGGAAACAATAAAGATAAAATTAGACATTAGTGAAATGGAAAACTGAGATAAAAACCAGAGAAGAGCTGGGTTTTTTGAGAAGACAAATTAACAGACCTCTGGCAAGACTGATCAAGGGAAAAAGCATACAAATACACAAGATTGGGGATTGAAAATAAGACCTAACTACTAAGAAGTATCCCGACCCACATTTCTTCACACCACCACTGACTTTTCTCTGAAGGACTTTTTTCTTGCCCATTTTATAAACCTGAGTCAGCAGTTGCTTTGATCAGGATACTGGTCCTCTGGGCTCGCATGCAGGACCTTGTCTTGTTCTCCAGATCCCTGCCTGTGCTGGATCAGACCCAACATGTGGAACCCCCTTCTTCTGATTCAGGGTAAAGGATAGAGGTAAGAATTCGGTAGTAGATACAGGCATACCTCGGAGATATTGCAGGTTTGGTTCCAGACCACTGCAATAAAGTGCATATGAAAGCTTTACCGTACTATTAACTGTGCAATAATAACATGTCTGAAAAAACAATGTACATACCTATGGGGTGATTTTAATGTGTATATCCATGGTTAAGAACCTAATGTACTAGAGAGCAAATTCAAAACATTTTCAAAACTTTGTTAATAAATTTTATAGACACTGAAAATAAATACTTTGTTGCTAAAAAATGCTAACCACCATCTGACAATACAGGATTGCCACAGTCTTCCAATTGTGAAAAGCACAATATTTGTAAAGTGCCATATAACAAGGTATGCCTGTAAATGAATACTAGCATCTTATAGACACTGAGTGGGGAAGGCTAGGAATTCCAAGACTTTGGTGGTCTAGGACAAAAGGACTTGTGGCTTACCACCGAAGCAGTACTAGCCACAAATGAGGAAATGTCGTAAACCACAGGGAACAAAATGAAAACACTCACCCAAAGGATGAGTTGGATTTGAGAGCCCACTGCGCTTCTTTGTCCCTTAAGCTAGGCACAGGAGAGCTCACCCCGGTTCTGCTTCATTGTTCCTCTGTGTGAGCCCCTTCCCCCCAAAAAACGTAACACCAAGCTGGCAAATCTAGTCTCCTGTGAAGCCGACATTGGCTGCACCTAAGCTCCCATTTCGTCTCTCTGCAGCCAGCTCTCCAGCTTTTCTCCTCCAGTACCCTGACAGCGAGGCACCCCAGGTCTGCAGCCTCTGTAGCTTTTTATCAAAGGCTTTGCGCACAGCTGAGGAGGAGAAGTAGAAAATCAAAGGGTCGATGCAAGCATTGAGAGCACTGAGCACCACTACGCATACCCGCCAGCTTTCACTTTTGCTACGAAAGAACCCCACCACGTGAGACACATTGTAGGGCCCAAAACAGACCAGGAAATTGAACAGGGTCACAACAACCAGCCCCACGGCTCTCCAGCGCTTCCGGGTCTCCACTTGGGGCTGGGAGAGAATGATTCGCACAAAGCGCCAGTAGCAGAAGATGGTGACCACCATGGGGATGAGGAAGAGGACGAGGCACAGCTCCAGCCGCATAGGAAGCAGCACGTTCAGCTGCTCTGTTGTGAAATTGTCATAGCAAACAGAGAGGTTTTGGGCGTCACTCGTCGACTTGGTTGGTAAGTATTGGACAATGATGACGATGCTACAGTGTCCAAGGGACAAGATCCAGATGGCCACAGCGGCGATCACTCCGTACAGGGGCCGGCGGGACAGCTTGTACTGCATGGGGAAGGCCACGCTGCGGTAGCGCTCCATGCTGATGCCGGCCAGGAGCCACGTGCTGCAGTAGATGCTGCTGTAGAAGCCATAGCCAGTGAGGGCGCAGAGGATGTCCCCCAAGGGCCAGAAGAAATTATGCGCAACCTCAACCATCTTGAAGGGCAGCAGCAGCAGCAGCAGGAGGTCCGCCAGCGTCAGGCTGAGCAGGAGGACGTGGATGGGAGCGGGGTTAGGCTTGCGCATGCGCCCCACGGAGGCATGCAGTGCCAGCAGGTTGGCGGGGAGACCCCAGAGAAAAGATATAAAGTAGAGGAAGAGAAGTCCCAGGTTTCGGCGACTTGGGGCCATCCTCCCTGAAGAGACAAAAGATGGTGTCAGAATCCTCTCTGACTTTGGGTTTCCCAGCCCCAAACCTAGGGGAATCAGATTCTTTGCATCTCCCCTCCGTGCTTCACTGAGTGATGATCGCTAACCCTGCAGACGGAGTGGTGTTCTGCTTCCTGTGTGTCGGGGAGAAAGTCCTCCTTGCTTCACAACCAAATTACTTCTTTAGAACCTTCCTCCTCTCCATGTCCACCCTACAAATAGAAAGGGGGGCGGGGGCAGGGGAGGGACCTAAGAATTCTGATGTCTCAGAAGCTCCCACGGGAAAAGTTCTGAGGTCTCCAGGTCCTCACTAGAAAGGGCACTTCGTGAGGGCAGTGCCATCGTCTGTCTCGTTCACCATTGTGTCCCCAGTACCTAGAACTGTGCCCGACGCACAGCAGGTGCTGAGCTAACATCTGTCGATAAATGAATGGCTGTGTGAACTGTGCTTCATCATGAAGAGGGAGTAATCCCAAGACTCTCTGAGCTTCTCCAAATTCTCCTCCGCCTGCTTGTGCCTTTTTTCTCTCCTTGTCTTTGCCTCTTTTTCTTTTCTCTCTCCAAGTCACAGGGCCTGAACACAAGATTCCCAGCTTCACCTCTGAAAATGGGAGTTTGGTTAAGTCTGAGGGAAAAGCTGCTTAAGCCCAAGGTGAATCCCAGATGCCCAGCTTCTTGATTCCATGCAGAGCCAGTCAAAGACAATCTGTAGGTTTGGGTAGGGTAACAGAAGGGGCCTGACCTGGACCAGGTAACCAGCATTCCAGTCCAGGCCAGGCCTCAGATCAGTCATGTGACCCTGGGAAAATCATTCTAAGTCCCCTAAGCATCAGCTTGTTTTCCTCTGCACCCTATGTAAGCAATGATTTCACCAGAACTGCCACAATTCCCGTATGCTGCCTGCCAATTCACCCCCTCTCCCCTTGAAGAAAGCACATATACGTGAGATTTATGTCAATTTGAGTAACTTTTAAGGGACTTCCCTGGTGGTGCAGTGGTTAAGAATCCGCCTGCCTATGCAGGGGACACCGGTTCGATCCCTGGTCCGGGAAGATCCCATATGCCACAGAGCAACTAAGCCCGTGCGCCACAACTACAGAGCCTGCGTGCTGCAACCACTGAAGCCCGTGAGCCTAGAGTCCATGCTCTGCAACAAGAGAAGCCACTATAATGAGAAGCCCATGTACTGCAATGAAGAGTAGCCCCTGCTCTCTGCAACTAGAGAAAGCCCATGTGCAGTAACAAAGACCCAACACAGCCAATAAATTAATTAATTAAAAAAAGAGTAAACTTTAATCTCTTTTAATTCATCATTAAAAAGTATACATTTAAAATTAAACTTGTCTTTAACTTATTACTGGTGGCCCATCTGTGTATCTCACTCCCAAATTGGAAAATCTCAAAAGTAGAGGGCCCTGGGAATGGGGAGAGTCCCCACCTAGTTGGGATGGAGCTCACCTTTTCTTTTTCTCCTGCACTCACCTGCACCCCGGCCCTCACCAGCACTCTCTCTCCCTTGAGTTTTCCTGGCCCCCTTTTCTTTTCTATGACCTCTTACCTTCCCTCCTTCCAGAGTAAACCCCGTTATCCATACACACTCCTTCCATCCCATTTCCTCCTAGGGTTGTGATCCCAACAGCCTGTTCCCTGAGCGCAAGCAAAGTTGGGTGCCTTGCCTTTTCCTGGAAGCAGATGGACCGCTTTGCAAATATGTCAGGCCTCAGAAGCAGGTGGAACATTGTCTAAAAAGGCCACTATTTTTCCCACAAACAACAGTCTTTTATACCTGGAAGAGTCACATGGGTCAAAAAGAGGAAGGTCAAGAGTTGAGCTCTTTCCAAGCCCGCTTGACTTGGATCCCCCACCAAATTCTGTCCCCACCAAACGTATTTCTCCCAGAATCCAGGTTGTTCTCCTCCTTCTGCATTCCAAGTGGTCTCTCCTTTTTCCCTGCTGTGGGCTCTTATTCCGCACAGTTTTGCACATGCAGGCGCCTTCTGCTGCTCTACTGTTTCTTCACCTGTTCCCTCTTCATCTTTTCTCTCAAGGCCCCTGACCTTATCAATTTCCTGTTCTTTTTCCCAGAAGCTCTGGCTGAATCTGGTTAGTATCTTGACTTCTTCTGGCCTATTAGGTCTCTGCTTACAAATGGTTTTCCCTTGGCCTCAGATTATCCTGAGTCCACGTTGCTGCCAGGCAGTCTGTTTCTGGCGCTGCTCCCCAGTCATTCCGCTCTCCCCATGATCTTTTTTTTAAATTTTTTTTTATTTTTTATTTATTGGCTGCATTGGCTCTTCATTGCTGCATGCAGGCTTTCTCTAGTTGTGGTAAGTGGGGGCTACTCTTCATTGCGGTGTGCAGGCTTCTCGTGCGGTGGCTTCTCTAGTTGGGCCACATGGGCTTTATAGTTGTGGCTCGTGGGCTATAGAGCACAGGCTCTGTAGTTGTGGCACACGGGCTTAGTTGCTCCACTGCATGTGGGATCTTCCCAGACCAGGATCGAACCCGTGTCCCCTTTATTGGCAGGTGGATTCTTAACCACTGCACCACCAGGGAAGCCCTGTGACCTTTGTCCTTCCTGACCATGCTCTCTTTTCACTGTTCTCTCACCAACCTGTGCAGGGTCCACGTTGCTCCCTGGTGGCATCTCGAGGCAGACATAGAAGATGTGGACGCTCACAGAGGATGCTTTGTCTCTCCTCAGGGAATGTGGTTGTCTTGCCACTGGCTGCCTGACCCTCCCAACAGAGGCTCTGGTTCTCTCCTCATGACCTAGGAAGCATGACCCTCAGCCAAGTTTCTCCTCTAGAAAGGATCTCTTCTCACACAGCTCACCACTCCCCACTTTGGTACCCAAGTGACTTCTCTACCTTACTGCAGGCCTTCTTCCCTAACCCACACGGTGTATATCCTAGAATGGGCATCCAGGAAGTGGTTTTGATGCTTGATACTCAGGAGACGAAGGCAACATAATTATCTTTCGTTCTCTACCAGGGTAATTGGTGCCATTTTACTATCTGCCTTTGAGCAGCAGAAACTTACTGGAAAGGTGAAAATTGCCAGGTAGGACTGCTCTCATTATCTTAAAATGCTAAGGAAGGGGCCTCTTTTCTCCATCCTCATCCCTAACCATGCAGAGCTGATCCCCAGGTCACGATCAGAGCTGCAGAACCCTCTCTTCTCACAGGTGCCAGGACCAATTGGGCAATTTCCAAGACCTCAGGAACTTCTCAGAAACCCCCTTTCAGCTTAGAAAAGGGCAGTGCCTCCTGGAGTGACCCCAGCCCTTCTCAAGGGGTGTTAGTATTGAGTCTAGGTACTATTGGCTCTTCTGGAAATGACTGTTTTTGAAGTCTGTCCGTAGGAAAAAACCTAGCATAGTCCCTTGCATTTAATAGGCACTTGAATACTTGTGGAGGGAAAGGATGGAAGTTAGTTGTGTCTGTAAGAGCTTTTTAGCTGATGATACAAGCAAAGAGTAGGTCAGAACCTGTACTTTTTGCTCTCTCTCTTCTATCTCCATTCTGTCGCCCAAGTCACCAGTATTGGGACATCCTTGGTGCTAGGGTCTTAGGAGAATTCAGACTCAGTTGTTTTACAGAATCACAAAGCTTCAGGGACCCCACACAGCTGCATCGTGGGAGTGGGCAGTTTAGTATCTCAAGTCCAACTCAACTAAGTATATCCCGGAATGATTCACACTAATGCATGCGTGTGAGCTTCCTCTCCACGATGCCACACATTTCACCAGAGCTCCGCTTCCCAGTCTTCAAAGGGAAAGTCTTCCCTGAGCCCTTATTCTGTGCACAGCTCTGGGTGCTGGGGACGTGAGTGAACAAGACACAGAGTTAAACAGGTAAACATGCAAACCAGGGGATTTCAAGCGAAGGAGTGAAGAAAGGAAATTGAAAGAGTCTGGCATAGGGCTTTCTTTAGATAAGGCTCTCAGGACAGCCTTGGGCTGAGGAGGGATATTTGAACTGGTGAGAAGGGGCCAGCCATGTGAAGGGCATTCCAGGTAGAGGGGCCAGCAAGTACCAAAGCCCTGCGATGGCAACAAGCTCCCTGTGTTGGGAGAACAGAAAGGAGGCCAGTGGGGCTGGGCCTGGAAGACACATTGGGCTGCTCGGCCTCTGCGATGTGGAAGAGGACGCGGGGGTGAGCCTGAGGGTGCTGGCTCATTGTAGTTGTTTGACCTTAGACAAAGGTCGTCTCTTCTGTTGATCTTATCTTCCTCTCCGGGGCTTTGATATGTCCCAATAAGCTTCTGTGACGAGTCAGAATCTCACAGTTCCCTTCTGGTTCAGAGCCCTGCTGACGTCTTGATGACACTGAACCACTGTTGTCCTCTTCAGCATCCAGTGATGGGTTGATAGCCAGATAAGGGGATGCTAAAGATGGGGTGACTGGGAAATGTTTTATGACGATAGGGAACAGACGTGGACGGCCCAGCATGTAGCAACAGGGGAAGCAAAGAGAAAGGAGGAACATGGGCCCAACCAGGGAACTGGGCTAGAGTTAGTCACTGCTCTCATTCATGCTGGGCCCCCGGATAGCTGCGCTCACTGCAGTTCATTGGGACTCCTTTGAAACCACGCAGAAAGTCTAAGATCAGGAAACCTCATTTATTAGGAGACTGAGCTTCCCCAGACGCCTCCCCTTCTCCAGCTGCTGCCTGTCCAGGCCCTCACTTCCAGCACCTCAGGAGTGGGACCCTAGGTTACATAGACCTTGCCACGCCATCCTTCTGGTTGCTCAGGCCTGTATCCCGAGAGATACCTGTGACCCTTCGAAGATATCTCTCAGGATTTGAATATTCCATCAGCAAGTCCTTTGCACTCTATCTTCAAAGTATATCCCAAATCCAACCACTTCTCACCGCATCTACTCTACCACCCTGGGCAGACTGTCATAACCATCTCTCACCTGTGATCCTTCCCTATCTCCTGTCTGGTCCCTTTGCTTCTGTTGTCCCCTGCAGCCTTCTCTTCACACAGAAGCCAGAACGATCATTTTAAAAGATGAGTAGGTCAGTCCCTTCTCTACTCAAAATCCCACAGTCTCCCCATCTTAATCATCAAAGCCCTGGTCCTTATAGCAGCCTCCAAGTTCAACTGTGTTGGCTCCCTGCCCCTGTCACTCTTTGACCTCATCTCCTATGCCTCTCTCTCCCTCTTGGGACACTCCTCTGGGGGGTGCAACTTGATGATATCGCTCAAAATTAAAAATCTGATACCATCTTGGACTTCCCTGGTGGCACAGTGGTTAAGAATTCACCTGCCAACGCGGGGAACACGGGTTCAAGCCCTGCTCTGGGAAAGTCCCACATGCCACAGACCAACTAAGCCCGTGCGTCACAACTACTGAGCCTACACTCTAGAGCCCGTGAGTCACAACTATTGAGCCTGTGTGCTGCAACTACCGAAGCCCATGCACCTAGAGCCCATGATCCACAACAAGAGAAGCCACCACAATGAGGAGCCCGTGGACCACAATGGAGAGTAGCCCCTGCTCACCGCAACTAGAGAAAGCCTGTGTGCAGCAACGAAGACCCAATGCAGCCAAAAAACAAATAAAGTAAATTAATTAATTTTAAAAAGTCTGATACCATCTGACCCAACAAGTTCACATTTGTGAATTTATTGTATGGATATACTTTTCCATGCGCACAAAGAAGTACATTCATCACAGTGCTTTTTGTTTGTGGGTTCCGTGACAATAAAAGACTAGGAACAACCTATGTCCATCAGCAATGGGTCTGGTTAAATAAAAGCTATGGGGCATCCAATCAGTTGAAATACTAAGCATCTGTCACAAATAATGAGGCAGGTCTACCTATGCCAATGTAGATCAGACTCCGAGGCATGTTGTTAGATGAGAAAAAGCAAGGCGTGAGAATAGTGAGGGTAAGAGAGAAGGGATATACACCCACACCCTCTCGCGGTGAGTGTTCCCTGAGCACCCCCAGGTAACAGCGCTGGCTGATGCTGGGGAATCAGTGGTGCACAGGCCGTACTTCCCGGAGCTGACGGTCCATTGCAGCAAGACAGGCAACAGATTGATAAACAGATACGTAACCTCAAGCCAGGGGCCAGGCTGGGGCTGAGAAGGAAAACAAAGACTGGAAAAGCCACGTAAGGAGGCAGAGAGCAAGGACAGTCTGAGAAGGGCTCTCAGAGGAGGTGATATTTGAGCAGAGTCCTGAAAGAAAGGAGAGTAGGATGCGAGAGACTGTCGGGGGTTGTTCCAGGCAGAGCCCGGCAGGCCCCGAGATGAACCACAGTGTGTCGGAGGAGGTCAGGGAGGCCAGAGCGGCTGCAAGGGGCCAGAGTGAGGGAGAGGCATGGAAATAAGGTCCGGGCAGTGTGCAGGCCCCAGAGCGTGTGGGGCCTTGAGGCTGGAGTCAGGATGCAGAGTGATGTCCCGGGATATGATGAGCGGAGGTGTGATGGTACCTGCTTCCATTTCCAAAGGATCCCTCTGGATGCTGGGTGAGGAGTAGACTGGGGAAAGGGATGCCCATGGGACTGTTCACAGTGGTGTGTCTCTGGGAAGGGGAACTGGGTACTGGGGATAGAAGAGAAACTTACCTATCTCCATGTATCCTTTGAGGTGTAAAATAAAAATTTTTTTTCTGAGTTTGTGTGTGTAATCTTACTCAAAAAATAAATTAAAAGCGAGAAAAAATACTCATAGCTAATATTTATCAGGCATTTATTTTGAGCTACACTGTTTGTCACATGAACTCTGATGATTAATTGAGGTGAGACATTCCGTGTAAGTGGTCAGCAGTGTGGCCCACACCACCCAACCACAGCCTTTTCTCTGTTGAGTTGTCCCAGGTGGGAGAGCGGCTAGGCCCAGAGGAGACATAAAAAACAAAAAGGGCAGAGCTACCAGCCTCACAGCCATTGCATCTCTGAACTACATCCCCAACCAGACTTGGCTTTATCCAATTTCTGGGTTTTTGCCAATTGAACGGATTGCAAGCAGTGTCTCTGCTGTTTTAATGCAGTCCCATTTTTCTGATTACTAATGGGTTGAGCCTCTCTCTGTAGAATACAGGCTTTCTTAGCTCATAATCATTGTGCTGGACAATGTCTCAGTGAAGGTTCTTAATTGAATCAACAGAGGACAACTCTGCCTAATTTAGGGATTATCTGATAAGATGTTGGATAGTTTAGAGACTCGTCAGCTCGAGAACCACACTTGGAGAATAAAATGAAGCTGTGCAGCCAGGACCACATTAAAAGTTGTGCCTCTGACCCAGTCCACTGAGGATATAGGAGCCCTTCCCGCCCCCCGCCCCCACACACACACACGCTGAACCTTTGGCCCCAGGGCCACATTCAGTTCACACCACTAATCTCTCCTTTTTTGTACCACTTTGTAGCCTCAGATTCAGAATTAGGGCAGGTGTGCTTGATGGGCTAAACATAGGAGGGCTGTTCAGAAAATACGGGCTCAGAATTATCAGCTTGTCCAGTGGGAGCTGGGCTCTGCTTTTCACTAAGATTCAAGATTCATAGGTGGGCAGTTTCCTAAACACGGAAGAGTTTTGAATGCTAGGCAACTGAAGGATGACCAGAGGCCTACAGCGGGGCCTCTCAGAGGTCAGGACAGTCCAGACCACGTCCATATTTTGAGGTGCCCAGTATATGAAAAAAAGTGATGAAATGCCCAAATGGGATTTAATAGTGGGGCAGCATTCTTAACAAGAAATAAGAAATACAATTGTACCATTCACAAAATAGCTTTAGGATTTTGGGTTTTTTTGACAGACTTCTTTACAGTGTAGAGCCAGAAATGGGCCACAGGTTTAAAGTTGGGTCCTGTCAAGATATTCCTGCAACTGTATATTTAACCTTATTAAGTGTTCACATCAGAAGAGTAATTAGGAGGCCTGGGCCAGATGCCCTCCAGGCCGGCGCTTCCACAGGCCCTGGTGTGGGCAGATGGTCCACAGCTGCGGTGCTCCGGGTTCGGGATCGGCTCTGCGGCAGCAGCCCCTCCCTGCACAGGCAATCTGGTCATGCAGGCCTCAGCCAAGAGCTGCCCTAGACGTTGTGCAGATGCTGCATACCGAAGAGGCAAATCACTGCACCCTGACCACATCTAAAATGAATATAACCATGTTATTCAATGAGCTGGACTTGACAAGTTCAAGTAAACCTTAACGTCATTCTTCCCCTGCACCGCTTCTTCCTATGCCTAGCACAGCTCTTTGGGTGCCATGGCTTCTTCGGACGCTCTTAGACAAGAAAAAGCCCAATCCAGTTAAAAAATCACATCGTTCCAGGCCAGCGTAACATCAAAATTCCCATTTCTATTCTAAGTATCGCTTCTCCCCCCAGCGCTGCAGTGCCCCGGGCTCAGAGCCTGCCGAGGAGCGTGGGACAGGATCCGGTTTCTCTTTCTTCGCTCCACCTTGTCTCATCTCCTCTCCTACTTGTTAGCTCCACTGCGGATCCACTTAGGGTCCCGCCTTGTGGGCAGACAGGAGGCGCGAGGGGCGGCGAATGTCTGGCTGGCCTGGTACAGTTATGTCCTGGAGTCAGGGCCCTCTGGATGGGACAGACATCTCGTGCCAACTCATTCTCCCATGGGGACCTTTCACAGGTTCTTGGACCTCCCTTGGATGTGGCCTGCCCCCTCCCCTTGGCCACATTTGACCCATTCTCAGCCCCTGGGCATCCCTATGCAGGTCTGCACTGCTCCTCTAGGCTGACCCTTGGATGGGATCATCTATAAAACGACTTCAGGCTGCCTTCTCAGCAAAAGGCCCTCATTTGGTCCAAGGAGGCCACGCACCTCTGTCACATTGTTTGGAACAGCAGCTCACTCTCTTGTAGCCTCCTCTCCCGTTTTGCCCTGCCAGACCCAGCGAGCCTCTTAGGTTTCGATCTCTCCCAGCAAGCATCTGGCACCAGCCCTTGCATCCCCTAAACTGGCTCTGCCAGTGGCTGTCTTGAAGTCTTTCTATTGTTATCTCATCGGTGGGCAGGAAGCTCTTCTTCTTCTTCCCACTGGGATGAGAACACAGCGCACTCACAGCTCTCCCAAACAGTCCTCACCATCTGCCTCTTCCACTTCCCAGCTCCTTGTATTTGGCCAGAGGTGAGTCTTGAGCTAACGCTCACAAAACCAGTTTCCAGAGTCTGCATAGAAGGCCTAACACCGTCGGGCTGTGGTGGTACTTGGTATCTATTGATTGACTTTGGCTGAAATTGAAACATTAGAGGTCCTCCTTTTTATGCCCTGCATTCATTTCACAGACATGATCCTCCGTTCCGTTGTCTGTAAAGAAAGCAGAATAATGCCAACCCCTCAAGATTATTTTACAAGTTAAAGAGATCATCCCTGGGGGAAAGCGTTACCAAATTGAGAAGCATTCCGCCAACTCTTTCTTCTGTTATGCTTCTCTGCCGGACAACCTCATAGGCTAAAGCAATGGTCCCCATCTTTTTTTAGCCACACGATGCAGGAGGAATGACACTCCCATGTGTATGCGATACCTGCCTTCAGGGAGAACAGTTGTGAACAATCCCTCGTGTGCTAGTGGTAACTTCACCTCTACTCCCTCACTGGAGAAGGCTTGCGAGCCAGACTCGCGGCACTCACAGGGACAGCCGTGGCTCTGTGCATTTTTCATTTGTTTGTTTGTTTGTTTTCTGAGTTACCATTTTTAAATTCCACTCTCTAGCTGTTGTGATAGGAGCCTCCTCCCCCAAAAGTAAGGCACTGTACTTCAGAGGCTGTTGCCATACATTCACAGGAGCCCTATACTTTGGGGGAGATCCTGTCCCTGCTTTTTGAGGGCGCCTGGAGACCAGTCTGGGAAGAGACCCGACAGAGCGTGCCAGAAACCTGATTGCCCTTTGAACTTTCTGATGATTCCAGGTGACTGGTTCACAGGAGACAAGGCAAGCAGGGCTCTGTCTGGGCGCGACTATCCTGATACCCACCCTGGGGGTGTGCATTTTCTATATTACGAGGGTGAGTCAAAAATTATCTGCACTCTGGCTGTAAAATTTATTTTAATTTACTTTTAGAAAAGACAAACGCATCACTTCTCAACATCATCTCCTTACTTTTCAATACACTTTGTCCATCTGTCAACAAATTTTCGTATTCCCTCATTAAAAAGTGTTTTAGGCTGAGCTGCGAGCCACGCATGCACCGCTGTCTTCCCTTCTTCATCAGAAGTGAATCTTCATCCTCGTAGGGCTGCTTTCAGGGAAAGGTGAAAGTCCGATGGAGTAAGATCAGGACTATAGGGAGGATGCTTTAACACCTCAAAATGAAGTTTTTGCTGAGTGTCGACAGCGTGGGCAGAAGTGTGCGGACGTGCATTGTCATGCAAGATCACAATGCCCTTGGATAGCAGTCCTCTGCATTTAATCCGAAGTTTAGGCTTCAGCTCTTCAATAAGCATCTCACTGTGACAAGCACTGTGGATTGTTGAATCTTTTTCCTGATAATGTTCCAATACTGGCCCTTGAGAATCCCAGAAAACTGTAAGCATCAATTTTCCAGCTGATGATTGACTTTTGAACTTTTTCTTGGTGGGTGATTGAGGATATTTCCATTCCATACTGTGCTGTTTACTCTCAGGCTCGTAGTGATGAATCCATGTCTCATCACCAGTAATGATTCTCTTTAAGAAACTTTCACCTTTCTTAGAGTATCGGTCCAAATTTTGTTTGCAGATATCCAAATGCTTCTGTTTGTGCTCTTCCGTGAGTTGTTTCCATACCCATCTTGCACAAACTTTTTGAAACCTAAGTGTGTCGTAGATTACTTTGTTTTGAGGTGTTAAAGCATCCTCCCTATAGCCCTGACCTTGCTCCATCAGACTTTCACCTGTTTGGTCCCCCGAAAGCAGCCCTACGAGGACCAAGATTCACTTGTGATGAAGTGAAAACAGCGGTGCATTCGTGGCTCGCAGCTCAGCCTAAAACATTTTTTAATGAGGGAATACGAAAGTTTGTTGACAGATGGATGGAGTGTATTGAAAAGCAAGAAGATGATGCTGGAAAATGATGTATTTGTCTTTTCTAAAAGTTAATTAAATTCTACAGCCAGAGTGCAGATGCTTTTTGACTCACCCTCATATATCAGTGGGAGGAATGGCCAAGGGCATGTCCAAGGGCATGGGTTGGCCCCCTGCACAGGAGGTGATGAACCTCCCACACACACCTCCTGTGCATCCGCTTTGGTGGTCATATTTGATGGCCTGGCCTGCTCACTTTCCCCCATCTCCTCTTGATACCAGCCCCATTTTTCTTAGAGAAAACACTCTGCCTTCCCTGCTTGAGGTTTGAAGGCAGTGTAGCCACCTCACCCCTCCTCAGCAGCAGGGCTGGGCACTTGCTGGCCTGAGTGGGTTGCATGATTCATCCCTGTAACCTCGGCTAACCTCACAGTGGCCCTTGTGAGTTTTCAGGCCACTTGAGTCTCTGTGCCCTATTCTCTGTTCTCTGTCAAAATCAGGGTGATGAATATTTTCCCATGACTATTTCTTCATTTTAAAAAAATTGCATAATAATACATGAATATATTCTTATTGTTAAGGAATCCAGCAATACAGAAGTGAAAGGCAGCCTCACTTCTCCCTGATACTTCTCCCTTTTGTTTATACCCATATATGTACATAAGTGAATATATAGTTTTAAAAATGCATAAATGGAATCATGCTATGTGTAATGTTCTGAAACTTCATTTTTTACCATGTAGTACACCTTGGTGATCTTTCCATGTCAGTACACATAGAACTACTGTATTCTTTCTGATAGCTCCAGAGTATTTTATTTTAGGACCATCCTATAATGCATGCAGTCATTCAGGGTCCATTTTCACTTTTCAGTTCCTTTGCTATAACAAACAGTGCTTTGGTGAATATCTATCTATCAATCTCTCTATCTAGCCCCGTGTGAGTATTTTGGTTAGATGGAATTTTTAGAAATGTAATTGATATAATTCCTGGGTCAAAAAGACGCACTTTAAATTTTTTGATAGATATTTTCATATTACCTTCATGAAAATGTTCAGTAATGTACATTCCCACCAACTGTGTAGCAGAGTACCCATTTCCATGAACCTTCTCCGACACTGGATATGGTTTTTTTCTTTTGGCCGCACCACGCCGCATGTGGGATCTCAGTTCCTGGATCAGGGATCGAACTGTGCCCTCTGCAGTGGAACCACAGAGTCGTAACTACTGAACCGCCAAGGAAGTCCAATACTGGATGTTTTGAATCGTTAACATTTTTGCTCAGAGGATGGGTAAAAATGATGTTATCTTGTTTTAGTTTACGTTTTGAGGATTCTTTCAACTTAAGTGATCCAAGTCCATTTTCTATAAGTATGGGAAAGGATGGAGTGAGTATTCAGTAAAGAACACTGGGATAGTTGGCTGTCTATTTGGAAGAGTTACAATTAGATAACAAAGGTAGATTCAGGGACTTCCTAGGTGGCGCAGTGGTTAAGAATCCACCTGCAAATGCAGGGGACACAGGTTGGATCCCTGCTCCAGGAAGATCCCACATGCCATGGAGCAGCTAAATCCGTGCTCCACAACTATTGAGCCTGCGTTCTAGAGTGCACGAGCCACAACTATTGAGCCCATGTGCCGCAACTACTGAAGCCCACACACCTAAAGCCCGTGCTTCACAACAAGAGAAGCCACCAAAATGAGGAGCCCATGCACCACAATGAAGAGTAGCCCCCATTCACCGCAACTAGAGAAAGCCCACGTGCAGCAAGGAAGACCCAGTGAGCCAATAAATAAATAAGTTAAAAAAAAAATAAATTCAAGTGTTTTAAAGATCAAATATATTTTTCAAAAATATAGAAGTTGTACAGACATTATATAATTTTCTCAGCTTTGTAAATGAGAAGGCTTTTTCCTAGTGTGATATAGATATACAAGTCATCAAAGAAATGACAGATATGACCACATAAAAATATAAAGCTATGGAAAAATAATCACTAACAAAATAAGATCCCTGTCTTTCTACATATATAACTGATAAAGGGTTTATATACTAATATCCAAAGAACTTCTGCAAATCAAATAAGAAAAAAGCATGTATAGAAAGAAACATAAGTTATTATATACAATATGAAAATATTTTCTACCTCAGTTTTCATCCGAGAAGTTAAAATGGTACTGAGTGTGAGGTTAATTTTATGTTTTCCACTTTGCTTGGCCACAGTGCCCATATATTCGATCAAATGTTGTTCTAGAGGTTTCTGTAAGGATGTTTTTGGGTGAGATTTACATTTAAATTGATAGACTTTGAGTAAAGCAGATTTCCTTCCATTAATGCAGTGGGCCTCTTCCAATCAGTCAAAGACTTGAATAGAACAAAAGGCTTACCTCCCCTGAGCAAGAGGGAATTCTCTGCCAGACCTCATCTGCATCATCAGCTCTTCCTAGTTTTCCAGCAGACAGCCTTTGGACTTGAACGGCAGCTCCTTCCTGAGCCTCCAGCCTGCTGGCCTCCTCCATCAGATTCTGGACTCACCAAACCACCACAATCATGTGAGACCATTTCTTAAATAAATCTGTTTCAATGTATACACACATTGGTTCTGTTTCTCTGGGGGACCCTGACTAATACACTGATTTATTAAATTTTAAATGTTAATTTTTTTTAATTAAAATATCTTTTTCCTTGTTGGCAGGATTATGCAGTCTCTTATAGAGTGTTAGGAGAGGGAGGGTTGATTCAGCTGGAGAAAGTAAGGTGACAATATTTATAAAAAATTTTAAATGTATATACCATTTAATACGGCAGCACCACGTTTAGGAATTGTACAGGTGCACAGCATTTATGTAAAAGGATATTTCTGGTAGCATTATTTATAATAGGGGAAAATCAGAGATTCTGTTTATTATTCATTCATTCATTTATCAAATACCAAAATGCCTGCTCTGTGCTAGGTTCTGTTTTAGGTACCTGGATATACAGTAATGAGTCAAACAGACATGCTGATGCTGTCAGGAGCTTCTCGGTCTGGAGGGAGGAATTACGTATTAAACAAATGAACAGACAAGTATGTAAATCAAACGGTCACAGCACCTCAAGGTGGGGTGAGGGCTACTTGAGGTTGGGTGATCAGGGAATGTCTCTTTAAAGAATGACATTGGCGAGAAAACCTGAAAGAAGCGGGTTAGCCAGCCAAGCAATGTGCGGTGGAAACTGTGCAGAGATGAAGAGCTTGAGGCCAGGCCAGCCGAGTGCTGTCAGCGAAGGCCCAGCAGGAGCTTGGAGGCACAGGCGGGGCCAGATGGGCTCAGGGTGTGGTAGGCAGGAGGAGGGCAACAGAGTGGGAAGCTGGTGACAGTTTCATTCGGGGCGATGACATGATCTAATTTACATTCCTCAAAGGTTCCTCTGGCGTGGTGTGAGCTGATTCGGATGAAGATAAGAAGAAAGGCTGGGTGGGAAGCTTTTGCAGTAGGCCAAGTGAGAGGTAATGGCTGCCGCGGAGGTGGAGAGAAGATATATTCTGGAGGTAAAAGCAGGAGGACTTGATGGTGAATTGTATGTGGGTGTAAGGGAGAAAGCATCCAAAATGCCTTCCTGACCACTGTATGCCTACAGGAAAGTCAAAAATAAAAATGGTAGCGTACCACCAAGCGCTGGCAACTGATTCTCTTGTAGATTGCCAGAGGGAATGCAGAAGGGCCAACAGACTGAAGGTATCTTAAAAAGTTAACCTTACAGTTGCCATATGACAGCCACGCTTCTCCCGGATATTTGACCTAGAGAAATGGAAACGTACATCCACACAGAAACCTGTGCACGGATGTTCAGAGCAGCTCTGTCCACGACTGCCGTAAACTGAAGCAACCCAAATGTCCTTCAGTGGGTGTATGAATAAGCAAATTGTGGTACAGTCATACAATGGAGCAAAGTACTCAGCAATAAAAGGAAACAAACTATGATAGTATCTGCTGGGATGCTTATGCTGAGTGAGAGAAGCCAGTCTCAAAAGGTTAAAAACGATAGGATTTTGTTTATGTGACATTCTCGAAAAGGTGGACCCGTGATACTAGGGAGCAGATCTGTGGTTGTCAGTGGTTGGGGTGAGGAGAAGTTGTGACTCCAACAGCTCTTTATCTTGATCGTGGTGGTAGTTATAGGAATCCATGTGTGTTAAAATTCACAGAACTGTACACCTCTCCCTGGAGAAAAAGTTGCCTTTTATGGTATGATTATTTTTTAAAAAATTGTTAAAAAAAAAATGGTGCCTGGGTTTCTGGCATGGGCAGGAAAATAGATTCCACCATTTACAGAGGTGGAAAAGGCTGGATGGTGGGGCCAGATCTGGGGGAGGAAGTGAAGAGTTCAGTTTGGACTGGTGAAGTTGGGATGCTCCCTGGACACAGTAGAATACACAGGAGTCTGGGGATGGACATAGAGATTTGGGAGTCATCAATGATTAAAGCCACAGTAGTGAATTAGAATACCTGGGGAGAGGGTGTAGGGCAAGACCAAAAGGGGAGAGCCTTCTAGAACAATGCCTTCCAGAGAGTGAGGGCAAAAGGGGGGTCTAGATGGAGAGATCCGGGGATCGTGGGGTATTAGGAGCACAGCTTCCCTGCTTGACTGTGTCCTCCAGGGACTTTCTCTGTGAGAAGCACTGCTGGGCTGGACAGGGACTTCTAAATGAGAACCAGGGACTGGTAAGAATGATGTTAGAAAGTCAGCAGGTCTTTAAGGCTGTCTGCCTTCAGATCTGGGCAAAATTATCTCTGAGCTGCGCTCATGGCAAAATGACACTTCCTCCTGCTTCCTTCCCTACCCATCCATCCCCAGCATCTGAAGCTTTGTCAGCCTCCACTGCTGCAGAGGCCACAGACTGGAAGCCCGGGAGCTGGTCCACAGCCCTCAGGGCTGTTTTGTTTTCACCCCACACAATCCTTTCACAGTTTGAATTGGTTATCAGCTTTAAAGAATATAAAATTTCAAAAACAGCAATGTTAACAGGTGGGTTTCCGACTTGAAAAAGTGGAAGGTAAGGCAGCATGGAGCCCACAGCCCCATGTGGTAACAAGACAGGAGTTGAATTCAGATGCGCTTTGCACTCTCCAGGCAGCCATAGTCCTTCCTACTCCCTGCGGATGTCCAGCACCAAGAAGTGGTTGCCACTCATCACCTTGTGTGTACCATGGTTTCTGCCCTTTTGTGCAATCCGGATTGTCTCACAGCTGTCACAACTTCTGCAGAGTGGCACAGCAAAAGCAGAGAACTGCTTGGCTTATTGAAACTTAGGAAGGTTTTTTTGTTTTGTTTTGTTTTTGACCACTTCTCATATTGGCCCAGAGGTGAGAGGTCACGACGTTTTTAATCAACTTTTTTAAACTGAGGCGTAATTTGCATGTTAGCACCCATTTTAAGTATAGCGTTTGCTAAGTTTTGACAAATCTGTGTGACTCCTACCCCAAATAAGTTATAGAACATTTCCATCACCATAAGATGTTCCTCTGGTATCCTCCCAGCCAGTCCTCTCCTGGTTCCATCCCCAGCCCCTGACAACCACTGATATGTTTTCTGCCATTTAAAGGGAACTTTGGTACCAATTTCAACCTGGGGTATCATTTTCCTCCCACCACCAAGCAGTTCTCCCGATACCAGCTGAGTGTCCTACAATTCAACTCATTTCTAACACTGTCTACCCAGAGAGAATGGGTTAGCTTCCACGCCCTCTCCCAGCACACTGCTTTCCCCAAGTCGCCACGTGTTTACCTATCCAGAAGCTCTCCAAACTCCCTCCTTTTGGGTTTTTATGGAGGCCTCATTACATAGGCATAATTGATTAAATCATTAGCCTTTGGCGACTGGTTCAACCAGTCCCTGGGAGGTCAGCGGGGTAGGACCGAAAGTTCCAACCCTTCAGTCACATAGTTGGTTCCACTGGCAATCAGCCCTCATCTTTAGGTGGGGGTCCAAAAGTCACCTTATTAGCATAACAAAAGACACCTTTGTTGCTCTCATCACTTAGGAAATTCCAAGGATTTTAAGAGTTCTATGCTGGAAGTGGGGATGAAGACCAAATATATATTTATTATAAATTACAGTATCACAGTCAGAGGCCATACTGTTACCTAACTAGGCAGTTTGTTCCTTTTTATTGCCAAGTAGTGTTCCATTGCATGGCTACATCACAGTTTTAAAATCCATTCTCTTGATGGACATCTGGCCATTTCCAGTTTGGGGCTATTATGATAAAAGCTGCCCTGAATATTTGTGTGCGGTCTTTGTGTGTACAGGGATGCTCTCATCCTCCTGAGTAATACCTAGGAGGACACTGCTGCTCATAACCTCAGAAGTGATGCCTCCAAAGTCGTCCTGTGTTTCTAGTCTCACAGAGCCCGGCGATTCCTTACCAGGCTGGTTGGTGTGCGGTCTGCATGCAGCAGCAGAAGTGCTGCCAGTACTCCCAATCGATGCCGAAGCTTGCTGGTCTGTTTGTTCAGTTCACTTCAGTGAACTTTCCTGCTTACATTTTTTTTTTCCAGCTGACCTCTTGATTTACAGCAAATAATGTGATTGTTTTCCAGAGGATAAGCAAACAAGGAGTTATTTTAGTGGAGGCTTCCAGGGTGTTAGAAAGAGAGTGTTGTGCTCTAAGCGTGGAGAACCACCAGAAAACAATTATTAGGAAGGGGAGAGGGGACAAGGGAATCAGTGAGCCGCAAGCCCATGTTTGTGCATGAATTACAAGTAGTAAATTAGGCATCCAGGAGCACATATCCTCATCTTCATATGGGCAGGGCGTGTGTGATGCTGACTCCATGGGCACGAAGGCTGGGTAGCTCTCCTGTTTCCAAGAACTCTGCGCAGGGCCTGGTACCCTTCCACAGGGCAGCATCCCTCATGATCTCCACCCCCACTCATTCAACCCTCTCCTGTTTCCATGGCAATCAAGATCCCATACTGGAGATCAGTATACAGGTTCCTTAAGAAACTAAAAATAGAGCTACCATGTGATCCAGCAATCCCACTCTTGGGCATCTGCCTGGAGGAAAACATGGTTCAACGGGATACATACACCCCGATGTTCCTTGCAGCACTGTTTGTAATAGCCAGGACATGGAAGCAACCTAAATGTCCATTGACAGATGAATGGATAAAGAAGATGTGGTACATATATACAATGGAATATTACTCAACCATTAAAAAGAATGAAATAATGCTATTTGTAGCAACATGGATGAAGGTAGGGATTATCATACTAAGTGAAGTAGGTCAGACAAAAACAAATATCATATGATATTACTTACATGTGGCATCTTAAAAAAATGATACAAATGAACCTATTTACAAAACAGAAATAGACTCACAGACTTAGAGAATGAATTTATGGTTACCAGTGGGAAAGTTGAAGGGAGAGATAGATTGGAAGTTTAGGACTGACATGTACACACTGCTATATTTAAAATAGATAACCAACAAGGACCAACTGTATAGCACAGGGAACTCTGCTTAGTACTCTGTAATAACCTAAATGGGAAAAGAATTTGAAAAAGAATAGATACATGTATATGTATAACTGAACTGCTCTGTTGTACACCTGAAACTAACACAACATTGTAAATCAGCCATACTTCAATATAAAATTTTAAAAAGCCAATAATAAGCCTGGGAATTTTTATCAATAAAAGGAGGAGCGCGTGTAGTGGAGACTATCAGTCAGATGATACTTGAGCTTGGAAAGTGTCCATCCAGTAGTTTGTTCTTTGCCTTATGATGCTGTGTCCATGCAGCCCCAACCAGTCAGCTCTCAAAAGCCCCTTTCTGAATGAGGGGGGGTCCCAATATCTTGGTGCCAGAGCTACTGACTGGGACCATAAGAAATCTCCCCTGAGTCCAGCCGTAATAAGTAGGATAAACACTAAGATTTCATAGCTCCTGCAAAGCAGATGGAGTTTAGAAGTGTCAGGATCATCAAACAATTTAAAATAAGAGAAAGCATCATTGGGTAGGTTCCAGTAGGATATAGGATGCTTAGCTACAGACTTGTCCACTAGAGTTAAGATGTATTTGGTTGCACGTTAGAGAATATCTGGCCAATAGTGAGTCAACCATAGGGATGTTTGGAGGTGGTGATCCCAGCTCAACAAGCTCATCAACGGCCCAGGCCCTTTCCATTCTTCTTCTCTGCCACCTTTAGCTTGTTACCTTTCTTCTTCAAGTATGTGCTCTTATGGCCCCCAAATGGCTGCTGTAGCTCCAGGTATCACATCCTCACGTAAAATCTTCCAAACCAGGAAGGGAGAGGGCAGCTCCTCACACACCTATGTCTTTTAGTAAGAAGGAAAATCTTTCCCAGAGAGCCTCAGCAGACTTCTTGCCATTTTTTGGCTAAAATTGGGTCATGCGTCCATCCTGAGACCAGTCTCCAATAAAGGGGAAGAAGATTGTCATGATTAGTTCCAGCTACGATTCAGCCCCTGGGGCTGGGGGATCTGCAACAGGGGATGATTGATTTAGTTGTCTCATTGTACCCTTCTAGTGTCAATTCAGTAAAATCACTCTCTTCCAAAAATACTTCTGTACTGCATTTCCTCGTTGGTAACATTTTCTCTCCCTTAGTTTCATGCCTCTGTGGGGGTCAGCTCCAAGCACCTTCCCACTCGTGACAGTGTTTATCAGGTTGCATTCATCTGGTATGTGACCCCAACATCCTCTTCTGGTATGTGACCCCAGCATCCTTGTCCCAGAACATGGGCCACCCTCTTGATCACCTGATCTCCTTCCATATGATTTTTCAGAACTGGCCTTAAAGGGAAGTCAGCAGGCTTCTCACATCTCTTTGCAAATTTTAGGGGCCACAGCTACCTGTATTGCTTGGGCCTTTTTGTTTTCAACCAGAGGGGTCATGTCAGAGAGAGGAAGGTAAAATGTTGAACACTTTCCCACGCTGTTTCACCCTATTTGTTATCCCACCCTAGACTCTGCCTTCCACCTCTGATTCTCCATTCCCAGAATCGACGGCCTGACTTTTCTGCCATGTCTCTTTCTACTTTTCATTGCTGCTCCGCTTCTTCCTTTTGGATGATTCTTGCAACTAATTTTGCAGACTCCCAGGCTTCTTGTCCCTACCCCCCAACCTGTTCTTCACTTCCCCCCCTCCCCCAACCCTAACCTGGTCTATCTCTTGCCCCTTCCCAGGGTCCAAGTGAAGCAGATTTACCTCTTCTGCTCTGCATGACAGCTTCCCTTGCCCCATCAGGCACACACACAGACTTGCTACATTATGCAAAGGTTCCGGTCACAGGGGATATATTCAACTCAGGAGAAGGCATCAAGTCAGTCGCCTCCCTGTGCGTCCCTGCTGCCTGACCACCCCTCTGCCCTCCTCTGACTGACACCAGTTCATGGATAGTCTGAGCTGCAGTGGTTTCACCACTCACTGCCTTCAGTCAGGCTGCAGTGGACCGTCTTTGCCAACTTCTTAATGACTTCTTGAGTGGCTTCCCTAGGTTTCTGGTCACACTTGGTGATTTAAAACTCCTGGCCTTCTCCCCGTTCCCCTATGAGCTGAGACTTGACCTGTGGCCCAGAGAACCTATGATAGGGTTCTCTCAACCTATGCGTTGAGTCTACCATTCCTCCTGTCCTTCTGGGTTACACTGACCTAGGTTTTGGGGGGAACCCTTCCTCCTAAGAGGGAAATGTTCCCACTCCCATGGCCTTCAATGACTCCCTTTTGTAAACCTTTAAAAACTTGTTAATTAACAAAATTTTACTGCTAAGAAACTTAATTCTCTAAAATCGCAGAATGGGAATTCCCTGGCAGTCCAGTGGTTAGGAATACGCACTTTCACTGCCGGGACCCGGCTTCAATCCCAGGTCAGGGAACTAAGATCCCACAAGCCACCTGGTGTGGCCAAAATAATAATAATAATAATAATAATAATATTTTAAATAAATAAATAAATAAATAAAATAAAATCACAGACTGTCAGAAACATGGCTGTTTGAAATCCCATCAGTGAGGATGGAACATTCCACTGCTGCTTGGAGGCTCTGGGCAGGAGCATGTGACACAGAGAAGCAGCCTTGCTTTTCAGCCCCCAGAGCTTCAGATAAGGAGTTTTCAGACACAAAATTCTACCTTTCTTTATTTTGTATTTTGCAAAGCAATAGGACCCTGGATCTGCTTCTCAGCCCAGGCCTGAAACTGACCTCTTTCCAGCCAGGCCTGCGGTTCTCTCAACCTATCAAATACTACTTCATCAAAGCCTCACTTAAAACGTCACCCTTACCCTAAACCTCTAATAACCCCGTCTCTTCTTTTGTGAGATGCCCCACACTTCCTCTGGAGTGTGGTCTCCTTAGCCCCAGCAAGATAATGAACCTGACTTTGTCGGGCTACAGTTGTGTGAGACAGGCTTTATCACTCCATGAGTGTTGAGACCCGTTCTCTAGTTCATGCGTTCTCAGCAGGGACAATTATTTCCCCCAAAGACATGAAAATTAGTTCTGGGGGAGCCAAAAAGTCTTACAGTGCTTTGTGGCCTTCCAAAAGGCACACACGTAAACAGATACATAGTATGTCTGTTGTATTAAAATTTCATGGGCAGGGAGGGGAAGGTACTGAGTAGGAGGAAAATATCCAAAAAAGCTTCTTGAGGAAACAATTGTACAAAACTTTGAGAAACAGTGCTTTAGCTAGTACTGAATAGCTTCTGGTGTCTGCTGTGAGTCAGGTGCCCAATTGCTGGTCCTCTTTTGCAGCTGGAATTGAGCTCTTCTGGCCTCAGTCTTGGGAGACCCAACCTGGTGTGACCTCTTCCAGCACCCCCAGAACTCTGTCCCCACCCCACCCTGTGCCTGCGATCCCCCCACCCATAGAAGCCTCATACCTGCTTGCTCTGCCAAATGGGGAGAGAGCGTGATGCTCCATCACTTACACGTACGCGCCCACGTGCGCATCACTTACGCGCCCACGTGCGCATCACTTGCGCGCCCACGCCATCTCTCTGTTTGCTCCTTCCCCTGCTTAGATGGGCCCAGGACAACAGCCCCAGAACACATCCTCTACTCCATGAGCACCCCTTTCTTGACTCCCAAGAGCTGTGGAAAACATTACAACTCCGCCCTCACTACCACCCAGCCTCTGATAACTTTTCATCCTCCCCAACCCTCAGCCTTTAGCTTAAAACCTGGGGTGGGGTGGTGCTGGGTGATGGTCCGGGGCAGAAAAGCCAGCTAAGCTACCTCTTCTGTCTCTGTGTAAACCCTGGGGGAGGAGTCAGACTCCCCTTCTTCATGGCTCTCTCTGGAATGAAGGGCTTCCAACTCTTCTTTGTCCTCAGATGTGGGTCCTTGCTACCACTCCTGGAGTTACAGGACTCCACGTCACCTTTGTGCCCTTTCTGAACCACATAGACCCATGTTCACATCAAGGCCTGACTGCCTCGGGACAGACAGATGAACCATGGGACAGAGGGACAGCCCATGCCTTCATCTCTGCACAGAAATGATCTCTCTCCCTCCACCTGAGACCCAATACCCACCCACCACCAGTCCTCATTCCCCAGTGACCTTAACCTCGAGGAAGAAAACGGATGCTAAAGGCATTAGTATTGAAATCCCTGAAGTTCTGAGCCCAGCCATCTGCATGCAATAAATGCACAATAAATGTTTTTCAACTAAAGCTGACTGGGACTTCCCTGGCAGTCCAGTGGTCAGGACTCTGTGCTTCCAATGCAGGTGGCGCGGGTTTGATCCCTGGTTGGAGAACTAAGATCCCACTTGCCACACTGCGTGGCCAAAATAAAAAAATAAAGTAAGGGAATTCTTTATCATTAAGAGAATACAAATTAAAAAAAAAAAAAAGCTACTGAGTACACGTAGGTGCCAGCGTTTCTCTAGTTGTTTTGCCAGCGGGGAGGAGGCCCTGATATACCACCCCTCAGTGGAAAACAAAAAACTACTAATTGATGACAGTTGAATAAAAAATAGCTCTTAAGAACACACATTTGTCTTTGTAGTAACCCGAAGTCAACTGTGCTAATTCGCTTCACTTTTTTCCAAGACAGTTTCTTTACGGGGAAGAGGATGTATCCGTCCAGGTAGTCGATCTGCTTTGCATCCAATTCTGTTTCTTGTGGTGGCCTGTTTACATTCGTTATAGTCAGACTGCCTTAGTCAACTCTGGAAGTTTGACGGCGCCCAGTCACAGCAGGTGACACACAGCTGGTGGCAGAGTGGCTTAGGAACTTGGGTTTAGGAGTCCACTAATTTCAGTTCCATTCCTGCTTCAGTCACTTATTGGCTATGGGATCTCAGGTAAAAGACTTCAGCTCTCCGGACCCACTCCCTCACTTGTAAAATGGGATTGGTAATAGTACCTGCCTCACGGCTATTGAGAAGATTGAAGCAGACCATGTCGGGCCAAGCCCTTCAGATATGTTAGCTATTATTTTTATTCTTCCAACCCAAATCCTCTCCCAGCAACTAGGCATCTTATTGTTTCACCCTTTTCCTTCAGAGTCAAGGTGTTTTATCCTCCCGTCCATCAATTCCGTCTAAGATATACTCATATATACCACCCACAGACACTGTTAAAAAAACAAACACAGATGAAGAAAGAAACCATTGTTTTGGTTGCTAACAGATTTATTTAGGCAATTTTTCTTCTGTCCTTTTTCATACATGTCCCTGAAAATCTGAATTTATTGAACCGTGGAAACTTTCTGGAAAAGCACATGTGACAGTATGATTCTCCCTTGTGCCCGGAGTCCTGTGTCCCCACTCCTGACCCGCTGGGTCCGTAATTCTGAAGGACAGATTCTTCCTCTCTCCTGTCTCAAGTCACTGGGCAGCTCCCTCGGACCCTGGACACGGCTCTCAACTCCTCCTTTACCTTCAGCAAAGCACAGGAGCTGGCCTGCTGCTACGGGGAGCTCCTTTTTCTCCAGAGCCCTCTCTCACCTTGACCACTCCCTGAGCACGTCGGGGGACAGGAAGGGAGGGCAGCGTGGCAAGATCAAGAGCTGGGCTCCTGTGGGCACATCCTGGGGAAGGCTGGGTGCCCGCTCTGTCCCAAACAGGGCCTGTCCCCAGCCTGCCTCTCTAAGGTCCTTCCTGACTTGAGCTTGGAACTGCCCTGGGGATGCTCCTCCTTGCCACCCAGGCGACCCGGCCACCCGCTCCAGCGCCCTCCTCAAGTCCACTACCTGGCCTCTATGTTGGACAGCTCCTGCGGCGGCCCCTCTCCTTCACCCTTCTTCAGCGTCACGCTGCCTTCCTGCCGCCAAAGGCCACAGGCCCTGGCCAGCCTCCCCAGCAGCCCGTGGAAGTCCGCTTGGAACCCCGATGAGGAGAAATAGTAGACAAGGGGGTCAACACACGAATTCAGGGTGCTGAGGAGCAGCACATAACTTCTCCACCTCGGGCTTTTACCCTGGATGTAGCCCACGACGTGGGACACGTTGTAGGGCCCGAAGCAGACGAGAAAGTTGAGCAGCGTGGCTGCTGCGAGCCCCGCCACTCTCTTCTGGCGGCGCCGGCTGGCTCCCCTACCAAGGATGAGCACCAGGTGGCTGTAGCAGTAGCTGGTGATGAGCAACGGCACCCCGAAAAGGACCACAGCCATCTCTAGCCGGACGGGCAGGAGAAGGGCAAGCTGATCCTCCCGGAATTCCAGGTAGCAGGTCCCATTGATACCCTGGCTGTGGTCCCCGGAAAATTCAATGACATAGACCACACTGCAGTGAGCAGCGGCCAGGAGCCAGCAGGTCCCGCTGACCAGGCCGGCCTGTCCGGGCCTCGGCCGGGTCTTGTACCAAACCGGGTGGGCCACACTCAGGAAGCGCTCAATGCTCACGGCTGCCAGAAAGAGGGACGTGAGATAGATGGTGGTGAAGAAGATGAATCTGGAGAAGGGGCAGAAGAGGAAGGGCAGGGGCCAGCGCATGCGACTGGCTGCCTCCACCATGCGGAACGGCAAGAAGAGCAGCAAGATCATGTCCGAGAGGGTCAGGTTCAGCAGGAGCACGTCCACGGCCATGGGGCGGTGCCGCAGCTTGCCCACGAAGATCACCAGGGCCATCAGGTTGAGGGGAAGCCCCACGAGGAAGGTGAAGAGGTACACGGAGAAGTAGAGCCAGTGATTGCTCAGGAAGGAGGGCTGGTCTGAGCTGGTGTTCATGCTCACGGCCGCTGGCGAGAGAGAGACAGAGATGGCAGTCTGAGTGGGGATCTTGCACCATCTGCTTCCCAGCTATGAAGAGGGACCATCATCTCCAGCCCCATCCCCTCACGCCTCCGATGCTTTTCCCAGCGGGGTCAGCCTGCCTCTCTTCCTGGTCACACCCTGTCTCCTGTCCCTTTCCTGTCTGTCTCTTCCTGGTCGTATCCTATCTCCCGTTCCCTTTCTCTAAGAACAAAGGCGCCCTCCACAGAGCCCCACAGAGCCCCTCAGTGCCCCGTGCTCACCTGCTGGTTTGAGAACCCAAGCGCTCTGCCGCTCAGCACCTTGCAAGCTCCTCCACAACTAGCCTGAGATATTATCTGGCAGAACTGATAAAAACCCGGCGGTGCCCATGACGTCACTCGCTGTTGAGCAACGGCACAAAAGATGCCTTTAGCTCCGTTAGCAGCGCCGGGGGCCAGCATGCAAAATAAGGAGCAAATTCCACGACGGTCTGCGTGCCTTGCTCCTCGGCAGCCTCGATGGGATGAGCAGACTTTGTCTTCTTCTCTCTGATCCTCCACTTGAATTTTATGTGCTCCTCTAGGATGGCACCCAGCCAGTTTGCCTTGTAAGGGCAGGAAGGGGGATACAGTGATGCAGGGCTCGGGCTCTGGAACCGGGACTTGGGTTCAATGTTGGCCTTATCGCTTAACTAACTCTGTGATGGGGCGAGTGACTTAAGCCCTCTGTATCTCTGCTTTCTCACCTATGAAACAGGGATAATCGTAACACCTATCTCAGAAGCCTGTTGTGTAGATTAAAGCATTAATACTTGTCAGAGGCTAAGTTAAATGTAAAGTGTGGTGAGCACTTAACAGATGACAGCTGCCACCACCTCAGTCACGGGTGTGGGCTTGTCTCTGGGCTGATGGCAATCATATTAATGTTGGTGGTGGTGATGATAACAGCTACCTTTTCGTGGGCACAAAACCCATAGCAGATACACTGCTTCTCAGGGCATCACCTTATGTCTTGAAATCCTCACAGCGGGGAAGTGATTCACTCCAGGTAATACAGCTTGGTAAGTATCACCACCAGGGTTCAAACCCAACTTCTGTCCAGAGATACCTTTTTGTTTGTTTGTTTTTTGCTTATAGTCTGTCCAGTGGGTGTATGAAATGGTATCTCATTGCATAGATGTATGAGATACCATTTCATACACCCACTAGAATGGCTATAAGCAAAAAACAAAAAAACAAAAAACAAAAAAATCAGATAATACCAAGTGTTGGTGAGGATGTGGAGAAATGGAATCTTTGTACATTGCTGGTGAGAATGTAAAATGATGGAGTCACTTGGGAAAGCAGTTTGGCAATTTCTTCAAAAGGTAAACATAAACCTACCATGTAACCTGATTCTGTTATAGGTGTTTACTTAAGAGAAGTGAAAACATATGTCCACACAGAGACCTGCTCATAAATGTTCGTAATAGCATTAATCATAATAACCAAAAAGTGGAAACGTCACCGGGTGGCCCATCAGCCAGTCAATGGAGAAGCCATGCAGCAGAGCCTTACGATGGAATACTATTTGGCAGTGAAAAGAAATGAAATACCCAGGCATACCATAACCCAGGTGAACCTAAAAACATCATGCCAGGGGAAACAAGCCAGACAGAGAAGACCACGTATGTTTCTATTTTTATGAAATGTCCAGAGTAGGCAAATCTGTAGAGACAGAAAGTGAATGACTGGTTGCCTGGGGACTGAGAGTGGAAATGGGATTCACTGTAAGGGAACATGAGGGATCTTCCTGGGGTGGTGAAAATGTCCTGAATTAGATTATAGTGATAGGTGCACACCTTGGTACATTTACCAAAAATCACGGCATTGTACACTTAAAATGGGTGAATTGTATGCTACGTAAATTTTATCTCAAGTAAGTTGTCAGAAGTACAGCAGTGGAAAAAAACAAAGTTTTTGCTGTCACAGTGCTCACATATGGAAAGACGGGGTATCCTTGGGGGGACTGAGTGGTGGGGGCGTAACAATGGCAGCAATAATGCAGAGGCCGAGAACCCCCGAGGAAACAGTGCAAGGAGAGGGAATGTGGGGAGCACAGGCTTGACCTACTGGGGGCACTGCTAGAAGGTTCAGGGCCCAAGGGGCAAGGGTCATCAGAAGATGCGGGGGGTGGGTTGTGCAGGACCCCAGGGGCCCCAGGGAGGAACTGAAACCTCCCCTAATTAGAGGAGGCACAAGTAACTGGAAGAGGTAGCGGGAAGGAGGTGGTTTTGCTGTTATGGGAGGGGCCGCCTGAGCTGGAGTTTGAGCTTTGAAGTTCTCTGTTTCAAAGGAGAAACTTGTTTCTGGCTAGTGACTTAACTTCTCTGGCCCGTTTCCATAGTTTTAAACAGGGGTAATGAAGCTTTCTTTGCAGGGCTGTGATGAGCATTCGTTCATTCAGCAAAGATCTCCTGCAAGCCCACTACGTGCTCAGCTCTCTGCTCGTTGCTGGGGATACATCAGCACATGAAACAAAAATTCTTGCTCTTGTAGATGTTTAAGCATGAAAAGAGATAAGTCGTGTGAACGGGTTCACGCACGTCAGGCACATAGCTACCACTCTTGCACTTCTGTGTCTTCATGTCTTTATCGGCATTAGAGGAAAAAGTCTGCTTCCTACTCCTCGCCTCAGAGCAGACGCCCAGGCATTTGCCTCTTGCGGCCACTGTCCTCTGCCCACTCTCTCTTGGGTTCCGGGTGCTACCATTCACCTTCACAAAAAGGACCACAAGGACAGGCATGAACCCCAATACCCCCAGTTTCCCAAATGTCCCCCGATCCTTCTGGGTCCTCTTGGAAGGACACATCCTAGCTCCACCCCTTCATTGCTGTAGGGCCTCGGGCAAATTTCTTAACCCCGAGAAATGAAGATAATAATAACCTGGTTCCAGGAGCATAGGTAACTCACAGGCGCCTTCATGCAAATTAGGAGAAAGTACACCCTGCAGGCGAGCTCAGCCCTGCACCAGGGTGCACGGCTTGAGGGAGCGTCTTTGTTCAAATTAGAATAATTCCCCTGGATGGAAGCAGCCCCATGCCAGGCCCACGGCCTGGTGAGCACGGCACAGGCTGGAATTAAGTCGGTATTTTCCCCTCTGCCTGACACCCCCGTGCGGTGTGCGGCCTTCATGGCAGCCGCATGGCTAAATCAAAGGACTGTGGGAGGATGAAATGAGACACTTGTAAAGCACTTGGTGTGATGACTGTCACGTATGTTTGTTTGCGACTATTTCAGGGGGTGCTAGTATTCTGCCCTCGCCACCCCTCCGCAAGCATCATTTCCTACCAACTTCCTATTCACAGTTCTCATGCTGCCCCCCTGTGAGTGCTAAGCGGTATAACAGTGTCCTTATCATGCCTCCTGCCTCTCATTCAGAAATTTAAATGTGCTTTCCTAGCAAATGATTTTGGAGTAACCTCTCCCAAAGTGTACCGTCAGAGCGGCAGTTCCTCTGGCTTAGGAGCAAACTTCCCTCCTTCCTTCCCCACATGGCGCACTGGCAGTCGGGCCAGTCAGGACTCGAGGAGAAGAGAGACAGACAGAGGTGGGAAATCACGCAGATGTATGCGGAGGCAGCATACCTTCCTCCCGCCATCCAGCTCCAGGCCTTCACTCTTCTCTCCAACTGGGACTGGGAGGTCGTCTTCCTCCAGGCTCAGGTCTTCCCATAAGTGCCTCCAGGGATGCCTCCAGGCAGGGCCGCCCCGCAGTTCCTTTGGAGAAGCCCTCACCAGGAGCCTGGAGAAGCAGCCAGGCTCTCTTGCTCCTGGTCCCTTCCCCGCTGCAGGGGCTACTACTTCTGGGATGGCCCCCCTTTTGTTTTGGCCACACATGCTGTCCCCTGGCCAGCGCCCCCTCCCAAGTAGCCAGTCACCAGTGGATTGAGCACCACACTCCAGGCACCTGTAATGAGCCCCAGCTTTCGCCAGCAGCCTCCGATGTTGGGGTGCAGGAAGCCAGCCACGTTGGAGGCATTGTAGGGTCCCAAGCAGAGCAGCAGCGTAAGCAGAGCCCCACCGGCCACCCAGGCCGCCTTTAGCTTCCGTCTGTGGCTCAGGCCTGAGCGGACCAGTGCCCGGAGGCAGCCGACGTAGCAGAAGGCCGTGATGATCAGGGGCAGAAAGAAGAGCAGGAGAGAGAGGCTGAAGCGAGCAGGGCCCGCGGAGGCTGGGTCCCAGGCCTCCAGGCAGACTGGAGAGCCGTTGACTGGCTTGCTGATGCCCAGGGAGCTGGTGGTATTGTCCAGCCAGCCTCCCGGAGCCTCCAAGCCAAAGACCAGCCCCAGGTGACAGAGGACAAGGGCCCATATGGCCACACATACGCACCAGGAATAGCGCGGCCTCCGGACAGCTTGGTAGCCCAAGGGGAAGGCGGCTCCCAGGTAGCGGCCGGCACTCAGGGCAGCCAGGAAGCTCGCGCCCGCGTAGAGCGGAGCGAAGTGGGCCAGGGCGAAGGCAGGACAGAGCCAGGCCGGCAGGGGCCAGGCTCCCCCGGCCAGGGCCTCCACCGCCTTCAGAGGCAGAGAGATCGCCAGTAGGAGATCAGAGCAGCCCAGGTGGAGGGTATAGACCAGGTTGGGGGTGAGGCGCAGCCGGGCGTGGGACACGGCGCCTGCGATGGCCAGGGTATTGAGCGGGAAGCCCAGCGCAAAGGCAGCCATGTAGAGGGCGAAGGAGAGCTGCGGGGGCAGGTCCATAGGGCCCCTCCTGTGCTCAGCTCGCTGCCTGTCCTCAGATCTCGGGCGCCAGGGAAGGGGGGGGCGGTTCCCAGAGTCACAGACTGGTTTCAGCCCTGCTCAGGGCTCGAGGAGCCATCTAGTGGGATAGTCGGGGAGATGAATGCCCTAGGGGGAGGTGGCAGCCCAGTAGCAGTTAGAGCCTGGCTGAGACCCGAGGACCGCTAGCCCTCCGTCCTCTGCGTTGTCTCCACCATGTGCCCTCTTAAAATGGAGCGAGCGATCACGGTGTAACAGGAAGAGATAGAACACAGGCGCACAGGTCCCAGAAGAGCGAAGGCCTCTTGATATCTAGGACTCTGGAGAGACAAGGAGTGGAGAAAATTCAGAACAGAGTTGAGGGACTTCCCTGGTGGTCCAGTGGTTAAGACTTTGCCTTACAATGCAGGGGGGAGGCGGGTTCCATCCCTGGTTGGGGAGCTAAGATTCCACATGCCTCCTGGCCAAAAAATCAAAACATAAAACAGAAGCAACATTGTAACAGGTTCAACAAAGACTTGAAAAATGGTCCACATCAGAAAAATCTTTAAAAACAACAACAACAGCAGCGAAAGAACAGAGTCGAGCCCGACAGTATGTGTTTTTCTCAGGAAAGGAAGCTAGACTCCTGTGTTTGTGCCCCTTCCCCAATTCCCTGGGAAGAGAAGGAGCTGCTCCCCTACAGCAGGCGGTGTGGGGCAGGTGGCAACTCCTAGCTGAGGGGAGGAGAAGTTGGGGTGTGGGTAAGGCGGAGGTCGTGGCAAAGGGCAGGAGAAGGGGGTCGCCTGGGGAGAGTGCAGGGGTAAGCCAGGTCCCATCAGTGTCACGGGCAATGACTTCAGCCAACTTCAAGGGCTCCCCCTAAGCGGAGGCGTCTGGGGATCTGGGGAATAATTGTTGTGGGGAGAGAAGCCACAGAAAGAGGGACTCACCTCTTGGTGCTGCCAGATGTCTCTGAGGCTCAGAAGTCCCCTGAGGGAGGGTGACCAGGATGCGCAGTGAGCCGGAAAGGAGAGAAGGGCGGGGTGGCAGGGCCATTAGCCTGGGGCACTCACAGCCTGGATGAGCAGCTAATGGGGCATCTCAGAAGGAGGTGAGGGTCCAAGATGATTCGAACACAGGAAGGGGAGAGGTTAGAAATGCGGGTTTTTTCCTGGGTGGAGTGAGGAGAGTGTAGCCAGCACCTTTTTAAAATAATAAATAAATAAATAAATAAAAATTTATTTATTTATTGGCTGTGTTGGGTCTTCGTTGCTGTGCATGTGTTTTCTCTAGTTGCAGCAAGCAGGGGTACTCTTAGTTGTGGTGTGTGGGCTTCTCATTGTGGTGGCTTCTTTTGTTGTGAAGCACAGGCTCTAGGCGAACAGGCTTCAGTGGTCATGGTATACGGGCTTCGTTGCTCCGCAGCATGTGGGATCTTCCCAGACCAGGGATCAAACCCGTGTCCCCTGCTTTGGCAGGAGGATTCTTAACCACTGCGCCACCAGGGAAGTCCACCTTTTTTAAAAAATTTTTATTGGAGTATAGTTGCTTTACAATGTTGTGTTAGTTTCTGCTGTATAGTAAAGTGAATCAGCTATATGTATACATGTATCGCCTCTCTTTTGGATTTCCTTCCCATTTAGGTCACCACAGAGCATTGAGTAGAGTTCCCTGTGCTGTACAGTAGATTCTCATTAGTTACCTGTTTTATTTTTTATTTTATTTTTTTTGCTTTTAAGTGGGATCTTCCTGGAGCAGGGATTGAACCCGCGTCCCCTGCATTGGCAGGCGGATTCTTAACCACTGCGCCACCTAGGAAGCCCCTAGTTATCTGTTTTATACATAGTAGTGTATGTATGTCAATCCTAGTCTCCCAGTCCATCCTCCCTCCTTGGTGTCTGCATGTTTGTTCTCTACATCTGTGTCTCTATTTCTGCTTTGCAAATAGGTTCATATGTACCATTTTTTCTAGATCCCACATATATATGTATTAATATACGATACTTGTTTTTCTCTGTCTGCCTTACTTCACTCTGTATGACAGTCTATAGGTCCATCCACGTCTCTGCAAATGGCACAATTTCATTCCTTTGTATGGCTGGGTAATAATCCATCGTATATCTGTAGCACATCTTCTTTATCCATTCCTCTGTTGATGGACATTTAGGTTGCTTCCATGTCCTGGCTGTTGTGAATAGTGCATGTATCTTTTTGAATCATCAGCACTTTTAAAGGGCAGGGTTGGTGGGGTACAACCAGAGCACAGCTTTAGTCCAGCCCCACCCCCACCAGCCTGTTCAAACATGTTCTCGGGGCTAAGTCTTCTCTACTCATGGATGAGCTCGTGGGCAGGCCCAGGCTCACTCGCAGATAATAAAAATTCCCTCTGGTCACCCATAGCATCTCCGCTTGGCATTTGTGATGTGGGATAATGAGATCATCGTTCCCAGTTAGAGCTTCCACTCTCCCCCTAGCTGCGCAGGCCTTGGGCTCCTCCATCCTCCCTCTCCTTTCCCTCTGACCTGATGACAGGGACTCCTGACCCTCCCCGTGTTGGCAGGAGCAGGAGAAGGAGAGACCAGAATAGGCAAAGTAGTGTTCGGGGGTTCTCACGTACCCAGGCTGTAGCCTCCAGCCTGCCTCTCTCCGGGCTGTGTGGATGGCAAAGGGGACTCCTCCCTGGGGCACTTGCAGGGATGCTGGGTGGCATGTGCCTCCACCTGGCTGCTTGGCTTTCCTCTCAGCCTCTTTGGGGTCATCCTGCCCTTCTAGGGAGACCTCCTCAGTGAGATTTAAAACAGCCCCAGGCTGTCTCTGTGATTCTGTCTCTCTGTCTCTGACTGTGCACGTGTCTGTCTGTCTCCCTCCTGCCTCAGACTGACAATACGGTCTTTCTGGATGTCTGCTTTCTCTGTGTGTGTCAGTTACCGGGCCCCTGTGTCCTCCCCAAAAGCCAAGTCCCCCAGAATAAGCGTCTCTGAGTGGTTCCCTGAAGGGCTTCCCACCAGGCTTCGAGAGCGGGCGACATGAGATTCTCAGTGTATCCACGTCTCCCTCCGAAGAAATTATCTCATGTCCTTTTCGTACCTTGGGAACTACACTGATTCTTGGTCACCCTCTCCCCCACCCCTGACGTCCAAGCTCCACACGTGTCCTCCAACACCTCCCTGGGAATGTAGAACTTGCCACCTGTTGTTTCGTATTTTGCCTTTGGGAAACACTGAGAAACTGACAGAACCGAGGAAAAACCAACAGGAGTGCCATTTCACCTCTTGTGACAAACGTTTGGGAGACGAGCGGAGATGGGCGCAAAAAGAGACAGCGGGTCTTCAAGCTCTTCTCCGCTTAGCCCTCCCACCTGGCATTTCAGGTGTCTGCCCAGTGTCACCTCCTCCGAGGGCCTCCCTTGATCCCTGCATTCAAACGGGCCCCTCCCCTCCTCCAGCCCCTCTGCTTTCATCTTTCTGAGCACCCGCAAGTCTGTGACATCAGATTTGCCGGCTCCTCTGCTACAGTGTTGGTCAGTGAAGGCAACGTTTTCTGTCTGCTTTGTCCACTGCTTGTTGCATACATAGCAGGGACTCAGGGAGTTGGATGAATGGTCAATTGTCTGGGCTCCAGAAGGACAGCGAGATCTGGGGCTGGGTGGGGGGCTGCCTGTGTTCTGGCCCCAGCTCTGTCCAGCCACCTGCTGTGCACGCCTCAGTGGGGCCTGATGACGGCCACATCTCTTGGGCAATTGGTCAGGAAGTAGGTTGGTGTCAGCAGCCAGGCTCGGGGACAGGATGAGAAGTCACCTCCTGGTTGCCAGGGAGCCTGTGCCTGGCCTCATCGAGCTGGCTCTGCCTTTAGCTCCTTCAGCTCCTAAAACCCTCTGGGCACCTAGACTAGAGATCCCCAAGACTAGGACCATGTTATTTCTTTTTTGAACCCCGACAACTGGCTCTGTGCTGGATGCAGTGACAAGGGTTCTGTAGATGTTTGCTGAATAAATGGTTGAATGGGTTGAATGATACAGGCATCCAAACCCTTCCCCTCTCATTTCAACAGTTCTCAAAGCCTTCCCTTTCTTCAGAAATGGTGCTCACAAGAAGTCAAACCAGGGGGCTTCCCTGGTGGTGCAGTGGTTAAGAATCTGCCTGCCAATGCAGGGGACACAGGTTCCATCCCTGATCCAGGAAGATCCCACATGCCACGGAGCAACTAAGCCTGTATGCCACAACTACTGAGCCTGTGCTCTAGAGCCCGTGAGCCACAACAAGAGAAGCCACTGCAATGAGAAACCTGTGCACCACAACGAAGAGCAGCCCCCACTCGCCACAACTAGAGAAAAAAGCCCACGTACAATGAAGACCCAACACAACCAAAAAATAATAATAAAGTTCTCAAAAAAAAAAAAAAGTTAAACCAGGGACAAAGTAGGTAGGTGGGGAAATCAGTGCCCCACTCCTCGGGCATCCCAAGGACGACCTCTCAGAGGGCGTGTGGTGTGAGCAGACGGGAAAGTAGGGCGGGGCCTTCGGAGCGCCCCCTTCAGGCCAGGAACTTGATGGTCATCTTGTTGGAGATTAACCACACGTTCCTGCCCCGAAGGAGGATGGGCTTCGGCCCCTTGGCAGAAGCAGAAGTGGAGAGAGAACAGACAGAGAAGCAGAGGAGAAGCTGGAAGGGCCTCCCTGGCAAGTCAGCCAGGGAACGTACAAGAGAACTAGCGGGGGTGACAGGGGTAGGTAGAGAATCTGAGAGGTTCCTCAAAGCAGCTGGCCTACGAGAAGGCAGGCAGCTGTGGGTTGTGAAAGAACTCAGCAGGGTCCCTTTTGAGAAGTGCAGTGAGTTATGAATTGGCTTCCCCTTTTACATTCTTCAAGAGATGCAAATCAGATGGGAATTTGGTTTTTAGGGACTTTTGGCTATTGTGTTAGCCTTCTTATAATGTGACATAAGGTTATACCTCACTTCCCATCTCGAAACACCTGCAGCCTCATTTCACAGATGAAGAAACTGAGGCTCAGAGAAGTCAGTGAACTTTGCTCAAGATCACTCGGCTGGAAGAGTCGAGACTCAAACTCTGTCTGTGACGCTAACAGACTCTTGGCAACAAGACAGTGGGCTCTCTGATCTGGTGATTTGATCGTGAAGTCACCTTTCCCCTCTCCCCAAGTCCCAGGATGCCTGCCCCATCTCCCTGTCCCCACTCAGACGCTCCAGGCTGGAAAGCATTCACTGGCTCTTTGATGTGGTATCTGAGCCATGTTTATTGTGCAGCTCTGTGTCGGTTACACTTTTGTCCACATCAGTGTACGTTTCAGACCATGAGACCCCTGAGGAAAGGGGCCGCAGCAGCATAAATCCTCCCTGTGGAATGCCTCGTAGAGCAGAAACCAGCCTGGGGCAGTGCCTCTTCCTACCTCATTTCTGTCCCTCTTTCCCTGGGCTTTGCCCCGGGGACAAAAATCACGCATAAGATTAGTGAGTGCAGTTATCAGAGCAGGGGTGGGGCATCAAAGGGATGGGGCAAGAGACAGGAACAAAAATAATGACCGGCAGATCCCCGCAGGGACACAGCCAGCCGGGGAGTGGGGTTTGGGAGGGGGTAGGTGGTGGCAGATGGCGGAGGAGGGGCAAGGGGATGTGTACAGCTCAGGGCAGGTATTTAGGTGAGTGTCTGGGTGAGAAGGGGAGTGGGAAAGGACTAGGGACAGACCCTTTGGAGGGTCGGGGTTACCAGTGCTAAGAAGGAAGACTGCCTCTGGACCATGTACAAAGTTCTCTGCACCAACTGGGGTTGCGGTGTCTCCACCCGCGCGTGCGTGCGCGTGCGTGCGTGCGTGCGTGCGTGCATGTGTGGATACGACTTCACAGCTGAGCAGCAGGGGCTGAGAAAGCTCCAGGACCGCCCTGGCCCCTGCAGCCCCCTGGCGCCTCCACCTCAGCCAGGTTGGCCCATCAGTGCTTGAGGGTCACGTATTCCACTGCTTCCTGGGCCCGCGGCCGCTCCCCAGCCCCAAAATGGACCAGCTCCGAGTAATGGATCCCCTCGTCTTCTAGGACCTCTGGAGTCACGTTCTCGTAGTCGCCCTGAGAAAACCACGTGGAGGTGAGCGTGGCCTCACATTCACCAGCCTCCCATGGTCCCCTTTCCCCGCCTCTTCTGTCCTTGCCTCCACCTGAGAGTCCAAGAGCCCGAGCAGGAGTCCTCTTGTCTGGAAACTGGCTGTAGCCGGCCTCTCAGACTGGGAGGCACCTGCCCAGCCTCTGACCACACCAGGGGGCCTGAGCAGCCCTCCCCACTGCCCAGTCACTGTCAGCACTGAGCCCACCCAAGTCCTTCCCATCTGGGACTCACAGCCTAGGCCAGGTCCCCCCACTCCCCCAGCTTCTATAGCCCTGCCCTCTTACCACCTGATGCTTCTGCACCACAGAGTATGTGACCATGTCATCGCTGTTTGGGGAAAGTCCCTGCATCTCTGAGGCCCCTGCATCTCTGAGAGGGAAGGTAGAGAGATGACCAGAAATGAAGCCTTTTGCATGCAATCTGCTCCTTCTTCCAACTTCCCTAGACCCTAAGAGCACCCCCAGCCTCTCAGCCCCTTGTGTATTACGCCTAGTGCACACAGCAGGAGCTAAGGTGTCAAATGGGGGGATGTAAGGATATATCACAAAGTCTCAACCTTGGTGATAGAGACCAACTCTGGGTGTGCTGGCTCCTGGCTTGAAGGAACAGATCCAGTTCCCCAAGACCCTTAGCCAGGGGATTGCCACAGAGCTCGCATGAGCAGAGGAAGCACGAGCCTGGCACCGAGAGGGCAGGCAGACGTGAGCTCCTCCCTCAGCAGCCCTCGCAGGGTGCAGGTGTCATCCTCCTGGTACCCTCAGTACCCAAATCTCGGTGCGTTCATCTCGCCAAGAGGAAAGCGCAAGGCAGCGTAGCTGACAGCATCTTCCATCGCCGGATTGTAGCAACCCAGGGAGTGGGGGCCTTCAGCTTGGGGGGTCCTTCGAGCCTGAGAGAAAGACAAAGTTTCAGCCCTTACCACTCCTCTCCCCACCCTAGCTCCCCCCTCCCCTCGTACTTTTTACCACCCCTCTCCACTTTGTTTCATTTTTGTTTCTTTGTTTTTAATGGATGCATAGTTGATTTTCCACTTTGTTTCTTTCTTGATTTCAAGGTCTGCCCAGCATTTCGTCTTTCTCCCATCCTACCTTTGCATTTCTCACAAAGAAGCTCTGTCCACTGGAATTTTCCTGAGGCCCCTGCTGTCTCCGAATCCTCTTCCAGCTGAGAAATAAAGACCTGCTCAGGGAGGATGAAGGGCCTGGGAAGACGGCCCTGGGGACTCGGCATGCTGGGGGCTGCAGGACTGAGTGACCGGGGTCATTCCCTGGGATGAGCTGGCGGGGAGCAAAGGAAGTGGGTGGTGGGAAGAGCTCACCTCTGCTTAAGCTTGACTCCCCAGATTGCCAAGAGGAAGATGGCCAGGCAGAACCCCACTCCCAAGGCCACTCGCCTGCTGATGGTGGTTGAGCTGTCTGATGGAGAAAGGAGGTATGTCAGTGGATGGCACTGCCGCAGTCAGGGAGCAGGGCAGCTCAGCCCTGTGGTCTTTGCCTGGGAGGCATCCTTGGCTTCTCCCTGAGCAGCCACTGTCCTTCCGGCCTGCACGACTTGTCCTCCATGCCCAGGGCATGTGATGCAGAGAAAGGGGGAGAAGCCAGCCGTGCCCTCTGGATGGCTCATTAGGAGGGAAGGGCAGCTCTTTCTCAGGAGGGGCTCCTGCTTTGTGACAGACTCCGGCACACACAACCCTCGTAAATGGTACCGCCTCCTCAGAGGGCAGCTTGGCCAGACTTAAAATCACTTGTCCTTTGACCCAGCAGGTGGATGCAGGAACCTAACCTACAATTCTCCCTGCAGGTGTGCCCAGAGCAGGAGACTCTGCCAGCCTCGAGGAGGGCACTGGGCACGTAGCTATGTGACATCCATACGTGGGACCGCAGCACACCCTCAGGAGAGGAGGCAGGTCTCCAGCATGTCTGCAGAGAGGAGACTCAGGGAGCATGTTTTCACACCATATGTTACTTTTCCAAATGACATCCGCAGGGTGGCTCCCTTTAGCACCAGCTTTGCCACTGATGATCCTCTAAATTTAAAGCCATGGCTTCAATCACTAATCTGAAAAAAGCACAATAAATAAATTATTTTCCCCTGTGTTTCCAGACTCTTCAGACACCCTGTACACACGCAGATATAGAACAATCTCCAAGTGCTGTTATTACATGGAAGAAAGGAAAGTTCAGGGCAACGTGTGAGCTCTCCCACCCACCGTCTTACAAAGAGCATGTATGGACGTAGATCTCTATAGGCCTATGGTTCACAGAATACAGACTACCTCTGTGAGGAGCCGTATCCAGCTGCCCACAGGGAAAGCCTCAAGGGAGGGAGGGGGTAGAGTTCTCAGGGAGCAAGAAAGGAGAGGCGTCTGTCCTTCCACTATTTACCCGTGCGTGCTGTTTTAGTTTTTTACCATGTACTTGTATTGTCTTTTTAAAAAACAAAAAAACAAAAAAAAACAAGCAAAAAAAAAAAAAAACACTAAAATCTCAAAAGGTAGAAACGAGCAGCCTATCAAGTATGAGACACACAGAGAGAGAGAGAGGCAGAGAGAGGGAGACCGTAGGCGCTCCGGATGTCTGGAAGAGGGGGACAGCCTGAGAGGGGATCCTCCTGGGGAGAGACTGAGTGGGGAGGAGGGAAGATAGGGGAGCTGTGTGCGGAGCAGGGGGTGCGTTGCGTGCACAGGCTGCCCTCCCTGCCACCCCCTACAGGACCGGGGAGGGAGGGGGCAGGGAAGGAGCAGGAGAAGGGAGGTGGTCTGGAAGGCACAGCCTCGGGAGGAAGCCACGGGCGTGGCCAGGTCCAGAGAAGAAGAAGGAAGGGGCCTTACAGTAGACAGTGAGGGTGGTGGGGGGCGACTTGCTCTGGCCCAGCCTGTTGGTCCCCTGGCACCAGTAGGCGCCTGAGTGCTGCAGCGTCACAGGGTCCAATCTCAGCGTCTGATCGTAGTGGCGGAGGTCTTGGTTATTCCAGTCAAACCAGGTGTAGTGGGAGGTGGGAGGATTAGCATCGCTCTCACACGTCAGCACTGCCTTCTTCCCCTCCACCACGCCATCTTTTGGGCTGATGGACACACTCAGCCTCCTGGGTGCATCTGTGAGGAGAAGGGAAGTCAGGATCCAGGTAGCCAGTCACCTGCCCGTCTCTGCTGTCAGCCTCCAGCTCCAGCCACTCACACAGCACTCGGAGCACCCGAGGCTTCGACAAGTTCTGTCCTATGGAGTTGTTGGCCAAGCAGTGGTAAGTCCCAGCGTCTTCTGGAGAGACGGTGTCGAAGCTCAGCGTCTTTCCCTCCTTCAGAAGGATTCCATTTTTCTTCCAGAAGAAGCGGACGTCTGTGGGGCGGCTACTCAAGAAGTCACATTGGAGGAGGACCGAGGTTCCAGAGTGAATCTCGGTGTCAGGACTGACCTGGATGCTGACATCCCTGGGGGCATCTGGAGAGCAAGGACCTTAGGCTGACCTCTTGGGTCCCTTTCCCTCTTTCTGCCCCCAAGGCTTCCTCTCCCCGGGGCCCTAAGGCCTGACTCTCATCCCTCAGTTCTCTGTGAGGACTGTGGTCCAGGCTTTGGTCTCCTCACCCTTAGAGACCCACACCCCAACTGGCACCCGCCCAACTCTCCCGGCCTGGGGCACTCACACTGGACATCCAAGTCGACAGGGGGAGACCACAAACACCACTCGTTACAGGCTGCGCATCTGACTGGCCCTGAGTCCCAGACGACTTTTCGAATCCTTAGCCCAGCAGGTACTAGCGGGTCCCATAAGCCTTGAACTCTCCATTCATATCGGGTAACTGGGGGGTTACTGGAATTGTAGGTACAGGACAGGGTCACACTGTCTCCTTCTCGAATCGGTGTGCGGTTTTGAATCACCGTGGTTACCTCCCTGGGGGGATCTGGGAGAAAACCAGAGAGATGGGTGAAGAAAAGTCAGCCGCCCATAAGACCTGTTCCTTCGTGCTTCCTTTTCCCCCTCCCTGTGCCCTGCATTCACGCAGTTCCTCAATTAGGACTTGTGCTTCCCTCTTGCCTCTGAGGACAGAAGCCCTGCCCTGGCCACCTGGCTTGGTTGTGGTTGGGCCGAGTACGTGTGGTGCTGTGCAAGGCAGGGGCCACTGTTTGTGGGTCTCTGCACGGGTCTGGAGCACAGAGCCAGGTCACTACAGCAAGGGTGTTAATTAAAAAAAGAAAAAGAAAAGCATAGCTCTGGATCCAGACTGCCGGATCCTGCCACTTGGAGCTGTGTGACCGTGGGCTGCAGGCCTCAGTTTACTCATCTGTCAAATGGGGTCCTGTGAGTAGCTAACCTTGTGGAATCATTGGAGGATGGAGTGGGAAGATGCTGTCGGAGCCCTGTGGTGTATGGTAAACACTCAATACACGTCGCTGCTGCTGCTGCTGCTGTTACCACATATCCGATGTCGAGATTTGAGGATTCGGGCATCTCCCCATCCGCATGTATAGCCCAGACTATGACATCCCAGGGTCCAGTGATCAAACCTAAGGATTCTCTCTGTCCTGAGCTCCCCTCAGTGACAAGACTCACTGTGTTAAACAGGGTCTGATGACAGAGAGATAATTAGGCATTTTTGCCCCAGTTCTCCTAGAAAACGTCAGGACCCCTGCAGGGACTCAGCCACTGCCTAGTGACGCCAAGTCTCCGTGCCCCTTGTGGGACCCTGGCATCCTGCCGTTCATTCAAGTCAACAAGCATCCACTGATCACCTCCCACAAGCCAGGCCCCGCTCTGGCGCTGGGGACACAGCTGTGAACAACAGCATGGCACCTGCCCTGAGAAGGTTATCTGCCAGGAGCCTCTGACTTCTGTTTGCCGTCCATTCCAGGACACATTGGCCTTCCTCCTGCCCCCACCTCCATCGTCTCCCTCCAGCACCATCGTCTCCCTCCAATAGCTCTGCGACTACTCACACTGGACATCCAAGTCAGCTTCGTGGCCAACCTGTCCGGGACCAAGACTATTTTCCGCCAAGCAGGAGTACAGCCCAGCGTGCTTGAGGACGACCACTGGGATGCGGAGGGTCCTGTCCGTCTTTCCAGGCATTTCCAGCCCATTGTAGTACCAGGTGTGATTTGTTGGAGGAGGATTGGCCGGTGATATACAAGTCAGCTCTATTTCATCTCCTTCTTTAACTGGTGAGTGGGAGATCTGAACCATGGAAGGTTCCGGAAGATCTGGAAGACGAGGCCAAGGCCAAGGGTGGGTGGGGGTGAGCAGGGACCTCTGTGGCTCCCCTCCCGAGGGCCTGCATGGCGCCCCTACTGACCCCCTCCCTGCCTGCCCCTTCCGCAGCTCCCAGAGGCTCACAGTGCACTTGGAGGTCCACAGCTTCCGACTCTTCTGTGCCCACGTCATTGTGGGCCTTGCACTGGTACCTCCCGCTCATCTTCCTGGTCACTTCGGGCAGAGTGAGCGTGAGCGTCTCCTCCCAATCCAGCGGGACCCCATCCCTGAGCCAGGACACCCTCTGGTGTGGGGGGTTGCTGCTGATGACCACGCATGTCAGGCTCACAGACTCTCCCTCTGTCACGGTGGCGTCTCTGGGACTGACCTGGATCTGTAACTTTGGCGCATCTGGAGGAGCAGAGGGACAGTGGGGGAGGGGAGGGAATTCTCAGACGAAGTAAAGTGCTGAGACGTTGCAGGGCTTTTATTCTGATAAAGGAGGGGCCTATACAGCACGGGCGAGGGCGTGTAGCCACTCACTGTCACCCTTGTCAACAAGGGTGGGCTGGTTCGTTGGGAGACTGGGATTGCCATATATACATTACTAATAGGAAAAAAGAATCAAACTGTGCACTTTAAATACATGCAGTTTATTGTATGTCGATTATATCTCAATAAAAATCCTTAAAAAGAAAAAGCAGCGGTGGAGGCGGGGGCGGGGCTTCCCTGGTGGCTCATTGGTTAAGAATCCGCCTGCCAATGCAAGGGACACAGGTTCGAGCCCTGGTCCGGGAAGATCCCACATGCTGCAGAGCGATTAACCCCATGTGCCACAACTACTGCAGCCCTTGTGCCTAGAGTCTGTGCTCTACAACAAGAGAAGCCACCATAATGAGGAGCCCACGCACAGCAATGAAGAGTAGCCCACGCTCTCCGCAACTAGAGAAAGCCTATGCACAGCAACAAAGACCCAACACAGTGAATTAATTAATTAATTATTTTAAAAGGTGGGCTGCTCCAAGCTCCAGGTGACTGACTGTCACAGCCTCCCAACTTGGTTCTCTACTCCCCCCACCCCAGTCCCCGAAGGTCTGGTCTCCACCAGCAGCCAGCAGCATCTCCAGGACTGTCAATCAGACCTTGTCACTCTCCCTCTTGAAACTGCTCACTGAATTCCACGCTTAGAGAAAATTCCAAAACCCTCACTGCTGCCCACAAGATCTAGTGTCCCGGTCCCTCGCGGTCTTCCTTTCCTACCATTGGGCCCTTTGGATGCAGTGCCCAACTCGCTGGCTCCTTGCTCTGAGGCAGACACCCTGGGTTCCTACCTCAAGACCTTGAACTTGCTCTTCCCTCTCCCTGGAATGCTCTTCTCGCAAAGATATGCCTGTCTCAATCCTTCTTTTCACTCAAGTCTCAGGTCAAGTTCAGCTTCCATCCCTCACTCCCTCTGTCCTAGCCCTGCTGTATTTCTTCTTAATACACTTAGCACCACCTACAACTATGGTCTCTATTCCGCAGTTCACCTATTTAATCTTGTCTCCCCCACTGCAATGCTAGTTGCACGTAGGCAAGTCCTAGCAGCCACAATAAGGCCTAGCACCTAGTAGGTTCATGACAAGTATTTATTGAATGAATGAGGCACAAACAATGATGTGAAAACTTCCTCACCCCACCCCCCAGGGGAACAAAAACCTTAACCAGCTGATCCCCAAAACAAGTCATGGTTTGAGGATATATTATTTTATTCTATTACACTGAGGCAGGCGCTCAAATGAATCGGGGGTTCCCTGAAACACCAGAGCTGATGACGGGAAAGGTGGAGGAGAGACCGCAGCCCTGCCTGGACCATTCCCAGCTGTGGGTGCGCACAGACTTATCATGCTTCCTTCCGTGTGGGCTCCTATCACCCTTCGAGGGGGTGAAGTGATGACAGGACCCTCGTCCCTCCCACAGGAGCGTTGGAGAGACTCACGCTTCACATCCAGCCGCACCGTTGTCTCAGAGAGTACCCGCTCCTCCTTGGGTCCCCAGAGCTGGCAGGTCAGGTTCTTGCCGTGGTGAGTCCACTGAGGATGGAATGTGAGCGTGCTCTGGGTGGAGATGGTCTTGGCATTGTGGGACAGGGAGCTGGAGGTGTGCTCAGAGACCCCAGGCTCCTTCAGGGACCACTGCAAATGAATCTGGTACTCAAAGCAGGCAAAATTCAGCAAGCAGGTGACACTGACTTTCTGGAACTCCTGGATTTCTGGAGGGAGCTCAATGTGGGGTGGGGGAGCCGTCTCTGCAAAAGAGCAACGGCCACGCTGGAGGCCTGGGAGCCTGGACCAGCTTTAGATGCCCTGTCCCAAATAACCCATCGGGAATCCCTGGCCAGTCCCGTCCACCTCTTTCTGGGCCTGCTTGGCCGAAACACTCTCGGAAAGGTCTCGTGAAAGGTGATCCTCCTTAGGAATTAGTATTTTATGTTTTATACTTCACTCACACACCCTGGTGTTTGCTTTCTAAGTGCTTTCCAGATCATGCTCCAGCCCATACTCCTCAGGGGACTTTACCCATGTAGTTCAACAGGCATTTGTTAGCTTGGATGACAAACCTGGATCTGTTGAAAGGCCTCAGTGTTGGAGATCTCCCACACGGCACTCCTGGAAGGGATTCCTCTAGCAGAGGAAGCCTGTGTGCAGCCAGTCCCCGCTCTGCCCGGGCTTGGCATGCCCTCAGATTGCAGCATCCAAAGCGCCATCTCTCACCCCACACATAGGGCTGCTTAGAACCACCCACCTAATAAACAGGCCGTGGAACGGAGTGAGCACACTCCCTGGGGTGGAGGCCCCAGACCTGCATTTGGTTCACACCCTATCCGTGTGTTGTGTAGCCACGAAGGCCTAATTAGAATTAATCTCCCACATTACCATATTGGGAGCTTTCACTTGAAAATTCAGATTTCCATCTTCTCTGGAAAAAACAGGCAACCTGGAAGCCAGACTAGAATGGGCAGAGGCTGAGTTGGCAGATGGGATGCTCAAGGAGGGATGAGTGCCCATGCTCCAGTTTGCCACAGGCACCACTGTCTTGTGCCACCCTGGTTGCTTGCTGGCATCCCCATCTGGCTTCTGCAGGCAACCCGGTTTGTGATCTGTCCCAGGAGTCGGGTGTTCCCCACCTTGCTCGTTGCCGAGACAAAGGAACCCATCCTCAGGGCCTTACCAGAGATGTTGAGACCTATAGGCTCCATCCACTTGTCCTTCTCCGACATCATCCTCAGCCCCAGCTGACCGCTGTCATTGACACTCACAGGGTTGATGACGAGGCTGCAGTTGTTTCTGTAATTTCCCAGGAATCGTACCCTTTCCAGATGAGGGGTAAAATCCCCGGTTCTCAGGCTCGTATAGAGGATGGTCCCCTCGTAGTTCTTGGTGGAGTTGTTATACTTATAATTGTGGTACACAGTCAGGTTATCTATGCTGCGTCCACTCTTTAGGACATTGTACTGGCAGGGAATCCACACGCAGGCTCCATCCCAGGCGTAGAGGGTCTTAGGATGAGTGAACCTCCAGGGGGTTGAGTCAGAGAAAGCCAAGTATTCTGGAACCCACCAGAGTGAACAGAAAGCATTAATGAAGGACACTGACAGCCTTCAAAAGAATAAAGAATTTCCTCTGAAGAGACAGGGAGGGAGAGGGAGATACACAAAGGGAGAAGTGTATATATATACATATATATATATACACACACACACACATACACATATATACACTGCCTGTCCCCACCCTGCCCCACATTTACTCTTCTCTGCCCCAATCTTTCCTCCTCCTCCTCCAGCTGCCACAGTCGTCCCAGACCCGAGTACCCGCTTAGGTCACCATCCATCCTTACCAAGAAGCAGGAGCAAGGGGCCGAGGAGATGCATGGTGCTGTGTCTAGGCGGGAGCCTGGGCCAGGAAGAGTTTGTCTTTGAGCCATCTGGTCACTTACATCTTTCAGACAGCTTTTCTTACTCACCCACTGAGCTCCAACCCCTTTTCCCTGATTCCAGGAAGACCGTGTCTGGTTGCGTGGCAGGATATGGAATTCTGGACGCTCCTGGGGCCTTTTCTGGATATGCTGTGCCTCTCCCATCAGCCCAAGAACCATGTAAGGCTAGCTTCCCTCTTCCCAGCACTCCTTCCTTTCTTCCATTCATCCATCCATCCATCCATCCATCCAACCATTCATCCATCCATCTACCATTTTATAAACTTGTTGCCCAGCTCCCAGGCTTTGAGTGGCACCAAACTACTGAGCACCTCAAATGCCAGGCCCTCGGTGACTTGGAGCTTACCTTGGGTCAGCTAGCAAAGGGTTTCACATAGGGGAGAAACATGGCCAAACCTTGATTTTAAAGACCAGGAAAAGAATAACTCTAAAACCAGTCATTAAGTACGATGCCAGGAGAGCATTTAGATAGGTCTGAAAGGACTTCAGAGAATGTGGTCCAAGGGTCCCATTCAGATGTCCCCACGGGCTGGTTAGGAAACAAATACCCAGGTGGGGACACATCTTGAATAAAGGCCATGGCTATCTCTGTTCCTGTCGAGTGGGAATGTGGGCTCAGCACTGCCTGATCTGCTACTGTTTTAAAAGAAACAAAGAAGCCAGAGTTTCATGTGAAATGTCCTGCTTTGAAAAAAACAAATAAACATGGTGCCGGTCAAACAAATCCTGCCTGTGGGCTACAGGTAGCCCAAGGGCCGCCAGTGTGCAACCACCGCCCATCTGTGTGTGTGTGTACGCACGCGGTGAGCTGGACCGCCGCTCACTAGACTTTTACATAGAGTTACATTTACATAGAGTTAAATTTAAGTCCCAATTTGCATGGTCGTGCCCTTCATGCCTGTCCCTGGGGAGCCAGCAGGACGTGCCAACAGAGTGTGTCTCCTGTCTCAGCACAGACCTGTGTGTCTCCCACCCGTCCAGCCAACAGTTCCCACACATCGGCGCCCCTGCCCCCAGCCCCTGCGGCTCTTTATCTCCTCTGGCTGCATGGCTTATGCTAAAGGACTGTTGGGTGTCCAGGACGGATGTGGGGAAAGCTAGGCTGCTGGCTGAAAGTAGGAAGGGGGTCTGTGGCCAGGCATAGCAGCAGGGCAGGCCCGGGGAACGGATTAGGGCAGACTCTCCACGCAGAGCTTGTGCAGCTCGGCAGGTGCTAATCGTGTTACACAGAAAAAAAGTCCCCAAGGTCACATCCATTTGACAGAAGCTGGATTTTAAAAAGTGAAATAGGATTCTGTAGTGCAGGCCTTTTCAAACCCTTTAACCAGCTGTATGTGCATCGTGTATCTCCCAGCACGGGGGCCAGAGCAGAGTACGCGACGCATACTTCTTTGGCTATGGGAACTATTTTACATTTCCCACGAAACACTTGGCAGGGTTCCAGGGCCCGTGTTCTGAGGGATGCACTTTGGGCTCCCTTTGGGTTTCCACAAGGCCTATGGCCAGGCCAGATTCCATCCCCCGTGGCAAAGGCTAGCCCCCAGTAGCTAGGCCAGGGTACCCCTTCTGCCAGCAGCCACCAGTCACACCCTCATTGGGAACCGGCTGGAGAACACCAGGACCAGCGGAAGAGGGGTGTTTCTTGGAGCAGGGCTACGTGCTGACCCCACGGAGCTCCAGGCAGTCTCCGGAGTGCAAGAAGTGGGCCCCAGGCCTGTGACTGGAAGGCAGCTGAGGCAGGACAGGGGGTGCAATGCTGGGAACAGTCAGCATTGGGCGCAAAGCCTCCAGACCCGTAGTCTGCTCAACCCGGGCCTGTTTAGAGTCTTGCAGGACCTCAGAGCCGGCCTCCTTGAGTCTATTCTTCCCTCCTGGGCAGCCAGGGACCCCTCCTGCTCTCAGAAGACTCTCCAGGCCTGGCAAGGGAGAGGCTCAAAGACCGGGGTCTGCTACCTGTTGTCACACAGGCAGGAGAAAGGGAGGGGAGTGCCCACCGTGCTCCCAGCCCCTGGAATTGCGCCCGCACATGGCGGCGGCTCCACAGTTGCTTGCCAAATGCAAAAGGGAACAAAATCGTTTTTACCTGTTTCCTCCTGTGTCTTCTCTCTTCAGGGGCTCTGGCAGCATCTAAGAGTGAAAGGGGAAGGACAGTGAAGTCTCCAGTGACTGATTTTCACCCTTCTTGGCCACACCCCTGGCTCTCTGGGGCAACAACTCCACTTCTGGGTATTTATCTGAAGGAAACAAATCTTATCTAACTCGAAAAGCTATCCGCACCCCAGTGTTGTCTGCACCACAGTGTCCCCTGTAGATGTGGAAGCAGCCTGAGTGTACACTGATGGGTGAGTGGATAAAGAAAATGTCTACAAAGGAATATTATTCAGCCATAAAAGAAGGATATCTTGCCATTTGCTACCACATGGACGGGACTGGAGGGAATTATGCTAAGTGAAATAAGTCAGACAGACGAAGACAAATACCATATGATCTCACTTCCATGTCGCGTCTTTAAAAAATGAAAATTAACTCATAGATACAAAGAATGGATTGGGGGCTGCCAGAGGCAGGGGGTACAGGGTGGGCAAAAGGGGTGAAGGTGGGAAAAAGGTGCAAAATTCTGGTTGTAAAATAAATAAATCCTAGGAATGTGATGTATAGCGTGGTGACTATAGGTGCTAATACTGTACTGTATATGTGATAGTTGCTAAGAGAGTAGATCTTAAAAGTTCTCATCACAAGAAAAAAATTGTAACTACGTACGGTGATGGATATTAACTAGATTTATTGTGGTGATAATTTTGCAGTATATACAAATATCAAATTATCATGTTATACACCCGAAACTAATATAATGTTACATGTTGATTATATCTCAATGTTAAAAAGAAAGTAGGAGTGGCTATAATAATAACAAAGTAGATTTCAGAACAAAGATAATGACCAAAGCCAGAGAGAGACACTGTATAATAAGGAAAGGGTCGGTCCACCAAGAAGACGTAGCAATCTAAATGTGTAAGTACCAAATAGCAGAGCTACAAAATGTGTGAAGCAAAATCCAATAGAAGTGAAAGAAGAAATAGACAAACCCACAACTATACTTGGGAAATTCAGCACCCACCCTCAACAACTGATAAAACAACTAGACAGAAAAGCAACAAGGATATATAACAACTCAACAATGTTTGTTCATTGAATACTCCACCCCAATACAACATAATACACATTCTTTTCAAGTGCCCATGAAACATATACCAGGATAAACTAAATATAGCACCATAAAACAAGTCTTAAAAATTTGGAAATAATTGAAATTACATAGAATACATTCTCTAACTACTATGGAATCAAACTAGAAATCAATAACAGAAACATCTCCAAACACTTGAAAACCAAACAGCACACTTCTAAATAACCTATGGGTCAAAGGAAAAATCTCAAGGGAAATATAACAATACACTGAACTGAAAGAAAATGAAAATAAAACTTATCAAATTTTATGGAACTCAGCTAAAATACAAGGGGGATATTTATAGCACTGGATGCTTACTTTTAAAAAAGTAAGTCTTGGGAGTTCCCTGGAAGTCAGTGGTTAGGACTCAGCAATTTCACTGCCCAGGGCCCTGGTTAAATCCTTGCTTGGAGAACTAAGATCCTGAAAACCAAAAAAAAAAGTAGGTCTCGAATCAATAATATAAGATTCCATCTCTAGAAACAAGACAAATCAGAGCAAAACAAACCCAAAGCAGGCATAAGAAAGGAAAAAATAAATATAAAGGCAGAAATCAATGAAACTGAAAACAGAAAAATAATGAAATAAAATACATGGTTCACTGAAAAGATCAATAAAATTGACAAATCTTTAGCAAGACTGACAGATAAAAAGAGAGAGAAATTGCTAAAATCGAGTGAAACAGAGGATATCACTACATACTCTGCAAACATGAAAAAGATAATAAGGCTACTATGAAAAACCCTATACACATAAATTTGGCCACTTAGATCAAAGGCATGAATTCCTCAAAAAGTACAAACTACCACAACTCAATCAATATGAAACAGATAACTTGAATAGCCCTATAACTACTAAGGTAATTTAAAACGTGAAAAAAAAAATGTTCAGGCCAATATGGTTTTTACTGGAGAATTCTACCCAACATTTAAAGAAGAATTAACACCAATTCTACATAATCCATTATGTTGATTATGAAATTAACACCAATTCTACATAATCTATTATGCAGAGAGTAGGAGAGGGAATGCTTACCAATTCATTCTATGAAGCCAATATTACCCCAAAACCAAACCAAAACAAAAAAGACAAAGGTAGTAGAAAAAAGAAAACTACAGACCAGTATTCCTCATGAATATGGATGCAAAAGTCCTTAACAAAGTATTAGCAGATAGAATTCAGCAGTATATAAAAAGAATTATACAACTATAACCAAGTGGAGATTATTCCAAGGATGCAAGTCTGGCTCAATATTCAAAAATCAATCAATGTAATCTCACATTAAAGGGACAAAGAAGAAAAATCACATGATCATATAAATTGTTGCAGAAAAAGCATTTGACAAAATTCACCACTTTTTTATGACAAAAAAAACTCTCTGAAAACTAAGAATAGAAACTTCTCAACTTGATTACCTGCAACTGAGCTACAAAAACTACAGCTAACATACTTAACACTTAACAGTGTTAATACTCTTTCCTCTCAGCTTGAGAACAAGGCAAAGATGTCCACTCTCAATCACTCCTGTTCAATATAATACTGGAAGTTCTAGACAGCATAATAAAACAAAGAAAGGCAATAAGAAGTATATAAACCTGAGAGGAAGAAATAAAACCTATTTACAGATAACATAATGGTCTATGTAGAAAATCCCAAGGAACTTACCAAAAAAATTCTAAACTAATAAGTGAATTCAGCAAGGTTGCAGAATACAAGATCAACACAAAAATTAGTCATATTTCTTTCTATTAATAATGAATACGTGGAAACTGGAATTTAAAATACAATTCCATTTCCAATGGCTTAAAAAAAGAAATACTTAGGTGTAATAAATCTAGCCAAACATATATAAGACTTATATACTGGAAACTACAAAACACTGATGAAAAAAATCAAGAAGACTTAAATAAATACCATGTTCATGAATTGGAAGACTAAACATAGTCAAGATGTCAATTTTCCCCAAACAGATATGCAGACTTAATACAATTACTATCAAAATCCCAGCAAGATTTTTTGTAGATACAGACAAGATTATTCTAAAATTTATACAGAAAGAAAAAAGAACTAGAATAGAAAACATTTCTGAAAGAGAAGAATAAAGGAAGAGGAACCACTCTACCTGATTCAAGGCTTATTATAAAGAAATATACAATAATCAAAGCTGTGTGGTATTGGTGGCTGGATGAACATGCAGGTCAATCAGACAGATTAGAAAACCCAGGAATAGCCCTACACAGGTACAACCAACTGATATTTGAAAAAAGAGCAAACAATGATTCAAAGGAGGAAATACAGTCTTTTCAACAAAGAGTGGTAGAACAATTGGATAGCCCTAGGCAAAATATGAACCTCAACCTAAATCTCATACTTCATACAAAAATTAACTCAAAGTGGATCATACACTCACATGTGAAACATTAAACTGTAAAAATTTTAGAAGGTAACATAGGAAAAAATTTGGGGAACATAGGGATTGATGAAGAGTTCTTAGACAAGAGACCAAAAGCATGACCCCTAAAACTCAATAAACTGGACTTCAAAATTAATTTTTTTTTTTTTTTTTTTTTTGCTCTGGGAAAGACTTTTTTTTAAGAGAATGAAAGGACAAACATAAACTGGGAGAAAATATTTGCAAGCCACTTACCTGACAAAGAACTCACATATAGAATGAAGATATAAAGAATTCTCAAAACTCAACATTCAAAAAAAATAAACAATCCAATTAAAAGATGGAGAAAAAAAAAGATGGGCAAACGGCATGAAGAGACATTTCACTGAAGATGATATATGGACAGAAAATAATCACATGAAAAAGATGTTCAACCTCATTAACCTTTAGAGAAATGCAAATTAAGATCACGATGAGTTACCACTCCCACATACCTATTAGACAGCTAAAATAAAAAATAGTCAATAGCTAATGCTGGAAAGGATGTGTAGTAATGGAATCTTTTATACGTTGCTAGTGGGAATGTAAAACTGTCCAGCCACCTTGAAAAATAGTCTCAAGACAGTTTCTCAAAACGTTAAACATAAAATTCCCATCTACTTCTATGATTCCATTCCTAGGGTATATACCCAAGAGAAATGAAAACACATCCTCCCAGAAATCTGAACACAAATGTTCATAGCATGTTATTCATAAAAGCCAAAAAATGGGAACAACCCAGATGTCTATCAAGTGATGAATGAATAAAGAAGATACGGTATCCGTAAATGAAATACTATTTGGTGATAAAAAGAAATGAACTACTGTATAGATCCTGCAAAATGATGAACTTGAAAACATTAAGTGAAAGAAGCCAATCATAAAAAGCCACAAAATGTATGATTCCATTTCTGTGAAATGTCCAGGGAAAGAAAATCTGTAGAGACAGAAAGTAGATTTAATTGTTGCCTAGGGCTGGGGTGGGGGTGTCAAGAGGAAACAGGGAGTGACCCCTAATGGCACGGGTTTCTTTTCTGGGGTGATGAGATGTTCTAAAATTGACCGTGGTGATGGCTGCACAACTCTGTGAATATACTTAAAACCATTAAAGGGTACACTTCATGCGCAATTAGAAAACGGGCCAAAGACGAGAAAAAGACATTCCACCAAAAAGGACACACAGATGGCAAATAAGCCCATGCACAGACGTTCAGCACCACTAGCCATTAGTGAAATGCAAATCAAGACCTTGCAAACCACTGCGTACCAAAGCTAAAATAAACAATAATAACAATATCAAATGCTGGTGAGGATGCAGTGAAACTGGGTCATTCATACATGGCTGGTGGGAATGTAAAATGGCACAGCCACTTTGGAAAATAGTTTGTAATTTTCTTGAAAAACTAATGAAATATTCCTACCATATGACCCAGCAATTGCACTTCTAGGCATTGATGTCCAAGAGATAAAAATTGACGTCCACACGAAAACCTGTACATGGTTGTTCATGGCAGCTTTATTTGTAATCGCCCCAAATTGGTAACAATCTACACGTGCCTCAATAGCTAAATGGTTCAACAATTGGGATACATCCATACCATGGAATACTATGTAGCAATGGAGTGAAGTATGGAACAGGCAAGCAACCTGGAAAATTCTGAAGGGCATTTTACTGACTTAAAAAAAAAGCCCAGTCCTCTAAATGTCCATCAACAGATGAATGGATAAAGAAAATGTGGTACATATATATAATGGGATATTACTCAGCTGTAAAAAAGAATGAAATTGGGACATTTGTAGAGACATGGATGGACCTAGAGACTGTCATACAGAGTGAAGTGAGTCAGAAAGAGGAAAAACAAATATCGTATATTAACATATATGCGGAATATAGAAAAATGGTACAAATCAACCAGTTTGCAAGGCAGAAACAGAGACACAAATGTAGAGAACAAACACATGGACACCAAGTGGGGAAAGCGGTGGGGGGGGTTGGGGTGGGATGAATTGGGAGATTGGGATTGCCATACATACATCACTAATAAGAAAAAAACATCAAATTGTATGCTTTGGATATATGCAGTTTGTTGTATTTCAACTGTATCTCAATAAAAGTTCTTAAAAAAAAAAAGTCCAGTCCTAAAAAAAATAGAATCAAAGGAAAAAACAAACAAACAAAAAAGCCCAGTCCTAAAGCGTCATGTACCATACGATTCCTTTCATGCAATATTCTTGAAATGACAAAATGATAGAGGTGAACAGCTTACCGGTTTACAGGGGTTAAAGACAGTGGAGGAAAGAGAAGTGGGTGTGACTACAAGGGTGACCTTTGTGGTAACGGAATAATTCTGTGTCTTGACTGCGGTGGTTACACGAGATAAAAGGCCTTAGAACTACACACAGGTTGTACCAGATATAGTTATGTAATAAGTAACCATCAGAGGAAACAACACAGGGCACATCAGACTTCTCTCTTCTATCTTTGTCACTTCCTGTGAGTCTATAATTATTTAAAGATAAAACGTTTTTAAAAAAAACAACAACCCAGTGATCTCAATGGGGGGACTCCCAGGCCAAGGGACAACATCCCAAAAGTCTTCTGCAGGGGACCCACTGGGGACTCACGTTCCTACTCGTCACCTAGAAGGAGTGTCCGAGCCTCTGCTGGCACAGCTCCAGGCGCTGCTGACGGTCTCGACACAGGAGGACATTGGGGAGGGGGTTCATGGACACACCTCGATTTCTGGAGGCCAAGGGGCTGCATTGGGGGAGCCAAGGGTGCGGAAGCAGGATTCCTGAGAATGTAACTCTGGGGCCTTCACCTCTTTCCCTCCAAAGAGGTAGACGGTCTCTATTTTGGAGGATTGGCTTGGCTGTCCCCACCTTGCCCTGGAAGCAGTGGAACTAGGCACCTGGGAGCATCCCTGTGAGGCCTGGGCTCCCTTCCCCACCTGGCTGCGCGCCCCCTCTGAGCCCCCGTCAGGGCTGAAAGAGGGGGACGACAGTGCCTTTCTCACAGGGCTACTGAGGTCGCACCCGTGCTGCGCTCAGCTGCATATGCCATGTGACATATGACAAGTGCCTGGTGAACAGACCCGGTTCAAATCCCAGTCCTGCCACCTGTCAGCTGTGACGTCCCTCAGTTTCCCCTCTAAGGATGATGCGGACATTGGCGTGGTCCCGCCTTCCTGAGTGAGCCACGAGCAACCACGAGCACGGGAAACGCTCTGCACGGTGGCCGTCATGAGACGAGCACCCCGTAAAAGTGAGCTGTTTATTACCGACAGTCCCTTGCTCTACGTGACCAACACTCCATGGTGATATCACGTCGCATGCCTCTGGCTGCTCAGTTCCAGCCTGAGTTTGACAGAGAGGCCCTTTGAGACCAAACCATGGTTCCCCTTCTGCTCCCCAGCAAAGGTGTTCCAGGCAGACCAAGCTCTGGGGATGGGAGGGGATGGGGAGAGGGGGTCCTCTCTTCGGCTGCCCTGCCCGTGGACTGAGGTTGTTACCTCCCCTCCAGGGAGCAGACCGCAGCTGAGAGTGAGGAAGGTGGGGAAAGAAGGAGGCTTGGCTCTTCCTGGGCAGAGCCGTGAGCCCCCCAGGGAAGGAGACTTCCAAGTAGCCAGCGTGGCCGGGAGCCCTTTCATTGATGGGAATGTGGAGCTGCCCGCCCCAGGCACTGGTCCTCAGGACAGCGTTGGGGTGGGGTGGTGACCAGGGATGGCTCTTCTCAGCTAGGAGCAACCCAGGAGGTTGGTGGGAGGGGAGGGACAAAGTGGTCCATGTTGTCATGCCCCTGGCCTGATGCCTGGCCGTCCTCCCTCCTGCACCAGGTGGCCCATCCCTCCCGATAGCTGCAAACTGCTCACCTCTATTCCAGCCCAGCCAGACACAAAGCACGTGTCCCCATCTCTGAGTCACTCTGACTCTTCCTCAGCTTGAAATGTCCCAAGGGAGGGGTCCCGTCAGCCTTGACTGTCTTTGAACGTGCTGAGCAGAGCACGGCATGTTCTCCACCAGCCTAGTTCCTTTTGGCCTCTCCAGCAACTAAGGAAGTGGCCAGCATCTCGGACTCCTCTCTTCCGTCCTCTCTTTGTCAGCCAGACCCATCAATTCCCCCTCAAGAATAGGTCCTGATACTCTTCTCTGTCACATCTCCACTTCCCTGTCTCTTGGACAAGAGCCGTGGCCTCCTGAGCCTCCTGCCTGTGTTTGCTGATCTCCTGTGCTCACTGTCCATGCAGCTGCCGGCGGGGTCTCTGAAACCTCCAGCCTCTCCGTAACGTTCCTCTGCGTATAACTCTCAAGCAGCTCCCCAGGTCACTCACAGTAAAAGCCCGAGTCCTGAGCGTGGCCTAAAGCCCATGTTCGGACTCCCTTGGGCAACCATACCAGCTCCTACACTCCACTCCAGGCACACTGGTTTCCTTCGTGTTCCTTGAACATAATAAGTACATTCCCACTCTGGGCACTTGAACCTGATCTTGGCTTTCCCTGGACCCACATTCCCCAGAAATCGACAGAGCTCCCTCCCTCCCTTCCTTCCATCTCTACTCAAATGACTCCTTTTGAAATTGGCAGCCTTGCAAGCACAATCTCTCCTTCTATCTCTCTAAGTTTCCTCCTTAGCACATTACTGTCCGACCACACGTTTATCTGGTCTTTGTCTATCTCGTCGAGAGGGTGTCAGCTCCACCAGGTCAGAGTGCGGTTTTTTTGGTTGGTGTGATATCCCTAGAGCCCAGCAGTGGCCGGGCACACAGTAGGTGCTCAGTAACCATGTGTGGACAGAACAGATGAATTCAGGGGTTTGGGGGGTGGGGCGGTGGTGTCCAGGCGCTGGGCAGAGTGTGATAACTGAGTTGTGTGTCATAAGTGAATGTCAGTCCCTTCTAAGAGATGGCCTTTGTGTCAGATCACATCACTGCTTTCCAAACTTTAAAGGTTTGCCTGTGACCTTCAGGACTTTTGTCCTGTCTGTGAACCACCTGAAACGTTTGTATTTCATACATTTCTTTAAATCAGTTCACTTGATTGATTTTTTAATTTAGCCTCATCCTAAGCTTTTATCAAAAAAAAAAAAATCACTTTTGGTGTGCTGGTTTCCTTTTGCTCTGACACAGACTAAATGAAGCATGACTGTTCACATAACATTGGCTCCACACCCCTCCTGGGGACACCCCGCTCACGCAGGTGGCGCTCAGGCTGCACCTCTGGCCGCACAGGGTTACTCAGATGGCCCTGGCTATTGACATTGCTCTGCCTCTCAGGGCGAAGTCCTTAGGATCACTCCTCCCAGGCCAGACCTGCTGGAGCCAGTGGCTGCGTCAGGGGACAGGTGTGTCAGGGCGGGGCCCCTGCACGTGTGCAGGAGATCTGGTCAAAATGTCTAGTGTGGCTGCTGTGAAGCCCCTGCTGTTCTCTGCCACCCTGTCTGCCCTCTCCAGCCTTGTTTCAGCTTCTAGAACTTTGCCAAACACATTCCCACTTGGGGCCTTCACACAGGGCGTCCCCAAGTGACTTTCCTTCCATAGGAACACCTCCCCAACCCCGAGACCCTAAGTCACACTTCCATTCTAGGCTCTACCAGCCTTCTCTGTGCTTCTCCTTGGGAGCAGGTGTCACATGCTGCAGCCAGGCATTCTGTCTGAGGTCATTTATTTAATGTCCTTCTCCCTGCATGACCGCCAGCTCGGTGAGGAAAGGGCGAGACTCAGGGTGGGGTCCTGCCCCGCTGCCCACAGCCCGGCTACCACCCGCCTCTCTTCCTTTCTCCTGCATGTGGACATCCAATTCCTGCCGAAGTGGCCTCATCCTTCCCTCCCAACACAACTTGGCTGTTTCTGCCTCTGGACCTTGGCTTTGGCCTCTGTTGTATCCTCCGCCTTCTTCGAAAATCAGGGCAGGACCACCTTCCTCAGGAACCTCGCCCGCAGCCCTGTGGCTCTATTCTTACCACCCCCTCGGCACCCTCAGACCCATGAGCTCTCACTGCTTCTCACCAAAACAGCAGTGAGGCAAGTGGTCAGCACGTGGGCTCCAGAGCCAGGCCTGGGGACTCAAGTCCGGGCGGCACAGTTACCAGATGGGGGACCTTGAGGAAGTGACGTAGCCTCTGTGCCTCGGCTCCTCCAGATTCTCAGTGTCAGCACAACAGAATCACCAAGAGGACTCGTCAAAACACAGACTGCTGCGCCCCAGCCCAGAGGTTTCGATTCCTGCAGTCTGGGTGGGGCCTGAGAATCTCCCTTTCTGACAGGTGCCCAGGTGAGGCTGCTGCTGGAAGAGGGGCCCCCACTTGGAGGATCGTCGCCGCAGTCGTCAGGGAAGGCAGATGGAGGGGAATTCATGTTAACCAGGAAGGCTTACGTGGCACGTAGCAAGTGCTCAACAAAATGTTAGTTGCTGACACAAATTCATGCCAGAGAGTCTGGCCTTCTTCAAATTCAAAAAAACCTGAGTCTAGGGTCTGGCCACACAATTTCCTGACTCTGGGACCCTGGGAAAATCACCTGACTTCTCTGAGCCCTGGTGTTCTCACAGGGTTGTCCTGGTGGTCCCTTCCCAGGAGAGTCTGAGCTTCCTAAAGGGGGTTCAATACACAGCTGGTGCCTGATGGATATTTCTTGAACCAAATGAAGTGTGAAAAATTGGGACTTCCCTGGTGGTCCAGTGGTTAGGACTCTGCGCTTCCACTGCAGGGGGTGAGGGTTCGATCCCCAGTCAGGGAACTAAGATCTCACATGCCACATGACGTGGCCAAAATAATTAATTTTTTAAAAAAAGAAAAAGAAAGATTGAAGCTGCAGGGTACAGCATGAACGTGACGCACAGGCAGTCAAACCAACACAGGCTCACGAAACACTGAGATCTGGGGTCACCCTGAGACCTGCAGGGAACAGGAGGGAATGTCAGTGAGTGAAGCCTGCCAGGTGTGGGACAACAGGGAATGGTGGGGAGTGTGGCAAATTGGGAGCCAGGCCCCTTCAAAGAAGCAGCCACCATCTCTTTCAGTGAGACATGGCAGTGTGTAAGTGCGAGCCCAGGGCTGTCAGTTACTCCGACTGCAGCAGAAGCAGGAATGAGGGTTGTTCCGTGAAACCACCCAGCAGTCAAACACGACCTACTGTGGACCAGACCCAGCCCACAGCTGCCAGTTCAGAGTGGAAGCAACTTAAGGGCGGCTGGCCTGGGCTCAGGGCTAGAATCCCTGAGGACCCAGGGGAGGACAAGGAGGGGCGGGTGGCAGGCTCCCCAAGGACAGGTCAGAAACCATCAGGATCTAGCCAGGTATTTGGCTTCAGGGCATTTATTTTCATGTCCCTCCGTACAGGCCCTGGGGCCGGGTGTGGGAGCAGGAGACCAGGCAGGGGTAGCAATAAATAACACGGACATACGGAGCTCCCCTCCAGACAGATGAGGTTAAAGGAGGTTACAGGGGAGCCACAATGCAGAGGTGGGGTGCTGGCAGGGAGGGGGCAGCTGGGAAGGAGGGGGAGGCCAGGCCCCCAGGACCTCACTGTCACCTGCCCCATCCCTTTCCTGCCCCAGCCCCCACTACTTTGGGGAGAAAGGGAGCCCGCAGTCAGTGGGGGCCAGCGAGGGTCCTGAGGTGGGGGTGACTGCACGGGCCGCCCCCGGCTCCCTCACTTGACGCGGATTTCAGCATACTCAGCTAGCTCCTCCGTCAGGGTGTAGCTGTCCTTGGTGGGTCGTTTTCCCAGGTCAGAGTGAGAATAGCTCAGGTCCAGCTCTGGGGGTTCCCCCCGAAGACCCAGCAGCCGCCTCTCAGATCCCAGGCGCCTCTCACTCTATGAAGGGAACCAACCCATTAGAAGGTCCTGTTTCACCTTTTCCAGATGCAAAGGCCAGAGTCGCTCACACCCCCACAGCTCCAGACTTGAGTCCCGTGTGAGCCTCCCTCCTCAAGGACAGCCAGCCCCACAGTCCCCCGCTGGAGCCCTTGCCCGTCCTGAGCCCCCCCTACGCAAAACCTCCTCGCTGCTAAGCCTGAAAGTCGCCCACAAATTCAATGTCTCCAGGAAGTCTTCTTCAACATAGGAATTTGAGGGGCACCCAATTCAACCCATAACACCTTAGATGAAAGCCACCTGGTCGGGAGCCCACCTTTCCCAATTTTTGTAAAAGCCTGATTCAGTATCTTTGCATCTGGTGGTCCCCCTCCTCAACCTGGGAGACTCTGCAGGTACAACTTCAGCTTCCCCGTCACGCCTTCCGTCCCCGCCCCCCACCTTCGGACACACACACACGCAGGACGGTGGCCACACACGCACAGAAGTGAGCAGTGGGACAGAGCAGACAAGGCCGGGAGTGCGGGGCAGGGCCAGACTGAGCTGAAGACCAACCTGGACGCCTGACAGGGACACACACACATGCACGTCAACCCCAGGGCCCAACAAGGGCCCAGAGGTGGGCACACTGAGGCCCCCGGAACCTACCTCCTGAGGTGCTCATTCCAGGGTAGAGACCTCTCTGGACTATCGGAGAAGGAAATGCAGTCATAGACCCAGGCGGGGACGACGAGGGCTTCTCTTGGGCCCCGAACTCCACAGCCCTCCTCATGGCCTCCGCCTGAGCGCCCCCTCCCAGCCCAGGGCCAAGCCAGCCCTCCGCACGTCCTCTCCTTCCCTTCTGTGCGGCCAGCTCCCCCTCTGCCCCTGGCTTCCCAGGTCCCTCCCAGGCCCTCGGTGACCCTGGCACACAGGATCTCCAGCTAGCTTGGCACCCCGGGGCTCTGGCCTCACCTCGTATTTCTCCGGCGCCCCAGAGATGCGGAAGTCACTGCTGAACAGGACAGGGGGGGTGTTGCCCGCCGAGAAGCTGGGGCTCTCCGTCACGTTCTTTCTGCAGGGCAGCACATGTCAGCCCACGTGGGAGTCCCAGGCCTCCCAATCCCCTCCCTACCTGCAACCCCATCTACCTTAGGAGTTTGGCCCAAGGGACCCCAGAGCCGCTCCCACCCTTCTCTCTAAGACGGGCAGGCGGTCCCTTCGGTGAGCAGCCTCTTCCTGTCCACCACTGTCTGTCCCTCCTCTGCTTCACGGCTGAGGACGAGCCACCTGGGCCCTGGTCTCTGCCACTTTCAGGACCCCAGCCTGGCTCCTCTGGGTTCTCCTCATTCGCTCTGGGGCTGTCTGCACACCCACCCCCAACCCCCGCCACCACCACCTGCCGCCAGGATGTCGAGCAGGGAGATTAATTCATTGCCAGGAGAGCTGATGCGTGTGCACCACAGGGAAGGAAAATAATAGCAGCGCACTTGTGGCAGGTGGCTGTGGCTTGGGACTGGGGAACGTTTTTTTTTTTTTTTAAAGATTTTTTTTTTGATATGGACCATTTTTAAAGTCTTTTTATTGAATTTGTCACAATATTGCTCCTCTTCTACGTCTTCGTTTTTGGGCCTCAAGGCATGTGGGATCCCAGCTCCCCGACCAGGGATTGAACCCACATCCCCCCAGTTGGAAGGCAAAGTCCTAACCACTGGACCTCCAGGGAAGTCCATGGGGAGCATTTTTGATACACATTTTTGAGCATTTTGTGTAATCGTTGGGGCTTCCGGAACCAACTGTGACTGATGCTCTGGCTGCGAGCCAGGGGTACTGGCCTTCCTCATCATGCCGGAGTGGCAGGAGGCCACAGCACAGCACGTGGGGCACAGGCGATGACTGGTGGGAAGTGCTCGGCCCAGGACGGGCACTGGCACGCGTGACCCGACCGCGGCGGCTCATGTCAGCTGGGGCCCTCTCTCCTCCATCCAGCTGAACCCTTTCAGAGCAGAAGCCGCCCTCCCTTGCCCATCCTCAGCCTGCCCTGCCCTTGGAGGCTCTGCGCCCCAGCTCAGCCCTGGCGGGGCACTCACTTCCTGCGTGTCTGGGTGATGTAGCAGACGATGGCAATGAGGATGGCAAAGGCGACCACGGCTCCCACGGGCCCGATCTTGGCCCACATCAGGCGGTCTGAGGAAAGAGAAGACCCAGGTGCCCTCAGGGCTGCTGGTGGGAGTGAGGACACCTGGGTTCTTAGGAGATGGGCTGGAGTAGGGGTGAGAGTGTGAAAATATTTACACAGCTGGCACATCCTTGCACTGACTGGCTAGTCTGGAGGCCTTAGTTGTTGGAGGGGCCAGTAAAGCACAGGCAAGCTCGGGGCAGCCTCTCCTAACTGGCTGGAAAGGGCATCTTTACCACCTGATCAACTGCATAGCATGGCCCATGCGCAGTGGCTGATGACCTGTCTTGGGGAGGGGAGGCTGGATCCAAGAGGGGTTCTGTCTGTCCCCCGACTCCCAGCCCCAGGGCACTCCACTCACGGGCTCCCTGGAAGGGCAGCTCCAGGCTCTTGGTGCCGTAGAGGTTGTGGGAGGTGCAGAGGACCCGGGGTGGGGCCTGGGCCTGCCCCCGCAGCGTGAGGATGCTGGTGAGCAGGAGGCCACTGCGCTCCGAGTACACGAACTCACGCTCCGTCTCATTCACGGTCACGTTGCGCGAGGGCAGCTCGAAGGCCACGGACGGCTCTGGGTTGGCTTTCACCACACACAGGCACTGCACAGTGTCGCGGGCCGCCGCACAGTGGGACTCCAGGAGGATGACGGGGGCAACTGCAAGGGGGAGACCAAGACCCCGTGGGCTGGAGACGGGTCCTCAGGGGCTCCTTGGCTGTCTCAGAGATGAGCTGCCTGTTCCCCTCTCTACGTCCTCTATAGAACTGTTCACCTTGTAACGCGTAAGTCAGATCATGGGGCTCCCTGCTCAAACCCCTCCTCTGATTGCTCCCAGGGTCATTTAGAATAAAACCCCAATTCTTTGCCTTGGTCTGCAAGGCCATGCAGACTTAGCCACAGTCTAATCTTCTGCTCTCACCCTGGCTCGTTCCCTTTCAGCCACATCGGCCTCCTTGCTGTTTCTCACACTCGTGGAGATTTTTCCCACACTTGGGGGTCTTTTGTTTCTCCCTCAGCTGGGAACTCTTCCCTGACACCTGCCAAACTCACACCCTCACTCCAGGCAGCTGCTGTGCAGACCATGTCTCTTTCTCTGACCACCCCATGTAAGCTGCACCTCGCTTCACTAACCATTCAGTCGGGTTTTCTCCCCAGCACTTATCCCTGCCTGGGTTATATACTGATGTGGTTGGTCTCTTATTTCCATCGAGACAGGCTCTTACTCGGTCTCCACTCTGCCCCCCCCACCCCCACTTAAAACATGCCTTTCTCTCTTTCTTTCTCTCTTTTTTATTTCCTTCCTTCCTTCCTTACTTCCTTCCTTCCTTTCTTTTTTTTTTTTTGCCACACCACATGGCATGCGAGATCTTAGTTCCCTGACCAGGGATCAAACCTGAGCCCCCTGCAGTGGAAGTGCGGATTCTTAACCACTGGACCCCCCAGGGAAGTCCCTAGAACATCCCCTTCACCCAGCAGGAGCTCTGGGAAGACTTGTGGGATGAGCTGCTGTGTTCAGCCAGCTCCCCTTGCAGGCGGTCCTGCGGCTGCCCCTGCTCACTTCCTGGAGCCCCCCGAGTCCTGACCCTCCCTCCCTCCGCAGGACTCCCGGTGGTACCAGACACCACCCTCCACTCAAGAACATTTGTTGAGCTTTGCTTTGCTGTCATTTGAATTACAAAAATGATACTGGAATGTTTTTTTTTTTCCTTGCATTTTCCAAAATATGAAATTATAAATGGAACATTGAATGTTGCTTTCTAAACTATTTTCTCTTTCCCTCCTGGAGAATCTGGCACTCCCCTCTACTTGCTCTAGACCAACCTCTGATTCTCAGTCCTGGGCAAAACCCACTTCCACACGGGCAAAAGACCCTTGGCCCACCTACCCCACTTATTTTCAATTTCCAGCAAAAAAGAAGATGCAGGTAACAGTGACCGGGCTGGGAGCCATGTGACCTGTGTATCTGCGATAGGGATCATTCCATTTGGAACCTCAATGTGTACATATCTCTAAGTCCAATAAATTAAAGGTTACATATTCCAAATTCTGTTGAGGCAGACACGTACTATGCGTGCTGTAGTATTAACGAATTAACACACCACAGGGTAAATTAGTAATGACTAACCGGAACTGACAGTGATTAATTTCTCTAAAATCCTTTAGTCAAAGACTGCAGCGCTGGTACTGCTGTGACAGTGCTGCAGAAACGCCGACACCCTGCTGCATGTGCTCAGCACCTTTGCAGCGCTGCCGGCAGCCTCAAGACCTTCGAAACCCTGACTGACACTAGACAAACCCCTGGTTCCACAAAGCATGGGGAGTTTGGGGTGGGACAGCTTTGGCTTGAATCCCAGCTCTGCCATCTACTGGCTGGTGACCCAGATCAGGCCACTCAGCTTCCTGGGCCTCCAAGATGGACCTCTCATCTGAGTCAAGGGTAACGGTCCTTGACTCGTGAGGGGCTATGAAGACGCTGCTCCAAAGTAGGCACATGAGTGTTGAAAAGAAAGTTTCACCTCCCACCCAGGGAGTTAGGATGAGATAAATTGAATCATTCCAGCAGAGGGAGCACGTGAGCAAAGGCTTGGCTGCAGGAAGGTGGGTGGATACCCAGCCAGGACTCCTACCGAGAGATGAGTGGGAAACTACGAAGGTGCCTAAGACTTACGGGGCACATGGGACGTGTCAGGTGCTAGGGGCACTCACCATAATTTCCTTAGCGTAAGATACTGTTACCCATTTTTCAGAGAAGAGAATCAGGGCTCAGGAAAGGTGAAGTCACTCGTCTGGGATCACACAGCAAGATGGAGACAGAGCTGGGATTCGGACCCAGGTCGGTTCAGCTCTGTCAGGTGCTGGTACCAGTAACACTTCCGTTTCCTCCTATTAAACTGGGGTGAAGAGCAGTCCCTGCCCCCAATCATGTTGTCGTGAGAACAAAACAGATCAATATTTGCAAAGGACTCAGACCAGTCCCGCTCATCACAAGGTCTCAGTGAGGTGAGCTCCCTGCAGGTCTCACGCTGCAATGGGACCCCCACTCAGGAGCACCCACCATTGTCAGCAAGCATGGAAGCCCCGGTGCTAGGGGACATAGACTTCGGGGACAGAGAGGGGTCTGAGGCTGGACTCCCAGAGGACAAGCACTGAGTCACAGGCCTTGGAGCCCAGCGATGGGCTCAGCAGGAGGTGGGGGGCACAGCTGCTCCTCCCCTCTGGCAGATTGAAGGCCTTGAGCCCTTGGGTACCAAGGACGGCAGGGGAGGAAAGCAGCCAGAGTTTTAAGAACTGGGCAGAGGGGAGTCAGAAGAATCCTGGCACTGGCCAGCCTTCCAGCTGCATGGCCTTGGGGAATTCTGACTTTCAGTTTCTCCCCAGTTAAGGGGGATGATGATAACACGCAGCTGCTTCCAGGGGTGACCACAAGGGCTCAGCAAAATATCACATGCAGGGCATGCAATCCTGGCCCAGAGTGGGCCCTTAATGATCGTTCCCTGCTGCTACTCTTATTAACCAGGAGGGTCTGTGACTGAAAACGTTTGTGAGGTGGAGTTATGTGCACGATCAGAGCTTCCATCAGATTTTCAGGGGGTTCTCTGACTCTTACACCTAAGAAACCGTGGCTTGGGATGTAGGTGTAATGGGGGAAAGCGTGAGGGAGAAGGGAGGGTGTGTATGGAGAAGGCAGGGTACCACACAACCCATACACATGACCACGTCGGATGCTGCAAGGGAGCAGAGACCAGGAGGGAAGATGCCCAAAGATGAAAGGTTAGCAGAGCAGTGATGGCCACTGCCTTGCCCTGGAAGACGGCACTCCAGGAATAATCTGTCTCCACTGACTGCAGCCACAGGCCGAGTATTGAGTATGGACTGTGCTCAATACCTTCTGGCCAACTTGTGTCATGGGGATCATTGTAGGTGGAATAATTGAGGACGGGAGTGGTGACATTTGGAGACAAGTGCCAGAGGTCAGGCTGGAGCTGGGGAGGAAGCAGGGGGCATGGAAATACGGAGGTGACATTCCAGAGGGAGTTGCTGGAGGAGGGGGAGTGGAAACTGCGACCTGAATGATGGCCAGGGTGGGGGCGGGGTGTTGGTGGTGATGTCCATAGAGGGGAGGTCAGGAGGGCACTGGTTGGCAGGGGAACAATGAGCTTCATTCCCAAGACAGTTAGCTTTTTATGTGCATCCGTCTCATCTCTCTGGCTGTACTATATCTGTTAATACGCTTGGTGTCCTCTTGGTCCTATTCCCCACCTTCTGTCCAGCCACACAGTCCTTGCACATAACAACTGCTTGATCAATGTATTCTGATGTCATAACACAGGATGAGGTCAGCTTTGGGCAGTAGAGAAGAGTGGAACCAGACCACTGGATTTGAATCTCAGTGCTGCCATTTTCTGGCTGTGTGACCTTGGGCAAGGGACATAACCTCTCAGGGCCTCAGTTTCCTTCTCTGGAAACTGGAGACAGTGAGAGAACCTCCTTCACTGGGATGTCACAGAAATGGAAGAGTGGGTCCCTGTATAGAGCTTCCAACAGTGCCTGATATCTAGTGATGCTCCACAAGGGTTAGAGGTCATGGGTGTTGTTTTAGATAATGCAAAGGGGCCGAGGCCCCAGGGTTCAGAAATCTCCTTGGTCAAAAGCCCACCCCAGGATGTGGGGACACCGTATTCTCAGGTGGGACTTTTATTTTCTTGCCGTGGATTTTGTTTCCCTGCCTTCCTCATCCTCAATCTGCGGGCACAAAGCTGACCCTTGGCTGGGAGGCGTGGGTGCCTTCTGGTAACCTGGGGGGTCCCCCACGGAAGCATCCACCTCAGGACACGGGCGATGGGGGCGCACAGGAATCAAGCTCAGCCGCTCGCACCAGGGGCAGGGGGCTCAGAGGGTTACTCACACTCCACAGATAGGTTAAAGGCAGTGGCCCTCTGGCCGTACTGGTTCTCGGCCACGCACCAGTACTCTCCGTCATCCTCGGGCGTGACAGCAGGCAGCTCCAGCTGCAGCTCACTCTCGTAGATGACCGTGGCCAGAATCTGCTTCTCCTTGAAGATGGTGAGAATAGGATCCGGGTTGCTCTGTGTGGAGCACAAGATGGAGACTGTCTCCCCCTCCACGGCCACCACTGTCCCGTTCACCGTCGGCTTCCAGGGTGCATCTGGGGAGCAGGACAGGGGGCCAATGGTCAGAAGCCAGGGGTGTCTCTTCTGCCAGCCGACTCCCACCCTTGAATGTGACCCCTGACACCCCAATCAGGGCACACCACCGCAGGATGGCTCAGGTATCCCAGGGCCTGGCTGTCTCGTTTACAAAGACAGGGGCTCTGCAGCCACAGCGCTTGTGTTTGAATCCTGGCTCGACCCCTTCCCAGCTGTGTGTGGACCCATTGTCTTAACCCCTCTGGGCCATATTTTTCTTATCTGGAAAATGGGCTTAATAATATTCCCAACCTCATCGGGATCACTGAGAACCAACTGTGACAAGCACTGTTTTAGCCTGAATAAGGTAGGTGAAGATCCCTGCCCATGTGGACAGATGCTATACAAAGAAATCAGACATATAGTTGGCAAGATGGGGTAAGTGCTTTGCAGAAAAATAAAGGCCAGATGGGAAATCGGGGTAGTTAGAGTTTTAACTAGGATGGTGAGGGAAGGCTCCCGGGAGACTAGAAAGAGGTGGGTAGGAGCCAGCTGTGGGGATGTCCTGAGAGAAGAGTATTTGTGTAAGGCGCTCAGAAACTGCTGAGTAAATGTTGGCTGGCACTGTCATTTTTATTATCCCCAGCCCTGGGCACTTAGCCTCAATAAATATTTGTGAATGAATGAATGACCTCTCCTTGGTCCTAGTTAAGAATCCTGTCTGACGGGTGCCCTCCCCGTGGGGTCCTATAATGTTTAGGCTGCCCACAGAGGCTAGGTGGGGCCTGAGTTCTCTGCACCCCTCCCGTCGGAACTGCAATGGGGAGAGTTTTAAAAAGCAGATTCCCCAGGCCAAGCCCAGCTCTACCCGCAGGGAACTGAATGTAACAGGCTCTCCTGGGTGTCAGGGACCGCCTGTCTCTTCCCGTCTTGTCCCAGCAGGGAGAGTGGTGCTGAGTAGGTGTTCACCAGACACTCGTGGGGAAAATGATGGAACTCCGTAACCGGCAGCTTCCTCTCCACCTCCACCCCAGCCGCGGGGATGGTCCTCACCGCCCCCCACCGGCCCCCCAGCTCCGCCCTGGGCGAGGGCGGCGACTCACACATGACGCTGAGCCCCACGGTGCGGTTGTCCTGGCCATAAGCGTTCTCGGCCAGGCAGGCGTAGACGCCGTCCTCCGCGGGGGTCACCTCGTCCAGCTCCAGGGACAGGCTCTCGGCCACCGCCTCCCGGAGCACCGTGCCGTCCCGCATCCAGGTCAGCAGCGGCGGCGGGTTGCTGTCAGCCCCACAGAGCAGGCTGACGTGGGAGCCCTCGATGGCCTCCACCGAGGAGTTCATCTCCACAATCACCGGGGGGTCTGCGGCGGCGGCGGCGGCGCAGACACAGGATGTCAGCGGGCACGTGCCGCAGACTCCGCCCCCGCCCCTGACCCCGCCCCGCCCCGCCCCCGCCCGCATCCAGGCTCACACTTGACATCCAGGCTGGCGTAGCCCTCGAACTGCAGGGAGGTGTTGGGGAAGGAGGTCTGGCAGCCCAGCCGGTGGCCGTTGGCCTCCCTGGTGGGCACGAAGTGCAGCAGCGACACCTGCACCCAGGTGCCCTCGTCCTCGCGCAGTCGCCCCAGCACAGCCGGCTCCCCAAGTCCCTCGTGGCCCAGCCAGCTCAGCTCTGGGTGCAGCTCTGGGCAGTTGTCAGGCACCATGCAGCTGACCTCCACTTCTGTGCCAGCCACCACCTCTGGGGGGACCACGATGTTGGGGGTGTCTAAGTGAGAGGGAGAGAGGGAGAGTGAGGAAGCAGCGTCGGACACCCCCACCTTGTCCAACTCCATTCCTGGTACCAGATCCCCTCCTCATCCTTGGATGCAGAATTCCCTACAACCTGCCCTCCTCCTGGTTGCCCTTCACCCAGAAACCCTCTGCAGATCCAATCACGGATGTAATAATAATGGAAAACACAGTATAGTGGCCTAAGCACTCTATAACCAGTACTGAGTACTTTACAGAGTACTTGCCAGTCCTTCCAGCCATGCCAAAACTAGAAGGTGGGTAATGTTATTTTGCTCATTTTGCAGATGAGGAAACTGAGGCCACAGCTAGCACGGGGTAAAACTGAGCTGCAAACCTTGTCACTCTGATTTCATCATCTGTGCTCTGCATACTACATTATATTCCTCAAGAAACCTCTCTCCTTCCCATCTTTGCTTTGGTTTACCTTCCTTGGGTGTGTGTGTGTGTGTGTGTGTGTATGTGGTGGGGTGGGGTGACCTGGAGCGGTCTGGCTGTGCGGGGTGGGGGGCGAAGAATGGGGCCTCTTTCTGCATCATGGCTGTCATCTGGCTCCTCATATAGACTCAGAGCTGATGGGGAACCTGAATCTAAGGGTTCCATGCCTCTCGGGGCCTCCCAGAAATGAGGCAGTGGACCCTACTCTAATTGCCAAAACTAGCCCAGAGCTACATTTTATTTGGCCTAAATGTAGCATTTTTTCCTTTAATATCTGAATCAGCAGCCGATGTTGAAAGTACACACAAAAACACACAACTCTGGTTCCCCTTGAACATTCAGGGAATTCCCTGGCTTTTCAGTCGTTAGGACTTCACACTTCCACTGCTGGGGGCACTGGTTCTGTCCCTGGTCAGGGAACTAGGATCCTGCATGCTGTGCAGCTCGGCCAAAACCAAACCAAAACAACCAAACGAACAAACCGGAAAACTCAGTGCCTGACAGCAATGACCCTGCATTGTCCCCCAGCACCATGAACGAGAGCTGGGCACCATGTGCCAGGCGCTGCTGCGCGCACTTGACCACTATTCCCTCATTGAACTTTGAGGGCTCTTCTCATCCCCATTTTTCAGAAGAGAAAAACGGCCCAGAGAAGTTAAGTAACTTGCCCTCAGTAGCCCAGCTAACACAGGGATCTAAAGGTCTGACCCCAACCCTTAGGTCCCACTCACTGCCTTGCTTTCTCCCAGGTGTTTCTGGAAGACTAAGAGCACTGCTTTTCTCTGAGGGCAACAAGACTATTTGGGGCCCTGCTTTGCCTGTTTCCGTCACCTGCCCGGTCTGTGTGGGCAGAGGGTTTGTACCCCTCCCCCCAGCCAAACCAACAGGTCCCTGCTCCTGCCAGCCAGACCTCCCTGGAAAGGTGCCGGGAGGACTTCCTGCTCTCCCTGCGCCCCCCTGCATGGCCCCAGCCCGACCGCATCCACACAGCCCCTGGGGACTCACTGATGATGTCCAGGACGCTGTGCTCGGAGAAGGTATACTGGTTGTAGCCCCCCAGGTCCCCGCGGAAGTAGTACTTGCCGCCCAGCTCGGGGCTGAGGTTGCTGAGCAAGAGGGTGCAGTTGCGCAGGCCCAGGTCCCCCAGGAGGCGGCTGCGGCCCTGGAAGCTCTCGTGGACGACTTGGGTGCGTGACTTGAAGACCACTGGCGGGTAGTTTTTCGGGTAGGGGCTATTGAAATACCAGACACCATGTACGACAGCTGGCCGCAGCTCGTCGGGGAAGTCGAAGCGGCAGGGGATGGAGACGCACGTGCCCTCGAAGGCTGAGATGGATGAGGGCATCCAGGCACCCCAGTGACCCCCGCGAGAGGCTGTGGACAAGAAGGACCTCGGAGGCTGAGGGACAAGTCCTGCCTGGATGCCCCCAACCCCCGCTCCCATCACTTACCACTGCCCTGGTGGGGTCCAGGCACCCACCGAATCAACCCCAGCCTGCTTAGGGGCTAAGACCCCCGGACCCCCAGACCCCCAGGCATTACCTGAAATCATGATCCAAAACAGAGGCAGCGCCGTGAGGAATATCATTTTGTACAGCAAGTGAGCAACAGCTGGAGAGGGGAGAGGAGAGGAGAGGGTTAAAAACCAGCGAAGTGAACAGGATGCTTCTAGTAAGTCTAGGAAACAGCCTGGTCAGACGTTAGCCTCTGCTGCTATTATTACCTATAATCACAAACTCATCTATGGCATCAACCATATACCAGTACTTTACAATTTCATTTGATCTCCTTGAGGTAGGGGCAACTATTATTCTCACTTTGTAGCTGAGGTCCAGAGAGGTTTAGCAACTTGCCCGAGGCCACACAGCCGGTATGTGGCAGAGGTAGGTTTCAAGCCCTGTCTGCCTGTCCAGGTCTGCAGACTTCATCACCAAACTGTCCTGACTTTATGTGGTAGTGACGTGCTAGTAATTATCTTCATAACCTTCCTGCCCCGGCAATCTCCAAAAAGTAAGGATAGAGCCGAGTTTGGATGAGCAGCAGGAAGCAGGGGAAGCTGGGAGGAAGGGGAAGTTGGAACCCTCCCCCTCACCTCCGTCTCCCTGAGTTGGGAATGTCTTCTGGTCCCACTTGAAGCTGTCAGCCAGCCAACCTGGAACAAGAGTCAGACAGGTGCAAGGAGGCGGGGGCTGCCCCCCCACCCCCACGTCGGCTTTCAGGATCGCCTCTGAGTCGTGGCTGTTGTGAGGCTGCCCCCATGCTCTCTGTTGCCCATGGATGCTTGGGCCCTCCCACGCAGCCTCAAAGCTACTCTGTGGTCACCTCCCGCGGCGGGCTGCAATGGAGGAGAACTCTGGGGAGGCAAAGGGGAGCAGCAGAGCTTTGGGGTGAGGGGAGGCGGAGGGTGGTGGTGAATGGGGTGAGGAAGCACATGTCCCACGGCTAAGGCCTGGGGGTGGCAGGCAGGGACCCAGCCCCATCAATGACTGGGCTTCACAGCATCAGCATTCCCGACATGCCGCGTGAATTCCTGCCGCCCTCTCCCACCCCACAGACGGCCCCTGGTGTCCCCACCCTCCAGAGGCCACAGCCCGGTACAAAAGAGCCCTGTTCCCTCGGGGTGAGGGTGCCGCATCCTGGGGGGCTTCTGGGGTAGGTGGGGGTGAGCGGAGAGCGCCTGGCTGGGCTCTGAGTGGAGCCAGGAAGGACCAGGGACTGGGTTTAGTGACTCCCTGGCACCCAGCTGCTCTGTGGGTGGCCTCAGGGTTGGAGCCAGGGTTTCCAAGAGGCCGCTTTTCCTGGCCTTCAACACCCTCTTCCCACGGAGAACAGACGTGTGCCGTCAGACGCATGCAAATGCTGGTGTGAAATGTGACCCAGGCAGAAGGAGCAGGCTCACGCAATACTGCCGCTCTGCACACACTGACGGGCACTGAGACCCCCGTGCGGCAGACACACGCACACCTGCACGCTCCTGCCCACCGCACACCTGGACAAGTGTGGGCATGGCGGCCGAGCACACACACGGACCTGCCTGCGTGCCGTGCTCACAAAGGAACTCGGACCGGCACACGCACTGAGGTGTGGCTGCGGACAGACCCACCCAGACACATGCTGATGGACACGAGGCAGATGCCACCCTTGCCCCTGTGACAGGCAGGTACAGGAGGCAGACACAGGTGAGGGCCACAGGGCCTGGGCAGACCTGTGAAACAAGCGTGTAGACGATGCATTCTGAACGGGGGTGAAAATTGGTTCTTGGGGTGGGGTCCAGCAAAGTCTTAGTTACCAAGTGATTTGTGGCTTTCTAAAGGGCCACGGTGCATAAACATATACTGTCTACCCATAATATTAAGATTTCATGGGGAGAGTGGGATTAGGAAAAACAGGTCTAAAAGGTTTCCCTAGTAGGGTGTAAAGAAAGGTTGAGAGACACTGATGTGGATGAAGACTCGCTCAGAGAGGTGCACGCGCGTGTGCATACACACTCCTGTTGTGTGCCCGAGGGCTGGAACTTGCTCACTCACAACCCCCAGCCTCCACCCACTCCCAGATGGCAGGAGGCAGAAGCCTGATCACCTGGGCATCCTTCCACTCTTCACCTGGCCTTGGACCCCTTCCACCCGATCTGCCACACACTCAGACGCCCCAGGACAGAACCTCCATCAGAGGATGCTGAGAAGGGCACTTCATTCCTTCTCTCTGTGGTTTCTCCCTAAAGCCCTGTCACTGTTCCTGTCGTGGTCCCAGCCCATGCCCCAAACAATTCTAAGCAGCACCCTCCCCCACCCTAAATCAGCGGCCGTTCACCGCCAGCATCCACAGCCCAGGCCGCCTCGCGTGGCACACGGCCAGGGCAACCCGACCCTGTGCTCTCAGCCCCGGTCCTCTGCTCTCCTCCCCGTCCCCCGGCCCCCTCGGCTGCAGTACTCACTTGGTGCTCTTGCTTCTGTCCCTTCTGCTCCGCCGGCCCGCTCGCCGTCCCCTGGCCTCCCAGGGTCTAGGCCCCCACTTGCCCGCCCCTCCCCTCCCCCCGGGTGCCAGGGGCCGCCTGCCTCCAGGGCCCAGCTCCTCCCTGCCCCCGGGGGAGGGGGGCACAAAGGGCTCTTGTCACCACTGCTCGAACTGGGCAGCCCGATGCCTGGGTTCTACGAGCTCCTTCCTGGAGGGGCTGGGGGTGGCTGCCTCACTTGTCCCCCTCTCCGTCCCTGCGGACCCTGGCTCTGGGTCCCTGCGAGGGGGCTCTAACATCTCTGGACATCTCAGGCTGAGGGGCAGCAGGCGTTGTCCTCAGCTTCTAGGGCATCTTGGTGGCAACGTTAGGGATAAGCCTGGGCCCGCCCGGGAGGCCACAGAGGCCAGTGTGGCCAGGAGGAGGAGGCAGGACCTCTCGCTCTTGGCTCCCACCACCTCCGCTCTCTCCAGAGGGTGTCGTGTTTGGTGCCCACAGCCGGGTCTATTGTCTTCCAGGCACGTCTTGCCATCAGAAACGACCTTATGTGTTGACTGTCTCCTCCTGTGAGAACGAGACCTCCAGGAGGATAGGGCTTGGCCTACTGATGCCCAGTCTACCCTGCTGGAGGCCGGCTCCTGGCAGAGTTGAGATATGTAAACGCAGAGTGGGTACATGAGTGCGTGCCTCAAATACGCTGACTGGAGGCCTTGGCGCGCGTTCCTTCCTCCTGGAAAGCTCCCCGCCCCATCCCACTCCACACTCTGCCGCTGGCGCAGCCTGTGCAGACTTTTGGCTCCCAGCTAGGCTGCTGCTTCCTCTGGAAGCCGGCCCAGCCCCTCTCACCAAGCCAAGTGCCTCTGTGTAAATGCGGCGCGGTCCCTCCATGGCCCTCAGCAAGCCGAACTGCACCCACAGTGAGCTGCTTCCCCACTAGCATCTGAGCTCAGGTTTCCGCCTGCCTGACTGTCTGCCTGCCTGTCTGTCTGTCTGGTTTACCCGTGTGTGCCCTAGAACAGTGCCTGGTGCACAGAGGGTGCTCAGCCAAGGCTTTGCCAACTCTCTGAGCTGGGTGGGGACCCTCTGTGTGTAGATTTCACGGTGATCCTCCTGCCACCCCGGCCCCTGCCATTGGCCGCGACCTTAGCGTGCTGGTGGTGGTGTGATGCAGTGGAGTAGTGGTTTGGTCATGAGCTGTTCAGTCACACTGGGGCATCTTCTGTCCTCCTTCAGGCCAGAGCAGTGGGGGGGGAGGGAGGGAGGGAGGGTCCTTTCTCCCAAGGGAGAACCCGGCCCCCAGGGGACAGGGGGTGAGGGGCGGGGAAATCCCTCAGACTGGGGAGTGAGGAGTCAGAGAAGGCTGGATGGAGGGGGATGGGAAGTCTCACCCCCACCTCGGGCTTCATGATGTCAGACTCTGCCCGTGCCTTTCCCAGACAGGGACAAAAGCCCATTGAGCGTGGGGTAGGGCTCGAACGCCTGGGTCCCGGAGAAAAGAGGGGCCTGGTGCCTGGGCTTTGGGGGAGGACACAGAGATCCTAGGGGACTCATATGTCACAGCCTTCAGCATCAACACCAGCCGCCTTGGGGTCGTGTGTCTGAGCAGTTGGGGGGGTGGAGGGTCCATCTTCTCTCTGGGTGTGAATTGAAGTCTGTCCCTGGGGGCGGGATGCACAGGTGAGTGCACCCCACAGAGGGCTTTATCAATGAGGTCCGCACCCAGGTCTCCAGCCCATGTGAGGACTGGGAGACCGGAGAGCATGTGATGGCAGAAAGGAGAGATGCCGCTCAGATCCAGCTACCAGTGCTGCCCGATCATCGGATTCTTCCAGGTGAGGCAGGTGTGTTAGTTTGCTAGGGCTATTGTGACACTCTCACAAACTGGGTGGCTTAAAAAACAGAATTTATTGTCTCACCGTGTTGGAGGCTAGAAGTCTCCATGTCTACATGGTATTTTTCCTATGTGCAGGTCTCTGTGTCCAAATTTCCACTTTTTATGTGCACACCAATCCTACTGGATTAGGACCCACCGTAATGACCTCATTTTAATGTGATTATCTCTGTAAAGACCCTATCGCGAAATAAGGTCATACAATCACACTGGGTGTTAAGACTTCAACATTTTATTTTATTTTATTTTATTTGTTTCATTTCATTTCATTTGTTTTTGGCTGTGCAGCTTGCAGGATCTTAGTTCCCCGACCAGGGATTGAACCTGGATCCTGGCAGTGAAAGTGCCCAGTGCTAACCACTGGACCGCCAGGGAATTCCCAATGTGTAAATTTTAAAGGGACATAGTTCAACCCATAAGAGCAGGAGTTCAGATTTTTATGTGAAATATCTCGATCTTTAGGTATTTGCCCAATTTTTAACTAAAACATCGTGCAGACCAAGCAAAACTGACCTCAGGGCAGATTCAAGCCCTCAGGCCCACTTGCTCCATGAGTTCTTGAGTGGAAACAGGTGCTTGGTCCAGCCCAGAGGCACTCTCTGCCTTTAGCCAGAGTTGGCCACTTCACAGCAGGAGCCTTCAAAGTGTGGTCCTCAGGCCAGAGGCAGCCGTATCAGCTGGGAGCTTGTTAGAAATGCACATTCTAAGGCCCCACCCCAGACCTGCTGAATCTGCATTTTACCAGGCCCCCCAGGAGATTTGGGTGCACTCTAACGTTGGGGTACCTGTGCCTCACATCACTAGGACCACCTGGAGGACCGGCTAAACTGAGAGAAGACCACTCATGTCATTAAATGCAATTAGCAATTTCCGGTTTCCCACCTCCTGGGTATTTATCAGGAGGGTCTGAGAGGCCTCCACCCCCTCTGTCTTTTCCATTGATGAGGCATTTGACAGCTTCCAAAACCACTTCACACTCCTCCCTCTGTGAGCCTTTTAACAGCCCAATGAGTTGAGTTCTGCAGCTTCTCTCCTTTTACAGATGAGGAGGTGGGGTTTCGGGAGGAGGATCCTGCGAGACCCCGTGGCTAAAAGGAGGCCAAGCTCCCCAAATAGTCTTCCTCTGTCCATCCTTCGGTCTCTGTGTTCAGGAAAACCTCTCCCAGAGGACCAGCCTCTCGTGGCTTCCGCGGCAGAAGTTGGTAGTGTTCAAGACTGATCTGGCTCCCAGCTGGGTTTAGTTTGGCTCCCAGCGTGTTGATTTTTTAAAAATCAGATTACTTTCATCAGTTGCCAATAGTTTAAAAATCAGGAAATTTCACGTAAAGATAAGGATTGCCGCCTTCTCTTGAAAAGAAGCTCTAGCCATGTTTGGTCTGCCTGTGGGCACAGCAGCCACGCATGGCAGCCCTCTTTAGATGGGGCCCCAGGCCTCCCCACTCCCTATCTTTACACAACATTGAGGCCAAATGGCTGAGGCCTTTTATCATCATGCTAGCGCTGATACGTTCTCATGGGCTAAGATGATAGTGAAATGCATCTTGTATCTCTTCTATCAAAAGTGGGGAAACCAGATAAATTGAGAGGATACAGTTTTCAAGGAGAAAGGGAGGGAATTCAACCCCTTATGGAGGTGAAGAGGATTGTCTTATGTGTCTCCTGTGTCCTTATCGAGAGAATATAAGTGAACATGTGCCTATGAAACAAACGCTCACATCTCACTCATTTACTTCACCTACTGGTCCCTGAAGGCCAGTGGTTCTCAAACGTTTTGGTCTCAGGACCCCTTTATACTCTGAAAACTTATTGAGAGCTCCAAAAACCTTTTGTTCTACTGAGTTATATCTATAGATGCTTAATCTATTAGAAACTGAAACTGGGAACATTTTAAAGCACAAGACACACAAGCACACAATCCACCAGCCGTCAGAGGGATGACGTCATCACCCATCATGGGGCCTCTGGAAAGCTCTGCCGTCCGCTCACCAGAGAACGAGAGTGAGAAAGACGGGAAACCTCTTAGTAGCTTCCGCCTTGTGGAGCCCTGGAGGAGTCCCCAGACCTTACTCTGAGAACTCCTACTAGACATTTGGGTTTACCCCTGTTTTAAGATTTCATGGAGGAAACTTCCCTGCTGTTGCAACATAAATTCGAGGTCCTTTGAAGTGGGGAAAGGAGAAGAACAGAAAACAAATGTCCCTCACCAAGCTTCCTTGCAATCCCTGGGACACACCAACCCCGCACACCCCATCAAGCACTGGCCCTCCCAAGACAGGGGCCAGTAACAAGCCTCTGACATAGGGTTTTGGCAGCGAGAAAAGACAACAGAGACTCTGGTTTGGAAAATAAGAGCTAGAAACAGCCATTTTATTCCAAGACCATTCACCAAGCGTTGGAGGGCAGCAGGAATAAATAAGAGGGGGGTGGGGACTGGAGCGGCGGGCTGCTCTACGTCCTGCAGCACATCCCACACCTCGCTTTATGACAGCAGCCGCAGCAGAAAACGCAGATGGGGAAGTGGGTGTCTCGTCTTGGTCTCTGGAGCACAGGCTGTGGGAAGGAAGGGCAGTGAGCGGGGGGCAGGCACGGGAAGGCGGGGGAGGCGCGGAAGGGAATCCCAGGGGATCTCACCATCAAGCCAGCTGCGGCTCCAGCTGTGTCCTGGGTCTGGAGGTCTGCTAGCTGTCTGGTCTGTGAAGGCAAAAGGGGAATTGACGCCAGGGCCCCGGCAGAGCTCTCGATCTTGCTCCCACCAAGCAGCTCCTGCCCAGGGGTTGGCGTCCCCTGGCTCAGCTGGAATCCTAGGAGTGGCCTTGCTTTCTGGCCTTTCCTCACCTTCCCACGGGTCGTTCTCCTGCCTACAAACATCCCAGTTCTGTCTCCTTCTCTCTCCACAGCTGCTCACTCCTCCATAGCTCTCTCCGTGGCCTGGATGCCAGCCCCTGCCTGTATCTCACCCCTTACAACCCGTTCCCCACACGTTATTAGTCAGATCTCGGCTTTCCCCGTCTTAAAAGCCTGCAGGGCTTCCCCTGCACTTAGAGGAACATCAGCATCTGCATAGCTGTCCACAAGACTTGGCCTGGCCACCCCTCGGGCTCATCTCCAAGCACCATCTCCTCGGCTTACCAAGCCCTCTGGTCCTCGGGTGCCCCCATCTCGGTCTTGGCTGAATGCCCCCTTCTCATATCCCTCCAGTCATAGGTCAAATAACATTTTCTCACAAAAGAGCCAGCCCTTGAGCCCATCTACAGAAGCCAACCCCCATCATCACTCTCCTACCATCTTTCATGTCATTCACGAATAGCATTTACTAAACACAAGTGTTTACTTGCTTTAAGTTCACCGATTAATTCCCTGACCAGGATGTAAGCTCCACGAGAATATCCTTCTCTCATTGACCTTGTTCACGGCTCGGTCACCACTGTCTAGAATAGGACTTAACACAGAGTAGGCACTCGATAAATAGCTGCGGAGTTAGATCGGGGCCCCAGTCCCTGCCACTCCGTACTCTGTCTCTGCACCTCGAGCAGCTGCCTGTCCCCCTCTCCTTGCCCTGAGCTCTGCCCCCATGCTGAGGTCTCCCGCTGCCCTCAGCTGTCCCCTCGCAGGGGGGCCTGGCTCTCCGTGGCGATGCTGGCTACCCTCCTGGGCCCAGGCCCCGTCTCTCACCTGGGGTGGGAGAACGGCACCACTGGTCAGGCTGGCCAGGAGGAGGAGCAGGAGACAGGTGGCCCAGGTCTGCCTGTTCAGCGCCATCGTGCTGTCCGTCCGGCTGTCCTGCTGTTAGGTCTAGGACTTGCTCTGGTGTCTGGGAGCCCAGTTACACTTGCTTTTATGGGGCCTCCTGGAGGAGGCGGGGATGCTAAGCCCCCTCCCCTTTGGCCCAACTCATTTCCAAGAAGGTGGTGGCGCCGAAAAGGCGGGAGAGATAAGCGGGAAGAGGGACAGGGAACAGGGTTGTGTCACCCTCGGCCAGCAGAGGAGTGTCCAGGAGGTGGGGCAGACGCGACCACAGACACACACCTCTAGCCAGCCACCTGGGAAACACTTTCCCCGACATGATGTCACCCTGTTGATTTCAGAAAAAATTCCACCTTTTGCCCCAGCGGTTGAACGGGTCGATGAGCAGGAATAAGGCGCCTTCCTTCCCCACCCTTCCCTGACCTCCTCATTCACAGGCCATATGGCTGTCACTTGCCAGGCCCCTCAGGGGTTCCCCTCTGAGAGGCAACTCTGTGACAGCCTTGTGCAGGAGTCTGTGTCAACAACAGCCCCCAGCACACGTGTGGGGTCTTTCTTTTTAAGTTACGGAATTTGTTACAATATTGCTTCTGTTTTATGTTTTGACTTTTGGCTGTAGGGCACGGTGGGATCTTAAAACTTGCATCCCCTGCACTGTAAGGCAAAGTCTTAACCACTGGACCGCCAAGGAAGTCCCACGTATGGGGTTTTTCAAGTGTGCCAGAACCTTAAGATGTGGCCTGGTATCTGGGAAATATTCCTGTGAACTTTTGGCCGAAAAAGACAGCGGTGACAGTAACAGCTAACATCTGATGACTGCGCCTGGTGAGCCAGCAGAGGTACTGACTCACTTTTGGGTTAACTCAGCCCATACGACCTATCCTCTGAGCAGCTCCTGCCTGCCCCATCCTGGGCTCTGCTCTGTGTTCAGGGTCCTAGCTGCCTTCTCAGCCACTGACCCCAGGGGCCGGGCTTCCCAGATCCTGCTCCTGAGACAGGAGCCCACCATGCCCACCTGAGACTAACTTTCTTTGCTTTTCAGGAGAGGAACTGAAGGCACTGCCCAAACTCGGTCAGCCAGAGGCAGAGCCAGGACTCCAGCCCGGGCAGCCTGACTGGGGCCTGTGCCCGCATCACCAGGCTTTCCTGCCTCCCAGAAAACATGAGAGGGTACGGTGGGTCTGCTGGACCGGGCTCATACTGGCTCAGTGAGCAGCTCGGGAACATCCCATCCCAACTGCAAACTCAGGGGCATCGCGCCGGCAGCTTGAAACCCACAGTCGCGGGAGCAGTTACACCACAGACATCCGCACATACTACAAACCAGGCTTTTCTTCGGAGGGCTAGCTCCCTGCCCAACACGGGAGCCGAGGCTACCCGACTCTGGCAACCTCATTGCTACCCACGACCTGAACCATCTCAGGGTGCACACGGCCCCGTGGAACAGCAAACTTTGACTTCACAGATGAGCCCTTGGCCATCTTCCCCCTCTGACTCACTCTAGGACCATCCAGCGTTCACCCTACGACCGGAGCCTGGGGGTGATGGTGCCAACGAATGAGTTCTTCCTGGCCCTGAACTGCCGCCGAGGCCCACTCAGAAAGCACAAAAACGGGGGCCCCTGGGAAGGAACGCTGTTCCCTACCATCTGCCTCTCTATTCACTCCACGTTAGGCTCCCCCAGCTGCACACACCCTCCCTCTCAGAGGAGTGGCCAGGACAGGAGACAGGGCTCCTCAGAGGGGAGGAAGAAAGCAGCTGGGGGAATCCAGAAATGGCGCAGGGTGGCGAGTTCAGCCAGGTGATCAGACCAGCAGGCCTAGATTCTGGGAACGGCTGGAGTTGCACAGGGTCTGCGTACTCACGAGACACAGCAGCAGCCCCCAGCACTGCCGGGCATCACTGCGTCTCTGCTCAGGCCAGGTTTCATCATCTACCAGGGCCAGGGGTCACAGCACAGGCGCCAGAGGCACGGTGCAAGGCGACAGGCTGACGGGCCAAGCCTGGCTTCCTGGCCATCTGCCCTCCCTGGGGGTGGGGGGCTCAAGGCCAGGCCCCACCATTGGCTGGTGCAGAGGGAAGGGTGTCAGCCCAGAAGGGTAGGGCCAGGAGCCAGTTCTGTTTTCAGGAACTGGTGACATGGAAGACCCCAGCCTCTCTTCCAAAAACATGGGACACGTCCTTGACCTCGGCCCCCCTGCCCCCACACCACACACACAACACCTGGGGCCTCAAAGACGCATGCATTCCTTAATTCCTCCATCCACACAACCAACAGACTGGGTACCGGGCAGTCCAGGATGGCAGGGACTGGCACAGAGCCACAAACACAGGAGGGAGGCCCTGCCCTCAGGAGCCCTGCACAGACCCCGGATCCCCTCCCCACACCTGAGATGGACAGACACACGGACAGACAAGGCGGGGCCACATGGGGCCAGTTTATTGCAGTTAAATACCTCTCTCTCTCTCTCTATTTTTTTTGTCCATTTTTTCCATAAAGAAAATTAGAACACACTCACACACCCAAAGGGGAGCAGGGTTCCAGAAACAAGAGGTGGGGTGGGACATGGCCTCCCTGCTTAGGTCCAGGCCCCAGGGCTGGCCCCCCAAAGGCTCCCCTCCTTCCCGTAAGCACCCTGTCTCAGTACCTCTAGAGTCCAAGGAGGCAGTGGGGTATGGCAGGGGCTCTGTCCTCCTCCCTCTTGCCTCCAGGCGAGACCACTAGAAGTGCCGGGGCTGAGTGGGGGCTGGGAGAAGGGAGACAGACAGACGGGGGAGGGAGGATATTGTTTCCAAGTTGAGGAGAGTGGTGGGCGCTTATCCACAGAAATGCATTATTTCTCCCCGTTTTTTGTTAAAAATCTACTATAAAAAAACGCAGCTGGGGGAGGGGCGTCTGTCCCTCTCTGTGCTAAGGGCTGGGGAAGGGGACGGCAGGGGCCCGGAGGCGGCCCCCACCGCACGGTGAGGTGGGCGTCACTGCCGGGCGCTCTCGCCCACCATCTCCAGGTTGTGCTGCTGCAGCTGGGCGCGGAGCACGGCGTTCTCGTTCTTCAGCTCCTCGATCTGCCAGACACGACGGGGGACAAGCAGCCAGGGCTGGCTCTCTGCATCTTGGGGGTCCTGGGCACCCCCTCCCCGCCCTCCCGGCCCGGCTGCTCACCTGCTGCCTCAGGAGTTCGTTGTCCATCTGCAGCCGCTCGGCCTCCTTGAAGGTCTCCTGCATGCGCTGGTTGGTCTGGCGCAGCTCCCGGATGTAGTCGCAGGCCTTCGACAGGATGCCTCCTTTACTCTGGGGGTGGGCGTGAGCATCAGCGAGCAGCCGCCCACTGCCCACCGGCTCAGCCCCGACGACTCCCGCCCCCCGCGGTCAGGCAGACGCTCCGCAAGGGGGTCAGGGGACTGGCCACCGCACTGGGGACCGGAGGGCACTCACCGCTCCCGTCTTGCTGTTATCTGCATTACAATCTGGAATGATTTTTGAAAGCTGGACTATCCAGTTGTTGATCTTGTCCCTCCGCCTCCTCTCCACTGCAGCAAGAACAGCAAGAACAAGGCTGTGTTCACAGCACTCCTTCTGTGCCCCGGCGATTCACCTCCCGAGGCAGATGCCATGAGAGCCGAGCCGCCCAAGGTCACACCGCCAGCAAGTGCAGGGCTCCGATCTGAACCCAGGCGGCGGGCTCCGATCTGAACCCAGGCGGCTGGCTCCAGCCCACTTCACATCGCTCCTCAAGAGGAACCCCCAGGTGCCACACGTACCCAAGGGCAGGGTTGACAGCTTGGGGGGGGGGCAGCACGGTTCATTTTGTTTGCCTGCCCAGCATGCTTCCAAAACTTTGAATCAACGTTTAAAAATTAGGAAGCTTCACGTAACACCTGGCCTCTTTTGAAAAATGGAGCTGTGGCCGCAGTAGGCATGTGTTCTTGGGAGGCAAGAACGGGCCAGAGGCCCTTTACACAGGACCCAGGCGCCCCTCTCCAGTCTCCACGGCCCCTGCATTTGATTCTCCCCAGTACTGGGGTCACCCAGGGCTCTGGGCCCCATGATACTGTTTTTCATCTTTAAAATCACAGTCTGACCACGTCTCGCCTCCACTGAAAGTCCTTTTCCAGGGCCCTGGCAGCAAGTCTCAGCTTCCCCAGCTGGCGCTGTGGCTCGCAGCGTCCTGGCTGGTTGGGGCACTGGGTCACCCAAAATACCACGAACCCTATCTTGAAGGCCAGGTTTGACAAACTACTGGCATATTTCGCTTGCAAAGTCCAGATTTGTGATTTATTTCATAAAACACCATAATTTTACTCTGTCTGCTGAGTCGTGGGGCAGCTGTCCTTAAGACAGGGCTCGTTTGTGCCTTCACTCTGTCTTCTCACCTGGCCGGTCATGACCTATGACCTGGGGTCTGCCTGCGAAGCAGCCTGAGACCCGATTTGGGGCTCACTGAGCAAAGCTATCCCAGCCCTTCCTCACCTAGTAATCACACTACAAGGCACTGCTGGGGACACACAAGAAAGCCCAGTTGCCCCTACAACTCTCACCCCCACACTCTCATCCCCCTGCCAGGACAACCCACGGACAAATAAATGCACACGGTGTCTGTAGAGGAGAGGGGACTGCAGGTGGGATTCGGAAAGGAGGGCAGAGGGGTATTTTCTCAGGGTTGGGAGACTGGGGGAGGGGCTCCGGGTGAGAGTGAGAAAGGTAGGGTGGGCCAGAAGCAGACCCCTGACTTATCTTCTCCTGAGGCCAGCACCGCCCCTCGACCCGGCTGCTCCCTCAAAGAACGTGCCTGGCCACCTACAGGCAAACCCAACTGTCTTCTCCTGGCACTTGCTTTTGTCCACTCGCTGCTGACCGGTCCTTCCAAGTGCCCCCTACTTTGGCCTGCATGACCATACCCTCCCACCACACGGACTCGCCTCCTCCCTCGCTCTCCTCTTTCCGCTGAAACCTCCCCCTACCACGATAAGAACGGTGTCTGGTATCGAGCTCTGCCTGACCCTGGCCCCGGGGTCAGTGAGCGCGCAGACCTGGGCCCTAACACGACCGCGGTGAGTGAACCCTCCCAGCAAGGACGGCCACGTCTTCCGGTCTTTGGGGACTCTGTGGCCCCAAGCAGCAGCGGGGCTAAGCGCCTGGCCAGGCCCGGCAGCGCTGGCCACCCCGTCCCTCAGCAGCATGCTCCACTCGTTCTAAGGCTCCAGCTGCGGCGTCAAGAGCAGACGGCTGCTCAGTTCCTTTCTCGACCCTCCCACAGCCGACCCTCCCACAGCCCGCCCTCCCTGAGCCTGGGCACCGCGCTGCAGCTGCATCCCACACACTCCTCACTTCAAGCCACTGGGAGTGGGGATGGGGGGGGTGGGACCGCAGTTCGCATTTGCTTCTTCAAAACTTACCGCCTGCCCTACTGTGTGCAGGGCACTCCGCGAGGTTGGAGTCCACGGTGGACTCAACCTCTGTCCTGCTGGCACTCACATTTCACAGCGTGAAATGCACGCAAACAGGAGATACTGACACCACAGGATTGCGTGCTATCACTGAAGACTGTACCGAGTGCCTGGGGAACGCCAGGGCGGAGGGACACTTTCTGCACAGAGTGGGGTGGAGTGTATCTTCAGAGAAAGATTTAGAAAGCGAACACTTGGAGGGTGCGGGGGGTGGCAGGAATAGACTGTAGAAACAGGTTGTGAAGGCCCTGAATGCCCTGCTATCAGGTCTGGACCCTGTCTTCTCTTCCCTAGGAGTCTAGGCCCTCGAGCCTAGGGCCTTTCTTGGTGATCTGGTCAGGCCTGTGGTTTGGGAGGACCACCTCAGCACAACTGAAATGGAGGAAGACCAGTTAAAACCAAGGCCATGTCTGTTCCTCAGAAGGCTTAAGTCACACCCACACAACACTTAAAACACAATTTAGAAGCGAAATCTGCCAAGACTAATGGAAGAAACGGGTAAATCCACAAATGTAACTACAGACACCAACACACCTCAGTTAATTGACAGGACAAGTAAACCAAAAAATGAGGATAGAAAACCTGAACAACGTCCACCAACTTGACCTAGTTACCACCGACAGAAGATTCCACACACAGCAGCAGACATATGTTCTTTTCAAGCACACACAGAAACTTCCATCAAAATAGACCATATTTGGGGCCATAAATCCCAAAGAACTGAAATTATACACATGGAATGTGTTCTCTGACCACAACAAAACTCACTTAAAAATCAAAAGCTACCTGCAAAATCCATTAACACTTATAAGTTAAACAACACACTTCTAAACAACCTGTGGGTCAAAGAAGAAACCATAAGGAAAACTAGAAATATTTTCGATTGAATGACAAGAAAGCACATATCCAAACAGGACGTAGCTAAAGCAGTGCTGGACTGAAATCTGCAACTGCAAAGGCTTGTATTGAGAAAAAAGAAAGGCTTGACATCATCTTAAAAAGCTGGGGAAAAACCCCTAGCAAATTAAACCCAAAATAAGCAAAAAAATAACTTAGTACAAGCAGAAACCAATGAAATAGAAAAAAGCAACTCACAAGTCAGATTGCACGTTAAGGCCTGGATTTCTGGCTGCTCAGAGGCTCTGGCAGCAGGGGGCCCGAGTTCTGACACGGCAGCAGTGACTGGCGCCGTGAGGCCACCTTCCAGGCAGGACAAACAGGCCCCAGTTCATCGAGGGGATCACCACCCCCTTTCTGCCACACCAAGTATACGGACTCCCTCAGGCCCCTGAAGCATCTGTGGCCCAGAGAGGGGCCCCTGTGGTACCAAGAAATGTGGGAAAGAGGGAGAACGGAGAAAGAGCTGATTCGAGGTCCACTTTGAAACAGCACCTCAGGGCTTGCGGATGTGAGGGAAGAAGGGGTCAGAGTTGAAGCAGCCTGGCTCTCAGGTCTGGCTGGGGTAATCATGACAGGGGTGCCTTTTGCTGCTCTGGAAAAAGGAGGCTTTGGAAAGGAGGAACAGCCGGTTCTTAGACAAGCTGACCGTGAGGTGTTTCAAGGACATCCAGAAATGGAGATTTCGAACGGGCACTTCACAATACGGGTCCGGAGGAGCTCCAGAGAGGTGGAGCAGAAAGACAGCTTTGTGCAGTGCGAGGGCAGGGTAAGCGCTGGGAGGACACCAGGAAGCAGTCTCTCCTCTTTGGAGTCGCATGCTTTTCTGAAGAAAGCGCCCAGTCCCTCTCCCAGAAGAAACGACAAACACCGACAACTGGAGATGGGGTCTTGGGGATACTGACCATCCCTGGGCCTGATGTTTCACTCTCCTGAGGCTGCTGGATGAAGGGGCTGGACCTCAAGAAATACTACCAGCTAAAGCAGTTTCCAAACTTGCCCACTGTGAAGAGTCACCCGGGGAACTTCTTGAAACAGACTCCAGGCCGCCTTCCAACCCACCCATTCAGCACCTCATGAGGACAGCCTGGAGACTGTGATCATTAACAAGCTTCCCAGAGTAACTGCGAAGCCCTGCTCTCAAGAGCAGGCTGGGAAGGAGAATCGGAGCAGGTAGAGCAGAAAGGAACGCTCCCGAAAGGAGGGAACAGGCAGGGTCAGATGCTTGGAGAGCAGACAGGAAAGGAAGCCAGTGGATTTGGCAACAAGGTCATCACGGGTGACCTTAAATGGACCCGTTTTGGTAGAGAAATGAGACAGACTGCCAAGGGTACAGGGCGGCCGGGCAGAGGGTGGGTCCAACACTCTGCAGGTTAGGAGAGAGCGCGCGGGCCGCGGCTGGAGAACAAGGGCAAGGTCATGAGCAAGGCTGATTTTTACAGGATGAGGAAGACTCAAGACTCTGGAGCTGGGTTAATCCAGTGAGAGGCAGAGCGAGGCTCGGGTGGAGGGGGGCTGGCTGGTCTCCTGAGAGCTGTTTGCCGCGGTCTTACCAGGCGGCACACCACCCTGATGGGGGCTCACGTCTCACGTGCTGCACCCTCACCGTGAGCCTCCGGGGCAGTCGTGTTAACGCATCTTTACAGAGGCCCAAAGAGGCGCAGAGACTAAGAACCAGACTAAGGTCATACAACCAACACAGAGAAGACTGCCAAGATAGCTCATCAGACACCCCCCTCAAACCCACCACACCCCAAAACCAAGCTCACACTCACCCCTTCCCTTTACATGAACCTGACCCCATCATGAAACCCTGACTCGTGAAATCCTGATTCTTCAGCCTTGGAAACTTCTCTACAGCTCAGCACCCCCGCAGGCCACTTTCATGCCCTGTCCTGTCTGAGGCCCTCAGCTGCAGTCACCTCCTGTTTTCCTAGCCTCTGGTGTCCCATCACTCTGACCATCCAACCTCTGTACACAACCCCTCTGCTGACTTCCCCTTGAACCAGAATAAAGATCTAGGGATGGGGACCCTGGGAGGGCCTCTGACAGGCCCCACGTGACCTGGCCCTAGCCAGGCCTCACACGACTTCGTCAACTTCCTCTTTCCCTTCCTGAGTCTTCAAACCCAAGTCTGTTCCAGCTCAGGCCTGGGTATTTGCACTTGCTTACCCCTCGCTGCCTGGGACTCCTCCCATTCAGGCCCCTGGCTCAAGCGTCACTTCTAGAGAGGCCTAGAGAGCACACTGCCACCGTAACCCTCCATCTCCTTACCCAGCCTTATCTTCCTTCGCGTGACACACTTATGTTCCCTGACGTCCTATTGTAGCTTTGTGTAGTTCCTGTCTCTTCCACCAGAATGAACACCCTATGAGAACCAAGGTGTCTGTTCCATTATCCGCTGTATCTGAGGCCTAGAACAGGGGCTGGCACATAGTATGTATGTGTTGAGTGAATGCCTGAACTCACTGAGCAGCTGAGATCACAGCCACGTGAGCCCAACCCCCAATCAAACACCTTTAGGGCTCTCGGGACCTCACCCTGACATTCAAGGCCTTCCCTGACCCTCTCTGCTCTCTCCTCCCAAGCTCTCCACACAGAACCTCTGCTATAACCAAACCAACACACCCGAAGCAACCTCACTCCACCCTGCCTTCCTGCGCTTCCCTCTGCTGGACAGGCGCTCCCAAAGGCCACCTCCCTGGGGAAACGTCACCTGATCCCCCAGTCAGCGTTCAGTCACACACCAGCCTGAATTACCCTGAGCTTCCTTGACATTCCAGACTAGGCCCCAGACCTGGCACGGGGCATGTACTGCCCAGCCTGGCGTCCACCTTCAGGAAATATCTGCTGAACGATCGTTATTTGGATGGAAGGGTCCCCTGGACATGCTCTGGCCTCAGCCAGAGACACAGACTACTTGCAGTGTCATCTTCAGATGTGCTCTCTCTCAGACCAGCTACTTCGGGAAGCCAGGCTGGCAGGGGGATGGGGGGGCTTGTGCAAAACAGCAGCCATGTGGGAAGGGAGGTCCAGGTGAGCCAGACCAACCCACTTCCCAAGAGAAGCAGGACGTTCACAGTGAACGTGAAACTTCCCATTTAAAATGCTAGTCACTGATTCAGAGTCACTAGCCAGGATGACAAACCCGCTGCAGCTCACGCCTGCCTATCTGCTCCTGACAGTGACCGTCCCCGCTTCTGCTTTCCCAGCATCCAACAAGCATCTCTCACACACGTGCGGCATGCCCGCCGATCTGGGACTCCAAGCACCGGGCTGGGCTGTGCCCGTGAGGCCCAGGAGCTCCATCCTGACCGTACCTTCATTATGCTGAGCTCTCCTTCTCTCATCACGTGGCGTTCTGGTTCCGTCGATTTTCCTAGAAGAGAATGGGAAAAAATGGGCACGTGTTACCTCCAGCTCATGGGTCCAAACGTTTACTAGGGAGTCAGACTTAAAAATAATCTCTGCAAGACACATCCACATGTAGAGAGAGAGACACAGAGAGAGAGGAAAGAGTATTTTTTTTAACTTAAACTAGAGAAGCAAAACCTGACCAGAAAAGATACCAACTGCCTGCTGTGTACTCAACTGCCTGACTCCCATTCCAGAAAAACCTTCCCTTCCTTGGGTCCCCGCACCAGGCCCTCCCAGTGTCCCCTACTTCTGGGACCAGGTCTCCTGCACATACGGGGAGTAGGGGTGTGTCCGGGGCGCAATTGTCCTCTGCGTTCCTGTCTGAAGCACGTCCTGGGGCGTCATCATGACATAGAACTGGCCTGTAGGGAAAGCGGGGGTTAGTGCTAAAACTAGGGGCAGAGTGAGAACTGGCTGGGGGAGCTTCCCTCCCTGCTAGGCCTGTTGCCTCCCCTGCCTTCCGCCCTGGCCCCTTCCTTCCTTTACCTCCGGCCTGCAAGCTCTGGTCTGTGGTCTGTACGGACACAGCCGTGGTATCTCCCACACTGGACGCTGGGAAATAGGCAAATCGTGCCTCCCCACTGACAGCCTCAGCTGCCGGGCTGCCACCATTGCTGAAGGGATTTTGGATTACAGCCTAGGGAGTAGGAGGACAGAGGCCACCCTTAGCCATCTTTGTTCCCCAATACATCCCCTAACTGCCATTTTTGACGTTTGTGCATTCTCTATGGAGAGTGGAGGAATCCCTCTATGTCTGCCATTCTGCCCTGTGTCTTGCAGCCCTGGAACTTGACAGATACTCAGCAATGACTTGGTGAACCGACCCACTTTTAACTCTAAGAAATTTCCCTGTTACCATGATCCCCATTGCATACACATACACACACAAAATGCCCCACAGGTCTTGTCCCAGGTTTTACTGTGCAGAACAGAGACTTGACCTGAAGGCCTGAAAGCAGCATCTTATTCCCACCTACCCCACCCCCTGGGGCTCCCCAAGAACAGAGTCAGTGTCCCTTCTCCATCCCCCCAGGGGCTGCTGGGCACCTACCAGTGGGAAGGGCGCTGCGGGACCTGGGGGCACAGAGGCAGCAGCGGGGCCGGGACGCTGGGTGGCCCCATCCACACCCACCTGGGTCACAGCCTGCTGCCCCCCCGCGAAGGCAGCCGTAGACACCACGCTGACGGCGCCTGCTGTGTCGCCCTGGCCGTCCAGCTGACCATCAGTCACCTGGACTACGCGGTATGTCACCTGCAGGGGGCGGCAGAGCAGCAAGACCCGCGCTGGGGCCCGGGTAGGGGCCAGGTCGGAGCCCCTCCCAGCCCACCCGCTCTACCGCGGGCTCAGCCCTCCACTTGCCCGCCGGGCTCCGGGCCCGCAGCCTCACCTGTCCTCCATTATTCTCTGTGCGGAACTGGTACTGGATGTTGTGGTCGCCGAACGCCGCCTGCTGGACGCTGGCGATGGCCACCGCCGTCTGCTCCTCCGCCCCAGGGCCGTCCCCGCCTGCGGTCGGAGGAGGGTAGGGGGGGTGGTCAGAGGGGGCGCGGGCCAGGGCTTCCCCCGTGCCCTCCCGGGCGCAGGTCGCGGCCCCGGTGGGCCCCGCGCGCGCTCACCTTCCTGCAGCTCGACGCCCTCCTCTGCCTCGGGTCCCTTGTCGTGACTGCGGGGAGCACGGGAAGAAGAGAGCATCAGGGCTGCCCGCGCCCCCGCCCCTCTGCCCAGGTGCGGGGCCCTCATCCCGCCCGGCCCCGTGTGGGGCCGGGGCAGCGCCGGGCCCGGGGGGCCGGGGATATTCGCGCGGGTGCCCCCTCCCTCGCGGCCTCCATTTTGAGCTGGGCCGGGCGGCCGCTCGGGATCATGGCGGCCCAGTCGCCAGGCCGAAGGGCCAGGGCCGGGGCCAGGGCGCGCGGGGGTGCGGACCGGCCCGGCTCCCTTACCTGGCGGCGGCAGCAGCGGTGGCCGAGGCAGCAGGATCCAGACCCGGGTCCAGCATGTCCATGGGGGGGGTGGGGGCGGGGGGGGCGCCGGGCCCGGGGGGGAGGGGAGGGGAGGGGAGGGAGGGAGGGGAGGGGGCGGGCGGCCGGGGGGGCCCCGAGCCCGGCGCTCACGCCGCGCGGCAGGAGGGGACGGAGGAGACACGGGAGCCGCTCGCGCTGATCACGGGGACAAACAGTGGGGTCATGTGAGGAGGAGATGCCGCCGCCGCCGCCGCCGCCGCTGCTGCTCCTGCAGCCGCCTCCGCCCGCTCGCCCGCCGGCCGGCTCCCGGCGGCTCTAGGCTCCGGGACGCAGAGCAGCCGCCCCCCGCCCGCTGCACGCGGCCCTCGGGCCTCCTTCCCTGAGTAGCCGCCGCCGCGACTTTTTTTTTAACCCGGCCCGCCCTGGATGGCCGCCGCCTCTCCCCCGGCTTGCCGGCTCGCACGTCAGCCACCCGGCCTGGCCCAGTCCGGCGGCGGATCGCTGCTGCAGCCGCCGCCGCTTTCTATTTTTTCCCCCTTTTTTTTCCTCCTTTACTTGAGCTGCGCGCGCGCGGCGGCGGCGGCGCGAGCCCGGGGCCGACGCGCGCAGGGGGAGGGCAGCCCCCGGGGAGCGCGCGCGCTGTCTGTCTCCGATGGCGGGCGGGCGCGCGGGCCCGGGTCTTGGCGGGGCGCGAGGTTGGCGCCACCGTCTCCGCTGCCGCCGCCCGGCACCCGCCGGCGGGCCGCCTGAGTGGAACGCGGGCCCGGATGGAACGCCGGGGGACCCGGAGGAGGGGCTGTGGTCGCCGGGAACGAGGCAGGCGGCGGGGTTTGGAGACAGAAAAGTAGGTCGGGGGGGAGGGGTGGATGGGGTGGAAGGGGAGAGGAGCGCGCACGCGCGCCCCCGGCGGCTGGCCGGAGGTGCGCGAAGGCGGGGGCCCGAGGCGCATGCGCACGTCTGGGCGGGGCCGGGGCGCGCACGCAGGGCGGGGCGGAGCCAGCGTGGGGCACGTATTGCTGGCCGCGGAGAGACGGAGAAGGCAGAGCCGGTCCTTTCCCCCGGGCTTGGGACGCACGTCCCTTGAGAGAACTGGACATGCGGCCTTTTGCAGACACACACAGCCGCTGTCTGGGCTCCCCACCTCGAGCAGCAAAACAAACGCTTCCCTCCAGACTTAGGACTTGTGATCATAAGTTTTATTAGTCTCAGGAGGAGATGATCAATAATCCCTCAAATTTAAAAAAAATGTACAAAAGCTACATACAAAACGTTGAGATTAGACGACTAAACTTTCCCGACTCAGGGCTTGGTTCTGCAAGAGAAAAAGAAAGAAGGATGTGAGCTGGGGAGGACTAGAGAAGAGGGTCCAGGAAGGCTCTTTAGAGCCAGGTAGGGCCGTTCACTCACCTTCTTAAGCCTCCGCTCCCGTGAGGCCTGGGAGTCAGTCTCCGAGTAAGGGGGAGGCGCTGGAGGGTAGTAGGTCTCTTCCTCCTCCTCTTCCTCCCTGTAAGGTCTCCTCCTCTCCACTGGCCCCTTTTTCCTCAAGGCCTCTTCTAGTAGCCTCCCATCATACTGGGCATCCCCGGACCTGGAGCCATCATCTCGAGGGTCCCGGGAGCGGTGGTGCCGAGCCCTAGGGTCAGCAGGAGGGCGGTCTCTAGACCTGAAGTCATCATAGTGGGGATCCCGGGACTGCCTTGAGTCGTCTTGGTCTTGGTCGTAGAGGTCATCGCGGCTGCGGCTTCGGGGGGGTGCATAGGCCCGGCCTCTCCTCCCACTACTTGGGGGAGACTTCCTCCCTGATTCAGCAGAACCGGGCCGGGTGAGGTCATCTAGAGCATCCACAGAACGGGCTCGAGGCCGCCCAGCCCCCAAGCCACTCCCTGGCCGCTCCAGGGGGGGCTCTTGCTCCCACCTCCTGGAACTCCGGGGGGAGTGGTAACCCCATTCCTCATCCCGGATCGGGTTGAGGGCAGGGCCCCGGGAAGGCCGGGATCTCCAGTCGTCCTCATGGAGGGAGGTGACTTCACTCATGGCTGTAGGGAAGGAAGGTGTCACTCACTAGTGAGGGGAAGTCAGGACCTAATGGCAGGAGCCCTGGGGTCCAGCAGTGTCACCCACCTGGCTCATACATTCCCTAGGCTTCTCATCTATTTAGGGATGATCTGTACATTTCACCGTGGCCGTAGTAGGGAATGAGGGATTGTGTGCAGGATTTGGAGCAAGCATCCCTGGGGCAGATATCAGGGGACGTGCTTCCCCCAACCCCCTCAAGAATCCCTCAGACCCCAAGGCTCCTGCTCACCTCGCTCTACACGGCCATTTGGGGGACCAGGTCGAGATGGGTCGAAGTTGGCCAGCTCCTTCTCCATGTAGTACAAGACCCGCATGGAGTCGTCCTGCTGGTTGGCCTGAATCCTATAGCCACTACGGATTTCTAGGGACAGGAGTTGGAGGTGATCAGTTCGGGAGGTTGGATGCTGACCCAGCCCCCTCCCCTACAGGCATGTCCAACCTCACGAGGATTGGTTCTCACCAGAGGTCACGCTGCTGTCTGTGTCACGAAGCAGGGGTACCTGGGAGCTGTGGCCACCAACTGGGGGAGATTGGCTGTCAGGAGCAAAACCCAGCATTCCCAGACCCCTCTCCTCTGCCTGCAATCCCCTCTTCCAGCCCCAGGCCCCTTAATGGCCAAATACCCAGCCTACCCCCTGCCCCAGCTGCTTCTGGGCCCCAAACCCCAACCTCACCTGAGCTATTCCTGTCGAAGTCTCCAGAGTACCCATTGTACAGAGGGCCCATGGGAATCATGGCTGGTGGGGGCGGGGTCTTGGCAGCAGAGAGGTGGCCATAGGTGCTGGGGGCGTAGACGCTTGCGAGGCCTGAGGTGGCAGCTTTGCCTGCAGCATACACTGGGGAGGATACACACAGCATAAGTAGACCCTCAGGGGTCACGTGCCTTCTTCCCAACTGCCCAGCTGAGGAGCTTCCCTAGGTGCTTGGCTGGCTTCTGCAGGGTCCCTGAGGTTAGGGGACATCAGCTTCACTTGAGTCCACACCTGTGCAATTCCTCACAGAAGTTTTAGGACAGGGGGTGCACACGGACAGCCGGCGGCCCCAACCCGGCAGATCAGTATGTTTTCAACTCGGGGTCACCCCCGCCTGGTTCTAGGCTTGACAGCTCAAGAGCAATTCCTCCTCTCCTCTCCACCTTCCTCCCCAGGCAAGAGGTTGGGTTCTGGTGGCTGTTCTGAGGGAAAGTCATGGGCCTAGGCAAGTCGCTTCTTCCCTGGGACTCCAACAGGAAGATGGAGTGGGGAGATGGACTCAGAAAGCTCCCTTCACCTGATTCAGTTGGGAAGCAGACAGCTCAGTGTTCAGCCCCACCCCACCCCTGAAGAGGCCCCTCAGCGGCTCCGTTGATTTGCTCTTTTATAATTAGCTGTGGGAGTTGCTGCTCCAGGAAAGCTCAGCAGCACCATGGCTGTGGCAGAAATAACAGGGCCTCCGGCGGGGAGTTAATGGGACCTCGGTTTGGGGTAACGGGATCTCAGGATGGAGGAAATGCGGCCCTGGGACTGGCATTTGCAGTCCTGGTCGCAGCCGTAATTAGTGGGGTAACTGCAGACTTGTTTGCAGCCCTTGGAGATCCCACCCCACCTGTGAAATGGACTAACACCCACCACCCAAGCAATAAGCAAGAAGCTCTCAACTACAAATGATGAGAGGGAGAGGGGACGGCCAGCACAGGCCTCCAGAGAGCAGTGGATTTCTTTTTTCAGGGCAGCGATGAAGCAGGTTGCCCACCGCTGAGTTCAGTGACCGTAAAATTAGCCAGCATGGACTGAGCTGCGGCCCTCACACACAGCGTCTTCTTAATGCTCACGACACCCCAAGCCGGGGGGACCTTGCAGAGAAGGAAACCAGCTGCTTGTCTGAGCTCACATGGTGTGAGCGGCAGGGCTCTGATCTGCATCCTGGCCGTGGGTCATTACCAATGCTGACAGCAGCGATGTCCAGCAGCTTGTGGGCATGGAACACCATGTAGGCCAAACCCTGTGCTAAATGCGGGACACAACAGTTCACTGGATCCCGACTCACCCTGTACAGCGGGCTCTACTGTGGCCCCATTTTACAGAGAAGGAAACTGGGGCTGAGAGGGGATGTCATCCACTAGGCTTCCCAACAGGTAAGGTGTCCAGCCAGGCCTCAAACCTCCACCTGCCCAAGCTTGCAACCCTGCCTATTTTACCCCGGACTGTGTTACACTGGAGTTACGGCATGTGGAAACCTTAAATGTAAGGATGCCGACACACATCCATCTGAGCTACCTGGGTAATTTTTCCACCACCTGTTCACTCTTGGCCTAGAAATGAGCAGGTGCCAGGAGAGGGGCAGGTCTGTCCCTCTTTTGGTCTCTCATAGTCCAGGTGCCCCTAACATGTAAAGTTACTTCTAGCTGCTGGCGTCACCTGTTCATCAAGCAAAGATGTGGTGAACTCGACGACAACAAAGGAAACGATGAGGTGTCCTCACTGAGAACTAGTAGGGATGTATGCTTTCATGGCCCACTTTCAATACAAGGAACAAGAGAGCAGAGATGTCTGAATATAAAAAAGTGGCCAGTGTAAACTTCCACGTCAGAGTTGATGAAAATAGTCATGGAAACTTCCCGACAACTGAGTGCAGAGGTGCTGGTTCACCCAGACGCTCGCTCTCTGGAAGGCAACCAGGGAACTGGCAGCGCTGACCTCCCTGCGATAGGGGAACGGGGTAGCAGGAGGAGACAGACTCTCTTCCTTTCCTCCCTCCTGTTTTGTTTGCTGCTTCTCCCTCCATCTCCGGTCGCATGTCTAAGCCCAGGCCTGCAGGCACCCACTCTTAGGCACTAGGTGTGTCCTTGAGCAGCATCTGTGGGAAATCCAGAGTGCTTTGTGTGGATGTGGGTTGCTAAAAGGCGCTTAAGTTTGGTGGAGTTGTAAACCTTGTTTGGTTGCTTACCTTTTTCACTTAGATTTTGGTTTTGTTTTTAATTTTTTTTTTTGGCTGTGCTGCGCGGTATGTGGGATCATAGTTCCCCAACCAGGGATCAAACCCGCACCCCCTGCAGTGGAAGCGCGGAGTCTTAACCACTGGACCTGCAGGGAAGTCCCCCAGATTTTGTTTTTTAAAAAGAGTCTTACTTGCTGGTGAATAATGTTCTGTGATACTGGAATTCTTTTTTTTTTACCACGTGCATAAATTATACTTTCAAAAGGAAAGACTCAAAATAAATGAAAAGTGAAAAATAAGTGAAGAGTTGAAGTATGTAAAGGATAATCTAAAACAGCATGTCCTACTTGGCCCACGTCCTCCCCAGTCGCTCCGCTCATAACCTCCAGACCCGTGAGTGGCACTGTGCCGGGAGACAGGCACATGGCCACGTCCTCTCCTTGGACCCAGGAGGGAGGCCGAATGGGGGTGGCCACGTGAGGGGCGAGGGGCACTTACGGGCCTCTGGGCAGCAGCACTTCTCCGGGCAGCAGGGGCACCTGACGTAACAGCAGCAGGTGTGAGGGCAGCACTGACACCAGCAGATGCCCAGCAGGAGGAAGACGAGGAAGACAGCCAGGCAGACCACCACCACGAACAGCCAGTCTGCAGAGAGACGAGAACCGGCCATGAACCAAGAGGCCTCGGAGGGCACAAGGACGTGGGCACTGGGGGGCAGTTCAGAGTGGGGGTGGGGCGGGGGCTGTCTGGGAGGCTGCAGCCCTTGCTGGAGTCTCCACACCAGGCGCTGGGGCACAGCCGCAGAGGGTCGCCCGCTCCTCTACAACCGAGGCCAGCCCCGAAGTCAGGGAACTTGCCCCGGGCTCATGTAGACAAGGCAGTCAACGCGAGGCAACCCGGCCAGAGCGAGATGGGCTGACGCCTTGAGAGGTGACAGAGAGCCAGCTGCCCAGATCCTGACCCCCAGAAGAGCACAGCAGGCACCAGTCACAGGAGCCCCCTGCCTACACCCCAGGCCCCTCGTCAGCCATCCCAGCCCACCCCACAGCCCGGAGCCAGGTCACTAGATGCCCGAGAGTCAGAGTCAGGCAGAGTTGTTAGTGGAGTCCGAGTGAGCGGCATTTAGGGTAGGGGAGAATACTTAGAAGCGACACGTGGTGTGTGGGGGATTCCACCCCCGTACCTTCCATGGGCCCCGCCTGAAAACCAGGTAAGAGCTCAGCCACCCCCGAGGTCCTGCCTGGAGGGACAAAAGAGACACAGATTATGCTGGCCAAGGCCAGCCCAGGCTGCCCCTGCCCTGAAGCCCAGTTCCAGGCTCATCAGGGTGGAGGTGTGCCCTGCAGAAGAGGTGGGGCCAGTGGCCTGCGAGGGTCCTAGCACGCCGCTCCTGCCCCCCACCCCCACCCCATGTGGGTGCTGTCTTCCAGAAGGCCTCCATTCCATGATTCACTCCCTCTCCCACCACGGAGGATTCGAATGCCCAGAAGGGTTCCAGTACATATCCCATGGGTTCTGACGTTTCCACCTCAGTTTGGGACTCCCATCTCTTCCACACACATGGGTCCTATCGCCCCAAGGGGTTCCATCCTAGGTGAGAGGGGCAGTCCCTGCCCCATCAGGCACAGGAGGCACAGTGCACTAGGGCCCATGAAAATGTTTTCACTGTTTTTTAAAATCTGAAGGAAAAAATATAACAATACCAAATATGTAACAATTAATTGTCTTTATAACAACACGATCACAAAATACAATTTGTTTTTAATCCAGAGGAAGAGGCCCTTGAAGGCAAAAGTGCCCACAGCCCATAAAAGTCACAGTATGGCCCTGTTCTCTGCCCACTGGGGTCCCCTAAGCAAGTTTCATGCCCCAGCTAGCGCCTCCTTTAGGTGCCACCCGTCGCTCTGTGCCTCACGAGTGCTGTATCTCAGGGACATCCACACCCCCGGCTACACACCAACAAAGCTCTATCCAGAGCTCGGCACCCCATGCCACACGCCGCCAGGAGGAGGTTCTAGCATATAAACCAGCAGCTCTCAAAGTGTGGTCCTATCCAGGCCAAGCCACTCTCCTGATAACACTAAGCCACTGTCTGCCCTCCTCACTCTCCTCCGGTAGAGGGGCGGCAGGGGAGTTTTCCAGAGGCTCCAGCACATGTGATGTGATTTGTTGTCATGGCAATGGGTTGTGTGCTTGTGTGCCAGTTTCAATTTGTAATATGTTAAACGATTATAAACATAACCCACAAAAACTTAAAACTTCTTCGAGATCCTCAATAATCGTTCAGAGTGTAAGTGGGTCTTGCGACTAAACTCTGAGACATGCTGATGTAGACTGTGCATTTTACCAAGGATCACAAAGAGTTCTCTGGGTCACCGGTGCATGCATTCTGTCACCCAGACGTGAACGCTGTTGTGTGATCTGAGTACCCAGGAGCGTGCTCCTCCATCACGTGTGCGCGCTCACACATGCGTGACCTTGCATCATATGTGTGACGATGGCAATGTGTGCCCCGGTAGCATCTCACATATAGCACACGCCAGGCGGGACTATATGTGTCTGCTGAGAACAGAGCCTCTGGCTAAGGGCAGTATCCCTTCCACAGGCGGGGGCTGCTCGCGGGTACCCCAGCCTATCCCCTGAGCTTGTACAGGCAGCCGCGCGTAAGGGGAGCACTAACTAGGCAAGCCACACAGCGCCATCCCAGCAGGGCAGAGGGCCAGAAGCCTCCTCCCAATTACACGCACCATCCTCGCTCACTGGTCATTTCTGTATTTTTAAAAACTGAGACTGGGAAGAGGTAGAGTCCCCATTTCTCCACTCTTAGGTTGGCTCTGGCTTATTTGAAATGTTGTGGGGGGGGGGATCCCTGCCTGGGGTGCAGGGTACAGATAAGCCCAAGTGACTGGTGGTGCTGTGAGGGGAGAGCAAAGCAGGCGACAGAGCCCAGAGAGTGAGCTGGCGGGCAGAGGGCAGAGACGGAAGTGGCAGAAGAGGCCCCGACCCCGTCCCTCAGGGCTCAGCCCACTCACCGAGGACGATGAGCTCTGCGTAGGCCTCGTTGTTCCCCTGGAGGTCCTGGGCCGAGACCACGGAGCAGTAGTACACACCACTGTCCCCCCAAGCCGTCTGGTCAAAGGTCAGGTCGGCATCTGCGTCAGGAGGACACATGTGAAGGCACCACGGGGGAGGGGCACCTGATGCCGGCAGCCCCCACCACGAGCACATCGGGAAGCGGGCTGCAGATGGACCGGTGACAAACCACTTGTACCCAGGGTGTGCCAACTCGCAGGCTCTGTCCTAAACGCTTAACATGGGGAATTTCAAGAAGTCTGTGAGGTGGGATTCTTATCTTTCCTGTCCCATAAAGAAAAGAGGCCTGGTGAAATAAATGATGAGCTGTACAATTTTGGCAAAAACTGGGGTGGGGCTGGGACGGTCTGACTCCAGAGCCAGCACTTCGAAACTTAAGCCTTCTTCTGTCCTACCTCTCAGTGCAAAAGGCAACTCCCCAGCAGAACCACCACGGAGCCTAGCGCAGACCCCGGGTCCTGGGTCCTGGACCAGGAGGCAAAGATACACAGGCCAGATTCCAGGAATCGGGAGCTGCCCAGGCTTGAGAAGGCGGGGCTGTGAGGGAGAGACTTAGACCAGTGCCCTCGTCCTCCAGCCACCATCGGCCCCCACATTCCAGGTCAGGCCCAGGGCTTGGGGATGCTCCCGTAAAGCGGCCCCGGGCAAGGAGCCTGTTAATTACACCAGTAATGAAAGTGTCTGCACATCCGGTTTCCTCTCTACTCCTCAGGCCCTAATTAGTTAAATCCCTTCAGCCGTTCACCAGAGCGGGACAGGGTGCGGCCCGCTGGGCAACGCCACCTTAGGCCCGTGGAAGACAGGAGGTAGGAAGAGGCCGGCAATGAGCAGCTTCCCAGCCTTCCTCCCCAGCTGCCCTGGCTCTCTGGCTCCCGCAGACCTGTCTACCACCTTGCCCCACGGACCCCTGCCCTTCCCCAGGACAGCTCCGGGGGCAGCCGCTGTGTGTGTGCCCTGGTCCACAGCACCTGGGCATCAGTCAACTGCCAAAGGAAAGAAAGAAGCAGAGCCTTGTTCCTTCTCTGGAAGGAAGACCTCATGTCCATAGAGAAACCTCCTTTCAACATGGGCCTTACCCTGGCCCACCAGGCCCGTGGAGCGATCTGGCTGCTGGTTACCCCACCAGCCTCACGCCTCCTGCTCTCCTTCACTCACCAGACTCCACACGCTGGCCTCCTCACTGTCCCGCCACATGCTGGGCTCACACTGCCTCGGCCTGCGCTCCTGCTGTTCCCTCTGCCTGGCTCTGTGTCCTCAGGCCCTCAAGGGGCTGGTTCTACCCTGCCTGCACAGCTCCCCTGCCCGACTGCCGAATTGTATCAGCCAGCTTAGGGGCTGACTGGCTGTGATCCCATCCACAGGAGAATGTGGGCTCCAGGGAAGCAGAACCTGGTCTGTCTCAGTCACTGCCGAATCCCCAGGGCCTGGCCAGGACCTGGAAATGAACCCCTTCCTGCCCTGTGCTGACCTTCTTTAGTGTCCTGGGCACGTGGCTATATTCAAATAGGCGCTTGACACAGTCATTCAGGATTCGACACATCCAATGTTCCTGAGGCACCTGGTGTACTAGAGAGCAACAGTTCTCAAAGTGTGATCCATGAAACCTGGGGTTCCCCAAGACCTTTCCAGGGGATCCCTGAGATCAAAGTTATTTTCATAATAATAGTAAGATATTTGCCTTTATCACTTAATCTCATGAGTATAGTATGGAGTTTTCCAGAGGCTACATGTGTGTGTTATCACAGTAGATTGAAAGCAGAAGCAGCTTGGAGAATCCAGCTTCTATTCAGCCAGACTTTAAGATGTGCAAAAATATATAAGCAATGCCATACATTGTCATTAAAGTCTTTTGTTTTGGAAAATGTAGTTATTTTTTCATAAAAGTATGTTATTTATACTAATCTACAGAGTTTAATATCATCATTAAAAATTTTTTTTAACTTCTCAGTTTTCTAGCTGTAAAAACAAAGCTCTTTGAGGACCTCAGTCATAAAGAGGGTGAAGAGGCCCTAAGACCCACATGTTTGAGAACCACTGCTATAGAGGACAGATAAGAATCCCTGCCCTTACAGGGCTCAGATCCTAACTGGGAAAGAGAGACAAATAAAAAATTAAACATGTTGAGGACCGGATGGTGATAAGTGGTACATAAGTCAGGCAGGAAGTGCCTCCGTCGTGGAGGTGGGGGCTGTGCAAGTTTAAGTGACCGGGAAGGTAGGGTGACCTTGGGTGCAGACACTCCCCTTCGTGGTCACACATCCAGCCCCCAGTTATCGATCTCTTACTATGTGCTGGGTCCCTCTGCATACGTTCTTTCATGGAAACATCCTGAAACTCTAACCTACATTTGCCCAAATCCTCCAGATTCTCCGTGATCGCGGCCCATCACTTTTTCCACTTGTATCTTTAAATCACTCTAAACACCCCTCCCCAAAACCAGAGCCTGAGAGTAGGGCCCCACCCAAAGCTGGAGGTGGGCGGGAAGGCAGCCCCTCCACAGCAAGAGCTCCTAGGCCAGGAGCTGAAATCCGGGCTCCTGAGGGCTGGATCTGGGCCTCCATGCGTTTTGTTTGGCCTGCATGATGTTTTCAAAACCTATGAAAAATATGGCTTTCCGGCTTCTTTTGATCAGCCCTAAGGCCTGGGCCCACCTCCTTCCTGCAAGGCGCACCCTGTTCCCGGTCTACGCCTGGTCCTGACATCACCTGGGCTGGGTATTGCTCTAATTGTTTTAGGTGCAGGGAGAAAATGTCAGGTCTCCTGTTGGGAACAGGAGCTGGGCTTTCCTCCACCTCCCTGTGTGGTTGTTGCCCATCCACACACAGCAGAGGCGGCCCTCGTGATCTCAGGGGTCCCATGTGCTCTCAGGTCCAGCGCTACTGAGTTGGGGGCACATGGGTCCCAATCAGCTAGAAGAGGTAGAAACAGGGCCCCAATCCAGGCGCCCACATCACCCAAAGCAGGGAAGAACAGAATGGGAAGCAGGACCCACCCAAGCTGCGGGACACGACTCTGGTTTTCCCAGAAAGACTTTCACTTTTAAAACCTGGGCGCTTTGTGACCCTAGGAATGCCAAAGGGAACTCTGCTTTTCTCCATCCTCAAAGCTGAAATGGAGGAAGCTCCCATGGCTACTGGGCTTCCTGAAAGGACACACGCACAATGGATGTTTATAAACTGTAGCCTGTATCAAACACGGGCCCAAGTCAAGGCAACTTTAAAGACCTGGGCCTGTGGGGCCTCTGGAGCAGGAAGAATCTGCCCCAGATAGAGCCTGAAGGTCACTCGAGCTCTGGACTCAGCAAAGGGGGCAGGTTTCCAGCCAGCCTTCAAGGGCACTCTCAGAATTGGAGTTGTCCTGACAGGGCTGTCAGGTCATACCTAGTCCAGGCTGGAGAAGTCCCTGGATTATGGGGTAGGGGCCTATACAGGTTGAACCCCCAAGAAGTCTTTTATCCGCAAGAACAGCAGGATGCTTCTGGCTGAGCTGCCCATGGAAATTCAGGGCCGGCAGGGCCAGTGCCTCCCAGGAACAAGACTGACATGCTGGGTCCCTGCCCATGGTCTAGACAGAGAGTGGGAAGGAGTGTGCTCTAAGGCCTGGTCTCTTGGGGTCAGCAAAGGGATGCCCCCTTCCCTCCTCTGCCCCCGTGCCCATGATTGAAACTCTAATCCCTGCTGAAGCAGGTGAGCCTTCATCCCTCACCCACTGCTGCCCGTCACCCTCCTCTCTCCCGCCAGGTTCTTTAGGGCCCAGTCCCAGTTCCTCTTCAAATCACATTCGCAGTGGCCTTAAGGTGTGAGCCCCCAGTCATTATCACATATCACCCAGGTCTGTTTCCTCTGCGGCACTTTGCAGCACTCTCTGAAATTCTCCTCCTCTTCCTTTATCTGCTTGTTTGTTGTCTGTCTCATCCCACAAGAATATCACCTCCTTGAGGGCAGGGATCTTGGCTGTCCTGATCACCCCTCTAGCCCCAGCATCTACCATAACTTCCGGCACTTAGAAGATGGCCCGATAAATGCCAAATGAATGGAATGAACGACTTCCCCACCACCCCTTACGCAGTCCCAACAGGCACCTCCTATCAGAAGGGAGCGTTACGGTGAAGGACAAGGGCTCTCAGGGCTGCCTGGATTCAAGTTCAAATCCCACCTCCAGCCCTTTACTGACTGCGCACCAAGCCGAGCCCCTTGATCTCTCTGTGCCTCAGCTATCCTGAGTGTAAAATGTGGGTGTAAAGTTACCTGGCAAGTTGTAGGCTTTCTCCATGAAAAACCTCACCCCCTTGGTTCGCTCCTGTTACCTCCTCAGTGAGTTCTTTGCTGACCTCCCTGGGCAAGCAAAGGGGTTACTAGCTTGGAGACTAGATCCAAAGTGGCTGACTTTGAATCCCCCCCAGCTGTGTAACCCTGTGCAAGTCACTCTACCTCTCCCGGTCTTTGTGAAATGACAATAACGGAATCTACTCACTCAATTTCTGTGGTCTAAATGAGTTAATCCACCTCAACCTGGATCAGAGCCTGGCACCCAGGAGGCCCTTTACAAGTTGTTCCTTATATAAATGTTACTTCTTATTGCTGATATTATTAGTATTATTATAGAACCCCTCCTCTCTCTCCATTACTCACTTTTCTTTATCTTCAAGCACATACTATCATGTGTTGTGTTTATCTTGTCTCCCTCACTGGAATTCAAGCTCCAGGAGGGAAGGGATTTGATGCTTTTGGTTACTGCTGTATTTCCAGGGCCTCAAACGGTGCCTGGTGTATGTGAGGCGCTCAATAAATCTCTGCTGTTAAATAAAGGGATGGATGGATGGGTAGAAGGAAGGATCCCTCCCTCTGTCAATCCCTTCAGGAACTGGCACTGACGAGCTTCCAGATGGGGACTCCAGGTTTGGCATGAGGATGCCAGAGCCACCACCCAAACCAGCCTCATCGCATCCCCCGCCTTCCCCCTCCCCACCCCACGTACTTCCCGTGATGGTGATCCTGCGGCCCTGGTAGTAGTCTCCCAGGGTCACGGCATTGCCCTGCTTGGTGGCCACAACCCTGACGGTGCGCACGCTGTCCTGGCACTCCACGTAGGGGTTGTAGCCCGGGTTACCAGCTGCCAGCTGGGCGTTGAGCTGGTTGTCAACACTGGCTGGGGAGAAGGCATCAGCGATGCGGTCCCGGCAGAAAGACTTGTACTTCCAGATCACGATGGGCGCTGTGGGGGTCGTGGTCGACTGGTAGGTGCAGGGCAGGGTCACGGGTTGGAACAGGATCACCACGTGGTAGGGGTCTGACACAGTCACCTGGATGGCGCTGCCGGGGGCTGAGGACAAGGAGAGAGTCAGCAGAGGGACGGCTGTGAGCTCAAGGAAGTGTTTTGGCAGGAAAGAGCAACATCACTTGTCACCAGCCTGACATTTACAAGTGTACGGTTCTACAGAGCGCCTGGCACACATTGTTCCTTAATCCCCAAGATGGGTGAGGTAGCTCCGTATAATCATGCCCATTTTATAGACCCAGGGGGCTGAAGTGGTGGGTGCAAGGTCACCCGGCCAGATTCCTTGGAACATGCCGTGCATCCCTCTTCCCAGAGGGCGGCCTCGGAACCGCCCCAGCCCCCTCTTCCCTTGGCCATTCTCTCTCGGAAAGGGCCTGTCTGTGGCCTGTACGGGCAAGCCCACATGGCCCCCCACAAAGCCCACAGTGCTCAAGGCCCCCCTGCAAGAACAACTACCAAGTGATCCAAGTTACTCCAGGTTTTGTGAATTGGGGGGGGGGGGGGGGGGGGGGGAAGGAGGGTTCTGAAGTTGTTTTGACTGCTTTGCGGTACAGTAGCTAAAGCCTCCATAATGTCTCCACCAAACTCCCACCTCACCCTACCCAAAGCCATCCCAAATGAACACGCCGAAAGTGCTTGCTGAAGGATAAAGTCCCCCTGATACTCCCACCCAAACAAACATCAGATCCAGAAGATGATTTCCAACAAAGTCCATAAGTCCATTCCACCAGACTGTTACGCACAGATACTTCGGACATGGTTGGGTAGGGGGGTGGGGAGTTTCCCATACCACACCCACCCGACGCCTGGGCGCTGTTTCTGGATCTCTCCCCCACTAGGAATCTTCTGCTCCAGCCCTCAAATGCCTTCTCCCCGTTACCGCAAGACTTAGAAATCTTGGCGGGCTACCGAGTCCTCATCCCGGACTTTCCCAGTGATCGGGTGGTCCTTCACCCCTACCCCACAAAGGGTCCCATTCTCCTTGCCGCTCCCGGATTCGCCGTCCCGGGAGTTTCACTTCCTGTTATCTCTGAACAAGGGCGGGGGAGCGCGCTCACGCACGAATAGGGAATTCCTCTCACTCTGGCACACAAGGGATCTCCGGAGACCTTGAGGACCAGGAGGTCTTAGTCTCTGCGCTCCCCCTCCCCCAGTTCTCCTGCCTCCTAGGCGGTGAGGAATTCCATCCATCGCCCTTCTGTAGTGCCCTCCCGCCGTTCCGCGGCACCAGGGGCCCCGCTCTCCGTACCTGTGCACAAGGTGCTGAGAAAGAGCCACACGAAGACGACCGCGCCCCAGCCCGGGGTGGCCGGGCAGGAGCCCAGCCTCCCGATGAGGCGGCGGCCCAGAGGCGCCATCGCAGCGGTCTGGGCGCGGCGGGCCCGCGCGTCCCCTCCCAGGTACCGGGAGGGTAGGGGGCGCGGCGCGCACCAAGACTGGGAGGGGCGCCTGCTCCTCCCCTTCCCGATTCCGTTCCTTGCCCCTATTCCAAGCTCACCCTACCCTTGTTCTAGGATTTTAACTAGAGGAAACATCGTGGATGAAGAGCACGCTTCCAGCTTTCGGGGAGAAATCTGCTTGACCCACTGTGGCTCTCCGAGTCACTCCACCCCCCGTGGCTCTGGGGAATGGATCGGCCCAGGTACACAGGGTGAGAACGGAGGGCAAGGCTAGGGGGTGGGCGGCGGGGAGGGGCTCCTTCACCTCCCTCCCCGGAAGTGGGCTGACCCAGGTGCGATCCGGCCCCGAGGGTCGGAACCAAGTGACCAGCCCGTCGGGAGGGCGCCTGCAGACTAGGGATGCCGTCCGGCCCCCTCCTGCTCAGGTCATGCCGAGCGGGGTCTGAATCACGAGAACCGAGACACAACTGGGATGATTCACCTGTTGAGGGAGGCGGGCCCCACCGCGCACCTGTTCCCTCTCTGCCCACACCCCTCTCCCCAGCTGGCGATGGACCCGCCTAGGTACACCCTGCGGGGAGGGGCGAGTCTAAGCGAGCTTTGGGCTGGAAGGGGCTTGTTCGTAGCGCCTGGCTCTTCCACTCGGCCTCGGGGTCCTCCCGGCCGGGTGGACGGAGGCGCTGCCGTCCTCTCGCGCTTTCCACTTAGGTGATATAAAGAATCAAGCGAAGTTCTTGGAAAGGAAGGCTGCCCCTTAGGGACCCCCGACGGGAATCGGGCCCAGAAAAAGTTAAAGTTCTACTTCGGACGTTTTCTCCGCCTTCCCTCCCCCCATTCCTAACTCTTGGTTTGGCCCCTAGGCGTTCATCGCCCGAGGTCTGGCCTCCGGAAACTATGGCTCTTAAAGGGGCCGAGCGGAGGCGCGGGATTAGGCACGGGTTTCCGCCTAAGGATTCCTAGGGCCTGGGCCACCTGCGCCGAGGGCGGGATGGGGCGGGGCCAGGCACGCGGAACGCTAGGCGCTCAGCGGGGCTCTGCTGCCCCCCGATGGCGGCTAGGGGAAGCGCGTCCTGGGGAACGCGGAGCTTCTGAGGAGAATCCCCGGAGGTCGCAAGCTGGTTACTGGGTTAGGTAGGTACCCAGGGATGTTTTGTTCGACCGCATCCTGCTAAAACCCAAGTTGGATCACGACCCTCTGCTCAAAACCTTCCCGTGTCTCCCCTTCCCGGCAGAAATCAAAACACTTACAGTGACCTGATCCCTCTCTGACCTCACCACTCTCCCCCTGGCTTGCTCAGCTGGCCAACTCAGCGGTCGGGAATGTGCCTCTCACCCTCCTTCAGGCCTCTTGCCCTCACTACTTCCTCTGCGGGAATACCCCTCCCTCAGATGGCCATCTGGTCCTCCATCTCCTTTATGGCTTTCCTTAAAGGGCACCTTTACAGTGACACCTTCCCTGATCACTTTTTATAAAATTTCAACCAGGTCACATCCCTCCCCCACCCCCCACTTTTTTGTTGTTGTTGTTCTTGTTCTTTTGTTGTGGTAAAATATACATACCATAGTAGTACTCATGTTAACCATTTGCAAGCATACCAGTCAGCAGCAGTAATTACATTCACATGGCTGTGTACTCATCGCCACTCTCTATACCGTAATCTATTTCATCACCCCCAATAGAAACTCTGTACTTATTAAACAATAACTTCCCATTCCCACCCACCTCCAGCACCTGGTAACCTCTGTTGTACTTTCTTTCTTTCTTTTTTTAAAGGTTTATTTATTTATTTATTTATTGGCTGCGTTGGGTCTTCGTTGCTGCACACGGGCTTTCTCTAGTTGCTGCAAGCGGGGGCTACTCTTCATTGTGGTGTGGAGGCACCTCATTGTAGTGGCTTCTCTTATTGTGGAGCACGGGCCCTAGGCACGTGGGCTTCAACAGTTGAGGCAGATGGGCTCAGTAGTTGTGGCTCACGGGCTCTAGAGCGCAGGCTCAATAGTTGTGGCGCACGGGCTTAGTTGCTCCGTGGCATGTGGAATCTTCGAGGATGGGGCTCGAACCCGTGTCCCCTGCATTGGCAGGTGGATTCTTTACCACTGCGCCACCTAGGAAGTCCTGTTGTACTTTCTTTCTCTATCAAATTGCCTATTCTAGGTACCTCATATGTTTTCAAGGTCCATCCACATTGTAGCATATATAACAATCAAAATTTCTGTCCTTTTTATGGCTGAATAGTATTTTCGTTTTATGTATATACCACATTATATGTATCCATTTATTTGTTAGATACTTGAGTTGTTTCCACCTTTTGGTTATTGTAAATAACACTACTGTGAACATTGATATACAAATACTTGCTTTCAGTCCTTTTGGATATATACCCAGGAGTGGAATTACTAGGTCATGTGGTAGTTCTGTTTTTAAACTTGAGGAATTGCCACATTGTTTTCCATATCGATGCACCTTTTATATTCCCTCCAGCAATGCCCAAGGGTTCACAGCCTCACCAACACTTTTTTTTTCTTCTCTTTTCTTGATTATAGCCATCCTAGTTGGTGTGAAGTGGCATCTCATCAGGGTTTTGGTATGCATTTCCCTAGTGACTAGTGCTATTGGACGTCTTTTCATCTACTTGTAGGCCATTTGTATATCTTCCTCGGAGAAATGTCTATTCAAACATTTGCCCATTTTTGAATTATGTTGTTTTGTTTTCTGCTGTTGAATTGTGTTTCTTTTTATATTCTGAATATCAATCCCTTGTCAGATATATAATTTGCAAATATTTTTCCCTGTTTTATCGATTTTTTTTATTTTTTCACTTTCTTGATAGTGTCCTTTGAGTCACAAAAGTTCTTAATTTGATGAAGCTCAGTCTAGTTTTTCTTTTGTCGCCTGTGCTTTTGGTGTCATATCTATGAAAATGTTGCCATGTCCAGGGTCATAAAGATTTTCTCTAGTGTTTTCTTCTAGGAGTTTAATAGTTTTAGCTCTTAAGTTAGATCTTTGATCAATTTTGAGTATATAATATATGGTAAGGGTCCAATTTAATTCTTTTGCATGTGGTTATCCAGTTTTCCCATCACCATTTGTTGAAAAGACTGTCCTTTACCCAGTAATTGCTCTTGACACCCTTGTCAACAATCAATTGACCATATATGTAAGAGTTTATTTCTGGGTTTTCTATTCTATTACATTGGTCTATATGTCTACCCTTATGCCAGTACCATACAGTTTTAATTACCATAGATTTGTAGTAAGTTTTGAAGTTGGGAAGTATGAATCCTTCAACTTGATTCTTCTTTTTCAAGATTGTTTTGGCTGTTCATGGCCCTGTGCAATTCTATATGAAAGATCTGCTTCCATTTCTTTGAAAAAGGCTGTTGGAATTTTGGTAGGCACTGTGTTGAATCTGCAGATTGCTTTGGGTGGTATTGACATTGTAACCATTTTAAATCTTCCTATTCATGACACAGAAATGTCTTTCCATTTATTTAAATATTCTTTAATTTCTGTTAGCAGTCGTTTGTAGTTTCAGCATAGTTTCACAAGTCTTTCACCTACTTGGTTAGATTTCTTCCTAAGTATTATTCTTTTAGATGTGACTGTAAAGTGAAATTATTCTCTTAATTTCCTCTTGGTGTTGTTCAATGCTGGTATGTAGAAACACAATGGATTTTTGAATGTTAATCTTATACCCTGCAACTTTGCTAATTTCATTTATTAGTGGATTCTTTTTTTATTTCCTATAGGTAGGATCATGTCATCTGAGATTAGGAATAGTTTTACCCCTTCCTTTCCAATTTGGGTACCTTTTACTTATTTTTCTTGTTTGATTGCTGTGGGTAGCACTTCCAGTACAAAGTTGAATAGCAGTGGTGAAAGTAGATGTCCTTGTCTTTTTCCTGGTCTGCGGAGGAGAGCATTCAATCTTTAACCATTGAGAATGATGTCAGAGATGGGGTTTTGTTTATAATACCCTTTATTATGTTGAGGAATTTTCCCTCTATTCTTCGTTTCCAGGAGTTTTTGTCATGAAAGAGTGTTGTATTTTGTCAGATGCCTTGTCTGTATCAATTGAGATGATCACATGATTTTCCCTCTTCATTCTATCAACATGATGTCGTCTTACATGGGTCAGTTTTCTTGTGTTGAAGCACCCTTACATTTATTCATAAATCTCACTTGGTCATGACTTCTGCCATTTTTCTATTTGTTTTCTATATGCCTTATAGGTTTTTTTTTATCCCTCATTTCCCCATTACTCTCTTGTTTTGTTTAGTTAATGTTTTGTAGTGAAATATTTTGATTCCCTTCTCATTTCCTATTGTGTTTATCCTATGGCTATTTCCTTTGTGGTTACCATGGGGATTACATGACGTTATAACACTTCAATTTGAATTTATACCTGATTAACTTTAATAGCGTGTAAAATTGCTGCTCCTGTACATCTCCGTCACCTCCTTTCTATTCTTGAGGTCACAGATTACACTTTTATACATTGTTTTCCCAATAACAAAGGTTAATAATTATTTTTATGTCTTTTATGTCATGTAGAAGATTAAAATTGAATTTTAGTACAATAATACTAGCTTTTATAACTGCCCATGTATTTATCTTTACTGGAGATTTTTATATTTTCATATAGTTTCAAGTTGCCATCTAGCATAATTTCATTTCAACCTAAAGAAATGTTTTGCATTTCTTGCAGGGCAGGTCTAATGGTAACAAACTCTCTGAGATTTTGCTTATTTGGATGTTTTCATTTCTCCCTCATTGGTGAAAGACAGTCTTGCCAGTTATAAAATTCTTGGTTGAAAGTGTTTTTTTTGGCGGGGGGGGGGGGCGCTCCTGAGGTGGGGGGGTTGTTTTTGTTTGTTTGTTTTAGCACTTTGAATAATTCAATCCATTGCCTTCTGGCTTCCAAGTTTTCTGATGAGAAATCAGTTGGTACTCTTAATGAGGATCCCTTTATGTGACAAGTTGCCTCTATCTTGCTACTTTCAAGATTGTCTTTTTTAATTTTTTTTTGTTTTTAAATTTTTATTGAAGTAAAGCTGAACTACAATGTTGTGTTAATTACTGCTGTACAGCAAAGTGACAGTTATACATATATGGACATTCTTTTTCATGTTCTTTTCCATTATGGTTTACCACAGGTTAATGAATATAGTTCCCTGCACTGTACAGTAGGACCTTGTTTATCCATTCTGTATACACCAGTTTGCATCTGCTGATCCCAAACTCCCATTCCTACTCTCTCCCACCCTCCCTCTTGGCAACCACCAGTCTATTCTCTATGTCTGTGATTCTGTTTCTGTTTCACAGATAGGTTCATTTGTGTCATATTTTAGATTCCACATAGAAGCGATATCACATGGTATTTGTCTTTTCTTTCTGAGTTCTTCAGTGACAATTTTTTTAAGCTCTTTATTGGAATATAATTACTTTACACTCTTGCACCAGCTTTTGAGGTACACCAAAGTGAATCAGCTGTATTTGTGCACATATCCCCTCCCTCCCATGACTCCCCCCCACCCTCCCCATCCCAGCCCTCCAAGGCATCACCCATCATTGAGTTGATCTCCCTTTGCTATACAGCAACTTCCCACTAGCTATCTATTTTACAGTTGGTAGTATATATATGTCTATGCTACTCTCTCACTTCGTCCCAGCTTCCCCTTTGCCCCCTGCGCCCCCAACCCCATGTCCTCCAGTCCATTCTCTGCACCTGCATCCTTATTCTTGCCCTGTCACTGGGTTCACAGTACCATTTTTTTTTCTCTAAGATTCCGTATATATGAGTTAGCATACAATATTTGTTTTTCTCTTTCTGGCTTACCTCACTCTGTATGACAGACTCTAGGTCTATCCACCTCATTACATATAGCTCCATTTCATTTCTTTTTATGGCTGAGTAATATTCCATTGTATATATATGCCACATCTTCTTTATCCATCATTTGTTGATGGGCATTTAGGTTGCTTCCATGTCCTGGCTATTGCAAATAGTGCTGCAATGAACATTATGGTACATGTTTCTTTTTGATTATGGGTTTCTCTGGGTATATGCCCAGTAGTGGGATTACTGGTTCATATGGTTGTTCTATTTTTAGTTTTTTAAGGAACCTCCAAACTGTTTTTCATAGTGGCTGTACTAACTTACATTCCCACCAACAGTGCAGGAGAGTTCCTTTTTCTCCACATCCTCTCCAACATTTATTGTTTCTAGATTTTTTGTTGATGGCCATTCTGACCAGTGTGAGGTGATACCTCACTGTGGCTTTGACTTGCATTTCTCTAATGATTAGTGATGTTGAGCATCTTTTCATGTGTTTTTTGGCCATCTGCATGTCTTCTTTGGAGAAATGTCTATTTAGATCTTCCACCCATTTGTGGATTGGGTTATTTGAAGATTGTCTTTTTGTCTTTGGCTTTCAACAATTTGATTATAATGTGTCTTGGTGTGGATCTTTTTGGATTTATCCTATTGAAGTTCAGTGAGCTTCTTGGATTTGTAGATTTGTGTCTTTCATCAAATTTGGGAGGTCTTTAGCCATTATTTCTTCAAATGTAGTTCTTTCTGTGGCTTTGTCTCTCTCTTCTCCTTCTGGACTCTCACAATATGTATGTGGGTCCACTTGATGGTGTTCCACAGGTCCCTTAGATTCTGTTCACGTTTCCTCAACCTTTTTTTCCTTCTATTCCTCAGACTCAATAATTTCAGTTGTCCTCTCTTCAAGTTCATTGATTGTGTTTTCTGCCTGCTCACATCTGCTTTTGAACTCCCATAGTGAATTTTTTCATTTTAGTAATTGTATTCTTCAGCTCCAGAATATCTTTTTGGTTTCTTTTTATATTTTCTACCTCTTTATTGATATCCTCATTTTGTTCATACATCATTTTGTTGAATTTTTTCATGTCTGTTAGTTTTTTGATGATTTTACAATAGTTCAAGTCTTTGTCAGTATGTTTGCCACCTGGGCTTCCTCAGGGATGTTTGTTTATTTTTCTTTGAGTGGGATACTTTCCTGTTTCTTTATGCCTTGTGATTTTTTTTGTTTAAAATAGATATTTAAATCTTATAAGTGGTAACTTTGGAAATCATATTTTCCCCCTTCCCAGGGTTTGTTAGGGGTTGTTGTTGTTGTTGTTGTAGAATATGTCTGTGCTGGGGATCAGCTTGAGGTGAAAGCTTAAGGTCATCTCAGATCTTTTCTGAGCTCACATCTTTCCCTGGGTTTGTGCAATGACTTTCTAAAGGCCTCCCTCCCCTGCCCCTGTATTGTTTGTGTATCAGTTGTTTTTGAATGTCCTAATCCCTAAGTGTCTGGCTCCCAACACGGGGAAGTGGGAGAAAACCCAACTTTCCCCTAAATTTCTGGGAAGCCACTTTAGCCAGTGGGATTTGAAACAGTGATGACCTGCCTCTGTGTCTGTGCCTCTGTGATCAGAAGCAGTAATCTGCAGTCAGAACACAGAACCCTGATATTTGGAGGACAAGGTCCTTATAATAACACTGACTAAGCAGTATATACAACATCTCATCAAATCCTTATAAGAGCCATGTGTAGCCAGTACCATTAAAATTTCTGTTTTGAAAATGAGGAAACTGAGGTTCACAAAGAGGAAGCCATTTGACCAGGCCTTCATTTCTGGAAGAGGCTGCATTACAGTTCCATAAAATATGTGAGAAGGAAAAACATCCCTTGGAAGCTGGGAGCTGACCTAACACTAGTAACAGAGTATTGGTATTTCTAGGAGCCAGCTTAGAACTCACTGCTAGGTCATTGAACATAAACAATTTCATAGAACACCAACATCACACAAAGCCTCTCTATGACTGTGATGAACCAAGACAAAAACAAGACTACTCCATAATCATGTCTGAACACAGACAAAACAGGGACATTGTCTAAGCCATAGAAGACCAAACATTGCCTTCTCCCTTTCTTCTCACCTTCCAGGTAAGATAGAATTATTCCTACTTCCTGACAAAACCCAATTCAGAGAAAATCCCCACTTCCTCGAATCCATCCCCAAATCACATAAAATAAGCCCAAATTCTGTAAGTCTATTCTCATACTTTATCACTGAAATGTTGTATCATTCCTATGGTGTGCACCTGCGCACACTGCAATTAGTCAACAAATCCAACTTTGATCAACTACAAGTGTGTTCCTGGTCTTTGGCTAAAGTGTACTGACACATGCCAAACGTGCACCCATCTCAGGGCCTTTGCATGTGATGTGTGCTTAGTCCAGACTTTGCTTCCTGTGGCTCATCTTATGTAGGTCTGCTCAAGTGTCACTTCTTTAGAGAGTCCTTCACTCTCCACCCCATTTAAAATAGTCCCTGTATTAGTTTGCTAGGGCTGCCATAACAAATGCAACAGACTGGATGACTTAAACAATGGAAAGTTGTTTCTTCACAGTTCTGGAGGCTAGAAGTCCAAGATCATGGTGTTGGCAGGGTTAATGGCCTGCAAAGAAAAGTAATGTAGATCCCTCCCAGGTCAAAGCATTTGACTATCCTCCCTTCTCATTCCAGAGCAGCTAATGATGCTGCAGATGGTGCAGCCTCCATTGGCTATGGTATTTGAAGGGACTGTGTAGAGTAGAGCTCTCCACCAACCCACATTGGACATGTGGGATGAGCAAAAAAAAATGTGTTAAGCCACTGAGATCCCAGAATTCTTTTGTTACACAGCATAACCTAACTTATCCCAATTAATACATCCTCCACTAGAAAAGAAGCTCCAAGAGGGCGAGGACTTAACCTGGATCCTTAGTGCCTGTTTAAAGATGAGTAAGAAATATTTATGGAATAAATGAATATGCCAGGCACAAGAAGGTGAAGTTGCTGGGCATGGATTATTCTAATCAAAGATGTATCAAGAAATGAAACTGATCCCAGAGCCTGGGACTGAAGCCACTTGGCCACATTCCCACTCACTAACCACTATCTTAATCCAAACCCAGACTGTTCCAAGAATTTGACATCAGTAATCTCTTGAAAGCTTTATAACAGCATAGTTCGTGATGGAAAGTTCTAAAGTCCCATTTTACAGATGGAGAAGTGAGGTTTAACAAGTCTCAGCAACTTTTCTAAAGGTCATGTAGCTCACATAGTGCTTACTACAATCCTGGTACAGCTGGTATTCCCCAACCATGGATGTTGTGACAACTATGATTGGTTATACCAAATAAGCATTCTCATCTACATCTCTACAGCATACAAAGCCCTGATTTTTTTGGAGTCTTCAGTGACTTTTGTGGTCAAATAAGGTTATACTTCCACAGTCCTGGAGAACAAATCATGGAAATTTTCTTTCTTTTCAGAGAGTGACTTGGATCTGCACATGGGGAATGGTTTTAACTTTATGATATAAAAGAATACTGCTTGTAGTAGACATTAGCTGTGGTAATCATTATTGATTGCCATTTGCTAAATGTTTCCTGGACGTAGTAGAATTCCATTTCCTTTGTTGGGTGGGTGGATTGCTGGTGCCCTGTAACCATTTCTGGCCAATGGTTTGTGAGCAAATGATACGTGTCATTTAAGGCCAGAGCATTTAATTGTAGACATGAAATCCTGCAGAGCTGTCTTTCTTCCTCCTCTGGCATAAAACTGGAAATGTTTGAGATGGCAGTTGCTCAATCATCCTCTGTCCCTGAGTGATTATAATGCCAACCCACAAGGGACATGGTGCCGAGACCAGCTCGGCGACTCGAGGTGAGTGACGGGTGCCGCAAGCTTGAAGAAGACACAGACACAGACTGAAGAGAGAAGTGGGACCGGGGGGCTCAAGACCTCTCGGATCAAGAGCCCTGCTGACTCATCCCAGATTGCTTTTATTGAGTTCTTCGGCTAACATTCTCAGGTTACACCCATAAACAATCAAAGGCCTCACATGACTGAGGCAATTATCTTTGTTTGTTTCCTGGGTCCGAGTTGAGCAGGTGTGGATTTGAGCTGGGGGTGGAGAGCAAAACAGCCCTGGGGGCAGGAGACCTCTCTCAGATATTGGGGATCTGTGCCCCACCCCTGTTGGCCCCTCTGCAACTGTGCCTGTCTTAGGTTGTTCCTCCCTTGAGGAATCTTACCCGTCTCTGGCTAACCAGTCATCCTCTAGGGCCAAACACGGTGATATAAGAAAGGCTCTATGCATCACCCCTGTTGGCCCCTCTGCGGCTGTGCCTGTCTTAGGTTGTTCCTCCTCTGAGGAATCTTACCCGTCTTTGGCTAACCAGCCATCCTTCAGGGCCAAACAGGGTGATATTAGTCTCCATGCCCCGCACCCTCAGCTCCTCCACTGCTCAAGCAGGACATTCTGAATCCCATCGCTCAGCCCACATACTTTAACATTTTCAAGGTTTCAGAAAGGTTCCCGAATGTCTTCCCACAACATGGAGCACTAATGAGAAACTTGTGTATTGTAAGTTATTGAGATGTGGGTGAAGTTTATTGTAATAGCAAATAGCCTATCTTGAGTAATACAGAAATTAGTATCAGGAGTGGGGTGCTGCTGTAATAAAAAATAAAAACACATGGCATTGGCTTTAGATACAGTGCAAAGGGAACAAGGAAATTTACTTGAAACCAGAAGGATGGAGATTATTGCCTGAAATGCTTTGGAAGGCAGATAACATACTAAACAAACTTGCATCTTTAGGGGAAGCAGTTGGAACACAGAACACTAGGAGTGAATGTTGGCCAAAGTTGGCCAAATTTGGCCTCAAATTGGGAAGATCGTTGAGAGTCAAAGTCCAAATAGAACTCAGCTTTCGTCAAAGATAAAATCAAGGATTAACACCACTTAAATCATTATTAACCATTGGTAAGATCTCTGAATAAATTGAGATACTCCCAGGAAACACTTAAGATAGTCCAAGGTAGACAAAATGGCTTAGAATATGGCTTTCCATGGATGTCTGATAGAGTCTAAGTTAACTGCAATGAGAGAGAGAGAGAGAGAGAGAGAGAGAGAGGTGGGGAACATCTTGAACAGAACTGTGGATGTGAGGGTTCTGCACATGGACTTGACTAGAGGCTTGTAAGATTCCTTAGGTCCCACACTTTGTGTCACAGAAAGCGGGCTGAGAAAACTGCTCATGTGCCAAAGAGGGCTCACCTTCCAATGCCACCTAAGCCAAGAAGGATAATGGAAAAGAGGATAACTCCCTGGAGAGTGAAGACATAAGCCACGGTGAACAAAGATTTGGGAAGCTCCCAAGGAGCTGATTTGGTGCTAATTAAGGAACCCTCCCCATCTACAAGATAGGAAGCCGTTACAGTATCTTTTCACTAGATTTTAGACATAGTACAGACCAGTGATTTCTGATTGTGTCTTCCCTTCTTCCTCTTTCCCATTGGGCATTTTGACCCATTCCATCATTGTATATTGGGTATGTGGAGGACAAATAATTTGACTTTTTAATTCACTTGTTCTGACATAGGCTCACTCATTGTGTTTCCTGCTCAGTTCTTGTGGCTATTTGAGCTTTTGACCCTACAACACACACTAAGCTATTTGATGATATGAATGGAACTGGACTCCTGGAAGTGCAGTGGATCAAAGTCCATTCCACTGTCCAGGGCTGATGCCTGAGTTCTGTGGGTGACTTCACAATGCCCCAGTGTTTCCCAGTCTCTGTCTGTAGTCTGTAGGTGGCCATGCTGGCCACCTTGTGGCTGATTAGCCTTTCCCTCCCCACTTTGTGGGCCCAGGTATTAGTCAGCTGTGCCTACAAGAGTCTCTGCCAGCAGGCCCTACTGTCGGGCAATGATGTTGTCCTGCAGTGTAACTATCTCAAGGCACTCTGGTACTTCTCTTCCATACTGGGGGAGGATCCCTTGTTGCTCTCCTCAGTGCCTAACATAAAGAAACTGCCTGGGGGCAGCCTCCAATTGACCAACCCACAGCCCTCCCAGACAGGCCTCTATCACTGTGAGGACAATGACAGTGCCCTCCTGGTAGAGTATGAGATTGATTTCCAAGATGTCACCACCCTACATATTACACACAAAGGCCTGGGCCAAAATTCCCTGCCAAATGAGACCCTGAGTCTGGGTGGCAAGGAACTGATCTTCACCCACTGGGAGCCCTGGCAGGACTGTAACCGCTGTGGGGAGCCAGGTGAGCGCAAACGCCTGGGGTACTGCTACATTGAGGAGTCCGAAGAAAAACCCATGCCCTGTTGGCTCTATCCACAAGAAGAGAAGGTGCAATACAGTCGCATGCAGCCTGAGATGCAAGTGGAAGCCTGCCTTATACCCTGCAACCACATCAAGGAAACCAACCAGCCGTTCTTCGCTTTTGACATTTCCCAGTTGGGCAAGTTGACCAACATGTGGCTCACCTGCCCCTTGGCCTCCATCTACAGGTGACTGGACCAGGCGTCAGCCCCGCCTTTAACCCTCACCCAGGCTTTTTTTCCTGTGCCTACCTGAGCCAGGGGGTTGCCTTCCAATAGAAAAGCAATGTCTGTCTCCCAGCCCATAAGGCTTCAAGGTCAATCTCTGCAGGAAGGGGCTTGTTCAGATGTTCATTCAGTAAGAATTCCCAGCTGCTCCTTCTGAGCCAGACCCTGGGCAGGTGATGTTGGGGACACAGTGGTGACCAACAAAGACCTAGTCTCTGCCTTCCTAGGCTCCTGATATCCAGGGTAGACCGAATGTAAAACCTAGAGACCAAGTCATTCTGGCCCATGCCCATGCCAACATAGACTTTAGTGTGATTTGTGTCCCCTCACTGGACTCTGACTGATACAATTTATTTATCCATCCTTGCACCAGTGCTACAGTATCTTAATTATTATACCTTTATAATAAGTCATGATATCAGGAGCGTAGATTTTTCAACTTTGTTCTTCAACATCGTCTTGGTTATTTTTGACCTTTATTTAAAAAAAAAATGAAATCAGCTTGTAGTTTCCTTCCAAAAAAGTGTTTTGTTTTGTTTTTTTAAGTTGGAACATCATTTACTCTAAAGATAAATTTGGGTAGAATCAATATATTACAATATTTAGTCTTCCAATCCATGAACATTGTAAACACTTCCATTATTTAGGCTTTCTTTAATTTCTCCCAGTAATGTGCAGTTATTAATGTAGGCTTTTGACTTATATTTATTACACTTGTTCCTAAGTATTTGATTTTTTCATGCAAGTTGTGTCTTTTAGATTTCATTTTTGAATTTTGTTTATATAAAAATATATTTGGTATTTATATATGACCTTGTAACTAATTATTTTGCTAAATTCACTTACCTCCAGTAAACTGCTGAATGGAAAAGTTGATGGCAGACATGTTTATGTTATTCTTAATATTTCACTATTAAATATAATTCTGCCCTAGGTTTTTGATAGAAGAACTTTAGTAGAAGATTAAGAAAATTCTTTTTCATTCCTATTTTGCCAAGAGTTTTAAGCCATGCATGAGTGTTGAATTTTATCAAATAATTTTTCTGCATCCACTGAAATGATAATATGGTTTTTTCCTTTCATTCTGTTAGTGTGGTGAATTACATCGATTCATGTTCAGATGTAAAGCCAACCTTGCCTTCCTGAGATAAACCCAATTTGGTCATGTTTATCCTTTTTATGTATCATTGGAGGCAATTTGCTAATATTTTGTTTAGGATATTGTGTTCATTTTCATGAAAAAATGGCCTGATATTTTCCTTTGTTGTAATGTCCTTATAAGCTTTTGGTATCAAGATGATTCAGACCTCATCAAAGTTTGGAAGTGTTCCATCTTTTTTTATTTCTGGAAAGATTTTGAAAGATTTGTGCCATTTCTTAATTATTAAAAAATGTCTGACTGGAGAACTCGAGGTTTGGGGGGGGCGGGGGTGAAGGGGAAGCTGAGATGAAGTGAGAGAGTAGCACAGACATATATATAGTACCAACTGTTAAATAGATAGCCAGTGGGAAGTTGTTGTATAGCAAAGGGAGTCCAACTCGAGGAGGGAAGATGCCTTGGAGGACTGGGACAGGGAGGGTGGGGGGGACTCGAGGGAGGGTGGGGGGGGAGTTGAGGGAGGGAGGGAATACGGGGATATGTGTATAAAAACAGATGATTGAACTTGGTGTACCCCCCAAAAAAATAATTTAAAAAAAATGTCTGGAAGAATACACTAGTAAATCTCCCTTGGAATGAAGGTGACTTGTGCATAATTTTAAATTACAGATTCAGTTCCTTTAATAGTAAATATAGAATGGTTCGGTTTTTACTTGTGCCAGCATTGTTGAGTTTTTCAATGAATTAACCCATTTAATCTAAATTTTCAGCAGTTTTGGCCAAAAGTTTTTTGTAATATTCTCTCATCTTTTTATGCCAGTAATTTCTGTAGCAGTGTCCTTTTTTTTTTTTTTTTTTTTTGTTGTTGTTGTTGTTGTTACTGATATTAGTTATTTAGGCCCTTTTCCTGGGTTTTTTTTTTTTTTTCCCCTTGATCAGTCCTGCTAGGGCTTTATCAGTCTCATTCAGCTTTTTAAAGAACCGACTTTTGGCTTGTTGATTTTCTTTATTGCACTTTTGTTGTCTATCAGTTGATTTCTGGTGTTTGAGATGCTTGCTTAGATCTCCAGGTTTTATCCTTTTTTCTCCAAAGTATGTATTTAGGCTGTAAATTTCCCCCTAAGCACAACTTACCTGCATCCTACAAGTTTTGATAAGTTATACTTTCATCTTCAGTCAGTTAAAAATACCTTCTATTTTCAATTGTGATTTCTCTTTTGATCTATTATCTAGACATTTCACTGTATAGTTTTCAGATATCTAGGGATGTTCTTTATTGTCTTTTTTGTCATTTGTGTCTCCCTTAATCCCACTGACCAAAAAATGTGATTCTGTTCCTTTAACGTTTATTGAGACTTGTTTTACGGCCTATAATATGTCAATTTTGGAAAATATTTCATATGAATGTGGGTCTAGTTTATATTATATGGTTCAAATCTTCTATATCTCTACTAAATTTTTGTTTGCATGTTTAATTGTGGATTTGTCTGTTTCAACATTTAGTACTATCAGATTTTGCTTTATATACTTTTAGGTTCATACACACTTAGGATGTCACTATATATTCCAACTGGATTAACATTTTGTAAAATGTCTTTTGCAAGTCTCTATGAATTATTTGACCCTTGTGTCTGCTTTTTGTTATTGGTATAACTACTACATCAGTTTTCTTTTAGCTAATGTTTGCATGATATTTTCCCATGTTTTTACTTTCAACTTTTTTATATTCTTTTATTTAAGGTGAATCTCTTTTTTAAGCAGTATATATTTAGGTTTTCATTTTGGTATTAAGTCTGAAAATGTTTGTCTTTTAATTGGAGTATTTAGTCTGTTTATTTTTAATGTAATTACTGATTTAGTTGGGTTTAAATCTACCATCTTCCTATTTGTTTTATGCTTGTTCTGTCTCTTCTTTAGTTCTTTTGCCTTTCTTGCTTTTGGATTCACCAAGTATTTTTTTAAATTATGATTCCATTTTCTTCTCTATTAACTTATTAGATATGCATTCTTTTATTCTTTTATTATTTGCTCTGGAGATTACATTAATTCTCACTTAATAGAATCTAATATAAATTTGTACTTTTACCATTTCCTAGACAGTGCAGAGACCTTACAACCTTTTAGTTCCATTTACTCCTCTTCCATCTGCTGTACTCTTGTTATCAGGTATTTTTATTTTATATATCTTTTAAACCCCACAAGACATCACTTTAAAACACTCTGAATATTAATTTAGTTTTAACCATGTATTCTTCTGTTGCTTTTTGTTCCTGTATTACCTTGCTTCCATTTGGGATCATTTTCCTGCTGCCTGGAGAATTCTCTCTATTACTACTTTTAATGTGCTCTGCTGTGGTGAATTCTCTCAGTTTTCATCTGAAAGTATCTTTATTTTTTACCTCTATCTGTGAAGAATATTTTCAGTTTAGCATATACAATTCTGTATGTAGAATTCTAGATGGCAGTCATTTTCTTTTAGTGTTTTGAAGATGTCTTCTAACTTTCATTATTTCTTTTTAAAAGTCAATGTAGAGTGTATAACAATGTTATACACTATTGTTGCTTTGAAAATAGTGTATCTTTTTCTCTTCTGGCCATTTTTTAAATTTCCTCTTTGGTTTTCAGTAGTGTTTTCCTGTAAATTGCCTAGGTGTGGTATAATTTTTGTCTTGTTTTTGGTTTTGGTATAACATATATAAATAAATATAAAATCACATGTGTAGTTTGAAGACCTTCTTGAATTCGTGGCTTGATGTCTTTCATCAGTTTTGGAATATTTTCACTCAGTATCTCTTCAAATATTACTTATGTTCCTGTCTTTCCTTTTCTTCTGAGTTTCTGTTTACATAAATATTAGACTTTTTCACCATGTCCCATGTCTCTTACACTTTTTTGTGTATTTTCCTATCATTTTCCTTTACATGCTTCAGTAGAGATATTCTCTATGAACCCATATTTCATTTCCCTAATCCTCTCTTCTATTGTGTCTAAAAGATTGTTATCCCACCTAGTGAATTCTTAATTTCACAAATTTTGTTTTTTAATTCTAGTGTTTCTGTTTGATTCTTCTATATATATTCAGATCCTCATCTTGTCATCTCTTAGACGTACTAATCATAGTTATCTTAAAGTCTACACTTGTTATTAGCAAGAGGGCATTCTGATATAAGCTACTCAATTGTAGCAGTGAGCAGAAATCTCACACATTTTATTTAAAGAACAGCAGGGAATTTGGAGTCTTATATGAAACCTCTTGGATTTTACATATTGGTCACAGATTTAAATAGTCTAAAAACACCTTAGGGAGACCAATTAAAACATCTTCAGGCTGGATCCAGCCAGTGTGACTTTTCACCTAGATAAAGTGAAAGTTGGAAGTGAGCTTTCTCACAGTGTCCCCATAGCCCTGTTTACTTGTTTAGAAAAAATTCCCTGGGCTGAGGAGAGAGACAGAGAGAGAGGGAGAGAAATGGGGGGAAGCAATAGGGGTATAGATGTTAATGTGTCTCAGATAGAGGGTCTTTATAAAGTTCTGGGAAGCAGACAGAATCTCTAGATGGTTTTGTAGACCTGAGAGCAGAAGGGATGTGTGAACCACTCTTGAGGTGGGGGTGGCAGCAAGATACCACAGAGGAACCAGTTTCAGAGTCTAAGCATACAACTTATGGCAGATATAGCCTATAAAATTCACTTATGGGGTAGGGGCGTGACCAAGAGAGCCCCCAGCCATTAGGAGCCAAGTAGAGGAAGACAATATGTCTCAGCAAAGACCTAGATGAAACTCCAACCTCACCCACTTAGCACTCTCCCCCTTGTCCTCTCCTCCTTAGTCACTCTGGCCTCCACGCTCTTTACATATACTAATCAGGCAGCCATGTCAAGGTCCAGTGGTCTCCTGGAAATATCCTTCCTTCAAATATCCGTCTGGCTCTTTATCTCACCTCATTTAGGTGTTTGTGAAACTTCCCCTCCTCAGAGAGTGCTCAGACAAGCTTGCTCATCCCCTCTAAAATAGCACATCCCCACACACCAGTATTTTACTCTCCATCCCCATTTCCCTGCCCTGTTTTTCTCTTTAGCAACTATTATGGTTGATTCTCATTATTCAAGGATTCCACACTTGTGAATTCATCTACTCACTAAAATTTATTTGTAACCCCCAAGTCGATACCCAGAGTGCTCTCAGTCATTTGCAGACATGCACCAGAGTGGTGAGAAAACTGAGTCACCTAACCATGCATATTCCCAGCTGAGGCCAAACAAGGTGACCCTCTGCCTTCTTCTTTCAGCTCTCACACTGTTTTAGCAAGTATCCTTTTCATGGTCTATTTAGTGCCACGTTTTTTGCATTTTTGTGCTTTCTATTGGTGATTTTGCTGTTTAAAATGGCTCTTGAGTGTGGTGCTGAAGTGTTCCTAAGTGCCTTATAAAGAAAATACATGTGTTAGATTACCTTTGTTCAGGCATGAGTTACAGGGCTGTTGGCTACAACTTCAATGTTAATGAATCAACAAATATATTAAGTGTCTTTAAACAAAAACATACATAAAACAAGGTGATGTGTTGATCAGCTGACAAAAATATCATGACCAAAGGCTTGTAGGACCCTAACCTTGTATTCCTTCTAGGACCACTATTTCATTATTTTTTATAGACTTTATAGAACATACTGCCATTTATAATGAGAATCTACTGTATCTGACATTATGTATTGTATATTTGTTTATCATCTCTCTCTTCCACTAGCAGATAAGCTCAAGGAGAACGGAGGCTTTGTCTAACCTGTTCACTGCTTTAATTAGAATCATGGCCAGCAAATGGTAGACATTCAGTAAACATTTGTGAAATGAGTGAACAATGGCAGGTCAAGCCTGCACAATAATTATTTTTAATTTGAGAACTGAGAATGAGTTTAGGAAAGGGTTTGGGAAGGGTACGACTGAGAAAAATATTTGTTTAAAATGAGTTGAGTCATGCAGATATCTGGGGGAGGACCAGCATGTGCAAAGGTCCTAAGGCAGGAGCTCTTTGCTTGCCTGGTATGTTCAGGGATTAGTAGGGAGGCCAGCATGGCTGGAGCAGTTGGGTGGGGAGGGATAGGAGATCAGAAGGGAACCAGAGAGGATTTATTCACCTCTCCATCCCCAGCACTAAGAAACATGCTCAGAACATAGTAGGTGTTCGGAAAAAAATGTGTTGAACGTTCACATGTGACATTTTAACACCATTGTAGGGGGACGGTAGAGAAAACCCTGAACTGACAAATTAAGTGTCCTTCTGCCCAAGCAGAGCGGAAGGCTTAGCATAAAAATGAAGTAGGATTGTTAACTTGTCACAGTATAAATGTGGGAATTGTGACATCACATCCCATGCAGGTGGACTATAGTTCATCCTCCTGCCCAGGGCTGAGGCCTGAGTTTCATGGATGACCTCACAAAGTCCAAGGTGGTGCCCGGCCCACTGCCACAGTCCCAGTCCACCATGCTGACCAGCCTCTGGCTGCTGCTCAGCTTTGCTGTCCCAGTGCTGAGGTCCCACTTTGCCATCAGCTGTCCTAATCAGGATTGCCAACTGGCCCTACTCTCAAACAATGATATCTCCCTGCACTGCAATGCCCCTGGGGCAGAGTGGCACTTCTTCTTCCTGCCAATCAAGACCACCTGGACCAACAACCCCTCCACTAATCCCAACATGGAAACAATGCCCGATGGCAGCCTTCTCATTAAAAATCCATTGCCCTTCCAGACAGGCCTCTACAACTGCCTGGACAGGAACGGCAAAAAAGTGGTGCAGTACGAAATTGACTTCCAGGATATTGAAACCATGCATATCACACACAAAGACCTGGGCCAAAAGCCCCTGCTGAATGAGACTCTGAGTCTGGGTGGCAAGGAACTCATCTTCACCCACTGGGAGCCCTGGCAGGACTGTAACCGCTGTGGGGAGCCAGGTGAGCGCAAACGCCTGGGGTACTGCTACATCGAGGAGCCCCAGGAAATGCCCATGCCCTGCTGGCTCTTTCTGGGAGATGTGAAGCTGTGGTCCAGCCGCATGCGACCTGAGATGCAGGTGGAAGCCTGCCACGTCCAGTGCACGTCATCAAAGGCGGAATACGTCACTTTTGACAACTTCAAGCTCAGTGAGAAGTTGGGATCTACATGGCTCACCTGCCCCTTAGGATCCATCTACAGGTGATGGAAGTGGGTACCAGCCCTGCCCTTGGCTCCTTGCCAGGCTTTCCCCATCTGGGAATGTTTATGGTTAATCTGTGCAGAGAGGGAGGGGTTCTTCGTGGGTCGGCCCCTCAGGCTCTCTCCACTGGCTTCTTTGGATATTCTTTTGGCAAGAATCTCCTGACTTGCTGAGTCAGGAGATTCTTGCCACTCACACACAGGTAGAATGAGGACAGCTGACACTCAGGAAGCGCTTGTCTGACTCTGTTTCTAGCCCTGCACTGGGTGGTGCTGTGGACATGGTGGTCGTCAGACAGCTGCCGGCCTGGCCCTTAGGAAGCCCTCAGCCCAGGGGGGAGACAGTCCAGGGTGGTCAGGGCTGGGATGGGAGAAGCCCAGGCAAATGATGGAGCTGTGCTGGAGGTAGCCCAGGAAGCTATGAGACTCTGAGGCCTCAGACTCATCTGGGAAGGTCAGCAAGTCCGGGAGGAGAGGATGGTGCCCCAGGGATGCCCATCAAGACCTGTGCCCCGGAGCTCCCATCCATGTTCTTGTCTTCCTGCCTGGAGCACCTGGGAGATCTCCCCTTCCTCTTGTTTTCCCCACACCACATGCCCCTACCCCAGTAGTAAGAACTACAACAACTCACAGTGCTGTGCTTTCCCCATGGGCTGGTCCCTGGGCAAACTCTCTTAAGAAACTCCAAGGAGGCCCATTTATAGATGGGGGAGCTGCAGCTCAGAAGGGTGCAGTCCTTGCCTGGGGGAATCCGTGGTAGGAGGTGTCAGCACAGACCCTGCAACTCTCATACTTGGCCATGGGGACCCCCTTGCCCTCCTTCGCCACTTGCCAGTGGCAACCCCTTCCTTGCAAGCTGGGAGCCTGGGCGACGTCTTGGGGCCTCTGCAGCCACAGGCTCTGTGGAATCTGGCCTCACAGCCTCCATCTGGTTTTCTCTCCCTTGTTCATCCCAGCTGTGACTTCTATTCTTCTCTTTTTCTCTCTCTTACATCTTTTTGTCTCCCTTTCTCCTTTCTTCCTCCTCCTTGAAGTGTAAAAGTAACATCCGCTTCCTTAAAAAAGCCCACAATTCAGAAATTCAGGAATGTGCACGTGACCCCTCCTCCCATCTAGACGGGGACACCTACTCTGTGTCTTTGGCAGATAAGGAGCTCCCGAGTGCCCATCACAGGGAACTTGAGCTAAAAAGAGAGGTCACTGAGGCTTCAAGAATTGCCTGGTCTCTAGGGAGCTGAGGGGAGTAGAATTTCACGCGAGGGTTTTGTCTCGGGCTCTGGATTCAGCCAGGCCTGCGTTCCCGTCCTAGCTCTGCCACTTTCCTGCTGTGTGACTTTGAGCCTCTGGCTTCTCCCTGGGCTTCCGCTTCCCCATCTGTAGAATAAGGGTTGTATTAGTTTCCTACGCCGTAACAGAGTACCATAAACCAGGTGGCTTAAACCAACAGAAATTTCTTCTCTTACAGTTCTGCAGCCTAGAAGTCTGATCTAGGTGTCAGCAGGGCCATGTACCCTCTGAAATGCTGGGTAGCATCCTTCCTTGCCTCTTCCTAGCTTCTGGTGGCCAGCAATTCTTGGGCTGTCTTGACTTGTAACTGCATCACTCCAGCCTCGGCCTCTGCCTCTGTCACCACCTGGCGTTCTCCCCATGTGTCTGTCTCTGTGTCTCTTCTGCTTTTCTTTTTTTTTTTAAGAACTTTTGAGATACAGTTAACAGACAATAAACAGCATATCTTTAGAGTGTACAATTTGGTATCCCAATCTCCCAATTCATTCCCCCACAACCCTCCCCGCTTTCTCCACCTGGTGTCCATGTGTTTGTTCTCTACACCTGTGTCTCTATTTCTGCCTTGCATTTCCTCTTTCATAGTTGTTAGCATTTGCCTTATGTATTGAGGTGCTCCTGTATTGGGTGCATATATATTTATAATTGTTATCTCCTCTTTTTGGATGGATCCCTTGATCTTTATGTGGTGTCCTTTCTTGTCTCTTGTAACATTTTTTATTTTAAAGTCTATTTTATCTGATATGAGTATTGCTACTCCAGCTTTCTTTTGATTTCCATTTGCATGGAATATCTTCTTCCATCCCCTCACTTTCAGTCTGTATGTGTCCCTAGGTCTGAAGTGGGTCTCTTGTAGACAGCATATATATGGGTCTTGTTTTTGTTTCCATTCAGCCAGTCTGTGTCTTTTGGTTGGTGCATTTAGTTCATTTACATTCAAGGTAATTATCGATATGTATGTTCCTAGTACCATTTTCTTAATTGTTTTGTTTTTGTTTCTGTAGGTCCTTTTCTTCTCTTATGTTTCCCGCTTAGAGAAGTTCCTTTAGCATTTGTTATAGGGCTGGTTTGGTGGTGCTGAATTCTCTTAGCTGTTGCTTGTCTGTAAAGGTTTTGATTTCTCCGTCGAATCTGAATGAGATCCTTGCTGGGTAGAGTATTCTTGGTTGTAGGTTCTTCCCTTTCATTACTTGAAATATATCGTGCCAATCCCTTCTGGCTTGCAGAGTTTCTGCTGAGAAATCAGCTATTACCCTTATGGGAGTTCCCTTGTATGTTGTCATTTTTCCCTTGTTGCTTTTAATAACTTCTCTCTGTCTTTCATTTTTGTCAATTTGACTACTATATGTCTTGGCGTGTTTCTCCTTGGGTTTATCCTGCCTGGGACTCTCTGCATTTCCTGGACTTGGGTAGCTATTTCCTTTCCCATGTTAGGGAAGTTTTCAACTATAACCTCTTCCAATCTTTTCTTGGGTCCTTCTCTCTCTCTTCTCCTTCTGGGACCCCTATAATGCAAATGTTGGTGCATTTAACGTTGTCCCAGAGGTATCTTAGGCTGTTTTCAGTTCTTTTCATTCTTGTTTCTTTATTTTCTGCATCAGTGATTATCGTCATTCTGTCTTCCAGGTCACTTATTCGCCCTTCTGCCTCAGTTAATCTGCTATTGGTTCCTTCTAGTGTATTTTTCATTTCAGTTATTGTGTTGCATATCTCTGTTTGTTTGCTCTTTAATTCTTCTAGGTCTTTGGTAAACTTTTTGATCTTTGCATCCAGTCTTTTTTCAAAGTCCTGGATCATCTTCACCATCATTATTCTGAATTCTTTTTCTGGAAGAGTGGCTATCTCCTCTTCATTTAGTTGTTTTTCTGGGTTTTTATCCTGTCCCTTCATCTGGTACAAAGTCCTCTGCTTTTTCATTTTCTGTATCTTTCTGTGGCTGTGGTTTTCAGTTCCACAAAATGAAATACTGCTGATACTGCTGTCTGCCCTCTTGTGGAGGAAGCTGTCTAGGAGGCTCGTGGGTGCTTCCTGATGGGAGGGACGGATGGTGGGTAGGGCTGGGTGGGTGGAGCTCAGTAAGACTTTAATCTGATTTGGTGGTCGGAGCTCAATAAAACTTTAATCTGCTTATCTGCCAATGGGTGGGGCTGTGTTCCCACCCTGTTGGTTGTTTGGCCTGAGGCGACCCAGCACTGGAGCCTGCAGGCTCTTTGGTGGGGCTAATGGCAGACTCTGGGAGGGCTCGCGCCAATGAGCACTTCCCAGAACCCCTGCCGCCAGTGCCCCTGTCTCCTGGGTGAGCCACAGCTGCCCCCCACCTCTGCAGGCAACCCTCCAACACCAGCAGACAGGTCTGGTTCAGTCTCCTATGGGGTCACTCCTCCTTCACCCTGGGTCCTGGTGAGCACACTTTTTTGTGTGCCCTCCAAGAGTGGAGTCTCTCGTTCCCCCAGTCCTGTGGAGGTCCTGCAGTCAAATCCCGCTGGCTTTCAAAGTCTGATTCTCTGGGGATTCCTCCTCCTGTTGCTGGACCCCCAGGTTAGGAAGCCTGACGTGGGGCTCAGAACCCTCACTTTAGTGGGTGGGCTTCTGCAGTATAACTGTTCTCCAGCTTGTGAGTCACCCACCCAGCATTTATGGGATTTGATTTTAACGTGATTGTGCCCCTCCTACCGTCTCATTGCGGCTTCTTCTTTGTCTCTGGATGTGGGGTGGTTTTTTTTTTGGTGAGTTCCAGTGTCTTTCTGTCGATGATTGTTCAGCAATTAGTTGTAATTCCGGTGCTCTTGCAAGAGGGAGTGAGCGCACATCCTCCTTCTCTGCCATCTTGATCCTATCACTCCTCTTCTGCTTTTCTTATACGGATACAGGTCATATTGGATTCAAGGCCCATCTGGCTCCAATCTGACCTCATCTGAACTAATTACATCTGCAACAACCCCGTTTCCAAATAAGGTCACATTCTGAGTTTCTGGTTAGGACATGAATTTGGGGAGTATAGAGGTCTTGCTGGCCCCAGTCTCATGGGGTCATTGTGAACTCTAAGGGGGCAAATGCCTATAAGGCACTTGTGACAGTGTCTGACACAGGGTTCCACACTCTAATAGGTGGTACTGTTTTTTGCTTTATAAGTTTATTTATTTATTTTTATTTTTGGCTGCATTAGGTTTTCATTGCTGCATGCGGGCTTTCTCTAGTTGCGGAGAGTGGGCTACTCTTCGTTGCAGTGCATGGGCTTCTCAGTGTGGTGGCTTCTCTTGTAGCGGAGCACGGCTGTAGGCACGCAGGCTTCAGTAGTTGTGGCTCACGGGCTTAGTTGCTCCATGGCATGTGGAATCTTCCTGGACCAGGGATTGAACCCATGTCCCCTACATTGGCAGGTGGATTCTTAACCACTGCACCACCTGGAAAGTCCTAGGTGTTACTATTGCTTTTATGATCACCAGCGTTGTCAGTATTGTCTGTTGACAGTCTGCTCTGTTTCCCAGCCACGATGGGTGTGTTATATGCCTGATTCATGTATTCACTTATCGCGTTTTTCACTGAGTATTTGTAAGCCAAGCACTGTTCTACGTACCGGAGATGCAATGAAGAACAAAACTGAAAAAGATACCTGCCCTCATGGAGTGATAAACCAATTGCATGAATGAAACACACAGTATTTTATTTTATTTTATTTTATTTTATTTTTGGTAGAAAAAAAATTTATTGTAATAATTATTTATCACCATCATATAAATATCTGTACTAAAAATATGTAAGTATAAACTTCTTTATAATTGCCACAAGAAAATTATAAACCAATTTCACTTAGGAATATTGTTGGAAAAACTCAATAAAATTTAGCAAATGAAATACAACTCAAAAGAACACCGCTGGTGGTCTGGAGGGATTGACAGCATCTTCAACTGACAGCCAGCGAGGAAACGGAGACCTACATCCTACAACCCTACAACCGCAAGGAACTGAATTCTGCCAGCAGCCTGAATAAAGTTGGAAGGAAACACATAGTATTTTAGATGGTGATAAAGGAGGGGAAATGGGAGTGAGGGAGATGAAAGTTTTAAATAAGGAGGTCAGGGAACGTGTCTCTGCAAAGGTGCCCTTCAGCCAAGACTGAGAGAAGGTGGGAGAGCCCTGTGCACTGAGGGAGGGTGTTCCATGTGAGGGAACGGCCAGGGCATAGGCCCTGAGGCAGGACTGTGCCCAGCATGTCAAGGAACCTCTGGGAGGTGTGGCTGCGGCAGAGTGAGTGAGGGGGAGCGGAGGAAGTGGGGCCAGGCAGGTAAAGGGGGACACACATCAATTAGGCAGGGTCCTTGCTAATTCCTCCAGATAACCCTCTGAGGTTGGTGCAGTCATGACCCCCGCCCCCACCCCGGGTTTCAGAGGAGGAAATGGAGGCTCAAAGAGCTAGAAGCATTTGGCCAGGTGGCCCGGGCAGTAAGGGGCGGGGCTCTGAGAGCTCCCAGCCATCCTGCCCCCACCCTCCCCTTGCTCACAGCTGCACAGCTCGCCTTGGAGGGGGTGCTCTGTTTGCTGTTCCCCGGGAGGAGGGTGCTGCCGTCTCCACCTCCTTTCAGACGTCAGTCCCCCTTCCTCTCTTGGGCACCGCAGCTGACCTTGTCCTCCTCTGCAGGCCCATCATCTGGGAAGCCGACAACGTCTCCCTGACCTGGAAGGACCAGCTCTCTGGCCAGGCCGTCAGCACCATCCTGGACATCTCCAACGGCGGCAGTCGGCTGCAGGTCTTCCAGGCGGCCACTTACAAGTGCTTCGTGCAGCAGGAGCTCTCGGCTCAATTCAACCCCCAGTCCGATCTGGATGCACTGGCATCTCTGAGCACAGAAGACTTTAGACAACAGCTGGAGGCAGAGGAGGCCCAGGAAGGAAATGCTGACTCTGTCCTCAAGGGGCTGAAGCTGGTGCTGCTAGTGGGCCTGGGCCTGGGCCTGCTTGGGGTGCTGCTCAAACTCTTCCACCCTTCCCGGGGCAGCAAGAGAGACCAGGTGTTGATGGTGAAATAAAGCGAGCCCTCAGGGCCCAGGAGACCTGGCCTCCTGTGCCTTCGTCGCCTCACCTGTCCTCCCATAGTCCCTGCCCTGGGCCCGCCCACACCTCACTCTGAACGTGTGTGGACCAACACACACCCGGGGCCACAGCTAAGGGCGGCTGACCTCTCCCTGGTCCGGGTCCCGCTCTGTTAACTCACTCGCAATCCCCATGCCACAGATGAGGAAACTGAGGCTAGACGACCTGTGTAGTCATTGGGCAGGGGGCGGGGCACCAGTTCAAACCCAGGTTGCCTGACTCAAGCCTTGTGCTCCTCACAGGGAGGAAGGGAGGGGCGGAATGAGGCCATTCGGTGGGCGAGTCTCTGGATGTGTAAACTGTAGCCACCTCACCCACCACACTCTCTCACGGACAGGGCAGGGATGGGGGACGGGAGTGGGTCACCCCCAGACCCCTGGCTCTACACTGGGCTGCTGCCTTTCCTTGCCCATCCCTTGCCGCACCCTGCCTTGGTGGCACCCAGGGCCTCCAGGCCTTGCCATAGCTCCCCAAGTTAGAGCTGTCACCAGAGTAGTGACCCGGGCAGTGGACACACGTCACCCTCCCTGGCTCTTGCCGTAGAGAGTGCTCCCTCAGACACCCCAGAAAGGGGAGACAGGCCCCTCCACTGGGACAAGGCACCAGGTCTGGCCCAGCTGTTCCCAGAAATGCTATACACTGTTTAGCAGTGTGCAAGAGTCAGAAATGAAATATTAATGCCTTGTAAAATTCATGGCCCTGCTATTCCGTTGTGAAGCAACAAGGCAGATCTGAAACTTCCAGAACTTCCGCCCCCAAGTGGGGGGAAGCACTCCCCCCTCACATCCCAGACACCGTTGCCAAAACACCTAAGGCTTCACTCGGTGCCCGGAGATGCAAAGGTTCCTGCAGAAAGGGGGCATGTTTGTGGAGAATTCAAGGGCGTCCACTGGGAAGCAGAGGCAGAGAGTGACAGTAACAGCAGACATTGGGGGATCTCCTGGTGGGATCAGAGCTCACACCCTGTGCAAATGTTATGTCCTCACAGCCACCCATGAGGCGGTGAACCCCTTTTTGTAGCTGAGAACGCCGAGGCACAGAGGGCGCAAGCAAGCTGCCTGAGGTCACACGGTGAACTTGGGAAGGGGCCAGTGCCGAGACCAGCTCGGCGACTCGAGGTGAGTGACGGGTGCCGCAAGCTTGAAGAAGACACAGACACAGACTGAAGAGAGAAGTGGGACCGGGGGGCTCAAGACCTCTCGGATCAAGAGCCCTGCTGACTCATCCCAGGTTGCTTTTATTGAGTTGGTGGGCTAACATTCTCAGGTTACACTCATAAACAGTCAAAGGCCTCACATGACTGAGGCAATTATCTTTGTTTACTTCCTGGGTCCGAGTTGAGCATGTGTGGATTTGAGCTGGGGGTGGAGAGCAAAACAGCCCTGGGGGCAGGAGACCTCTCTCGGATATTAGGGGTCTGTGCCCCACCCCTGTTGGCCCCTCTGCAACTGTGCCTGTCTTAGGTTGTTCCTCCCTTGAGGAATCTTACCCGTCTCTGGCTAACCAGTCATCCTCTAGGGCCAAACAGGGTGATATAAGGAAGGCTCTATGCACCACCCCTGTTGGCCCCTCTGCGGCTGTGCCTGTCTTAGGTTGTTCCTCCTCTGAGGAATCTTACCCGTCTTTGGCTAACCAGCCATCCTTCAGGGCCAAACAGGGTGATATTAGTCTCCACGCCCCGCACCCTCAGCTCCTCCACTGCTCAAGCAGGACATTCTGAATCCCATCGCTCGGCCCACATACTTCAACATTTTCAAGGTTTCAGAAAGGTTCCCGAATGTCTTCCCACAGGCCAGCAATGGGGGAGCAAAAGAAGACCTCTGGGCGCCCCGCCAGACCTGCTCCCAGGAAACCCCCAGTGCCCTGTAGCCACAGCAGCCCGTCGTGTAGCAGCTGGAAGTGGGACAGCCGGAGCCAAGCATGGGTCCAATCCCCAGGCCTGTCTGCACAGCACTGAAGGTCACACAGCCCACACCAAGGCCGTCAGTGCCCTACTGTGGAGGGCACACCTTAAGGTGGCCCCAGTGATTCCCAACTCCTGGTGTCCGTGCCTTTGTGTGACTACCCACCCCTTCATGTGTGACTTGCTTCTAACCAGTGGAACATTATGAAGGTGTTGGGTGTTGCTCCTTGGATTAAGTTACATTACCTAAGACTCTGACTCAGCCAACTAGGGCAGGAGAGGCTTGCTGGCTTGGTGAAGTAGGCAGCAGTGTCGAGGAAGCCCACTTGGCAGGGAGCTGTGGGCAGCCTCTGGGAGCTGCAAGAGTCACCCTTGGAGGGTGACAGCCACCAAAAAGCCAGGGCCTCTATCACACAGTTGCAAGGGAGTGAATTCTGCTGTTGGCAGAGAGCTTGGAAGCAGGTTCTTCTCTAGTCAAGCCTCCAACACCAACACTTTGACTGCAGCCTTGTAAACCCTGGGTAGGGGATTCAGCCAAGCCATGTCTGGACTCCTGACCCACAGAAACTAGGGGATCATAAGTGTGTGCTCTTTAAGCTACTAAATGTATGGAGGTTTTTTATGCAGCAGTAGACAACGGATATACCCAGCCATATTCCCCAGCTCATCATGAAGTCCTCTGAAGCTTTGGCTGTCACACGGATGACTCCTGAAGTCACCAGTGGCTTCCTGACTCCCCTCAGAAGCTTGCTGGGCCAGGTGTGGGGCAGGCTAGCAGCCAGGCAGTTGGTGCTCCCAGGAGTAATCCTTACTCATGAAGGATGGGAGCGGAAGGGTAGACATCCAGCTTCCCCAGCCCTGGATGGTACAACTCACAGGCACATTCTACACCTTATCTAGGAGGGTCCCCAGTGACCCCAGTGTGCACACTGCAACCAGTTCATTAGGACACCTTTTATCAGCTCACCCCCTGCCCCACCTCACTGTCTCTTACCACTGCTCCCCAAGAAAATATTCTTCCAATATTTTTTCAGCCCCACATTTCCTCTGCTCTCCTGGGACTCCAAAGACATGAATTTAGAGCTGCTGTTGTCTCACGGGTCCCTGAGATTTGGTTAATTTTCCTCCAGCCTTCTCTGCTGTTCAGGTTGGAGAATGTTTACTGATCTGTCTTCAGGTTCACTGACATTTTCCCCCGTCATATCCATTCTGCTGTTCAGTCCATCCGGTGAGCCTTTTACTTTGGTTATTGTAATATTTCCATCTGGTTGTTCTAACATTTCTGTCTGGTTGTTCTTTATAGTATTTTCTACATCCTCATTGATACGTCCTATTTTCATATTTGTTTTTAGGGAATCCTTAACTGAGACAGCAACGTTGCTAACTCAGTGGCCCCCATGAGCCAAGCAGAAAACATAAGTCAGGGGAAAGGCCTTGGGAGGCTGCTGCGATGTAGGGGTTCTTACACCAGGTTGATGGGCCTGGGTCTTCTGAAATTCCCATGTGTTTCTGGAAATTGAGATGTTTGAGTGAAACTGTCCAATTTATGAATGTTGGCTCAAAAAAGTTTTCAAACACAGTGCCAGCCAAATAAGACACATCTGCAGGCTGAATTCAGCCCATGGCTGTTAGTTCATGAGCTCTTGCTTCAACCTTGATTGGGGTCAAGTGTACACTTCCATTTTTGATTATTCATTCAACAAATATTTGTGAGCTGGAGTAGCCAGGGACAACGTCTCCAAAGAGATGACATTTCAGATGAGCCCAGATAACAAAAAACTGGGCGAGGAGGGATCTGGAGGAAGGGTGTGTTAGTTTCCTATAGCTGCTGTAACAAATTACCACAAACTTAATGGCTTAAAACAACACACATTTATAATCCCATAGTTCTGAAGGTTAGAAGTCCAAAACGGGTCTTGTTTGGCTAAAATCAAGGTTGTCAGCAACTGGATTCCTCCAGAGGCTTGAGGGGGAGAATCCGTCTCCTTGCCTCCTCCAGCTTCTTGCCTCTGCCTCCAACTTTGAAGCCAGGAACATTGTATTTTTGAATGTCTCTCTCTCTGACTCTCCTGCTTCCCTCTCAGAAGGACCCTTGTGATTACCTTGGGCTCACCCAATAATCCAAAATAATCTCCCCATCTCAAGATCCTTACCTTAGTCACACCTGCAAAGTCCCTTCCACCATGTAGGGCAACATATTCACAGGTTCGGGGGATTAGGAGCGACCCTATTTGGTGGGGGTGGGGTGGGGGTGGGGGCACTATTTAGCCTACCATAAGCAGTTCCAGGCAGAGGGAGCATTTATAAGGGCTCTGGGTGGGTGTCTGCAGTGGATGGAGGACACCAAGGAGGTAGCCAGGGGCCAGATTATGTAGAGCCCTGTGGGCCAAGGTTAGGACTTTGGACTTTATTTGAAGTGAGATGGGAGCCATGTGAAGCTTTTGAGCAGTAGAGGGACGTGATCCTATGTTCACTGATAAAGGTAATTCTGACAAGGTAGAGGTCCTTACAGGTAGGGGTGGGGCAAGCCATAGGTTGGAGCAGGGAGTAGCAGCCGCTTTCCATGTAGCCAGCTGGACAATGAGAAGCTTCCATCACCAAGAAGGAGAAATGCCACCTCTTCCCCACACCTCCCAGTGCAGTGTGAGACACAACATGCCCCATATTCCATTTTTAGCCATCCTCTTCTACCTTTTCCTTTCCGTATTGTAATTTTTAAAAGACAATTTTTAGAGCAGTTTTAGGTTCACAGCAAAAGTGAGGGGAAAGTACAGAGATATCCCATATACACCTGCCCTACATATGCATGGCCTCCCCAGCTCCCTCAGCATCTCCCACCAGAGTGGTCCATTTGTTACAAATGAGGAACCTACACTGACACATCATAATCACCCAAAGTCCATAGTTTACATAACGGTTCAGTGTTCTGGATTTTGGCCATTTTGATAGGCATGTAGTGGTAGCTCTATTTTTCACAGGAGGAAATCGAGGGCCAGAGAGGTGAAGTCACTTGCCCTTGGATACAAAGTTCATGTATCAGTTACAGCTGCAGAACAAAATATCCCCCAAATCAGAGATTTAAAATAGTAAGCATTCATTATTGCTTACAAGTCTATAAACCAATTGGGTAGTTCTTCTGGTCTCAGGTGGGATCGATCATTCGTGATTCTCTGATCAGCAGTGGGCAGGGTTTGCTCTGCTGACCTTGGCTGAGCCCTCTCACGTGTTTGGGGGTTGGCTATCTGCAGGCTGGACCAGGTGCCATCAGCTGGGGCAACTGGGCTCTCCTCCACATGGTCTCTCATTCTCCAGCAGGCCAACCCAGGCTTGTCCACACGGTGGTGGCAGGGGTCCAAGAAAGTGAATAGAAGCTGCAGGGCCTCTTGAGGCCCAGGCTCAGAACTAGCACATGTCCAGAGACTGGGACGGGGTGGCCTTGGCTTGCCATGTGAACTGAAGGTCAGGTTTGGGGAAGGCCCCTGGGCAAGATATCAGTTATCTACTGCTATGTAAGAAACCACCCAGGACTTCCCTGGTGGTGCAGTGGTTAAGAATCCTCCTGCCAGTGCAGGGGACACAGGTTCGATCCCTGGGCCAGGAAGATCCCATGTACCTCGGAGCAACTAAGCCCATGAGCCACAACTACTGAGCCCATGCACCGCAACTACTGAAGCCCACACACCTGGAGCCCGTGCTTTGCAACAAGAGAAGCCACCGCAATGAGAAGCCCGTGCACCACAACGAAGAGTAGCCACCACTTGCCACAACTAGAGAAAGGCCACGCACAGCAACAAAGACCCAATGCAGCCAAAAAAAAGAAAGAAAGAAAGAAAAAAAGAAAGAAAGAAACCACCCAAAACTCGGTAGCTTAACACAACAATTATTTCTCTCTCCAGTGTGTAGGTTGGTAGTATAGGCTGGGCTCAGCTGGGTAGTTCTTCAGCTCTTAGCTGGCATCTGTGGTCAGCTCTGGGTGGCTAGATGTCTCTGCTTCAGGGGGATAAATGGCATTTGGCTGGAGAGGCTTCAGTCTCTTATCTTCCAGCAGGTTAGCCCGGACATGTTCACAAGGTCATAACAAAGTCCAAGAGAGCAAAGTGGAAGCTGGAAGACTTCTTGAAGCCTAAGCTTAGAACTAGCACAGCATTACTTTCACCATGTTCTATTGGCCAAAACAAGTTACAAGTTCAGCCCAGGTTCAAGGGTTGGGGGAATAGACTGCATCTCTTGATGGGAAGAGTGACAAAGTCATATTGTAAGAATGTATAAATAAAGGAGTGAAGTATTACAACCATTATGTAATCACTTTACAAAAGGCAGTAAGTAACACAGCTAGGATTCTAACCCAGGATGCACACTGCTTCCACACAGCCTTCTCTTCTCAAGGTGTATCACTTCTTTCCTTTCCTTAGCTTCCCCACCTCTTCTAATATCTTCCCTGTCTGTTATTCAAGCCCTTCAATAGCTTTCTGTATCAGAACACATTTAGCTGCAAGTAACAGAAATCCAAGTAAAGTGGTTTAAGCTAAGAAGGAATTTATTGGTTCTTGGAATCAAGAAGTCCGGGGGGGGGTTCTGCTTCAGGCACAGTTAGATCCAGGTGCTCAAAAGACATACTCCAATGTTGTCTTCCTTAATCTCTCTACTCCACCTATTTCTGTCTTGCCTTAATCCTCAAGCAGTGCTTCCCAAGAAGAGATGAGGGCTGCTCCAGGATCACATCACAGGAGCTTAGCAACCTCGATGGAAAGAGAGCAGATCTCCTGTAACAATAGCAACCACAATGGAGCACTCACTGTGTACCAGGTGCTGTTCTGAGCACTTAGCAAGTGTTAACTTACTCCTCACAACCCCCTATGAGGCATAATCATCATCCCCCTTTTTACGGATGAGGGAACTGAGGCACAGAGAGGTTAAGATCCATGTCTAAGGGTACATAGGTAATAAGTGGTGGGTCTGGGAGTTGAACCCAAACAGGTTGGCTCCAGAGTTTTTGCTCTTAACTACTTACCAATCTGGTAGGAAAGTAGTGATAACAGCGAACCCTGTTCACAGCATATGCTCTGACACTGCCTGACACTGGAACATCAGAATATAATAATAACAATAACAATAACAATAATATCATCCACTTAATCCTCCCAACAACCACATGGGGTAGGCACTGTTATTATCTCCATTTTACAGATGGGGAAATTGAGGCACTAAGAAGATAGATAAGCCTAAGGTCACGTATGGGGCACCTGAAACTTGAACCTAAACAGTGGGGGCCAGAATCTGCATCTGCTGCCTTTAGGGTCCCACTCCTGAGCCAGGGGTGAGGTCAGCCTCTGAGAACTTGATACAGTGAGATGGAGGGAGGCTCCAGGACAGCCCAGTACTCACCAGCCGTGTCCGCCCCTCCCTCCTCTTCCCTCCACCCGCCGCCTGGCACAGCCTTCCCAGAACCCACTTGCGAACAGACTGACCTAATGCAGGCTGGGCCGGAGAGCTGAGTCCAGACAAACAGGCAGTGGCCCACAGAGGCCATGTGAGCCGGTGCCAAGTCGGGCATGGGGTGGGAGAGACAACACCTGGTGTCACGGGGCAGCTGGGGGTTGGCACCCATGACTTTGACACCCGTTAGACCTCTGCAAAACAGCCCTTGCCCACCGGCTGCCCTGACAGGGAGGCTGGGCAAGATGCCAAGTCATATTTAATGCATTTATGAGAAACTATTTATAGCTTTCCGATTTGCCTGCCAGCTGAGAACTGGGTAAGTATAGGAACATCCCACAAGCAGAATCCAGGCGAGGCCATCCGCCCCTTAAGAAAGACAGCGAGTGCAGTTCACCATGCGGGCTCTCACGTTCTCGTGACCACCTGTGGTCCTGGGGAAACCGAGGCTCTCTCATCCCTCACAGCTGGGACATGACAGAGCTGGGAATGGAATCCAGCAGGACTCAACCCACCCAGCAAACCGCCTCAGCTGCCTGATTGGGAACCTGCCAACAACTCCTCTGAGGACAAAACTCTTTTCTCAGTTGTTGGTGGGAATTTGAAACATTTTACCCCCTCACACTTTCTTCTTTCCTCACCCACCCCTCCCTCCCCACAGTCTTCCTTCCTCTTCGACATTAAAATGTTTCCCTCTTTCTTTTTTATGTCCTTTTATCAAGGCAATCATCATAACACAATAGGTAGCATTAGAGAGAGAGATGGGATGTGCCCTCAGCCCTCCACAGACAGAAACTCACCAGCCTCAGCTGACTCTCTAATAAATGCTATTCTTAGCCCCATTTCACAGATCAGGCGAAGCATCCACCCACATCAGCTAGAATGCCAAGCGGCTCCCCCAGGCTGCGGCTCCCAGCGCATTTAGGTTTTGCCACCCTCCTGCCACTGATGCTCTCAGCTCTTTCCCCAGTCGACGATCCGGTCACTGTGGCTGAAATTCAGGAGAGGGCACTAGAAATGAACCAAGAAAGTGTCCATCTTTGGAGGCATCTGATGCCTGGTTTATTCTTGCTCTGCAGGGATCATTTGTGGTAGAAACTTCACAGAGGAGTCCCCAGTATGATGGCTTTTCGGGGCAGGCGGGGGGTGGGGTTGCTGCTTTGTGCCTCAGTTTCCCCCCCATCCTTATTGTTGGAGGGATCAAGTGAATTGATACGTGTGTAGTGCGGAGAACGGTGCCTGGCCCAGCACGCACCTCATCAGTGTTTGCTGCCGTAGCTGATGCCTTTGTTATTCAACACTCCTGGCCTCACGCTTCCAGGTTGGGCCTTGCCTGCTTGCAGGCTGTCCAGCCTCCAATGGGGGCCTCCAAAATTCCATCAGCAGCTCTCATTTTGGTGCCCCCTCTTCCCAGATACCATCAGTGGGGTGTGGACGCTCACACCAAAGAGAGGTGCAGACACTTGGGATCTCATGAGTGGAGGCTGCCGGATTCTGAGATTCATGGCTTCCGGCCTCACTTCCTGACGGTTGCCTTGCAGTGCCCTGTCCCCTCCCATCCCCACCCCCACCCCCCCCCCCCCCCCCCGTCTTCCCCCTCCTCCACTTCCTCCCTCCAGAGGCGAGCAGTAGTCACGGCTTCTGCTATTCCTCCTTTGTCACAATTTCCTCATCTCTTAATAAGAGGTTTATGCTTCTGGGTTTTGATTCATCAGTGTCACCCACAAAGCCATTTCCTGTCCACTTCCTGCCCTGGAAGGATTCGATTCCTACCATCCTCTTCGGATGTAACATACCACTCAACCTCCCGGGGCCTCAGTTTCCACATCCATAGATGAGAGTAATAACAGTACCTACCTCATAAGGTTGTTTGAGGCGTAAATGAACTCATTCATGTGATGCCCTTAGAACAGGGCCTTGGCCATAGTTGTTTTTATAACCAGCATCCTTATTTTTGGTTTCTCTATTAGTTATCTTTATAACTCTCAATAACAAAGATTTCCATTTCTTCTTACCTTTCCTCTCCCTTGGCCTGGAATGTGGGCATGGCAGTCATTAGCCGCTGAGGACAGCATCCTTGGGTGACCCTGCAGCAGGACAAAAAGGCCAACTAGGCTGTCACCAAGAGAGATCCAGAATCCTGCCTGGTTCGAGCCACCATTATTTTAGATATCTGCCACAGCAGTAGAACTAATTGCCTAGGCTCTTACTTTTTCCCCAACATTTAATTATGAAAACTTTCAAACCTACAGAAAAGTTCAATGCATTTACATGACACACATAAACCCATCATCTAGATTCTACAATTGTTGACATTTTTCCATATTTGACTTATCATATACTTGTCTTCCCCTTTATTTATTCGTAAATCCATATGGTTTCTTTGATGGATTTTTAAATAAGTTAAAATGAAATATTTGAAAGCAAACATCAGTACACTTCTTTTTCTGGCCGTACCAGTCGGCATGTGGGATCTTAGTTCCCCGACCAGGGATTGAACCTGCGCCCCCTGCAGTGGAAGAGCAGAGTCTTAACCACTGGACCACCAGGGAAGCCCCCAGACACCAATACTCTTAACCCTTCAACACTTTAGCACTCATGTCACTAACTGGAGTTCAATGTTTACAGTTCAAAAATAAGGTAAAATTTGCATAGAGTGAAATGCACACATTTTAAACGTTTGCAGAGTTTTGACTAGTGCGTATGCTGTGCAGTACAAACCCCTATTAAGATAAAGAGCATTTCCATTATCCCATAAAGTTCCCTTTACCCCTACTCCAGCCCCCAAAGCAATCATGGTTCTGATATTTTTATACATTTACTATTAAATTATTGAAGTTGATACATGTACATTCTGGGAGTGACCTTAATTACATTTTCTGGGTTGGTGGCTAGAGTTGAAAAAAATTCACCCTTCCTTTCTACAGAATGTAAGGACCAGAGTCAACACAATGATGCCAGCAGTGCCTGGGACTGAAGAGGATGAGGGTCTCTCGGTGCTGACAGCCAGGACCATCCTGGTGAGGGCTGTGGTCTGAGCACTGAATGAGCCATACTGTTTAAGTTCCTGTGCCATCTTGTGTGCATCACTCCTCCTGGATGTATCACATAAGGTGCTATTGGCTGAAGTCAGGGAAGAACAAATTCCAAACATCTTAAAAATAAAATCCTTTATTATTTGACAAAACAACTAGCTCCACCAAGGTAGGGAGGTTCTACAGAGGTCGTTGCATCAGTTTCCCTGGCATGTTGGCAATGTCATCCCTCTAAGTGGCAACATGGCTGCCATGATTCCAGCCACCATTTCCTATAGATACAAAACATTGCAACCTTATACTTCCTTTTGCTAAAATCCTATTCTGCTCACATCCCCCCCATACCTTAAGTGTTTAGCCTCTCTGATTTTGCTCTTGGTACTAACCAGTGGAATTCTTGACCTTGGCTTTGAGGATCTTGGCTCTTCTAAGTGCTGATGAAAAAAAAATTACAGAAAAATAAGTGGAAAAATTTTCTTTCTTTGCAGCATCAGAAAATCAGACACTCCTCAGCATCATTAAACTCCTCATACAAATATTCTTTGTAGGTCATAGGGACTTCAGAGATGATTAGAACATCCCGTGAAAGAAAATTTTAACCTTCCGAAATCTGTATTTCTGATTTTTTGTCTTAATAATTTATTGCCCTGGGAATAATACTTAAATAGGCATGTAGATTGTGAAAAGGATAAATATTTGTCAGTTTTTTCTTTGTTAAACCAGAAGAATGTTATTACCACCTCCCTCTTCTCCCACATGAATGGAGGGGAAAGCAAAACATAGACTCTCCTATGATTTTGCTTTAGACTAAGAGTTTAAAAGAGTAGAATTCCATGGCAATTAATGCCTCCTCACATTGCCCCACTTTCTGTGAGAGGCAGAAAAGGGAAGTTTCTTTCCCCTGCATTACTTTTTAAAGAGAAAAACGTTTACCCCAGAAACCTCCCACCAACCGCTCCCCAACCAACTTCCCCTCACATTATCTTGGCCGGTGGTGTGTCACAGCCCCTTTCAGAACCAATCACTAACAAAAAGACTGGAGAGCTATGACTGGCTTAGACCTCTTTTTCTGAACACAAGGACAGGGCTAATGAACATGCTAATAAAATCAGGGCTCTGCCTACAAAGAAGAAGGAAAGAAAATTGATTTGCTTATTAATAATGAAGATTCCTAGTTCCTGCTGCTGGCTGCATGGTTGCTTCTAGAGTCACCCTACCTCTGGCCTCCCACTTTGATTCTTCTTTTCTCCCTCGGGTTGAATGAACCACAAACACTCAGGCCTCACAAAATAGGAGCCTCTAAAGAGGGAGTGGCTTAGGAGTGAAGAAAGCGCCTGCCCACATCCTTCAAGGGGAAAGTACCTAAACTTGACTGTCTGCATATCTTAGAGGGTTTATTATCAACCAGACTTTCTATTGCAAGTGATGGAAATCCAAATTAGATTAAGCACAAAGAGAACTTATTGATTCTTAGAATGGAGAAGTCCGGAGGAATTAGATTCAGGCATGGCTGAATCAAGGTGCTCACACTCAGGACTGTGCCTCACTCCCTCTCTCACCTCTGCTTTCCTCAATACTGATTTCATTTTCAGGCAGGCTCTTTCCTCCCCCAGCAGCTGTGGTCTTACAACCTATCAGGTAAGTAACCTTGACAGAACAAAAACTCAGCTTTCTGAGCAGTTCTGGCAAAAGTCCTGCAGCTGTCTCTCATTGGCTTTACTTGGATGATGTGTTCATTTCTGAAGCTGGGGAAAAGGGTTGGCCCCATCCAGATCACACAAAGAGAAGGAAAAGACGGTTCCCAAAAGAAAATGAGAAGGGGAAATTAATGCCCACAAGGCTAATACATCTTATATAGAGAGATAGCCAGGCCTTGAGGGCACCAACTCATCCTGTTTTGTCATGAAGAGCAGTTAAGTTGCCAAGAGGATGATAAGGGGCTAAATTAGCTGGAAATGTTCAAGGATGGCATCTTGGAAAAGGTGATGTTGGAAGCAGAACCCTGAGGGATAAAAGACAGTGTTTCAGAGGAAGAGAACTACAAGGGCAAAAGACCTGAGGCAAATCAACGTTTGGTGGGTGAGTGGATAAGTACGTAAATTAATGGATGGATGGATGGATGGCTGGATGCCTACAACTGGGGACTGTATATAAGACCCCATCTTCCTGCTGAGAAGGAAACCATGTGCCCTCGCAGTAATGAGGAAGCAGTTGTTGGACTGTAGACCTTGAGGGGAAGTGGGGCGCACAGACGTTGCCTGAGAGGAGGAAGCGATGGGGCGTTTGGACTCCCCAGGAGCCAAGAGGAGGGGTGGACAGTGGACCCTACCTTGAAGACAATGTCCCACATCCCTCCCTCCACTCCCAAGGCTCCTGGGGCTGCCCTGAAACACTCTCCCAGCGCAAACTTCCCCTCTCCTCCCTCACTCCCTCTCCCACAGCATCCTCCCTTCCTCTTTTCTGTTCCTCAAACAGACCAAGCTTGTTCCCACCTCTGGTCCTTTGTGCTTGCTGTTCCCACTGCCTGGAACACCCTTCCCCAAGAACTCTGCAAGGCTCGCTGCTCCTCAGCCCTCGGGTCTCAGCCAAGTGTGCCATCCTCAGAGACACCTGCCTGGACCACCCCAATTGAATCACAGCCCCTCTGCCCTGACAACCCTGCTTTACTTCCTTTCTCGGAAACTTTCGTGTTTGTGAGCCTATTGCAGTCCCAGCTGTCACACCAGTGCCCAGGACAAACTCTGGCATAGAGTAGGTGCTCTGTGGGCTCAGGATCAGCAGCTCAGAGCCCCTCAGTGCCTATGCTTCCTGTCCTTCCCAGTGTGCTAGTGCCTTTGCTGCACCTCAGTTTCTTCCTCTGTAAAATGGGCATAGCGATAGACACCACCTCTGACAACCTATCTAAGGTGCACAGAACACATGCAGCCTGGCTCATAGTAGGTGCCCCATAAGGTCAGCCTCTGTATTGTTATTATTATCAGCCCAGGCTTGTTGTGAAATCTTTGAGAGGGAGTTGGGCACAGATTTCAACCATGACTGGTGCTTCCTGGCTGTGTGACCCTGTTCAACTGATCTCCTCTCACTGGGACCATTTCTTTCTTTCCTTTTCTTTTCTTTTCTTTTTTTTTTTTTTTTTAACTTTTTGGCCATGCCACGTGGCATGTGGGATCTTAGTTCCCTGACCAGGGATTGTACCTGCACCCCAAGCAGTGGAAACATGGAGTCTTAACCGCTGGACCACCAGGGAGGTCCCACTGGGACCATTTCTCTCATTGTAAAAGCAAGGCTCACTGCAACATCATCATGCTCCTCCGCTCCCCACCACACACACACACACACAAACACACACACACACACACACCCCCCACACACACACACACACACCCCCCCCACACACACACACACACCACACACACACCACACACACACACACACCACACACACACACACACACACACACACACACACACACACACACACACACACACACACCACACACACATCTGTGCAGATATAATGAGCTCATGCAGATAAAAGTTAGTGCAGGGCTTCAGGCAGCAAATGGGAAGTGATGGATGATGTAATTTGTTCAGCCAACTATAATCTGGAGAAGAGTTTCTTGGCAGGACATGTGACTTCAGCAACGGCCTTCACCTCTAAGCTTCCTCCTCCCCTTACGTCAGCTGTCAAGCGCCAGCTAGGGGCTGTCCCCTGCATTCAGGGAGGATGGGGGCAGCAAGTACCAGCCCCATGGTGCTCCCTGCCCTGCCCGTGCTGTCACAGGGGGGAGCAACTGGATGGAAAAGGCTCTCTCACCACCAGGAGGATTGGGGGTGGGGGTGGGGGAGAGGAACAAGGAAGTTCCCTGGACTCCAAGACCTCTCTCTCCCTCTTATTCTCTCTCTCTCTCAATCTCTCAGAGCTCAGTGGTCTTAACCCTTAGGTCTCTGGTGGATGGGAGCCAAGGATTTGGGAAGGCCAGGTGGGTTTGTTTTTCTTTTAAGATGTTGGTGGTTTTTGTGTTTTGGTTTTTTGCCCCCTACAAACTGTTAAAGCATGCAACAAAAATGTAAAGTCTGATATAGTGTTCTTACTTTTGAAAAAAAATTTGCAAGTAAGGACATGGAAAACAAAACAAAACTACTAAACAAAAAAACGTTGCTATCTGATTTTGAAATGGGCAAGAGACCTGAACAGACACCTCACCAAAGAAAACATACAGACAGCAAATAAGTGTATGAAAAGATGCTCCACATCACATGTCAGTAGGGAAGTGCAAATTAAAACAACAGTGAGGTACTGCTACACACCTCTCAGAATGGCCAAAATCCAAAACACTGACATCACTAAATACAGGTGAGGATGTGGAGCCACAGGAACTCTCATTCATTCCTGGTGGGAATGCAAAATGGAATAGCCATTTTTAAAGACAGCTTATCAATATCTTATAAAACTAAACATTTTCTTACCATACAGTCCAGCAACTGCACTCCCTGGTATTTACCCAAAGAAGTTGAGAACTTATGTTCACACAAATTCCTATACACCACTGTTTAGAGCAGCTTTATTCCTAATTGCCAACACTTGGAAGCATCCCAGATGTCCTTCAGTAGATGAATGGATTAACAAACAGTGGTACATGCAAACTGTGGAATATTATGCAGCACCAAAAGGAAATGAGTTATCAAGCCATGAAAAGGCAAGGAAGAAACTTAAAGGTGTATTTCTAAGTGAAAGAAGCCAATCTGAAAAGACTACATACTGTATGAGTCCAACTCTATGACATTTGGAAAAGGCAAACTATGGAGACAGTGAAAAGATCATTGATGGCCAGGGATGAGGAGTGAGGGAGGGGTGAATAGATAGAGCATAGAGGATTTTTAGGGCAGTGAAACTATTCTGTATGATACTACAAAGATGGATACGTGTCATTATACATTTTCCCAGAAAGAACCTACAACACCATTACCATTATGTGAACTGTAATGTAAACTGTGGACTTTGAGTGATTACAATGTGTCAATGTAGATTCATGGATTGTAACAATGGGACCACTCTGGTGGGAGATGCTGATAATGGGGAGGTTGTGCCTGTGTGGGGAGATGGAGTATATGAGAACGTTTGCTGTGAACCTGAAATTGCTCTAAAAAAGAGTTATTAATTTAAAAAATTGCTATCAACCGCAGTGACTTTCAAACTTTCTTGACTCTGAGAAAGTCGCTTTACAACATAACTCAGGATGAACACAGGCTCACAACAAAAGTTTCTCAAAACAACACTTCCTGATAGCCTGAGACAAACACTGATACTCTGACATTTCTCTTCTCTTCCACTGATTTCATTTAAAAAAAAATGCTTGTCCTGACCTTCTGAATAGATCTTGTAAGCCATTAATGAGTGACTACTCACAGTTTGCAAAGCTCTAACTACACACAAGAAAGGATGACTTAATACCAGGAAAAAGTGGGAGGGTTGGACCCAAAGAATATTCCTTTATACTGAATACAGAGTCTGTTATTAAACATTCATGAGCACACTGGGGGTCAGCCGTGACCAAGACCTGGTCCCTGCTTGGACAGAGTTTATGTTCTCATAGGAATCCAGGAAAGCATGTAATATAAAAGGGGGCTCCAAGAAAGCTTCCCTGGAGACATGAAATTTGATCAGAGACTTGAAGGATGTCAGGATTTAACCAGACAAAGAACGCAAGGAGAGACTTCCCTGGTGGTCCAGTGGTTAAGAATCTGCCTTCCAATTCAGGGGACGTGGATTCAATCCCTGGTCGGGGAACTAAGATCCCACATGCCTGGAGGCAACTAAGCCTGCACGCCACAACTACTGAGCCCATGTGCTCTGGAGCCCCCGTGCCACAGCTAGAGAGAAGCCCATGCACCACAACAAAGATCCCGTGCACCACAATTAAGACCCCAGGCAGCCAAATAAATTAAATAAATAAATACTAAAAGAAGAAGAAGAAGAATCCAAGGAAAAATATTTTAAGGGAGTAGGAATAGCATGTGCAAAAGCCCTGTGTCAAGAGAGAGAGCAATCTAGTTGGAGTTGAGAGCAAGTGGGGCAGTGAGAGATGGGGAGATGAGTCTGGAGGTGTGGACATCCGGGCCAAGCAGGGCTTGTGGCAGGGTAGGGCATTTTAGTTTTTATCCTAAGAGGAAGTCACACAAGGTTCCCCCCATGTTGCATGAAAGATGTCCTTGTAAATACGCTCTTTTACACCTTCTTCCATCAGATTCTGTGAAGGAGATTTATGATGCAGATTCCACACAGATGCAGGGCTGGGAAGACGTTTCCATCTCTTCCCGATGCGCCTATTGTTCGTGAGGAAGACTCCCATTTTAAAATCAGCCTCTGGAAGGTCAGATGTGACCTTGATGAGCAAAAAGCAGCCCTGGAGCAGTCTTGGCATGATGGAGAAAGGGGGAAACTGATTTTACTTAAAAACAATGAAGTGAGGAGCACTTACGGTTTTTCTTTTAGCCTAAGGTGAGATTTGAGGTGATGTCAGGAGGTAATTAAGTGTGGTGGCTCATTAGCCCACACCTGGAATATTGATTGAGGGCAGCTAGAACAGCCTACAAGTAGCAGCAGAAGAAACCAGGGGTTGATGTTGGAGAGAAGACACCGTGTGAGGTCAGCATCAGCATCCAGGATAAGCTGGTCTTGGCGTGGGAGACATGGAGCCAACTTACCTGTGACCTTATGGGGCAGAATAAGGACTGTCAGATGGCAATTATAAGGGGGCAGATTTTTGCCCAAAATGAAGAAGGTCTTCCTTGACCAGCTAGAGGCAGGACTCCTTCCATTCTGCCTTGCGAGACATTGTTCTTGGCTAAGCTGTACTGGGGGAATCAGGGGATGTGACTTTTCCCTCTGCCACACCTGGGGAGTCCTCTCAGTCACTCTCATCAAGATGTTGCTGGCATTCCTTTCCCACTGATGCTTCTTACTTATTGTGTAACCTTGAGGTGGCTACCTAAACTCTCTGTGCCACATCTAAAACACGGGGGTCATCTTGGTAGTCACTCATAGGGCTGTTCTGAGGATTATAAGAGACAATACACATAGTGTTTAAAGGACACCTGGCACATAACAGGTGCTCGATAAAGTTAGCTGCCATTGTTAGTGGTATCTCCAGCCTCCCTACTTTCCCCTCAAATCAAACATCTTAGACGTGAGGCAGGTTTAAACAAGTTCTTTTACTGAGGGGTCAAGTTATTAGTTTTGACTCTGTTGCAAGCATCAGAACCCTACTTTCAAACAGACTTAAACAAAACCAACCAACCAAACCAAACAAAAGAAGAGATGGAACTTATTGGCACACTAAAAAGTCCAGATGTGTTTGACTTCAGTCATAGTTGGATCCAGGTGCTCAGAGGACCACATTAGAAGTGTGTCTTTGTCTCTTTTACCTGCTCAATATGCCTCTATGTTGACCTCATTCTCAGGCTGATTCCTCCCTGCTGGGGGAAACAATGGCCCCCAGCAACTCCAGGATCAGATCCTATCAGCTGAGGAACCCAGACAAAATAACAGCAAAGGTTCCAGAATTGTCTCATTGGCCCAGCTTAACCATGCACCCATCGCAGTAATATTAACAGTGGCCAGGGGTACATTTTGCTAGGCATGGTACATTTGTCCATTCCTGGAGCTACGAAAGGGGGTCATATCCCAAACCCTAGCAGCTGAACATGTGGACAAGTGTTCCCCAAAGGAAAATATGGGTGCTGTTACCCAAAGAGGAGAGAGCGGTTGCTGGGCAGAGGGGGAGCAAAAGATATCCCCTACAGTCAAATAGATATCTGCTTGGAGGGCTCAAGGGTGGGAATTTATTTACCTTTCTTGCCTGCTTGAACCACACAAGGGAATTGAGCCACCCAGGCTTGGCTCTTGGAAAGGAAGGTGTCAGGAGTGAAAGATTTTCTTTCTTGCTCCCGCTTTTCTCAATCTTCCTCTTACAGTCCCCTCTTTCCAGACTTTGAATCTGGTATTCCTCCCCTCTTCCCTGTGAGATTCTATCCTCCTATTATTATTATTTTTTTTTGATTGAGGCTTCAGTCAGATGTTAATAGAAGCTCCCCTCTGGCCAGCTCTCCTGCTCCCAGTGGGTCATGCCCATGTTCCAGGTTCTGGTTCTGAAATAATAAGAATTTGGTGACTATCAGGATTCAACCAGAGAAGCAGAACCACTAGGATATATGTACAGAAAGGTAAATAGCTATGAAGGGACTTGTACCTGGATTTGATCTTATGTAATCTGGGGAGCAGGTGAAACAGTCTCTGTCAGGGTGTTGTCTTTGAGTCTGATGCTCTAAATTGAAGTCCACAGGGCAGGTAGTCAGGAAGGGAAGATGGATGTAAGGTCGATGAGAGTAAGAATAAGCTGGAATGAAGAGCCCAAGCTAGACTCTATGAGGATGGACTGGGCCCCTTGTCAGGTCTTGTCATCTCTGATGACCTTGGTGGTATGGGTTCCTGCGGGAGCCAGGGCCCTTCACCATGGGGGTAAACACACACCTGGCCCAGGAGGTGGAGAAGCTAAAGGAGGATCTGGGGTGGGGGTGGGGGGTGGTGGAGCAGCGGCAGGACTAATGAAGTGAGCCAGCAGAAATGAGAAAGCATTATGAGCTGCTAAATGACTGCTATTTTCCTGTCTCTGAATCTCCCATAAGACTCTCTCCTGTAACTCAACCTAACTGAAAGCATCCTGAAAGGGGAATTCTGGGAAATGTAGTTCAATCTAAGTGAGTCAAACCATTACAAAGCCACCATAGTCCTCCCCTTGTCAACTTGCACATACACATCTCCTTAAACCATACTTAATCTCCAAATAAAAGTAACAAGGTCATGCTTTTACCTAAAATTAATCACATTTTACCATCCAAGCCTTCCCCTGGAAGTTGTGAGCCTTCGACAGATTCCAGAGTTCCAAAATAGCTACATCAGACAGATCCTGCCAGAACAATGTTGTCTAGATGGGGAGACAGATTCCTGCTGTTTCATACTGCACCATCTTCCAAGAATCCTCCCACAGTTTCTTTTTGGGGTGATGAAAGTGTCTAAAATTGATTGTAGTGGTGGTTGTACATATCTGTGAATTATTTTTCATTGTTTTAATTTTATCAAAGTATAGTTGATTTACAGTGTGTTAGTTTCAGGTGTACAGCAGAGTGATTCAGATATATATATATAGACATAGCTACAGGTATATAGATATATACATATTCTTTTTCAGATTATTTTCCCTTATAGGTTATTGCAAAATACTGAGTATAGTTCCCTGTGTTATCCAGTAGGTCCTTGTTGGTTATGTATTTTATATATAGTAGTGCGATACTAAAAATTATTGACTTGTACACTTTAAAGATGTGAATTGTATGACATGAATTATATTACAATAAAGCTGTTACCAAAAAAAAAAAAAAGAGAGAGAACAAAGTATTGCTCTTTCCATGAGGGAAGCAGTTCAATGTAATCAACCTGCCATCGTCCAGCTGACTGGTCCTCTTGTAGAACGAGTGGTACCATAGCAGGGATGCAGTCTGGTCTCTGCTGCTGGCAGATGGGGCATTAATCAGCAGCACTAGACAGATCAGCCTTGGTGAGTGGAAGTTCTTGTTGCTGAGCCTGTGTACAACGTCCATCACTGCCACCTTGGCCACACTGTTTATGAACTTATTGGGTAAATACAGGAGTCGTTGGAGAAAGTGGCTGACTGATGTCCACAGAGTGGGTTACCCTATCTTCCTAAAATCTTGCTTTCTGAGGTCACTCTTTGGTGAGCATTCACACAGGACACAAATATCTTCCCACTCTGTAGAGATCTATTCACACACCTCTTCCCCAGACTCTGCAGCAGTCTCTGACCATCTAGCCAAACCATTAGTCCCAACACGTCATTTGAGGTAGCGCCATATTGCTGGACAGCTCTCCTTTTAATCTAAATGGACAACCAGAGTCATTTCCCAGAGTCAAATTTCTGTCCACTGGGAAAATTTCCTTTTACCCAAGTCCTTCAGGGGGTGTCCCAGAATAGGACTGTAGTGATAAATAGCTGTCCACTTTTGGGTGATGCCTGCATGTCCTGCAGAATTATATGTAAACCAGGTCTGAGTTTTTCTTCCCCAGTCAACTGGTCACAGGGAACTCCCCAAGAACCATTGGTGTCGTTTGAGAGACAGAAGACAGTGCATCAGGAATAAGGGATCTGGACATCTGAGCAACTTCCTCATGCAAATTACCTGTGCCTTCAGGACCTGCTAGAGCCCAGTCTTGTATAAACCACAGAATGTTGCTGTACATGCCCGATGTTATGGCGTTAGGTCAGACGACACACAGATAATGATGGGTAACTCAGATGGCATGGTATCTTGGTGCCCGTGGTCAAGTGTTCAGTCTCTACTAAAGCCCAGTAGAAACCAAAAGCTGTTTCTCAAAAGTAGAGTGATGACTTTCAAAGAATAACATGACTTTCTTCCAAATCCTCAAGATCTACACTGTGATTCCCCAGTTAGGGGCTTTAAAAGTCGCCAAACAGCATCCCTACCTACCAACGACACATCAAGCACCATCACATCAGCCTGAATCTGTGGCAGAGCTTTCTCTCATTCTGGGTTCCCCTCAAAGCTGGCAGCTTTTCAGGTCACTCAGTAAATGAATCACAGCAAATGAGGTATATGTTGACTCCACGATTAAAGGGGCTCCCCAAGTCTGTGCCTCTCTCTGAATGTTAGGAGGGGCCAGGTGCAGCAACTCCTCCTTCCCCTTCAACATACTTTAAATAATGGGACCCCAAGAACTTCCACTGAAGTGAAGACCCCTGAATTTTTGTGGGTGGGATTGTTTCCCAGCCTCTGGCATGCAAGTGTTTTACAAACGTGTCTAAAGGGGTTGCTACTTCTTGCTCATCAAATCCAATCATCATAACATCATTGATGTAAGGGACCAGCATGAGGTCCTAGGGAAAAGGAAGGTTAGGTCAATCCAGACCGTATTATGACACAGGGCTGAAGCGCTGATATACCCCTGAGGGGGAACAATGAAAGTGTATTGCTGGCTTTGAAAACAAACTTCTTCTGATGTCCTTTGCTAACATGTATAGATTAAAAAGCATTTTCCAGATCGATAACTGCATACCAGGTCTTGGGAGATGTGTTGACAGCTCCAGCAACAAAACTCCCTTTGGAAGAGCAGCTGCAATTGGAGTCACCATCTGATTAAGTTTATGATGATTCACTGTCATTCTTCAATGACCCATTTATCTTCTTCACAGGCCAAAAAGGCGAGTTGAACGGGGATGCAGTAGGAATCACTACCCTTGCATCTCTCAAGTCCTTAATGGTGGCACCAATCTCTGCAATCCCTCCAACAATATGGTATTGCCTTTGGTTTAGTATTTTCATAGGCAGAGAGAGTTCTAGTGGCTCCTACTTGGCTTTTCCTATGATAAAATCCCTCATCCATGATTCAGGGAACCAATGTTAGGATTCTTCTAGTCGCTCAAGACGTCTATTTCAATGATGCATTTCAGCATTGGAGAAATATCCAGAAGGTGGATTCAAGGACTGATTAGACCTTTTGTGAGACAGACCTTCCCCAAAACTCCATTGATCACCTAACCTCCACAGCCCTACTCTGACTAGTGAACCACAGTGATGTTTCGGAATTCCAGGAATTACAGTCAGTTCAGACCCTGCGTTCAATAATCCTTGGAAAGACTGATTATTCCCTTTGCCCTTTGCACAGTCACCTGGTGAATGGTCACAGCTCTCTTTGGAGAAGTCTGGGAGGAAGATTAGCAGCATACATTTTTGGTAACATAACAGGGTCCTTCCTCAAGGAACCTAGCCTCTCCTTTAATCAAGGGTTCAAGTGTGGGAAGTGATTGAGGGTCCATGACTCTCTGTTTTGATCATTCAGGTCAGGCTTCCATTCACCAGACCCAGAACTCACTGACTTATTCAGATCAAGAGTTTAGTAGGCTCCCCACCTACTGCCATGATAAACTAGTGAATGTCAAAGATCTCTGTGAGTCACACCATGTTCATCACTGTTTTGGCTTCACTGTCGACTATGATAACCATGCCCATCTTATTTTTGGCTTATAAGTGCCACCAGGATCCCTGCCACCTCTGGGTTCCAGCATGCCTATTGCATTTAGAGATCCCAATTAATTGCAGCCATTTCACTAGAATTTCTGACCTACAAAGAAGTGCCATCACAGAGCTCCTCAAGGATGCTCAGACTTCCTCATGAATTTATTTCTGATAACCACAGTGAAAATTGCAACCCCCGACCCCCTTCCCAGTGTGTATGGAGAAGCAAGTCTTTTTTTTTTTTTTTTTAATTTATTTATTTATCGGCTGTGTTGGGTCTACATTGCTGTGCACAGGCTTTCTCTAGTTGAGGAGAGCAGGGGCTCCTCTTTGCGGTGGCTTCTAATGTTGTGGAGCACGGGATCTAGGTGCACGGGCTTCAGCAGTTGCAACACATGGGCTCAGTATTTGTGGCTTGCAGGCTCCAGAGTGCAGGCTCAATAGTTGTGGCTCACCAGCTTAGTTGCTCCATGGCATGTGGGATCTTCCTGGAGCAGGGATCAAACCCATGTCCCCCGCATTGGCAAGTGGATTCTTTTTTTTTTTTAAATAAATTTATTTATTTATTTATTTTATTGGCTGTGTTGGGTCTTTTTTGCTGTGAGTGGGCTTTCTTTTAGTTGCGACGAGTGGGGGCTACTCTTCGTTGTGGTGCGCGGGCTCCTCATTGCCATGGCTTCTCTTGTTGTGGAGCACGGGCTCTAGGCCATGTGGGCTTCCGTAGTTGCAGCACAAGGGCTCCATAGTTGTGGCTCAAGGGCTCTAAAGCACAGGCTCAATAGTTGTGGCGCATGGGCTTAGTTGCTCCGCGGCATGTGGGATCTTCCTGGAGCAGAGCTCGAACCCTTGTCCCCTGCATTAGCAGGCGGATTCTTAACCACTGAGCCACCTAGGAAGCCCAGCAGGTGGATTCTTAACCACTGTGCCACTAGGGAAGTCCCAGCAAGTCTTAAATGACAAAGCCACTCAGTTTTCCAATCTGCCTAAGCCTGTGTTTCTTTCCCCTAGCTTTCTTGAGGTATAATTAACAAATAAAAATTAAATATAATTAAAGTGTACAATATGATGTTCTGATATAGACATATACAAAATGGGAAATGATTACCAAAATCAAGCTAGTTAGCATTTCCATCCCCTCACATAGTCACCCTTTTCTCCCCCTGTGGATGAGAACACTTACGATCTACTCTTTTAGCAAATTTCAGTATTACTGTAATAAAAGCAATATTATTAACTATAAGCATCGTGCTGTATGTTAGATCTCCAGAATTTTCCCATCTTGTACAACTAAAATTTTGTGCCTTTTGGCCAACATCTCCCCGTTTCCCTCACTTCCTAACCCCTGGCAACCACCACCCCACTCCCTGCTTGACTTGTTTGGATTCCACTTAGAAGAGATATCACACAGTATTTGTCTCTCTGGATCTGGCTTATTTTATTTAGCATAGTGTCCTCCAGGTTCTCAGCCTTGGGATACTGTCCTCTTTAGCAGGGGTTAGCAAACTGCTGCCCAGGAGCCAAACCTAGCCCACAGGGCTTTTTTTGTATGGCCCGCAGGCTAAAAAAGGATTTTTACATTTTTTAATCACAATTAAAATCAAAAGAAGAATATTTTGAGCCACTTTAAAAAATGATATGGACTGCAAATTTCAGTGTTCATAAATAAACTTGTATTGGAACACAGCCATACTCATTCATTTACAGATCGTCTTTGGCTGCTTTCTGGCTGTGACGGGAGAATTGAATAGTCCCAACGGACATTGGCCTGTAAAACCTAAAACTACTATCAGGCCTTTTACAGAAAAAGTTTGCTGACTCACGCTCTGCAGGGCACCAAGGAACTTCTGACATTTCCACCCAGGGCAGGCCACCTTGGGGAACGTACATCAGTCAAACAACCAAGCAAAGTGTCAGGGTCATTCCTTAGCCCCTCAATCTCAACCACTGAATCCAGAATCTCTGCTTAATGGACCAATGTCAATAAACTTGACCTGATCCAATTCATATTCTTCCACCTTGATTCATCATTCTTAAGGCTGATTTCCATACATATGTCCCAGCTTTCTCTTGATATAAATTGGCAATTGTTTTGGTATTATATAACACCACCTCATGGGTAATATTTTGTACCTCAGTCTTTGGGTTCTGTTGAGACTTGAGTCTAGTTATATGTGTTGGAAGCAAGAACAAGGAGTAGGAACAGGTTCTGAAGAGTATCAGCAGGGCCTGGCAGGGAAACTGCCTTGGGGAGGCCACGACAGCAGGGATGCAGGCTGCTGCTTTGCGCAAAGAAAGTGGCAGAATTTAGGGGTTTGAGGTCTCCAACCTTATCAGAATCTCCCCATACATTCTAATCCCAATTTTCAGGATCCTAGTCCTTCCCAATCAATGTCCTAACTTGAACAAAAAAGACCCCATGACGTTGGAAGTTCAATTTGTGTTATAATTCAGCCATCCACAGGATGGGACTTGGAGCTTGGTCTTCAGAACTCTTGGCCCAGTGGCTATAAAAAATACGTTTCTTTCAGTGCAGTCACAGAAGCTTCCAAGGCCCTTACACAGGTCTCCACTGCGAATTTAAAGCTCTGACCTCATCATTTTCTTTCCCCCACGTTTTCTAGCACAGTTAGAAGCAATCCACCAATCCAGTACACTGCTTCGTTTTACTGAAACATTCTATGGAAGCAAATGCTTAGTCACCCAGAACCTTGCCATCTATTGAAACTGATACAGGAAGCTACAGGTAATGGTCTGAGTAACTGCCAGGGACTCTCAGTGTCTCCTTTATCGCTGGAAACAGGGTCATTACTGACTTCAAACCTGATTAGATCAGAGAACCAATTCCAGAAAAACCCAAGACTCATCCTTATAAGAGTATGTTCCTCTGGAACCACTCTTAGACCCAATTCTATGTCAGCAAAGCAGAACCACTGATACACACACACACACACACGATTTGTTACAGGGATTTGACCTTTCCCCATAGTGGGAGCTGGGTAAGCTGTCTCTGTAAGGCTGTTGTCTCTGTGCTTGATGCTGGAATTTGAAATCCATGCGGCAGAAGTCAGGAAGGGCAGATGGATGCAAAGTCAGGGAGAGCAAGAATAATCTGGAAGCCATGAGGGTGGACTGAACCCATCATTCTTTTTTTTTTAATTTATTTTATTAAAGAATAGTTGATTTACAAAGTTGTGTTAATTTCTGCCGTACAGCAAAGTGACTCAGTAATACACATATATATTCTTTTTCATATTTTTTTATTATGGTTGATCACAGGATATGAATATAGTTGCCTGTGCTATACAGTAGGACTTTGTTGTTTATCCATTCTATATATAATAGTTTGCATTTGGTAATCCCAAACTCCTAATCCTTCCCTCCCTGCCCCCCTCCTTGGGAACCACAAGTCTGTTCTCTATGTCTGTGAGACTGTTTCTGTTTTGTAGATAAGTTCATTTGAGTCGTATTTTAGATTCCACATGTAAGTGATATCGTATAGTGTCTTTCTCTTTCTGACTTGCTTTGCTTAGTATGATAATCTCTGGGTCCATCCATGTTGCTGCAAATGGCATTATTTCTTTTTTTTTTATGGTTAAGTAGTATTCCATTGTGTATATGTACCACATCTCCTTTATCCATTCATCTGTTGATGGGCATTTAGGTTGTTTCCATGTCTTGGCTGTTGTAAATAGTGATGCTATGAACATAAGTGTGCATGTATCTTTTCAAATTAGAGTTTTATCTGCATATATGCCCAGGAGTGGGATTGCTGGATCATAGAGCTTGTCAGCTCTATTTTTAGTTTTTTGCGGAATCTCCATACTGTTTTCCATAGTGGCTGCACCAATTCACATTCCCACCAACAGTGCAGGAGGTGAGCCCCGTCATTCTTGTCACCTCTGACCTTGGTGGTGCGGGTGTCCAGTGGAGCCAGGGCCCCTGATCACAGGCTAAGCACACACCTGGCCCAGGAGTTGGAGAAGCTGAAGACGGATCTTGGGGGAGCTGAAGCACTTGCAGGACCGGTTGTTGCCTGACGCCAACGAGATGAGCGGGCAGGTGACATAAAATGGCTATTGCTCTAATCTCCACCCAGAAACCCTCCCACTAGAACGTCTCTCATGGCCCACCCTAACCAGAAGCACATAGGGAAGAGGAGGACTCTGAGAAATGTAGGTTAGCCTCGCCAAGTGGATATCACAAGGCCACTCAGAGGGTGTTTCAAATCCTGTTTAATCTCCCATCAGCAGGAGCTGGAGTTCGCTCACCGGCCTCCTCAGAAGCAGCACCCCTGCCTGAAGCAAGGAGGTGGAGGGCCCTCCTGATGCTCCCAGAAAAGCACAATCTAGCAGATTTCTTCCAGTTACTGTGATTTGGCCTTAATTCTTCCAGAACAAGAACCTTGTCAGTATTGTACTCAGGAGCCTGGCTGCATGACAAGAACCACTGCATTAGCTCTTGGCAAGAAATCTCGCCCCTGATGTAAGAGTGGAGGAAGAGGCTTCAGTTCAGACACTACGCAGCAGAAAAAGGTGTCGTGCCAGAAGGGGTTTGGGCAGCGGATAACAGCCTTTGGGGAGCCCTGGAGCACTAGCGGAGAGGTTTCTGGGTGCCTTTTCCAAGTCTGAGATCCAGTCTTGCTGTCCCCTAGAGGTCTCAGCAGACCTCAGTCTTAAAAATTACCTTCTCTTCTTGTATTTGAGTAAAAATTGCTGGAGCTCCCATCCCTTGACTTGGGAGAAGCTCAGCATCCTCCTCACCATATCCACAAATTCCTCCAGGCTATCGTTTTCCCTGATGGTATTCAGGGTGCTGTAGACTCAGCTAAAAGACTACATTTCCCAGTTTCTTTTTGCAGATAGAAGTGACCAATCAGAAGTAAGCAGAAGTCTTTGGGAGGGGATCCTGAAAAGTTTCTTTAAAGGAGCTGACTCATCAGCGGTGAGTGGGCAGAGAAGTGAGAACCAGTGTGAGCCACAAAATGGCTGCTACTCTAATCTCCATCCAGCAACCCTCCCACTAGAACATCTCTCGTGGCCCACCCTGAACAGAAGCACACGGGGAAGGGGAGGACTCTGGGAAATGTAGGTTAACCTCGCCAAGTGGTTAGCCCCACCTTTTCTTTTCCTCTTGCTTTTTTTCCCCTGGAATGTGGCATGATGGCTGAGGCTCCTGCAGCTATTTTGTGACCTTGAGGATTAGAGCCACATTCTAAGGATGGCAGAGCAGTAAGTCAGTAGGAGCCTGATCCCTCATGACAACAAGGAACCCCTTCCCCAGCCTCGGACTACATGCTTCAGAGTTCTGTTACGCGCGAGAGAAATAAATCACCTTGTTTACATCACTGTTGTTTCTGGCTTATGTCTCTTGCAGTTGAATATGGTTTCTGCTTCCAGAATTCTTGTTATGTGAGATAATAAACTTCCTTTGCGACAAGCTGTATTACTGTTCACCAATATCCAGTTCCCTCCTTATAAGAAGGTTGTAGTTTCCTGCTCTCTTGAACTCAACTATAGCCACGTGATTTACTTTGGCCGATGAAATCTGAGCAGAAATGATCAGTGTCCCTTCCTGGCAGAGGCTACAAGAGCCAGTATGTGTTTCATCTTATCCTCTTTTCTTTCTGTCAGTGATAAGCAGGAATATTTCTACAGTAGCTTCTCCATCAGCTCAGGTCACATCAAAGCTCTTGGCTGACCCATGATGGACATGCATTGGGAGTGAGAAACAAATCTCTGTTGTTGTGAGCCACTGAGATTTTGAGATTGTTTATTACTGTCAAATTTAAGCAAAAATGGGCTGGCTTAATACAGAGAATTAGGGGCTGACAAGCTCTTTGACAAGGCTGGTGAAAAAAGAAAAGAAAAGAGAAAAGAGAAAGAGAAAAGAAAAGAAGAAAAAAGAAAAGGCTAGTAGAGTGGGCTCCAGGATAAGACTTTGCAAATGATTCCCAGAACATGACTTTAAGGAAAAACTCACTCCTCCTCCCATGCATTTCTCCTTCACCTTCACACTACTGCTATACTCACAACACTTCTGATCCCAGATGTGGGTTTTTCCCCCCACCAAGCAATTCTCTGTGACACCAGCTAGATGTCCTACAATTCAATTCAATTCAATTCAATTCAATTCAATTCAATTCAATTCAATTCAATTCAATTCTGATACTAACCAGAATTAGTGCAGACACCACAGGTTAAGGGCTGAGTCCCATGAGACTGCCCCCCACTTCAGATGCCAATCACTAGCAGGTCCCCAGGTTACCCACAACTTGTGTCCAACTTGGTTACCAACTGGAGGGTCCCATGACTTCCCCCAAAACTTGGATTTGATTGTTTCCCAGAACAGCTCACAGAACTCAGGGAAATACTTACCAGTTGAACATCTAATAAAGGATGGGATAAATGATACAGATGAACAGCCAGATGAAGAAGTTCATAAGCAAGATTTGGAAAGGGCCTGAGCACAGAAGCCTCTTTCCTCGTGGAGTTGGGATGCATCACCCTCCTGGTATGTAGATGTGTTCACCAACCTGGAAGTTCTCTGAACCCCATACTTTTGGGATTTTTATAGTGGTTTCTTCATCGTGTAGGCATGACCAACCATTAACTCAATTTCCAGCCCCTCTCTCCTTCCCAGAAGATAGGGAGTGGGGCTGAAAGTTCCAAGCTTTTAATCATGGCATGGTCTTTCTGGTGACCAGCTCCCATCCAGGGGCGCACCAGGCACTGCTTCATTACAACAAAAGACACTCCTATCACCCATGAAATTTCAAGGGATTTAGGAGCTCCACATGAGGAACTGGGATCAAAGACCAAATATTAGAATAAAAGATGCTCCTAATGTAATTTCCTATCACTTAGGAAATTACAAGGGTTTTAGGAGCTGTGTGCCAGGAACTGGGGGCAAAACCAAATATATGTATATAAACACACACACACTCTTATTTCATAGTGACTGAACTGACCTGCCTTGGGAGCTTCTCCCTCCACCCCAATCAGGAGGATCCACTGTATATGGCATCTTCAGAATCTTGTAGCTCTATCTCTGATCCAGGACCCAGAAGTCATCACAGCCCAGGACATAACTGCCCTTTCGTTTTCCATTTCATTGTGTTTTGTGTTGAGGTATAACTCACATGTAGTAAAGTATATAAATCTCAAGTGTACAGTTCAGCCAGTTCTGACCAACACATACATTCAATGAACCTGCATCACTGCCAGGGTAGAGAACATTTCAATCCCCCAAGAAAGTTCCCTCATGTCCCTTCTCCATCAACCTCCTGCTCTCATAGTAAAGGCAACATAACAGTGGTAGAGGCAACTGTTATTCTGACTTCTATCACCATCTGTTAGTTTTGCTTATTTCAGAACTTCATATAAGTGGAATTATACAGTGTGTGCTCTTTTGTATCTGACTCCTTTCACTCGGGATAATGCTTTTGAGATTCATTCATGTTGTCATGTGTACCAGTAATTCTTCTTATTGCTAAGTGGTATTCCATCACACAAGTATGCCACAGTTTGTAGCCACTCATCTATGCTGATGGACATTTAGATTGTTTCCAGTTCTTTGCTGTTACAGATATTGCTGCTATAAACACTTGTGTAGTACAAGTCTTTTCTGGACATCTGGTGTCCTTTCTCTTGGATAGATATTTAAGAATTGAATTGCTAGATCACATGTTAAATGTACATTCACCTTTTTAAAGAGCTGATAGTTTCCTAAAGCACCTGTACTGATTTACACTCTGATTTACAGCAACATAAGAAAATTCCACTTGCTCCACATCCTCTGCAGCACTTGGTATTGTTCGTCTTTCTAATTTTAGCCATTCTCTGTGTGGTCTTATCTTATTCTGGTTTTCATTTGCCTTTTGCTGCTAGCTGATGATGTTGAGCATCTTTTCACATGTTTATTTTTTTATGGCTATGTTTTAAAATTTATTTATTTATTTATTTATTAACTGTGTTGTGTCTTCGTTGCTGCACGCGGGCTTTCTCTAGTTGCGGTGAGCAGGGGCTACTCTTCATTGCAGTGCACTGGCTTCTCATTGAAGTGGCTTCTCTTGTTGTGGAACACAGGCTCTAGGCATGTGGGCTTCAGTAGTTGGGGCACATGGGCTCAATAGCTGTGGCTCATGGCTCTAGAGCGCGGGCTCAATAGTTGTAGCACACAGGTTTATGCTCCGTGGCATGTGGGATCTTCCTGGAGCAGGGATCGAACCCGTGTCCCCTGCATTGGTAGGCGGATTCTTAACCACTGCACCACCTAGGAAGCCCCTTCACGTGTTTATTGACCATTTAGGTATCCCTTTTGTGTGTGTGCATAACTGCTTCTTAATACCCACAAGGCTAGTGACTCATCACCTTCACAACCCTGCTCTCTAGCAGAAAACAGCCAATCAGGCAGAAAGATGGTCTCTCTGGCTTTCCAAAGTAAATACGAGGGCCTATAATTAGCAGAGCTGAATCTGCATCCAAAACTCAAGGGCATCTTCAAAACAGTATTAATTTTTTCATGTCTATCCCATAGGAAGATGGAATGAGGGGGGCATGGCTGCCCAGCACCAGTTCCCCAATTACACATGAAGTGGGTCAGCACTGCCCTAGTTCTGTCCTGGAGGCTGTCAGGCCTGCTCCTGAGCTGGTGATTCCTCAAGTTCAGGCTGTGCTCCAGTGGTGGCATGGGAAACGGTTTTAGGTCCTAAACAATATTAACTTACATTGAATTGCATCATGAGAGTAAATTGCTTTTTAAAGTAAAGTAAACTAAAAGTAAATATCTTTTAATCCATCAAATGATATGATGGAGGAAGACTGTTTATTAAAGAGATGGCTGGTTCTTGTGCTCAGTTCCCAGAAGGTAGTATCTAAGCCCCTGGAATGTCCTGCCTGTAAAGAGTGCCTTTCTTTACCTGGGGGCCTTGGGCCAGCTTACGTAGTTTCTAACAATGGGATTGATGGTAGGGAACTTTGGCCACAGGTATCAGCCTAACCTCCAGAGGGGCTGGAAAGTAAGGTGACCACGTGGTCAGTCAGGTCTTTGCGGCTGAGCTCCAGTAAAAACTTTGGGCACTAAAGCTTGTGGGAGCTGCCTGGGTTGGCAGTACTCTGTGTATACAGCACACATTGTTGCCAGAAGTTAGCACTGTCCAGTGAGAAAGAGAAAAAAAAATGTCGTATGTTAACACATATATATGGAACATAGAAAAACCGGTTTGCAAGGCAGAAATAGAGACACAGATGTAGAGAACAAACATATGGACACCAAGTGGGGAAAGTGGGAAGGGGTTGGGGGGAATGAATTGGGAGATTGGGGTTGCCATGTATACATTACTAATAAGAAAAAAAATATCAAATTGTACACTTTAAATATATGCAGTTTATTGTATGTCAATTCTATCTCAATAAAAATTCTTAAAGAAAAAAAAAAAAGAAGTTAGCACTGTCCACAGCTCTGCTGGGAGAGGACAACTGGGGGTTTCATGTCTGGAACTCTCCTGGACTCTTCCCTATGTGTCTCTTTCCTTGGCTAATTCTAATCTGGTTCCTTTCGCTGTAATAAACCATAGCTGTGAGGATGATGGCTTTCAGTGAGTTCTGTGAGTCCTTTTAGTGAATTCTCAAGCCCAAGGGTGTTCTTGGGCACACTCAATCTTGCAGTTGGCATCAGAAGTGAGGGCGGTCTTGGGCCTCCCAAACTCTGCAATGTTTTGGGCAGTAAGGTAACAATCACACCCCTGATTGCTAATGGTCTCCTCCAACAGAGCAGACTATGGTCTCCAGCTCAGAGCCCTCAGCCAGCAACTCGGTAACCAGCCAGAACGCACGATATCTTTCTCCTTGTTTGTATTCATTGGATTCATCTTTATGTCTATCTTCTATCTATATCAAGCAATGCTAGGTTTCCATATATGATTGTGCCTTTTAAAATAAAAGTAAGTTAAAAAGGGAGCAGATTTTCTTTTAAAGTGAACATTAGTACAGTCAGGATGAAAATGTGGCAAAAATTGTGAAGACAGTATGTGCTGATTGAAGTTTGGGAAATACTGTCCTAGAGACATCTTCCACGTATTTGTGTGGCTATCACCCAGCCAGGGGGCAAACGTGGCTGCCAGCATTTCCGGTTCTAAGAAGGAACCTTAATTCCTTCCCTATGACAACCTATACGCTCCCTCTCCCCAGTGCTTTTCAATATTTTTAAAAGTGACCTGCAGTATGAAATCCATTTTACATCATTATCATTATGTATATCATTAGGTGGAGCCACATGAAATTGTTATGTTTCCAGGTCAAAAAACTTTGCATAGTGACAATTTCATATGATTCAATTTAACAGATACAGCATATTACACGTGAATATGTACATATTTGTAATATATGATACATGTGAATGATATTCCCTCCTGATTGGTTAGGCATCTGTTCTGATTAGTAGATGGTGGGTGCCAATCAAAAAATATTTTTAGTATCTCCCCATATGTATATTTTATATACATACACATATATCATGTTTGATATATATCACACATATAGTATACATGTTATACATAATATATGTATATACATAATATATGTCACATATAGACACAATATATCACATGTAATATATGTGTTTGTTTTCACTGAATTTATCTTTACGGCGATCTTCTATTTATATGAAGCAGTACTGGATTTCCATATACGTTATGCCTTTGAAAATATAATTAAGTTAAAAAGGGAATTCTTCCCTTAAAAAATGAATAATAATACAGGTGGGATGAAACGTGGCAAAAATCGAGAAGAGAATATATATACAAAGTCACATTATTTTCTTTTCTATTTTGTTACTTCTTTTTCTCTCTCTCTCTTTTTTGAAATGCTACTCACAGCCCACTGAACTGATTCTGTAATCCCAGGAACAGGCTGTGACCTGAAGTTTGTGAAACATTGTTGTGCAACTGCCTTGAACAGGAGCTTGTCTCTTTGCTTTGGCATGATGACCCTTGACCCTGGGCAGAGGTCCCCGCATGTCAGAAGGTCTGCTCCCGCCTAATCTGGCTGAGTCCCTCCCTACGGGCTGCAGAACCCAAGGGCCTTCAGCAAGTGCCCACCAGAGCCTGTGCCCCTTCTTGACCATGCACTGGGCCCCAAGACCCTGGAATTCCCCACCCAAACTACTCTGAGCCCATTCCAGGGCCTGTATGGCTTTCTTTGTGGGCACCCCCCCAAAGCAAGAGGCGGCTGGGCGTGTGGACGGAGCTTGGATGGGCAGGGTAGGGTGTGACGTGCAGCACTAGTGCTGGAGGCACCCAGAGTGGGAGAAAAGCAGGTCACCATGGGCCTGGGCCCTGCATTTGTGTTTGCTCAGTTACCAGTGCTGCCTCTCAATGTCAGGGGTGAGCTGGCTCTGGACACCAGGCTCTGCACACGGACCAGGCTAGGGGGTCTCAGTCTGCCATGGGCGGGATCCAGCACTGACCGCCTCACTGGCCAGATTCCCCCGTGCCCCCCCTCCCACCCCCACCTCTGCAATCCTTCCCATCTAACCCCAGGCTGGCTTCATTCACCACATCCCCCAGCTTGGCTTTGGAATCTGTGACTCCCTCACCCCAGTCCCTGCCGTCATGAAGGATCAGAGATGGTGGGGCAAGACCACAGTGCTTTATTTCTTGCCTGAACAGAATGGATAAACGGGGAACCAGGCAGCCCTCAGGGCGGGCAAGGCTGGGAGAGTAGGGGCTCAGGTCATCAGTCCCGGCTCTGGCTCCATCCATGTCCTACCTCTCAGGAGAGGCTTTGTCGACGACGCTGTAGGTCCTGCTAGGGGAGGCAGGAGGCCGGGCATGGTGAGCCAGTGGGGACTCAGTCTCGGGGTGCGCATCTGGTCATCACCCCCAACTCTGATGGACTCACCTGTTGTGACTCCGGCATAATCGGGGCAACTGTCTACACTTGCCGCCTGTGAGTGAAGGAAATGGTTCAGACGTGAGCTGGAACAGTGCTGACTATTGTGGTGATCTGGGTGCTGGAGGACGAGGCCCATTCACCCCGTCCCTCGGGAGGCTCCAAGGCAACTCTGAGCAAGCCACGAGAAGCTGACAGGGGAAGAGCTGATGCAAGCGTCCCCGGCGGGGGAGCTCCCCCTGCACCCCCCCCACACAGAGGAGCCCTAGCTTCTGTGTCATTTATGAGTTCAGCAAACGTTTATTGTGCACCTACTCCATGCCAGGCAGTGATCGAGGCACAGGGAACACAGCTGGGAGCAAGAATGGATAAAATCCCTGCCCTAGTACAGCAGACTTCCTAGTGGGGGAGAACTGACAATGAAAAAAAGAACTAAGGCAAGTGTACGGACAGTGATGAGTCAGTGATGCTCTCTATGAAGAAAAATAAAATCAGGAAGGAGGCCGGGAGGCCCAGGAGCTGGGGGCATCCTCATGGCGATGACTAGAGGGACCTCACTGAGGGGGTGATATTTGAGCAAAGACCTGAAGGAGGTGAGGGGGGAGCCATGTGGACATCTGGAGGAAGGGTGCTCCAGGCATAGGGAACTGTCAGTGCAAAGGTCCTGAGGTAGGAGTAGGCAGGTGGGATTAGGAAGGCCAGGGGGCTGGGCCAAACCTAATGAGGGGCACCTTAGAAAACAAAGGGGAGTTCAGAAAACAGCCCTCTCCCATCTCCTGGCTGCCACCCTTGCCCACCCTTCCCTGTCCTTCCAGACTCACCTCCTACTCCTCTCCCGCTCACACTGCCCCAGCCACCCTGGCCTCTTTCCGTGGTTATTGCAACATATTCAGCTCATTCCTGCCTCCCAGGCTTTGCACTTGCTGCTGCCTCTACCTGCTTTTTTTTTTAAATCATCTTTCTTATCATAGAATCCATTCTGATTTTACCTCTTTAGAGGGAGTGCCTCTCCCCGTCCTTCTCAATCTCCTAGGAAGTCTCTTTTTCAGTATCCACTCTGCTCACTAATGCACTGACCTGTTTACTGTCATCCCCTCACAGGTTGTGAGTTCCCCAAGGGTGGGGAACAGGGCCCCCAGCAACACAGCACAGGCTGGGCACAGAGTAGGTACGCCCAAATGTCACAGGAACAACTTATGGCCACAGAGACAACATTCAAGCTCTACCCTCACATAGACCCGGGTTCAGTCCTTCTCTGACTTTTGTGTGCTGTGTGACCTTGGACAAACTTCTCAACTCTCTGAGCATCTCTTTTAAACTTTTCGGTGTTCTGCCTGATAGGCAAAAAAGCTCATTTTCCTGATGACGAAGTTGGACAAGAAAAGTCATAAAACTTGGCATGGGTTATACAGCTTAACTGAAAGTGTGCAAGCTGGCGGCCCCCGTGTTTTATTTAATTTGAAGCATTTTTTAAACTTTTTTAAAAATTAGTTTCTCTGCTTGTTATCCTCCCTTTGCCCCCCTTCCGCACTTGACCCTGGGCCCTGGGAGGCTGACCTGAGAGACCACAGCCCCCTGGGCCCTAGTGGGAGAGAGGAGGGCAGGAGGAGAGGGACGTTGAGGTATCTGACCCCCTCAACCCCTGCCCTGCTCCCTCCTGGTGGGCTTACCAGGAGGCAGTGGCTGGAAACTTCTCCCTGGACCCACAGCTCTGGCTTGGGGCCCCCTCCTCCACTTCCATCTCTCACCAGACCCTGGTGCAGCCATTACTGCCCCTCACCCCTGAGGACCAGGGCCATCACAGCTCCCCGCTGCTGCTAGTCCTGGAGAGCCGCACCATTGCATTCCCCGCCACCACCGTGTGAACAAGCCCAGGTGAGCCTACTGGAGGAGAAGACCACCAGGCGAAGAACTGAGGTGCCCATAGAAACAGAGCTCCCTGCTGACCCACGACTGACCTCAGACACATGAATAAATCCAGCTGCAACCAGAAGAACCACCCAGCTGAGCCCAGTCTACGTTTCCAAATTGCAGAGTTGAGAGCTCAGAAAATGGTTATCATGTTAAGTCACTGAATTCTGGGGCGGCTTATATTGATATGCCTCCTTTAAAACAACCTTGCTCAGGGGCCTTCAAGAACCTACCGCCCCAACAACCTTGCTCAGGGGCCTTCAAGAACCTACCGCCCCGTCAGAGTGCAAGCCAAGGCCTCCTCCCTCCCAGGCCTGATGCCCCTCCCGCCCAACCCCCGTTCTCACTGGTGAGGATGACGATGCCTGTGATGAAAAGCACTGCTGCCACCAACAGCCCCCGCTTCCGGAGGGTGTCCTCGTCTGCAGACAGAGAAACGGAGGAGAGCGGTGAGAGGGGCCTGCACCCTCCTCCCCCGCAGCCGCCCATGGGTAACTTACCATAGGAGAAGGGGTCGTCCTCGCTTGAACCTGGAGGGGACAGAAGGGAGCAAAGGTTCGTGGAGTGAATCAGTGAGTGAGAGTCAGAGTCAGAGAGGAGACACCTGGGTCTCAGATTTGGTGCACTTAGAGCAAAACCTGAAGTTCTCACTCGGCACACAATCTGGTTCCCATCACCTCTAACCTCTTCTCCTCACTTGCCACCCTTACTCACTGTGCTCCACACAACCCCTCCCCACCAAAGGTGACCATGCAGACCTTTTCTCACCCCAGGGCCTTTGCACTGGCTGCTCCCCGTCCCTGAAGCTCCCTTCCCCAGACATCCACATGGCTCCCCTTCAGCTCCTTCTCAGTGAGGTCTCCCTGGCCCTTTACAGAAAATACTCTCCACTCACTCTATCACCCTAAATGTGCTTTTTTTCTTCTTTTTTCTTCGTTTTTCTTGATAGCAACTTAAAACCACCTGATATATAGTTATTATGGTTCTTATTTATTGTCTCTCTCTCCCCATGAAAACATCTGCTTCATGAGGGAAGAGATTTTCGTCTGTCTCATTCACTGCCATACCCCTGGCACCTACAGCAGTGCCCGGCACACAATAAGTGCTCAATGAATATTGTTTGAATGAATGAATGAACTCTCTATGTGACCCATGGGCGTATCATTTCCATCTGTTCCCTGGGGTTGGCTGGACAGGAAGTGGAAGATAAGACGAGGAGGGGAAGAATCAAGGGGCCCCTACAAACAGAGCTCCCTGCTGACCCCAAACCGATCTCCAATGCACAAGTAAGTCCACCTGAGACCAGAGACGCACTCAGCCAAGCTCAGACTAAACTTCCAAATTGCGAACTTGAGAGCTACATAGATGATTGTCTTTTTTTTTTTTTTTTTTGGCTGCTCAAGGTCTTAGTTACGGCATGCGGGCTCTTTCAGTTGCGACATGCGGGATCTAGTTCCCCTACCAGGGAACTGGGGGCCCTGCATTGGGAGCATGGAGTCTTAACCACTGGAGCACTAGGGAAGTCCCAAAATGATTGTCATTTTAAGCCATTGGGTTTTGGGATCTTTGGCACGCAGCACTCACTTATGCATTCATTCATCTATTCAGACCTTTACCGTGTGCCTACCCTGTACCCACCCACAAGAACATCAGCCCTGAAGTCAGGTATTCACCTGACACCTGTTTACTGAGCACTACTCTGTGCTGGGCAGTACTGAGGCACTAAAAACACACAGTGAGTAGGAAATAGCCTGTTTAGTCTGGGAAGGGAGTTACTGACCAGTCTGTGTGAGGCCGTGGTCCCTCCTGATGTCTCTGCCTGGGGGTCGCGTCTCGGAGGGTGTGGAGCCTTGAGAGGGATCAGCAGAAAGAGTGGCCAGAAGATGGTGGAGGGCAGGAGCGAGCCGTGGAGGGAAACAAGAGACACCACTGAACATCTGGGTCTGGGAGAAGCCCCTCTCCCACACCTACATTCAGTGCGCAGGCCAGGTATCCCCCCTCACCCACCCAGGGAGGCAGCCAGGAGTGGCAGCTATGGAAATACTGAAATAAGCCTGCAACTCCTGATTAAGACCAACAGCCCCGAGGAACCCCTGGCCTGTCTCCTAGGACCTCCTGGACCACCCCGTGATCAGGAATAAAGGGTAACATCTCTCAGAGCCAGACAGAGCCCTCCAGGACCCTGACCCAGTCACAGAGCCTGGAGATACTTGCTGGAAAACATGTGGAAAATCGCCTCTGCTCCCAGACCAAAAACACCAGAGGGTTCCTCTCTTTAAAAAAAAAAAATCAATACCCCCCAAGGAAAGACCTGCCCCTCTGGCACTGAGGGGTGTCCTAAATAAGGTGGTCACCCCTGACTGATGCCCAATGTGAAGCCAGCAGGCAGAGAAGCTGCCTCATGAACTGGCTCCCCCGGCCAGTCTCAGCGCCTTGTGTTCTAAATATGAACCGACAGCCAAAGATTACCAGATGTTCAGGAAAGCTTTTTCCAAGAAAAGGGATAAGCAAGATCAAGGGCAAAGGTGGAGGGACCACAGGAAATGTAAAAGGACAGCCTCAGCGGTATATGGTATGCCCTGCCGTGAGGGAGCCTGGGCTCAAATTCTGGTTCTGCCACTTTGTGCTGTGCAGCCTAAGGCCAACCACGTAACCTCTCTGGGCCTCAGTTCCCTTCTCCATAAAGTGGGGTACCAACAGCTCCTACCACATAGGGCAGTTGTCAGCACGGAATGAGTAGCATGAAAGCTTAGCAGGAGCAAACCCTCAGTGCGTTGTTGCTATCCTGTACTGGGCCCTCACTCCTCCCTTCTGGGAACAGCCCCCTTTCTTTGGGGGGAAATGCCCCTGCTTCCCCAGACCCTCTCGGTCTCCTATCGTAACCTAGCCACAAGGGAGAGCACGTGACCCAGTCTCGCCCTTCCCTGGGACCTTTCAAATTCCAAGTAGGGATTCTGAGCAGACCCTAGGTGAAACTAGACGCAGAAGTTTGGAGCCGGCAGATGATTGGAGCCATCTCCTTGCCAGGTGGAAGACAAGCTGCAGCACAAGAGAAACAAAGACGCAGGAGGGGGACGGGCTCTGCGGGCGCTGGGCGACCCGAGGCTCAACAGTGCCTCTTACCACTTTGGCTCCTTGACCCCCTCACCCCAGTTTAATTTCCATCACGTATAACCAGGAATATGGAATAACACACAGAGTAACCCAGGTCAGCAAGGACTCGGAGTAAGTGAATCCGGAGATGTGAAGATGTTTTCTCAACAGGAAAATGTGGAAACAGATGCTACACCCCACCCCCACGGTTGTACAAAATAAAAAAAAACTTCCTTCCCCAAGTATTTCCATCTGTTGTAAAATTGTTTTAATAGACAGATTATCAGAATGAGATGCTTTACTACCATCACTGGGAAGTTGTAACAATGATAAAAAATCTACAAGGCAGATGGTGTGACCTTCGAGGTAGTGCTCTTGTGCAGTGCCCAGGGTGAGCAACGGTGCATGCACCTCAGCCTGGGAGTGGCCTAAGCTATAGTACTTTCCAGTGGGGCCTGCCTCTCAAATACGCATCATCACACAGGCATTAGAGACCACCTGTTACCTTTGTTTCTGCTCATTCCCCTTTCCCACACCTCTGGTAACAGTAACTCACACATCCTGCAGAGAGCCTCCCCTTCCCTGACTCAGGCTATGCAATTGAGACTTGGCTAACCCAGTTCTTCAGCCCCAAGATGGGACGCAAGACTCAGATCTGACCAATCGGAGTTGTTCTTTTCCCAGGCTCCCATTGGTCAGACATGGGCACGTGACCCCAGCTGGGCCAATGAGAGTCAACTCTAGGCCTTTGAGCTTGAGATGCGCTCTAGCTGCTGAGTTTGCAACCTAAACTTGGAACTACAGGACCACTTTTGCCACTAAGAGGGGGAAAGCCGCTTGAGAATGAAGTTAACAGTGCTGAGAGAGGAAGTCAGTCGTGATGACAGTGCTTGAGCTCTTTGACCCAGGTGTGCCTGAAATTGGTGCCTCTGTACTTTACAGAGCGTATATCACTAATACATCTTTTTTTTTTTTTCCAGTTGGGTTTTATGAATTTTGCTACCGAAAAGCTCCTGCTCTAACATTAAGAAGACCTACACCAAGGAAACACCCACAGGCACATTTCCCACCCCAGCCCTTTGAAGGGACCTGAATAAAGAGGGTCTGAATCTATCAAGTTTGGAAAACGCTGCAAACGAGATGCTCCCTCTTGGGACGCCTGCTGCAAATAAGCTTTATTACGACTTCGAGAAGTCCCACCAGATAGAAACGTGTTTAACTTTAGAGTTTCCCAAATACCTCTGACCGCAAACCAAAAAAAAAAAAATTTTTTTTTTGAAAAGTGTATTAATTCCCCAAACGGGTGCTCTGTGAAACATACTCAGGGAAATGCTGACCTAGATGGAGAATTAAACACAACTCGTCTGTTGCTGTTCCAGTCCTAGGCTCTACCTTGCGTCCTGCTCTTGTCCGTCCCCGGACCTGTTGTTAGAATCACCTCCACTTCCCTCGGTTGCTGTTGCGGGGTCTGGATCTCCACCTGGTCCGGCGGCGGCGGCGGCGTAGCTTCTACTCAAGTCAGAAGAGAAAGGAGGGGGAGGGAGAAAGGTGCGAATCAGGGACCTGCAGAAAACAGCAAGGGGCCCTCTGCCCTCAGGCCGGCAAAAATCAAAGACTTGCAGGTACCAGTGTGTTGGGGAGATGAGGGAGGGGGACTCTATCACATGCCGCTGGTGGCAGGGCAAATCGGTGTTCCTTTGCCCCACAGTGTCACGAGTAAACTTTAGAGCCAGGTTCCTGGACCCGCATCCCAGCCGTGTCACTGACTTTCAGCGACACCTTGGGCGAGTGACTCTGAGCTTCCTTGTAAAGGGAGGATAAAGCTCATTTCTGCCTCAGAGGGTTTGTGTGAGGACTGAATGAGTGAATGAGGGTGAACTATTTAGAACCGGGACCGCACTTGATTTGCACTACAAGTGCTCAAGGAGGAGGGGACAAGGTTGCTCATCGTGGCACCGCAGCAGCAGGAAGAACTGGAAGCCACTAAGATGCTCATCGAGATGGAGAGGGCTTCATCAGCCGTGTCCAAGCACCCTGCAGAATGCCACGCAGTGAAAAAGACCAACATGGGCGCTTCTATAGGACTGTGGGAAGACCTTCCAAACCCATTATTGCATGCGGGGAGAAAAGCAAGTTGGTAAACACCAGTCATATAATATCCTTAAGCTGCCACAAAGACATCTCCCAATTAGTATATTTCCTCCAGGTAATACACATGTGATGCAGTATCATTGGGGGACTACCCCCAACACAACACTAATGGTCGGGACCTCTCAGAGTGGGAAGAGAACATGCGAATGGGGAGTGGGTGAAGGGATTTCATTTTGCCTGCCATATTTTTATTATTTCCAAGGAGAATGCGTTTATGTACCACTGTATCGCTAAACATTAATGGACAAAATTGGTGAACACTTTTTGAATTATGCTATACTCCAAGAAAAAGTTAGGAAATGATTTGAAAATTCAAAAAAGGAAAAAGATAAAGAGATGAAAGGAAGAAACGGAATGGGTTGGCACACGGGGAGTTTCTGAGGTGTCTGCAAAGCTGTATTCCTTGACCTGGGTGGTGGTTACTTGGGTTCAACTTAGAGTAATTTAAGTTGTACACTTATGGTTTTTATACTTTTCTATAGTTTTTACAATTTCAAACAATTTCTTTACAAGAAGTGAGTGGAGTTAGCTGGCTGCCCCATGACAAAGTAGGATTCAGGGGATTCAGTGTTGGGGGACTGACATGGGTAACCAAGGACCCAGAGTGTCAGAGGAAGAGGGGCAACATTGTCTGTCTCAGGCCCACCTCTCCACCCTCCACCCCTGCCCAGCTCATTACCAGCCTGCACGGTTGAAATCTGAGGAGTGGGCTGGAGTTCTGGGTAGGCTGTGTCTGGAGTCCGGAAACAGGAAGAGAAAAGAGAGAAGGTACATGAATGAAGGTACAGGGAGATTTCCACAGCAACTCAAATTTGATGTCATGGAAACAAATTAATCCACCCATTTGCTAACTGCCCAAATGGGATGCCAGTATCTCCCCTGCCTCAGGCCCTCCCCTCCCACAGATGCCTTTTCACCTACTCAGCATCCACCACCTCTGGTAAGAGCCCCCAGAACTTCCTTTGAGGAACCATCCTTCCCTGACTCTCCCTGGCACCAGCCCCACTGGAAGTTAAACATGAGACCCAGGTCTGGCCAATCAGTTTTCTATGCCTGTGGCCTCAGTGATCAGCTCACAGGTGGGCATGTGACCTGAGCCTGGTCAATGACACTCAGTTCTGGGACATTTGCTGGATTGGGGAAGGGGAAATTCTCTTTCTTCTGGATTCTTAGCAGGTAGGATAGAAGCCCCAGGTCTCTATGGGCCATCTTGACTCCATAAGAGGAGCATCTGCCTGAGAATGAAGCCACCACAGAGAAAACAGAATCAGGAGATGGAGACAGGTTCCTGATAGCATCATTTGAGCCTAGATGGAGCCATGCCTGAAGGTTTATCCCTTGACTTTTCAGTTACACAAATCCAAAATAAAATCCTGTTTGGTCCAAGTTTGAGATTTTTGTTGCTGTTGTTATTTGCAGTGACAGGATCTTGATAGACCTGTCCCTCTCTCCTCACCTGGGGCTGGCGTCAGGATATGAACGTTCTCAGTGACTGGGTCCGCTAGAGAAATGGATGTGGCCTCCTCCGATGTCTGTCCTGGGAAATCAAGGATGAGAAGTCAGGGAGGAGCCTCTGGTCCCCCTTCTCTCACCAACACCCCCACCCTGTCCTCCCTTCTGAAACCTTGGGGGATGACTCAGGAAGTCCTGTCTGCTGGTGGAGCAGCAGACAGATGTTTGATTGATCAGCTTTAGTGGAAGTGTTTTAAGAAATGCTAACACCCCAGCACCCTACCTCCAGCTGCCTCTCCCTGCCCATCCTTGTGGGATGAAAGAGGCAGTTTCACCTAGTGAGTCCAGGCGCTAGAGTCAGCCAGGGCCCTGATCTCAAAATCTGTTCCTGATAACTTCCTTGCTGTGTGACCTGCAACAAGTGAAATCCCTCTCTGAGCCTTGGTTGCCTCATCTGCAAAGTAAGGATAATACTTGAATCTACTTCTCAGGACTGTAGAAGGGGGTGAAATGAGATGGAGGCGGGAAGGGTCTCCCCCACTGCTTAACATGCAGTCAGTGCTGGATACAGCCACTGCCCCCACCCTGGCCCAGCCTCCATCCTCTCCCTCCTGGACCATCACACAGCCTCCTCCCTGGTCTCCCTGCTCTCATCCCACCCACTACAGTCTGCTCCCCACACACAGCCAGAGGGAGCCTGTGAACCTGAGTCAGATGAAGCTGCTGGCTCAGTGCCTCCTCTGGCTCCATCTCACTCCTAGTAAGAGCCAAAGTCTTCACCTCGCGCATAAGTCTCCCCTCTCCACCTGGCCCCCTGTCACCTCTCTGACCTCTCCTCTTCCTACCCTGCCCTTTGTTCACCCCAACCCAGCCCTGGCCTGCCTGCTGTCACTCACGCTCTCCAGACAGCACTTACCCCTCACATACCTGCTTGGCTTGTCCCCTCCTCTCCTTCAAGTGTCCCCAAATGTCACATTCCGGTGAGGTCTTCCCTCATCACCCTGTTTAAACAATCCTCATTTCTCTCCTTTATTTTTCACCGTAGCACTTTTCACCTGCTACCACACTATATAATTAACTGATGGGTCATTTATTGTCTGTCTTTCCAACTAGAATGTGAGCTCCTGTCTTGTACATTGCTGTTTCCCCAGTGCCTAGAATAAGATCTGCTCAGTGAACGCTTGTTGAATGACTGAATACATAAAAACCATTTTATCAAAGAGAAATGGGGCAGCTCCAGTGCAGAGTTTGCTCTGGGTTCTGGGGTTATAGCCCAGTCCCTCCACTCACTAGCCTCTGGCACAGGGCACTTTCCTTCACTGAGCCTCAGTCTCCTCATCTGTAAAATGGGCATGACAATAGCGTAGCGCTGAAGCCAAAACAAGCACCTGTCATGTAGAAAGCACCTGCAAAGGCCCACCACAGGTACTGCCTTCAGGAAACACTTCTCAGGCAAGGATGAGACATCTCCAACTCCTGCACTGGCCCCAGCTCACCCCCTTTCCCTAATTGTGTATCACCCGGGGATGCAAAGGAGCTGCTGTGCTGTGAGTCCAGGTGTCCTGGCTGCCAAGTAGAAAACTGACACCCTTCTCCCCGCCAAATCAAACTCAGCGAGTTCTTCTTGGAGGTGAAATGGAAGATGCTCAGCAGGACAGGCCCTGGCCAGACTCGTTGGAAGCAGCCACCCAGGTCCGAGGTAACTAAACAGGGTGTAACCTTGGCCCCCTTATCAGGGGGCCCCCCACTTCCTGGTGCCAGCTCAGTAGAGGACTGAGGACACAGGACAGAACATCCAAATTCACCAGCCGCCCCCCCAGCAACACACGCACTCTAAGTAGGGCTGGGGGCTCTGCAGCGGGGTGGAGACAGGGGCTGGGCCTTACCTCTGGTGGGGAGAATCAGGCCAGCGATGATGAGGAGACACAGACGACCAGAGGACGACATCTATAGAGCAAGCAGAGCTGGGGTCAGCCACGATGTCAGTGAGGTAGGCCCAGGGCAACCCCTGGGGACGCTACAGCTCCCCCTCCTTACCCTGAGCAGGCACCTCCGGCTTCAAAGACCCCTGCCAGGGCTGATGGCTGGCGGCGGGAGAGGAGGACCAGGGGGAGGGTCTCAGAAGTGGGGTGCCCCCAGCAGTCACTCCCTCTTTCCCTCTGCAGGTCCCCAAAGAAAACAAGAAGCATCGGACTACACCAGGCTTCCAGCAGCAGCCACTGCACAGGGGCAGCCCTGAGGCGGAGAAGCCCTGGCTGGGCTAGCCAGGGCTGACCCTGCAGGGCAAGGGGAGGGATCTGGGGCCCCGGAGTAGGTCTGAGGGCCTCGTGCCTCCCTCTGGGGCCGTCCTCAGCAGAGACGTCCGCGAGCAGGGGGAAAGAGGAAGAGTGAGTAATGCGCTCTTGATCTCAGAGGAAAAAGTGAGCTGGTGTCAGGGGCCTCGCAGCAGGGACAATAGCGCAGGATGCCGGGCAGATCTGGGAGGGTGAGAGGGATGGAGGCGAGCTGGGGAGACCGAGGCGGGAAGGCGGAGAGAAGAAGTGCCGCGCACGTTGGTACAGGAGAAGGGAGGGAGAGCGAGCATGAATGGAGGGCGGCGAGGCGCCGGTTAGATCGTCCTCGGTCTCCACCCACCTGAGCTCGGCCCGTGGGCCCAGGGGAGCGGATGGAGGAGGGTCGGAGGGGAGACTGGAGAGACTCACGTCAGAGCTGGGGGTCCCGAGCCGGCAGCCTCGTGCGGAGAGGGCAGCAGCGGTGGCTGCGTGCAGGCGGAGGGTGTGGCCAGGGGAGCGCTGGCGGGCGGGGACCGAGACGGGCTCAGTCATTTCCTCTTGGGTTTCCTGGCTTCAGAGCCCGGGGTGGGAGCAGGAGGGGGAGACGTAGAGGGCGGTGGGGGGGCTGGGGTGAGAGGCAGGGCGGAGGCCTCCACCCACCCGGCCTGGGGCTCCTTTGGGGAGGGAGGGGGAGCAGGGGGAGGGGTCTACTCTGGGGTCTCGGGGATGAGAAGGGAAGGAGCAGTTGAGGGGGGGCGGGTTGAGGGAGGGAAGGGAAGCTTGAGGGGCTCTGAGAGAGGAGGTCACTGGGGCACTGGGGAAGGGATAGTAGAGGAAAGGGGAAAGTCTGGGGATGGGGGAGAGAGCTCCCCAGGTTCAGTGTTGCCCCCTCCCCCGTTTTGTCCCCACAGATGAGAACACACAGACAGAACGGGGGAAAAACCAAATGCACATTTATTAAGCTCAAGACATAGACGCCGAGGGTGCAGGGGAAGACGGAGGTGTGGGGGAGCCGCACACAGGGATTGTGGGGGCTGCAGGTGGACTCCCGGACCCCAGGAGCTGGAGGCCTGAGTTCCTGGATCTGGGGTGCAGACGCGCTCTTTGGGGGGGTCGTAATTGCCAAGGCCTGGGGAGGTGCAGCGGCTCCAGCCTTGGAGTGGGTGGGGCAGCTCGTTCAGGGGGGCGCTCCCGGGGCAAGGCTGGGGTCCCCTCCGCCTCCACCCGGTCCTCAGGCTCCCGCACTCAGGCAGGGACAGCAGTGGAGGTGCCCAGGGCTGGTTCTACACGCCGCCACCTCCAGGGGCTGGGATGAGGGGAGAGAGATGGGGGTGGGGGGGTGGGGAGAGAGAGAGCGCGTGCCAGGAAGCTTCAGTCAGCGACAAGAAGGGTGGAGGCAGCCCCCTCCCCATTGCCACTGGACCCTTCATCCCCAGCATGGAAGACGGAGCTCCAGATTGTCACCCCTGCGCTAGCCCTGGGAAGTTGTCCTGCCTCCCTGCACCCTAACATCTGGTCCATACAGCGACGGACACCTTTGGGGCTTTTGTTCTGTCCCACAGGACACTTACGAGAGGAACACACCTGTGATGAGGCCTGGCCCAGTCTGGGCTTTGCTGGGGCATCCCCTGCCAGAAAAGGAGTCTCCATCCCCCTCCTATGCCCCCAACCTCTTCTTACACCCCAGCACCTTTCCAACACACCATCTCTGGAACATTTGAATACAGGAGGAATTCCCCTGTCTCCCACCCACTTGGGACCAGCATTCAACAGGAATGGGTCAGAATCTTGTACAGACCCTTAAACTGTGGCTAGGTGCTCAGGCCAACCCCTCCCCCCATCATCTATAAAGTGACCCATTAATGTTCTTAAATCTCAATAAATAAGCATGAAATTAAACACATGAAATTCCACATCAAATCCTCCAAATACTGAGTACCCCAAGGCCCATTTTTTTAGTTCTAAACACTTTATAAGAGGCAGAGAGATTCCCATCTCTGATTTTTTAAAAGTCCCTGGAAAGGACACTGTTCTACTAAAAACAGGACGAGATATTTTTACATAATTAAAATTAACACCCCGAAGGAGTCACAGTCTTCCATCTACATGCCTATCCCCCCTCCTACATCCTACATCTCTCTCCATCTTCTTTTACACCATCTATCCACCTGCACTCACTCTCCACCTCCTACACCCTCCACCCCCCCTCCTCCCCTCTCCACCCCCACCCAGGACCTCCACCCCCCCCACATTCCACCCTCCTCCTCCACTCTCCACCCCCTTTGACAGCTCCTTCCCCCTCATCCTCTATCCCCTCCTATGCTCCCCTCCCACACTCACCTCCTCTTACACCCCCTTCCTCTTCACTCTTTATCCTATACTTTCCATCTTTCCATCCTCATACTACTTGTATTCTCTCCCATATTCTCTCTTTTCCAAAGTCAGTTTTTAAAACCGGTATTCTATATGTCTCTCCTTTTGTTTTTGATACAATTATTCACAAGCCTGCCTGCCTTCCTTCCTTCCTTCCTTCCTTCCTTTTTCTCAGTCATTTCATCCTAGATCTTCCCAACTGAACAGTCAAGTCTGGAAAACATTCTATCCTCCTGCCTTCTCTGGTGCTCGGCTCTGCCTTCATTCTGACTGCTAATCATCCTTTTGCCACGTGGACCCCTCCCTTCACAGACTGTGGCTTTCTCCTCTAGGGAATTAGTTCATCCTTGCTTTTATGAGATTGGGTACTGGTTTCTGGGCAGCTTCAAGGACTCGTTAGGACATTTCACATCCCACTAACTCCATGTTTTAACATGTTTGATCTGCAGGGTCTTAGCTCCATCGTTGGTGGCCCCATTCTTAGGGACATCCTGTGCAACAACCCCTGTGACTCCCCTCCCTGCTCCCACCCATCCTCCCAGAACCACACCCTTTCACATCCTCACCTGAGGAGGGAAGCTCCGACTTACAGGATTTGCATGTTGGGCTGTGGAAGCAAAGGTGAGAGAAAAAAGCGTAAAGAGGCTCGGTTGCCGCAGGCTTTCTGGGAAACACCTGGCAGGCCCTGGGAGCCCTTTCATTTTGGCAGCGCCCATGGGCCCCAGGCTGCTCCCACCCCTCTCCCTCTTTCCCCACTGCTGCCGGACCTCTCAGACCTGGAGCCCGCCTTCCTGCACTTCACCTTCTTGCCTGTTAGGAGAGAGAACAGAACAAGGAGACAGGACATAAGGGTGTGGCTAAAAGTCAGCAGGGGAATTTTTGGTACCCAGGGGCCCCAAGGGGCTTTGGAGCCCAGGAAAGGGTCACACTTACTGATGATGATGAGGATGCCCAGCAGGAACAATATGGTAGCCAGAGTCATGCCCACAGTCTGCACAGTGTCATAGTCTGGGGAAGATATTGGAGGACATCAAAGTGGGGGCGGCACCTCAGCCCGGCCTGGAGCCTTGGCCTGGGTTCAAGGCTGCAGGCGCCTTCAGTGGGTTAATGTAAGGATTGAGTGCATGGTCTTGGGCATGGGGCGCTCCCCTTAACTTCTCCCCTCTACCCTTCTCTGGATTCTTTGGCCATAGATATATAAATATGACCTTCCTCTACGGCATATCTATTTTTTTTCAGCAAACAACCTTCTCTGTGGTCTGTCACCCATCCCTCCACTCAACCCTCCAGCCACAGAGATCCTGTTAACTCCTGAGTCTGATCAGGGTCTTCCTGAGCTCAGAGCACACACCTCCATCCTCTCCAACTCCCACTGCATTGCAAGGAAAAGCCAAAGTCCTCCCCACACCCCATGAGGCCCTGTACTATCTAGTTCCTATCCCTTCTCAGACCTCATCCCACGCCACTCTCCTCCTCAATCCCCTATTCCAAACATTCCAGTCTCCCTGCCGTTCCTGGAGCCTATCGGGCATGGTCCTACCTCAGGGCCTTTGCACTTGCTGGGCGTCTGCCTGAAAGCTCCTCCCCCAAATATCCCTCCCTTACCAACTTCTGGGCTTTATTCAAATGTCAGTGACCTCTTCTCTGGCTGTCTTATTTAGAATTTCCCATCCTCTCCTCAACATTTCCTAATCTCATTCTTTCATTTTCCTTCATAAGAATTATTCTTGTCTAATATGCCATAGTAAATATTTATCAAAATATTAATTTATAAAGCACCCACTCTGTACCAGCAGTGGTCCAGGCCTCTGCCCTCAGGGAGTTGCCTTTCATATTGTGATAAACAAAATAAAACCAAAAAACTCAGTCATGTGACCATGGCTAGGTGTGGGTGTGTCTCTTGCTGGGGAGTCAGAAGGGCCTCTCCTAGCAGACAGTCATTATTTGATCTGAGGCTGAAGAAGAAAAAGGAGCCTTACCTATCTGTGTGGAGAGTTACAGCAAGCATATTCTGGCAGAGGGAACAGTAATGCAAAGGCCCTGAGGCAGGAAAGAACTTGGCATATGGAGGAGCAGTATGAATGGGCAAAGGGAGAGAGCAGGAGGGTATTTAGAGAGGGAACCAGGGTCAGGTCTGCTAGACCTGGAGTAATTCTTTGAGCTTCAATGCTGTGAGGAAGATTTAACGATATCATCTGAGTAACTCTTTCCCACAATCTGTACAGGTGGGAACTATTACTATTCTTTATTTACAGAAAGGCCCAGAGAGGCAAAGTTGCTTGCTCAAGGCCACAGAGCTAGTGAGTGGACAAGCCAGGAATCCAATCCAGACAGCCTTGTGTCAGAGTTGTTTGCTCCTCTGATGACCCCAGTGAGCCAGCCCAGAGTGCTAGTGAGGCCTGAAGAGGGTCCACAGAGGGTACCCCCTCCCCAAGTCTGATGCAACCCTCCAGGAGCCCGGCTGATGTGAATTATATCCACATGGTCACATGGCCAGTGGCCCAGCACGTAGTATATAGCCATAGCTGAAGCCACTTCAGCAGTGACCCATAGGGATCTACAGCCACCCTGCCATCCAGCCCCAGGGGATCCTCATCACAGAATCTGCCACTCACCATAGTAAAATGGGTCAGGTTCCTGAGGAACTGTGGGAAGAAGGCAGAGAAAGAGAGAGAGGAAAAATATTTCAACACTGGGCTTCTTAACATTTTTGAGGATCCTGATGGGGCCACTGGTCCAACGATTTCTGTGTAGAAATAAGATAATGAGACCTCTTGCTCTGGATGATGCAGCCTCATGGCCAGACACAAAACTTAAAGAGAGGAGCGTTGGCTAGATTCCAGCCCCCACTCACTGCATTGGCCGATACCTTCCCTTGTACAGTGCACAGCCTACCTAACGGTACACGGCAGTCCTGGTGCTAGCCCTCTGTGGAGGTCTATTGCAAGCAGGGACTCATTTCCTGAAAAACACATATATACTCCCATTTGCATATAATACTGGGAATGAACAGACTCTAATCCTACTGGTGGACTGCTGAATGTATCAGCTTCCCCTGAACACTCCCTAAAGCTTCTCGGCCATCTGAGAGCTCCAAAAGGCAGGCACTGTGGCTACTGCTCTCATCCACTTGCTCCTGCCACCAAATCCAGCACAGCGGAGCTGTCCAAAACTTTATATTATATTATACTTATTATATTATATCATACTACATTATATATATGTCATATTTCACTTATTTCTCAGACACCATCAATTTAAAAATTCAAATTTGACTTTTTTCAAACTTTTCCAGTGTGTGTGTATATGCATACATACGTATGTAACTGTATCCCGTAAAACATACTCATCCATTGGAAGACTCACTCTGATTTCATAAATGTTAACGTGCATAAAATGTGTGTGTGTATGTGTGTGTGTGGTGGGGTTACTCTTCCCCATCTCCCACCATATTCCCTTCAGGAGAGCTCAGAACATCCTTCCCATTCAAGAAACCCATCCTGATGCTTTTAATTCCTCTGACAGCTTTCAGTACACTTTGCCTTGTTTAGAGCAAAATTCTGCCAAGCATGCACCACTAGGGGAGTGGGGAGAGGATGGGTACCAGGAGTGCCAGGGCAATGCCAGATGTTGTCATTAAAAGGGCAATGCCAGATGTTGTCATTAATGTTCTTCCCCTATCCAGGCTGAGGAAGGATGGCTACCTTGAGGTTGGGAAGGGAGACATATGACTAATTCTGGCCAATGACTGTGAATCCAGTCTGCAGCATTTAAGTGTCCATGCAAGAGTTCTATTTTGCCTTTGGCCTGGTGACATGAATGTTCAAGATCATGGCTGTTCCACGTGGCTATTTCGTTAGTGAGCAGAGACCCCCCCAGTCAAGCTGTAGTGGACATACACTCTAAGTGAGAAATCTACCTTCATTGTCAGAAGCCACTGAGATTTTTGGTACTATTTGTTACCACAGCATACCCTAGTTTAAACCGACTGATGCAGGTGGCACCCAGGTAAGACCCTGAATAGCTCTGATTCACAGTAAATTCGCCCTTCTCAGTTCCCTGTCCAGTCTTCAAAGAGGACATCTTAAACAGGAGCTGATGTGACTCTACACTTTCCAACCCTTGTTAATCTCCCAAGAGAAAACAGGCCTTGGGTTCAGGCCAGGTGACAATATCTAAATAGACTGTCATGATATTATTTGGTTTTCTCCTTTATTTATTTATCTAAGCAGCATTTTATAGCACTGATTCCATGCCAGGCTCTCTTCTAAGTGCTTTACAGATATTAACACACAATCTTCACAGCAGCTCTTGGATATAGGTACTGTCTTCATTCTCATTCCACAAAAGAGGAAGACTGAGGCCCAGAAAAGTGAAGCCCCTTGTTTAAGATCGTTTTAATACTTGCCTTCAAGTGTTAAAAGACCCAAAAAAAAAAAAATCCTGATTTTCCACTTGTGGTGGTGGTATAAAATAAAGCTAACAAAGGTTTTGAAAAGTTAATCCTTTGAAGGAAAAATGTTAAATAAATATAAGTGTGAGAAACGTTTGCACAGGGCAAAAATCATGAAGGTGGTGCGCGTAAGCATCAAGATGGGGAAAAGTTATTTTAGAGTCACCTGTGCTCTGTCTTAGCTCCCCCACCAGATGGAGAGTAAATTTATGTGATTCATCTCTGCTGTTAACCCTGGCATTTATAAAGTTTTTCCCGGAAGTTTGCTAGAGTGAATGAATGAATGGATGAATGAATGAATGAGCCCCTGCTAGGTTACAGGGAAGCTGCATCAGAGGTGGAACAGTTGAATTATCCTGCCTTGGTCTCCTGTGTTTCCACACCTCCTGCCTCCCCAAACTATCAAAGAAGCCCACTGGGTGAGCGCCTGCCCCAGAATCCTCTTTGGTTCCTCCTGGGTGCTCCCTGCTCCATGCAGAAGTTCCTCTCTGGTCCCTGCTGCCCCAGCAATCTGGGTCCTCAGGGCGAGGCTGAGCTAAGGGTGGAGCCAGGAGGCAGGAGAAGGCATGTGCTCCACTCCTGGCCAGTTGCCAGGGAGACATCAGGAAGGAGGTGGTTACTATGGCAACTGGGGCATCTTGAGAGGTGAAGAGAGGTGATGGGTCTGGTTACCCCAGGCTGGATAGGGTCCTGTGTGGGACTTGGCGATTGGGTTTCTAACTCTGGGGCCAACCTTGACTCCCTCTGCTCCCTTTGTACCTCCTATGGTGGCCCCTGCAGGACTGGCTTCTGGCCAAGCCGAGGGTCCTTCTTAGGGATAGGGACCCAGGCCCAGTTGTGCTCCTCCATCTCCTTTCTGTTTGCCTCAACACAACCTCCTGCTCTCTGATGAGCTGGGGGTGGGGGATAGGGCACGGGGAGGGGAGGGGAGGCATCCCCCGCCCCAACAATCCATTAAATAATTTCATTAAGTGGTTTGCAACACGCAACATGCGTTTCCTCCCCCAGGGTTTCCCAAGACCTGCGGTCCCCTCTCCTGCTGTGACTGGGAAAAGGGGGGGGTGGGGGCATCTGTCCTCCCACCTCTGCCCGTCTGCTGCCATCGATCCTGCTAACCACCATCTCTGCGAAAAGAAGCACTGGGCTCCCGCCAGGGCTGCCTCAGCCCTGCCCCCTCTCCCCAGGGTGGCTTCCAGCATCTGCAGCCGCCCCCCCCACCCCCCGCCCTGCTTCAAATTCTGCAGATACGGCTTAGTGCAGCAACCGCCCCCCTGCCAGGAAAGGGGGCAGGGAAGGAGAGATCAGCGTGGAATTGGGGTTCCCTTCACTGCCAGAGGCTCCTCAGCACCGCTGGCCTCTCCCCTGGCCCTGCTCTCAGCGCTGGTAACCCTCCCCCTGCCCACCTCTCCCCCACCATGAAAGCATTCTTCCCTTTGCTCCTCTGCAGAAGAAGGCTCAAGAAAGGGGGCTGTTGCGGGGGGGGGGGAGGGGGTATTTCAGGGGGTGCATAATTGGGCTAATGGTGTGAAATGTAACTCTCTGTGCGGCTGGATGGAGGTGGGGAGAGGCATCTGTGTGCACACCCAAGTGCACCCTTCGGACCAGACAACACCCCTGAACGTGGGCTGGAAAGGAGGGTCCTGCCACCCATCCCTGTCCACAGGGGCTTACTGCAGTGGTGTGGGCCCCACCCTGTGCCACCCCTTCTTCTCTCTTTCATTTCCCTCTCACGCTGTGGGTCCATGTCTCTCTCTCTCTCCCTCTCTGTGTCTTTATGCCTCTCTCTCCATAGTTGCCTCAGTCCCTCTCTCTCTCAGTCTCTGTCTCTTTCAGGCTCGCTCAGTCAGTCTCTTTCCATATTCCTTTCTGTCTCCCTCTTTTGCTCTCTCTGTCTCTCTCCATCTCTCTCTCACTTCTTCCAGCTCCTGTCTTTCCCTCTTTCTCCCGGCTTCCCGCTGAGCCTGCCTGTCACGGATTTCAGGAAACACCCACCATAGGAGCCAGCACGAGAAAAAAAAAAAAAGGATATGGACCCCCACCCCTTACCCTCCGCAGGGACCCTGACATTTGCGAGAACCTCTGTGGTTGCAGATGCACCCGCTCCCACCCTGCAAGCCCATCTCTTCGAGTCCACTACCACCGCTGTGCTGGACCAGCCACCCGGTTGCTATAGCTACCGATCCGAGCATCCTTTCTCCCGGGACTGCCGCTCTCCAACCACGGGTCCCCGCACAGGAGCGACCCCACCGGGAGAGGATGTCCAAGGGGCCCGGAGGGGTGCCAAGGGGTGCACTGCAGGGGCCTCCGCCCATGGGAGGAAGGCACATCCCCTTCCCCACTCCCCTCCCCTTCCAGTACTGGAATCTCCCCAGATCCTCTCTCCTAAGCTCTAAGATCCTGGAGCCCCTCTGCGCCCTCTCCCCAGGCGACGCTCACCCTTTGTAGGGACCTGGGTCGGGGTCGCCATGCTGGGCCGGAGCAGGGGGCGGCTGGATGCCGAGGCGGTGAAGGCGCGGCTGCAGCAGCTGGAAGCGGGACGGACTGTTGTCGGGGGGAGATGGGGGGAGCCCTGGTGTTGGGGGCGCCGTAGCCAATGGAGGCCCGGAGAGCCCGCCCCCGTCCCGGCCACCCCCGCCCCCGCCCCCGCCCACTGCCGACGTCCCCGCCCCTTCCCCAAGGGTGGGGGCGCCCTCTGCCGGGGCCAAGGGGGCGCCCAGGCTTTCCACGCGAAGGGACTGACAGAGCCACACAGCGCTGTCAAGAGATAAAAGCACGTTTTATTGGAAATCTGAGCGGCAGAGAGGAGTCTGTGGGGGCAGGGCAGGGGAAGAGGGCACTCCAGGTGGCGGTGGGCGCACGGAAGGTGGGTGGGAGGCGTCAGGTGCCAGGGGAATCCTGTGGGGGTGAAAAGGGTAAGAGGCAGGAGAGACCTCCAGGCCCCCTACCCCAGCCCTTCCCCCCTTCTCCTCCCCCCCGCCCCCCAGCCTAGTCAGAGCTGCAGGACCTGGCTGGGTTCCATCGCACCAGGTGTCTCTACCGCCTGCGGGTGGACAGACCTGAGGGGGAGTACATAGAGTTCGGATGTCAGGAGGGGCATCCCAGCTCCTCTGGAAGGTGGGGGCACAGGAGGGCAACTCCCCTACCTTGGGTTTCAGATCACCCCGCCCCCTCCCCCCCACCACCACCACGCGCCCAATGAGGACCAGGAAAGGAGTTCTTGGAACCAGCTCGCATCCCCAAACACCCGAAGTCTCCCCAAACTCACGGCGGATTGAGCTGCGGAAAGTTCCCTCCTCTTCATCAGGTTCCCCAGTCCTGGGAAAGGAGATGCAGAAGGAATTGAGGATGGAAAAGGAGAGAGGCAGCTACACCCGGGAAACCCCAGTGCAGCCCCCATTTCACAGACTAGTGTACTGAGACCCAGAGATGCTCAAGGAGCAGGCTCGGGGCCCGCAGAAAATCCAGTGCACCCAGGAGCAGCTTAAGTGTTTGGCAGGAGGCGCTCCAAGCCGGTAACAGCGAGTACCTCCCCGAATGCTGGGGAAGGAGCTAGAATTTGGAAGAGGAAGTATAGCCAAAGAGACTTGAGGACAGATTGCCTGGAGACGGCCTAGGTTAGAAACCCAGAGCCCTCATCTTCCAGTTGAGTGATCTGGGGCGTATGACCACCTTCCTGTGCCTCGGTTTCCTCATCTGTAAAATGAGGTTAATAACAGCACCTACCTCATAGAGATGGTGTGAGGGGTAAATAACACAATGAAACAGCATCCTGCACGTGAGACACACCCCATATATACTACCTTTATTTATCTACAAGTATTTTAATACGGACAAGGTATTCATACATTGCCTGGGCTTTAAATTTTCATTTAAGGATGAACCAAAGAGCTAGGAACAGGACTCCGAGTTATACTGGGCCGCCAAGTGAGGTGATCTCATTTCGCCGCGGCTCTTTCTTTCACAGCACTTACCACGCTTTGTGATTTTATATTTGTTGGTCTGTTGGAACCCATCGCCACCGCCTCCGCTGGGCTGGAAGCTCAGCCAGGCAGGGAGGGCAGTTCATTCGTGGCTTGGTCCCAGGGCCTGGCTTGGGGCTGGGCACGTAGTAGGTGCTTAGTACATATTTGCAGAAGGGTCTCTGGCTGTGGATTGAGTGGACTTCCGGCCTCACCCCCAACGCTCCTTTAGAGCGGGAGTAGATGAGTGAGGGCCCAGAGAGGCTTCTTACCTCTGCTGCTGGTTGAATTTGCACCGGCATCTTCTGCCTGTGGGTGGGGGCGTGGGGAGGAGTGCGCTGAGATTCGGCTCTAGGCGGCACAGGGAGCCACAGCTCACGCTTGCCAGGGCTGGAGCGGCGTGGGATAAGGGTGGGGCAGGAACGGGGCGGGGCCGAGGGCGGGGATCGAAACCGGGGCGGGCCTGAGGGCGGAGCAGAAGTGGCGGGGCGGGGCCTAGAGCAGGATGGGGAGGAGCAGAAACAGGGGCGGGGCCGAGGGCGGGGATAGGAACGGGGTGGGGCCGGGGTAGAGGCGATAGAAATGGGGGCGGGCCCGAGGGCGGGGATAGGGGAGGTGCAGAAACAGGTGCAGGGCCGAGGGCCGAAACAAGGGCGGGGCCAAGGGTTTGGATAGGGGTGGGGTTGGAGGCGGAGCGGGGGACTGGGCGGGGCTGGGGCAGACACCCGCAGATTCGCGGCTGGAGGCAGGGTAGGGGTACTCACTCAAGACGATGAGTATGCCCAGAATGAAGAGGATCCCGGCGATGATGAGGCCTCCGATTCGCAGGGATTTGTAGTCTGTGGGCAGCAGGAAGGAGGGTGAATGCAGGAAGGGAACGAGGAAGGACAGGAGAGGGGCGGAATGGGGAGGAAGGGGCAAGGAGGAAGGATGGGGAAGAGGAAAGAAAGGAGATCAGTGAGAGGAGAAGGGAGAGATGTGGGAGAAGGGGAATCAGGGAGAAGAGAAGATATAAAGAAAAGGGAGGGGAGGAGGTGGGCAAAGCAAGGAGGAGGGAGGAAACAAGGGAGTAGGGAAGGATGATGGAGAGGATGAGGGTGACAGGGAGAGGAGAAAGGCAGGTGGCAGCAGAGGACGAGCCATAAGATACTAAGAGGTAAAAGGAGAAAGAATCAGAGATACAGAGAGGGATGAAATAGAGACCCACGGAGAGACAGAGACAAAGGGAGATCAAGACAGGAGTCAGAGAGCCAGATCAAGAGAAAGAGAAAGAGAATGACAGAGATATAAGCACTGAGAGTCTAGAGATAGATGGAGACAGAAACCGAGAGAGGCGGGACGAGGGGAGGAATGAGGAGAGGACAGACTAACCCAGCCCAGCACCCCATTAACTCCCAAAGAAAGGTGCCCCTCCCTCCCTCACCATAGGTGAACGGGTCGTGTTCCTGTGGCGATTCTGGAAAGAGAGAAAGAAGTCAAGGTCGGATGCTTCCTGGGATCCTGGACAGGGAGGGGCATAACAAGACCCTTTGGGGGTTTTACATTCCTGGGCCGAGAGTCTGGGGACTGTTGGACCCTGAGCAGGCTGCCAGCCCTCTCTGGGTCTTAGCTGTCCCTCTGCACTGTCCTGGGTGGGGCAGGGGGCACCTAACTGCCTCAGCTCTCTGTCTCATTACAGTCGTCTTTGATTCCATCATTCACGGGGAGCCAGCCTCCCTCCTGCCCTCCACCTTTGCCTGACCTGGGGCATCCTGTCCCCGCCCTCAGATACCAGCCTGTGACTGGACCCCACATGAGACCTCAGTTTCCTGGTGCCTCAAATGACTCAGTTCAGATTGGAGTCTCCAACTTGGTTCTCTTGCAGGGTTTTCCCCTACCCTTGCCACCCCGGACTCACCTGCGTTGATCATGGCGAGGAGACCCACACAAAGAACCAAGATGTGGCTGAGAGATGCCATTGTCCTGGGGGACACCAAGGGTCAGGAAATGTGTACCCTTGTTCCCCCACCATTGGGGCCTGAACCCAAGGGGTTAAGTCAGACACAGTCCAGGGACTTAATTCCAAAAGCATCCATCATCCAGCTTGGTCACCCAGAGAAACAGGGGCACCCCCCTGCTTCACCGGGACACAGCGTCACCAAAACAACCCACACGATGGAGGTCACACAGCAGCAAGGACAGGGGTGACACACACACACACAGTCCACAGGGATCTCCCACAGGCGGGGGCCTCCCCCACAGCAGGCCCCAGATTCCCCACACCTACCTTGGCGGGGGAAAGCAGGATGTCTCACCTCACCCAGGTGGAGAGACAGACACACTGCCGGGGACAAGACAGCCAGGACACATCCAAGGGCCCACCTGCCTGCACACCACGGCCTTGCTGTGTCCGTAATATCCCAGCTCTCCTACCCTCGGCCGCTGGCCCGCTCTCTGCCTGACCCTGGGTATAAATATCTCCCACTTCACCCTGGAGGAATTTGCCTCGCATAGGCCACCATGGCAACAGCCTTCCTCCCCCCACTCGGGGGTCATGCAACCCTGCCTGGGTGAGGCCTGGCTGCCACATCGCCACGGGCTACCCCCGTGGGAAAGGCCACCCCTTTTCCTCTCCTGGAAGCGATGAGCACAGGCAAAACGTCCCCTTTGCCTGCCTCTGGGTGACATCTTTCGCGAGCAGACAACACCAGGCGAGTGACATGAGGCCCAGGCCAGTGGGGCTGAGAGATAGAAGACAGATGCCAGGGCAGGGACGCACGCACGCATGCGCACACGCACGCACACGCAGTGGGGCAGGAATGGAGACGACGCCCACTCCCCAAACTTCTGGTTGGAGCAGGACATGGGGTGGAGACACAGGCACACGTTACCCCTCATCGGGGCCCCCAGTGCCCCCAAACAATGACGCAACCCGACCTGCACCCTACACGCCCAGCCCGGGGGCACTCGCCACCGCAGGAGCAGGGAGGCGCTGCACCCACACTCCCACCCCCCGGGGGAACCCCAACGTCCCAACCACACTTCCTTCCTCTTGGGTCTGGCCTGCCTGGGAAGCCACTCCTGCTCCCAAAATAGGCGGCCCAGCCAGGCCAGGGGTGAGGCCTGGAGGGGAGGGGCGGGGGACGCTCACCCCGGTCAGGCTGTCCCCTGCTGAAAGAAGGCCCCCAAACGTCCGGCTGTGCCCCGGGGGCCGAGCACTTTGGACCCCCGGCCCAGAGCTGGCCGCGCCGCCCTCAGCCGTCTCCCCTCCCAGCCCCACCCCACCCCTCCCCTCCCCAACCAGCAGCTGTAACTGGAGCCGGGCTGGAGGGGGGCCAGGGGGCGGCCCCCAGCCCAGACCGCCCTGGCCCTCTAGGTTAACTCTCTCAGCTCAGAGGGAGGAACAGGAGGCGGCCAGCCGTGGGGAAAAAGCCGGGGAGAGGAGGGGCTGGCAGGGAGGACTGGCGTACAGGCGCACACACACACTCACACACACACACACAGAGCCTGGGGCGCCCCACGGAGAGCTTCTGAGCTGGGATGGGAGGATGGGTGTCATTGATTTTCCCATTTTCCGCGTTGCTCCCGGGACGTTGGGCCCAGCCTGGGCGTAAGGTCACCTGGCCTGAGGGCTTAGGAGTCCACTGACCCCTGACCCCAGTGTCCTGTGGGGCCCTTGTCAGCGCCACAGGGCTGTTTGGGGGGCATCTCAGTGTGTGTAGGTTGTCTGCTACTGACGGTAAGGTCCCCCAGGGGTGCACACGACACACACACACACACACACACACACAGTGAAACCCAAAGACCTGGATAAACAGGCACAAAACAAGACAAATACATACACGTACACACATACAAACTCAGAATAACACACCCGTAGAGAAACCCAAAGACACACACCCCAGCACTTCTTATACCGTCACAAAACACCAAGACAAACACATTTGTGTACACACACATATTCATTGAGGTGGATGCCCGTACAGAGGCACAGAGACACAGCCACACAACTGTGCACTCTTACAAATGGTCACAAAGATACACACTCTTGCGAGGACAATACTGACAAGTGTCTGTACAGAAACACACCAACACACGCACACTACACAGAAATACAATCAAAGGCACCTCCACGGCCAGCACTGCTACACAATCCCAGGCATGTGAAGGTACACAAGCTGTGTACCCTTGTACACAGACACGCACACACACTTCTGTGGGCTCATGGAGAAGCAGAAACACTATCAAGGACACAGGCATACAGCCAACCATGCTGTGGTTTCATAACCATAAAAACAGACAGACACACAAACACACGTACACACGCTTGTGTTCACATCCTCGTGCACGGGCAAACAGGCACACAGCTGGACATGCGGTCACAGACGTACAGGCCTACACGCTGTGTTCACACGCTCGGAGACACCACCAAATGTGCACTGATGTGTTTAGCCCAGAATCTCCCCGTTCCTGAGCTTACGTGGCCCTCAGAACCCTCTGGAGGACAACACACCTGGCGTCCTCATGGGTGGGCCGGGTTCACAGGCACCGGTGACAGGGAGACTGGGGATCAGCTCTGGGCTCTGCCACTCCCGGTTGTGAGAGCTTGAGCAGCCCAAGAGACCTCTCTGTGCTTCGGTTTCCCAGCCTATGAAATGGAGAAATCACTAAGGTCATACATATCACCTTGGGCCAGGCTCAGAGGTCTCTGAACCCGACCTTGTCTTATTATTAACTCCATTTGAGAGATCTACAAACCAAGGTTTAGCAAAGTGGAGCTAATTCTCCCAAGGTCCCTCTGGTGGTTAAGGACAGAAACTGCCCCTACCTGAAAGAGACCTGGGCCCAGATACCACGCCCTGCAGGACACAGATCAGGAGAAGGTGGACGTGCTCACACCCAGGCACAGGTGGCCTTGACACACACACACATACAAACACACACGTGCGCACATATATACATGGCCTCAGAGGACCCTGGTGGCTTCAGAAGGCTCCCTCATTCCTGTCTGTCTGAGCCTCTGTCCCTGGTGGCCCTGTACCCCAGGATCAGCCGTTCCTGGTTGGTGATAACCCTGATGCTTATGCAGCCCTGGGGAAGGGTGACAGAGGACCAAGGGGGGCGAGCAGGGAGGGGGGCACCTGGCCAGCTCTAGCCAGTGCTTGGCTTCCTCCCCTCACAGGGCCAGCTGCTCCAGAGTGGAGAGGCCCGGCCACTTTCTAGCGGGGTGACAGGCCAATGACTTAACCTCTCCGTGGCTTAGTTTCTCCTTCTGTAAAATGGAGACGATAATAGCATTCAGCTCAGAGGGAGGTCAGGATGTTATCTGAAATGATCCGTGGAAAACCTTGAGAACACAGCCTGGCACACATTAAGTGATCAAAAAAAAAAAAAAGTTCGCTGTCACCATCATCGTCCTTGTCATTCTTCTCATGGTAAACAGGAGGGAGAGCCCTGCTGGGCTGAGCACTCTGTGAGTAAGGATTTAGGCCTGTCTGTCTCCCCTCAGTGTCCCTGGCCCTAAGCTCTTTATCTTTTCAAAGACACTGTAAAGAAGTTTATCGTCCCTGCTTTACAGCTGAGACCTGAAGGGCCGTGCTCAAATCACAGAGCTGTTCAGGTGCAGGAGAAGCACTTGAGTTCAGAATCCACCCCAAGCGGTGAGGTGTCCACCCTGCTCCGGTTCCCCAAGCAGGGGTGGGGGGCCTTGCCTCTATCCTCTCACTGAGTTCTCTGTATATCTGAGAAGTGGGTGCCACAATTGCCCCATGCGACCGATGGGCAAACTGAGGATCAGGGACCCAGATCTGAGTGACCCCACCTGAGCTGATGCTGTTAAGCCCTATGTCCTCCAAGTGTTCTGGGTGTGTGCAGCAGTGCCAAGAGAGGCTGTGTGTTCTCCTCGTGCCTTAGTTTTCCCCTCTGTAAAGTGGGGATTAGTAATACTACCCACCTCAAGGGGTCGTTGGGAAGACTGAGTAAATTCACGTCAAGACTGATGTACAGTAAGTGCACAGTGAGTATTATTACTGCTGCTTCAGATTGGGTAACATCATGTAGTCATTTTTCTTATTTAATGAACAGAATCTATTCAAACGGCTAAAAGCTTAGTCCAAATCAAAACAGCAAATATCCACAAGTTCTGATCTCCAAAGGAGACATGCAAAATCACATGGGGAGGCTATGGAGCCAGCTGCCTGGGCTCAAGCCCTGGCTCTGCCCCAGCCAGAAAACCTAGATCTCAAATGACTTGACCCCACTCCTCAATATCTCCATCTGTAAAATAGCCGTATGATAGCATCAACCTCAGAGGGCTGTAGTGAGGTCAGCGTGAGCTAATAATTGATGAACTTGTAGGACAGGGTGGGGTACGGAGTCAATGCTGAGGAAAGGGGTGGCATCATTATCATCCTGTTTTCCTTGGGTTGGCTCCCTACCCCTAGCGGGTGGTGGGCACTCAAGGGGTTAATTTTGGGCGTGGGGGTCGGGGCGGAAGAGTGGTTGTGGGTTTGGGGCAGGGAGGCTGCCCTGCTGAGTGTCGCCACCAGAGGGAGCAGCTGGACCTGAGCTGGTCCCTTCAAGCCTTGGTGCCAGTGCCCACCACACCCTCCTGGAGCCAGGGGAGGGGGCTGGCTGGGAGTGTCCAGGACAGCTCCAGCCCTTAGTGGTCTCTCCTTCCACCCCCTCCTGCCTGCAGAGCCATCCGGTCCCCACCCTGGTGTCATCCTCCTCACACTCCGTGAGTGGGGTGGAGTGGGGAATCTGGGGAGGGGGCTGGCTGGGAGGAGCCAGGGCAGATCTAGCCCTCAGTGGCCCCTCCCCTCCCATGGGGCTCTCTGGCCCCTTCCCCAGGGCTGCTCTTCCTATGGCCTCTGACCCCCTCCTCCTCCTCACCCTGCTTTGCCTCGCGCACCCGGTGCCCAGAGTCCGTCTCCCAAACCTCTTGGGAGAAGGGATGTGGGAGGAGGGGAAGAAACTTCCAGGGAGCTAGAAAGGGGGGGTAGGGAGAAAGAAATAAAGACACCAGACAGAGGGAGACACACACACACACACACACACACACTCAGACACACAGAAAGAGAGGCCAACAGACAGACACAGACAGAAAGAAAGAGAAAAAGAGAAACAGAGACAGACGATTCAGATAGAAATAGAGAGACAGTTAGTGGGAAGCAGACGAACTCACAGAGTCAGGAGTACAAAAAGGGAGAGAGACAGAAAGGACAGGGAAAGAGAAATAAACAGAAAATTAGACACCAAAGAGATACAGGAAGAAAGACAGACTGAAGAGAGACCTTGAGAAAGCGCAGAGAGAAGCCGGGGCAGTGCGTGCCAGCTGGCGGCATGGAGGGTCACCTGGCATGGGAGATGTAGTGGCTGAGACCTGGGCCGAGCTGAGTGGGCGGAGAGAAGCCGGTGCCTTGACAGGGGTCAGGGGGCATGGGAGGGGCAGGAATTCTGCTGCTGCTGCTGCTGCTGGCTGGGGTGGGGGTGGGGGAGGCCTGGAGACCCCCAAAGGGAAAGTGTCCTCTGAGTTGCTTGTGCTCCAAAGACAGTGCCCTGTGCGAGGGCTCCCCGGACCTGCCCGAGAGCTTCTCCCCGACCCTGCTGTCACTGTGAGTGTCAGGCCCTATGGGGGCCTGAGGCTGGGGATGGGAGACCTGGGACCCCAAGGGCTGGGGGGCAGGGTGCTGGCTCCCCAAGGAAACAGGGGCCTGTCAGGATCTTGGGCGGGGGGACAGCAGAGGATGCCGGGATGCCTGAAAGGGGTTGCTGGGATTTGCAAGGGAGCGGGAGGGAGATTCCAAAGGGTAGGGGCAGCATCGGGGGCCTGGGAGGAGGGAGAGCCGTGGGGTGGGCTGAGTGCTGCCAGGATCCTTGCCAAGTAAGGAGGGCAAGTGCCTGTCTCCCCTGGGATGTAGGGGAAATACACACACCCGGGGTCAGGTGGCATGCCAGGGCCCCCCCACCCCCGCCCCAGACAGGAGATGGCTCTGGGTTGGGGCTGGCACACTGGAGGGGTTTTCTCCTCACCTACTGTTGCCCACGTCCCCAGCTCACTGGTTAGGACCGGAGTCACCCAGCTGAAGGCGGGCAGCTTCCTGAGGGTACCGTCGCTGCACCTGCTGTGAGTGGGGCCCGGTGGAGCAACGACCACACGAGGGAGGGGGTGTCCGAGCACACGTGCATGGAGGGGTGTGCACACACATGTGCATGTGCGTGTCCATGAGAGCATGTGTGTCACGCACATCCTCACACTGCGTGCATGTGCTTGTGTGACCGTGCCCACCTGGGCTGGGGTTGGGGGTGGGGCAAGGTTAAGACGTCAGGCAGGGAGCAGCGGCTCTGGAACAATTTCTTTCTTACTTCCTTGCCAGCCTCTTCACATCCAACTCCTTCTCCGTGATTGAGGACGATGCGTTTGCGGGCCTGTCCCACCTGCAGTACCTGTGAGTGAGGCCAGGAGGTGCGGGCAGGAATGGGGGCCTGGGAGAGGAAGGAGGAGCCCCTCTGTGGCTCCTAGAGTAGAGGAGGTAGGGGCTTGTTGCCCTGGGGAGGAAGTGTCTGGAGAAGGGACCGTCCTGGAGAGGGCAAGAGGCCTGGCCTCTTGCGTGTGGTTGGGATTCCTGCTCAGCTGTGTAATCCCAGACTGCTCAACTGCCCTCTCTGTTTCAAGGTTCACAAGAAGCCTGGATAACCCATGACTGTTTCTGGTCCTACCTGACTTTGGGGAGCCCAGGAAGGGTACAGAGAGGCCAGAGATAAGGAAATGTTTCAAATTCAGAGGAAACAACTCTGAGTTAAATGGTGACAGTGATGATGGTGGTACTGATGGTGACGGTGGTGATGGTGATACTGATGGTCACAGTGGTATTGATGGTGACAGTGGTATCGACAGTGACAGTCATGGCGGTGGTATTGATGGTGACAGTGGTGACGGTGGTACCGGTGGTGATGGTCGTGATGGTGGTACCGGTGGTGACGGTGGGGATGGTGGTGACAGTGGTGACAGTGGTATCGACGGTGACAGTCATGATGGTGGTACTGGTGGTGATGGTGGTGACAGTGGTACTGATGGTGACAGTGGTGATGGTGGTACTGATGGTGACAGTGGTGATGGTGGTACTGATGGGGACAGTGGTGACGGTGGTATTGATGGTGAAAGTGGTGACGGTGGTACTGATGGTGACAGTGGTGATGGTGGTATTGATGGTGACAGTGGTGACAGTGGTACTGATGGTGACGGTCTTGATGGTGGTACCGGTGGTGACGGTGGTGATGGTGGTGATGACAGAACAACTATGCCAGCATTGGTGTTGGCATTGGTGGTGATGGTTATGGGGGTGGTGGTGATGATCCTGTCACAGCTGCTCACAGGGAAGTGGTGGCGTTATTGAGGATGATAGAGTGGGAATGATTTTGATAAAAATGGTGGACCCAACAGTGATGGTACGGATGATGACGTCTGAAGGGTTGCTGTCAGTGAGCATTATCAGAATTCTGGGCTTTAGTAATTATGGTTTGTGGTATCGGTGTCAGTGATGGCGTGGGGTAGGATGTTGGTGTTGGTGTAACAGCAATGTGGTTGGTATTGGGTTTGGTGGTGATGGTGGAGATGTTCACATGTATGGAAACTGTGGCAGTAGCGGTGTGATGGGTGACAATGGGCGTGCGGGGAGTGCCAGTGCTGATGCTTGTGATAATGGTGGCAGTGGCTTTGGTATTGATTACGAAGGCTGTGTTCCTGGTGACGCGTATCAGTGTTGCTGGTGTGGGTTTGGTTATGATGGTGTTGGTGTTGGTACTGATGATGGGAATAGGTTTTGATGGTGCTGGTGACGGTGGTGACGTGGTATCTTGTTGGTGACAATGGCAGTTATGGGTACTGGGGTGATGACAGTGGTAGAGGCATTGGACGTAACGGGTGATGGTGGAGGTATGGGTGGTGATATTGGTGCTAGTGCTGGTGTCAGTGATCATGGTGGCAGTGGTGGTGATGGTGGCGGCAGAGTTCACGGTGAGGCCGGCAATGACCACAGCGTCAGGTTCTGGGGTCCTGAAATCACAGGCTGGGACCTTGGTGAGGAGAGGCTCCTGGGAGGTTTTCCCTGGGATTATGCAAGGTGTTGGGAGAGAATTTGGCACATTCCAGTGGCCTATGGCTTCCCTGGGGTGCGTTCCCCAAGCACTGTGGGGCCACAGCAGGGAACCGAGGGCCTCCCCCTGACTCCATCTTCCCTCCGCAGCTTTATCGAGGACAATGAGGTTGGCTCCATCTCGAAGAACGCTCTCAGAGGACTCCGCTCCCTCACACATCTGTACGTGCCTCCCCCGCCCCGCCCGCCCTGACAGGCACCCCGCAGCCGTCACCCGGGCGCACAGCGTATCCTGGGAGCTGCTGATGGTGTCTCCCTCTCTCCCTCCACCAGAAGCCTGGCCAATAACCAGCTCGAGACCCTCCCCAGATTCCTGTTCCGAGGCCTGGAGACCCTGACTCATGTGTGAGGCTCAAGGGGGCTGGGAGGGTGGGCGGATGTGGGACTGTCTGGGGTGAGGGGAAGGGGACGTCTGTGCCCACTCTTGGTGGGCACAAAGGAGTGTGACTGCGAGGGTTCTTACAGATTTCCCACACCACTGGCGGGGCCCCATCCTGAGCCCTTGCCTGGGAAGGGGTGGGGAGCGTGGCCCCCAGGGGGTGGAAGCCAGGTCGCAGCCCCTCCCCGGCCTCTTGCCCCAGGGACCTCCGCGGGAACCCGTTCCAGTGTGACTGCCGCGTCCTCTGGCTGCTGCAGTGGATACCCACCGTGAACGCCAGCGTGGGGACGGGCGCCTGTGCCGGCCCCGCCGCCCTGGCCCACATGCAGCTCGGCCACCTCGACCCCAAGACGTTCAAGTGCAGAGCCATAGGTGGGGGCTTTCCCGGAGGGGCGGGAGGGACAGCAGGGGTCCCCAGAAGAAGGCGGGAGATCGGGGAACGGCTGCCAGGGCTGAGGGGCTCGCCTCCCTCCCTGCTCTGCCATTTCCTGGCTGTGAGTCTTCTGAGCCTCCCTGAGCCTCAGTCTTCTTATCTGTAAATAGGGGTAATAAACAGTGACACAGGACTGCTGTGAGAATTCAGTGATGTACTCGGCACAGGGCCTGGGAGGGGAGGCCCCCATAAATATTCATTCTCGTTGTTGTCATTATTAATATAACATCGGTCATTTAAAGAACACTTCCTATGATCATTTTGCTTTTCCGCAAGTGTATTTTGGTACCTTTATGGGTACTGGGCAAAGCAGAGAGCACAGCAGTGAGGAAGCCAGCCCTGGGTCTTGCCCTCACAGAGCCCACAGCCAGAGGCAGGCAGAGAGGGGTGGCTCCCAGCGGTCTAGGCTGGGATGGGGGAAGCACAGAGAGGTCAGGGCCGGGACAGGGGGAACCCACGGAACTGCGGGAGCCCAGAGCCAGAGCAGGAGCCAGGCACGGCTGGAGGGTCAGGAAGGAGAGGGCATCTGAGTGCAAACCTGAAGACCATCATTGACACCATCATCATCAAAGTGTAAGACATGCTTTTGGTCTTCGGGATTCATAGAACAAAAGAATTTCACTTAGTCACTCTTCATTCAGTTATTCCACAGCCACTGAGGTCCACTTGGTGCCCAGCCCTGTGAGAGGTCACCGTGGTGACCAAGATAACCCCGGGCCTTGGCCTTGGCCTTGTTCTTGGCCTCACAGGGTCTCAAGTCCTGGGGGCAGGAGACAGACATTACATAAAACATTGCACCAGTAAACGTATGGTACACATTGTGATAAACACAGGGGGTGATGAGAGAGTTTAGGGGGTGGTCCTACCTTACCTGGGGCATAGGAGAAGGCTTCTCTGAAGAGTTAGCGTGAGATGTGGATGTAGCTAAGTGGAGTACAGAGGAAGGGGCCAGCACGTGCAATGACTCCGAGGCAGCACAGAGCCTGTCCTGACTGAGGATCAAAGGGAGGCAGGTCTGGCTTGGGGAGGTGAGGAAGGGAAGGACACAGATGCGGTGGAAGGTGCAGGGGCCTCATTCTGCAGGGCTTTGAAAGGCACAGAAAACAGAAAGGAGGGTTTTCCAGAGGACTGAGGGTTTTCAGCAGGGAGTGACATGATTTGATGGCCATTTTTAAAAGATCCCCTTTGGATGGGTATCCTTAGTGGTTTGGTTCGTTGCTTTGGCTCTGGTCCCTAGAAGTAGGGCCTGGCATGTAGAGTGAAGTATTGTAATCTGGAGTCCACCACCCGGCTCCACCGCCACCGCACTGGGCAATCTGGGTGTACCATTTAGTTGCTGTAACAAAGGGGCTCTATTTACCATGAATTAAAGAAAACTGAAGGGTCTGAGGTGAGCAGTCCAGGCGGGTGGACCGTTATCCTGCTTTCCACGGTGGAAGCAGAGTTGTGGCCCCATCCATCTGCCAGTTCACAGGGAGAAGGGGAAAGGGACCAAGTTCAGGTTGAGCTGTCTTCCTACAAGCAAGGCGAACGCTACAACCATCACTCTGCTCTTGTTCCACTGGGCACTTGGTCTGGTCGTGGCCACAGTGGACCTCAGAGGGCGGGGGGCACTATGGGGGCAGTGCTGGGCTAACGCGGCCTCTGGCTGGGCAGCTTTGTGCCCAGCTGGCTACCCTATCTCACGAAGATGGGAAGGATGGATTTGGCTGGACAGCTGGCTGCCTGTGCCTCTTAGCCTCAGTTTCCTCATCTGTAAAGTGGATATAATAACAGAACATACCACATAGGGATCTAGTGAGGTTGAATGAATAGATATGTTTCTAAACAATTATTTGATGATGCCACGCAGCTTAGAAAATAAAGTATCACCGTGTGTGAGTTACTACGTCCATAGCTAAAAAGATTCCACTGTATGTCCCTATGAGGTCAACACCATGGTGGTCCTCACTTCAGAGATGTGCAAACCGAAGTTCACTGTTGAGGACCCTTGGGGTCCCGCTGGCCTGCCTGACTCTCTCCCCTCCCCTCCCCGCACCCCCCTCCCCAGAGCTGTCCTGGTTCCAGATGGTCGGAGAGTCAGCGCTGGGCGTAGAGGCTTTCTCCTACCAGGGGGAGCCCCACATCGTCCTGGCCCAGCCCTTTGCTGGCCGCTGCCTGATCCTGGCCTGGGACTACAGCCTGCAGCGCTTCCGGCAGGAGGAGGAGCTGTCTGGTAAGCCCCCTCTCATCCTCCCACCTGCCAGGTAGCCTGCCCAGCTGGCCTGACATGCCCCCTGCTCCCCGACTCCCCACAGCGCCCTCGGTGGTGTCCTGCAAGCCGCTGGTGCTGGGCCCGCGCCTCTTCGTGCTGGCCGCCCGCCTGTGGGGAGGCTCCCAGCTGTGGGCCCGGCCCGGCCCCGACCTGCGCCTGGCCCCGCTGCAGGCCCTGGCCCCGCGGCAGCTGCTGCGGCCCAATGATGCCGAGCTCCTGTGGCTGGACGGGCAGCCCTGCTTCGTGGTGGCCGACGCCTCCAAGGCGGGCAGCACCACACTGCTGTGCCGGGACGGGCCCGGCTTCTACCCGCGCCAGAGCCTGCACGCCTGGCACCGGGACACGGACGCCGAGGCCCTCGAGCTGGACGGCCGGCCCCACCTGCTGCTGGCCTCCGCCTCGCAGCGGCCCGTGCTCTTCCACTGGTTTGGGGGCCGCTTCGAGAGGCGCACGGACATTCCCGAGGCCGAGGACGTCTACGCCACCCGCCACTTCCAGGCCGGCGGGGACGTGTTCCTGTGCCTGACCCGCTACATCGGGGACTCTATGGTGAGGCTGGGCCCAGTCCTGTGGGGCAGGCGCAGGCCAGGCCTCACCCGCAGCAGCACACTCCCACTCAGGGCTGGCCTTTCAGCACGGACCCCACCTTGCACACTGGCCTCTGAACTCTGACCCACCTCATGGGCTGACTCTCCTTATGTGCCAATCTTTGCGCTCTGATGCCACCCCAAGACTGACTCCAAGACTGTGACCCCTCAAGGCTGGCTGACCCTAGACCACTCCCCATCCCCCAACACTGACACTGGCCCCGAGATTCTGATTCTACTCCCAAACCCTGACATAGTCTGGCACCTACATTCAACCACAACCACCACACCCTGAACCCCCGGGACTGACGGCCCACCCCCTCCAGTACTCTCTCTCTGGAGTGAGGTACAGCCAGAGGGAGGGCTCTGAGCCTAAAAGGCACTGATCTGAGTCAGGTGTTCACAGGGTGTCTGCATGGGGAGCAGACTGTGGGCACAGGGATGGGAGCAGGAAGACCAGGGAGGAGGCTGTGTGATGGTCCAGGAAGTAGGTGACTGTGGCTGAGCCGGAGTGCGACCACAGTAAATGGGAGAAATAAATACCATCGTAGGTGAAACTGACAGATTCCAGGGCTGACTGATTCTATGTGGGGTGTGAGGGAGAGAGAAGGGCCCAGAATGACTCCAAGTCTGTGGCCTGAGCAGCTGGCTGGTGACATTTATGAAAATAAGAAACCTGTGGGAGTTTAGGGACCTACAGGCCTCTGTTCCCAAGCTGCTCCACGTCCTCCGAGGCCTAGAGGACCACTGACCGGCAGGCCTGGCCACTCTCCGCAGGTCATGCGCTGGGACGGCTCCATGTTTCGCCTGCTGCAACAGCTTCCCTCTCGCGGTGCCCACGTCTTCCAGCCACTGCTCATCGCCAGGGACCAGCTGGCTATCCTGGGCAGCGACTTCGCCTTCAGCCAGGTCTTCCGCCTTGAGCCTGACAGGGGGCTCCTGGAGCCGCTGCAGGAGCTGGGCCCCCCGGCCTTGGTGGCCCCCCGTGCCTTTGCCCACATCACCATGGCCGGCAGACGCTTCCTCTTCGCTGCTTGCTTCAAGGGCCCCACACAGATCTACCAGCATCACGAGTTAGACCTCAGTGCCTGAGCCTGGAAGGGACCCTGGACGTGGCTGGCAGGAGGCTGGCATGAGAAGTCCTGGGTCTCTGGACGCCTCCCTTGCCTGGCTTTCTGGCCCTATTCAGAGGTGACGGCTGGTCCGAGATACTGACCACAGACCAAGTTCGAGGCAAGAGCTGCTCCTCCAGTCTTAAGCAACATCTTGGCTCGGGGCAGAAGACCCCTCCCCCTCCAAGGATGACTTGGGGGGGCTCAGGCTGGGGTACCGCACACGGAGCCAGTACAGAAACCATGGGGAGGGGGCTAATGTGCAGAGCTCCACGCGGTCTGGAAGCGCCCCCCTCAACCCACTCCTACCCCTCCTGTTCCCTATAAAAGTACTGAGAAGGAGATAGCTTTCCTTTTCCTTCTGAACTCAATCCAGCCAATGGCTTTTAGAGCCCGCCTCCATGACGTCATCAGTCGCTGGGCCGCTTTCCCTGCCGGCCTTGCTAACTTCCTTTGCGGCTTGTGCGCACGCCTGCTGCCGAGGCGGAAGCCCAGCGTGTCTTCCCTGTTGCGCGTGCGCAAGGAATAGGTGGGACATGGAGAGTTGTTGCGGGGAGGCAGGGATGCCCGGCCTCGGTCGGTGAAAGGGGCGAGGTCAGAAAGTGTATGAGCTCAATAAACGCACTGTGCACCCGCCCCACCCGCTGTTGTGGGGTCATTGGGAGAGGGTGCCTCCTGTGGCATGTGAGTGAGGTGGAGGAGGAGGAGGAGTCCCAGGAACAGTATTATGGAGGGGGGCGGTGTCCCAGGGTACGTTTTGGCTGCCCTTGTTGAGCTTTCAGCAGATTTCTAAGGAGTGTGGGCTCATGATTATGGGGGGGTGTTGTCTCGTGGGATGTTCAAGGGATATAAGGGGACCAGTCATGGGTTTGTTGTTGGTCTCATGTATTGTAGAAGATATTTTGGGGTGTTTTGAGCATTTTAGGCATTTTTATGAGCATTGAGGATTTTAGGCAGTTTTTTGGCTCTTGGTGACATTTTAGAAGCCTTATAGGGTATTGGAGACTGTCTCAAGGGAGTTTAAGCCTTGTTGGAGGTTCTCACGCCACACCCTGTGGCCATTATATATTATTAGGGGTATTGTGGGGAATTATTTAAAGGTCTCACAGGGACGTTTGGGTGTTAGGAAGGGTCTTTTATATAATGAATTAGGGTCTGAGGTAAGTGGGAGGATCATAGAGTCTCACTGTTGTAATCATAAGCTATCTGGGTACTCTTGTGATAGGATGATCCCACATCCTAGTTTTCCTGGGATGGTCCCAGCATCCACCTGAGTGTCCCAGCATCCCATCTGCCTAGAGCTCCCTTTCACTCTCAAAAATGTCCCCTGTGTGGCTGCTAGAGCATTTTAGATTGCACATATGGCTCCCATGGCCGGGGAGGCAGAGGTCAGGCCCCATGCCATCCACTAGGTCACGAGGAAGCAGGCCTGTGGGCTTCTCCCAGAAGTGATCCATCTGCCAGTTTCCATGCCAGCCCCCATGCACACCCACCTTCTCCTTGCCCCCCAAAATCCCAACACACACACACAGACAGAGTCTTGAGGCTGCTCAGGCATGTGGCAAGATCATTTTAGTGTGAAAATTGAACAGAGACCCCTCCAGGGAGAGGTGAGATGGAGCCCTGGCCAGGCAGTCTGAGGAGAGGAGGGATAATTCCAACCTGGAGTTCAGGCTCCTGTGCAGAGCCAGGACTTCAGGAAAGAGCAGTTCTTGGTGCTCTTTTGGCTGATCCATCCTCAACAATTATGGGCAGAGCCTGGGAGAGGTGACAGGGTCAGCTTGTGAGAGTGGATCAAGTTATTTCTCTCCAGGGTGCATGCGTGCACGCACACATACACACACACGCACACACACACACACCCCTCATACGCCGTATCCCACTCAGCCCCATTCTGTCCCCATCTTACCTGGAGTGATGAGAGGTGGGGCATCCCCTGGACGGTGGCTAGAGAAAGAAAAGTGGTGAGATCTCTGTTCACCCCTGTTTCTCCTCTCCCTCAAGGCTAGAGGAGTCTCAGCTTGCCCTGACATAACTTCCTAGCTATTTTCCCACAGGGTTGTACCATCCCAGGGACCAAAGCATTTCAGGATTGGGGGCCCTCTGAGGGTTCATGGCTCTGAAGAATAAACCTGGAATGTCTCAGGAGCAGGAATTCTCCAGGGCAGGGCCCAGAGGCCTGGTTTTTTCCTGCAAGATTTAGCTCTTTGCCCCCAAAAGGTGTCTGTCCAGCATGAGGCAGGCACGCTGCCTGCAACCCATCTTACCGGGACTTCTGGCGGAACTTGCATTTGCATTTCCCACCTGTTAGGGGAGAGGGGAACGTCAGGGGAGGACACGCACCTCCCTGCCCTGCCCGCTCCCCCGCCAGCTCCTCCACTCACTCATGAGGATGATGATACCGAGGGCACACAGAACCGCTGCGCAGATGAGTCCGCCGACCTGGAGGCTGTGCCAGTCTAGGAGAAACCCAGAGGGGGCCCTGGATGCCAGCCCGTGCCCTCCCCACCCAAGCCCCCAGCCTCTGGACGATATGCATTAGGCACCTCTGATGTGGGATACATCAGGGGAGAGAACAGACAGCCCCCCAGCCCCCGTGCTCACTTTCCAGTTTGCACACAGCAAGCGACAGAGATTTAACATGGGGTCGGGCAGAGAGACGCGGTCTGAAGACAAATAAGCAGGGCCAGGGGATGCAAAGTCAGAGCACAGCTCTTTTAGGGAGAGTGGCCAAGGAAGGGCCCTCCAAAGGGGCATATTTGAGCAGAGGCCTGAGGAAGGGTGGGAGTGAGTGTGGGGTTATGTGGAAGAAGATGTGGAGGGTTCCAAGGACCAGGCTGGCATGTCTTATTCCCTGAATCCACTGTGTTTACTGTTTAATGCCCCAATCCTTGCCCCTGGGCCACCCCCATCAGACCCTCACCCAATGCTGTGTGGGACCCGTGGCACAAAATAGCTCTGAGGGGTGGGTGGGGGTGCAAAGGGAGGGGCATAGGCTCTCACCATAGTAGAAAGGACTGTTTTTATCTGCAAGGAGAGAAAAAAAAGAACATGAATCCAGGACAAGAGTGGGGACATAGGGGTCCTGGGGAGACTTTGGGGGCAGGACTGGTGGAGGAGTCAGTCTGACTCACCTTCTGGGTCGTTGGCATCCAAGGCAGGCAGGCCTGGTGGGCAGAAGTGGGGAAGGAGAGAGATGGGGGTGCTGGCCTCGGCAAAGCTGGGGGCAGGGCCATGGAGCCCCAGGCCTCAGCATAGGGTCCCCTCATGGACAGTTCTCCACCTCCCTAGGGCACAGGGCTCCAACCCCAAACTAGCTCCTCTGCACGTCCCACCTTGGAAATGAGGGTTTCCACCACTCAGCCCCACAGCTGAAATAGGTTTTCATCTAGGTGGCTTTTGGACACCCAGCCAGCCTTTGGCCTCATGTGTCCAGATACCTGACTAATCCACACCCCTGCAGAAACGAGGGATGGTCTTGTCAGGATGACATATGGCTTCAGCTCCCAGACGTCCTCAGCCCTCATCTCCTGGTTCTGCCACATCCACATCCCACCCATCCCTCACGATTTCCCTCAAAGCGACTTACTAATTATAAACTCCACAGACTTTATTTAAAAATGCAACTTTACATCACTACCCTAAATGAAATACCAGTCTTGTCCAATGTAATGGATAAAAACAAATACAATGAAAGCAAAGGACTAGGTTTGAATTCTGGCTAGAAGCAGGGGGCTGCCATAGCTCTGGGCCTAAGCTCTGTTCTTTTTTGTTAAAGGGAGATTCATATTTTTAAATTATATTTAAAGCACGAACACATAGTGCTAACTCTGTCCCGGGCACTATTCTAAGTGCTCTGCAAATAGTAACTTGTTTAATCCTCACAGTGACTCTATAAGTAGGAGCTACTACTATCCCAGATGGGGAAACTGAGGCACAAGGGGTTTTGATAACTTGCCACATAACCACAAAGCTCTTACCTCTCGTCATAAAGTGTTAAGGAGTGTTAAAGACAGTAGCCCAGGGCTAAGCCTTCTCCTTGATGTCATCAAAGAGACGTTGAGATGATGACGAGTGTGTGAGCCTCTACTGTAAGAGGTCCTCCTGTATGTGTGTCCCTTGAAATCCCCAGTGTGACACTCCCTACCCTCCAGGAGATGCTGTCCTGAGACTCGCCATCCCATAGGGGAGGCAGAAATCACGAGCGAGCCACACGCAAGTGTGGTCACCACCCAGCCGAGGGGATCGGGGAGAGGCAGTCCGGTAACGGGCTCTCACCTGCCAGGAGGACGAGCAGGCTCAGGACCACCTCTTGCATGTCAGAGCGCTGGCCTGGAGGGGTCTGCAGGGAAGGTCCGGCTTTAGCAGGCCCACGGAGTTGCCGCTGGTTCCCAATCCCCTGCTACTCTGCTCCTTATCCAGGGTACACAGCTCACCCAGGGCAGAAAGGTTGGCCTTGAAACTCACCAGGCTGAGAGATAAGAAGGAACCAGAAAGTGCGGTGGGGGTTGGGGGGGAACTCAGACCTAGAGAGGGAGCAGTAACAAGAAACTCACTGGACATGGACTTGAGGCTTTAAGTGAATCACCCTGGCAACCAAACGAGAAAGGTTCTGCCCGCTGTTATGCCCATCTTACAGATGGGGAAACTGAGGCTCCAGAGGCGAAAGTGGGTGCGCGAGGTCACCTTACCAGGAAGTGGGATTTAAACCAGACCTGGCTCTTCGGAGCCTGTTCCTAACTCGGGACTCTCTCAGGGACTTGGGTGTTTTGGGAAATTGGGTGCTGGGAGCCAGGTGGCAGGAGGCCCGGTTCCTGGGAGTGTCTCCCATAGACAGCTCGGAGCCTGCCTGGGCTGGGCCAGGGCTGGCGACTGAGCTGGCTCCTCTGGTTGCTCAGGGCAGGATGTGGGGAGGAGAGAACTCAGAGCAGGGGGGAGGGGGAGGGGGAAGGCAGGCCTGGGAGAAGAATCGCCCGGCTGCAGCCCCAGCCTCATTTTCTGTCCCACCCTTCCCACGCCCACCATCCCGATTCTGCCGCACCCCTGCGCATCCCACCCCAGTCCCTGATTCTGCTCCTACCCCATCCCAGTCCCAGCCCCGCCCCTGCCCCTGCCCCTACCAAGCTCCTCTGGCAGCAAACGCTTCCTCTGTCCCCAGGTCGGCCTGCCCAGCACAAAGAACACTCCACCATCCCCTTCCTGGTCCAGTATCAGTCCCCCTCTGCGTTCCCTGTCCCCTCCTCTGCCCCTGCCCCACTGCCACAGCATACATTGTCCCAACCTTGATAGCAAGAGCTAACACTTAGATCCACCCTGTGCTGGGCAACGCCAAATGACCTTGCTGGGTTTTCACTCATGTAATCCCCCAAGAATCCCGGAAGCCATCTCTTATAGGTCCCATTTCACAGATGGCAAAACACATACCCTCCCTAAGCCTGGTTAAAACACCACTGACATCCCCTGCTCTGTCTCCTGTCCATGGCTGGAGAGCCCGTCCCATCTCTCTCTCTCTCTGGCCTCCAGGTAACCCCCTCCCTGAGTTTCTTTCTGTTTCTAGCATGCTCTCACAGTGTCCTTTATCTCCCTGTGCCCACCCCAGATCCTGGGAAACTTCTTAGCTTCTCAGTTCATCCCATATACCAGACTCACCATTTTAATTTGAGCATTCATTTCTTACAGGCAGAGGGCCTGTAGCCTTGGGGAACATTACTAAGGCGTTTAGGGTCCCTCCAAATTTGGGGCAGAGAGGGGAGAGTTGCAGTGGGTACGTGGGCAGGACAGCCTAGTGGTTCCCGGCAAAGGTCTGTAGAAGGACCACCTGTTGTCTAAAGCTAACACGTGAGGCTTTGTCATCCCACAATAACGCTAATACTAGTAATAAGAGCTGGTGCTGAGCGAGTGTTTAACCCACACCGGGCACTGTTCTCAGCTCTCTGCACTTATTCACGCATATAATCTTCGCAGCTTGATGAAGTTGGCACTATGATTAGCCCACGTTTCTGTTGCAACCCTGTAACTCCTGCAAATTCAGCTTAATGCTCTGTTCTGTCACCTGGGACTCAGGGTCTCAGCGCTTAAGCCTCTTTCCATGGGAGCCTCTAAGTCCCCCTGGCCGGTGAGGGCTCCCTACACCCCATCCCCAGAAATCTCCCAGCATCCCCACACAGGGGGCACTGATGGGTGGTCTCAGCCACACCCCAACCCCTGCACATTTCCGCCAGACTGTCCCACAGTGCGGGTCGCTGGGAGCTGATGTCTGGGCATCAGCCCTCCCCTGCCCTGTTCAGGCTGCTGTTGGAAGAGGCCCCTGGGCTGCTCCAGAACTGACTGCAGTTGGTTGGAAGCCTTGGAGAGGAAGACAGCCTGCAGCTGGAGGCTGCGCCCAGCCCCTCTGCTCTTTCCTGGCCCCAGAGATCCCAGTGCTGGTGTGAGGACTGTTTCCACCGTCCACCCCTACTATCCCTCTCTTTTCCCATGATGGTGGCCAGGCCCTTCAGGCATGAACAAAATGACTCCCTCATGTCCCTGAAGTCTCCTCCCCACCTCCCCATTTTACAGCTTCCCCAGGAGGCCAGCAGCCCCTTTCCCTAGAAGTCTCCAGGACCCACGTATTCCCAATATGTGGATACCCTGAGTCCACCCAGCCACCCACCCATCCATCCACTCCGATCCCCACAATCCAGATCCTTCTGTTCTATTTAGAGACCCTGATCTACCCAGACCCACCAGTCTAACAGACACCCCAATCCCATCTGATGGCCTTACCCTCACCCCAGCCGGCTCACGCAGCCCCCTGTGCGGAGAATGATGGGGAGGACTGCTCCCCCAGAAAAGAACCTTGAAGGGGGAAGGCTCTGAGGGTCTTTAACAGAGAGCAGTGGAGGGAGGGGCGGAGCTAAGTAGGGGTTGGAGGGAGGGGGCCCCAGCCCCTCACCTGCTTGCTGCCCAGGCTGTGCAGAGGTTCAGCTTCCGGGAGAGAGTGGGGCTGCTTAGCCTGAGTCCTGCCTTTATCCGCAGCCACCACGCCCTAAGCAAACCTGGGCAGGTAGAGAACTAGTCTGACTCCCTAAAGCTCAGGGGCTCTCTCACCTCACGCCTGCTCTTAAAGAGACAGTCCCCCCCACCCCACCCCAAGCACCAGTGGCAGGGGTCTCCAGGGTCACAGGAGCCTTAGGTGAGGCAGAAAGAGAATAGGATGAAGGCTGGAACTCTGCCCCTCACTTTCAGGGAGGGGGCTTTCTCCAGTCTCCTGCCCCTCAGAATAGGACCTGGGAGGGGACGAGGTTCGGGTCTTTAACAGTAGAGCCTCCCCCTGGCAGGGCAGTGGGGGAAGGCCATGCCTTGGTTGTAATAACCTAACCTCTTTTACTTAGATTGTGTGCTGCCCTTGGAGGAGGGATTGGTGGCCATTGCGGGAGATCTAACGTCCTCCTCCGGGCCACTTGTTGCTGGCCACACAGTTCAAGGGTCAGCAGGAAATGCTGATAGGACCAAGGTTGTGAGGTGGGGGCGGGATGCGCAGGGCGCGCGGGTGGCGGTGGGGCTGTTGGGCCGTAGACCATGACCTCTCCCCTATCGTGCCCATAATAGCTTAGGGAGACTGGGAGCTGGTTCCCAGTACCAGGCAGACCTTCCCAGCCTGGGCTCGTCCCAGAGGTGCTGGGAGCCAGATGTCTCTACCACGGGCGTTGGGGCGGGGCTGTCTCTCACCGTGCAGAACTTCCTCCCCGCCCCCCCCGCCCCCCCCCCCCCCCCGGCCCTCCGCCTCACGGCATTCCTTCCGGCCGGGGTCTGTGCAGGCCCCCACTTGTTCCCCGTTGGGGTGCCCCCTCCCCCCGATTCCGCCTTGTAAGACAGAGGGACTTTTGTCTGGGGGCTGGATGGAGAACAAGGCGCCTTTGAGTGGCTGGCGGAGGATTGGGGTCACGGGGAGGGGCAAGGCCAGGAGAGGGGTGGCTCTGCGCTGGCCACCAGCTGGACTCCAGGCGACCCCCAACACCATGGCGGGGGTGGGGAGCAGGGCGCAGGAGCCAGGCCAAGGACAGGGTACCATGGGGAGTGTGGAGTGCAGGACAGGGAAAGGGGGTTTTGAGGTCAAGGCTCTGCTGGGGGTAGGGAGAAAGGACCCCCCCCCCCATTTCTCAGCAGGGAGGGGTGAGGGTGGGGCAAGGAACACCCACCCAGATACATGCTTTCTTTATGTGGGTCCCTCAGGCAATGTCTCAATCCCAGGCCCTAGACTAAGACAGGGTCTCCACACAACTCCCATCAAGGAGGGGCCCGTCCCTACAAAGAGTGGGGCTCAGTCAAAGTAGGAGGTTCAGAAGGAGACAGAAAGGGAAGGCCTCCAGAGAAAGGGAGGCCTGGTGGGGGAGGATCCCAGTCCAGCTAAGGGGGTCTTTGTGTCTGGGCAGATAGCATCTCACGCCCAGACATTTCAAGATTGTGATGTCCCTTTTAAGACCCTTCTGGTGGTCTTGGGGGGTGTGGTGGTGTCTCCCTCTGCTGGGAAGTCCAGGAACTGCATGCATCCGAGAGTGCGAAGAGGTGAGTGCTGGGTGGCTAGGAGGGATGCTCCATCCTTCACCTGTTGTGGAGTCTGCACACTCAGATGTCAAAGGGGGCAGGCAAGAATCATGAATGACTGAAGCAGGACAGGTGTGAGACTATAAGGTATGGTGGCAGCTGGGCAAACAGAATTATTGTCCTGTCTAAAGGGTAGCCACCAAAAACATTGGATCAAGCTCATGTGGACAAATACAGAAGTATCTCCTAGACATCTTGCTACATGGAAAAAAGCAAGATGTAGAGAAGTATGCTACCATTTGTAAGGGGAAAAATAATTTATATTCATAGACTTATGTATGAATGAAATATCTTTGGAGATTGGCACCCATGTTTGCTCCTGAAGAGGAAGACTGAGAGGCTGGGGAACGACTGGGAAGGGAGGCTCACTTAAGTTCATACACTCTCTGGTACCTTCTGAATTTTAAAGCCTGCAAGTGTACTATTTTGAAAAAAAGTTTAATTCAAAGAATTTAAGGATAGCCTCTACACAGTTCTGGCCAATTGCTTCTATAGATGTCAGAAACCTGAATCTTCATGCAGAATTCCCAATATTAAAAGCTGGCTCAGGGAATTCCCTGGCAGTCCAATGGTTAGGACTTGGCACTTTTACTGCTGTGGCCAGGGTTCAATTCCTGGTTGGGGAACTAAGATCCCATAAGCTGCATGGTGCAGCCCAAAAAAAAAAAAATTGGCTCAGGTTTAAAAAAAAAAATTAGGCAGGTCAAACTAAACGAATCTAAGGGGTGGTTTCAGCCTGGGGGGACCACCAATCACAGCCTCCTGCAAACTTCATTCCCTGAAGCTTTAATCATGTGGTCTTGCATTTGGATAGACAGATGTTTATAAGGCTATACCCAACCCAGGCTAGACCGGAATGTGCCCCATTCAAGTGGGTGTTGGGCTGGGGCTGGGGCTTGGGGCCAGGAGAGGCAGGACTTGAGACCCCCGTGTGGATGAGGACAGGTGTGAACACTGAGACCCTGGGGAAGGTCTGCAGGGAGTGGAGTGCATGCAGCCACTTGCATCCTGTTGGGGGTTGAATCTCTGTGGGGATGAGTCTTCCAGGCTGATTCGACTTCAGTCATATCTAATGTGTGTCCACTTATTTATATATGTGTTGTGTGTGTATGTTTATATACAAATATATGTGTTACATATTATCATCTTACAGAGACAATAAAGCCATTTGGAATATTTCCCCTTCATTCTGCTTTTGAAATCAACTGTTGAAGCAGGGATTAGCTGTGATTTCTCAGTATCCTGGGAATTCTTGCGAAATGAGAAAAACCAAACCTACAGATAGTTTCTGAACATCACAAAGTTTTCAGGAACGCCAAATTCAAGCACAAAATCAAGGCTATGGGGTGTTTTGTAGTCACCGATTCAAAGTTTTATTAATTGAGGTTTTGCCATTTGCTTTTGCTAGTCAGGGCTCGGTCATATTGTTGCTCTTCTCTTGAGGCTGTGAATATTTCTTCAGGTTCCTGGCAAGTTCATAGGCCATGAATGGGCCAGCCTGGCGTGTGGGAGCCGGAGGCACCTCAGCCCGTGAGAAGGGTTCTGGTGGGGCTGGGGCCTCGCCTTCCTGGGTTTGGGGGCTGGGAAGGTGTGGTCACAGCAATGCTCCAAGCTCCTACTTCCTGGGCAAGGCGGGGACAGAGACACCCATGGACAGATGAATGTGGCCTCCTGGGGCTCTGTGGGGCTGCTCCCCGTGGCCTCAGAACTCAGCACCTGTGGGAGAAAAGTGGGAGCTTGCAGGTCCTGTCCTGCCACTTCGGGGAGTGTCGCTGTCTGCCTGGCTTCCAAGAGCCACGTGAGGTGCCAGACAGGGTGACTTAAGGTTAACAGGCCCTTGAGGTCTGCCCTCTGTGCTGCTCTGATGTTATCAGCCACCAAGAGAAGCCAGAAAGGTTGGTTTTTATGATGAAATCTCCTAATTTTTTAAATGTTGATAACTGACTTTTAATTTCCCTAACACTTTGTGGACCAAATGAAGTGTGTCCAGGGACTTCCCTGCCGACGCACTGGTTAAGAATCCGCCTGCCAATGCCGGGGACCGGGGTTCAATCCCTGGTCTGAGAATATCCCACATGCTGTGGAGCAACGAAGCCTGCGCGCCAGAACTACTGAGGCTGCACTCTAGAACCCGCGAGCCACAACCACTGTGCCCACGTGCCACAACCACTGAAGCCGACGCATCTAGAGCACATGCAACAAGAGAAGCCAGTGCAATGAGAAGTCCACACACCGCAGTGAAATTGTAAAGTGTAGCTCCCGCTCTCAGCAACTAGAGAAAGCCTGTGCACAGCAACAAAAACCCAATGAAGACAAGAAAATAAAAAATTAAATTAAAAAAATTAAAAAGAAAACCCTACTTAAAAAAAAATGAAATGTGTCCAAGGTTGGATCCGTCCCTATGGCCACCGTGTGAGTCCCCATCTTAGGGACTAGGTTAGCTGCGGGAGGTTCAGGTACCACCATCCCCTGCTACCCCTCCCTTCTCCCCCCAGGCATGTTTCTGTCTCAGGGCCTTTGCATCAGCTGTTCCCTCTGTCTGGGATTCTTCTCCCACATGTCAGTACACGAGGGCTCATTCCTTTACCTTCTGCAAGTGCTGGCTGAAGACGTAGCCTTCCCTGACCACCCTATTTAAAATCACTTCCACCCTCTCCGTTTCTCTTCCTTTCTGACTTATCTATCTTCAAAGCATATCCCAGGAAACGTCTCTTTGCTTTTTTTGATTATGTGTCTCCCCTGCTGACACATCAGCTCCTCCCCCAAATAATCATCTGAATTGTATATAGAACAATGCCTGTTGCATAGGGGTTCTCCTGAAGTATTTTTTAAATAATAAGAGAAAGGATCTCCTATCCCTCCCCTCGCCATCACAGAGGCCTTGCTGGAGTGAGGCAGGGGTGGCGAGGGCAGAGCTGCTCACGGGGGCAGGTGGAGAAGGGGGAGCACATTTGCTCACAGACCTGGACCAGTTTCCTTATCACTGGGGGCAGGGGCTTGGGCTGAGTGCGAGCTGGAATTACAGGGAAGCAGGAGAGCGGACTGGGGGGTTGAGAGGGGAGCCCTGCAGCCTCCTCCCAGCCTGTCTCCGTCCCTGAGACAAAGAGCTCAAACTGGCGGCCCCCAGGCCAACCCAACTATTGTACATGTTTGCTTGAGTTCAAAGAGTGTTGCAAAAATTCGCAGTTGTCAACATTTAAACATCGGGATATTTCAACATAACAAGCTGCAAGTTCAGCTTCTCTGGAAGATCTGGCCTAACTGGGCCACATTCCCCCTTGGCATGAGTTGTTGGAGGGGCAGGTCTGTCTCCCAGGAGTGACCCAGGCCCCACTTTCCCCTGATAGGAGGCTTCGTGGAAGGAAGGGAAGCAGAGGGAGACCCACAGTTGCTCTGGCCCCAGGCCTGCTCCTGTCACCTCCCATCGGAGACCCGCCCTCTGCCTATGTGGCCGCCATTACAGCACAGACCCTGGACACACTCATCCTGGGGGACCAATCCCCGGCGGATGTATCAGGGCCCGGTTCATGCGGGAAAGATCCCCAGGACTGTCATCCTGAGTCTGCCCGAGATTAGGGGAAAAGGCACGATTACAGAAAAGCCTGGTCATATCTTGCGACTTCCTCCCAAAAAGTCTTTGATTGGCAACTAGCATCAGAAAAGACCAAGCCTTGTGAAATGCCTACACACCGAAGGGGCAGGAGAAGACTTCTGAGATGCAAACACTCAGAAAAAATTATAAATGTAGATAGAGACATAGAGAAGTAAAGCAAATGAGGCAAACTATTAAGAACTGGTGAATCTCCGTGAAGGGTATTTGGGTTCATTGTTCTGTGTATGTAACTTTTCATGGTTAAATCAAAGTGAAAGTTGGGGGAAATCAATAAAATTTTTTAAATTAACGTTTACACCAAAACAATAAAACACAAGATCAAAAAACAACAGCAAAAGAATGGAGGAAAAAGTAAATTCAGAACTGGGTAACCTAAATGTTAAACAGAATTTAACTGAACTTTGGATATCGTGTGTTTATGTATATAATACACAATAAATAGATAAATGTTATTTATAAATAAGTAAATGTGCATTTTTTCCCTTTTAGATAAAAGCCTGTGTTCTTCCCCTCCGCCCCCCCAATGTCTTCCCTTTCCTTCTCTCAGATCAGTCCCCTTTGGTACCCCTCTCTGCCCCTCCCTAGCTGTGGGTGCCTTACGCCCTCCTGGCTATGCAGCTCTGAGCTGGTGGGGGGCCCTGAGGCTCTGAGGCTGATGCAGGGCTGGCAGCCTCCTGCTTAGCTCCATAGGCAGGAAGATGAGTCTGCATTTCTAAGAGCCTGGTTGGCACCTGCGGCCATGGGGAGGCACTGACCAGGCAGCCCGCCGGCAGCCAGGGCCCCTGACATCTCAGCCTTCCCATCCCTCTTCCCCCTGCACCTCAGGCAGTGCTGAGAGCCAACTGCACACCCCTGTACATCATCTGCTATTGCTAACTGCCTCTCTATTGTCACCTAGCAATCCTGCAGCGTGCGTGCTTGCGGGACTTACCACTTGCTAGGCAGGCATTGTTCCCCCAGTGGAGGAAACTGGCACAGAGGGGCTCAGTCACCTCCCCACAAGACACACAGTTATTTAAGGTCAAAGTTGGGATTCCAAGGCAGGTTGTCTGGCTCCACGCTCCATGAGTGTGTGTAGGACCAAGGGCCCCACATAACTTTGAGGGTCCCAAGAATAGACAGCAGGTTAAAAGAGGGAATTAGACCCCAGAGAATACTGCCAAAACCAACCACGTCTTCCCCTCCACTGCCCCCACCCTGGCCCAGCCTCCATCCTCTCCCTCCTGGACCATCACACAGCCTCCTCCCTGGTTTCTCTGCTCCCATCCCGCCCCTTATGGTCTGCTCCGCACACACAGCCAGAGAGAGCCTGTGAACCCCTGAGTCAGATCAGGGTCCTCCTGGCTCAGAGCCCTCCTCTGGCTGCATCTCACTCCTGGGAAAAGCCAAGGTCCTCACCATGACCCACAACCTGTAAGTCACTCCCAACCTGGTCCCCCATCACCTCTCCTCCTCACCAACCCCTCACTCACTCATTCACTCACTCATTCACTCACTCACCCAGCTCCAGACACACTGGCCTCCCTGCTGTCCCTCCAACCCACTGGGTACCTTTCCAGCCCCAGGACCTTTGCACATGCCATTCCCTCTACCAAACTCAGTCTTCTCACAGATGGCACATGGGTCCCTCCCCCATCTCCTTTCTTCAGGGCTTTGCTCAAATACCACCTTTTTGAGGAGGCTTTCCTTGGCTACTTGATTTAAAACTGTATCTTCAATCTGGAAACCACCCCGCCCCACCCTGCTCTCTATTTTTTTCCGTAGCACTAGCGTATACCACCTCCCCCACATACTGTATAATTCCATGCTTATGGGTTATATTTATTCTCCCTCCCACCTCCTGTAATGTCAGCTCTGGGAGGGAGGGACCTTTCTGGCTGTTCAGTGGAACACAGCCCTCTGTGTCCCCAGCACAAAAACTGGCACATGGTAGGTGCTCAGGAAATACGTATTGTGTGGATGAATGAAAACCATTCTTGAGAGTAACTATGCCCCAGGCCCCATAACAGAAGCTTCATATACCCCCTTTCCTTAAGTAGTTCACACTTTGGGGGCACACAAACCCGCAAGTGGAAAGGGAAGGAATTCAGGGCCAGAAAGCCTAGGTTCAAATCCTAGCTCCACCTCTTTGTCACTGTGTGACCTTGGGCTAGCAAGTCTTCCTCCCTGGGCCTCAGTTTCCCCATCTATACAATGGGGATAAGAATAGTACTCACCCTGTAGGTCTGCCCTTTGGATTCAATAGGGTTGTTGTGTGGGATGCTGACTGCATGACTAATTCTGAAAGCTGGTTCCCTTCCTGGAAGGGGGTGGGGTGGGAGGGGTACAGCTGTGTGTTTTCCAACAGCCAACAATGGAACTCTTGTAGGCAGGGGCCCTCAGGCGTAGAAAACACATCCACCCCTGTGGGTTTCAGACAAAAGTCTCAGGTCCCAGAAGGGAGGTTTTCCAGGGCATTTACATTCTTTGAAGATTGTCGCAACAAGAAATACTGGTTTGGAAATATGAGCCCACTGGGGTAGGCTCCCATTTTACCCTTCTCCCTACAATGAGCAGCTGTGAGGGCTGGAGGGATCTCTCCTACATACAGCTCCTGAGGCTAGGACCAGATAGGCTTAAGACAATCCCAGGGCCACAGTGATTGGCTCAGTGGGGTCCAATCAGAGTGAAGCATAGGAATTTTGTTTAATAGTTGAGGGAAGAAAAGATTTGGGTTTTGCTTTGGACAGTGGAGAAAGCACATTTGAGGCTTGGAAGTTGTGGTCATTTTGCCACCACAAGAAAAGCCAGCCTGAGGGAAAATCCTAACACTATGGATGAACACAAAACAAGAAAAATGCTGATAAATGGGGTTTGCACCCTGATCAAGCCATGCCTGCTCTCCCTCTGGAATTTTCAGTCATACACTCTAAAATTTTGACTTGAGTTAGTTTTAATAAGGTTTCCTGTTATTTGTAAATAAGAATAACCAAACCAGTATACAGAAAAATTCTGTGGACCCAGAATTACTACATTTTCACTTGTCTATGTCACATGATTTTTACTTAGTTTAAGCCAAAGGATTTCTTTTAGCTTCAATCAGTTCAAGCATGTCTCGGGGTCAATAAGTGCTTACCTTGGCCAGATCAATGCTCTATTTCTGTAAACACACCTGGGTCCCATTCACTTGGATAGGCATCTTTGAAATGGACCTGTTCTCCTTCCCAACTTCCACCTTGAAAAGGGGCAGTGAGCTGGAGGAGCCACAGGATTTGGCAAAGACAGAAGCACAAATGCCTGGGAACTCAGCAGTCCTCCCGCTGAAGGTGGTGATGTGCGAGTGCCCAGAGGCCTGGCAGGTGCCTGGGGAGACTGGGTGGCACCCAAAGATGCCCCCTCAGGGTCCCACACTCCTACCTAGACCCGCAGGAGGAGGGGGACCAGTGCACAGTGTGGGTGGAAGACTCGCAGCAGCAGAACTGCTCACAGTGCTCCCCGGCCAGGTGGTACCTGCCCCCCATGGAGGAACCACACTGGACAGGGGGTGGGGGGAGCACACTGTCAGTGCCACTGAGCACAAAGCCTGTGTCACACTGGCCGTCCTCCTGTTGGGCAGCTGTCGGACAGGGTGGGCTCAGCGCAGAAGCTGGGACACAAGGAGCTGCAGAGCTGGTAGTGGCTGTGGGGAGGGCAGACCAGCTCTGGAGGAAGACAGATGAGGGTTAATAACTAGCCAAGCATTACTGTTCTGCAAAGTATCCAACCAGAAGAGGGCCAACGGAGCAGAGGGAGGGTTGAGGGAACCAAGAGCAGGTCATAAGGACAAGAGGAAGGTAGGGGCATCATTAGGAGGTAATGTAATGGTGACGATGATGCTGGTGATGGTGATGGTACTGAAGATGGTGATGATGATGGAGGTGACCATGGTGATGGAGAGGAGGATGGTGGTGGTGATGATGATGATGGAGGTGACCATGGTGATGGTGATGTGGGAGATGACGATAGTGATGAGGATGGGCTGAGATAAATTTCCTGAGCACTTACTATACACCAGCCTTTGCTCTATGCTTCCTCAGGGTGTTATCTTTTACACTTATTAATATTTTCTTGCTGAATTCACTGAAGAAAACCGAGTTAGCTAGAAGCCATGCAAGGTCATTATCATCTCATCAATGAAAAAAAACTACCTATAATTGAGCAGATATTAGGAGCTTGCTTTTCATATGGCACCTCGTTTACACCTCACAACAATCCCAGGAGACAGGGACCTTCATCACCCCTTTTCACAGGTAAGGAAACTGAGGCCAAGAGAGGTTACGTGACTTGCCCAAGGTCATACGACTACTGAGAGTCAGAGCTGGGATTTGAAGGCTATCGGGTTCCACTGAGCCCGGACTCTCCCTTGGCAAGACTCATCTGCAGAGAGCAGTGCCAACCCCATAGGAAGGACACACTCCCACATTCACCTGGCCTCCAGACATTATTATTTTTTTTTTTTGATTGGGGTATAATTGCTTTACAATGTTGTGTTAGTTTCTGCTGTACAACGAAGTGAATCAGCTATACGTATACCAAAATCCCCTCTTTTTTTGGATTTCCTTCCCATTTAAGTCACCGCAGAGCATCGAGTAGAGTTCCCTGTGCTAGAGGGTGGTCTCCCCTCATTATTACGAGGGTACGTTAAAAATTATCCACACTCTGGCTATAGAATTTATGGAAGTTTTAATATAACTGGAGTGCGGAAATTTTTGACTCACCCTCGTACATCCTCATCAGCCATTTGCCTGCCTGGCTCCACCAGCACTTGGGTTTCTGAGCCCTGAAGAAGCAGCAAGAAACTGCCCGGAGGGTGTAGACCCACGTCAGGATCCTGATGCGTAAAGAGAGGTGAAGGGCAGCAGACAGGAGTCAGAAGAGCGGGCGAGTCCACGTGAGGGCTCAGGTGCTCAGCCAAGGGCTCGCACTGCATCCTAAGGGCAGCAGGAATCAAAGCAGCACACACCTTGCTGACTTTCTGAGTGCCCTTGCCCAAGTCATGGGACCTCCTGTGCTTCAGTTTCCTCATCCGTAAAACAGAGGTTAAAAACAGCCCTTCCCTCGCCAGGTTGTTATGGGGGCTGAATGAGCTTCTGCCTATGGTAGCGTCACTTACGGCCACTGAGCGCCCGCGTGCTTCCTCATCTTAGCACCGCCCTCCCTTGCTGGTGGGCGGGACCACAACGAGTTCTCGCCAAAGTGCTATGACTTCCAAGGTGAGGACTGAAGAGCAGGGGGTGCACATTACCAGGGTGGCATCGTAGGATGGAAGTGAACTCGAATGGTGCCCTGGACAATACCGTGGAATTTATAGGAGAGAGACTAACCCTCGGTCACGTTTGAGAATGGAGATGTCAGGTTGGTTGGTTACTGCAGTGTAACCTAGACCATCCTGGCTGATTCGCTGTCAGTCAATGTCAGCCGTCGTTTTTAATGAAGCATTTTAAAGAGGGAGGTTCCTCAAGGGAACAGTTATCCAGCTGAGTGTGCAGTGACTTTACTTGGGTGACATTGACCTAGGAGGACTTCCTGGGGGTGGTCTTGGGCCAGCTGGTGAGATCAGGCTGAGAAGGACCCTCCCCTGGCAGCCCCCACTTACCACAGGCCACCAGCTGCCTCCAGGGCTGCACGGGGAGGCCTCGTCCCTGGCATTCCTGGGCGTAGCTCCCCAGCACAGCACACAAAGCCTCCTGTGATCCCCCTGTGACACAGAAGTCATGGACACAGTTCTCCACGTGGACCCGAGGCCCCATGTCCTCACGGCAGGCCCAGTAGGGCCCGTGGTGGGTGCCCAGCCATCTACAAAAGGCCTGGAACAGGCTGCCTTGTCAGGTCTGTGTCTCATGGGCACAGAGGGGGGCAGGCCAGTGGTTGAGCTGTGGGCATCAGAGAGCCACATGCTCTTGGAGCCATGGATGCCATCCCAAGTTCTGTGTGAAAGTCCCCAGCCAGGCCACAGAGGGTGCCAGCATAGGTCCCAGGCTCTGCCACCCAGAGGACACAGGATTCATAAAAGGCCACAGAGAGGCCAGGGGCCACCTGACTGTGATGGTCGAGGATGTGAAGAAGGCCCAGAGTGTGCCCCCAGCCAGGGGCAGGGGCAGGCCAGCCTGGGACCCGTTCACCTGGAACTCAAGTGCCCAGGTTGTGTCAGGTGGTCCTGCCCAGACACCAGCCCCTCTGGGGCCCCCTGCTTCTGCCCCCATGATCCAGTCTCCATGAGGCATCCGCTGAATCCTTTAAAGTCACAAATCAGATCCTGTCCCTCCCTTGCTCCAAATCCCCCCATGGCTCCTACTACACTCAGATAAAATCTACACTCCTCCCTGTGGCCTGTGCCGCTCTACAAAACCAGCCTCTGTCACCCCTCTGTCCTCACCTCCTCTCACTCACCCCCTTGCTCACTACACACCAGGCGACATTCCAACCTCTGGACTTTTATGCTGGCTGTTCCCTCTGCCTGGTTACCCTTCCCTCCTGTGTCTACCTGACTCCCTCCCTCATCTCCTTCAGGTCTCTGCCCCAAAGCTTCCCTGCCCTCCGTCTTAAAGTGTAACACCCCACTGCACATTTCTTGCCTCCTTTCCTGCTTAATTTTTCTATAGAACAAACTGTATTACCTTCTGACACACCAGAAGTTTACTTATGTACTGATTTATTATCTTTCTTCCAGGGATTTTTGTCTATTTTTCAACAAAATAAACTAAGTCCCTGCCCTTGGAGAATTCTCATTCTGTCAAGAGGAAGACAGACAGGAAACAAAGAAGTGATTAATAGAAAAAATGATTTAAGATACTGACAAATTACTTTCAAGGAAAGAAAATGGGGGATTATAATAGAGAGAGACTGGGAGGGGCGGCTCCTTTCATGGGGTGGTCAGGGCGGGCTTCTCAGAGGAGGTGACATTTGAGAGACGGAGAGTACATCAGCTATGTGAGCCTTTCAAGGAAGAGTGTCTCAGGCAGAGGGGAGAGCCAGTGCAAAGGTCGTGAGGCGGGAGCCTGCCTGGGTGTTGGAGGAACAGCAGAGACGTTGGTATGGCTGGAGCAGAGTGAGTAATGGGGCAAGTGGGAGGAGATGAGGGCAGAGAGGTCACAGAGGCCAGTTTTGTGGGGTCACATGGGTCACAGTTTTACTCTGAGTAAGACAGGGCCGTGGGGAGAGCTTTGACATACAACCTTTGTGACCTGACTCAAGATTTTTAAAGACTGTATCTTTACTCTGCAGGCACCCCACTAGAAAGCGGGTTTGCCTTTGCAGTTATATGTTTTATTTATTTATCAAACACTTTATGTCCTTACTAAATGCCTTGTCCTAGGCAATTTACACCTTTTCATCCTCACATACAGGTAGGCACCCGTGACACAGTAAAAAATATAAGCGTTGTCCCTGCCCCCAGTTTCTGGCACACGGCTCCTAAAACCCTTGTATTTCCTGAGTGATAGGGGTGCAAGGAGCATCCCATGTTCTGATATTTGGTCCTTGACCCTTGTTGCTGGTACACAGAGCTCCTAAATCCCTTGGAATTTCCTGGGTGATAGGAGCGTCTTTTGTTCTAACTAGGCGATGCTTGGTGGGCTCCTGGATGGGGGCCAGCCCCTCGAAAAATCAAGCCAAGATTAGAAGCTTGTTGTTACGATTAGAAGTTTGGAACTCTCAGTCCCACCTCCCTTCCTCTGGGGAGAGGAGAGGGGCTAGGGATTGAGTCGATGATTGATCACATCTATCTGATGACACCTCTGGAAAAATCCTGCAACTATGGAGTTTGGGGGGCTTCAGGCTGGTGAACACATCCACATGCTGGAAGGATGACACACCCCAATTCCACCGGGACAGAAGCTCCCAGGTCCGGGACCCTTCCACAGACCTCACCCTACATACCTCTCCACCTCTCCATCTGGCTGTTCATCTGTATCCTTAGTAAGAGCTTTTATAATAACCCAGTAAATGTAAGTGTTTCCCTGAGTTCTGAGTCACTATAGCAAATTATTGAACCAGAGGAGAGGGTTGTGGCAACCCCTGATTTGTAGCCAAATCAGACAGAAGTGTGGCTCACATGGGGACCCACGACTTGGGCTGGGCGTCTGAAGCGGGGACGGTCTCGGAGGATTGAGCCTGTAGCCTGTGTTCTGATACTGACCCAGGTGGAGACTGTCGGAGCTGAATTTTTTGTCCACCAGGGTTCCTGGCCTCCTTAATCAATAGAAATTGATTAGAGGCCAGACAAGAAATTCAGGCAAGGCTTTATTGGGGTCCCTGCTGCAGCAGGCGGGGAGCGAGAATAAACCACAGGTTCCCTTGCCAGCTGGCTCCCCGAGGGGGGCAAGATTGTTCCTTATATGGGGTGAGGGTAGGGCTGTGTGCAGGGGCAGGGCTGGAGGGGTGGCTTAGGTGTTTTGCCCACCCCTTAGGTGGTGTCGTGTGCAGAGGGCATGCACAGTACCCCACTTTGCTCCAGGCTCTTCAAAAGTGGCAGTTGGATTTTTTGGTCTCTTGGTATCTTTTGTCCTGAATTTGCCCCAACTGCACACGCACGCAGTTATTTTCAGTCCCATATGGTTTCCTTGTATTCTGTTGCTCGAGGAGAGGTGTGTCCAGGTACAAGCCCTGAAGCAAAGGGTCCCAGGCCCCCGCCTGTCTCAGATTGAATTGTAGACACCTGGTTTGTGTCCACAGAGAATTGCTTAGTGTGGAAAACCCACACATCTGGTCACAGAAGGGTTCACAGTATCATTATCCCCTATTTTACAGATGAGGAAACCAAACCACAGAATGTAAAGCCACTCGACCAAGGTCAATAGCTAGCAAATGGCACAATGGGATTCAAACCCAGGCCTCCAGGCCCAGCACCACATGCGTCACCACTTCACCCATTGCCTGCTATAGCATCGACTAGCACCTGGAGGGCCCGGTGTCCCCCAAAGTGTGGGCCCAGAACAAGAGTGTAAATGGATGCCACATCTCATGTGTCTTCAGGCTGCCAAACTGCAAGAATGGAATCTGTTCTATTCTCCTGCCTTGACACCAGGACCTACCTAATGGCTGGAGGCCAGGTGTGGTTCCTCAGTGTTCCTGGACAGGAGATGGCGCCCAAGGACAGGCCACCCCGGGCCCACCTCCTGTCTTTCAACCCTGCTTTGGCGGGGGGGGGGGGCCTGCTGCAGGAAGTCGTGCATATTCATACAACCCAGGCTGCCCCGCTTCAGCCCAGCTTGGTCCCACCCTCCCCTGCAGGGGGGCTCCTCCTTGCTCCATTCTCTGCAGCAAGGTCTAGAAGGGGGTTGGGAGGGATAGCCGACTCCAGGGGGCACTTCCCCAAAGGCCTTGGACTCTGCCACCCGTGGGGAGGTGGCACAGTCAGAGGTGGCCAGAGCCAGACCTCTGAAATGCAAGGCGGGGGCAGGGACCCTCTGCCCAGTTCTAAGGGCATCCGAACACCAGTATCTCTGTCTCCAAAGGCAACGCCCTTGGGCTACCATTTTGTCAGCCTGTTGTTATTCATGTTGTTAGGAGTTGGCTGAGGCCTACCTGGACCACCCCAAACTGTCCCACCAGCAGTGACAGCCGCCATTCTGCCATGTCCACATCCACCTGCTGGGCCCACGTGGGACCCCAGGGCTCCTGACACCCGACCTCCACCCAGACGGCGAAGAGGGGTGTGGTGTGGAAGCATGTTCAGGTCACTGCCTCCTGGCCGGGAGCTCACCACTGGTGGTGGGTCCCATTGAATGTGCACAGGTAAGGGTCTCCGTAGAGCCACCATGTCCCATAGCATACGGGGGGGCAGCCCCAACACCCTTGCGCTGGTGGCACAGTTTACTGGGTGGCACTCGAGCAGGTGTCTGGGCAGGTGGCCGTGGGCAGCACCTCAGCGCCCAGAGGGAGGCAGCGGCCCTGCAGGTGGCAGCCACAGCGAGCGTGCGGCACACAGATGCCCGCTTCCAGGGCCAAGCCCTTGCGGCAGAAGCAGCTGCTGTGCACTGGCAGGTGCGGGGCGCAGAGGAGTTAAGGCTGGCACAGGTGGCTGGGCAGGGTGGCCCACAGACGTTGTAGTAGCTGTTGGCTGGATACGCCACACCTGGGGGAGGGGTGCCACCCTGAAACCCTGGTGGTTGCCGGGCAGGGAGGGGGCAGGGATGGACCCCGCGATGCTTCTGAAATCTCCATTGTTCCTGGTCAATGCTTTCCCTCCATGTGGTTTATTCATATCACATCCACAGGCCACTTAAACATCATGGCACGTGATGAACAATGAGGGTGACTCAGGATCAAGTACAGAGAGGTGGGAGGGGGGTTAGACAAGGCCCAAGAGGAGCCCTGATTCTGGTTTGAGGTTTGGGTCACCCTCCTGGAGAGCAGGGCTTGGGGTCTCCCTGGGGGCGAGGCATTCCAAGCAGCTGAGGAAGGGGATGTCGTGCTGCCCAAGGGGTGAGGTCCTCGTCAGAAGGGAAGGGGCACCTACCGCATCCCAGGCTGGCTCGCCACTCAGGCAGGCGGGCCCCACGCGGGGTGCAGAGCTCGGCGCAGGCCTCCAGCGAGGCACGCAGCACGCGGTTGCCAGGGCCGTACTGGCAGAGGTCAAGGACGCAGGCTTGCATGTAGGACACGCGGTCCTCGTACTAGTGGCAGGTAGTGAAGGGCCCAGAGCGGTTCGCCAGAACTCTGCAGAGCTGCTCTGCGCGGGGCCTGTCCTGGCAGGGCTTGGAGGCCCCCATGTCCCACCAACAGCTGGGGGGGGGTCACAGGGACTCAGCGCAACCACCTCCAAGCCTCATGTCCTGCCCTCTGCCTGACCTGTTCTGCCAGCCCTCCTCCTCCAGCCCACGCCAGCCTCTCCCTTCAGGCCCCGACAGCTCCTGGCACCGTTTTATAAGGTTTAAAAAAAAACTCATCCCATAGTAAAATGATTGTCATATTGTCGCTCAGCCCAGTGCAGCCATCAGAGCATGGGTTCTGGAATCAGCTTTGTTGGCTTCAAATCCCAGCTCTGCCACGAATCTCGAAGTCTGTGCCGTCCAATACGTTGTCATCACCACCTGTGGCTACGGAGCACTTGAGATACAGCTAGCGTGACTGGAACGAGAGGTTTAATTTAATTTCAATTAAATCACATTTAAATTTAAGCGGCACATGAGGTTAGTGGCTGCTGCATGGGACTTCTCAGGACTACAGTTTTGGTGAGAGGGAGGATTTGCTGCCTCCTTTTGGCAAGGTGGTCGAGTGGAGTATTTAAGACCGAGGACTCTGGAGCCAGGCTGCCTGGGTTCTAATCCCTGTTGCATCGTTTGCTACTATGAGAACTTGGGCAAATGCTTATCTTCTGTGCCTCGGTTTCCCCATCTGTAAATGGGTATAGTAGTTCCGGGTAATAGGGAGCACTGCGTGTTTGCTATTAGTGGCCTCTGTTTCAGCCTGTCTGTCCTTGAGGCACCTCCTGTTCATCTGTTGTTTGTCCCCAGCCCCACTTTTCCCCCAGCCCAGGCCCCCCTGGTCCAGTAAGGCCACTCACCCAGGCCAGCTGTCCCGGGTCTGCCAGGCGTTGCCAAGACCAGCATCGCTGGGGCTGGACACCCCGCTGGGGAGCACCTTGTCATCCCCAGGGTCACCGCTGAAGTTGTCGCAGAGGCTGCAGAGGCGGCCCCGGTACTCAGGCCCCACCTGCAGGCATAGTGTGTTGCAGCTGTAGAACCGCAGCTAGAGCTGGGTGCCCACCTGCAGCAGCACCAGGCCCTGCTCCGGCCACATGCGGGCCTCGGGGCCCAGCGGCACCGGGAGGCCCACCACCTCGCCATCCACCTGGGCATGGAGGGCGCTCGGGTCTGGCTCCTCCTGCCCCTGCCCAAGGTATCGGGGAAGGGAGGGAGCCCTAAGGGGCAGCTCTGGCTCCACGCGTCCAAATCCAAGCTCCCATCATACCCCAAGCCCTGGCCCCCACCTTCTGCATCTCAGGCAGGGATGGCTCCATCCTTCAGGATGCAGAGACCGAAAACCAAGCCATCCTGGAACTCGCCCTCTCCCTCACCCCACATCCGATCCTTTCAAAATAGTTCAGAATCCCACCAACGTTCCCCACCCCCTACTACCCTCTCCCTGATTCCAACCCCTGTCACTTCCCACTGGCCTATTCCTTCAGGTCTACCTGCGCCCCACATGCCCTCAATAGTCTGTTCCCCACATGAAGCCAGAGGGACCCTCACCCCGTTTATAATTATAACCGCCCCCCAGCCCATACACACACGCATTCCCAATCTTCCTTTCGAGTTTTATTTTTCTAGGACTTATAACCACCTGATATATTATATATTTATTTTTTACTCTCTGTCTCCCTAAATTACAATGTGACGTCCGGGAGAGGAGGCACCTGTCTGTTTTGTTCTCTGCTGTGTTCCCAGAGCCTAGAACAGGGTCTGACACAAAGTCGATGAATGATGATGGATGGATGGATGTAAAGCTGGGTGGATGGATGGACGGAAGGATGGATGGATAGAGGGAGGAAAGAACTGAAGGATGGAGGGATGGACAGATCAATGGTGTGCTATATTGTTAGAGATGGTTTGATGCAGGGGAATTTCAATGAAGGGAGGAGTTGATGGAGGGGTAGATCAATTGAGGTGTGGAAGGATGGAGGGGTAGGGGATGGATGGATCAAAGAATGGATGGGAAGGTGGAGGGATGGATGGATTGAGGATGAGAGTATGGAAGAATGGTTATATGGGTTGATGAATGGATGACAGCATGGGCTTAAAGGCATGAAGGTGGGTTGAGGGATTGGCCTGAACAGGACTGAGAGTGGGGCTTACCCTTCTGCCCTCTCACCTGAACTTGCTGCCCCCATTCCAGGATCATGTGGGTCTTCAGTCCCCAGCTGCTGAGCTCCTCCTTCTTGCGGTACAGGAAGGACACGTACAGGCTGCAGAAGTTCCTGTTGGAAGCCTCCACACTGAAGGAGAAGCTCCCAGGGATGGGATCCGGCCCACAGGAATGGGCCAGGCGGTAGGTGCAGGTGCCTTGGAAGTGGGCCACGGCCCCATCAAAGATGAAGTAATGACGGTCTCCGGTGGCCACACAGGTGCCTAGGGGACTCTGGCAGCCCAGCTGGCCACCCCACAGACCACAGCCCTCCCCGACAGGGCATGGAGCTGGGCTGCAGCAGAAATGCCCTGGTCTGTAGCAGCTGCAGCGGCAGGTGTGTCAGTTCAGCCAGACCGAGGGAGGGAGGCCAGATGAGCACCCTCTGCCCTAACCAGCCAACCCAAACAGGGCATGATGGAGGCTAAGGGCAGGCGGAAGTTTGGGTCTGGCTGCTGGACCCAAAAGAGCAGAGGCCGAGGGGCTGGATCGGCGAGGATGGGCACGAAAGGATGCTCAGAGTCAGCACCAGGCATGCCGGATGCTCACAAGGGGCCCAGAGAGCAGCAAATGGTGAAGCCTGTATCCCTTCGCAAGGAGCACCGGCCAGTGGTTAAGAGCACAGCTGAGGGTCAGAGATACCGGAATTCCAGACCTGGCTCTGTCCCTTGATCACCCTGGGCACCTGGCAGTCTCGGCTTCCTCCTCTGCACAACATGGGTGATAAGCTCACACTGTTTGAGGGTCAGTGTGATCCATGAGGCCCTCGGCACCCAGCTGGCCCGCAGTCAGCTGTCAACACACATTGGCTAATATTACTATTAATAACATGCCAGCTCAGTACTTGGTACAGAATGAGGTCTCAGAAAATATCACCTGTTATTACGATGACAGGATTACATACGTAGTAAATGACCAAACATATTCACCAGTGTTGTTACATATCGTTAAACACTTAGTACAGGAAGACAGCAAATGCCCAGGACATATTGTTCTCATCCTTATTCCTTTAATATGCTTACAAACAGGCACACAGGAGATGCCCCAAACATATTAGCCATTGCTGTTGCTGCTCTTGCTCTTAAAACGCTTAGCCTAGACATTAACACAAAGTAAATACCCAATATATTTTCATTACTATTAGCATTAGTAGTAAGCGACCTGACATACAGTCAGGTCTCGAATGTTAGCCACTAAAATAATTCCATGGACTTTCCTGGTGGTTCAGTGGCTAAGACTCTGCGCTCCCAATGCAGGGGGCCGGGGTTCGATTCCTGGTCAGGGAAGTAGATCCTGCATGCTGCAACGAAGATCCCGCATGCCACAACTAGTGCAGCCAAACAAGTAAATAAATACTGTTTTAAAAATCAATTAATTGAATTGGGGGATTGGGATACCAAATTGTACACTTTAAATATATGCTGTTTATTGTCTGTTAACTGTATCTCAATAAAAGTTATTTAAAAAAATCAATTAATTAATTTAATTAAATAATACCACCACCAACAATAATAAAGCACACAGGGTTTGTACCTATTAGTGCTAAACAGGGGACTTCCTTGGTGGTGCAGTGGTTAAGAAGCCGCCTGCCAATGCAGGGGACATGGGTTCGAGCCCTGGTCCGGGAAGATCCCACATGCAACGGAACAACTAAGCCCATGTGCCACAACTGTTGAGCCCGCGTGCCACAACTACTGAAGCCCGTGAGCCTAGAGCCTGTGCTCCGCAACAAGAGAAGGCCCCACAATGAGAAGCCTGCACACCACAACGACACTGCCACTAGAAAAATGCCCTGCACAGCAACAAAGACCCAATGCTGCCAATAGATATAAATAAATAAACAAAGAAATAAATATATTTTAAAAATGCTAAACAGGTTTATTTGTTGTGATTGTTTTTTTATTATTCTTCTTATCATCATTATTATTATTTGTTTGTTTTGCTTTTGGCTGCACAGCCCCGGCCATGAAAGCACAGAGTCCTAGCCACTGTACTGCCAGGGAAGTCCCATCATTATTATAACCAAAGTGTTTAGCTGGGGTCTTGAATTTAGTAGGCACTCTATAAATGATGGCTTGGGAATTCCCTGGTGGTCCAGTGCTTAGGACTCGGCACTTTCACTGCCAGGACCCTGGGTTCAGTCCCGGGCTGGGGATCCAAGATTCTGCAAGCCACGCGCCAGGGCAATAAATAATTAATAAAGGCTAAATGAAAACAATACTAGTAACAGCAGTAATAATAATCAGCACTTAGCACACAGCGCTGAGCACAGGGAACGAGCTTAGTAAAAATTAGTAGTAGTACTGGAATCATCAACAATAAAGATGTATATGGTCACACATTGTAAATCCCCAGTCCGCCATCCACACCAGTCGAATACTCTGTCCTGGATTGGGAGCCCAGCTTTAGCCTGTTTGGGGAGTTCTCCACCCTCCAGGCGGGCCTGACCCCATCACAAGAGCGAAGCCCAGCTCCCCACCCCCCCAACCTGATAGGAGCAGCTGCCGTGTGCACTGCTCGGGGCACAAGCACCTGGCCCGGACCCACAGGTGCGCGTCGTGGCAGGCACAGCTCTCGGCACAGGCAGCGCTGCTGGGCGGGTGCAGCCGGGCAGGGATGTCGAGGCGCACGTGGCAAGCGTCCAGGCGCCGCTGAGAGGGTGGAGAAGACAAACGCAGCAACTAGGATCTGCACCCAGTGCCCGACTCTGTGCTTCAAATCCCACCTCTGTCCCCGACCAGGATCCCGTTGCTCACCCCTCTAGCAGGGTTCAGCCTCCCCATCTCTAAAACGGACTCTTTAGTCCTGGCCTCAGACTTGTTTTGAGGATTAAGCAAGTTAAAATAGACTGTGGGTTTGGGACAGCGCCTGGCACGTCAAGAGCCCACGATAAAAACGAGACCTATTGTTATTCTAAGAAACAGCCCCTAGCCTATCCTTCCCTCTCCAGGAGCTCTGTCCCACCCCACTCTCCCCTACTCCAGAGCTTCTGAGGGCTCCCTAGTGCATGGTACCAGAGGGTCCCATCTGGATCTGACATCATGGGGGCAGGGCATGGTTTTCGGGATGTCCTGAGCCCCTGATGGTCCCATGGGGACTTTTGGTGCCTTTGGGTTGGGTGAGGGAGTGGTGTCTCCCAGAGAATGTGCCTTGTCCCTGTTGCATCCATAATGTTCAAACCTCTGATACCCAAGCATTAGGGAGGTAGGAGAAATTGTGGTGCAGGGGAGGAGGGCAGGATATTTGGGAAATAAACTGAATATGGACTCGGTTTTTCATATCAGAGAATTCTTGTTCATTTTGTTAGGTGTGAGCAAATCATGCCTTTTTTAAAGCCCTATCTGTTAGAGAATCATGCCGAAGTATTGACAGGCTTCCATGATGTCTGGGACTTGCTTTACAAAAAGTGAAAAATAAGCTGAGGAGTGAGGTGGGTAAAACAAAGTTGGCCACAATTTGGACATTATTAAGCTGCCTGATGGGCACAGGAGCCTCACAACACTATTCTCTTTACTTTTGTTTGTGCTTGAAAATTTCTATACTAAAGAATTAAAGTAAGTAAAAGAGAAAGAATTGCAGGATGTTGCATCTCTTGCATCTCTGGAGAAAGAAAGTCTTGGGTTCCAGTCTCAACAATATCCTTTATTAGCTGTGGACAAGTGACTTTAACTCTATAAGCCTCAGTTTTTCCAGCTGTAAAGTGGGGGTTAAAAAAGTCATTGTCTGTCACTCCTGGGGTGTTTCTGAGGAGGGGACAGCAAGAAGCACATGGAGCCCTCAGCCCCATGCCTGGGATGCTGTAGATGCTCAGGAAGTATTAGCAGTTGTTGGGATTATAGGCATCTCTGGGAATTAGAAAGGTGGGCATCTCAGGTCAGGCTCTCCAAGGGTAGAAAAGGACCCTTAGTTCATTTGACAGGGAGGCAGGGAATAGCACAGGAGTCATAGAGTCACCCCCTGGAGTGGTATTAAAATATACAGCAATCAATAGAATTGCTCCAAACCAATTAACATGCATCCAACTGGAGCCTGGGAAGAGTTTGGAGGTCCCTGTCATGCCAAGCTTTGGAATGTGGGAAGAAATTGGGGGCCCTCAAGAGTACTGAAATGTTTCAGTCTGTTCACAGTGGGTGTGGCCATTTAGAGCTTGTGATGAATGCCTGCCCAGCTCAACCACAACTCACCACAAAAGGAAGAATTTCTCCAGGGTCCAATGGTGACATTTGCACCCCTGCAGACTGTGGGTACGTCTGCAGGGCCAAGCAGAGGATTCAGTCACTGCCCCCAGCAAGACACAGATCACAGACATCACCAAATATGTCCGGATCTGGGTTGATTTCGCAGTGACAAGTGGCAAAGGGCCCCAGGGGGTCCTGCAGGAGCCAGCACTGCCTCCAGGCTGATATGCAAAGTCCCGGAGCTGGGGAGGAGTCGGGCATGTTCCAGGAATAGCAAAGAAGCCAGTGGGGCTGGAGCCAAGTGAGCTAGAGGGAGAGGGAGCGTAGGAGGTGAGGAGGTGGGTGGGGGTGAGCACGGAGAGGCAGCACATGAGGGCCTCTTAGGAAGGTGTGTGAAGGTTAAACTTCATTCCAAGAGCAATGCGGAACCTTGGATGGTTTTCATCAGGAGTCTGATGAGATCAGATTTATACAATTAAAGGTCCCATGTCAGGGCGCTGGTGACACAGGGGTGACCAAGACAGAGCCCATCCCTGAAGTCAGACCCCACCCCAGTCTTTAGGGGTTTCAAAAATCAGGGGAAAGAGAATTCCCTGGTGGCGCAGTGGTTAAGAATCCGCTTGCCAATGCAGGGGACACCAGTTTGATCCCTGAGCTGGGAAGATCCCACATGTCCAGGAATAACTAAGCCCGTGTGCCACAACTGTTGAGACTGCGCTCTAGAGCTCTCATGCCACAACTACTGAGCCCAAGTGCTGCAACTATTGAAGCTCACGCGCCTGGAGCCCGTGCTCTGCAACAAGAGAAGCCACCGCAATGAGAAGCCTGCTCATCACAACAAAGAGTAGCCCCTGCTCGTGGTAACTAGAGAAAGGCCCGAGCCCAGTAAAGAAGACCCAACACAACTAACCAACCAACCAATCCATCAATCAAAATCAGGGGAAAGACAGATATTGGAGGAGGGATTGCTGAGGAGGGTGTGTGTGTGGGGGGGGGTGTGTGTGTGTGTTTTGAGGGGAGTGTCTCCCAGTCTCAGAATTAATAAAGGAAGTCAAGAAAAGACAAATGCTCTGGAGTGGGACAGGGGGCTTTTCAGCTAAAAGTTCATCTTGATTTGGGTGCTCAGAGCCCTGCAGGGAGGGAAGTGCCTGCACCCTCCCTGGGTTCCCGCTGCCTGGAATGTTCTCCCTCAGTCAGTGTGGCCCCCTTCCTTCACTCCCATGGCACTTCCCCCACACCCTGGCCATCATTGACCCTAATATTCCATACCGCATGCCCTCCCCCAGCACTGCCCAGCCCACGCCCTGCCTCACTGGCTGGCACCCTCTTTAATCCGTGCATCTATCTGCGCTCTTCTGTCTTCTCCACTGGAATGGCAGCCCCTTTAGGGCAGGGTTTTGTCTGTTTTGCTCACTACTGGGTCCCTTGCCAAAAATGCTGCTTGGCACTTACTAGATGTTCAATTAACATTAGCAATTGTTACTCACTGTGAAGTGAGTAATGACTTCAGGGCTTGTCTCTGGCTCTGGGAGGAGGTGAGACAGGCTGGGACCTGGGGCCCTTTGCTGGGACCTGGGGCCCTTTGCTGGGACCTGGGACCCTTTGCTGCAGGGCTTGCACCTGGACACACCTCTCCTTGAGCAACAAAATACAAAGAACCATATGGGACTGAAAAGAAAGGCGTGCATGTGCAGTTGGGGCAAATTCGGGACCCAAAAGATACAGAGAAACCAAAAAACTCAAATGCCACTTTTGAAGAGACTGGAGCAAAAGCAGGGAGTTGGGAGCAAAAGCAGGGTACTGTGCATGTCCCCTGCACAAAACACCACCTAAGGGGTGGGCAAAACACCTAAGCCACCCCTCTGGTCGCACTCCTGGACACACCCCTACCTCACCCCTTATGATGAACAAGCTCGCCCCCTTCTCAGGGGCTGAGCAAACAAGGGAACCTGTTGCTTGTTCTCACTCCCCCTGCTGCAGCAGGGGCCCCAGGAAAGCCCTGCCTGAACTCCTTGTTGGGCTCTAGCCAATTTCTGTTGATTGGGGAAGGCCAAAAACCCTGGCCGGTAACATCGGGGCAGGCCAGGGAGGGCAGAACCCCCACCAGTCCTTTCTGCTGGCCTTTGGAACACGCAATGGGCTGCTTCCTGTAGACAAAGAAGGGTTTTGTTTAAGGGACACTGAACGCACTCCCTGTCCTGAGAGGTACACGGACTGGGGTGAGGGAGAGGAGTCACTGGGTCCTGTGAGCTCGGCGGTCCCAGGCCATCAGGATAAAGCCCTCACTCCGTGCCTGTCATTCAAGGCCCTGCAGGCCCAGCCCTGGCACACGTGCAGTCTCCTCCCTCTCCAGCCTCCCCAGGTCCTCTGGCTCCACTGCATGCAGCCCTCTGCCCTTTCACGTCTTGCCTCTGGGTTGAAAACATTGTTCCTTCTTCCTGGAACATTTGTCTTCTTGTTTACCTGTCTGACTTTGACTTGTCATTCAGGCCTCAGTTCAGATGTCTCCTCCTCTGGAAACTTGCCCAGACTCCCCAGGCTGGCCCAGATCCCTCCCGAGGATTCCCACAGACCCTGAAGCATTCCTCATTGAGCCCTGATCGCTCTGCCGGCACTTCCCCCATCACAGCCCCGACCGCCTGGGGTTGTTGCTATCTGAGCACAGCTGTCTACGCCAGGGGAGTATGGGCTCCAAGGGACAGATCCGGCGGGGACTTGGTCAATCACTGCTGTGTCCCCAGCATCGCCCAGGGCAAGGTGTGGTCCAGAGCGCCTCCATCCCACTCTCTAGCTGTGTGGCCTTGAGCCAGACCCCTCATATCTGTGCCTCAGTGTCTCATCTGTGAAATGGGTAGGAAGAGGGCTCAGGCCACCGATCAGCTGCCTGCTGAACTGGGGAGTGTCTGGGCAAGGCTGACTCTAATTTCCCTCCAGGACAGGGTGACTCAGGGCTCTTGGAACAACATCTTTCACCAACAGGGCCCTGGAGTGCAGAGCCCTGTGGTTCTGATCTGAGGGCAGAGTCACATCAGTGCAGTGTCTTTCCCTAAGGTGAAGAGTATAAATTAATTGAATAATGACAGCTAATCCTTACCAGCATTCACTGTATTGCCAGGAAATATTAATCTATTAGATTCTCACAACAGCCCCACATGCAAGGTACTATTAGCATCATCTGTTTCTGTTAAAGGGGAAACTGAAGCACAGAGAGAGGTTAAGTGACTTTCCCAAGAGCACCCAGCTGGGAAGTGGTGCTGCTCGAATTCTAACCAGGGCAGGTGGGCTTTGGGTTCCATGTTCTCAACCTAAAGACTGTACAGCTATATTGGGCAATCCCTGCTTTTAAAAAATAAAACGGAAAAAAAAGAGAATGGAAAGTATTTGAGCATCAACTATTTGGTGACACTTTGTATTATGTGTATGTACATACTGGTGTGGCCAAATAATGGCCTAATCCCTGGATCCTGTGAACCTGTTACATCATATGGCAAAAGAAACTCTGCAGGTATGAATACATTACGGACCTTGAGATGAGGGAGATTATCCTGGATTATCCAGATGGGCCCAATGTACTCACATGAGTTCTTGACAGTGGAAGATGGAGGCAGGAAGGTTACAAAGAGGCAGGAGAGATTTGAAGCATGAGAGGGACCAGGCCTGCTGTTAGTGGCTTTGAAAATGGAGAAAGGGGCCACAAGCCAGGGAATGTGGGAGGCCTCTAGAAGCTGAGGACAGACTTCAGTTTACAGCCAGCAAAGAAATGGAAACCTCAGTCCTACAACCACCAGGAATTAAATTCAGCAGCAATCTGAATGAGCAAGAAGATGACTCTCCCCTAGACCCTGCAGAAAGGCCCACAGCCCTGCAGACACCTTGATTTTTAGCCTGATGAGAACTGTGTCAGATTTCTGACCTGTAGAATTGTAATGTCATAAATTTTTGTTGTTTTAAGCTACAGAGTTTGTGGCAATTTGCTACAGCAGCAATAGAAAACGAATACAATTGGGTCCCCAAACTAACTGTATTTCACACTGTGGGTCATTATCAAAAATATTTGAAAGACGGCTTAATGCTCCTGACAAAGGTGGCTCAGCTGCAGGACAAAGATGGGGAGAAGAGTGCATGTTTGTCTTTGGGGCACCAGCCGGCACCCATTGTCCGCTGCTAACCTCACCCCAGCTTCTGCCCAGACAACCTCCCTAGGGTCAGAGCCTGGAGTCAGGCAGAAGCCAATTGGAGAATCATCCCACCCCACAGCCCCGAGCCCGGCCAGTGATTGACTCAAGAAGGAGCCAGTCACAGCCACTGAGATACAGTGAAATTGTGCTGGGCCTTCCCAACTAAGGGTTTCTCTTTCCTGCTGGGCTGAAACCTGAGTGTCTGCAGGTCTGGAGCTACTCTTCTCAGGGTGAGCCTGTCCAGACAAGGGCCAACGCGGCAGGAAGCAGGAAACCAGGGCTGATGATACTGTTTGAACTCCAGACTGAGACAGGCCTGAAGTAACTACTTTTAGATCATTAATTACATAAGTCAGCAAAGTGAGCTGATTAGTTTTCTGTAGCCAGCAAGCAGAAGACTCCTGGCTGGCATGGAGAGGAAGGCAGCGCCCACGCCCTGAGAACCAGTACAGTGGCCACTCGTCACAGTCTACTGGGTGTCTCCAGGGCTGCACGGGGAGGCCCTGCCACTGGCACTGCTGGGCGTGACTCCCTAGCACTGCACGTGAGAGCTCCCTGGAGTCCCTGGTGGCACAGAGGTCGTGGACGTGGTTCTCCATGTGGGCTTGGGCCTCGGCTGGCTCATCACAGGCCTGGAGGGCCCTGCTGTGGGTCCCCAGCAGCCCACAGAAGACCAGGGACGGGTCCGGGCCTCCCTGTCATGTGGGCACAGACGGGTGGGGCCCGTGATGCAGGAGCTGGCTGGGGAATCCGGATTCTTGCAGCTGATCGTGAAGAGGCCTCCATGTGTCGGGCAGCAGGGAGCCATTGGAGCCACGGAAGCTCCCCCCCGCCAGGCCACAGAGGGCCCCAGCACAGGTCTCGGGCACCATGACGCGTAAGTGGTGGCGCCAGTCATAGGCAGCTAGGAGGCCAGCCTTGGTCTGTAGCACCGCCCCAGAACCACGGAAGTACAGATGCACGGGGTTGCTGGTCAGGGGCAAGGGTAGGTGGGCCTGGGTCTCATTCACCTGGAAACACAAACGGGGCCATGTCCACATCAGACACCCCCGGGTGAGCCCTGACTCCCTTAGGACCCTTGGGTTGGGCCATGTCCCCTCAGGCCCCCAGGGGCATTGCTGTCCCCCTTGGACTTCTGGTCCCAGCCCTGCCCCAGCTTACCTGAACCCTGCCGGGAGTCTGAGCCTCCGTCATCACCTTCACCCTGTGGGCATCCACCTGGACCCGCTGGGCCGCGTCACACGGGCTGCGGGGCTTAGGTAGTCACTGTCCACCCACACAGTGAACGCCAGTGCCCCCAGGCCAACTGGACGGGTATGGCTCAGCATGTAGGGGCAGGCCCCCTGGGTCGTGAAGGTGGCCCCATCAGAGGTGCGGTAACGGGGGTCACCTGACACCCAGCTGCTGCCTCTCGGGACTCCACAGCGCCAGGCCCCAGCACGCAGGAGACATGCGGCCCCATCTCTGCAAGCCTGGGGGACACAGTGAGGTGGCCACTCAGCCTCCTTACCCTCGCACAGCTCACGGCAGTTGGAGCTCAGCTCTCGAGCCCCCAGGGGCAGGACACGGCCTTGCCAGGGGCAGCCACAGAGGGCCAAGTGCATGCAAGCCCCACCACTGAACACATAGCCGGCATCACACACGCAGCCCTCACGGCACGGGCTGTGGCAGGTCAGAGGCACCTCCTCGTGTGGACAGCTGGCCCCGCAGATATCAGCACATGTCTCCCAGTGGCCGTTTTCAGGGCAAGATTGTTCTGGAGCAAGCAGAGAGAAGGGAGGGAGCAGGGGAGAGGTGAGCATCAAGCTTTGGGTTCAACACAATCCCCCCCACCCCACCCCATCACACACACACACACATACACACAGTAGGGCTGTATCCTCTCAGACCCCAGAACAGGGCCAGATGTTTTTGTGCAGTTCACAGCCTGTGCAACTGTACACAGTGGTCTTGGATCCAGCTCCCACCTCCTCTTTACTATCTCCCTCCAGCTCACCACACAAGTCAGGACCACACCAGTTGCCCACAGGTATGTCAATAGTTTGACAGGCCTGGGTGAAGGCAGCAAGTGCCTGACAGAGGACAGCCAGGCTCCCGTTGTCTGCACGCAGCTCCTCCACACAGCTGTCCATGAATGGGCCCACAGGGAGGGTCCAGGCACAGGCTGCAAAGGGGCCTGTCAGTTCTGAGAGCCGCCCATGGGCCTTGGGACCTGCACACCTGGCCCTCGGGTGGGCTGGGCAGCTGGGCCATTCTGAGCTCAGGACCCCACCTCCTGCCAGCTGGCCTGGAATGATCCAGGCTCCAACTGGGGTGTTCCCAGGGGGTCAGGGCCTCGGGCCCACACAGGCCCTTGGTGTCAGTGACCTCAGCTTCCAGTTCCACAAGCTCCAGATGTCCATCCTGGATCCATAGGTCCAGGCTGGTGTCCGTGACCAGGCGGGTGGCTGAGTCCCGTGCGTGGACAGCAAGCCCGGCCTCGGGGATGGAGAGGGGCAGAGAAGCGCTGGGGTCGCGGGCCTTGGCACAGTTAGACTCTGGAGGAAGCACTTGGTGGGAGGCATTTGAGATAGACATGCACTTGTCAGGTGAGGGTCAGGTTACGTGACACTCTTGAGAGGGGTAGGGGAGTATTTACTGCAGAAAATGTAGAACATGTGCCCAAAGGAGTGGGTGAAGATGGGGGTGTGCTGAGCCCAAGGGCATTCAGTGTTTAGGGTGACAGCAGATGAGGTGACCCAGCTGGAGAGGTGGGAGGAAAACTAGAAGCCTAGGGTCCTAGAAGCAGGGAAAATGGTGCTTCAGGGAGGAGAGAGGTGTTGGGTGGTGTTTAAAGCCACTGATGGTCAAGTAGGACATGGACGAAGGATGGACAGCTAGACGGGGTACTGGGGGGACTTCAAGAGTGGTCTGGAGGGACTTCCTTGGTGGCGCAGTGGTTAAGAATCTGCTTGCCAATGCAGGGGACATGGGTTCGCGCCCTGGTCCGGGAAGATCCCACATGCCTTGGAGCAACTAAGCCCATGCCCCACCACTACTGAGCCTGGGCTCTAGAGCCTGCAAGCCACAGCTACTGAGACCCTGTGCCGCAACTACTGAAGCCCATGCGCCTAGAGCCTGTGCTCCACAAGAAGAGAAGCCACCGCAGTGAGAAGCCCGCACACTGCAATGAGTAGCCCCCGCTCGCGACAGCTAAAGAAAGCAGCAACGTGTGCAGCAACGAAGACCCAATGCAGCCAAAAATAAACTAAGTAATTAAATTAAAGGAAAAAAAAAGAGTGGTTTGGAGAGGGACTTCCCTGGCGGCCCAGTGGTTAAGACTCTGCGCTTTCACTGCAGGGCCCCGGGTTTGATCGGTCAGGGGAACTAGGATCCTGCAAGCTGCGTGGCACGGCCAAAGAGGGGAAAAAAGAATCTTTTGGGAGGCATGAAGTTGAAGGGGGACAAAAGCCTGGCAGAGAGGGTTCAAGAGAATGGAAAGAGAGGGCTTGGAGGCAGCGAGCACCGACAGCTCTGGTGGGCGTTTGCTGTAAAGGGTGTCTGAGAAAGGGGGCAAGAGCTGGCAGGGCCGAGGGACCGAGGGAAGCGCAAATCAGAGCCTGTTGGAATGTGGTGAGAAGGAGCCAGTTAAAAAGAGGCAAACTGATATCATGGAATTAAATCAGTGGGGCCCAAGTATCAGAGTCCCCGAGGGGCTGGTTAAAGCAGACTGCTGGGACGCTGAGAACGGACTTGAGGCCACAGGGAGGGAAGGAGAAGCCGGGACGAAGTGAGAGCGTCGTGCTGACGTATACACACTAGCAAATGTAAAATAGATGGCTGGTGGGAAGCTGCTGCATAACACAGGGAGATCAACTCGATGATGGGTGATGACCTAGAGGGGTGGGGTAGGGAGGGTGGGAGGAAGGCTCAAGGGGGAGAGGATATGGGGATGTGTGTATAAATACAGCTGATTCACTTCGTTTTACAGTGGAAACTGGCACAACATTGTAAAGCAATTATACTCCAATAAAGATGTGAAGAAAAAAAAAAATAATAACAGACTGCTGGGCCCACCCAGAGTGGTGGTCTGGGGTGTGACCCAAGAATTTCCATTTCAAACACGCTCTCAGGTGCTGCTGCTGCTGGTCTGGGCCTCCTTTGTGAACCAGAGATGCGGAAGAGGGGAGCGGAAAGAATCTCTGGGCGAGATCCAGGAAGAATCGCGGGGTGAGGCTTAGCCAAGAGCACAGACCGTCTTCCATCACCACAGCCTGGGAGGCAGAGGGGCTCGGGCAGAGGTGCAGGCAGGGTGGCGGCTCCCAAGAGGGTTTCTGCCCACGTTCCCCAGCGCAACAGGAAGCGAGATCACCACAGCCGAGCGTGAGGTGATTTGGTCTGAGGGGAGAAGGGGCCAGGGAAGGTAACTGGGGGCTGGTAAAATGACCCTTCAAGTTCATGATCCCAGGTAAGAAGGTGACTCAGAGGTGTTCCGCTGCCTAGGCGTGAGTACAGGAGGAGAGGGGAGGCTTCTGACACGGGGTTTGCAGGTGAGGGAGGGCCCAGGAAGTGGGAGTGTAGGCCAGCGGGGAACCTGAAATCTGAGACTGAAAAGGGATGGGGAAGAAGCAGCGGGGTCAGTGGGTTCATAGGTTGGATGGCCAGGGAGGTCAACCAGTGGCTAGAGTCAGGGAACCAGGGAGCGGGAGCCAGAGTCAGCCTTGTGTAACAAAGAAAGGGGCGGGATAGAGGGGTGTCAGCCTCCCTCTCGCTTTCCCTCGGTCTCTATTTCCCACTTCTCCTTTTCTGCCCCCAGCCTCCCAATTCCCATGCCCCACCCCCATCTGTCCTCTTCTTTGTCTTTTGCTCTGTCTCCCTCCATCTGATGGTCTCACTGCCCTTGCTATTGCTGCATCTCTGTCTTTCCTTCTCCATCTCTCTCCCACTGTGCGCCTTTCTCTGTCACCCATTTTCTCTCTCCCTGCAGTTTCCCCTCTGTCTCGCCCTCTTTCTCGTTACCCTCCTGTTTTGTTTTTGTTTTTTAAAAATATTTATTTATGTATTTGGTTTGCCGGGTCTTAGTTGCTGCAAGTGGGCTCCTTAGTTGCGGCTCATGGGCTCCTTAGTTGTGGCGTGTGAACTCTTAGTTGCGGCGTGCATGTGGGATCTAGTTCCCTGACTAGTGATTGAACCCAGGCCTCCTGCAGTGGGAGCGTGGAGTCTTAACCACTGGGCCACCCTGCTGTTTTTATCTCTCTCTTTCCCTCACTCTCTCCCTCATGGTGTCTCCCACTCTCCCTAGGAACCAGACCCTTCCTCCCTGGGCCTGGACCAGAGAACCACAGCCTGGGCCCTTCTCTCCCACCCCCTTCCTCACCTAGGGGCCAAGCGTCCCCCAAAAGAGAACTTGGTCCCAGATGGCCACGAGCAGAGCACACGGGGTGGGAGGACCATGGGGGAAGGCATCGGCCAGGTCTCGGGCTGCCTGCTGCAGCAGCTCGGCCGGCGGCTCTGCCGGTACCACATGTGGTCCCTGCTCGATGTGACCCATCCTCCCAGAATGGAGCTGCAAAGGCCTGGCCCATCTCTAGGGGAAATGCCTTAGGCATGAACAGGTCACAGGCTCCCTGAAGGACACCAGCCCATCGGTGTAGACCTGGGGGAGGTGGAAAAGGAAGAGAGGGGCAGAAGGGTATCATTAGGTCAGGGATCCGAGGGAGGATGGAACACACGACCCAGAAAGAGGAAGGAACAGATACAGACAGGATGAGGTAGGGGTGGGGTCAGGGTGAAGATGGGGCCCAGGGACCTACAGTCAGAGGTCAGGGCACTCACATAGGCCACCCTATGTGTGACCTCAAAGGGCTCCTGCAGCTGCAGCTCCTCCAAGAAGCCATCGTCCTCTGCAGGGAGGACCTTATCTCCATGCTCCAGCTCATAGGGGTCCAGGAGCAAGGCTGGGGACACCGAGACCACTGAGGCGTCCCCAGCCCCACCAGGGCTGGGCCATGTCCCCTGAGACCCTTCTCCCAGGGCGGGGCCACGTCCCCTCAGACCCTCCTCCCAGGGTGGGGCCATGTTCCCTCAGTCTCCAAGGTCAGGGTCAGGTCCCGACGGGTCTGCGGGCAGGACCATGTTCCCTCAGACCCCTAGGTCCTACCTGCCCCCTAGTCCCGTCCCCTCACCAAGTTGGGGAGCACATTCAGCCTCACCTCCTCGCTCCTTGCTGCAGGTCACTTGGTTCTGCAGGACTAAGGGGAAGAAGTGTCTGGGGTCCACGCACCACAGCTGACCCTTTTCCAGAGCCCCCAATCCCACTCACCCACCAGCAGTAGCCAGAGCAGCCCCAAGGGGGCCCATGGACTGGCTGGCCACTCTGGCATGTACCTGGAGCGGAGGTGGGGGCCCGAGTAGGGACCTGTAACTCAGCTCTGCCACCCCGTTGTTCGTGGATCCAGGGGGCCTGGGAAGCACCCAGGGATCGTGGTCCTCGTCTGGTCTGGCTGAGGCTGCAGGGTGGGGGTGGGGCAAGGAAGGAGACAGGAGACGGTTTTCAGGACTTTACCAGCGGGCTGTGTTGTCACAGGCACCCAGGCCCAGGAGGGGCGCCCCGCGCCGTCAGCAGCCCTGAGCACGAGTCAGCCAGTCCATAGGCAGTTACGCTGGAGCTCTGCTGCGGCTGGACAGCTGACACTGCAGAGCGCCTCTCCTTCCCAGGCCCTGCCAGCTCTGGCCCCAGCAGGTTAAAGATGGACTCACAGCCTCCCAGTCCTGAGGGAGCATGTGATGTGCGGAGGGCGTGGTCGAGATGTGCGCCCGGGGAGATGAAGGGGCCCAGGGGGATGTCTGCAGAGAACGATGGGAGAGTCTGTGGCAGAAGCTCATAGTTGGGCATTTGGGAACATGACTAGGGGACTGACCGGCAGAAGGAGAGACCCACCTGGAAAGTTGAATAAAGCGCAGGTGACTCAGACTGTGCATCTGCGGAGATGGGTGGGGGCTGCCCTGGCAGAGGAGGTTCAGAGTTAGGCGGTGGGGACTCCATCTTCAACATAGGGATCCCCAAGCCAGCCCTTCACATGGTCAAACCAGGAGGGACAGAGGGGCACCTGGCCACGCCCTGACTTGCAGGCTCCTTCCCATCCAGGCCCATCACCTGCCCCCCACCCGCCCCCCACCCTGAGCAATCTTTGCTTAAGGCCTCCCATCTTCATCCCCAGAAGACCCCCAGCATCTGGAAACACAGGTGTCCCTGGGGGCCCCAGGAAATCCTGGGCGACAGTGTCCAAGCCTGGTCACCTGAGAGGGTGGTCCCCCGAGGGGGAGTGGGCAGCTCAGTACCATCTCCTGAGATGTCCCTGTCATGGTCCCAGTCCCAGCTTTGCCCCCTCAGATGTGCCACCTTGAGCAGATTCACAGCCCTCCTGGCTTGTTAGAGGATTAAACCCAAAGAGTGACACATGCGCCACCAGTGCTGGAATTCCAGGACCGTATAGGAGGGCAACGAAGAGGCATTTGTTATTGTCTTATTAGTATTTGTTTATCTAATATGTTTGATTTATATTGAAAAAAGTAAGCCACTGCCACATGAAGTCCACAGTTTCATAAATATTACTGTTAAAGTCAAGGCTAAGTTGAAAAAAGGAGAAAGCAAAAAAGAGAGAGAAGGGGAAAGAGATGATCTAAATAAAATAATAATGCAAATGGTACCACTGTATTTGTTCCTGGTCTGTCTCTCCCAAAGGCAGCCCCATGGGGCAGGGATTTTTGTCTGTTTTGTCTCCAGCTCTGTCCCCGGTGCTTAGAACAGTGCTTGACGCATGATAGATGCTCAATAAATATTAGCTGAATGAATGGATGAATGAATGAATGAATAGTAAAGGCTAAAAAAGCCACACTCAGACATCTGACTTTGGGGAATACTGAAGTAACACGCATAAAACTCTCAGCAGTGCCCGGCACATAGGAAGTGCTCAAAAAATGAATATGCTTATTACTATAAAAATGAGTATTATTTAGAGGTGCGACAAACAGGCATTTTGGCCAAATGCTGACTAGCTGAGTGTTAAAATCAAGATATGCCCGGAGCTGAATATCATTACCTTAGAACGAACTTTGAGATATAAAAAAAAAGAAACCCTGAAAATGTATTAAAAAGGTGTTACTGTCACAATTTTGTTATCCACAATTGTCGCAGGCAAATCTTCCACTTTAGTGAGGGATAACTTCTCCACTTTATCAGCAGCCAGCCATTCCTCTACAGTCAATAAGTTCCTATGGCAGTTCTAAAACACACCCTGGCAACTACCCTGGTGGCACAGTGGTTAACACTCCACGCTCCCAATGCAGGGGGCCTGGGTTCGATCCCTGGTCAGGGAACTAGATCCCACACGCATGCTGCAACTCAGAGTTCACACGCCACAACTAAGGAGCCCACCTGCCACAACTAAGACCCGGCACAACTAAATAAATATATTTTTTTAATAAAATAAAACACACCCTGAATTTTTTGACTAGCCTCCCACCATTAGGTGGGGGTCTGTCTCTGTCTGCTCTCCTTGAGTCTGGGCAAGTTTATGATTGCTTCAACCAACAGAGGAGAAAAGAGGTGAGGCTAGGGTCTAAAAGGCAGCATTTGCTGGAATGCTGACTCTGGAGCCCCGAGCCACGTGAGAAGTCCACATGTCCTGAGGCAGCCAGGCAGGGAGGAAGCCCTGGCCAGTTGGACAGACCAATGCATTGGTGGTCCCAGGCAAGCCCAGCCTCTGAGCCATTCCAGCCCAAGCACCAGACTTGTGAGCATAGCAGCCCCTGTCCACCCAAGTCTCTCCAGCTGAGGAACTGGGCATCATAGAGCAGAGCTGTCCCTGCTGCTCCCCTCTCTGACTTTCTGAGCCACAGAATCCACAAGCATAATAAAATGGTTGCTAATTTACATCACAGAGTTTGGGGTGGTTTGTTATACAGCAGTAGAACTGGGACAGCTGCTCACTAAATAACTGCAGGATTTAAATAGTATTACTTTTTCTGCAGAAACTAAAATCCATTCTCTACTTACAGCACTATCTGAACATTCACAATAATTATTTCTGAATACAGAATTCATGGCCATCAAGATCATTGTTAATTATGGTGGCAATTTACTTGCAGAATAACCATGGTGGAAAAATAACTACATTTCTCCTTCAACTTGACTGGAAGAATGCCAACCTATAAACCACATATGCAGCTTTCCATTCCAAGTTACATCCAGAAGGCTTTCTATATTTGAAAGTGAATATTCAGATATAAACACTCACCATGAATGCAAAGCCTTGCTTGTATTCCCGAGGTAGTTACATAAATTAGATAAGATGGGCCAAATACTTCTGGCTCGGAGATACACAGCAATGACATGGAAGAAAGGGTTTTGATATTTGATCTTTCGGAAGACCAAGATCCTAGCAGAACTTCAAAAGCAACTCTGTGATTGTTATTATTATTTTTCTAATATCTGCCTGTCTCCTGGGGGTGAGCGGCAAGGTTAGTGGGAGCAGGAGGAGAAACAGGCTCACCTACCCCTGGCCAACAAAGGAGACTGGTGAATGGCTGTTGAGTGAAGCACAATCTTCTCAACCTCCTCCCCGCTCCAAGAGCAATGATGCGGGCAGAACCCAGAGTGGTCCCCTGGTTAACATTTTCCCAGTGGATGACCTTTTGGCTTTTCATGTCCAAACTTCTGCCAGATCCCCTAGAATGCAGCTGCATCCCCTCAGGTCTCCCAGGGTGGGGCGTGCCCTCTTCAGTCCCATGCAGAGCAGGGTCTGGGTGCTCAAACAGCTCTATTTCCTGGAACTGTGAGCTCCAGAGTGAGTTTTCCTGCCCTCTTGTAAGGACAATCAGCCCGCTGCTTCCTGTTTTTGCTCTGCTGAATGCCTCCTTTTTTGTACTTTGTGACATGCTTTAATGCATTGTTTTAAGTATCCAAAGAGGGGATTCCTTCAATTTTTTAAAATTAATTAATTAATTAATGTACTGGCTGCATTGGGTCTTCGTTGCTGCACACGGGCTTTTTCCAGTTGTAGTGAGCAGGGGTTACTCTTCACTGTGGTGCACAGGCGTCTCATTACGGTGGCTTCTCTTGTTGCAGAGCATGGGCTCTAGGCACACGGACTTCAGTAGTTGTGGCACGTGGAGTCAGTAGCTGTGGCTTGTGGGCTCTAGAGCACAGGCTCAGTAGTTGTGGCTCATGGGCTTAGTTGCTGCGCGGCATGTGGGATCTTCCTGGACCAGGGCTTGAACCCGTGTCCCCTGCATTGGCAGGCAGATTCTTAACCACTGCGCCACCAGGGAAGCCCCTCTCTGTATTCTACTGGATCATAATGCAATTGAGTCAGTTTCTCCCGTAGTTGGCTTCTCTTAGTGTTGAAGGAAAAACCTGTTTCAGCTTGGCATTTTCACCAGAATTGTTTTTGACCTGGTTGTGGCACAGGTGATCGCGGACAGGAACATGGTGACAGCACCCTTGCAGGCTTGGTAACGGGTCCAAATTCCCTCAACAAATAACTGCTTCCGGGGCACGACTGCTTCAGTTTTAATATTCTTGATCTCGCTGCGGTGGCATGAATGGAAGCTTCTGTAACCTCACCAGTAACTCATTTGGGATGTCCTTGAAATATTAAAGTTTGGTTTTAAAAAAACTGACCAGCCTCCTCCACGCCCGGGTGAGCTCTGTCCCCTCAGATCCCCCAAGACATGGTCATGTCTGCTTAGAATCCCCCAGGTGGACCATGTTCTCTCAGCGTCCCCAAACCTCACAAAATCCATGTACCGCACATTTCTCAGCAGACAACAACAAAGAAAAATTTACAGTCCTGTCCCCACGACTCAATACATCTCTCACAAAGCAGCGTGTGAGTCAAGTCTTGAATTAAGTCTCCAGTATGATGGGTAGCACAGCGCAGCCGCATGCAGACGTTTGGAAACCTGAGTGCAGATGTGGGGCCAGGGCTTTCCTGATGGACAAAGCAACGTTGGGGAATCACCAAATCCTAAGGGTCTGGTCCAGGGAGAGACACTTGGAGCATTTTCCAAGTGGATGATCTGTACGTTTTTCAAAGCAGCTTCCCTGTGTCGATTTATGTTTTAGGAAATTGCTTGGGGGCTTGCAGCGGATGGGCAACACATTTAATTTTTATCATTGAAAGTCATAGGAGACAGGCACCTAATGGGCATTTTCCTGCAGAGCATCTGGTGCCCAGCAACACCTGGACAAGACTACCCAGGAAACACCTTAATTTCCCATAGTTTAGGGGCAGTAGTGACCCCCGGTGGCCACTGGGGTCCCCACAAGATTTGCAGATGCTCTAGGGCAGTGGTCCCCAAGCTTTTTGGCACCAGGGACGGGTTTCGTGGAAGACAATTTTTCCATGGATGGGGAATGGGAGCGGGGGTGGGGGATGGTTCAGGCGGTAATGCGAGCGTTGGGGAGCAACGGGGAGCAGTAAGTGAAGCTTCGCTTGTCTGCCTGCCACTCACCTCTTGCTGTGCAGCCCGGTTCCTAACGGGCCACGGACTGGTACCCGTCCATGGCCCGGGGGTTGGGGAACCCCTGCTCTAGGGAACAGAATGGATCCTAGAGGAAGCTGAGACACAACCTCCAGCCCAGATGAAGAGATGGGGGGGTCTCAGGCTGTGTTCACAGGGCCTGGAGCTCCTGTATCCTCCCTACAGGGCCCTGCTTCCCATGTTTTGTTTTGCTTTGTTTTTTTTTTTTTTTCATTGCACATGTATAAAGTTTTATTTGAACACAGACATGCTTATCCATTTATGTATTATTAATGACTGCTTTTGCATTACATCAGCAGAGCTGAGTGGCTGAGACAGAGACCATATGGCCTGCAAAGCCAAACAAGTTTACTACCTGGCCCTTTACAAGAAAAGTTTAACTACTCCTGATCTAGAGAATCTATCCGGACCTGCTTCCCATGTTGATGCACACTGGATGTCTTTTTTTTCTCACTGAGCATCTACAACCATTTTTTTTTGGAAACAGCACCCCATTTTCCTTTGGAGAAACCCTCACACTCAAGTCATGTAGTTCCTGAGGGTCAAACCTCCTCCCCACCCTATGCATAGGTGTACAGTGATTTGGTGAGGGCTAATCATATGACCCAGATGTGTCCAGGAAGAGCCAGGCCTGGGACTTTTTTTTTTTTTTGCTGTAGCTGATGGGAAAGAAGCATTCTTTTTCCACTGAGGCTGCTAAGTGGTTCATGGCATGTAAGCTTACAGTTTCAGTGGTTTGGGGGGACATCTCTGTCTTTGGTTGTAGGGGATCCCACTTGGAAATGAAGCTGACTCAGAGAAAAACAGATGTGAGAGAGGAAGTGAGGCACAGTCCTGATGAAAAATATTTGAGCAGCTGGATCCAGCAGTACCTGAAGCCAGCTGCTCCAGAGCATTTCCAGTTAAGTGAACCAATTAAGATCTTTTCTCTTAAGCCAGTGGGAACTGCAGGATCATACTCCCTGCCTGATGTGTGCCAGGTCCTAATTGCTCTCTTCCATCCTCCCAAAATGTCCTCATTTGCTGCTTACATTTGCAAACTCAGAGACCACATTAATCAAAACCATCTTTATTATTTAAAGAGCATCCTGTCATCAGGGGCATTAGGTGGGGATCCCCAGATGGCAGAACAATATTTACATGGGGGTCAGGAGGGTGAGGCTCGGGTGGTCCCAGGGCTGAGTGGGCCCGCCACTGTGGAGGACCTTGGAGGAGGGTATCCTTGGACCTGTGGGCTGGGCCCAAGAGGAAAAATGTTCCATCCCAGGGTGAACCCCATCATGTGGGGCTGAAGCCACTTAGATCAGCTCGGGCCCTGGAGGCGTGCACAGCGAGGAGAAGCCACAGGTCAGAGCTGGGTCACCATGCCGCTGCCTTCGGAGTGAGTCTGGGGAAAGACAACTAGGGGCTTCTGAGGTCTGAGAGGCTTCCCCCCAAAGCCCTACAACTGACCTCCTCTCCCCAGGAGCCCTTGGAAAGCCATCTGCTCTCTAGGGCACCCTCTTCTAAGCCTGAGCATTGGCTTCTGGAAAACCCTGCCTCCCTATCCCCCTCAGAGCCCCAAACCCTCCTGCCCTCTGGCTCCCATCTGGGCCCAAATTTCACCTTTATGGCCTGGAAGATCCACTCCCGGAAGTCACTGACTTTGGTGTAGACGCCTGGCTTCTGGGCCAGGGCACAGCCAGTGCCCCAGCTCACGATGCCACACAGCCGCCAACGTGGCGTCCGAGAGATGCTGTCCTCACACACGAAGGGGCCACCACTGTCACCCTGGTAGGGGACAGAAGGCCTGGCTGGAGGCCGAGATGGCTGGCCGAGAGGCCCTCCTCGGGTGGCCGTGGGCTGTGCTCACAGAGCGCTCTGGCCGAGGTAGGGAGCCTGACCGCCCACTGCCCTGTGTCTCTATCCTTGGAGAGTCGGGGCCCGGGCTGCCCCACACCGTCCCTCACCTGGCAGGCATCAATGCCACCCTCGGGGTAGCCAGCACAGAACATCTTGGGCTTGATCTGGTTCCCGTAGAAGTCGGGGCCGTTGCAGACATCATTGCTGATTATGGGGACTCGGGCCTCCTGGAGTACCCCAGCCTGTTGGCCTGGGGGTGTGCGGGCAAGGCTGGCCGAAGCTGGGGAGCATGCACACCCTCCCTTCCCTCCTGGTGCCCACCCAGGCTCCTTAGTGTCCCTGCACCCCTGGGCCAAGGGGCGTTCGAGCAGCCTGACTGCCCTTCCCCAGTCCAGACCAGAAATTCCCTAACGGTGGCTTCACAGGCAGAAGACAGGACTCACCGTAGTACTGTGTGTTGCCCCAGCCAGTCACGGTGCAGATCTTGCCATCCACCAGGGCCTGCCCAGCAGCCGGGAGGCACACGGGCTGGATGTACTCTGTGAGAGAGACCACGCCGGTCCCGCCCCTGCCGGCCTGCCCCACCTGGTACAAACCTCGGTTCAGCTGCCTCCAGTACCCCCGGCCCACCCTTCCCTCTGTTCTTTTGCAACACCACAGCAGAAGTTGCCTTCTATAAACAACACGGTCCTACTGTATAGCACAGGGAACCATATTCAATATCCTGGGATAAACCATAAGTGGAAAAGAATATGAAAAAGAATGTATATATATGTATAACTGAACCACTTTGCTGTACAGTAGAAATTAACACAACATTGTAAGTCAACTATACTTCAATAAAATTTTAAAGAAACAAAAGAAGTTGCCTGTACTGAGAGATCACCATGTACTAGGTGCCTTCCTGGGTGAGTTCCTTCACTATCCCATCAGCCCAGAGAGGTAAGAGCTATTATTACCCCTTTTAAAGAGGGGGAAATGAGGCCATGTCACTTGTCCAAAGACTCAGAATGAGTCGATGACAGGGCCAGAATTTGAACCCAGTTTGGGCCAATTTCCAAGCCTGTGTTCTTAACCATGGCCCATGGGGTTGCCCCTGCCTCGAGGGTGCCTCTGTGTGAAATTTTAAAAGGCACTATCTTTAGATACTGGACTTCCACCTGTCAAAAAATCATCATAATAAACACACCCTTAGTCTGCCCTGTCCACAGTAAGAATGGCATCCCTGAGATGTGGCATCCTTGTGCAGTGCACAACCCATGCAACTGTACGTGGCAGCCCTGCCTGCTGCCTGCTGGTGACTTCACCTCCCTGAGCTCAGAGCTCTCAGGTGCAAAATGGAAAGAATAATCATCCCCCCCAGAGGTGTATAGTGAGAAATCAGTGAAGTGTTGAATAGCATACTTGGCTAACAGGATATGTTCACGTAACTAGTAATAGTAATAAACAACAACAGTAGCAGTGATTGTTAATATTAACTAAGTCCTGGCATTGCTCTAGGCTCTTGATTCAGATTGAGCCTTTTCATCATTTCAATAACCCTTGGAAGTCATTTAACAGATGAGGAAAACTGAGGCATGGAGAGGTGAAGCCACGTGCCCAAGATCACAGAGCTGGCAAATACCTGACCCAAAGCCCATGCTGTTACCCCTCAGCTGTGTGTCTGAAACCCAGGCTGCTCCCACCCCATCCACCTGTGCCCCATGGATACCTCCCCACTTCAATCTTTTTAACCCTCTCACTCCATTCACCAAAGAGAAAGATTTGTTTTATTTTAAAGAAAAATATGCATCGTTCAATACTCTGTAATGACCTATATAGGAATAGAATCTAAAAAAGAGTGGATATATGTACATGTAAAACTGACTAACTTTACTGTACAGCAGAAACTAACAACATTGTAAATCTACTATCCTCCAATTAAAAAAATTAATTAAAAAAAAAAGAAAAGAAAACATGTATTGTTCCCTTAAATGGAAAACCAGTACCATGGATCATTAAAAAGAAAAATAACGATAGGACTTCCCTGGTGGTGCAGTGGTTAAGAATCCGCCTGCCAATGCAGGGTACACGGGTACAATCCCTGGTCCTGGAAGATCCCACATGCCACAGAGCAACTAAGCCTGTGCGCCACAACTACTGAGCCTGCACTCTAGAGCCTGCAAGCCACAACTACTGAGCCCACGTGCCACAACTACTGAAGCCCGAGCGCCTAGAGCCGGTGCTTTGCAACAAGAGAAGCCACCACAGTGAGAAGCCTGAGCACTGCTACAAAGAGTAGCCCCCACTCACCCCAACTAGAGAAAGCCCACACGCAACAAAGACCCAACGCAGCCTACAAATAAATAAATTTATTTTTAAAAAAAAGAAAGAAAAATAACCATAAAAATAAGAGTAATGCAAACCACAAAATAGTACTGACTTTCCTGGCAGCACAGCAGAGGGCTTACGGGCACGGATTCCAGTGACAGGTGGCTTGGGCTCAAACTTTTGCCATTTGCCAGCTGTGGGAATTGGAGGCATTATATACCTTCTCTGTGTTGGGGCCTTTCCCCTTGTAAAAAAAAAAGCAGGATCATAAGAGAGCCCTCTCTTCCGTGACAACAAAATGAATGCATGCTTGGGAAAAGCTGAGCACAGTGGCTGCACACAGGAGGCGTGTGCAAGTGTTGAAGTTCATCTCATCATTATTATTGTATTCTTTCATTATTATTTTCATACTGTTGCCTGCTGAAGGCTCACCATCACTGCTATTTTAACTTTGTTACATCACCATTATTATTGTTATTTTATTACTATTATTACTGTTACCACTACACAGTGGCCTTCTGAAAGCTGAAGCCCATGGCCTGCTCTTAATCCAAAAGGTCTGTGCAGGTGAGGTATTAAAGACACATCGGCACCCAAGTGGATCCTTCTCATTGAGAGCACGGACATGCTCTGGAGGACTACAAAGGGGATAACGCCTGACTTTCTGATTCATTCATACACTTAAAATTTTTTCATTTCATTTTTTTTTTTTTTTTTGGTAACAGCTTTTCTGAGATATAGTTCACATACCGCACAATTCACCCACTTAAAGTGCACAAGTCAGTGGTTTTTAGACACAGATACTAGCCTGCCTGGCAATAGGAAGGTGCAACCACCATCACAATTGATTTTAGAACATTTCATCACCCCCTTTACCTGTGACCTGCCAACATCCTCACCCCCACTGTTGGGGAACCACTAATCTACTTTCTATCTCCACAGGTTTGCCTGTTCTGGACATTTCACATAAATGAGATCATACAGTATGTGGCTCTTTGGGCCCGACTTCTTTCTTAGCACAGTGTTGTCCAGGATCATCCACTGTGTACCATGAATCTGTACTTCAGTCCTTTTTATGGCCTAATATTATTCCATTGTATGGATCTAGGACGTTTTGTTTATCCATGTATCAGATGGTAGACATCTGGGCTGTTTCCATCTTTTGACTACTGTCAATAATGCAGCTATGAACGTTTGTGCATTAATTTTGTAGGGCTATGTATCTTCATTTTTGGGGGGTATGTATCTAGGAGCGGAATTGCTGGGCCAAATGGTAGCTCTGTGTTTAACTGTTTGAGGAATCACCACATGGTTTTTCAAAGTGGCTGCACCGGGCTTCCCTGGTGGTGTAGTGGTGAGAATCTGCCTGCCAATGCAAGGGACACGGGTTTGATCCCTGGGCCGGGAAGATCCCACATGCCGCGGAGCAACTAAGCCCGTGTGCCACAACTACTGAGCCCACGTGCCACAACTACTGAAGCCCATGCGCCTAGAGCCCATGCTCCACAACAAGAGAAGCCACCACAATGAGAAACCCGCACACCGCAACAAAGAGTAGCCCCTGCTCACTGCAACTAGGAAAAGCCCACGTGCAGCAACGAAGACCTAACGTAGCCAAAAATAAATAAATAATCAAATAAATCTTTAAACCGCTCCCCCCCCAAAAAAAAACCAAGGTGGCTGCACCCACTGCCCCATCTAATGAAATCCCAGGGTGTGCCCCTCCAGATCATTCCTGTCATCCCCATGAATTCCTACGTCCCAGTTCCCTCTTTTGTCCTTCTGGCCCCTGGAGTCCCCAGGCCATGGAGCAGCCCCAGACTTACCTGTGAGGGGCAGGGAGCTGGAGAGGTGGACCAGGGCAATGTCATTGCTGTTCTCCTCGCTGTTGGGGTCTCGAAAGGGGAGATAGCCCCCATGGTAGATTACTGCCTGCACGCCCAGCTGCACACCGTGGGGGGAGGTCTGGGCCACGGCACCGGCAAACACGCGCCATCGCGACAGGACCCGGTTCCGCCTACCGGGGACAGGAGGGGAGGGTGGCAGCCTGCCTGGGCACAGCTTCCCCGACCTTGCTGCTCCCCGGCCTCCCCACCTCCGCACCGTGGGGGACACTCACTCCGGGAAGCAGTGGGCAGCTGTCAGCACCCAGTCTCTGGAGAGCAGGGACCCCCCACAGAGGTGTGCGCCGTCGTAGCGAAGACTGACTTGCCACGGCCACCTGCCCAGGCTTGTGTCCTGGCCGCCCACGATGCGATCTACGGGCAGCTTCCTATGGCCACAGTCTGTGGCAGAGGGGGCAGTCAGGGCCGCGGGAGGCCTGGACCCCCTGCTCCAGGGGGTCTGAGAGGTCATGTCCCACTTCGGGGAGAGTGAGTAGACACGATCCTAACCTGAAGGGCCTGAGGGACGTGGCTTCACCCTGGGAGGTGGGGGGAGGCTGAGGAGACACAGCCCCATCCTTGGGGACCCAGGGGGACATGGCCCTATTCTGAAAGTCTGAGGGGACATGGACCCACCACCCTGGGGGAGTCTGAGAGGACACAGCCCCATCCTTGCAGGATCTAAGAAGATAAGGCCTGCCTGGGGGGATCTGACGGGAGGCAGCCCTGCCCTGGGGGGTCTCCGAAGAGGCTCTGAGTTTCAGGGTCTCACCTTGGCAGACGGTAGCCAGGAAACGGCCCCTGGGACAGTCGCTGTGGGAGAGAGAGAGAGGGAGACACAGAGGGAGACGAAACGAGAGGCCAATTAAGACTCATGAAAGGTGCATGGGGGAGTGTGGGTGCGGGTGCCCCCGCGGGCGGTGGGGACCGCGGTGTGCGCCCCGCCTGCCCACCGCCCTCCTCACCACACAGAGAGGACCTCGAGCAGCCTCCGGGCGTGCGGCAGCCTCCCCTCGTCCACGCAGAAGAAGCCCGACGTGCCGTTGGCGCCCGCCGTCCGCACATCCAGCTCCGAGTGGTTCAGCCCCCTGGGCGGGGCAGGGGTCAGGCCTGCGCCCCCCACCCTCCCAGCCCCCCACCCAGGGGCATCCCGGTACCTGAGGAAGCCCATCTCCTCGCAGCTGAGCCCCGCCACCCTGGCGTTGGAGCGCGAGGAGCACAGCAAGCGCCACGTGCCCTCCGTCTGGTCAAACACCGTGAGCCGAGCGTCAGCCGGGCTGACCTGCACTGCAGGGCGACAGGACGGCCGCCTGGGTCGCCTTCCAGCCCCAGCCCTCCCGGCCTCTTCTCCGATCCTGCGGGTCTAGTCCTGAGTCCCAGCAGGCCGGATGGGAGCACCCCGTGCGCTCCCCATGGGTGACGGCGTCTTTAAGGGCCCATGACTCAAGCCAGACCAAAGATCAGGGGCTCTGGGACTCCGGGTGCCCCCGCCCCGGGGTGGGGGTGGGGGGGGTACCAGGAGGCTTCCTCCTACTACTGGATTCCTAAGCTGGTTGCCCATGAGCTGGAAATATGGAACATTGCCAGGACATTTGGGAAGAGGGAAACTGCTTTAACCAAGCTCCCAGGAGAATGGCATGTGAAGATGGATCTGTCTGGGCCCATCTTTGCCCCCAGGAGGGGAAAAATAAGCCAATGTGGAGGAAGCCAAGAGATTTCTGATAACATTTTTAAAAGCCCCTTGATGGAGTCAGGCTTGAAGAACCCCCAGAACTCTTGCTTAAGTGAGTTAATAATTTCCCTTTTTCTTTAGCCAGTTTCTTAAATTTTTCTTTTGTCATTTGCAGCCTGAAGACCCTTGACTAATACATCACAGTGCCAAAATATTTAAATAGATTTCCTATAATATTAAAAAAAAAAAAAAGGAATAGATATCTTTTTCTGCAGGACTTGTCAGAGCCTTGAATACACACTAAATTGCATGAAAATTCTTCAAGCAGAGGATGCAGTATTCATTTATCCATTCATCCAACAAGTGTTAACTAGACATACACTCCATGTCCAGTCCTGTGTGGGGTGATGCCTGGAGACATAAAGATGACCAAGACAGCACTGGGTTGTACCCCCACCAAGCCAAAGTCCACCAATGGGGGAGATAGACAGCAGTAAAAAAAAGAAGTCAGTCAACTAAACACAGCATCACAAACTTTGAGAAGAGGTAGGGCAGAGATACACAGCAAGGCTGGAGAGAGGTTACGGGGGATTCCTCCTGCCTGGGGCTTATTGTGTTGAGAAGTGATGCTCCCCTCAGCCCCTCACATGGCCAGAGGACCCTTGTCCACACCTAAGCAGGTCACAGCCCTTAGGCATATTTATTTACATTTAGCAAACACACAGTATGTGCCAGGCTCTATTCTGGGCAATGACCAAGTCAGACAAAACCCCCAGCTCTGGGGAGCTCAAAGGCCAATAGGTGAGATGCATAACCAACGGGACAGAGAAGTAAAATAGGTGGTGTGTCACACCAGAAGGGGCCAGGGAGATGAATCAAGCCTGACAGAGGCAGGAGAGTGCTGGCATGGTGGCTGGGGAGAGAGGAGGTTGCACTTTCCAATAGGTGGGCAGGGAAAGCTGCACTGAGAAGGTGGTATGCAAAGAAAGGTCTGAAGGAGGTGAGAAGACAAGTGAGCGAACAGAGAACTAGGCCAAGGGAGCTGTAAGTGCAAAGATCCCAAGGCGGGGGGAGAGGAGGAAGGGTGGAACGGGTGGGGGGGGGTGGTTTAAGGAACAGCAAGGAGGCTGGAGCAAAGTGAGCAAGGGGAGGGGAGATGGGAGACAAGACTAGACTGACACTAGGACTTTGACTTTTACCAGGAGTGAGATGCAGCCAGAGGAGGGCTCTGAACCAGGAGAGCCCTGATCTGACTCACAGGCTCCCTCAACTGCTGTGGAGAGCTGACTGTAGGGGACACGGACACAAGCAGGGAGACCAGGGAGGAGGCTGTGTGATGGAGGGAGAGGATGGAGGCTGGGCCAGGGTGGGGGCAGTGGAGGATCAGCATTTAGATTCTGGATACATTTTTGTGGGCGGAGCCCACAGGGTCCGCTGAGACACTGGATGTGGGTGTGAGGGGAAGAGGGACCAAAGGCAATTCCAGGGTGTTTGGCCTGAGCCGCTAGAAGGATGGAGCTGCCACTGACTGAAATGGGGAAGGTGGGGAGGAGTACGCTTGGGGAAAGATCGGCTGTGGACCGCTTTTCTCCTGAGCCTCCTACATGGCTGGTGTTCTGAGAGCACATTTTGGGAAAGTGAATCTGGCAAACTCAATTTTGCATCCTCATAGGAAGAACTTGGTGAGGCAACACCCAAGCTGAGCAGTCTTCCCGCAGCCCCACAGATCTGGACGAGGGGAGGCAGGACTTCCTGTCCTGCTGATGACAGAGAAAGGCAGAGAGAGAATTTACACTCAGGCCTGAGTGACTCCAAACCCCAAGCTTTTAGTGTTGCCCGAGATGGCCTCTCAAGCGACTTCCCTCCTGAGGGTTAAACAATAATGGCACAGTAATAATAACACTGGCTACGTTTCCTGGGGCTGTCAGAGGGCTGACCCCATGCTATGTGTTATATGTGGGAGAGTTCTTTGAATCCCACAACCATCCTGGGAGGCAGAGACTATTTCTATGCCCATCTTGCAGATGGGAAAACTGAGCCTTGGAGAGGATGCACTTGCCTGGGGGAATATAGCTAAGAACTGGCAAAGCCAGGAATTGAACCCAGGCCTGCCTACCTGTGTACTCCCTGCTCCTTCTGTGGTTCTCACACGGACCCTTACCTGCCCCCACCCCAAATATACTCACCCGCGGCCCAGACTAGGAGCTTCCTGGCCGGCTTGCCTTAGTGCTGGCTCCAGCTCCGGGGTGGGGCCCAGGGATGTCTGGTACCTCTGATGGCGTGCACCACCCACTGAGATCTCAGACCAAGACCTGGGGTCTGAAACACTAACTGGGGGTGAGAGTGAATTCTTATTTTCAAATGACTTCTTAGTGCTCCAGAAATGTGATTTCCAAAAAGTATGAGGTTTCAGGAAAAAATTATCACTTTACAGATGGATTTGGAGGGAGGTGCAGAGGGAGGGGGGAAGGAATATCAAATGCCCCCTCGAAGTATTTTTAAAGCCATATTCCGTGCCACTGTTCCTCACTCTTAAACTCTCTATTCTGGTTTCTATTATTTTAAGCAATGCAAAAAGTACGTTCTGGGTCATCTGGTTTGCTTACCAAATTGTCTGAGATATTTAGAGGTGTGAAAAATCCCAGAAAACTGAGGTGGGGATATCGTTTCTAGGTTGTTTTTGTTTGTTCATTTTGTAATTTCCTCAATGTTTTTGAAAAACCGACGTATGATGGAAGCGCCCGGTGCTGGCGTTGGCCATAGCCAGGTCTGAGTCATGGCCGAATGACTTTACAGCCGGAGGCTCAGGACAAGTTCGTTCATCTTGGCCATTTGTCCTCATGCTTACTCATTAAGCAAAGTTCTCCTGAGCAACTACTTTGCGCCCCATACTGTCTGGGGCCGTAAACAAGATGCCGCTGCCCTCCTGAAATTCACCAAGAGAAACTCATGAACTGTGAGTGCGAGGTTTCACTGGGGGTGGCAGGGTGGCTGTGGGGCGGCGGGGACGGGCTGTGTAGAGCCTGGGGGCAGAAAGGCCCTGCTCAGGAAAGTTACAGCCTGAAGCGTGAGACACAAAAGCCCATGTTAACCAAGCTGGCTGAGAGTCACGTGTTGCACACCCATCATTCCCTCCTCTAATTCTCATCCCCCAGTTTCCAGATGAGGACGCTGAGAATCAGAGAGGGCAGGACAGGCGGGAGCTTCAGCTCAGCAGTCACGGTGCAGGACCCTGAAACCTGCCTTGGGGTGTGAGCAGGAAAGAGGGGGTGAGCAGAGGCTGTAGTGCCAGGAGGGTCCCAGAGCGGCCCACAGGCTGGAGCCTGAAAAGCGCCGGGAGCGCGCAGGAGGTGAAGATGGAGAGGAGCCCTCAGCCTCTCCATCTTCACCTCAGGCAGCCTCAACCCTGCCAGCGCGTGGGATTTTAGCCCAATAGCGGTGGCGAGCCACGGAGGGGCTTCCTGCCCTGCCATCTAGTCGACGTGCGGTCTTGGGCAAGTCAGTGCACTTCACGGGGGCTCAGTTTCCCCCATCTGCAAAATGGGGGTGATGATAACGGCCCCAACTTCACAGGGCTCTTGTGCAAAGGCTGCAGCCAGGGGCTGGCAAATGTTAGCTGTCGCTATGGCAAGTCGCTTGACTGTTTCTTAAGAAACAATAGAGTTTAGTAGCTCTACACAAGAGCTGGACCCAGGCTGCCGGGTTCCGATCCCAGTGACCTGAGGCAAGTCACTTGGTCTTTCCATGTCTCATTTCCCCATATTAAAATGGGCTGCAGGGAGGATTTAATAAATCAATACCTGCAAAGCCCCGAGGCCTATGCTTGGCACAGGGAAATGCTCTCTAAGCGTCGACTGTGGTGGTTGACCTTGATGGTGGCTTTCCTTGTCTAGATATTCACTTCTGCTCTTAATGTGAGCTGAGTCTTTTATGGAACTAGGTGAGGCGCATGGGAGTGAAAACTGCGTCCCATCACCCAACTTCCCCTTTCTTCCTGCAGCCCCGAGCCACAGAATGGCGGCTTGGAGTTGGCATTTGGGAAGATTCATTCATTCCACAATTAGTTGCTGCATCTATTTGTGTGGCCACTCCTTCCCAGCTGCCTGCAGACACATCTCTACCAGTCAAGTCTAAGAGCTATTCGTGGCCCCATCATTTATCAGCTGCACGTCCTCTCTGGTCCTCCGTTTCCACATCTGTAAATGGGGATAATAACAGCAGCTACCTCCGAGGAGAGCTAGAAAAAGGTTGGCTGAATTCATACAGTACCTCTCAAACATGTTTTGACCATGTTCCCCAATAAGAAACACACTTTTACATTATGATGTAGCCCTGAACGTCTGTTTTCTGGGGTGAACTGTGATATTGCTCTAAGCCTCAGTTTCCGCATCTGTAAAATGGAAAGAATAACAGTCCCACCCTCATAAAACCAAAAGAAAAGATTAACAGAACTTTCTCTTACTGAGAGAGATGCACTCGGATTTTTTTTAAAATCTAATTCATTTCATACTTTTTAAAGCATGGTTTTCAACTCACTGATTTCATTATGCACTGAAGGACAACAAATTTAGAGTCTAAGAAACACTGGGTTAGACAAGTGAAGTGTTTAGAGCAGCAATACAAGTGCACAGCACTACCAGCATTCCTGCAGGCATTCGTGCATTCATTCAAAAAAAACTCCTTTCATTGAGTTCCCACCAGGTACGGACTTCCTCCAGGGCTCCCCAGAGGGTCTCGGCCCACTCTACTCACCTGGATACAGCGGCTCCTGGTCAGTCCTGAGTAGAACGGTCACTGCAGAGAAGACAGAGGTGAGGGCAGGCAGGCTGGGGGCTGCATGGGGCAGGGGAGGGTAGAGGCACAGGGGTCGGTCCACTCTCACCAATGGCCCAGGACGCCGCCCCGATGCCTATCAGGAGCAGCACGGTCCCCACAGTGAGAGCTGCCACCTTGGGTCCGGAGCAGCATGGCACCGTCCGGCCACCTGCAACAGACACCGTGCTGGGGCCACTGCCAGGTCTGTCCTCATTGTGGCAGGATCTGGGCACGGGGCCAGCTCTGCCCTGCCCCCCAGGGCTCCCTTAGCACGCCTGAGCCTGCCCTGCCCTGCCCTGGGCTCAGTTTCCTGGGGCGAGCCTTGGGCAGGGCTGTCTGTCTCCTGCAGCAAGGACAACCAGGTGTCCAGCCCCCCAAGGGTTCCGGCTGGGAAGGGGCGTGGCTGGGACAGCTGCCACCCTCCCTGACTACACTTCTGGCACTTAAGGAATTTCTCCTCCCCAATGACGCTGAGCTTCTGTATTTCCTTCATCACGTTGTGCCAGTTTTTTCTTGGACCTCTCACTCCTGCTAACTTTCCCAGAGTCCTTGGAGCCTCTTGGGAGCTGTGACCCCTGACCTTTGCCCTCTTGGCAGCTCTCTTCCCCTGCTGTTTGGTGTTTGCCTCGTTTCTCTCTGCTGGTTCCAGACCCTCCGTCCCTGGGAACCCCACAAAATCAGACCTCTCCCAAAGGACCCAGCTTCAAGGTCAAATCTGTCCCTGGAGGTTGAGAACCTACATTTGGAAATTTGCCAGCCTCACTTAAAAATATTGGCCTTGGACTTCCCTGGCGGTCCAGTGGCTAACACTCTACGCTTCTACTGCAGCGGGCACGGGTTCGATCCCTGGTTGGGGAACTAAGATCCCGCATGCCTCACGGCACGGCAAAAAAAAAAAAAAAATTGGCCTTACCCATTCCTATGTGGGACCTTGGGTAGGTGGTGTCACCTCTTTGAGCCTCAGCTTTCTCATCTATTTAATGGGCATCCACCTAGCACTCACCTCTAAAAATAATACTTTAAAGTTCTTTTAAATAATAATAATAAAAGCCACACACTTAGATGTTTTATGTGCCAAGCACTGCTCTGAATACATTAACTTATTCAGTCCTTATCTCAGTTATGACTCCCATTTTTCAGACAGGGAAAACTGAGACTCAGAGGAGTGGAGGCACCTGCCCAAGGTGACTCAGGAAGAGGCAGTGTTGAGTCCTGAACCCTGGGTAGATTTGGCACTGGGGTTCAACTGTATAACCACTGAGCCAGGCTACCCTTCCCTGTGCTATAGTGGCTGGCATATAGCAAGTTCTCAATAAATGCTTTTATTTGGGCTTTTTTTTTTTTCTTTCATTTTTATTGGTCAATAAATACTTTTAAATCATTAGAGCTGTGTGGTCCTGGGACACTCCCTTCACTTCTCTGGGCCTCAGTTTTCTCATCAGTAAAATGGAGCTTTATCCATTCATTGTTCTACTGAGCATCCACTATCCACTGTGCACCTGGCACCATTCTAGGCTCTGGGGACACATCCCCAAACAGACAGATGAGATGCTAGCTCTCATGGAGCTCACATTCTCATGTGTGTAAAGGGAAGGGAAAACCAAAACAAGCAAACGAGTAAGTGAACTTGATAATTTCCAGATCGTGGCAAAGTCTATGAAGCAAATGATGCCGGTTGGGGGGCAGCAGGTGTTCTGTGGGGTGCTCAGGGAGGGTCTCCCCAAGGACTGACTTTTGAGCTGAGACCTGAGGGGTGAGGCCAGCCAAGCAAAGACCTCCCATGGAAGGGCACCGTGGGCAGAGGGAACAGCACAGGCAAAGGCCTTGAGGCAAGAATAAGCATGGTGGGTTAGAGGGCAAGAGAGGCCACTCATGTGGCCAGAATGGGGTGCGCTTGGGGAAGGCATGGGGCTAAGGCTGGGGCCCGCTGGGGAGGCCTGGAAGCCCCAGGAGAAGAGGGATTTTATTCCCAGTGCATCAGGGCCCCTGGGGCTGAAAAGCCAACCCTTTGGCTAGGGATCAGGAGGCCCAAAGAGAAAGGGCAGCTGAAAGCCTTCACTGGGCCTGGCGTGCACCAACTGCCCTTGGCACCTGCAAGGCCCTCCCAGGGCTGCAGGACCTCCCAGCTGTGCCTTCTGTGTCATGGCAGCATGACTGATGGGCACAGGGCCAGGCCAGCCCCCAGAATGGAGCAGGGAGCAGTCCAGCACCTTCCTAGGATGGTTATTGTCTGAGATTCTGAGAGCCCAGCCATTCCTGTCAAGAATGGCTCCTCCCTCCAAAGAGGCCCCAGTGGACCAGGCCAGCCCAGACCCTGCCGGCTGACCCCTCCTTGTCTCCCTGAGGGGACCTCTCGGGCCCCGTTCCCACCTCGGCCCCCAACCATCTTCCTGGTTCCAGTGGGAGGTCTTGGCTCCCTGAGCTGTCAGGCTGGTCCTGGTTCCTTTGTTTTCAGATGTGCCTGCAGAGCTTTGGGCCACTCAGAGCCCAGCCTAGAGGCTCTGGCACGTCTGCTGGGACAGGAAGCATTGTCACCCTGTGTTTCTTAGGGTGACAAGAAAAACCTGCCTCATGTCCTCTGTTCAGGGGACTTCAGGCAACCCCCAAACAGGTGCCTCTGGTGGGACAGGAAGTGCCCTCACTCTGGGTCCCTGGCGTGAGAGGGATGCTCGCTGCGTATCTTTGCTGAGGCAGGAAGTGTCCTCACTGTGTGAGAGGCCACATCCTTGCGCGATGCCTCAGGGGCGACAGGGCTGGGTAAGCCAGGACCCCTGATCTTCTCCCGAGGCTCTACGCTTTGTTCCTCCAGGGGCACTAGGCCGCCCTTTTCTCCTCACAGCACAGTTCTTCTGTCCCCACCGTTTGGCTGCAAAACCCTCCCAAGTGACACCCTTGGTTTCTTGTCTCTAAAACGCCATTCAATCGACAGCTCTGTGTCTGTCCTCATTGTACAGAACTCCAACTTCCTGACCGGAAGTCTCTCCCCGTCTGATTTCTGGGACTCTGCCCGTTCCGGATTCTCCCCCTACTTTTCCATCTCCTGACCCTTCACACACTCCCTGAAATCTGGGGTTCCCAGGGTGGCCATGGCCTTCTCCCCGTCATGGTCTCCCTGCTCCCATCTGTCTTACCCACCTCCACAGCCTGTGTCCCTTTTCTGTCCCTACCGCTGGACTCTCCTTAGTGCTAGATCGAGGGTCCTGCAGCCTCTTAGATGCCTTCCCCTGGAATCCCCAAGGTCCCTCTCACCTCCCAGGTCCCATACTGGCCTCAATGTCTCCCCAGATTCCCTGGTCCCATCTCAGAGGCCCTCATCCTCAGGACTGTCCCTCGTCTGCAGGATGCCTCTCTCCCCCCACAGCTACAGGCCTCCTGAGTGTCTCCTGTTCCTGCCCCTGCCCCATCCAACCCCTGGGTTCAGCTCTCTACTTCTGGTCCAGCCTCTCCATGGAAGCCCGGGGGATCTTCCTAAACACCAAATCCAACCTGTCCCTTCTGTACTAGAACCCTCCGTGACTCCCCAGTGCCCCCCCAGGACAGAGTCTAAGGCCCTCAGCCTGTGGTGTCAGCCCCTCTAGGATGTAAACATGGCTGTTAGAGATTTGGGGGTCGAAGGTGTTTTCCCAAATTCCCACACAGCCTTATGGGTCCTTATGAGACAACTGACAGAGCTTCCAAAAAGCAACCAAAACGACAGCACTTCTAAAATACAAGTGCGAAAAGTGAAACAAAGAATAACCACCAGCGCCACCTTGTGGAGAGACCCGGCACTGCCCAGGCATGGGCCAGCTTCTCACCAAAAATCGTCCTAACAGACCTTGGTCCAGCTTGCACACCTCATCACACTCCCAGCTCCATTTCCAACTTTACCTCCAGAAATACCAAATTAGCTATGTGCCACTGCACACCCGGCAGATCGTCACCCCCGGCTGTTAGCCTTGCTCTTCCCTCTGCCCGGCACACATACCTACTCCCTCCTCATCCTGAGCGTCAACTCAGATATCACCTCCCCCAATTCTAAGTCCCCAGGGAGCACTGAGAACCTGGCCTTGGGCGTACTTCAATAGCAGAACGGTAACACAAACATTAGCACAACTGCAGCCACGATGGCTCTCAGAAGCTACACCGACCCTAGCCCTGTCCTAACCCATCCTGCAGTTCCCTAAAATCGTTGCAACTGTCAGTGAGGAAGGTATCATTATCACCATCCCCAATTTACAGATGAGGAAAGGAGTTCCAGAGAGGTGCAGCCACCTATTCGGGGTCACCCAGCAAGTAACCACAGCACCAGAACTTTTCAGCATTCGTGTCTAGGTTTGAAATGACAGCAGGACCCTCCTCCAAGGCCAGGCCCAAGCTGCCTGGGAAGGCACTGAAGCTGACTGTGCCTCAGTTCTCTCCGTCCCCAGGCCAGTCTCTGACCATCCTTCATGACATGCTCTGCTTTTCATCCCTGATTCATTCACCCCAGGCTTGGTGAGTCCCTTCAGTGAGCTCCAGGAAGGAATGGTCCCAAAGGTGCAGGGCTCTGCTGCCCACCTGCCCAGCAAGGGCGCAGCACCTTCTCCCAACCCATGGGGAGCCTGGGTTTACTCTGGGCCACAGCTGCATGGTTTGGGCTCTGATTTGCTAGCTGTGCTGAGACCCAAGGAGGCCAATGATCTACACCCATCATTTTCACCAATGCACGCAGGGCCTCCTGCCTATCACGGCATTAAATCTTCACACCATCCTACGAGATGCGCACTAGTACTGTCTCCATTTTACAGAGGAAGAAACGAGGCCCAGAGAGGGTAAGCTGCTTGCCCAGAGCCTCACAGCTATGAACCCAGCTAGCCTGGTTCCAGGAAGAAGAGAGGGAGTCAGCCCCAGCTGGGGAGCATGGAAAGAAAAGGCCACCCCCTAATTGGGCCCATCCAGCTGGCTCCCAAGTTTGGAGGAGGTTAAGAGAAAGCCAGGGTGGCTGGAGCCCCTGCCGGGGCTTTCACAAGCCCTTGAGTGCCAGCCACTCCAGGGATGTGGTTTCTCCCCGCCGTTCCTGGGGCCACGTCTCTGTTGTCGCTCTCCTTTCCATCCATCTGGACCGAGTCCAAAGTCCTCCCTCTGCTCTTTTGCCCACAGCGTGAGGTGGTGGGAGGAATGTCTGGAATCGGTGGGGGGCTTAGGTCCTGGGACTCCAAGGCAGCCCACCTCTGCCACGACAGCTCTGGTGCACCGCGTGCGTCTTACACGCTGAGCCCCACGCTGGAGCCTTGTGTGTGTTCCATGCTCCCGACAACCTCACGTAGGTAGTAGGTAGGTAGCATTAGAATCCATGCTTGACCCGGGGGGAAATGAAGCCCAGAGAAACGACGACACTTTCATAAGATTGCACGGTAAAAAAAAAAAAATGTGGCAGAAGCCGATTCGAACGCAGTCCTGTGTCTTCAACTCCAGAGTCCGTGTCCTTAACTCTGATAGCTAGTCTCCCTGCCTTGGCCCCAAGTAAAGGACAGGTCCAGGGGTAGCTGAGAAATCACTGGGGGATGAGGGGAAACTGAGGCAAGGAGCTGAGACGGTCACACGGGGTGGCAGGGAGGCAGCTGGCGACACAGCCCCGCAGAAAATTTGGTTAATAGTTAATCAGCTGGAGGAGGCCTCAGAAGGGGGATGGGCCCAGGAGGGGTGCCAGAGAGAGGGGTCTCCAAGGGCGTGGAGGGGTGGGAAGAGAGCACAGAGGGAGGGGCGCCAGGCAGAGCCAAAGTTGGGGCTCAGGGAAAGGGGGACTCACCCTCCTTCTCCGCCATGTCACGGCCTCTAGTTAATGATTCCCCGGCTGACCTCTTGGGCCGGGGCGGGACCTGTGGGGAGATGAACGGGGGAGGCAGGGCCTGGGGGAGCCCAGCCCAGCCCCTGTGCCCCCAGTCCCAGGCGCCCATCCAGGGAGGCTGAGGGACTGGGCCCTGGCCAGAGCACGCTGTGATCACGGACACAGACTGGGCCGGGTTCAAGGATGGGGTCAGTGTGTGACCAGCAGCCAGGGGGATGCCTGCATTCGCAGGGCTGGGGGAGCCCATGCCCGGACCTGGGTGGGGAGGGGACTGGGGGTCTGAACTCCTGGGTCTAGGGAGGACAGTTGGGGGCCTCAACTCCTGGATCCTGGGGAAAGAGAGGTCTGGGGGCCAGGACGCCTTCGTGTAAGGGAGGAGGGGCACAGGGGCCTGGACTGCTGGGTCTGAGGGAGAAGGAGACTGGGGCCCGATCCTGGAGTGTGAAGAAGGGGCGAGAACTCTGAGGCCCTGGGGGAGAAGTCCAGCAGCTCACTCTCAGGGCTCCTGGGAGCATCCCCCCCCCACGCCGACTGGGAGGTACACATTAGGGTGGGTGGGGGTGAGGGGACCCACGTCCTGGGGACTGGAACTGAGGACCCTGGTCCTTACCCTGGGGTCCGGCAGGTGGGGGCGGAGCTGAGAGATGGTGCCGGTTTAGGGTCAGTCTCCAGGCCTGGGCAGGAGCATGGTGGCCCCGCGGCAGCGGCGGTGGCCCCGGAGGCAGAGGCAGCTGCAGCGGTGGCGTGGGGCCTGCTAGGCCTGGCTGCCTCACCTGAGGAGGAGGGGGCCGGGCGAGGGGCGGGGGAAGGGGCGGGCAGGGGCCGGGCAAAGGGATTGGCAGCGCAGGAGGCCACCTGGCTGATGGGGCAGGGTTTGCAGGGGCTCGACCAGGCTGGCCCGGCAACCTGCCTCCAGCTTGGGGGGGGGTCCCAGGTGCGCCCGTCGGGGGGCGCATGGAGCTGGGGCTGGCTTGGCATGAGGGCCGGGAGTCTGGGGGCACAGGGCAGGCTAGGGGTGCTTACAAGGACCGAAGCAAGGAGATATGAATTGGAGGGACACGGAGGGAGGGCCCCGGCTGCCCCAAGCGCACCCTGCCCCGGCCTCCTCTCCTGCCTCCGGCCCAGCCCTGCCCTGCCCCAGCTGAGGCCTGACCCCGTGCCTGTCCACCCTGCCCCTTCCAGCAGCCTCTGCCCCTTCCAGTTTCCCAAAGCCTGCCCCGTCCCCCTCCACCCCAGCCCCCTCCACCCCCCGCTGCTTTCCTACAAGTCACGGGGGCTGGTTTGCTTTGGCAGCCTCTCTGCCGCCTGCAGCAATGACCTCTGGAGCTGGGAAGTCCTAGACAGGGGGGATGGGGACTTGGCCAGGAAAGGCAGCACCGAGTGCTGAGGCCCAGGCCAAGTGGCCGGAAGTGTTCAGAGGCAGATACACACGGTCCCGCCAGCAGCCAAGAGTCATCCACGTCAGACCCCAGGGCGAGGTAAACACCCAGACACACAAGGGTCACCAGCAGACACCTGCCTGTGGACACCCACGCGCCCAAACGCAGTCAGACCACAGCTGCTCGCCCCAGACGGGCCACCCCTGCCGCCTCGGACCCACCCGCTCGCCCCACGCGCCCCCTGCGCTCAGAGCCACGGCCTCCCTCAGAGGGCCAGGCCGGTGCGGCCTTGGCGCTGCCCAGCACCCGGTCTCTCCTCCATGCGTGGCCCTCTTTCTCCTTCCCTAATCGCCCCCCACGTCCGGCTACCAGTCCGCTTCCTTGGCTCCTGTCTGGCTCCCTCGAAACTCCTGGTCTCCGCTGAACTAACGACTCCCCGAACCCCAACATCAATCAACTCTCGAGTGGCTGCACCCGCTGAGCCTTCAGGCAGGCGCGGAGTCTGAGACACGGCCCCGTCTTGGTCTCCAAAGGTCTGTGGAGAGGCCCCCTGCCTGCCCAGGAGACCAGGTGGGCCCCCAGGAAAACGGAGGCCCTTGGATTTGGAGGGGGATGTAGAAGGTGACTGGGCTCATGAGAGAGACGGCGAATCAAGTCCAAGAATCTTTATTTCATGAACAAAACTACTCGTGTAAAGAGAGACGAGGCTGATTGGGCCCCTTTCTAAGTGGCCACAATCCAAGGCTGGTGAGAGAGGGTGGGTTGGGCTGGGGCAAGAGTGCGTCACAGGGAGAGGAGACCCCAGGTCCAGCCAGAGGAAGCAGGAAGGGACGTGTCACTGGGGGTCGGAGTGGGTCCTAGAACCCCCTGCCCCAAACCGGTCCAGCCCATCACAACCCCCACGGGGTGGGGGTGGGGAGGGGCCGGGCCCCAGCCGTGCGTGTCCGAAGCGGCCAGTGTGTGCAAATCAGCGAGAAGGAGGGGTGCGGAGCCGCCGCCCCCACCTCAGCGCCCCCCTCCCAAACAGGCAGCAGAAGCAGGGGTGGGGCGGCGGCAGTACCGCTTTCCCCATCATGCATGGCGTGGGTGGGCGCTGGGGCAGGAGGAAGAAGGCCGGGTTAGGGGTGTGAGCCAAGCCCCCGGCCCCTCCCACCCTGGAGGCTCTGTTGGCAGGACTCTGAGGCTTGTGGAGGCCCAGGAATGGCCAACCCCCACTGGGGGCAGGCTGTGCCCGGATGTTCCCCATGAGGGCTGGCTCTTCCTTGAGGCGGAGCCCAGGGCCTAAAGGCGAGGGAGAGACAGGGCCTCAGGTACCCGGTGGCTGACACCTCCCAGGCCCTCCAGCCCCTGCCCGCCCACCCACCTTACCGGGGCTATTCGGCCACCTGGACGCCGGTACAGTTCTCTTTGCTTTCCGAGGTGATGGCCAGGTATTCCGAGCTGTGGGGGCAAAGGCCAGGTGTACAGGAACCCCGTCGTGGGTCTGGCCCACCCCCCGGAGGCGGAGGAGGGTTGAGGTCTCTGTCGCAGGTGCACAGGGCTCCAGAGTCAGAGAGAACGGGGGGCTGCTGGCTGGATCCCAGGGACCCAAAAGAAGCCCAGGCTGGGGGCCTGGGGCCCTGACTGTAAGGGAGGAGGCGTCTGGGGGGCTCAGACTCCCGGGTCCTGGGAGGGAAAGGGGCTGGGGGCCTGGGGCCCTGACTGTAAGGGAGGAGGCGTCTGGGGGGCTCAGACTCCCGGGTCCTGGGAGGGAAAGGGGCTGGGGGCCTGGGGCCCTGACTGTAAGGGAGGAGGGGTCTGGGGGGCTCAGACTCCCGGGTCCTGGGAGGGAAAGGGGCTGGGGGCCTGGGGCCCTGACTGTAAGGGAGGAGGGGTCTGGGGGGCTCAGACTCCCGGGTCCTGGGAGGGAAAGGGGCTGGGGGCCTGGGGCCCTGACTGTAAGGGAGGAGGGGTCTGGGGGGCTCAGACTCCCGGGTCCTGGGAGGGAAAGGGGCTGGGGGCCTGGGGCCCTGACTGTAAGGGAGGAGGGGTCTGGGGGGCTCAGACTCCCGGGTCCTGGGAGGGAAAGGGGCTGGGGGCCTGGAGCCCTGACTGTAAGGGAGGAGGGGTCTGGGGGGCTCAGACTCCTGGGTCCTGGGAGGGAAAGGGCTGGGGCCTGGAGCCCTGACTGTAAGGGAGGAGGGGTCTGGGGGGCTCAGACTCCCGGGTCCTGGGAGGGAAAGGGGTTGGGGGCCTGGAGCCCTGACTGTAAGGGAGGAGGGGTCTGGGGGGCTCAGACTCCCGGGTCCTGGGAGGGAAAGGGGTTGGGGGCTTGGAGTCTGAGTCTGAGGGAGCAGGGACTGGGGGGTCAGACTCCCGGGTCCTGGGAGGGAAAGGGGTTGGGGGCCTGGAGCCCTGACTGTAAGGGAGGAGGGGTCTGGGGGGCTCAGACTCCCGGGTCCTGGGAGGGAAAGGGGTTGGGGGCTTGGAGTCTGAGTCTGAGGGAGCAGGGACTGGGGGGCTCAGACTCCCGGGTCCTGGGGGACAGAAAGGGCTGGGGCCTGGAGTCCCGTATCTTTGGGGCAGAGAATGCTGGGCCTGAACGCTGAGTCCCAACAGAAGTGGGCGCTGAGATTTCTGAGGAGGGACGGGCTGGGGCCCGACCACGTCTCATCCCATCCCTGACACCACACAGTCCGCTCTCGGGAGGACTGGCAGGCGGCCTCTCCCCCGCTCAGGACCCCACTCACGCGTTCTCCTGGGCAGCAGCCTCCGTGGCCGCGGCGATCTTCTTGTAGCAGTAAACCATCTCTGCCACGAGCCATATGGTCAACACCACGATGAGCACGTACATCATGATCTCAGACACGATGGACGCCATGTCTCTGTTGGCTGCAGGGGCCAGGCAGGGTCAGGGGGCAGCCTGAGCGTGCCTCGCGCTTGCTGTGTGAGCTTGGGCACGTGGCTTGACCTCCCTGGGCCTGGTCTGCAAATGAGGCCAGGCTGCTTCCCTAGAGTCACCGCTGTTACCGTGATGCTTAAATAACCAGCCTTGGATGGGCTTCGGGATCGCCCTCAACCTGCCTCCCTGTGTGACTTGAGGGTGCCTCTGTGTCATGCGGGTGGCGGTAGGTGCCCCAGAGCTGTGGCTCTGCCACGAGAAGGCTCAGGTTCAAATCCTGGCTCTGCCACTTGCCAGCTGGGTGACCTTGGGCAAGTGACTCAACCTCTCTGGGTCTCAGTTTCCCCATCTGTAAAAAGTTGATAAGCGCAATATCTCTCTTGTGGGAATGTTGTGAGAATTAAATAAGCTTTAAAAATCCTTAGAGGGACTCCCTAGGTGGCGCAGTGGTTAAGAATCTGCCGCCAATGCAGGGGACACGGGTTCGATCCTTTCCTCAGGAAGATACCACATGCCGCGGAGCAACTAAGCCCGTGAGCCACAACTATTGAGCCTGTGTGCCACAACTACTGAAGCCCATGTGCCACAACCACTGAAGTCCGCATGCCTAGACCCCATGCTCTGCAATAAGAGAAGCCACAGCAGTAAGGAGCCCCCGCTCGCCACAACTAGAGAAAGCCCATGTGCAGCAACGAAGACCCAACACAGCCAATAACTAACTAACTAAATAAATAAATTTATAAAAAAAAAAACGTGAATGAAACACTTCTCAACACATTAAAAAAAAATCCTTAGAATAGTGCTTGACATATAGATAGCACTTGATACATGCTTAGTACTATAAATATTTATTACTATTATTATTGGGGCAGTACAGCACATTAGTTAAGAGCAGGGGCTCTGGGGCCAGACTGTTAGGGTTCAAATATTATCTCTGCCTCTTACTAGCTGTGTGACCTCAGGCAAATGACTCCACCTCTCTGGGCCTCTATTCCCCTTCTGTAAAATAAGGATGATAATACTCATGCCTTCTCACACAGTTGCTGGGAAGAGGAAACAAGTTAACATCCGCACCATGCGAGGATGTGCCCACAGTCAGCACTAGGTAAGTGTCGGCTATTTGCTGACTGATGTTTTCCGGAAACCCTCTATTCTTTCCGCAGCCCTGGCTCTTGCCAACACCAGCTTCCTTTCACTGAGCCTAAATTTAAACTGTAAAGGGAGTGTGTTCAGCCAGGTGACCAGAGCGGAAGGCCACTGTGGTGTCCTCGGCCGGATTTCGCAGGTGTCCACTTCGCATCCCTGCCCCCCTCCTTCTGGACGGCCGGGATCTCATTTTCCCCTGCTGTTTCCACGTGGTCTTCCTCCCCTGGGAGTAGGCACTTGCTGCTGCTCCACCCAGTGCAGATGGCACCAGTGCTTTCTGGGCCACAGGGAGGGGGGTGCAGGGCTGGATGCTTCTGCCCTGCTGCCCTGCAGGAGGAGCTGGGGACAGGGCTCCACACCTCCTCCGTTTGTTCGTTCATTCTTTCTCTCCAGAGATAGCATGAATGCGTCTCATGCGGTGAATGCAGGCTCTCAGCCCGGCCTGTGCTAAGTTCTTTATGTGAGCATCTCCCTGACTCTTTGAAACAACCCCAAGGATAGAGACAGTCCAGGCTTCCCACCTCAGCTGAACTCCAGAAGCACACTGAGTTGAACATACGTTCGATAAACCTCAGTCATCGGAATTCTCACCCCTGATCCCAGAACTCCACACTGAAATGGATTTAGGTAATCTGGTATGTCCTGCTATCTCAGTCAGATTAGGACAGTGACAGGTAGCCCATTTGCAGGACAAGGTCACTGAGGCCCAGAGAGGGGAAAGTGCCGGGCAAGGATGCACAGCCAGGATGGCACTCTGAGCCAGGATTCAACCCCAAGAGTAACTGACGGCAGGGTCCGAGCTCTTATCTACGCCGGAAGGCTTCCCCAGCCAAAGAGAGACTTGGAAATGGCTGCAGTGTGTGCGGTACCGGCTCCATCAACCCACACAGACATCTCAAGAGGCTGGACTGTCGTTCCCCTACTTTACAGAAGAAGAACTGAAGCAGAGGGGTCACACTGAGGAGCAGAGGCACCTTCTCTGGGGAGACCTTTGATTTCTTCAGAAACCCCAACTCTCCCGAGAGCTTCACCTGCCTGCCCACACAGGCAGCCCCCGACCTGAAGCCCAGCCTGCACCTCTGGAGGCCGGATGTCTGGGCAGCCTCAGCCACTGCTTCACCTCAGCACCTGCCGCCCTCATAGTGGGTGTGTCCAAACACAATGAGCCCACCTGTCCCCAGCTGCCAGCCCCATCCCTGGCGGGGGACCCCCAGGTGCTTCCTACCAACTTCTGCACCCCTGCCAGCTCAGCAAAGGCCTCACCACCAGCACCCACGGCCCCCCTTTGGGAAATGACTCAGTTCACTGCTGAGGGGTCATTACCAGGAGGCAATACAGACTGATGGGGAATGTTGAAACTGCAGTAAGACAGTGGATTATAACAAAAGAGAATGTCGCATGGCCAGCGATGGTAACGATACCATGATATCATGGGGAGTGAAAGAAATACTGCAGAGTGATATGTAGTGTTAAACGCATCCATACTGCAGTGTGTGCTCACTTCCGCAGCACATGCAGTACACCTGGGACGACACAGAGACGATCAGCATGGCCCCTGCGCAAGGACGACACCCAAATTCACGAAGCCTTCCGTAGTTTTCGGCAGCCGTGATAACTAATGACAAATTCACAGCCAGTGATACAGAAAATAAAATTTTCTTAAAAAAAGGTTGTTGGTGATGATAAATGTATACCAAGTAAGAATTTTAAATACTACAATATGATTGATAACATTTTAGAATACTATAGCATGGTGGCCACGGATAAAAATGTGATAATATGGTTAACATTAAAAAGACTCTGATATGATGGATTACGATAAAAAGCTGTATGTTTGGTAATGTGAAAACAGTATAGCATACAGTATAATATAAAATACTATACTACAGTCGGTGATGTTAAAAAAGCAGTACTATACTATGGTGGATACAAAACACTGGGGTATGTGGATGATACAGAAAACACAGGCTCTGGGAAGATAACAGAAAGAGTTCTGTGTTACGTAAATATAAGAACACAGGCTCTGGGGGACTTCCCTGGTGGTCCAGTGGTTAAGACTCTGCACTCCCAGTGCAGGGGGCCCAGGTTTGATCCCTGGTCAGGGAATTAGATTCCACATGCCGCAGCTAAGAAAAAAAGATCTTGCGTGCTGCAACTAAGACCTGGCACAGCCAAATAAATAAACAAACAAACAAACAAATAAATAAAAGAACACAAGCTCTGGGAGGCAATATAATGTGGTAGATAACATTAAAAAAGAGAGGCTCGGGACTTCCCTGGTGGCACAGTGGTTAAGAATCTGCCTGCCAATGCAGGGAACATGGGTTCGATCCCTGCTCCAGGAAGATCCCACATGGCATGGAGCAACTAAGGCCATGTGCCACACAACTACTGAGCCTGCACTGTAGAGCCCGTGAGCCACAACTATTGAGCCCATGGGCTGCAATTACTGAAGTCTGCGTGCCTAGAGCCCATGCTCCACGACAAGAGAAGCCACTGCAATGAGGAGCCTGCACACCACAATAAAGAGTAGCCCCTGCTCGCTGCAACTAGAGAAAGCCCGTGTGCAGCAGCGAAGACCCAACTCAGCCAATAAATAAATAAACAAATTTATCTAAAAAAGAAAAGAAAAGAGAGAGGCTCTACACTCTAGAGCCTCAAGCCACAACCACTGAGTCTGCACACTGCAACTACTGAAGCCCACAGGCCTAGAGCCCATGCTCCGCTACAAGAGAAGCCACTGCAATGAGAAGCCCATGCATCGCAACGAAGACCTAATGTAGCCAAAAAATAAATTTAAAAAAAATTTTTAAAAAGCCCCAAAACAACAACAAAAAAAGAGAGAGGCTCTACTAGGTCATGGGAATGGCTGAGCCCAGCCTCCACCATGCAGGTGAGGACGGCATCGTGAGCGAGGACCAAGGAGCCACGAGATGGAAAGAACCTGGGTGCCTGAAGGGCATCGTGCAGCCTCCCCACCTCCCGACCCTTCACCTCAGCACAGATTTGGGAGACAGGACTGAAACATATCTTGCTAAGCCACAGCATTTGGAGGTGTCTTGTTACAGCCCCTCCACCGTCCCCGCACTCATGTGGACAGGGCTCCATCAGCTACGTCGGTGGGCGGCTGCCCACCCAGCATCATGACCTACTCCAAAGAGTCGCTCAGACATGTCTCCTGAATTGAATTTTGCTGGATCGCTTTGATAATACACGTAAAAATGCTAATTATCAAAAGAAACCCACAGACTCTGGCTGACAGAGTATAGTGAATCATGCCAAGAACAGAAACAACAGTCACATGGGCTTGGTGGGGTTCAAATCCAGGTCCCAGCTCTGTGACCTTGGCCACATAATCTTACCTCCCTGAGCCTTGGTTTCCCCATCTGTAAAATGGGGACAGGAAGAGCCTCTATCCCAGAGGGTGGGTGGGAGGAGTCAAGGAGGGACTCCACATAAGGCGCCGAGGCCAGCACCCATCTTGGGGAACGGATGGAACGTGCCAGTGCACGTTGCCTGTGATGATGTGTGTCCACCACAGGCCCCTCGGGACCCACGCGCCATGCTCTTTGGTGGCCCAAGGTCTGGGAGATCTCCCTGACTCTCTAAGCCAATGGGCCATAGGGCCCTTGAAAATTCCAATGTACACCCAATCCGAAGAGAGTTCAGGGAAGGGGTCCAAGGCAGCTGAAGCCAAAATGATGAAATGGTTCAAAAACACCTTAGATCTTTTCTGCTCAGTGTAGCCCCAGACCTGCAGCCTTGGCCTCGCTGAGAGTTTATTGCAGATGAAATCCTGGGCTCAACCCAGATCTGCTGAGTCAGGATTGACACATCAGCAAAACTGCCAAGTGGTTTGTGCACATAGTAGAATTCAAGGAGCTCTGCGCTAGGTGACATTCTCCTCTCTCCTGCCCCACGTGACAGAAGGAGGGAGGGCCGAGACTTCGGACGCACCACCGCCATCGCCCCCGTGTGCTGAGGCTCTGCTGCGACTGCTAAGACAGCATCTGACACCCAGCATCTCGCTCTATCCTCACCACCTCCCCGTGTCATAAGAATGGTTCCAACAACACCCCAAGAGGGAGATACTATTATCATCCTCTTTCCTACAGGACGGTCCTTGGGCTCAGAGACAGGGAGGCGGAAGGGAAAAGGAGGCAGGAGCTGGAGTCCGGGAAGGAGGCGCTGTTCCACACGCCCCTTCCACACTCCCCGCCCCCGCCCCCCGCCGCCGCGGCGCTGCCCCGGCGCAGAGCCAGCCCGTCCCCCACCTGCCATCTGTCCCTCCACCTGGCTGCCCGTGGGCCTGACTCACCTTTGTCCACCACCTCAAGGTGGATCTTTTTGACGACGCTGGTGTTGTGCTCGTAGTTTTCGAAGAAGAGCAGGCGGTACACGTGGCACTGGTAGTCGCCCGAGTGGTTGTAGGTGACGTTGGTGATGAAGATGGACAGGTCCTGCAGGTCCTTGGTGCCCCGGCTGCCGTTCCACACCACGCGGCCCTCAAAGCGCTCGTCCTCCTCCAGCTGCAGCACCTCGTTCTCATAGCGTAGAATCTGGGGGCGGCGGGGGTGGGGTCACTGCCGGGCCACCTCCCCCACCGAGACCTCTATTCTGTCCCTCGCCCTGACACAGACAGATGGACCCTACTTGCGCCCAAGCCCTGACACACACACACTGACACACGCGTTCCTCAGTCATCCTCCGGAGCCCCCACTTGGACTTCCCCACCTTCATTCTCCACCGTTCCTCCCTGGCCCCGAGACACACTCCTCAGACAGGGAGAGAGGCAGCCCGAGACCCCGATGTCTCCAGCAGGCCCTCAAAGTTTATGGCGCCCCCTCATATGTAATTCAAAATACACATAGCGAAAAGGAGGTCAGAAAAGTTCTGTTTTCTTCCATGATGACCATCTGAGACATTTTTGCTGGTACTAAATAATTGCAATGACATTGATTTTGTGCCAACCATGTGCCGGGTGCAGGAACTCAGTCAATCCTTATGCAAACTTCAGAGCTAGCGACCACCGCCCACCCCCCGCCCCCCGTCCCTGCCCCATCTTTACAGAGGCGGAAATTGAGATTCAGAGAGGCTCAATGACTTGCCCAAGGTCACCAGTCGGTCGTGGAATTTGGATCCAGGTCATCGGTAAGAGTATATTATTGCAAACAAACAACCAACCCCTACTGGAACCCTGCATCCCCCCAGACGTCCACCCTCCACACTTGTGCCAGGCGCCCACACACCTTGACAAACTCCTCCGTGCCCTTCTGGCGGAAGGTCCACTCTGTGAAGGTCTCGGCGGTGGTCTCGCTGCGGCGCTTGCAGGAGATGCAGAGAATTTTGAAGGTCATCCCGTACACGGCCTCGGTCTCCGAGTCCACCTCCACACAGCCCCCCCAGGCTGAGGACACTGCAGGGACAGCAGGCTCAGGTCGAGCCGGGACACCCATCCCCCTCGGCAATGCCAGGCTCACCGGTGGTTCGTTCTCGCGCCCCGCGGAAACCATCTGTTTCCCCTCGGTAATGATCAGGAATGGGCAGAACCAGAGGTTGAGCCTGGCCCTGCCACCTGCTATGTGCTCTGGGCAAGTCCCACATCCTCTCTGAGCCTCAGTTTCCCCCGTGAATGGTGAGAAAGGTGATCATCTTTGCTTCTGGAGGTTGCTGGGCAGGTTCTTTAGGGGAGGTAAGACCGCGAGGGGCCTGGCACACAGGATGCCCCAATTAACAGGGCTGTTCTTGTGGTCAGTAACGTAGACTCTTTGCTACCCAAGTACCCCTTCTTTAGAAGGCCACGTGCCCAAGGTACTGCAGCATGTAGGTGGTGGGACCAGAATTCCTGCTGTCTTAGAAGTTCAAGGTGGCAGTGTCAGTTCTACCACTATTGCTCTGCATGTCCAACCAGCCTCAAATAAATGAGTTGGGAGAAGGCAAGGTCTCAGAGATACAGGTGGGCATGGGAACCACGGCAGACCCACACTCCAGCCCTGCTCCCCAGTCCCGTAAGTTCTCGTCATCCACCCCCTCCCCAACTTCTCCTGCCTCAGCCTACTCTGCTCCCAGGCTCCTCACTTCCCAACACCAATCCCACCTCCTATTAGCTTCTCAAAACTGTATGAGCTCTTTCCCTTTGCACCCCCACCGGATTCCAGTCCTTTTGAGTCCCTCCTTCCACATTCTTACCTGCCACCTCCGTCCAGCTCACTACCTAATGCTATGTCTCTCCAGCTCTGGGGCTTTTCCTTTGTCCCTGATTCTTTCCTCTATTAACTTTGGGGTTTTCTGCCCTCCTCTTCTGCTGTCTTTCCATCTCCCTGAGTGCTTCCGTCTTTGCCTCCCCCTTTCTCTCTCTTAGGGGTCTCTCTGAAGGTCCCACCACTTTGTGTCTTTTTCCCAGGCTCAGACACCCTCTCCTGCCCTCCAGATCTCTCCATCTTTCCCTGTCCTTTTTAAACTCCATCTCTTCCCGTGTCTACCTGTGTCTCCATCTCTTTCTGCCTCGCTCAAGTTTCTCCTCTCTTCGCCGCTCAGATTCGCAACTCTCTCACCTCAACCTCTCTCTCAAGCACACTCTGCATCCCTCTCTCTGTCTCCCCCCACCCCCTTACTTCCATCTCCCCAGTCTCCCAGCAGAGCACTCAGGAGTACTTCTGTGTCTCTCGCCCCTTCCCTTGCGTCTCCATCTCTCTCAGTCTCTCAGTCTCTCCGTCCCAATCTCCGAGCGCCGCCTCCATCCCCCCCCCCGCCCCACCTCCCGCGGCTGTGGGTGTCACATTGCAGCCTGCGGGGCTCCGGGAGCAGCTGACTCCGCGTTTCCTCGCCCCCGGCTGGGCGCCCGCAGCCACCAAGCTGTGCCAGCCCTGCCCCCGCCCGCTCGCGCCCACCCGCACCTCCGCGCCCTCCCGAACCCCGTTAACCCGCGCGCACAACTTCTGAAGCGGACTTAGCGGGGCCGGGGGACGGGGTGCGGGCGGCCCTCGCCCGCGGCCCGGAGTCCAGAGAGCGAATCCCGCCGCCCGGCCAGCGCGCCCGCTGTGCCCCACGCCGCGCGCGCCCCCCGCGCACTCACCCAGTGCCGCGCCGACCACGAAGGCCAGCAGCGTCCCCATGGCTGCGCTGCGCACGCTGCGCCCCCCGCCCCGGCCGCGGGGATTAATAGCGGGGCGAGAGACCGCGGGCCCCGGCGGCGGTTAGACTGTCCCCGGGAGCGCGCGGGCGCAGCAGCTGCGGCTCTGGGACCGGCGAGGGGGGAGGAGGGGGGGCGCGGCCCCCCCGCTCCGGTTACCGCCGGGGGCCCAGCCCCGGGGCCCGGCGTCCGGGCATCCCCGCCGCCGCGACGGCGGCGGCCGCTGCTCGGGCTGTTGCGCTGGCGCGCGCAGCCGGACACATCCGCCAGGTGAGCGGACCCCGGCCCCGCTCCGGCTCGGGCGCGCTAGGGCGCGGGCCGCGGTCTCCTGCGCACTGCAGCGGCGGCGGCGGCCACGGGAGGGAGGAGGGAGAGGGAGGGGGCGGGATGAATCACCGCGGGGGGAGGGCGCGGCTGCCCAGCCTTTGCCGCAGCGGCCCGGGAGGCGTCCGCTGCACCGTCCTCTCGCGGTGGCGCAGGGACCGTGGCTTCGGGCGTGGGGCGCGCGCTCTGGTTGTCCGACCCCTCCAGACTCCCGGGACCCCCAGCGTCGGAGTCTGGGAAAGGTCACCCCCAGAGTCACAAGTGGGCTTGGAGGGTGGTTTGAGGGCCGGGCTTCGGACTTCAAATTATGGAGGTCATCCCCATGGGATCTCTAGGGGAACTTGGCTGGGACCTCCTAGTGACCTCTCCCTCACATCCTTGGCACTCGGGCCTGGAGGTCACTGTGTGGGAACCCAAATGGGCATGGTGGGTGTTAGGCTAGGGCTACCCATAATACTCCAGACCCCTCCCGAACAGGAGGGGCACCCTGGATCCAAACCAGAGAGGCTGCTCTGGGGATCCGAGGTGCTGTTTCAAGAGGAGGGCTCTTCATGACCCCACTGCCCTCTTTATCTCTGACGTCATCTTCTACTCCTCTTTCCCCCCACTCCCCACTGCTGTCCAGGTCCCTGCTGTTCCCAACACACCAAGCTCATTGCCACCTCAGAGCCTTCACCCTTGCTGGCTTCTGCTTGGACCAGTCTTCCCCTGGGTGACCAAAGGACTTACTCCCTCTCCTCCTGCAGCTCCCGGCTCTAATGTCACCTTCATCAGGCCCTCTGTCCACTCAGGACAAATGGCTTCCACCATCCCTTACTTGACCTCCTTTACTAGTTTGCTTGTTTTTCCACAGCAGTTGTCACTACCTGACATTATTCTCTTCTTTATACAGTTTCTCCATTCACTGCTCGTCCCTCAAACCCTGGAGAACAAGCTCCCCCAGGGGACACTGTCCTGTGCACCACTGCGTCTCCAGCACCTTCACCTGTGCCTGTCACATTGTAGATGCTCAATAAATATGCATCAAATGAATAAATAATTGCCAATGTTAGAGCCCTTTCAATATGCTGGATCCACTTCTACTTCCCCAAACATTTATAGTAAGCTCTATTATTCATCTGCATTTTACAGACAGAGAAACTGGAGCTGAGAGAAGTCCACCCCCTTGCCTAGGGTCACACGGCTGGTTTCAGGTCCATCTGGAATCCTGTCAGGCAATGGCAGGTGGCTTGTCTGCTAAGTGGAGAGGATGAGGGTGGAGGCTCTGCAGGGTGGGAGACTTTTGGCTGAGGGTTGCGCCTCAGGTCCTGACCTCCAGGTCTGGGTGGGGTGAAGTTCCAGAATCTCCCCACCCCAGCCTTACCAGGCAAGAGGAACCAAGGGTGGGGCTGGCCCCGGGCAGAGGGAGAGGAAGCCAGGGACAACAAGCCAGGGACACCAGACACCTTTGTGATCCGGATCTTTGTGCCAGCACTTCCTGGGCCGTGAAATTCCCCTGCAAAAAATAACTCTCTTGCTGTTGCGATCCCTCCCTCTGGTGGGGGGTGGCAGGCAGAGGCACAGCGAGGACAGGTCTTAGGCACGAGGCAGGGGCACCTAGTGAGAGCCCTACAACCTGATGTTTGCGGAGCATGGCTTGGTGCTATTCTAAGCACTTTACTAATATTAACTCACTTCATTCTTCCTACAAGATGGGTGTTCCCATCATGCTCATTTTACAGGTGTGGGAAACTGAGGCTCAGGATGGGGAACTTGCCATGATCACATAGGTGGAGAATAGGAGAGGCTGGCTGTGTCCTTTGCCACTTGAGGTCCATTCTGCCCCATCCGGCCCCTCCTCCCAAGCCATCAATTGAGATTCTTACAGCCTGGGGACTTCCCTGGTGGCACAGTGGTTGGGAGTCTGCCTGCCAATGCAGGGGACACAGGTTCAATCCCGGGTCCAGGAAGATCCCATATGTCTCGGAGCAACTAAGCCCATGTGCCACAACTACTGAGCCTGCGCACCACAACTACTGAAGCCCGCACCTACAGCCCTGCTCCGCAACAAGAGAAGCCATGGCAATGAGAAGCCCACGCACCGCAATGGAAAGTAGCCCCTGCTCTCTGCAACTAGAGAAAGCCCGCACAGCAATGGAGACCCAGTGCATCCCAAAAGTAAATAAATAAATTTATTAAAAAAAAAAAAAAGATTTTTACAGCCTGACTGTGACTTCTCAGAGTTCTCTCATTACCCCTCTTCACTCACTCTGGAACCACAACAGGGTTTGAGTGAGACAGATCTGGGTTCTACCTGGACCAGAGACCTTGCCTCTAGGCCCATTTCCACATCGATAAGACAGGGTCCAGAGGCCCCAACCTCTGGTGTGGGGTCTTGAAGGGGGCCCTGTATCTAAATGTGGAGACACCAGCGGCTAGGCCTTGCCTCCCTGCTGAGTGTCCCAGGCATGTAACTATTTGTCTCCATCTCATGGAGTAACTGAGAATTAAATGAACATCAGACCTTGGCACAGAGCCTGGTACATGCTTGGTCCTCACCACATGACTTTTTTCTCCCCTCAATTTTTCTGGCATAATGGTAACACTTATTGAATACTTACTCTGTGCAGGCCCTGGTATAAGTAGCCACATTTATTAACATTTTGAATCCTTATAAAGCGGTTCTCAAAGTGGGGTCCCTAGACAATCAGCAACAGCATTACCCAGGAACTTGTTGGAAGTGCAAGATCTCAGCAGACTCACCCAAGACGTGCTGAGTCAGAAACGAGGGTGGGGTCCAGCATACCGCTTTTTAAAGAGTGAGCACTCAGGCTTCCTAGGTGGTGCAGTGGTTAAGAATCCGCCTGCCAATGCAGGGGACACGGGTTCGAGCCCTGCTCCAGGAAGATCCCACATGCCGTGGAGCAACTAAGCCCGTGCGCCACAGCTTTTGAGCCTGCACTTTAGAGCCCGTGAGCCACAACTATTGAGCTTATGTGCTGCAACTACTGAAGCCCATGCGCCTACAGCCCGTGCTCCGCAACAAGAGAAGCCATGGCAATGAGGAGCCCACGCACCACAACGAAGAGTAGCCCCCACTCACCGCAACTGAAGGAAGCCTGTGCACAGCAAAAAAGACCCAACACAGCCAATATAATTAATTAATTAATTAATTAAAAAAAAAAAAAAAGAGCGAGCACTCCACGAGATTCTGATGCAGCTCAAGTTCGAGAACGACTCACTTTTAACAACCCTGGGAGACAGGTGCTATTCTTTTTTTTTTTTTTTCTGGCTGCGCTGCGCAGCATGTGGGATCTTAGTTCTCTGACCAGGGATCAAACCCACACGCCCTGCAGTGGAAGCGCGGCGTCCTAACCACTGGACCACCAGGGAGGTCCCCGACAGGTGCTACTCTTATGCTCATTGTACGGAAGAAACCGAAGCTCAGGGAGGCTGACCTGCTCTGGGTGACATGCCCGCTAAGTATCAGAGGTAGGAGTGAACCGGGCCACCCTCGGAGCCCCCACGCCGGACCCTGAGGGTGCACAGCTTGTGAAAGATGCTCGGGAATTCCAGGTCGAGTCAGTGACTGTGGCCCCAGAAAATGGATGGTACGCCCCTCTATAGCAGCAGGATCTGATGCAACAGGAAGCTCCCACCTGGTCCCAGGGCCCCGCAGACACAGCCACAGCCATTTCCAACCCTTTATTGGGGCTCTGTCAGCCCCAAATAAATATAATACATTAAACCCAGAGCTGAGGGAATCACGTACCCTGAAGGCACCCCCCACAACCCCAGCCGGGCACAATAAGTTAGTGGGGCGCCCACCAAAGGCCAGGCCAGCTCCCTGGCGAGGCAGGTGACGACAGCTGGACTCGCACGCATTGGTCTAAAGTGCATCTCGGTTCTGTGGTCCCCATGTCTGCGTGGCCCCTGGCCGGGCCACTGGGAGGGGTGGGCGGGAGGCTTCTGGCGCTCACACCGTGCCAGCAGTGGCCACCGAGCCTCTGTGTCCATCTGTCCATTTGGGGGGATGGCTGAGTGGCCAGGTGTCCTCAGGAGAAGCTGTCATCGGGCCGTGGCTGGGAGTCGAAAGGAGGGTCCGAGACGGTGATGCCTTGATGCAGCTTCTCCAGCGAGAACTTCATCTGGGGGAAGAGGTGGGGGGAGGTGAGTGTTGGGAGGGGTGACGCACCTCCCCCAACAATCCTGCAGCTGGGGACCTGGGGAAGGTCCAGAGGGGCCAAAGTCAGCCTGTGCCTCTGCACCCAGCCATTCTGCATCCAGTTTAACGTCTCACAGGCAGCAGGTAGAAGGGGCCCAGATAGCCTGCGTTCAAGTCGCGGCTCTGCGACTTACTGGGTAACCTTGGGCAAGTCCCTTAACAGTCCCAGGTCCCTCAGCTGAAACACGGGTCAGTAACATACCTGCTTCGCAGGATTATTCCAGGGATCTGACAGCTGAACGCCTAGGACCTGGCACACAGGAGGTGCTCGGTGCACGTTAGCTATTCTTATTCTCTGCCTTGGAAACACCTCTACCTCAACATTCCTGTCTGTTAGATGGGGGGTGGGGTAATCAAAGCACCCCCCTCGGAGGCTGGCCACGAGAAACAAATCAGTGGGTCATTTTAGCTCTTAGAACAGCTCGGCTCAGTTGGTGTCTGCTGTTAGCGTTCTTACGTGCAGTCAATTCCGTGCCCTTGGCAGTTTGAGAGAGGAAAATAATCCGAATTGAACTCAGGATGGGAAGGCCCTGACTTCCCTCTCTCTGAGCAATGGGACCCCAGCCTCGATGATCCCTCTGCCCAGCCCCGCCCTGCGTGAGAATCTCCCTCTGAGCGTGACTTCAGGGTGCAGCGAGGTCCCTAAAGGTGGGCCTCAGCATGACGGTCCACAGTGACCAGGAATGACTCTCACCATCGCCCAGCAACATGGGCTCTGATGCCCTCGGGCACCCGGCCAACGCCAGATGCTCCCCAGCGCCTGGCGTCTGTGCTGACCCACCACCACATTTACTGAGCACCTGCTTTGCAGGATCTCACTAATAACAGTAAACGCAGCTGAGGTGTTTGCAGGAGTGGGCACCACTCAGATGCTCACTCCTTTCCTCCTCACAGCGGCCTTTGAGGTAACATCGATTATCATCCCATTTACAGAGGAGGAAGTCAAAGCCCTGGTGGTGAAGTCACTTGCACGAGGTCACACGTCAGAATTTGAACCTAGCCATCTGAATAACCTTTGGAGAACCTCTTTCCCACCCTCATGTGACCCCTTAGTCACCTCACAGGCAGGGAGGGGTTCAGGGACAAAGCCTCGTCTACCCCTGGCCACTGTGACTGGATCAGGGATGCGCACGTGACCCCAGCAGCCAGTGAGAATGAGTTCTTTCCTTTGGATATTACCCTGGAGCCACAGGTACCATCTTGGTCATCCTAGGATGCCCCAAACAAAGCCAGCCCTGAGGGTAGGCAGGGTAAGAGAGACTGATTCTTACTACTATGGAGTGGCTGGATCCAGCTGTGCCTGAAGGCAGACATCCAGGGACTTTTTTCTCAAGAGGAAAACCACTAAATTTGTTCTTCCATCCCGCTAATTTTTCCAGCAACCCTGAGAGGTGGGGACTATGAATGGCTTCCTCATTTAACAGAGGAGGAAAGTGAGGCCCAGGTGCACCTGCCGCAGCTTGGGATTTGAACGCAGGCTCCCACAGCCCAGACCACACCTCATCCAGGAGCTCCACGGAGGCCCGCAGGATCTGCCTCCACTTGTGCGCCTCGACGCTGTGGAACTGCTTCTGCAGGGCCAGGATCTCCGCCCACTCGGTGGCCGTCTGGGGGAACTTGCTGTGGGGGACGCAGGGCCTGAGTGGGGTCATGAGCTCCCGCTGCCCTGCCCCAGCTCCCAACCCCCTGGGGCTACCCACTCACCCCTTGGCCAGGGCCAGACTGTGCCAGGACTCGAAGGTGTGAGCTGTCCTCTCCAGGGACCAGAGGCGGTAAAAGAGGAGGACGTTGAGGGCAATGAGGACGATGAGGCTGGGGGGAGGGGTCAGAGGTCAGGGGTCAGGGTACGAACGCTCCCGCACGTGGGGGGCACCCGCACGACCACACCTTGAAGGGGCACCACGATCAGCCCTCTTTTTTCAGAGGCGGACACTAAGACTTGGACAGGGTGAGTGACGTGCCCAGGGTCACACAGTCCATCGGCAGCAAAGTCAGGGTTCAAACCCAGGCCTGTCCGATGCCTGAGCCCTGAACTGCCACCGCAGGCCAGGGAGCAGGGGCTGCAGCTGGGGGCGAGACACAGGGGAGGGGCGTGCAGGACACAGGACCCTACCTCACACAGATCCTGAGCAGGCAGAGAGGGGGAGACAGAGAGATGAGAGCCGCCCGGCCCGTCCTGGCCGCCCCCGACCCTGGCCGCCCCGGGCGGCGTGCACCATGGGGCCCCTCCCTGGACTGCTGTTACTGGCAAACGGAAGCCCAGAGAGGCTGAGCGCGGGGCCCATCTCTCACTGCCCGGGCTCTGCCGGGAGCACGGGTCTCATTTCCACTTCCTCGGAGCACCCCGCCCCTAGTCCAGGCCTCTGAGCGGGTGGGTCTCCCCGCCGAAGCCTTCTGGGGTCTCAGCTCAGAGTCCTCCACTTTCCCGGGAAGCCTCTCCTGACGGCCCACCTGTCCAGCCTGGAGGAAGCCTTCGCTGCCCTCCCACGGCTTCCCTGTCCCCTCCGCCCGTGTTTCCGCCATCACCACTCCATCCCTCTGGTCTGGTGCCAGGTCTGTCACTACTGTGTCCCTCACATCACACAGCTCAGGGCTGGGCACAGAGAACCTGAATGAACTGTGTAAGTGACACCGCTCCTTTTGCGTACCTGTCCTGGTTCACCTAATTCCGTCTTGCCCCGGGGGCAAGGTCAGGCCCCCACCCCCACCCCCCGGAGCCCCAGGGCTTCCCTCTCTCCGCAGGGAAGACCTCTCCGTGACAGACGGAGCAGTACACCGTGTGAAGAGCCCTGCCGGGCACATCCCAAACATTGCCTCCTTCAATCCTTACTATGGGGTGAGCCCACGCGCCCACGCACGCAGAGGCCCAGAGAGGCCAAGCACTTGCCCAGGGTCACACAGCCAGGGTGCAGATCCAGGCCTGTCTGACCCCCAAGGCTGGCCCCCTTACTCACACAATGCTGATGAGAACCAGGGCGCTGGGGATGCCTGCCCCGGGCCCCTGGTCCACGGACGGTTCCGAGAAGCGGGAGCTGAGGGAGCCTGCGGGGCAGCAACGCGGAGTCAGACAGACTCAGCCCCGCTCACCCCGCCCGGGCCCCAGGCTCCTCGCCCCGCCCCCACCAGGCCCGACGGAACCCACCCGAGGTGTGCATGCCAGCCCGGGCGCAGGGGTCAGGGTCCGGGTGCTGGGGCCCGTCACCGTGACCCCTCCAGCTCAGGGGCCGCTTCCGCCTGCGCAGGCCAGACAGCAACCCCCGCGCATCCTTCCCGCCTTCCTCCAGAGACAGCTTCTCGGCCTTGGCAAGCTCTCGCTCTGCGGACACAAGAGAGGGCTCTGCACGTCTGCAGCCGGCCAGGCCCCAGCCCTGTCTATGGTCCTGGCTGGACCCCTGTCCCCTACCCAGGTGGTGGAAGTAATCTTCGATCCCGCTCCACGAGTTCTTCTCAATGAGAGACTTCACGAGGCTCCAGGGCTGCTTCCGGTAGCGGATCTCGGAGGACACCCTGGAGGTGGGGGAAGGGGTGAGGGGTCAGGCTGTGACTCCAGCCTTGCTGCCCCATTCCTCGGGGGGGGGTGGGTGCTTTCCCTCCCCTGACTCAAAGACGAAGCACACCCCCCCAAGGATCCCCTGCGATCCTCACTCACCACCGCACTCAGCCCACTCAGCCCGCAGCCCCTTCCCTGTCCACACTTCCTACCCTGGCAGGTCTCCCACCCTCGGGGCTGCCCCAGCCCTGCCCGCCCACACTCCACCCTAGCCCCCACCTCACCCTCGAACGCCCGCATCTTGCTGCTGCGTCCAACTCCGAGGGGGTCTGAGAGACATCTCAGCACGTCCCAAGCTGAGGTCCTGATCGTCCCCCAAACCCACCTCTGCCCAGCGTCCCCCCTCCCAGCCAGCGGCGGCTCCATCCTCCTGGTGGCTCAGGCCAAACACCTCGGGGTGTTCCTGACTTCTGCTCGTCGGCCACGGTGACAACCAACGTCCTGCGGCTGACTTGGGAAGGGGATAGCGGGGCGGGGGCCCTGGGACCCAGACGTCAGGTGGAGGGGCCGGGCCTCCGCTCACCGGAGGCGGGCCTTGTTCCGGGCAAGGCCCAGGATGCAGTAGCGGTGGGCGGTGTAGAAGTAGTCCTGGTAAGGGATGCCCTGCGTCAGCACCTCCGAGTCCACCACACACCCGCCCGCCTGGGGGCCGCGCCGGAACAGCGTCTGCGTGGGGGCCGAGGGAGGGGCAACGAGTCAGCGCCATCCCCCCCACCCTGGCCCCCGGCCGCCCCACCCACGGGCCACCCCGCCTGACACACCTGTGTCTCCACCACCGAGGCGCTCTTGGGCCCCAGCGGGTTGCTGATGGGAATGGTGTAGGTCAGCACCCGGCGCTGGTGACACTTGCTGTCCCCGGTCCAGGGGCTCAAGCGCACGTCTGGGGGAGGGAGGGGCAGAATGAAAACACCATTCTCCGGTCCTCTGCCCACAGGCTCCAGGAGACTCAGACTTTTTGGAAGGTTCCAGCTCTCTGGGGACTTGCCCCCAAACCCGCCCCTCCTCCCTGTCCGCACCCTGGTGTCTGCCCCACCTTCCTCCTGGACGCCTAAAACGTCAGACGCTGATGACCCTCAGAGCCGGGACCTCTCTCCCGCCTCCACGTCTCAGCCCTCCCGGGCCACCTCCTCCACTCCCGCAGCCCCAGGCTCCTCTCTTTGCCAGTCCTGGCTTCTCCCCTGAGCCTCAGACCTAGGGTCCTACGACCTCTTGAACACCTTCCCCTAGGAGTCCCCAGGGCCCCTCCCACCCACTGGCCTGTGCATCTCCTCAAACATGCCCCTCCTCACGGGGCCCCACTGCCCTCCAGGGTCCCTGCAGAGCCCTGGGCCTCGTCCTGGACACTCCCTGTCTATTCACTGACCACCTGAGCGCTGTCCTCGTTCAGCCCATCCTTGTCTACCCAAGGCCCCTCTTCAGCCTCCCCCTGAGCGCCTGGCCTCAATCTCCACCTTTGGTCCAGGGGTAGCTTCCTAAAGCCAAGCCTGGGCCTGTGTCTCATCTGTCTACAACACTCCATGGCTCCCCAGTACTGCCAGGCAGAGTCTGAGCTCCTCAGTCTGATGTGTCAGTATTCCCAGGATATAAGGATAGTTTTGGGGGATTCAAGTGCCACCAACACAAGGCATGGTCTTACTCATTCTGCAGGGGATTCTACGTGATTCATTTTCATCAATACAGAAAAAAAACCCAGAGAAAACTACCATCTGAGTGGCCCCTCCCCAACTTGAATCTCTTTTGTAGCCTCCCGAGCTCCCTGATAGTCCCCTGGTCAGCCCTTCCGTCTCCTCTGGTGCTGTGGCTTCCCCCTCCACACCTGGTCGCAGGGCCCTAGCGCCAAAGGGCTTCTCCTAGTGCCAGCCTCCAGCCTCAGGGCCTTTGCAGGTACCCTGCTGGCCTCCGGGCTTCCTCTCTACCACCTCTTCACTTTCCCTAGGAAAGTTCCTCCTTCAGGCCGTAGTCTCAACTTCACATTCTTCCAGTAGCCTTGCCTAATACCCCCAGATCACAGCCACCCCTCTGTAACACACTTATCTGTGTTTTCACTAGATTCCGGAGTTCATCTGTCCTGGCCTCTGCACGGGCCTGACAGAGTGCTCATTACCTCGTATGTATTAAATGCTTACTATCTGCTCCTGTTCCAGGCACTTTTCTACTATTAATTCATTTAGTTCTCATGAGATCCTGACAAGGCAGGTACCAGGATCACACCTTATCCCACAGAAGAAACCAAGGCACAGAGAGGGTCCGCACCTGGCCCAAGGCCACTCAGCTAGCAGGAGGCAGAGCCCCTCTGGTCTCACAGATGCTGCTTTCAACTCCTGGACCCGCCACACCGGATCTGCACAGCGGTGCCTGCCTGTCTCCTGGCCTAGTCCTCCCCACACCCTCCCGGGCATCTCGGCCCCTGACCTGTGAACTTGCACTGCTGCAGGAAGCCCTGCAGGAAGGGCGAGTCTGAGAAGAGCATCTGCTGGAGCCGCTCAGCACCCACGTGGAAGACGGAGTTGATGAGGAGGCGGCCGGAGAGGTCGGGAAGCAGGGCCGCTAGGTCGGCTGGGCGACAGAGAAGGACAGGGGATGAGGCTGCCTGCGTGCCTTGGTTTCCCTCTGGGTGACCGCTCCTCCCCGCTCCCAGGCCTTGCGGAGTGGCTGGGCAGCCCCGTCCTCCTGGACCAGAGAGGACACGGACACGAGCTACTCAGCCCCCTCCACCACAGGATGGCTTTAGGGTGGGCTTGTGCCCTAAGCCCAGACAATCAGAGCCACCACCGCGGATTCAAGGCGGAGCACACGCCTAGGCCCACATACCTGCAGTCCCAGTGATGACAGGTGTGGGCCTGCTCATAAGCTTGAGCTTTTGGCCACAGTGATTGGTTCAGGGGTGGATGGGGGGGGGGGAGGGGTGTGTGTGTCTGTCTGTCTGTCTGTCTGTCTGTCTGTCCCAGGCCAGGCCATCAGGCATGGTGATGGGCTCAGGGGTGGGCTTGCTCTCCAACCAGAGCCAAGCCTAGAGATTTTGGTTCAGCCACTGGGAAAAGCATGCTTTCTCTCTGCTAGGCTTGTCTGGGACAGGGCTGGGGCTCTTTCTGCCCCAAGAGTAGAAACTACCTGAGAATGAAATTGGCACAGAGAAAATGGAAATGATGTGATGGTGAGGATGATATGATAACAGCCAACACTTACTAAGTGGCCCGAGCACTTTACATGTATTGAGACATTAAATTCTCTTAATGACAGCCCTACGAAGTGGGTATTATTATTGCTAACCCCAGACGAAGAAAATTTTCAGAAGAGGAAAATAAGGCTCAGAGAGGCTGAATAATTTGCCTGAGTCACACAGCTACGAAGCAGTGTGGCCAGGATTTCAGCCCCAGCAATCTGGCTTCAGATTCTAAGCTCCTATCCACTCTGCTAAGCTGCCTTCATAGAAGAGCTAAATATGGACAGATTTCTCACAACACCGTTTGACTCCCTTATCTGCCCACCCCGTGGATTTTTCAGTCCCTTGAGCCAACAAATCCCCCGGTGCAGCCCATGTGAGTGAGGTTTGTCACATGTAACCAAAGCAAAGGAATCGGGCCACCGGCCTCACCTTCCTCCCCTGTGGACGAGGAGGAGTTACTCGTGTCCGTCAACAGCTCCTCACTGGGCAGCAGATCCAAGGGGCCCAGGGAGGCAGGCCCGTCAGATGGGGTGGGCTCTGTGCTTGGGGGTTCAGCCACCGGGGTCACCGTCTGGCTGGAGGAGGCGTCTGGCTGGCTGTCTGCCGGCTCCTCCTTGTCCTCCTCTGCCTGCAGAGACAAGCTTCACCTAGCCTCGCCCCAGCCTGAGGGCCCCTTGTGTGCCCACATCCATCAGAAGGCTTCGAGACTGTAGGAAAACCAATGCTGGGGAGGTCACGCGGGTACCTAGGGCTCATAGCTGAGCTACAAGGGGCCCTGGGGCCACCCGGACGAGGACTCCTCTCAGCCTCTCATCCAGGCTTGTCTTAGATGCCTGGGTCACAAAAGCTTTCTTACGCCTGTCCTGTCCATGCCTTATCTGTTTGCATCCTACCTCATCCATCCATCTGGCCCTCTCTTGGCACTTCTGTCTCTCCCCGTTCCCATCTACCTACCTGTCCCATCTCTGCCTGTCTCTCCCCGTTCCCATCTACCTACCTGTCCCATCTCTGCCTGTCTCTCTCCTTCCCTACCTGTGCCTATTTTCCTTGCCCATCTTCCCAGCTCCATCCCATCCCTCCATCCACCCCCTCACTTACCCCTCCACCCACCTCTTCTCTGTCCATCCCCTCCCTGTCCCCCTCAATCTGTCAGTCTGTCCCTCTCTCTCTCCCCGACACCACCCAGCACCCTCCTCTCTCCTCCACCCGCCTGCTCACCCCATGGTCTGCATCACTGCTGGCTCGGGAAAGGTTGGGGGTGACGCGGCCACGGCGCGAACCTGCCGGGCTTGGCTCCTGGCTGTGGTCAGCTGCCCCCGAGGGGGTGATGTCGCTCAGGGCGATTCCATCTCCCACTTCCTTGGGGCTCCTATGGAGAAAGGGGGTGAGACGGCTGTCTCTTTGAGACCCCACACCCCCTCCCCGTCTCCCAGACTTCGCACCCCCACCTCAGTCCACCTAGGACTCCAGGAGCTCTGCACACAGCTCCTGCTGTCTCCTCCCCACCCCCGAACCAGGCTCCCACCAGCGACTCACCCTAGACCGTTCAGCTGCAAGGGGCAGACGTAGTCCTCGTCCTCGCTGGTGAGGCCCAGCTCTGAGCCGTAGCACTGATGCACCAGGTGCCAGAGCTCGCGGGGACTCAGCGTCTAGGCAGGTAGGACGTTGGGTTGGCCTCCACGCTTATCAGGGCCAGAGCCCTTCCCACCCGCCCCCAACAGCCCTCAGACTCAGCAGTTTCCCTGGTGGCCACAAGGGGGAGCATGACCTCCCATCTCAGATCTCTCTCTCAATCTTGCTCTGCACCCCATTGTAGGAGCCAGTGTGCTCAGGAACTCTTCCTTAGGTCCTCACAATACTTGCACAGCTACAGGTTAAAGTTCCCAGTTTTACAGAGGAGAATATGAGGCCCAGCGTGGAGAAGTCGTGCTTGAGATCAACTCTGGGGCTCAAACTGCAGAGCCAATGCTCCCACCTGCCATGCTGTCCTGCCCCCAACTACTCTCGCAGGTGTCCTCAGGAGCTACCCACGGCTGGGGTGGCTGGATGATGCTGATGAGATAGTATCAGTAATAACAGCAGCAGCAGCAGCAGCTGACATTCACTGAGCTGTTACCATGTGCCAGGCATTCTTCTAACCCTTTACGCATGCTAACTCAACAAGACTTCAAAACCATTCTGGGGGGACTTCCTAGGTGGCGCAGTGGGTAAGAATCTGCCTGCCAATGCAGGGGACACATGTTCGATCCCTGCCCCAGGAAGATCCCACATGCCGTGGAGCAACTAAGCCCGTGCACCACAACTGCTGAGCCTGCGCTCTAGAGCCCGTGAGCCACAACTACTGAGCCCATGTGCTGCAACTACCGAAGCCCACACGCCTAGAGCCTGTGCTCTGCAACAAGAGAGGCTGCAGCAATGAGAAGCCCGCGCACCACAAGGAAGAGTAGCCCCCACTCGCTGCAACTAGAGAAAGTCCGTGTGCAGCAATGAAGATCCAACACAGCCAATAAAAAAAAAAAAAAAAAACATTCTGGCGACTTCCCTGGTAGCGCGGTGGTTTAGACTCCGTGCTCCCAATGCAGGGGCCTGGGTTCAATCCCTGGTCAGGGAACTAGATCCCACATGAATGCCACAACTAAGAGTCCACATGCCACAACTAAGGAGTCAGTGAGCCGCAACTAAGGAGTCCACGTGCCACAACTAAGGAGCCAAAGTAGGTGCTAATATTGTCATCATTTTAAGATAATGACACTGAGGCACAGAGGTGGGTAATATCATCCAATTAGGAAGTGGCAGTGTTGAGATGTGATCCCAGGGGGCTGGTCTAGCCCTGGAGCTAACCACTAGACTGTGCTGCTTCCCAGGAGCTGACATTTCCCAGCACTTATTCTGGGCCCAGTTCAGGTGCTGTGAAGGAGCGAGAGTCCCCATCTGACCGATGGGGTTCAGTGACTTGCACTCAGCAATGGGGCTGAACTCCATCCCCAGCAGGGGGGCTGCCCTCACTCTCCTTGGAGACTTTGACACTGCACTACCCCTCCCTCAGGCTTCTGCTCCAGCACTCTTTCGCCTGAAGATGGCCATAGCTGGAGCTGCCTCTGAGGATGGGACATGGTGCAGCCCTGCTGGAGGGATGGGTTTGGGCCTTCTGAGGTGCTACAGGCCAGCAGCAGCAGACACTGTGTGATGCCTACCTGACATCTATCCACCCTCCCTTCCTGCCAGCAGAACCCTGATTTGTTTGGGGTGAAAATCTTCCCCAGCCCCAGGGAGTTGTAACTGGCTTATATCCATTTATTTTTCCTTTGCCACATACCCAGCTTCCTTTGCCACATACTCAGCTTCCTTTGCAACCAAGGGCAATCAAGTGACCAAGTTTTAGGCAAAGAAATGCAAGGAAAAGTCTGCTAAATGAAGCCTTCCCTTCCTGTGATAAAGGAATGCCCACTTTCCATCCATCCCTTTCTTCCTTCATGTTTGGGACACTTAAATGAGGGCATGACAACTGGAGCTGTAGCAGCCATCTTGCAACCATGAGGCAATAAGCATGTGGACAAAACATCAATAGGCAGAAGGACGATGGTGTGGTATAATGGATAAGAGCTTGGGTCCTGGATGACATAGGGAGCCCTCAAACCCACCCTGGATTGCCTGCCTCCAGACCTCTTGTTACATGGGCATCAGTGTAATTAAGTGGACTCCAGAAGCTGAATGCAATGAGTTAGAACCCCAGCTCTGCCACAGAAAAGCATATGTGACCATGGGCAAGGCTTTCCCTCTGTGCCTCATTGGTGAAATAAAGATAATAACCATACTGCCTCAAAGGGTGGCTGTGATGATTAAATAAGTTAATTCCTGGAAAGCTGAGAACAGTTCCTGGCACCCAGTAGCTCTGTTCAGTGTTAGCTGTTATTATTACCATCTGAACTAATTCAGTATCTGTTTGCTTAAACCATTGTCTGGTTGGGTTTTCAGCTACTTGCAGCCAAATGCATGCTACCTAAGCTCATGCAACCATAGGAGGCCTTCCAGAAGAGCCCACTCAGGGTTGGCCCACGATAGACTGTCAGAATGTGATAAGTAAAAGTCTGAAATCCCTTCTTCAAAATCTTTGGGGTAAGACTTGATTCAAAATTAAGAAATGTTGAGAATTTAAGAAAGATAATACATTGCCTATACTGTAATACAGCATCAAAAATATCTATATTAAATTTAGTATTCAGCAAATACAGTGTATACCAGAGGTTCTCAAAGCGTGATCCAAGGATTTCTGGGCGTCCCCTAGACCCTTTTAGGGAATCCATGAGGGCAACATTATTTTCATAAGTATGACAAGTATTACTAGCAGTATAAAATGTTACTTGCCCTTTTCACCTTTATTCTCTCATGAGTGTACAATGGAGTTTCCCAGAGACTATGTGATGTTATCATTGTTCTGGTGGCTAATACAATGTATGTTTGTGCATCTTGTGTTTAAAAATTTCCCAGTTTCTGGACTTCCTAGGTGGCGCAGTGGTTAAGAATCTGCCTTGACAATGTATGGGAAACGGGTTCAAGCCCTGCCCCAGGAAGTTCCCACATGCCTCGGAGCAACGAAGCCCATGCGCCACAACTATTGAGCCTGCGCTCTAGAGCCTGTAAGCCACAGCTATTGAGCCCATGTGCCACAACGACTGAAGCCCACGCGCCTAGAGCCCGTGCTCCACAACAAGAGAAACCACTACAATGAGGAGCCCGCTCACCACAGTGAAGAGTAGCCCTCGCTCTCAGCAACTAGAGAAAGCCTGTGTGCAGCAACGAAGACCCAACACAGCCAATAAAAAAATAAATCCAGTAAGTAAATTTATATAAAAAAAATTTTCCAGTTTCAATTTCTAATACAGTATATATATTGATAGACACACCCCACTTAAACAAAAGCTCTTTGGAGTCTATAATTATTTTAAAGAGTGTAATAGATTCCTGAAACTACAGACTATGAGAATTACTGGTATATTCTATACTGGGTACTATAATTTTATACGGAATCACAATTATATTTAAGATTTACCCCAGTCCTACATATTAATATTTTTTGGTCCTGAAACATATGAAGAGTCCCACTAACTGAGATAAATACAGATTTGTGTTATACAAGAAGCACACGTGGCGTTTTAAGTTTAAATTAATTAAAACTGAAGTTAAATTAAAAATGCAGATCCTCAGTCACATTAGCCACATTTCAAGAGTTCAACAGGCAGGTGTGGCCAGTGGCTACGATACCAGACAGCACAGCACAAAGTTCTGCTAGACAGGGACTTCCCTGGTGGTCCAGTGGCTAAGACTCCGCACTCCCAATGCAGGGGGCCCGGGTTCGATCCCTGGTCAGGGAACTAGATCCCATACCCTGAAACTAAGAGTGCATGCCGCAACTAAAAGATCCTGTGTGCCGCAACTAAGACCCAACAAAGCCAAATAAATAAAATAAACATTAAAAAAAAAAAATTCTGCTAGATAGTGCCGATAGGGACTGTAAATTGCCACGTGAGCTCAAGTCAGGTTTTGCTGCCAAACATAACCCAAACCTCCCTATTTTCAGAGCATTTTTGATTTGCAGGCGGTGACTAAGGGGCCGTGGGAACGCATTTCTTGAGGGCAGGGTGTGGCACTGGAGCCCGTGACGGCCCCCTGGGGAGGTCTATGGAGGAGCTACAGGTGCGCTGGGCCTGGTGCCCATGGAGAAGAGCTGGAGGGGTCTTCCAGTTCTCCAAGTCCTGGCATCCCTGGCCCCATGGTCCCCCCAAGCCTACCCCCTACCCACCTCTGCCCAGGACCCACCGGGCCCACCTTTTCAAGCAGCGCGTTCTGCCAGAGGCGGAAGATGAGGAGGAAGCAGCGATCTCGGGCCCCAAAGGAGGTGAAGAAATGCTGCAGGAGAAAGAGGGGTGTGAGCCGTGGGACAGAGACAAGGCTGGAGGGAGGAGGAAGCTCCAGGCCGTGCACTGTTTCTGGCTCTGCACGCTGATGTATCCATTCATTCACCCCTTCACTCACTCCACAGAATGTCTGTCCTGTGCCCAGCCCTGCACTGGACAACCCTGGAGTCACCGTGATAAGGAAATGGCCCCCAGCCCTTGCCCTGGGGGCTCACAGTCCAGGGCAGGAGACAGGGTCAGCTCAGAGTGGCGGGGCTGCTCAGGGGAAGCCCAGGGCACATTCCCAGTCTCCTATGCCTGCTGGCGGTCGGTGGACAACGGATCCCCTCTTGGCCAAGGAAACACAAAGGGAAGTCTGCTGCTCTTTCCTCCCCACTTCCTCCTCCAGTCTTGTCTGGGCCACTGGTGTGAGGCACGCATCTTGGACCATGAGGCAACAATCATGATAGATGAAGCATCAAGGAAGGCTTCCTGGTGGAGGAAGCCTCTGAGCTGGTAGAATTTTTCTATTAATGCTATCCCTGAGCAGCTGTGTCGGGGCCAGACTACAGGGCCTGACACAGGAGCAGACGCAGGGCTCCAGGCTGGAGACGAGGGGAGCCCAGGCTGGGGCCGGGAGGATAAAGAGAAAGGGAAGATGAGAGAAGCAGGGTGCAGAGTCACCAGGACTCTGGGTAGTGAGGAAGAGAGAGGAGCCAGTTAAGATCGGGGTGCACTGGTCCTCTCACTCACCTTCTCATTCTCTGTGCAGATCTGGATGGCGTTGGGGATCAGCTTGGCCGTCTTCTCCTTCTTCAGACACGTCACCTCCTTCAACTGGATGGAAATCTGAGGACGAAAGGCAGGTCAGAAGGGGTCAGGGCCCTGCCCGCCCCGGGGCCCCCTCTCGTCCCAGGTCGGCCGGCTCACTGTGGTCTCCCAGCGGAAGATGTTGCTGTAGAAGCAGATCCAGTTCTCGGAGAGGTAGAGGCGGCCCTGGAGGAGGATCTCGCGCTGCAAGGCACAGGAGTAATCTGAGGCGGCCGAGGGGAGAGACGGGCAGACACCCGAGTCACACGGCTGTCCTGGCCGCTGGGCCGGCGCACGCGGCAGGGTCGGGAGGGCAGAGCTGGGAGCTCAGGGTCTGGCTGGGGGGACTCACCCACAATGAGGCGTTCGGCTTCGGGGAGTTTGCTGAACAGTTTCCGGAAGTCCTCGTTCCGCTGCTTGTACGTGGGGCTCAGCATCTGGGGGAAGTTGGGAGGTGAGAAACGGGACAGGGGTCTACACCCCTAATTCTGTCCCCCAAAGCTCCAGGCATCCTTCAGTCTCCTATGCCCGGGAGGAGCCTCTCTGAGGCTTCAGTGTCTAGCTCACTTCTAGCTCCCACGGCCCGTAACACAAGAGTAACCATGACGAGAGCCATTTGCTGATGGCCACGTAAGCCAGGCCCTGGGCCACATACCCACCAGCATCACTGACTCTCAGTGAAGTTCCTTTCGGTCTGGTAAGGTCAGAAGAGTTTCTCGAGGAGAGAGAAGCCCAGAGAGGTTAAGCAACTCACTCAAGGTCACAAAGCATGTACGTAGCAGCATAGGATGTGACCCCCAGGTCTGCAGACCCCAGCACCCACTCCCTGACTACTGCAGCCAGGGACCCCTGGCTTAGCACCTGTCCCCCTCCTGCTCATCCCTCCAGCAAGGCCCCCTGCCCAGACACTTACACTGTACCAGCTCTGCATCTTCTGCAAGAGAAAGGAATGGAGTCAGAATGAGCCCGTGATCCCCCTGGTCTCCCCCTCCTCCCCCCACCCCACCCGAGCTCGCACCAACCTTGCTGTTGCGAATGAAGTTCCGGCTGCCCAGGCTCTGGGTGCTGGGTGTCCCGGGCACCCCACCCTTCTCTGAGGAGCTATCTGACCCCTTCTCCACCATGGTGCCCGGTTCTGGCTCCGGTGGGGGTCGGCTTGGGGGCAAGAGCTGCAGCCGCTTACGGAGAGATGGGGAGCTGCTTGGTGTGCTCCGGCCAGAGTGGGGAGTGGTGCTGGGGGGGGAGAGGAAGAGGGGCACTGTGGGGAAAAACAGGCTGAGGTGTGGGGACGGGCCTGTGTGGGGGGGGCCCACCCATCAGCCCATTGATCCCCACCCAACCACCCTGCTCCATTTCCTAGCAGTGTGACCTAGAGCAGGCCCCCTGGCTCCCTGTGCCCCGGCTGGTTCATCTGTAATCCAAGGGGAGAAATACATGTCCTCTTCTAGCTTTCTGGAGGGCTAAACAAATCAGTATGTGTAAAAGGCTGCCAACAGAGCCTGGCACATAGGGAGCTCTCAGTCATGCCTGCTGTTTTTAAAATTAACTTATTAATTTATACAATAAATATTTGTTGAACAACCACTTTCCACTCAGTTGCTTGAGCTAAAAACCTAAGCATCTTCTTCTTTCCTACTTAGCCCTGACTTTTAATCTGTTAGCAGGTCCCACCTGCTCCAGCTCGAAGATCTATTTCCATTATTTCTACCTTGCCTGCTTCCCCCTGCTCCAGCGCCCCGGCCCAGCCTCCACACTCTCCCCTCCTGGACAGCTCAGCTGCCTCCTCCCTGGTCAGGCTGGGGCCCTCCTGAGCTGACCCCCCCGCCCCCCAACGGCTGCACTTGACTCCAGGTGAAGGCAAGGCCCTCACCCCCTCTGCTCAGGGGCCATATCTCCAAGATGCCTCCCCTTGCCGCTCCCTGAAAACCACATTCCCCTCTCCCAAGCCCCCTCCCTCTTCACCTTTCTCCTCAGCACTTCTTCCACCTGACTTTCTGTATTTTCTGGTTTAAAATCCTCCCACACCAGGACGTATACTTCACAGGGGAAGGGGGGTTTGTTCCCAGCTGCACCCCACTGCCTAGAGCGAGGCCTGGCGCGCAGCAGGTGCTCCGCGAGCTTCTGCTCTTGTGAACTGAGTGATTCGCGCCCTCCCCACCCCCTGAACGTGGACTCCACCAAGTGTACAACTTGCCCAACCCTCTGCAGGCTGAGGCCACTGCAGATCTCAGCTGGACCACTTCCCTGTGTGACCTTGGGCCAGCGCCTGAACCTTTCTGTGCCTCAGTTTCTTCTTGAGTATAATGGGGATCACAGAAGCATCCACCTCACAGGGCTGTCTGGAGGAGGACATGCATACATAAAGCCCGCCACCCGGAAGGCACCCTGGTTTACTAGGGGCTGTCAGACTAAAACGGAGCACACAGCCCCGCCGCCACCCCAGTGCACTTGCTGCCGAGGCGCCACGCTGCCTGCAACAGGTATCGCACAAACACCTCAGCCTGGCGCTCGGAGCCCAAACTGACCCCAACTGCAGTCATTCTCTCTCTAAGTGCACACAGAGCACCTGCCCTGCACCAGGCACTGGGGACAAAGAAGTAGACAAGACGGATGCAACACCTGCCCGCAGGGACCTGACATTCTGAATGGGGAACAGAGACGATCACTAAGAGAACATGTAAATAAGGACAAAGATCTCGGACACTGCTCAGTGCTATAAGGCAGCGCCACTCACAGGAGCTGCCCCAGCGCTGCCGGAAGTCAGAAATGCAGAGTCCGGAACCTACCGCAGACCTCCTGAATCAGGAAGTGGGGGTGGGACCCAGGAGATTCTAATGCAAGTTCAAGTTTGAGGACCACAGAGATAAAGGAGGACTAAGTGGGTGGGGGTGGGGTGGTGCGCAGGGCACACTTGAGCTGAGCCCCAAGGACAAGGAGCAGATCTGGCAAAGGGCCGGCGAAGACTGTTTCAGGGGCAGGAACATCGGGTTCCTGGGCAGGACTGAATTTGGCAGGTCTGAGGAGTGAGGTGGCCAGTGGGGCTGGGGAAGGAGGACAGGAGGCCACACGCCCACCCACAGGCCCTGGGCAGGGGTTTGGGCTTCACCCTGAGGGCCCCCGTGAGCTTGAGAAGGGTTTGAAGGAGGGGTGACCATATTCTTCCCCTGCCTCACCTTCCTGCCTCTCTAGTCTGAAATGCAGACCCCTCCTCCACCCATCCTACTCTCTGGTGGCAGGTCTTGGGGAGGGCACCTGTGGACAGGTCCAACACACACAGACAGGGCATGGCCTGCGCCCCCAGATCTTGCTCCTTGGCAGGACAAAGAGGAAGCATTCAAGCCTGACAGCCCTGAGGCTGCCCAATCAGGCAGGCTCGGCAGAAGGAAGGGAGGAGCCCAACATGGTGACATGGTTGGAGGGACTTGGAAGAGAATGGGGCTCTGCCATTGCAGACACCTCACCTCCGGCTTCCTGGGCCTAACAGGCCAACAACTCCCTCTGGTCCGAGAGGGGCAGAGGCATACGTAGATATGCACAAGAAGGAACCTCGATGTGGCTCACACACAGCTACTGTCACAGTCTCCCCCACCCCCACCTCACACCCCCAGCAATAGCATCACAGGTATATCGCAGTCACACATAAAGCCACAGAGTCCCAGCACAATCACACACAGGATGCTACAGCCACACACAAAGTCCCAGAAGTTACACACACACGTGCACACATGCACACGCACAGGCAGGTGCAAAGGGGCACAGAAACAGAAAACCACGGGAAGTCCCAGGTACCTTCACATATACAAGCACAAGAAAGTCTCAGAGACTTGGAAGCAAGTAACATTCCCACAGTTACACAGAGAACCACACAGTGAAAGAACAGTCACAGAGGACCCCGGCTAACACGTGCCCAACCCAGGTAAATTAAGTCCAGGGTCAGCTCAGCTCTCCTGGCGTTCCCCATCTGGAGGGGAAGACAGAGCAAAAACCTGCCCTTATGTGGCAAGGGATGGACGTGTCAGCTGCTATGGCTGACTGACAGGGAGCCCTGACACTCAGCAGCTGTGAAGGACTCAGGAATAATGCAGCCCCAGAGGTTGTGGACGCACCTTGACAACACAGCGGCCAGGTATTAAAATCATGCATGGGACATGCTTTATAAACTATAACAGGGGAACGATGTCAGTTACTATTATTGCTCCAGAGAGTCAAGGGTACACCCAAGGTCTCAGGAGGGAGGGTCCCAGGCTCACTATGAGCCACAAGGGGTCTCTCTCTTACTCTTCACACAGGCACACAAAGCCCCAGAGGGTCCCAGCTGCTCACATGGAAGCCCAGGCACAGACAACAGTGTCAGACACACACAGGAACTTTCACACAAAGACGGAATCAGAAATAGATTAAAGGTACAACCCCAGAAGGATTCAGGCATACTCACCGAGCCCCAGACACACAAAAATGTCACACATGGACACACACAAGTGACTTACATTTGCACACAGAGCTAACAGGTTCAGAGCACACACAGAGGCAGAGGGTCATAGCGACAAACAAAGAGCCCCGACACATGCGCACACACTACAAAGTCACAACTGAACACACAGGCAACTTACAGTGACACCTGGAACCACAGATGGTATCCGAGATAAATTCTCACACGCACACAGCCAAGGAGGATCACAGCTGTCTGCACATGAGGAGACTTAGACACATGTACACACACTCCAAAGTCACAATCGGACACGCACAAGTCTGACGGGATGAGATACACCGCACACACACAACAACCACGGAAGGTCACAGCCACACACACAGAGCCCCAGACACACACCACAGTCACAATCAGACACACGCAGGGAGCTTACAGCAACACATGGAGCCACAGATGGAATGCGAGGGAAATCGCACACACACACACACACACACACAGAGCCAAAGAGGATCGCAGCTGCCTGCGCACTAGCAACACAGACACGCATACACACTTCCAAGACACCTACAACGGACAATCTAAAATACTCTGGGCCCAGACAGGGAGTAGGTCAATTCCGTGCCCACCCCCCAAGAAGATCTAAGGCACGCGGTCGGCCGGCAACGCAGAAGCCCTCATCCGAGCAGCCCCGGGACCCGCGACAGACCAGAACGGCGGGAGGGGGCCCCGACCCGGAGAGGCTGCTCCCGGGCCTGGGAGCCCGGCCGGCGGGAGCTCGTCTGCGCCCTGCCTCGATCGCAGGCCCGAAGACCCGGGTCAGCCTCGCGCCCACCCCTCGCCTCCCAGGCAGCGGCGAAGGAGGCCCGGGGCGCTCCCGGCAGGCCGCGGTCCCCCCGGGATGAGCCCGGGACCCCCAGCCAAAGCCCCGCCAAGCCGACGAACCCGCCCCGGGGGCCTCCGCGCCAGCAGCGCCCACCCCCGAGTGCACCCTGGGCCCCCAGTGCCCCCGTCCCCTCCCCCCGGTGCACCAGCTCCCGGCCCTCGGCTGCGGCCGCGTCACCCCGAGCCGAGCTCGCGGAGGCCCCCTCACCCCGGGCGGCCCGCGGACCTCCTCCCGCCCCCGCCGCGGTCCTTACTCGAACATGGATGCGGCGCGGCGGGCGCGCCCAACCGCAGGGCAGGGCCGGGCGCGGCTGAGCGGGGCTGGGCTGCGCTGGGCGTCCCCGCGGGGCAGCCGCCTCGCCTCCTTCGGCCGCCGCCCCCACCCGACCCGGCCGCCCGCCCGCCGCCCGCAGCCCGCACAAAAGGCCGGGGCCGCCGGAGGCCGCCGCAGCGTCAGCGCCCCCTTCCTGGCCCCGCCCCGTCGCGTCACGGCCCCGCCCCCCACCCGCCGGCGAAGGGGAGGGACCGGCCCAGGCTGGGCGGCGGGGCCTAGACCGAGAGAGCCAGATACCGCGAGGGAGAGAAAGGGACCGGAGGGGAGGGCGAGAGGGAGACCCACGGGGGGCTGGCCAAGGCGAGGGACGGACGGCGGGGTCAGAGCCAGGCCCCGGGGAGGGAGACGCAGGAGGGGGAGTTAGGGCTGGAGGGACGGCGCGCAGGGGCAGGAAGAGCGACACAGAGATGGAGAGGGGCGGCTGGCACGCCAGAGCGCGGAGAGAGCGAGAGAGAGGAAGAGAAATAGAGGCGAGAGGAGAGAGAGAAATGGGCCGGAGAGGAGGAAAGACAGAAAGAGAAAAACACTGACTTGGCTAAAACACAACACCGCCATGGCAGCTAGAAGCTTGGGCACAGGCCTGACCCGCTCCCCTGGTACCCGGAAAGGGGTCCTGGGCTCCAATGAGGCCCCAGGCTGGGCGCCCTTCGCACCCCCAACCTCCACCCGGGGCGGAACCTGAGAGGTGGGGCGGAGTTGTGGGTGGGATGGAGATTCGGGGAAACGGAGGTGTAGGGGCTGTGCGGGGGGTGGGGGGGAGGGAACCAAAGCTGGCGGGAAGGGGGTGGGGCCCTAGGCCGCCTCAGTCTCCCCGCCTCTGAGCATCCGCTGTCGGCCCCCGGCGGGCCCAGCGCCTTTGTCTCTGCGGACCCCTCTCGGTCCCAGCCGGTGTTAGGCAGCCCAAGTTAGAATCCAACCTCCCTGGCGCTTATCTGACGTCGAGCAAGTCACCCCAGTCCTGGGGATCCCACTAACTCTGAGGCCAGGGCTTTCCCACAGGACAGTCGGGGGTGAAGGTGAGGGGACTCCCCTTTTTACAGAAGGGGAAGCCCGGCCTCCAAAGATGGGAAGTGACTCGCCGAGGCCACTGTTTTTGGACACAACCCTTCTCTGACGCTGTAACCTGCGCTTATCTCTGCAGGGGCTGCCTGAGTCTATCGATGTCCTGGACTCCTTGTCCGAGAACACACACGTGGGGGGCCCACCTCACAGCTCCCGGCCACAGGCGCGCCAGCACAGAGACTTTCTCCCCACTCCTCTTCAGGACAGGCTGTTCCTAGCTCTTGAAAAAATTTCCATTCTCACGGCTCTCCCACCCTACACCCACCCCCTCCAAAAAACCCCACTGTTTTCTCCATTTCGGTGGATGGTGGGCCCCAAACTTCAGCCCTTCTTGACTCCTCTCTTTCCCTCACATGCACATCCAATCTCAGCAGACCCTGTGGGCTCCAGCTACAAAATCTACCCGGAATTTAAACTCTGCTCCCCCACTGCCCCCACCCTGGCCCAGCCTCCATCCTCTCCCTCCAGGACCATCACACAGCCTCCTCCCTGGTCTCCTTGCTCCCGTCCCACCCCCTACAGTCTGCTGCCCACACACAGCCAGAGGGAGCCTGTGAATGGGTGTCAGTTCAGGGCCTTCGGGCGCCCCCTCAGTCCAGCTAAAAGCAAAGTCCTCCCCTTGTTGCCTAAGACTACACTCTTACTTCTCTGGCTCCCCATTGCTCACAGCCTCTAGCTACCCAGCCTCCCTGCTGTTCCTCTAACTCCCCAGCGTTTCTGCCTCCAGGCCTTTGCACTTGCTTACCCTCTGCTGCGAAACTCTTCCCCCAGTTCTTCCCGTGACTGCCTCTAATGGTCAGATCTCAGGGTCAGATCTCAGCCAGGCCTTCCTTCCACCACCTCCCTCTGTTTCACTGTTCTCTTTTTTTGTATTTCCCTTTGCCTGTTTCTTCTTTTGAAATACTTTAAAATTTTTAATTAGGGAATATTTATTTCAAACAGGAAAAATACAGGAGTCATCTTGGTCCCCACCAAGCATATATGATATCAATAGATGTGGACATTTTGCCATTTTTGCTTCAGATCCTTTTTCTTTTTTTTAAAGAAATAAATGATTACAGTTACAGCCAAAGGCCCAATTCCCCATCCCTCCTTTTTTCTGTTCCTGTGCCCCAAGGTACCCATTGCCCTGCAGTTGGTGTGTGTTCTTTCTGTGAATTTTTCTATCCTTTTTCTGCATCAAGATGCATCCACTAACAATATACCCTATTTTTCACTGTCTTTTAAAAAGATACACAATTAGGCTCCAACTGTATCATTTTGCAACCTGCTTTTCTCCATCATCGTGGTTTCTGAGACTTCCACATTGACACACAGAGCCCTACTTCGTAAACTTTAAATCTTATCGAGTATTCAGTGTTGAAAGAAACAACAATGGACATTTCTATTCAAGGCCAATGTAGTTCTTTCCTCCTATAGCCTTGAACCTCCCTGTTCCTGTCTCCTTGTGCCAGAGGTAGTGTTTCTTTGCAGAAGCTTTGTTTAAACTTTTCCCCCCATGAATTGCAACAGGAAATACCTTATACATTGGTCTCCAAGTACACACTTAAAAATACAGTGGGCCTTCCATATTTGCAAGTCCCACATCTGTGGATTCAACCAATCAAGGATCGAAAAAAAAATTTTGTTTTTAATTCCGGGAGGGGTACACTTGAAACTAACACAACGTCGTGAATTAACTACACTTCAATTTTTAAAAATTGGTACATAATATATTAGTTTCAGGTGTACAAAATAATAATTTAATATTTGTATAAAAATTGGGGGATGGGAGGGATAAATTAGGAGTTGGGATTAATACTATATATAAAATAAACAGCAAGGACCTACTGTATACGACAGGGAACAATATTCAATATCTTGTAATAACCTGTAATGGAAAAGAATCTGAAAAAGAATAGATATATATGTGTATGTACAACTAAATCACTTTGCCGTACACCTGTAACTAATACAACATTGTAAGTCAACTATATTTCAATGAAAAAAAAAAAATTCCAGAAAGCAAAGCTTGAATTTGCTGGCTGGCAACTATTTACTTAGCATTTACATTGTATTTACAACTATTTACATAGCATTTACACTGCATTAGGTTTTATAAGTAATCTAGAGGTAATTTAAAGTATACAGGAGAATGTGAGTAGGTAATATGCAAATACTACACCATTTTATATAAGAGATTTTAGCATCCGCGGAGTTTGGTATTTGCGGGGGTCTTGGAATACCCCCATGGATACCAAGGGACAGCTGTATATGTAATATCACGAAATTTGTAGGAAACCACACTTGTTCATTGCCTCGCACATGGTGTTATTTTCTTCTGTTTTATACACTATGTTATTTTCAATTCTTTCCTGATTTTATATGGAAACAAGTGCTGATTGCAGTGTACTACATTGGCTTTGTGGCCCTTAAATGGGTCATGACCCACAGTTTGAAAAACACCCGGTGGATCAAAAGAGAATATTTGCCTCTGGTCTTAGTAAGCAGCGTTCAGCTGAGCTCAGTTGGTTATCCAAACACATGTTCCCGGTTTTGATTTTTATCTGCATCTGTTTCACAGTTTCCAGTCAGGCTCAGTTTCCAGTCAGGCCCCTGTGGGGCTAAGGCCACATTCCAACTGACCTTCAGCCCCCCACGGGGACAGTGCCAGCCACAGGGAACCCACCTTGCGGGTCCCCAGAGAGACAACCCCTTTCTCATCCCACCGCCTAGGTCTGACCTGTCCTGGGACGAGCTCTCCAGGCCTGGGGTCCTCGGCAGCTGCAGGCGCTGGGGAGGTGGGGTGCAGGGGGGTGACTCCCCATCGCTGGCTGGAGTTATCTGAATAGTGGGCACCTCCGGGAGCCTCCAGAGCTTAGGGGCCAGGCCCTGGGCCCTGCCACCCTGTGCCTGCTGGCTCGGCCACTCGGCTGGGGGGACAGGTGAGTCCGGGGTCAGCAGGGGTGTGCAAGGCACCAGGGGCAGGAACTCAGCCATGCGGAGGGCTCTGCCTGCCCAGTTGGGGCTCTTGGTCTCTGGGGGAGAAAGAAGAGGTGAAGAGGTGAACGGGAGAGTTGCCATGCAAACCCTGCCCCTCACCACGTCCCCCCTGCTTCTCCACTGAGAAGAGGGGTGGCCTGAGCTTCAGAGCACAGTGTGGGGGTCAGAGAGGTCTGGGTGGGATTCCCACTTCTGCCAACATCCTCCTTCATGACCCTGAGCCTCTTCTGGAAACTGGAGGTCCTGATGGCGGCATCCTAGGGAACTCTGACAAGTGGAGGGCCCGTCCCAAGGCCCAGCACACAAGAAGTGGGCAGTGAACTCTATTCATGCCCCTGGACTGGGGTTTCTTTTTTCTGAGAATTCACCAAGGCTGGCCACCCCAGCTCCCTTTCCCACACACAGGGCTGGGAAGGAGCCAGGCCTGAGTGGACGCCGGAGGCCTTGGGCCTGAGTAACGGCTGATCAAGCGGAGAAGAGAGGCAGAAACCAGGATTTCCCTTCCCTGTTTGCTCAGCAATTGCCCCTCCCAAGACAAACAAAGGGAGGGAACCAGGCCAGTTCCTGCGGTTGTGATTGTAATCCTGGACTCTGCACGGGTCTGGGGAGATGAGATTCGTGTCTGTCTGTCCTCCCAGCAGAATGTGGCAAGGACTTCTTGGCACTCAGCTGCTGGGGGAATAGGGAAGAAGGACCTATGGGACCCAGAGAGGGTTTCCTCTGGTTTGGGAAGACCCTGACCCTTTCAGGCCAGGCCTGGACCCCAGAGTCCTTCCCAGACACCCCAACCGCCTACCTTGTGGCTTCCACCTTCTTCTGTCCTCACAGGGTTTGCTCTGACTTCCAGGGTAAGAGCAGGTGACCAGGCCCTTTTCTCCCCCCAGGAGTCCTTGGCTGGGCCAGAGAGTCACAACCTTGTCAGGCGGGATAGCGTGTCCGGCTGGAGTCATGTTCCCCTCTGGCCAGCTGTTCCTGGGAGAAAGGGCAGAGTGGGGGTGGGGGCATTCATACCTCAGGGGAGGCCCTTCCCTCCTGACTGCCTGGTGGGGGAAGGGGCTGTCCTCACCCGAGGCCTCCATCCCTCCTGTTGGCAGCAGCCAGCCCCACCTTTGTCCCCACTTCTCCCCCAGAGCTGCTCCTCCAAGCCCAGACGTCACCCCCAGGTGGCCAGGTCCGAGACTCTTTCCGGTTCCTCATCTTCCCATCCTGCTCTGAGAGGCCGGAACCTGGGAGACCCCTCTTCCTTTGGGTGGGTTCTCTTGGCACTCAAGGGCACCCCACTGACAGGTCCATTTCTCTTTTGTGCACGGCTCTGTCTTCTCCACCTGATCTGTAAAAGCTGGTATTCCCCGTGGCTTAGCTATTTTCCAATTTTTTTGAAAAATTATTTATTTATTTAGTTAGTTAGTTACTTAGTTGTGCTGGGTCTTAGTTGCAGCAGGCAGTCTCCTTAGTTGCAGCTTGCGGGCTCCTTAGTTGTGGCAGGTGGGCTCCTGAGTTGTAGCAAGAAAACTCTTTGCTGCAGCATGTATGTGGGATCTAGTTCCCTAACCAGGAATCAAATCCGGGCCCCCTGCACTGGGAGCTCAGAGTCTTATCCACTGTGTCATCAGGGCAGTTCCTCTTTTCCAATTTTATAACATGATAATTGACATATGCTAAAGGATATCTGTATGCTAGTTGTGAGTTACCAAGTTTAAGAGTAAAATGAACCGCGTAACCCCCCACACCCAGTTTGAGAGCCAGCACATCACTGTGAGTCCCCTGTGACTACCTTATCCCACCCCACCTCCCTTCCAGAAGTCTCCATCAGCCCTCATTTGTCAGTTATCATTCCCTCACATCTTGTAATAGTTTTTTTAAAATCAGATTGGTATGCGTTCCTAATCATTATAATTTTTAACTTTACTTGCTTTTGAGCTTTATAAAATGGAATCATTCCACGTCATCTTCTGTGACTGGCTTTTCTCACTCTACTTTACTTCCAAGATTCATCCTTAGGGGCGCAGGTAGTTACACCTCATCTATTTTTGCTGCTGCACAATATTCCTCTGTGAAATTAACACCACAGTTTATTTATCCATTTCTCTTGCCCATAGACCCTGGGTTGTTTCCGGCTCTCTGCTCTCATGAGCAGCGGAGCTGCCCTGAGTGTTCCCGGACGTACTTCCTAGGTAACTCCTGGGTTAGCCAGCGTCCCCTTGACTGACGGGTCATCTGTGCCTCACCTGTGCAGCTCTGTCTCCAAGTGCCCAGGCTGGTTCTGTGGATGTGCCTAACTCCGAGTCTATAAGCTATTGCCTCAATTACTTTATCTTTAAAGTAAGTCGATATCTGGTGAAGCAAGTCTTTTTATCTTGTTCCTCTTCTACCAACGTCCACTTGTCAAGTTCCCAGGCGGAAAAATCAACAATGGGAGTTTAATTGTTGCCTTCTAACCAACAATTGCCATCTTTACAATCCTGAGTTTTCCAAAATGTCCACATGGGGTCACACTCCATGTATTTGGGTGTGTTTTAATGTCCCTTTCTGAGTGTTTAGGTTTTTTTTTTAAGTCGTGGCAAAATACACATCACATAAAAGTTACTGTCTTAACCTTTTTTAAATCTACGGTGCAGTAGCATTAAATTCATTCACCGTTGTTCTGCAACCACCACCACCATGTGCTGTTACTTTTGAAAAGCAATGTTTCTTGTAAAGTTCTTTCATATCTTTTCTTAGATTTTTTTCCCCATGCGGTATTTTATGTTTTCAAAAGGCTTTTTGTGACAGATAATACACACAGGAAATGGCATAAGGACTTCCCTGGTGGCCCGCGCACCGCAACCAAGAGCAGCCCCCGCTCGCCACAACTACAGAAAGCCCGTGCGCAGCAACGAAGACCCAATGCAGCCAATCAATCAATAAATATAGAAATGGCATAAAATGTAAATAGTGTAATATGTAATTATAAAAGGAACTTCCATAGACCCACCATCCAAGTCAAGAAAAAGCGTTGCTCCCCACCCCCACCCCCTGCTCTCTGCCAGATGCGCCCAAGGGCTTCCCAACCAAACCCTCACCCCGCCCCCCCGCCCCCGCCAAAGACAAGACTGCTATGTTAATCCCTTCCTTTGCTTTTCTTTAGTGTTTTGCTACCTGAGCACATATTCCCCAACACCTGAGATTAGTTTTGCCGGCTTCTGAACTTCATATAAATAGAGTAACACACTTTGAAGCCTTTTGTATTTGGCTTTTCTTCGTTAACATTCTGTTTGTGAATCATCCACTCTGTGGCGTGTTGCTAAAATACGGATGAAATAAATTGTAGCTAAATACCACTATGTAGTTTTTTTTTTTAAGAAATGTTTTATTTATTTATTTATTTATTTATTTATCTTTGGCTGTGTTGAGTCTTCGTTGCTGCACGTGGGCTTTTCTCTAGTTGTGGTGAGCAGGGGCTACTCTTTGTTGCGGTGCACGGGCTACTCATTGCAGTGGCTTCTCCTGTTGTGGAGCATGGGCTGTAGGCAGATGGGCTCAGTAGTGGTGGCACGTGGGCTCAGTAGTTGTGGCTCGCCGGCTCTAGAGCACAGGCTCAGTAGTTGTGGTGCACAGGCTTAGTTGCTCCACAGCATGTGGGATCTTCCCAGACCAGGGATTGAACCCAAGTCTCCTGCATTGGCAGCTGGATTCTTAACCACTGCACCACCAGGGAAGTCCCCACTATGTACTTATTGACAATATTGATGGATATTTGAGGGCTTCTGTTTGGACTGTTAAAAACAGTGCTGCCACGTACGTTCTTTTATATGTCTTTGCGTTCCTCTCTGTCACACATCAAGTGTCCATCTATCTATCCATCCATCCACCAATCCATGGGTGTTTCAGAGCTTCGTTTGTCTATCCCTGTGCAAAAACCATGCTATCCTAATTATACATACCTAATTACTATGTGTAAAAACACATATATAAAGACATATATATTATATACTTATATACACATGTATTATATATATGTGTATATATATATGTAGTTTTATAACTAGTCTTGACATCTGGGATGGAAAGTCTCCCCACTTTGCTCTTCTTTAGGAGTCTCTTGGCTTTTCATGTTAGACGCTTTCCTCACATGATCCTTGGTTCATACTTAGAAGTGGGGCCCAGCCTGTGGTTTAACAACCAAGGGGACAGTGGAAGACAGAAATAAGAAAATATTCTGCAGAAAAATATCGAGAGTTCTATTTAGGACAATTTGTTGGCGGTGCCTGTGCGAGCTCCAGATGAAGAGGTCCAGTGGGCAGCTGCAAACAGACATCAGGGCTGGTCCTGGGAGTCCCCAGCATGTTGATGGGACCACCCACCCCAGATGCCTGGCGTCAAGAAGTCCCTCCCCTCCCCTGGCGCATCTTTCCCCAGAACCCACCCTTCTCCTCCTGCACAAGATTACTGTCCTCAGGAAACATTGAGCTTGACTCAGATTCTCTCTTAGGGGTTGAGTGATGTGGGGGACCTGGGCTTCCAGCCAGTGTTGTCTTCACCTTCTCTGATCTTGGCTCTTGCAGACAGATCTCTGAGTGAAGTTCATGGCTGGCATCAGGACTATGGACAAACGGAAACTCTTCAGCACCTAATGTCCTTGGAAACACAGGAAGGGCTAGTGTGCAGAAATGAAATCTCAAACAAAGTTGGGCTAACCTAAGAAAGCCCCACGTGAGGATTCCACGTGAAGGTCCCTGTGTTTCCCCATCGGAAGATCTCTGTGGGTTGAAAACCACCTGCCTCTTATTCCATTATTTCTGCCTTCCCCTCATTCAGGAGAGTAGCTGGGTCATGAAACTCCCACTGGAGTCCTCCCAGCTGGGGTGGGGTGGTGAGTTGTAGGGGTCCATATTGTGTGCCATTTCTGTGGCAATTTTCCACGTGGAGAGTTGAGGCACAGGTAGAGTCTGTGCTACTTCCATCCTCCACTCCTGTGTGGGCACACAAGAGAGTGTGCGCTTGTGTATTTCTGACAAATAATAAGCAATAATGTGATACTTGTGCTTCCCAGATACTTCAAGATTTCCCTACTGTTAGATATCAGTTTCCAATGAACTGTGACTTCTGCTTTCTTCTCTGAATGTATCCACGTGGGTCTGGTAAGTTTTGACATCTTACCAAGTCTCACCCACACTCTCTGTAGATGGAAGATTTCTTCCCCAAAGTGTGTCTGATTTTAACAAATCCTTCCCACACCCTCCACTCTGGAAAGTCCCAAATTGCCTGGTGTCCTCCCCTTCAATTCTTTGTTTGCATATTGAGAGTTCTGCCTTTGGGCTAGACTGAGCTCCATTTCTACAAAACAGGTACTAACTGACTGTCTGTGGGGCGAGCAGGACAGTCCCTCCCAGCCACCCTCTGCCTTGACCTCCCCCACCGTATCATTGGGGCACCTGTTTCTCTTGAACTTCCGCTTTGTCTCTTCACCATCTTGGGTCAGAGCAAAGACACCCAGTCCAAGATCATTTCCTGCCCTTAAACTTGGGGTTATCTGTGGGCCAAGCTTTGTGCAGTTGATTTCTTGCCAAGTTCCCAAGGAATCAGCACCTTGACAAGGACAAGGTAGGAGAGATGAAGATGGATTTTTTTATATTTTAGCAACTGGAGCATTAAGGACTGGGCCTCCCAAGGGTTTCTTTCTTCTCCTCAGCTTCCTTCCTAGCACGTATTTTTCTCTCCTGCCTTCTAATTTTATATATTTTATTCTCAACCTAAAAACTAGAAGGAGGGACCCAAGCCATAGTCTAAGAAAGAATGGTCTGTTCTGGACTTCCCTGGTGGCGCAGTGGTTAAGAATCTGCCTGCCAGTGCAGGGGACACGGGAAGATCCCACATGCTGCGAAGCAACTAAGCCAGTGCGCCCCAACTACTGAGCCTGCGCTCTAGAGCCTGCTGAACTACAACTACTGAGCCCGAGCGCCACAACTACTGAAGCCTGCATGCCTGGAGCTCGTGCTCCGGAACGAAACAAGCCACCGCAATGAGAAGCCCGCGCAGCTCAATAAAGAGTAGCCCCTGCTCACCGCAACTAGAGAAAGCCTGTGCACAGCAACAAAGACCCAACTCAGCCAAAGTTAAATAAATAAATAAATTTATATGTTTAAAAAAAAGCATGGCCTGTTCTAAAACCTAATTGCATTTTTTCTGACCATTTGAGTCCATTTCTGTAAAGATTTCTCAGGACCAAATATAACATTTTCTGTAGAAAATAACTGTTTTGGACATAGAAGGCAAACTAATGGTTATCAATGCATGCTTGCTTGCAAAGAGACCAAAGAGGGGAGGAAATGGAAAGATTTCGTTTTGCTCCACTGTCAGGCCTGTGAGGAGGGAGCCCTCCAAACAGGGCAGGTTTCACATGGCTAAACTTTTTTTTTCTGTTTACATATTGGGATGATGCATATTTTTTGCTTAAAAAAGAAAAACACTTTAAAATTTTAAGCATGGCTAATTTTAATAGGGGAGGGGAGGAGGGATAAACTAGGAACTTGGAATTAACAGATACACACTACTGTATGTAAAATAGATAAACAACTGGGACCTACTGCATAGCACAGGGAACTGTATTCAATATCTTGTAATAACCTATAATGGGAAAGAATCTGAAAAAGAATTCATATATATATATATAGAAATAAATCACTTTGCTGTACACCTGAAACATTGTAAATCAACTATACTTCAATTTTTAAAAATAAATAAGTAAATAAAAAATAATTGTTTTTAAAAAAATAATAATTATTTTGTAGGGCTCTATAAGGCCCAGTGGACCTTCCATTCTGTATTTCACCTGGACTGGGAAATCTTCAAGGAAACATAGATATCGGAGGCTTCTTTTCAGCAGCGATGGTGGAGGGCCTTTTGATAAACTGCAATGATTTTCTAGCTGTCTCCCTTCGCACTGACACACATACAGTTGGCTGCTTTTCTAGAAAGTGGGAATTTAGCCACAGAAAGACATGGCCCTTGTGGTCAGTGAGCTTACAACCCCCATCTGTGAAGTGTGAAAAATGTTATGACCCACCCCCAAGGGTTTTTGAGAGAATCTAATGAGATAAGTGAAACGCTTTGCCCAGGCTTAAGCCCACAGTAAGTGCCCCGTCACTGTTTTAGCTATCGTGATATGTTCAGGGTGGGGGTGGGGGTGGGAGGTGTTTGGGTTTTTTTATTTATTTGTTTTATTTTTTTGACCACATGGCATGTGGGATCTTAGTTCCCTGACCAGGGGACAAACTCCCACATCCTGCATTGGAAGCGCAGAGTCTTGACCACTGGACCTCCAGGGAAGTCCCCCCCAGGGGGTGGGTGTCTGAATGAGCATGTAAGGATCAGAATTTCAACAACCACATTATACAAGATGCTGGAAACCAGATGCCGGGGAAACAGAGCTGAGAAGAAGTATAAGAATCCTAGAATATTCTCTTGTCATGTCCCCACATTGGTTCTGCTGCGCTCTGGGTGTTTTTTCACATCACGTATTAGGCAGATCTTAATCTTTGCTTGCAAAGAGACCCGAGAGGGGAGGAACTGGAAAGATTTCGTTTTGCTGCACTCTCAGGCCTATGAGGAAGGGAGGCCTCCAAACAGGGCAGGTTTCATATGGCTAAATTTTTTTCCTGTTTATGTAACAGGATGATGCATGTTTGTTGCTTTAAAAAAAACCACTTTAAAATTTTCAGCATGGCTAGTTTTAATAGGAAACAACTGGCCTCACCCCTGCAAGCCTGAGAAAGGGAAGGGCAGCAGTAGGGGAACTGGCCACCCAAGCAGCTGCTTAAGAACTAGACGTCTCTGCACCGAGGTAGGTGGGCTCACAGATACACGCCAATAAGCCTGCTGGGGCCACATCAAGTCTTGTGTACTAAGCAAACACTACCTGTTCTCAGAGATGGAGGAAAGCTTAGTCTGGCTTGGGAAGGCCTGCATGCAAAACACCTTAAAAATTTCAATTTATGTGTTGTGCACATTACAAACAAATATAAAGGAGTATTCATAAGGTTACATTTTAAATGACATCTGTCTGACCTTCCTGGGGCTGCCGTAACACAGTACCATGAACTTGCTGGCTTATAACAACAGAGATGTATTATCTTGGACTTCTAGAGTCTGGAAGTCCAAAGTGACGGCAGGGCTGCGCTCTCCCCAGAGGCTAAGGGGAGAATCCCTCCTTGCCCCTTCCAGTTTCGGTAGCTCCAGGTGGTCCTTGGCTTGGAGCTGCATAACCACAGTCTCTACCTCCATCTTCACGTGGACTCCTGCCTGTGTGTCTCTTATGAGGACACTTGTCATTGAATTAGGTCCCACCCACATGATCCAAGATGATCTCCTCTCAAGATCCTTAAATACATCTGCAAAGACCCTTTCTCCAAACAAGGTCACATTCACAGGGTCTGAGGGTTAGGCTGTGGACATATCTTTTGGGGGGGACCACCATTCAACCCACGACATCACTCAAGAGAAAAGACTGTAAATATCCACTAAAAGATATGTAGAAGAATGATAATGGCAGCTTTAGTCATGGTAGCCCAAAACCTGAAACCACCCAAATGTCCATCAACAAGAGAATGATTAAATACATTGTGATAGAGTCATACAATGGAATACTCTATGGGAATGAAAATGAGCCATCACCACCAGCATCAGCATGCATGTATTTCCATTAATATGAAGTTCAAGAACAGGTGAAACTAATCCATGGTGCTAGTGGTCAAAATAGTGCTGACCTCTGGGGGTAATGACTGGGAAGGCACGAAGGTGCTTCCTTTTTTAAAATTTATTTATTTATTTATTTATTTATTTTTATTTACTGGCTGCGTTAGTCCTCATTGCTGTGCGGGCTTTCTCTAGCTGTGGTGAGCTGGGGCTACTCTTTGCTGCGGTGCTCGGGCTTCTCAGTGCAGTGCCTTCTCTTGTTGCAGAGTACGGGCTCTAGGCACGCAGACTTCAGTAGTTGTGGCACATGGGCTCAGTAGTTGTGGCCCAAGGGCTCTAGAGCACAGGCTCAGTAGTTGTGGCACACGGACTTAGTTGCTCCGCGACATGTGGGATCTTCCCCGGACCAGGGATCGAACCTGTGTCCCCTGCATTGGCAGGCGGATTCTTAACCACTGCACAACCAGGGAAGTCCCACGAAGGTGCTTCTGGTGCTGGAAGTAGTCTATATTATCATATGCATGGTGATGGTATGCATGTGAAAAATCACTTATGATTTACACACATTACTGTATGCATGTTTACCTCAATAAAGAGTTTAAAAAATAAAAATTTAATAAGTTGCAATATATCATCAACATTAAAACTATTTTAAAAGCTTTGCTGAAGCATAATTGATGTATGAGAAACTGCGCAGATTTAAGCATACAATTTGAGGATACTGACATATGTATATAATCCTGCAACCATCACCACAACCAAGCTGACCAACATATATATCACCCTCTAAAGTTTCCTCCCCCCTCACATTCTCTCCATCCCCACAACATTAACATTTTTATGTTTAAAATTTTCATAAATAAAATGACTGCTGAATGCCTTCTTTCAGGAATTACGCCAAACCAGCAAGGAGAACTTGGAAGCATACACACACACTCCACTTCTGGCATAACTAGGGGGTCTCTGAAAGACCAGACCATGGCCTGGGAGGAAGGGCTGCCAATACAAGGAAAGCCAAATGGATCTAGTGAGAAACCAAGGGAGAGCACCCACAGTTATGGTGTCAGGCTGAGCCCACCAAGCACAAGAGGCTCATCTGACTGGAACAGGAAGAGTGGGATTACAGTCTGGAAGCTGGACCTTTCCTGGAACTGCCTGGCCTTGAGGTCGGGGACAGGAAGCCGCCTGTAGGGGAAGTTATAAGGTATGTTGTAAGGGCTTTCCTAATGCCACTCCTGACTGGCTGGGGCAAAGACAAGTTAAACAGCTCACACATGTATGCAGCCCTGTGAGTGAGGAACTTCACTGGAAGCCAGGGAGATTTCCTGCTAGGCAGAAACAGAAGCCTCCCGGCTCCAACCCCCGCCCCCCCCCCCCCCCCCCCCCCCGCCCCACACACACTCCCCTCTTCAGTCAGTCAGCATGAAGAGAGCTGCCCTCACTCATGCATCTAGAAGAGGAGTACAGAGCTGATGAATTTAGGAGTAGAGACCTGATGTCTGCAACTTTCCTTTTTTTAAACTGAAGTATAGTTGATTTACATTGTTGGGTTAGATTCTGGTGCACAGTACAGTGATTCAGTTATATACATATACACACACACATACACTTATATATATTCTTTTTCAGATTGTTTACCATCATAGGTTATTATAAGATATTAAATATATTTCCCTGTGCTATACAGTAGGTCCTTGTTGTTTATACATATATTTTTTCATTTAATTTTTGTTTTATATTGGGGTATAGTTGATTTACAATGTCGTGACTATTTTATACATAGCAGTGTGTCTATTATTTACTCCCAAACTCCTAGTTTATCCCTCCCTGCAACTTATTTTCAATGCATAAAAAATCAGCTGAACTAAGTAGAGTGAAATGTTAATGGCAGAACCTAGGTGGCAAATACAGGTGTTCACTGTATAGCTCCTTCAACTTCCCTGTATGTTTGAGATTTCTCATTAAACGGTTGGAGAAAGAAGGATACACACAGCAGTGGAACAAAGTTATCGGAAGAAAAAAGGAGAAAAGCAAGAGTAAAACAGTTTCGAATGAATTGAATACTTAAGTGAAAAGTGCTGCTGGACTAGGAAGAGAGAATTTTTATTGTATATAAATTATTTTTCAATAATATTGAGTAAAAAGCAAAAAAGATATCAGGATATGCAAATTATTAAGCAACATGGAACTAGGTCGGAAGAGCTAAGAGATGAAAATGATTGCCTATGGGAAGTGGCTGGAGGTCAGGGAATGGCTGTTTATGCATCTTTTAACATTACATGATGTTTAAATGTTAAATATATGGCTTTTAATGCCACATTGTATATTTATATACACACACATACATATATACACACATATATGGATATACACACATGCTGGATGTAGAGTTTGAAAGGCCCGTGAAAATATAGTGCTTAATTTTCAAGCACTTATTTTGAGAAGATTAGGACTATGACAATTCATTTCACAGTGGATGACATCATCTCCTTTCTTTTCAGTCACTATCAAGTTCACACACCATCTCTAGATGGTCATGGTCTGCTACTGGGACTCATGAACTTCAGGGACTCAGTGAAACGCAGAGGAGAACTTGGAAATCCTTCCAGAAAGAAGTATGTATACTGGATTATACTTTCTTCATCGTGCTGTGAATATGCCAAATATATAAATCTTCAGGCCATGACACGCTGAGGGAGCGGGCTTGGGCCTTGAAGAAACAGGAAGTTTTGAATACCTGGGGGCAACATGAAGGAGGAAAATTAGGGCTCTTAGGGCCGTTTCACTTTCCTGGAACCCAACCCCAAATCGGCCTCAACTGAACCAGTCATAATACATTTTCTTCCCTGATGATCTGAGAATGGAGAAAGAAGGTTTTCCTTTCCTTTACACAGGGATGCAGTTCCTGAAGCCCTCCAGCCAGTTACCACCACCCTTCCCTCCAGCCTGCCTATTGCCAGTCCTGAGTGTCCACCGGTGGTAGCCTCTCCCCCACCGCCTCCTGGCCCTCATGAGGCCCCAAGTAGGGGACCAGGAGTGAACAGAAGGCCTACGGCACCGACACTGATTCTCAGTGCCAGCGACAGAGTGGGGCCGAGCCGGAACCATGTCCCTGGGCCATAGCACCACTCTGGACAGGTACTGCAGCCCTTGGATCGCCAGGTCTCCAGGAAGAAAGTGGGAGATGGTGGGAGGAGAGCAACGGGAGAAAGTCAACGGTAGCTTATGAGGGAGGCGTGGGCCTGGGCTGTGGGGCCTCAGAGCATGCTGATGGGGCAGAATCAGGGGTGAAGCCAGAGCACATCTTTTCACATCCTTCCTACACCTCAGGTATCTGCAGGAGGAGAGTTGTTTGGGGACCCAAGAGAGAGAAGGGTGTCTACCCCAGAGGAGTAAGGACACTTGACAGAAGAAAGGGGTAACAGGAAGGTCTTTATTGAAAGCATCAACATCTGGAGGCTCATTGAATTCTTCAAAGAAATTTACAGCATTTCGTTTGAGCAGTAAATATGTCCAGACTTTAACATCTTTTTCCTGGACCCTAGAGAGCACCAATAAGAGACCTGGCCATTGTTTGAGAAGATAAGACCAACTCCCTCCCATGGTGCTGGTGGTATTTCTACATACATCATTCTTCACGGCTCTTGGTTCAGAGGTTAGAACCACACCCCATCACCCCACCTGCAGACTCACAGCTGGATTAATCTTCTGCTTCTGCTTCTTCCCTTTCTCAGATTTAACGTCGCAAAGCCTCTCACTTCATTTGTGATTCATTCATGCCACAAATATCTTGTTGAAGTGCTGGGGATGCAATGAGAAATAAGTCCTTTGCACTGAGGAAACATGAGAATTTATTTACTCCACACCTGGTGAATCTTCTATCCAAAATGAGAAGTCATATAACTTCGTGGACATTAGGTAGTAGCAGATAAACCCAAAATTCCAGAACGACGAAACACACCCTCCACTTGGGGGAGGAGAATGGAGAAGGAAAAACAAACACATAATTTCCAGAAATGCTCCCAGACAGTGAGGAAAGAGAGGTCAGAAGTTGGATATTGCCACATCCTGGAATACACGTTTAGAAAATCAGAAAATTTAGGAAAGCAATTTCTTGTTCTAATTCTGCCTGACTCATCTTGCAAATTTCAGCATATCTGGTCATCTCTCTGTCACTCAGTTTTCCACTACTGTAGGGTTAACCTACTCTAACTTAACACAGATGGGTATTGTGAAAACAAAAGAAAGTATATAAAAGTGCATTGGACTGTAAAGCGCTATATAAATGGGGAAGTATAAATATTTTTAAAAGTTCATCCTAACACTGCCAGCTTCCTCTGTCCTCCAGGCACCTTCTTCTTTGAAGTTCAGCTCACAGGTTCCACCGCCAGCAGGGGAGTCTGCCCACGTTACCGCAGCAATAGTGGAGGGTGCTTCTTTGAGCAAACACTCTGCAGGGGAGAATCAACACATTTCCTGCTCTCCAGGAGTCCCCGGTGGAGATCAGGAGGCACCATCCAGGAGTATCTGGGAGCACCGATCCCGGAGTAGCATCACCAAGCACGGTTAGGGGTGGGATAGAATTTCTGTCTGAGGAGCCGGTGTTTGACCTGGGTCTTTGAAGCACTTTGGAAACAACACTGCCTCAGTGTTTCACATTTTCACGTTGCCCTGACTTCAATAGAACCTGTACGCCCCTGAGGTCTGGGGGTCTTCTGTTCCGGGAGATCCCCAAGGGTGGGGATGTCCTTCTCGGTTTCTGTACCCAGGTGGATTATAGCTTATGCACGGGGTTCTTACAGTGTGGAACGAGCTACACTTGCAGCGATTCTCAACCTTGACAACATATTAAAATCCTCAGTGGAGATTTTAACAATCCGTTATAATCCGAATTCCTGGGGTGGGGGGTGGCGGTACCCTTGCATCAAGGGATTTTTAAAGCTCCTGGGGTGATTCTAACATGCAGCCAAGTTTGAGAAGCACTGAGCTGGAGTGCCCCTCAAACATCAGTGTGAACACAAATTGCCTGGGGGAGGGAGGGTCTGACAAAATGCAGGTTTTGATTAAGCGGGTCTGAGTTTGCGGACAGATTCTGCTTTTCTATCAATTTCCGCGGTGGTACAGATGCTCCTAACTGTATCAAGGTGGCAGAAAGGAGCTGTGGTTCTTGCGCCCTCTGGTGGTCAGAACCTCCCTAGCAGCACCCTGCAGAGAAGAACGAATGTTGGAAACCTGCCTAATAGGTACAATTTCTGGAGTTTTTCTTTCTTTTTTCGTCTTCTTCTACTTCATTGACTAACGCCTCTAGCACAACGTTGCATGAAAGCATTGATAACAGACATCATTGTCTAGTACTTTAATATTGTTTTGTTTTGCTTTTAAAAGATTTATTTCATAATTTATTTTATTTTTGGCTGCATTGGGTCTTCGTTGTTGCGCACGGGCTTTCTCTAGTTGTGGAGAGCGGGGGCTACTCCTTATTGCGGTGCCCGGATTTCTTACTGCGGTGGCTTCTCCTGTTGTGCAGCACAGGCTCTAGGCGCGCGGGCTTCAGTAGTTGCAGCAGGTGGGTTCAGTAGTTGTGGCTCGCAGGCTCTAGAGCGCAGGCTCAGCAATTGCTCCGTAGTATGTGGGATATTCCCGGACCAGGGGTCAAACCCGTGTCCCCTGCATTGGCAGGCAGATTCTTAACCACTGCGCCACCAGGGAAGCCCCTTCTGGAGTTTTTCAGTTTCTTCCCCAGAGCTCCTCCACTGACAGCTTCATTTCAGCCTTGTAATAACCTGAACACAAACCTGCCTAAACTACTCACACTGGACTCCTGACTTACAAAACTATGAAGTAATAAATGAATATTGTTTCAGCTGCTAAATTTGTGGTACTATGTGAGCAGCAGTACAAAACGAATACAGAGAGTTTTATAGGCTTTACAATAACAGGCAAAATGAGAATCCCAAGCCCACAGGGTTGGTCTGGTGGCTCTGCACAATGTCTCTTTTCTAGTCCAGGCAAATGGATCCGTTTTTCACCTCCAACTCAATGGCAGAAGAGGCAGAAAGGATTGCTTCTCATCTATCAAGATTATACCTGCTGTCTTATTTCTTCATGACTTCACAGTTCTTTTCACCATATGATGTGTGTTGTCACTGACACTCATGAGAGCTCAAGGATGGGGCAGGGGGCTAGTTTGCTGTCTGTGGAAGATTGCATTTTTCAAAGATGAATCCCATCCCATGTGCCCTTCTTATGATATAAACTTATATCATAAACTTATGATAAGATCTTCAGGCTTCTCCATCAGGATATGGGGTCTAAGTTCCCTCCCCTTGAATCTAGCACACCTGAGACTATGGTGGGAGTGACACCAGGTGGCTTTCGAGGCTAAGTCATAAAAGGAGATATGCCTGCCTGGCTTGTTCTCTTAGGATTCTCATCCTTGGAACCCAGGCACCATGCTGTGAGGAAGCGCAAGCAGCCACCTAGAAGGACCCCCTGTAGATGTCCTGGCCACAGCCCCAGCTGAGAGCCAGCATGAATAGCAGACATATGAGTAAGAGAGCCTTCGGCAGGTTCCAATTCCCTGTCTTCAAGTCGCTCCAGACATGAGCTGCTCCCACTGAGCCCTATCCAAATTGCAGATCTGGGAGCAAAATAAATGTTGTTTTAAACCACTAAAATTTGAGGACTTCCCTGGTGGTCCAGTGGCTAAGAGTCTGTGCTCCCAATGCAGGGGGCCCAGGTTTGATCCTCTGTCAGGGAACTAGATCCCACATGCTGCAACTAAGAGTTCGCATGCTCCAACTAAAGATCCTGCATGTCGCAACTAAGACCTGGCACAGCCAAATAAATTAATAAGTAAATAAATAAATCACTAAACTTTAGCTTACTGTTATTCAGCAACAGGTGACTGAAACACCCTCAGGCTCTCTCCCGAGGACAATACACTGAATTTGACTGGATGTCAGGTTGGGGATGAGGGAACCTCTGGTTTTGGTTAATTACAAGTGAGTTACCTATTTTCCATTAGTTACTATTTGTAAAACACAGTCTTATTAGAAATAAAGTTCAGTGCTATTAGGAAATCAGTCCTAAAATTTTTTAGAAAGGTTGGCATTTTTATGACTTTTCTTCTTTGCCATTTAATTCATTTGAAAGGCTGTCTCTTTAAATAGCTCTCAAGAACAGTCTGGACCCAAAGGGAAGTATAGTTTTAGGTATTTTTCTGCAGGTACTTCTCCACCTGTGGGAGGCAGACTTCTACCCTACCTCCTGTTATTGGTGCCCTTGTGTAATCTCCTTCTTTGACTATGGGCCTGATTTCATGACTTGCTTACCAACAGAATATGTTGGTGATGGAATGGTTGGGTTACAAAAGATTGTGACTTCCGTCTTGCTAGCAGACTCTCCCAATGGCCCCCTTGGCTTGCACCCATTGATGATGCAAGCTGCTGGGGGGAAGAGGAGGACCCGAAGGCAACCTGTGGCTAATAACCAGTAAGGAACTGAGGCCATCCGTCCAACAGCCTGTGAGGGAAGACACGAACTTGGAAGTGTCTCCTTCCCAGTTGAGCCATAAGATGAGACACCAACCCGGGCTGGCACCTTGTCTGCAGCCTCGGGAGAGACCCTGAGCAGGGCACCCACCTGAACTGTGCCTGGACACCCGACCCACAGAAACTGGGAGCTAATAAATGTGTGTTGCTCTGAGCCGCCAAGTTTAGGGATAACTTGTTAGGTAGCAACAGATAATGAAGAGCTGCTCGCATGTCATTTCTTTATCAGGATTCCCCAGTTGCTCGCAGGCTGATCATGTGCCCACACTCCCCCCTCCTCAACACACACACCAGGGTTCTCACCCTGGGGTGTCAGCCTGTGTCCAAGTGAAGGCAGTATTTCAGTTCCACCCTAGTCCCTGGCTTCTTTCCTGGTGTCTGTACTTGTGTTTGCTGAGCCTAACCTGGAACACTTGACTCCATGCATCCCCCTACAAGTCTCCCCTGGAGCGTGGGTCAGATTCTATCTGAATCAGCTACGCTCTACCCCTGAATATTGCAAATTCGCTTATTTTTCCTCTGGGCCAGGCTGAGCTCAGGCTCTGCAAAACCTGTGGTTTCCTCAGGATATACTGGCTCTTCCGGTAGCAGGAAGAACCATTTCCTCCAAGTCACGAACTTTCTCTCATTTGAGTTCCTGCCTCTCGTTCTCTGGCTGTTCTGAACTGGGATCCCCGGGCCAGAGGCCATCTTTTGCTTCTTCATGTTAGAATCTGAGGAGAGGTCTTCTTACCCAGTAAAACTGATTGAGGAATTCTTTTTTTTTTTTTAATTTAAATTTTATTTTATATTGGAGTATAGTTGATTTACAGTGTTGTGTTAGTTTCAGGTGTACAGCAAAGTGATTCGGTGAAACATGTACATACATATATTCATTCTTTTTCAGATTCTTTTCCCATATAGGTTATTACAGAATATTGGGTAGAGCTCTCTGTGCTATGTAGTAGATCCTTGTTGATTATTTACTTTATATATAGTAGTGTGTGTATGTTATTCCCAACCTCCAAAGTTATCCCTCTCCCCTCACCTGGGATTGATGATTTTTATTTATTTATTTTTTTAGCTGCACCCAGCAGCATGCAGGATCTTAGTTCCCCCACCAGGGATCGAACCTGTGCCCCATGCAGTAGAAGAGCATGGAGTCTTAACCACTGGACTGCCAGGGAAGTCCCTGATTGAGGAATTCTTGATTGGAATGGGCCAGAGGGCAGGAGGAGGGGAAGTGGATTTCTGGGCTGAGTTTTATTGGAAGAAGAACAAGTTGAAGCAAAACAGGGAAAGCTGGGGCCACCTGGTTATTTCTGCCTGGTCGCCCTGCCTCCCCTCTCTGGTCCCACATCTACCTACTTATATCATGTGACAACATAAGTTGTTTTTCCTACTTTCATACCCCCGATCTTTCCTTTTGTCTTCACACATTACATTTTCAACTTACATTCTGTAAACCAGGACTAAGCTACAGACCAAGAAAAACAGATCTGCCTTGGTTCTCAAATAGTAGAGGAAAGAGCATTTTCCCAGGACTTTTGGGTTCACATCTGCAGTGGTTTTCAGGACCAGACATAAAAGAGGATGTTTTCTATATTCTGGAGCTAGGCATACTCTAATTACCACCTAGTAACCATTGCACATTATGAAAAAGGACTTAGCAAGTGTAGTTAGGTAACCACCACACAGATACCAGTATTGCAGATGGCTGCATCCAGAGCCAGGGTGGCCTTCCCTGCCTGAAGAGAGAGAATGCTGGCAGTTTTCTCATCCTCTGAGAAGAGTCAATGCTTGTTGCCCTACAGGTAAATACTCTGAGTTTCCCCATGGGAAATAAGGGAGGCATGCAGTAAGTAGGTTCCTGAGATGCTGTAAAACACCACAGGCAACAGATAATAATGGTTTCAGGGAAGGATGTGTTGGCAGACCCGAGTGTTAATTTTTTCACTAATTAATTCAACAAATATTTATTGAGTATCTACTACGTTTCAGGCACTGTCTTAGGAAGTGGCACTACAGAGGAGGATAAGACATATAGACATATAGACATCACAAATCAGGATCCATTCCAAATGATACAAAGACCTAAACATAAGGCATACTATAAGGATGAAGAAATACTGGAAGTACGGAAGAGAATTTTTTAAAATTACTTTGGGGTGGTCTTTCTATGTATGATGTCATAAAAATTTTAAATGTTCACATTTTTTAAAAGAATGAAATAATGCTATTTGCAACAACATGGATGGACCTAGAGATTATCATATTAAGTAGGTCAGACAGAGAAAGACAAATACCATATAATATCACTTACATGTGGCATCTAAAATATGACACAAATGAACTTATCTATGAAAAAGAAACAGACTCACAGACAAGAACAGACTTGTGGTTGCCAAGGGGGACAGGGGGCTGGGGGAGGGGAGGATTGGAAGTTTGGGATTAGCAGATGCAAACTATTATATATAGAATGGATAAACAACAGGGTCCTACTGTATAGCACAGGGAACTACATTCAATATCCTGTGAGAAACCATAATGGAAAAGAATATGAAAAAAGAATACATATATAGGTACATATATATCTGAATCACCTTCCAGTACAGTAGAAATTAACACAACAATGTAAACCAGCTATACTTCTATAAGATACATTTTTTAAAAAAGAAAAGAAAGTCTCCCAGTTCAAAGCTCCTAAGATTAAAAGGCTAATAGGAAACATCTGGATGTTTTATCCACCCAGATAAACTTTGGAGGGACCCAGATGGCCATTTGGTCTCTCCTCAATCCCTTGCCTGAAATTTAGTCTATGGCTTTCACAAAATGGAAAAGAAAAACTAGATCAGCTCCTCAATTAGCATCAGTTGGAAATTTTTACTCCTTCCCTGGAACAAATGGTATCCTTTTGCCTCACCTGCCAAAAACAGATGGTAAAGGTAGGCAAGGAAGAGAGCCACCTTGGGCAGGACTCTTTCTCCATTGGCATGGTTATAAATATGTCTTTATCATTATTCACATGCTTATTGGATCAAAGCTTTCCTTTGTAAGAGGCCCACCATTACTACTGTCAATATGTTTTTGTTAGAATGATTTTTCTCCACCTGGGAATTCCTCTTGCCCTGTCTGTTGAGTGTACAAGTGGATTGTTAAATCTAAAATTGCATACTTTAAGAAAAAATGTTTTCCTTAACTGGAAAAAAGAAATCTACAATTGCAAAACTCTCAGAGGAAACTGCCTTCCATGGTCCAAGGTTTTACCTGGCTTTGATAACTCTCTGATCTTCACCAACAAGGCCACATCAGCTCTTTCTCTATGAGATAATTACTGGAAGAGCCATGAGAATTCTGTGCATGGCATGGGCTATAGAAGATTCCAATTTGGTCCATTCAGACATTCTCAAGTATTAAAATGAACTCATTAACTTATCAATTTACCCATGCTTATCACCAGATTAGTGTTGTTTTCCCTCCTGTCCTCCCATCAAAATTAGTCCACATAGAAATTGGAGATTTGGTTCTCTGGAAATGGCAGCTATCAAAGATTAACCTTGAACCTTACTGAAAGGGTTCATATCTGCAAGTCCCAATTCCCCTACCTGCAAACAACAGTACTTTAGATCAGATTCTCTACCCCTACACTTTTCTTGGAATATCCTCTGTCCACAATCACTCTTGTAAACTCCAAGAGAGTCCTGATTTATTTTTTATTAATAATAGACTTTACTTTTTTTTTAGAATAGTTTTAGAGTTACAGAAAAAAGATGAGCAGATATTACAGAGGGTTCCTATTGTTACTGAGTCCAAGCTCGCTGTGCTCACTGCACGACAGGCCAAGAAATCGGAAGATGAGGTGTTGAGGCAAGGAATACGACTTTCTTTGGAAAGCTGGCAGACTGAGAATATGGCAGACTAATGTCTCCAAAAAACCATTTTGTTGGGGTCTGGATGCCAGTTTCTTTTATAGAACAGAGACAGGGAGGAGGTGAGGAAGTAAAGTAAGAAGGCCATTTATCTTGCAGAATATCTCCTTTCTTGGCCCTCATGGAGGAAGGGATGTGTTAATTTCTTCTTTCCTGTAGCCATTCACAGGTGAGTGGGGTTAGATTGTCTCCCTGTGAGCTGAACAAAGGCACTTTAACATTCAGGCACAGGGACAGGGTTCCCTGAGGCAGGCCATTATGTATGATTATAATAAAAAAAACAATGAAAAGCAAAGGTTAAACTCAAAAAAACAGATCCAGCATGGAGTCTGATTTAGCTCTTCCCTATTACACTATATACCTCTTCCTACACATATAATATCTTACACTGTATGATATGTTTGTTACAATGAATGAACCAATATTGATACATTCTTATTAACTGAGGCCCATACTTTACTCAAATTTCCTGAATTTTTAATCCAATGCCCTTCTTATGTATAAAACTCCCAACCAGGATGCCATATTACACTTAGTTGTCATGTCTCCCTAAGCTCTTCTTAGCCATGACAGTGTCTCACTTTCCTTGTTTTTGATGACCTTGACAGTTTTGAGTGGTACTGGTCAGGTATATTGTAGGAGGTGCCTCTATGAGAATTTATCTCATGATTTTCTCATGATTAGACTGTGTTAATGGGATTTGGGGGAGAAGAAAATTGAGGTAAAGTGTCATTTTCCCCATATCATATCAACGGTGCTGTGGTATAATAAGAAATATATTTAGTCTTTGTCTCTGGTTCCTGAAAAAAGTTTCCAAAGCCCTTGGAAATTTCTGAGTGATAGAACTGTTTTTGTTATTTATAAACAGACCTTTTTGAGCACACCTGAGTTTATGCTAATGAGGTGACTTAGTGTAAGGTCCCCAGATAGGCTTGGGATGGGACCATCACCAAAAAAGACCAAGTGATTTAAGGTTGGAACTTTCAGCTCCACCCATCAACCTCTGGGAAGGGAAAGTGGTGATGGTTGGTGGGAGTTTATAGACTAAACTCTATAAAAACTCTTGAAAAATAAGATTTGATGAAATTACAGGTTGGTGAACTCATACATGTGCCAGGAAGGTGATGCACTCCAATTTCATGGGAACAGAAGCTCCTGCACTTGGGACCATTCCAGACCTCACCCTATGTATCTCTTCACCTGGATGTTCATCTGTATCCTTTCTAATAGCCTTTGTAATAAACTGGTACACATAAGTAAATGTCTCCCTGAGTTCTGTGAGCCATTCTAACAGATGATTAAATCCAAGTAGGGGGTTGTAATAACTTCTGATTTATAGTCAGTTAATCACAAGCACAGGGAACAATTTGGACACACAAATTGGTGTCTGAAGTGGGGGCAATCTTGTGGGTCTGAACCCTTAACTTGTGGGATCTGATGCTATCTCCATGTAGATAGTGTCATAATTGAGTTAAATTTGTAGAGCACCCAATCAGAGTCTGCTGAGAACTGGAGAATTGTTTGCTGAAGTTGGAAAACACACATCAGAGGTACACACTACCAACTATCCTTGCTTTGCCCAACCTCAGCAATTTGTAAGACTGATAATGAAATAAATCATGATAATCTTAAAAAAACAAAACACATGAGTAGAATACACCTTCTTTTCAAGCTCATGTACAACCAAGATAGACCACATCCTGGGCCATAAAACAGAGCTTAAAAATTTAGAAGAATAGAAATCATACAATGTATGCCCTCAGACCACAATAGAATTAAACTAGAAGTCAACAGCAGAAACATAGTTGGAACATCCTCAAATAATTGGAAATTAAACAATGCAGTTTTAAATAACATGTAGATTAGCAAGGATATCTCAAGAGAAACTAAAATATATTTTGAACTAAATGAAAACAAAAATACAATTTATCAAAATCTGTAGGATGCATTGAAAGCAGTTTAAAAGCAGTGCTTAAAATTTATAGCATTGAATTTATACATTAGACAAAAAAACATATTTGAAAGTCAGTATGGCTTCCACCTAGGGGGAAAAAAGGACAAATCAAATCTAAAGTAAGCAGAAGAAAAAAAAATTAGAGCAGAAATCAGTGAAACTGAAAACAGAAAGCTAATAGACAAAATCAACAAAACTAAAAGCTGACTCTTTGAAATGATTAATAAAATTGATAAAATTCTAGCCAGGCAAGTGATATTAGCCTGCTCAGCTCATGTTGCCATACCAAAATAACAGAGTAGGTGACCTAAACAACAGAAATTTATTTTCTCACAGCTCTGGAGGCTAGAAGCCCAAGAACAAGGTGCTATCAGAGTTGGTTTCTGCTGAGACCTCTTTTCCTGGCTTGTAGATGGCTTCCTTCTCGCTGTTTTCTCACATGGTATTTCTTCTGTGTGCATGTGGAAAGAAAGTTATCTCTGGTGTCTCTTCCTCTTCTAATAAGAACACTGATCCCATCAGGTTAGGGCTCCACCCTTATGACCTCATTTAACCTAATTATCTCCCTAAAGGCCCTATCTCTCAATACAGCCACTTTGGGGCTTAGAGCTTCAATGTATGAATTTTGGGTGCAGGAGGACACAATTCAGTCCATCAAAATTAACAGATGAAAAAAGAGAAAGATATAAATTACCAATATCAGAAATAAAATACCGACTATTCATTACTGATCCCAAGGTCATTAAAAGGATAATAAAGGAATATGATGAACAAGTCAATCACAAATTTGATAACCTAGATGAAATGGGCCAATTTCTTGAAAGACATAATCTTTCAAAACTCACACAATGGACCAAAACACACAATGGACCACAATGGAGATAACTCAATTAGATCTATATCTATTAAAGAAATTGAATCGATAATTAATAAACTTTCAAAATAGAGAAAACAACAACAATAAAAACCAGGTCCAGATGGGTTCACTGGTGAATTCTACCAAACATTTAAAGAAGACATTATACCAATTCTCTAAAATTTCTTCCATTAGATAGAGGTAGAGGGACTATCTCCAAACTCATTCTAAGCTAGCATTACCTTAATGTCAAAACCAGACAAAGACATTACAAGACCAATTATAGATGAATACTTATTATGAACACAGATATAAAATTTCTCAACAAAACATTATAAAATGGAATGCAACAATATACAAAAAGAATTATACATCATGGTCAAGTGAGTCATGCACTTCTGGTTCACCACTGGGAAATTAATGAATGTAATCAATCTCATCAATGGATTAAAGAAGAAAAATCACATGATCATATCAATAGATGCAAAAAATGCATTTGATAAAAATCTAACACCCATTCATGATAAAAAAAAAAAAAAAGATCTCAGCAATCCAGGAATAGAGGGGAACTTCCTCAATTTGATAACATCTTAAAAACCTGTAGCTAACATTATACTTAATGGTGAGAAACTAGATTCTTTCCCACTAAGATAGGAACAAGACAAGGATGTCCCCTCACATCATTTCTATTTAACATCATACTGGATGTCCTAGATAATGCAATAAGACATGAAAAGGAAATAAAAGGTGTACAGATTAAGAAGGAAGCAATAAAACTTTCTTCACAGATTACATGTTTGTCTATGCAGAAATCCTAAAGAACTGACCCCCAAATCGCCTAAAAACAAACAAACGAAAAACCTCCTGGATCTAATAAGCAATTATAGCAAAGCACATGGTTAATACTCATACACAAAATACACAAAAATCAATTGCTTTCCTATATACTAGAAATGAACAATCAGAATTTGAAATTAAAATACAATACCATTTACATTAGTACCAAGAAAATGAAATAGATTGATATAAATTGATATAAAAAACAAAATATGTATAAGATCTATATAAGGAAAACTATGAAACTCTGATGAAAGAAAAAGAAAAAATAAACAAATGCAGAGATATTCCATCTTCATGGGTAGGAAGACTCAATTTTGTCAAGATTTCAGTTCTTCCCAACTTGATGTATAGATTTGAAACTGCGCAACTCAGATTGGGACTTGTACCCACTGTCTTTTAATTGAGATCACATATCAGGTCTAGGACTTAATGAAGCTGTTTCTTTATGTCTCAGTTAGAGACAAAGTGATAGGTAAGAAGTGGATTTATTTAGAGAGATACATAGTCCAGAGAGAGAAAACGGTCCATCTCAAAAGGCAAGAATGGCTTTGGGAGGAACACACCTCACAGACAGAGTGTGGGCCATCTCAGGTGATGGCCCCTGAAAATATGGGGGTGGTTTGTTTTTATAGGCTAATGAGTGGTAATTTCAACTCTCTAAGAGAAGGGGTGGGGATTTCCAGGAATTGGGCCACTGCCCACTTTTTGACCTTTTATGGTCAGCCTTGGAACTGTCATGGTGCTGGTGGGTGTGTCATTTAGCATGCTAATGTATTATAATGAGTGTATAATTAGGCTCAAGGTCCACTGGAAGTCGAATCTTCATCCATTTTGGACCTAGTTGGTTCTAACCAGTTTATAGCGTACCCTCAAGGGCTATGTCATGCTTTTAGAGGTTGTACCCTGCCCCCTTCCCTCCTGTTTCAGATTCAAGGCATTACTGAGGACTATAGCCCAGGAAGGCAGCCTCTCAGCTCTGAGGAACTGTTCAGAAGAGGTAAGGGAGGAACCAAGATATATACAAATTTTTGCTGAAAAAAAATAGTAGTCGAACATCAAAACATTACTGCTAATTACAAAAAAGACATCTCTCTCTTTTTTTTAATATTTTTTTATTTGGCTGTGCCAGGTCTTAGTTGCAGCAAGCAGGATCTTTAGTTGCAGCATGTGGAATCTTTTTGATGTGGCATGTGGGATCTAATGTGGGATTTAATTCCCTGACCAGGGATCGAACCAGGGCCCCCTGTATTGGGAGTATGGAGCCTTTGCCACTGGACCACCAGGGAAGTCTTCAAACCTCTTAAGTTAATGATTTCAATGCCTTTCTATGCAAGGGAAGATGCAAGTCTGGGCTCATTGAAATTATTCCTTAGCTATGCAGAAACTATGTGCCTGGTCCTGTTACCTACCTTGAGATTGATACCTCGCAGGGCCCTGTGGGGCTCCTGGGCACAAAGCCTTTCTGTGTCCCCAGTTTCTTTGATTATAGGAAACAGCCTTCATTCAGCCTCCATGACCTTCTCTGAGGTCCACTGGGCAAATTCAAGCAGTTGTTAATTATTGAAGGGAGGGGATGCGTGAGACCTGGGAGAAACAGTCAAGAGCAGCCTTGGGACAAGGTTCTATTTCCCCATCAACAACACACACAACAGTATCTTTGAGCTATTTCTCAGATGTTGAAACCCCCTCCAGGTGGGAGAAGTTACTGATTAATGAGAGTATGCCGCCCACAAGTATGTAGACCCCAGACCAGTGGGACTTGAAGGTTGATGATGCTGACTCCTACCTACTTCACCACCAGCCCATCAGAAGACTGCAGGACTGTGACTGCCTTGATCCTTCTAGCATACCCCGACCACGAGCCCCGACTATAAAACTCTCCCTGTTCCCCAGTGAGGGGGGCACAGTTCTTGAGGCACTAGCCTACTGTGTTCCCCCTTTGCCTGGCAAAGCAATAAAGCTATTCCCTTCTACTCCTCCAGAACTCTGTCTCTGTATTTCTATTTGCCATCGGTGAACAGAGGCTGGGTTTTTCTCCGAAACAAGATATGTAGTGTTATTTCCCCCATTTTATTTACTGAATGTTAATGAGAGTCCCTTTTCCTCAAACTGGAGTCCCCTGGAAGGCTTGTTGATACACAGAAGGCTGGGTGCCACCCCCAGGATGATTTTTTTTTTTAAGAACTTTTATTGAGATACAGTTAACATACAATAAATTGCATATATTTAGAGTGTACTATTTGGTATCCCAATCTTCCAATTCATTCCCCCCCAACCCTCCCCGCTTTCCCCACTTGGTGTCCATATGTTTATTCTCTACATCTGTGTCTCTATTTCTGCCTTGCAAACTGGTTGATTTGTACCATTTTTTTCTGTAGTCCACATATATGTGTTAATATATGATATTTGTTTTTCTCTTTCTGACTCACTTCACTCTGTATGACAGTCTCTAGGTCTATCCATGTCTCTACGAATGTCCCAGTTTCATTGCTTTTTACAGCTGAGTAATATTCCATTGTATATATGTACCTCATCTTTTTTATCCATTCATCTGTTGATGGACATTTAGGCTGCTTCCATGTCCTGGCTATTGTAAATAGTGCTGCAGTGAACACTGGAGTGCATGTGTCTTTTTGAATTATGGTGTTCTCCCCCCAGGATGATTTTTGGTGTCTAGGTGTAGGTTATTGCATGAGAACTTGCATTTTAAAAAAATTCCCAGGTGATGCTGACGTTACAGGTTTGAGAAGCACTGAATTAGAGCAACATTTAATGTTAGTACACAAAGAACCTGTAAATTAGACATCAGCTTCATTTTTCAATGTGAATCTGGGTCTCCAGGAGCCTGAGAGGTAAAGGGGTCAACCTACAACCACACAAGGCACGTGTGGGTCTCATATTACAGACCTCTGAGGGCGTGCGGAACTTGGTCCCAGGCAGTCCCAGAAGTCCGGGGACAGCCCCTTAAGGAGAAAAAGCTCGCGGTGCAGCTCGGCCAATGTCAACGACAACCTGCAAGGTCCGCTCTCCTCCCCCGCCTGCCTCCCGCTCGCCTCCTCCCCGCAGCCCCCGACCAGCCTGGCCGGATGCAGGACAGAAAACACGACCCAGGAGGCTGTGCCGGTGCGTCACCGGCTGGCCCTGGGCCAATGACAGCTCCGGAGAGTGTCGTTTCTTAGGGCCAGGGAGGTGGGGGCCGGAACTTCCTGCGTTTCAGTCCAGCAAGTCATTTCCCCGGCCGGGTTGGTGCGCCCGGAGCCGTGGGCCCGGGGCTGGGGGTGGGGCTGGACCAGTACCGCTTCCCAGGCGGTTTTCGGGACCGGGACGGGAAGGACAGGGTGGCTAGGACCCTCCTCCGCGCCTTTGAACTAGTTGTGACCCCCTGGGACGCGGTGTCCGCCAGGGTCCCGCCGGACCGCGCGCTCTCCGCGGCCCCAGAGGCGGCATCGAGCCCTAGGCGCCCTTGACCTCTGGGAGACTGAAGTCGCACCTCGCCCGGGGCAAGGCGAGGCGGTGCTAGGCTGAGCACTCCTCGGTCACCCTCCTCTTAGGGGCCCTACATCCAGGGGCTGCGATGGCGGCGGCAGCGCTGATGGAGCCGGCGCAGGTGAGTGGATGGGCTTCAGGCCCTCGGCCGCTCAGCCCCCCACCCTCATGTGCCCGGCGCCGGGGTATCAAATACCAGCGTTGCTCTACGACTTTACGTCTTTTTCATCTCTCTGCTTTTGAGTCCCGGGGCCCTTAGGGTTTGAGGTGGGGAGTAGTCACTCCCAGCCTAGGGTCCTGAATCTAGGCCGGGGATTATAGAGAGCGGTTCGCATTTCTGAAACTCAATGGGATGAGGTGGTAAAGGGTGTCCTAGGCATAGAAACCAGCACGTGCAAATACCTGATTGAGCTGGGAGTGTTCAGAGACCAGGTGGGCTGAAATCAGCCATGGAATGGATGGTTGAGGAGCTGGGCCTCTATAATGTTGGATCCATGGAAGGTTTAGAGCAGAGGAGGAAGATGATGTGACTTCGGTCTTAACAGGGTCCCTGTGGATGCCAAGTGCAAAATTGACTGTGGGCTGAGGGTGAAGGCAGGGAGAGCAAGGAGTAGGCTGTTGCAATACTACTGTCCGTGTGAGGAGGGCAGGTGACTACAGGTAGAAGTGGATTCTAGGTGTGTCTTTTAAGTTAGGCTGACCAGATTTTCTGATGTGGAGGCTGAGAAATAAAAGAGGTGATGCGATGGTTTCTGGTTTTAGCAGCTAGAAGGATGTATAAACCATCAACTGAGAAGGGGAAGTTGGTTGTAGGAGGAATTTTCACTGGAAATAGCAGAAGTTAGGTTTTGGCCATGTTGAATGCATGTTCCAGGGACCCCTGAGTGGAGCTGAAAATCGAGCAGCTAGACACACAGTTATGGTGTTCTCGGGAGGCTTAGTTTAGGTCATAAGACACTGAATATACAAAGGGACAACTGGCAGACTATATATAAAATAGAACTCTGACCCACAACCTGCAGCAACCTGCCCAGGAAACCAACCCTCTTATCTACAATAAACAACCCAGGAAGCCATCCTGCTGTAAGTTAGACTTGCAGGAAGCCAGATTGCTATCTCTGGTGACAATCCAGGAAGTTAAACAATAACTTCTGTAACAATTGGCCCCAAACGACCAGGACTTAATAACTGACTACTCTAGTTTTTGTTCCTACTTCCAACTTAGGACCAACCAGAGAAAGCCAAATATGCACCCCTAACCAATCACATAGGATGCCCTGCTTCTAGTTAGCTTGCCTCCAGCTTCCCCATGCCAACAGGGAATAGCTGAAGCCTTCCATTTTTTTCCACTTATAAAGTTTTCCCCCTTCCTCTGCCTGCCTTTGAGTCTGCCAAAACATAAGCCCTTTCTATAGCAAACTCAGAATAAATAGCCTTTGCTTTTCTCATTTGGTTGGTCTTTGTTTATTTTCACAGAAACATCCAGCAATTCCCTGGAGGTCTAGGGGTTAGGACTACGGAGCTTCCCCTGCAGGGGGCCCAGGTTCCATCCCTGGTCGGGGGAACTAAAATCCCACAAGCCAGGCATAGAGGCCAAAAAAAAAAAAAAGAAAACAGAAAAGGAAACATCCAAAATGTGGCATCTGGTGTGTGGACAAGGGTGTGTCTTATTTAGGAGGGTGATACTTCAGGTCATGGTGGCAGTGATGTTAGGGGAAGGAGGAAGGTGGGGCCTGAGAACTGAGAATGGGGTGTCTTGCTGGCTTGTCTGGCATTGTAAAGACAGATGAGGGAGAATTAGTGTTAGTGGGGGTGGTTGGGCGGGGGCTGTGTGTAGGGAAAGGTGGATCTGGTAGGTGGCCACATTTTCCTGGGGGCATATATATGAGAGGGGGTCTGAGGCTTAGTGGTATTGGGGGTAGTTTTTCAGTGAGGCCTGGGCTGGTGCTCATTCAGCCATCTGGATTCTCACCGGACCTTTGTGGACCCCTGAGGGGGCCGGAGGATTTTCAGTCAGGCTGGGGAATCAACTCGGGCAAATGGGGCTAGGTGTGAGAGCCATTAGACCCTGGGGGGTGGGAGTAGGAGGACCAGAGAGGTTGGCTTTTGAATGAGTGATTGATGAAGGGACAGAAGAAGAGGGCAAAGGCATCTGATATAGTCCTGGGTGGCTTGGATTGAAGCCAGGAAAAGGGCCAGGTAGGGAGGCCTTCGCATCAAGGGTGGGTGCTGCCCTTGGCAATGGGAGCCATGGAAGGTCTAGGAGTAGGATGGGATCACGGTTGTATTTGCCAAGAATTCTCTGGACTGTCAGGGAGGGGGAAATTTCTCCCTCTACCCACCCATTGAGTTCTTGTGGCTGGACTAATAACAAAATTAACATTAACAGGAAAAAAACACATTTTAATGCACATGAGGATCTCATAGCAATGAAACCTAAAAAGTGGCCAAGGCAGGCAGCTTTTATGTTTATTAGACAAGGAAACGATACGTGTGTGAGGAATTAACTAGACAAAGAAACTTAGGTTTTGGATGCCCAGTTAGTGAAGAATCTAAACAAAGTTTGGGTAGTAAATTAAATAAGTAACAAGGCTTATTTATATAGGTTTCTTGGCCCAAATTTGGCAATAAGGGTGTTTTTTGGTTTTGGTTTTTGAGTATTTATTTATTTATTTGGCTGAGCTGGGCCTTAGTTGAGGCATGAGGGATCTTTAGTTGCGGCATGCGGGATCTAGTTCCCTGACCAGGGATCAAACCTGGGCCCCCTGCATCGGGAGCTCGGAGTCTTAACCACTGGAGCACCAGGGAAGTCCCAGGAAGGATGTTCTTTACCTCCAGATGCAGAGAGTGTGCTTTTTATAGGAGAAATTTATTTCCTGTTTTCACGGAGACAGAAAGGAGGGTCAAAGTGTTCCTCTTGCGCTGGCTGTTTCTTCAGTAACTTTAATTCAAAATAATCAATATGCCATTGAGAAACATTTTGGGGAGGCGTAGCTCAGGTCTGCAGTTCCTTCCTCTGAACCATCCTCTGTGGAGAGAGAGAATGGGTTAGTGGACTCCTCCAGTTCATTGAACTGGTTTCTTAGTTCTGAGAACAGGTCAGTTCAGTTAAACAGTTATACCTTATTTTAGGAGGCAGTGGTGCAGGTGGGCTCCCAAAGCTAGGCCTATGGTGCAAGCAATCAGGTATTTAATAAGAGACATTTCTAGGGAAACAAAAGAAAAACAAAGATTAATGATCAGAGGAGATTATAAACCAGTTATGAGACCAGGATGCTGTTAGTCAAGAAGATTTCTAGATGTCAGGGTTGAAGCATCTTTTGCAGTTTGAAATGACTCTGATGTCACCAGGTGTTCAGGAAAAGTTTCTGAGTGGCTCATACAGTAACAGGCACAAGGATTGTTTAAATATGAGCTGTTGTGGCAATTTCTCCGAAGTTTATCAAGTTGTTTAGCTTCAACTTGCCTGGCTTCAGGGAAAGGGCAAGTTTAGTTCTCAGTGATTCCAACTCAAAACAGTGAGAGAAAATTGGAAACACTGATTTAAAGAGTTGTAGCCAGATATTGGCGGAAACGAGAAAAATTCAGGATCCAGTCCAGTTTTCAGGTAAATAACAAAACCTCAACGAAACCTAATAGCACTAGAATCATATATACAAGTGTGCATTATAGTTTCTATTGAAACATAATTTTATTCTCTAAATTCACTCTTATTTCTACCAAAGATAGCCAAATTAAGACTAATTTATTTGCAGAGTAAGTCTAGATTCAATAAACTCGGCCTGATTATTTATGGAAGTCCAGCAAGAACAGTGATTGGCCTTATAGGTTCTTCTAAATCTGCTTTGCTGGAACTTTTCATAAGGAATTTCCAGACTGAACTCTTAAAAGCCTCTTGAGACCAGGAAGCCACATCAGACTTATCATCAGACTTGCCTGAAATACCTATAGAATTGGGTGAATTCCTTTCTTCTTAAGGTCCCCCAAATATCCTGAGGTTCCTGTGCCTGCTGGAAGTCACCTGCCTTACTCACCTGGTAAAGCTGCTGGGAACCCTGTTAGCAAGGTACCAGGATGCTTTTCCAAGGGGCTTGATTGGTCCATAAAGTCAATCTTGGGAATTCTCTGGCGGTTCAGTGGTTAGGACTCTGCTCTTTCACTGCTGAGAGTGTGGGTTCAATCCCTGGTCAGGGAACTAAGATCTCACAAGCCATGTGGCACAGCCAATAATAATAATAATAATCATAATAATAACGTCAATCTTCGTTCCTTCAAGTTGTCTGGTCATATCTGAGTCTATGTGTGTGTCTCTCTCAAATATGACTTTTCAGTCAAAGCCTTGGTAAGGTAACCAATGCTTCTAATTGTGTCCTGTTATAAGAAGAACAGATTCTTACTGAACTTATGCAAGTAACTAGATTGCTAAGAAAATGAGAATACTCACTGAGAGTTTCTGAATTCTGGAAAGATTAGGTAGGGAGAAAAAGATAAGTGTTTCATTTTTGTTTCCAAAGGTATAATTTACCAAATTGCTGTAAATCTTAAAAAAATAAAAAATTCCTTGTATTTGGAAAACAAAAGATTAAAACATCAGTAATATTTTAAGCAAAAAGTCACAAAAATTATAACCATATTCATCCGTTCATTCAATCCCATGTAATTAACCCTTGTTCTGCTTTGAGTCCAGTTCTTCTATTAGTTCTGTCCACTTTGCCTGATGCTAGAGGGTGAGAGTGACAGTGATACTTCCAAGAAGTTTGTGAGGTTTTTGTTAAGGCTCATATGATCTGCCCCGTGATGTGGGTGCCTTGATCACTGGAGATTGTGGAAGGTGTGCCCCAAATGGAAAACACATTTTTAAAAAACGTTTCTTTGCCCTTGTGAGGGCATCAGCCTTGCAGCAAGGGAAGGCTTTAACCCATCCAGAAAACATCCATGTAATAATAAAACCATTCGATGACACATACTTAGTGGCAGTTGAATGAAGCCCAGCTGCAGGTGTTCAAAGGATCCAGAGAGAAGAAATCTGAGGCTTCTGGGGACAAAAATAGTTTTTCCCAGTGGACTTTGCTGGTAGATTGTTTTTGCAATTTTATAGAAATCTTCCTACCCATGTCTATTTATATGCATCTTAAACGCACTATGGTGGGTGAAGGGTTGTAAAAAAAAAAATGAGGTTTCCCAGGGAACTGGGAAGAACCACGTGGCCAACTTGGGTTTCCCATAGCCCTGTTTGTTTAATTTACAGCTATTGTTTACCCATTTTAATTTCTCTTATTCAAGAGCAGACTGTTGTCATGATACAAGGACCTCAGGATGGCAAAATCTGGCAATAAGGGGTCAGGTTTTCTGCAGAAGCAGAATGGATTTTATCCACATGTGCCACAATCTTTACCGATTCTGTTGCTGCTGCCTTTGCATGAGAGTCAGGACATTTCCCTGATATGTGGGTTCAATCCGTTTAGTATTAGCCTGCATTTTGATGACAGATAACAGTTTTTTCTCTTTTTTTAAGAATTTTTATTGAGATATAATTGACATACAATAAATTGCATATATTTAAAGTGTACAATTTGATAATTTTTTTCTTATTAGTATTGTATATATGGCAGATAACATTTTTTAAGATTTTAAAATAACATTTATTTCTTAAAACTTAATATGTGCATAATAGGAAACCAAAGAACACAAGAAGCAAAAAACAAAGTCATCCATCATCACAAGCAGTTTACCGTTTGATGTGTCCTTCTAGGTCTCGTTTGTGTATTTACAACTAAGCATCCATTTTTATGTAATTAAGATCAGACAGTTATGCATCATGCTTTCTCATACATCATGAATATTTACCATTCCAAAGTCCCAAAGCTATGAGTATTTTGATAACCAGGAGTGCACTACATCAACTCAATCTGGAAGGAAAAAAATGTAATCTTGCCTTTCTTGGCGACAAAAATTTCAGAAAAGACAAAATGGCAACCGGCCTCTAGATAAAGATATTGGCAGAGTTATGATTAAAATACTACATTCCCTTAGTGTTCAATTAAAATGAGACATAAAAAGCAACAGAATACACCAAAGTATAATGCCTTTAAGAGGATTCATTATCCGATCTGAACTATTAAAGTATTAGCAAGGAGGTATGTTTCCATTGAATTACTTAACCATGTATTCCTATAGTACAGCCAAGAGATGTACACACATCAGTGGTTAGACAGATAACGTTGTATGCCAGGACATATGTGACTTCAGGAATTTCACATAATTTCTGGAACACTTAGGATACATACCTATACAGACACAACATAAAGAAGACTTAACATGACTTCTTATGTGACAACAGTTTCCATATAATGTAACATATCAAATACACCTAATTAGTTTAATATCTTTTTTATAAGGTGAGAGAATAAATCTTTGAGAGTATTTCAGAGGGCCACTGAAATATCCCACATCTCAAAGTTAGTTCTAAGTCAAAAAGATTTTGTTTAGAATTTGATTTGGGAGAAGTTTGTAAAAAATATCAAAAAAGTACTTGACTTAGATAGGTCTTTGTTATCCATTTAATCAAAATAACAATTAAGGGTTTCTTCAGCAAATATAGAAGGTTATATAGTTCTGAGCAAAACGTAGGTCTTTTAATAGCGATAAGACTAGGTTTACTTAAAGACCTGATAAAGATACAGGACATAAGAAATTACTTCGACAAGACAGAAGATCTTTGTTTTTATTTCTAGGCACATTACTTAAAGGTAAAGGAAAAGCTTTCATAATCTCTTATTATCAAGAGCAGACCAATAGAAAACAAAAACAAATAAAAAACTTTGTTCTTTTAACAGAGAGAGAACCAAATTCCAATTTTACATCAGTTTACTTCAACATTAAAACTTATTTACTTAAATTCATTCCAATCTTATTCAGTCATGACCATAAATAAAATTCCTCTCCAAAGATTCCTTTATTCACAAACCTGCAATTGTCCATTTTAGTTTGTCCCTTGATTTCTTTCCCAATTAGAACTAACAAGCTTTAGGACAAAATCACTTTCTTTTTCCCTAACAAAAACATCTCCACACCTTATACCTTTTCTTATCCCAGAACACATTCTATTTCTTCATTGTAACTGCAGCTTTAACCACTTATATTAATTGGAATCCTTAATCCTTTGAACTTTTAATTTTTTAGTGAAAATAAAGAAATCAACAATTGTGAACTTTATTAACATTTGTGGTTTGGCAAACTTATAAATACATTTTATAATTTCTAGAAACATATGCTATTTCACAGTACAATCTTTCAATAAAGCACCAGATATATTTACTAGAGCCAAACATACTTAATATCTCTGTAAGAAGAGGCCAAAAGTAGGTATAAACTTAGACTTGTTTAGCAATTAATGTTTCAGTACTTTATCTTATTTGGAAATGATTTAGACTTCCAATTAATTCCCATCATTTAATTTAATGTAGCAAAACTCTAGGGATATAAATTACTAAATAGATTTAGGAAACCGTTTAAGTGGACATATCATAAAACAATTATTGTCTAAAAGTTCACCTAAAAACTCATCACATTTATATGTTTAATTTATTTGTTTTTAACAGTCGTATTTAGATTACTCATGAAAATTTCACGAGACATTAAAGCAGTTAATCACTATCTTAGGTTTATTTGTTTGTTTGCTGACAAACTGCAACAGAGACAATATTAGCCGGTTTGACTAGTAAACCCAGGTAGAACAAAAGTATTTTATCTACATTATATTTAATGCTAACTCTGAAGATATACCTGTATTAATTTAACCAATAAGTAGCTTTTATTTACTAAAGATCATCCTAGATTATGTGAACTTGAAAAACATTTGGGTTATTTTTTATTACATATTTGAGACTTTTTATATAAATGCTTGTTTTTTTAAGCCAATTAAATAGAGCTGTTTTACAAATTAATTTTGGCAATGCCATCCAGAAGTAACATACACATATGCACATATAGACAGACACAACCAGAGATCTCATAGTTCTCATTTTAAAATTTTAGTCATGAATCAGGTACAATACAAGGCTCACTAGTTTATCAATAACAGTTGGAATAAATTAGATTATTTGCTCAGAGAGTTAGTCTTTTATTATTTGTGTAGAAGAGTTTTAAGATCTGTATTTGCCCTTGACAAGCAATTCTAAGGAGGCTGTGACTTTTTAGAGTTTGAGCAGGGAGTTCTTTTAGCAATTGATGTTTAAAAAAGCCTCTCTCTTTTCCTTTAATTCCAGGTTTTACTCATTGAATTAATCCAGGCTCCATCTCAGGCTCTGTGGGCTGTGTTTACATTCAAATACATGATAAGACATAACTTGAAGGGACAGAGAAAGAAACTATGTTTTGGAGTATACTTGTCTATTATCATAGGTTTATAGTAGTTATTATCAAATTTTTTCTTAAGTACAGGACAAATTTGCTCCAATATCCTGATCTATTATAATATCTGCAAGCATTTTGTGAGGAACAAGCAAGACCTTGGGATGAGTAAAGTTAGGTGGGCTTTGACTTGTTTCTAGAGTTGTAGTTCTGGTTCTGTAGAGATCTGCAAGACAAAGACAGTTGTTTCTATTAACCCTCAAATGTTGGCCTCTAGCCAATTTATTTTCTGATTATTTGCAGGAGGGCCTGGGGACTTACTGAAAAGATGGGGTGATTTTTTTTTTTTGAGGGGGGTGATTTTTAAGAAGGAGAATTTATGTTGCGTTTTTGTTTTAAGTCTAATTTCTGGTTGTGGGGTTTTTCGTGGAGTTTTTTGTTTTGTTTTGTTTTGTTTTCATCTTAATAAGGGATTCTTTAAAACTAGTCATTATGCCTTTTTTTAGATAATTTGATCCTCCCATAAGTACCAATATAACAGCTATTATGAGAGCTCTCATTTTGTTTTTTTTTTCTTTTAAATATAGCCCATTTAAAGGATCTATCGCCTGGCCATTAACATGTAGGATACTATATTTTCACATAGTGACGCAAACCAGTAAGTGTTTTATTATGGCTTAACCAAAGATGCAAGAGGCATCTCACAGGAAGAGTACATAGCCCTCACAAGATCCAGAAAGCCCACTCCCAGAGTTAGTCTAAGAAAGTAGAACCCCTTTGTTGCTACAGGTGGTAAGAATGGTACAGGGAAAATGGTGTCTCCAGTGTCCCACAAATGTGGGACACCTCCAGCCATAAACCCAGTAATTTATGGTATCAGGCAGGCACTACTGGAATGGGACTTTTCCAGCACAAACAACCAATGAAGGTTGAGATGACAGAGGCCCCTTATTGACTGGGACAACTTATGACAAAGTCCCCTGAGAGCTGGTATGGCCAGACAAAGAGCTTGGCCACCCAATGCACCCCAGTAGATGCACCTTCCAGATGGCAGAGACCAGAGAGAGTCTTCTCAATGGACACAAAGCCACACTCTGAGGACATAAAACAGGATGGAAGGGAAAACCTCATCTGGTTTTTTTTTAGAGGGAACCACAGCAAATTTGTCTAAATAGGTGCCAATCTGGTGAGAACTGCTAATTCACCAGTCGCTTGACAGCAGGCTCATAGGGCCTATGCCTGTGTTCTGCCCTCTGGTTCTTCCTCATGACAAACAATACAACAGACAGAGACAGAGAAAAACAGTGATCATCTCTGGGAGGTGAAGGTTTAGGATTCCCAAGTTGTTAATCCAAGGAACTAATCTGTTCCACAAATATTTCCTCCTGCTAATCTAAATTTAGAGACAGAGAAAAGGGACTCGCACCACCTTCCCACCCACCAGACCTTGCAGGCAGAGACCTGGGAGGCCGACTTGGTAAGAAATCTTACCTTCTGCAGTCTTTGTCAGGTGCCGCCTGATCTACTGCAGCCTCAGGGCAGGAAGCAGGGTCCAGCCAGCCTCCTGCCTGGCTCACCAACTGTCAGGAAGGGGGAAATTTCCCCCTCTACTCCTCTTTTGAGTTTTTGTGGCTGGACTAATAATCAGGTTGACACAAGACAGATTAATAGGCAAAAAGGAAATACATTTTAATTCACGTGCATGGAGGTCTTGCAGAAATGGGACCTAAGAAGTGGCCAAAGCAGGCAGCAGCTTTTATACTTTTTGAACAAAGAAAGAATACAAAGTTTCTTTATATAGGCTTCTTGGCCCCAAATTCTCTATCTTTGGTGATAGGGGTGTCTTTTTACCTCCAGATTGAATGAGTACACCTTTTACATGGGAGATTCATTTCCTGCTTTCAGGGAGACAGAAAGGAGTGTCCCTCTTGTGTTGGCCATTTCTTAAATAACTTTAATTCAAAATAATCAGTATGCCATTGAGGCACATTTTGGGGTGGCCTACCCTGGGCCACAACAATAACATGTACAGAGTGACAATGTGGGGGTCCATGACGACGGCTATGATGCGGGCTGGGATGGGGAGGGGGTACAGCAACAATGGGGATGTAGTGGTGAGGTTCAGGTTTCGAGGAAGGTACAGTCCAAAAAGTGATATGCAAGTCAGGAGGGTGTGTGAGCTGTTGCCCTCAGGGCCCTGGTACTGGGAATTAGGAAGAAGACTGAGCCCATGTTTGTTTATATCTGGGAGGCATGACATTGGCAACACTAGGGGCCCTGCACTTCAGGCCCAGAGCTTAGCTGGTGTCTCTCTGCCCACATGCCCGGCACTGCTGTGGGCTGACACACCAGTCACAGATGGCATGGAACCAGGGCCTGGGATCTCTGAGTCGGGGAGCTAGGAAGGAGGGTGAACAGGGGATAGACAGGGAGTCCTGAGGAGAGAAGCTGATCATGGAATGAACTGTCCCCATCATGGCAGGGCTGTGTGACCTTTGAGGACGTGACGATTTACTTCTCCCAGGAGGAGTGGGGACTCCTTGATGAGGCTCAGAGACTCCTGTACTGCGATGTGATGCTGGAGAACTTTGCACTGATAGCCTCGCTGGGTAAGGCTTTCACACCTACCCAGGTGTCCTCAGCTCATCTCTGTCCATCCTCTTTTCCCAAGAAGAGACTCTTTCCTTCCCATAGCCATAATGTGGGCACTACTTCCTTCCTCCCCTTCTGGTGTATGTGCCGTGGGTCCCAAAGCTGAGCTGTGTGCAGGGTTCCCCAAGTAGCCCCAATACCTGCTGCCCCAAAGCCTTGTGGGGAAGAGTCCCAGAAGGAGGAGTCTTGCAGTCAGCCCAGTGGATCCCATCTGACTCAGCTATGCCCCCCTGGGTGGTCGTCCAGATCTGTGACAGTTCTATTCTGCTCCCTTCCTTTAGCTAACATCTCCTGAGGCCTGACTGCCAGGAAGTCTAGGCACTGATGTGGTTACTATTTGCCATGACCACTGGGATGCTCCTGCCAGACCTCCCTTGTGTGTTCCATTTGTAATATTTTGTTTTCTTTCCTGTGGTCTGTTGTGGGGTAGTTCACCTGGGCAAGTGCTGGCCCCTTACCTGCCCTGTCTTCCCCTTAGGACTTACATCTTTCAGGTCTCACATAGTTGCCCAACTGGAGATGGGGGCAGAGCCCTGGGTGCCTGACCAAGTGGACATGACATCAGCCATGGCAAGAGGGGCATATAGAGGTCCTGGCTCAGGTAAGTGGGAGATGGGGGAACATGTGATGTCACTACTGTCTTCAGAGCATACCTGCCACTTTTCTCGTGTTCATCATTGTTTTCTCTTCTATCTTTCCTTTCCTTTTTGACATATTGCCCATTTGTCATTTCTGCTCTGACTTGGGGCCCCTGGCTGTGCCGCTCACTGTTTCCACAGCTCCCTCTGCAGCACTCTCCAGTGTGGGCCTGCACTTAATGTCAGGAGATATGCACATTTCCTCTGATAGTCCTTGAATACCAGCTAGCCACTTGCAATCAGATTTTCCTGGGCCTGGACACACCCTTCTGTACAGCCCTCTCAGGTTACCAGTAGCCAGCACCCCCCTGAAAAGCCTTTGTAGAGAAGTGAGTAGAAGACCTACCTTTCCACCTGATACTGTGCCCATCCTTGTGTCCTTGCTTCTGGTTAGGCCTCCCCTATTTCATGACCTTACCAGGCACAGTACTGCAGAGAAAACCATTCCTTATCCTGACCTCAGGCCTCTCCTCTTGCCAACAATCCCATGGACTCATTCCTGGATCAGACTTGCATTTGCAATTGGGTTGTTTCCTTCTATGAAAATTAACATGAATGTCACCAGCATTTCTCTACTTTCAGATTTTTTCTGCAGAACAGAGTGTGAGGAGTCACCTGCTGAGCTTAGTGTTTCTGTAGAAGTGTCACAGAACATGAACCCCAAGGAGGTCCCATCCACCCAGAAGGGCCACTCCTGTGACCTGTGTGGCCTACACTTAAAAGACATTTTGCATCTGGCTGAACACCAGGCAACACATTCCAGGCAGAAACCACATGTGTGTGAGGCATATGGGAGAGAGTCCAAGTTCAACACCAACCGTCACCAGCCACAGATGCAGCAGAATGTGGGCACGCGTATTGGAAGGAATGAAGGCAGGGCCTCACTTGTGAAGAGCTGCAGAGATGACACATCAAAGAAACCTTTCACACTGAGGGAGGGTGGGAAGGCCTTTGTGGCCAGATGTGGTTTTCTCCAGCATCAGGTCACTCCCTGTGTGGGGGAGCCACACCAGAGCTCTGAAGGCATGGTGGATTTTCCCACTGTGCAATGTCATAATAAATGCGCTGAATTTGAGAATGCTCTCAGTGACAAACCCTCACTTTTTCAACAGAGAACCCACACTGGAGAAAGGCCTTATGAGTGCAGCAAATGTGGGATACTCTTCAGCTATGCTGCTGGCCTCTTTCAACACCAGAGAGATCACAATCGAGGAAAGCCTTATGAGTGTGGTGAATGTGGGAAGTTCTTTAGCCAGCACTCCAGCCTCATCAAACATCAGAGAGTTCACACAGGTGAAAGCCCTCATGTGTGCAACGAATGTGGGAAATTCTTTAGTCGAAGCTCCAATCTTATTCAACATAAGAGGGTGCACACTGGAGAAAAGCCTTATGAGTGCAGTGAATGTGGGAAATTCTTTAGCCAACGCTCCAACCTCATTCATCATAAGCGGGTTCATACTGGCAAAAGTGCTCATGAGTGCAGTGAGTGTGGAAAATCCTTTAACTGCAACTCCAGCCTAATTAAACACTGGAGAGTTCACACTGGAGAAAAACCTTATAAGTGCAACGAATGTGGGAAATTCTTTAGCCACTTTGATGGACTTGTTCAACATCATATAGTTCACACTGGTGAACGACCTCACAGGTGCAGCGTGTGTGGGAAAGCCTTCAGCCGAAGCTCCGACCTCATGAAACATCAGCGAGTTCACACTGGTGAACGGCCTTATGAGTGCAGTGAATGTGGGAAACTGTTTAGCCAAAGCTCAAGCCTCAATAGCCATCGGAGACTTCACACTGGTGAACGGCCTTATCAATGCCCTGAATGCGGGAAATTCTTTAGCCAACGCTCCAGCTTCAATAACCATCGGAGACTTCACACTGGTGAGCGGCCGTATGAGTGCCTTGAATGTGGGAAAACCTTCAGACAAAGTTCTAATCTGAGGCAGCACCAGAAAGTTCACAAACCAGATAAGCCATATAAGTGCAATGAATGTGAAAAAGCCTTCAGCCAAAGGTCTACCCTCATCCGGCATCAGAAAATTCACACAAGAGAAAGGAGTTCAGAGAATGTGCTCCCTCCTTCTTTGGCACAACAGCACCCACTAGAAATTAACTCTGAGAGTGGTCTTTATGAGGGAGCTGTCAGCCAGAAGTTGAACCTTGTTCATCCAAATATCTTCACTGGAGAGATTCCCAATAGATGCTAGATATCTTGGAAGCTTTCTGGAGTAAGGTTGCTTTTTCCGACCACAAACTTTGCCAGAGTTTTTGTCACTGCTAGTGGTAGAAGTCATGTCAGCTCTACCCACTGGCAGGTCTCCAGAGTGTGCATCAGCTACTGCCTGTGCTCAGGGAAGGCAGGCCTCTGTTTCCTCTTTCTGAGAGGGAATCATGAGTAGCCTGAGGCCATAGGAAGATGTCATTCTCTCCCCGTGACTGATTTAGCTGTGGACATGACCCATCTTTGGCTGTGAAGACCTGAGCTGGGTCCTACTGGTAGCTTGCAGGGGGTTCCCTTTTTGAAGAACATTTGTTGATCTTGTATGATGCTCATGATGGATTCATCCAGCTTCCACATTACCCATCCTAACAACTACTTACTTTATATTGCTCTGGTTTGGGTGATAAGAGCCTTATTGATAAAGCCACTTTTAATCCCCTGCGTTCTGATAACTATGTGGAGTGGGCTGAGAACAGAATTAAGGTCTACCAAACCAAAGGGATCTCCAAATTTATCACCTCAGGGAAGAGCAGGATGGCAGAGAACAGTCCAGATTTGGCCTCATTTGTGTTGCTACCTGAGGTCTCCTAGGGAAGGTTGTAGGGCTTTGAGGGCCTAATGTTGTGGTCTGAATGACATGAATTTTTGTGGATCACAGATTACCCTGAAGAAGGGGAGGTTGTGCAACCTCCAGTGCATCTGGAAGCAACATGATTTGGGCCCCTTGTTTACTGGGGATGCCTCCTATTCCCTAGCACTGTTGAGTAGACACTGTTTACCTGGCCCCCGCCAAGGAGTTATATGCCTTTAATGTCTAACGTTCCAGTATATGTCATCTGCTATAAGACTCACTGGGTCCAGTTGGCAAACTAGAGGGAATGTACCTGTTTTAAAAGTGCATCCACAAGTGTTCCCTTAAATGTGACTGTGCAGGGTTCAGCATTTGCAGAAATTCTCAGGACCTCCAGACCTCTGTCCTATGACCAAGGTAACTAGCAGAGCAAATCAGCTGAAGGTTTTGTGGATTACTGCAGGCTCTCTAATTTATTCATGTCAAGGCCATTCCTGTGTTAGCAGGAAAATGGGGACTAAGAGAAGGTAGATCCTGTACACCAGGGATGAGGCATCTGTGATATAGCCAGCCATCTCTGCTGCCAATGCACAAGGAGAGAGGTAGTAGAGTCAATATGGGGTTGTCAAATCTTCTAGTTTTCTAAAATGAGTGGGAGATCAGATTTTTATGTGCAACAATTTCTTTTTAATGCTTTGTTGAGGAAATTTTCATGCAATAGTTGGCTGTATGTATTTAATGTGTACACTTTGATAAGTTTTAAAATACATATACACTCAGGGAACCAACACCACAGTTATGATAATGAATCTATCACTGACAAAGCTACCTCATGCCCCTTTATTATCCTTCCTTGCCTCCCCCAGGGAATCATTAGCTACATCCCAAGGAAACCATTGTTCTACCTTTTTTTCCACTATAGGTTTGTTTGCCTTTCCTAGAATTTTATACAATTGGAATCATAAAGTATTTATACTCTATTTTTGGTCTGTTTTCTTTCATACAGCATAAGCATCTTGAGAATCATCCATTCTGTGTGTGTGACTAGTTCATTCTTTTTACTGCTGAGTAGTGCCCTGTTGAATGAATACCACAAATTTTATGTTTTTTAAAATTAAAAATATCTCATAAAATACACAACATAAAATTTACTGTTTTAACCATTGTTAGGTGTACGGTTCAGTGGTATTAATATAGTCATATTGTGCAACTATTACCATTATTCATCTGCAGAGTTTTTTTCATTTTGCAAAACTGAAACTATTCCCATTAAACAATAATTCCCTATCCCCCTCCTGCCTCCCCCCACCCCCGGCCCAAGCCCCTGAAAACCAATATTCTACTTTTTGTAATGGAATCTGACTACTCTAGTTACCTCACATAAATGGAGTGATGTACTATTTGTCTTTTTGTGACTGGCTTATTTCACTTAGCATAATGTCCTCAATGTCCATCCATGTTACAGCATATGCCAGAATTACTGTCCTTTTTAAGATGAATATGCCATTGTGTGTATATGTCATATTTTGCTTATTCATTCATCCCTTGATGGATACTTGATTTATTTCTACCTTTTGGTTATTGTAACTAATGCTGCTATGAACACAGGTGTACAAATATCTGTTTGAAACCCTGCTTTCTATTCTTTTGGGTATATATCTGAAAGTGGAATTACTGGATCATATAGTAATTATATTTTTAATTTTTTGAGGAACCTCCATACTGGCTATACCACAGTGGCTATACCATTTTACATTTTCAACAAGCATTCTAATTTTTCCACATCCTCACTAACACTTGTGTTTTGGATTTGCGTTTTGTTTGTTTCTTTGTTTTGTTGTTGTTGTTTTTTGATAGTATCTATCCTGATGAGTATGAAGTGATATCTCATTGTTTTGATTTGTATTTCTGTAAAGATTCATGATGGTGACTATTGTTTCATGTGCTTATTGGTCACTTGTGTATCTTTAGGAAAATGTCTATTCAAGTCCTTTCTCAATTTTTGAGTTGGATTGTTTGTGTTTTGTTGCTGCTGAGTTTTAGGAATACTCTCTCTGTATATAATGTTGGATATTAATCTCTTATTAGGTGTGTCATTTGCAGATAATTTCTCCCATTCTGTGGGTTGCCTTTTTATTCTGTTGATTGTGTCTTTTGATGCACAAAGGTTTTAATTTTCATGAGGTCCAATTTGTCTTTTTTTTCTTTTCTTTTCTCTTTTTGCCTTCGCCTTTGGTATCATATCCAGGAAATCACTGCCAAATCCAATGGTATGAAGATTTTGCCCTATGTTTTCTTCTAAGAGTTTTATAGTTTTGGGTCTTGCATTCAGGTCTTTGATCTATTTTAAGTAAATTTTTGTGTAAGGTGTTAGGTAAGGGTCCAACTTCATTCTTTTGCAGGTGGATATTCAGTTTTCCCATTGATTGATCTTATCAAAAATTATTTGACCATATATGGGAGAGTTTATTTCTGGACTCTATTCTATTCCATTAGTCTATACTTTTGTCTTTATATCAATACCTCACCATTTTCATTAATGTGGCGTACATTAATGTAGTAAATTTTGAAATTGGAAAATGTGAGTCCTCCAATATTGATCTTCTTTTTCAAGGTTATTTTAGCTATTCAGGGTCCCTTGAGAATCCATATGAATCTTGGCATAGATTTTCCTGTTTCTGAAAAAAAAAAGTTATTGGGATTTTAATAAGGATTGCATGAAATCTCTAGATTGCTTTGAGTAGAACTGACAACTTAATGATACTCAGTCACCCAATCAATGAACGTGGGATATGTTTCCATTTATTTATGTCTCTTTAATTTTTTTCAGCAATGTTTTATGCTTTTTATAGTAAAGTTTTCACCTCCTTGGTTAAGTCAATTCCTGTGTTTTATTCTTATTGATGATATTGTAAAAGGAATTGTTTTCATTTTCTACTCAGATTGTTCATTGTTACTACATAGAAATGCAAATGATTTTTCTGTGTTGGCTTTTTATCCTAGTTTGTTGAATTAATTTATTAGTTCTAACAGTAATTTTGTGGAGTCTTGAGGGTTTTCTAGATTTAAGATTATTTCATCTGTGAACAGAGATAACTTTACTTGCTCATTCCCAATTTGGATGCCTTTGTTTCTTTTTCTTGCCTAATTGCTCTAGCTAGAACTTCCAGTACTATGTGGAATAGAAATGGTGACAGTGGGCATTCTTTCCTTATTCTTGACTGAAAGCTGTTAGTTCCTCACCATTGAGTGTGATGTTAGCAGTGGGTTTTTTATGTATGGCTTTTATTATGTTGAGGTAGTTTCCCTCTATTCCTAATTTGTTGAGTGTTTTTATTGTGAAGGACTGTTGAATTTTGTCAAATGCTTTTTCTGCAGCAATTGAGCCGATCATGTTTTATCTCCCCTTTATCCTGTTACTGTGGTGTTAGATGGTTTTCATATGTTGAATGATCCTTGCATTCTAGGAATAAATCCCCCTTGAACATGGTGTTTAGTCCTTTTAGTATGCTGTTGAATTCTGCATGCTAGTATTTTGTTAAGGATATTTGCATCAGTGTTCATAAGGGATATTTGTCTGTACTTTTCTTTTAGTATCTTTTTCTGGCTTTGATATCAAGGCAAACAAATTAGTAGGTGTTCTCCTTCAAGTTTTTGGAAAATTTTTGACAAGAGTTAGTGTTAATTCTTCCTTAAATGTTTGGTAAAATTCACCAATAAAGCCTTCAGGTCCATAGCTTTCTTCATTGTTGGGAGGTTTTTGATCACTCATTAATTTTGCTTAGTAGGTATAGTTTTATTCAGATATTCTTTCTTCATGACTCTGTCTTGATATTGATAGATTTTGTGTTTCCAGGAATTTGTCTGTTTCATCTAGGTTATCCACTTTTTTGCATACACCTGTTCATAGTACTCTTGTAATCCTTTTTATTTCTGTAGAATCAGTTGTAATGTCTGTACTTTTATTTTTGTTTTTAGTAATTTGTTATTCTAGCTAAAGGCTTGTCAATTTTGTTAATCTTTTTGAAGAAACATCTTCTGGATTCATTGATTTTTCTCTATTGTTTTTCTATTCTTTAATCTTTATTATTACTTTTCTTCTAGCTTTTGGTTTTGTTTGTTCTTTATTCTAGTTCCTTAGGTTATACAGTTGGATTGTTGATTTGAGCACTTTCTTGTTTTTAAATATAAGCTTTAAAGCTATACACTTCCTTCTTAATACTGCTTTTGCTGCACCTCATAAGTTTTGGTGTGCTGTATTTTTGTTTTCTTTCATCTCTATTTTCTTTTTTTTAGAAGATTTATTTATTTATTACTTATTTTATTTTATTTTTGGCTGTGTTGTGTCTTCATTGCTGCACACAGGCTTTCTCTAGTTGTAGCAAGCAGGGGCTATTCTTTGTCGCAGTGCATAGGCTATTCTCTTGTTGCGGAGCATGGACTCTAGGTGCATGGGCTTCAGTAATTCTGATGCATGGGTTCAGTAGTTGTGGCACATGGGCTCTAAAGCACAGGCTCAGTAGTTGTGGTGCATGGGCTTAGTTGCTTTGCGTCATGTTGGATCTTCCCGGCCCAGGGATCGAAACTGTGTCCCCTGCAGGCAGATTCTTAACCATTGCACCACTAGGGAAGTCCCTCTAATTATTTTCTAATATTCCCAGTGATTTTTTCCTTGTTCCATTGATTGTTTAAGGGTGTGTTGTTTAATTTCCACAAGTTTGTGAATTTTTCAATTTGCCTTTTATTATCAATTTCTACCTTCATCTTGTTGAGGTTGGAGAAGATACTTTTAAAATCAATTAAGCCTTAATTTGTGGCATAACATGATCTATTATGGAGATGTCCTATGTGCACTTGAGAAGAATGTGTTTTCTGCTGTTGTTAAGTACAGTATTATGTATGTGTCTGTTAGATCTCATTAGTTTATTGTGTTGTCAAGTCCTCTGTTTCCTCATAGATTTTTTTGTCTGGTTGTTCTATCCATTATTGAGAGTATAGTATTAAAGTCTCCAACTATTATTGTAGAATTATTTACTCTTTCAATTCTGTCAATTTTTGCTTCATATATTTTCTTGGTCTATTATTAAGTGCATAAATGTTTATATTTGTTATATCTTCTTGCTGTGTAGAAACTTTTATTGCTGTATGAAATGTCCTTTGGCTCTTGTAAATTTTTTTTTAATAAAGTCTACCTTGTCTGCTATTAGTATAGCCACCCTTACTCTCTTTAGTTATTATTTGCATGGAATGTGTTTTTCCATCCTTTCATTCTCAATCTACTGTGTCTTTGGATCTAAAGTTAGTCTCTGTAGTGAGCATATAATTGGGTCATTAAAAAAATCCATTCTGTCAATCTCTGTCTTTTTTTTTTTTTTAATTGGCTGTGTTGAGTTTTTGTTGCTATGCATGGGCTTTCTCTAGTTGCAGTGAGTGGGGGCTACTCTTTGTTGTGGTGTGCAGGCTTCTCATTGCGGTGGCTTCTCTTGTTGCAGAGCATGGGCTCTAAGCATGTGGGCTTCAGTAGCTGTGGTATGTGGGCTCAATAGTTGTGACTCATGGGCTCTAGAGTGCAGGCTCAGTAGTTGTGGCACAAGGGCTTAGTTGCTCCACAGCATGTGGGATCTTCCCGCCCCAGGGCTCAAACCTGTGTCCCCTGCACTGGCAGGGGGATTCTTAACTACTGCACCACCAAGGAAGCCCAATCTCTTTTGATTGGAGAGTTTAATCCATTTACATTTAAGATAACTACTGATAAAGAAGGATTTATTTCTGTCATTTGCTATTTGTTTTCTATATACCTTATAGCTTTTCTGTCCCCCATTTCCTGTATTACTGTCTTTTGTTTTGATTTTTTAATGTGAAATATTTTAATTCCTTTCTCATTTCCTTTTCTGTATATTCTATAGCTATCTTCTTTGTAGTTATCATGTGGTTACCATCCTAAAATTATAACACTATAATTTGAATTTATACCAACCTAACTTCAATAACACACACAAACTCTGCTCCTATACAGTTCCATATCCAACCCTTTCAGTTATTAATGTCACAAAATTACATCTTTATATTTACACTGTATATCCAAAAACATAGACTAATAATTGTTTTTTAATGCATTAGTTTCTCATATAATGTAGAAATTTTAAAATGGAGTTACAAACCAAAGTTACAATAATAGTAGTTTAAAAGTTGCCAATGCATGTACCTTTACCAGAGATCTTTATTCCTTCATATAGTTTTGAGTTAGTCTAACGTCTTTTTATCTCAACCTGAAGGACTCCCTTCAGTGTTTCTTGCTGGGCAGGTCTAGTGGTAACAAACTTCCTTAGCTTTCATTGATCTGGGAATTTCTTAATTCTTCCCTCCCTTTAAAGACAATTTTGCCAGATATAGGGTTCTTGGTTAACAAGTTTCTTCCTTCAGCACCTTGAACATAACATGCCCATTGCCTTCTGGCTTCCAAGGCTTCTGATGAAAAATCTGTGGATAATCTTATTATTTTTTGAATGTGACAAGTAACTTCTCTCTCATTTCTTTCAAGATTCTTTGTCTCTGTGTTCTGACAGTTCATGTTTTTTTTTTTTTTTTAAGTTTTCTATTTGTTTGTTTTTAATGTGGGCCATTTTTAAAGTCTTTATTGAATTTGTTACAATATTGCTTCTGTTTTATGTTTTGGTTTTTTTGGCCATGAGGCATGTGGGATCTTAGCTCCCTGACCAGGGATTGAACCTGCACCCCCTGCATTGGAAGGCAAAGTCTTAACCACTGGACCACCAGGGAAATCCCAATTGTGATGCGTTTTGATTTGGGTCTCTGTTGAGTTCATTCTTGGAGTTCATTGAGGCTCTGGCATGTTTATATTCATGTCTTTCATCCAATTTGGGAAGTTTTCAGTTATTAATTCTTCAGGCTCTCTTCCCCTTTCTTCTCCTTCTGGGACTCCCACAGCATGCACATCATTCCTGTTGAAGGTGTCTCAGAGTTATCCTATATTCTGTTCATTTTTCTTCAGTATATATATATTTTTAATTTTCCTGTCTTGAAGTTCACTGATTCTTCTGTCTTCTCAAATCTGCTTTTGAATCCCTCTAGCAGTTTTTTCCCCCAGTTAAGGTAATTTTAGCTCCAGAATTTCTTTCTGGTTTCTTTTTTGCTTTCTAACTCTTTTGTGTTATTTCCATTTTGTTCATACATCATTTTCTTTACTTTCTCATGTCTTTACTTGTTTTATTATCTACAAGACAGTGGTTTTGCGTAATTAGACTTTGTCTAATAGATCTGCCATCAGGTCTTTTGAAGAGACAGTTTCTGGTGATTTATTTTTTTCCCCTTGAATGGGCCATGCTTTCCTGTTTCTTTGTATGGCTTGTGATTTTTTTTGTTGAACACTAGACATTTGAGTCTAATAATGTGGTAACTTTGGAAAGATTTCTCATCTTCCCCAAGGTTCATCATTTTTATGCATTAAAATTTTTGAAAAAAATTGTTGTACGGTGTCTCTGCTGGTGATCCACTGGAGGTGTAAACATAAGGTCTTCTCAAGTCATTTCTGAGCCTGTGTCTTTCCATGTGCAGTGACTTTCTAAATTCCCCTGTATATGTGATTGCTTTGAAATGTCTTAGCCCTAAAACCTGGCTTGCAAAGGGAGAAAAGAAAAAAACGAAGGGGGTGAACAGACTGGTACAAATCCCCTGAAAGTTGCTTCAGCTGGAGAGGGAAGGGTTTGCCACAATGGGATGATGGTTACACAAATGGCTGCTGACTTCTGTGTCTCAACCTCTGCAGTCAGAAGCAGTAAGAGATCAGAGCACAAATCCTCAGTATTTAAAGATCAGGGTTTCACCCGGGTTCCCACCAACTGTTTGCAAGCTGCTCCAGGGACACATGCAGAGCTGCCTCCCACAGGGCACGGATGTGGGGGATGGGTAGCTGTTACAGTGCTCAGGTCTGAAATTGACCAAAATTAACTACAGTTTACCGTCTAAGCTTTCCTCTGGAAGTTGCAAGCCTTTGAAGAGTTCCAAAATAGTCATATAAGACACATTTTGTCAGTACAATTGTTGTCTAGTTGGGGAGACAAGTTCCTGGTGCTTCCTATTCTACCATCCTCCCATATTCCTTAATCAAGTGCACCACAATCTTTTTTAACCCTTTCTTCTGTTAAATGACATATGGGTTTTTGGCTATTACAAATTAAGCTACTGTGACCATGAATGTACAGGTCTTCATAAGGGCCTATGCTTTTACTTCTCTTGTGTTAATATGTAGAAGGGCCATGCCTTTGTCACAGGGCAGGTGAATATTTAAAATTTTTGCAAACTGTCAAATTGTGTTCTAAAGTGGCTGTACCATATGTGTTTCACCCAGCATCGAATAAGAGTTCCAGTTTTTCCACGTGTTCACCAGCAACTGCTATGATCAGTTTTCAATGTTTGCCATACTAATAGGCATGTAGCAATAGAATCTCATTGTAGTTTTACCTTGAATTTCTCTAATGACTCATAATTTTGAGCATTTTTTAATGTGTTTATTTGCCACCCATATATCTTTGGTGAAATGTCCATTCATATCTTTTGCCTATTGTTAAAATAAACATTGGTTGATATTTCTATTTTCATTAACAGGAATACATTGAAACTGCAAAGAAATTTGTTGGAATGTCACTCATTTATCAATGATGTCAGTAATTTACTTACCGGGATAAATTTTTTTGAATACTGAAAGAATATTTCCTCACAATTCTGTGCTGTTCCCAATGGAAAATGACAGACACAATACACCTTTACGTTTAATCTGAATTATTAACATACTCTCTACTTTCTTAAATCTTCACATGAAACAATAAATCAAGCTCTGAGTCACAGTGTTTACCACACAGTCAATTTCAAACTACAACACGATGTCTCTGAATGTGAGATTAGGGTGAGGTGTGTAGTAGCACACCATCATATTCTATTTATACCATACAGGGATACATTAAATATAAATAACCTTAAAGCATAGATAATAGTAAAATGTAGTAAAATAATAATGATGAGTTTTGAGTATCTCTTAGCTTAAAAACACCCAGGCTTACTCAAGTCTAAACTACATGTATTTAGCACATACAATTTGATACATGTTTATACCTATGAAATGAAAGGTTTTTCTTGAGCCCTCTGTAATCTCTCCCTCTGTACTCATCCATCTGCAGGAAACCACTGATCTGCTGGCTGTCACTACATATTTGTTTACATTTTTTTTAGAAAATTACATTAATCCAGGAGCAGTTTAGGTAGGCAGTTAAGAGTTCAAGATCTGCTACAAAATTGCAGGCAAGCTGTCTTTTGGGGTTGTAGTCTCTGAAGACTTGCCTGAGGCTGGAAGGTTCAATTCCAAGGTCTTTTCTGTTGACAGGAAGCTTCAGTTTCTTGTCACATGGATCTCTCCATAGGAATGATCATGGTGGGTTCTCTCAAATAAAGCAAGTGATCCAAGAGCAAGACAATGCACCCAAGAAGGAAACCAGTGTCTTTTATAACCTAAAATTCGAGGTGATTTGCCCTCACTTTTGCCATATTATGATTCATACAGGTTAACTCTACTAAAATGTAAGAGGGCTACAGAAGAGTGACAATATTGGAAAGTAGGAATTTGGGGGACCATCTTAGATCCCCCACTACAACTGCATGTTTTACCTTTTTTACATTAATTTTCAAATATCAAACCCTGGATTTCTTGCTATGTTACTTTTTTTATATTCTTGGATTTGATTTGCTAAAATTTTGTTCAGTTTCTGCGTCTATGTTGATGAAGGATATTGGTCTATGGTTTTCCTGTAACACCTTTGTCTGGTTTTAGTATGTTACCTTCGTACAGTAAATTGGAAGGCATGCCTTACTTTTCAATTTTTTGGAATAGTTTGTGTAGAATTGGTATGGTTTTTTTCTCTAAATATTTAGTAGAACTCACAACTGAAGCATTTATGCTTGAAGTTTGCTTTGTGTGAAGGTTTCTAATTCCAAATTTAATTTCTTAAATAGGTGTAGGGCTATACAAGTTTTGTTATGTGAACTTCAGTCATTTGTATTGCTAAAGGAATTTGTCCATTTCATTTAAGTTATCCATTTATTTGGTACAAGTAGATTCACAATTTTCCCTTATTCCCTTTCAAAATTTATATAATCTGTAGTGATGTCTCTTCTTTCATTCCTGATATTGGTAATTTGTGTATTTACTCTTTCTAACTTGATAAATCTTGGCTAGAGGTTTGTCTGTTTTTATTCTTAAGACTTTGGGTTTCTCTGACTTTCTCTGCAGTTTATCCAGTTTACTTCGTTGATTTCCATTTAGATATTTATTATATTATTTCTTTTCCTTTCTTTGCTTTTCTCTTTTCCTAGTTTTTAAATATGGAAACTGAGATCATTTTTCTGAAATCTTTTCTTTTGTTTAATGTGTTTAAAAAAAACAACAACATTAAACCACTTTCATCTAGGCCTCAGTCCTGACAATTTTCTCCTATGTTTCCTTCTAAATTATTCATACATTTACATTGTATATTTCAGTCACAATCCACTTTGAGTTAATTTTTGTTTAAGGCATGAGGTTAGATTGATCTTGATTTCTTTTGCCCATGGACGTTCAATTGCTCCAGCATTATTTGTTGAAAAGACTTCCATGCCTTCATTGAATTGATTTAGTTGGTTTGCCAAAAATCACTTGGTAAGTTTGGGTCTATTTCTGGGTTTTCAGAATAGTTCAGAACAGAATAGTTCTATTGACCTATGTTTTTAATCCATGCATCAATATCATGTTATCCTGTTTACTGTAGTTATATAACCCTTATCATCATGTAGCCCTTAACATTGGATTGGGTAGGGTGACTCCCCTCAAATGGGGCTTCCTCCAAAAAAGGCTCTAAATCAACTGGCATTGGACTTCCCTGATGGTACAGTGGTTAAGAATCCACCTGCCAATGCAGGGGACACGGGTTCGATCCTTGGGCCAGGAAGATCCCACATGCCATGGAGCAAATAAGCCTGTGCACCACAACTACTGAGACTGTGTGCCACAGCTACTGAAGCCCACACACCTAGAGCCCGTGCTCCTTAACAAGAGAAGCCACCACATTGAGAAGACTGCACACTGCAACAAAGAGTGGCCCCTGTTCTCCACAACTAGAGAAAGTCTATGCATAGCGAGGAAGGCTCAACACAGCCAAAAATAAATTAAAATAAATAAATTTACTTAAAAAAATACAAACAACCCAATTGAAAAATGGGCAGAAGAAATGAATAGACATTTTTCCAAAGAGGAAATGCAGATGGCCAATAGGCACAAGAATAGATGCTCAACATCTCTAATCATCAGAGACATGCAAATCAAAATACAATGAGGTATTACCTCACACCTGTCAGAATGGCTATAGTCAAAAAGACCACAAATAGGGACTTCCTGGGCAGTCTAGTGGTTAAGACTCCATGCTTCCAATGCCAGGGATGCAGGTTCAATCCCTGGTTGGGGAACTAAGATCCCACGATTTGGCCAAAAAAGGAAAGAAAAAAAAAAAAAAAGACCACAAATAACAAATGTTGAGGATATAGAGAAAAGAACCCTTGTACACTGTTGGCAGGAATGTAAATTTGTGCAGCATGGAGGTTCCTCAAAATACTGAAAATAGAGCTACCATATGATCCAACAAATCCACTCCTGGGTATATAGCTGAAGAAAAAGAAAACACTAATTTGAAAAGATGCATATGTTCCAATATTTATAACAGCATTATTTACAATAGCCAAGATATGGAAGCAACCTAAGTGTCCATCAACAGATGGATGGATAAAGACGTGTTATATATATAGTTATACACACACACACACAATGGAATAATACCCAACCAAAAAGAGAATGAAATTTTGTGATTTTCAATAACATGGATGGACCTGTTTAAAAGACCTGGTTGTGTTTAAAGGTAGCAAGATCCAGTTAACATTGGAAAATGGCACACTGGGTTCCCATGGCATGCAGCAGTAAAACAATAACCAGCAGGAAGTGTTTGAAGCTTTTGGTGAACTGAGCGGTGGAAGACAGTCCTCCTGGGATTTCGTGATGTGGCACCCTGCCTTCAGTACAATCCTCTAAAACATTAATGGAAGGAAATATATTGAGAGTTTAAATTTGAAAATGTCTTCTAGCGTCACAATTTATTGATAGCTTGGCTGGGTATAGAATTCTAGCTTGTAGATATTAGGCTTCAAAAGGGTGAAGATATTGTCGCTTTAGCCTCTTTCAGTATTTCTACTGAGAACTCTCTATATATATATCAATATATATATTGGTCAATATACATATTGATCAATCAATATATTGATTTCCCTTCCTTTATATGTGATCTTTGTTTTTTTCTGGAATCTCCAACTATCTTTTAAAGTGCTACAATATATATGTCTGCATGTGCGTCTGTTTTGTTAGGTAACTGATGAAACCTTTCAATCTTTAAATTCTTCAGTTCTTACAAATTTGTTTTTATAATTTCTTATCAAATTCTCCCTTCATTTTCTTTTTTGTGTGTGACTACTATAACTCAGATTTTCATTTTTTGACATTTTCCCTTATTTATAAGCATTCTCTTTCTTTCATTTTCCTCTGTGTCCCTCCTCCCCAATTTTAGGGCTATTTCCTCAACACTACATTTCATTCAACCTCTCTTTGAACAATTTTAAAATACATATTAGTTTTAATGTTCAATAATTCTTTTCATTCTTCTGTTATTTTGAACAGAATCTTGTTATTTCTCGGATGCAATGTAGTCTCATATTCCCCAACAATACTATAAATTTTGAAGTTATTTTGTTCCCCTGCAGTTTTTACTCCATATTTCCTTTATTGTTTCTTTTTTCTTATCTTTCAAATACCTAGTGATCCACAGCTATCCACTTATATTTAAAAGTCAGGTGTTGAAACTGAAATCCCGCAAGCTGCACCACATGGCCAACGACATTCAAAAAAAAAAAAAAAGAGAGAGAGAGAGAATGAAAAGACAAACTGGATTGGGAAAAAGTATGCAAATCATACATCCAACAAAGAACTTATATCTAGAAAATATAAAGAACTCTTCAAAATTCAACAGTATAAAAACAAACAACCCAATATGTAAAATGGCAAAGAAGTCAAAAAAATGCTTCACCAAACATATATGGATGTCAAATAAGCACTTGAAAAAATGGTGAACATCATTAGCCATTAAGGAAATGCAAATTAAAACCACAATGAGATTCCATTAGACACTTATTAGAATGGCTGCAAAGAAACTGACAACACCAAGTGCTGGTAAGGACGTGTAACAACCGGAACTCTCATACATTGATGGTGGGAATGTCAAATGGCACAGCCACTTTGGAAAACAGCTTGGCAATTTCTTATAAAGTTTAACACATAGTAATCATATAACACTTCTACCCCTAGGTATTTTCCTAATGAAATGAAAATATTCACAGAAATGTGCAAATGGTGCCTTTATAAATGATTGTCAAAACCTAGAAATAACCCAAATTTCTATCATCTGGTGAATGGATAAACAGATTGTAATTCACCCATACAATGGAATACTACTCAAAAATAATAATAAAAAAAGAACAAATGATGAACACAAGAAATGGATGAATCATAAGTGCATTATACTAAATGCAAAAAAGCCAGAAACAAAATTCTGCTAACTACTTGCATGACATTCTGGAAACAACAAAAATATAGATCAGTTGTTGCCATGACCTGGGGTTGGAGGAAGGGAATTGACTACCCAGGAGTGAGAGGGAACTTTTTGAGGTGACAGAAATATTCAGTATCTTGTTTGTGGTCATGGTTATACAACTGCATGTATTTGTCAAAAGCCATGGAACTGTACACCTAAAAAGACTGATTTTTACTACATGTAAATTATACCTCAATAACTCCAAACCAAAAACCAACATCATCAACATAGATATGAAAATTCTTTAATAAACATTAGCAAAGTGAAAGAAGAAATGTATGACAAATATACTATGATCTTAGGAATAAGAAACTGAACTAGCATGTGAAAATCAATGTAAATCACTGTATAAAGAAAATAAACAAGAAGAACTGTATGATAAGCTCACCTGATGAAGAAAGATCACTTTAATGATAAAAGGGCAATCCCTCATCCTGATAAATGACATCTATGGAAAATCTAAAGCTAATGTTATATTTAATGATGAAGACCTAAATGTTTTCTCTCCAAGCTTAGAGAAAATCCAAGATGTCCACTCTCATCCTTTCTATTCGATATCATACTAGATGCCCTATGAAATGCAATAAGAGAAGAAAACGCAGACTGAACAGGAAGTAGTAAAAGTCTCTTCATTCACAAACAACATGGTTTTTTCTGTAGAAAATTCTAAGAAGTCTACAAAAAGCTATTAGAATTCATAAACAAGTTTAATAACATCAGAGGATAGTCAATATGCAGGAAAATTATATATATAAATCACATATATACATTCAATAACACCAGTTATCATAACATCAAGAATTATGACATACTTAAGGATAAGTTTAACAAAATATGCAGAAGACCTGAACACTGAATACTGTAAAACATTGCTGAGAGAAATTAAGGACCTAAGTAAAAGGAAACACATATGTTCATGCATTGGTGGACTCAACAGTGTTACGATAATAATTATCTCCACATTGATCTGTAGATTCAGTACAACGCACATTATAATCCCCCAATCCATTTTCCTCCACAGAAACTGACAAGCTGTTTTATTTGTTTTAATTAATTAATTTCTTTTTGGCTGCATTGGGTCTTCGCTGCTGTGCACAGGCTTTCTCTGGTTGTGGTGAGTGGGGCTACTCTTTGTTGAGGTGCTTGGGCTTCTCAGTGCAGTGGCTTCTCCTGTTGTGGAGCACGGGCTCTAGCTAGGTGCATGGGCTTCAGTAGTTGCAGCGTGTGGGCTCAGTGGTTGTGGCTCGCAGGCTCTAGAGCACAGACTCAGTAGTTGTGGCACACCGGCTCAGTTGCTCTGTGGCATTGTGGGAACTTCCTGGACCAGGGCTCAAACCCATTTCCCCTGCGTTGGCAGGTAGATTCTTAATCACTGCACCACCTGGGAAGTCCCTGACAAGCTGTTTTAAAAATATGTAAATGAAAAGGACCTTCAACAAAGAAATTTTTGAGATGTACAGCAATTAATACTCTGGTATTAGAAGAAAAACAGACACACAGTACCATGGTATAGGAGAGTTCTCAGAAATATGAGTATATTTATGTAGTTTACTCATTTTTCAACAAAGCAACTCAATTGGGAAAGGTAATTCTCATCAAGAAATGGTCCTAGAACAAATGAATATGATTATTCCTTCTTTTAATAGATTTTTTACCTGCATACACTGTGGCAATTAATGTACAGGTGGTAGGGATAAAGAGGTGAACAAAATGAAATTCTGACTTTTTTTAATATAGTTATTACTTATTTTATCTATTGGTTGCATTGGGTCTTTGTTGCTGCACACAGGTTTTCTCTAGTTGCTGCAAGCGGGGGCTACTCTTCATTGTGGTGTGCAGGCTCCTCATTGCAGTGGCTTCTCTTGTTGTAGACCATGGGCTCTAGGCGTGTGGGCTTCAATAGTTGTGACACGTGGGCTCAATAGTTGTGGCTCACGGGCTTAGTTGTTCTGCAGCATGTGGAATCTTCCCAGAGCAGGGCTCGAACCCGTGTCCCCTGCATTGGCAGGCAGATTCTTTTTTTTTTTAATGGTGTTTATTAAAGAAATTATAATAACATGGACAAATGAAAGGTCTCTGATATATAACCATGCTCAATAATTACTGAGCACCTACTATTACAAGGCACTGTTAGCCACTCTCAGGTTAACTACTGTATTACTTACTATTATTGTACCATGTACAGCAGACCATTGGGGAAAGAGTCTTAGTTCTCTTGATAAAGTGGTAGTGAGCTCACTGTCCTGAGAGCAGAGGTCTAATACTAACCCATCCACCCACCTGCAGTCCAATAATCAGGCAATGATGATGGGAGGCCCTCAAGATAAATACCTCTTCTAAAGAGCTAAGATCTGGCAGGTGGATTCTTAACCACTGTGCCATGTAGGAAGTCCAAAATTCTGACTTTTAATCCTGATTTTCCTGTAGGCATTATTGTTCTAATTAATTTTATTTTAAAATTAATGTTCCAATTACAGTTCTGGCCTCATACCAAAAGTTCTGATACAAAGGCATCTCATTATTATTTTTTCCTGAATAGGCTATAATTTCAAATTTATACATACATACATGTGATCACTTCCCAAATGGAGATGTTAAAAATATCCCTATTCAGATCACTTATTGCAAAAAAGGAGTTGTATGATAGAAAACTCCACCAGTGACTACCTTTACCAATTACAATTAGTATTACTAATTAGTAGTAGTAATTTACCAATTAGTATTATTAATAATGGGAAACTCCGGCATTATGTGTTTGCAAATATATGCACCATTACCTTGGAAGTGTTCTTCAGAACCCAGTGAAATCTTTTAAACTTACAATATAGAAAAAGCCTGGGACAGAGGAACAAGTTACATGACAATGTGAGGAAACAAATACAGAAGGGGAGGCATTCTATAACACAACTTCCTTGGACTTCTCAAAAAATAAAAATCAAGTAAAAAGGCAGGACTCAAGAGCAAAAGATGAATATTTAGGGGCAAAGTCTACAACTTCCTGTTACATGAAGAAATAACTATGTACAGACAAAGAGGGAAGGAGATAGAGATGAAGTAAATAAGGCAAAAAATTACCAAAGATGCTGGCAATTTTACTATTCCTTCTACTTTTCTCTATGTTGAAATTTCCATTTAAAAAAACTACAAAAGAAATTTTCAAATGGACAGTTTATTTTTTTCTATCCTGTGATTAATTTCCATCGTATTCTGAATTCTGGACAAACGATGTGGATTATAGGCTGTTCTCAACAACTTCACACACATTAAAAGGCTGGGTATCTTTCATGAATTGTCTGATTCAGCTTAAGAGATGAGTGCTAAATAAATATCCTCTCATGTTTCTTTCTACAAAGGTTTATCCAGGAAGATTTATCTAAAATTCTAAAATGGATGCATGGAGAAAGGAGCATTTCTAAATTAATTACACCTGTAGGGTCTTACTCTCAAAATTTTACTAGCAGTTAAAAAAATATAATTATAAAACTAATAAATATTGAGCATAGGTTTTTACAAGTGTGTAGGTTCTATTATCATCACCATTTTAAAACAATGCCTGAAAAGTACGTTGCCTAGTGTCAAACAGGTTGTTAGGTGTAGAATGACAACGAGAGTTAACATAGGTGAAATGGCTACAGGCTTTCCAATATGTATCACATTCACTGGTTTTTAAAAATTAGGTTGAATTATCTGAAGTTCCAAATGATTTAAAAGCAACTGGAAGTTTTTTAAATTCACTTAATCACATTAGAATGTGTCATAAAATTTCATGCTATCAATGTTGTGAGCATTGATGATGTTTCCCATCTTTTCTGAATTGGCCACCAGTATGGTGATGATATTCTGATAATGTAAACACAGGAATGACAAATGAAGGCTTTTTTATGTTTTCTGAATTACATTATGGATTCTCTTTTTCTTTTTTGGCCGCACCACGTGGCTTGTGGGATCTTAGTTCCCCAACCAGGGATCAAACCCATGCCTTCACAGTGAAAGCACAGAGTCCTAACCACTGGACCACCAGGGAATTCCCATCATGAATTCTCTAATAAAAGAAAGATGAGAATATTTTCTAGAGGCCTACCAACATATTTTATATTTAAGTTTCTCACCAGCATGAATTCTCTGATGCTGAACAATGTTAGAGCCATACATAAAGGACTTCTTAAATTCCTTAAATTCTTAGGATTTTACACACATATGATTTCTGTGATGTGCTTTAAGGGCTGAACTATATCTAAAGGCTTTCTCACATTTTTTACATTTAAAGGGTTTCTCACCAGTGTGCATCCTCTGATGTTCAGTAAGGAATGAATTAAGTCTAAAGGTCTTTCCACATTCCTTACATTCAAAGGGTTTCTCACCTGTATGAACGCTCTGATGCCCAATAAGTTGTCCATACACAGTAAAGGCTTTCCCACATATGTTACATTCATAAGGTTTCTCACCAGTGTGAATTCTTTGATGCTGAATGAGGTAAGAGCCAGAACTAAAGGCCTTCCCACATTCCTTACACTCATAGGGTTTCTCACCAGTATGGATTCTCCCATGTTGTACGAGGTATGAGGCACGACTAAAAGTTTTTCCACATTCCTTGCATTCATAGGGTTTCACATCAATATGAATTTTCTGATGTTGTGTCAGATGTACATGTACTCTAAAGGCCTTTCCACATTCCTTACACTCATAGGGTTTCTCACCAGTATGAACCCTCTGATGTACAGTAAGTTGATGGCGACTAATAAAAGCCTTTCCACATACCTGACATTCATAGGGTTTCTCACCAGTATGAATTCTCTGATGCTGAACCAGGTATGAACCAGTACTAAAGGCCTTGCTACACTCCTTACACTCATAGGGTTTCTCACCTGTATGAAGCCTTTCATGTTGAACAAGGTATGAGGCACGACTAAAGGCTTTTCCACATTCCTTGCATTCATAGGGCTTAACTCCTGCATGAACTCGCTGATGTGCATTAAGAAATGAACTAAGTCTAAAGGCCTTTCCACATTCCTTGCATTCAAAGGGTTTCTCACCAGTATGAATACTCTGATGTCGAGTAAGTTGTCCATACACAGTAAAGGCCTTCCCACATTCTTTACACTCATAGGGTTTCTCACCTGTGTGAATTCTCTGATGTTTAACAAGGGGGGAGCTAGTACTAAAGGCCTTCCCACATTCTTTACATTCATAGGGTTTTTCGCCAGTATGAATTCGCAGATGTTGAACAAGGTAGGAGAAGGTACTAAAGGCCTTTCCACATTCTTTACAGACAAAAGGTTTTTCACCAGTATGAATACTCTGATGCCGAATAAGCTTTCCATACACTATAAAAGCTTTCCCACATTCCTTACATTCGTAGGGTTTCTCACCATTATGGGTTCTTTGATGTTGAACAAGGTATGAGCTACTATAAAAAGCTTTTCCACATTCCCCACACGCATATGGTTTCTCACCAGTATGAGTTCTTTCATGCTTAACAAAGGCTGAGCCTCTATTAAAGGCTTTCCCACATTTCTTGCATTTATAGGATTTCTCACCAACATGCAACCTCTGATGTACAGTGAGCTGATGTCCGTTTCTAAAGTTCTCCCCACATTCTTTACACTGGTAGGTTTTTTCACTAGGACATATTTTCTCATGTTGAACATGCTTTGAGACTTGACAAAAAGTCTTCTCACATTCCTGGCATTCATATGGTTTCTCTCTATTAAGATTTCTCTGATGCAGAGCAAAAGATGCACATTTTTCATAGGTGGATATTTCATTATAGCTGATTATCTCATCCTTGAACCGAAAACCTGAAAGAAAATGGAAAACCCCCAAATATTTTGTTTTCGTATATAAGAAAAATTGGATTCCAATGGAAGAAAAGCGACAAATTGAAGAGTATCCATTAAAGATAAATAATCAGGTAATACTAAAATATTGTTATGAAAGTCAAAAATAGGTCAAGGAGGAACGCAGAGATGAGTGAAAGTTTACATAAAATAGGAAGGCTGGTGATTAGTAACATAGGTTTCATTTCTGATATTTAGATGTGGATCAGAATCTTTGAAGAGCTTGTTAAAAAAAAAAAGTGATGTTCAAGTACCATCCCAGACCCCATGAATCAGGATACACAGGGAATGCTCCCAGGCACTGATATTCTCAACATTTCTAACAAATGTTTCTGGTATAGATGAAATTCCATCCCCTTCCCCCCCACCCCCGTGGTTTCTCTTTACACTTAGGATAGAAGCCATGTATCTTTCCATGAATAATATGGTCCCCTTTTACCTATCAGGCCTCATATCAAATCATAATTCCCTTTGTTCCCTATTTACTTCACTTCCCCCCTTCAGCACCTGGAATGTGTCACAAATTTTCTCATCTTTTGGTTCCATCTGCAGGTGGTGTCAACTCCCCAAAATCCTTTGGCAGGTGTTGTTTGCAGACTGGATCTTTCTCATCCTATATATGTTCAAGGTAAAATGTCACTTTATCAGGAATACTGGAAACTGCTGACCTTGTCTAAGGATGACCATGCCTTTATTTTCTGTTCTAACACTTCATTCCTGTCATTCCTACCTGTTTCAACTGCACAATTATTTCTCTTTATGATTTTTATTTCTCCCAAATCTCCTGGTGGTAGATAATATTTTGGCCTTCATGACTTTTGCCCTCATCATGCCTATGAAGATGTTGCATCACATGGAAAAAGGTATATAATCAAGTTTACTAATTAGTTGATTTACAGTAAGGAGATTATCCTCGACTCTCTGGAAAGGCCCTTCAAAGAGCTGTCTCTTGGCTTAAGGCAGAAGAGGAATCAGAGACATTCAAAGTATGAGAAGGACAAGACTTGCTGGCTGCTGGCTTGAAGATGGAGGGGGCCACATGGAAAGTGTAAGAAGAAAAGAAATTCTGCCAATGACCAGTGAGCTTAGAAGAGGACCCCATGCCTTAAGAACTGCAGTCACAGCTGGTACCTTGATTTAGCCATCACGTGCTGAACTTCTGACCTACTGAACTATGTGATAATAAGGAAGTGTAGTTTTAAGCTACTAAGTTTGTGGCAGTCTGTCATGCAGCAGTAGACAATTAATACACTCCCCAAGAGCAAGCCAAACCCGTTTCATTCAGCGTTGAACACTAACCCTCTAGCACACAACTGATTATAGGAACTGATTATAAACAAAACAAAACAAACAAAAAAGTCCCTAGACAAAAGAAACGAATTAGGATATTATTAAAAGACACTACTACAAAAATAATTCACTGATAGTCCATTAATATGAAACAGGGACTGGCTGAAGAAATAAACAGTTTCTGGAATGAGACAGGGAAAGTACAAGGTGAGCCTCAGAAAGTAAGGAAAATTTCAAAGATTTAGGGTTTTGATCAAGAATTGGAGGAGTTCTGTGCGGCAAATACAATGACAAAAGGAGCACACATGATTATTTTGAATTAATGATAATAAAAGATGAAACCATAATAATTCCTGTGAGGGGACAGAAAAGGTAATTTTCAATTCTTTTCATTGCTGAATAATCTCTTACTTATAAAGTATTTAACTACTAGTAAAGAATCAAATAATTTCTCTTCCCCTTTTCACTGGTACTATGTTTCAAGATAACCAAAAAGTTCTAGTTTAGAAGACCAAGACAATAGTTACAGAAGAAACAATAGTGACAAAACATTTTCCTACAAATAATGACATTTTTTATTCTGATGAGGGTTAACAATCACTGTTAAAATTGAAACCGTGCACCTCAGACTGGGACTTGAACCTACGTGGCTGGGGCTTGAATCCAGCCAAAAACCTGATTGGGACTTGAACCCACATGGCCGGGACTCAAATCCAGCTAAAACTCAAGATCCTCCAACTGAGAGCACATACCTGGTTTCAGGACTTAATGAAGCTCAGGTTCTTGATGTCTCCTCACAGAAAGAATTTGAGAGACAAAGTGATAGGTAAGAAGTCTACTTAGAGATTCATTTAGAGAAAAACACACTCTGCAGGCAGAGTGTGGACCATCTCAGATGGTGAGAAAGGCACCAGGGTGTGGGGGTTGTCAGTTTTTGTAAGGGTGGGTAATTTCATAGGCTAATGAGTGGGCAGAGTATTCCAGAATTGGGCCACCACCCACTTTTTGATCCTCATGGGCAGCCTTGCAACTGTCATGGCACCTGGAAGTTGACTTGTCCACCATCTTGAACCCATTTGGTTCTAATCAGTTTATGTTATGTCCTGGGGCTATGTCATTCTTTCAAAAGTTGTGCCCTGCCCCCTTCCCTCCTGTTTCAAAATCATTATGACAGGTTGCTAAAAAAAATGAATACTCCTTGACAATAAAGTAAAACCACACAGGTTACTCTTTAGTCACCAGGAGAAAAATTAACTGAATAATTTTTCAGTTATTCTTGCACTGTTATTCTATTCCAGTGGTCAATCTTAATAATGAACACAACCAGGTATTATGTCTTTTGATAAAATACACATCACCTCCTGTGATGTATTCCAGACAAAAACATTTACCTTTAATAAGGACCTACTGTTTAGCACAATATTCAATATCTTGTAATAATCTAAAATGGAAAAGAATTGAAAAAGAATATACATATGTGTGTGTGTGTATATATATATATATATATATATATATATATATATATATATATATAACTGAATCACTCTGCTGTACACCTGAAACATTGTAAATCAAGTATTCTTTGATTTAAAAAATTAAAAAAATTTTTTAAAAAGCTTACCTTTTAAAAAATATTCTCATACTATATGATAATAAGGACATTTTGACCAAAACCAAACAACTGGGATGGCCCATAAAGATAAGCATTGGATTTGTACACAAAAGTCAAATGGAAACCTGAATCTGATATGTTAGCTCATTAAACTGAATACTAGCCTTTAGGATAGCCTCTGTTATCTCTAAAGATCTGGACAATGTCATAAAGACAGAATTCTTATCCATGAAATCGTATAGCCGCTGGTTCAAAACAGACTCTGTTTAGAAAAAATACTGGTCTTACAAGGGAGAAACACTGCTCTCTTACAAGAAGAATGTTGTACTCAAATCTTTAAAGACCTCTCTGAGATCTTTAAGGTCACTAAAATGATCCAGGAAACAAATAAGAAATCTGAAAGTAGATAATTAAGGATATTTCCTCCACAATCTGGTTCTGTGGCCTCTTTGGATTACGGATGAAATCTGTTCTTTTGGTTGAGTTTGGGTACAAATCTTTGGTCCTGGCCTAGAAGCTGACTAGAAATCCTGATGATAATCCTTCTCTTAGGATTTGTCTTTACTGCAGAATTCAAATGTGAAATAACCTACAGTCTTAAATGCTGTTGTATAACCAACTTCTCATCAAATGATCCAAATAAACTTCCAAATAAAAGAATAAGACAGTATAACACTTTTAGAGGTTGGAATGACTTTCACATATACACAACCATAACACATCCAACAGTTGTGTACCTCTGGATAATTATGTCCCAAGAAGATAATGGTCTAGCCTCCAGACCAGGCTGAAGAATGACCAAATAGGGGGTCAGGGAAACAAAGACATGAAACCAACCTAATCCCTTGTGTCTGTTAAACAAAACCAAGGCAAACATCTTCCTGGAGCCTGTCTTAACTCTCCATAGAACATTAGGGCCCATGGGATCAAGTTTTAGTTTTTGAGAGTTTTTTTTAAGCAGTTATAACTATATATAAGAATTAATATTTTACGACTTTTATTCTTTTTAAAAGACTTTGCTGGTTTTTGTTTTTGTTTTGGGGGCCACGCAGCTTGCGGGATCTTAGTTCCCCAACCAGGGATTGAACCGGGGCCCTCAGCAGTGAAAGCGCCGAGTCCTAACCACTGGACCGCCAAGGAATTCCCCTTAAAAGACTTTTCAAAGAACAAAGAGGAGAATTCATTTATTTTCAAAATAGAATAAGTCTCATTCTATCTTAAAAATAGATAGGGTTCTATTAGATTATTTTATAAAACTAAGACATACTATAGGATAGCAATCATCTCATTTTTCCTTTAAGAATTTAAGAATAATGTTCCCATGGAACATTTTTCTGTTTCATCATTCAGAGTTATTTCATCATTTCTCATTGATTACGTCCAACTAAGCAAAAAAAAGAGACTAAAATAAGAAGCAGGATGGCACTGCCCAGAAAGATGACACAATAGTGGAAAAAATCATTATTTCATCATCCTACATCATTTTCTTATCCTGTTGCTCAAAGGACTTTAAGGCTTGAAAGCAGTTTGTAAAGATATCATCTTTGTGTCTTTAAAAAAAAAATTAGCTTTTATTGAACACAATTGGAAGTTCAAAATTTTTCATTATCTACCCATAACAGCGAAGATAAGTAAACGGACAAAGGAAGACAGTTCATAAATATGAGACAAATCAGAAGATGAATGCAGAGAGAAAGGGAGCAGCACTCCAGACCGGCACGTCCAATCTGGGTGCCACTGGCTGCCGGACTAGATGGACTTGACTGACACACTGAGGTGTGCTGTGAGTGTAATATACACACCAGATTTCAAGGACTTAGTGCAAAGAGAAATGTAAATTATCTCACTAATTTTATAGTGATTGTATACAAAAAGGACAATATTTGGGACATACTGAGATAAACAAAATGCATTATTTAATTAATTTTGCCATTTGGGGACTTCCCTGACAGTCCGGTGGTTAAGATTCGTGCTTCCAATGCTGGGAGCACAGGTTCGATCCCTGGTCAGGGAACTAAGACCCATGTGGCCAAAATAAATTAAAAAATAAAATAATTTTGCCATTTCATTTTTCTTTTAAAATTGACCACTTGAAACTTTAAAATTACATATGTGACTTGCATTACCTTTCTCCTGGACAGCACTATTCTAGGTGAGAAAATGGTATGTGGTATACTCTTACTAATCAATGTTGTTTATGATAAAAAGGACCACTGATTGATTAGTTGTATACGGACGGAGAGGAAATACAAATATTTGATAGTAACTCCATACTCTGAGCTTTTCTACATCTAGTATCTCCTTTAAATGGCATGTCTTCTTGGGGACCCTGGAAGCTATCCTATGAAATTTAGTTACAGGTACTGAATTCTGTGAAACATGTCTTCTTTAAGCCAGGCAACTCCCAAATGTGCCTGATGTATATCTCGTCTCTCTGCACCTTACCCTTTTGGACAGCTATGTGTCTCCTGCATGAACTGCAGGGATTCATGCTGAGGCAGTGGATGCTGCCCTGCTGGGCAAGATGGGGGTCCTGTGGGATGTTCCAAACAGAGAAAGCCAAGGGCGGTATTAGTCTGAATGTTCAGCTGAGCCTAAGATGACCCTCTAGTTGGCACTGCAGGTAAGATTATGGCTTTTTTTGTGTGTGTGGTTATGGAGAATAACGTCCTCACTCTGAGTACATTCTTAAGTATTTAGGGATAAAGTGTCATAATTTGTGCAACTTACTTAAATGGTACAGCAAACTTTTCTTATGTAGTTGTAGAACAAAGTGGTAAAATATTAAAAACTGGGGACTCCAGATGAAGGTTTTAAAGAACTTTATCATATCACTATTCCAACTTCCATGTAGTTTTTAATTTAGTTGTCAAAATGTAAAAACAAAACAACTCAGACTTTTAAGAATGGTATAATACTTCCATATACTGAGACATTAATAACAATATACAATTTATAAAAAACAAAACAAAACCCACTCAACATAATGTAAGTAGATTGATAAGATGTAAAGTGTACTGGGTTGAATAGTGTCCCCCCAAAATTTTTCTTCACCCAGGAACTCAGAATATTGCCTTATTTGGAAATAGGGTCTTTATAGATGTAATCAGTTAAGATGAGGTCACACTGGATTAGGACAGGCCCTAAATTTAATATGACTGGTGTCCTTATAAGAAAAGGAGAGGACACAGGAGACAGACACAAAGGAGAAAGAACACCACATGACAATGGAGGCAGAGGTTGGAGTGATGCATCTACATATAAGCTAAAGAACGACAAGAACTGCACTTCCCTGGTGGTCCAATGGTTGGGACTCTGAGCTCTCAATGCGGGGGGCCGGGACTGGACCCTTGGTTGGGAAACTGGATCCTGCATACTGCAACTAAGATCCTGCACTTGGCAACGAAGATCCCATGTGTGGCCACTAAGACCCGGCACAGCCAAAATAAATAAATACTTTAAAAACAAGCAAACAAAAACACAAAGAACCCCAAGACCACAGACAACCACCAGAAGCTAGAAAGAGGCAGAGAAGGATCCTCCCCAAGAACCTTCAGAGAGAGCACACCCTGGACCTCTTGATTTCAAACTTCTAGCTTCCAGAAGTGTGAGGCAGTAAATTTCTGTTGTTTTAAGCCACCAAATTTGTTGGTAACCTGTCACGACAGAACTACTGTAAAAGTCTGTGGTGACGTATTATGGCAAAAACTAATACACTGGGTAAGATGGGTGAATATATAATACAGAAAAGAGTTTGACACAGGTATTGAAAGACTTTTCTTCAGTTAACTGCCAGTTCTGAAAATAAATTCTGATCATATGCTGAATAATTAATAAGTAGTGTGGTAGTGTCAATTTTAGTTTTAAAAAAATGGATAGAAGTCCACCAAAATGTGTAATGATACATACGTGAAACTAAAGTCTCTGAAAAAAAACTTCAAATATGCCCATTTTCTATTAGGACTTATATAATTTTTTATTTTTTTAAAAGCTAGGGGACTTCCCTGGTGGTTCAGTGGTTAAGACTCCACACTCCCAATGCAGGGGGCCTGGGTTCAATCCCTGGTCAGGGAACCAGATCCCACATGCCTGCCCCAACTAAGACCCAGCACAACCAAATAAATAAATAAATTTAAAAAATAAAATAAAATTTGTTTATTTATTTATTTATTGGCTATGTTGGTTCTTTGATGCTGCACACGGGCTTTCTCTAGCTGTGGTGAGCAGGGGCTACTCTTCATTGCGGTGTGTGGGCTCCTCGTGATGGCTTCTCTTGTTTGCGGAGCACAGGCTCTAGGCTCGCAGGCTTCAGTAGTTGTGGCACACAGGCTCAATAGTTGTGGCTCATGGGCTCTAAAGCATAGGCTCAATAGTTGTGGCTCATGGGCTTAGTTGCTCTGTGGCATGTGGGATCCTCCTAGAGAGGGATCAAACCCGTGTCCCCTGCACTGGCAGGTGGATTCTCAATCACTGTGCCACCTAGGAAGTCCCTAAATAAATATTTTTAAAAAATAAAAACAACAAATTTTAAAAAGCTAAATTTCTTTTTTATTTTTTAAATGAAAAAGAATTAGTGCATGTTCCTAACAAATCTGACTTCCAACCATAGAGCAGCGTTGAAATGTGTTGCAAAAGACCTTCAACTTATCAAAAAGAACACTATCGCTTTCTTACCACCTTATCCTCATGTTCTTACCCTGCACTTTCTCCCTAACACGCTTCCTTTCCCATGGCTCCTCAGCTGTCTACATCTCTTGCCCTCACTTTCATCTCAGGATCCCATTAGAGCTGCTCTTTACCAAGCTGTGAATGCCACTGAATTACTTATTCTAGCTCACATATTAAAATTGTAAATTTCATTATAAGCTTTTTTTTTTAACTAAGCTCCTATAAAAGGACACAGTCTACCATGAAGAGACTCCCATTTGCTAAATGTGGAACAATTTTAACCTCAAAATGACAGTAAAAGATTACATAATAACTCATTGACTACAAAAAGAATGCATGGGGCCACACTGATATAAATAAAATAAAAGAAAAACTATATATTAAAATTCAAACTAACATGTTAAAGAAATGACAAAGTTACAAGATTACCACTTGGTGACCCTTCAGTTTAGGCATCAGCAAACTATAATCCACAGACCAAATCTGGCCTGCAGTAAGTTTTTCAAGTAAAGTTTTAATGGAAAACATACCAAGTTGTTCAAGGATTGTCAGTGCTGCTTTCATGTGACAACAGCAAAAATGAGTAGCAGCAACAGAAACCATATGGCCTGTAAAACCTAAAACATTTACTATCTGACCCTTTGCATGAAAAGTTTGCTGACTCCAGAACAAGTTGCTTTACTTAAGAATCAGCAATGGGGAGAAGAATCAAGATGGTGGAGGAGGACGTGCGCTCACTCCCTCTTGCAAGAGCACTGGAATTACAACTAACTGTTGAACAACTATCGACAGAAAGACACTGGAACTCACCAAAAAAAGACACCCCACATCCAGAGACAAAGGAGAAGCTGCAATGAGATGGTAGGAGGGGCACAACCGCGTTAAAATCAAATCCCATAAATGCTGGGTGGGTGACTCACAAGCTGGAGAACAGTTATACTGCAGAAGTCCTGAGGGTTCTGAGCCCCACGTCAGGCTTCCTAACCTGGGGGTCCAGCAACGGGAGGAGGAATCCCCAGAGAATCAGACTTTGAAAGCCAGCGGGATTTGATTGCAGGACCTCCACAGGACTGGGGAAAACAGAGACTCCACTCTTGGAGGGCACACAAAAAAGTGTGCTCACCAGGATCCAGGGGGAAGGAGCAGTGACCCCATAGGAGACTGAACCAGACCTACCTGCTGGTGTTGGAGGGTTGCCTGCAGAGGTGGGCAGCTGTGGCTCACCGAGGAGACAGGGGCACTGGCAGCAGGGGTTCTGAGACGTGCTCATTGGCGTGAGCCCTTCCAGAGTCCACCATGAGCTCTACCAAAGAGCCTGTAAGCTCCAGTGCTGGGTTGCCTCAGGCCAAACGACCACCAGGGTGGGAACACAGCCCCACCCATTGGCATTAAAGTGTCACTGAGCTCCACCCACCAAATCGGATTAAAGTTTTACTGAGCTCCACCCACCCAGCCCAAACCACCAGCAGTCCCTCCCATCAGGAAGCACCCACAAGCCTCCTAGACAGCTTCCTCCACAAGAGGGCAGACAGCAGAATCAAGCATTATCAGCAGTATTTCATCGTGTGAAACTGAAAATCACAGCCACAGAAAGACAGAGAAAATGAAAAGGCAAAAGACTTTGTACCAGATGAAGGGACAAGATAAAACACCAGAAAAACAACTAAATGAAGAGGAGATAGGCACTCTTCCAGAAAAAGAATTCAGAATAATGATGGTGAAGATGATCCAAGACTTTGAAAAAAGATTGATGCAAAGATCGAAAAGTTGCAAGAAAAGTTTACCAAAGACCTAGAAGAATTAAAGAATAAACAAACAGAGATAACAACACAATAACTGAAATGAAAAATACACTAGAAGGAACCAATAGCAGATTACCTGAGGCAGAAGGACGAATAAGTGACTTGGAAGACAGAATGGTGATAATCACTGATGCAGAAAAGAATAAAGAAAAAAGAATGAAAAGAACTGAAGACAGCCTAAGAGACCTCTGGGACAACGTTAAACACACCAACATTCGCATTATAGGGGTTCCAGAAGGAGAAGAGAGAAAGAAAGGACCTGAGAAAATACTGGAAGAGATTATAGCTGAAAACTTCCCTAACATGGGAAAGGAAATAGCTACCCAAGTCCAGGAAATGCAGAGAGTCCCAGGCAGGAGAAACCCAAGGAGAAACACGCCAAGACATATAGTAGTCAAATTGACAAAAGTTAAAGACAGAGAAAAGTTATTAAAAGCAACAAGGGAAAAACGACAAATAACATACAAGGGAACTCCCATCAGGTTAACAGCTGATTTCTCAGCAGAAACTCTTCAAGCCAGAAGGGAGTGGCACAATATATTTAAAGCGATGAAAGGGAAGAACCTACAACCAAGAATACTCTACGCAGCAAGGATCTTATTCAGATTCGACAGAGTAATCAAAAGCTTTACAGACAAGCAACAGCTAAGAGAATTCAGCACCACCAAACCAGCCCTACAACAAATGCTAAAGGAACTTCTCTAAGTGGGAAACAGAAGAGAAGAAAAGGACCTACAAAAACAAAAACAAAACAATGAAGAAAATGGTAATAGGAACATATTGATAATTACCTTGAATGTAAATGGACTAAATGCACCAACCAAAAGACACAGACTGGCTGAATGGATACAAAAACAAGACCCATACATATGCTGTCTACAAGAGACCCACTTCAGACCTAGGGACACATACAGACTGAAAGTGAGGGGATGGAAAAAGATATTCCATGCAAATGGAAATCAAAAGAAAGCTGGAGTAGCAAAACTCATATCAGATAAAATAGACTTTAAAAAATGTTACAAGAGACAAGAAAGGACACTACATAAAGATCAAGGGATCAATCCAAGAAGAAGCGATAACAATTATAAATATATATGCACCCAATATAGGAGCACCTCAATACATAAGGCAAATGCTAACAACTATGAAAGAGGAAATCGACAGGAACACAATCATAGTGGGGGACATGAACACCCCACTTAAACCAATGGACAGATCATTCACACAGAAAATTAATAAGGAAACACAAGTTTTAAATGACACAATAAATCAGCTTGAATTAATAGATGTCTATAGGACATTATATCCAAAACCAGCAGATTACGCATTCTTCTCAAGTGCACATGGAACATTCTCCAGGATAGATCACATTTTGGGTCATAAATCGAGCCTTGGTAAATTCAAGAAAACTGAAATTGTATCAAGCATCTTTTCTGACCACAACTCTATGAGATTAGAAATCAATTACAGGAAAAAAACTGTAAAAAACACAAACACATGGAGGCTAAACAATATGCTACTAACTAACCAACAGATCACTGAAGAAATCAAAGAGGAAATCAAAAAATATCTGGAGACAAATGACAATGAAAACACAATGATCCAAAACCTATGGGATGCAGCAAAGGCAGTTCTAAGAGGGAAGTTTATAGCAATACAATCCTACCTCAAGAAACAAGAAAAATTCCACATCAACAATCTAACCTTACACCTCAAGAAACTAGAGAAAGAAGAGCAAACAAAACCCAAAGTTAGTAGATGGAGAGAAATCATAAAGATCAGAGCAGAAATAAATGAAATAGAGACAAAGAAAACATTAGCAAAAATCAATAAAACTAAAAGCTGGTTCTTTGAGAAGATAAATAAAATTGATAAACCTCTAGCAAGACTCATCAAAAAAAAGAGGGAGAGGACTCAAATCAATAAAATTAGAAATGACACAGGAGAAGTTACAATGGACACCACAGAAATAAAAAGCACCATAAGAGATTACTACAAGCAACTATATGCCAATAAAATGGACAACCTGGATGAAATGGACAGATTCTTAGAAAGGTATAACCTTCCAAGACCGAATCAGGAAGACACAGAAAATATGAACAGACCAATCACAAGTAATGAAATTGAAACTGTGATTAAAAACCTCCCAACAAACAAAAGTCCAGGACCAGATGGATTTACAGGTGAATTTTATCAAACATTTAGAGCAGAGCTAACACCCATCCTTCTCAAACTCTTCCAAAAAATTGCAGAGGAAGGAACACTCCCAAACTCATTTTATGGGGCCACCATCACCCTGATACCAAAACCAGACAAAGATACTACAAAAAAAGAAAATGACAGACCAATATCACTGATGAATTTAGATGCAAAAATCCTCAACAAAATACTAGCCAACAGAATCCAACAACACATTAAAAGGATCATACACCATGGTCAAATGTGGTTTATCCCTGGAATGCAAGGATTCTTCTATATACGCAAATCAATCAATGTGATACACCATATTAACAAACTGAAGGATACAAACCACATGATCATCTCAAGAGATGCAGAAAAAGCTTTTGACAAAATTCAACACCCATTTATGATAAAAACTCTCCAGGAGGTGTGCATAGAGGGAACCTACCTCAACATAATAAAGGCCATATATGACAAACCCACAGCAAACATCCTTCTTAATGGTGAAAAACTGGAAGCAGGCCCTCTAAGATCAGGAACAAGACAAGGAGGTCCACTCTCGCCACTACTGTTCAACATAGTTTTGGAAGTCCTTGCCACAGCCATCAGAGAAGAAAAAGAAACAAAAGGAATCCAAATTGGAAAAGAAGAAGTAAAACTGTCACTGTTTGCAGGTGACATGATGCTATACATAGAAAATCCTAAAGATGCCACCAGAAAACTACTTGAGCTAAGCAATGAATTTGGTAAAGTTGCAGGATACAAAATTAACACACAGAAATCTCTTGCATTTCTATACAGCAACAATGAAAGATCAGAAAGAGAAATTACGGAAACAATCCCATTCACCATTGCAACAAAAAGAATAAAATACCTAGGAATAAACCTAACCAAGGAGGTAAAACACCTGTACTCAGAAAACTATAAGACACTAATGAAAGAAATCAAAGACGACACAAACAGATGGAGGGACATACCATGTTCTTGGATTGGAAGAATCAACATTGTGAAAACAAATATATTACCAAAAGCAATTTACAGATTCAATGCAATCCCGATCAAATTACCAATGGCATTTTTCACAAAACTAGAACAAGAAACTTTACGATTTGTATGGAAACACAAAAGACCCTGAATAGGCAAAGCAATCTTGAGAAGGAAAGACGGAGTTGGTGGAATCAGGCTTCCCAACTTCAGGCTATACTACAAGGCCACAGTGATCAAGACAGTATGGTACTGGCACAAAAACAGAAATATGGATCAATGGAACAGGACAGAAAGCCCAGAGATAAACTACAGTCAACTAATCTATGACAAAGGAGGCAAAGATATAAAATGGAGAAAAGGCAGCCTCTTCAATAAGTGGTGCTGGGAAAACTGGACAGCTACATGGAAAAGAAGGAAATTACAACACTTCCTAACACCATACACAAAAATAAACTCAAAATGGATAAAATACCTAAATGTAAGGCCAGACACTATAAAAATACTCCTAGAGGAAAACACAGGAAGAACACTCTTCGACGTAAATAACAGCAAGATCTTTTTTGATCCACCCCCTAGAATAATGGAAATAAAAACAAAAATAAATAAGTGGGACCTAATGAAACTTCAAAGCTTCTGCACAGCAAAGGAAACTATGAGCAAGACGAAAAGACAACCCTCAGAATGGGAGAAAATATTTGCAAACGAATCAACAGACAAAGGATTAATCTCCAAAATATATAAACAGTTTATCCAGCTCAATATCAAAAAAACAAACAACTCAATCAAAAAATGGGCAGAAGACCTTCACAGGCATTTCTCCAAAGACATATGGATGGCCAAGAGGCACATGAAAAGCTGCTCAACATCACTAATGATTAGAGAAATGCAAATCAAAACTACAATGAGGTATCACCTCACACCAGTGAGAATGGGCATCATCAGAAAATCTACAAACAGTAAATGCTGGAGAGGGTGTGGAGAAAAGGGAATGCTCTTGCATTGCTGGTGGGAACGTAAATTGATACAGCCACTATGGAGAACAGTATGGAGGTTCCTTGCAAAACTAAAAATAGAACTACCATATGACCCAGCAATCCCACTACTGGGCATATACCCAGAGGACACCATAATTCAAAAAGACACATGCACTCCAATGTTCATTGCAGCACTATTTACAATAGCCAGGACATGGAAGCAACCTAAATGTCCATCAACAGATGAATGGAAAAAGAAGATGTGGTACATACATACAATGGAATATTACTCAGCTGTAAAAAGCAATGAAACAGGGACATTTTTAGAGACATGGATGGACCTAGAGACTGTCATACAGAGTGAAGTGAGTCAGAAAGAGAAAAACAAATATTGTATATTAACACATATATGTGGACTATAGAAAAATGGGACAGATCAACCAGTTTGCAAGGCAGAAATAGAGACACAGATGTACAGAACAAACATATGGACACCAAGTGGGGAAAGCGGGGAGGGTTGGGGGGGAATGAACTGGGAGATTGGGATACCAAATTGTATACTCTAAATATATGCAGTTTATTGTAAAAAATAAAAAAATAAAAAGTTAAAATAAAATAAAATAAAATAATAAAAAATATAAGAATCAGCAATGAATGCTAAAATTAGCTGTAAAAGTTTGATGAGGAATATGGCATTTACAGCTCCAAAGTATCTAACAACAAAACACTTCTTAATTATATATGGAAAAAGATGCAGTGAAGAAATCTGGCAGATACCACTGTAATCATGTGGTCGAAGTTAACATCACCAGAAATGGGATAAACTGACACCACAAGCCTCCTGATATATGATGCACTAAGGACAACAACACTTCAGTGATATTTCTGCCAAAAATACAAACTGAGTCTAATTATGAGGAACCACTAGACAAATGCAATTTTGAGGGACCATCTAAAAAGAGATGTACTCATCAAAGATGGCAAGGTCATAAAAGACAAAGGAAGATCAAGGAGTTGCTTCAAATTAAAGGAGACTACAGTAAGATGATAACTGAATGAAATCCATGATTTTTGTTTTGGATTCTCGGTTGGATTTTTTTTTTTTTTTCTATAAAGAATACCATTGGGACAATTGCTGAAACTTGATTGAGGTCTGTAGATTAGGTAAAAGTATTACACCAAAGCTTGATTTTGATAATTATGCTATGGTTATAAAGAGAACAAACTTGTTCTTAAATACACACTGAAACATTTAGGATAAAGGAAAAGGGCATCACATGCGGGCAGGATGAGAATGATAAAAAGCAAATGCATATCAACTATTAACAACCCCTCCCGGGTAAAGGTCACATGTTTCAATATGTTCTGTACTATTCTTACAAGTTTTCTGGTTAGAAATTATTTCAAAATAAAGAGTTATATAAAAGCTGTCAATTAAGTAAAGAACCTTGTACATATTTGTTTAAACCAATAAATTTCAGCTGAAAGAAGAATGCACACACAAATGCAGAATAGCACAGTGATTATTACAGATCATAAGCGAAGCTGTGTCTGAATTCTAATTCCAACATCTAGCTCTGAAATTAGAACAATTTCTTAACCATTCCAAGCCTTAGTGTCCTCAGATACAAAATACTGATAGCAATTTCACACACATCATTGTTGCTGTGAGAATCAATAAGGCCATGCATGTAAAATGCTTAGCAGAGTTCCATGCATAGAGCATAGAATCAATAAAGTAACCGCTATTACTACTACTATGACTACCACCATCACCACCACCACTACTGGCTGAATAAGGGACAGTGGGCTGGGACTTCCCTGGCGGTCCAGTAGTTAAGACTCCATGCTCCCAAGGTAGGGAAGCCTGGGTTCAATCCCTGGTGAGGGAACTAGATCCTGCATGCCGCATCTAAGACCTGGTGCAGCCAGATAAATAAATAAATAAAATTTTTTTTAAAAAAAGAGAGAGCGAGAAAAAAAAAAAGAGAGAGACAATGGAGCAAGTCAGTTCAGTTTGAGTAAAATGAACAATGTTAAGATTTCATATTCCCCTCATTAATTTCCAGTTAATGATTTTTCCTCTTACCTCTCTGAGAAAACTGAACTAGAGAAAAGACACAGATTCTTTCCTCTACCACATCAGTTAAGTTATCTACATCCAAATCCACAGTCAGTTTTTTCTTAAGCACAAATTCTACCACCTTACCTCAAACTCAAGGCCACTGCTTCCATAATAATGTCCTCTTTCTGATTCATCTCTTTTTACCACTCTATGGAATTGGTCACATTATCAATCATCCAGGTGTAACCAGCCCCACCTCTTCATAACCAAATGCCTCCACAGAACGGCTCTCCTCATTCTCATCACTGCCTCACCTCCCGTCCTGTTTAAACCACACCACTCAGGCTTCCATTCCTTGACGCCACTGAGAATTTCTGGGAAAGTCAGATATTGTGGTCAAAGTTTCATTTCTTATTTTAATTCACTTTTCAGCGATCATTCCTCCATCTTGAAACATTTTCTTCATTTCTCTTTGGTGGAACCACTTTCTGATTTTAATTCTACCTTAAAATGTGCTCCTCCCCAGCAGTCCCTTTTGCAGTCTCCTCTAGCAGACCTCCAAGCGTAGAGAAGCCTCTATCTGCACTGGCTTTCTGGGTGACCTTATCCAGTGCCCTGGGCTCTAAACACCAGCCATATCCCAATGAAACCCAAATTGTTACACATGAGTCTAAGCTCTCCCTGACCTCCAGACTTGCACACTCAACAGCCTACTCAGCATCTCTAAGGGGATGATGAATAGTCATCTCAAACTTAACGTTTTTTTTTTCTTCTTTTTTGCCCTCGCCATGTGTGGCTTGTGGGATCCTAGTTCTCTGACCAGGGATTCAACCTGGGCCCTCGGCAGTGAAAGCCCAGAGTCCTAACCACTGAACTGCCTGGAAATTCCCCAAAGCAGACATCTTTAAGATCTGCCCTCCAACCTGCCTTTCCCTCTCTTTCCCATCTCAAGCCATTGTATCACCATTCACCTGATCATGTCAAAGCCTGTTGATTCTTCTTAGTTTCTCTCTTGGCCTCCATACTTATTTACAATTCACCGACATGTTGTTAGTTCTACACTCAAAATATATTATGAATACTGTACCTTCTCACCCTACCACTAACATTCTAACCCAAACCTCTATCACCCCCAGTTTGCACCACACAATTAGCCTCCCAATAGGCTTTCCTAGTCTTACTCTTGGCCCCCTTTCAGTCTATCCTGTATGCATCTATGCAGGAAAAAGCAGAGAGTAGTGGGGTATATGACAGACCTGATAACCCCCAAAATAACCAATGGACATTCATTGGAAAGGGAAATAGATGAATTTGAGAAGAGCTAGTATATGGTGGGGAGGTTTAAAGTGGCCAGAAGTGATTAATCAGGAAGGGAGATAGAGGGCTGTGATCAGGCAGAGTCACGTGAAGGCCTTAAGGGGTGGCTGGGAAAGTTTTATCTCCTCATTTGGAGAACCTGAGTGAAGAATATGTGAAAATTCTTTGTATAATCTTGCAACTTTTCTGTAAGCCTGATATTTTTTTTTAAATGTTTTATTCTGCTCAGGGCGATGGTTCTATGGATATCTGCCTTGTAATAACTCACCAAGCTGTATATTTTAATGTGGTGGTTTGGTTTCTACCTCATATTTAATAGACATTTCAAATAATTAAAGTTGGAAAAACATAAATTAGATCATGGCTTCCAGTCACTTTCAGAAAATAATCCAAATTCCCAATAATTAACAAAATTATATACCTATATCTATATCTATATGACCTGGCCCCTTCTAACGCTCTGCCTTTTTTCTTATTCCTCTCCCCTATTAATTCTGTTTCACTCTTCTTACTGCTCCTGAATCACACAAAGCTCATTCCTACTTCAAGGAATGTACATGTGCTGTTCACTGTGCCTGGAATGTTCTACATAATCGTATGGCCTAAGCCCTTACTTCTTGTTCTTGTCTCTGTTCAATTACCACCACCTCAGAATATATACATAAATCTAAATGCAAAAGAGGCGTTGAAAGCAGTCAAATTAAAAACACAGCAGAAATACTGTACTGGGAAAGTGAATAATAAAATGACAGGGAAATATGAGGTGAGTGAATGCTACAATTGGCAAAGATTTAGACAATTTGGCAAGATATTCAGCCTTCCCTCAAGTTTCAGGCCTTTGAAGGGAGACTTCCAAACAGCCTCTCAGAGATGCACCTGCTCGTTGACCACATGCGCTGTTTCCAGCAGTGATGGCTTCTCTACCTGACATGCTCTCCCTCACCTGTGTACTGTCTTCTTGGAGCTTTCTTTACCATCATCCAGGGCTCTTTCCATTGTTCCAATAAGGTGATCACATGTGGTTTAGGACGGGAATGACCTGCTTACAAGATAAGAACACCATTTAATGTCGAAAAGAAATAAAAGATCAATTCAAAAATACTTTGTTTGGGTTAAACTTGTAATAAATGAAAGGTCAACATGATACTGATAAGTACTGCGGAGAAGAGAATGGCAAGGGGATTCAAGAATGCAAATAGGAAGGGGAAGGGGAAGTGATACCTATCTACCTACCTATCTACCTTCCTTCTGTGTCTTGACAGAAAGCATGACACTGTAACTGAGAACAAAGACTGTGGAACCAGAGCACCTGGGTTCAAATTCCTGGTTCTGCCCTGTACTAGCTGTGTGACCTTGGATAACTCAGACTCACGGGGCTTCAGCATTCTCATCTAAAATGATTACATATATTTGTATTTGATTTGTATTAACTGATTTTTTTCCCTCACAGTCACCTTATGGGTAAGCAGGTACTATGTTTATTAAGAGCTTAAAATAGTGACTGGTACACGGTTAGCACAGTGTGAGTGACCAACATTATTACTGTTATTTTTCTAAGAGAAAACAGAAGTTTCCTGAGACATCTATATTTATAATTCCCTTAATCCTAAATGCAAAGCTCGTGGATTACAAATTTTAACCACGAAATCAGGTCAGTTGTTTTGTAAGAAATAAAATGATGTAACTTCAGCTTTAAATAATTTATGCTTATCCAATCCAGCACTATATAAATTGCACAGGCTCTTCAGATGGAACAAATCGGAACTTCTGTCTAGCTGTTTTGCCTGCAGGTGGGCTCACAATTTTGGGCATAAACACAACAGGAAATCTGACCTTTGTCAATATTTATACAATAAACACCCCAGAATTCTAATCCTGCTATTTCATCAGTTCCAACCTAACAAAGCTCAAACTATTTCTTTGGGAACAGGGAGAAGAAATTACATTCACTTCTTAAGACAGCCCTAAAATGTACAATGAAGAAAGTATCTCCCAGGAGCAGATTTTAATTTATTTGAGAGATGTAAACTTACCCAGGGAGATGAGGTTCCTATAGTTCTCCAACATCACATCTCTGTACAAGTCCTTCTGAGCAGAATCCAGACTCTCCCACTCCTGGTGAGAGAAGGCTATGGCCACATCCCTGAATGTCACTGATCCCTGAAACTGCAAACCCACATATTTCTGGTGAAATTAAGGAAAATGTTTTCAAGATGAAAAGAGAGAAAATGAAGAGTTCCAACGTAACAAAGAAGCAATAATACAGCAATCAAGTAGGCTGGATGCTTATGATATAAGAAGTAAATGAAGCAGATGCAAACTATTACACGCAGGATGGATAAACAACAAGGTCCTACTGTATAGTACAGGGAACTATAAATATCCTGGGACAAACCATAATGGAAAAGAATATATGTATGTATAACTGAGTCACTTTGCTGTATAGCAGAAATGAACACAACATTGTAAATCAACTATACTTCAATAAAATTTCTTTAAGAAAGTAAGTGAAGCAGAATATCTTCATGTTCTAGAAGAATCCTGTGCTATGGACAAAATTTTCCATTATGTTGTGACATACCACAATACTCCAGATCTGTTGGGAAATGGATAAAATAATCAAAGTGTCTTCGTTAAATAAAAGTATACACAAGGCACTGCCTGCTAGGTGCCCTAATACATTCTCAAGAACTATCAGTCTCTACATTATTTTCCCTTTAAGAGAAGAAGTTTGGTTTTTTTTTTAAGCATAAAATCTCTGTTTTAGAAAATAGATATTACACAACTTTGTTAATTCCTCAAGCTTCAAGATCATTATGTCAGATCATATCATAAGCATTTTTCCTTGTATTGATAAACACATTTTCCATGATGGCATGAAAGTACATCTCAAGGATATTCATCAGCGTTTATAATTATTTTATATTTATATGAGATTGGACCAAATGCCCCAGGTGTCCCCAGTTCTGGTAATCTATGTTAACCTCCTCCTTACGATAATATGCTTGTTAGTATACTGTCACGCGGCATTTCTCACGCAACACTTTGGCTGTTCTTCAGTTAGTGTATAATGATGAAGATGATTCAGAATCAAATGTAAGTCACCCAAGTCCAGCAGGTCCCATTCCACAACAAAACTAACCTAGCACCACTCTCTCAGGCATCACCTGGCAAGAACCATGGGATCAGTGTTTCCATGTCACAATCACATCCCTAATGTGCCCCTAAAATCCTCACAGAGTGTGTGATCTCATCATATTAAGACTGGGAACAATCAATACAAAATCCCATCTTATCAGGTCTGTGAAAAATTTTAAATTTTCTGATGTATGGTAAAAATTAGGCCAGTATCTCAGACTCACCAAACCACACACTGAGATAGGAAGCTCAAACAATTTTCTCATGGGACTTCACATTTGCACTATTTCACATAGAAGGAATCAGGAAGCACGCAATTTTTTTTAAGCTCTTTATTGGAATATAATTGCTTTATACTCTTATACCAGTTTTTGAGGTACACCAAAGTCAATCAGCTGTATTTACACATATATCCCCATATCCCCTCCCTCCCGCGACTCCCTCCCACCCTCCCTGTCCTGGCCCTCTAAGGCATCACCCATCATCGAGTTGATCTCCCTTTGTTATACAGCAACTTTCCACTAGCTATCTATTTTACAGTTGGTAGTGTATATATGTCTATGCTACTCTCTCACTTCATCCCAGCTTCCCCTTCACCTCCCCCGCAAAAACCCATGTCCTCCAGTCCATTCTCTGCACCTGCATCCTTATTCTTGCCCTGTCACTGGGTTCATCAGTACCATTTTTTTAAATTCTGTACATATGAGTTAGCATACGGTATTTGTTTTTCTCTTTCTGGCTTACTTTGCTCTGTATGACAGTCTCTAGGTCTATCCACCTCATTACATAGAGATCAATTTCATTCCCTTTTATAGCTGAGTAATATTCCATTGTATATATGTGCCACATCTTCTTTATCCACTCACCTGTTGATGGGCATTTAGGTGGAAGCAGATAATTAGATGGTGCTCTCTTAGGAAGAACCCCCCAGGTTAATCGATGATAATTATCTATGTAATCTAAAAATCCCAACATTTCAAGGAGAAACAACTTACATGGGCCATGCTTTTGGAAACCGATCAGTTTTCCTTGGGGTTCTTCTACCAGAAAGGTTCAAACTCTAGAAACTCTAGAGCTGAGAGAAGAAAAGGAGACTTCAGTATTCCCAACAACTTTGGCCAATAAAATTATCCCCCTTCCCCAATTTCAGCTTCCAAACTATGCCACAACCACCCTCACATAAAAGTTTGTGGAAGAACAGAGGGATTCTGGATAAATCCAAGCCCCAGTGAATCAAGCTGTAAACAGTTGGTTGCAGAACAACACTTCTTTTGTGGCCTCAGGATAAGATCAAACCATGGGAGAGGGAAAATACAGAAGATATTGATCTGGCATTTACAAACATCTCAGTGGCTCAGTTTTCTCATAATTAAAATAGGGATAAGAATATTAGCTACTACATATGGCTATCTTGAAGAATAAGAAAATTCAGCTAAAACACTTACTAGAATAGAATAATTGCTTAACACGGGTTAGCTATTATCACTAAAGGACATTATATGCCCCTTATTTCATTTTTATTTTTATTTTTAATGCACATTCTGTATTTTTATTTGCTCAATCTAACAACTAATTTAGAAGTATCTCCTTTTTTGCGGGGAGAGGGGGCCTTGCTGCGCGGCCTTGGGGATCCTAGCTCCCGGGCCAGGGATTGATCTCGAGCCACGTCAGCGAAAGCGCCGAGTTCTAACCACTGGACCGCCAAGGACCGCCCTCATTTTTATAAAAATAAAACTTTGTTTCCAATTTTTACTTATCTCTGGCATGCTTTCTTGTATTCTACCTAAAACATTTAGAGCCTGGACTTAAGAATGCAACTCTTCTTTTAAAAAATAGCAGAAAGGATTCGCTGACATTTAAATTTCCCCTTTAATTCCTCCGTAGGAATTCAGAGAGAGGCACCATTCTGCAGTAAGATGGAAAACTGAAATAATTCATAAAGGTTGAACCCCGTTCCTTCTGTGCAATACGGAGATTGATGTAAATGTTTATACCAATATCATCTTATTCTCTTTTCTTATATAAATTTGTTACTGGAAAACTAATTTGTACAACAGATCCTTGGAAGTCACTTTTTCCTGCTCTAAAATTCCCATCTCCAGATCAGTTTTGCGCCTTCCTGCGGGGAAACTTCATGCAGGGACTCAATAACCGACCTCCTTTCTGGGGACCAGCTGTCTGGGGCAAACCCTCGTTGCTGGGAGGGGAATGGGGCTGGCGGCAGTAGGCACCTGCAACACGGGTCCCAGTGGCACCCCTCTCAGCTGAGACTCCAAGTTCACACGGAGGTCCCGTCCCCAGTCTTCGCGGACTCACACCCCACTCTCTCTTATAAATTACCCTCTTTCCCTTGACTGGACCAGCCGTGCCCGCGCTCTGAGCCTCCCAGCCTGAAGCGCCTCGTCCACCCTTTCACTCCCCGCCTGACAGGGTCCGGGGTCCGCACCGACCCACACGTCCCGCACTATTTCCTTTCCCAGAACCCCGTTACCCGGTGGTGCTGGTCCGAGTCTGCTGAGCTCTCCCTCGAGGCCGGGCGCTGACTTTTTCTTTATAGAAGTCCGCAGCTCGCTGCCTCGCCAACCATCACAAACAGCGGATGGAAATGCAGCGGTCCAGGTTGCCTGGGCGGCCTTCGGGAAATGTAGTCCCAGGCTAAGTGGGCCTGATCGCAGTGGCCTGTGGGAAATGTAGTCCGGAGTAGTCAAACCCGAGAACCTGCGCGGTCCACATGACGACCGTGCCCCCCGCACCCCGGAGACTTCTGGGAATTCCGTCGCTATTGGGAGTGCGCAGGCGCAAACTGACAGCAGGTACAGGCTGTTCCCACTTTAGCGCTGGGCGAGTTTGATGGGTTGGTGTTCCCGGACCCAAGGAGGAGGATGGTACCTGGGTGGATCAGGGAAGGCGGAGATGAGGACACAGGAGTTCACAATCACCTGAGGCCCATAGTAGAGAGTAACTCAGGACATTACCATGCCAGACGCCAGAAATCATAATAATATATACTAAAATGTGTTATTACTTTAACATAAAAGTATGGAAAATAGGTGTTTGAAATTATTTATCGTTCTGCACTGTTTATTTTTCCGTTACAGAAATGCTATTATTAAATAGGACAGCAATGGAATTAATAGTGGCAATTAGTAATAATAGTAAGACGGTTTAAACACGTGTGTGAGAAAAATGGGTCTATCCTCTAATAAAGCATTTTAACTTTTATTAGATATTTAAATTTTGTACACTATATTATGTATCCTTAAGATACATAAAAGTAATAATTTTTTTTTAAAAAGAGTATCTTTTGTAAAGAGACTTAAGTTTTTAAAAAATTTGATTTATTTTTTTGGCTGTGTTGGGTCTTCATTGTGGTGCGCAGGCTTCTCCTTGCCGAGCACAGGCTCTAGGTGAGTGGGCTTCAGTAGTTGCAGCATGCAGGGTCAGTAGTTGTGGCACACAGGCTTAGTTGTTCCAGGCATGTGGTATCTTCCCAGACCAGAGATGGAACCTGTGTCCCCTGCATTGGCAGGCAGATTCTCAACCACTGTGCCACCAGGGAAGTCCAAAGTAAGAGCTTTTAAAAGGAGAATATAAATACAATAGGACTAATTAAACAGATATCGCTACTTAAAAGAAATGTTTCTGTCCCATGGCACATTAGGATATTTTTACTCTTTCTGTTTCCTTTTCCAATAAAACTTCTTTGAACTACCTGTAGCCTTTATGACATTCTTCTTTTCTTTTATGTAGTGGTAAAACGGAGTACAGTCAAACATAAAATTCACTTTGACTTGCAGATCTGGTCTTATCAAGCCCACATTACACTCATTCCTGGCGTCAACCCAATGTTATGATGTCAAGCTAAATATCCTCTCAACAAAATATTTTCATATGGAATAGTTAGGATTTTACTTACTAGCAAGAGCAGGTTTTTAGCCTTGTAGAAAGTAGTTTCCAACTCTTCAAAAATGTCCTTTGACTTTGTATCTACAGGCTTTTTTTGGTCAAGCATCTGTTTGCTGGCCAGATCCTTTACATCTGTAAGTTCACAGTATAGGTTATTCATGTCTGAAATTCCCATTGTTTTTAAACACTCTGCAGCATACTGGATGTCATCGGAAGTTAAACCTCTTCTCAGGGAAAATGGCATTAAATCACAGAGGCAGTATGAGCTTATGAAATTGGAGTCCACATAAGTAGTGTCATGCCTTCTTCAACCACTTATTGAACATCTGTTGTAGGCCTGCCTGTTCTAGTCTTGGGGACAGAGTGGTGAAGAGTAGCTCATGTTCCAGGGTTGAAGACAGAGCCACAAAAAGGAACTAAACACATGACCAAGATAATATCAGATGACCATAAAGGTTCTGAAGACAACCAAATAGAGTGAAGAGATTAAAGAGACCCGGGTGACTCCACATGTGGCAAGCAGGGAAAGCCTTTTTGAGCATGGGATGCTAGAACAAGGCAGGGATGAAGTGAGGGAGCCAAATGGAAGATAAATCAACACAAAGAGCCTTGATGATGATCATGGAACAGGGCTTCGTGCTAGAGGGTAACCCAGGTCCTGTTATGTGTTTACACCCTACGGGACAGAATACTTCTGCATACTATCCTTATGGAGTATTTTTTTAAAAGGCTCACTTTTCAAATGTAAATAAATGTCTCATAACAAAGGTGGACTCTCTGTCAGTGGGAGGCCATATATCCGTTTGTCGTAAATGGATGAAGACCGATGCTCCCTGGGATTCACTAGGCACTGGGGATATAAATCACACGTGTACTTTTACCAGGTCCTCTCAACCCTGGAGAAGGAATTGTCACTATTTCCTTCTTAGACCGGAGAAAATGGAGTCTGAGGGCAGCGAGAGGACTTACTTAAGATTAGAATCAGCAGTAGGGACGTCTTCATACACCCTCTGGATTCAGGACCCTGGGCCGGAGTGATGCCTTTCCAGGGTCTCCAGACTCATCAAATATCTCTGAGTGCCCATTTCTTATCTTCTGCTTTGTCTGGACCAAAATTTAATCAGGCTTCTCTCCTCCCACTTGCCCGTAAACTCTGGTTTGTCCCCAAGCCATGAGCAAGCACTAAAAGGCAGACTATGTACCCCCGCACTTACCCCTCAGCCCCAGCAGCTTATCCTGAGCGTCGGCTGAGAAGAGCAAGACAACGTTCCCATCAAACTGCTGCTGACCGTGCTCCCCCTCGCTTGCCCAACACCCCTTTAAAAGTTTCTGCTTTTGCTTACCCCTCCCTATAAAAGAAAAGCTTTTTTCTGTTGAGATGCTCGCAGGTTTCTGAGATGGAGTTCTCTCTGTAGCTGGGCAGTCTTTTTGAATAGTCTCTCCTTACCGAAGTCTGGGTTTGTTTTTATCCAACAAGAACAGGGAGAGGGGAAGAGTCTCAGACACCATAAATCCCCATACTGTGCACCGGGACCAAGAAAGTGGGAGCTCAAGAGTGTGAGGGACCCTGTGGGCAGAATGAGGTAGTAACACACGACTCCATGCCATGTGTTACTGGTGAATGTGATTGATCTATGTGTTCCTGCAAAGCACAGACAAATGGAGCTGGTCACCCAACTCAACAGACCTCTTCACCCCTGCTCTGGATGGGAGTCTCAGTGCCCCCGCCAGACTAAGATTAAAATTCACACAAGACTCAGGGTGCCGCCCAGGGGTGGGGGGTGGGGGCCTGGGGGGGGAGGCGAGGGGGGAAGGAGGGAGCTCACCCCAGTCAGGGATCAAGAGTCTCAGGAAGGTGAAGACATCACTGGGGGACACTGCTTCATCACCGTCCTTCCTTGCTTGACTTCAAAACCACCTGGAGGGTGACTCAGCCCAGCGCTCCTGTCCCCACAGCAGGTGTGGACCCACCAGTCCCCAGCTAAATGACCTAAATGCCAGAAGTCCCATCCCCACTCCCACAGGCTACAAAAACACACTCCCCATCTGGGCTGTGATTGGTCCACACCCCTGTCAATGCCCAGAATTTTCGATAATGTAGTTTTTGTGGGGCATCCTTCCAAGCTAGTGTTGTTGAACCCAAGCTTGTGTGCCAGACACAGTGAGGCCAAACGAAAGGCCAGAATTTGGGGCAGAGAAAGCTTTATTAGTCAAGGAGGTGCCAACTCCAAAGATGAGAGACCTAGACTCATCTCAAATCCATCTTGCTGGCTGGCCAGGGCACAAGGTTTTTCTTTCTTTCTCTCTCTCTCTTTTTTTTTTTTTGGCCGCACCGAATGGCATGTGGGATCTTAGTTTCCTGACCAGGGATCAAACCCATGCCCCTTGCATTGGAAGCACAGAGTCTTAAGCACTGAACCGCCAGGGAAGTCCCAGGGTGTGAGGTTTTTTCTTTTTTTAATTAATTAATTAATTGGCTGTGTTGGGTCTTCGTTGCTGCATGCGCACGGGCTTCAATAGTTGTGACACATGGGCTTAACAGTTGTGGCTCACGGGCTTAGTTGCTCCGAGGCATGTGGGATCTTCCCAGACTAGGGCTCAAACCTGTGTCCTCTGCATTGGCAGGCGGATTACCTAACCACTGTGCCACTGGGGAAGCCCGGGTGCGAGGTTTTCAAAGGCAAAAAAGTAAAGGGCAGGGAGTCTTTGTGAGTTCAGCTTCCTGATAAGACCTCAGCTGCAGACTTGCTGGCACTGTCTTGTGACTCCATGTGTTACGGGTGAATGTGATTGATCTATGTGTTCCTGCAAAGCACACTGGTAAATCATGGTCTTGTGACCCCTTAACTTCTTTCTAGGACAGAGCGAAAGCAATGGTTGAGGCATTTTATTACTTACTTAGAGCCCTCCTGATGGTTCAGGAGTTTTCAGTTCTTAATTGATCCTTCTGATGTCATCAATTTCAAGTCCACTTGGGGGCAGCTGGTTAAAGCCACAGGATGTTATCTTTACAGTTTGGGGTCATAGATCAAGGCATTCATTTCAGCTAATAATCATGGAAAAGACTAGGTTGGGCTTGCTTTTCCTTTCTTTCAGCCTTCTCTCACTTCCCTGGTTAGTAACTGTTTGCTCTTTGGAACTCAGGGAAGGTCTAGGAGACTAAAGTCTTTTACTACAAACAAGAAATGGGGTATATGGAAAGGCTTTTGTACCCTGGCGGGCTCCCCGGGGTCCTGCTTAATTTCACGAGGGGAGAATACGTAGTTCCTGGAAAAGGCCAGTAGGCACCAGGAGGGTTCCTGGGGAAAACGTCCCTAGATTTCACCTATGAGGTGAGGCTTTGCTTCCTCTTAAAAGGCCATACTCAGATTTCCAGGGCCACTGCGGGCCACACCTGGCCTCCAAATCTTCACTAGTGACCTGCACCTTGGACACATGAGTCCTGATGGGTTTTGGGGGGGTCATGGTCCCTACACAAAGCCTCTGTCTTTCCAGGCTGTGTGGTTCTGGGCAAGACAATTAGTTAAGCTCTCTGAGCCTCTGGGGCTGACTTGTGAAGGTGATAGTACCTCATTCCAGGGTGTTAGTATAATGACAGTAAAATTCCCTCCAGTTCACAAGTTCTTAACTGTAGTACCTGAAAGAAGAGTGTCAGCATCTCCTGGTAACTTGTAAGAAACGCAAGTTCTTGGGCTCCACCCCGCATCAACTGAGTCAAAACTCTGGGGGAGCCCAGCACTCTGCTCTGTGCCCTTAAGGGCATTCTGATGTTCACTCAAGTTTTAGAATTGACTCTAATTAACATTCCAGTGGCTGAAATGGGAAGCATTTCATGGGAGGTGACATGAAAAGCCCAGGGCTGGCACATACTCGGTGCTGTTATATAACTGTTATTATTAGCACTATAACCACCTGGGAAGGCAGAGTAGTGTCCATGTCAGTTACACCAACGTCTAAAGCCCCCTAGGAGGTCCAGTCTGCAGATGGGCTAATTGGGATGGAGGAAGAGATTGCAGAAGCAGCGATGGCCTGGCTGGTGAAGTCAGGGAGGCTGGTGAAAGGGACTGGAGGAGGTGTCTGCAGGGAAAAGGGAGGAGAATCCACACACATAGGTGTAGGTGATTCACTTCTACAGAAGGTAGGCTTTGAGGAGAGCAGTGAGGTGCCAGGAGGTGTGGCGAGAGAAGTAGAAGATTCTGCGACTATGATTAAGGGACTGGAATGCAAAGGGCCTCTACTCATTCTCATTAGTTAGTGGAACCCCAAATATAGGTTGGAACCTGAAGTGAGGTGCAGCAGGAACAGCAAAAAAAGGAGAGTTAGAAATTGCATCTCATTTCATGATGGGTATCTGGTGTGGGGGATGGGCACAGGGGCAGACAGGTCAATCAAATCCGTGACGGCTAATCTGGTGGTCTCTGGAATCTGTAAGGGGAAAGTGGCCAGGGGCAATGTAACTGCATTCCCCACAACCAGCAGGGAGAGAGAACAGGCAGGCTGAGGGGCACTGCTGTCTGAAGTGGCCTGAGTTTTATCCTCTAACCTTATGGTTACATGGGTCCTGTGATCTTCTCCAAGCCCAGGTCTTCAGCAATGACCATACCCTGGAAGGCAGGAGGCGGGGCTGGCTCACCTTGATCCCAAGACAGCAGCTGTAGCAGCAGCAGCAGCAGCAATAGTGGCGTTGAAAGTTTCTGTTTACAAAGCCCACAACTGACAGATGGGGGGTGGAGAATTTCTCCTCGACAAAGTATCTGAAAGCCTTCCTGAGTCTACTTCTTTGACTTCGATAAGGCTAATGAGCTGAGTCAACGGTCTTCATCAAGCTCTTTCTTTCTCAGCCACTCTGGCTGTAGGAGGCTGACTATGGCCAGGCCAGACAGGCCTGCTACACCTGGAGCACTCTTGCAAAGAGGCAGGAAGCCTCCAGCAGGACTGCATGAGCAGGTGATGGTAGGGCCTTTGGTGAATGAGCTCATAAAGACGTCAGTGATGTCTTACCGAAGCTTTCTTCTTGGCATAGAGGTTTCCCTTCAGAGGCCCAGGACTGCTCCCAAATATGTGACAACTTCATGTGTCACCAGGAGCCTAGGTGCTGGTGGTATACTTTCATAGCTATGGGAGAACCTTTTTTCTGAAAGTCCTGCCTTTTGGACACTTTTTGACTGCCTTCTTCCTTAGATATTCTCTTCCTTCACATTCCTGGTGTCTTCAGCTCAGTCTCCTCTAAGCAAGGCTCTCAAGGGTCTTATAGGGGGGTCTTATAGCCCAGGCCTTATAGAGGTGTCTGATCAAAGGAGGAGAGTCAGTTTGTGCCCCTGAGGGGGAATCTTTACCATCCCTCAGTGGCCAGACACTTTAAGATACAAGCAGATAGCAGTGGTCCCCTCCAGGACCCTCAGAGAGGAGCACTCAGGTTGTCTCATCTGATACTGCCTCTTAAATAACACAGAGGGGCAAAGGCACTGGATCCACATAGACCCGCCTAGGAAGGGACTTCCCCGGTGGTCCAGTGGTAAAGAGTCCACCTTCCAATGCAGGGGATGCGGGTTCGATCTTTGGTCGGGGAACGAAGATCCCACATGCCATGGGGCAACTAAGCCTGCGTGTCACAACTATTGAGCCCGCACACTGCAACTAGAGAGCCCGCATGCCACAAACTACAGAGCCCATGCGCCACAACTAGAGAGAATCCTGTGCGCTGCAACTAAGACCCAATGCAGCCAAAAATAAAAAATAAACTAAAAAAAAAAAAGAACTGCCTAGGAAAAGAGCCAAGAGAGGCGCAAGGGCAGCGGGGTAGCCTCGGCCAGAAGGGAACAGAGGTGTAACCAGAGGTGGGGAAAGGGTAGGAATGAAGCTTGCTGAGCACGTTGCCCAGAGGGGCAGTTTGTGTGCCGTCTGATCCTGGGAGCGTAGTACTCGGAGAGCTCCCCCAGCTACCTGCTCCTCCAAGGTGAAGCATGCACTATTCAGCCTGATGCTTGTGACATAGCATTGGAACATGTGACAGAGAAAGCGCACCAGCTGAGCACACACCAGTGAATGGCATGAGGAAAAAGTGCCAAAGGTAAAGGGTGAGGCCCAGAGGCCAAACCCTAGCAGGACTTTCTAGCACTTTCTGACTTTCTGCTGTTGGTTACAAGTGTTTGGCACCAGATGGACCTCATGGTTTGACAAGATTGTTTAATATGGCGAATCCAAGAGCCTGCATATCTGTCATCTCCAGGTATGTGTCACCGTGTCTGTGGGCACCTCAGTGCCTGACTCAAGGGTAGGAACATAGGCAACCTATGTTTGGGGGCCCACCGGCCCTTTCCTCTATCATCGCCAGAGGGCAGAGCCTGCTCAAAGCCAGAGCAGGAGAGCAGCCTAGATCCCGCCAGGGTGGGGGCCTTGCTTGTGGGAGGCTGGGGTAGAGAGACAGAGGTTGGGAAGACTGGGGCTCAGCCCTGTCTCACATGGTTACTGTGTGCCCGGACAGGGTGGGAAGGCTGAGCAGGGCATATGCTGAGGTGTGTGTGGGGGTGAATTTTCTCCAGTCTCTTCCTTTCAGGCAACCACCACAGATGCCCCCAGTTAACTCCTGCAACCCACCCCACCCCCTCCAGACTGGTAGGTCAAGGCTCTGAACACCACTTCCTCCAGAGGCCACTCCAGCTCCTCTCCACTTCCTGGAGTTAGATGAGCCTTGTAAGCATGTAAGAAAAGTAAATAAAAGTTGTACAGAATAAAAAATAAGTAAAACTGCCTTAGATGCATAGCAGTCATGATTATGTATGTGGAAAATCTTATGGAGTCTAGAAAGAAGCCAGAGGAAGAAAGGTGTAAATTTAAAGTGCTGGTATAATTACCATGTGTAAAATAGATAGCACGGGAACCTGCTGTACAGCACAGGGAGCTCAGTTCAGTGCTCTGTGGTGACCTAGATGGGTGGGATGGGGGGTGGGGGTGGGAGGGAGGTCCAAGAGGGAGGGGATATAGGTATACATACAGCTGATTCACTTCATTGTACAGTAGAAACTAACACAACATTGTAAAGCAATTATATTCCAATAAAAAAATAAAATAAGTAAAAGATAAGGCTCTACACAAATGTTTAAAGCAGCTTTATTCATAATGGCCCAAATGGAAACAACTCTGAAGTCCTTCAGGAGGTGCACGGTTAAACAATCGGTGGTATATCCTCAGCATGGTACTGCTCAGCAATACGAAGGAACCAACTATTGATACACTCAACAACCTGGATGAATCTCCAGAGAATTATTGAGGGCAAAAAGTCAATCCCCAAAGGTTGCCTAGTATATGATTCCATTTAGCTAACATTTTTGAAATGAGAAAATTATAGATTGGAGAATAGATTGCAGTTTTCAGAGGTTATAGGTAGGAGGAAAGTGGGTGTGGTTATAAAAGTCAACAAGGGAATCTTGTGGCAATGGAAATGTTCTGTATCCGATTGTATCAGTGTCAGTATCTTGGTTGTGATAATGTACTATAGTTTTGCAAGATGTTACCATTGGGGGAACTGAGTGAAGGGTATGAGTGATCTCTTTGTATTATTTCTTACAATTGCATGTGAATCCACATTTATCTCTAAATAAAAAAGTTTATTTTAAAAAAAATAAAGTGCTGGAAGAGAAGATATATATATATATCTCTCTCTCTCACAATTGTTTTTTTTCTGTATACTACCATATACCAATACACATATGTATTTGTGAATCTGTTTGTACATGAGTGCGTGTGGCCTAGTGGCATGGAAAATTAATATTGATAAACTGTCAATTCCAATCAGAACTCTAAAAGCTGGTTTATTAAATTATTCCAAGAGATATTGGTGCCCTTTGGGCATAAGGCTTTTCAGCCAGGGTGGACCCTGCACCCACCTGATGTGTATCTCCTTGCACCTGGGAGAAAATTACTCACAGACGGATGTGTGGTTTGTGGCAAGACTCGGCAAGACTCAGTCACCTGAGAGTGCTATGCTGACAATTGTTGGTCCCTGCAAATGTAAAGGTAAGAAAGAAAAAGTCAAAGGCATGCAGATTAAAACAGAAGAAGTTAAAATGGCTTTAATCATATAAATGCAATTCATAGAAAACATTATTGTAGAAAATCCTAAAGAATCAAAGAAGAAGCTATCAGAAGTCAAAAGAGAATTTACTAAGGTCTAAGTATACAAATCAATATGTATTTTTTAAAATATATTTTCTGTATACCATCAATGAACGATTGAAAGCTAAAACTGAAAAGATACTTTATAGTATTTACAAATCTCATAAATTACTTAGGAATAAATTAACAAAAGCTGTGCAAGATCTATTCACAGAAAACTACAAAACATTGGATGCAAAATTCCTCTTTAAGGGCCAGGTAATAAATATTATAGATTTTGCTAGTCACTTATGGTCTCTTTCAAATATTTTTGTTTTTATTTTTAAAAACCCCTTTTAAAATGTTAACACTATACTTAGTCACTGGCCTTATGAAAACAAATGAGGGGTGGGACTTCCCAATGCGGGGGCCCAGGTTCAATCCCTGATCAAGGAACTAGATCCCACATGCATGCTGCAACTAAGGGATCCAAATGCAGCAACTAAAAGATCCTGCACGTCACAACCAAGATCCTGAGTGCTGCAACTAAGACCTGTGCGGCCGAAATAAATAAATAAATATTTTTTTTAAAAAAGGGTGGCCAAATTGAGCCTATAGGCCATAGTTTGTGGACACTGCTACAAAACATTGCTGAGAGAAATTTTATTTTTATTTATTTATTTATTTATTTTGTGAATAAGGCACACAGTTTATTTACACTCATAATTGCAACCTAAACTGTTTTATAATTCTTATTTACAACCCATAGAGTTTCTGTATTCTGAATTATTCCTTCACATTTTCTGACATTTGGCATAATATTCAAACACACTTCATACACAGACCTCCTCTCCCAACTCCACTCACAAGACTGAATAAATACTAGAGAAACAAGCTAAGCGATTATTTGAAGGTTTGATCTTCTATTTACTTCAACATGACAGAAGTCGGTTCTCTGTGCTGAAATATTACAAAAGTGAAGAATTAACCAACTCATTCACCTGAAAAGTCTATTATCTCTGTTCAAGCACCACTGAATAACACGAATATGAAATCTGCCAAGTAACAACCTCACGGGCAGGCTGCTTTCTACGTCCCATCGCTCTCTATCGCTTCTATTATCATGTCTTCTTCTTCTGTGTCTCCCTGGGCTGAAAAGGGCTGAGGCTGGCTGGCAGGCAGTTCACTCCCACTATTCTGACTCAAAAGGAAGAGACCAAGTGTCAGGTTCAGTGGTTTGAGTGTGTTCATGCAGCGCTTCCTCTGCAGGCCGCCCTCCACTTCGCTGGGCTTCATCTCCACTGTCCGGGTCTATCATTCCATGCTCCCTGTCAGTCAGGGCTTCCATCTTCAATCTCCCAAAGTGTCGCTTGAGAGGAAGTCTTCCAATATCTTGGATAAAAGAAATCTGAGCTTGATTTCGCTGAGAGAAATTTTAAAAGACCTAAACACATGGAGATATATATATACAGAGAGAGAGAGAGAGAGAGAGAATGCTACTGTACTGGAAAAGTTAATATTGATAAATTGTAAATTTTGGCCAGAACCCTGAGAGCTGGTCAAATGATTACAAGAGATGTTGGTGCCATTGGGGCACAAGGCTTTTAGGCCAGGATGGACCCTGGACCTACCTCATGTGCCATCTCCTATCCTTGGCCTTAGGAGAAGACAGGTCACAGGGAACTTCACTGTTTGCAGAGCTCTCAGTTAGAAGAGAAATGCCCTAAGAAGACGTGCGAACAGCAGTCCCTGCTCTACATCTTCTGAGGAGATCCAGGCCCCCTTGTGGCCAATGGTGACATCTGAGTTGAACTAAAAGAGAAAAACCTAGTAGACTGTGTGCCATGGCGCCAAGATCCCTAAGGACTATAAAAAATGGTTACCCATGACGCCTCCATGATGAGAGGGTACCATAGTCTGGTCAAATCCTGGCAGGGCCACGCCACCTGTGTGAGTGAAGAAAGTTCTAGAACTAAAATGCTGTTTTACCAAATTTGTAAAAAACAAGCGAAGAAAATCCCCCTGCCAGGAGGGGATGATGCCGGGTGCAGCATCCAGGCAGGTCAGGGCTCAGGTTCTTCACCTCAGATACCTTAACAGCCCAGCTAGTGGAGCTCTAGGCTCAAGCCTCTCCAGGGAAGCCTCGGAGAAGGTGCCTGGCTCTAGGACATGGAGCCTTGACTTAAGAATCCTGGGAGCAGAGAACGGGGTGTAGGATGGGGAGTGTAAAATGCTGCCACCAGTGACAACTACCTAAAAGGAAACGGCCCCAGCTTCTTGTGCCCCGTGATGTTCTGGTGTCTTCTCCCTTAGCACTTGTGCTGCCGCAGCCTCCCTAGCCCTTTGGGTACGTACTCACCCCAGGAAACAGCGCAGCCCTCTTCCCCTCCGCATCCCCTCTCTCATCGGGCCTGGTCGCCACCCGGATCTGGGCTGCCCCTCAGACTCTGGGCAGGTTCTGCTCTCCGCTGACCCAGGGAAAGAGCTGCAGGATGCGCTGGCACTGACTACCGAAGCCACCGTCCCCAGACCAGGAGCGGAAGAGCCTGCAGACCTGCACGCTAGCGCGGAGCAACCGCGGTCCTGAACGGTTCCGACCCGCGAGGGGCGACACTTCACATCCGCGCCAAGTCAAGGCCAGCTGGGGTTGGGCCGTTGGACCTCGCCCTTTGCCCTTTGTCTCTACTTCTTCGCGCCCTTCGCTCGCGCATCCTTCTCTGTCACGTGTCACGCGTCCCAATGCCACTGGACAGTGTGTGCCTCGTTGTGCGGGGACTGGAAGCCAGGAGACCTCTCTGAGTCGCCCAGCCCACTCTTAGGATCCCTCAGCGCTCAAACGGCTCTTCACGGGCAACTTCTCAGCCTTCGTACCACACTCCCCGCTCCCCAGCCGGGCTCCCTTCTCCTGTCTGATCTGAATAACCCTCCTCCGCCTGGGCCGTTGACTGCAACCACTACCACTCCAGGTCTACATCACAGCTAAGAGGCTAAGCTAAGATCTGACCTGGCAGGCTCAGTGCTCCTCTTTGAAGGTCCGTACCTTAGTGCGGTGCGGGTGCGGGTGCGGGTGCGGGTGCCGGTGCGGTGCGGTGCGGTGTGGTGTGTGTGTCTGACTTCCGGGTCTCAGAAGGCATTGCTGTCTGCTTGCACTTCCAAGATGTTCCTCCCCTCAGGAACGGGGACAATTCCTCCTGCAGAGTGCAAAATGACTCTTGGCACTTGAGCAGGCCTTTGTGAGGCCTGGGCCATCCAGTCACCCCTAGATCTCTGCCTGAAGGAGACTGAATTGAAAGCCCTAGGGAAGAGCTAAGAGGAGGACACACACACACATACACACACACGAAGAGGAGGACACACAATAGCAAAGGCTGGATGGTCACCGAAGGGCTCGCCACCCTGCCCCGTAGCAGTGGGAGTGTACCATCACCATGCAGGACCCTGGAGACGAAAGGAGTGGTGGAGTCCTCACCTCCTTCCGGTGAAGTCCTGAGCCTCTGAAGGGAAACCTCCATTCCCAGTGTCCAGAAGACACTTTGAGTAAGAAAGTAAAACATCTTCTAAGAGCCCATGGCCAAAGGCCATGCCATCCCCAGCTCTTACAGTCCTGCTGGAGGCTTCCCCTCTCTTTGGAGGCCTGGTCTGGGTGCAGTAGGGCTGTCTGGCCCACTCTCATCCTGCCCCTGCTGCCAAAGAGGTCTTTTTAAAACGTTTTGGTAAAGGCCACCCAGCTCTCCAACCTCACTGAAGTCAGGCAAAACACAGGGAGAAAATCTTTGAGATATTCTATCAAGAAGGAACTCTCCATCCACATCTGACAGTTGTAGACTCTATAAACAAAAATCCCCATGCCCCTGCTGCTTCCACTGCCACTGTTTTGGGGAGATGGAGAGCTGCCTCTCCCTCCTAGGTTCTTTGCGTAGTCACTGCTGAGGCCCTAGACTTGTAGGAAAAAGCTGAGCTCCAATGGAACCACAAGTGTTAAGGAATATATCTGAGGCCACGTGAGACTGCAGTGCCACCCAGCCTGCCTGTTCTTTCTTCCTGCCTTCAGCAGCCACTGCAGACGCTCCTACCATGGGCCACTTTCACCTTGCAGATCCCAGCTACTGCCTTATTATGAGACACCAACCTGGCTGCCCCACCTGCCAGGCCCCCAAGCCTGTCTGCCTCTGTACCTATCCTCACATGAAATATTGATCAGGAAATGAGATGCCCAAATCCTAACTCTCTTTTTACTCTTCCTGCTGACTCTCTTTTTTCTTTTAGGTTGAATAGTAATAAGACAAACCACCCAGTAAAGAATGGGCAAAACCTTTCCAAAAGGTGATTCACAAATGTTCAACAAGCCCTTTTAAAAAAATGCTCAACACCATTAGTCATCAGGGAAGTTAAAATTAAACCACAGTGAGAGATACCATTACACAACCATCAGAAAGAATAAAGGTTACAAATCTAACAGCTCCAAATGCACTTGGGGGGTGTGGAGCACCTGAATCCCCTCTCACTTCTAATGAGAATATAAAATGGTACAAACACTGTGGGAAAAAAAAGGCATGCAGTTTCTCATAAAATTAAACATATACCTATTCTGACACCTCAATTTCACTCCTAATAATTTAACCAAAAGAAATGAAAACACGTGTACACAAAAATGCTTGCACAGTCTGTTCTTAAGAGCTTTGTTCATATTAAACAAAATCTGGAAATATGTCTGGTGCCAACGCATAAGGGAATAGACAAGTAAATCACAATGAATTCGTACCACTCAACTATCAAGGAAAGAATTCCTCATAACAGGCAACAAACAACATAGATGAATCAAAACAACATTTTACTAAGTGAAAGAAGCCTTTTATAAAAGAGTGCATACTGGAACTTTCCTGGTGGCGCAGTGGTTAAGAATCTGCCTGCCAATGTAAGGCACACGGGTTCGAGCCCTTGTCCAGGGAGATCCCACATGCCGCAGAGCAACTAAGCCTGTGCACCACAACTACTGAGCCTGCATGCTGCAACTACTGAAGCCTGTGCATCTAGAGCCCATGCTCCGCAACAAGAGAAGCCATCACAATGAGAAGCCTGTGTACTGCAATGAAGAGGAGCCCCTGCTCACCGCAACTAGAGAAAGCCCGCACGCAGCAACGAAGACCCGACGCAGCCAATAAATAAATAATTTTTTTAAAAAAAGAGGGCATACTATATTTATGTGGAAATCTAGAACAGCCAACTTATACTGGAGCAATTCCTGAAGGATTGGGAGGAGGGGGCAGTGTTTGACTGAACCCGGAGACACAGCAGTGAGCAGATCAGGGAACTGCCAGCTGTGGGCAGTGAGGGCAGCCCAGTCCTGAGTGATCCTCATTGGTGGCAGAACTGTTCTCTCTCTGTGCTGACCCACCTGCTGGTAGCGGGAGGAGTGTGTGTGTGTGGATCTGAGACCTGGCCTAGATCAAATTCCCACAGTCCAGACATGTGTCCCAGGAGTTGGGGTCTCATGGGCCATGAAAGTTCAATCAGAGGATGTTGGAATTGCTCCAGAAAGAGCCTGTGTCTTTTGCCTATATATTCATTCACCAAACCTTTCATCCACTCAAGATTGCTTGCTGATTTGCTTCTTTTTTGCCTTGTTTCTCCCCACCGCCTATCTTCCCATTCTCTGCTGCACACCTACCTTTATACTTTTCTCAAAAATGTTTTTAATATTTACAAACTTTTGTAACAGTCATGAAGAAAAGTTCACCTTCTCTGCCATGATAATGGTCGATTTCATCTGTGTAGCAAAATCTACTCATAAAACCATGACTTTAGGATGATATTCTTTATACTCTTGCTTCAATTTTTTTCAGTCAAGTCTTTGAGGTAAAATTTATGTAAAATAAAAGGTAGCTATTTAAAGTATAGAGTTGGGTAAGTTTTGACAAATATATTCACTTGGGTATCTAACAAAGTAATTAAGATACAGATCTAATAATGTTCCATCATCCTAAAAATTGCCTTCTGCCTCTTTGCTGTCAGTCCCTCTACATACCTAAGCTCCCAAAAGTGACTGATCTATTTTCTGACATTATAATTAGTTTTTCCATTTCTAGAATTTTATACAAATGGAAGCATATGTTAGGTAGCCTTTTGTGTGCCTCTCTTTTTGGTCAGTATAATGCTTTTTAGATTAATCTACGTTGTTGCCTAATCCCATAGGTCATTCCATTTCATTTCATAGTAGTAACTTATTGTATGAATACACCAGAGTTTGTTTATCCATTTTCCTGGGAGGAGCGGCCAACTGCCATAGGAGTCTGTGAGGAGTCCCAGCCCCAGTATCACAAAGCAAATTAAAGAAAGGAAAGTTGGATTGGGAGGCCAATGACAGTAACTAAATAATTAACACAACAACTTTAGCGGTATCCTGTAAACTCATTTTTATTAGGTGTTTTCCTTTGCATTATTTTGTGCTTGGCTTGCACAAAAAAATTCAATTTAGAAGTTTCCTGTTTGATCTGGGGGTCATTCATGAGTATTTAAAAATGTCCAAGTGAGTGAAGCTTTTTGGAAAATTAGTTCATTATCTGCTACTATTTACTAGATTTGGATGAGGGGATAAAAATTATAAAATATCTATTTCATAATAGGTCAGTTTCCCTTTTTGTTTATTCTTTGTTTCAGTGTTTAACTCTACAGAGGCTGTAAGATAGCTTGTTTCAGAAAAAAACTTTGTTTTTTCTTTTTCAATCTTACAACTTCCTCTGTATCCTTTATCTTTTATATCTTACCGTATTTAGCATATTGTCTCTTAATGTGAAGTTACCAGTTCAACTCAACATTATCAATTAGTAATAAATGGAAAGGTTAGACAACATTTTGGTCAGTGAGCAGATAAGCTCCAGTTAACATTTATGGAAAGAAGGTAGGAAATGTGTTAACTTGAACTTCTTGATCTATGCATTTTTTCTTCAAGTGGCATTTATAGTTATTGTTATATTTTTATTTGTTAAAATATATAAGTATGTGAGAAAGTGTTTGGGTTTTGTTTTGTTTTTAATTTTTGTTTTTATATTGGAGTATAGTTGATTTACAATGTTGTGTTAGTTTCAGGTGTGCAACAAAGTTATTTAGTTGTATGCATACATATATCCATTCTTTTTCAGATCCTTTTCCCATTTGGTTACTATAGAGTATTGAGTAGAGTTCCCTGTGCTATACAGTAGTGTATGTATGTTAATCTCAGCCTCCTAATTTATCCCTTTCCCCCACCCCAGCTCTCCCCTTTGGTAACCATAAGTTTGTTTTCTAAGTCTGCAAGGCTGTCTTCCAAATAATTTCATTTGTATCATTTTTTTAGGTTTCACATATAAGTGATATATGATATTTGTCTTTCTATGTCTGATTTAGTATTATAATCTCTGGATTCATCCATGGAAAGTGTTTTAAAAGATAAAACAGTAAGTATATTTTAGATATACTCACTTTGGTAGGCAGATTTCTAAGATGGTCCTCAAGAATTGTAATAATTCTTCTTATATTCTTCTTACAAGTCCTTTGTAATAACGTACATATATCTTCCATCCGTGGCTTATCTATGCATTTTCTCAATGGACTATTTCAAAGAGCTAAAGTGTTTAATTTTTATGAAGTCCAATTTATCTTTTATTTTTCTGTTAATGTTTCATGCTTTTTGTGTTCTATCTAAGAAAGCTTTCCCCATTCAAGGCTGTGAAAATCTTGTCCTACATTTTCTCCTAGAAGATTTTTTTTGATAAATTTATTTATTTATTTGCTTATTTATTTATTCATTTATTTTTGGCTGCATTGGGTCTTCATTGCTGTGCTCAGGCTTTCTCTGGTTGTGGCAAGCAGGGGCTACTCTTCATTGTGGTGCGCCGGTTTCTCATTGCGGTGGCTTCTCTTGCTGTGGAGCACAGACTCTAGGTGTGCAGGCTTCAGTAGTTGTGACTTGAGGGCTCTAGAGCACAGGTTCAGTGGCTGTGGCGCACAGGCTTAGTTGCTCCACAGCATGTGGGATCTTCCCGGACCAGGGATCGAAACCATGTTCCTTGTATTGGCAGGTGGATTTTTAACCACTGAGCCACCAGGGAAGTCTCATTTTCTAGAAGTTTTATAATTTTAGTTTTTACATTAATGTCCATATCCATTTCAAGATAACTTTTGTATAAGGCATTAGGTAAGGGTTGAGGTTTATTTTTCCTATATGCAGATTGATAGGGGGCTCCCAGGTCAAAAAGAAGGTTGAAATCTGAAGTTGGGGTGCTGACCTACTGTACAGGCAAGCTGAGGACTGATGCTAAAGTTATGCTGTCATTAAGCAATGTGTTTTCAGAATGAGGGAGCACCATGTAAAATGGGGAAAAGTTTTATTGGAGGCAGAAAGACTGGGAAGTGGGTGATATCTGTATAAATTTCATCAGCATCAAAGATAGGCTTGGATGCCCTCTCTGCAAAGCTGCTAGCTGCTGGAGTAGAGGAAATTGCAGAGTCAGGGATAGGTAGGACAGTAAATACAGAGGCATAGGGGAACGTTGTTCTCTGTTGCTACCCATCAGTGGTCCCAAGTGGGGCTGAAAAGAGGCTCCGGCGCTAAAGGGAAGATGAGCAATGAGCAGTTGGAATGGAGCTACTGACCATAAATACAAGGGACTTTGTGGAGACTGGAGCCTTTGCAGGGGATATCTGCTTCACACTAAGATGGCATGGTCAGATGGGAAGGAGCACACACTGGAGCCTAAGGGACACCTGCAGAGAAAGCCTGTAGAGGGGAGTGGCACTCATGTCAGTTACCAAACTCCAAAGCAGCCGCATGCTAGATATGCAGCTATTCTGGCCACAGCACTGGAAGTGACTATGGAAGCAGTGATGGTGTTGGTTGGTGAAGGGGGTACTGGTGGCAGTGACTAGAAGAGTGATCTATAAGAAAAAGAGGAATATCCACACCACAGGTATAGGTGACTCAATTTTGCAGGACATAGGCTTGAAGGAGATGACTGGGGTTCTAGGAGGTGCAGGAGGTCAGAAATAGAAGATCAGACAGCTAAGACTGAGGGACTGGAATGGAAAGGGTCTTCATCTCATTTTTCAGTGGAATCCCAAGTAGGCTTGAACTATAGGTAGAAAGAGAGTCAGCAAGAACAGCGAAAGGAGAGTTAGTAATCTTTTCAATTTCATCCGATTTCATCAATATCTGGTGTGGGCTTAGGTATGGGGGAAGGCAGGATGGCGGGGGGGCTGGAAATCAGGTCAGCAGTCAGTGACTGATAATGTGGTTGTATCTGGGATGTGCATGGTGAAAGTGACCACAGTCACGGAGTCTGAAAGTCTTCAACAGGCAGGGGAAAAGAATGGGAAGGCTGCGTGGCACTGCTATCTGACGTGGCCTCAGTTTTATCCCTCAACACTTGTGGTCCATCAGCCTCTAATTTTTCTCCAAGCCTAGGTCTTCACCAATGACTGTGCAAGGAAGGGAGAAGGTGGAGGCAGCTGTCCTCCACCAGAAAACAGTAGCCGTAGCAGCAGCAGGGACACGGGAATTTTTGTTCACAGAGCCTACAACCAACAGATATGGGTGGAAAGTTCCTTCTTGACAGAGGATCTGGAAGCTATTCCCCCTGTGTCTTCTCTGACTTCAGTGAGCTTGGACAGTTGGGTGACCTTCACCAAAACTTCTTAGAAAGACTTCTTTGGCAACAGGGGCAGGATGAGAGTGGGCCAGACAGACCTGCAGCACCCAGATCAGTCCCTGAAAGAAAGGGGAAGCCTCCAACAGGGCTACAGAAGCTGGGGATGGCATGGCCTTTGGTGATGGGCTTATAGAAGATGTTTTTACTTTCTTACTCAAAGTGTCTTCTGGATACTGGGAATGGAGGTTTCCCTTCAGAGGCCCAGGACTCCACCAGAGAGAAGTGGTCTCCAGTCTCTCAGGCTTTGGATGCTGGTGGTACTCCTCCTGAGCTTCTCTCATCCTGCACTGTCATTTTTCACCCGTCTCCTTGCCCATTTCTTTCCTCCTCTATCCCAGGGCCCTCAGGGCAGTCTGGGAGGGTGACTGGATTGCAAAGACCTCATAAAGGTGCCTGCCTGCTCAGGTGGCAAACAGGAGAGTACTCGTATTTGCGCCTTTCAGGAAAGATCTTTATCATTCCTGAGTGGCTGAACATTTTGGTGGTGCAAGCAGATAACAGCGGCTTCCTCTGAGAGTCCCCTCTGGACACGGAGGGAAGGACGCCAGAGAGACTACGGCATCAGATACCGCCTCTTAGGGGCGATGTAACACCGAGGGGTGAAGACCGGAAATTGCAGTAAGAGTCTGCAAAGAGTCGAGGTGAGGGTCAGGGACAGTGGGGTGATCTAAGCCAGATGCGGGAACACCGGTGGGCAGTAGCGGGTGAGGGGCCGGGGGCGAAGTTGGCTGAAGAAGTTGCCATGAAGAGCAGTGTGTGTGCCTGGTGAAATCTTGGAGACTCGGTAGAAAACTCAGGTTTCCTAGCTTCAGGCTCCTCCGCGGCGAAGCGCGCACCGTTCAGCCCAATGCTTATGAGACCGTTGGAACAGGCGCAGAGAGACGGCGCGCGAGTGAAGCGCGCGCGAGCAAAGCGCGCACGAGCGATGCACTCGCAGAAAAGAGGGCAAGGGCAAAGGGCAAAGGGCGAGGCTCAACGGCCCCAGCGGGACTCTCTCTCGCGTCGGAGCTTCCCGTACCTGCTTGCAGATCTTTGGCACCAGATGTGCCCGACCCCCCCCCCCAACCCCCCGCGCTCCGTGGGGACTCTCCAGGACTGTGGATGCTCGGTGCCAGCGGAAGAGGGACCGCCCACCCACATGGGCGCGAGAATCTGCAGCCTCCTCAGCGCCTGAGCAGGCGCTGAGGAGGCAGCGACCAGTGCTCTTTCCCTCTGGGTCGCTGGAGGGCAGAGTTGGCTCAGAGCCAGAGTACAGGAGCCGCCCAGACCCTCCAGGAGTGGGGACCAGGCTCACTGGGAGGACCAGGTATGGGAGACAGGATGGGGAGGGGAACAGGGCTACCAGGAGACTGATGTAAGCAAGGGGCCGGGGAGGCTGCCGCAGGGCAAGTGCTAAAGCCATGAGAGACACTGGATGGAGCAGCACCTGGCGCGAGAGCCCCCAGCCTCTTCAACAACCACAGAGAACACCCCACACCGTGACCCCCAGGCTCGCCACCCTTCCCCCTCACCCCCACTACCATGCAGGTAGCTCAGGGCTCAGGACACCAACCTCTAGGAACCTCTGTAGCGCCCCTCCAAATCCTGGAGCCGAGCACCTACGTGGCCACCCTGGAAAGGCGTGAGCCTGGAGTATCATCAGCTAGGCTGGGATGGTTTCTGAGGTAGGAACCAGGTGCTCTGACCTGTCCTCGATGCTGCACGCTACATCATCCCTTCCTGGTAGGCAGATTCTCTTCACTTGTTTTCACAGTTTTGGTAAAACAGTATTGAAATCCTAGAACTTTCCTCAGCTCACACAGGTAATAGGGACCCTGCCAGGACTTGACCCAGGCTGTCTAATCCTACAGATCATGACATTAACCATCCGAATATGGTGCGTCTTCATCATGTCCACGTTATGTATTATTTTTTTAATAGTCCTTAGGGTTCTCAGCACTATAACTCACCTGTAACAACCATGTGCCCAACCTACTAGCAGGCCTAATTTTGGTTCAACTTGTAAGTGGACCACCAGCTACTTACAAGTCTCCTCAGACGATGTAGTGAGGGACCACCAGTTGTCAGTGTATCTCCATGGCAAATTTCTCTTCTCACTGAGTCTTGCAGGAAACAAACAGCTGTCTGTGAGTTATCTTCCTCTCAGGTACAAGGATAGGAGATGCACATTAGGTGGGTACAGGATCCACTTGTCTTAAAAACCCTTCTGCCTCAAGGGTACCAATATTTCTTACAATAATCCCATAGACCAGATTTCAGAATCTTTGTTAAAACTGACAACTTACCAATATTAACTTTTCCAGGCCACAAGCATGGTATATCTCTCCATATATTTAAGTCTTTTTTTCTTTTCTCTCAGCAATATTTTGTACTGGGGACAACACCAAGGCCTTTGGGCCAAATTCAACCCATAGCCTGTTTTTATAAGACCAGTAAGCTAAGAATTGTGTTAAAATTTTAAAGAGTTTTAACATGCACGTGCACACAACACACGAATCTGTGACAGAGACCATGTGAGCCACGAAGCCTATAATATTTGCTATTTGGTCTTTTAAGAGAAAGTTTGCAACCACTGTTTTGTAGTTTTCTGTCTATAGATCTTCCATAGCTTTTGCTATTTATTGCACATATTCTATGGGATTTGTGAATTTCAGTTCTCAATAGTTGATTGGTACTATACAGCAAATACTATATAGATATCATATATATCATCATATATACATGATCTTGTATCACTTCTGTACTTTTCTTAGGGTTTTCTACATACACAATAATGTGTTCTAAGAATGAAGCTAGTTTCACTCCTGTTTTAATCTCCATGCCTTTTATTTGTCTTTCTTATCTTTACATTTGCAGAGGCCAACAACTGTCAGCATAGCACCGTCAGGCATTTCTTTTCTAATTAAGCCTTGCAGCCAACTACACAGCTGTCTGTGAGTGGCCTTATCCCAGGTACCTGGACAGGAGACGCACAGCAAGTAGGTGCAGGATCCACCCCGGCTTAAAAACCTTACCCAAGGGCACCAACATCACATAATAATTCCATAGACTGTCTTTCAGAGTACTGACTAAAATTGACAGCTTACCAATATTAACTTTTCTGGTCCACAAGTAAGATATATGTGTGTATATACATACATATATGTGCATTATACATGCATTGGCATTCAGTAGTACACAGAAAAAACAACTGCTTTTTGTATCGACCTTTATACTAGAAACTTGCCGAATTCATTTCTTACTTCTTGTAGTTTCTTTGTAAATTCTATTAGATTTTCCACATGCCTAGTCATGTTTTCTGTGCATAAGGCACTTTTTCTTTTTTTGTAATCTGTACTTTTTTTTTTAAGTTTTTTTTGTCTGTTTCTTTGGCCATGCTGCGCAGCTTGTAGGATCTTAGTTCCCCTACCAGGGGTCAAACCTGGGCCCTTGGCGGTGAAAGCACAGAGTCCTACCCCCTGGACTGCCAGGGAATTCCCCTTGTATGTCTTTTATTAATTCTTCTTACCTTTTACCTTTGCTATGACACCCAGTAAAACATTAAATACAAGTGGAGGCAATGGACATCCTTTGCCAGTTTCTAATCATAGGGTGAAAGTGTTCAGTGTGTCATTAACTGAAGATTTTTTGTAGATGTGCTGTATTCCATAAATGAAATTGCCTCCAGTTCCTACCTTGCTGTGCATTTTTTTTGAAAGAGGTGTAAATTTTGTGAATTACTTTTCCTACAACTATTGAGTTAATCATGTGACTTTTCTCCTTTATTTTCTTTACAAAATTTACATCAATCAATCATTTAAAGCAATCTTACCTCCCTAAGAAAAACACCACACTTAGTCATGCCAGATTATCCTTTATATTTGGTTCAATTTGATTTCCTAGAATGTTGTTAAAGATTTTTATGTGTATGTTATGAGTGATATTAATCTGCAGTTTTCTTTTCTTGTAGGTTTTGGTATTAGGGTAATGATGACTTCATAGAATGAGTTAGGAAAATTTGCCTCCTTCTCTATTTTCTGAAAGAGTGTATGTAACACTGGTAAAATAATGTCATTTCATATTTGGTAGAGTTCACCAGGGAAAAAATTTAAACCTGTAAATGTCTTCCTTGCAAAGTGTTTTGATCCCTTGGTTTTTTTTGTTTGTTTGTTTTTAATAAATTTATTTATTTATTTATTTATTTTATTGGCTGCATTGGGTCTTTGTTGCTGCACATGGGCTTTCTCTAATTGCTGCGAGCAGGGGCTACTCTTCATTGTGGTGCACAGGCTCTTCACTGTAGTGGCTTCTCTTGTTGCGGAGCACGGGCCCTAGGAGCGTGGGCTACAATAGTTGCAGCACACAGGCTCAATAGTTGTGGCTCACGGGCTCTAGAGCACAGGTTCAATAGCTGTGGCGCACAGGCTTAGTTGCTCTGTGGCATGTGGAATCTTCCCAGAGCAGGACTCGAACCCGTGTCCCCTGCATTGGCAGGGGGATTCTTAACCACTGCGCCACCCAGGAAGTCCCTTTTGACCCATTGTTATCATTTTAATCTCTTTTAGATATAGTCATGCCCCCCTTTCATATTCCTAATATTGGTAATTTAATTTTCTCTTTTTATCTCTCCTTCAGTCTTGGTAAAAGTTTACTAATTAAAAAAAATTATTTAAGCTTTGTTGATTTCTCTACTGTATAATTTCTATTTCTGCTCTTATTTTTATTACTTCATTTCTACCTATTTTGGATTTCATTTACTCCTAAATTTTAAGATGGAAACTTGAACCATTTAAATTTTTTTTCTTATTTTTTAGTATAAACACTTAAAGCTGCAAATTCCCTTAAGCATACCCCTTTAGCTGTTTCTCACAAATTTTTATTTGCTGTGTTTTAATTATTGCTCAGTTTTAAATATTTCCTAATTTTCCTTATTTCTTCTTTGACTCATTGGTTATGTAAAATTTTGCTTTGCTTTATTTCTAAATATTTGTGGATTTTCTAGATATCATTATTATTGATTCTACTTTAATTCTATTGTGGTCAGAGAAAAGGCTTTGTATAATTTTAACCTCTAGGAATTTATTGAGACTTATTTTTTGGCCCATCTTTGCCTTGTTCCTGATCTTGGGGGAAAGCATCTAATTTCTCATTGTTGAGTATAATGCAGGTTTTTTGTAGATGTTCTTTACCAAGTTGAGAACGTTCCCCTAGTTTGCTAAGAGTTTTTATCATGAATAGGTGTTGGATTTTGTCAAATACTTTTCCTGTATCCAGTAATACAATCACATGATTTTTTTCTTTAGTCTGTTAATGTGGTGGATTGAACTAGCCTTGCATACCTTGAATAAGTCCCACTTGGCCACAGTTTATAATTCTTATTATACATTGTTGGATTTGACTTGCTAATATTTTTGGAGGATTTTTTTCATCTACATTCATGAGAGATATTGGTTTGTAGTTTTCATTTCTTGCCTGGTTCAGACAGTAGGGTAACGCTGTTCTCTTAAAATAAGTTAGTAAATGTTCCATCAGCTACTATTTTCTAAAACAGACTGTAGACAATCAGTATTATTTCTTCCTTAAATGTTCAGTAGACTTCACCAGTGGAACCATCAAGGCCTAGTGCTTTCTGTTTTGGAAGGTTATAAATTATTGGTTAAATTAATTTAATAAATATAGGTCCACTCATATTATCTATTTTCCTTGTGTGAGTTTCGGCAGATTGTGTCTTCTAAGAAATTGGTCCATTTCATCTAGGTTACCAAATGTGTGGCATAGATTTTTTTCATAATATTCCTTTAATATATATATTTTTTTGGACACACAGCTTGCGAGATCCTAATTCCCCAACTAGGGATCAAACCCAGGCCCCTGCAGTGAAAGTACAGATTCCTAACCACTGGACCAGCAGGGAATTCCCTAATATACCTTTTAATGGCCATGGGTTCAGTAGTGATGCCCTCTCCTGTGTCTTCTCTTTTTCTTTTCTAGGTTAGCCTGGCTAGAGGTTTATTGATTTTGTTGATATTTTCAAAGAACCAGTTTTTGTTGATATTATATATTGATTTCCTTTTTTTAGTTTCATTAATTTTTGCTCTAATTTTTATTTCTTTTCTTCTGCTTACTTTGGACTTAATTTTCTCTTCTTTTTCTAGGTTCCTAAGGTGGAGCAGAAATGATTGATTTTTCTCTTCTTTCTGCTCTTCTAATATATGCATTCAGTGATATCAAATTCCCTCTAAGCAGTGCTTTCACTGCATCCCACAAATTCATATACGTTGTATTTTTATTTAGTTCAAAATATTTTTTTACTTTCTCAAGACTTTTTCTTTGAAATGTGTTATTCAGTGTCCAGGTATTTGGGAATTTTCCAGCTATCTTTCTGGTTAAAATTTGAAATTTGTCAAGTGTGTTTTACGGCCTAGAATGTGGTCTATCTTGATGAATGTTCCATGTGAACTTAAGAAGAATGTATTCTGCTGTTGTTGGATGAAATATTCTGTCAATTAGTTCAACTATGACCTTACTGATTTTCTGCCTGCTGGATTACTGATAGCTGAGGTTTGAAGTCTTCAACTGTAATAGTGGATTCATCTACTTTTTCCTTACAGCTCCATCAGTTTTTGCCTCCTGTATCTTGACACTCTTGTTAGGCCCATACACAGTAAGAATTGTTACAACTTCTTGGAGAATTGATTCCTTTATCATTATGCAGTGCCACTCTTTATCACTGGTAATCTTCCTTGTTCTGAAGTCAGCTTGTATGAAATTAATATTGCCACTCTGGCTTTATTTTAATTAGTGTCAGCTAATTAGTTCTTTCTCTATCCCTTTACTTTTATTTATTTATTTATTTATTTATTTATTTATTATTTTATTGGCTGTGTTGGGTCTTTTTTTGCTGTGCGCGGGCTTTCTTCTTAGTTGTGGTGAGTGGGGGCTACTGTTTGTTGCGGTGTGCGGGCTCCTCATTGCCGTAGCTTCTTTTGTTGTGCAGCATGGGCTCTAGGCACGTGGGCTTCAGTAGTTGCAGCACATGGGCTCAATAGTTGTGGCTCACGGGCTCTAAAGCACAGGCTCAATAGTTGTGGTGCACGGGCTTAGTTGCTCCGTGGCATGTGGGATCTTCCTGGAGCAGGGATCGAACCCATGTCCCCTGCATTGGCAGGCAGATTCTCAACCACTGTGCCACCTAGGAAGCCCCTATCCCTTTACTTTTAATATATGTATGTCTTTATATTTAAAATGGGTTTCTTGCAGACAACATATATTGTTGGGTATTTTTTAATCCACTCTGATAGTTTCTGTCTTTTCTAAATTGGTGCATTTAGACCATTCACATTTAAAGTGATTATTGATAGAGTAGGAGTTATATCTGCCATATTTGTAATTGTTTTCTACTTGTTGCCCTTGTTCTTTGTTTCTTTTTTAATCTTCCACTTTATTTCTGCATTCCCTATGTTTAATTAGCATTTTATATGATTCTATTTTCTTTCCTCCCTTGTATATTACTTATATGTCTTTTAAAACAATTTTTTTTTGGTTGCCTTAGATACACATTTGTAACTAATCCAAGTCTACTTTCAAATAACACTGTATTGCTTCGCAGGTAGCACATGTACCTTATAACAGAGGTATATTCCTCTCTCCCATGCATTATTGCATTATTGTCATTCATTTCACTTATCCTTAATCTATAATCACCTAATACCTTGTTGCTATTACTATTTTGAACATATTTATTAGGTCAATTAAGAATAAGAAAAATAAAAGATTTCATTTTACCTTCATTTATTTGCTCTCTGATGCTCTTCCTTTACTTGTGTAGATCCAAGTTTCTGACTGTTGTGAACTGAATTGTGCATACACAAACCCCAAATTCATATGACAAAGTCCTTAGAATGTGACTATATTTGGATATAGAGGCTCTCAAGATTTAGTTAAGGCTAGATGAGGTCATTTTCCTTTCCAAATGTCTATATCTTTATATTTAGAGAATGTCTGATTTAGACTACCAGTTAATTAACCTCTGCTTTTTAAAGAAGTCCGATTATATAATAATTATTAGCCCAATTATATATAATTAGCCCAATTATATATAATTATATATAATTATTTTTAGGATTATATCTAACATATTATTTGTTTTCTATTTGTCCCTACATTCTCCTAGCACTTGTTACTGGATAACCTCCCAAATTATTTATTTATTGTGTTTATTATTCATTTTATCTTCCCCAACTAGAATATACAAAGGTAAGTCAAAAATTATCCACACTCTAGCTGTAGAATTTATAGAAGTTTTAATATAACTGGAGTACAGATAATTTTTAACTCACCCTCGTAGGCTCCACACGATAGGGATTTTATATTTTTGAAATTGATGCTACTACGTAAAGTAATCCTTGAACATCCCAGATGCTCAATAAATGTGGTAAATTGGTAAATTGAATGGGTGAATGAACTGTCTTCTGAATACCATCTGGATCTTCCAGGCATCTCATACTATTAAAAATAAGTCCCGCACTTCAATGGTTCAACTAATGATGTTTTGACTTTATAGTGGTGCAAATGTGCTATGCGTTTAGGAGAAATCATACTTCAGGTTTTGAATTTTGGTGGTACCAGGCTAGTAATAGGTGATACAATACTCTCACATGATGCTGGGCAGAGGAAGTGAGCCTCAGCTCCCAATCAGCCCCGCTATCATGAGGGTAAACAACCAATACACTTATAAGCATTCTGTACCCACACAACCATTCTGTTTTTCACTTTCAGTATGGTAGTCAATAGATTACATGAGGTAGACTCCGTGCTAGATGATTTTGCCCAACTGTAGGCTAATGTAAGTGTTCTGAGCACATTTAAGGTAGGTTAGGTTACACTATGGTGCTTGGTAGTTTAAGATGTATTAAGTGCATTTTTGACTTACAATATTTTCAGCTTATGATGGGTTTATTGGGATGTAGCTCCATCATAAGTCAAAGAAGTTCTGTATATTTTTGCCAAAACTTCTTATGTCCGTGAGACGTCTAGAAGCCAGATGGCTAGAATGAGCCTGGCCTTGTTACAGCCAACTACTTCATTTTCCTCTTTTGATACTTCCTAGCCATCCCCACTGTCAGCTCCTCCTGACCTCCTGTCTCACCTGTGCCTTGGTCACTGAAAAGAATTGCTTAAGCCTCTTTGTCTCTATTCCGGCATCTATTTAATTATTCTTCTCAGGCAGGCATGGACATGTTTCTAAAATGCACATATAATCACATCACTTCTTTGCTTACGATCCTTTCAGGGGTCCCCACATTTTCAGGATAATGGACAAATGCCCTCTCGTGGTATGGAAGTTTGTCCAGGATCTGTCCTTGCTGAACACGATCTCTCCCAGCTTTGATTCCACTCTCCAGCCACACTTGACTACCTGCCTGGTGTCCCATTGGCTCGTGATTGCTCTTCCTCCCCTGACAACTCACATGGCATTTCCTGAGAACTGCCCTTCTCCATTTGGCCACTTCATCCTTCTTCTTGACCTGTAATTAAAGTTCCATCTCTCCCAGACTTAGTTTTACGTCCTGCTTCCCTGCTGCCGTATCCCCATGACTATTCCCTTTTTGTAATATTTGTTTCTTCATCCACTCTCTCTCCTTACTGTATTGCAGCTGTAGATATCTTTGAACTCTACGTCACTGGGGCCTGCCACAGTGTCTGGTGTAAAGTCATCATTCAATAAATGTTTAATAAAATAATAGGTAAGAATCTGGGGAAATGCTTGCATGTTCTTCTTTCCTCCATCTTAAGATGGTTTTCATAGGTTGTAAAATGCCTTAGAAAATATTCTGTTTTCAGCAATAAAGTGTAGTGGAGACAGCACAACTCTCAGGTGAGCCGAGTCTGGCTGAAAACTATAAATCTTGCAATTTCACATTACATCGGTTTAGACTAGGGACAGACTCGTTATTTTTCCAAATAGAACCTATCCAGTTATTCACCTGAAAAGAGAATCATTTCTGACTTTTCAAAACAGCATGATACATCATATTACATCCTAGACATGTTTATTACAACAACATATTACAACATATTATATATATATATATATATATATGTTGTAATGCATACATATTACATTCTAGACTTAAATTTCTCAAAAATTACAAGGCAGACATGAGTTCTTTCTTCCTTTCTTCCGCCAGGCGCAAAAGCCTGGATACCAAACCAGTCCTCAGTGGGTGAAGTGTGAATGTGTGTAGATGATTGACATAAGTTTAAATTAAACAAACAAAAAAGACATTTAAAAAAATTTTTTGGCTGCACTGCACAGCTTGTGGGTTCTTAGTTCCTGGACCAGAGATTCAACCTGGGCCCTCGGCAGTGAGAGCTCAGAGCCTTAACCACTGGACCACCAGGGAATTCCCATAAATATTTTTAAAAGACTAGAATTGAAGAGTCTGGTCCGCTAAAAAACAGCAGAGGTGATCTAACCTACGGTGAGGTCAGATAGTGGGGGAGAAGCCCGGAAGGAAGAGGCAAGGACTAGTTACCCTGCCTCTCCCTCCTCTGCACCTCACTTTCTCCTGGGCTCCTGTCCCTCACACTCGAATTACAGACATCAGAAGTCAGTTCGTGCTGTCATTCAGTGGGGCTCTGTCCACATCCTATTCCCTGAGCCATAGAAATTTGCACAGTTAAGTTTTTCTCATCACACAGCCACTCATGCAAGTCAATTCCTCCTCCATCACTGAATTAAAAGCAAAAACACATGAGCTGAGAACCAATTAACAAGAACAATATATGTATAAATGTTATATCTGGGAAAGAAAGATAGGACACATTGAGGCCAGTGGATAAGAGGAAAGGGGGTAGTTGTAGGTAGCAGTGGCTGTCCTGCCGGTTCCAAGACTAGAGGAAAACTGACCTAGTGCTTGAGTCTTCCAGGCTAACAGTTGAAACCAGAGTGTTGCACAGTTGAACACATAGATCTCTCTCTCTTCTCTGCAGGGTGAAACTTCTCAAGCCAGCGCATTCACTTGTAACCAGCTCATCTGGACCCACCACCTTTGATACATATGCAAACACCCTGAGGTGTCTGGCCTCCAGCTGGTTCTAGAAGAACAGAGAACAGGTTAAGTTTGTTTGACATCACTAGACGAACTGAGACTGTTCCCAGCAAAGCAAAATCCACTCATGGGGGACAATGGTCACCCTCCATTCTAAAGGAAGCTTTTGCCTCCTAGTTGCTGAGGTCCTGTTCTTGCACAAGAAGAAAATGAAGGGGTTGGTACCCCCTTACTTCTGTCCCCAAAGAATCCCTGGGTAGGTGATTCGGATGCCCCAAAGGCAAGGCTGCTGCTGGCTGGATCCACCAAAGAGGCACATTTGATCTGGTAGGTGAAAAAATGCCTGAAGTGCAGGTATTTTCTAGGTGGTGTCGGCTCCTACAAAGGCAAAGGGGGTGTCCTGACTGGGTAAGCCCCAGGTGTTCTGACTGAAGACAAGACTATAGGTGTCTTCCTAAAAGTATATGATGTTTTCCCATCTGACTGCAACAGATGCTCTGGCCACGAGCACCCCCAGCAGCTCTGAATGATGGTAGCACCAGAAGTATCTCCAAACACAGGTGTGGTGCTGTCTCCTCCCACTGCACCACCCATACTCTGGGCTCATGGACCCCAGATGCCCTGACCGTATTTGTGGACAGTAGTTTCTCCAACCACAGATACGGTGCCAGCCCCTCCAACAAAAATGGGTATTCTGTGGCCATGTGGCCCTGAGGTGTCTTGACAGAAGGCGTGAAGAGAAGTATCTCCAGACATGTGTTTCTTCTCAGTGGTGCAGTCTTCTCCAATAGTAACAGGTTTGCTCTGGCCACGTGGGCCCCAAGCACTGTGACCAGATGCAGGAAAAAAAGACTGACTATCACAGGTATTGTCCTGGCCTCTCCCATTGCAACACATGCATTCTGGACAAGCGGAACCCAGCTGTTCTGATGGTGGGTGGAAACAGTGCCTCCAAATACAGGCATGGTGCTTACCCCACCCACTACAACTGATGTGTTTTGCCCAGATGGTTTCCAGGTGATCTGAACACAGGGTGGAACCTAACACATGCTCCTTCTCAATGATGCTATCTCCTGCAGTAGGAAGAGGTGTGCTTTGGCTGGGTGGTCTAACTTTAGGCAAGAAGAAAAGGGTCTCCCAGGAAAATTTTGCTCTCAGTAGTGCTGGCCTCTCTAATTGTAACAGAGGTGCTATAGGCTGGCAGAAGCCTGGTGTTCAGGGCTTAAGCCTCCCCCAACAAGAGTTGTGGGGCTGGGTGTCGCCCTCAGCTCTGTCCTAAAGCTGAGTGCTTCAGACATGGAGCTGGGGCCTGGGACAGACACACTGACCCCAGAGCTGTCATTGCCCAAAGGAGCTGCAAATGCCGTGAATAGATTTGGGTCTGGAGTGGTGTTAACAAAAAGTGAGCTGTGTCTGGCACTCGGCATTCTGCTAATGGCTCCGGGGCATTAGCAGAAGTAGTAGCTGGGCAAATGGGGAAAAACACCTGAGTGCCAGCGAAGGCTGGCTGGGTGCTGACAGAGATGCCAAAGATGGAACATGGGAATGTCAGATATGCAAAAGCTGACTGAGTTTGGCCCCACGGGGTTCCTGGGCTGCAGTAGAGGTTACATCTCTTGCACTGGGACTGCCATGTTTCCTAAAGGGTAAGTGGTATCAAAGCTGTTATGGGGCAGGGAGGCTGTCAGGAGGAACCTGGGAAGTGGGCATTGTAGCCACATCAATTTCATCGGAGTCAAAGGCAGGCTTGGATGCCCAGTTGGCTGAGGCTTTGGCTGCTGGAAAGCAGGCAACTGCAAAAGCAGTGACGGATGGGCTAGTAAAGCAGGGGCACTGGGGAGAGGGACTCCCTGCTGTTGCCCATCAGGGACCTGAGAGGTGACTTCTGGGTCAAAGGAAAATTTCAGAGTTGGGGTAGGGCTCCTGGCAGAAATGCAGGTGGACTGGTAGAGACTGGAACCTGTTCCACACTGGGTTGGGTGGTCAAATGGGAGAGCTGGCACTGGATCCTGGGGGAGACCAGCCTGGAAAAGAAGAGCGTGCCCATGTCGGTCACACCCAGTCCCAAAGCAGGCTGGGGAAGTAGGTCGAGTCTGCAGACATGCCCACTGCAATGGGGGAAGTGATAGGGAAGCAGCGATGGGATGGCCAGTGAAAACTGAGGTACTGGTGGAAATGAGGGAGGAACAGAGTCTGCTGGATGCGTGTGTGGGCGACAGCTGATCTAGAACAGGAGCTGGCTAGGGGCGGGGAGAAGCTTGCTAAAAAATTCCCCGTGAAAAGCAGTGTGTTTTCTCTCTGATCCTGGGAGTGCAATACCCAATTTGGAGCTGCCTCCTAGATATCTACCCCTCCAAGGAAAACCACCCACTGTTGGGCCTGATGCTGTGACATGGCATTGGAATGGGTGACAGAGGGAGGCCATGCCAGCAAAGGGCAGGGAAAAGGTGCCAAAGGGCAAAGGCCAAGGCCCAGTGGCCCTTCCCCAGTTCCTTTGGGATTCCCACACCTGGTCGCAGGTGTTTGGTACCAGATGTCCCCCTGTGCTACATGGGCACTGCTCAGGACTGCTGGTGCTTGGTGCCAGCAGAACTGGGACCACGAGGGCACAGGGTCTGCAGCCTCCTCAGCACTTGGCCTGGGGCAGTAGCTGTAGCAATCAGTGCCTTTGGGTCTGCTGGCTCTTTCTCCGGAGTCACAGGAAGGCAGAGCCTGCTCAGAGCAAAGTGGTGGAACAGCCTAGTGGCGCCTCGCTTACCCGAGGTCAGTGTAAGAGAGACAGGGGTGGAGAGGACAGGGGTGGCCTCTGTTTCCTGCAGACACTGGTGCACCCAGGTGGCCCAGGATGGTTGCAGGAGGGCATGTGCTAAGATGGGGAAGGAGTGAACAAGCAGCACAGGGTGCAATTAACCTCAGTCTCTTCCTTTCAGGCCCCCACCACAGACCACGCCACTTTACCCCCGCACCCTCCCAGTCTCATGCCAGTAGCTCAGGGCTACCAGACATTGCCTCCTCCAGGGACCTCTCTAAGTGTGCCACCTCCATGGCCAACCTGGAAAGGCACAAGTCCCCAGTGGCTCCAGAAGGGCTGGGGAGTTTTCTGAGGTGAGGCTACAGCACCTTGAGCTGACCTGACCAGATGGATGCTGCACCCCACATCTTAACTTTCCAGGCAGGCAGGTACTCTGCAATTCTTTTTATATTGTTTATAAATTACAAAGAGCACTTAACCCTTAGAACCTTCCTCAGGTCACACACATGGCAGTGGAGAAGCCAGGATTTGAACTCAATCTGTCTGATTCCAGAGCTCATGCATTATCCGCCTGACTGCGGTGCCTCCTCCTCATGAGGGCATCATGGGGGACCATTTCTATAGTCCTTAGGGTACTTAGCACCATGGCACACCTCTGATGAGCACACGCAATGCATAGTAGGAGGTCTGAATTCGTTCAACTCATAAGGCACCCACAGGCCACACTGGGTCTGCTCTCCTCAGAAGCTGTGGGACAGAGATCAACAATTGTCAGCATAACCCTATCGGGCGTTGTCTTCTAGTTGAACCTTCTGGCAAACCACACAGCCGTTTGTGAGTGATCTCCTCCCAGATGCTAGGACAAGATGCACAGCAAATGGGTGCAGAATCCACTCTGATTTAAAAGCTTTATGCTCCAAGGCATAATCTCTTATGATAATTCCATAGCCTTTCTTTGCCTTGAGGCAAATGAAATCCCTCCAATTCCTACCTTACCGAGAATTTTTTTGCAAGGGATGTTAAATTTTGTCAATTACTTTACACGTATTTGAGATACTCATATGACTTTTCTCTTTTATTCTCTTGACATGCTAAATTACATTGATTGACTTTAAATATTAAACTAACCTTACATTCCTAGTGCAAATTTCATTTGGCCACAATAGATTATCTTTTCATATTTGGTTAGCTTTGATTTCCTAAAATGTTAGAGATTTTCGTATCTATGTTCATGAGATATTTTAATCTGTATGTTTCTTTATTATTATATTGTAGTATCAGGGTTTTTTTAAAATCCCCCCCCCCCCTTTTTTTTGGCTACATTGGGACTTCATTGCTGCATGCAGGCTTCTCAGTGTGGTGGTTTCTCTTGTTGCAGAGAACAGCCTCTAGGCATGTGGGCTTCAGTAGTTGGAGCATGCAGGCTCAGTAGTTGTGGTGCATGGGCTTAGTTGCTCCATGGCATGTTGGATCTTCCCGGACCAGGGATCAAACCCATGTGCCCTGCACTGGCAGGCAGATTTTTAACCACTGTGCCACCAGGGAAGTCCCTGTAGTATCAGTTTAATGCTAGCCTCACAGAATGAATTAGGAAAAGCTGCCTCTTTTCCTATTTTCTGAGAGTTTATGTAACACTGGTAAAATATCTTCCTTATATATTTGATGAAATTTACCAGGAAAATTATTTGGACCTGCAAGTTTCTTCCTGGAAGAATAGTCATTTGTTATGCTTTTAATGTCTTCCAGATCTGTAGCTATGTCCCCCTTTTTTCCTTGATGTTGGTAATTTGAATTTTCTTTTTATTTCTTGATCAACCTTAGTAAACATGTATCAATTTTATTAGTCTTTTTAAAAATCCACTTTTAGATTTCTTAATTTTCTCTACTGTAGATTTTTTTTTCTACTCTTATGTTGTTATTTATTTCTACTTTGGATTTAACCTGATTTCTATTTCTCTGTTTTTAAGATGTAAAAGTAAATTATTGTTTTTGGATATTGCTTATTGTTTAATATGAACCCTTAAAGCTGCAACATTCCCTTAGGCACTGCTTTAACTGCACTCCACAAATTTCAATATGTTGTTTTTAATTATCATTCATTTCAAATTATTTTCTAATTTTCCTTGTTATTTCTTTGACCTATTGCTTATGTAAAAGCATGTGTTGCTTTATAACTATTTAAGGACTTTCTAGATACATTAGTTTTTGGTTTCTACTTTAATTCCATTATATGTGTTCAATCTTTTGAAATTTGCTGAGGCTTATTTTTTCACCCAGTATATGCCTATCTTTGTGAACAGTCTATCTTCACTTGAGAAAGAATGTGTTTTCAGATAATGTTGGATATATTGTTTACAAATGCCATTAAGTCAAGGTAAAAATTTTGTACTCTTATTTGGTTTTTGTCTATTTATTCTAAGTATTCATGAGAAAGAAATGTTAGCATCTCCAATTATGACTGTAATTTGTATATTATCCTTTAGTTTGCCTTATATATTTTTAAGTTCTGCTATTAAGGTAATAAATATTTAAGATATTCATAGCTTCCCAATGATGGATGAGTCCTTAAGAAAAGTGTGTAAACTTCTGTTATAAAAAAAATACACTTTTTATATGCATCAGAATACATGGACAGAAACTATCACAGCAGCATCGTTTTGATTACTGGTAACTGAAAGCAATACAAAGGTACATCAGCAGTAGATTGGATAGATAAATTGCTAGCTCAACAGCAGTTTAAATGGATGATACACAGATACATAGAATAACATGGGCGAATCTTACAAGCATTTATTGTGAAGAGGATATAAGGCCAGAGCACATAATATATGATTCCATTCATACAAAGATCAGTAACAGCCACAACCAAATTCTGTTTTTAGGATTCATAAGCCACAGGAAAAACTATCCAAAAGTCAGGTAATACTGACTTTTAAAATCAGGATATGGGATTCCTCTTGGTGTTGGGGGAAAATCCCATTGTGACTGGGCCGGACCACTCAGGAGTATGGGCACTGCTAATATTCTTTTGTATTGCCTTTAGTTGTAGTTAGTTACGTAGGTATCAACTTTAGAAAGATTCATTAAAATCTACATAAATACTTTAAAATTTCCTATGTGTATGCCACAATGTGATAGGTGAAACTGTGTTTCCCCCAAATTCATATGTTGAAGTTCTAACCCCTAGTACCTCAAAATGTGACTGTATTTTAAAGAGATAATTAAGGTAAAGTGAGGTCATATGGGTGGGCCCTAATCCAATATGACTGGTGTCCTTATAAGAAGAGGAGATTGGGATGCAGGCAACACGGACTGAAGGGCAACCTGGTGAGGACACAGCAAGCCACGGAGAGAGGCTTCAAAAGAAACCAACCTGCCAATACCTTAATATTGGACTTCCAGGCTCCAGAACTGTGAAAAAATAAATTTCTGTTGGTTAAACCACGCAATCTGTGGTACTTTGTTATGGCAGCCCTGGCAAACTAATGCACATACTAAGTTTTCTTTAAGGGAAAAATTGGGATACATGTAAGTGGGGTTCTTACATTAAGTGCAACCACCATGTGAAAACAAAAGGTGTGAATATTAATGCAGCTAAAAAAATACCTGACCTGCTACAATGAAAACAGGGAGAAAAAGAATTGTGTAAATGAAACATCAATTTAAAAAAAAAAAAAAAAGACTAGGTATTAGGCTTAAGTCCCAGGTCTCTTCCAAGTGAGATCTTCATCCTCATGGACAAGAGTGAGATGTAAACAGAAGTCAGTATTAACTCCTCACAGATCCACCATATGAGGCCCTAGGGGAATCTTAGGTGAAGTAGAAAGATAAATCCATAAAAGTGAGTGAAATAAAAACTTTCCCCAAAATGATTCATTTGATTTCAAAACCAGGGATAATCAGAATTACTTGAAAGCAAACTATTATGATTAGACTATTGTCTGAAAGTCTGACGAACCATAATTTGAGTCAGGTTGTGCTGTGCAGTGATGTCTGGCATCCAGAGCCTGTAATAGTAAGTTTTCTCGTGTCCTAAAGTGACATAAGCATATCTGAATTGTGTGGATAAATGGTTATTAAATTCATATAAATAATTCTAGACCTACTGTAAAGAAAATATAAAATCTGCTATAGAATCTATAGATAGGTATAAAGATACAGATAAACTTATAGATAAAAGGGAACTGCCATAGGCAGAATTTTGGAACCTATTATGTTTTGCCCCCTGGTGTTACTCCCATGAATATATTAGGTTACATGGCAACCAGACTTCGCATATGTAAGTAAAGTTACTAATCAACTGACCTTCAAATAAAGAGATTATCTTGGATTATCTGGGTGGGCCTATTCTAATCTCAGGAATCCTTAGAAGCAGATAGCTTTGGCTGGTCATAAAAGAGGAAATAAGAGAGAGTCAAAGCATGAGAAAAGCATTCAATTCACTGTTGCTACTTTGAGGATCAAGGAGATCACATGGAAACCATGGGCAGGAAATGAATTCTGCAAAAAAAAAACAATGATCCTGGAAGATCACCCAGGGCCCCAAATGAAAACTGGCATCCTAGCCAATACCTTGATTTTTGGCCTTGTGAGACCCTATGCAGAAGACCTAGCTGAGCCCTCAAACTTGCGATCTACAGAGACTGTGAAAGGTGTGTTGTTTTAAGCTGCTAAATTTGTGGTAATTTTTTTACAGCAATTGTAGAAAACAAATACAGGGGGGTTGCAGAGGTCTACCATGTGAGATTCATTTGAATCCTGAGCAGCCAGAGAGGCAAGACTTCCTCCCTAAATACCCTAGGCATTCAGTGGAGACTCCAGACAGACCACACCTTAGAAGCAACCCCGTGCCCTAGCATGCATGTCCCTTCTCCAGAGGGCCGACGGCTGCTGGCTGCTGGTAGAGGGGTTCAGAGGAACTGGCCACAGGCACAGCCGACCCACAGCAGATGAAATCTTCCTCTTCAACTCTTTTTAACTTTCCCTGTCAATCCTTGTAGGTAATCGGTCTCCTGCTAGTAGGGGGAACCGATAAGCCCCTGAGAGGGTGCTAAGTCCTCTCAAGGGTGCTCTCCCAGTAGGAAACCATGCTAAGTCCCTGGCTCCTTTTGGCGGTGGGGGGGGGGGGGGGGATGTTAAGTCACCCAGCGCTGGTCTCAGAAGCTGAGTCCCTATCACTCGTTCATCAGGAGCTGCCTCCCGCTTTCCTCTCAGGGGACTAAGTCTTGACCTTTGGCTCCAGAGGTTGTCTCCACTCCTCCCTTCACAGGCCGAGTGCTCCAGGCTGGCTCCTAGGCTGAGTCCTGACCTTGACCAGCAGCCACCAGCCTGCCAGCAGCAGCCATCCTGACTCGTGGCTTCTCCTTAACCCCAGAGTGTCTGATTCAGTAGTTTGGGGTTCACAACTGAGAATTTTGACTTCTAAAGAGCTCCCGTGTGATGAGGTTGCTTCTGGTTCACAGATCAAACTCAGAGGAGCAGTGTTCCAGGCAAGGCAATGCTACATGCTGTCCCAGGCCCCAATCCACAGGCTGGAGGTTTGCACACTCCAAGGGGCAGACCCCAGAGTTCTCACCGACATCCCTGAAGGTCTCTGCAGTGTGTAAAACAGAGAAATGGCCACCTGGAGGTCCTAGTCCCTCCACTGCTAAGGGACCCTGTGAGGAAGCCCCAGGATGCAGCTGATCACAAACCCCAGCCAGGCTCCACCCACAGAAGCCCCCAAGCCACTTGTTTCTTCTGCCTGGAACTTAAAAAGAAAACAAAAAACCCTGCATGGCTCACTCCTCACCTCCGTCAAGTGTTTACTCAATTATCCTCTTACTAAGGAGACCTCCCTTGCTTCACTGTGTAACATTACAGCCTATCTCCCTACTTCTCAGCATACACTCACTCCTTTCCATTCTGCCTACTACATTCTGCTTATTATATCATTTAGTATTTCTTCTTTCGTGTTGCCTGTCTTCCTTGAATATAATATAAGCCCCGTGAAGGCAAGAGGTTTTGTCTCAATTGTTTCATAATGTTTCCCATGCACCCACAGTAGATATTCATTGAACATTTGTTAGAGCAGTGAATGAACATGACACTATAGATCCCTGTTCATTTTCACCATTCTGGTAACTCTACATGTCCTCTTTAGTTTTCCCTCTCAGCTGGAAGGGAAATGCTCAATATTTTCAAGAATGAAAAAGAATCACACTTGGAGATAACATCTTCAGTGTGTCCACTTGCTTCAGGATGGCCCAACATCCCTCTTCTGTCTTCCTTGACCTGGCTCTATCTGAAGACTTTCTCTCATCCCTGACAGAACATACTGAAATTCACAAAACTGACTAACACTTCAGGCAACGTGCATTTGAAAAGCAGTACGTTACGTTTATTAGTTCCCAGCTACGTGTGGAAGCACTTTGGGTCTCAGTGACACCAGGGAATGATAATTCCATCCAGATTTGTAGCCTTTGGAGCATCGGAAATAATGTTTGGCCTCTAGGAGCATGCTGAGCTTGATGGACTATGAAATAATACCTATCAACACTTTGGTGTTGCTCAACTGCTGACAACACTGCCCGGAAATCCGAGTGCCCTCCCTTTGAGAGAAAGCAAAGCGCCTTTTCTGCGGCTTGGAGGGCATGGGGCATGCGCCCTTAGCCGCGTGCCGAGCTGTGACTATATTACCCAGAGTGCTCTGCGCTGAGCGGAGGAAGCGCTGATCCAATAAAGGCGCAGGAGAGGGACGATCCCTCCTTGGTGCGAAAGATAGGGGCGGGACTTCCGGTCTCCCCTTGTGGCAGTCATTTTGGCTGGTTTGGGTCTGGTTTTCCTGATCTGTAGCTCCCCGTCGCTGGGTCGGGTCTGAGGCAACCGGAGGCTGAAAGAGAAAAACTTTCTGGAGAAAGTGTTGTGCCCGCTGCACAGAGGTGAATCTGAGGCCTGAAGGGGGACCGCCTGTGGTGATCCCACGTCAGGGCTGGGCTGGAAGGGGTGGTGTTGGAGTTCCCCATCCTGGTCACCCGTCACTCCCGTCACTGCCCACCCCCAGGATCAGGTCTCAGAGACCTCGCTAATGGACCTGACACAGTTGGTGCTGAGACCTTCAAGGCCCTCGCTCAAACCACCCCCACTTTTGCATCCTAAAGCCCCAAATAGGGGGAGCCTGTTCAGACCACGGAAGCCGAGGCCCCAGCGTCCAGCACCTGCAGGGGTGTGAGAGGGGGCCCTCGTGGGTGCTGTCCCCGATCCTGAATTCAATGTGATGAGGTGTGGGAGTGTTACAAGCAGAGGAATCAGCATGTGCAAAGGCTTGGAGGGGCTACCCGTACAGGACCGTTGGGAAAAACTGGGCTTCATGTTGTGTCTGTACAGAACAGGGTGTGAAGGGGAGTCACGCCTGGAATGGCAGGTGGAGGAGGTGTACCTGGGTTCTTACGGTGCTTGGAACCGTGGAGGCTTGTGAACAGAGGAGGAACGTGGTCTGATTTAGGGTTTTTAAAGTTTCCCCCAAAATGGAACAGGGGCGATGAGGACAGTGAGTCACAGGAAGGTTGAGTCCTTCTCCAAAGTCACACAGCTGGTAAGAGGCATTGCTGAAGATCAGGGGACAGAAGTTAACAGTAAGCCCAATGTCACCTGGTTCCAGGGCTACACAGGGGTGCAAGGGAGGCCTGAGCCCATGGAGCCCCTCCATGGTGGCTTGTTTCTCACAGCCTCCCTCTTCTCACAGGTTCCATGGCCACAGAAATGCTTAAGGACCCTACACAGGTGAGTGGGATCTCACCAGTCCTAATCTCCTGACACACACACATGTTCTCTGGGATTGTGATGCCCTAGAACTCAGACTGCCGCTCTCCTAGCCCTTTGGCCTGGGGACTTTTAAGAAATGCCAAACCTTAGGCCAGAGTTTATATGAAATAGTTCCTGTGTCTGGCAGCCAAGGGAATGAGGTGTGGTAGTTTATCCCAGGCACAAGTAGCAGCATGTCCAAATGCTTGAAGGTGAGGCTGAACTGGGAGTGTTCAGTGTTTCTCTTTCCTTTGTGGCAATCAGGAAAGGAAGAATCAGGACTGGAAGGGCAGCATGAGAAGTTAGATGTTTTCCTGGAGGGGATGAGAGCAAAGGGATGGGAACAAGGAGGTTATGTGACTCAGGTCTTAGAAGGCTCTCTCTGGCTGCACAGTGGAGAACAGATTTTGCGGAGTGAGGGAGGAGGCAGGAAGACCAGGGATGAGGCTACTTCAATAGTCCAGGTAAGTACTGGTGGTGGCTGGACAGTGTAGTGGCCATGGAAGTGGGAGAAGTGATTGGATTCTGGATCTCTTGTTTGTGCATGGCTGACTGAATTTTCTAATGTTGAGGGTGAGAGAGATAAAGGTAGGAGTCAGGGATTACCCTGAGGTTTTGGAAGGAAGAAAGGAAAGTTGGCAATAATTTTCAGTGAGAATATTAAGAGTTTGGGGTTTTTTAGCCATGTTAAGAGTCAGAGATGTTTCCGAGAACACTGCTTGAAGGCATCAAGTTGGCAGCTGGACATAAAATGTCTGAAACTCTGGGGAATGGTTCAGGATGGAGACTTCCAAATGGTGGTGGTTACTCTGTGTATGCAAGAGGAGATGGAGCTGTGGGTCATATTTGGGAGGAGGAATCTTCAGGTTATGGTGGTAATGCTATTAGCAGGCCAGGAAAGGGAAAGTGGTGCCCCAGGACTGGGTCTCTTATTTGAGCACTGGTTAGAGGGGGTGTGCATCTCAAGAACAGTTGAGGGAGACAACTGGCCATGAAAGGAGGGTTGAGAAGAGAATGGTCTGGCAGGAGGTCAGGACTTCCAAGCGTAGAGTAGACATTGAGACAGATGCAGAGGCCTGTGTATAATTGAGGAAACATGACACTGAGGCTGAGGCTGATTTCTATTCACATGGACTTACCAGGATTTTTGGTGACCCTGGAGTGTTTCAGTCAGGCTGGTGGATTACCTCAGGGGAAAATGTGGTTGTCTGATAGAGTCACTAAACTAGGGGAGGGGAACCCTGAGGTTGGACTTTGAATGATGGCAAGGTTGAGAGAGGAGGGTTGTGACTAATAAGAGGACAGTAAGTGCAACACAGAAGTGGAAGAGGACCAGTGGGATCTGAAGTCTGCATGTGGTTCTGAATGGCCGAGGGTGACACAAGCAATAGAACCAGGAAGTGAGGCTTTCACAGCAAGGTTCAAGGTTGCCCCTGGCCGTGGGAGCCATTGAAGGTCTGGAGTAGTACTGAATCCTGTTTGCATTTACATAATCTTGATGCCATGAGGTGAGTAACACATGGGGAGGCCAAGGAGAGATTTATGGCACGGGGCAGGGCCGTGGTGGTGGTGGTGGTTATGGGCTCTGGAAATACGAGAGAGGTACAGTCTAGAGAACGATGAGCATGTGGAGAGTAAGTATGAACTGATATCGTCAGGGTCGTGGCACTGGGGACTGAAGGATGAAGGGAAGGCCCAAGTTTGGTTGTGTTTGGGAGGCACCATCTGGGAGACTTCCTGGGAACTGCCTGGCAGGACAGGTGGAGCCCTGTGTGACAGGTCCAAATCTTAATGACATCCATGTGCCCGCCTGCCTCATGTTGGCAAGGGCAACAGTAATTAATGGGGCCGTGAGGAGGGAGCAGGCACAAATGGCACCAGGGTCCAATATCTCACCTGAATTGTGGAGCTGGGGAGAAGTGTGAGTGTGGGATGGATATGTGGGTTGTGGATTGGGGGTCCTCGAGCGAAAGACCGTTCATTGTTTCCTCTCTCCTCCTCATGGCAGGGCCGTATAACCTTTGAGGATGTGGCCGTGCATTTCTCCTGGGAGGAATGGGCTCTCCTTGATGAGACTCAGAAAATCTTATACTGTGATGTGATGCTGGAGAACTTTACACTTATGGCCTCTCTAGGTAAGGCCCTCATATCTCCCCCAATACCTTTTCCTTTTCTCCAGGGACAGATCAGTCCTTCTCACATCAGGACCATGGGCACTGCTTCCTTCCCCAGTTCCCTGGGTAGGTACTCTGGTTGCTAGGGCTGAGCTGTTTGCACCGTCCTGTCGTTTTCCCACTCATCCCCAATACCTGCTGCCCCCAAGCCTTGCAGGGAAGGAGTCAGGAGTCTTTCAGTTAGCCTTTTGGATCTCACCTTGCTTTCCCTTTCTCTGGCCAGGTAACACTTCTGTCCTAGAATCTACTCCCTTCCTCTAGCTTATGTATCCTTGTATCTGCCTTTGCTAGGAACTGCAGTCACTGACGTGGTCGCTACTTATGTGGCCCATGGGCTGTTCTTGCAAGATCTCCTCTGAGGTTTTTTGGTAATATTGAGTTTTATTTCCTATGAGTTGCTTTGGGCCAGTGCTGACCATTTACCTGTCCAGTCTTTTCCTTAGAACTTGCATCATCCAGGTACTATACCTAGGCATAGGGGGAGAGCTATGGGTGCTTCTCAGGGTGGACATGACTCCAGCTCCACAAAATGGGCTCAGAGGGCCCCTGGCCCTATTGAGTGGCAGGTGAGAGGGTGTGACATCAGGGCTGTATTCAGTTTATACCATGACTCTGTTCTGTTTCCATTACTGTTTTGGTGCCAAATGCCAATGGCCACCCCTCACTTCTACCGTTCCTTCTCCATTCTTGACGCTTTGCCAACTTGTCATTCCTACACTGCCTCTCAGCCCAGGGTGAATCCTCAGCTCTCACAGTGGATTCCCCACCTGACCCATTCTTCTCCACTGCTCCCTCTCGCAGTGTTCTCCACCATTGCCCCCCACATATTGTGCTGTGAGATGTGCACGTATCTTTAAGTAGTTTTTGAACTACTTGGGTTTTCTTGGGCCCATGCACACCCTTCTGCATAGCACTCCTGTGTCATCAGCAAACAAGTGCTGAAAACCATTCAGAGTGAGTTGTATACCTGCCTCTTCTCTTTGTACTGCACCCCATCCTTTCTCCTTCACTTGGCCTTTCTCTGCATCCTTCATTGCCCCCGTGCTGTGACCTTTAGAGGACCGTGACTGCACAGCAGCTGCTTCCTCAACCGGACTCCAGTTCCCTGCTCCTGACAATAATGCTATGGACTCATGTATACTCATTCATTAGTGTATCAGATGCACATTAGTGATGGGTTTGCCCCTTCCCACCAGAGCCAACTGCGCTTCACCTGTATTTCTTTGCTTTCAGGTTATTGGCATGGAATGGAAGATGAGGAGACACCTTCTGATCCGAGTGTTTCTGTGGGAGGAATGTCACAGGTCAGGACTCCCAAAGCCAGGTCCCTTTCCCCAGAAAGCCCACCCCTGTGAGACATGTGTCTCTGTCTTGAAAGACATTTTGTACTTGGCTGAGGAAAGGGACACACATCCCAGACAAAAACCGTATACTTATGGGGCATGTGGGAAACAATTCTTTCAGTATAAACCTTCACCAGAAGCAGCACTGTAGAGAAAAACTTTCAGAAGGGGTGTGGCAGGGCCTTGCTTGTGAAGAGCTACACATTCCATGTGCCAAGGAATTCCTTCACCTGTAACAAAGCTGGGAAAACAAAGCTTCCCAGTCAGTTTGGGCCTCCTATAGTAGCAGGTCACTTACAACAGAAGAAGCCACACAGAAACACTGAGTATGGGCTGGCCATTCACAGTAGGAAAAATCATTAAAAGTGTGACAAATGCAGGAAAGCCTTCAACCACCAACACACACCTCTTTAGCACTAGAGAGTCCACAATGGAAAAAGGACTTATACTTTCCACGAGTGTGAGAAACTCTTCAGCATGCAACTACAGACCTGTTCTCACCAATAAATTCACACTGGAGAAAGGCCTTATTAATGCAGTGAATATAGGAAATTCTTTAGCCAAAGATCCAGCCGTATTGAACACTACAGAGTTCACACTGGAGAAGGACCTTCTCAATGCAGTGAGTGTGGGGGAGCATCTAGGGAAGCTTCAGCCTCATTAAATACTGGCTACTTCATGTTAGAGGAAGGCCTTATCAGTGTAAAGAATGTGGGAAAGCTGAAGCGCCCACCTTATTCAGCACTGGAGATTGCGCATTAAAGAAAGGCCTCATGAAGTAGAGCAAATATGGAGAAGCTTTCAGTTCAAGGTCTGCTCTGATTTATCGCTGAAAGCTTGTGTGAAGCTCATGTGAGAAAACTTAAGGCCAAAGATCTGTCCTTGTTCAGCATGAGAACATCCACAACAGAGAAAGGTGTTGAATGTGCCATGAATGTGGAAAAGGCTGCAGTCAAAGGTCTTCTCTGATTCATCACCAGATACACAATCAGATAGGCTTTATGAATGCAGTGAATTTAAAAAGTCTTCATCCAAAGATCTAACCTCATTCAGCACCAGAAAAGTCCACACTACAGAAAAATCTTGTAAGTGTAGTGAATGTATGAAATCCCTCAGCTGACAGTTTGACCTCATTTGGCAGCAGGAAATTCATACAGAGGAGTCACCAGAGTTATTCAGGGAATGTGTGATCTCCTTGTTCAATACAATGACACTGGAGGAGAGCCTCTGCGAGGAAGACAACTGCCTGATGTTGAACCTTTTGTACGTGAACATCCACAGTGAGGAGACTTTCCATTAAGTTCCAAATTTGTGGCAAGTTTTCGGGAGCTGTCTTGCACTTTCTAGCCTGTTCAGGGCCCTTGCCAGATATGTCACTGCAAGTTTCTGTTGTAGAGGCCATTCATCTTTACACCTGGCAGGTCCCCACGGTGGCCAATTTCAAGATGCCAACGTGATGTAAGTAAACATGGAATGAGAAGAGATGCGCAGTAGCTCATTATTATATTTTTTTCCACCACACTGACAGAGTTGCCATAAATAAACCCAAGAACACACATAATAGTAAAATGACTAGGAAAGACAAGTTTTGAGTATTTGGTTTTTTAACAGCTTTATTGAGGTAAGATTCATTTAAACTGCACACAGAGTGTACAGTTTGATGTTTTTGATATATGCTTATGCTCCTGAAACCAAAATATTTCCTCCTGCTCTTTTAAATCTATCCTTATTAACATAAAATTGTTACTACAGGATATAATCTCTCTTCTGTAATAGATATTTTCATATGTGTGTGTATATGTATATATATATGTATATATAAACTGGACAGGACTGTTATGAAGTTTCATGAACTATTCCCCAGTCTTCCATTATTTATCATTTCATGGCCATTCTTGATTCATCTATCCCCATGCTTACCACTGAGTTATCTATAATCATACACATCATGTCATTTAATTCATAACCTCTTCATGATGTGTTTCCAAAATGTAAGGGCTTTATCACACAAAATAAAAATACTTTAAAAATTGTATCAAATACGTTATCAGTACTCAGTTTTCTCAACTGTTTCCAAAATATGTTTGTTTTTTAAGGTGATTCATTGCAATTAGTATTTAAAATGTATCTACATGACTTTTAATAGGTATGTTTCATAAGTCTCTTAACCAATAGCTGCCACTTACCTCCTTTTATTCTTATTTATTTATTGAAGTTGCTGGGTCACTTTTTCATTAGAATAGATCTCATTCTAGATTTGGTTTCGTACACCTTTCTGATTTAACATACTTACCCTTCTCCCATCTTTCCTGTAAACTAAATATTGGGGTCAGCTCCTCGCAGACAGGTATGTAATGATAACGCTTGGACATACATGAATGTGACAGATGAGTGATGGTGACACACCTGGAAACGTGGTGTGGCAGTGTGTCTTTTTGCTAGCACACTGAAGCACAGTCTAGAAACACACAAATATTTCAGGTGCTAAGTGTGCCAGGTATGTAGTGATACTGCAGAACCGCCTAGAGTCATACACTATATTTGTGGGACTGTGTGTGACAGGTTTGTGATGTACCTAAATACAACTTTGGAATCCTCTCACATATCCTTGGGACACTGTGTGACAGATGTTGGGATGTTAACACTCTTCAACACAGCCAGGACCCAGACACATATACCACATACGTAGAGAAAAGACGTGTGACAGACATGAGACACGTTCAACTGACATGCAAAACATATCAGTGATCTGTGAGACAAATGGAGGTACTGACACACCACAGCAAGTATGGTGACACAGATACTGTATGGAGATCTGTGAGACAGGCATGTGATACGGGTGCCCGAATGCCTGTTATATAGGCCATATGCTACCATCACACAGTTCCCATGGATTGATGTGATGAGCCAGACACCCCCTGGCTAGGAGAGAACAAAACTCTGTCCATCCCTGCAGGTTTGATGATGCACTGATGCAGGCCTGAACAGGGAGTCAAGGTGCACATCTTGGCACAACCTAGAGACTCACCCATATTTGATGATTGGATGTGAGCACAATAGGAAACATGGTAGAAGAAAATAGCTTGAACTAAGTAGCAGAAGACTGTACTTTGAAATGCCAGCTGAGAAGGCCTGGAAATAGCAATGACCAGGGCCGTAGGGCAGGGACTTTAAGGTCTTACTGAAGAGGTCAGCCTACATTCAGCCAGTTTGGGAATCATTGGTCAAAAGAGGTTCTAGGAGAGGTAGGGAATGTTGTTGCAGATTAGCAGTCATTGTTAGGCATTTTGCATTTTACCCAGAGGGGTAGGTATGAGCAATCAGGGCTAAGGTCACATGCAGGAAGGTACATGGAGGTACCCACACATATGAGGACCACATCAAAAATTCTCAGTCTTTCAGGTCTCTCCCAACATCCACAATATTAACAGTGGTAATGAAGTGACAGCTGAGTTTTGAGACATGGCAGGGAGGGTACACTGAACTGGCATTTGGGGGATGACCGACAGGACCTTGGAGGTGAATCATTGCATGTGGCAGTGAGAGCAAGGGATGCATCTGGGCGACCCCAGGGATGCCCTGGAGGTGATGACACTATCCATGGAAACAGCTTTCAAGTGAGGATAGAAAGTTTTCTGGTCTCTAGGAAAAGCACTACACACTCATAGGAGAGGGACTAGAGTAGAGATGTTGAGGGCCCCAGGTAGAGATGTTGCAGTGTGGTTAGTTAATGGTCTGAGGCTCAGCAGATACTCTGGACCAGAGAGGAGTCTGGGAATCCCAGCCTAAATGGGGGCATGAACAGGTCCTGGGGAAAAGAGGCAAAAGTATTTACAGCTCAGGAGCCGTCCTGGAGCTGCATGTTTCTCATTCACTCTCCACCATGCTCTTTCTTCTATTCTAACCCAAGTTGAACCCAAGCCTGGTGGGCAGTGGGCATGCAGTTGGCTGCATGGCCAACAGGCATTTGGGTGTTACCCCCCCCCAAGATAAAGTGCATTTCTGCACTATAGCTGCAACCACATTCTCTGTCCTCCATGCCGCTGGCTCCTTCTGTTCCCTATTTCCTCCAGTACCCTGTCCTCTGTGCTGCCTCAGCCCTCTCACTTCACTGGACCCCTTCATCCTCAGGGTACCAGTGGGAAACAAATGGGGCTTCTCAGAATCCTCTGACCACCCACAGTGTGCAGGGAATGAGCTGTAGAGGAGAGCACAAGCTGTAGAGTCTGGAAAACTCAGTGTAGATTCTGGCTATGCCCATTTTCTGGGTTGTGATCTTGAAAAGTTCCCCTCTTTGTACTTGGCCTCCATTTCCTCAGGTCTAAATGGGAATATTAATTCTTCCCCTGGATTGAGGAGACCAGAGAGGTTATGAATGTGTTATGTGTCCCCCAGTGCCAAGGCAGGTGTCAGCCTCCCTCAGATGCCTTTTCTGTGAGAGGTGTGATGACAGCTCTGCTCCTTTGCTCATGTCCACGGAAATATGCTCAAGGGTGGCTGAAATAAATATAAAAGCAACAGATAGTGAATATGCTTCACATCCTTATTACCGAGTTGATGGCGGAATCATGGGGTTTACACATACAGACCATGGACCAGAGAGACCTGGGTTCAAGTGTTGCCTCTGTTAATCAGACTAAGGGCACTGTGGACAACTTGCTAAGGTCACTGACTATGATATGGAAAAGATGCTGGTGTTTATCCCCTAGCCGTGGAGGATTGATAAAAGTAGCATAAACAGCATATAAAAACAGATGGGTAGTATAATCAGAGAGATGGAAATGCTAACAATCAAAAGGAAGTGCCAAAAATCAAAAACATTGTAACACAAATGAAGAATGCCTTTGATGGGCTTATCAGTAGGCTGAGCATGGCTGAAGAAAGAATCAATGAGCTTGAAGATATGTCAATAGAAACTTCCCAAATGGAAATGCAAAGAGAGTAAAGAATAAAACAGAATAGAATATCCAAGAACTGCAGAACAGTTACCAAATGTGTAAAGGACACATAATGGAAATACCAGAGAAGAAAGAGAGAGGAGCAGAAGAAATATTTAAAGTAAAAATGGCTGAGAATTTTCCAAAATTAATGATATACAGTAAATCATAGATCTAGGTAGCTCAGAAAAGCGCTAGCAGAATAAATACTAAAAAATCTAGACCTAGGCATGTCATACTCAAATTGCAGAAAATCCAGGGAGAAAAAGAGAAAATCTTGAAAGAAACCAGAGGAGAGGTAAGAAAAACAATTTATCTATAGAGGAACAAGAATAAGAGTTATTTCAGAAACCATTCAAATAAGAGTGGTGTGAAATGTTTAAGAAAGAAAAGAACCCGCTAACCTAGAATACTGTATCCAATAAGATTATCCTTCAAAAGTGAAGAAGAAATAAAGACTTTCTCAGATAAACAAAAATCTGAGGGAGCCTGCCTTTCAAGAAATGTTAAAAGACATTCTCCAGAGAAAAGGAAAATGATGTAGATTAAAAATAGATCTCGTAAAAAAGGAAAAGTGTCAGAGAAGGAGTAAATCAAGGTAAAATAAAATCCTTTGTTTTCTTATTTTTAACTGATCTAGCAAATAACTTTGTTCAAAGTAGTAATACAAATGCATTGGGTATTTATAACATATGGATAAGTAGAACAAATGTTAGCAGTGTTAAAAGGGACTGGACAGAGGATTTGAGAATACTCTTTTATAAGGTACTGACACTACCTGTGAAGCAGTATAGCATAATTTAAGAGTGGACTTAGATTAGTAGTTAAGTATGTATTGCAAACTCTGAAAGAGCCACTAAAAACTGAGGGGACAGATGAAATGAGTAGCAAAAATTAGGATAAGTGTTGAAACTGAGTGATGTGTACGTAGGGACTCATTAAATTCTTCATTTTGTGTACATTCTTATATGCAAATTGCTAAGTGAAAGAAGCTAGTCTGAAAAAGTAACTGTATGATTCTAATTATATGACATTTGGTAAAAGGCAAAACTATAGATACAGTAAGATCAGTGGTTGCTAGGGGTTGGCAGGAAGGTTGGAGGGATGAATATATAAAGCACAGGGGATTTTTTTTCAGCTGTTTTAATAAAGTTTATTATTGTTATCACTTAAATTTAAAAAGTCGTGTCGAAAATTTAAATCTCAAGCAAAGGTTTTACATTTTGGACTCCAAGGCCCAAGCACGGGGGATTTTTATGGCTGTGAAATTATTCTCTGTGATACTGTTATATATTTGTCAAAACCCATAGAACTGTACAACACAAAGAGTGAAGCTTAATGTGTGCTAATTAAAATAACAAGTTAGGAGATGGAGGAATCCCAGAAAATAATGCATACTGCAACCAGAGAATCTAACTGTATTATGAATGTATGAAACACTTCACAGAGAGAATGGGGGAAAGGTGCTGACCTGAGTAACTTTGGAAATGAATGGGATCTGTAAGACTAAAGGCAAATTGAACTGCAAATATGTGCTTTACTCTAGTTGATAAAGTTGTTCCCATGGGAGTGCAGGTTAACAGTTCTGATACTGCTATCTATGTATACTGGAATTCAACTAGTAAGTAAATGGATGGTGGATGGTAGGAGCTAGGTGTCTCAATGTTGGAGTAGGAATTTACAGATAAGCAAAAAAAGAAGACTAGAATGATCCATGTGGTAGTGGATTAGAGTGGAGAAATCAGTAAGAACTCAAGTTTAATTTAATATAGATACAGATGGTATGTACAGATACAGATTAGTATACATGCATATTTCTTTGTTTTGTTAGCTGAGAGGGCCTAAAAGCAATGACATCCGAAGCAACAGAGAGCACACCTAGTGCCCAGATCTTGACTCTAATACAATTCTCTAATAAAATGAATCAAGGCTCCTTGGAGATATGATTGAGTCTAGGACTGGGGCAATATGCATGGAACAACTAGTAATGCCAGAAGGTAAGGAAGTACTCCAAAGTAACCACATAATTATGGGAGTATGTCAAATAGACACAGGGAACAAACTGAAAGAGCTTCCATTAGCCAAAGATGGAACAATTTGAGCAACAGTATATATGTGGATATATACATATATATGTATATATGTGTGTGTGTATACATATAGATAGATTAGATAGATAGATAGATAGACAGACAGATATAATTTTACCTCAAGGTACAAAAGTATGTGCATACATATTGGTATAAATAGATTATTGTATAAGTTAATAAATGGGGAATAAAAGACAAATCTCCTGTGCTGAAGAATTCCAACATACTTAGTAGATACTCCACACTAAAGAAGAGGGAGTATAACTCCCCACTCCTTAATTATGGGCAGTGCATAGTGACTTACTTTCTAAGAGTACAGTATGGACAGTGGGAAAAACAGTAACTACAGTGGAGAACCCTGACAAACACTACTTCAGCAAAGTAATCAGTCAACATCAACATGCCGTCATAAATCATGTTGATAGTATGTACCCTTCTTATGATGTGATAAAAATGGCATTCTACATCTCTGATCTTCCTCCCCCATACCCATAAGCCTATGAGAAAAATCCCATAATCAAGAAAAAAAAAAGTTAAATTCCAGTAGAGGGGCATCTTACAATATACCTGACCAATACTCCTCAAAACTGTCAAGATCATCAAAAACAAGCAAAGTCTAAGAAATCGTCACAGCCAAGAGGAGCCTGAGGAGGCATAACTAATGCAGTGTGGTATCTTAGTTGGGGTTCTAGAACAGAAAAATGACATTAGATAAATACTAAGGTAGTCAGAATGAACTATGGACTTTAGTTAATAATAATATATCAGTGTTGGTTCATTAATTGTAACAAATGTACCATACTAATTAATATAAGATGTTAATAATAGGGGAAACTGGGGAGGGAGGTGGTAAATATGGGAATTGTCTATTATCTGCTGACTTTTTCTGTAAATTTGATATGGTTATAAGAAATATAATTACTACTGATTACAAAAAAGATGAAAGAAACTTCCAAACTCTTAAACACGCACACACACACACACAAACACACATATTGAGTCCTTACATAAGCCATTCACTCCAGTGTTTGCTTTTGCAACATTTTTTCTTTAATTCTCACAACAGCCTAGTGAAGTAGTATATTACTATATCTGTGGGGAAGTTGAGGCTCAAAGAAATGAAGTGCTTGAGGGTGGAACACTCCCAAGCTCATTCTACAAGGCCACCATCACCCTGATACCAAAACCAGACAAAGTTATCACACAAAAAAAGAAAATTACAGGCCAATATCACTGATGAACATAGACACAAAAATCCTCAACAAAATACTAGCAAACAGAATCCAACAACACATTAAAAGGATCATACACCATGATCAAGTGGGATTTATCCCAGGGATGCAAGGTTCTTCAGTATATGCAAATCAATCAGTGTGATATACCATATTAACAAATTGAAGAATAAAAACCATATGATCATCTCAATAGATGCAGAAAAAGCTTTTGACAAAATTCAACACCCATCTATGATAAAAAAAAAAAAACCTCTCCAGAAAGTGGGCATAGAGGGAACCTACCTCAACATAATAAAGGCCATATATGACAAACCCACAGCAAACATCATTCTCAGTGGTGAAAAGTTGAAAGCATTTCCTCTAACATCAGGAACAAGACAAGGGTGTCTACTCTCACCACTATTATTCAACATAGTCTTGGAAGTCCTAGCCATGGCAATCAGAGAAGAAAAAGAAATAAAAGGAATCCAAATTGGAAAAGAAGTAAAACCATCACTATTTGCAGATGACATGATACTATACATAGAAAATCTTAAGATGCCACCAGAAAACTACTAGAGCTAATCAATGAATTTAGTAAAGTCACAAGATACAAAATTAATACATAGAAATCTCTTGCATTCCTATACACTAACAACAAGAGATCAGAAAGAGAAATTAAGGAAACAATCCCATTACCACTGCAACAAAAAGAATAAAATATCAAGGAATAAACCTACCAAAGGAGGCAAAATACCTGGTGCAGAAAACTATAAGATACTGATGAAAGAAATCAAAGATGACACAAACAGATGGAGAGATACACCATGTTCTTGGAATGGAAGAATCAATATTGTGAAAATGACTGTACTACCCAAAGCAATCTACAGATTCCATGCAGTCCCTATCAAATTACTAATGGCATTTTTCACAGACCTAGAACAAAAATATTTACAATTTATATGGGAACACAGAAGACCCCAAATAGCCAAAGCAATCCTGAGAAAGAAAAACGGAGCTGGAGGAATCAGGCTCCCTGACTTCAGACTATACTACAAAGCTACAGCAATCAAGACAATATGGTACTGGCACAAAAACAGAAATATAGATCAATGGAACAGGATAGAAAGCCCAGAGATAAGCCCACGCCCCTGTGGACACCTAATCTATGACAAAAGAGGCAAAAATATACAATGGAGAAAAGACAGTTTCTTCAATAAGTGGTGCTGGGAAAACTAGATAGCTGTATGTAAAAGAATGAAATTAGAGCACTCCCTAACACTATATACAAAAATAAAGTCAAAATGGATTACAGACCTAAATGTAAGGCCAGACACTATAAACCTCTTAGAGGAAAACATAGGCAGAACACTCTGACATAAATTGCAGCAAGATCTTTGTTGACCCACCTCCTAGAGTGATGAAAATAAAAACAAAAATAAATAAATGGGACCTTAATGAAACTTAAAAGCTTTTGCACAGCAAAGGAAACCATAAATGAGATGAAAAGGCAACCCTCAGAATGGGAGAAAATGTTTACAAACAAAGGATTAATCTCCAAAATATGCAAGCAGCTCATGCACCTCAATATCAAAAAAACAAACAACCCAATCAAAAAATGGGCGGAAGACCTAAATAGACATTTCTCCAAGGAAGACATACAGATGGCCAACAAATATATGAAAATGTGCTCTACGTCACTAATTATTAGAGAAATGCAAATCAAAACTACAAAGAGGTATCACTTCACACTGGTCAGAATGGCCATCATCAAAAAATCTACAAACAGTAAATACTAGAGAGGGTGTGGAGAGAAAAGGGAACCCTAGTGCACTGTTGGTGGAAATGTAAATTGATACAGCCACTATGGAAAATAGTAGGGGGAGGCTCCTTAAAAAACTAAAAATAGAGCTATCATATGACCCAGCAATCCCACTCCTGGGCATATACCCAGAGAAAACCATAATCCAAAAAGACACATGCACCCCAATGTTCAGAGCAGCACTATTTACAATAGCCAGGACATGGAAGCAACCTAAATGTCCATCTACAGAGGAATGGATAAAAAAGATGTGGTACATATATACAATGAAGTATTACTCAGCCATAAAAAGGAACAAAATTGGGTCAATTTGTAGAGACGTGGATGGACCTAGAGAGTGTCATACAGAGTAAGGTAAGTCAGAAAGAGAGAAACAAGTATCTTATATGAAGGCATATATGTGGAATCTAGAAAAATTGTATAGATGATTTTATTTGCAAAGCAGAAATAGGCACACAGATGTAGAGAACAAATGTATGGATACCAAGAGGGAAGGAGGGGTGGGAGGAATTGGGAGATTAGGATTGACACATATACACTATAAATACTATGTATAAAATAGACAGCTAATGAGAACATACTGTATAGCACAGGGAACTCTACTTAATGCACTATGATGACCTAAATGGGAAGGAAATCCAAAAAAGAGGGGATATATGTATAGCTGATTCATTTTGCTGTACAGTAGAAACTAATACAACATTGTAAAGCAACTATACTCCAATAAAAATTAATTTTTAAAAATGTTAAGAGGGTTAAAAAAAATGAAGTGCTTTCCCCAAGGCCATGTACCTGGAACACTTTTGTTTCTAGAGGCTGGACTGAAACCTAGGAATCTGGGTCCATATCTGGGACTTTAGACCCTTTAACACAGTATGTGAAGCCCTCAACATGGTGCTGACACACAGTGAGGACCAGTGAGGCTCAGCTGCTACTGCCTTATTGGAATTTTTATCGTATTTTCCCGTTCCCTGACACACCAGAGAAGTTACTCTCTGCACCTTATAGTCCTAAGGACTTGTCCTAACCTTGTGTCATTCTCCAATGACGGCTTTTCATTCTGGCACAACTGCATTTTGTCCAAAGGCAGTATCTGCCTCCACGTTGAACACAGCATAGAGCTTGGCTTGGTGATTAAGGCCTTGGGTCACTCTGCATCTTCAGCAGTGACCAAGCAATAGGCTCTAATCTCATCCAACAGTCCCAAAGTCAATGTGGCTGTCTCCATTTGACTTTTCAGCTATCGATGACCTTCAAGTACTTGGCCATGACCTTCACTTGGGAGGAGTGGGGGCAATTGGATCTGGCACAGAGGACCCTGTATCAGGAAGTAATGCTGGAGACCTGCAGGCTTCTGGTCTCACTGGGTAAGGCTTACTTCCCTCCCATGTGGGGAACCCACAGCCTCCTTCTTCATTTTACTCTCTCACTCTAGGCCTGACTGGTAGACAAGGCCTCTGGAGTCCACCCTCCCTCCTACCCATAACTCCTGCTGTGTTCCTGTAGCACCTCCTCTTTCCTGGTCTCCCTGTGTCCGGCCAGCCACCATGATGAAAAACAGGAAGTAAAATCAAGAAATTAAACCAAGCCCACACTCCAATACCTAGCATAGGCTGGCCTCAATCTGAGGCCCTTATTCCAGATTCTCACTGGAGTGAAACTGAATGGTCAAGCTTTGTTAGGCTAGCTGTCCCCATAACCCAGGGGGCAGGGACCAGAGAGGAAGGACCATTCTCCAAAAAGTCCACGGGTCAGGCAGGGCACCTGGCAACACTGAAACTACACAGTCTCAGTTTTAAGACTTCTTTTTCCCCTGATGCCTGCATGATCATCCTTTGCTTCCTAAGGCCTGGGCCACAGTCTTCTGCTGGCACAGGAGATGATGTTCGAGGGTGTGCAGACCTGGCATTGATGGATACCTGAGAAAGCCATCCCTTTCCCCCTTCTCTTTCCTACCTTCTGACTGTTGTCAGGAGAGTCTTAGTTTAGTGAGAAATCATTGATACCTCCCCTAACTTTGGCTAATTTGCCTTTTCAACACAAGGAGCAGCCCCTGACATACTGCAGGGCAGGCCACATAAGCTTATATGGAACTTATAACATTATTCTGTTTTCATTGTTATATTTTGATGGTAACCTATTTGTGAAGAGTGAGACTAGTTTTACCATTTAAAATTGATACAAGATTCCCCTCCTGAAGAAATCAATTAAATAAACAAAATATGGGTCAACTTTGTTTTTAAAGCAGTTCATAATAGTGGACACAGCTAATGCACCCTGAGCACTCACACCCCATGGCAGGCCCTGTTCCTCACATGACTCTCGCTACTCCACTGATTCTCACAGTATCTTTTGCTCACTCTGAACTCAATTCTCTCCCCTCCAGGAAACTGCTGCCCAAAGATGACTATGACAGTTTTTAGCATGAGTTATTATTTGAATATGCTTGTTTATTTGAGGTATAACTTACATTCAGTAAAATGTACAGTCTTCAGTATCTAGGTCAATTGTACATATTTCTGTGTACCCACTCATGTGACTTCCACCTGTATGAAGTTGTGGAGCATTTTTCACCCCAAAGCAGGTTTTCCCCACTGTCTCTCAGTCAGTTCCGCACCAAAGACACCACTCTGCTGACCTCCACACCCAGAGAAATTGGCCCATTCCTGTACATTATATGAATGGAATCACACACTGTGCACTGCTTTATGTTCAGGGTCTTTCACTCAACATCCTTTTTTGTGAGATTCGTAGCACAAGGATTAATTTCTGTCCTGAGATGGTTGATGCAGATGTCTTCTGGTTTATACAGATTCCTTTTGCCTCACTTTGCACCATCACAAATCACAGCTCCAGGATAGCAGAACACTCACCATTTCCCAAATGAAACAGAAAGAGGTCAGACAGTCAAGCATCAGTTGACTTATACCAGGGCTTTTCAGTCCTCCCTGGGTACCTGAATCACTTAGAAGCTTTTAAAGCATTTATGGCCAGGCTTCTTCCCCAGAGATTTGGTTCCATTTGGCTCATGGTCAAAACCAGGCATCCCCAAGTGGTTCTGGTGCCCAGGAGGTTGGAACACTGACTTAGGTTAATGAGAAAATAGCTTCCAAGACGAGAGTGTCATCTTCCTGGGGTCCCATGGCTGTGTATAAAGGGAAGAGTACCTTGAATGGGACCCTGTGGGATGGAGATCATGAGGAACAGGTGTTAGGTAGACAGCCATCACTACCCTCTAAAGACCTTTGGTCCAAGGATGGTGTTTGTGCTCTTGGTTTCTGGGTCACTCACAGGTCAGCATTTCCTTTGCATGTGTGGGAGCAGCCTCAATCCAAGGTCCCATCCTTGAATATTATACTAATAAAGAGATTCATTTGTGCCTTTACTCAAACACTGCTGTCCTGTTTTTCTCTGATCAGGGTACTCTGTTCCCAAACCAGAACCAATCGACCTGCTGGAGGATGAGAAAAATCTATGCACGGTGAAGAGAGGCCTCTCCTAAACCTCCTGTCTAGGTGAGTGATGAATAGCCAGCAGGTGGGGGGGGGTGGGTCACTGCACCCTGCAGACCAATAGGGGACCACTGGGAAGCCTCTTGCTGTGACCTCCCTGGGGGCCCAGCAGCCATGAAGCCCTTTGACCTGTCCTCTCACCCAGTTACACTCTTCCCCGTTACTTGGGGAGGGGTAGGTTGTCTTAGGTAAATGTCAGGCTATAAGCTCCCTGTCTTTGAGATTAACACCTGGCTTTGTCTCTCTTCAGCTTTTGTGATCGTGAGGATGTTGAATGATCTCATCAGTGTTAGAAATAAGCCAACAGAGAAACTATAATCTCAGCAGCTCAGCACAGGGAGTTTTGGTTTTGTTTGTTTCTTTTCCTCATTCATGTCAAGATCTGCACACGTCAGTGGGACACTCTGTACCACACAGTCATTCAGGGAACAAGGTATCTTTCATTGTTAACATGTGGCTTAATTTAGGCTTTCCTGGCATTCTCGGTCCAGCAGAGGGGAAGTGAGAGAGGAATGAGAGAAGTCATACCCGTTGTACACACTACATTGCCATTGCCATTGCCACTGCACTGACATCCCACTGACGAAACCTGGGCATTTGGCCACACCTGTATTCTCAGAGCTAGGAAATGGCTTGGCCATGTACCCAAGGAGAAGAGAAAATGCGTTTGATGAACATCTACTTGGTCTGCTACATTCAGCCTACATTTAGAAAATGACAGTAATAGTGTTATCTCATTTTATCTCATTGGATTGTTCGAGGATCTAACTAGAAAATATGTAAACTGCATAGTATAGTGCCTGACACATAGTGGCTCAAAAAAAGTTAGCTTTGATATTGATATCAATATCATGTATGTGATAACATTAATTGTAATGAATACGAGTAATATCATACATTTCCTTCAGGGCTCAGAAGAAAAGAGCCTTTCTTTCTCCACCAGTAATACCTCTATTTATACTCTGCATCCTACCATTTCCCACATTCTTTATCCATTTATCTGTCCATATATACATACATTTTTCTGTTTGTCAATCAAACACTCAGAAGCAATCCTTCACCTGTGTCATCCCTTCTGCTCTGTAAAACTTTTAGGTGTGTATGGCCTTGTCTGTCCCACATCTGGGCTGCTGAGGGCACCGAAAGCTATCTGTGTTGATTGGCACCACCTGAGAATGATGGTCTCTCTTTCTCTGGTAGTCCCTCTGGCTGCACGGCCAGAGGGGACCGCCAGAGGGACTACCATGTTTCTGGCCAACCCCCACTCTGCTCCTTGGAGTTTGTTCCAAAATTTCACCCCTCTCCTCAATCCCACGTCTCCATGTGAATGTCTCAGAGGCATTTCATATTCATCATGCCCAAGAAGGATCTCATGATCTTGTCCACTCCTCCTACCTCCCCAGTTGTAGTGAATGACCCTGCCATCTAGAAAGTTGAGAAGGCAGGAAACACAGACAACAACTCAACACCTCCATCACCATCAAGCCCAACATCTAGCCACCCCGAGGCCTGCCCGTTCTACACCATACACATCTCCTGTGTCCATCAGCTCAGTCAGCTCCACCACTAACACCCTGTCCATGCTATCGTCATCTCTTGCCTGCCTGATACTAACAGACTCCCACCTGATCTCTACGCATCTGCTGTGCCTCTGGTCAGCTCTCTCTCCTGCATCAGCTTCCCCAGCCACTCAGGCCTATTCCAAATCTTCACCACATTCACAGTTGCTGATGTCTCAGTAAATAACCAAATTCATGTTAAAAATATAATTGCTTCCTTCTTCAACATCAGTGAACTCACCCTGGAGTAAAGCCCTCTTAATGTGATTAATATGGGAAAATTTTCTCAGGAGAGCAGGCCTCACTCAGCACTACAGCATCCACATTGGGGAGAAGCCATGCAAGTGCATTGGCTGTGAGGAGGCCTTCAACCCCAGGTCACACCTCACAGAGAACCAACATATTCATACTGGAGAGAAAGCCTATGAGTGCCATGAATGTGGAAATACCCTCACAGACCACTCTGATTTTATCCAGTAGGGGAACACTCTTGGAGGGCAAAGAATGTGGAAAAGCCTTTTGTGACAGCTCTTCCTTAACTTGACACATATGGATTTGTGCTGGAAAGAAGTCCTATAAGTGCAGTGAATGTGGGAAGACTTTCACTTACCACTCTGATTTTGTCTGCATCATAGGACCCACACTGGAGGGGAGCCCTTTGAATGTAAGGAATGTGGGAAAGCTTTCTGTGACAAGCTATCCTCAGTTAGATGTGCGAGGTATCACACTGGGAAGAAGCCCTATGAGTGCAGTGAATGCAGAAAGGTTGTTAAGCCCTAGCTTATCCCTCACTGGCCACTGAGGGACTCACAGTGGAGAGAAACCCTATGAGTATGAGAAATGTGGGTAGATCTGCCACACATGGCAAACTTTGGTCTACTTTGGAGAACTCATAGTGGGAAAAGGCCTTTTGTTTTTTTTTTTTTTTTGAAAATGCCTTTTGCGTACAACCACTGTGGCAAATTGCTCAGTCAGTGGAATAATCTTGCTCAACATCTGAGAGTTCATATTGAAGGGAAACCCTATCCTCCCTCAGGTACAGTCTCTGCTGTAGCTGTCTGCATCTTTACCTGTAGCTGAACCTCCGCATCATAGAGGTTGGAGGCCCTCTCTCTCCCAGACCACACCTGGTTCCACACCAGGAAGACCTGTGCTATGACATGGCTGATGCAAAAACAAGAGCCTCTGTTTGTCCCAAAGCAGGAACAGATGCACAGTCCAATGGAGGAGGGACATCCTGGGATTCATTCCTCTATTATTCAGTTCTTTCATTCAGTCTTCACTTCTTTGTTCTGGTATATTCTTGCTGATATGATTAACAAGAGTCATGAGTCATCTTTTATCCACATTACCACACACTGTGTCCTTGACACATCATGTTTAGTAAAGACACATGGGCGACTAAGACTTGGCTCTTGAGTAAGAAGGGACCTCACCATATATTGTGGGAAACACACATGAAAACGCGTGCAGTAAAATGACTCTGCTGCTACAACAGAAACCTGTCCAGGTCCCCCAAGGGCATAAAGAAGAGTAGGTTCAAAACTTGAGTCTTGGAGAAAAGATGTACAGGGCGAAGAGCAATCTAGCTTCTGGTTGCTAAGAGCTTGGATACTGAGTGTAGATTGGAATTCCAGCACTTCTAAGCTATTCCCATCACCAGACTTTGATGTTTCTTCTCCCCAGGCCTTAGCATTCTTGTCTGTAAAAACAGGAAAGTGATCAATAAACCGAGAAGCGCAGTAAGGAGAGCAGAATAGGTTTCCTGCAGGCTCCTTTGTAGGCACTGAAGCCAGGTTCAAAGATAGGGAATCATATTCCTGTAAAAGAAAATAGCATGGGCTGAGATCTCGAGGCTGGCAAGAGCTGGGCCAGTGTGGCTAGAGGAGGAGAGTGGCAGGCAGTGAAATAGAGTGTGATGCAGAGATTGAGGCGCAGGTTTTTGTAGGCCATGTGAACAATGTAGATTTTATCCTAATTGCTCCGGGAGGGTTTCACTAGGACAAAGACATGATCTGATTTGTTTTTAAATTTCCCTCCAACTAGTGTGTGAGCAATGTACTCAGTAGAGCCAAGAATTGATGCAGGAGATGTGGCGAAGCTGCCATGTAATCCAGGAGCATGTTGATGGTGGACTGGCCGAGGACTGCAGTGTGAAGCTCAGGGGAAGAGTATGACCGGGGACATGTTAGGAAGCAGAGCTGGCAGGACATACGGATGTATGGATGGTTGGGATAAAGGGGGTGAACCCCAGGGAATGACTTTTCCCATCTCTTAAAAACCCACTGCATGCATGGGACTGTGGGGCGTGTCCTATTCTCATGTTTAGATTTCTCGATCAGTACACAGTAACAGGTTGAGTGACTGAGTGAAGCCAAAGGCTGCCATTTCTGGGGCACAGAAAAGGCGAGATTCTTCCCTGTCCCCAAGAGGGTTACTTGGGCAGTTCATTTTTCTGTGGCCTTGTTTCTCTAATACAGAGGGGCCCTGGCCCTGCCCAGATTAGATGATACTGGGAAGGAGACCATGTGGGTGGTGGGCAGAACTGCAGCTCTGTAGGGCACCATTCCCAGCTACTTACCAGGCAGCACCAAGTGCAACTCAGGGATCTCTGGGCCTTGATTTGCTTCTCTGTAAACTGGGCATATCACCTCTCCAGGCTGCTGTATAGATTAAAAGACACAGCATTTGTACACATATGTATATACACTTGATGTATGAATGTGTTTAGTAAAGGGCAGCTAGTTTCGTAATACTATCACATACAGTTTTCCTCCTTTGTAATGTCCTTTCCCCACCCCCATCTCCCTCACCCAAAGAATGTTGCTGACCTAGGGATTTTCTGAATAAAAGCACATGTACTACAGTTTCCCAATGATATCTCAGCTGGCTTTAGGCCTTAAGTATGTTGGTCGTGACCCTGATGACCTTCAACATAAGATCTTGGCACCCCACCAGCCAAATCTAGGACATCCCTGCCCACCCTCTGGCTCCTTTTCCACTGGTGGTGGCTGAGCATGCCATGGAATTAGTTGTGCTTTGAATGAAAATTTAAATTCACTGATGAAAATTAAAGCCTTCATACAGGGTATTTTGCCCCAATAAAGACCACTGACTGCTAATTTGAACATTTCTCTCATATTCACTTAATATAACAGTTGATGTATTTGGCTTTACATTATTTTATAGATTTCTTTGCCTCACAGTTCTTTAGGTGGTCTTTTCTTTTTTTATAATTTCTATTAATTACTTATTTACAATCCAAATTTTCTTTCTTCTAGTTTGGAAGTGTATACTCTGATTCTTAATATTGTTTAAGCTAAAAATTACAAACATTTATTTAACATAATAGAACAAGGAGTTTCAAACACTTTGCCGTCCTCCTCCACCATATTAAGAGACTTAGAACATTAACCAATTTGTCCCATCTCATATATATGTTATTAAAAAATAAAATATTGGTTTTCAATTTAAATATATATATATATATATATTTATATACCTGTTATTGAGGCTATACTTGGTAATGCTATCATTCTAACTTCCCAATGGAATGTTATTCACGTTTTGCACAGTAATGAGCATTTTTTAAATCCACAGATGCACCTCTCTCTTCGATCCTCATTTCTTCTATCATCGCAGATCTTTTACCTGGGATCACTTTTCATCATCATTAAACAGAAACTCCTTAAATAAGAATTTTGGTTTTGCAGGTTAATGTTACATTAAATTTCTCATTTATGACGTGAAGTAGTTTATTTCATACTCTTAACTTCAAAGACACGTGATGCGTTTAGAAAGTTAGGTTAGCAGGTATTTCTTCTGCAGTTTAATTAGGTCCCTTCCACTGTGTCTCTGAACCACAGCTATGTGTTCACAGCCTCCAGGTCTGACGTTAGGTTAGGAGCAGAAATTCTAACATTGATGGAGGCAGTGATTGAATGGGTTTTGGGGTTGTCACACGAAAAGGATGGGAGTGTTGAGTGGGTGGAAGAAATAGTGTAACGGGTATCTGGTGGCCAAATTGAAACTAGCTAGGTGCTCAGCAATCCCTTTTTCTCTTCCTGGACACCCAGCTTCCCTTACACTTAATTGGTGCTCGCTTGTGGATGGCAGGTTCAGGTGATGGGCTGAGTAAGTCTTGATGAGGGCAGTCCCTGGCACCTCTGAGTCACTGGTCATCAGGCTGTGCCGTCTCACAGTCAAACATCTGTACCTGGGAGTGGCTGCTCTGAGAGCCAGAGGAGAGGCAGGATCGAGGTGAAGTTCCTGAGAATTAGAGATGAACAGTGACTCGTCAACCGCTGTCACATTCTTAAAATCACGTCAATGCCACTTCAGCTTTGGCCTGAGGACAGTTATACATGATGTTCTCGAGTGTGGAATCATATGGCCTCTTTAGAATTTGTTTGTTAGGCAATAGGCCTGCCCATAATTATGAAACCCTTCTTCATGACCTATTTTTAAGAGTAAAAAATTTTAAAGGAGCCAGAATGGTGCAAATTAAGTTTTAGTCATGTTGAGTCTGATTCCAGAGATCCCTGAGTGGAGGTTATGAATAGGCAGAGATAGACACACAATTATGGTGTGCTGGGGAGGCTTTCAGGTTATAAGCATCCAAAACATGGCATCTGGTGTATGGATGAGCATGGAATTGTGGGTTAGATTTAGAAGGTGGAAACTTCTGGGCATGGTGGCAACAAAAATACAAGGAAAGAAAGGAGAAGGCAGGGCGCAAGAACTGGTTATCTTGCTTGGGCAAATGGGTGAGGATGGTGGGCATCGCAAGGACAGGAAAGGGAATATAGCAGCCCTGAGGGATGCCTGTGGGAAGATCAGAGTCTAGGAGGTCGCCAGATATTCCAAGGGGGAGTGGATTTTAGATGGATGCTGAAGTTTAGCAGGAATGGAAGTAAAATTACAGTAAGGCCTGGCTTGATGCTTATTCACCCCTCTGTGGACACACCGGGCTTTTGACATGGTGACCACTGGTGACGAAGGGACAGAATGTGCAACACAGATAAGAAAAGGATCGAGGGCTTCAGACTTCTGTGTGTGGTTATGACTGAAGTTGAAGCCAGAAACAGAGCCCACTGGGAGGCCATCAGAGCAGGACTGGGTGCCTCCCTGGCCAGTGGGTTCAATCATGTCTCCCTTAAAAGAGATGTTGAAATGCTAACATGCAGCACCTCAGGATGTGACCTCACTTGTAAGTAGTCTTTATAGAGGTAATTAAGCTAAAATGAGGTCATTAGAGTGGGCCTTATTCCAATCTGCCTGGTGTCCTGAGAAAAAGGGGAAAATGGACACAGAGACATTTACTCACAAGGGAAGATGATGTGAAGATACACAGAAGATGGCCGCATTACTGGAGCAATATATCTACAAGCCAAGGAACACCAGGGACTGCCAGCAAACACCAGAAGCTAGACAAGGCAAGGAAGCATTCTCCCCTAGAGCCATCAGAGAGCATGGTCCTGCCGACACCTTGATTTCAGACTTCTAGCTTCCAGAACTGGGAGATAATAAATTTCTACTGTCCTGTGTGTGGTACTCTGTTACAGCAGCACTAGGAAACTAATACAAGTCTTGGGCAGGATAAGATCCTGGTTACATTTGTAAAACACTCTCTGAATGCCATGTGCAGAGTGACTTGTGGGGAGTCTATGGAGAAAGATAGGGTGTGGGCCAGGGTTGGGCAGCAGTGGTGTTGCAGGGTTCATGTCAGGGTGTCTAGAGTGGTGAGGGAAGTGCAGTCTAAAGAGTGATATGCATGTGGGGAGGAAGTGTCAACTGCTGGCTCCAGGCCCTGGTATTGGGGATTGAGGAAGATGACTGAATTACGATCTTGGTGACACCAGGAGATGGGGTTGAGCCTTGTGTATTCATCATGTCTTTTTATTTTCTGTATTCATGATGTGTTGACATCTTGGGGGCCTTGCTGATCCTGGAAAGACGGCCCCTCCCAGAGCTAGCTAGTTCCCAGAAGCAGTAAACAAGTTACCTGTGAGCAAGTCTTTGATATGCAAACCAACCAATCCGATTTAGGGTAAACCCCTGCCCTAAATCGCCCCAGGGCCAGGTACTGGACAACTAGATGCCACCTCATAGCCCAGAACTTACCAAAATTATTCAAACTCCCCAATCCTAAACATGCTCAGCTCGCCTACCCTGCTTTGCCTGTTCCTTCCTGCAAAAACCACAATGGTCTCTGGCCCCCATTTTCTCCTCACTCCTGCCTCCTAACCAACCCTGGTGCCTCCCCATGTGGCCCTGCCAAAGACAGTTTTCTCTGTGTCTGTCATCTTACCATACTTGATTAAAAGAAACCCCAGGTACCTCTTAAAATACCCTGCCTACCAGGCCCAGAGCTTAGTTGGTGTCTGTCTGCCTGCCTGTCTGTTGTCACTGTGGGTTAATACAGTGATCAGTGGGGTGTGAGTTGAGAGTGAGCACCAGTGTCTGACCTCCTCTGAACTGGGAAGTTGGGGAAGAGGTTGAACATGGGATGGATGTATGGGAGGATGGACTGAGGCCCTGCTGATCATGGAATCAACTGCCCCCACACAAAAGGCTTTGAGGGTATTGTCATTTAATTTTCCCTGGGGGCAACGGGAACAGATGGATGAGGCTCAGAGAATCCTGTCCTGTGAAGTGTTGCTGGACAACTTTGCACTTACAGCTTCACTGCCTAAGGCCTTCATGTCTGCCCCAGTGACCTGAGCTGGTTTCTGCCTGTCCCCTTCTCCCCAGAGGCAGCTGTCATTCCCACAGCTGAAGCATGGGCATGTCTTCCTTCCCCACTTTCCTGGCATGTGTGCCAGGGTTCCAGGGCCAAACTGTATGCACTACTCTGAGCAGTGCAGTCCTCTATCAGCCCCAACAACTGTCACCCTGAAGCCCTGCAGATGAGGGGCTGAGAGTCATTAGTCTTGAGATCAGCCCAGTGGGTCCCGTCTGGCTCAGCCATTCCCTCCTCTTGGTTGTTCAGTTCTGGGACAGTTCTATGACTTGGGTTCTGTCCCCCTCCCCCCCCCCCCCGCCCCAGCTGACATTTCCTGGGTCCTGTGCCAGGAATTATAGGCGCTGACATAGGTGTAATTGGCTGGGACCACTGGATTGTTCCTGCAAGACATTCCTCAGAGGGATTTGTTTGTTTGTTTTATTTTTGTTTCAGTTAGGGTTTCTTTCCTGTAGTCTGTGGTAGAGTAGTTCACCTAGGCAACTTCACCTGCCACGTCTTTTCGTTACGACGTGCATCTTCCAAGTCCCCAACTGGAGTTGAGGGAAGAGCCCTGTGTGCCTGAGCAGAGCAGACATTACTCTACAGCTGTGGCAAGAGGCGCTCAAAGAGGGTCTGGCCTTGCTGAGTGGGAGCTGGGGGGGCACCATGATGTCAGGACTAGGTTCAGATCACACCAGAAGTCTGTTCCCTGTTCACCATTGTTTGTGATCCAAAGCTAATGGCCATGCCTCCTCTACATCATTCCTTCCCCATTCTTGAAACTTGATCACCTGTTATTTCTACTCTGACTGTGGATCCCTGGCTGCACTCCCCACCGCCCTGCAGTCTCTGTGTCTCACCCTCTCCGCTACTCACTCCTCAGGGCTCTCCAACATAGGCCTACAATTAATGTGTTGTAATGTGTACCCATTTCTAATAGTCTTTGAACACCAGCAACTCAGCTGTAATCAGACTTTCCTGGGCCTGGACTCACCGTTCTGCACAGGGTTTGTGTGTTACCAGCAGCCAAAGCCCTGCTAAAAAGTGTTTACAGAGAAGAAAGCTGGAGACCCTGCCTCTCCATCCAGTTCCATGTCCCATCCTCATATCCTTGGCTTTGGTGAGGATGTGGCACTATTAAGGCCACCCTTAGACTGTGTGACCTTTAGAGGCTTACTAGTGCATAGCATCCCTTGCTTACCCTGACCTCAACACCTTCATCTTCCCAACAATCCCATGCACTCATTCCTGGGTCAGGCATACATTTGTGATGGGCTGTTTCTTCCCACCAAAGTTAACAAGAGTTTCTCCAGCATGTTCTCAGTTTTCACTGTTTTGGCCCAGAGTGGAGGGTGAGGGGTCCCCTTCTGAGTATAGTAGGAGTGTCACATATTAGGAATCCCACTCAGTTAGGTCCTTCCACTCAGAAAACCTACCTTATGACGTGCACAGTTGACTCTTGAAAAACATTTTACACCTGGCTGGAGACCAAGCCACACACCCAGGGAAGAAACCACACACTGGTGTGGTATGTGGAGAGGGTTCTGATTTAGTGTAAACCTTCACCAGCAACAGATGCAGCAGAATTTCAAGAAGTCCAACAGAAGGGAGGAGGGCAGGGCCTCCTTTGTAAAGAGCTGCAGAGTTGACACATCAGAGAAACCTTTCAGATTCAGGGAGGTTAGGGAGGACTGCTTGGCCACATCAGGCTTTCTCCAGCGCCAAGTCACTCACAGGAATGACCTGCAGGAGAGGAGGATAAAAGCCTTACAGGAGCACCAAGTGTGCAGTGGCCTTTCCCACTGTGCAAAGGCATTACAAGTGAAGTGAATTTGGAAGAGCCTTCAGCTACAATTTCACACTTGGTCACTTTTAGAGAATCCATATTGGAGAGAGGTCTTATGAGTGGGGTAGTGTGGGGAATTCTTTAGACAGACCTCCACTCTCATGGTGCATCAAAGAGTTGACATTGAAGAGCTGAGTTATGAGTGCAGTGAAAGTGGAAAAGCAAACCTTACATTTCTGAAATAAACTCTGCTTTGTCTGGTGCATAATCCTTTTCATATGTTGCTGGATTTGATTTGCTAAAATCTCAGTGGGATTTCTGCATTAATGTTCATAAGGGATGTCGGTCTGCATTTTTCTTGTAATGCCTCAGTCTGCTTGTGGTATCAACATGATGCTAAGTTCACAGAATATATTGGGTAAACATTCCCTACTCTTCCACTTTTTTCCTTTATTATTCTTTTTCAATTGTTTCCACCTTTTGGCTATTGTGAATAGTGCTGCTATTAACATTGTGTGAAACTATTTGTTGGAGTACTTGTTTTCAATTCTCTAAGCTACATACCTAGCCACGGAATCATATGCCATGTGGTAGTTTTACGCTTAACTTTTTGAGGAACCACCAAACTGTTTTTCCACAGTAGCTGACACATTTTACATTCCTACCATTAATGTACTGATTTTTTGCATGGTGATATTGTACCCTGCAACTTTTCTGAATTCATGTAGTTTTTATGGTAGATTCTATGATACTTTCTATTTTCAGAATCATATTATCTGTGAATAGAGGTAGTTTTACTTTTTCCTTTCCAAATTTAATGCTTTTTGTTTCTTTTTCTTGCCTAATTTCTGTGGCTAAAACTTTTAGTACAATGTTGATGATAGTGGTGAAAGCAGGCCTCCTTGTCTTGTTCCTGATCTTGGGGGAGAAGCTTTCAGTCTTTCACTATTGAATATAATTTTAACAGTGGCTTTTTTGTAAATACCATTTACATTGAGAAGTTTTTCCTCTATTTCTAGTTTTCTGAGTGTTTGTTGTTGTTGTTGTTATAAAAGTGTTGGACTTTATCAAATGCATTTTCTGTGTCAGTTGAGATTCTCATGTCTTTTTTCTCTTTATTAATGTGGTCTGTTACTTGATTTTCGTATATTGAACCACTCTTGCATTCCTGGGATAAATCCACTTGGTTGTGGTGTATAATCCTTTAAAAATTTTTAAATGATGTTGGATTTGGTTTTCTAATATTTTGTTGACGATTTTTGCATCTATATTCATAAGGGATACTGATCTGTCATTTCCTGCGAATATCACTTCTCAGTGTTCCTGTTGGTAAAAGAGGGACAATGGACATTAAGGTACAAACTTCAGGATGGACAGCAGAGTAAAGAGAAGCTGACACCATATTTTTCCATTAATTTCACACTGTTCTTGGAAGGTATTTTGCTGTGCACAGAAATCTCGGTTGGCAGGGGGTTTTTTTCCCAGTAGTTTATGTCCTTCCATCATGTCCTTGACTTGCAGTTGTACATAAGGTCTGAGTAGAGACCATATTTAGCTTTGTTTTGAGCTTGCGCTAGTGAAGAAACCACGTGAAGCCAGCGTGGCTGATGGAAGAAAGCGGAAGGCAGTGAGATGCAGGGCACAGAAAATAGGACATGAGCGCCCCTGTTCACCAGGATGCAGTCAGAAACTACATTACCCAGAAGGCAGTGCCTCGAACGTTGGCGGCGGGCGCTGAGTCAATGACAGGAAGCGGAGGGGGCGTGGCCTGCGGCAGCTTGGGCGGGGCTCCTGGCCCCGGGTCTTAGAGCGTCGCTTGGAAGTGGCCGGTCCGTCCTTTCGGGCATTTCTGGCTGGAGCAGTGGGCATTGGCCTCTTCTCAGAAAAATGTCTTCAAAACCGAGCCAAGGACCGTGAGGAGAATGGGACCCACCTCTACGCTTTTGTATGAGCCGTGACCCTGCCTCGAACGGGTTGTCAGCCGAGCACTCTCCGAGCTCCGCTCAAGCCCTCGGTCCCCGCAGCTCCCGGAGGCGGCTCCCGGGGCCTTGTGCGCATTCCACGCAGCGGACACTCAGGCGTCCCCGCCCAGGGCTGGCCTGAGGGGTCGGCTGAGCCCGCCGGACCGGCTTTTGTCGCCGCCTCGCCGTGCCGCTCTGGCCACTGAGCCCCATGGCGGCGCCGGCGCTGGTGAGTGGATGCTTCCGCAGGCCCACTTGAGCTGGAGTCGCGGTCCGCACAGTTCCGCTCGGTGTGATATAGGGAATCCCGGGACTCTTCGCCTTTGCCTCTTAATATTCTCGGATCTGGAGGTCCGATGAGAATGGGGTGTGGGGACGACGGTGCTAATGACTTCCAACCCAGGGTTCTGAATCCAGGCCAGGGGTTCAGGGATTATAAGGAGAGGCACCCATTTCTGGCTCTAACCTTGAGCTTGTCAATTCAATGGTGCCCTTGGCCACCATTCCCTCGGGTCTAAAATTGGACTATTAACAGTTTTTCTCTCTTGGGTGAGGCAACTGGAGAGGATGCGCGTGTGACGTGTGTTCTTCAGTGCTCAGCACGACCCATAGAGCATCACTCTGGATGTGGTTTCTGGAGAGGGATCCTGGTCCTGCTATTATCTTAGTCTCACACCCAGGTGGAGTCTGACCCTCAGGCCTCCCTGCCTCGGGCTTCAACCCAGCTGAAAGAGGGGAGACTGGGATGAGAGAGCCGCTAGAGCAGAGGTGAGGTGGGAGCAGCGTTTTTGGAATTGCTGCTCCTCTAATAGGAGTAGAAGTTCCCTGGATAGACCAGAAGACAAGCCAGTCACTGGGTTTATCTTTGCAGATGGCATCTCAGTACTACAAGTGACGTTGGCTTGCCGCTTACGGCAGTGAGTCCATTTTCCTAGCACATTTACTTATATTTGAAAAGCGAATCCTTTTCAGATATTCCTTAATGACAGTGCATAGGAATGTTGTGTCTCAAGGGAGCTAAACACATGGACAGGCCTTAAGTTATTCTTTAGCATGCCACCTTGTTTGCTCTCATCATAGCTCTGGTCACCTTCAGAACTTCTCTTATTTATCCATTTCTCCTCACCCGGCTTGCTCCCTAGCTTCTTACTTCCTTCCAGCCTTGTTCCATGTCCACTCAGAGAGGTCTTCCTCAGTTGCCCTATCTGAAGTCTCCCGTAATCTTTGTCATCTCACTCACTTTTGGGTTTTGTTTTGTTTTGTTTTTGGAGCCCTTAGGGCCATATGACTTTATCTTGATCATTTCTTTAGTTTCTTGGCAAGGATCTTTCCTTGACAAGAGTGTGAGTCCTGTTCTCTGCTTTATCCCCAGGCTTCGAAGAGTGCTGGGCCTGTACCAGGTGTTCAATAAGTAGTTGAGGAGTGAAAGAGTCTACCCTCTGGAGCTCCCATCCTACTTAAATCTAACTCCCCCACCGTGGGTGAGACAGAGGGACCTGGGTTCAAATCTTGCCCCTTTCTCATGAGACATATGACTCTGGCCGGCTTGACTTTGAGCCCCCATTTGCTGATTGTGAAATGGAGACACTGATGGTGTTTACCCTGTGGGCTGCAGGAGGATTAATGAAATTCACAAATACACATTGAGCACTGACACATGCTGGGCCCTGCAGTGTGTGCTTTATGAACATTTTCACTTAAATTCCCACAACAACATGGTGACGTTGGAACTATTATTGTATTAATGTAGAAATGGAGGCTTAAAGAAATTAGCATGTGTTGGTTCAAAAGGCTGGATTTAAACCCCAAGAAGTCTCGCTCCAGACCTAGAGACTTTTAGTTGCTTTAAAGCCCTTAGGTGCAGGCAAACAGTGCAGATCAGTGAGGCTCAGCTGCTGCTACTGTTATCATTATTTGAATTACAGTAGTGGACTCACAGTCCACGTGAGATTACCGTTGTTTTGTGTCACTCTCCAGTGGATTCCCACATAGGCAGCTTTTCTCTCCCACACCTTTGTGTTCTGTCAAAGGCACCATCTACCTTCCTCCTGAGCCCAGCACAGAGCTAGGTTCTCAGGAGATACTCAGTGATTCAGGCCTTGGTTCTCTGAACTTTTGCCACTAACTGAGCAGTAGACTTTAATCTCATCTAATAGCCGTACAGCTACCCCACCACCTCTGTTTGACTTTCCAGCCATTGGTATCATTTGAAGATGTGGCCGTAACCTTCACTGGGGAGGAATGGAGACATCTGGACCTGGCCCAGAGGACCTTATACCAGGAGGTGATGCTGGAGACTTGTGGCCTCCTGGTCTCCCTGGGTAAGGTCTTACCTCCTATGTGGTATCCACAGCCTCTTTCATTCCTCTCTCTCTCTCTAAGCATGGCTAGTTGAGAAGACCTGAGGAACCCGCCTTCCCTTCTCCCTCCAGCCTCAGCATGTTCTTGTCTAACCTCCTTTTGCTTGGTTTCTCTGTCTGCATCAAGGATTGTTTGTGTAACAAACAGTTCTTCTCAACACTTTTACCCAAGTATCCAACATAAGCTGATCTCAGTCTGACATCCTTATTCCAGATTCCCATGATCTAGAATTCAGCTTGATTGGGTCATATGTCCTCAAAGCCCAGTTAACAGGACGTGTGGTTAATGGAACATTCTCCAAGAAGGTGGTGAATCAGACAGACAGGAAGCTATTTGTCATCAGTGCTACTGGTATCTTTCTAAGCAACACGATCTCAGCTAAAAGGCTTCTTAGACTCCTAGTATCTGCACGGTTGTCCCTTATTTTCTAAGGCCTGTGACTTGCTTCTCTGCTGCTATGGGAGTTAATTTTAGAGAGTACACAGACATATTTTCACATGGCATCAAGGGGTATCTGAGAAGGCTATTTCTTTTCCCTTCTCTTTCATGTCTCTTGATTGTTGTTGAGAGAGTCTGGGCTTAGGGCTGAGTCTTCATCACTCTCATGGCTGTTGACTAATTTCCGCTTCACAGAAGGAACAGCCACAGGACTCCCAGACTTGAGTAGGCAGCATGAGCTTGCTGGGACCGTGATTATTTTTATTTTATCATATTTTTATAGTCACCTTTCACTTAGCCCCAGTGAGCTAATATCCTTAAAGTGCTTAGAATAGAACTGCGAACGTAGTAAGTGCCACATGTGCATTTGTTATATATAATACATTAATAAATCCCAAAAGTCCTCCCACCTGAACCTTAAATGGCCACTTTACCCAGAAATGGTTACCTCTGACAGGGTTCTCCCAGCCTTGTGTCCACATAGTCTCTCCCAGGAGGTCAGTCATCAGTGAAGTAAATACAGAGTTATTTTGTGACAGTTGTGAGTAGTGGTTGAAAGGAGACACCTGGGGAATGGTATTCCAGGTGAGGGGACCAACATGAGCCAGGTCCCTGAGGGGCAGGGAGCTCAGGTCCAACAGAGACGAAGGAAGATCTGGTTCACCTTTCCCACAGCCCCATTACTGAGCTTGGCGCCGGGCATATAGCAGATATCAGTGAACATTTGCTAAGTGACAGCTGGGTGCATTCTGGCTTGCAGTACAGGAATTTCGAATCAGAGACTTCTCTCCAGAGTCCTCCCGTCTTTAAGCCTTCACAGTTGGCAAAATGTATTTGGCTGCATGTACCAGAAAAACCACCTCATACAGGTTTCACCCTGAAGAAAGTTTATCACTTCACCTAATGAGAAGCCCTGAGGTGGTGCTGGCTCCTGGGTTGGTATCTACCAACCCAGTTCTCTCTGTTTGTCTGCTTTCTCTCCTTGGTCCAGGTAATTAGGCCAGCATCCTTGAAGTGGCCACAAGAGGTTGCAGCAGCAAGTAGTGCAGCAGGTCCCAACATTCAACCCTATCTTCCCAACCTGGATTGAAGGCTTTTTCTTCAGGATGGGTAGCAATTTTAGGTCATGGCCTACCTCAGAAACTGACTATCAGTTGATTTACTCTAGTGTTTTTAGCCATCCTTGGGCACCAGAATCACCAGGGGAGCTTCAAAAACAACCAGTGCTCAGTCTTTTTGCCCAGAGATTTGGTTTAATCTGTCCTATGTTTAGAACCAGGCATGTCTAAGTAGTTACGATGCATGGGAAGGTTGAATCTTATTGATTTCATTAGGGAAAACGTTCTGGAAGGAGGCATTCCCTTTCTGGGGTTTCATGGTGGTGTGTTAAAGGTGTACACTCCTGTATACTTGAGAGTTTTCCTTTTGTCTTTACCTGTATACCCATGCCCCATTTATTTCTCCACGCACAGGGCATCCTGTTCTGAAATCAGAGCTGATTCACCTACTGGAACATGGGCAAGAACTATGGACAATGAAGAGAGGCCTCCCCAGAAGCACCTGTACAGGTGGGTGGCATGGCAGCTGGCAGACTAGCAGGGCATGACTGTGTCTGAAATCCCATGGGCAGTATCTTTTTGTGGCCTTCCTGGGGTCTTGGGTGGTCATGGAGCACTTTGAACTGTGTTTCCTCTCTCTTCCCAAACCCGTCACATTCTTTGCCATTACTAGGGTTGAAATACGTTACACTGGGTAAGAGATGGGCTCTAAACTTGGCTGCTCACTAGCCTCGTGACCCTGGGGAAGTTGTGTGATCTCCCTGTGCCTTTGACATCAACTCAAGGGTGAGTCAGTGCTACCTAATAAGAGCTGAACTCCAAAATCTTGGTAGGTCAACAGGTTAAGACTTTTTTTTCTCATTTGTGCCGTGGTGTAGTATGGGTCAACAGGGAGCTCTGTACCACATATCCATTCAGGGACCCAGGTGTATCCTATTGTCAGTATGCAGCTATAAGTTTGCCCTGGCATCATGCAACTGGCCAAGAGGAATAGGAGAGAAGGGGAGTAGTCATATCCAGGTGCATATATAGTCACTTCCATTCACATCCATTGACAAGAAATGGACATTACCTGTGTGTTTTATCATAGAAATGTAGTTTAGCTTTTCTGTTTGTTTGTTTTTGTTTTGTTTGTTTTGTTTGACTGCGTTGGGTCTTTGTTGCTACATGCGGACTTTCTCTAGTTGTGGCGAGCAGGAGCTACTCTTCATTGCAGTGCTCAGGCTTCTCAATGCGGTGGCTTCTCTTGTTGCAGAGCAAGGGCTCTAGGTGCATGGGCTTCAGTAGTTGTGGTGCACAGGCTCAGTAGTTGTGGTGCACAGGCTCAGTAGTTGTGGTGCACAGGCTTGGTAGCTCTGCACCACATGTGGGATCTTCCCAGACCAGGAACACGAACCCATTTCCCCTGCATTGGCAGGTGGATTCAACTTTTTTTTTAATTGGCTGCGTTGGGTCTTTTTTGCTGCACGCAGGCTTTCTTTAGTTGTGGCGAGCGGGTGCTACTCTACATTGTGGTGTACGGTCTCCTCACTGCAGTGGCTTCTCTTGTGGAGCACGGGCTCTAGGCACGCGGGCTTCAGTAGTTACAGCACATGGGCTCAGTAGTTGTGGCTCACAGGCTCTAGAGTGCAGGCTCAGTAGTTGCGGCGCACAGGCTTAGCTGCTCTGCAGCATGTGGGATCTTCCTGGAGCAGGGGTCAAACCCGTGTCCCCTACATTGGCAGACGGATACTTAACCACTGCACCACCAGGGAAGTCCCTGGTTTAGCTTTATGCCCAAGGAGAAAAGACCAGGGATATGATGAATGTATACTCAATTTGCTAAACTTAGTCTACATTAGGAAAAGATAGTAATAATAGTTTCTGCATCATTGTATTGTTCTGGAATGTAGTTAGATAACTTGAAACTGGTTATTAGGACATTGCCCAACCCAAAGTTAGTGGCTTAACAAAAGTTACCTACGAGTAATATTCATGTATTATTAGTCACAATGAATAGTGAATAATGATATCTTCAACTTCCTTCCAAATTCAGAAAAGGCAGTCCTTTCTTTTTCTGCAGATTACTACCTCCAGCTATACTTTGCATCCCACTCTTCCACCTCCATCCAATCATTTATTTATCTATACATCCCTTCGTGCTTCCATCCTTCCATTTGTAAATGAGGTATTCAGAAGCAGTCCTTAGCCATGTCATCTTCTTTCCCGCCTGTTTTCTAAAACCTTAAGAGGACATTTTCCTTTGTCAGCCCCACATCAAGTGCGTGGCTAGCATCAGTGCAGATTCATGATCTCTCCCCTCTAGGGTTCCTTCAGGCTGCTTAGCCAGCCAGTGAGTATCTCTGGCCAGCCCCTCCTCAGCCCCGCTGAGTCTGTCTTGAGCCTTCACCCCTTTCCGCAGTTCTGCATCTTCACTTGAATATTTCAAAGGCGCTTTCCACCCGTCATGCCTAAAAGGACCTCATGATCTTGCCCACTCCTCTCATCTCCCCATTTCAATTCACGGCCTTGCTATTCAATAAGTTGAGAAAGCCAAGAACAAACTTGAGCAACCCCTCAGCACCTTCATCATATTCACCTCCATCCAGCTTCATCTTACCCAGTAACCAGCCATCCCTGAATCTTGAGCATATTTCATAATACGTTTCTCCTGAATCCATCATCTCCACCAGTTCCATCAGTTTCCACTATCACCCTAGTCCAAGCTATAGTCATCTTTTGCCTGCATGATGCTAACAGATTCCTAACTGGTCCCCATATCTTCTCTGTGCCTCTGATCTGCTTTGTGTCTTACATCCGCTTCCCCATCCACTCTCACCTTATTATATCACCACCTTCCTAGCCACTGAGATCTCAGCATTTGACCTAGTTCATTTTGAAAATATTCACTTGTTTTTCTTGCTTTTTAACCCTTTCTGACTTATCCTTGCGGCTTCTGTCTCGCCTCTCCAGAAGAGTTCTCATGCCCAGCCATGGCTAATTCCCCAAGCAGAGTCTGGGTCATACCCTCATCTACCTTCTCAGGTGTATTAGTTATCTATTGCTAAATAGCAATATTAAAAATCACTCATTCTTTAATATTAAAATATCACTCATGTATTATCTCTCATCTGTGGATCAGAAATCCAGGCACAACTTAGCAGGATCCTCTGCAAAGCTGCAGTCATAGGCAGCTTACAACACATCAACTAACTTCTTCAAATCAAGTAATGGTGTGAGAGACTCCAGCAAGAAAGATGCTACACATATACTTTATCTCTGACATCTTACACTCTGTCACCTTTGTTATATTCTATTCTTTAGAAGTTATTCAAGGTCCTGCTAGGATTCAGGCAGAGGGTATCAAAACTGTGTGAACACCGTGAGGCAGGGATTATGGGAAACCATACATGAGTCTGTCCACTGCATCAGGGAACATGCATCTTCATTTCTTTTCTACCTCTTCTATATCTCCATCTTCTCTCTACTCAACAGAAAAAACGTGGTCAAATTTCTGACACTTGGGGGAAACATTTTTTAGAAAAAATGCTCTTGGCTCTCCAATAAGAGCCAAGAGTTGTTGACTCTATTTCAGCCGAACTACCAGGCTTCTTAGAGGACTTTTCTCATTTTCAGGAAAGACATCTGCACAGACCTCCCCTTTACTGTTTTCTTTAATTTTTGTACTGAGGTGTAATTTGCACATAGCGAATGTACAAATCTTAAAGGTTCGTCATTATGAAATTTTACATATACATAAACCAGAGTATCCACCACACAGGTCAAGAAATACAGTATTTCCAGCACCTGTCAGGCTTCTTGTGCTTCCTTCCTTGTTAATATCCCCTTTTACAAAAGTAAGCAGTGTTTAGACTCTGTCACCACAGATTAGTTTTAAAGGTTTATAAATGGAACCCCACAGTACACAATTTTGCCATGTCTGTCTTCTTTTGATAATCATATGACTCTGGAATTCGTCCATGTGGTTGCATATACTCGTATTTGGAGTTAGTTTCTCGCTGTGCGATATCTCAATGAATTAATAGATTATATATACCTGTTTTCCTGTTGATGGACATTTGACTTGTTCTCCATTTTTGAAATATGAAGAATGCTGCTATGAATATTCTTGGTCATATTTTTTGTTGGCTATAAGCACGCATTTCTGTTGGGAGTATACATAGGAGTGGACTGGCTGGATCATGGTGTAGCTTTAAAAGAAGCCGTCAGTCAAAGTGACTGCACCGTTTCACATCCCACCAACCCTGTGTAAGAGTCCTCGTTGCTTCACATACTAGTGAGCAGGTGGTATCTGCCCCTTTACTCTTTGCGTAGGGGTATTTCTCAGCACCACAGTAATAAAAATGTTCTCACAGGTTATTGTTGACATTCTGATTGACAAATACAACAACTGTGATAATAAAATAATGGTCTAAAATTTACAGAACACTTGCCATGCACTGTGATGATTGATTTACATACTTTTTCTCATGTAACCTTGTTATGAACTGAATGTCTGTGTCCTCCCAAAATTTGTATGTCGAATCCCTAACACCCCAATGTGATGAAATGGGATGTGGGGGCCTTTGGCAGGTGATTTGGGTTTAGATGAGGTCATGAGATTGGAGCCCCATGTTGGGCTTAGTGTTCTCATATGAAGACAGAGAGACCACAGCCTTTCCTAGGTATGGTGTGTGGTTCTGGATGTGGTGGTGAAGAGAAGAGCTCTCTGATGTCACTTCTTTTTTTTCCTTTCTTAAAAATATTTATTTGTTTGTTTGTTTGTTTATTTGGCTGCACCAGGTCTTAGTTGCAGCATGCAGACTCTTAGTTGCAGCACACAGGATCTAGTTCCCTGACCAGGGATCGAACCTGGACCCCTTGCTTTGGGAGCTCAGTGTCTTAACTGCTGGACCACCAGGGAAGTCCCCTGGTGTCCCTTCTTATAAGGATACTAATCGTCTCAGGTCCCTACCCTATGACCTCATTTAACCTTAATTACTTCTGTAAAGTCCCTATCTCCAAATACACATTGGCGGTTAGGGCTTCAACACATGAGTTTTGGTGGAACATAAACATTCAGTCCATAACAGAATTTGTGTTTTGAATAAATACAGGGCTATTCACATATTCTGTTTTTTCTTGTATCAGTTTTGGTAATTTGAGTCTTTTAAGGAATTTGTGCACTTCATCTGATTATTCTATCCATTACAAGATTGTTTCATCTCAAAGTGGTAAATTTTATGCTATGTATATTTTAACCACAATTTAAAAATGCTAAAAAGTAAATATAAGGTATGTATTGTACATATCATTTTTATAATGCCATTGAAAACTGACATTTTCAAAAAAATATTGTTTCATTGTACTCATATGTTTTGCTTTTTTATTTGAATATTATAAAAAGTATCCGTTTATGTTGTCTTCTAGGATTTGTACTTTTCATTCACCAGTACATTACTAAGATTCATGATGCATGAAGCTATAGTTCACTTGTTTTTTTCTTCTATAGTCATTTATATGAATGTAACACAATGTATTCATCCATTTTCATGGGAATTTTCTTGTTTCTAATTTTTTGTTCCTACAAACAATACAGCCATGAAAATTCACATGCATGTGTTCTCACAAACGTGTAGGAATTCCTCTTAGTAATATTCCTAGGACTGGAATTTTGGGATTATAAGTTAAGCAAAAGGAGAACTTTACTAGATGATGCCTTGTTGTTTTCTAAAATAGTTATTTATACCCACTTACACTTCCACCTGCCTTGTATGAACAGTTCCATGGATCCATACCCTCTCCAACACTTGATAAGTTTTTTCAGTCAGGTGACTATAAAATGGTCTCTCATTGTGGTCTTCATTTGCCCTTCCATCATATCTAAGAAATTTGGGTACCTCTTCATGTGTTGATTAACCAGTGTAGATCTTCTGTGAAATATCAATTTGTAATATGCTTAGTTTTCATTTTGGGTGTGGAATATTGAAGTCCCCACCTGTAATTGTAGTTTTGTCTATTTCTCCTTTCAACTCAGTTTTTGGTTTGTGTATTTGGAGGCTCTTATATTTGGTACATACAGATTTAGGATCATTATGTCTTCCTGGTGGATTGATCTTTTTATCATTATATAATGTCCCTCTTTGTCCCATTTTCTTTGCTCTGTAGTCTATCTGATGTTAATATAGCCATTTTTCTTTGTTTGCCTTTTTAGAAATTACATTTAGTTTAGTCAAATTATTAGTCTTTTATAATGAATGCTTCTGTAGCTTGTTTATGAAACTTCCTTTTTCCCAAGATCTAAAAGATAGTCATTTTCACTATTTATTAAAAGTTTTTAATCTAGTTTCTGACAGTTAAATCTTAATCAGTCTGGAATTAATTTTTGTTTTGTGCAAGGTAGAAATACAATTTCATTTTCTTCCATTGTGGCAAATGATTTTCTACATCCATTTATTGAATACACTAAGTCCCCTACGTACAAATGAGTTCTGTTCCGAGAGTGCATTCATAAGTCCAATTTGTTCGTAAATCTAGCAAAGTTAGGCTAGGTACCCAACTAACACAGTCAGCTATATAGTACTACACTGTAATAGGTTTATAATATTTTCACATAAATAATACATAAAAAACAAACACAAAAAAGAAAACATTTTTAATTTTACAATACAATACCTTGAAAGTACAGTAGTACAGTACAACAGCTGGCATACAGGGGCTGGCATTGAGTGAACAGGCAAGAAGAGTTACTGACTGGAGGGTGGAGAGGAGGTGGGAGATGGTAGAGCTGAAGGATCGTCAGCAATAGGAGACAGAGGGCAAGCTGCAATTTCATTCACACCTGATGTTGATGGCACAGGTTCTGGTTCCTTGCTGGATTCAATTCTATCTACCCTCTTGAAAAAAGGATCCAGTGATGTCTGGATAGCAGCTCTTTTTTTCTCATCATAGATGACACGGTAGCACTGGATCTCATTCTGAACAGCTACTGCAGCCTTGGTGTACTGTTGTATGTTTGGGTCCTGTACCTCAAAAACTAACAGTATCTCCTCAAATAAAGAAAATCCCCTTGCCATTTCCTGCATTGTGAATCTCTTTGGTTCTTCAGTTACTTCTTCCTCTTGTGTCTCTTCATCCTTTGTCTGGGCCTGCAAATCCATCAGGTCTTTATTAGTAAGCTCCATGTTCGCATATTTGAAAGTTCACAACTTGAAGGTTTGTATGTAGGGGACTTAACTGTAGTCCTTTCTTTTTCCACTGGCCTCTCTACTACTTCTGTCATATATCAAAGTTCCACATATACACTTCTGAGCTCCCAAATCTGTCTTTTCCTTTGACAATTTGACAGCTTATCTTATATCTATGCTACATCACACTGCATTGATGTATATGATTTCCTCATAATCATAATTCCTCAAAGGGCAAGTCCCTTCGCTTCATTCTTCTTCAGAGATATCCTGGTCTCTTTGCTATTGTACATAAATTCCACCATCAGCTTGCCAATAACCATGCAAAACCTTACTGGGATTTACCTGAAGTTGTATTAAATTTATAGATGAATTTAAGGAAAAATGGCAACTTCATATTATTAATCTCTTTTCATATAAATCTTCATTAATGTGATATGTTTTTTGGTTTACTTCATCTGAATGTTATCTATTTTGAGTCTCTTCACCTAGTCTTTACTCAGATATAGTAGACTCAATATGTCCACCCAGCTGCTTCTCACTGCACCTGCCCCTCCACTTTTGCACAGTTCAGAATCCTGAGATTTTGTTTCTCCTCTTTCCCTGCCTCCCTCTCCACCATCCTGTCATTCTCTTCTCTTTGCCTAGCATTCAGCATTATCCCAAAACCCTGAATGTTTGTACTTTCAGTCATCTGCTACAATTTTTCTCCTAATTCTTCTGTCAGGGAATTCCTACTCACCTTTAGAAATAAGCTCATGTAGCACCTTGTCCAGGTAGCCTCCACTGATCTCTTTCTGTCTCCCATCTAGGCCAAGTTAGGCCCACCTTCCCTGTGCTGTCATAGCACCATGAAATGCTGGAATACAGTCATTATCATTACCCTGCCCACTCTCCCCCATTCTGGAGAGTGAGGAGGAGTCTCCACTCCAGATTTTATCCCCTGCCCCAGCTTTTCCTCCTGGGTTACCTTTTAAAGATGTTAAGAGTCCAAAGATTAGTAAAGAAAGAAATTGTAAACCTGGGTTTAAGAGATGTAAAAATGCCATAGACAGTAGAGGCTTTATTTTCATCTTCATTTACCCACTAAAGTGGTCATTTATTTTGTTCTGTGTTGACATCACTAATAGGCACCTTTCTTATATTGGATTTCCTTCAGGTGAAAAAGCAAAACCCGAGATCACAGAGCTTACTGCTTCTCAGCTGGCCCTCGCTGAGGAAGCCCCTTTTGAGGAACAAGTGACACATGGAGCCTCAAGGTATTCCAGGCTGGAGCAAGCAAGGGATCGGGAAAAACTGTCAGAAATGCAGGAAGGGAACTTGAGGCCAGGAACAGACACACACAAGGAGATATGCCCTAGGACGGTGAGCCATAAACATGATGACTTTGAGACAGATGATAGTCTTTATTTAAGGGTTTTACAGGAGCGAGTCGCTACACGAGATGCTGTACGTGAACATGATTCGCAAGAACCAGGAAAAGACCCTGTTATTGATGCAAGGAATAACCTCTACAAATGCAAGGAATGTGGAAAAGGTTTTAGCAAGAATTGGGCCCTTGTTCGGCATCAACAGATTCATGCTGGAGTGAAGCCTTATGAATGCACTGAATGTGGGAAAGCCTGTCGTTATATGGCAGACTTCATTCGACATATGAGGTTTCATACTGGGGAAAAGCCATACAAGTGTATCGAGTGTGGGAAGGCCTTCAAACGCAGGTCTCACCTCACAGAGCACCAGCGTATTCACACTGGAGACAAGCCCTATGAGTGCAAAGAATGCGGTAAAGCTTTCACCCACCGCTCCTCTTTCATCCAGCATAATATGACTCACACTAGAGAAAAGCCCTTTTTGTGCAAAGAATGTGGGAAAGCTTTTTACTACAGCTCTTCCTTCACTCAACACATGAGGATTCACACTGGAAAGAAACTCTATGAGTGCAGTGAATGTGGGAAGGCCTTTACTCACCGCTCCACTTTTATCCAGCATAATATGACCCACACGGGAGAAAAACCCTTTTTGTGCAAAGAGTGTGGAAAAGCTTTCTGCCTCAACTCATCCTTCACCCAACACATGAGGATTCACACTGGAGAGAAACCCTACGAGTGCAGTGAATGTGGAAAGGCCTTTACTCACCGCTCCACTTTCATCCGGCATAAGAGGACCCATACTGGAGAGAAGCCCTTTGAGTGCAAAGAATGTGGGAAAGCTTTTTGTGACAGCTCTTCCTTAATACAACACATGAGGATTCACACTGGTGAGAGGCCCTATGAGTGCAGTGAATGTGGAAAGGCCTTTACACACCATTCTGTTTTTATCCGACATAGTAGGACCCATAGTGGAGAAAAACCCTTGGAATGTAAAGAATGTGCAAGAGGCTTTTACTATAGCTCTTCCTTTACTCGACACATGAGGATTCACACTGGAGAAAAGCCTTATGTATGCAGAGAATGTGGAAAGGCCTTTACCCAACCTGCAAATTTTGTTCGGCATAATAGGATCCACACTGGAGAAAAACCCTATGAGTGCAAAGAATGTGAGAAGGCCTTCTGTGACAACTTTGCCTTAACTCAACACATGAGAACTCACACCGGAGAGAAACCCTTTGAATGTGGTGAATGTGGGAAGGCCTTCAGCCATAGTTCATCCTTCACTCACCATCGAAAGATTCACAGCAGAGTTTAAAATGTGTAGGAAGGCCTTTTGCAAATGTGCTCACTTCAGTCAATTTTAGTGAGCTCATACTGGGGAAATACCTTTTCTTTTGAATATAACTATTCAGGGAAGTCCATTGGCCAGAGAAATATCTTACTCAGTATCTGAAGAAAAGCATCATAATTGTCATCTCTGTGAAAGGTTTTTGTGGCAGGCCACCTAAAGGGTCATACTAGAAATTGACCTGGCCTACAGCTCTACACTACACCTGAGAGAATCATCCACAAGAGAGACTCAGTGGTTGTCATGCATTTGGGGAAAATGTCAGCAACAATTCTTCCTATGTTTATACTACAAATCCATCTCAAAGAGTATTTTAAAAGAACAAAGAGATGTGGAAGAGAACAGAGAAATGCATGTGTGGCTGCTTCCTGATTTCCCTGCCAAGCTATGACAGTTTGTCATTTGTATGTGTGTGTGTGGTCGGGGGGGTGATGAAGGGGGAGAGTTAAAAAGGCCTCATCCCCTTTATGTGTTTTTTTATATACCCATAATCTGCAGAGTTGGACCATTGGGGCAGCTCGGCTAACATTGATTAAAAATTCTTTGTTACAAAACGCTGTCACGTCTACCATTGAATATAAGACCTGAGTGGTGAAATACATACATACACACCTACATATGCAGTCATTTCTTGTTATTCATGTTAGTTATATTCTATAAATTCACCACAAACACTGAACTAGTAAATACTGAACTATTGCTCCTAGTGGTAATACAGGTTTAGGTTCCTGTGAGCCTCTGTGCACATTTCATCAACCAATCAATACATAACCTTTTATGAAATTTTGTTTCTGTTTTAAAGACACCTTATTTAATAAATATTTCTTATAAGTTACATCCAGTATTTCATTATAATAAAAATATTTTAATTACATAATTTTTGTGTCTTCTGTTGTTGTACTGCTTTAACTCTTTCAGTCATACACACATACAGACAATACACATATGCAGTACTTATACAATAAACATGTAAACACAGTACAGTATACTGTGCTGTACAGTAGTCACACAAAGAAAGTCCTAGAAAAAATTAAAAGCTAACTAAAACTAATTAAATATTAACATTAACTAAAACTCTGATTTTGATAGAACAGGATGTGTGATGAGGCAGTGCACTGATGGATAAATCTCTTGACCTTGGCTTAACCCAGGAAAACCAAAGGAGAGGTTGATGCCTTGTTTTGCCATCTCTTCCAGGTCTTTCTTGGTGGGTTCTACTTCCTTCTCTGCCAAAATTTCTTCCACGTCTTCCATCATGTCATTGAAGCCTTTTTATATGCCATGTGATGTGGATTATGTGTTTGACACTGTCCTTTATATTTTCTGTAAGACCTTCAAAGCCTTTGAAAATTTTCAAGCAGTCTGGCCAAGCGTTTTCCTAACAGTTAATGATAGTAGTCTGCTTGTTGTTATCCCAGGCTGTGCCAACACAATAACAGCGCATATAGTGACAGACATCCAGTAGTCCATCATGGTGGTTTCTTTCTTTTTTTAAATTATTTATTTAGACCAGCCATGTGGCACATGGATCTTAGTTTCCCAACCAGGGATTGAACCCTCACCCCCTGCAGTGGAAGCATAGAGTCTTAACCACTGGACCACCAGGGAAGTCCCATGGTGGTTTCTTTGTTGGTGTTGAGAGCTTTGCTAAAAATCTCCCTCATGTTGTGCTTTTATTATGTACTGATTGAGATGTTGGATAACACGTAGTATTTAGGAGCATGAAAAGATCATCTGTGTTGGAGTGGGCATTTTCAAGTTCTTCATGGCAATGGACTGGGGCATTATCCAAAATTAATAAAACCTCGGAGGCAAGATTTTTTCACTGGAGATAGCATTCAGCTTCTTGGACAAGCTGTTGGGGAACAAATCCAAAAATATTTCTGACACCACTTTTTTATTCCACCTACAATGGACTGTAATATGGTTCAGGTTTTTCTTTTTAAGTTTCTGTGGACATGGTACTCTGTAGACCATTAGGGGTTTGCACTTAAAGTTGCCCTTGGCATTCACACAATAGCAAGTTTGCATATATTTGAATAATTCGAAGTCAGGATTTGGAGGCCATTTGTATTATACAAGTTTATTTGCCAATAGCCTTGTAAACAAGCCTGTCTCATCAGCATTGAAACCTGCTCTTCTACGTAACACTTTTCCTATATAACATTTTGCAGGTATTTTAAAAATCATTCCACAGCCTCCTGATCTGCAGAACCTGCCTTAACATTTTTCATGCTATATTGCCTCTTGAAACATACAAGACAGCTAACTCACAGTAGCTGATCAGGGTTTAACATTTGCCTGACCTGGGTAACATGACTGTAAACTTTGGCTTTAAGCCTTAAAACACTGCTGTCTCGTATAGTGGTTTTTTTTTGTTTTTTTTTTTTTCCTTTTTAAGTTGGTCTTAATCTCATGAATCCACAGCTTTTGCCGCTTTTCCACCTTTTTCAAAGATACATCACACTGCTATAGATGTTACTTTTGTTGCAGGAAGGGGGACACTTCCAGGGCCCAAGAGTGGGCTCTTTTCTAACCCTCAGAAATGAATTGTCTGAGGAGACATACGTGCTGACAAAGCAAGAGACTTTATTGGGAAGGGGCTTCCTGGGTGGAGAGCAGGAGGGTTAGGGAACCCAGGAGGACTGCTCTGCCACGTGGCTCACAGTCTTGGATTTAATGAGAATGGAGTTAGTTTCTGGGTTGTCTCTGGCCAATAACTCTGACTCAGGGTCCTTCCTGGTGGTGCACACATCGCTCAGCCAGGATGGATTCCAGCAAGAAGGATTCTGGAAGGCTGGAAGGACATATGGACTGGCATCTCTTCTCTCCTTTTTACCTTTCCCGGATTCTTCTAGTTGATGGTAGCTCGTTAGTTCCATGTTCCTTACCAGGACCTTCTGTTGTAAGGTAACTCATGCAAGTGGCTACTATCTTGCCTGGCCAGGGCGGGCAGTTTCAGTCTGTGTTTCCCCTAACACTTTTAACACTTTCTGGAGTGGCTGCGTGTAGAGACTGGTGAATTTCCTCTTCCTAGTTTTGGATGTGCCATATTACCGATTCATTAACATTGAACTCACAGCCAGTAGCTGCGTAACTCATGACTGAATGAAGCTTATCTAACACATGTATTTTCTCTAAGGCATATCATAGCCTTCTTGCATTTACAAACACTAGACAACACTTCAACACTGTGCTTGGGGGCCATTTTCAACAGCAAAATCACCAACAAAAAGCCCAAAAATACCAAAAAGTGGGGCACTAAATAGATTGTGGAAAAGACACTTTATGAGAACTGACACCAGAAGGCAGAGTGACACCTTGTTTGACCTTAGCTGGTAACATGCATGTTAGGCAACTCAAATTTGTTATCACTGCAAATGACTGCAAAAATGCTATGAGTATTGATTTGGGAGTTTCAGTGAATAGGTGAATTTGCAAATAATGAGGATTGCTTGTTAAAGATCACTGATGAATTTTGTTATTTTTGTTTGTTTTTTCTCTTGGCTTCATTTGGAATAGTTTCCACTGCTACATCTTCCAGTTTCCTAATCTTTTCTTCTCCTGTATCCACTCTCCCCTTCATCCCAGCCAGTGTATTTCATATCATAATTTATAATTTTTATCTCTTTTAGTTGGATTAGAGTCTTCTTTATGTCTTTCATGTCTCTACTTAACATGTTCATTCTTTCTTCTAGCTTCTTGGACATATGGAATAAATTTTTCTGTTTTAATGTCTTCTTTTACTGTCATTCTGCACCTGTTTTTTTTCATTGAAGTATATTTGATTTACAATGTTGTGTTCATTTCTGCTGCACAGCAAAGTGATTCAGTTATACATATATATATTCTTTCTCATATTCTTTTCCATTATGGTTCATCACAGGATGTTGAATATAGTTCCCTGTGCTGTACAGTAGGACCTTGCTGTTTATCCATATATTACTTTGCATCTGCTAATCCCAAACTCCCAGTCTTTCCCTCCTCCATTCCCCCCATTTTCCTTGGCAACCACAAGTCTGTTCTCTATATCTGTGAGTCTGTTTCTGTTTTGTAGGTATGTTCATTTGTGTCATATTTTAGATTCCACATGTAAGTGGTATCATATGGTATTTGTCTTTCTGACTTCACTTAGTATGATAATCTCTAGGTCCATCCATGTTGCTACAAATTGTATTATTTCATTCTTTTTTATGGCTAAGTAATATTCCAGCGTGTGTGTGTGTGTGTGTGTGTGTGTGTGTGTGTGTGTGTGTTTATCCATTCATCAGCTGATGGACTTTTAGGTTGTTTTCATGTCTTAGCTATTGTAAATAGTGGTGCTATGAACATATCAGTGCATGTATCTTTTCAAATTATAGTTTTATCTGTGTGTATGCCCAGGAGTGGGATTGCTGGATCATATGGTAGCTCTGTTTTTAGTTGTTTGTTTGTTTGTTTGTTTTGGCTGCATCAGGTTGCAGCACACAGGATCTCCATTGAGGCATACGGGATCTTTCATTATAGCATGCAGGCTCTTTTTTGCAATGCACAGGCTTCTCTCTAGCTGTGGTATGCAGGTTTTCTCTTCTCTAGTTGTGGTTCACAGGCCCCAGAGCATGTAAGCTCTGTAGTTTGCCGCATGAAGTCTCTCTAGTTGAGGTGCATGAGCTCAGTAGTTTTGGCTCGCAGGCTTAGTTGCCCCACGGCATGTGGGGTCTTAGTTGCCTGAAAGGGGATCAAACCCGCATCCCCTGCATTGGAAGGCAAATTCTTTACCACTGGATCACCAGGAAAGTCCCTATTTTTGGTTTTTGAGGAACCTTCATACTGTTTTCCATAATGGCTGCACCAATTTACATTCCCACCAATAGTGTAAGAGTGTTCCCTTTTCTCCACACCCTCTCCAACATTTATTATTTGTAGGTTTTTTAATGATGGCCATTCTGACTGGTGTGAGGTGGTACCTCATTGTACTTTTGATTTGCATTTCTCTAATAGTTAGTGATGATGAGCAGCTTTTCATGTTCTGTGCCTGTTTGAAGAGATTGATTTTTTTTCTCATTTTGGGTTATATTTTCCTGCTTCTGTGTATCACTATTTATTTTTGATTGGATGTCAGACACTGTGATTTGGGAATATTTTTGTATTTCTATAAATATTCTAGTAGGGAGACTGGCATTCTTGCAAAAAAATTACATAAACAAATGTAAACTGACAACACTGGCAATGCCTATGAAAGGTGGAGTCCCCAGAAGGGCCATCAAGACCTCTCTCAATTCTCTACATTAAGGCATCTGTGGGTCTGCCCTCATGTATGTCTCCTAGGGGCTCAAGTGATTACTGTGATCAGCTTTCATGTTTTAATAAAATGAAACCTTATCAAGGCTACACTATTTGTACAGTTACAAATAGTAATCTAGCCATCTTTCTTCTGTTTGCATTGGTCTGATATATGGAAGCATAACTAGATTGCTTGTAGGACCAAGCCCCTCCATTCTGTCTTTAACCAGGTACTACCTGGGAGTCTACATGCGGCCTAGACATGTAGGTTAAGGCTCCCCAAAGGGTTTGTTTTTTTTTTAAAAATTGTGAATCAGTTTCCACCATGGAGAATCTGTGAGACTTTACACTATCTCTGGGCCTGGGCTCCTTTGGAGAAACTAGAAGATCTTGCAATAGAAGCTGGATGGCTGCAACAGTAACTCCTGGAGAGGGGATCTACTCTTCAGTGTACCATAGCCATGCCCAGCACTTGTTCCCTTATTAATGACTCAGTCGGTCCCTGGGGCATGAGGAGGGTGCTGCTTTGTTTCCAGGTTCCCCCTTGTTCTTAGGATGAAATCCAAACCCCTATTATGTCAGGAAAGATACCTTAGGCTCCAATCCCTCCCCACTCTGTTTTGATGAATACTCTCCCAGCTGCCCACAAACTACCTCTACCCAACAGACCTTCTTTCCCTCCCTAAGCCCCAGTCCATCCAGTTATCAGGACTTTGTTCAGATGTTCCTCTCTAACAGGAACAATCTCCTGAGAATTCGCTTTTCTCCCAGGTTTCCAGGTGATGCTAATGTTGCTGGTCCAGGGGCCACATGTAAACTATTGATTCATTCACTTATTTAAAAATTCACATATTATCTGAACATTTCCTGTTTCCTTGTCTTGGGCCTTATTTTTACTGCCTCAATTCTCACAAGATTTTAACCAGGGAATGGGTTGTTATCTTCCATATCAGTTACAAAATTTAAACCATTACATAATGCAGCAAACGAAGGTCATCAGCAAATGGTTGCAGACTTGGTTGTTTTCTCATATAAATACTAATTATTAACAAGTAATCCTGTATGAGACTATTATTCTTACAAAAATAATTTTAAAGGAGAAATAAAATTATAAACAATTAAGCAATTTCTTTACATATGGAAACTGCCAACCTCCCAGAAAGTCAGATTTTTCTCAGTGTTCATTGGTGAGCACTTAAACAGACTTTGTTCTGTCTCTTTCTTGACATGTTCAGTCTTGGTATGTAGTTTCCATTAACTTGTCTACTAGTGAGTCCTAATAGAGATAGGTTAGCTCAGTTTCAAAAGTATCTCTCTTGACGATAAAAGCTAGCAGGTATGGTTTGTAGAATTCTGAAAATTATCCTGAAACATACATGATCTTATATGGGATTTAGATAATTTGCTTGGGCTTCTCCCTTTTGCCATACATCTGTTAGACTCAAAGATGTAGCATGTAATTTCCCAAGAAAAAAGAAAGCTAGCCGTGTATTGTGTATTGGGAGTTTTTTTTTTCTTTCATTTTTTATTGCAAGACATAAATTTTACCACTTTAACTATTTTTAAATGTACAGTTTAATAGTATTAAGAACGGATACAGTCACGATGTTATGCATCTACCAGCACTATCCGTTTCCAGAAACTTTTCATCATCCCAAACAATAATTCTGTATCAATTAAACAGTAACTTCGCCTCCCACCCTTCCCCCAGTCCCTGGTAATCTGTATTCTACTTTATGTCTCTATGAACTTGCCTATTCTAGGTATCTCATATAAATAGAATCATACAACTTTTGTCCTTCTGTGTATGTCTTAGCTAACTTAGCATAATGTTTCCAAGGTTCATCTATATTGTAGCCTGTATAGAATTCCATTCCTTTTAAGGTCGAAGAATATTCCATTGTATGTATATGCCACATTTTGTTTATCCATTTATCTGTTGATGAAAATTTGGGTTGTTTTTTGCCTTTATGGATATTGTGAATAATGCTGCTATAAATATCCATGAGCAACTGAGTCCTGAGTAATTGAGTCCCTGCTTTCAACTCTTTTTTTTGTTTGTTTTTGTTTTTTGTTTTTGCTTTCAACTGTTTTTTTTTAATAAGTTTATTTATTTATTTATTGGCTGCGTTGGGTCTTCATTGCTGCGTGCGGGCTTTCTCTAGTTGCGGAGAGTGGGGGCTACTCTTCATTGCAGTGCGCGGGCTTCTCACTGTGGTGGCTTCTCTTGTTGCACAGCTCGGGCTCTAGGCGTGCGGGCTTCAGTAGTTGTGGCACGTGGGCTCAATAGTTGTGGCTCAGGGGCTCTAGAGCGCAGGCTCACTAGTTGTGGTGCATGGGCTTAGTAGCTCCAAGGCATATGGGATCTTCCTGGACCACAGCTCAAACCCGTGTCCCCTGCGTTGGCAGGTGGATTCTTAACCACTGTGCCACCAGGGAGGCCCCTGCTTTCAACTGTTTTGAATGTATATCTGAAATTGGAACTGCTGAAAAATATTATAATTCTATATTTAAATTCTCGAGGAACCACCATACCATTTTCCACAATCGTTGTACCATTTACATTCCCATGAACAATGCACAAAAGGTCCCAATTTCTCCTCAACCTCACCAGCACTTATTTACCTTTTTTTTCTTTTTTTCTTTTTTCTACTATAGCCATCCTGGCAGTGTTAACTGGTATCTCATTGTGGTTTTGCATTTAATCTTAGCCAAAATGCCAAGAAGCAATTCATTGAGGTTTTGATTTGCATTTCCCTAATGACTAAGTATGCTAACCATTTTCTCATGTGCATATTAGCCATTTATATATTTCCTTTGGAGAAGTGTCTGTTGCTAGTATTCTGAGTATGTTTGCATCCATATTCATAAGGGATATTGGTCTATAGTTTTGTTTTTGTTTTCTTGTAGTGTCTTTGTCTGATTTTGGTATCAGGGCAATTCTGGCATCATAGAATGAGGAAGTGTTTCCTCCTCTGCAGTTTTTTCAAAGATTGTCCTTTCCCCTAGAATGGTCTTAATATCCTTGTTGAAAATTAAATGACCATATATGTGAGGGTTTATTTCTGGGATTTCTGTTCTATTTCATTGGTCTGTATGTCTATCCTTATGTTAGTGCCATACTGTTAAGTTTTGAATTTGGGTAATATGAGTCCCCCAACTTTATTCTTCTTTTAAAGGATTGTTTTGGCTGTTTGGGGTCCTTTCCAATTCCATATGAATTTGGGGATTGGCTTTCCCATTTCTGCAAAAAAGGGCTGTTGGAATTTTGATAAGAATTGCATTAAATATGTGTTATCTTTTTGGGTAATATTGATATCTTAACAATGCTAAGTCTTCCTATTTTATTTTGAACATGAGACATCTTTCCATTTTTTTAGGTCTTCTTTAATTTCATTCAGCAATGTTTTTTCAGTTTCCAGCATTCAAATCTTTCACCTTCCTGGTTAGATTTAGTATTACATATTTTATTCTTGTAGGTACTGTTGTCAATAGAAGGAGCTTCCTAATTTCTTTTTTGGGTTGTTCATTGCTGTTCTATAGATACACAAATGATTTGGGGGTATTGATTTTCCCTGAAACTTTGCTGAATCCATTTATTAGCTTTCTTATTTGTGTGTGTGTGTGTGAATTCTTTGGGGTTTTTAATGTAGAGGATCATGTCATGCGCAAAAAAAAAAAAGAGAGGGATCATTTTACAACTTCCTTTCCACTTTGGGTGACTTTTTCTTTCTGGTCTTATAGTTCTGGGTAGAACTTCAAGTACAATGCTTAATGGCAACTGTGAAAGCAGGTCTCCTTCCTTGTCTTTTTCTGATTCTTTCAGTCTTTCGCCTTGGAGTGTGATGTTAGCTGTAGGTTTTTCACAAATAACTCTTTCATATTGAGGAAATTTCCCTCTATTCCTAGTTTTCTGAGCATTTTTAACATGAAAGGTTATTGGATTTTGTCAAATGCCTTTTCTGCATAAATTGAGATGATCATGTGGGTTTTTTCCCTTCATTTTATTAGTGGGAAGGATTACATTTGATTGATTTTTTTATGTTGAACCACCCTTGCGTTGCTGGTGTAAATTTCACTTGGTCATGGTAAGTAAACCTTTTAATATGCTGTTGGATTCAATTTGCTAGTATTTTGTTGAAGATTTTTACATCTATATTCATAAAGGATATTGGTCTGTAATTTTCTCTCCCTGTGACATCTTTATCTGGCTTTGGTATCAGAACAATACTGGCCTCATAGAATAAGTTAGGGAGTGTTTCCTCCTCTTCAATTTTTTGGAAGATTGAGAAAGACTGGTGTTAATTCTTCATTAAATATTTGGTAGAATTCACTGGTGCAACAGTCTGGTCCAGAACTAGTCTTTGTAGGGAGGTTTTTGATTATTGGTTCAATCTCTTTACTTCTTATAGGTCTTTTGATGTATTTTATTTCTTCCTGAGTCAGTTTAGGTAATTTCTGTTCCAAGGAATTTTTCCATTTTTGCTTGGTTCTCTAATTTGTTGGTATATAATTCTTCATAATATTGTCCTGTAACCCTCTTTATCTCTGTAGGATTGGTGGTAATATCTCCATTTTCATTTCTGATTTTGGTTGTGTTTTCTCTTTTCCTCTTTGTCAGTCTAGGTAAAAGTTTATCAATTTAGTTGATCTTTTCAAAGAATCAACATTTGGTTCCATTGATTTTCTCTGTTGTTTTTCTGTTTTCCATTTGGCTTATCTCCACCCTGTATTTGTTATTTCCTTCCTTCTGTAGCTTTTGTCCTTTTTGTAGTTCCTGTAGGTGTGAAGTTAGGCTATTGATTTCAGATCTCTTTTTTACGTAGGTGATTACTGCTATAAATTTCCCTCCTAGCACTGTCTTTGCTGTGTACCATAAATTTTGGTATGTTGTGTTTTCATTTTCATTCGTCTTTAAGTATTTTCTGATTTAATTCTGATTTCATCTTTGATCCATGGATTGTTGTCTTAGCCCATTCAGCCTGCTATACAAAACACAAGTGATTGGGTAGCTTATAAGCAACAGAAATTTATTTTTCACAGTACTTGAGGCTGAAAGTCTGAGATCAGGGTGCCAGAATTGTCAGGCTCTCTTCCAGGTTGCAGACTTCTCACTGAGTCCTCACATGGCAAAATAGGCTAGAGAGTTCTGGGGGCTCTCATTTATAAGAGCACTAATCCAATTCATGAGGGCTCCACCCTCCTGACCTAAGCACCTCCCAAAAGTCCCACCTCCTAATACCATCACATTGGGCAGTAGGATTTCAACATATGAATTTTCAAACCATAGCAGTTGTTTAAGTGTGCAGTTTAATTTCCACATATTTGTGAACTTTCCAGTTTTCCTTATTAATGTCTAATTTCATCCTGCTGTAGTCAAGGAAGTTGCTTTTTATGATGATAGCAATCATTTAAAATCTATTGATACTTGTTTTGTGGCCTAATGTATAATTTATCCTGGGAGAATGTTCCATGTGCACTTGAGAAGAATGTGTATTTTGCAATTTGGGGGTGGAGTGTCATTTGTCTGTTAGGTGTAGTTGGTTTATTGCCTTGTTTGAGTCCTCTGTTTCTTTACTTATCTTCCATGTGGTTGATCTATCCATTATTGAAGGTGGGGTATTGAAATCTCCCACTATTAATGTAGAACTGTTTCTCCATTCAATTCTTTCCATTTTTGCTTTATATATTTTGATGGATCTGTTATTAGATGTGTAAATGCTTATAATTGCTATGTCTTCTTGCTGTGTTGAACATTTTATTAATATATAATGACCTTCTTTGTCACTTGTAATCTTGGATTTAAAGTCTATTTTGTCTGATATTATTATAGACACCACAGCTCTTTTTTTCGTATTTGTGTGAAATAGGTTTTTCCACTGTTTCATTTTCAACCTATTTGTCTTTGGATCTAATGTGAGTCAGTCATAGACAGCTTATAGTTGGATCATGTTTGCCTTTTTAATCCATTCTGCCAATCTCTGTCTTTAGATTTGGAGAGTTTAATCCATTTACATTTAATTACTGGAAAGGAGGTACTTCTGCCAATTTGCTGTTTGTTTTCCAAATGACTTGTTACTTTTTTATCTCTCATTTTCTTCATTATTGCCTAAGGAATTATTGTCAGACACCTAAAGTGAACTTTGTAAGGTAGGCAATAGTCCTTCTGGCAGTTGAAGTTGGGGGATATTGGAGACATTCTAGGCTGAATGAACCACATGGTCAAAGGGAATATTTTTTGTTCAAGGAGGCATGAGAGGACCTATGTGATTGCAAAGAGAACCTTGATCTTCTGAGACACATTATTGCCAGGAGGCAACCGTATGTCTTTCACTGGATGTTCATATTCAGCCTATATTCCTGAGATATGTGACTCTGGGAGATTTGCTAGTGCTGTCTGAGTCTCAGGTTGCTGACTGTGCCATAGAAATGATTATAGCATTTACCTAATAGTCTGTAGGAGGATTAATAACAGTATGAAAAACACACCAAACAACTTACATATGCCACCTGGTAAAGTGGGAATTATTTTTGTTTTGATGCTGAAATCAAAGCTTGAGAAATGAAGCAACTTTCCTGAGATTAATGAAAGGCAAGTGTCAGTACCAATAGGCTGATTCAAACACGGGAATTTGGGTCCAGAGCTGGGAACATTTAATTGCTTCAATGCTGGCTAGCCCAAGGCTATTGAAGCTACTCTGACTTTCTAGGCATCAGTGACTTTCAATAACATGGCTGTAACCTCTATTCAGAAACAGTGAGGGCAGTTGCACTCAGTTCAGAGGACCCTGTACTGAGAGGTGACACTGAAGTCCTTTAGGCTTCTGGTCTTACTGGGTAAAGCCTCACTTCTTCTCCATACAAGGACCTGGAGCCTCCTTCATTCTGCTCTTTCTCCAAAAAACGTGTTGTACACCCTCCCACCTTCCTGCAGCCCTGCTGTGTTCTTGTCTCACTTTCTCGTATCTGGTGTCCTTTATGTCTCCTCAAAGTATTTTGGATAATATATTCCCCTGCAAGATGGTTCAAATACCAAAGGAAGGGGTTTCCTAGGTGGCGCAGTGGTTGAGAATCCGCCTGCCAAGGCAGGGGACATGTGTTCGATCCCTGCTCCAGGAAGATCCCACATGCCTCAGAGCAACTAAGCCCGTGTGCCACAACTATTGAGGCTGCGCTTTAGAGCCCATGAGCCACAACTATTGAGCCCATGTGCTGCAACTACTGAAGCCCATGTGCCTAGAGCCTGTGCTCTGCAACAAGAGAAGCCACAGCCCTGAGGAGCCCGCGCACCACAATGAAGAGTAGCCCCCACTCACCACAACTAAAAAGAAAGCCCGCACACAGCAAAAAAGACCCAACACAGCCAATAAGATAAATAAAAATTTATTTTAAAAAATACCAAAGGAAGATTTTTTGGAAGGAAATGAGAGTGTCTTGTAAAAGCCCCCCCAAAAGTGAAACAGTAGATGAGTGACAGGTGATTAGGAAGACCCACTAGAAGATGTGACATTTGAGACCAGAATGGTGAAGCAGCCATGGGAAGATGATGATGAAATTAATAGCTAATATTTACTTGAGTGTTTTTGAGGTGCCAGGCATTGTAAGCATTTTATATCAACTAACCCACTTCATCTTCATAAATAATCCTGAGATCTTATTATCATCATTTTACAGATGGAGAAACTGAGGCATGGTGCAGCAAAGTAATTTGTCCAAGGTCATACAAAGCCAGTATACATGCAACTTGGATTTATACCCAGGTAACGTCACTCCAGAGCCTATGCTTCACACACACACACACACACACACACACACACACACTTTTGAGCTCCTGAAGGATGTGCAGCATGTCTTATTTATCTTGCCCACAGTAGATGCTCAAGAAATGGTTAAGAGAGAAGACTGAGCATGATTCTCCCTCAGTGACACTGTAACATCATTGTGAACTCAGGTGTATACTCTCATTGCTTTCTTAAACCCTTCACTATCTTTATTTAAGGCTCTGGCTTTCTTTTCCTAGTTCAGTATCATTGTGAAGGCACTTTAAATCAAGGATTATAAAACATTATCATGTGTATGCTCATGCTTTTTAAATGACAAAGCATGAGTATTTAGATGAATCCTCTCATAACAAAATAACAAGATGGCATAAAACTGTGTAGTGAAAGCGACTAAAATCTGGGGGATTAAAGGACTACTTCACCTTTGCTGTATCAGTGCTTAGGAGAGCAGAGAAAGACAGCATGGGAGAAACAAAAAGCTACCACCATTATCCCACAACTAAATACACATGTAGGGGCCAGTCTATCCATAATGTTCTTATCCTTGTTTGGTACCATCCCCTGCTCCTTTAATTATAAATCTCTCAAAGATCCTTCAACATTCCATAGAATGTCAAAAATAAATCTCATAACTAAAAATAAATCAAAGGAAAGATAAATTTCTGCTTAATATTAAAATTTCACCATCCCATTCCAAACCCCCTCTATCTGGTGAGAATTGCTGTGTGCCTTCACCTCTTAGTTTTCTGTTAAAGTAGCACATGTACCAGAATAGGAGAATATTTTGTCTAAAGTTGGAAACCTTATCACTCATTCCATACCAGAATTGTATCAGTGATATAATATTCTTTCCTAAAATAATTTCTTACTTACAACTATCAAATGCCATAGAGAACATAATCTGAAATATAAACTATATAACTGCCCTTTACTTGCGACTGTGTCCATACAATCCCAATCACTTATCTGTATCACCTTTCCAGTCACAAGATAGCAAACTGTGGGGCCAGAAAAGCTATTCCATTTCCTATCTGAAACTTATATTTGAAGCCATCTCTCTTACAAACTCTGTCAAGGTTCAGTGTAGAAAACAAAAACGCTCTTAAATATCTTAAGAAGATATGTTGCAGGATATTAGTGCTGTCAAAATTGGTGAGCAGGCTGAAGAAGTAATGGGAACAGCTCTGGACTACTAAATTCCAATCTCCCACAATCAAGGGATGGGGAAATGACTGCTGCTATTACCAGTGTTGCTGCCAGCAGTAATACCTCAAAGCCACAAAACTTGAAACTAGACACTGGATAATGGATTCCAGCTGCAGCAAACATGATAGAACCTGCTTGTCTGCTTTGCCTGGAATGACCCCCAAGAATATGTGTGCCTTACATACAGCTGTCCTCAGTATCCGCGAGGGGCTGGTTCCAGGACCAATATACTCCCTCAACCTCTATGGATACTAAAATCTGCAGGTGCTCCAATTCCCTTACATAAAATGGCATGGTATCTGCTATAACCTAGGCACATCCTCCTATATATTATCCTTAGCTTACTTGTAATACCTAATACAATGTAAATGCCATGTAAATAGCTGTAAACACAATGTAAATGCTATGTAAATAACTGTCTACAGCCAGTAAGTTCAAGTTTTTCTTTTTAGAACTTTCCAGATAAAAACTTTTAACATTTTCCAACTGTGAGTGGTTGAATGTGCACATGCAGAATCTGCAGTTATGAAGCGTCACTGTAATTAGGACTCATCCTTTAGGATTTTGATTAAAAAGCACATCCTCTCTGCTCTAATAGTATCTCACAGTATGTAGTTTCTTGGTTATGTTCTCACAGCACTTGTAAAAATTGAAATGTGTCAATTAAGCCAACTGGAAACAGACTGTGGATTATCCTTATCAAAACAGTGACATTCTTAGCACAGAGATCAGGCCATTTCTTTCGAGGTTTGCTAGTCTCCCACCAAAAGCTATACAGGAAAGCTGAGCTTAACACTTCAAGAGGAAAGTAGTGGAAATTTTTGTAAGAAATACCAGTGTGTCAGTCAAAGAGTTCAATATATACAAAAAATGATTTTATTAGAGACCAAAAATTTTATTCACACCACTTTTTTACTTCTGTTGCAACTGTAATTTTCAATTATAACATGTAGTGGATCCACTGGGTGACTAAATATCTTCACATGCCCATTAGCTAAAGATAATTTCTATGTAGGACTCTTGAGTAAAATGCATGCTGCTACTATAAGATATGCATATTCATTTGTTTGTTTGCTCTCCTGTAGAACTGTTTACAAATTAGCATCATTGTAAAGAAAGACTTACACATAATTCCTAAATCCTTCAGGTTGTTCTAGCATTAATCTGATGTCTAGCATGCTAAGAATGCTTAGTGAACACTTTGCTACATTTCTTACATAAGCTTTCTCTCCAGTGTGAGGTCTCTGATGTAGAATGAGGGATGCATTTTAACTGGACTTCCTGAAGCAATTTTTATATTCGTATTGCTTCTCTCCTGTGTTTAATGTTTCTGAAGAGATTCATATTGCCTAATGTCTTCCTCATACTTGTTACATGTAAAGGGTTTTTCTCCAGTGCAGATTTACTTATGTCAACTAAGGGATTAATGCTGGCTCAAGTCTTTCCCACATTTATTGCCTTCATATAGTCTCTCTACAGTGCGTGTGATAGACAATAAGGCTTGTATCATTGCTAAAGAGTTTCCCATATTCATTACATTCCTAAGAATTTTCTCCAGTACAAATTTTCTGATTTTGAATCAGGAAGGATCTATGGCTACGGTATATTATGACAAATTCTGCATTTACGCAGTTTCTCTCTTATATGATCTTTCACACGTGTAGTGATTTGTATGGCCTAAAGGCTTTTCCACACTTATTGTGCTACTGAGTTTCTCTCCATTATGCACTCTTTGATGAGCAGTAAGATTTGAGCCTTTGCTAAATGCTTTCCCACATTCATTACATTTATATGGCTTTTCTCCAGTATGAATTCTCTGATGTACAGTAAGGTTTGAACTACAGCTAAAGGTCTTCCCACATTTAATACATTCATACGGTTTCTCTCCAGTATGAATTCTGTGATGTTGAAGCAGGGATGACCTATGACTAAAGGCTTTCCCACATATACTACATTCATAAGGTTTCAATCTAGTGTGGTTTCTCAAATGCATATTCAGTGATTCAGGCTGGTTGAAGGATTTCCTGCATTTTTGACATTCAAAGGGTTTTTCTTCAGTATGAATACTCTGATGCTGAATAAGAAATGAGAGGCTGCTAAAGACTTTCAGACATTTGTTGCATTCAAATTGTTTCTCTATAGTGTGAATTCTCTGATGTCGAGTAAGGTGTGAGCTACAGCAAAAGGCTTTTCCACATTCGCTACATTCATAAGGTTTCTCTCCAGTATGAATTTTCTGATGGTGAATGAGAGATGACCTGTGAATGAAGGCCTTCCCACATATTCGACATTCATAGAGTTTTTCTTGAGTATGAATTCTCAGATGTTCAATAAGATGTGAAACACGACTAAAAGCCTTTCCACAGTTCATACATTCATATGGTTTCTCTCCAGTGTGAGTGCTTTGATGATTAGTAAGTGATGAGACATGGCTAAAGGCCTTCCCACATTCAATACATTTGTAAGGTTTCTCTCCACTGTGGCTTATTTGATGTCGAGTAAGGGATGAGCCATGGCTAAAAGTCTTCCCACATTCATGACATTCATAGGGTTTCTCTCCTGTATGAATTCTCCAGTGGCGATTAAGGATTGATTGTTTGCCAAAGGCTTTCCCACATTCACTACATGTATAGATTTTCTCTCTATTAAAAGTCTGGTGAAGGGTAAGAGATTTGCTTTGGCTGAAGGCTGCCACACTTTCATTAGAATTCAAAAGTTCCTTTCCATCACTGATATTCTCAATTTTTATAACTGAATTTGTTGGTAAGCTCTTCTTGAATGCATCATGTTTATGTGACTTCCCTTCAGCAGAAATTCTCTGTGGTTCAGAAAGAACAGACTTTAAATGGAAGATGCTTCTAAACGAATTGCATTTGTAAACACCTTCCCCAGTGGGACTTTCTCTAAAGGTGAGGGTCACTGGTCTGAAATGTTCTACCTGATTTTCACACTTCCCCTCCACCTTCTCTATATAATCCAAGTCCTTGTTAAAATCTGAAAATTCAGTACTTTGTTGTGTAGTTTTTTCCATTATTACCATCTGGGGTAAATCTTCATCATAAATATCCTCCTCCATTGATAATTCTTTGTTTTCCCATCCTGATTTCAAATCTGTAATATATCAAGACAGCAAAACATTGTTTTTCTGAACTTCTTGAAAAGAAACTTCTATGGTAGAAATAGGAGAATCGGATAAAAAGTAAAGTCACTGCCCCTAACCCCAAGAAAACACATGGCTCTGACAACTCTAATATATTCAGTGATTTCTGAGCAAAATTCAAATGGAGCACAGAGAATACAGACAGCTCACAGAGGCAGGAACAAAGTATAATAAGGGAAATGGGTTAATATAGGCAATCAGTTTTGGGGTGGGGGGGAAGGAAACTATCAGAAAGAAAATGTAGAAGGCATTCTGGGTCCCAAACCAAAATTTGTGCCTGTACTTATGTGAAAGACTACATTTTATCTCACACAGCCTTGGTTCTCCAACCTTTGATTAATCTCAATTTGCAGTCAGATTAGTATGCTTAATATGCAGAATTTATAGCAACAGCTACAATGACAACAAAATAATCTAAATACTCTTTATGGCTCAGAAAGATTTAAGCTTTGTGAGTTTATGTAGGATCTGTGTAAATCATAATATTTACTGACATTAGAAAATACTGTTCTTAGAAACCTTCTTACATATCCCTTACTTCTTTAACACTTATGTTCATATTTGATCTTTGAAGTTCTGCCTCAAGGGAAAAATGATTTTCCATCTAACTGACAGCTTTTTTAGCCTAAAACTGTTTGTATATTTTTCCTTAAGTGGACTTAAAAAGAATAATTTGCCTTATTTCATTTCAAATAAATAACAATTTGAATCATTATGAAGGCAAAACCCTCCATCTTTGATTAGGTGACATGAGTAATACAGAAAGATAATAATTTAGGATAGAGAAATGGTCATTTTGAAATCTAAGCTAAGAATCCCTCAATTTTATTACATTTGGAATCTCTGATGATAGTATCTCTGCATTATACTAAAATGCCTCCATACTATCTACAAGCATCTTTAAACAAAGATCTCCTTTGCCTGATTCACCATGACTTACCTGGAAACAAACCTTCTGACAGCTTTTTTCCCACCATCCAAGGTTCTTTGCCATCCTCCAATAAAGCAATCACGTATGGCTTAGGTATGGAAAGACCTGCTTACAGGAAAAACATAGAACAAACATTGTTTAAGCTGTGGTCTTCATGGAGGAGAGACTAAAATCAAAAAAGGGACCAAAGAAAGGTCTGAAGGATGTTCACCAAAATGGGAAGATAAGCTTCAGGCAGGACACAACAGAGCTATACATTTCTTCTGGAACGTGAAACAAAAACTCAGTCATTTACTAAGGAGGATCTCTAGCAATTCAGAGTGGCAGAAGAAAGATCTCCCTCACTGCAGTGGAGGGAGAGATATGCTTACCTACAGATACCAGGTTCTCATAATTCTGGACCATCACATCCTTGTATAAATCCCTCTGAGTCGGATCTAGCCATCCCCACTCTTCATGAGAGAAGTCTATGGCCACATCGCTAAATGTCACCTGAAATAGCAAACATATTTAGGCTCAACCACAGCCCAGGCCTCTTCTGTCACTGGTTAAGAGGTAAAATTACCCTGGTGTGGAAGAAAGGGAACAAGATTCAGCAGTTGTGACAACTATTAGGAATCTGATTTAAGTTAAGTAATAATTGGATAATTATGTGTCTGGCACTGTTATACACTAAGGATAAGAGACAAATATAAGCTACTTCTCTAGTGGTCCAGTGGTAATAAATCCATCCTGCAATGCAGGGGATGCAGGTTTGATTCCTGGTGGGGGAACTAAAGATCCCACATGCTGCAGGGAAACAAAGCCTGTGTACCTCAACTAGAGAGCCCACATGGCACAAACTACAGAGCCCACACACCCTGGAGCCTGTGGACCACAACTAGAGAAGAGAAAACCCGCATGCCACAACTATAGAGGAGCACGCATGCCACAGCGAAGAGCCCACATGCTGCAACAAAGATCCCGCATGCTGCAACGAAGACCCGAATCAGCCAAAAATTAAATAAATATATAAGGTAAACTATCTCTGTTTCAAGAAGCTATTCCACAAATGGAAGAAAAAGAACACTATAAAAAAAAGAGAGATACACATATAAGCTCTGCTTCAGGAGAGTAGGGATTAGAATTATAAAATTTTTAAAAATAAACATTCAACATTTGACAGAATATAGTCAAGTGCTTAGTTGTGTTTTTTTATAGCTTACGTGCCAGATAAATAATAAAACATGAATTAAGGTTAAAAAAAAAGGGAGAAGAATCCAATAGGTTCATTAAAAAAGCTATCTTTATATTAAATATAGACACATACATAACCACATACATAACCAATTTATAAACAAAAAGCAAAAACATTTATGGTACATAATTAAATCTCATATTCATAATCTATAATTAAAATAATTTGAGACCCCTGCGCAAGAAGACTGAAGGATGGTTTCATGCCATAGACAGTCCTTGAACAGAACCTTAAAGGAAGGGCAAAGAAAAAAAAAGACATATTTCAAGGAAAATATTCTAAGAAAATATATTTCTTCCCAATAGTACTCATTCATGGTATTATTTAAAATAGCAAAATTTTAGAAAAAGTTTAAATGTTCAATAATAGCTTACTGGTTAGTCAAATTAAAATATGTGCAAAAAAAAGTATGCATTTAAAATGTAATTATTACTACCTTTCATTGGTAAAACAGACATTGTTTGGCTACTGTAAATTTTTCACTCCAAGTATAGAGTCAAAATTCTATTACTTTATTTGGATATTTAATAATACATGTGTTCACCAGTGACACTTGTCTTTAGTTTCAAAGAGGGAATTTACCTTTGTCAGCTGTTGGGGAAATAATTAAAAATCAAATCTACCAAGCAGAAAATCCTTTCCACAGAGTAAAAAGAGAACAGTTTTATTACTGAATAAACATTAAACCAGACTGTAATACACTTCACAGGTAATCACTAATGAGACTGCAAAGACAGGAAGAAATTGCACCCTTTTATAAAGTCAGGCAGATACAATCCATTACACGTTTTCAAAGTAAATGATAACTTGTCCTTAAATGAGAGGAATTGACAGCATCACTTGCTACACGTAGTTCATCGTAAATTCACCTGGTAACTGGGGTAGTCACCTGTGTTAACTGCCTTTACCCCAAAGAAAGATTTTAAAAGTCATATCTTTATGAACAGCAGGCAATTATAACTTGGAGCCAGGAGTCTAGGATAAACTCCCATACAGGTAGGGAGATAGGGCTGCATCTTCCTTCATGCTTTCATTTCAAAGAGATGGCTCCGAGGCCCTTAAGAAAGACTTTAATGCTCTGTAAAACTGGCAGAGGCTTATTTAGCTTTTGAAACAAGCATCTCAAAGGGACAGAGAAAGGATATACAATCACAGATTTTTCTCAAGGAAACACTCTAAGAAAAGGGAGGAGAAGAAGGTCTCCCTTTGGCACCAGGGAAAATTCTTTTTTCCATTTGTATTTACTCTTAGCCAGGTATTAGGATTATGCTACCCTTTTCATATGAACTGAGAAAATTTCCATCTTTTCCTATTTTCCACAGTGGTCTTTGTGTTTTTTTTTAAAGATTTTTTTTTTTTTGATGTGGACCATTTTTAAAGTCTTCATTGAATTTGTTACAATAGTGCTTCTGTTTTATGTTTTGGTTTTTTGGCCACGAGGCATGTGGGATCTTAGTGCTCTGACCAGGGATTGAACCTGCACCCCCTGCATTGGAAGTTGAAGTCTTAACCACTGGACCACCAGGGAAGTGCCCCACAGCTTCCCTGGCGAATGATTAGCTTTTACAAATCCCACCTGATAAGCCAAATTAAAAAATCAACACTATATTAAATGAATAAAACGCTACATTTTATTCCACCAATGCAAAGATATTTTATATTTTAAGTTTTGCTATTAATGGATATCATTGTATTAACAGTCTAGAGAAGAAACTCCACATAATCTAATAGATACTCTTTGATATTTAAAATGCAGTTTCTCAATTTTGGCACCACTGACATCTTAGGCTGGATAATTCTTTATTGTGGGAGCTGTCTTGTGTATTTTAGGATATTTAATAGCATCCCTAGCCTCTACCCTTTAGATGCTAGTAGTAACTCCCCTTAACCACTGCCCCCTGACACTGGTTGTAACAACTGAAAAGGTCTCTATACATTATCAAATGTCCCCTATGAGTGGGGGTAAAGGGGAGAAAGTCACCCCTATTTGAGAGCCACTGCTTTACAAAATTTTTGCACTTCCTTGAAAGACTCTCTTAGGCCTCTGTACCTACGCTCAAGGTGTTCTCTCAGTCTGGTATTGAAGTTATACCACCTCCTCCTCCTTGGTACTATGGGCCACCTAAACAACTCCAGCCATGCTTCCCAGGGATGCTTCAACTCATTCTTCCCCTTCAAATGCCTGGGCAGCCTGGGATGTTAATTCACCTTTGTCCCCAGAACTCAGGATATTAAATAAATACCTTAATTTCTTATGCTTTCTTACTTTTCTACCTACCAGTCCTGTACTGCTCAATACAGTAGCCACCATATTTGGCTATACAAATTTTAATTAATTAAAATTAAATTTAAATAAAATTAAAAATTCAGTTCCTCAGTCACTCTAATTATAGTTCAAGTACTCAATAGTCATATGGGGCTGGTGGCTACCATATTGGACAGGACACAAATAGAACACTTCCCCCACTGTAGAAAGTTCTCTTAGACAGTACTGCACGAGATCATGAAATCCTGCCTGTCAGTGTACACCCAAATCTATGTAAAGAGTCTTTCTAACAGGTGCTTCATTAAATGTTTTGAAAATGAATTAATGAAGGATTCTGGCAATTAGTTCACTATAGCTTTTACTTTAAAAAAAACAAACAGTTCTTTCAATTCTAATTATCTAATATTCCCAAGAAACACACTCTGCCCAACATGCACATCTGCCACTCACACCTTCTCCTATGCAGGCTTCACTTCCACTCCATGATTCTGCCCCATCATTTTCTCATCACTCCTTAACTCAAGAGCTATTTACTAAGCATCTGTTTTATGCCAGATACCACTCTGGACACTAGATAAAACAGTCAACAAAAAAGAAAAAAAAATCCCTTCCAATGGGAGAAGACAATGAGCACATACATATACTAAACACAGTGTATCAGCTAGTGAGTGATAGGTGCTATGAAAAACAACACAGTAATGGAGGAGTGGAAGTAACAGTGGAGAGAAGGTAACTACAATTTTAAACAGGTGTTCAGGGAAGCTTTACCAAGAAAGTAACCATTGAGCAAAGATACAAAGGAAGTAAGAATGCAAGCTTGTGTATATCTAGGGAAGGAATATTCCAAGCAGATGATATAGCAAATTCCAAAGCCTGGAGGCAGTAGCCAGTGTGGCTGGAGCTCACAGGGAACAAAGAAACAGAGAAGGAAGATGCGATGGAGGAGGTAATAAGAGAGCCTAACTACAAAGCTTTTTATGTCACTACACAACTCTGACTTCTATTATGAGTTAGGGCCACCAAAGAGTTTTAAGCTGAGGAATGACAGGATTTTATATAACAAGAGGATTACTATGACAGCTGAACTGAGAAGAGGCTGAAGAGGGTCAAGGGCAGAAGCTGGGAATCCAGCAACGTGACTACTGCAATAATCTAAGTGGCTTGGACCAGGGTGGCAGTGTTAGTGGCAGTGATGGGGTAACCAATAGTAAGATTGTGTAGATATACTGTGTATATTTTAGATCCAATCAGAGTGTCTGAATGTGAGTTCTGAGAGAAAGGGAGGTTTTGGACTTCCCTGGCGGTGCAGTGGTTAAGAATCTGCCTGCCAATGCAGGGGACATGGGTTCAATCCCAGGGCCAGGAAGATCCCACATGCACGGAGCAACTAAGCCCGTGCGCCACAACTACAGGGCCTGTGCTCTAGAGCCCACGAGCCACAACTACTGAAGCCCGTGTGCCCTAGAGCCCGTGCTCCACAACAAAAGAAGCCACTGCAATGAGAAGCCTGCACACCGCAACAAAGAGTAGCCCCTGCTCACGGCAACTAAAGAAAGCCTGCGTGCAGCAACAGAAGACCCAATGCAACCAATAAAAATAAATAAATTTTTTTAAAAAAGAGAGAGAGAAAAGGAGGTTTCAAGGATGACGCCAAACATCTTTTGACTTGAACAACTGAAAGGAATGATATATACCATTAACTGAGACCACATGATACAGCTTTGACAACCACAAAGCAAATAATTCCAAACTTCAATTTTGAATCGTAATTAAAAAAAGGTTTTGCGCAAGATTCTTTAGAGGTTTCTAGCAGAAAACTGGTAGAAAAGAGGAACACTGAGAGAAGACAGTACTTTGGAGTTCTGCTGTCTCCATCCTTTGCTATAATGAAAGGAATCATAGATCCAGTCCCTGGATGGACTTTGTGAGGTGGGAACTGGTAGGAGAGGCAAAGCAAACATTCAAGAGTCCTGATAAGTAGGTGTTTCAGGAAGATTTGGGGACCTACCAACTTACCTGAAACATGACTCTGCAATTTCCAATAGTCAACACAGTCCTCTTTCCAGGCTCTCTTCTTATAGGGCAGTGCCTGAGAAGGCAGATCAAGAACAGGAAAAAAGCAGTCATGAAAAATCAAGCTTATCGTGCAGCTCGGGACACACCTGCATGGAGAATCACACTGGGAATCATTTTCTAGGGCTCCAACCTTTCCTTGAATTAACAGAGTGTTCCTAGGCAAGAGGTAACCAGCTGCCATCTGCGTGTAAATCAACTATCACATACATATGTGACAAACTCATTAACAGTAATAATAATGTTAATTAAGAGCTCTTTCGATCTTCACCACTATGCATGGTGGGCATTCACATAACTCCAGATTTCTTTTTTAAACGATGAGAAAACTGAAACTTGGCAATACTGAAGCAGTTTGTTCAAGGTTTACACACTGGATTTTAAAAAAAAAAGTAGATGGCATTTTCTTTCAGTGCGTACAGAGCACACTGACTCTTCCATTTCCTTTTCGGAATAAGAGCTGAGGTAGGCGCCGTCCTTACGCCCCTTTTACAAAGCAGGACAGAGGCCCAGAGAAGCTAGGGGCCTGCCTGGGCTCACACCGCGGGGCAGAGCCGGGGGCCAGAGAGCTTGCGGCTGCCATGCCCAGCGCTCGGGTGCCGTCGGCCCGAGGCCCGCAGCCACCCTCCCGGGACCTGCACTTGCCTGACTCCTCAGCGGAGGCCCCCCGCACCGAGGCCGGGCGCGGTCGTCCACAGCAGGCACCTCCGCGTACCTGGCGCGCCGGGTCGCCGCAGCAGACTGTGGCCACCCGCCTCGCGGGAACTGTGCGGCGCTGCGTCCTCCGCGATTCCAGGACCGAGGAGTCCTCTGCGGGGCCGCAGACTACCGCGGGGCAGGCCCAGGGCGGAACCCACGCCCGGGCTGCACTTCTCAGACTCCTGCGCGTCAGAGACAAAAGTTGCCGGTGCGTCGCATGGCCGCCTCCCGGAAAACTACACTTCCCAGGAGGCTCCGCGGCCGCGTGATCTCGGCGCACCGCGAGACCACGGCCTAGGCTTTGTGAGAAATTACACCACAGGGCGGCTCCACCCGGGAAACATGCGAAGTCCCGGGTGGACCACAGTCGTCTAGGGCAAACTCTACTTCCCGGAACCAACGGTGGCCTTCTACATGCGCTGTGAAGACAGTGGCGCCCGAGCGGCGAAACTACACTTCCCAGAAAATCCTGCGGCCGCGAAACGGCTTTCGGGTCATTCCTGTGCTCGCACAGATGTTGTCCCGCCTGGACAAGGGCAGCCTTGCTAGTGCGGGACAAGAAGTGGCCTCCACCAGCCGAAGATCTCCTCTCATCCAAAACTTTGCTGCCATGCTGTCCAGCTCGTACAGGTCTTGAGTGTTTGGCGCCCACTTGCCCAGGACTGTATTTCCCAAAATGCCCCGTGTCCGGACTGTCATAACGTGAGCTGTCCGCAGACCAACGGCACTTCCCGGAAGTTTGTAGGGTCACGTCTTCGCTAGGACACTGACAGCCGCTGTGATGTGCATTACACGTCCTCGAAGGAGTATGGATCTTCGGACTTGAGTGAGGGCTTTGAGGACAAAGACCCTCAATCCCGGGGGACAAAACACTCCTCTGACCCTCCTCTGTCCTCAGAAGCCCCTCAGTCTCTGACTTTGCCCAGCCCACCCACACGGGCCCTGGACAAAGATGTATCTAGGCCAGAGCATTCTTACTCTTGGTGTAATTTTGGGTTGTTGTCTTTACTTTCTTTTTTAATTCAATTAGATTTTACTTATTTTTAAATATTATAAATAGTATGACTATGAATTTTCTTGCATATGTCAAGTAGTTATATGCATAAGATTCACTAGGAAGTGCTTCCACCTTGGTATATCTTGTGACTTGGGTATTTAGTCCCTGTAGCAGCAGTGGTTTTTAAAAACATTGTGGCATCAGCTGGATTCCTCTCAAGGCTTAGCGTGTGTAACAAGGAAAGATTTGCCAGTGCAAAGTATGTTCCCATTTATGTCTTTATTAAACAATGACATTTTTTTCAAAGTTGTACCAATTTGTACTCCTACCATAGTTAATAGTTATTTTGGTTGGCAGCTATTAGTGCCAGCCCTTGATTTTTGTGAAACTTTCAAATTTTACAAATCTGGTAGGTATCAAATTATAACTCATTGTGGCCTAAATTTGCATTTCTTTTATCATTAATAAGATTGAGAATCTTTTCATGTGTCTATTGGCTTTAGTATTTACTTCTCTGAGAATTGCACGGGTCTCTTGGTCAATATTCTTTTAGAACAATGACCTTTTTAATATTAAAATATAAGTTACACAGAAAAATGCAAGATTTTAAAGGAGGAATGCAGAGACTAGGATATTAAAATTTTTCCCCTGAGAACCCCGAGCATTGAACTGGATTCAGTAACCAAATAGGTTTTCTGAAGTTTCTGTATAATGTTTCTGGGTGTGAAATCCTTTGATTTTTCTCCTGCTTGGCATTGTTGAGCAGTTTGAATCTGTGAAGTGGCATCTTCCTCTGCACAGCAAAATTTTCTTCTCCATGTATTGCGTCTTCTCCATTCTTTCTCTGTCCTCTTCTTGTGAACTCCGATTAGCTGTTAGGTAGATCTTTTCATTCTATTCTCCTCCATCTTTCAGTCTCTGTATTGCAATCTGGATGATTTATTCTTATTTATTTAACATTCATAATTCCCTTTCTGGGGATTTTTTTTTTAATTTTCAATTTTTCAAAGATTTTTGCAGTGTGGTGGGCACAGTTGATTCATCATATGCATTTGATAATACCAATAATTGAAGATCTTATGAATCTTTGTAAATTTATTTTTTAATTTCTTTATTCAGTTTGCTTTGTTTCCTTTTTTGGTTGGTTATCTTTGTGTGCCACTCAGTCCTTGAAAAGAGATGTTATTGGGCTCCCCAATATCCTTGGATGCAAATGCCTGTCTTTTCTAGAGATTATATAGTTTTATTTTCAGACAAGATCTGGGATTACTTCCACCCTGGAACCACTTTAAATCTAAGACAAAAAGCCCCTGCTCAGACCTTCTAGAAAATCTTATATAGGAATTCCTCATTGATGCTGCTTTTCCTCATGAGCTTCTTGGGAGAATTATGAAAACTTCTCATTATGGGTCCTTAGATATCTGGGACATAAATTATGTTTATGAGGAAGGGGGGTTAATATTAAAGGACTAGATGTGACTGGGGCAAAGGTGAGAAGCTATTTCAATAGCTTCTGTTTCAATAGCTATTTATTACCAGTGCTTAAGGAAAATTACTTCAAAGCTGAACCCCTAACATATGAGTGCTCCATGATTTGCATTTTTAACAGAAAGGAGGGAGGCACTCTGATGAATAGAGACTAAGGAAGAGAAATCCAGGGGCAGATGGAGTGGGGACTCAGGCATAAGTAAACCAGTTTTAAACAAATATGCCAGTCACTTGAGAAAGAAAATAAGGCCAAGAGAGATCAATAAGGAGGCAGGAAAATACGTTACATGCCATACTGAACCTGCTCTCCTCCACTAGCCCTGAGCTGCCTTCTTTCCCTTTTCTATTAGGCAATATTTACAATAAATGATTTTGCTATTGGAATTTATCTGTTCAAGGGCACATTTTAGAATATGAATTGGAAGAAGAAAAGCCAGTTCATGTTGATGCTGAAACTGTTCCAAGACTCAGAGTGATGAGGAAGTTTGGAACTCTCAGCTTCCAAAGACATCAAAAAATCACATGTATTTGCCATAGGGAGAAACTCCTGCTGAGACCTCTGGTAGAAATCTTTGTCCTTGTTCCTGGCTCATTCTCCATCTATCACTTTGTAAGAAGCCTACACATCCCACTATGGACCAAAGTTTTAAATCTAAGAGCCTGGTCCTAGTTCTCTTGTCACTGGTTTGAAGACCTGTCCATTCCCAATCTGGCCCAAGCCTGACCCTGGAATGCCCAATGTAGAACCTATGCAGAGCCTCCAACAAGACATATGTGTTCTCTCCTTCCATCCTTGAGGACCTCTGACATCCCACATCTCTGATTATTTATATGACTAGTATCAGGTAACACCAGACTGAAGGGTGAACTCAGTAGAAGTGTCAGGTGTGCATATGTTTGACCAATAGTATACAGCCTTTGCTTGATAGGTTGGCTGGATTCCCTAAGGAAAACTAAGGACAGGTATCAAGGGCACTGTCTGTGGCTATGATGGGGACGAGTGTGCCCATCTCACTTCTTTTCCTCCCTCTTAGAGCATGGAGGAATTGGAGTACGTCTTGTTTTACCTCCATAAGAAGGGATTTCATTTAGACTTTAAGCCTGAGAGTACCCTTGGGGGCTTACTAGGTAGAGAGCTCAAGTTTTTCCTACTTGTTGATTTTGCATGATTTCTCAAAAAAAACAAATGGCTTTTGGGAGGTGAACCCCAATATGTACCTTAGTCTGGGAAAGTACATGGATGGAAGGAAAGTGTCACTGTTCTTTTTACAAAACTTCAATAAACACTATTACAACATTTAGAAAAAAAAATTTAAATCATTCTATTTACCCATAGAAAATGACTTATCATGCTAATCTGTTGCAAGAAAGGTATCATTTATTTTAAAATATAGATTTATATTATGTGTACTCTCATATTCTTTTTGACTCAGTCCATTGTGAATCTTACAATATTAGCAACATACAACCTATGTTATCATTCAAATGTCCACGGTTCTGTATCAGGAATCACAACAGCAATAGAGTCCAGTGCCCTCCCCTTGATGAGCATTTGCTTTGTGCTCAAGTTTTTACTCAAATTTGTGAAGAATATCCTTGTACATACATCGTTGCATATGTACTTGTTTTAAGTGGTAAATCCCTAGATTCTCTATTACTGGTCAAAGAATTTACCTGTCTCTGGGCTTCTTTAATACATACCAGCAGAGTGCCCCTGTGAAGGCTATTCTATTTCATGTTTCGTCTTTAGGAGGAAGTCTGGAGCTTTTTAGAATCTAGTTCCAAGATTTCAGGTAACTGGTGAAGGGATCTACCTGTTTCTGGAACTCCTTTTCGGTGTATTCTCTTCCACCCAAAGTGTAGGAGGGAGACAGCAGGTGGGGCTCTGGGCTACCTGTACCGAGTGCAGATTGAGGGCCACAGACACAAATAAGGCTCTTTCCTGTGAGCTGCCAGTGGGTCCGTGTCATTCACGAAATGCTTCTAAAGGCAATACTAAAGGCATGAAAGATTCCTGTGTTGCATCTTTTGAGGCTGTAGTGATCTGTACCAACTGGGGGTACCGAGGCATCTTTTGGCTCAGCACATTCCCTAAGTGGGGAAAAGGACCCCAGGACATTGTCGGAAAGAAGTTGAGCATAACATTCTCCACCAGTGCCCCTGAGAAGCTGCCCTGGCCCAAGTTTTAGAGTATCCCCGGTCTGGTTCCACTTTCAGAGGATTCTGCCAACTTAAATTCAGTCCTGTTTCCAGAGCCCTCTCTGCCACAGCACCTTCATCAGTGTTCAGTGAAGGAGGAGTCCCAATAACGTTCTTTTGTCTATCTTATGTCCTCCGTGACAGACATAAAGTTGATACTCAGTAAATGTTACATGTACCCTGCTCTGGTGGTTAATTTTATGTGTCAACTTAGTTAGGCTATGGTGCCCAGACTCTCAGTCAAATATTAGTCTAGATGTTGCTGTGAAGGTGTTTTTTAGATGAGATATCAACATATATCATTAAATCCGTAGACTCTGAGTAAAACAGATTACCCTCCATAATGTGAGTGGGCCTCATCCAACCAGTCAAAGATCTAAAGAGAAAGACTGAGATACCCTGAGGAAGAAGGAATTCTGCCTTCAGTCTCAAACTGCAACATTAACTCTCCCCTGGGTCTCCAGACTGCTGGCAAGAGCTCAGACTTGCCATCCCTCACAACTGTTTGAGCCAATCCATTAAAATAAATATCTCTATCTCTGTCTATCTATCTGTGTATCTACCTATCTAATCTAAACACACAGGCATGCGTACATAGACAAACACACACACCCCTTATTGGTTCGGTTTTTTTCTGGAGAATCCTGACAAACACACCTACCGTCTCACTGAGCTTGTTCTGTGGACTGTCATGCTCTACTGACAATTCACGCTTTACTACTCTGGGTCATCGCTATTAGAAAATTCTTTCTTAACACTAACCTTTATTGACCCTTAAACAGTAAGATCCATAGGCATACATGTGCTGCCTGCAATTATCCCCTCTCTCTCTCTTTAATCAACATTTTTTTTTCTGTCTTTACTAGGTCTTGCCCATCATCTTTCAGATATGCTTAAATATCGGGAATAGTTCACCTTTTAAAAACCCTCTCTTTTCCCAAACCCGCCTCCACCAAATGCACCACTTCTATTCTCAGTAGAAAAGCTTCGTGGAAATTTTTTCTATATTAATTTTCTTTGATTTTCACTTCACAGTCTCTCCAGAACTATGTCATATCAGAGAGCATTCCTATTATTTTCCTGAGACTGCTTTTCTCTAGGTCATAGTGATCTCCATGTTGCTAAATCCGAGAGTCCCTCTTCTGTCACTGTTTCCTGACCTCTTAGCATTTGACACAATTGACAGCTTCCTCATTCTTCAATCTCTTCTCTTGATTCTATGACACTACATTTTTCTTCATTTTTATTTTAATGGCTGTTGCTTCTCAGTTTCCTCTGCTTGTTCTTCATCTCTCTTTTGATCTCTAAACGTTAAAGGGACCCAAGACCATATTTGGCCTCCATTTCCACATTTCCTACATATGTTTCCTTTTGCATTTCCATGTTTTGTTTTGGTTTTTTTGTTTGTTTGTTTGTTTGTTTTTGGCTGCATTGGGTCTTTGTTGCGGTGTGTGGGCTTCTCAGTGGGGTGGATTCTCTTGTTGTGGAGCACGGGCTCTAGGCATGGAGGTTCAGCAGTTGCAGCACACGGGCTCAATAGTTGTGGCACGAGGGCCCTAGAGCACACAGACTTCAGTAGTTGTGGTGCATGGGCTCAGTAGTTGTGGTGCATGGGCTCAGTAGCTGTGGTGCAAGGGCTTAGTTGCTCCACAGCATATGGGATCTTTCCAGACCAAGGATCAAACCCATGTCCCCTGCATTGGCAGGTGGACTCTTAACCACTGTGCCACCAGGGAAGACAAATCCAAACTCTTATGTTGGCTTATACAGGCCTACCTGACTTGGCTCTGCCTCCCTGCATTCTTCTCCTTGCTCACAAAGACACACATGTTAATTCAATGACCTGCCTTCTCTACCTCTCATAAGCCACATTTATGCACATTTAAGCCTTTAAACAAGCCTTTTTGCCTGGAGGCTCCTCCTCATGACCTCACTGCTGTTCTATCTTGTCTTCTAGATCCTTGCTCTGTTGTCACCTTCTCAAATGGGTCGTTCCTCACCACTCTCTCTGCAGGTATCATCTAGTCCCTCTGTATAGCATCCTATTTTAATTATTCACTCAATACTCATCAGTTTTTGTTACTCCTGGTAATTCACTATAGTTTATTATTTGTCAGCAAGCACTTGATTGAAACTTACAGAAAGAAAGAACGGGTCTCTTTTCACCACTGTATCTCCAACATGAAGATCACTGCTGGGGTATTAAAGGTATTTTATAAGTAAGAAAGGAAGGAAGGGAGGGAGAGAGGGAAGAAGGAGAAGAAGAAAGAAAGAAAGAAAGAAAAAGAAAAAGAAAGAAAGAAAGAAAGAAAGAAAGAAAGAAAGAAAGAAAGAAAGAAAGAAAGAAAGAAGAAAGAAAGAAAGAAAGAAAGAAAGAAAGAAAGAGAAAGAAAGAAAGAAAGAAAGAAAGAAAGAAAGAAAGAAAGAAAGAAAGAAAGAAAGAAAGAAAGAAAAAGAAAGGAAGAAAGAAAGAAAGAAAGAAAGAAGAAAGAAAGAAAGAAAGAAAGAAAGAAAGAAAGAAAGAAAGAAAGAAAGAAAGAAAGAAAGAAAGAAAGAAAGAAAGAAGAGAAAGAAAGAAGAGAAAGAAGGAAGAGAGAGGGAGAGGGAGGAAGGGAAGAAGGAAGGAAGGGAGGAAGGAATCTTATATGTTTTATCATTTTCCAATCTACCCAACCTTTCCATCCTCCCTACCCTAACCTACTTTAAGATTTTATAGATTTGTCTGTTCTGAGAATTTCATATAAATGCAATCATTTATTTTCCCTTTGTCCCCATACAGTTGATCCTTTTTACTAATTTTGCCCTCCCTCCCCCTTGTGCCTTCTCCTCTGGTAACCACTACTCTGTTCTCTATGTATTTGTCTTTGTTTGATTTGATTTGTTCATTTATTATGTTTTTGTTTATTAGGGTTTTTTATTCCACATATGAGTGAAGTCTTACAGTATTTGTCTTTGTCTGTCTGACATTTCATTTAGCATAATACCCTCAAGTTCCATCCATGTTGTCCCAAATGGAAAGATCTCATCTTTTTATGGCTGAGTAGTATTAGTGTTCCATTGTGTGTGTTTATCTCACATCTTCTTTACCCATTCATCCTTTGATGGCACTTAGGTTGTTTCCATGTCTTGGTTATTGTAAAGAATGCTTCAGTGAACATAGAGGTTCACGTATCTTCTTTGATTAGAGTTCTCATATTCTTTAGATAAATACCCATAAGTGACATAGATGGATCATATGCGAGTATTCTTAATTTTTTCTGAGGGATCTCCATACTGTTTTCTACAGTGGCTGCACCAATTTACATTCCTACAAACAGTGCTGAAGGGTTCCCTTTTCTCCACATCCTCGCAAATACATGTCATTTCTTGTCTTTTTGGTAATACCATCCTGACAGATGTGAGGTGATACCTCACTGTGGTTTTGATTTGCATTTCCCTGGTGATTAGTGATCCTGAGCATCTTGTCATGTGCCTGTTGGCCATCTGTATGTCTTCTTTGGAAAAAATGTCTAATCAACTCCTCTGCCCATTTTTTGAGTTGTTTGTTTTTTTGTCATTGTTTTTGAGTTATATGAGTTATTTATGTATTTTGGATATTAAACCCTTATTGGATGTATCATTTGCAAGTATCTTCTCCCATTTTGTAGGTTGTCTTTGAGTTTTATTGATGATTTCTTTGCTGTGAAGAAGCTTTTTAGTTTGATGTAGTCTCAATTGTTTATTTTTTTGCTTTTATTTCCCTTGCCTGAAGAAACATATACAAAATAATATTGCTAAGACCAATGTAAAAAAGCATACTGCCTATGTTTTTTTAAAATATAAATGTATTATTTATTTATTTATTGGCTGCGTTGGGTCTTTGTTGCTGCGTGTGGGCTTTCTCTAGTTGTGGCGACCAGGGGCTACTCTTTGTTATGGTGCGCGGGCTTCTCAGTGCTGTGGCTTCTCTTGTTGCAGAGCACGGGCTCTAGGTGCACAGGCTTCAGTAGTTGTGGCGTGTGGGCTCAGTAGTTGTGGCACACGGGCTTAGTTGCTCCACGGCATGTGGGATCTTCCCGGCCCAGGGATCGAAACTGTGTCCCCTGAGTTGGCAGGTAGATTCTTAACCACTGTGCCACCAGGGAAGTCCCTCAAAGCCACTTTTTTAAAAATCCATTATTTCTTCATGATGCAATAAACTGTCATTATTATATCTTAAACTATCTTTGACTTTATCCACGTGTTTTCTCTTCGGTCACAATGACCACCTAAATATTTCCCCACTAAAGACAGAATATTTATTAGCTGGAGACTTACACCTGGTGAGAACGATCCTCCTTATAGTTCCTCTTTTTCAAAATTTCCTTGGTTGACTTCAAGAATTTACTTTGGGGGGTAAACTTTAAGTCAATCTTCATTAGAACAAAGATTAATTTAGATGGATTTGGGAATAGTTGACATTTCTACAATGTCAATTCATCTCATACAAGAATATGATGTAGCCCTTTGTTCAAATTTTAGTTTGTGTTGTTCAACAAAATTTTAGACCTTTTTAGGATGACCTGAACACTTAATACTAAGTCTAGCAGAGTGTCCAGCACTTGGCAGATGTAAAATCAAAGTGTAGAATGAACAAATGTGTGAATTTAAATGCTTGAGTTCAGCCAGCAGGTCAAAGAAGGGTCAGGGCTCAAGGCCCTGGCCACTTAGCCCCAAATCACAAGTTCAGCTCCTGGAATGACATTATGCCTGCCCAACCAGAAGGAAGAGAGATTTTACCAGTTATGCCACTCTTTTCGTGGGCCATGCTTACTGTAGTCTGACATTGCCCTAGACCCTAGGAAGCAGAGGTAAAACCTCGTCCCTTCCCTGTAGCTTCACAAGTCTCCTACTGGTACTGCAGTTACCCATTTAATGCTTTTAGAAATAGGCTCGGAGGGTTTGGGACGTGTGTCCTGCAATTAAGACTTCAGAGCCTTTCAGATGCAGAAAAAGCTTTTGACAAAATTCAACATCCATTTATGATAAAAGCTCTCCAGAAAATGGGCATAGAAGGAAATTACCTCAACATAATAAAAGCCATATATGAGAAACCAAAAGCCAACATCGTTCTAAATGGGGAAAAACTGCAAGAATTCCCTCTAAGAACAGGAACAAGACAAGGGTGTCCACTCTCACCATTATTATTCAACATAGTTTTGGAAGTTTTAGCCACAGCAATCCAAGAAGAAAAAGAAATAAAAGGAATCCAAATTGGAAAAGAAGAAGCAAAAGTGTCACTCTTTGCAGATGACATGATATTATACATAGAAAACCCTAAAGACTCTACCAGAAAACTACTAGCACTAATTGATGAGTTTAGTAAAGTAGCAGGATACAAAATTAATGCACAGAAATCTCTTGCATTTCTATACACTAACAATGGAAGAGCAGAAAGAGAAATTAAGGAAACTCTCCCATTCACCATTGCAACAAAAAGAATAAAATACCTAGGAATAAACCTGCCTAAGGAGGCAAAAGATCTGTATGCAGAAAATTTTAAGACACTGATGAAAGAAATCAAAGACGACACAAACAGATGGAGGGACATACCATGTTCTTGGATTGGAAGAATCAACATAGTGAAAATGACTGTACTGCCCAAAGCAATTTACAGATTCAATGCAATCCCAAACAAATTACCAATGGCATTTTTCACAGAACTAGAGCAAGAAATCTTACGATTTGTATGGAAATGCAAAAGACCCCAAATAGCCAAAGCAATCTTGAGAAGGAAAAATGGAGTTGGTGGATTCAGGCTTCCTGACTTCAGGCTATACTACAAGGCCATAGTGATCAAGACAGTATGGTACTGGCACAAAAATAGAAAGGAAGATCAATGGAATAGAATAGAGAACTCAGAGGTAAGCCCAAACACATATGGGTACCTTATCTTTGACAAAGGAGGCACGAATATACAATGGAAAAAAGACAGCTTCTTCAGTAAGTGGTGCTGGGAAAATTGGACAGCTACATGTAAAAGAATGAAATTAGAACACTTCCTAACACCATACACAAAAATAAACTCAAAATGGATTAAAGACCTAAATGTAAGGCCAGACACTATAAAACTCCTAGAGGAAAACATAGGCAGAACACTCTATGACAGCCATCAAAGCAGGATCCTTTTGGACCCACCTCCTAGAATCATGGAAATAAAATCAAGAATAAATAAATGGGACCTCATGAAACTTAAAAGCTTTTGCACAGCGAAAGAAACCATAAACAAGACAAGAAGGCAACCTTCAGAATGGGAAAAAATAATTGCCAACAAAGCAACAGACAAAGGATTAACCTCCAAAATATACAAGCAGCTCATGCAGCTCAATACCAAAAAAGCAAATAAGCCAATCCACAAATGGGCAGAAGACCTAAATAGACATTTCTCCAAAGAAGACATACAGATGGCTAACAAACACATGAAAAGATGCTCAACATCACTAATCATCAGAGAAATGCAAGTCAAAGCCACAATGAGGTATCACCTCACACTGATCAGAATGGCCATCATCACAAAATCTGGAAACCACAAATGTTGGAGAGGGTGTGGAGAAAAGGGAACTCTCCTGCACTGTTGGTGGGACTGTAAGTTGGTACAGCCACTATGGAAAACAGTTTGGAGGTTCCTTAAAAAACTACAAATAGAACTACCATATGATCCAGTAATCCCACTACTGGGCATATACCCAAAGAAAACCATAATCCCAAAAGAAACATGTACCATAATGTTTATTGCAGCACTATTTACAATAGCCAGGACATGGAAGCAACCTAAATGCCCATCAACAAATGAATGGATAAAGAAGATGTGGCATATATATACAATGGAATATTACTCAGCTATAAAAAGGAATGAGATGGAGCTATATGTAATGAGGTGGATAGACCTACAGTCTGTCATACAGAGTGAAGTAAGTCAGAAAGAGAAAGACAAATATTGTATGCTAACTCACATATATGGAATCTAAAAATGGTGCTGATGAACTCAGTGACAAGACAAGAACAAGGACGCAGGTGCAGAGAATGGACTAGAGAATTCGAGGTTTGGGGGGGGACCCGGGGGGTGAAGGGGAAGCTGAGACGAAGTGAGAGAGTAGCACAGACATATATATACTACCAACTGTAAAATAGATAGCCAGTGGGAAGTTGTTGTATAGCAAAGGGAGTCCAACTCGAGGAGGGAAGATGCCTTGGAGGACTGGGACGGGGAGGGTGGGGGGGACTCGAGAGAGGGTGGGGGGGGAGTTGAGGGAGGGAGGGAATATGGGGATATGTATATAAAAACAGATAATTGAACTTGGTGTACCCCCCCCAAAAAAAAAAGAATAAGTCATCAGGACATAATGCACAGTGTAGGGGATACAGCCAACACTATTGTAATAACTTTGTAGGGTGACAGCTGGTTACTAGACTTATAACACTGAACATTTCATAATGTATATAAATGTCAAAGCACTATGCTGTACACCCGAAACTAAAACTGATAAAATCTTGTATGTAAACTATATTTCAATTTAAAAAAAGAATAAAATAAATAAATAAATAAATAAAAATTAAAATTAAAAAAAAAAAAAAAAAAAGACGTCAGAGCCTGAGCTTTTTCCATGACATCACTGCCTCTAGGTTAGCTTCTTCCATCCACTCCCTTCCTCCTGGTCCAAGACTTCATGGGGGTCCTGGTCCCAGTGGCAGAACGCAAGGACAGCAGTGGTACTAAGTGTCCCTGAAGAAAGGTCAGACTCCTCAGAAAACATCCACCAAAGAAGTGGAAAATAGTCAATGCCACTGGGAAGTAGAGGGGTCTTGCGATGAACCCACTCAAGTCACCTCCTGAGTCACCCTCCAATAACCGGAGGGACATTTAAAGGACTAGAAGCTCTGCAACTGTGATAAAGGCCAGAGTGGAAGATATGCTATCTGTGGCCACGGACAACACTTTTATCCTTCCAGGCTGGTGAAGTCGGGGGTTAAATACATGTTATTTTTCTTAATCTTCACACATAATCCCCATTTCGCAGATGAGAGAATGGCCCGAGAAAGATACAACAAACTTGTCCATGGTGCCACAGCTTGCCAGGGATAGGGCCTAGGTTTACCCCGGTTCTGACCCCAGTCCCCATTCTCTCAGTGACCACATGTGTCACCTCTCCTCACCATCTCCCAAGATCTCCTGCTGGGCCTCACATCCTCCCCACACAGCACACAGACACTGGGCACACTGAGCAAAGTTGCAGATATTTTATTAGAGTCAGGTGGGGACAGATGTCTGGATTCCAGCTTCAGTTGAGAAGGAGAACAGGGAAGGAAGCCCGAGTGCAGACCAGGCATCACTTGCAAAGATTATATCCCCAAAGTGGGCAGTCTGCAAATGCCTCCTAGCCCGTCATCCATCTATCACCGTGGGAAGTGCATAGCTGCAAGAGGATGGCAAACTGAGAGGGAATAAGATGAGGAGGGACAGGACCTGAGCCCACAGCAGGGCTATCCTGTCTCCCCAGGATCCCCTCACACCTCACCCTCAGTGATTCGGCCCCATCCCCAGCAAGAACCTCTGGCCCACAGAACCACCCGTGGAGAGGGGGCAGCCCAGGAGGAGGAGGACTCCCTAACCGCCCGTGCACGGGTGTCAGGAGTGAGACAGAGCAACCAGCCATGCCAGGGAGGGGAGGAGATGACAAGGTTCTGCGGGGCATAGCAGGGGCTGGTCCTGAAGGAGGAGCAAGGTGGCCGAGGCTGCGTTTGTGTCACATCTCCTGCATCTGAGCCCCTTCTGTCAGGTGTACTGGGTGTACAGAATGTGCATGCAGGTGTTATAAACAATCCCATGTGCCCTGTGTGCTTATATGAGTGCAAGAAGCTCTGCCTCATGGACAGTGTTCCTCAGGAGATACGTGATTAGCCCAGGTGAGCAGCTGCGTGTAGCCAGAAGCTGCCTCAGGAGCCTCAGGCCCCAAAACACCTGAGTGGAATTCTGGCTTGTAGACACTCCGACAGTGTCAGTGAAAGTGGGGCTCTGAGCAAGAGGAATAGCTGTCATTGTGGGCACAAGAGGAAGTGAAGTGGCCAGAAGCCAGAAACCGTGCAAAGCCAGGGAGTCCCTTCCTGGGAAGAAGGTCTAAAGGCAGGGGCTCATTTGCCGTATTCCTAAAGCGGCTCCGATAGGACTCCTCAACGTGCGTGAGCTGAGTTCTTCCTTTCCTGCCAAAGAGTAAAATTCTACTCCTCCAACGCTAGCTCCCCTCATCGAGGAAAAGGTCACATGAGTCAACACTCTCGGCGTGTTGTATTGATATGAGTCCCCTGTTGTGCGGGAGCTAACTGGCATGGTATGGACATATTCGGTAGCAGAAGAGGCGGGGTGTGCAGGTGGACTGTGGTTGCGTATTAGATGTGCTGCCGGGTGGAGCAAAGGTTTATGTGCGTTATTGTTTATACCTCTTGTCTCTCACATATTGCATGACTGCATGGTCTATTACAATGTGCTGCATGTGTGTCGTCGGTTGGGGAGAGTAATTACCATGACTTGCAGAGGCTTGGGCTTGTCCACCAATGTCAACTGATTGTAGCAATCCTGGATTTTTCGTGTGGCTGCTTTTTCCGGTTGAGTAGCACCGACAAAATCAAGGGATAGGTCCAACAGTGTCCTGCTTCCAAGGGCAATACTGCTAACCACTCCATAAAATGCAGGGCAAGCTTCCGCTGAAGGCACAGACAGAAAACACTTCATCAAAGGAATCACCAGGGTAGGAGGTTCCTGTTTCCCACCACTTGATAGTAACTCACATATCCAATGCTTCCAGGCTCACCTCCCACAGAGATCCACCCTCTCCCAGGACTCCTTAAATCCCACACGGAAACCATTCTCTATGAGGCACACCTAGCAGAAGGGAGCAGCAAGAGGGGCTAGGACTGGAGACCCCGCTGCCCTTGACCACTGCCCTGAGGCATACAAGCCTACCTGCTTCCTCCCTTCCAACAAGCACCACTACACCCAAGTAACTATCCCCCACACTGTGCACAGCTAATGACCCTTCCAGCTCCAAACCTCTCCCTCCATTCAAAGACTGAAAGTCTCAGGGGGATTCTGCAGGGCTCCTGGGCACTGATCTGCCAGCTGCCCTCTAAATCTGTCCCTAGAAGCTGCTTGGAGATGACTATGGAAAGATGAGTAAGATGGCATGGGGCAAAGATCAGGAAGGCCATCTATTCTCTCCTTCCTACCCTCACCCATCTCAAAGGTCAGCTCTCTGGTCACCAGCAAGGCCAGCACAAGCAGTGCTCCCTTCATCGTGTCAGCGGCTGGGATGCTTTGCTCGGGGCAGGGTTTCTGCCGCTTTATAAACCACTAGCTCCCTGAGCCCAGCCCACACCCCTCCGAGGAGCTGCACAGGCCCGTGGCCAGGCACCTGGCACAGGCGGCTCCCTCAGCCCTTGGGGTGTTTAGTGTGGGAAGCCCTTCCTACTCTGAGAGCAGAGCTCCTGGAGGAGATGTGGTGGCATCTCTGCCAAAGAACAACTGAAGCTGACATTTCTAAGAGACTCCACCCTGAGCCAAATGCTCTGTTGTCCCAGCCCCAACCATCACCTGTTTTCCTGGTCCTCGTTCCCCCAGCCTATGCTGGCTCCAAGGGCAGCACTCTCCCAAACTGTGGAGAGGAAAGCACAGGAGGGTCAAAGACAGGTCTACACCACTACAGGGAAACAAAAAGTCATCCAGAATCCTTACTTTTTCCCCAAGTTTAAGTCCTGGAGATAAGAATGAGGAGCTGGACCTTAATGAGGCCCCCTGAATATCTTAACTGCTGCAGTCTCTGGGTCGGGCCCGAGGACTGGTGGACACCAGCCTTGGGCTCTGCATCACTCCCTACCAGGGTACTCACAGGGCTTGTGGTCATGTGGGTTTTCTCAGGGGCCGGTAATTCTGGATCGTGCCACCAGCTTTTCTCAGACCCCTAGGGGAGCAAGTTCCTGAGCACATTCTTGATTGTCTGTGGCTCCAGCCTTGACCCCTCTCCTGGCTATCTCACCCTCCTCTATCAGTGCACCTGGTCCCAAGAGGTGCTTGGACTGTGTAGCCTACCCAGAAGCATCAGTGGACAGCTGTGGAGCTGACTGTGGGTCTTGCCTCCTGCATCGGAGACTCGGAGGTCCACAGCCCTACAGGCCACTGTGGATGGGAGTTCTAAGGCCCAGAGTGCTGGCTCCACCAGAGGTGGCCTCCCTGTGCTGAAAACTCTCTCAAGAGTCAAGCTCAACCTTCTACTCTAGGAAAGCAGTTTGTTGGCGCAAACAAGATGAGACGGTCCTTGAAAACTCTAGCAGAAGAAAGCCTTGAGAAAGCTTCCAATGGCCAAATTGGAAACAATTTGACCAACAAAATAAATAACAGAATATTAGATGATAACCCAAAGTATAAAGTAATATGTGTGAGTCCACACTGATATAAATAAATGATTAAATGAAAAAATAAAAAAACAAATGGGGGAGAAGAGACAAACATTCCCTACAGGAGCATCCCGAGTAATATACATAGATTATCCCCTCCAGGAGGGGAAACTTGCTGCCCTGCCCTCCCTGAGAGTGGGTGAGACTTAGTAACTCATTTCTAAAGAAAATGGTAGGGGAAGGGGAAAACAGTGTAGAAAGCTGGCAAACACAACGTTAATCAAGTAATCAAGGCTGATATACCCAGTGGTAAGACGTACTGCTCTTATGTGTACCCTGATGTAAGGTGATGGGAAGGACACTTCACCTCTGTGGTGTCTTCCTCAAAACCCAAGGTCTGAACCCCAGTCTACATTACGAGAACAACAGCAGAGAAACTCAGCTTGGAAGGTCATTCTACAATAGCTGGGCAGCCCTCCTCAAGACTGCCAAGGCCATGACAGACCAGGAAAGAAAGAGTAACTCCACAGAGCAGAGGGGGCTGGGGAGACATGACAGTGAGTGCAGTGTGTGTAGCTTGTGGATTGGATCCTGGAACCCAAAGAGGACGTTAATGGGCAACTGGTGGAATCCAAATAAAGCGCGGGGTTTAGTTATTAGTAATGTTCCAATGTTATTTCTCAGTTTTTACAAAATTTGCCACTTTCTATGAATCTAAAATTATCCCCAATTTTTAAAAATTTATTAAAAAAAAAAAACTTGCATTAGGAAAGGGCTACATCTGCTGCAACTCCTCCTGTGACCTTGTCCAGCTCTTCACCCTGGCCTCACCACATGTCCCTGCCATCCGGGGACGTCTCAGGTGGTCTTGTGGCATCCTCGGAAGGGCACGGGGCTGGCTCTATAGCAGCGACCTGTGTTACTTCAGCACTCCAAGCCTCATCTCACCTCCTCATCTCACAGAGCTGGGGAGGGGATGGAGGGAAGTGTCTTCTGAAGGACTGGAGGACTGTGACCCAGGCCCAGGTGTCCCACCACACTGAAGTCCTGTCCCTCATAGACAAAGAGCAAGCATGTGCAGCCTGGGTCATAGGGTGTTCTGTTCCTGCCCAGGAACTTCTGAGGCACATCTGCAGCCACCTGAGCCCCTCGTGGGGTGACCTGAAGAGGGATGGCCCCCAGGCATCAGTAGCCACGCAAGGAAGGGCTCCACCGAGACCAGCTGACAGCTGGAGCTCAATACTTGGTGCCTCTTCGCCAAGAGCAGTTACCGGATGTGAATCCTATTTGGCACAGGGTTCCAATTGTGGTCACACAACCTGGGTCCCAACTTCAACCTGGGGAAATCTTACTCTGCCACAGGTGACTCAGAGAGAAGGCCAGCCAGGTGCCTGTGGCAAAAACTGACTTATCAAAATATTTTAAACCTTTACCTCATTTAATTAATCAAAGGCAATATTCACAAGCACACCTATAGCAAATAGAAGTACAAATACTCTTGTTTATCAACTCCAGAGAAATGGGACATTCCTTCCATTATTCTAACGAATGTTGTGAAACACCTACTGAGTCCTGGGCCCTGTGCTAGTCCTGGGGACGCGGCAGCACACACAGCAAAGCTCTCGCGCTCCTGCAGCTCTTTATGAATCTAAGAGGGAGTGAAAGACAATCAACCAATGGCAAGAAGTGCTGTGGAGGAAGATGAAGCAGGGGGAAAAGAGACAGTGCCATGGGGGGAAGGAGGGGGACAGCGCCCTTTGATATAAGGGGTCAAGAGTATGGGGAAATCTCCTGATGTGTGATATTTGAACAGACCTGAGAAATGAGGCAATGAAGCATGCAGCCACTTGGAGGAAGGGCATTCCAGGCAGGGAGGGCAGCACGTGCAAAGGCCCTGCTACAGAAGCATACTAGATCTGCTCAAGAAGCAGAAAGGAGGTCATTGAGGGAGGAGAGAAAGGCAGGGATACATTCGCAGAGGCAGCAGGGATATGGGACTGGTTGTGCAAATGGCCCAGGGATTGTGGGCCTAGAAGGGGCTTAGCTTTTCCTCAGGTCGGAGCTCTGGAGAGGCAATGGTGGGAAGAGTAGAGACATTTAAGAGAAGAAGCAGGTTGGCAAAAATATTCCTGTGTAGATTGAGGTGCTGTTGTAAGCCTTAGAACTGGCCTTAGAACTTAGTCATACTTTAAGTTCTAAGCCTCTACACAAGACAAAATAAGACTTTAGTCATTAAACAAAGTCTAGTCCTCAAGTTACTCCTCAGGGGCTATAGATAATATTCAGAACCATATCGTTTGAGCTGTTCTGCAGATACTAAAGCCCCCACCAGGTGGAGGAAGATGACTGCATGATGACCAGACGGCAGCCATGACATACACTGACCCATTTCACGCAATTCTGAGAACTGGCCTCAAGGAAATGGGAACAAACTAATCCTGGAACTGAAGATTAGCTATACTTAAAACAATCAAGATGATGGAGATCAGACCACCGCAGTACCAATTTCAAGATAACTGTCAGTCCTGACTGTGCTACTCTGCCCCCTCCCTCGCCTATATACCCCTCAAACTCCCCTTTGAAAGCTCTTGCCCCTTGATCAGCAGTTAGGAGTTGGCCTTTGGACGGGAGTCCATCCTCTTCCCTGGTTCTAGCCTCTGGAATAAAGCAAACTTTCCTTTCCAACCTTGCCTCTCGAGTATTGGTTTTTGAGCAGTGAGCAGCCAGACCTGAGTTCGGTAACACTGTCGAAGTCAAAAGGTCGCAGGACTTGGTCAGCAGAAAACTAGAACTTCTGGGCCATCACATAGGCGAGGTTTCAGGGCTCCAGAAAAAAATTCAGGGGAGTGGTTCAATGAAGGCCACCGACAAGATCAAGGACACTGCAATGAAAGCAGGGCAGGGCAGGGGCTACCAGAGACCCTGACCAAGGGGTCAGGGCTTGTGCTCTGGCCTTCCTGGCACTTACTCCCGGTGAGACCATTCGCTAAGCGCTGAGCTTCCTAAACCCATGATGTCGAGACCAGACTGTCTTCAAGGTCATATGCAGTTGTGACAGGCTGCCATCGGCCATCATTCAGGAGGCCTGATTTGGGAGCGTTTTTGCCCCTTTTCTGGTCACCTTGGGGATTTTCAGTTGTTAAGCTTCCCGGGTCAGCTGACCCTCCCACAGAGCCCTCCAGATGGGAGGGAGGCTGAGCCAGTGCCCTTTGTGGACTCAACTCGCATCTTGGCAACACACACAGCTCCTCCCTGTGCAGCCCCAGGCAACTCCAAGCCTGGGAGAGCCTGGCAGGTACCTGGCAGTACCTCCTGGAAAGGGCAGTGTTAGACACAGGCCCCTTGGGCGCCGCCCCTCGTGGGGCCAAGAGCAGGTATAAAAGGGTTCCAGGTGGGTAGGGAGCACCTGCCAGCGGCACCATGACACGCGCTGGAGCTCTCCTGCTCTGCACCGCCTTGCTTGTGATCTCGGGCGGAAGTCAGTGGCTGGGACACGGGTTCCCCGAGGGTTCCGATACCTTCCCAGGGCAGCACTGAGCATGTTGGGAGGGGAAGGGAAGAGTGTGCTCTGATGAGTGCCTTTCCAGGGAGGGTCACTGCCTTATCTTTGTTTTCAGATTGTTACCTCTGCCCGGCCTTGAAGGAGACCCTTAGACTGTTAGTGGTGGGAACCTATGATGACTACTTGGCAAATGTGCAACAGTATGTAACAGACCGTTCGGTACTGTCCACTGCCGGTGACCTGAAGAGCTGCCTTGACCAGAAGTTGACAGATGAGGATAGGAAAAACACTCTCAGCGTTCTGGTGGGTCCAGCTGTGTGTGTCTGTGCCTCTGGCACCTGTCTTGGGTGGGGGGAAGGGCAATGCAAGGTGGGAGAGCTCATTTCCTCTCCACCGGGACCCTTTCCTATGAACATGGAAGGAGAAAGACCCTCATGAATGAGGAGGTAAAGAGGATGTGGCGGACATCCACTGTGCGGGAAGGGATCAGGTAGGAAGACTCAGTCCAACCCTGGAGCTCTTGAGCTGGCCCTGACTGCTCAGGTCTGCCGGGCCACAGGCCTCAGACCCCCCAGACCCTCCTGTATATGTGGCACCACCTGGCCTTGGTGTTAGGCCCTCAGCGCTGGCCTCCCTGACTCCAGCCTCTCCAGCATGTGACCTGGATCTTCTGCAAACCATTAGCATTGAGTCCTTCCCTTCTCCAAACATCAGTTCCTTTCCCTTAGTGCCTCAAGTCCCCTACTCCATCCCACCTAAAACCTACATTTGCCCTTGTTCCCTGGACCCCAAAAGGCCATTCTGTGCCTCAAATGCCGTAAGAGGAGGCTGAGTCCTAAAGTCTGCTCCTGCCCTCCCCAGGCCTTGGATGCCCAGAATGGAGGGGCAGAGGGAGGAATCAGACAGGGGTCGCCTCATCCCTGGAGACTCCCAGGGCTCATTCTGGAGCCCTGCCAGGTGGTCCTCAGCAGCCTCCCCCATTCTATCCCAGACTGCCCTCAGCCCACCAGGAAGACCCCTCTTCTCTCTGTTCCATTAGAGGAAGCTTCATTGGGAGGAATCCACCTTTACCTGCTCATATCCAGAGGCCATCTTCCAAACAAGCCTGCAGGCCCCTCCCCAGTGTTCAGTGTAGCTTGATGTCTCTTGGACTCCAGAGGCCTCACCAGGTTTCCTGACTTTCTCTTTGCAGAATAAAATATACACAAGGCCTTTCTGTTGATGGAGCCTTCCCTGCCAAGAACCCCAAGGAAGCCGCTTACCTGATCACTAAATAGTACCAGCAACCTGCCATGTCCAGGTGTCTGATTAGAGGATTCCAGCAATAAAAGCCTTGCAATTCACAGGAGTGTGCTTACTCACTGGAGATTGGGCTTTGGGGCTGGGGGAGAAGAAGGACGTGCCCACCGTGGAGACCACCCGTGTGCCTTCCAACAGCAGCTGGATTTGCGTGCTGTCAGATGTTGCTCCTCCACAAATTCAGTGGGGGGGGGGGGGGTAATAATAATTACATCAGCCAGAGTGTCTGATCACTTCCGTGACCAGGACCCACAGGTCATGCACATTCTTGACCAAATCTGAGCCTCCCAGCAACCTTGAGAAATAGGAGTGATCCTCCTAGTCTTACAAGGGAAGCAACTGAGGCTCAGAGCGGGTAACGTGTCTGACAAAGATGACACAGCTTTCCCAGCCTGTCCACTCCCGGGGAGGTGAGCTCAGCTAACTCACCGTGTGCCTGTGCACATGTGATGGTCCTTCTTTGGGCCTCTGGCTCCCACTTACAGAATCGAAATACCTCCCATCTCCAAGGCTGTGGGGAGGCCAAAGTAAAATCATGGGTGAGAAGGGGCCCCTGTCCTAAGGGCCTGACAGGAGAGAAGGAACAAAGGGTCAAGGTCCAAGTGCTGAATTCAGTCACCGCTTGGGCCTACGTTATCCTCATGCAACCACCCAGGTGTGGATTCACCCGCCTCCACATAAACACACTGTGAGCTGGGGCTAAAGCCCGGAGCGCATGTGCAGGGCCCTGGGGCTCCCAGCGCATCCTGTGCCTTTGCTCCCTGCCCATGATCCTGGCCCCACAGCCACCCTGTCTGATTCCTCCTAGCCTGACCCCCACCCTCTCCCTTATGGCTTCATCCCGCCCGACAGCTCCCCCCAGAAGACAGTCTCCTGGGCTTACACCACAGGGCTCAGATCAGGACAAGGAATCCTGCGGGGAGGAGGCTCAGCACAGGTTCCCGAGGGGACCAGAGCTGCTGCTTCTCTCCCTGTGGAGCAGATTCTGGGGGTGGTGGGGAAGGTCACCTTGCCCAGAGAGACCTGGCTCTTGGGGTCCACCCCACCATGCCACCCCCACCAGGGTCTGGCTGGGGCCTCTGGTAAGATGAAGAACTGCCTCTGGGAGAGCTAAGGCGAGGTTAGGGGGTGTGAGCAGGTCTTGGGCAGGGACCCTTCTCATCACCTGACCCAAGGTGTGTATCCCCCCCACGTCCCCCCCACCGACGGATGTAAAAGCTCCAGGGCTTCTGAGAGGAGGGTCGCCACCCAGATGAGCTGGGTGTGGCTTACAGCGTCTTGGATAAAGACTCACCCTGCTCCGCAGTGAGGGTACAGGTGTGACGGGTGACCCATCCGAAGATGAAGCAGAGATGAGCGAGGGGCAGTCTGTGCGCACTGGGTCTCTTGGCTGTCGCTCAGCCGTACAGGACTCCGTGGGGGTGCTGGGGAGACACTCCATGTTGCCCACCTGCTCCTTCCCCTCTCACTGCCTTCCTCCAAATGATACAGTCCTTATCTAATCTGGGGTTGGGGGGAAATTCAGGATCCCATGTTCTTCCAAACTTTTTTCTGTCTGACATCCAAACCTCAGATGGTTTGGAAGGTAAATGTTAAAAACTTGTGACTTTTGGTCTCTGACTCCCACATGACTTTGCCTCTGAGATCATAGAAGCCCCGCCCCGTTTCCACCTAGGCTGACCTGAGTTCACCTGCAGCTGTGGGGATAATCCCTGACCGGCAGACATCTCCCATCCTCAAACACTTGCATCTCTCTTCCCTGCTTGGTATATTTCTCCAGCACCTGGGAGCTTGCTGAACCATTGCTAGGCACACTCAGAAAGTGTGGGGAGTTAATGGCCGCAGGGCAACCCTCAAACACTACAGACCCCAGCCTCCTTGACTTGTGAGTCTCTTTAGAGGTGTGAGTTCCACACTGTCTCTCAAAGGCACCCAGTGGCCTTGAGCCCCACCTGCTCACCCCCATGGCTTTTCTCACCTGTTTCACTGTCCTTAGTTCCTCACTTGAGCATCTGAGATCACCTCCCAAATAACCTACCTTCACCCAAATCCCTGTGTCTGGGTCTCCTTTGTTGGGAACACAAAGTATCACAGCGTCCTATGTCCATCTGCCTGATCAGGAAGGACAGAAATTCAGGTGGAAGAGACTCAGTGAAGGCAGCAGGAGGAGAGGAGTGTGATACCCTAGTTGATCCTTCAGAGGCATCAGCACCCTACACAGAGAACAGGAACTCTGGTGGGGGAGGGAGGTGAGCGCTTGCCATTTATTTCTCTATGGACCTTGCACTGAGGAATTCCCAAACTGCCCTGACAAGGTGCTTTGGGGGGTACATCCTCAATCCCAGCCCGTGGGAATCCATGGGGGATTCCAGGCAGAAGTACACGTTGTCCCACTGATCAAGACCTGGGAGCCAGAAAGCAGTAGACAGACGGGAGCAAACCCTGGGTGCTAGGACAGAGGCAACAGGACTGAGACAAGCCCCCAGAAAGAAAAGCCCTGGCTCAAGCACACAGCAGCGGACAGGGCTTGCCGCCATGACTGCAATGAAGAGCTGCATGGATAAATGCACTGCGTGGTTGCTACCATCATACCCGGAAGTTTCTTTTTCAATTCCTTTTTTTTTTTTAATTTTTTTTTAATTTTTTACAATAAACTGCATATATTTAGAGTATACAATTTGATATCCCAATCTCCCAGTTCATTCCCCCCTGCAACCCTCCCCGCTTTCCCCACTTGGTGTCCATATGTTTGTTCTCTACATCTGTGTCTCTATTTCTGCCTTGCAAACTGGTTGATTTGTAGCATTTTTCTATAGTCCACATATATGTGTTAATATACAATATTTGTTTTTCTCTTTCTGACTCACTTCACTCTGTATGACAGTCTCTAGGTCCATCCATGTCTCTACAAATGTCCCAGTTTCATTGCTTTTCACAACTGAGTAATATTCCATTGTATGTATGTACCACATCTTCTTTTTCCATTCATCTGTTGATGGACATTTAGGTTGCTTCCATGTCCTGGCTATTATAAATAGTGCTGCAGTGAACATTGGAGTGCATGTGTCTTTTTGAATTATGGTGTTCTCTGGGTATATGCCCAGCAGTGGGATTGTTGGGTCATATGGTAGTTCTGTTTTTGGTTTTGCAAGGAACCTCCATACTGTTCTCCATAGTGGCTGTATCAATTTACATTCCCACAAGCAGTGCAAGAGCATTCCCTTTTCTCCACATCCTCTCCAGCATTTACTGTTTGTAGATTTTCTGATGATGCCCATTCTCACTGGTGTGAGGTGATACCTCATTGTCGTTTTGATTTGCATTTCTCAATTCCTTTTTGAAAAATAATGTATAACATTGACTACTGTTTCAAAGGCATAACATATTTATACCAGCCTTAGGCTGGCCATGCCCATGGGCTCAGAACACAAGGTACCCAGCCCGGGCTTCAAACCCAGGCTTCCGAAGTGGTCCCTGTGGACGGGACAGATGTTCTCTTATATGCCAAAAGAGGGTCTCCCCAGGACGGCACAGAACGTAGAAGATCCTGAGGGGTGCTCAGCAGAGAAAAGGGCTGAATGAGACAGAAACGCATCTTCCACTCAGAAGGACACCATAGAAAACACATGGATGATTCATCAAGTCCATTCCCAGGTTATTGAGGTAACCGCACACTCACTCCTTGGCCAGACTAACATAGGCCCCACTTTTAAAGCCTGCAGAGGTGCACACAGCCCCATGTGTGGGCAGCAAGGGCACAGAAGCTGGCATGGGCCAACACAGCACTGTCAGATGAAGAGCCCCTGCTCATGCTAGCAGGCCCAGCCCACGTTCACATTATCACTGTTTCCACCACAAAGCCAGCTCTGAGCAGACATGCTGCTGGCCCAAACTCAGGAGCATCTTCCATATTCAATCTGCGAGGAGCCAGCTCATCCTACATCCTTTCAGGACAGTCATAGAAGGAATAATAATAAATCAGAGAGATATCTAAACCATTTTGGTCTAGTTGTCAGGGGAAAAAATTAGAGCAAGGCCCAAGATTACTGAGGAAGCCCCAAAGCAAGAGAGACCCTGAGAAGAAGCCAGGAGGAATTAGCCAAGACAGGCTTCAGACTGGTCCTCAAAGTCCAGGGAGACGCTGCACAATGGTGGGATGTGGTGTACAGTTGTGTGGTATGCAGTGTGCTCACTGCAGAAGCACAGGCTTACAAAACGTTCTACCTCTAAACTGACTAAATGTTTTGAAATGAAAAAAAAATGTGAAAAATAAATTTCTACTTCTCTTTTCATTCTCAAAATGCCATGAGAAAGATAATATAGGAATTTAAAAGTATAACCCCACTAAGACAAAGAGAACAATACGGGACTATCACCAGATGATTGAACATAACATCTTATCAGAGAACAGAAAGCAGAGGAAGATGTGGTGACTCCTGGCAGAGAAAGCCACGTCTAACAAATCAGACAGAGCCCATTTCTACTACATAATTCCAAAGAGGTTTGGGCTTCAGAGGCATGGGGCAGTGCAGTGGGTAAGAGTAAATAAAGCTGCAGAGCTGAAAACAGGCAACTGGTGTGAAATTTCTATGGGGAATCATTGAATTCAATAACCCTCTTCCCCACCTCTTTCATGCACAGAACACCTGCATTCAGGGATACATCCTCCAAGAAAGAAACTGGAGAAGCAGCATGAGGTAATGGTTAAGATCAGGGACCCTGGAGCGCTTCGTGGTTTCAAAATCGTTTGCATTCAAAAGATAGGTAATTTTAATGGCACCACTGTAAGCTAGAACATAATAGAGGAGAGTCTTCAAGCTATTAAAGGATAACTATTTCCAACTTGGAATGCCATCCCTAGCAAACTATCAATTCAAATATGTAATAATCCAAAAAAGTTCACCTTCCTTGTATCTTTTCTCAGGAATCTACAAAAGGATGTACTTCACCAAAACGATAGAACAGACCAAGAAAGGGGAAGACATCTGAATTCCCGAGATGGTGCTGAAGGGAAATCCCAGGACAACCACTGCACCAGGTTTGGAACGTCATCAGTCCAGACAGGAGTCCAGAAGGATGGGAGAGTCCAGGAGATATCTCTCTAGGAAGGGAAAAGGCAGATCAATAGATTGTTTTATGTGTCTAATCATGGGAAGAAAAGTTTTCATTTCATTTCCTCTAAAGAGTTTGGGGATAATTTAGTAATATGCAGATAACAAAGCATGAGCAAGCCGAATCTAACAATGTATAAAATATATATTTTGTTTTAAAAAGTTTATTTTATTATAAGAATGCAAACATTGCTTAGCATTACAAAAATATATAATTCACTGCATAAACAGTCTAAAGGAGAAGAATCAAGCGATCATCTCAACTGATGCAGTAAAAAGAGTTTCATAATACTAACAGTTACAATTTTTTTTTTAAATTTAAGAAAATGGTAATAAAAGAGCTCTTCATTAGCATGATACAGTGCGTTTATAAAAAAACCACAACAAACATCATATTTGATGGTAAAATATTACAGTCAGTCTATTCAAAATAAGAAACAAGGTAATGATGCTTCAACTAAACATTCAGTAAGAAAAGAAAGTATGACACCAATGAAGTAGAAAATGGATAAACAATTAAGAATATCAGAGCAGCGGAGGATCAAGATAGCAGAGTGGGAGGATATGAAGTCATCTCCCCCAAATACATCAAAAGTACAACTACATGTAGAACAATTCTCACATAAAACCAACTGGAAACTGACAGAAGATCTCCCATGCAACCAAAGCTACAAGAACGATCTCCACATAACTGGGTAGGAAGGGGGTAAAAAGGCATCAGGATGGGACCGGGAGCCCGCCCAGGATCCCTGGAAGGGATCTGCAAAGGAGAGAAGGTCCTCATGGGCAGATCCTCACCCTGGGGAGCCCCCTTGCCTGCTGGCATATCTATTGGGACAGACAGAGGGGCTGGAGAAGCCTGGACTCTACTCTTAAGGAGCACATGCATGTGGGCTTGCTAACAACCAGGAAGAGAGCAGCCAGTTCTGGTGCCACTGCCTTACCACACTTCTCAATCGGAAGGGGCGAATGCCCCTGCCCTGCTCACTCCACACTGCAGTGTGGCACACGATCAGGCAGAGATTTGGTCTAGCTGCACACAGACAGACTGGGGCACCTGGGTTGTGATCCAGGGTGGGGAACCATGGAGCTCATTGTCAGCACACACACGGCGGAGGCAGGTCCAGCCACGGCGCACTCTGTCAGCCCACAGACCAGGGGCACCACAGAAATATGCAGCAACTGGGCACTGAGTCTCGGTGGACAGGCCCTGGGTGAGAGTACACAGCAGTCCCTGTCCCAGCAGGATTGCTCCAGCTCTGCCCACTCCACACTGCAGCTTGGAGCTGGATCTGGGGCAGAGAGGTCCTCAGAGAGATCTTCCGTAGAGGTAGCCCAGGTTCCAGGAGGCAGCAGAGCAACCTCAATTCCTGTAGTCGCTGCACCCCAGACCCCAACCCCACTCTACTCCATACCACAACCCAGCACTAGGTCTGGGACAAACACAATGGAGAAAGGGATGCAACCTTGGGCTGCTTCTGGGGGAAACTATGAACACCTGCATAGGTGGTGCATAAGTTCACTGTGACCACACAGAACTCGCTTGTTACAGTGCATACCACTTAAGGGCAACAGAGCTGGAGCAAACCCAACCCTCAGGAATTCTACTTTAACCACTGGGGAGCAGACCCCACTCCTGACAGTGCAGCAACAGCCACAAAGCAGAGAGGAAGCCCTGCCTCACAACCAGCACAAACTCTAGATGCCACACCACCACCCACACGCCCTATGAAGGGGATAACAATCAGCACACCCTGAGGAAAGACATGGCTGCATCCATACCAAAAGCAGCCCTCACACCAGAAATACTGCACACACCGTCTACCCAGGGACACTCCCACATTAAAACACCCACAACAAAAGACCACACTAGATAACTGTTTCTCTTAGACATATAGAGACAGAGAAAGTTAAGTAAAATGAAAAGGCAGAGGAACTACTCCCCGTTAACAAGAGAAACCCCTGAAAGAACAAACAATGAAACAGAGCTCACCAGTCTACTAGACTCCCACTTCAAAAAAGAGGTAATAAAAATGCTAAAGGAATTAAGAAAGATTATCAATAGAAATGCAGATCACTGTAACAAGGAGCTACAAACTATAAAGATGAACCAATCGAAATAGTTCAATTGCCAAGATAAAAACCAATCTAGGAGCAATGAGTACCCAACTAAATGACACAGAAGAATGAATTAGTGACCTGGAAGATAGAATAATGAAAATCACCCAATCACAACAGCAGGCAGAAAGACAAATGAAAAAAAAAGAAAGAAAGAAAGAAAGCGACATATGAGATCTATGGGATAATATAAAGTGTGCAAACCTATGTATAATGGGGGTTCCAGAAGGAAAAGAAAGAGAAAATGGAATCAAATATATAGTTTTCAGTTATGGCTGAAAACTTCCAAAATATAAAGTAGGAAATAGATATCCAGGTATAGGAAGCACAGATGGTCCCAAATAGACCCACACCAAGACATATCATGATTAAAATGGCAACAGTAAAAGATAAAGAGAGGATTCTAAAGGCAGTAAGAGAAAAACAAAGAATCAGTTACAAGGGAACCTCCATAAGGCTATCAGCTGATTTCTCTGCAGAAATTTTGCAGGCCGAAGGGAGTAGCATGATATATTTAAAGTCCTGAAAGGTAAAAATCTACAACCTAAGATACTCTACCCAGCAAGATTATCATTTACAATAGAAGGAGAGAGAAAGAATTTCTCAAACAAGCAAAAACTAAAAGAATTCAACAATACTAAACCTATATTGAAACACTGATGGGTTGTCTCTAAATAGAAAGGAGGCAAGAATCTACAGGAAATGGAAAATCACAATAGGAAAGCAAATACACAAAAGAATTGAACATCACTTAAATAATCCAGTGCATAGACTTAAAACAATCCAGGGAATTTGGTGGTGCAGTGGTTAGGACTTGGCACTTTCATTGCCATGGCCTGGGTTGAATCCCTGACCCCACAAGCCACACACACACAAAAAAAAAAAAAAAAAAAAAAAAAAAAAAAATTCCAAAAATTTGCAAAAGCAATTACAACTATAGTCAACAGTAAAAAGATGAGCATGAACATGTAAAATAGGACATAAAAAACATAGATCTTTTAGAATGTATTTGAATTTGTATGACTATCAATTTAAAGCAAATAGATATAGTTATGAGTCAACATACTCAAATTCCATGGTAACTGCAAATTAAAAACATACAATAAATTTGCAAAAACCAAAAAGAAAGGAACTCAAGCATACTACAAAAGAAAATCATCAAACCACAAAAGGAAAAAGAAAAAAAGAAGAAATGAACAAAGAAGAACTATTTAAAAAATGGCAATAAGTACATACTTATCAATGACTACTTTAAATGTCAATGGTCTAAATGCTCTGATCAAAAGATACAGAATGGCAGATTGAATTAAAAAACAAGAACCTATAATATGCTGTCTACAAGAGACTCACTTCAGGGGCAAGACACACACAGGCTGAAAGTGAGGGAATGGAAAAAGATATTTCATGCAAATGGAATTAACAAGAAAGTGAAGGCAACAATACTCATATCAGACAAAACAGACTTTAAAACAACAGCCATAAAAAAAGACAAAGAAGGACATTATAGAATGATAAAGGTACCAATACAAGAAGAGGATACTGTACTGTTAACATATATGCACTCAATATAGGAGCACCTAAATATACAAAACAAATACTAACACAAATAAAGGCAAAAATGGACAACAGTAGAATACTAGTAGGAGATTTTAACACCTCACTGACATCAATGGACAAATAATCCACAGAAAATCAATATGGCAACAGAGGTCCTAAATGACACAATAGACAAGTTGGACCTAATCAATATCTACAGCACACTACATCCAAAAAAAGCCAAAATACACATTCTCAAGTGCATATGGAACATTCTCTAGGATAGACCACATACTAGGTCACAAAACAAGCCTCAACAAATCTTAAAGGATAGAAATTATGTCAAGCATCTTTTCTGACCACAACAGTATGAAACTAGGAATCAACCAGGGGAAGAAAAATGGGAAAAGAACCAACACATGGAGACTAAACAGCACGCTACCAAAACACCAATGGCTCAATGATAAAATCAAAGAAAAAATCAGAAGATATGTTGAGACAAAAAAAAAAATGAAAACACAGCTTTAGAAAATCTATGGGATACAGCAAAAACAGTTCTAAGAGGGAAGTTCATAGTGATACAAGCTTTCCTAAAGAAACAAGAAAAATCTCAAGTAAACAACCTAAAAGAATTAGAAAAAGAAAAACAAACAAAACCCAAAGTCAGCATAAGGACGAAAATAATAAAGATCAGAGAGGAAACAAATAAAATAGATATCAAAAAGATCAATAAAACCAAGAGTTGGGTTTCTGAAAAGATAAAATCAACAAACCTCTAGCCAGGCTCACCAAGAAGAAAAGAGAGATGATCCAAATACACAAAATAAGGAATGAAAGAGGAAAAAAAAAATGATACCACAGAAATACAAAAAATCATAAGAGACTACTATATGCCAACAAATTGGACAACCTAGAAGAAATGGACAAGTTTCTAGAAACATACAGCCTGCCAAGAGTGAGTCAAGAAGAAACAGATAATTTGAACAGATCAATCAGCAGAAGTGAAACAGAATGTGTAATAAAAAAAAAAAAAAGAATCCCTGCAAACAAATGTCTAGGACTGGACAGCTTTGCTGGGGAAGTCTACTAAATATGCAAAAAAGAACCTATACCTATCCAGCTCAAACTACTCCAAAAAATTGAAGAGGAGGGAACATCCCCAAATTCATCCTCTGAAGCCACCATCACCCTAATATCAAAACTAGACAAAGATACTACAGAAAAAGAAAGTTACAGGCCAATATCTTTGATGAATATAGATGTAAAAATTCTCAACAAATATTAGCAAACTGAATCCAACAATACATAAAAAAAGAATCATACACCACAATCAAGTTTGATTCATTCCAGGATCACAAGGAAAGTCAACATATGCAAATCAATCAATGTAATACACCATAGTAACAAAAGGAAAGACAAAAACATTATCATCTCAGTAGACAGAGAAAAAGTATTTGACAAAATCCAACATCCATTCATGATAAAAAAAAAAAAACTCTCACCAAAGTGAGTATAAAGGTAACATATCTCAACATAATAAAAGCCATTTATAACAAACCCACAGCCAACATAACATTCAACATTGAAAAGCTAAAAGCCTTCCCACTAAATTCAAGAACAAGACAAGCATGCTGTCTCACCACTTCTATTCAGTGTATTATTAGAAATCTTAGCCACAGCAATCAGAAAATAAAAATAAAAATATACAAATTAGAAGGGGAGAGGTGGGACTTCCCTAGTGGCACAGTGCTTAGGAGTCTGCCTGCCAATGCAGGGGACACAGGTTCGAGCCCTGGTCTGGAAAGATCCTGCATGCCTCAGAGCATCTGGGCCTGTGCACCGCAACTACTGAGCCTGCGCTCCAGAGCTCCCGAGCCACAACTACTGAGCCCATGCACCACAACTACTGAAGCGTGTGCACCTAGAGGCCATGCTCCACAAAAATAGAAGCCACTGCACTGAGAAGCCAATGCACTGCGATGAAGAGTAGCTCCCACTTGGCATAACCAGGGAAAGCCCGCATGCAGCAACGAAGGCCAAATGCAGCCAAAAATAATAAATAAATAAATAAATCATTAAAAAAAAAAGGGAAGAGGTAAAACTGTCACTATTTGCAGATGACATGATACTCTATATAGAGAACTCTAAAGTCCCCACACAAAAACTATTAGAACCAATAAATGAATTCAGCAAGGTAGCAGGATACAAGATTAACATACAGAAATCTGTTGCATTTCTTTACACTAATAACGAAATATCAGAAAGAGGAAATATAAAAATAATCCATTTAAAATTGTGACAAAGAACATAAAATAGCTAGGAAAAAACTTAAATAAGGAGATGAAAGACCTATACTCTGAAAACTATAGCACTGATGAAGGAAACTGAAGATGATTCAAAGAAATGGAAAGATATCCCATGTTCTTGGATTGGAAAATTTTATATTGTTAAAATGGCCATATTGGGACTTCTCTGGTGGCACAGTGGTTAAGAATTCACCTGCCAATGCAGGGGACACGGGTTCGATCCCTGGGCTGGGAAGATCCCACATGCCCACCTCAGAGCAACTAAGCCCGTGCACCACAACTACTAAGCCCATGCGCCTAGAGCCCATGCTCCACAAAAAGAGAAACCACCACACTGAGCCTACTCACCGCACTGAAGAGCAGACCCCTCTCACCACAACTAGAGAAAAGCCCACATGCAGCAACAAAGACCCAAGCACAGCTATTAATAATAATACTATAAATAAATAAATAAATAAATAAATAAATAAATAAATAAATATTTTTAAAATGGCCATACTAACCATAGCAATCTACAGATTTAATACAATCCCTATCAAAATACCTAAGACATTTTTCACAGAAATATAACAAAAATGCTAAAATTCACATGGAACCACAAAAGACCCCAAATTGCCAAAGCACTCTTGGGAAAAAAGAACAAAGTTGGAGGCATAACACGCCCAGACTTGAGACTATACTACAAAGCTACCGTAGACAAAACACCATGGTATTGGCACAAAAACAGACACATAGATCAATGAAACAGAATAGAGATCCCAGAAATACCTACAGTCAATTATTCTATGACAAAGGAGGCAAGAATACACAATGGAGAAAAGATAGTGTCTTCAACAAATGGTGTTAGGACAGCTAGACAGTTACATGTAAATGAATGAAACTAAAACACTCCTTTATATTATATACAAAAATAAACTCAAGATGGTTTAAGGGCCTAAATGTAAGACATTACACCATAAAACTCCTAGAAGAGAACACAGGCAAAACATTATCTGACATTAATCATAGCAATATTTTCTTAGATCAGTCTCCCAAGGCAAAAGAATTAAAAGCAAAAATTCTTAAATGGGCCTTAATCAAACTTAAAAGCTTTTGTAGGGACTCCTTCGTGGTCCAGTGGTAAAGACTCTGCACTGCCAATGCAAGGGGCACAGGTTTGATCCCTAGTTGGGGAACTGAGATCCCATATGCTGCATGGTGCAGCCAAAAAAATTAATTAAATAAATAAAAGTTAAAAACTCTTAGAAAGTAGAAATAAAAGAATATATCCTTAATTTAACAACAAGTGTCTACCAAAAATAATTCCCACAGTAAACTTTCTATTTAATAGTGAAATACCAAAAGCTATCCTTTTGAATCTGGATAAAGGGTATCCAGAAATACTTCATAATATTTTGTAACTTTCTTGTAAGTCTGAAATCATGCCAAAACAATAATAATATAAGATGAAAAGCTGTAAAAAACAAAATAAAACAAAACAAAAACCTTTCCCATGGGTTTAGAGAGACGATAAGGATGCCTATTTTTACCACTGCTATTCAACATTGTACTAGAGATCCTACAAATGCAATAAAGCAAGAGAAGAAATAATCTATGGAGATTGAAAAGGAAGATGTGAACAGGTATTAGATACAGTTATAGAAGTCCAAAAGAATCTACAGATAAAATATTAGAGAGTTTTTTTAAATGCTGCATGCAAGTCAATACAGAATAATTAAAATGTTCTATATAGCAGTTCAAACATCTAGAAAATTACATTTTAAAAGGAGATAACATTCACAACAACATAAAAAATAACAGATGCCTAGGATAAATGAACTAATAAATGAATAACAGATATATATATAGATATAAATATAGAGATAGATATACAGATATACAAAACTTTATTGAGAGAAAATAATGAAGACAAATAAATGGAGACGCACCATCTTCATAAAGAGGGATATTAAATATCTTAAATTTTTTAATTATCTGCAAATTGGTCTACAGATTTAATGTGTGGTTAGGTCAAATTCAACAAGCTGGTTCTAAATTTACATGGAAATGCAGAGGGCCTAAAACAGCAGACACTCTGAACAAGGCCAAAATGGAAGAACTCTCTCTACAAGAGTCAAGAACTAAAGCTTTAGTTTGTACTTAACAGTGTATGGTATTGGCATTGAGACAGACAAATAGACCAGTGGAATAAAATTTAAAAAAACATGGAAGCAAATCTATATTCCTACATGAGACACTTTCATTTTTGACAAAGGTGGCACTGAAAAGCAGTGGGAAAGGGATGAAATTTTCCTATTGGTGTAGGAATAAGGTGTCTACATGAAAAAGTAATTGGACTCCTACCTCACAACCACACACAAAATTTAATACTATATGGATTTTAGACCTCAATGGGAAAGGCAAAACAATTAAAGCCTTCAGAAAGGCTTTAAGAGAATATCTTCACAACCTTGGGAATAGCAAGATTTTTTAAACAAAACATACACACACACACACACACACACACACACACACACACACAAAACCCTGACCTTAAAGGATAGCAATGATAAACTCAATTATGTTAAATTTTAAACTTCTGTTTACTAAAATACCATTAAGAGAGTAAAAAGGTAATTCCCTGTGTTGGGAAAGATATTTTCAACAAATAATCAGTAAAGGCTCTTATCCAGAATATAGAAAGAACTCCTGTGAGTCAACTAGAGGGGGGACAATAAGAAAAGAAAATGCAATATATAAATGGGGAAAATACTTCCACTGGCATTTCACAAAATTATCAACAAATGTACAAAGAAGTGCTCAACACATCAGTAAAAGCAAATTGAAAGCACAATGAGATACCACTGCACACCTGCCTACCAATGTCTAATATTAGAATGTCCAATAATACCAGCTACTGGTGCTGTAGAGCAGCAGGAATGAATACACTGCTATTGGGGATGTACGTTGATGCAACCACTTTTCTAGTTAAAAAAAATTTTTTTTGGACTTCCCTGGTGGCACAGTGATTAAGAATCCACCTGCCAGGAAGGAAACACAATATAATAACACATAGCTTCAAAATCCACAAGTATTTGTTAAACATTTATGGAGGTTTAGATTTGTACAAAAAATATTTTAAAAACTATCAACATGAAAGACATTAAATTCATGATGGTGATTATTTCTAGAGCAGGGGCAGGGGAATAGGGTTAGGGAGGCGGATACTGTATTCTCAACTTTCACTGTAATTTTTTTTAATGTCTCCAGTGAAGATGGCAAAAATCTTATGATTTAATAAATGTGACTGATAGATATGTAAGTGTGCACATTAACCTCTCTAATTACCTACAAATGTAAAACATTTCATAATAACATCATTGATTTTTAAATAACAGGAAAAAATAAAATTAGATGAAGTTTGAAAAAAAAAAAAAAAAAAAGAATCCACCTGCCAATGCAGGGCACAAGGGTTCGAGCCCTGGTCCCAGAAGATTCCACACACCGTGGAGCAACTAAGCCCGTGCACCACAACTACTGAGCCCACATGCTGCAGCTATTGAGCCTGAATGCCACAACTACTGAAGACCGGGTACCTAGAGCTAGTGCTCTGCAAAAGAGAAGCCACCTCACTGAGAAGCCCACACACCACAACAAAGAGTAGTCCCCGCTCACCAAAACTAGAGAAAGCCCATGCACAGCAACAAAGACCCAATGTAGCCAAAAATAAATAAATATATATAGATTTTTTTTTTTCGAGAAGATTACACAAAAGTTGGGAAGGGAAGGAAGGATGTCAACTAGCCTACATCAAAATCTGGGCTGAGGAGGGACAAAGAACTGCTTATGGAAAATGACAGCTGGAGCAAACGGCAGAGGTCAAGATGGCACCTGGCCAAGGGACCAGTAGCCTGGGTCAGCCACCTTTATGAGCACCAGCGGGGTGCAGCAGGGACAACAAAGGTGCTGGCCCCAGTCAGCACTCCTTTTCTGGAAGAGAGAAGCAGAAGCTCACTCTTTAACAGGTTCCTGGTGGTCTTGTGCTCCTTCATGGCCTTCCCGCAATCGCTGCCATTGAATTCCTCAATGACCACACTCAGCCTGGTGCCCTTACCCAGGCAGGGTTTGAAGCAGGCGTGTAAAAGCCCTGGACACCACATCTCTTACAGAAAGCGTGCTTTGTGCATGTTGAATGTGTATATGTATACGATTAGGTTCTTGGCTCCCTTCAGGAGCTTGAAGCAAGAAGCTGGAACAACAAAGCGCCTATTCCACTTCTTCTTGCAAATGCTGCAGGTGCCGTCAAAGACTGTCAAGTCTGCTGAGGCCCAAACTTCAAAACGAACTGCTCCCAGTGGCAGCCTCCTCGGGGTTTCACCAGGGTCCCCACCCCTTCCACCCCCCGCTGTGCTCACTCTCTGGTCAGCAGGCTCCAATCTCAGATTGAGGTCTCTGCCTGACAGTCCCTACCCAACTCCTGCCCCGGAATCCTTAGGTCACCCCCTGGGCCACAGAAAGGCAAAGGAGGTGAGCTGTGTGAAGAATGCATTGTTTAGGGCCGTGGCTCTTTTCCACAACCCAGTCTGCCCACAGGGCCAACGGTCCCTGGCTGAAAATCACATAGCTCCCTAAATGGAGAGCCTTCAGTCCCATGACCAGATTCACGCAGAAGCCAGTCTGGCCTGGCAGGCAGGAAGCCTGGCTGAAGGTGCCCAGAAATACCCATCAGCACTGTTGGCTCAGCTGGGGGAAATTCCAGTTCCCTAAATGAGCAGGGCTTAGAGGCAGGGAAGTCAATGCCAGGCCTCACCCTGGAATCCAGCGCCAGCTCTCGCTCTCAGCCCAAAGGAGATCGGGGTTCTGCAGTGATCACAGGGAAGTGGGGGACTCAAGGCCATGGACCTGGGGGCATGGCTGAGGAGCCCAACTCCAGTCAGTCTGCCCCATGATTTCCTCTGACCCCTGCAGCCCTTCTTCTCTGCTCTGCTCCAGTTAAGTGGAACTACGTGCTGCTCTGATGTGTTTCACTGTGTCATGTCCTGTTGTTATACTGTGTTGTGCAAACTCCCTATCCAGGTCCCTCTGGGGCCTCACCTGTGAGATGCCCCCAGCCCTTCTTGGCCCTCAGGAAAGGTCTGTTTCCCCTATGCCTCTGTTCCCCAGCTCACCCTGCTTGGTCCTCACACTGAACCCTTTGACACTCACCAACCACTGATCACCCGACTCTGAAACTAGCCCACAGTGGAAGCTATCTCCCCTCCATCCTTCAGCACACACACACATTTCTAACAGCAACCAGGTGTTGTGTTAACTCCTGATTCAATCCACCCCCAGGCCTCAGGGCCACCTTCTGCTCAGATACTTGGCACAGAGAATGGTTCACACTTGCTCTTTTTTTTTTTTTTTAAATACTTGCTCTTGAGTATCCTCACTTGGTGGCCTCTTTGCTACAACACAGGCTGCCCCTCTGGTTCTGGGTCTGCTCTGAACACCTCTCTTTGCTGCTGGGCACAGGCAGGAACAAAAACTTGCCAACCTTCCCCTACAGTCTCTGCTCTGATGTCAGCAGTGGTTGGCGGTACAGGAAAGGCCAAGCTTTGCTTCTTTCCCCGGCACCCTCATTCCCCACCATACACCTTTACCTGGAGAAAGCGGGAGGGAATTATAACGGAAAAGAAAACTTACTCTGTTACCTAGCTACAGAGAGCCACATCCCAAGAAGTGTTGGTATGCCTCTCCTAGCCCAAACTTATCACCATATTACTGGTTGCCCTCCCTCATCCTAGAGACTTTCAGGGAGGACCCGTTGTGGTTCAGTCTCCTGACTTCAGTCTGCACCTGAGTTCTCCTTGCCAGTCTGACCCTGCCCTTTCCAAACCCCTCAAAGCCCATTTTCTGTTTCTTTGGAACTCAGGTTGCCATCAGCAAACTGTCCTCTAGCCTCAGAATGTCCCCTTCACTCTCCTTTTATAACTGAACTTGCCCTATTAAGGCAAGTATGTTCACACAAAGATGTGCATGGTCAACACAAGGAAGAAATACTCCTAACTACTACAGGCTTTATTTCTGCAACTGCTCACACGATCATCGCTAACACGTATAATTATATTTCTAATTGCATTTCCACTATCCCACTCCATAAGCCTTTTGTTCTCGGCAAGCACCTCAGCTGGTCATCCTTCCTTCCCTAGTGGAGCAACACAGACTGTCATTCCTGAAGGCTCTGGGCCATGTGCCGGTCTGTCTGTGGTGGGGGTTGTAGTTTTCCATTAATTTTTACCGTATATACAAGGTACACTAATACAATAATATACAATATAAGGGAGCACGAAGAGATCTCCACAGGAGATTGACATACTTCTCCTCACTCTCATTATGTAATAGGAACTTACTGTTCCCTCTATGATCAAGACCAATCACCCCAGTAAGCACAATAACTTCTTCTTTGCTTGGTCACCAGGATAGGACACCAAAATGGCCAAGAAGTAATCTCAGCCTAGAACCAGTTCTGTGTCTGCTAGTGAAAGTATTCCTCTCTCGAGAACTAAAAGTTCTTTTCCTTTTTTAAGATCTTTTTTTAACATGGACCATTTTTTTTTAAGTCTTTATTAAATTTGTTACAATAATGCTTCTGTTTTATGTCTTGTTTTTTTTTGGCCCTGAGGCATGTGGGATCTTAGCTCCCCAGCCAGGGATTGAACCCACACCCCCTGCATTGGAAGGCGAAGGCTTAACCACCGGATCACCAGGGAAGTCCCCGAGAACTAAAACTTCTAAATCCCAAAGTGGCAGGGACAGAAAGAAAAAAAAAATGTTGCTATTGGATCACTCTAATAGTGAGAGCAGCCAGTCCCTAATGGTCAGACTCTCGAATCCAGGCTGTGTGGAAAAGAAACCTGCAAGAAGACCCCCGACAAGTGGTGTGCCTCCTCCAGTTGGTAGATCGGTTACACACATATTGATTGCTGATTTAGAACATACACCGCATCCCGGCAGACACTGGGCCAGCCCCACAAGGTGTTACTTCCCCGCTAGCACCATGTGTGTCTGAATCTTCAGAAGGCCATGCAGGGCTTCCCTGGTGGCACAGTGCTTAAGAATCCGCCTGCCAATGCAGGGGACATGGGTTCAAGCCCTGGTCCGGCAAGATCCCACATGCCGTGGAGCAACGAAGCCCACGCTCCACAACCACAGAGCCTGTGCTCTAGAGCCTGAGAGCCACAATTATTGAGCCCATGTGACAAAACAACTGAAGCCCGCACGCCTACAGCCCATGCTCCACAAGAGAAGCCACCGCAATGAGAAGCCTGCACACTGCAACGAAGAATAGCCCCCGCTCTCCGCAACTAGAGAGAGCCAGTGCACAGCAACGAAGATTCAACACAGCCAATAAATAAATAAAAATTTACCTTAAAAAAAAAGGCCATGCAATCTACTATCAAACCAACCATTTGTGGTTGAGGGGAAACATGGTAAGACCAGTAACTTCAACGAGCATGAGACACCTGGCACACTACGTGTGTTGTACAATGACTCCTTGGTCAGAGCGGATGCTGGCTGGAACACCATTGATGCCACCATGCAAAGCATTTCCTAATCTAGAGATGGTCTAAACTTTCATGGAACTGGTAGTCTCAGCAGTGGCTGTCGTAACAGGTGAGGATGACATGATTCAAAGTGGTGCATGAGGGATGTTTGGTACCTACCCTTTTCTCTTTCCTCTTTCTCTCCCCACATCATCTCATGGATATTATTAAGCTGAAACACCATCTTTACGGTATTAACTCTCAAGTGTGTATCTTCATTCCATATCTAAGATTTCCAAACTCATAACTTACTGCCTACTTGAAGTCTCCTATTGGATGCTCTCAGATACTTCTGATTTAGCTTGTCCAAAGTCCAAAATGCAATTCCTAATTTCCCCACAAATAACCTGTATCCTTCTAACCATGAGGAAGTCTTCCCCATCTCAATACATGGCACCACAGAACCTAGATCTCCCCCTTTCCCTCATCATTCACATCAGATCTACCAGATTTCCTATAAAATCTATATCTAAAATGTATCATCTCTATTGTCTTCTCTAAGTATACTCCACCATGACCTTGGTGGAGAAATCTCTCCCCAGAAGAGGACAAAGCAATGCCTATCTGGTAACTCGAGGCCAGCAGTGACCTCCCTGAGAACCACCTCAGTGCAGATGTGGGCATGAACGCCAAGTGGTGACGCTTGAGGACGGAGGGGGAGATGTGGAAGTGGAAACAGCAAGACTAGCCAAGACTTACAGGGAGTTCTGCTGTGAAGGGAAACAGAGGCAGTGCAGTTGCCACCCCGCCAAAGGGATGTCAGGGTCCCACTCTGCTCCCAGGGTCACTGAGACTGTTCTCAGTCAGACAGTCCTTGGCCTCATCGTCCCCATGGAAGATGCCCCAACACCCTCAATCACATCATCTCACCCCAGCTGAGGCAGCCCAGGACTGCCAGGGTCAATGTGACTCTTCCACCCCAGGACCAGAGAACAGGCAAGGAATGGATGGTGTGAGAGGGGACCTGAAGAGATCAGGGTCACAGAGAGGAGGCTGTGAGCAGAGGGATGAGGGTATCGTTTCTTTCTTGTTTTGTTTTTAATATTTACTTATTTGGCCATGCCTGGTCTTAGTTGTGGCATGCAGGATCTTTAGTTGTGGCATGCAGGATCTTTAGTTGCGGCACGTGGGATCTAGTTCCCTGGCCAGGGATCAAACCAGGGCCCCCTGCACTGGGAGCATGGAGTCTTAGCCACTGGACCATCAGGGCAGTCGTTTCTGAGTATCGTTTCTGAACTGGCAATTTCCACGCCCTGGTCTGGCATCAGGGGTAACAGTCTCTGGCTGAGACTCAGACAGTTCAGGAACAAGGCCAACACTCAGGCCCCACATCCAGGTTCAGACTGAGAATGGGACTGGGTCAAGTGAGGTAGGAATGCTGGCTGGGAGTGTGCAAAGTCTTACTCACTCTCTTGGCTCAACTCAGAGGTCAACAAGTTCCATGGGATAAAAGGCTGGTAAGGTAAATGTGTCAAGCAAGGTGACGTCCCTGGCCTCCAGCCACCGCCACCCCTGCAGTGTCCTCAGGGCTGAAGGTACGAACCTTCTCCTGGCCCAGTCACTGTCACAGAAAAGTGCGTTACCTGGCTGAGTCATGAAGGTGAAGTTACCTGTGTGGCTGTTAACTTCAGGCGGGTATGGTGGGGCTCGTGAGGCCGTCACAGAGCCAGTCGTATGGCAGGTGTGTGATGGAGGCAGGAGACACGGAAGCTAGAGCCCCCACAGAGCACGCGTGGGCAAGCATGTGTATTGGGTGTGGGCTGATGTAGTGACAGGTTGGGGGTTGGACACAGACAGGTGAGTGTGTGACAGGTACACAAACACCACTGCTGAGCACTTCCCTCCAAGCTGCCTAAGTGTGTCAGGGCCACAATCCCCCCAGCTGGGCAGCCCAGAGGGGCCTCATGTCCTCAGGGAGCTCCCCTCCCCCAGCCCTCTTTGCCCTGCAAAGTGACCCTCCTGCCTCTAGAGGGCCCTCCAGATGTCACCGCCCCCTCAGCTTGGGGACAGCAGTGCAGCAAAGCTCGCGAGGCCTGAGAAGGAAGGAAGGTGGAAGCAGAAGAGCAGAGGTCCAGCTCCCTAGGCCCCCTTGCAGTCCTCCCTGGTCCCACATCTATCAGCTGCCAGCATCTTTGTGTCTCTGTCTGTAGGATGAAACTCTCTAAACGAGCGCTCTGCCCTCAGATCTCCCCTCAGACCTTGGTCTGTTACCCCAGCAGTCTGTTTGCAGCACGATTTCCTCGAGCCCCCTACCCCTGTCCCACAGCCCCCACACCAGGTCTGTCTCTCAGACACACACAGCAGAGTCAGCCTGACACACCCCATCGCAACCCCACAATCATATTCATATAATCACATGCACCCTGTCACACACATACGGTTTCACACACACACTTCCAGACACACACAAACACATGTTCTGAGACAGACGGGCTGTTGCAATCACATGGTCACACACACTGCAAGTCTCATGTGCGCCCACAAACACACACTCCCAACAGAGCATTCAATTCACACACACAAAATTAAATTCTCACACACCACACACACCAAGCCTTATGCCCGTCACACAAAACGAGACCCATGCACTCTCCTAGCCAGAAGCCCTCCTGCAGACAGAACACACATACACATACACTCTCTCTCTCTCTCTCTCTCTCTCTCTAACACGTGCAGAGACACATCCCCCAACCTAACATCCCTTCATTCACTAGTGCTCCCCCAGACGCTCAGGGCATCCTTCTGCAATGCCCTCTCTCCTCCCATTCTTAGTGGCCTGAATTCCTGCTCCACAGGGGAAGCTGGGGGCGTGGGGAGAGGAATCGCTGAAGGTGGCCATTAGGACCCCGCCCTGAACCCACACTTCAGGCCCAATGCCCCCTGTGGGTAGCACAGGTCATGTTCCCAGCTAGGCCCCAAGGACCAGGAATTTAAGGAACACACCACCTACCGGCAAGAGGTGTCCGCAGGTCCCCAGCTGGACCCCACTGCCTGCAGCCCTGGGAGGAGGGGGCACACCCAGCTGCCATGCTCCTCCCTCCCCTCAGCGTCCATCTAAAACTCTCACCAACTCATGGATGACAGGAACAAGTTTCTCACCAAGGGCAAGGACACCCACATAGAGCCTGCTGATGAAAACAGCCCCCAGCGCTGGACGTCAGCACAGCCTCACAACTGACTGTGCGGCCAGCACCACAAAGACCCCTGAGGCCCAGGCCATGGCACAGCTAGGGCTGAGGACAGCAGGGTCTGGGGCCATGCACACACTCTCTTGTTCACTGCCCCTGACCTCCTTCAAAAGCAGCCACCATTTTCCCCGAAAACCTCTGTTTAACACAAACCACCACCCATCTCTCACCAAGAAATCGCAGGGCAGATGGTCAGCTGCCCAGGATGGTGCTGGGCCGCAGCCTCCTGACGCTTAGCCTTCCCTTTCTGGTACTCCCACATTCCTTACTTTCCTTCCCGGAAGACCCGCCTTTCAGCTTCCTCCCCACAGGAACACATCAACGACATGGGCGCCTGCTCCGCGACACAGAGCTCTGAATAGAACCGCGGTCGGTCGGTCGGTCACTGCCCAGGCTGCCTATCCAGGCTGGTGAGTGCCTGCATCGACCCCCGGGGCAGCCCCAGTCCTTCTCCGGCGGCTGCTCCGCTGCTGCTCCTTCCATCTTGCCGACGGTGCTGGTTCAGGGCCAGGCCCAGTGAATCACTGCCCCCATCCCAAGACCTGTACGTCTGCTGGGCAAGGCTGTCTGACAAATTTTACAGGCCATTCACCAAGCTGTGGCTTGTGTTTCTTAGCTAAAGGGGGAAGTGGTGGGTACTGACCTCAGAAGGGAAGGTGGGAGGGGGCCAGTCTACTGTCAAGACGGGCATGTAGCAGCCTGATCTACTGCCCCCGACCCCACTACCCTCCTTCCCTACCTCGACCTTCTCTCCCCATCTTCAACATTGCCCCTGACATCTGGAACGGATAGAAGGCCACAGCAGGACTTCCCTGGCGGTCCAGTGGTTAAGACTCCGACACTTCCACTGCAGTGGCATGGGTTCGATCCCTGGTCAGGGAACTAAGATCCCACAAGCCACGGGGCAGCTAAGCCCGCACACCTCAACTAGAGAGCCCACATGCTGCAACTAGAGAGCCTGAGTGCCGCAAACTACAGAGCCCACACACTCTGGAGCCAATGTGCCACAACTACAGAGCCCATGTACCACAACTAGAGAAGAGAAAACCCACATGCTACAACTAGAGAGAAGCCCATGTGCTGCAGTAAAGAGCCTGCATGCCACACTGAAAATTCCTGCATGCTGCAACTAAGACCCAACGCAGCCATAAATTAACTAATTAACTAAAGTAAATAAATATTAAATTAAATGTGGTGTTTTCCCATAATTTTTATAAGTTGTCCTGAAATCATATGCATACCAGGACTCTACCTTCACATATTTATGCAGTTCTTTTCAAATGTAGGTAGATGCCAAACACAATGCATAAAACATTCTTGAATTTGGAGTAGATTTCCTCTTATCTTATTTGTCTTATCAAAGTGCAATTCCTGGATTCATCATGAAATCAACCGCCAAAGCCAGACTGACAGTGAAAATGGAACTTGACCCGCCTCCATGGCCTTCCTATGAAAGCCAGGAGAAAAGCAAATGCACCGTCGCCCCACTACTGTTTACCATCGTTTTGGAGTTCCAACCAACAAAACAGGGCCAGGGAAAGAAGTGAAGCACAGGGACTTCCCTGGCAGGCCAGTGGTTAGGACTCCACGCTTCCACTGCAAGGGGCACAGGTTTGATTCCCGACCGGGGAACTAAGATTCTGCATGCCACGTGGTGCAGCCACGGAAGGAAGGAAGGAAGGAAGGAAGGAAGGACAGACGGAAGGTAAGATCCTAACCCATAAAGCATGACTGATGTCAAACAGCTTTCACAACATGAAGTGCATTCTAGAAGAGATTACTCAGTATTAAAAGGGTATCAATTGTGCCCAAAGTAACCTAAAATTGGAAAGTGTTTCAAATCAAAACTCTAACACATATTTTTCTCTTTTGTAATGTGATGAACTGATTCTGAAAGTTCTTCAAGAGTAAATGTTTAAGAACATTCAAACTCCAAACTAGAAAACTGGAAAAGGGGGAGTTAATAGGAAAATCACACAGAACAAAGACATATGGGACTTCCCTGGTGGCACAGTGCTTAAGAATCTGCCTGCCAATGCAGGGGACACGGGTTCAAGCCCTGGTCTGGGAATATCCCACATGCCGAGGAGCAGCTAAGCCCGCGTGCCACAACTACTGAGCCTGTGCTCTAGAGCCTGCAAGCCACAATTACTGAGCCCACATGCTGCAACTGCTGAAGTTTGCGAGCCTAGAGCCCATGCTCCACAACAAGAGAAGCCACCACACAGAAGCCTGCACACCACAATGAAGAGTGGCCCCCACTTGCCAGGACTAGAGAAACCCCACGCACAGCAACAAAGACCCAACATAGCTATAAATAAATAAATAAAGCCAAAAATAAATTAAACAACGGCAACAACAACAAAGGCATATGACCATCACACAGAAAAGATGTTCATTCTCACAAATAATCAAAAAATGCACAATAAAACATTTTCACCAAAATAGAACAGACTTTTTTTTAAACTGGCAATACCCACGGATAAGTGAGGGCATCAGAAAAGAAAGGAATTTTCACATTGTTGACCAGAATGACAGTAGGCACAAATGATCTGGTGGGTAAGGCGGCAGTGTGCATCAAAATCATTACCAATGTGAAAACCCTTCACACTACCATTCCCACCTTTAGGACTTTATCCTAGGTATGCAATTAAGACAAGAAGTAAAACTTGGCTACCATATTATTTACCGCTACTGATTTACAAAACAAGGTCTTAAATGTCCAGTAGGAAAGCAGACAATGTTTTACAAGAAGTAAATTATTTAAATCTTCCTAATGGGCTAACATAAATACACATTGCTTTGTAGAAAGAAAATTTTAAAGTGAGACTCCTATTTAATTGTTTTAAAAAGAGTGGCAAGGTCCTTACTTGGAAAAAGATTGGGAACTACTACCAGAGTGTTGATTTTGTAGAAGCATGTCTTTAGATAACACCCCACAGTAGACTTGGAGTACAAGGGTATGTCCTGGGGCAGTAAGTACCCCCTATTCAGTCCAGACCTTCAGGACCCCCAGGAACTGCTAGTCCTGGAAGACATGGGGAGCAGGGCAGATATCACTTACTACTTCCCAGGCTGAGCTTCTTGTCTCCACAGTGTCAGGCAACAACTTCCCAGAGTCAGCCATCCTGGATGCAACTCCGGGTCCTTGCCACACCAAGCCACCAGGAAGGCAGCCCCAAAGGGAAACATGTCCATGCAAGGGAACTCCTGGCAGCATATCAACACACCACTACAAGTAAAGTCATACAGACTTCCAGTTACAGATGGCCTGAACACTGTCATTCATGCTCTCTCCCACCAGTGACCAAACCAGAGGATAAAGAAATATGAAAATTGATCACCTCACAATTCCAAAGACAAAGGGAAGGGGTTCATTATAGGATTTGAGATTTCAACAAAATTGTGAAGAATATTGGGGGGGGGGGGCAGTGGCGGGATATTGAAGGGAGAGCTTAGCAGGACTCAAAAAAGATAAAAGTGCTCCCAAGATGGATAAGGACAGGGACACAGCTACTTGCTCCCACAGATTGCCACAGGGGCTGGGCGTGTTGTAAATTGGAGAGTAAGTCCCCTTTGTGGGGTCTTTAAGGATCAGTTCAACATGGCTGCAAAAATTATACTCAAAGAGGCATATGAAATTAAAGGGTTTATTATACACATAAGTCCCAGAGAGAGAGACACAGCACACCTCACGGGGCCATATGGGAGGAGTACCAAGGCAACAGGCTCCACCAAGCACTATTGAGGACCCATGGGCAAGTGCCATGACTGGGGGTCAGGGAAGAGTACACAAGCAACAGGTTTGAGCAGATTTCACTGGTGCATTTGAATGTCACTAGGTTACAGTCATGAAACAGCAGGAAGGAGAACTTGTGGAGTGGACCAGCCTTGTCATACTTTAGTCTGTTTGTGAGGATGTTGAGGCATCAGGAAAATATGAAATTTTAAAATACTATAACACAATAAACCCTGGTATGCCTCAGCATCCGCCATACTAACTGGATGGGTAAAAGTTATCACCTGTGTTGTGGAGATACTAAAGATGAGTGGGACACCTTGACTTAACCACCAAAGGCAAACTTTGTTAAGGTGACAACCAGGAAGAGTCCTATTAGGCAAATGATGAGAATTTAGAATTGTCACATACAAGGGAACCTACATTAGGCTATCAGCAGATTAATCAGCAGATATGATACAGGCCAGGAGAGAATGGAATAATATATTTAAATTACTGGAAGAAAAAAAAAAGGCCAACAAAATGGACAAATTCCTAGTAACATACAACCTACCAAGACTGAATCATGAAGAAAGAGAAATAACTAATAAGATATAACTAATAACCAATAACAGACTAATAACGAGTAAGGAGATAGAATAAGTAATCAAAAACCTTCCATCACAGAGAAGCCATGGACCAGCTAGTTTCACTGGTGAATTCTACCAAACATTTAAAGAATTAACACTCAATACTCAAATTCTTTACAAAAATTGAAGTGGAGGGAACATTTCCAAAATCATTTTACAAGGCCAGCATTACCCTGATACCTAAGCCAGATAAGGATACTACAAGAAAAGAAAACTACAGGCCAATATCCCTGATAAATATAGATGTGAAATTCTCAATAAAATATAAACAAACGAAATTCAACAGCACATTAAGTGAATCATATGCCATGACGAAGTGATATTTATCCCTGGTATGCAACGATGGTTCAATATATGCAAATTAATAAATGTGATTCCCCAAATTAATAAAATGAAAGATAAAAATTATATGATCATCTCAACAGATGCAGAAAGCATTTGATGAAATTCAACATCCTTCATGATAAAAACTCTCAGTAAATTAAGTATAGAGAAAAGGTACCTCACCATAATAAAGGTCATATGTGACAAGCCCACAGCTAACATCAACTCAATGGTGAAAAAAATGAAAGCTTTTCCACTAAGATCAGTAACAAGACAAGGTGCTCACTCTTATTCCTATTCAACACTGTACTGGAAGTTAATAAAAGACATCCAAAATAAAAGCAAAGAAATAAAATTGTTTCTGTTGGCAGATGATAAAATTTTTTTTAATTTTATTTATTTATTTTTTAATTTATTTAGATTACGTTGGGTCTTCATTGCTGCTCACGGGCTTCTTCTAGTTGCAGCGAGTAGGGGCTATTCTTCATTGTGGTGCTTGGGCTTCTCAGTGAGGTGGCTTCTCTTGTTGCAGAGCATGGCCTCTAGGTGGGTGGGCTTCAATAGTTGCAGCTCGTGGGCTCAGTAATTGTGGCTCACAGCCTCTAGAGCACAGGCTCAGTAGTTGTGGCTCATGGGCTTAGTGGCTCCGTGGCATGTGGGATCTTCCCAGACCAGGGCTCGAGCCCATGTCCCCTGCATTGGCAGGTGGATTCTTAACCACTGTGCCACCAGGGAAGTCCCAATATGATCTTATATACAAAAAATCCTAAAGACTCCAGGAAAAACTGTTAGCACTAATCAATTCAGTAAAGTTGCAGGGTACAAAATTAACATACAAAAATCAGTTGCATTTCTATATACCAACAATGAGCTATCTAAAAAGGAAAGCACACAATCCCATTTATAACAGCATCAAGAACAAAATAATTAGGAATAAAATCTAACCAATGAGGTGAAATACCTGTACACTGAAAACTATAAGACATCAGTGAAATAAATTGAAGAAGATACAAATAAATGGAAAGATATTCTGTGTTCATGGATCAGAAGAATTAATACCAGTAAAATGTCAATAATAACCAAAGCTATCTATAAATTCAATCCTAATCCCTATCAAAATTCCAATGGCATTTTTCACAAAAATAGAAAAAGCAATCCTAAAATTCATATGGAGCCACAAAAGACCCTGAAGAGCAAAAGTAATCTTGAAAAAGAAGAACAAAGTTGGAGGCATCACATGTCTTAATTTCAAACTATACTACAAAGCTATGGCCATCAAAACACTATGGTACTGGCATAGAAACACTCATATACACCAATGGAACAGAATAGAGTCCAGAAATAAACCTATGCATATAAGATCAACTAATACTTGGCAAAGACGTTAAGAATACTCAGTGGGGAAAGGATAGTTACTTCAATAATAAATAGTCTTGGAAAAACTGGATATTTATATGCAAAAGAATGAAACTGGATGCCTATCTTACACTGCTCACAAAAATTAATTCGAAATGGGTTAAAGACTTCAATGTAAGACCTGAAGCCATAAAACTCCTAGAAGAAAACATAGATATTGCAGAACATTTGATTTGTAGCATAGAAGAGAGAAAAGTGGTTAAGTAAAAATGCTGTAGTCCTGAGTTTGAATTGGAAGTATCAGTATAAACTCCTTAAAAATATGTGATACAGTGGAAAAAAGAAAAATATATATATGATATAGGTGAATGCATATATAACATGGATTAGATGTAATATAGTAGAGGTAAAGTAGAAGAAAATAAGTAAAAATGCTGTAATCTTGAATTTGAATTGGATATAAATTATTACAACCACTTTGAAAAATGATTTTACAATATCTAGAAAAGTGAAATAGTATATATACCCTATGATTCATTGGTATATATCCTAGAGAAACTCTTGAATATGTGAACCAAGACAAGAATGTATAAGAACATGTATAGCTATGCTCTCTATAAAACCCCAAATAGCCATCAACAGTATGATGGTTAAATCACTTATGGTGTCTTCATCGATGGAATACTACCCAGCAATCAAAATGAATGACTACACCAACACACAAACATGGATGAATCCTTAAAATGTAAGGTTGAACAGAGGAAGTAAACACAGAAGAAAACATTTAGGATGATTCAATCAATATAAAACCCCAAAGCATTCAATACTAAACAACAAATTGTTTAAGGATACATAAATAGGTGGTAAAATGATAACAGAGGGACTTCCCTGGTGGTCCAGTGATAAAGAGTCCGCCTTTCAATGCAGGGGATGTGGGTTCAATCCCTGGTCGGGGAACTAAGATCCCACATGCCACGGGGCAACTAAGCCATTGTGCCACAACTACTGAGCCCACACACCTCAACTAGAGAGCCTATGCACTGCAAACTACAGAGCCCACAACACAATCAGAGAAGAGAAAACCCGCATGCTACAACTAGAGAGAAGCCTGAGCACCGCAACTAGAGAGGAGGCCCACACACCGCAATGAAAGATCTTGCACCTCACAGCAAAGATCCCACGTGCTGCAACTAAGACCTGACGCCAAAAATTAAAAATAAATAAAATATTAAAGAAAAAAATGGTATAGAGAAGGAGTGATTGACACACAATTCACCATGAGAGCTCCGCCTGACAGTGTAACCAAGGGAGGTGTGTTCAGAGCAGGGCACATGGAGGGTGCTGGTTATGTTCTATTTCCCCAGCTAGGAAGTATCAGTAGATCCATTGGCATGCGTTCTTCTTTTCTTCAAATTTAACCTGTGTTTTCTAGCCTCACTGTAAATAATATATTTCTCAATATAAAATTGTAAAAAGGAGAGGGCAAGAGTGGAAGACGAAAGGGCTCTGGGTCTAGGGAGCATCTTTAGGGTGGGGACAGCTTGAACATGTTTTCGAGCCACTCTCTCTGTGATCGTGGCAAGGAGGCAGCCAGGGCTGCTGCAGGCCAATGAGTTTCTGTTGGAGAAGGGGAAAGAGGAAGTGAGCCCATGCTTCCTCTTGATGAAGGATGGGGGAGGGTCAGGCGCCAGCCCTGAGCAGGGTGGGAAGGGAGACAATGGGGACCAGGCAAAGAAGGTTCAGAGCAGCACCGAGGGGTGAGATGAGGCTCCTGCAGCAGACAGAGGAGGGGAAGAGATGCACAACGGCCATGTGACCCAGGGTGGGACCTGCAAAGAGGGCTGGTCAGGGGATCCTGGTCCTGCACATCCACCTCCAACGTGGACATGGCCCTGAGAGCAATGTGCAAAGGGTCTGCAGTGGCTCAGGGGCCCCTTCTCAGGAAGGAGCTGACCTGAGTCAGGGATACTGCTGTGACCTCAAAACCAGACTAGCTGGGACCATAAAAGCAGGAGTCTGGTGGTCCTCACGCACCATGCCTGGTCTGAGTCACATGTCCCCCCAGCCGTACAGCGGCAGGTCTCATGGACACAGAATGTCCATGCAGAGTCACACACACCATTGCTGAAGTGACCCACTGTTCCACACAGGGATTCATGTACAAACTGCAGAAATGCCTTACACTACACTCACTCATCTAAGTGATAACATTAACTCACTTTTGTTTTTCAGACTGCAGCAAATCTTTTATTACACATAATAGCATGTATCCAAACAGCATCCAATACCATTTCATATTTCTAACACAGGGCAGAGTGGGCCTTCAGGACTAGAACTGAGAGAGATGTGTTAAATTTCAAGCTTCTGACCACATCATATCATGATCAGGCAAAGCTTATATGTCATTTTCTCACATTATTCAACATGTGGCTCATACATTTCATCATCTCGATGGAGACAAAAATTTCCATTTCATATTTTGAGCACAGGAAGTTGAGAGAGAAAATCCAGTGAAAACACATTAATCTCAATTCAACTGAGGTTTTTTTTTTTACAAAAAAAAAAAAAAGAAACTTAAGTTAGTCATTTTGAAGGGAAAAGGAAAAGGAAGGCATGGGGTTAAGAGTCAAAACTATGAAAAGGGCTGGTCCCTATACAGGGCCTGCTGCAGCTCTGGAAACTATCATAGGATATTTTAAATAAAGTGGCTTTTCTGTATTTTTCTTTTTTAGTACTGTAAACATGTGCTGTTTGAATTTAACTTAAAACTTTTTTTTTTGCAAACAAAATAAAAAATTTAAGTCTTTAAGGCAAGTATTTTCCTAAGGAAAAAAAAAGAGTTCATTTATTATAAAACTGTGAGGATACCCAAGCCAGGCCCCACTTAAGATTCAACAGCGTGAACTTGAGAGCTTTTTGTTCCTCAGAGTTGAAGTGGGTTTCAATAGAACAGGAGCCACCGGGGCCTCCTGTGTCCTCCTTCTTGCCTTTGTCCACACCCACCCTGTAAGGAAGACTTAAACGGATGTCTCATCTTTCTCAGCCCCTTCTTTGAACTGCTGCTCACAGCCCAGGAAAGCCCCACTGCATCGCCACACCTGCTGTACAAGAAAAACCACGGCCCCCAGACCAGTACAGCAGCAGCCCCTTACATTTCCCTGAGACGCCAGACTCCACAGGGAATACGCCGAAACCTCCACAGCCTCAGACCCGTCACATGGGCCAGGGCGTGGGCAGCAACGCCACCGCCCAGCCCCCCGCAGCATTCAACCCGTCCCATTCCCCAGGAATATGATGCATCTGGTTTTCTACACCCTTTGGCTCATCGCCGTCTTCCAGCCATTGCCGTTTAAGTTCACCGTATTCCCTCTGCTACTGAGCTGCTTCCGGATCCAGTCTCAGCCTCGGCCTGGACATCCCCAAGACGTTCTGCCATCGTCTCATGGTTGTTTCCTTCCGGCTCCCGGTCGGCCTCTCCTCCCCCAGTGCCAGTTCCTTTAGTCCACCTGTAGCTGTTCACTGTCACCCTTGTTCATGTGCTCTGAGATCCCCGAAACTGCGTTTGCCGTGCCGCTCTGACCCTTATCTTCAGTGAGGTTGAGCTGAGTGTCCAGCTGGCCTCAAAGAGAGCCTGTGCCTCGCTCTCCCAGCGGTGATCCACGCCTGTGCGGCCGGACGGGATGTCAGAAAGGCCTCCGGTGACTCTCACACTTCAGCTAACGTTCTCCCAGGTGCTGCGTCGGGCGCCTCCCGGTCAGAGTGAAGCTGCTGGCACTACAGACATCCACCAGGCTGGGGGCGTGACTGTGTGAGACACCATCCTGATGGGGTTGGATAAACGGCTCCTCTCCTGAGGTGGACCCTTCCTCCTGCGTCTCTCCCGGTTTCCCCTGGGCCGGGAGTCGTCACGGAGCTGAGGGCTCCTAGGTGGTGACATGGCCCAGTGGCGGAGGCTGGCTGTGGCGCTGGCACAGGAAGCTGACCCACGTGGTGCCGCCGGACATCTCCCACCCCACCATCCCTCGGGACCTGGAGCCGCGACCCTGGTCCAGTCTACAGCCAGGGCACTGTGGCCTCCCATCTGCCCCAGAGCAAGGCCTCCTGAGCTGCCGTCACCCCATCTTCAGCTACTTTCTGGTCCGCAGCCAACAGTAACTCAGTGTCCCTGAGCATTTATGATGCACCTGTTAGTGTCCTAAGTGCTTTACAGGTATTGGCCCCTTCACCTAACCACTTAACTGACACTCATTAGCACCCGAGGAACCGGACGCTGGGCTCCTGGTGGACACAGCTGTGACCACTGCAGTCAGACAACCACCCCCCACCCCGACCCCATGCAGACCGAGGTCCGGTGGGGAAGACAGCCCTGGGAGTGCCCACGTGGAGTGCACGTGCTCTTACAGACATGTGCAGGGAGCCTCCGACAGGCCTCAGCATCCTAAAAGAACTCACCCTGACCCCGGCCCCTCCGGCTGCTGCACCTCTGCCCCACACACGTGAAAGAGCTGGCTGCTCTTTATGCCTCCTCTTCCTTCCCTCCCCTCATCTCTATCAGCTCCCATCTACTTTCCCCCCACTGCTGCTCTCAAACAGCTCTGTTCAAGGTCTGAAACCCCTGCGGCAGCCCCTGTCCTCCTTTCTCAGCCCTTTTCCCCCACAGCTTCTCTGATGCCACCTTAACCCACCCCCTCCCCCTGCCCGCCTGCCTTGCTGGTGCCCCTTCTCCATCCCCCTTGCTGAGGCATAAATGTGGGAGCACCCCAGGGCTCAGGCCTTCTTCTCTTTTCTGATCTCATCCTCCTTCCACACGATCTCATCCATGACTTCAAATACCTCTATACACGCATGGCTCCAAGACGTGCATCTCCTGCCCTGACTTCTCCCGAGCTCAAACTCATAGATCCACCTGCCTGCTCCAAACAGCAGGCATCTTCAAACGGCAAAACAGAATTTTCTATTTATGCTCCCACACGAACCTGCCCTATGCTCCAGGAACACGGAAAACATCCACCCAGGGCTCAGTCCCAGAGCCAATGAGGTATTCTTTTCTCCCAATCAGATCATGTATAATAAAGTCTTTAAATTTTTTTTTTTTTTAAAGAAGGGAGAAAGGAGGAATGGAGGGTGGGAGGGTCAGTCCACATCAGAGCTAAATGCAGTCTTCCTCACTGACCCCTCACAGCCAGGGGGATCTTCCCTTAGACTCTGTGGCCTCTTGCTCACAAGAGAGGCTCCTAACCCCACCCAACACAGGGTCGGCAGCACCTCTGCTTCCCGGCTGCGTGGTACAGGTCTGCTCGGTTTGACCTCCTCCACCATGGACACAGCCCTCTGCCTCTCTGAAGACACACCTCTCTGGCAGTGGGACTCCCTCCACCCCCATGAGAGCTTGTTCCCATGCTGGATGGAGCCCCTCTCCCCAGAGGCAAGTGACTCCCCCAACCCCAGGGTGAGAGCTGGCCCAGGTGTCGTGGGGGACCGGAGCAGGGTGTGTGAAAGGAGAGAGCTGAACCCAGTTGAGCAGGTGGATGCAAAGGGGTAGTTTGGGGAGAGGCTGAGACTCAGAAGCCCCCATCTGGCTGGGAGGACAGCAGCTCCTGGCTGAGACCCACACCGCTCAGGAATGTAGCCACACCAGGCCAGGGGCTGGGCAGAGGGCCCAGCTGAAGAGGCCTGGAAATCCTCTAGCACTGCTGCTTAGGTGAAGCAATTTGGGGTTGAAGGAGGCCGAGTAAACATCAGGCCGGTGAAATGTCTGTCCCTGAACTTGAGCTCCACCCTCAGTGTCTGCAACGCTGACGTGGACAGGGCACTGATGGCCCAGGCACTGTCACAGAGAAGTGAGTGAGCCAGTTGGGTCACACAGGTGCCCGTGACAGGTGTGTGGCATGTAAGTTCAGGTGGGTTTTGTGGGACAGTCATGTAATCAATGACGGTGCAGGTGTGTGTTTCACAGGCAGGTACATCTGCACAGCACAGGTGGAGGAGAATGTGCAGTGATGTGGGATGATGGGAGTTGACAGGTGAGCAGCTGGGGACAGACAAGTGAGTATGTGACAGGCACACCAACACCACTGCTGAGCCCTTCCCACCCCAGTGCCAGATGTTTCAGAGCCATGTTCCACCCCTGCCCAGGGAGATCCAAGGGTCCTGATGTCCTTGGAGAGCCTCCCAGGCCCTCTCTGCCCTCCAGAATGACCCTCCGAGCAGGACAGGAAAAGGCCCACCTGTGACACACACCCCCCCGGGCTTAGGAACGACAGCCCGGCAGTGTCCTCAGGACCAGAGCAGGAAGATGGGAGAGGGGAGGCACCCTCCACTCCAGCTGTGTTCCCCCGGTTCTCCAGGCTCCTAGACACGTCCTGGGCTCTCTGTCTCCAGGAACCAGAGGCCTGGTGAGTGCTTGTAGCCTCAGACTAGTCTGCTACCCCAGGAGACAGTGCCACACAGAATTCCTCCCGGGAGGGCTGAGGAAGAGCCTCCCTGTCTCCACCCCAGGTCGTGGGGCCCCTCCCATCTCGGACCCCTCCAACCCAGGCCTGCTCCCAGTAGTCACTGAGTCCGCAGAGCATGCGCACACACACCCCTCTCCCAGCCAGGAACCCACCACATCCACTCTGGACGCATGCAGATCCCATCCCCACACGCCATGCGGGGGCAGGTCCTCCAGAGCTGCTGGGTGGAAGGACATGAGCAACCTGGGCACTGCCCCCACCCCCAGACCTGTCCTCAGATCTCAACCCAAGGCCCTCCTGGAGCCCCCACAGGCTGAGCCTACTCTTACCCCTTCGCCCTCCTCCCCGGGGGCACCTGCTAACTAGAAGACCAGCCTCAGGGATGGGAGTTGAGGTGGGAAGAGATGGCGGTGAGCACAGCCCCACTCATCACCACATTCAACTGCTGGCTGCTTGCAGGACTGGCCCACTGACCCCAAGCTACTCCTTGGCCCACCTTGCTCTCTAGACCTCTGCTGCTGTGGATTCCTACGCCCAGCCCCTCCCACAAACCATTGCCCCAACTGCCCGTCCCCTTCTAGCTCCCTCCAGAGCAAGCCCAGAGGAAGCACCCAAGTTTATCTGCAGTTCAGCAAGCTCTCATCTGTTTCCTGTCCAAAGAGGGGCAGGAAGCACTGACCAGGAGGGGTCAGTACCATCTCTTCCTACCCTAAGACCTGCAGGCACCCCATGTTCAAGACCCACCTGCAAGAGCCCACCATCCCAGCCTAGCATCATACACACCGCCCCCCACAGGCTTTGTCACTTACAAGAGATGAGTCTTTCCTGCTTGTGGGCCAGGCCATCCAAATATTTCCGAATCACCTGGCCCTGGGGACCCCTGCCTTACAGAAAAAGGACCCTAGCTTCTGTTGGCCTCACTCAGTCAATTTAATCTCTCTCCCTCCTGCTCATTCCATCTCTCAACTTCTTCCTCCATCTTTCTCTCTACCATTCTCTCGGTCACTCAACCCCCCTCTCTCAATCTCTTTCTTACAATGTCTCTCTCACCATCTCTCCCTCTCCCAGGCTCTCCTGATCAGTCCCCCACCATCTCTAACAAACATTCATTCTCTTTCACACACAATGTCTTTCTCAAAATTTCCCATTACCTCTCTCATGGCACCTAGCTCTCTCAATGTCTCTTGCAATCTCATGCCCCTTCTCATCTCCCTCCCAACCTCCATCTCTCCCTCTCCCTCCTCCTCACCCATCTCAACCAACCTTCCTCTCTCTCTCTCTCACACACACATACACACACACACAGCAGTGGACCCAGAGCTCAAGGGTCTCCACAAAGGCACACCTGTGTGTGTACAGGGGCACACACTGATGTGCAGTGCATATAATATTTGTGTAAACCCATTCTTGGGCCTTTATCCCACCTGTGGCTCCTTCATTGCACAACTCAGGCTGCACTTGGACTTGCAAACCCGTAAGGGAGAGGGGTCCCCAGCTGAGACTCTAAAGGCCAGGGCAGGGTCTGGCTTGAGCTATAGTACCAACCACAGGCCAGGCACTGTGGAGACAAGAGTGAACGACCCAGACAGACCCTGGCCTGGAGAGCCCAGCCTCTAGCAAGGAGAGAGACAGCAAGAGAACTCTTAGCTTCTCAATACGTGGAAGTACAGCAGTTAACAAAGGCACAGTTAGAGGCATCACCAGGTGTCAACATGGGGGGAGATAACCTATGGGCAGATGGGTGTGGCACCCAGCATTGGAGGGTCATGGGGAATCTACCTGGCTTGGGGTCTGGTTCTCAGTCTCAACAACCATCAAGTCAGCATAATTCCTGACAATGGATTGGAAGATGCTGCTTTTGGAAAAGAGCTTAGAGATCAGGGCCTCAAATTCTGGGTGTTCGGGGAAGTGTAATAACTAGGAGTCTGGCTTATTCATGTAGCTGAGATTAGAAGGATCTGGGCAGGGGGTGGGTCCAGGCAGAGCAAACTCCATGTGCAAAGGCTCTGGGGTTAGACAGATGGTGGCAGTTACTAGCCCTGGGAGTAGGCAATACAGGGCCATGGAGCCCAAAGAGAAAGGGCAAAGTGTGGCCAGAGATGAAGCCACTGCCCCCCAGGGTCCTGCATTCCGTTGGCTCTGACTTTTGATAAAGTTCGGCACATGAATTTGAAGGAGGCTCCATGCTGTGATGACTCAGCCCAGCTGGGTGGGGGAGTGTGGTGACCAGGATGGAGCAGGTGTGGAGCACGATGGTGGTCCCCATGGCAGGAAGATCAGGGACCACCTCCGCAGCAGACACAAAGGAAGAGAAAAAGAGGAGCTGAATTTGCAACAAGGAGAAACCGAAAGGAAAGAAGCTTCGACACTGGAAGCAATCAGAAGAAAGCTTTGCAATCATTGGCTAGAAAGCAAAGCAGCCCAGCTCAAGAGGAAAAGAAAGCCAGAAAGAGCCTCCCATTCCTGGAATTTACTCTCTCCTGCCCCACGGGGCTCACCTCCTCCAAGAAGCCACCTTGATCCTGTGAAGTCCCTTCCTTAGGAGACACACGCTTCCCCCATCTCTGGACAACCTCTGCGTTAAAATCCTTGGTCAACCAAACTCACCATGTACTTGCTTCCTCAGCCCACTAGGGGGCCTCCCAACTCCAGGCCTCAGCCCAGCGGAAACTCGCCGGGCTGCCGCTTTCCCTCCTAGGCATCCCAATGGGCACTCCTGGCGTTGTTCTGGTTCCTACGACCTGGCTCCCCCAGACGAAGGAGCCTACATCTAACAGTGGGCGGAAGGGAGGGCAATAGCAGTAGTCGAGGTGGTTCAGTTCTCACAGGAACAAGTGGAATTAAAATAGTCCACAAAAACCACTCTGATGGTTATTGTGATTAGGGGGGGTCTCTCGCAGCAGGGGCCACCCACAAGTGCAAATCCAACATTAGCCATTAGTGAGAAGTCCAAGGTTCCCAATGCTGATGTGTCTTTCAGAGGGGGGAAGAAAAACCCTACATTTCCACATACCACATTTCATTAGGTGACCACTCTCAAGACATCGACACAAACAAAACCCCACGCTAGCCTAAAGTCTGGAGGGCAAACACATATTTTGAGATTTTAGAGGAATTTATACAAAAATAGTTAAACTACAATGTTTTACCACTTGAACACTCGCTATATGATATACAAATTGGACATGTGTGAGTTTCTTGTGACGTTCCTAAGAAATAACAACTGTGGGCCACGTTTTTAGAAGAAAACTATATTCTTTTAAAGAAAATGAAAATATTCTCAAAGGAAAAACTTAATTTAAGTCAAATCATATACTTTTGTTGTGGAGCCTGATAACAGTGCTTTCCTGCACCAGGTGGGCAGGGCGCCCCCCTCGCGGTCTCTCTCCACCAGACCTGTGGCTGGAGTTCTGCATGAGAAGGTGTTCTTCTCCGAGGACGGGAGGGTTTGGGAACAAGGAGCCAGGGATGGGAAGCCCGGGGCGGGTTTAAGGCTGAAAACACCCATCGGAGTCCCGGTGGCCAAAACCTGCAGAGACCACGACGGCCAGAGGGAAGGCTCCTTCGCAGGCCCCACTCCCTAAGGGTGTCACCCCCTTCAGCGACCCTCCCCAACAACGAACCCTTCCCACCCACCAGCGGGCAAGGCGCGTGCCCCCCCCCCGCCCCCCGCCTGCCAGGCCACACCCTGCCCCCGGAGCGCTCTTGAAGGGGGTCCCAGACCCCTTCTACACAGGGAGGCTGGCTCCCACGCGGAGGCCAGCGGGAGGACGGCGGCCGTGTACCCCGCGCCCCTGCACGTGGGGACGGCCCTCTTCAGCCGCGCGACCCACAGCCGGTCCGGGAGCCTGCCCCCGAGGCTACGGGGCACAGGGGGTCCCGAAACAGAAGGCTGGTGGTGGGGTGGGGGCGGGAGGCAGGCAGGGCCCGAAAGAAAGGAAGCGGCTGGAGGAGGCACAGACGGTGAATAAATATTAGTAGCTTCGCCGCGGGGCCGGCCCCTCGGACAGCAGCTCGATGGCTGGCGGGGGTAGGGGGTGGGGTGGGAGCCGGCGGCCGCGCCCACCCTGACAAAAAGCCCTGACACTGACCTGGGTCACCCATCGCCGGCGCGCGCGCCAAAATATACCCGCGCAAAGACACGCGCGTGCGCAGAAAACTCGCGCGTGCGCACGCGCACACAAACACACGGCCCCAGGGCCGGGCTCCCCGCCCCGGTTCAGAGCTCGGTGACGTGCACGGCAGGTGAAGGAAGCGGGCCTGGCCGGAGGCGCCGCAGGTGGCAGCGGCGGCACAGCAGGTGGCCCTCCAGGGGGTAGCAGCGGCGTCCATCCTCCCCGCTCAGCTGCAGCCCGCAGTCCTAGGGAAGAACACAGACCCCGCCCCAGAGTAAACACGGGAGGGGCGCATCAGAGATCTGCAGGACCCTGCCCACCTTCCGGGGGACTCTGGCCTTTACTCTTTGGGGGAGGGGGGTCAGGAGCCCACTGCTGGACACCCCGAATTGGAGAGCCTCTTACACATCCAAAGGAGCCAACCAGGAGGGAGGTAGTCAGACACTAGGCTGGAGTTTGGGAAAGAGCGCTGGGGCATGGGCATAAAAATGCGATAGTTTTTAACAACAAAGCAACAGGAGATTCTCCCAGGGAGTGCAGATAACTAGAAAAGAGAAGAGAACAAACAGCTGAGCTGTGGAAGCTCCAGCTTTCAGAGCGGAAAGAAGAGGACCAGAGCCAAGATTTCAGGGGAAAATAAAAGAGGAAAACCAAGAACAGCCTGTCCTAAGGGCCCAGTGAAGAGGGCATCTAGGAGGGAGGGAGAGTCTAGGAAAGTTGCTGCAAGCTTAGTCCAGTGACAACTGAGAATCATCTCCTGGATCCCCACATGGGGTTCACTGGTGACCCTGGGAAAGGGGGAAAAGGTCAAATGGCTGGCTTCAGTGGCCTTAAGAGATAATGGAACAGAAGAACTGAAGACATCAAGTAAACAGGGAGTTTTGCTCTATGTCCCTTATCTTACCATTTTCCCACTGTGGGATATTTTATAGGCTAATTTTCTCTGTTTAACAAGTTAAGTGATTTGTGTTTGACCTCTAAATAACAGGCAGGAAGTGTGATGGGCAGCCACGGAGGGTGGTGTGGTGTGAGCGACAGTGGGGCAGCAGGCGGGACCTACTGGACACTTTTGTCCTTCCTTTTGCCCCCCACCCCAAGGAGGCCCCTTAGGACACACTCTCACTGCACCCAGGGCTGAACTCCAGCCTGGAAGCTTTGATCCTTGTTACCCAAAGGCCCTGAGACCAACACCTGCCCTGCCCCACACAGACAACAGAGCCAGGCTACTGTGATGGAGCCTCATGTCCCAAGCAACTCAGATCCCAGCCGTCCTCCGTGTCCTGTCTGGCCACAGCCCCCTGACTGGGCCTGCTACTCCCCACCACACACCGGAGGAGGGAGGAGAGGGGGGCCTGGAGACCCTAGTTCCCATCCAAGGGTCTCTCCGGGGGACAGCAGCACCACATCTCACAGCCCTGAGGTGCCTCTGTGATCTGCCCACAGCTTGACCTGCTTCTGGACTCTCAGCATCAGCCCTTCCCTAAGGACTGTGCTTAGCGATCCCAAGGGGACACTGAAGAGCAGTAGGACAGCAGAGGAGGATGCCCTCCTACTGTTGCTGGAGCAACTGTGGGAACGTGCCTGCTCCCAATCTGCCTTCCCTGGTCCTCCAGCAGGAATCCTATTCCCTTTCGGCCACTTGCTCCCACCAAGGCAACCTGGTTCCCAATGAACCCTAGATTCCTACTGAAAATTTCTCCCTGACACGCCTGCTCTTCCCTGGAGCTCTGAAACCCAACACTAGGTTTTTCTCCTACCTTTTCCGTCAGTCATTATCAGCCTCCTGTGTGGCTGCTTTGCCTGAATGTATCCCTGGAATGCTGGAGCTCCCTGGGCTATCCTGAGCCCCCCGCTCCTTCCTCTACAGCTCTCTGTGGAAGACCTCATTACTCCCTACAAAGACAGCCCATTGGTCTCCTTGAACTGAGAATCTGGGGAGGCAAAGACAACTAGAAACCACAGGGCAGAGTATCAGAGAGGAAAGAGCTATATACGCCAATGACTCCCAAACTCCTACATCTGTACCGGAGTCTTTATACTCCAGCACATCCAGCTGTCGCCTGGATATCTCTGTTCAGGTGTCTCCAGCTACCAAAAGTGAGAACATCTTAAGCCTTCCTCCTCTCACCCTCACTCTCTCCTGGGGTCCTAATGGACACCTTCCAACCCCTAAACTCCCACATTCAGTCCCTGACCAAATCCAGTCCCGTGTACTGTCTAACCAACACTCACCTCCGTCTGCTTCCCGGAACGCAGGGTCACAACCTTGACTCCACCAGCCTCCTCAGGGAACCCCAGCCCCCACTCCCTCTTCTTTCCTTTATTCTCTGCGTGGCATTGAGTGCCCTTTCTAAATTCCCAATGACATTGCATCATCCCTTTTCAGTCCTTCTCCACTGCCCTCAGGATAAGTCCACGCTCCTCAGTTCAAGTGGCCTTTCATCCCCAGCTCCTGCCAGCTTCTCCAGTGACACAAAAGAACACACTCACCTTTGCGCCTCAGCACATTCTGCTTCCACTGCCTGAAAACGCCCTTCTCCTTGCTCCTTAGCTAACTCTTATTCATCTTTCAAATCTTAGCTTGGGTGTTACCTCCCCGAGAAAGCCTTCCTCGATTTTCCAAGGCCTCCTATGTGTTCTGAAAACTCCCCTTGATAGCAATGATGACCCTGTATAAATACTGCCTGAGTACTTGCCTCTCTGGAGGGTAGAGACTGTCTTTATTCTCTGTACATCCACAACACCCCAACACGGTACATAGGAAGTATTTGAATGAGAAACGGGCTGAGAGAGACCATAATCTCGGTGGGGGAGGGAGAGAGCTCACTGGGGGAGGACAGGCAGAATGGGGTAGAACCATAAAAGAGGGGGTGGGCCCACAGAATACCTAGGGAGAAGGAGGCCCGTGCGGGAGGGACTGCCCCAGCCACCAGCCTCCGGGGAGGGGCCCAGGCTCACCTCACAGTGATAGCATTCCACGTGGTAGTCTCTGTCCATAGACACCACACGGATGGTTGTCTCACAGCCCTGGAGGAAGAGACAGGGTTGGAGGTGAACTGTGTGGTGGGCACACATCTACAGAACATGCTCTGTGTGGGGGCTGTGCATTTACACCCATGTGAGCACTGACATAGGTCCTCCCGTGGGGCCAGAACCGGCATCGGCAGGTGCACACAAATGGATGCACGAGTGCCGTGGGCCTCCTCTCACGGCTACAGCCAACACACAGCAGGCACACTTGTTGATGAGAGCCATCATGTGGGTGTTGGTGTGTGTGTACATGTTCTTTTCAGTTCTTTGGAGTCAGGAAAGACCACTGCCAGGCCTGCTTCGCCAGAGCCAGCATGTGTGGAAGACCCAGTGCCGGATGGAGCTGCACCACCCAAGGGCGTCTCCTGCACAAACAGCATCCTTCTCTCATCTGCTCCCCCCACCATCTCGGCTGCGAGCTCACAGATCCAGGGGCCAGTCCTGACATCGATGGGCAATGGACCTGAGGGGGCAGTGGGACAGCCAAGCAGCAGGGGCCACCATTTCCCTCTAACTCACGTGGGGACACCCGCGTCCTGTGTGCACTGGGCACGACACACATCCTTCAGCCCACAGGGATATGGGGCAGGAGCACCTGCTCCTCCCTCCCACTGGGGGCCAAGACCTGGGGCCAACCCGGACAGGACCAGCAGGGCTGGGCGGGGCCAGGCACCTGATCATCTCCAGGTGCGTGGTTCCTACCTGTGCAGGGAGGATAGGACGGGCACAGGAGGCACATTTTGGTGCAAAAACCCTGGAGGAATAAAGGAAACCAGAAGTGACCAGCTGAGTGACCAGAGGCCAAGGGCACGAGGACAGGTCCACCCACAGTAGCTCCATGACGTGGCACAAGCATCAGGCCCCCTCTCCTTGTGAGAATATGCTGGGGTAGGAGCCTTCTTGGAACTGGCCTTTTATGTGGCTCCCCAGTTCGCCTCTACCCATCACCCCCTCAGGATGGCTTCACGTTCTGCCCTGGACTCTCCCTCATGCTTCCTGCAAGTCATTGCCCCCTAATGTCCAGGGGTGGGCCTCCCCTAGCTGAATCCCCTGCAAAACCTGGCTCCACACTGAGTACCAGGAACCGATGCCCAGCACCAGCCCCACGCAAGGCAGCAGCACAGGACCAGAGGCCCGAGGGCTGAGCCTGGAGCCACAGCAAGGGAGACTGGATCACCTGATCAGATGGGTACCAGAGAAGCAGAAAGAGACTCTGCAGAGACCCCAAGCCCCCATTCCAGGCAGAAGAGTCCCGGCCTGGCCACAAGAGCAGAGGGACAGAAGCTAGATGGGGCAGCCGAGAGTCCCCACCACTAGGAGGAGGGGGCTGCAGGCAAAGGCGGGGGAGGAGAGGACTGAGACGGGAGGCTCCAGGCAGAGATCTGTGCCTCGCCCCAACCACTATGCGCACAGCGGAGGCCAGAAGTGAACAGACCAAGAATGGAGAGCCCAGGCAGGCCAGGAAAATGCTCCCAGGGGAGGCAGAGGAACCACGGGAGTCACAGTGCTCCACAGCGCCGGCTACTCACGTGTGATAATCTCTAACACAGTAGATGTTGTTTTCCACGTCCACAGTGAAGGGCACCCCATCCAGGCACTCGTTGCACACCGAGCACCGGAAGCAGCCTGGGTGGTAGGACCTCCCAAGGGCCTGCAGGATCTGGGGGCAGGAGGCACTGAAGGGTCAGTGCAGGGGGAAGGCTCAGCACAGCCCCCAGAAGACACTCTGGCTCTGAGCCCCTGGCAGGTCTCCAACAGGTGAAAGGGTGGGGTCCTTGACTCTGTGCATGTCAGAGGGGCTCCAGGAGCCTGGGGGAGGTTCTCACCATCTCCATGATGAGGTGTCCACACACGCTACACTTGTCAGCCGTTTGCTGGAACCCGGAGTACTGGGAAGGGACACAGGATCCAGGATGTTATGTAACAAAGGGGCACTCGCTGCCCAGCCAGCATCTGCTTCCTGGCCTCAGGTCGCCACGTGAATCAGAAGGAGGGTCCCCGCCCCTGCTCCCACCCATGGCACCAGCCAGGGCACAGCTTTGACTCACCAGGAAGTCCTCCTGGCAGTACACTTTCTCACCCACATTGTAGAAAGCCTTCCCTCGAAGTCGTCTCCCTGCAAGGATGAGGGGTGAGAAGGGGGTCCCTGGACGGCTGGAACCAGGGAGGACGCTGCTGCTGCCATGTGTCAGCACCCTCCTCCAACAGACGAGAAGCTGACTGCAGACAAATTTTTAAACTTCCCTCTAATGTTATGTTATTATCATTACGCTAATTGATATTTTTAAAAAATTAAACAGAATATGTTATTGACAAAACTATGGTAAGAGGTGTCAAAGCACACATATGAAGACTTTTTTTTAATGTAAATTGAAGTTCTAATAATTAAGAAAAAATTGCTTTAAATTCAGTTGAATTCAGAGCAGACTCTGCAGAATGAAATTCTTTTCTTTTTTTGTTTTTGATAAATTTATTTCTTTATTTATTGGCTGCGTTGGGTTGCAGCTGACAGGCTCTAGAGTGCAGGCTGAGTAGTTGTGGCGCGTGGGCTTAGTTGCTCCAAGGCATGTGGGATCTTCCCAGACCAGAGATCGAACCCATGTCCCCTGCATTGGCAGGCGGATTCTTAACCACTGCGCCATCAGGGAAGTCCCCAGAATGAATTTCTTAATCTAGAAATATTAGAAGTACAAATCTCACCAGGTGAAGGAGCCAATGTAAAAAAAAAGGTATCCTTTATTTCAAGGACGCCAGAATAGTTCAACATCCGCAAATCAGTCACATTAAAAAAATGAAGGATAAAAACCCTATGATCATCTCAATAGACACAGAAAAAGCATTTAATGAAATTCAACATCCTTTCATAATAAAAACTCAACAAAGTGGGTATAGAGGGTACGTACCTCAACATAATAAAGGCCATATATGACAAGCCCACAGCTGATATCATACACAATGGTGAAAAGCTAAAAGCTTTTCCTCTAGGATCAGGAACAAGATAAGGATGTCCACTCTTACCACTTTCATTCAACATTGTATTGGAAGTCCTAGCCAGAGCAATTAGGCAAGAAAAAGAAATAAGAGGCATCCAAATTGCAAAGGAAGAAGTAAAACCATCACTATTTGCAGATGACATATTACATATAGAAAACCCTAAAGACTCCATCAAAAACTGTTATAGAGCTAATAAATGGATTCACTAAAGTTGCAGAATACAAAATCAATACACAAAAATTTGTTGTTTCTCTAACTAAAAAATGAACTATCAGAAAGAGAAAATGAGAAAACGGTCCATTTACAATTATATCAAAAAGAATAAAATACCTAGGAATAAATTTAACCAAGGAGGTGAAAGATCTGTATATTGAAAACTACAAGACATTAACAAAAGACACTGAAGAAGACACAAATAAATGGAAAGATATTCTATACTTATGTATTGCAAGAATCAATATTGTTAAAATGTCCACACTACCCAAAGCAATCTATCAATTCAATGCAATCCCTATCAAAATTCCAATGGTATTTTTCACCGAAATAGAACAAACAATCCTAAAACTTACATGGAACCACAAAAGACCCCAAACAGCCAAAGCAATCTTGAGAAAGAAGAACAGAGCTGGAGGCATCATACACCCTGATTTCAAACTGTATTACGAAGCTATAGTAATTAAAAAGTATGCTGTTGGCGTAAAAACAGACACATTCATCAGTGGATCAGAATAGCAAGCCCAGAAATAAACCCACACATATATGGTCAATTAATTCACAACAAAGGAACTCACATCTGTTAGAATGGCTATTATCAATAAGACAAGAAATAACAAGTGTTGGTTAGGATTTAGAGAAAAGGGAACCCTCGTACACCGTTAGTGGGAATGTAAATTGGTGCAACCTCTGTGGAAAACAGTATGGAGGTTCTTCAAAAAATTAAAAACAGAACTAGCATATGATCCAGCAATTCCCCTTCTGGATATTTATCTTAAGAAAAGAAAAACACTAATTCAAAAAGATATCTGCACCTCTATGTTCACTGCAGCATTATTTATAATAACGAAGATATGGAAACAATCTAAGTGTCCACTCATGGATGAATGGATAAAGAAAGTATTACACACACACACACACCAGAATACTATTCAGCCAGAAAAGGGAACGAAAATTAAATCTTGCCTTTTGCAACAACATGGATGGACCTCAAAGGCATTATGCTAAGTGAAATAAGTCAGACAGAGAAACACAAATACTGTATGATCTCTCTTATATGTGGAATCTTAAAAGCAACAACAAAAAAACAAGCTCATAGATACAGAGAACAGTTTGGTGGCTGCAAGACACAGGGGTTGGGGATGGAAGAAATGAGTGATGTGGGGTTTTTTAGTTTAAAAAAATTGAACCAAAACTTTAAAAGAAAAAGGTATCCTTGTCAAAACCACAGCCGCAGCAGACCTATGAGAAGCAGTCCCGTTACAGTCAGGAGACGACAACATCTAACCAGGAGCAAGAGGGAACCCCTTCCACCTGATGAAGGGCATCTATGAAAGCCCCACAGCTAACATCAGACATAACTGTGCCATATTAAATGCTTTTCCCCTTTGGATTCAACAGTATACTAGAAGTGCTAGGCAGTGCAATAAGACAGGTGAAAAAAAATTAAAAGTTAGAAAGTAAAAACTGTCTTTTAACACAAATGACATGATTGTGTTATATTGAAGATCGTAAGGAATCTACCAAAAAATTGCTAGAACTAATAAGTAGGGTTAGCAAAGTTGTAGGATAAGGTGGTCAATATATGAAAAGCAAAAATATTTTTATATTCTAGCAACAAGTGATTGGAAAATAAACTCACCATTTTTAAAGTGAGTTTATAATAGCATCCCCCCCAAAAACATAAAAACTAAGGGATAAATTTAATGAAAGATGTGTCTGACTTTACTCAGCAAAACCAAACTTTGTGAAGAGAAATTTTAAAAGAACTACATAAATCAAGAGATACAGCACTGCTGGTAGACAGATTTCCATAGGATCCCTTCCATTTCTGTACATCTTCCCAACAGAGGGCTGGCAGCTTTCATTTTGGATTATCTTTCCAAGGACATTTGTGGAGCAAACTGCTTAGAAGACAGAGATAGCATCTCCCTCTGAAGCAGAAGGCAGGTTTGTTTGCTGTTCAGCGTAACAAAGATAATGTTCTTCTCTGGGATGAGTCAGACAGCTTTGCTGGCAGCCCGTTATAAAATCCTGGAGTTCCCTAAGCTCAGGGTTCCTCAGCCATGACATAGACACCCACTGCATGTGCAGCACACACCTGGCATCCACATCATCACTGTGGGACCAAGGAGGACACAGAGAAAAGATGCAAACGTGAAGCTCACGCTGCCTGCAGTGCTGTATCTGTCCCAGGAGGGTCATGTCATCAGCCAGCACCTGTGAAACACTGGCAGGCTAACTTGTCAGCTTGCACGTAGGGAAAAATCTTGGACTCTGCACAGTTCTGACAACCATCTTCATAGCTTCCAATGTTCTCCTATCAATTCTCCCCAAATTGATCTATACATTCAATGCCACCCAATCAAGTTCCCAGCACTCTATTTTTTTGTGGTAACTGATGTGCCAATTTTTAAATTTATATAGAAATACAAAGAACCTAGAGTAGCCAAAATAATCTTGGAAAAGATCAACAAAACTAGAAAATTTATACTACCTATTTTAAGACATACAGAAATCAAGACAGTGTAATATTGTGGTAAGGAGAGACAAAAAGATCAGTGGAACAGAGTGGAGTCTAAAAATAGACCCATAAATATTTCAACAAACATACAAGTGGGAAAGCAAAGTCTTTTCAGCACATGGTGCTGGAACAACTAGATATTCATGTGGGAAAAAAAAGTAAGACTCAATTCCTTACCTCATACCATACACAAAAGTTAACATGGAATTGGTTATCAACATAGACATAAAAATGAGAAACCTAAAGCTTCTAGGAAAAAACAAAGGAGACTATCTTCTTTAAGTCACAAAAATAATAACCATAAAACCTGAAGAAAATATTTACCAAACACCTGAAAAGAACTTATACCATATATATTCCTACAACTAAATAATAAAAGGACAAATAACTCCCAATTTAAAAACTGGGCAAAAGACTTGAACAGACTTCACAAAAGAAGTTATAAAAGGCCAAGAAACAGAAAAAAAAAAGATGCTCAAGCCTCATTAGTTGTCAGGGAAATGCAAATTTAAAAACACAGTGAGATACCACTTCACACCCATTAGAATGGCTAAAATTGAAAAGATTAAAATATCAATTGTTGGCAAATATGTAGAATAACCCAACTATCTCACATTTCTAGTGGGAGTATAAAATGATACAGCCCCTTTGGAAAATAGCTTGGCAGTCTCTTACAAAGTTAAACATACACTTAGCCTATGACCCAGAAATTCCATTCCTTGAAATTTACCCAAGAGAAATGAAAACATTTGTCCACAAATGACCTGTACAAGAATGTTCACAGCACAACCTAGTATCTATCAACAGTTAAGTGGATAAACAAATTGCAGTATATTCATACAATAAAATCCTACTCAGCAATAAAAAGGAGTGAGCTAGTGATACATGTAACAACATGGATTTAAAAACAAAAACAAAATAAAAACATGCTTAGCAAAAAAAGGAAAAAAAAGCCACTTTAAAAAAAAGATAGTACATACTATATGGTTGCATTTATATGAAGTTCTAGAACAGAAAACTAATCTACGGTGGTAGAAATCAGAACACTGGTTGAGTGGATGTGATGGGAGAATATATGGGGATCAACTGAAAAAAAAGGAAAGGTGTTTAAAATTTTCTAGATCCTTGTTAGGGGTGTGAGTCACAGAAATGTACACATTTATCCAAAATCTTTGAACTATGTACTTAAGATCTGTTTGCTGTACTATAGGTAAATTGTACTCAATTAAAAACAAAACCAAAGATAAACAGAGTATATCTTGTGCCAGAGTAAAGAAGTGTTCAAAGAACAATGGGGACATGTCAACAGGGCACAGGAGCCAACTGGAAGGGACTTCTCCGGCCAAACTTGACACAATTTGTGCATCATGGCATTGCAATACATTACATGAATACAAGTCCATAAATACTCATAAAAGAAAAAACTATATTTGCCCCGTTCGAGTTTTTTCCTCAATAAAAAGTTTTCAGGGACTTCCCTGGTGGTCCAGTGGTTAAAACTCCGCACTTCCACTGCAGGGGGCATGGGTTTGATCCCTGGTTGGGGAACTAAGATCCCACATGCCGCATGGAGCAGCCAAAAAGATTAATTTAAAAAAATAAAGTTTTCAAACATCTCATAGGGAAATGCATCTTCAACATACACCTCAATGAATTCCCACAGACAGACTTCCACAATCAGAAATTACAAAACTCATGAGGAAACAAGGTATCATCACCAAGAGTGAGGTGAAACAATAAACAACAGAAGTAGGCTCTTGGGATAATTAGATGCAGAATACAGAATAGGTAGGTTTAATATGCTTAAAAAATAAAAACAGATGTCCAAAACATAAAACTACAAAGATTTCTTGGACAGGACATTAAAAGCAAAGATTGTAAACAAACAAACAAAAATGATCCTAGGAAGCTGTGTTTGTGGCAGTATAGTTTGTTTTCTCATGTGTTTCACAGTCTCTTTTAATGAATAGAGGTTTTTAATTCTAACATAGCCAAATTTTAAGTTGGCTTCAACCCTTCTTTTAAGTTGAGCATTTTTTGTGTGAAAAAAAATTTTTTCTTAACCAGAAGACTGGTAAAGATATGTTTCTATATTTATTTCTAGAACTGTCAAGTTTTTCTTTACACATTTAGGGCTTTGATGCACCTGGATTTAATTTCATTATTTTATATGCATAACCACTTTTCCCAGCACCATCTGCAATGCCATCTCTAACATCCATCAAGTCTTCGCACAGACATGGGTCTGTTTCTGGACCCCCCACTCTGTTCCATTGGCCTATTTGTCTAGCCTTGCCCCAATACCACATGAAATTAATTAATATAACTATACAATATATATTGACATCCGGTAGTGGAAGTTTGCCCAGCCTACTCTTCTTCAAGATCATCTTGACTATTCTTAGCCTTTTGCTCTTCCACTGAAACTTTAGAATTACGGCCTTCCCTGGTGGTGCAGTGGTTAAGAATCCGCCTGCTAATGCAGGGGACACGGGTTCGATCCCTGGTCTGGGAAGCTCCTGCATGCTAAGGAGCAACTGAGCCCGTGAGCCACCCCTGAGCCCACACACTGCAACTACTAAAGCCTGTGCGCCTAGAGCCCACGCTCCGCACCGAAGAGAAGTCACCGCAATGCGAAGCCCATGCACTACAACGAAGAGTAGCCCCTGATCACCACAGCTAGAGAAATGCCTGCGCGTAGCAACGAAGATCCAACAGAGCCAATAAATACATAAATGTTTTAATAAATAAATAAAGTTTAGAATTAGCTTGTTAAATTCAGGAAAACTTGCTTAACTGGAATTACAAAGCTTCACAGATCAATCTGGAAAAAACTGACATCTCAACACTATTAAATATAGCCGTGTTCAATAGTATATGAATATGGATATATTCATGAATACTTACATGAATACGGTATACTCATTTTTCTTGTCTTACTGCAATGACTAGGACCTCCAGGACAATGCTGAACAGAAGACATGATTGCGGGCATCACTGTCCTTCCCTCTTTTAAAGGTCCATTTTTCTTATTTCACCATTAAGTATGTTTGCAGAGATTTTTAGTAACCAATGTTTATCAGGTTGAGAAAGTTCCTTTTTATTTCTAGTTTGCTAAAATCTGAATGTCAGATTTTACTGACTGCTTGTTCTACACCTATTGAGATGATTATATAGTTTTTCTTCTTTAGTTTGTTAATGAGGTGGATTACATTAATGAATTTTCTACTGTGAATCCACTAGTATTCTTGAGATGAGCTCCACTTGGTCATAATATATTATCCTGATTCATACACTGCTGAATTCAGTTCCAGTGGAAAAAAGAAGGGAATAAAGAATACAAGAAAAATTCCACCCCCCAAAAAAAGAAAGAAAGAAAAATTCCCAGAACCAAAGGGCAAGTCTCCAGTCTAATGGGCTTTGTGTGCACCCAGCTCAACCAATGGCACAAAGCCTACATCAAACATAAACAAAGTATCCTAAAGCCAAGCTGCTGCACTGCACAATCTCAGGAGCACCATTCTTGCTGCATGTGCATAAATGGCACCCCCTGGAACTGTGCAGTTCGCAGCCCTTTCCAGAGGCCATTACAGCCAGGTTTTGTGCAATGATAGCCCTCTTCCTGAGATCTCCCAAAAGGAAAAAAACAGATCACACACACAAAAATGAGAATCAGAATGTCATCAGAATTTAGCAGCAACTATGGCTTCTGGAAGATAAATCTTTGACTTCAAAATACTTAGTGAAAATTATTTCCAATTTGGAATTCTATTCCCAGTCAAACCATAAATTGTGAGGGTAGAATAAAGGCATCTTAGATACAACAGAATTCAGCAAATTTACCTCCCATGTGCCCTTGCTTAGACAACTACAGCAAAACGCTGGACACAGTTTTGGTTGTTTCACAGCTTTGATTCCTCCCTACTTTTCCAAGTTGTGTTCAGTAACCAACCTTACCTCAGACAGCCTGGTGTGTTTAAGGGAAACCTGAATCCACTCCCCTTATCCATGGATGGGCTTGATTAGTATAAAGCTAATTCTTCTTCCCTTATATGGTTCAGAGACTCAGGCAAGCATGTCAATCAAATCATAGCACGCCCTCAAGCCACAGGAATTGGTTCAGGAATGCATGTGTGACGTGATCTGGCCAATGATATACAAGATTTTTGCTAGGGCTTTTCTGAAAAAGAAGTTTCCCCACCCCAAAAACATGACCAGAAGAAATGCCCCCTCTTCCTCCAGACCAGTAGTGTGCCAATGGAAGTCTCAAGCTGCCTCAGACATTTCACCACCATAAGAGAAGTTGCCCTAGGGATAAAGCCAAACCCAAGGGAAACCCAGCCAAGCTATTCATAGGCCCTAAGCTACTAGATCAATCCCAGCCTGAAGCCAGCCCTATCTCTGGGCTCCCAGTTCATTGAGTCAAGAAATATTCTTAGCGTTTAAGCCTCCTCAGCAGCTTTTCTGTTATCTGCAGCTGAAAACTTCTAGGAAACAGTGGATTCAATCCAAGGAATATACATGGGAAGGTACAGAATGAGCACTCCACAGGGGTCCAGAGAGCAACTGGCTCAGACTAAGGAGAGGCCAAGGGCTCCAAGGGGGAACTCAAAGGAATGCCTACTAAAATGCCTCCCTGGGGCAGGGAGAGGAAACTGAAGATATGGTAAGTCAAGACAATGCAAGGAGAAAAAAAGGTTAAAAAAGAAAAAACTCCAGGAAAAGTAAATGACTATAGAAAAAAGGAAATATAATCACAGTACAATTCTTGGCTCTGCAGTCAATAATATTTATATAGTCATATAACATATTATAGGAACATAAACCTGGTTTATTGACTTAATCACAACTTATGATGACTACACTGAGAAAATGGAAGGAAAAAAAAAAAGAAGAAGATGTAAGAAGAGAGGGGAGAACAGTCAGTATAAGAACCTATTCCTCGGGACTTTCCTGGTGGTCCAGTGGCTAAGACTCCGTGATCCCAAAGCAGGGGGCCCGGGTTCAATCCCTGATCAGGGAACTAGATCCTGCATGCATACCGAAACTAAGAGTTCGCATGCCACAACTAAGATGTCCACGTGCCACAAGTAAAGATCCCTCATGCTGCAACTAAAGATCCCACATGCTACAACTAAGATCCAGTGCAGCCTAAATAAATACTTAAAAAAAAAAAAAAACCTATTCCTCATCTACCACAACGAACGTAAGTAAATCATTTCTAAAACTGATAATCAGGAAACCGCAGTGTAGGGACTTCCTAGGTAGCACAGTGGTTAAGAATCCGCCTTCCAATGCAGGGGACACAGGTTCAATCCCTGCTCCAGGAAGATCGCACATGCCATGGAGCAACTAAGCCTATGCACCACAACTACTGAGCCTGCGCTTTAGAGCCCATGAGCCACAACTACTGAGCCTGTGTGCCACAACTACTGAAGCCCACACACCTAGAGCCCCTGCTCCGAAACAAGAGAAGCGACAGCAATGAGGAGCCTGTGCACCACAACGAAGAGTAGCCCCCGCTTGCTGCAACTACAGAAAGCCCGTGTGCAGCAAAGAAGACCCAACACAGCAATAAATAAATGAATGAATGAATGAATGAATGAATAAAATTAAAAAAAAAAAAAAAAGGCAGCAGCAGTGTAGGGACTTCCCTGGTGGCACAGTGGCTAAGAATCCACCTGCCAATGCAGGCGACATGGACTTGATCCCTGCATTGGAAGATCCCACATGTCACAGAGCAACTAAGCCCGTGCGCCACAACTACTGAGCCTGTGCTCTAGAGCCCACGTGCCACAACTACTGAAGCCTGTACACCTAGAGCCTGTGCTCTGCAGCAAGAGAAGACACCGCACTGATAAGTCCATGTACCACAATGAAGAGTAGCCCCTGCTCGCCACAACTAGACAAAGCCTGCGCAGAGCAACAAAGACCCAATGCAGCCAATAAATAAATAAATAAATTTAAAATAAAATAAAATAAAATAAAAATAAACAGCAGTGTATGCTGTTAGAACATGGAGGTGTCTACTAGAAGTTGCTAAAAAATACTAAGTGGCTGCCCCTGTGGAACAAGACCAGGAGTAGAAAGATAAGAGGTTTTTTGCTGTTGCAAAAGTAGCTTCTCAGGACTATCTGACTTCACACTGTGCACATATTACACTTTTATAAAATAAAATATTAAAATGTTTTGTGTAAATATTTAAATAAAAGATGTCTGCTCCAGGGCAAAGCATGAAAGAACAGTAAGAAAATCAAGAGGGCAGACCTATTAGGTTGGTTGGATTATAGTTACTTATTATAACTTTGTCTAAGTTAAACTATAACATTTATATTTTATACCATGTGTAAAATTAGGACAAAAAGTAAGTTGCAGGGAAAAAAATATTAGCCCCATATCCAGGCAAGCAGAAGGCACATCCCTGACTCCACAAGCTCCACCCAGGCAGCCAGGAGACATCAGTACTCTGCCCAGGACAGAGGTTCCAAAGCCAAAGGCTGCAGGAGCAGCCTTTCCCTATGGCCAGCAAAAGGCTCCTCCCTCGCCCCACGCCTCCCTCCCCGGGGCGCAGCAGATCTCCCCAGGAGCCTGGGCCTCTCAAACAGACCAGGCCAGAAGGAAGGGGCCATGACTCAGCATCCTCCACATTCCAGCCTGGGCCATAGCCGGGTGGTCCAACTGCCTGGGGCTTAGAGGCAAGAGGGACGGGGGCGAGGTTACCTACCACAGGAGTTGCAGGTGAAGCAATCAGTGTGATACAGGCTCCCCATTGCCTGGCACGCCTGCCTTGCTCCATAGATGCCAAGCCCACACTTGATGCAAATACCTATGGAAGAAGAGGCAGAAGAGAGCAGCAATTAGCACCACGACTGTGGACTTGAATGGACATGCATCTGACTCCCAGTTCTAATGCTGCCCAGCCACGTGATCTTAGGCAAGGGAAATTCCACAGGCCTCCATTGCTCCGTTACTAATGGCTTACATGGGGACCGTAAGGGTACCACTACTTAGGGTTTGCTGCTGTTGTTTTAGGATTCAGAGGGTTTAGTAGAGCATCTGGCAAGTCAGAGCTGACACAGTCCACGCATCAAAATTATGGTGCCACATTTATACCTAGAAAGTTGTTCTAAGCCCCTTCACCTTGACCTACTCTCGGACTGAGGGAAAATTCTTTCTGCTATCTATGAACCAAAAAGAATGAAGACCACATAGGCACAACCAGGGCAGAGTCCCTGACCCTCCCAGCCACACCTCCCTCATCTGTACCATAAGGTCAATTTATTTTCTTGTTCAGTCAACAAGACAGCATAGACACTGATCCTCCGCATAGTTTAGGTGCCAGAGATTCTGCAATGCACCAAACAAATCCCCACCCTCAAGGAGCCTGTATTCCAGTGGAGAGAGATGGACAACAGGTAAATCACATCTCAGGTGGAAACAAGTGCTATGGAGGACAAGAAAGCTGATTAAGAATATGTCTGAACAAAGGGAGTCCAACTCGAGGATGGAAGATGCCTTAGAGGACTGGGGCGGGGAGGGTGGGGGGGACTCGAGGGTGGGGGGGAGTCAAGGAAGGGAGGGAATATGGGGATATGTGTATAAAAACAGATGACTGAACTTGGTGTACCCCCCAAAAAATAAAAAAAAATAAAAAAAATAAAAGAATATGTCTGAGTGTGTGATTTTTAAAGAGGGTGGTCAGAGAAGGCCCCAGTGATAAGGTGATATCTGAGCAAAGGTCTAAAGGAAATAAGGGGGACTTCCCTGGTGCCACAGTGGTTAAGAATCTGCCTGCCAATGTAGGGGACACGGGTTCGATCCCTGGTCCGGGAATATCACACATGCCAAGGAGCAACGAAGCCCGTGCGCCACAACTACTGAGCCCGCGTGCCTAGAGCCCATGCTCTGCAGCAAGAGAAACCACCGCAACGAGAAGCCTGCACACCACAACGCACAGTAGCCCCCACTCACTGCAACTAGAGAAAGCCCACACAGCAATGAAGACCCAATGCAGCCAATACAATTAATGAATTGATTGGTTAATTTTTAATTTTAAAAAAATAGAGGAAATAAGGGAGGGAAGTTGCTCTGCAAGGATAACTGGGTGGACCTGGGGACCAGCCCGGGGTGGGGTCTCAGCTGGGGCGGTAAGGAGAGGGGTGACCAGCAGTGCCAGGGCAAAGGCCAGCACTAGCCTTAGGAGACCCTAGACAGCCCTCCCGGAGACCCTGGAGGCTGCAGGCGGCCAGCCCAGGCATCAGAGGTCCTCTCACAGACTCACCCAAGGTCTTCCAGGCCACAAAGGGCATGGAGATGGGCTCCCCCTGCCCCCTGGACCCTAAGTCTTCTGGCTGCTTCAGGACATGCTGCCCTCACCCTCTCCTTCTTGCTTTCCACCAGATCTCTCTCCCTAACATTTACCATGGTGGAGCCTCTCCCACCTTAAAAAACCCTCCCTTCCCCACCAGCCACCCCACGTTCCCCCTCCCCTCAGTCAAGAAAGAAAGCTTAGTCCACATCCCATCATCTCCTAACGGTGCAGATTTATGGACTTTCTCTTCCGATCTTGCTAAAGGGGGCCCTTCTCCTCCTCTCAGGTCTCCAGGATATGATCCTCACCCGGCTTTCTGGTTCTTCTCTCTTCCCAGTTCTACTGGGTATTCCCTTGCTCAGTCCTGGGCCTCCCATGCCTCAGTCTTCCCAAGGGAGGGAGGGACAGTTCAGATTCCCTCAAACCAGGTAGGAATGTAAAAGTGGCTGGTGGGGACCCAGGTGAATGCAGAGGAGAGCCATGGCCGCCAGAAGTCACAGCCAAGCCTTGGCTCCTCTCATGGCTACTGGGTGGGAAGGCAGAGCCAGCAATGCTGATGATTCTGATTTTTCAAGAAAAGCTAGAAATCTAGATTTGTCCATGAAATTCTTCCATACTGAAATTAATTACTAACTTAAATGTTTTGAGAATTTGGAAGCCAAGCACACCCACCTCTACAGGTCTCCACATGTGGCTTTACCCCATCTCCCCTGGCAGTCTCATCTGCTCCCAACTGCTCACCCCTGCTGAGGCTCCTGGCACTCTGCCCAGCCCAGATCCCTCTCCTGAGCCACTAATCCACCTCCCAGATGGCCCCAGACCACCTCAGGTCCAGAACAGAGCTCTGGATTCCTGCTCAGAAAACAGCACTTTCAAGTAGCCAGATTTCAGGAAGCATCCAGGTCTACCTTGTCTTTCTCACCTCCGACTCTGAATCCAGTTCCTACTCTGGACTTCATTCCCTCCCCTCACTCCCACTGGCCTGACTCAATATCGTCAATTCTCATCCCAGTTGTGGTTTCAACAGCCTCCTCACCGCATCCCATCCTGTCCCCGATAATCCACCCCCAAACTGCAGCCAGACTTATCTTGCTAAAGTGCAAATGATCCACCCTCACACCTTCATTCTTATCCAACAACCCTGAAAACCTGACCCTGTCACTTGCCTAAGTTACCAGAATATACAGTAAAAGGAACAAAAGTCAGCCGCCTATTGGAAGCAGAACAGAAGGACGGGCAAGAGGAGAAGTTATAACATTGTATTATTTGTTTTTTGCTTCTGTTTCATTTTTTTCCGAAATATGAGCTTGTACCACTTTAATAAAAATACACTGAAGAAGGACGACCAGGAGCATGAGGTACCTCCCAAATCCAGGGAGCAGAATGTTTCGGAGGAGAGTTGGCTCCATCTTTGGAATGCAGTAAGATCCAGACCAACAAGACCTGGCACACACCCTCTGGTGTTTGGGGGCTGTGGCTGGGGCATCACCAGGGTGCTGAGCAAGAGCTGGGTCAGTCCAGTGGGAGGAGACAACGATGGCTGAGGGGAGATGGAAGGCGGATAAGCAAAGACGATGCCAACCAGACACTGGGATGAGACGATGGGATGAAAGGGCTGATGAGACTTTAGGACCATATAGGTTTGGGTTTGTTGGTTTTCTTCTACTTTTGTTGTTGTTGCTTAATGAAAGACCCTTGTACATATTTATAACCAAAAGAAAAGGGCCAGTAGAAAGAGGAAAGCTGACGATGAAGCAGGTAGAGGTTGGAGATGGAAGGACCTTCATCCTCAGATCTGGACATGGACTTGAGAACCTTCGGGGAAGGGACAGGCAGCCAAGACTGCAACTGCTGACCCCAGTGTTCTCAGCAAAGTAGAAAGCACAGGCAGGGCAGAGGAGAGAGGCAAGCTGTTGAGGGACTAAAACAGGGAACTGACCAAGGTTGAGAGTGATGGGTGGTGCCCAGAAGAGCACCAAAGCTAAAGCCCATCAGTCTGCCGCCTGGTATAGCAACAGAAAAGGGGGCTGCAGCACTGACTTGGAGCCAGGGTTCTTCAGGGCAGACAGCAATTAGAGGAGTCAGAGGTACTGGTGAGATGCAGGCTGCAATCAGAACTGAAGACAGCTGAAATGAGGCAAATTCAGGGTGTGGCCTTGGGGGAGGGTGGCTGAAAAGAAGGCAGAGAGGTCACCAAAGTTAATGAGGTTCTGGAGACCTGAGGCTGGCTCATGGCAGCAGAACTTGGTCCGGAGAAAAGTCCACGAAAGACAGAGAGGGACCAGGAGGTGCGCGGGTGCCAGGGCCAAGAAGAAGGGATAGATAGAGAGGAAAAAAACACACTCTGAGAATGAGGTTTATCAGAGGTCACTTGAGCTCATGCTACCTGCAGACTTCCTTTTGTAAAATGTATTACTGAGGTTGATCTGTATGAAATTGCCACTTTTATAACTCCGAAAGGTGGAATATCGGCAGTAAGATATCAGCAGTTCAAGCAAATAGCTGCGCATATTTTTAAAAAATCAGGAAAATGTTACCTAGATCTTGCTTCTCTTAAAAAAAAACAACAACAAAGATTTGGCTCCCTGGTGGTGCTGTGGTTAAGAATCCGCCTGCCAATGCAGGGGACACGAGTTCGATCCCTGGCCTGGGAAGATCCCCCATGCCACAGAGCAACTAAGCCTGAAAGCCACAACTACTGAGCCCACACGCCACAACTATTAAAGCCCATGCGCCTAGAGCCCGTGCTGTGCAACAAGAGAAGCCACCACAGTGAGAAACCTGTGTACCTCAACAAAGAGTAGCTCCCACTCGCCACAACTAGAGAAAGCCCATGTGCAGCAATGAAGACCCAATGCAGCCAAAAATAAAATAAATAATAAAATAAATCTTTAAAAAACAAACAAAAAACCCCAAGATCTATCATCACTCACCTCCCACTCTCACATGGCTTCAATGGGAGCAGCAGCTCCCATTAGAAAGAATGACCCATCAGCCCGTATGGTCTTGTACCATCAGCCCCTTCACTCTTCCCACTACCTGCTCTGGTCTGGCCACCTCAGCTTCAGATAAAGATTCAGGAATAACTACAGGGGCCCAGAGAACACACCCCTGCCCAGGCCCCGCAGTGAGTGGGCACAGGAAAAGGGGTACTCTCCCCGGGGAGAGAGCACTGGAATCGCGTTCTCTTCAGAAGGCAGCCCCAGCTTCTCCTCCTGGCACCTGCCTGGCAGGAGAGGTAATGGCTTCCTAACTTATCTCCCTGCTCCCAGGCAGTCTGACAGCAGCCACAGGACCTATCACACCACAAATTCTCACCGTGATGCTCCCAGATGAGCAGGTCCCCTCGCAAAGGCAAGACAACCCTTTCGCCTATACATTCCCTTGACCACCTGACCCCTCCTGGGCTGCAAACCCCAGGGAGCATAATGGCAATGTCCACATCTTTACTTGCCTCCTTGTGGCCACATTCTTCCTTCTGCCTGCAATGCCCCCACTGGCCTGTCCCCTACAACCGCCTTCTCTCTCAAGATCCGGTTCACGGCAGTCCTGAGCTGCTAGCTGGAATGAACCATGAAAGACAAACTCCAGGACAGCCTCAGTCCCAGACATGATAACCACCACCCCCCTGCAAAGCCAGGTGCCTGCTTATCAGTAAGGCAGGGAGGGAAGCCCCTCCCCAGGCCTCCTCTCAGAACCTCAAGCCTAAGAATTCTAAGAGTTGTCCGAAGGACTAGGGATCAAAGGGCCAAGGTCAGCCTGGGAAAGGGAGGCTGTCAGAGGCTGGTGGTCTTTGCAAATGACGTGAAGCAGGATTCCCTTCAGAAACATCCCATATGCAAGGCACAGCCCAGAGTGAGGACAGCCCAGTACGACCAGCTTAGTTCCCCCTCCCCTCCACCCAGGGTGACCTTCTCCTCCCTTAAGGACTCTACCTCCAGCCACTACCACTACCAAAGCCTCAGGTCAGGCGGGCTCTGGTGGCATCCGGGCCATGCCACCCCGCTGCCCCGGTCCACAGCCCGTACTGCTGGGGGGAGGGGAACACACAGCTTCAGCTGACCGACTGATCACAGAGCACGTACGATGAGCTGAGGCAAATGCCAAGGGTTAAGAAGAAATTCTTCGAAAATAGCTTATCCTGCCTATTAACGTGACTTTTTCTCTAAGTTAGGAGCAACGCATCCACTGACTTTGCCAGAACTCCCGGCGCGGAGACCCAGAGGCTAAGCTAAGCCACTGTCCCAAATAAAACCCAGACCTGGCGGTTCACACACATGTGCACCGTCTTGCGGGAACAAACATCGCCGGCTGCCCAGCTCCACGGGAGGGAGACGCGCTTTTCGCATCCCGGTCCCTCGTCCGAAGCCCAGCCCCCGGCCCACCCAGCACTCTCCTCGGCCGAGCGGGCCGCCTACCCGCAGGCCGTCCCCGACCCCCGACGAGGACTACGAGGGCGGCGCGGCCGAGCTCGCTCACCGAAGTAGTCCCGCGCCGTGCGCGCCTCCAGCGCCCGCTCCAGCTCTCGGGTCAGCGCCTCCAGCCGCCGCTCCGCCGCGCTCGGGCCGCCCTCCCGGCCCGGGGGCAGCTGGAGCGAAGGCAGAGCGAAAGGGGCCGGCCCGGCGGGCTCCGGGGAGCGAGCCGACGCGGAGCAGGCGCCGGGCAGGAGCAGGTCGGGATAGGCGCCGGCCGAGCCGCGGGAGCCGAGGCTGGACACGCTGGAGCGGGCGCTGCCCACCGACGGCGGCCCGGGGCCCGGGCGCGGGTCCGAGCGGCCCGAGCGCGGGCTGCCGTGGCGCTGGTCGTAGCCCAGGCTGATGCCGCTGGAGCGGGCGCTGCCGCTGCCGCCGCCGCCGCCGTCGGAGCCCGCCAGGCTGGCCCGCGGGCTGCCCGCCGGCTGCGCGCTGAGCTCGGGGGCCGCCGCGCGCCGCGGGCCTCGCTCCCCGCGGCTCAGTCCGTCCACCCCGGCCTCGGGGCCACCGCCACCGCCGCCGCCCTGCCCTCTGCGGCCCAACGCCTGCGCCGCCTCGTCGCCCGGCCCGGGCCGCGGCCCCCGTCGACCCCGGCCCGGAGAGTCGCCGCCCGGCTCCGGCTCCCGCAGGGCCAGCCCGGCCAGGAGCAGAGCCGCCTCGTCCGCGGCCGCCCGGGAGCGCTTCATGGCCCGGCCCGCCGGCCCCGGCGCGTCACCTCCGCCTCCGCTTCCCGCCGCCGCTCCGGCCGCGCCGCCGCATCGTCCGCCCGAAGCCCGGAGCCCGCCCCGGGACCCCTGGGCGCAGGGCGGGGCGGGGCCGGCGCCGGGCCGGGGTCGCTCCGCCGGCCACGCGCGGTCCGGGGGCCGCGGCGCTCCGCCCGGTGGCGCGCGCGGCGGAGGAATGTGCGCTCGGAAGCGCCGGGCCGCGTCCCCTCCTCCCTGCGGCCGTGCGGGGGGCGGAGGGACTCCTTTGTGGGGGCAGGAATGCGAGGAAGGAGACGGCGCTGCGGCCTCTGGAATGTGGGGGGAGTGGCGGCGGCGGCGACGGCGGAGCCGCGGTGTCCGCGCTTCGCCGGGAGCTCGGAGGGGCGCGGAGGCTGCGCCGGGCAGCCGGGGCGTGCGGCTCGGAGCTGGCCCTCGAGTGGCGGAGCGGCCAGCTGTGGCGCCGCGGGGAGGACCCGGGCGCGGTTGTGCGCCCCGACCGTCGGGCTTCTGGAAGGATCCTGTATTCCCGCGTGCTGAGCTGGAGGCGGCTCCCCCAATCCCGGCCAGAGAAATATGAGCAGTTGACAGACGTTTCCCACATCCTCCCCCATCTTACTTCCCAGCGCCGCCACGGTTTCAGGCGCTGGGCCGCTCACGTTCGGCCTTGGGCAGAAGCGCTGCACCCGCCCGCTACAGAACTCTGGAGACCACTGCACGTCTCCGGCAGATGTGACCCCGAGACCGCAGCCTGTCCCGGGGCCATGTGGCTGCTCACTGGTTTCAGGTGCCCCCACCTGCCTGGTGGGGAAGGCGCCTTGTACTAGGAGCTGGGGCTGCATGGGGACTGGTCCCCAAGCCTGGTCACCGTTCACAAGTGCCCAAGGCCAGGCGAGGCCGGAAACAGGCCCCAGGCTAAGCCAGTGGGCGGGGAAGCCTCAGCTGTGACCCACAGGCATTCACCAAGAGATGTGAGGACTCCTCCATTTTCCAGCACCTGCCCGCAGAGGCTTGGGTGAGGCGCCAAAGGGATGCTCCTTCTGAAAGCACATCCTGGGACACGATGGGGCCTTGGGGCCACATGGTGGGGGAGGGGAACGAGAGGTGACTAGGGCTTTGTCCCCAAAAACACAAGCTACAAAGCTCTTGTCATACATTTCAATCAGCTTGTAGAAAGAAAAGAAACCGTTACCTGTCAGCACCTGGTGGATCCAGGAAATCAACCTTGAGTGGAAGAGTTCTCTTATTTCCATGCACCTCCCTCCTCAGAGAATTCCAGGAAGGCACCTACAGTGTCTCAGGGAACAGGGAGCCTGGATGCGGAATGGGTCCTGGTGCAGACCGACCATGGCATCTGGCCTCAACATTGCTGAGGAGCTGGCTGTGGCCCATTCTCAGCTGGCAGAGGAGCAGTGTCTGACCCAGCTACTCCTCCCTCCTTCCACCTCTCAGAGCTGGAAGAATTCCAACCCCTACTCCCCAGGCTGGGGGGCAGGGAGGCACAGGTAGGGGCAAGTGGTTTGGGGGAGCAAATATCCAGAGGAGCCATCAAGTGAAAAAGGATCTTCCACCCTGAGAAAGGAAAATAAAATTAAGTCAACAAAAGGTACCATATTTCACTGATCACATTATCTACCATTTAAAAGTGGAAATATTGGCAAGACTGTGGTGAAACTTGTGTATATTTTACTGGTAATGAGTGTAAGTTGGTATATCCTGTCAGGAAGAGCAATTTGGTGTTATTAACATCCTCACAAACAAACAAAAACTCTCTTGAAAGCAGTAATGCCCCAAGAATCTACTCTAGGCAAGTATCCCAGTGCAGACAAGTATAGCCACAAAAGTGTTTATCACATTATTTATGTAACCTATACAGTCCCAGGATCTCCAGCCTTCTGAAAAAGAACTCAGAGGGGAGCTCTCTGCCCTCAGAGGTACTTCTTAAATACCTGTTCCATCCTCACCTGCCCACTTAGAGCTTTCAAGATTTAAATCATATACTGGCGTCCAGGGTCAACTAGAGGGCATTACTTTACTAATAGTAGGTAGATAGGTAGCTAGATAAATAGATAGATAGGATAACAACAAACAGGAACAAAAACAACATAAAATATGTTTGTTTTCTCTCTCTCCAGCAATCCTGGCAGCTGTTCTTGGCTGGGGGTCATCCCACGCTAAGACAGGAAGGTGGCGGCAAAGATGAAAGAGTTGCTGGAGTCCATCCGCTCTAGGCTTCAAATCATTATGAAAAGTGGAAAGTACTGTTAAGGTAAAAGCCAACAATGAAAATGATCAGACAAGGCAGAACAAAACCAGTCATCCTCCACGGAAATAGAGAACTACACTTTGTTGGCCAAAACTGGTGACCATCATTACAAGGGCAATAATGTTGAATTGGGCAGAATAGGTAGAAAATACTAGAGTTTGCCCACTGGCTGTCATTGATCTAGGTGATTCTGATATCATTGGAAGCATGCCGAAACAGACTAGTGAAAATCACACAAAATTATTCTTTAATAAAATTGGCCGGAACTTGTTTAAGTAAACAAAATATTCGCTGTTAACCATTAAAGTACTTCCATGAAGTGCAGAACTCATGAAGCAATTATTTTAAATACCTCTAAAATATTTAATGATGTGGGGAATCCTACCAGGTAGGATTCAAAGTTACATGCTCTCTATGTACATTACCTGAATGTGTCCCAGACCCCATCTTCTTTTGTATCCTCGCTAAACCATGTATTTGATCTCCGTTCACTGGCTCTTTCTGCCTGAGAAGCACAATGGGGCACTTCTCTGGCCTTTTCCTTCCTGGGTCCAGTGGTGTTCGTAAAAGCTGAACAACCAGTGCTCCATGGGGAGATCTGTACAAATCAGGAGCTCTGATTTACAGCATTTGCCAATACCATCACTGTCAATTGTAAACTACCAATATGGTGTCACTGAACAGAGTTGGGAAGAGATGGGTATAGTCAGATCTCAAAAGCTAGTATGAACTGGCTCCAGTAACTCCTGCCTGGGTCCCACTGTTGGAGAAAGAAGTTTCACAACAGAACTGCTGGGCCTCTAGTTCTATCATTCTCTCAAGTTAACCAAAATCTTCTCTTTGTCTACACAAATGGACAACACTCAGAGGCTAGAACAGGACATGTTCCATCTAGTCTCACACCAAATCCTGAACCACTGTCTTTTCCTTCTATAAGGCCGCAGATCCTGATCCTACCCAGGCTCTGTCTACACTAATGGTGATTTTTTTTTTTTTTTTTTAGAGAGCCTATTGTCTTCTCTTTGTAACCTAGCTTCCATGAGACGCCCTTATCTGTCTGTAGTATCTGTATTTCCTGGACCCCAATTATGGACACAATTCAGGAGTTTTCTCAGTCTTGGGACACACTCAGATGTCAATCAAATGTGGACTGAGTAATGAGTTATGAGGGAAGGGGGATGGCATGCAGTCAAACAGCATACAGAAGAGATCACTGGGATCCACATTTCTTTCCCTCCCCTCAGCTTGCAGCAGTCTTTACTTTTATAAAATAATTTTTCCTGGGGAGAGTAGAAGTAATCTTTCACCTAAAGCACACTTGTACCTCTCCCAGCTCAGCGCCTAGGGGCCAGTCCTCCCATTAACACACAGCACCGGACCCCAGGTGCATGTTCTACCTAATCCACTGGGAGGCTGTCCACCGGGAGTTGTGCCCAAAGGGATTTTTTCATCCCCTTTTCTGAGGCCCAGCTCTTTCTACCAGATTGAGTCCACCAACTTACCCCGGTCCTAGCCATCCCTTAGGCCTCTCTGGGGGCACAGAAGTTTCAGAGCACTGACCACTAAAGCCATAGATGGTTGATTCCTCAAGCTAAGAATTAGGGTTAGGATCTGACAATTATAGCTTGCTTCCTTCATCAGGGAGCAAGTGGCCATCTTGGAAGGACCTTCACTTTCCTGCTCTGAAACCTTATCCTACACTCAGGAATGGGAGTTTATGCACAAACTTTACATGGCAGAGACCCCAGCCAGTCTGCATCTCCATGGGGAGGAGCTATTTGGGGATGCCCAGATTCCTACAGCTTTTGGAGTCATTTTTGAGAATGAGTTGGTGTTCATGACTTTCAGTGCTGCTGGAAGCTGCCACTGGGACCAGCTGGGAAGCTTGGCAACACACAGGCTGTGTGTCCTCAGATCCTCACTGCTACCTATTGCTGCTGTAAGATGAGAAGCTGGGTTTTTGTGCACACCAGCCCTCAGTGTCTTATTGCTTTCAAAGATTTCTACCAGCTGGCAAATGTGGCAAGATTTTTCAAAAGCAGCATAGTGCAGAGTAGGGATGCAATGTTTATAGAATGACTAACGGTGTGTACAATGCCTACATTCTTCTAAGATTGATCTTCTGAGAAAGCAAATTTCAGATTTCTAAAGTAAATCCTGAGGACCTTCTTGGAGCATCGTACCTTCTAGTAAAATTTTTGCTCAGCCTTTCCCTATGTAGTAACTGACCATTTGTTGCAAGATTTAAAAATTTTAAAACTGTTATAGGGAATTCCCTGGCGGTCCAGTGGTTAGGACTCCGTGCTTTTCACTGCTGAGGCCAGGTTCCATCCCTGGTTGGGGAACTAAGATCCCACATGCCAAGTGGCCAAAAAAATTTTTTTGAAATAATTAAAATAAAAATATATATATGTATAAAAGCAAGCACACAGCAGCATCAGAGCCCTGTAGTTCAACCCAGTTGTTTATTTCGAGTTCAAATGATTTCTGGCAGCTTCTAAGTGGACTGTTAATCTACTGGGAACAACATGGTCCTCTTCTTAGTTCTCTGGAGGCTCAAATGAGAGAGACTTTTTCTTAAGTTGCAGCCTAGCAACAAAGCTGACTTCATCGGTGCCCACCCAGGAATCGCTGCAACACTTTCTCATTCCAACCGATATTTTTAATAATCTTTATTACCTTTCTGATTTCAACCATAGGATATACTCAATACAAAACTTGAAAAAGTCACATAGGCAATAAAAGGAAAATACAGCATATATATCTCCACTTTCATTATGGACATTTTCAGAGAAAAGTTAGATGGCACAATGAACAATATAAATAGGTCCCATCTATAGTCAATGTTGATTTTTTCTTCCTGCATTATTTTGCTGGGCCGTTGAAAAGCTGTAGGTATCTTGAGCTTCACCTCTAATATCACAAGAATAAGGACAATGGCCTACATAACTACAATATCACCATAGTGAAGAAACTAATTCCATTATCACCTAATTTATCCCATTTTCAAATTTCCAATTGTCACAAGAATTTAGTAATTTATTTTGCACTTGAGTTCTAGAATGTCACACATTCTATACTTGTCCAATTATTTCCTCTTAATGTTTAACTTGTTCCTGTACCCCCTCTACTTCCTGTCCCTTCCATGTCTAGATGCTAGATTCAAGTTACTTTTTTCTTTTTGGCCTAGGTATTGTGTTCTTCAAATCAACATCTCATCAGGAAGCACATATCTGATTGTCCCACAGAGATACTAGGTTTGATCACTTGATTACATTGATGACAGATCAGTCCATTGTTCAGACCGAGCTTTTTTGTTCCCTTTTGCAAGTTTTTTATACAGCAACACGAGTACTCTGCAAAGTTCTGTTCCTCAGTAGCCTTTTACTAAAGGTTTTGGCATCCACTGATGATCTTTGCCTGAGCAGTTATGTCATTAATGGTTCAGGCTGTATATTAAAACATTGAATCCTTTCATGGTATGTGCCAAGTACGCAGAATGATCTTTGGGACAATGGACTCTCTAGGTAAACTTGAGTCACCAGACTGCTCCCCATGAGGCTAGAAGATGGTCGGTGAGACTGTATTTCAGGCTTGAGCTGCCGGAGGACACCCTTGTTGAGCCTTGCTTCCAGCTCCCCCACCGAGAAAACTCGTGTGGGAAAACCATGAATACAAGGCCAGATCTAAAGTCTCCCCACACTCCAGGGACATGGAGGCAGCTTGGATCTTAGTCTAGCTGAACAAGACCACTGCAGTCAGAGTTGCTTTGCTGATAAACCCACATTTTATAAAAACAAGTAGAAAATGGGACAGAAACTGTAGGGACAAAATTCCATCATGTCTGGGATATGCTCTAAAAACATTATAATGGTGGACTCAAATTTTGACCACTGCTTTTAGGGAAGAGGTGTGATTTCTAGCAGCCTGTATATTTGTATGAGACCATTCTGAAAACAAACATATTATAACAAATGGAAGAAGCAATAAAAAAGAAAGAAAATGGACAGAAACTGCTGGAAAAGTAGTTAATAGAGTTGTTGCGAAGATGAAAACCACTGCTCTGCCAAGACAGAAACACACCTCTACAGGTCAAACTGACACTCAATGCCACATACATTCAAATGGGAAAGAAAAAACAAAAGAACATACACAAGTTGCCAGAAATACACTGTTGACGATTGTGTTTAAAAAGGCAGGGTGATGGGTGAGGTTTTAAGAAATGGAGAGACTTTCAAATTTTCTCCAGAAAATTTGAATTTTCTGGAGAGCTCTTCAGAATTCAAAATTTCAAAATGGGTGATGATCACCAATGACCAACCAGTTAACCAAAACTTGCTTCTGAGAGGTGGTATTCCAGGATATTTCATTTTTATCTGTTACACAGCTCTGTAATTTTGATATTTTTTTTTCCTGGAGGAAAATGAAACCTTCAAAAAAATCTAAAGGCAAAGTGAACCTCACAGGCTCACGGAGTTGTGGGTGGGGAGCTAGCTTGCTTGCAGTTGCTGTATCAGAAGAATCGAAGTCAGTTCATCCTGGAGGCATCGAGCAGCATGCTGCTGAGGGCTGGGTCTCCTTCCCCGTGATTTTTCTGAAGGCTTTGATTACATGCTGAATTTACAAATGATACAAACAGGGAGTAAGCAGGATGGCAGAGTAAGAATTACATAAAGTAGAACAATATAACGAATTATCAACTTGAAATGTGGTTGACTGTGGCCAAAAACACCAAGGGCGGAGGTACAGAATGGGGAAAACAGCTTCATGGGTTTCTGTTACCCGCACACTCCAGGCACATCTGTGTGAGAGCAGCCTAAGGGTCAAGGTCTTCTGAGGTCCAGGACAGAGATGTGAGTGCTGATCCATGAGCACTGGTGTGGCCACACCTGCTGGCCGGAGTGGGCCCTGAATGGTACAATGCAAGAAGGGATCTGGATGACCTGGGGACAACCCAGAGTGGAGGAGAGACTTTCCCTGTGGAATCTCAAATCCAAGGCTCCAATTTGCTGGGGCTGAGCAAAGATCACTTAAATGTTCTCCACAGAAGGCCAACTGTTTACAATCAAATTTAAAAAGTAACACGCCATTAAAAGCTGTCTTTCAGAAAGTACTCGTCTATGGTAAACAGCGGAGGTCTTTTAACCTCCACATCCATTTCCAAGTTAATTTTCTAAAAGGAAAGAATATAGCATGCCTGCAGCAAATGCAACGTATAAACCCAGTAAGGCAGCAGAAACATGAACTGTGCAGGCATGTATAACAAGTATGCAGATGCCATTTATTTGGTCCATAAGTACAGTATAGTCGTATTTGAGTTTTACAAAACATCAAATATAAATAACCTGAAACTGTAACAATACACAAAATTGGCTTCTTACATGGACATACCAGGCAGTACAAGCTGAAAACTTGAGTAAATTGACAACCGTTTTACATTAATATACATAGTGCCAGTTAACATTTAAAAACAAGTTTCAATGCATAGCACTTGATACTTCTTTGAATCTGTTTCAGTCAGTTAAGAGTATGAAAATGGTTAGATCTAGGCTAAAAATAATTCTTCTTCTAACCAAAAATAAAGGCATAATATTTATAACCAGGTATCAACTTTACTAAACCACAATATTGTAAAACTGTTAAATGATACCTAAGGGTATTTACATTAAAAAGGCAACATGCACTGTGTTGTTTCATCTCATGACTCATTATGCACACACTTTGTTCAGAGTTTTAAAACTATATTCCTACTTTCAATACAGCATACTGCAATGTTTCTAATAGTTCTAGCAAAATGAATGCTTTCAAAGGGAGCAGAATCATCTTCAAGTCACCGGTGTCAATTTTCTTCCCTTTGGAACAAAGGACATAACAAATAACCTGGTTCTGCCCAGAAGGCCTAATGCAGTAAGAGAGTTCTGTTCAGAGGCATTTCCGTTCAATCTAATGCTATAACATCATCGAGCTCCTCTGTCTGCTCTGTGCGTGACCTTTTTGCACTGACATTCTCTTTCTCGTCTAATTTCCTCTTGCGACTTCTTTCTTCTTCACTGATGTCAGCATTATTTGAGGGACCTTCTTCACCCGAATCAACTATGAGCACATCATCTTGCTCTTGTGCTTATTTCAGAAAAAAAGGGAAAAAATGGTTAACAGTGGGGGGGTTACTAGCAGCTCACTAAAATTTTATGCATGTGAACAACAAACTCTTCTAATACACACCAAACTTTAAAATGGCTAACCTTAGGGAACCTTGGCTTTATACATTATACATTTCTGTAGTGTTGGAATGTTTTCTGTTACAAGCACCTATTTCTTCAAAAAATTTTAACAAGCATTATAAAATTCAAAGGAATTGTTACAGTTCCTTGTTTCTACTTCTCCAACAGAAAAGGGGGGGTACATACCCTACCATTCATAGCAGTGGTAGTAGTAAACAACACCATACACACAGCACTTACAGTGTGCCAGGAACTGCTCTGAGCACTCTGCATATACAACTCATTTAATCATCACAACCACCCTATAAAGAAGATAACATTATTATCCATTTTCCAGAAAAGGAAACTGAGGTACAGACTTGCCCGAGGTCACACACTAGCAGAGGATGAGGTCAGGATTCAAACCCACAGCTGGGCTCTACAGTGCATGCTCTTATCTTTATACTACAATTGGTTTTGTGTCACCCACCCCCTGCACTCCACTAAATCAAAGGCAGAGTACCTACCTTACTCATCATTATAGCCTCCAAAACCTACCCACAGTAGTGGATCAATACATGCAAAATTCAAATTATGATTTTTAAAAAACTACCAGTCCTTTCCTCAAAGGAGGATGATGAACCTTTCTATTTTCAGAAGGGGGGAAAGGTCATCAACCCATGGCCCACACACTCTAGACCATCTCAAAGTCCATCTTTACTACTCTCAGAGAACATCAGAACCAAGAACCACCATATGCCAAAGAACACCAAAGACACAGGGTCAAAGAAATGAAAACAAAGAAGTAAAAATTTAGGAACCTTTAGTTTCCTGACACTAAAGAATCAAGGGGGGGGGGATGGTGAGAGCTGGAGGGGAGGGGCAAGTAGTACACATTCACATTAGAGCTCAGTAAAGCACCAACACTGAAAACCAGGGAAACAGAGCTTCTGATGCACTTTACCAAAGTCACACTGGTTCTGAGAAAACTGTGAAATGCTAAAATGCTATACTCACCAAGCACCTGTTCACTCAAAATAGTCAGATGCACTGATTCACTGCCCCTACAAACAGGGATACAAAATCCAAAACTACTACTACTAAGAATGAACCACCTTTATACACTAGTAAACGGACATTTCCAGTTGTAAAAAATAACAAAAAAATAGTGTGTCTGTTTTCCATAAAATTTTACCCAGTCTTAAATGTCTTCACAGTTCATACATTGAAAGCACCATTAAAACAATGCCGAGCCAACACACACCTCTAGTAGTCCTGTGGATTTCTATTTTATGGCCAATGTTCATAAAATACTCAGTTTGTTCTAAATAGTCCTGCTCAGTGAGTGAGTAACAACCTGCTAGCTGGGGCCATGACTCACCTGTGGATGTGGAAGGTTGCGCTCCGTCGTCACTGCCATTGGTTATGCTTTTGGCAGCATCCTCAGCTTGCTTGGGCCCCACTTTTTCTGGGGCATCACCAACAACTTCAAATTCAACATCCTTTCCTAGGTCTTCACTGTAAGAGAACCATGTACTATAACACTGGACCACTGCTTTGACTACTGACAAAACCAAAGGCACACCAGAGAGAAACTATCCTCAAAGCTCAAAAAGTGTATACAATGTACACACCAAATATTTGGTTTCTGATTTTCAAAGAGTTAAAAAAAAAAAAGGCTACATAACAGACTTTTATGATAATTCAAAACCCTAATTCAAATGGTCAATAACACTGCACTTTCAATTCAGGGAAATGGTTTAAAAAAAATTGTTAAGTAACTTTTATTGCTGAAGCAGAAAACTTGAGTCGAAAACTGTGAGGCCTGGTATAATTCTTAGGCATTATTTCTTCAGCTACATGTGAAAAGATTCTATACACTCTACTCTGATCTTGACCAGAGCATAGGGTTTGAGGGTAGAGTTACATGGATTCTAGATTTTCCCCCCATCTTTACAGGCAGCACCCTACTTTTGTAATGAGTTCCCAAAAACATGTATAAAAGTTTAATGCATGAAAGTCAAATAAAAGACTTACATGTTATAAGGGGGGTTCTGATCCCAGAGAGCTAAAAAATATGATAAAAAAAACCCTAATTATGCCTCCTCTTTTAGATACCATCTGATATATTTCCACTTTATTTTACATGTTCTTTCACAACTGAACACAAGCACACCACTGACATCCAACTGGTGTCTAATCAAGGCCAGAGATCACTCCCTAGCAATACCTATCTTTGATTCAATTGTCTCATTGTATACTATTACTAACAACCCACATTCAATTTTTCCTGTCATTTTATCCTTTTTATGAAGTATATATAATGTAATACTCTCCAAACGACCACACAAGTTCTAAATGTTTGGCTATATAGATGGCAACACTGGCAAAAACCATGTGGGTACAGGTTGCATTTGTTAGATGCTACCTAAAGTAACGAATTAGGGTACAGTTTAGTGGTATCAATGAGCATGTACCAAAATGCACCTTGTTCAACAGATAAACAAACCAAAGCGAAGGACCATCTGTATTTAAATTGTTATATATGTGCAAATATCCTGTGATGCAAGCACTATTGATGCTTTTTTATAAAGTGGGCAGGATATAAAATCAAATAAAGAGAAAAAATACATGACTCAGGGATCAACACAGGATAATTTTTAATGCTCTCTTATTACTGTTCCAGATCACAATGAAATAGTTGCTTTATGGGAGAAATAGTTCTCTCTTACAAACGAATCTTTAATTTAAAAATTTTTATTCTAGTTCAATTATCAAAACAAACACACCCCTGATTATAACTATTCAAACACCTGGATTTCCACCCTCTCTAGGTCTTTCTAATCAGCCACCACTGATGAGTTACCCTTAAACATTTCTTGCTTATCCCTTTCCGGATTCTCAGATTTTTCTGTAGGTCAAACCTCAGGGGACTTAGTGGACAACTTGAGCATGTATACAGTGCAGCTTCAAATGAGCAGTAGGGTTTAAAGGTAAGAAAGCTTTCTCTCCACTTTATCTTAAGTCTGTACATTCAGATAATTTCTTTTTCTTTTTTTTTTTTTTTTTTTTTTTTGTTTTCTTTTAGTTTTCTTCAGATAATTTCTTAAACTTAAAATATTAATAGTTCCTACCTATGAAGGATGTTGATCAATAAAGTGTAGTCCTGAAGGAAGTCATCTGCTTGAAGTCGGCTCCCATTCCTAATTCCAAATTCTGACAACTTCTTGTGATTATTAGCTAGAACATTTGAAAGAAATTTAGATGCTTTAGTTATATGTCCATGGAGCAGTCACCTTAGTTTTTAAAAGGTAAACCCCTGGCTATAAGCTGAATTGTTATCTTCCCCAAATTTGTACGCTGAAGCCCTACCACCAGTGCCTCAGAATGTGTACTTGGAGACAGTGCTTTTTAAAAGAGGTGATTAAGTTAAAATGAGGCTGTTGGGGTGGACCCTAATGCAATCTAACTGGTATCCTTAGAAGCAGCCAAGGAGAGAGGCCTCAGGAGAAACCAAACCTGTCGACTCTCCCCCACCCCCCAAACATTTTGATCACACAAATTCTACCCTCTGGAACTAGGAGAAAATAAATGTGTTATTTAAGTTACTTGTCTGTGTATTTCGGTATGGCAGCCCTAGCAAACTTTAGTCCACTAAAATATTAGGCACTTAGGTATTCAGCCCTGAAAACTCAACTGCCAAAACTACTTCAAGGGAACCAAACTGTGAGAAGTTCTGAGAACCTTCTCCCCTTGAAACCAAATTAATCTGGAATCCTATAGGAGTCAATGACAACTTTTAGAATTGTTCAAAATATACTCTATTTCCAAAGAGGTTATCCACAGAAATGTCAACAAACTACCTTTTAGCAAATTTTACAATTCAGAAATATGAGGAAGCTGTGTATTTCAATGAATTTTTCAACATAAATTTTCAACACTTCTCAATGGAGAGACAGTAGGGTCTCCAAAAACTAATCACTTCAGCCTAGTTCTCTCTCTTCCACATGTCACTTCTGCTTCATCTGAATATCCCCAGCATGTAGTACACCATGCTTAGCATCCACTAGCACTCAATATGCCTTTGCTACATGGATTATAAATACTCCAATGAAGAACAATCTCTCCAACCAAACTTTTGGTGTCACCACCTCCTCCTACCTATTCTAGAGCCTTCATGCCTTAACTATTCTTTCTCTCCTGCATGTTCAAATACTCCTCTCCGGACCTGTAAAAGCACTTGTTTCATTTATAAAATTGTTTCCTCATTTAGCTCCCAATTTACTCTCTCCTCACAACATTCAGTCCACTTTACTATTTGCTCTGTGTCTACAGACTACATAGAACCTGTTGACCTATAGCCACAGTGCCCGGCACATACTAAGTAAACTGTATTTTAAATTCTACTTATCATGATTTTTTATGTAATCTAACAATCTTTTTCTTTCTTAGTTTTTATTTCTTATTTTACCTTTTTAGTCTACCTGGAATATGTCTGGAAAACAATAGTTTCTACCCAGATTTCCATCCTCAAGCCCTTTCACACTCACTAAAATTTCTCAGCCTAGCATGTTCAAAAGGGAACCAGTCACTGAGCACTCTATCCTAGTGAATTAAGCATCACCTCTGAAGCCAGAGTCCTGGCAACAGTTCTGTCTAAGCCTAACAATGCTACTCTTCTTCACTTGTGCTCTAAATTCTGCCTCTGCAAATCTCAAGTCTGTCATTTGCTTCTGCCTTCCCTCACTTCCCTCAATTTTTTTCTCCCTGCCTCCACTCTTAAATCCTTATCTCACCTCTCTGCAGATTACACTACAGGGTAACTACATTACTTCCCTGCTTAAACCCTGGTGGGAGCAGGATACTGGGAGACGAGGAAGATAAACAGACATTACACATATGACACAGAGAATCCTCCAGCTGCACCATCACTGCCAATTCCACAGCACCCCACCTTCCAGTGAAACAAAATAACTGGCCATTCCTAAAGGCTTTTATATTGTTTTACAAGTTCATGACTTTGTAGATGCTGTTCCCTCTGCCCAAATGCAGACTCTCCCCTCAGCTCTTCCTCGAGAATTAACCCAGGAGTCCCCTTTCTCCTGTGACACACCCCGCCCCCAACCCCAACCCTCCTTTTACAAAGCTTCAACTCAAACTTTGCACACTTTCTCTCTATATTTCTTAGACAGCACTAAATCTACTTGTTGATAATCTCTCCTCTCCTTCTAGGCTGTAAGTACTTCAAGCCAGGGACTATTATCTTATTCATCCTTGAATTACGAATATCTATGACTATGCCTGTAATACAGAAGGACTCCAAATGTATTTGAATAAATGCTCTCACCCTCAGTAGCACAACTATTTTGTGGAAAAGGGTCACAATTTAAGACACCGAGATTCTTGACCAGTTTCCATTTTTAAGGTCCTAGCCTTTAAAAGAGCTGGCTAGAACTAAGGGGAGAACAAATAGTCATGGACAAACTTTTTTTTGGTGGAGACAGTTGGCTAGATCGGAGCTTAAATATTCAACTAGACTCTTCCAACAGACTACTATCAGCCAAAACAAAACCTCCAATTACTCAAGACCTAATAGCCCCAAATTTCTTGATGAGGAACTATAGCCAAAAAGAATCCTGACACTCCCCATCAAGACAGATGAGGTGTGGAAACTTCTAAGTCCAATCAGACTGACCAGTGTGGTCTGAAGGAGGCATAACCACTGCACAATTCTCACTTAGAAAGCTTAAACAGAATCTAATGCCTTGTACCATACATAACAGATGCATTAACAAAAGTGATAACCTGCTTGAACTTCTGAAAAGGAAACCCAAGAAAGGCTGATTTCAGCAATACTCTCTGCTCTATAACAGGAGCAGGCTATCGAGGCCTCCCCACTCTTGGACAAACATCACCCCTGTCAGCTGAGATACTGAGTACCATATATGTGAATGGATAAACTAATGTGCACTCCTTCATGCAGGCAGTCCCCATCCACATGAGGGGGAGTGAACAAAGGCAATGTACAATACCTTCTGTCTCTCCCTCTTCTGAAGATATTAGGATTGTTCCTTTCCCATCTTCAATTTGGACATCTGGTGCTACCATAGCAAATTTTTCTTTCACTATCTGTAAGAAAAAAAGATTCAAAATATTAACATATGGAAATAAAGACTATAAAAAGCCTAGACTTTTTTCATAAAGGCTCTTAACGTTCCCCTTCCACTGGAGATGAGCCCAGTTGTTCTTTAAGGTACCTTAGGGGAAGCAGGAAAGCAAAGGAATTACCCAACTATCCCACGCCCATGTCTGACCACTGGTAAAGGTAAAACTTCCTCCGGATGGGGACTGAGAACTCCTTGGCTAGCGCTCAATATTTTGTCCTTCTCAGCAGATGAGGTACTAAGTTAGATACTTGACACATTTTATCTTAGTCTCTATTCCAACCCCATACTGGCAGATGTTTTATAGATGAAAAACTTCTCATCAATCTGATTCTCAAATAAAAAGTCTTCCCCTTCCCAAGTTCTACCTTTAAATTCCAAGGTGGTTCAGGAGTGATAATATGGTTAAATCCTACCTGATTCTAAAAAACAAACATACAACAAAAACAATCGAGGAACTCTCTAAAGGTCCAATTACCCTACAAATTGTGGAATTACCTTTAGCTCAAGAACGAGTAGATACCAACTATAACCTTTTCTTTCCTAAGAAAGAAGATGGGGCAACCACTCTCTGCTGGCCAGTATATCAAGTTCTGCTGCTTCCCCATCCAAAACATAAGCTCAAATCAACTTGCCCTATGTTACCAGTTCTGGGAGAAAAGGCCATTCATCCTCAAGCAGCCACAGAGGTCTACCCCCTCATGTCAGGAGGCATATATGAAGTACATACGTAACAACATGATGGACATAATCAAAGGAACTATATGAACTGATCTCCAAAATGGGAAGTGGCACCCATTCAGGCCATTTTTAAAATCTTTCCTAATAAAAACAAACTAGGGGACTTCCTAGGTGGCGCAGTGGTAAAGAATCCGTCTGCCAATGCAGGGGACACGGGTTCGAGCCCTGCCCTGGGAAGATTCCACATGCCACAGAGTAACTAAGCCCGTGCACCACAACTACTGAGCCTGTGCTCTAGAGCCCATGCGCCACAACTATTGAGCCCGTGTGCTGCAACCACTGAAGCCCATGCGCCTAGGGCCCATGCTCCACAACAAGAGAAGCCACTACAATGAGGAGCCTGTACACCACAATGAAGAGTAGCCCCCGTTCCCAGCAACTAGAGAAAGCCCGTGTGCAGCAATGAAGACCCAACACAGTCAATAAATAAATAAAATAAATAAATTTATAAAAACAAACAAACTAGGAAGAACTGAAGGCCAGGCTATAGGACCAGACGATATCCTAACCCTCCATTTGTCACTCCAGAGCGCTATAGCTGAATCTAAGTGTGCAAACGATGCAGCTCCTCAGGGACTAACTTAACACACCAGGATTAGGACCATCACTAGACCATTTAAGTATACCTCCTGTTTGCCAAAAAATACAGAATTTACACACTGTCTGAGAAACAAAGAACTTGCTTGCTACGATACTGTGCCGCCTATATACCACCTGTGCTCCATATTCTAGCCAAATACACCATCTCTTTCTGGGATGTGGAGCACATGTTGTGGAACTACAAACAGAAAAGCCAACAGGACCCAGATGGTAAAGAAATCCAGGATATCAGAACAACACACCTCTGCAGTCAGGGTAATTATCTGGCTTTTGGTTTGTTATCACAGTAACACTGTAAAAGGCAAAGGGAACTTGTTTTTTCTTATAAAAAGAAAAATGAACAGCCTGGCACTTACCTTATCTTGTAAGGTGAGAACAGTCACTTTATGGACATTTAGCCGCACAGTCACCTCGGGCTTGCTGGCACATACGTAACAATTAGGGTTGGGAGGATCCAGTGCACAAGGCACAAGGAGCTTCTTTCTTGGGTTTGGTTGTTTATTCAAAAAAATCTTTGGGAAAAAAAAAGCAGAAATCAGAAATCTGAGGTATACTTTTATATACCATACGATGTTCACTTAAATACTCCCTTCCAGATGGCAAAGGATAAAGAAAATCAAGACCTTCTTAAGAGACTGATTTTTCCAATTTCTTTTCAAATTAGCTACCTTGTAAATAAGGCTGAGCTCAATGAAAAGAAATATCCTTGTACTGAATACTCTAGACTATTCTGTAAACTAATTTAGCACGAATAAGGGTCTAACCATACTTGTCTCTGCTATCATTATTAAATCAGTTTGGGGGTGACTTCCTAGTGGTTATTCTTATCAACTTTAAGCCAACTTCTAACAAGAGCAATACACTAATTTCTCTAATTAATGATAATGCTTTCACAGATATATGGAACAAATGAGCTGCCTTTTAACTTTTTTTTTTTTTTTTTTGGCACACGGGCTTAGTTGCTCCGCGGCATGTGGGATCTTCCTGGAGCAGGGATCGAACTCATGTCCTCCGCATTGGCAGGCAGACTCCCAAGCACTGCGCCACCTAGGAAGCCCTGAGCTGCCTTTTAAAAAAAGTTTTCTGATGACTATGATATTAACATTTACATAATTAAAAGAAAAATAATGTATGTCTGGCACTATTACCATTTCCCTAATACCCAGACAAAAAAATAATATGAACCAAGGCAAAAAAAACAAAAATGAAAACAAAACAAACCCCCCTCCCCCCCGCCACAAAACTGCACTAAAGTTACATATGTCAGAACACTGGAAGCTGACACACAAATTCTGATCGTGGAAATACCATGTAGAATTATGGTATCTGCTAAGATGAATTAACTCTAAAGAAGAACCCCTTCAATCTCCTCAAACTTAAAGAAGTAAATCCCTTGACAAGCATTAAGTGCTAGGAAGCGCCCTCCTGAGCTACAATGAATACTAGGCATATATATGTGTACTGTCGGACTGGAAGTAGGGTACAATGGAAGAACAGATTTATTTGATCTTGGGCTTCAACGGGAAGGTAGCTGTGCTAAGAGAAACTGATAGTAATAAAAACAATTGTTAACACTACTAATTCTCAGGCTAACACTATTATTAATCTATCTTGACATTCATTTATAAACGTGAACAAATGAAGCCTAGATATGCGGGTATCATCAGCCCAAGAGAGGAAGAGAGGAAGAGAGGTGAGCAAGCAAAGAAATGAGAAGGATGTTACAGGACAAAGTAGACACTTGCTCAGGCTGCTATCAAAAGGTAGAAATAAAAAAACACAGTTCTTAGAAATTAAAAACATGACTACCAAAAAAAATTTAAATAGAAAACAATCAAGATGGCAGACTGGCCATGTGATTCTGCATTCCCTCACCCTGAAATTTCACGGAAACAATAAAAGGTATTTTAAGAGTGCATTAATAATGGCAGTACCATCACAGACTAGGTTTTTTCTTTTCTTTCTTTTTTTGTTTTAAAGAAATTTCTGAAAGTAAATTGGTCCCTTTATTTCAACATTATAGTAAAAAGGAGAACCTAAACAATACCAAAATATTGGCTCCAATATTTTTAGGAAGTTTTTTTTGAATCCTAAGCTGGTAAGAAAGCAAAGTATCTTTAAGACATGCAAATTCAATACAGAATGAAAGCAGAAATCCAGAGAGAATATCCAAGTGGCTTTAGTCTTAAGAGATAAACCCAGCCCAACCCCTACTAATGTAGGAACTCATGATAGGAGATGCTCACATAAAGCAAGGACCTGGAAGGGAAGGAACATAAAGAAGAGGAGAAAAATATCTTCCCTGCGGAAACAGCAAGAAAAATGCTATCAACCTTGGTGCTTCGTGAAGGGGGGAATATCTTCCTTTAATAATAAGATAGGGCTCGTGCAGATTTGCTGTCTGAATACATATGTGGGCTGAAAAACTAAAGCTGAGAATTTAAAAGTGGTCCCAGGTTGGTAGGACCCCAGACACCCAGATATAAACAAACACAAATCCTCTTTGAAGAAATACACCTTCAATGGGTCCTTAAAGAATTATCACAGATATAGTTTTAACAAATACCAATTGTTTAAAAAAAAAATCATGTATCACACAAGCAAACAAAACACTATGAGAGAAATCTAGCAGATGACAGTAAACTCACCCATAAAGAGTTCAGACATTAACATGATCAAATATAAGTTTAAAATAAAAAAGACTGACAAAAATGACTGAAGAACAGGGGACTATAAAGTAACCAAACAGAATTTTAAGCCAGAGAACTCAGAATTAAAAAACAATCGAGAAAAGTTAATATAAGGACCCACACAATGAATTCGTCCAAGAATTCAGTAAAACCAGAAATGTTAGAAGCAAACTAGCTTCTACTTCCATTTTAGACAAAAATAAGAGAAGCAAATGTTTTCCTTTTTTTTTTCTTTTTTACAATTTCCAGGAAGCTTAAACATGCAACTCACAAGGTAACTTGAACAATTACTTCTCCATTGCTTTAAACCAATTTTATTGTTTTAATTTAAAAATTGCAAATAGAAACACTCACTGTTCTACACTGGTCTATTTTTCCTGATAAAATCTTCAATCCTTCCAATACTATCAACCCAGCAATCACTGCATTAGTTGTAGCGATAGCAGGAATAATGTTCCCTGCCATTGCTGGAAAAAAAAAAAAAAGTTAAGCTGTTAAAAAAAGAAAAAAAACTTAGACTTTTAGATATACAGTTGATGTGCAAAACAACTTACATTTGATATCAAATCTGCTCTTCATGTTCATACTGAAAATATGCATCCTGAGGTTTGCAGCAGAGGTGACAAAGTCCATTGCAGATGGGTCATCCTGCCAATAATTTAAACAATTTAACAAGTCTCCCCACAAATTTACTAATTAGGCTAGTATTGCTTTCTGAACAGCACTTTCACATATTTATAATAAGTCAACTAGAATAAGAGATGGCCTTGAGGGAGAGGCCGGTCTGGATGAGAAGGGGGCAGGGGCTCATCATCAGCTCCTGTGATCCAGGAATGTGGGCTGACCAAGAGCCAGCACGTTCTAGGAATTCACTCCTGCTTAAACAAACGCACTGGAGACTAAGAGTAAAGACCAGCATACCAATTCCATTTACTGATGATGGCAATCTTCCCCTGGGTCCACCAGTCAACAATAAGGTTGTTCGACAAGTACAGAACCCAGGGAAGAAGACACAGGCTTTTCTGAGACAGCTATTTCACTGAAGCCTCAGAAACACCTGGACTACTTACTCCTTTTGGCTTTCCCTCTCCAAATTCCCTTCACATACACCACATTCCTATATTGGTTGTTTCTTTTCAGATATGGCAGGACAATAAATGCTTTCCCTTTACAATTTCCATTCTTCCTAAGCCTATATCCTAGTCTCTCTAATTAGATTTCAGCTAGGTTTCCTGCTTTGAACTGAGAAGAAACTATCCTAGCCCGTAATTCAGAAACACCAAAGTATAAAAGAAAAAGCTGATAGGATGTGGGTTCTTTACATACTTATTTGGCTGGCTGTGTAACCACAGGCAAATAAATAAACCTCCCTGACCCAAAATTCATTAAGCTGTTAAAAAGGGGAAATTACATAAACATCTTGTAAGGTTGTGGTGAGGATTAAGTATGATTATTTAAGAGTACCCAACACAGTGTCCAGCAGGTACTTCCCCAGGCAATTGGCTTATCACACTCACTAGTTACAGATTTTACTCACAGAGGGTGACAATTCACAGTTCCAAGTTTTGTTATTTAGCCCCTGTATACAGAAGAAAACCTCCCAAACCCCAAACCACTATTATAACAATAACAATGAAAAAATTTTTCAAATAGTTACTCCTTATAGCACACAAACCCTAAAGACTAATGTTTACAAGACCCCCCCAAAATCTAAATTTACCAGCTTTATTTCAAATGTCTGATTCAGTGCCAGTTTCAAAATTTGCATACATAAAGTTATCTTAGTTTTCTAAAACTGATCAAACTTTTCTCCTTACTTTAAAACTCATGGCAAACCTTTATCAACATAGGAACATATAAACTTTATCAGATAAATCACTTATAGCCATAGAAAATACTGACAATTAAAAATAAGTAAAATTGACTGATCGAATCTCAAAACCCAACACTTAACTGCAAAATACTATTAAATATTGCTTTAACTTGTAAAAAATAATTACATCTCATTTGTGTACTGAGAAGTCTCTCAGACCTCTAAAAGTTATACTTATTTCAATAGAAAGGCAATTTTATTACTTTCAAGGCCAAATTAGGCCTATGAGCTGTTGTCTCCAAAAGGATATTATGACTTCTATTAACAAATCTCTATTACATAAGAAGTTCTCTTAAGCCTGTTTTCTTAAGTCACAGAAATATTTTACTCCAGTAAAGTCACATTATTTCTCTAGTCAACAGCACGAACACATTATGAGAATCTAAAATGAGGTTTCGTGATGTTTGCCTAAATTCACATACAGAAAATTCATAGTTCAATGTAGTAATCAGAGATAAAAACATCCAAACAAAAATCAACATGTCCTCAAAATCTGGTAGAATATACAATAACCCAAAATTACTAGATTCTGGTAGAGCTCAAGAACTAAAATATACATTTGATATACAAGTAATTGTCACACATTTTCAAAACAAACCTTGTCCCATATGAGCTCAGCTCCATCCCCCTTTTCTGCTAAATGAACTCTTAAAGTCTCAATGCTCTTTGAAAAAAGACGTGCATAGCTCTTTACATCTAGAACCTGCTGGTCTTTCAGACCTAACTGGGGTTCATTTTGTTGATCTGATGCATTGGTTTCTTCTCCTAAAGAAAAAAACATTACAAATTTCACTATTAACATCATTCCTCTACTCTGTTTAACAATTCAATGCCTGACAGTGAGAAAACCAAATAGTATGAAACAAATCCCGTTAAAGTAATTATCACTGTGATACAATTATGTGTACCAAAAAATTGCCAATATTGATATGGAAAAGGTGCAAGACTGTCTCAGAACCTCATAGGATATAACTGGAGGATTCAAGAATATAAATGTAGATAAGATAATAAGCATTATGCCCAGATCATAGTTAGCACTCAATAAATGGAAGCTACTAGAACAATATTTGAACTGGGCCGTAAAGTGACGTATCCATTACTGTAGATAACTGTAGGAAACTGCTCCAAACTGACATCCTAAGTCTCCTGGAATTGTTTAAGTTCCAATATGCTGAACACTGCTGTGCAAAGCAAGTCAAGACACAATGCGCTGAAGGAGAGCAGGGTAAAGAAGTAGTCACTACTACAATAGTTTTTCTTGCACTTAAAGTTATAAACATGTTCCAAAGTTAAAGGAACAACACTATGTCAGGGAAAATATGAAACAACTAAATGTTAACTGATAAGGGACTAGTTAAATAATACTGACTCAAAAGAGCAAGTCAGAGAATATAAATAGTATGGTTTCATTTACATAAAGTGCCATAACTGAGTGTGTCTACGTGCACGGAGTTATCACCAAGACATTCCCTAAAACATTAATAGTAACTATTTCTCTAGGTGATGAGATTTCCAGTGATTTTCCTTCTTCATACTTTTCTGAACTGTTTGAACTTCTTACCATGGGTGTGTACCATTATATACCAAGAAATGACAGAGCTTTTTAAAGACTTTAGGTTAGAGAATTTACAATTTAGGTATCCCAAAGACAAAAATGTATCCTTTACCTTGACTTTGCACTTCAGCCCAATCCAATGGAACTGGAGGTTTCCTTTTCCGCCATAGTTTGTCCATTGTCAACAGATACCTGATATCATCTTTAAAAAGCTAAAATACAAAAAAGGAAAGGAAAAAAGAAGGATAAATTCCATGAACCCTACAGTCCCTATGCTGATAAAATATAACAAAATTTCCCTGCTGATTTATTTTAAACATTACACTATAGTCTGATTTAAAGACACATGTTAAATACCAGTAGATTAATAATTCTCAAATTGGGGAGCTTAAACCTTTGCATAAAAGAAAATTTTACACACAACCCCTGCATTTGAAACAGTTAAAATCAGAGATGCTGAGGAAAGCAGAGTAAGGGAACTCTGAACTGTGCTGACTGACCCTGTCCTCCCAAGTCACCTCCCCTAAATTAGCTCCTTAGATCAGTCGGAAGCACAATCATAGCACATAAGGGACTAAATAAATACACACCAACTCCACAAGAACTGAGCCTAGAAGTTAGCAACATCTCCGAGTTTGTGGGTACATACCAATAAAGCACACACATTTAAGAAGTGCTCAAGAACAGAATTTCTTAACCATCTGCAGTATCTTTGAAACATGCCCCCCCCCCCAATAACTTCAAACACACAAGACAATTCCTGTTTCAAAAATAAAAACATAAACATTATCACATGTAGACAAAGACTATCACATGAATCACATTTCCTATGTGGTAGAACTTCAGATTTTAATAGTTTACCTTTTCCTTAGCTATGTTTTCTATCGTTGACTGATTTATTCCACACATTTGCTGTATGTACCAGGTATGAATTTAGATGTGGCTAAATTAAAAGTCAGAACTATTTCTATCAAAATATACTCAATTCAATAAATATTAAGCATCCTTAATCTTTGGAAAACCAGCCAAATATACAAATTAGACCACAATTTAGTGTGAAAATCACACAGCTCTGAGTACTATAAGTTATTTTGTTCTATCTGAGGACTAGGGACAGATTTGGTAACATTTGAAATGGATACACAGACAAGGAAATGAGGAGTTCTGAATGATTTGGGTAACAAATTTGGCTAGAGACATTGTAGAGAGGACCTTCAGTGCCTGGCTGTAAAGCCTGTAGGGCAATGGGGAATTAGCGTGCTTTTCCACACACTCACTCCATGGCATTCTTCATTCAATTATTAAGTACTAGGAGTCCCTCAGAGTTGTGTACTGAACTATCTTCACACTCCTGTCTCTTTCTATGAACCTATGAATCTCAACCAAATCTCTAGTCCAAACTGCTCAACTTACCTACAGAACCACCTGTCATCTCTCTAATATTCCAGAGGAATCTCAAAATGAATTCTATCACCTTCCCCTCTCCCCCAACCCCTAAACACACATCTGTTTCCCACCCTACCCACCTCAGAGAATGCCACCTCTGTTCACCTGCTGCCCAGCAGGAAAGCAAGTAGTACTATTCTTGGTTCCTCACTTTATACATTCAAAGTCCTGTTGAGTCTACTTTTCCTCCACACTCCACTGGGAATGCAGATGGACTGTTCTTCAGATTACTCTGGCAACGCACAACTCCAGAAGGCACTGTCCCATGTTGGTTACAAGAGGAATACCAGGTCCTACAATAGTGCACTGCATACTCTCTATACCTTATAGTGATCCTATAGACTATCCTTTAACGGATTCCCATTGTCTTGGTATAACAGCCTTATCATGACCTAGAAAGTCCTGCCAGATGTAACCTCAGCTTACCTTTCCAGTCTTTCCACTCTCCCCTTTAATGGGAATTATTTCAGTTCTTCAACCTGAGACTTTCTATACACTGCACTCTCATCCCCACCCTTATTCTTTAAAGTCTTGAGTTGAAATGTCATTTCCTTTGGACAGTCTCTTCTGAACCCTCATACTAGGTCTAATAATAATGTTTAACAATAAGTGGGGTAAGGGACTTCCCTGGTGGTCCAGTGGTAAAGAACCCATCTTGCAATGTGGGTTCAACCCCTGGTCAGGGAACTAAGATCCCACATGTTGCGGAGCAACTAAGCCCATGCGCCACAACTACTGCGCTTGCGCACCTCAACTAGAGAAACCTGCGTGCTGCAAACTACAGAGCCCACACGAACTGAAGCCTGCGTGGCACAACCAGAGAAGAGAAAACCTGCATGCCACAGCTAGAGAGAAGCCCAAGTGCTGCAACGAAGAGCCCGCATGCCTCAAGGAAGACCCCGCGGGCCACAATTAAGACCCAATGCGGAAGAAAGGAAAGAAGGGTTAAGTCTACTTATTATTAGAGGGTTCCAATGCATCAGAACTTAATGTCATAACACTCTGAACTTGAAATTCCTTGTTCAATGTTTGACTTCCCTTCTAGATGCTGAGTTCCCTCCCCAAAAAGAATAGGGACCCTATTTTCTATCTATTTCACCACTAAATCTTCTGTACTTAAAGTGGTGCCTGGCACACAACAGATGCTTAAAATTACCTGTTGAACAACGGATTGGAGATGTTTTTCGGATTCTTCTGGCATTGAACTGTTGCTCAGGTTGGAATGGAAATAGGTATATGGATACTGATTTAGAAAATGCTATCCATATCAGAGTTAAATGCATTTGATTTTAAGTATAATCAAAATAAAAACCATTTTCTAAGGAAAAGGTTGTAGTGAGGAAATAAATTCAGTAGATTTAAGAGAGTCAACCTGTGATGTTTACTGCCACTAAGGAAAGATGAAATAGAAGCTGGAGGGAGCAGTAGGCCATTTGCTTAGGACAACAGGACCTGTGCACGTCAGGAAGCAGACAGAAGGAGCAAGGAGAGATTCAAGATGTAGGGCAGAGAGAAAATATTATTTGAAGAAAAAGCTACAAGAAGGAAAAATAGCAGGTGGAAGCGTTAGCCTTTACTCAAAGGAATTTCTCTCAAACAGAAGGGAAAAGAATAAGGAGCTACCGTAAAACACAGGGAACTCTACTCAAGTCTCTGTAATGACCGATAGCAGAAAAGAATCTTTAAAAAGTGGATATATGTATACGTTTAACTCACTCACTTTGCTGCACACCTGAAACTAACACAACATCGTAAAGCAACTGTATTCCAATTTTAAAAATATAAAAAAAAAAAAGAAGAAGAAGGGAGAAGAGAAAGAGTTTGCAGTGAAGTGAGACTTACTCTTATCAGGTAAATTATATCCAATGGCTTCAAACCTGTTAATACATCCTTAAGGTCATCTGCTCAGTGAGGGTGGCAAGAGTACATCAGACAGTTTAAAATGAGTTGAGAAACCTTCAGGTGCCCATTATGATAAACTTGCTAGGCAATGAAGGTAAGAGAAATAAAATGACTTAAAACACAGATCTGAGGGGCAAGCTGAGCCATAATTAGGTGGACCTAATTAAAGCAATCTTAACAGATTCGTCTAAAAATATTGAGCAAACAATATAGGAAATGAAGAGGGATTCAGCCAAGAACAGAGGCTTAGGGATTCAAGAGCAATTTAGAACATGTCAATCAAACTGCCAATAGAAGATGGGAGCAGCAAAGGGACGTAAGACAAGAAAACAGCAGGAACCAAAGGTCAGTTACATAAAGAAAACTAAGAAGTTCAGTGAAAGTGAGGGAAGGAAAGACAACCAAAAGAGAATAAAGCAAGCCTCTGTTATTTTACTGTCTATAAAGATGCTCTACTGATTTACTATTGATGTTAAAATTTCAAACCTGTTTATCCCAACCATATCAATGAATTCACTAAGACAGCAGTAGGCATAAAAAGAAGTGTAATTCAATCATGTACCAGTTTAAAACAGAATAACAAAAATCTATCCACAATTACAAAAAAAGAAAAAGTAAACCTAACCTTGGTAAAAAGTTTAACTGGATCATATCCAGTTGATTTAGCCCATTCCTTGGTGGAAATACGTTTAATGTCACCATCTTCATTAGATGCTCTGGCTCTGGCTTCAGCTTCCATTGGTTCCCCTACAAAACAAACACTATTTTATTTTCAACTGGGAAAAAAAGAGTCACTCATGGAGGTCACCAACATGTGACACTTTCTGAGTTCAAGGAGAAAGAATTATAACATGCTCATCACCATCCTTTCCTACTTCAGTTTCTGAAGGCCACATGTGGAGCAGTGCCAAGTACAGACCTATAATCAGATCTGGCAGCAACCCCCGGCTCTATTCACTAGATCTGTGAAATTTCCCTGCACTGTGTTTCCTCAGAAGTAAAATGGCAGTATCCGTTTTTTAAAACATTGTCTTAAAGATGAAATAATACATCTTAAGCACATAATATATTATCTAGCACATAACAGCAATTATTTCCCCCCTTAAGCTATCAATATTAAGTCAGCAAAATAAAGGTAATGTTCACCAATAAGAAAATTGATCCCAACTAGTTTACTCACAGGAAGCTTCAGGGTCAGCTCTGTCAGGAGATACTTCTTGATCAGCATCTTCTTCCCCAAACAACTGGCTATAATTTAAGAGTGGTAAATATTTATCTACAACAACATACTCTGAACAAATGTTAAATTTTCCTACCTTCCTCAAAAACAACTAATTTAGTTATCTCAAATCTTTAGTAGGGATGAAAAATAAACAGTTGATAAATTATACTCCATAAACCTAAACGTATTAAAGCAATGTGTTTAAAACAGCTTGCATCATCATTTGAACCACAACACACAGGCAAGGCTAAATTTTAGTAGACCTAGATTCATTTCTGTCAGCTAGGCTCTGCAAATTCCTATGTTAAAATCTCTGATCAAGGGACAGGTGAGCAGCTTTACATTCCAACATGGACAACATTCCACTGCCAGAATAATATTTGTGAAGTATACCTGCACCCAGTTGTTAAAAAAAACACTGACACACCTATTATGTGTGAGGCAGTGCCCTAGGTGCAGGAAACTCAGCAGTGAAGACATTTTTTTTAATAGTAGTATGTATCTTTACCACTTAAGAGTCTTACGCAATAACAGATAAGTATGAAGCTGAAATTCTCTTTTGTTAAACAAGTTATCCTAACAACTGTTTAATAACTTTCCAACCTTTCCTCAAGCACATGACTTATAATAAAGCTCTCTTAAAAAGATATCTTTTTTTTTTTTTTTGCCACGCAGCATGCGGAACTTCCCACACCAGGGATCGAACTGGTGCCCCCTGCACTGGAAGTACGGAGTCTTAACCACTGGACCACCAGGGAAGTCCAATAATAAAGCTATCTTAAAGAAATCCTTTGTATAGTTAAAATCTCAAAGATCCCGATACACTTTACAAGAAAATGGCCATTTGTTTCCCATGCTGGCTGTGCCCCAAAATATACCCCCACAATGGCATGTAAGAGTTCCTATCGATTTACTTCCTCTCCAGACTTAATGTTTTGCCCAACTACCAAGCATGAATAGTGTGTCACTGTGGCTTTATTCTTGATTTTGTAAGTTAATCATAAAGTTAAACATTATCTTCATTTGCTTATTGCCTATTTGGGATTCTCTTTAAGTGGAAAAAATGTCTGTTAGTATTATTTTGTCAGGTTGTCTTTTCCTTATTCATTACAGGAATATATTTCAGATCACATTTTTAGTTGCTTACATGCTGCAGCCATTTCATCCCATATAATAGCTTATTATTTATACATCATTTAATGTCTCTTGATGACAAGATACTAAATTTGAATGTATCAATCCTTTCTTTTATAATCAGTACTTTTGTATCTTGAAAAATTGTTCCTTAACACCGAAGATAAAGATTTTCTCCTATATTAGAACAATTTAAAGTTTTGCCTTTCACATCTGAATAATTCATCCACTTGGACTTAATTTCTATATATTGTTAATTTACACATATTGTTTGAAGTAGAGAATACAATTTTTTTCCACACTGGTAATGAACTGCCTTCCCTTTTATTCAGTCCCTTCTTTCATCTGGGATCTACTATGCAACCTCAGTTACGGCCTGTTTTTCTATCCCTGCACCAGCAACTCACTAAATTATTTCTAGCTTATATTAAATCTTGACATCTGTTAGAGCAAGTTACCTCAACTTACTCTTCTTTAGGAATGTTTTGGTTCCACTTAGGCCTTATTCTTCCATATAAATTTTAGAATCAACTGAACAAGTTCCAATAAAATCCCCAATGAGATTTAAATTAGAATTGCATTGAATCATATTAATATTTTATATCTACAAATTGGTATAATTGTATTTTTTGCTCTGTCAGCTAAGAGGGCCTAAAAGAAATGGCACCCCAGAACTACACCTAACCACCTGTATCTTGGTTCCCAAATATCATTCTTCAATTAAAGGAACCAGGGATCCTTGAAGAAATGTCTAATTCTAGGGCTGAAGCAGGAAATATACAAGATGAGCCTGGAGCATCTTGTAATACCAGAAAGTAAGGAATTGCTCCAAAAAAACCCCATACATTGATGGCAGTTATCAAAGAGCACAAAGCCAACTGAAGAGCTCCCCGTGGCCAAAGCTGGAACAATTTGAGCAATAAAATAAAGCAGTATTAGATTATAACCCAAACTATACTCAATATCAATGAGTCCACACTGATACAACGGTGAGACAGGACAATACAGAAAAGGGAGGAGGGAATAACGTCACAGTGGAGAAAACAGACAAACGCTACCGTAAGTGATCAAGGCCTACATTAATAGTCAAATCATGTTGCGAATATGTACCCTTCATATGATATGATGAAAATGGCACTTTACCTCTGTGGTCTTCCTCCCAACAACCCATAACCACAGTATTATCATGAGAAAAACATCAGACAAATTCCAACAGTGGGGCATCCTAAAAAAATACCTGACCAGTACTCTGCAAAACTAACAAGGTCATCAAAAACAACGAATGTCTGAGAAATTGTCACAGACCCCTTACGGGGGGCCTAAAAACATGATAACAACTATAATGGGGTACCCTGGAACAGAAAAAAGACATTGGGAAAAAAATAAGGAGACTTAAATAAACTATGGACTTCAGTTAGTAAATAATATATCAATATTGGTTCATTAATTGTTACATTATTTATCATACAGAGGAAACTGGGTGTGGGAACTCTATGCTGTCTTCCCAATTGTTTTGTAAATATGAAACTGTTCTAAAAAGTCTGTTAAGGAAAAAAAAATTTGCCAAATAAAGAAAGCTTGCAAGTGTATTTCTTGTGAAACTTTGTCATTTTCTGAGTGAATATATTATAACTTCATCAAAAAAATAAAGAAAATTAATGTTTGCTGTAGATTTCTAGATCTCTTATTAGGTTGATAAAGTGTTCTTCCTAGTTTACTAAGAATTTTTGTCATGAAAAGGTGTTTGCTAAATTTTATCAAATGCTTTCCTACATCTATGAAGCTTATATAGTTTCTCTTTAAATTCTTTATGAAGTAAATGAGATTTAAAGATTTTTCTAATGTTAAAACACACTTGCATTCCTGGAATAAATACAACTTGGTCATGCTATACTTTTTGTTTTATACCATTCTAGATTTGTATGCTACTGTTTTGTATAGGATTTTTTCATTCCATACTTATGAATGAGCATGTCTTGCAATTTTCCTTTTATCTCATAATGGACTTAACTGTTTTTTTTTTAAATAATGTATGTATGTATGTATGTATGTATGTATGTATGTGTGTATACATGTATTTCTGCATGCATGCATGCTGTGCCTGGCCTTAGTTGTGGCGTACATGCGGGATCTAGTTCCCTGAGCAGGAATCGAACCCAGGCCCCCTGCTTTGCTTTGGGAGCGCAGTCTTACCCACTGGACCACCAGAGAAGTACCAGGCCTTAACTGGTTTTGCTATCAGAGATAGGATATCCCCCCAAAATTGAACTATTCAATTTTTTTAAAAATTTCTCTGAGACTTTAAGATTAGAATAATATATTCCTTGCAAGTTTAGTGGAAATCACCTGTAAATTCACATAAGTTTGGTGCATTAGTCAGAGGAATTTAAACCACTGATTAAATTTCCCTAGGGTACAGTACTACTGGAGCTTTTTATTTCTTTTTGAGTCAGTTTTGTAAGTTTTTTAAATGAATTTATCCAATCATTAAGTTTTTTAAATGTACTGGCATAATCTTTTATTATCATCCCTTTTTTCCTTATTATTATTCTAATCTGTGTTGAGATTATATTCCCCATGTAGTTATCTATCCCCCCTCCTTTTTATGATCAAACTTGCCAATTTATTTTTTGCTCTTGCCTCAATTATATCGTTCCTTCTAATTTTTTTGACTTTATGTTCTTCTTTTACTGACACAAGGTGGATCCTCTACTCATTAATGTTCACCTCTCTTCACATGTGTAAGCCTGTAACTTTTCTTACAACACATTCAATGTATCCTCTAAGTTTCACATGTAGTATTTTCAGTATTATTACAAAATACTTTCAACTTCCATTATTTCTTTTTTAACCAATGAGTTCCTCCTAAGTATGTTTTAGTACTTCCAAATACACAGATTTCTATTCATTTAGTTACATGCCTGTCTCCAGTCAGACTAAGCTTCATTATCATAAGTACAATTTCTCGAAGGTATTTAAATAAAAATGACCCCACTGTCCATCATCAGTACTAAAAATACACCCAGAAATTTATATACTCTTACTTGAACAAATATTTTGCCCAAACGATGCAATGAATAGGTTCTGAAGGTGTGTTACGAATTGTACAGCCAGGAAAAGTTCTCTGGGTTGGTTTGGGATGACATTCGTAACACTCAGTCACACCCTGCAAAGTCAGGATATGAGAAAAACATTTATCTCATTATGGTGGTTTCTCAATATTGTAATATAACCATAAACATTTCATTCCTTCATCTACATTCCAACTGTCAGGAAATTTTAAAATATCAGTGACTCCAAAATCCTTACTTTACAGGTAAGAACTATAACATAAAAGCTAAGTGAACCTACCACAGTCACAGCTAAGGCTAAGCCAGGACGCCTCTGATTCCTGGCCCAGTGAGCAGAAAACACAAGTTTACCCTGACCACACTAAACAGACAGGTAAACTACTAGAAAGAAAAATAACAGCTTCCCAACCAATTATCTCTCAAAGTTGTGAAACTCAGTTATTTGAATAGTATTTAAAAAGTTACACTGTAAGGAATCCTTGAAAGAAGTCTACAACACCTGCACCTGAAATAATTTTCCAAAACTTGCAATGAATATTCTTAATCTTGGCAATTCTCAATCTCAGTCTTAATACATACTAGTGTCTCAGGATCATGGTAATGAGCAATGTCTTTCTAACAATGGTTAAAGACCCCAAACCTGCAAATAATGTTTTAATATAAATTGCAGCAGGTCGAGGATTTTCTCCATAATGCCATTTCCGGTGTCCTTCTAATCTGCTTTCTTGGGGACAGCCATATGACAAGCAGTCATCCCTCATAAACTGATATTCACAAGTCTTTGTAGAATTATATGAATTAAGCTTCCAAAGACTAATATTAAACAGCAAAAACAACTGAAGCAGAGCCACAATTTTCAATATGGAAAAACTGCCAAGAGCAGAAAAAAATACCAAGTTTCAAGTAGAGCGTGTAATTCCTTTTAGTTTCAAAACCTGCAAAATGATTCTTCAAATATATCTACGTTTAATTTCTTAAAAGAATTAAAAGATTTGAGCAAAAAAAAAAAAAACTTAAGAGCAGCAAATGAGTAACAATGCTGAGATTGTACAAAACTGGGTTATGAGCACACAGGTATTTATCCTTATTCTCCAGTTTTATCTAAATATTTGAAATATCAATACTTTACAAATGCACCAAATTTTCTTTCAAAGTGCCCTTCAGACCTTTTAAATCCAGACTTCAGACAAAAAGTAACTTTTTTGAAGGCTGGTTTACCATGTATCAACTACAACATGACATGTAGTCTCATGGCTACTAAGAATTTAAAAGGGCAAGTTTATTATGCTTGCCAGCCTAAGGATTTAAATATATAAACTACATGAAACAAAGCAGCACAGAGCTAAAAGATCTTTGCCTATACTCTTTTTGGTACCTTTACTGTAACTTAAGTTTTATAGGAGCACAAAAAAATCCTTATATCCTGGATGCCGACAACCTCATGTCATATGTACCCAGTCTACTTCTTCCCTCCTTAAGGTCCCCAATAAATATCTGGGAAGCAAAAACTAAACTAAAACAAAACAAAACAACATACTTTACCTTTCTGATAGTGGTTACTTGCCCAAGATAACCAGCAGTTCCACTCTCAATAAGAGGGACATCAGCTGCTAGACACATTCTATTAACATGGTTGCGGGCAGCTGGAAGAAAAATACTAGTTAACAGGAGTTTATGGGGAAAAAAAGAAAGGGGGGGAAAGGGAGGGAGGGGAGTAGAGAGAGAGAGAAAGAAAGAGAGAGAGGGAGGGAAGGAGGGAGGAAGGAATTACCTAGTTACCTTTAATTAAGATGAAATTAACCCAAACCATTTTTTATTGTTTTTATTTCATGTACAATTTTCTTATAGCTATGACCAGAGTACTACAACTGTTACAGACATTTAAGAGATATTCAACAGCAAAATTCAAACATAAGAAATTTATATCACAAACTTACTGTAGGAGAAGCACCCCTATATATTATTTTTTAATTCCAAAGCGCCATCTTCCTCTTCTATTGCTGTGCCTACTTCTATTAAACATGGCTAAAACATTGTTTCAATGTTTTCCAAGCCCTTAACTTGCTCTTATTCTAATAAAATTATCAGGTAATATATGGAAATGAATGGAGAATGTGGAGTATCAACTTGTAACTATTTCTTTCTTTTCTTTTTTTCCTGCCACCTGGCATGCCGGATGTTAGTCCCCCAACCAGGGATCAAACCCACAGCCCCTGTAGTGAAAGCTTGGAGTTTCAACCACTGCACCACCAAGGAAGTGCCAACTTGGAACTATTAAGGCAGTTTAAGGTTAGGAGAAAAAAGATGAGTCTGGTTACAAGAGTTATCCTCTTTCTCACGCTACTCTGTATGTTTTGGTTTGTTTTTTGATATTTCTGGCCCCAAGTTGTTACAAAATCACTTAGCAGATGTATTTTTACATGTGGAAGTAATTAGAGGAAAAAGTACTATTAAGTATTTTCACCCCACATTCCAGACACACAGATTTGTTAACAGTAACTATACAATACTTGATTATATGAAATATCACCAACTTGTGAAAAGTTCAAATGGTCCAAAATGTATACATGTAATAGGATCCAGGCTGATACATCACAGCACCAGATACACCTAAAATAATACAAGAGCCATGACTTCTATGCTAACTTTGGCATCCTGTTGCCTTACTCTCAAAAGGGTGGTTTTCAGCCCTAACTGCCCTTTAGATCATCTGGGGAACTGTGAAAAAATATAAGCTTTAGGTCCCATTTACAGAGCTTGATTTAACTTGTGTTAGGTGAAATCTGGGCATATTTTTTAGAATTCCCCATAAATGAAGGAAGTCATACTGTGTTTAAGTGCTGGGATAATCTGAAACAAATACGCGTGCACGCAACCTATGCAGTCGTCCTCTTTAATGATTTTAACTTCCCCTATATTCACACTAGTTCTAGTTAAAACTACAATCGATTGGCAAGCTTTAAACCTGATCTTACGTCCCTTTTGGTCTTTTAAGTTCTAACTCATAAGGAAATATTTTAATTAACACTAACTGTGTAAACAACCTTGTTATGGAGGAAGGGAAATACTTAGAATTAAAAGTATTAAAATAATCTCACCTCTGTTATCTAAAGCATTCATAACCAATATAAATTGTCGAAAAAATTCCACATTATAGTCAGGGCTACAAAGTAAAACAACAACAAAAAAAAGTCACCAAAACAACCGGCCTTACACATGAGCTTCACAGTATAACACAGGGTCCTAAAAAGCACATTAAAGTAATAACAGTACAAAAATAACTGATACTAGATGTCTCTACCGTATAGTTAGGTTTGACTTTTTCCCAAACACCATAAACAGATTTAAACTACACATCCTTTTTGGCCAGCTACCTCGGGCACAGAGCAGAATCTCAAGCTGGCATGACTTCACGAGTCCCACCAGGCCTTCTTGGGGCAGCAAGTGCCTGGGAACATGCAAAGAATACATTCCCAGGATCTGCTTGGCCTGTGGCTTCATCTCACATGGTCAGGATCAGGCAGGGTTCAGGCCCCTAGGGTCCCTGCTTTTAGCAGCACTGGGAAAGCAACACAGGGTAAGGAGACTGTAGAGCTATAGGCAAGCTTGTAGAGCAAACAACCAGGGAATGAAAACGGAGCTGGAGACACAAATTCCCTGAGAAAGCATAAGACTTTCTCTAATTCCAGTCCTCACACGAGAACTCATTTTTTAAAATCACTTACTTGTGAGCTGAACAGCTACAGATAAAGAATACTTTACATGCAGGGCTCCTGTGCCCCACCACCTTCAAAATTATACATCTACTCTATCGTCACTGAGATCAGAGTATATTTATGTACCATCAAAACTACTGCCCCATCACAATTCCCAGTGCTATCTTACAGAATTCACAATCCTACTAAACAAATTATTTTGAGAGGGAACCTTTGAAACTGAAAAAGGCCACAGCTGAAATTGATCAGAATGAGAGCAATATACTTAGAAAAGTCTGAATCATCACGTATATTGATTTCTCAGTTTAGAATATCTTTTTATTTAAACCAAGAATATAAGGTCCTTTTAAGTTTCCAAGTACCTTATTTATTGAAAGTATTAAAGTAACTCACCTCTTATCTAAACCATTCAAGTTTTTTATATATATATAATATATATACACACACAAATATATGAACTGTTAAAAGAATGACACTTATGTGGGTATAACCTACATTTTAATTATTCTAGAAAAATCATTTTTAAACAAACAGAATGACCCTGAGTTCTTATATTTAGCTAATAAAAGTATCTTATACTTTAAAGGTTTAATTAAAAATTCACAACAAACAATTTTGCAACATAATAATTAGAGCATACTTCATGATGCTGTCATGGTAGGCTATGATATTAGCTTTCGGGTAAAACTGCAGTACGCTTTCTTTGGCAACCTGGAAAAAAAACAACACTAAATTACTAATTTACTACATTACTACAACATTTCTATCTATATTTGAAATCTATATGTAGCAGAGATAGTTATTTCAGCTACTTCTATACACTTGTACACAAATGGCAGGCTTCAGCAAAAATATCAAATGCAGCAACCAAGTGTATTCATCCATTCAACAAATATTTACTAAGAATCTTCCATATATCAGAATCTGTATAAGGCACCTGGTAAGCAAAAGTGACATTAATCAAATAACCAATCAGATAAATTTAACTACAAACTACGATAAATGATACACAGAAAAAGTATAGGTTGTAATGAGAGGAAGATCTGATTTAGTCTAAGAGATTTAGGAAAGCATCCCTAGAGAAAATCTGAAAAATGAAAAGAAGAGTGAAAGTTTGCCCAACAGGGAAAAGATGTTTTACAACCTTGAATCAAGATGGAACATTCAAGGAGCTAAAGAAAGGTCAGGATGGCTAGAACCTCAGGAAAGGCTTATTCTGAAGGGAACAACTGCATAAGCTGTAGCTTATCTTGCCCCCAGACACAGGACCAGCCAAGCTCTAGGAAATGCAGGAACACAAGGCTCATTCTAAGTAAATGATGCAGAAATTTAAGTAAGAAGGGGACACCATTTACAGGCTTAGTTAGAGCACTTTTACTTCCTCTGCAGATAAAGAAGAAGGGCACAGTCTTCGGTCCTTTTCTAGACAGATCTTTTTTTCTTCATAATCCCTCAGCTAAAAAGAGACGGCTTCCCCCATATTCTCCCTCCTACTAGTGAGTCCAAATTAATCTAACACCACAAATAGAAGATCCACCAAAGGGCAGAAATATAAAGAAACAGACAAATAGAAACCATATGAGAAATACAAAGTTACCTGGGCCTTTGATCTTCCAACATGTTTCTTTTGAAACAAAAACTGCCTGTTGAGGTTGCTGACATCAATAGTATCCAGATCAATCTATAAATGCATAAACCCCAGGTAAATCACAAAGTTCCTGGTATGTGTGAGCTGTAAGGATCACTATCCTCAGCATCCATAACCCATAACTTTTGATATCTGCCACATTAGTGGGGAAAATGTTTTTTGACCAATACACCAAAGTTGTTAATTGATAAAAATTTAACGCATGTTAAAAAAAACCAAGAGATTTAATTTCAGAGACAATTTCCTCAAAAATATTTTCGAAAGGATGCTTTTTTGGTTCGTTTGTTTAATCAGACTGGTAAATACGTTAGGAGATTCCTTAGATGGCATAAATGATGCTGAAACTGCATTATACTTCCATTATTTCTCTATCAATCTAATCAATTATTCTTTCAAATCCAACATAATAGATTTAACTGTGCCCTGTTCTCTTACTTAAATAACTTCCACACAAAGTTAGAAGTCTAACGTTTTAAGTCTTATATAATTGCTGGTTAAAAGTAAATATAAGGGAAGAAATAATAATAACTAAATCCATTTTCATTCCATTTCAGTAAATTTAATATGAAGAGTAATCAAATGTTCTAACCGTGAAACACCCGAATGCTTTTGGTTACAATTTGTGAAAATCACCAAAACATATAATCACCTAACATTTCTAATTTGTGCTTTCTGAATTTACTACAAAAATTAAACCAGATAAAAAAGGTTCAGCATTTATATTTTAGGTGCCCCAATTCACTGTCTTGCCTATTACAAAATGATCCTTTTAAAGAAATATCACTAATTATTAGCTATGCCGCATTCATATTTGGGATTTGTGACACAGAATTGAATGGAAAGACTAATAACCCTCTAAAAACCAAAGGAAAATGCGTAAATGCTTCCCCCCCCCCCCCACCCCAGTCATTCATATACTAGTTCAGCCGGCCACCTCTACCTCTGTTTTTTTCAATTCTATGTTTCCACTACACCTTAAGACGCTACAAACTCACATCCAAATTTCAGGTTACAACTCCGACCTCTATAAAGTTTACATTAACAGAAATAACCTGATTCGAAATTACAGTGGTTTGCCGTCACTGCACACCAATGCGAAAGTTAAAATCCTAACCAATACCTTTAAGGAAATAATCTATGGTTTTAACAATGACTGTCACGCAGGTTGTACGCAGGAGAAGCGCGAGCCCCAAAGGAGTCCTACCAGTTGCTTGGCGACCCAAAGTGAAGTTACTAAACCCCACTGTACCTCACTTCTCCTCTTATCTGTTAAAAATAAAACGGGTTGGAAACGGCGTTTCCAAGCCTACGACGCGAGTGAAGACGAAAAGCATTAAGGCGAGGAAACCGCGCAGGACAGCGCCGGGCTCGGGGCAAGCGCTCCGTGGGTGCTGGTTATCACCGCCACACTCTGCTCCGGGTAGTATCTGAGTTAAGGGGGCCCTCCGAACTGAACACTCACAACATCCCTAAGGGACCTGGGACAATCCTCTCCAGCCTCCCGTTAAAGCTGGGGAGCTGCTCTGAAGCGAAGCCACGAGGACTCCTCCACACCCCAGAGCCGCCACAAACTGGCGCTGCCTGGGAGGCGGGGGACGGCCCGTCGCGGGACGCCCGGAAGACCCGGGCCCTCGGCCGCCTCGGCGTGCGGAGCGGGCCCGGCGTGCAACGAGGCCCGCCCCGTCGCCGCCAAAGCGCTCCCTCCAAGCGGGGGGCCGCGACCCCGGGGGCCTCTCGGTCCGCCCCCACACCCCCCAGCTCCGGTCCGGACCTCCGGGTCCCGAGCCCCCAGCCCCGGCTCCACGGCCCGCCATTCAGCCCGCGCGCAAGCCTGGCCCTCACCAGGTCGATGTGGGAGAAGCCGGTGAGCACGAGGTTTTTGAGGAGCTCGCAGCCGATGCCGCCTGCGCCCACCACCAGGACCCGGCCCCCGGCCACGGCCTCGGCCAGCTCCCGGGGTAGCCCCCGCGACAGTGCCATGGCGGGACGACCACGAGCCGCGGCGCAGGCGGAGGCGGGAGAACGGAGCCGCGGCCGGAAGCGGGTGGGGGAGGGGCGGCCCAGCTTCCGCTCCTGCGCACTGTCGCCGCCTGACGGCGCTAAGTGGGCGGGGCCCGGGGACCCGGCCAGTAGTTCCGGAGGCCCGGGCCGGGCTGGTCTCGTAAGTAAAAGACTTCACACCTGCCGTTGTACTCCTGCCTGGTGGTGTTTCCCACCGACGCACGTAGTCCCGCTCTCCGGCTTAAAAAGCCTAAGGAGCGTCTTTTGGCCTGGGATTCGGACTCCCGGCCAAGACTTCCAACAGGTTAGAAAACAGATGTCCCTCTATGTAAACAGCTCTTACATATTAGCAAGAAAATAAATGTCACCCAAATAAAAAACACAGGCAAAGGATGTGAACGAGCATTCACAAAGACAATGGGCAATATGATCAATATTGAAATTTCATCAAAGACCATGCAGAATAGTATTCAAACTCTTTTCACCTATTAAACAGGCAAAAAGAAACATTATAACACTCTGTTGTTAAGCATTCTCATGCACTGCAGGTAAGGATACTAAAGCAAAGCTTTCTAGAGAGTAATGTGGCGATATGATTGCAAAAACCCTAAAATTGTGCATAGCTTTTGACTCATTCCAATTCTAGGAATTATCCAGTGGCAGTTATCGCTGGTTAAAAAAAAATGAAAATGAAAAAAAATAGCCATAGAGATGTTCATCACGAGAACAAAAAATGGAAAAAACAGATGGTCAAAAATTTTATTAGATTTTTAACGTGTATTTTTAAAAAATACTTTGCAGCATATATGTAACCGAGCAAAGGCCTCATGCCCCAAGCAAAGAAAGCCAAACTCTGACAGGAGGAGCCTGTAGCAAAGTAAGGAGTTACTGCACCATACCAAACAAGGGAGTGGGAGGCAAGCCTCAGATCCACTTCAACTTGGTCTTTCAGTTAGGGGGGTTTTTTAAGGGTGAGAAATGGAATATTTCCTGCCATATCAGTAAACAAGGATGTCACAGTGATCAGCAACTGCAGCCCTCCACTGTGAGCTGGTGAGCCCTGAGGGAACTCAGGAAGGAAAGAATACCTGCCATCTAGCAGCCATCAGACTGCACCCACTCCCTACAGAGAGCCCTGAGGAAACTCAGGATGTGAAAACTCAGGATACTGGCCCCAGATAGCTGAGGTGCATATCAAAGGAATGATTTCAGTGAGCCCACACTCTTGCATCTTCTCGTGCACAGAAAAGCGCAAAATTCCTTAACTTGCGGTATCTGCTTTTCTTTAAGATAATCCTTTGATATTCTGACTACCTGCCCTTTGTTGCGAAACTTGTATATAACCTGGCTCCCCGCCCCCCACCCTCGGAGCAGTTTTCTCAGGGTTACTTGAGATGGCTGCTTCCTGGGCTTGAAGTCCTAAAAGTTCCTGCCAAATAAAACAACTCTCAACTTTTAGGTTGTGAATAATTTTTTAAGTCCACAAGGGGAAGAACAAAGAGGCTGGGGTTAATCATCATCTTGTAACATTTCTGTGACATTTCTTAATTGTAGTTTTGGGAGTTAGGATGTCTCTGGTTTACAATCCTCTGGCCACATGGTCCATGGCTCAGGGGTCTGTTAGCTCATCTTCCTCTGGAGAAACAACATGAGTTTGTACCTTAATGATGACATCTATAACAGCAAGTTTAGTACATTAATGATATTATCAACAACAGCAATTTTAGCTGACTCTGGCTGATTAGTGTTCAGTTAGCACAGGATTGAGATCAGCGAGGATAAGAAAGGGAATAAAGTTTTGGAGAGAGAGATTTATCATAAACTCAGTAAGGGAACTCAGTTTCCAGGGGACTCAGTTTCAATTACAAAGTATGTCCTGGGAAAATACTGATGGCGGAAACACTCACAATATAATGTTAAATGAAAAAGATACAGGGACTTCCCTGGTGGTCCAGTGGTTAAGAATCCACCTTCCAATGCAGGGGGCACGTGTTCAATCCCTGGTGGGGGAACTGAGATCCCACATGCCACGGGGCAACTAAGCTGGCACCCACAACTACTGAGCCTGCACGCTCTGCAGCCCAAGAGCCACAACTAGAGAAGCCTGAGCTCCACAACAGTCTGTGCAGCAAAAAAGAAAAAAAAAAAAAAGATGCAAAATCATATATGTGATTAAAATTTGTTTAAAAAAGTTTTTTTAAACAGGAAGAAAATAACCATGGTTAACATTTTTGTGTATCTGTGTGATGGAATTGTGGGCAATTTTTATTTCTTCTCTAAACTTTACTGTATTTCCCAGATGCTCATGCTCCTCAAAGAAAATGTGAATTTTAACATCAGAAAAAAATCATTAGAAGAAAAAAGGAAGAGATGGTGTGAAAGGAAAATCAAAATAGAGTTGCTAAGAGAGCTCTCTAAAATGGAGCTGGAAGGCCACTGACAAAGTAATTTATCCACGGCTCAGCCTGGATGAAATCTGACCTTTTGACCACTTTCTGTCCTAATGAAGGCATCCAGAACATCTGCCAGAAACTCGATACTTATTATCCTTATCCTAATATAACTCATGACAGCCTATTTAACAGACCCTTACCCTAAAACAACTCGTGACCACCATCTCTTAAGGACAAGTATTTTCTTTCCTGTGTCAGAGTAGTCTCATGGCTTTTGCCTTTATAAGCCTCTTACCCTTTGTCTTCCCTGGAACACTCCATTTTGCTCAAATCTGTGTCTTTCGAAATGCAATTCTTAGGACGTCATATATACTCTTTTCTTATTTTCTTTCTTTGTTTTGTTGGTTGACAGCGGAAAACAGAGGAAAATGCTTTTGACTTCTGTGGTCTGTCTCATCAGTTGCTTAGTTCACCAACCACACATCAAGCCTGGTGTGTGAGTACTCAGGCTGTTGCCCTGATCCATGAGTGTCGGGGTCTGAGCATGGGTTGGAAAAGAATTTCCAGGGCTTCCCTGGTGGCACAGTGGTTAAGAACCCGCCTGCCAATGCAGGGGACATGGGTTTGAACCCTGGTCTGGGAAGATCCCACATGCCGCGGAGCAACTAAGCCCGTGTGCCACAACTACTGGGACTGCACTCTAGAGCCCACGGCCACAACTATTGAGCCCATGTGCCACAACTACCGAAGCCCACTCGCCTAGAGCCCATGCTCTGCAACAAGAGAAGTCACCGCACTAAGAAGCCCACACACCGCAATAAAGAGCAGCCCCTGCTCTCTGCAACTAGAGAAAGCCCACACGCAGCAATGAAGACCCAACACAGCCAATACATAAAAATAAATAAAAATAAATTTATTAAAAAAAAAATTTCCAGACACAAGGCAGAACGTAAGGAAGATAGAGTTTATTAGAGGGAAGGGACGTTGTAGAGACAGCAGGACGACTGCCTGGTAATCAGGGAGAGCCAACCCTTTTGTGGACTCGAAGCTAGCTTTCGTAACTGCAAGACAAAGAAAATTCCTGCCAAGAAAATGGCATTAATCGATTGTTCAGGGTGCCATAAGGTGAAAGTGTCTTTTGGTGATAGGCTAGCGTCCTATAGAGTATCTTCTGAGTATCTTCTCTAATACGGGGTCATGTTATCAGCTAGCCCAAGTCTTGAATCAGAGGTTGCTATGGGGGCTGAGTTAACCCCAGAATTAGGTTGCTCTGGGGAGTCAGGTTAACTCCGGATTGTGATTTTGGTATAGGGCTCCACAGTGAGGTGAAGGAAGGGCCAGAGCACCCAACCATGGTTGGGGTTGGGGGCACCCTTGTAGAGTAGACTGCTGATGTTCCTTCCCTACTGTTGGCTTGGCTCTCACAAAGGCCCCCCTCTGGCAGCTAAAGCTAACAGAAGTCTTCCACGGGATGCTGACCTTCCTTCTCCCACTAGACACACAGTGGATAGAGCCTTTCCTTTGCTTCTCTCCTGCCTCCCTCCTCTTCGCTTTGCCTGGGCTGGGCTGGGCTGGGCTGGGCTGGGCTAATAACCCTGAGGCTTTTTCTTCGTGCGTTTGTGTGTTGTTAGAAACAGGATACAAGCTCAAAATGAAGCCACTTATGCTAAGCCCCATGTCACCAAACTGAGACTTACAGTTTCAGCTCTCCCAGAAACAGAATCTTGAACCATCAATCAGGAATCACCTGATCAGCACTAGTTAGGCAATCTACCTGACAGACCCCTTCTCTCCCCTAAAGGAAAGTAACTTTGCAATAACCAACACCCTTTTTTGCTGGTGTAACTTTCTTATTCCTGTAACTTTCTGCCTGTAAAAGTCATTTTGTTCAGCTCCTTGAAGCTCCTTCCTTAGCTGCTAGATTGGGTGCTGCCTGGTTCCAGCTGATTTTTGCTCAAATAAGCTCTTATGCCTCAGTTTATCTTTTAACAGTGTATATAAAGTGTAAAATGTTTGTCCACCTTAATAAATGCAAATAGGATGCAAGTGCAGGAAATAAAAACTGAAAAGCACCATCCACAAAACTGCACACCTAATCCTACTCCTCAGGGCCTTGCTGGTGTTTTATTTCCAGATCTAGATCTTTCACACAGCACTATGCAGTTTTACATTTAAGTGAGTTCACAATGGACTTGTTTTCTCACATCTCATTTCCTTTACAATATATCGCAAACATTATTTCTTTTGGATCATGGGAATGCCCCTGCTAATCTGTACTCCAGATAAGACCTGATACAAACGTGTATAACTAGATTCAAGAACTTGTTTGGTTAGAAACACAAGAAGTTGTCTCCACCTAATAATCAGAAACATGACACCTAGCTCAGATATCTGAAAATGTCTATATCAACAGTTTAAAGCAACAATTCTACCCCATCCTCTCATCAAAGGAGGGTACTCTCTTGGCCATTTAAATAAATCCAAAGTGATGCACCTGCAAATATGAGCAACCTGTTTTCTGCTCCAGTTGGAGTGAATGGTCTGACAGTCTGAGGGATTCTCCACCTACAACAGGAGTGCCACAGGGGAACTGGTGGTCACTTCTCCAACATGATAGAGAAGAGGAATCAAAACCGCCCTCTGCAGGTCCACACTCAGCCTCAGCCCTGCAAACCCAGCGACCCTGAAATATCACTGACCAACACCTTTGCTTTCTTCTACACAGCCAGCCACTTTCCCCCAGGTGCCTCCCACCATCCCAGAATGGGGGAGAGGGCAGGGCAGCATCAGATAGGGTTCTCACCAGTCACACACTGCCCAGGAGAACCACATATCATGATAATGCGGGCCTAATGTGTTATTTCCCAGAGTTTATGTTTATTAGCATAAATAAATCAAATTGTTTATGTTAATACCCAGTTTCCTCATCTACGCACACAAACAGCAGATCTGTACACAGCTGGTGAGAGTGTTTTCACACTGCTGTCAAGGGTAGCAGAAAGGAAGCAGTTGATAACATAAAAACTAAATGGAGCAAAGGGGAGACTGGAGAGGTAGACAGCTGGATGAAGGGACAATGTCCAGAAGAGAGAAAGGGCCCCCTTCTTGTGATGCTTTAGGGGCAGGAGGTGGGAGTGCGTGAGGGCGGGGAGTCTGCGGTAGGGGAACAGGAGGCAGGCCTAAACAGCTCCTGTCAGCAGGAGCCTCAAGCAGCTGGAACAGTTCCAGGAGTTTGCTCTGTCAGCACCCAGGGACAGCAAAAGTGCAGTGGCCGTAGGGGTAACACGTGGCTGGCTGCTGCTCAAGGCTCTCCAGCTGTTCTCCCTCCTAGAACCCACCAGACTGCTTGAATAGGATCGCCTGCCCTCTGGGCTACAGATGGGCCACATTTTGAGCTGCCACTGTGGACACAGGCCACTGACCCTGGAAGGGTTAACCAGCCCACAGCTGGGAGTTTCTAAGTCCTGGCTCCAGACCCATCACAGGTGCCAAAAAGCAAAAAGAAACAAGAGCTAATAAACCGTGAGTCAAAAGTGAGAGAGTAGCACAGACATATATATACTACCAACTGTAAAATAGATAGTCAGTGGGAAGTTGTTGTATAACAAAGGGAGTCCAACTCAAGGATGGAAGATGCCTTAGAGGACTGGGGCGGGGAGGGTGGGGGGGACTCGAGGTGGGGGGGAGTCAAGGAAGGGAGGGAATACGGGGATATGTGTATAAAAACAGATGATTGAACTTGGTGTACCCCCAAAAAAATAAAAAAAATAAAAAAAATAAAAAAAGAGGTAAAAACACAACTTAAACATTAAAATTTGCTTTAATTTATATAAATAAAAGGAAAGGCACTATTTAAATAATAATTCATCTGGGTCCTCTTGGATAATACAAAATTCTTCTATGGGAGTCTGATGATTTTGAGGCCAGCAACTCTTCTCACATGTGTAAATTAGAATGGTTCCAAACTCCACAGAAAGACCTGAAAAACATAACATATTCAGGATTCCAGCAAAGAGAAAGTGTTATGAGATACACTCAATATTCAAAGTTTGCTTAGTGGATACAGCCCAGACTCTGGAACAAGACTGCTTGAGTTCAAACCCCAGCTCTAACACCTTGAGCAAGCGATTTCACCTCTATGCTATCGTGGCTACATTTATCACAATGATCTGATTGCTGCAAGGAGGAGTAAATAAGCTAATACATGTCAGATACTTAGAACAGAGCCTGGCACATCTTAAGGGTTAACTGTAAAATGAAAAGGTTAAGCCATTAGAAGATAATAGAAAGGACAGCAAACGATGGCTCAATACCAGTATAACTGGTGTTGCCACAGGGAGAGATTCTACCTTACATGCTGAAAAGATAATTACTTAAAGTAAAAACAGTGCTCACTAGTTTTTGGTCACAATACAGTCTCAGTGTTCCTACAAAAAGCAACTGCTGATTGCAAAAAAAAAAAAAAAAAACCCAAAAAACCCCAGATTTATCAGTAAAATACACTTAAAAAAAACAATATTTATTTATTTGGCTGCATCAGGTCTTAGTGGCGGCATGCGGGATCTTTAGTTGTGGCATGTGAACTCTTAGATGCGGCATGTGGAATCTAGTTCCCTGACCAGGGATGGAACTTGGGCCCCCTGCATTGGAGTCCCGGCCACTGGACCACCAGGGAAGTCCCAGTAAAATATACTTTAAAAAAAACCAAAAAATCTCAATTAGTCTTCATTACTAATTACTGTCTAGACTATGTGACACTGAAGATCATTTAAAATATGTCACACTGACAGAACACTACCTCCAAGAAAGGATACAAGCAAAAAGTAGAAAATAAACCCTAAGAATTTATAGAAATTTATCAATGGATGGAGCCATGAAGAACGGCAGCAAGAGAATGTGAGCAACAAGAACTCCTGCCGACATCAGAACAGGAAAACAGGAGTCAACAGGATGAGCTGGGCAACTAGTTTGCAGCAGCAAAGGAAAAATACTTTTTGAAGATGTAGGCAGTGATAATGGAAAGAAAATCAAAGACAGTACCACAAAAGGCCACAATAGAGCTCATTTTGAAGAAATAACGTGGTGAATTTGAGATAATTCCCAATGAGAATATGCAACAGGCAGTTTGCAGAGGGCATGAGAAAGCTGAAAACTCAGGACTAGTAACCACCAAGAGAGGGGAAAAGGAGGTGTAAGAAATCAGACAGAATGAAATACCAAACAGCTGAGTATTATACATGAGCCCAGAGACCTGCCACATTTGGGGGATGGGTGGGCGGGGCAGCGGGGCAGGGGGAGGGCGAGAAAGAGGAAGCATATGGAGATCAAAACAGTCCCACTACACATCTAATGAAAAACATCAGAAACCACAACAGAGAAGACAACTGAAACCTAATTACAGGTAGAAAGGAAAGGCTTGAGAGAATCTCAGTGAATAAAGAGGGAAAGGGAAAAGCATGCATTCGAGAGGTGAAAGGTGACCAGAGCTACTTGTGTTACTTCTGTAGAAAAGCTACAAACTCACCAGAAAAGATACTCGGAAATAAAAAAGAAGAAAAACTAAATATATAGGTCAGGAGACTTATCCTGTCCCACACTAAAAGGATTACAGAACAATGGGACAGCAAGACATATGTTAGTTCAGTGACTGGACTTCATGAATAAAGACAATTCTACAGACATCCTAGAGTAAGTGTTAGTTACAAAGCTGGGGGAGAGGGGATCAGTTCACCCTCAAGACTCCTACAAAGCAGCATTCAATGCCAAAACCTACCTTCCAGTGAGACCCAGCCACAGGTTGTGACGGGAGGTACCAGATAAAAGGGCTGGCAGGGCTCTCAAAGTTGACAGCATGGGCATTTACAAAGTTTTGAAGAAAGAAAGTGGGGCTTGGGACTTCCCTGGTGGTCCAGTGGTAAAGAATCCGCCTTGCAATGCTGGGGACTCGGGTTCGATCCCTGGTCAGGGAACTAAGATTCCACATGCCACAGGGCAACTAAGCCAGCATGCCACAACTACTGAACTCAAGCGCCTCAACCAGAAAGCCTGTGTACCACAAACTACAGAGCCCATGCGCTCTGGAACCCTCTAGAAAACCTGCACGTCACAACTAGAGAGAAGTCTGCACACCACAACAAAAGATCCTACATGCCTCAATGAAGATCCCGCATGCCGCAACTAAGACCTGATGCAGCCATAAAAATAAATCAAAAATAAATAAACAGGGGGCTTCCTAGGTGGCGCAGTGGTTAAGAATCCGCCTGCCAATGCAGAGGTCACGGGTTCGATCCCAGCTCCAGGAAGATTCCCACATGCCGCGGAGCAACTAAGCCCGTGTGCCCAAAAACAAAAAATAAATAAATAAATAAATAAATAAACAATGAAAAATAAAGAATAATAAAAACTATCTCCCCTTATTCTAAAAAAGAAAAACAAAAAAACAAAACAAAAAGTGGTGCTTAAGAACTTTATAGATAAGTTGTCCTTCAAATATAAAGGCAGACTAGCATATACATTCTAAAGTAAGAACAACACCCATGAGCCCTCTTTGAGGCTACTACTTGATAGATTCCAGCGAGGAGAGAATAGTCAAAATAAAGAATTCATAGGCTGGGACTTCCCTGGTGGCACAGTGGATAAGACTCTGAGCTCCCAATGCAGGGGGCCCAGGTTTGATCTAGATCCCACATGCATGCCGCAGCTAAGAGTTCACGTGCCGCAACTAAGGAGCCCTGGAGCTGCAACTAAGGACCTGGCGAGTTGCAACTAAGGAGCCCGCCTGCTACAACTAAGATCTGGCACAACCAAATAAATAAATATTAAAAAAAAAAAAAAAAAAAGAATTCATATGCTAAATAGTTGGGAGAATTATGGTTATAGAATACAGACTTATAAATCTTGATAAAACAAAAATGATACTAAAATATTTGGAGATGGAGTAGGGTATATATTTCCTTATCTATTATAGTAAAGGAGCCAAACGCATACTATTCAAAATTGAAATATGGAATGAATATACTTCTCTTAATTTCAGAGGCTCTTTTAGAAACTAGGGCCTCTTGAATAAAGAACCCATTACCTAAAGTCCAGCAATTGCTTCAATTACACTTAATTTTCCTTATGTTAAATTTGCAAAGGGACTTTCCTGGTGGTGCAGTGATTAAGAAGCCACCTGCCAATGCAGGGGACCCGGGTTCAACCCCTGGTCCGGGAAGATCCCACAGGCCGGGGGGCAACTAAGCCCGTGCACCACAACTACTGAGCCTGCGCTCTAGAGCCCGAGAGCCACAACTATTGAGGCCATGTGCCTAGAGCCCGTGCTCCGCAACAAGAGAAGCCACCACAATGAGAAGCCCATGCATTGCAACAAAGAGTAGACCCTGCTCGCCACAACTAGAGAAAGCCTGTGCACAGCAACAAAGACTGAATTCAGCCAATAAATAAATTAATTAAAAAAATAAATTTGCACAAATTTATTCTAATACTTTAGTATTATTAAATTTTCCTTATTTATTTTTTAATTTTTAATTTTTAAAAAAGTATATATTTTTTGGCTGTGCCACACAGAATGCGGGATTTTAGTTCTTCCACCAGGGATTGAACCTGTGTCCCCTGCAGTGGAAGTCCTAACCACTGGAGTCCTAACCACTGGACCACCAGGGAAGTCACCAATTTTTCCTTTTATTTCTAGTCTTCCATCTATCTATGTAACTATCTTTTTCTTTTCTTCTTTTTTTTCTCTGGCTGCACTGCACGGAAAGCAGGATCTTAATTCCCTAACCAGGGATCGAACCTGGGTTCCCTGCAGTGGAAACATGGAACCCTAACTACTGGACCACCAGGGAATTCCCAAATTTTCCCCTTTCTAGAAAAATTTTTTCTCTAGTCATTCATCTACATAACTTTCTATCTGCATTTATGTCAGGGATGATGACTGGAATGATCCTTACTAATGTGCTAATAATGGCGATTTGCAAGGTTTACCAGATATTCATAGAAAATCTCCAACATAAAATTCAGGGGTCAAAATGAGTGAAGGAAAAAACGGTAACCTAGAGGAAACAGACAATGCAGATGACAAGTGGAAATTGAAGACAGAACACGTGTCAAAGATATGAAAGAAGATACTGAACTCATAAAAACAAACAAACAAAAAAGGCAGGGGAACGTCCCTGGTGGTCCAGTGGTTAGGACTCTGTGCTTTCACTGCCATGGTCCCAGGTTCAATCCCCAGTTGGGGAACTAAGACCGCAAGCCGCATAACAGGCCAGGGGAAAAAAAAAAAAAAAAAAAGATGGTATGAAAAAGTTTCAGAGAAGAAGATGGAGCTTTTGAAAAATAAAAAACGTAATAGTCAAACTAAAATCCAAGAGAGGGGTTAAAAGATAAAACTGACAAAGACATAATAATAAACAGAAGCAGCCAGGCCCAACAGTCATATGATTCCATTTGTGTGAAGTTCTAGAACAGGTAAAATTCCTATGGGAACAGAGGTGAGGACAGTAATGACCTTATAGAATGAGGGGCTCACTGACTGGGAAGGGGACACCAGGGGCCTTCTGAGACACTGGAAACGTTGCCTATCCTAATCTGGGAGGTCATTACAAAAGTGTGTGTATATATATATATATAAATTCATCAAATTGTATACTTAAGATTAGTGCACTTTACTGGGCGCCTTCTTTTTTAAAAAGAAGTAAGTGCTAAGGATTTCCTGGATATGACACCAAAAGCACAGGCAACAAACATAAAAACAGACAGGATGAACTATATCAAAATTAAAAACTTATGTGCATCATAGGACACAATCTATGGAATGGGAGAAAATATCTGCAAATCATATCTGATAAGGAGTTAATATCTAGAATATATAAACAGCTCCTACAACTTAACAAGAAAAAAAACCAAATAACCCAACTTCCCTGGTGGCGCAGTGGTTAAGAATTCGCCTGCCAATGCAGGGGACACGAGTTCGATTCCTGGTCTGGGAAGATGCCACATGCCGCAGAGCAACTAAGCCCGTGTGCCACAACTACTAAGCCTGCATGCTCCAACTACTGAAACCTGTATGCCTAGAGCCCATGCTCTGCAACAAGAGAAGCCACTGCAATGAGAAGCCGGCCCACCCCAAGGAAGACTAGTCCCTGCTCACCCCAACTAGTGAAAGTCTGAGTGCAGCAATGAAGACCCAACAATGCCAAAAATAAATAAATAACCCAATGGCACAACAGTATAAAGCAATTATACTCCAATAAAGAGCTTAAATAAAAAAATACATACATAAACAGAAACAAAAAAATGGACAAAGGACTTGCATAGACATTTACATAAAGTGATATGAAAATGACTAAGTCATTTACATGAAAAGATGCTCAACATCACCAATCATTAGAGAAATGCAAATCAAAACCATCAGATACCACCTCATACCATCAAAAAAATAGAAAATAAGTGTTGGTGAGGATATGGAGAAATTGGAACTCTTGTGCACTGCTGACTGGGAATATGTTAATAAAAAATGTTTATAAAGGGGAAACTGTGGGGGGGGTCGGGGGAGGGGGGAGTATGGGGATATGTGTGTAGAGGCAGATGGTTGAACTTGGTGTACCCCCCACCAAAAAAAAAAAAAAAAAAAAGGAACCAGGAAGCTGGGACGAAGTGAGAGAGTAGCATAGACCTATTTACACTACCAACTGTAAAACAGATAGCTAGTGGGAAGTTGCTGTATAACAAAGGGAGATCAACTCGATGATGGGTGATGCCTTAGAGGGCCAGGACAGGGAGGGTGGGAGAGAGTCGCGGGAGGGACGGATATGGGGATATATGTATAAATACAGCTGATTGACTTTGGTGTACCTCAAAAACTGGTACAAGAGTGTAAAGCAATTATATTCCAATGAAGAGCTAAAAAAAAAAGGGGGAAACTGGGTGTGAGGCATATGGAACTCTATGTACTATTTCTTAATTTTTCTGTAAATTGAAACCTTCTGAAGAATAAAGTCTATACCAAAATAACAGAAATAAAAAAAGACAAGCCACAGACTCGGAGAGACTATTTATAAATTTGTATACCAGATAAAGGACTTATATCCAGAATAGAAACAAAACTCTCAAAATTCAATAATAATAAGACAAACTATCCAATTTTTAAAAAAGAGAAAATGATTAGAACAGACACTTCACCAAAGAAAACATACAGTGGTAAATAAGCACATGAAAAGATGCTCAAAATCATTAGTCATTAGAGAAAGACAAATTAAAACCATATGACATCACTACACACCTGTGAGACTGGCTAAAATGAAAAAGACCATACTAAGTGTTGCCAAGGATGTGCAACTCTCATGTATTGCTGGTTGGGATATAAGTGGCACAACCTCTTTGGAAAACAGTTTGGCAGTGTCCTAAAAAGTTAAACACACACCTACCATATGATTCAACCATTTTTCTCCTAGATACTTGCAGAAAAGCCTATGTCCATACAAAGACTTGTACACAAACGTTCACAGCGACTTTATTTATAATAGCTCCAAATGGAAGCAACACGTTTCCTTAAAATAATACTAATTTCCCAAATTTTCTGTAATATGCTTATATTTTATAAGGAAACAAAATGAAACAATAGTCTTTCATTTTAAAATAATTCTAAATTAGTGCCAGAAACCCACAAACTCAAATACATAAAGGGCTTATTACCTAAATTGGCACTTTCGAGCATGCTGACCAGTGCTGGCATAAGCTGAAACTCAAATATCCTTCGGACTCCACAGTGACTGCAGGCTGGGAGCTCAGTGACTTCCGATGTAGGGCAGGTCAAAAAAAGTGGTTCTCCACTCCAGGAATATCTAGAGTAAGGAAACAAAGAAACCTGAATCAGGGCCACATACAAGTCACATTCTAACGTCTAAGACCACACTTTGTAAATTTTGTTTCTTTCTTGGAGTGTATCCAGAACAAACCTAGAGAGCAAAGAAAATCCAAAGGCCCAGAAAACTAGCTGCAAGGCTGTAAATCACAGTAAGATATCTGAATTCTTATCAATGCTTATCAAGTCTAGATGAAGACACTAAAGCTAATGTTGAACTAAATCTAACTAAAACTGCAAGAAAGCCCAGACTCAGCTCAACTGCAGATTAAAAAGACTCAGGCCCCCACAGTACTGGCCTTACAGAAGAAGTGGAATGCACCCCTAAGGAATAAACATCAACTTCGGTATCTACTGTTCTTCAACATACAATTTCCAGTAAACAATTTTTTTAAAGTTAGTAGATACGCAAAGAAGCAGAAAAAACTGACCCACAAAGACAGTGAATACAAGATCCACAGCCAAAAAGATGCAGACTTTATCTTTTTTAACTTTATTGAAGTATAGTTGATTTACAAAGTTGTGTTAAACGTCTGCTGTACAGCAAAGTGACTCAGTTACAACACACACATTCTTTTTCGTATTCTTTTCTATTATGGTTTATCACAGGATACAGAATATAGTTCCCTGTGCTACACAGCAGGAACTTGATTGACAATATTTTTAAAACCACCACCAGGTTAGGTCTCTCACTTCAATCACTCTTGTACTTTAATATCTGCAGATTTATTTTTTTTTAAAATAAATTTATTTATTTATTTATTTATTTATTGGCTGTGTTGGGTCTTCGTTGCTGCATGCGGGCTTTCTTTAGTTGCGGAGAGCAGGGGCTACTCTTCCTTGTGGTGCGCAGGCTTATCACAGTGGCTTCTCTTGTTGCGAAGCACGGGCTCTAGGCGCATGGGCTTCAGTAGTTGCAGCACGTGGGCTCAACAGTTGTGGCTCGAGGGCTCTAGAGCACAGGCTCCGTAGTTGTGGTGCACGGGCTTAGTTGCTCCGTGGCATGTGGCATCTTCCCGGATCAGGGCTTGAACCTGTGTCCCCTGCATTGCCAGGCGGATTCTTAACCACTGCACCACCTGGGAAGCCCCAGATTTCGTTCTTATTTCATTTTGGGGAAAATTTCCTATTTCACCTTTGAGTATTGTTTTTGAGCCATCTGTTGAGTTCTCCATTTTGGACACCAATTATCCTTATAATAGTTATATCTATAAACCTTCCAAAGGTATCACCTTTTAATTGCTTTAACTTTTTCTTCCACATTCACTAGGTTTTTGCAACTCTTCTCACATCAGTACTTTGATTTTCAGCCAAGTCTCCATTATTATTAAATTTATTAGATATGTAACCGGTGGCTTGGTTTCTTTAGCAATTCAATTTCCCTTGCCATCTCATAGTTACTTTATTTTCTCAACTTTGAGTTCTTTGGTTTTATTGAATGTATTTTCTTACAAAGTTCATCTATATCTTGAAAAATCTGCTGGGAATTATGTGTTCTCAGATTATGTTTTCTTCCAGATATGGTTCTTGGCTCATTTTTGTATGCACCATTCATTTCTTTAAATTTACTGTCGACGATTACAGGAGTGGCATGCCACTTTCCATCTAGGTCATGCCTAAAGGGGACAACTCTATTTACACCACCCATTTCCTCCAAAAACGTGCGTGGGCTTTCTTACTGACTTCCTGTCACTCTCATATCAGTGGTCTGTTCTTTTCCCCTTCTCCAAGCATATTTTTCATTTCTTCTACTTTTCTGTAGGTGAAATGGGGTGAGGATACAGTTCTATAAGACTAGATGCAATCTACTAGGATACCTGGGCTTCCTTTTTACTTCTGAGGTAGTTTAAAAGGTCTTACATGTTGGGAGATCCCATTCTAATGCGGAAGAAATTGCCCTTGAGTTCTTTATCATTACTGTAAGTCACCACTGGACCCAACAACCTCTGCTTCTGAGAGGCAGTTCCTAACTCCCTACATCGTCACCCCACCACACCCAGTTCTTTGGCCAGCAGCCCTACAGCAGAAGATACAGATCCTTCTCCTATTTGCTTCTTTGCAGATTCAAGATTATTACTGCAATTCTCAGGATTTTGTGGACTAATAAGTATATATTGAAGAGATGAAAGAAAAAGGCTGCATGGCTAGAATACACACTAAATTATTCCAGAAATGTCTGTACCTTCCTCTGTGGAAAATAAATTAATTACATAAATAAATATTTAAATACACGTGAGGCACCCAGACATTTAGTGATATTCTATCCTGGGTTGCCACTTTAGTTTTATGGTATTAAGTTCCTTTCCTTACGTCAATGCTGATGGAGGGGATTTTCTTTTTAATAGTTGTTTTTTTTTCTATTTTATTTTTGGCTGACTTTTACCTTTTATATTTATTCAGGTTTTAGGGGAGAAAGACCATTTGCTTTTACTCTGCCCACTTTATCTGGACCCATTTTTCCAAGTTTTCCCTATATCATTATTTTTATATACTATAACCCCCTAGGTATATCATTTCCTCTGAGACCTCTCTGACATCCTACTTATAACAGCTATGTTTTATTTTCATTTATCACTTGTGGAAGTCATACAATATGTCTACTTTTAGCCTCACCCACTAGAGGGCTAAATCTATAAAAACACGGACTTTGTGTCCTTTCCTTCTGTACCTTCAGCATCTAAAATAGACTCAATAAATATCTGCTGGATGAATGAACATGCTCACTGAATCCCTCCAAACATCCAGTAAAGTATGTATTAGGCCCATTTTACAGAAGAGGAAATAAAGGTAAAGTCATCTGCCCAAGGCCAAGTCTTCTAAGACCTAAACCAAGGTGCTTTTCATCCATACCATGCTTGAAAAGGTGTTGGCTCCACCAAATACCCACTAATATGGGCACTATGCTTTGCATGAGAGTTATATACTGTCCTTACTGCCAAAGCATCTACAGAAATTAGGTGAATATATAAATATGCCAGTAATATTAACAGATCCTAGGGAATTCCCTGGTGGTCCAGTGGTTAGAACTCTGTACTTTCACTGCTGAAGGCCTGGCTCCCATCCCTGATTGGGGAACTAAGATCCCACAAGCCCTGCAGCACGGCCCATGTAAAAAAAAGAAAAAAGATCCTCTGCTTCCCCAAAACACAGCAGAGTGGATTGTACATGACAGCTGGTATTTACATACATTTCACAGAGTGTTTTCATCATCATGTCACTTAATTCTCATACGGACCCTCTGAAATAGGTAGTTGTATCATCACCCTCATCTTAGAGATGAACCACTGGGGATAAGAAAGGTTAAGTGACTTGCCCATGGACCCACAAGTAGAAATGGAAGACCTGGGCCTTGAACTTCCAAGACCTATGATTCAATATCCTATGGGCACTTGTTACTTACTACAAAGTATTATGTCTTCAACATACAAAACTTACAAAGTAGAATGCAAAGGGGAAATAAAATCAAAACTATTATAACTAACAAAGATTTAGTTACAAAGATGTAAATCCAACTGATAAGGACACATTCTGCAGTTCAAGAAAAATCAAGACCCCACACCCCAGATAACAGCCTCCTAAAACCACATCTCAAGAATAGCATTAACACTCATCCAATTTCACAAGCCAGAAGCTCAAAACCACTCCTGTTACTTTCCAATCTTTTACTCTCATATCCAAGGGTCACCAAGAGCTGCCATTATAAACATACCTCCCAAGTTTATCCCTGTTTCCCATATCCTCTGCCCTGACCTGAAACCTTTCACCATTTCTCACCTGGATTCCTTTTCTCTAATTTGAGTAATCATATCATTCCCCTGGCATCCACTGGCCACAGAATAAAATACAAATTCTTAGTAAGAAATGGACTGAGGGACTTTCCTGGTGGCACAGTGGTTAAGAATCCACCTGCCAATGCAGGGGACATGGGTTCAATCCCTGGTCCAGGAAGATCCCACATGACTCGCAGCAACTAAACCCATGCACCACAGCTACTGACCCTGTGCTCTAGAGTCCATGAGCAACAATTACTGAGCCTACGTGCCACAACTACTGAAGCCCATGTGCCTAGAGCCCATGCTCCGCAACAAGAGAAGTCACCGCAATGAGAAGCCCACACACCACAAGGAAGAGTAGTAGCCCCTGCTCGCCACAATTAGAGGCAGCCCGCACACAGCACCAAAGACCCAATGTAGCCAATAAATAAATAGTGTATTGAAAGAAAGAAAGGAAGGAAGGAAGGAAGGAAGGAAGGAAGGAAGGAAGGAAGGAAGGAAGGAAGAAAAAGAAAGAAAGAAAGAAAGAAAGAAAGAAAGAAAGAAAGAAAGAAAGAGAGAGAGAGAGAGAGAGAGAGAGAGAGAGAAAGAAAGAAAGAAAGAAAGAAAGAAAGAAAGAAAGAAAGAAAGAAGGAAGGAAGGAAGGAAGGAAGGAAGGAAGGAAGGAAGGAAGGAAGGAAAGAAAGAGAAAGAAAGAAAAAGAAAGAAAGAAAGAAAGAAAGAAAGAAAGAAAGAAAGAAAGAAAGAAGGAAGGAAGGAAGGAAGGAAGGAAGGAAGGAAAGAAAGAGAAAGAAAGAAAAAGAAAGAAAGAAAGAAAGAAAGAAAGAAAGAAAGAAAGAAAGAAAGGAAGGAAGGAAGGAAGGAAGGAAGGAAGGAAGGAAGGAAGGAAGGAAGAAGGAAAGAAAGAAAGGAAAAGAAAGGAAGGAAGGAAGAAAGAAATGGATTGAAAACATACCAGTTGAGATTGTGACCAGTACTCCATGTCAGTACTAGGTACCAAGTCTGGGGAGTACCTAGTCTCTCAAGGAGGACAATAAGGGTATGTGTCCTAAAGGAGGTCAAAGTGTGGAGCTGCGGGAGGGAAGAACCAAGCTGCTCTCACTCCAGACACCATGATGCCCAGCTTAGGGACTTGCCCCCATCCCACCATTGTGTACCTGGGTACATTTTTCCTTTGTCAGTGACCCCTCTGTGACCCAAAGCATCCTTGGCCTTTAGTCCCTCCATCAGGACTAGGGGCCCAAGTCTGTCTCTCCTGCACGATGCCTTCCCTGATGAACCGAAGCAAAGGTCTCTGATCCCTCCTCTGTGTTTCTTCCATACTTGTTTCACATCTCCGTAGGGCACCTGTCACAGCATATGGTGTTGTCTGCCTCCCTGACCACCAGGTATTTTTGCGGCCAGCACCAGGTGCAGTGGTTACTGGACCAACACCAACCTCAGCACACAACTCCGCCCTCCAGAAGCAGAGGATCACTGTGAGCAGTGGGTCTCACTGCTGAAGAGGTCCCTCCTAAGGAGTGGTCTCCAGCTGAGAATTACTGCCACTACTGAGGGGCCACACGCCTAAGTATATTTGCTGAATCTGAAAATTCTGTTGAAGGTATCATAATTTGGGCATGTTTTCATGACAGCATGTCTAGCTGTCATACCTAATTAAAACAGGGAGAAACAAAATAAACTGGACTTTCAACAGTAAAATTAGGATGCAGGAGTCAAGAGTAAAGTTTGACTTTGTATTAAGTAGCAAAAACTACAGTCAAACAATATATAGCAAGAACCTTTAAACTTCAAACCTCTGATTCCAAATTTTACTCCTAAAACTAGATTAAGGGGAAATCACTACAACATTCTAAGATTTGTGAAGGGGATGTGTACTGTAGCACTAAAACTGTGCAAAACTGAAACAAATGAGATAGAAACAATTAAATACCCAACAATATCGCCATAAGCAAAGTCAAAAAAGAAACAAGTCCAGAAAATTAATCATAATAAAGGGCTAACCTCTAGTATACAAAAAAATCAAAAGGACTAAGAACTTATGGAAAAACGGGCAAAGACTATAAATAGATAGAAATAACTCCAAAACATAGAGGAAGATGCTCAAAATAAGAAAAAAATCAAGGTAAAGTTATACCAAGATGCCCTTTTTCACTTTGAATTGGCAGAAATACAAAAGCATGAAGCTCACTCTATTGGTAAGGCTATGGAAAACAGGCACTTATATGCTGCCAGTAGGAATGAAAGGTCACATATTGCCAGCAGGAATTAAAGTCTAACGGCAGACAACTGGGTACTATCAATCAAAATCACAACTGCATACACCCTTTTGCTTAACTATGCCATTTCAGGAAATGTACCCTACAGATATACTTGCACACATGCGAAATAGGTACAAGACTGCTGGTTAGCATAATTTGTAACAGCAAAAGGTGCAAAACAACATTAAATGTCCATCAACAAGTAAAATGAACTAGGGACTATAGCACCCCCCCCCCCCGCCCCCGCTTCTTTTGGCCACACCACACAGCTCGTGGGATCTTAGTCCCCAGACCATGGCGGTGAAAGTGCCAAGTCCTAATCACCGGACTGCCACGGAATTTCCAGTACCTTTTTTTTTTTAAAACAAAGTTCTCAATGTGCTAAAAAGATACTGTAACCCTAGATATAGTGTAGTTAAAAAAGTGGGACACAGAATGTTTCTAGAATGCTTTCTTTTGTGTAAAAAAAGGAAAGTAACAATTATATTTGCTTTGACATGCATAAAGAAACTATGTAAGCACACACAGCAAACTAACAACAGTGGTTACATGAGTAGATGTGAATGGTAGGAAAGGAATAATTTCATTGTATTTATACATATATGCATATCTATATAGTTTTATGTTTTTGAGCCTTAAGAATGTATTATCTATTGAAAATTTAAGTTAAAAAAGGAGAAAAATCATTTTCAAGAATTTTTAATACATAGGAAAACCCTCGATACCAATGAATGTTTACCTAAAAGAAAAAAAATTAAATATTCTATGACCCCAATTGCTTTTTAAAAAAAATACACAAAATCTACTTACATGTACGCATGCAATGCATAAAAAATAACTGAACTTAATATACTAAAATGTTAGCTTCTTGATTTGAGGAATATTGTAGATTTTGGTTTTCTTGTTATACTTTCCTGTGTTTTCCAAACTAATAACATTACTTTTATAATCAAGAAAAACAATGAAAGAAAATGAGCCTTTACCTCAAAATTTGCTCCTGACAAGCAGCAATTCTCTTCATGAATTTGTAAAACATCTTGTCTCCACTTTTAATTATGGTCTTCTCATATTTTTCATCACCATCACTAGAAAGACTAAAAAGACATGCAGAGAACACTTTCATCTGTCTATATCCAGAGAATTACAGTACTTAGAAGAGTACACAACTTTTTAAAACTTTACCAAAATAATATATACACATAATGTAAATATCGTAAATTTAATACTTTATAATGAATAACAGTAACCCCCTGCCCACCCTTCTCCCAAGCCCTGCTTCCTGGACAATTATTTGCAGTTTACAAAGTTTACAAAGTCATCATGCCCACTGACTCCTTTTCTTTCTCCATTATGGATTATGTCCAAATACTAACACTTCTTCATGCACTCCAGCAGTATTCTGAAAAAGCTTACAAATGAGACAGCTCTGGTAGAGAACCAGGTCAACTCTCCAAATATCCTATTGTAATTCTATTATAATAGCAAAGTGATTATTCTTACTTCTGTAGAGGGCTTTGGTTTATAAAGCCTTTTAAGACCTATGCTCTCACTTGACTCCAAAAACCATGTGAAGAGATACACCACCCAGATATCAGTATCACTCCCATTTTATAGGGGAGAATTGAGGTTCTGGGAAGGTCTCCAAGGTCCTAGGCCAGTTCTTGAGCCACAGCCAAGAGTCAATAAACAAACGGCATTTTTCTAACTTAACCTGTCTCTGTCATACATTTAAAAACAGAAAAGTTAGAGATAGTAAACACATCTTGTGTAAGTACTTGGTATCCCTAACTTCTGTCTGCTCATTTTCTTGAGGGTCCTTATAAATAGAACAAAGTGTTTTCAAGCTAACTCAAGGGTGACTGATCAGATCTCCTTGTCTGTCTCCCTTTCTCATCTAAGAGGAGTGAAGCGCAAAGGTCCTACACACACAAGTGCTGCCTGAAAAAGTTTCCCCAGATATGAGGGTAAAACCAAAGGGTACATACTGTGGCAGCTTCCTGACCAAACCTCCTCTCAAGCTCAGCAGTACACATTCTCACCTTTGGGAAAGCAGCTGTTCCATATCAAGTCCCTCTCTCTGTTGATACTCCCTCAGAAGGCTCTGAGCATGATCGAGACTGACAAAGTCCGTGCAGTCATCCTCATCGACAACACAGAGGTAGTAGGGCAGGAACTGAGGCACCACAGAAGGCAAGGCCATCCCTCCTTCCCCAGCAGGCACAGGAGCAGCAGCACCTGCGACAGTATCCTGCAGGTGCAGGTCCTGGAGCCGGGCAGTCCAGTCTCTGTCTTTGGCACTCTTGGAATCATTTCCAAAATCGGAGGCAAGCTGTGGTGGAGGCTCCTCACTGTCACTTCCCCAGTCATCCGCGCCTTCACACCAATCCTCAGCTGTGAGGCCATTTTCCTGTTTCTGAAAAAACATCCTGTGAGTGAGGTTCAAGCACACTTGGGTGATCTCACCTATTCCCTTGGCTTCCTAAGCCGCCCATCTCTTCACCTTCCTGAGGGAGCCTTAACACCAGCCCCGCACCCCTCACTCTGACACACTCTGATTCAACTTCCTGGACCCCGTTTACTCAAAAGCATGTTGGAGGTGACAAAATTGTGTTGTCCTCTTCAGGGGCACTGTGGCAAATACAGTATGGTGGTTTCTTCAACATCTCTTTCAGTTGTGCTTTATGTATTGTGGAAGCTGGTGAGAAAGAACTACGTTCCCCAGACTCCTAAGCAGCTAAAGTTCTAGATATGATCAGGGGTCTACTCATCAAGTCCACTAGAGAGAGACACAAACTTGAGATAGAGTGAAGTGGAAAGAGGGGCCATGAAGCAGAAGGTAGCTAGTCTGTAGATGGAGACAGAGCAAAGCTCCGGAGTCAGCAGTTCTGACAAGGGCCGCATCCTTTCACCAGAACACATCTCAGCTTCCTGACTGCAAGAGAGGTGGCACAGCAGCTCCTTGACAGGCCAGTTCTGAGCTGTGGTTCTGGAGGTCACTCCTGGAGTCATCTCCAGCCTATCCAATAGGTTAGTAAAAACTTAAAGTCTATCTCAGCTTTAAAAAAAGTCAAAGTGCTTTTCTAGTATCTGCAATTGAACCCTGACAAATATAGGCAGACACCATTTTTTTATTCCCAGTATTGCTAGTACTATGCTTGGCCCACATTAAGAATTCAGTGTGTACATAAAGCAACGTTTACAGGCAAAGGGAAGCTGAATTTTGTTCTGCAGCTATCAACTTGCCTGATTTTTTTTAATAAATTCAAGCTTTGTCTTATTAAGTGTTTGTTACATACACATACTTATCACAGAAAATATATTTACTGTAAACACACACATATATAACGATGTATATCTATACACCCATACTTCTTCCCAAACAGAAAAATCAGTCAGCGATGCGCCTCCATACTTTCAGTGCATAATTAAAGCAGCTAACAAAACCTTAAGGAAGTACCACTTGATGGTTCAAAACAGAGCAAAAACCATTCCAACGTACTCCAAAGAATACGGCTTGAAGTCTGTCTCAAACGAAATTCTAGAAAACACCCTCCCATCACAGAAGATCATAACACAGTCACAAGCGCTTTACCTGAGCGTCCTGCGTCTCTTTCTCTCGCACCTGCAGGCACTGGGAACGGAACACCTTCCAGCTTCACAGTAAAGAAAAGTTGAGGTGAGGGCTCCATCGTGGCCTCCCGGGGCGCCCCGCCCCTGCTCCCGCCCACTCGGCATAAAATCCCGAGGGCAGCTCCGGGCCCTCCCCGCCTACCTGCGCGCTCTGCCGCTACCGCACCCCGGGCGGGGGCAGGCGAACACGTGCAGGAGCCGATGAAACGGGGAGCCTTCCAGCGGGCAGTACACCTGCACGACCAGGGCAAGTGGCTGCTTGCAAAGTTCACACACCGGCCTCGGCGCTGCCACGGCGGGTAGGGCGTCCTGAGGGCAGGGGAGGCGCTCAGACCCTGACTCTGCCCCGGGACCTCGCCCACTCCCTCACCCCGTAGCCCTCACCAGCACCCGCCGACCCCGGCTCCGGCACCCCACCTCACCGGAACGCCGCCCAGCTTGCTTGCGGTCCAGGCGCCTGGCCCCGTGGGGCGGCCGGGCACTGCAGCATCTCGAAGCCCGAGGAGCACCGGCTTCCGGACAGCCGCCATGACGACGGGGCGCCCACGTGAAGAGGCGAACTACGGCAGCCGCGAGGGTGCGCGCTCGGTGCACGCGCACCGCCCACGCCTGCGAGACGGCCCCGCCCCCTTCAGGCCGTTTCCCGGGATACAGTTTGGAGCCGTAAGGTCAAAAGCTGGAGCCCCAAAGCTTGTTTGCCGCGTAGTGGCCTCTAAAGGGACTACGCACCCTGTATAGTGAAGTAGTCTTGCCAAAAAGTTTTATCTAAAATAAGTGTGGGACATGGGACTCCCCTGGTGGCCCAGCGGTGAAGACCCTGTGCTTTCACTGCAGGGGACTGGGTTCAATCCCGGAGCGGGGAGCCAAGGTCCCGCATGCCCCGCAGGGCAGTGAAAATAAATAAAATTAATTAAATAAAATAAGTTGGATAATAGTACTATCGTTAACAACAACAAGCGCCTCTCCCCAAAAAAGGAAAAAAAAAAAATCCATGGTGTGCAAAAAAAGAAAGGGGGGGGTGGACTTTCCTGTTGGTCCCGTGGGTACGGGTAAGACTCCGTACTCCCAATGCAGGGGTCCCAGGTTTGATCTCTGGTCGGGGAACCAGATCCCGCATGCATGCCGCAACTAAAGGGTCCTCATGCCGCAACTAAGCCCTGGCGCAGCCAAAATAAATAAATATTAAAAAATAAAAAAAAAGACACAGGTGCCTCCTGATGTTTGGCTCCAGCCCCAGTGAGGACCTGGAGGTGAAACCAGTTTACTCCTGGTTTATCACTGCCAATCTGATGGCTTTAAAGGTGCTGTGAAGTCCAATCTTGCTGTTCAGTTCAGGTCTAGCCAAAGAGGCTGGATGACTTTGTAGATACTTGTTATTTTAGCTAATGTTTCCCAGGATACATTTCTAAATTATTGCAGGAAGAAACAAATTTCAGAATTCTTGGAGACTTCCCTGGTGGTCCAGTGGTTAAGATTCTGCACTTCCCCTGCAGGGGGCACAAGTTCTATCCCTTGCCAGGGAACTATTGAGGCTGGCCAAAAAAAACCCTGAACGAACTTTTTGGCCAACCCAGTAAGATCCTGCATGCCGCGTGGTATGGCCAAAAATTTAAAAAGAACAACAAAAACTTATCCTTGCTAACACAGCAAGACCTCCAACAGTTACTGAGCTCTCCCCAACATGGCATCTGTTTACATCATAACACTACCTATTACAGCCTCTATTTTTTTTTAATTCATTAATTTATTTTGTTGCACCGGGTCTTAGTTACGGCAGGCAGGCTCCTCGGTTGTGGCTTGGGCTCCTTAGTCGAGGCAGATGGGCTCCTTAGTTGCAGCATGCAATGTGGGATCTAGTTCCCTGACCAGGAATTGAACCCAAGGCCCCTACATGGGGAGCGTAGTCTTATCCACTGTGCCACCAGGGAAGTCCCAAGCCTCTTGATCAAAGTGTGATTGCTCTTATTAGCTAAGAGGAATTTTCAAGATGTTAATTGCTGTCACCTTCTGGATCCAGAAGCAATTTAATAGCAAATTTGACCCTGACATTATTGTGGAGCCCTTGGAACAATGTAACGAGTGCTTGCATGTGTGAGACTTGAAGTGTCTAGCTTAATTCATGATTTTGTAGGGCTTTGGTTTGGACCTCCTGACAATCTCACACAGATCATCAAATTATGATACAGTTTGTATTTGAGGAAGTACAGAATGAAGATGTTGAATGCTGCTTCAGCCTCACCTGAAGAGCTGCACATGATGGTTAATTCTGTGTCAACTTAACTGGGCTGAGGAATGCCCAGATAGCTGGTAAAACATTTTTTTCTAGGATCATCTGTGAGGGTGCTTCAGAAGAGAATAGCATTTGAATCAGTAGACTGAGTAAAGATCTGCCCTCAACAGTGTGGGTGGGCATCATCCAATCTGTTGAGAGCTTGAAGAGAACAAAAAAGGTGGAGAAAGGGTGACTTCTCTCTCTCTTCTTGAGCTGGGGCATCCATCTTCTCCTGCCCTTGGACATCGGAGCTCTTGGCTCTCAAGCCTTCAGACTCTGGGCCTTACACCAGTGGTCTCTTAGTTTTCAGGCCTTCAGACTCAAACTGAATTATACCTCTGGCTTTCCCGAGTCTCCAGCTTGCAGACAGCATATCATGGGATTTCTCAGCCTCCATAATCATGTGCGCCGGCTCCCATAATACATCTCCTCATGGATCTCTCTAGAGATGTATGCACATACCCTATTGCTTCTGTTCCTCTGGAGAACTCCCGTATACTCTTCAAGATTTGCAACAACTGGCAGCCACAAGATAAGTGAGAGCTGTAAGTGACAACAGTGGCAGTGACGAGCAGAACAAGGCAGGGCCAAGGGACACACGGCCAATTGACATCTGCCAGGTCCTCCCGCTTAAGGGAAGACATGAGACCTGGCAGCTGGCTTAGAGGAACTCAGTGGTCCCACTGCTAAGAGACCCTTCGTGTGAAGCCACGGTAGCCTAAGAGGATCTGCCACCTAGAATTTTCCTCTCTACAGACTTTTTTGCGTGCTTGCTCTTTGGTAATAGAGGAAGTGCCTCTGATAGGAATATAGCTCACTTTCCGTCAGCTATATTAAGAAAGAAGGTGGGGGAATTCCGTGGCGATCCAGTGGTTAGGAATCTGAGTTTCCACTGCAGGGAGTACAGGTTCGATTCCTGGTCAGGGAACTAAAAGATCCCACATGCCTCAAGGCACAGCCAAAAAAAAAAAAAAAAAAAACCCAAACAAACAAACAAATGAAAAAACAGGTGGATCAGCAGGGGCTTCAACAGAGACTGACTATTGAAGAGCATCTTTCTATCACCTCTGCAAAAGGGGGGAAAGAAGTAGGCATTCACTTTTGGAATTAAAAAAAATTCCCATTTCACCAATAGGAAGATGAGAAGTGCTAACAATTTCTATTATTTATTTTAAGTGGCCATTTGCACCTGTATGGTCACTTTCTACAGTCAGGTATTCCCTTCTTTGAGCATTTGTGGGTAGTTTGTCTTCCCTTTACAGGAGCAAAAAATACAAGTCCTGACTTTTCCCTGTTTTGAGGAAGGCATGTGACCAAGCCAGAGGACAACTCAAATTCAGGCAGCCCAGGATAAGATGGGTTGAAGGCCACCCTGATGACAGAGTTGAAGACAGTTGGGCCTTGCAAAAGGGGAAGCAGTTTTCCAGTCCAGATCATTCTGTGTCGTCTAGGGTGTAGGTCTGGAAAGCTTAGCCTCTAGACTGCCCATCAGTTCTGCCCATCAACTGTTTTTTTTATTATTTATTTATTTATTTATTTATTTATTTATTTGGCTGTGTTGGGTCTTCATTGCTGCACACGGGCTTTCTCTAGTTGCGGCGTGTGGAGGGCTACTCTTCATTGTGGTGCGCAAGCTTCTCACTGCAGTGGATTCTCTTGTGGAGCACGGGCTCTAGGAGCATGGGCTTCAGTAGTTGCAGCATGGGGGCTCAGTAGTTGTGGTGCACGGACTTAGTTGCTCCACGCATGTGGGATCTTCCTGGAGCAGGGCTTGAACCCATGTCTCCTGCACTGGCAGAGATTCTTTACTGCACCACCAGGGAAGTCCCCTGGCCATCAACTCTTTAAATAAAATTCCTTTTCTGCTAAATTGGCCAGAAATATTATTTGCTATCTTGAATAGAAGTACCTTAAATAGAAGATAAAAGGATAGTGTGTTCAAAAATCCTGTTTTTCAATGTCTACCTTATAAAAGGAAAGAATTACCCGAGCATCTGGCCAGGAGTTAGTGGTCAACCTTGATCTGGGCCAGGAGTTCACCCAAAACAGACAAAATCTCAGTGTGGTTTTAAAAACCATCCAGTGGGGGCTTTCCTGGTGGTCCAGTGGGTAAGATTCTGTGTTTCCAACGCAGGGAGCCCCAGTTCGATCCCTGGTCAGGGAACTAGATCTCACATACCGCAACTAAGAAGCCTGCATGCCGCAACGAAGATCCCAGTTGTTGCAACTAAGACCCAGCACAGCCAAAATAAATAAATTAAAAAAACAAACAAAAAACTATCCAGTGAACAGAAGTGTACAATCCTTCCAAAGCCACGGGGGTGAGGAGTGTAAGATGAGAAAGAGATTCAACTGCAGAGGCCAAGTTGCCCTCGTTACCTGGACTGTGTCCCACTCCACCCACTCTCTTCTCAAAGGACCGTCCTCCATTCTGGATCTGCTCACCAATCAGTCAAGCCTCAGTCAAGGCAGCCACTCCTCCTACTGGGCATCCTCACTCTTGCAGAGAACCCCATCTCAGGACAAAGAAGAGGCTAAGCCTACAATCTCCTTTGTGGCATTCTTTATTTTTCTACCTGGTACATGAACAATGAACATAGGTCAGAAAAATCAGCTGCACTAAAACACTTCAGCCAACTCTAACACAGAGGGGGCTTGGACATGGAGAGGGTGGGGATGGCAATTCCAGACCAGCTTCCCCCAAAGGGCTTGTGGTCCAAGCTTAAACCAGAGGGTGCTCTGGGCAGGACCATGCAGTGCAGACTCCGGGCGAGAGGGACAAGAAGGACCAGTCACAACAGGGACTGCTGCCGGGCACGAGTTTATTGGCTTTTGGCCTCATGTTCCTGCTTGATGAAGTTGATCAACCCATTGGTGGAAGCATCGTGAGAAGTCACTGGGCTGCTGCCATCAAGCTCAGGTTCAATTTTCTTAGCCAGCTGCTTCCCCAGCTCCACTCTGCCAGGGAGAGGAGGAAGAATGGTATGAGGAAGCTTCCAGCACTGCTAGTGAAATCCACAAGCCAACTCCCAGGAATTCCCCACCCTCCCCTTGAGCCAGCGACTCACCCCCACTGGTCAAAGCTGTTGATGTCCCAGATGATGCCCTGAACGAAGATCTTATGCTCGTACATGGCTGTGGAGGGGGCAGATGTGGAGCGAGCACGTCAGGGCTCTACCAGCCCAGTCCGCCCTACCCCAAGCCGGGACCTTCCCCACTCACTCACCAATCAAGGCTCCAAGAATGAATGGTGTGAGTTTGGTGAACACAATAGAGTTGGTTGGGCGATTTCCTTCAAAGACCTTCAGAAAACACCCAGGAATGTCCCCCAGTTAGTCATGATCCCCAGCTCCTCAGAAGGGAAGCACACGCTGCCCCACAGGCTGGGACGGGCAGGTCCGTGAAAACAGCCCCTCCTCCTGTGCAGGCCAGGCCAGGCACTCCACGAGCCCCTGCCCTGGCCACACAACTTCATCCTTGCAACCCTAGGATGCCACCCAAAGCCCACTTCAGGAGAAGCGCTGACCTTGTGGGGCAACAGCTTCTCCAAGTCCTCCGGACTCTTCCCTGCAGCCTGAAGCTCCTTCCGGGCCTCCTCTGTCGACTTCCCCCTCATCAGGGCCTCCGTCTGGGCCAGGAAGTTGGCCAGGAGGATCTGACGAAAGAGACATTGAGTACCATTTTGAAGCACTGTCTAAGCTTCAGGCAGATGGACGAGACGGCCTGGCGCTGCCCAGTCAGGGTTAGTCTCAGCAGCTGGGGTCCGGCTGCGTGCCCCTACTCTGGAGCTTATTTGGACCAAGGGTGGGGGGGAGGGGTGTGGGGGGTTATGACAGAGCACATCTGATGACACTGGAACGTAGGTAACAAAGATAACTACCCTTCAAGAGCTATGTACTACGTGCCGAAGACCCTGTTAAGAACTTCACCAACATCTATTTTTTAAGATTCTGAGGGGGAGAGGCATCACCTCTCTTTTTCAGCTGATCCTCAGTTTCCGCAAGTCAACGGCACTGAATCCCAGAAGGACAGAGAGGAAGAATCAGAATTCAAACCAGGACTCTAACTCCGAAGCGTATGCCCACGGTAACCCGTGCTACTCTGCAAGCCCGAGATAAGGCAGGATCCGCCCTCTTCAAGGACTTGGTCAGGTCAGGAGTTGGGTGGCTTTCCCATTGCTGCTGTGGTAGGTGAGGTCTTGGCTCCCTGATCTTTGCCCCCTGCTGTTAACGCCTATGTATATTACATCGCATGGCAAAAGGTATTTTGGCAGATGGAGCTAGTTACAGACTTTAAGACAGAGAGATTATCCAGGTGGGCCCAATGTCATCACATGGCCCTTAAAAGTAACAAAAGAGGAAGGCAAGTGAGTCAGCCAGAGAGATGCGACAGGAGAGGGAGGAGAGAGTCGAAGCTTCAGATGGACTCAACCCACCCTTGATGGTTCTAAGACCAAGAGTCAAGGGGGTTTCTAGAAGCTGAGAAAGACCCCCAGCTGCCAGCAAAGAAACCGGACCTTGGTCCTACAACCATATGGAAATGGATTCTGCCAACAATCTGAAGGAACGAGGAAAAGGCGGTCCCCCCCAGAGTCTCCAGAAGGAGACACCTTGATTTCAGCCTGTGAGAACCTGAGCAGACACCCGGCAGAGCGTGATGGACTTGGGACCCACAGAGACCAAGATAATAAATGGGCGTTGTTTTTAAACCACTACGTCTGTGGTGACAGGAACAGAAAACTAGTAACTGCCAACTAAGGCATCAGTCTTAAAAGGCCTGGGTGTAATGTGACCCTAAGACAGCATGAAGAGAGAGGGTTGGGATGAAGGCTTTTACCTTGTGATGCAAACCCTTCCTTATCGGGTGCTGGGTCTGGACCGGGATGAGGAAGTCACAGGGTATCATCTTGGTACCTGTGAAGGGCACTGTGGTCACCCAGGCGCCTAACCCCACCATGGGAGCCGCCCATGTGGCCTACAGGAGAACGCTGACTTCACGGAGGAGCCTCTACTGGCGTGCCCTCCCCGTCCCTTGCAGCACTCCTGCCCAGGCCAGATGGGCCCTACCTTGGTGGATGAGCTGGTAGAAGGCATGCTGGCCATTGGTCCCTGGCTCCCCCCACACAATGGGGCCCGTCTGGTGGTCCACACGGGTGCCGGACTTGGTGATGTACTTCCCATTGGACTCCATGTCACCCTGGAATGGGGCCAGAAACCCAGCCTTCATGCACCACGCCCCAAACCAGCCTGGGAAGCACCAGGCATGCCTACCCTGCCCTGGCCCTGTGAGATGAGCACAGGCACGATCCTTTTATGTCCAAGGAGGACCTCCCTAAGAGCAGAATCTGGTCGCAAAATCTTCAACTGATTTCATAATGGAGAGGCAGGCTGGGGTCCAGGCTGTACAGCCTTTGAGACTCATCACCCCAACTACACTCTGGGCCTTGGGGAGCCTCGGCCCCTCCTCCAATTACTAGGAGATCCACTAGGAGAGGGGCTGCGGAGATTCCAGGGGCAGAGGGTCATGAACAGACCAAAGAGGCACCACAGAATGTGTGTAAACTTGCTTTTCTGGAGGGACAAAGGCAGTGCAAGCCGTGGGAGGTCCCAGGCTGTGGCCCCACTCTATTGGGTGACATCCAAAAACGAAGAGACCCGCTGAGGCACGTGCCCTAAGCCAAGCCAGAGCCTGACTGGCCAGGGCAACATGATAGCCAATCATGCCCCTCCCAGGATAGTCAAACTCGACGGACACAGATCCTGGTCACAAAGATTCGCCATGAGATGCGGCGCACAGGTGGGCCTTGGACGTGCCCAAGGGTAATGAAGGAAAAGGTCCCTGGAGGAGCAGAAACCTGGGCACCCAGGCTCATGGGCCCCCCCTGACCCAAGGCCTGGCCTGGCAGCTGGTACCTGCTGGAAGTAGGCAGCAAAGCGGTGCAGGTACTGGTCATAGGGCAGCATGGCATGCGTCTCACACCCAAAGCAGTTGATGTACCAGATGCCCAGCAGAGCCAGCAGGACGGGGGCGTTCTTCTCCAGAGGTGTCGTGCGGAAGTGCTGGTCCTGAAATGAGAACAGGGTGGGTGGGGGGCTGAGCAGCCGCCCAGGAGGGAAGGAGCAAGGGGGAGGGGGAGGGAGCTGGACCAATTGTATGTCTCCGGCCAGCACTTGCCAGAGAGCACGAGCCTCAGCACTTACCATCCAGTGAGCCCCTGAGAGCAGCTGCTCGAAGTTGTCAAATCCTGCGACACAAAAGCAGCATCAACAGAAATGGCCGTGCCCTATGCCTCCTGGCCGTGGACACAGCTTCTTCTGGAACCAGGGAAGGGCTGGAGGGGGAGCCAGAAGAAACAGGATCTGGAAGGACTTAGGCCTATAGAAAGCTCCTCTAATCAGTCAGCCTTGAGCACAAAGGCAGCTCTAACTCCGCCTGGCATGGGAAGTGAGCAGGACTGCAGTTGTGAGGGGCAGGGAGAAAGGCCAAGCTGCAAACCAGAAAGAAAACTCGGCCCTTCCCGCCTGACCTGAAAGAAACGTTCCAGCCAAGGGCAGAGAGGCCTGTGGGAACAGGAAGGTATCCAGGGACATGAGCCCCCACCCTGACCTCAGACTGCAACACTGTCTCCCGAGACAGAAGCACAAACATACTCACCCACGTGCAGGGCGATGGAGAGTCCGATGGCTGACCACAGCGAGTAGCGGCCTCCCACCCACTAGGAGAGACAGGAAAAGGTGCTGAGGAAGGGTTGGCACGCCCCGCCCCCTCCCTCCTGCCATGGAACTTGCCCCGAGAGCCATGCTCTTCTACAGGTGCAGCTCGGACGGCCTGGGCTCAACCCACCTCTGGGAAGCAAGACAGCAGGCCAGGCGCTGGCAACTGTTAGGCTGACCAACAGGGCAGGCTACACGAGGGACTGACCAGAGCCACAAGACTCAACTAAAGACCTTACCTGGGCTGGCCCCACCTCCTCAGACACCGACAGGCCCAGCGCCTCCTACCTGTGCCAGGTGGGCCTCCTCAGACACGGACAGATCCAGTGCCTAGCCCGCCTCCTTGGAAACTGACAAATCAGAGTCCCTACCTGTGTCTGGTTGTGCCTCCTAGGACACCGACAGATCCAATGACCCGTACCTGTGTCCAGCCTCTTAAATACTCACAGATCCAGGGCCTCACACCTGTGCCCATTCCCGACTCCTCAGGCTGTACTCACAGAGCCAGCGCCTCCTACCTGTGCCTGGCCCTGCCTCCTGGGGCACTGACAGCCCAGCGCCTCCTACCTGTACCTGGCCCTGCCTCCTGGGGCACTAACGGGCCCAGCGGCTCACACCTGGGTTTGACTGATCTTCAGCCTCAGCCCAAGACACACTGAGACCTAATTCACACTGCGCCTTCTGGTGCCACGCTGCAGACTCCACTTTGAATCATCAGAATCCTCAGATCTCCAGTCACGTCTTCCTAACAATTATTTATGGAACACCTACCATGTTCCTAGCACAGGCAATACACACAGTCCACAGGGGAGAAAGATATAAATGAAACAATCCTGCCAATAAATGTGAAAATGAGATAAAGTGCTTGGGAGAAAGGAAATACAGTACTGAAACCAAGAATAAAAGGACTCTGAGGATGCTTGAGCCTGGATGTGAAGAATAAGCAAGTATCACCCAGGGAAGCACAGAGGGAGAAGGATTCCAGCAGCCAGAACAAGAACAGCCTTTCTCAACAGTGAGAGAATTAAGCCCCACAGAAAATGCTTTAAGTGACTTAATTTCTGAATACTCTCAAGGTTGGTCCAAGGCTAGCATCCTTCTAGATGCAAAGGAGAGATGCTAATTCATTACGTCCAATGGATGCCCTGGGGCATTAAGGCTTAATTCTCTCCTGTAAGCCCACTGAGACAGGCTGGGCAGGAAGAAGCGTAGCACAATCTAGAAGATGAAGGAAGGAGAACTGGAGAGTAGAAGCTGAGAGGCAAGGCTGGAGAACCAAGAAGCCTGTGGGTGAGGTGAGAATGGAAGCAGGAAACCACGTAGGAGCCCCAGTGGTCATCCGAAGAATGATGCTACCCTGAATGGGGGGCGGCGGGGATGCAGAGCACTGATTCAGGAGGTTCAATTAAACAGGATAAACTGGAAGAATGAGAGAATCAAGTGTGGCCCAGAGGTTTCTGGCTTGGATAATAAGATGAATGATGGGGCTCTTTACCTAGAAAGGGTCTGGGTTTGGGGGAACCTTACCTGACAGTCACAGTCCCACACCATGCCTGACACAGGCTCTCAGATTTCACCCAATCCAGAAATGACTGAGCAGCCAGCCAGCACTCAGACCAACAGATTCTCGGCTGCTGACCTTGACTGAGGTCAGGTTCTCAGACTTTGCTTTTGTTTTGGGAGAGCCCAGAAGAGCCAGTGTCTGATTTGAGCCTCTGAGACCTCAAGCTGCAGACACAGGTCTCTAGACCTCACCTTTACCTGCAGGGGGTTTCTCAGACCACATCTCAGAGAGATGTAGCTCCTCGGTCAGTTCCATGTTCTGAGCCTCACCCGCCCCAGAGCCTCAGACCTCACCTTCTCCAGCCAGGTGTAGTCCAATCTCTTTTCCCACTTGGTTAATTCAGACCCTGACAACCAGACCCCAGTGCGACAGACAACACCTTGGACTGGTTACAGATCGTCCGGCCTTTGCAACACCCTGAGATCTGCCCATCACACCTGACCAGGGTGCTAAGAACAGCTGGCTGACTTGCCTCAGCTCATTCTGCCTCTCATACCTGAGCCCAAGGGCTCCGAAGACCTCCCCAGGCAGACCCAGGCAGACCCACGTACGATGAATCTGGCTTTCTCTCGTGGAGAGTCCACGCTACCCACCTAACTGTGCCTGATCCTACCACCGAGGGTCCCATCTGTGTCTGACCCACCTTCTCAGGCCTTGCCAGCCACACCGATTATGTACTTCTGGGCTAGATCTTGCCCTACTCACTTCATCTCACGAGCCCAGGGATGTCAATTTGTACCTCAACCCAGGGGGCAAAACCCCACCTAAGATCACGTTTATACCTCTGCCCATGTGACCCTGATCCACGGACTCACTGACAAAGCCAGGTCCACACAGCTGCCCTGGGTGTGGATGCCATGGCTTCACCTGGGAGGTTAACTCTACCGACCTGTGTCCAACCCCAGTACCTCAGACCACAGGATTACACACCTGTCAGAGGCAGGCTCCAGACAGCTCAGCTGATGAACCAGGCTTCACGTACCTGTCTGTGCCTAACTTTGACCCCTCACATCTCAACCAACGGACCCAGGCCCACCTCCCTGAGCCCAGCACGCGTCTGCTTCACACCTTCCAGAGAGATCCAGCTCTGTCTCCATGGGCCTGACCTTGGCTCCCAGGCCTCACAGGAGAGACCCAGGTCTATCGTCTGTGTCTGACTTGGCTTTTCGCATCTCACAAACGGATCCAACACTACCAACCCCTGCTTAACCTGGGTACCAACACCTCAGTAGGGAGCCTCAGACCTCATCAGGTGCAAACATTTTTGCATATCTGCGCTCAGCAGACCCCACCTAAGAGATGTGGTTCTACCTACTTGTGATTAACCCCAGGCTCGACTTCTAGGACCTGGGTATTTGCACCTGAGCCAGAATCACACTCGAAGGATTTCACCTGCAAGACCCAAGCATCCATACGTCTAGGCCCAAAGTCCTTGCTTGAGAGAGCCATACCCACCTACTCAGGTTTAGCTTAGAGGCCCCAGATCTCCTGGGAGCCCTGCAGAGGACCCCAGTGTCATGGGCCTGAACTGAGGCTGCTCCACCGACCCAGGCTTAACCCTGGTCCTTCAGGCATCACCAAAAGACCAGGGGTACATACCTTTGCCTGAATCTAACATCTGAAAGAGCCAAGTCTACCTGCCTGTGTTCAGCCATAACTCCTTAGGCCTCCTGAAGACGACACTTGGCAGACAGGCTTTGGCCTACCTACCTCGGACTCAGGCTCCTCAGACCACATTTGCTAGGCCAGTTCTGCCTACATGTACATGACCCTGGACCCTCAGTCCATACCTGACAGATCATTCTGCCTACCTGTACACGACCACGAATCCTCAGACCATACCTAGTGGACCAGCTCTGCCTACCTGTACATGATGTTGGGCTCCCAAAGCACACATCATGGTCCAGCTCTACCTACCTATGTACAATACTGGACCCTCAGACGATACCTAGCAGGCCAGCTCTGCCTGCCTGTACGTGACCCTAGGTCCTCGGACCACACCTAGCAGGCCAACTCTGCCTGCCTGTACATGACCCTAGGTCCTCGGACCATACCTAGCAGGCCAGCTCTGCCTACCTGTGCATGACCCTAGGTCCTCGGACCACACCTAGCAGGCCAGCTCTGCCTGCCTGTACATGATGCTGGGTTCCCAGAGCACACATCATGGTCCAGCTCTACCTACCTATGTACAATCCTGGACCCTCAGACCACACCTAGTCAGACAGCTCAGCCTACCTGTATTTGACCCTGTGATCCTTAGAACCAAACCTTATGGACCAGCTCTGCCTACCTTTACTTGACCCTGGATCCTGAGACTTCACCTGGCAGGAGAGCTTTGCCTACCTGTGCTTGACTCTGGGTCCTCAGACCATACCTGCTGAATCAGCTTTGCCTACCTGTATTTGACCCTGGGTCCTAAGACCATACCCAACAAACCAGTTCTGCCCACCTGTACATGACCCTGGGTCCTTAGACTGCACCGAGCGGGCCAGCTCTGCCTACCTGTACATGACCTGGCTTCTTGTGCTGAACCTAGTGGACCAGCTCTGCTTACCTGTGCTTGACTCTGGGTCCTCAGACGATACCTAATGGAACAGTTCTACCTACCTGTATATGACCCTGGACCCTCAGTCCATATCTGGCAGACTAGCTCTGCCTACCTGTGCTTGACCTTGGATCCTCAGACCATACCTAGCTGGACCAGCTCTGTATACATGTACATGACCCTGCTTCTTATGCTGCACCCAGCTGACCAGTTCAGCCTACCTGTGCTTGACCCTGGCTCCTTACGATATACTGAGTGGGCCAGCTCTGCCTACCTGTACTTGACCCTGGATCCTGAGATTATACCTGGTAGACCAACTCTACCTACCTGTGCTTGACCCTGAATCTCTGACCATACCTAACCAGACAGCTCTGACTACCTGTACACAATCCTGGACCCTCAGACTATAGTTGACAGACCAGCTCTGCCTACCTGTACGTGACCCTGGGTTCTCAGACCATAACCTAGTGGACCACTTCTGCTTACCTGTACTTGACCCTGGGTCCTGAGATTGCACCTAGTGGGCCAGCTCTACCTACCTGTACTTGACCATGGATCTTTAGACCATACCTAGCAGACCACCTCTGCCTACCTGTACACGACCTTGGAACCTCAGACCAGCTTTGCCTACCTGTGCTTGACCCTGGGTCCTGAGATGCACCTAGTGGACCACCTCCACCTACCTGTACTTGATCCTGGGTCCTCAGACCATACCTGACAGACCCCAGCTCTGCCTACCTGTGCTTGACCCTGGGTCCTGAGATGCACCTAGTGAACCAGCTCTGCCTACCTGCACTTGACCCTGGATCTTCAGACCATACCTAGCGGACCAGCTCTGCCTACCTGTACGTGACCCTGGAACCTCAGACCAGCTTTGCCTACCTGTGCTTGACCCTGGGTCCTGAGATTGCATCTAGTGGGCCAGCTCTGCCCACCTGTACTTGACCCTGGGTCCTCAGACCACACCTGACAGACCAGCTCTGCCTACCTGTGCTTGACCCTGGGTCCTGAGATGCACCTAGTGGACCAGCTCTGCCTACCTGCACTTGACCCTGGATCTTCAGACCACACCTGACAGACCAGCTCTGCCTACCTGTGCTTGACCCTGGGTCCTGAGATGCACCTCGTGGGCCAGCTCTACCTACCTGTACTTGACCCTGGGTCCTCAGACCATACCTGACAGACCAGCTCTGCCTACCTGTGCTTGACCCTGGGTCCTGAGATGCACCTAGTGGACCAGCTCTGCCTACCTGCACTTGACCCTGGATCTTCAGACCATACCTAGTGGACCAGCTCTGCCTACCTGTACGTGACCCTGGAACCTCAGACCAGCTTTGCCTACCTGTGCTTGACCCTGGGTCCTGAGATTGCATCTAGTGGGCCAGCTCTACCCACCTGTACTTGACCCTGGGTCCTCAGACCACACCTGACAGACCAGCTCTGCCTACCTGTGCTTGACCCTGGGTCCTGAGATGCACCTCGTGGGCCAGCTCTACCTACCTGTACTTGACCCTGGGTCCTCAGACCATACCTGACAGACCAGCTCTGCCTACCTGTGCTTGACCCTGGGTCCTGAGATGCACCTAGTGGACCAGCTCTGCCTACCTGCACTTGACCCTGGATCTTCAGACCATACCTAGCGGACCAGCTCTGCCTACCTGTATGTGACCCTGGAACCTCAGACCAGCTTCGCCTACCTGTGCTTGACCCTGGGTCCTGAGATTGCATCTAGTGGGCCAGCTCTACCCACCTGTACTTGACCCTGGGTCCTCAGACCACACCTGACAGACCAGCTCTGCCTACCTGTGCTTGACCCTGGGTCCTGAGATGCACCTAGTGGACCAGCTCTGCCTACCTGCACTTGACCCTGGATCTTCAGACCATACCTAGCGGACCAGCTCTGCCTACCTGTACGTGACCCTGGAACCTCAGACCAGCTTTGCCTACCTGTGCTTGACCCTGGGTCCTGAGATTGCATCTAGTGGGCCAGCTCTACCCACCTGTACTTGACCCTGGGTCCTCAGACCATACCTGACAGACCAGCTCTGCCTACCTGTGCTTGACCCTGGGTCCTGAGATGGACCTCGTGGGCCAGCTCTACCCACCTGTACTTGACCCTGGGTCCTCAGACCATACCTGACAGACCAGCTCTGCCTACCTGTACGTGACCCTGGAACCTCAGACCAGCTTTGCCTACCTGTGCTTGACCCTGAGTCCCGAGATTGCACCTAGTGGGCCAGCTCTACCTACCTGCACTTGACCCTCGGTCCTCAGACCGTACCCTGCAGACCAGCTCTGCCCACCTGTGTTTGACTCTGGGTCCTCAGACCATTCCCAATGGACCAGTTCTGCTTTCCTGTACACGACCCTGGCTCCTTGTGCTGTACCTAGCAGACCAGCTCTGCCTGCACGTGCATCACCCTGGCTCCTCAGACCATACCTAGCAGACCAGCTCTGCTTACCTGTGCTTGACCCTGATTCTTCAGGCCATACCCAGTAGACCAATTCTACCCACCTGGTAATGACCCTGGCACCTCACACTGTACCTAGGGGACCAGCTTTGCTTACCTATACTTGACCTGGTTCCTCAGACCATAGGTGGCACGTCAGTTCTACCTCCTTGGGATTAACCCTAGCTTCTGAGACTGCAGCTGGATGGCCACCTCTGCCTACCTGTGCTTGTTCCTGGGTCCTGAGACTGCCCCTGCCAGGCTAGCTCTACCTACCTGTACTTCCTCTCAGCTTGCCAAAGCTCATCTCAGACATTTGATTCTTCGTACCTGGACTTGACCTGACTTTTGAGATTTCACTGGACAGACCCAGTCTCCTGAACTTGCTCCACAGATTTTACCTGACAAACCCTGCTCTAACCACCTGTGCTTAACTCACCCTGACAGACCCAAGGATAAAACTGTACCAGAATCACACTCCACAGATCTTACCTGAGAAACTCAATTCCACATACCTGTGCCTGGCCACAACTCCTCAACTTCGTAAGACATCTTTACAAGATAAGTAGAGATGCAGTTCTACCTACCTATCCTGACCTTATCTGGGAGATCCAGATCTATTCACCTGTGCCCAATCCCAGCTCCCGAGATCTCACCTGAGACACCTACCTCTATCCACCTGTGTTCACTTCATATTCTCAGAGATCATCTAAGAGATCCAGTTCTTTCTAGCTGAGCCCAACCCTGGCTCCTCAGGCCTCACCTGACAGATCTGTTCTACCTACCTGCACCTGACCTCAACTGCGGGGCAGAGTTTAATGAACTTAAACATGGCTTTTCAACCTACTTCTGGCTTGCCTTTGGCTTTATAGATTTTACCTGAAAAACTCAGTTCTATCTACCTGTGCTGAACCTCAGCTCCTAAGATTCAGAATACAAACCAGGTACTGACCTCAGCACCTCAGACCTTACCTGTTTAAGAACCAAAAGTACAAACCTGTATCTCACCTCAACTCCTCAAGCCTTACCGGACAGACCTGCTCTGTGTACCTGAGACAGATCCAGAATCCATGAACCTTCCAGATGGATGGATGCAGTGCTGCATCTCTTTGCCCGACTCCAGCTTTTCAGTCTTTTTCCCAGGGGACCCAGGACCATCGCCCTGAGTAGCACCAGAACTGCTCGGACAACACCTGAGGACACAGTTCTGACCTGGACCCAAGCGTGGATTTCTAGTTGCCACTTATCAGACTCAGCTCTGTCTCTACCTACCTTTGGCTCCAGTGTCCTTACCTGACCAACCCACTTCTGCCCAGCTGTGCCTCATCTTGGCTCCTCAGGTCTCCCCTAAGACACTGTTACACATACCTTGTCTGATTCCAGCTTCTGAGACCTCAGACAGACGTGGCTTTTCAGACCACCACTATACAAACCTAACCCGGAGAGACTCTTCCCTGAGAGCTGACAGATTCCTGGTTGCTCGCCTCGGCCTGAGGGAAGCCTGGCAAGAGCCCACTGGTGCCAAACAATGCCTGAGGGTCTTGGGCCTCTGACACCTCTAGAGACCTTTGTCTCTAGCCCTTTGTCTACCATGAGCCTCTCACACTGCACCTCAGTGACGTGTGGCTTCCTTGGTCAGTTCACATGTCTGTTCTCCACCTGGCCCGACTCCCCAGTCCTTACTTTTTATAACCAGGTACATTCCTACCTATTCCTCATCTGGGCACCTCAAACCCACCCCAGCCAGACCCCAATGCCACTGACCATGTCTTGGGCTGGTTATGGAAAGAGGCCTCTACAACACCCTGAGTTGTGCCCGTCACACCTGGTCAGGATGCTGAGAACCTGGCAGCTGACCTGGCTCAGGGGACTTACCTATGTCTGCCAGTGAGTTCTAATCACCTCGCCTGAGTGATCAGCCACCCACTACCTGATGCTCACTTTTCAGAGCCAGTCAGAGATCCCAATGTGTACACCTGTCCTGAGCTCACAGATCCAGGTTTAAGTACCTGTACGTAATTTTGGCTTCTCGGACCACACTTGATAGAATAAATATCTGAATTCTTCCAGAATTCACAGACCTCCCCTGTACCTTTACTTGTCCAGGTATCTCCTCTTTAGATATCACCTGTACGTGTACCTGTCCTGGCTCTTCTTCAGATATCACCGGCCAAAATTAGCTCTTCAGTGTGTGCTGACTCTGGCTGAGCCCTGACGGATCCCACAGTTCGTCACCGTACCTCTGTCTGATCCCGACACACAAGGCTGCCCCAGGACTGACCACAGCTGACCAGGCCTCACCGCTTATACGTACCTATGCCAGACTGGACTCTTCCAATCTCACCTCAGAGCCAGCACAATATCCCTGTATCTATTCTGACTCCTCTTTCTCACCTGAGACCCTGGCTCTAGAAATTTCATCTGTCTCTCTCCCTGGCTCCTCAGATGTCACCTTTTCAATTCAGCAATATATGTCCTTAGTGACCTGGGCAAGTCCCTCCACGTATGTCTGGCCTGGCCCCGGAGGCCTCCACGGTGCCCACCCTGGCCCCTCGGGCCTCACTAGCCAGCCCCAGCCCCACGTTCCTGTGTCCCACTGTCATTCCTAGGCCTTACCTGGAAGACCTAGGTCTCTCTCTAAGCCACACCCACATCCTTGCAGGCTGAGTGGTTACAGGCAATGAAGACCCAGGCTGGGATACAGCCCCGCTCTGCTGGGCTCCGTGGCTAGCAGGAGCCCCACACGTCCCTGACCACCACCTGCTCAGGCTCCAGATCCCGGGGAGGAGGAGGAAGACGGTGCTGCCCCTCCTTTATCAGGCATGCAACATTTGTTAGAAGCTGCACAGTCTCTCTTGACCGGGGTTCCTCACTGAGCCACATGACGCAGAAAAGGATTGAGTGACTCTTCTCAATTCTTCCAAGGACGGTACATAACTAGACCTATTCTAGAAAGAAGTTAACTCATTACACACAAGAGATGCCTTAATTCTTGAGGGCTTAATTCTCTCCCAGACTCCAGGCCTTTAGAGCTTTCAAAGGAAGTTACATCTTGGCATGCTGCCACCAAGCAGAGAGCTTCCAGTATAAAGGCCTGGAAACAGCCTCAGTGGGAAAATCCCCAATTGGAAGATGCTCTCTTAGGTACACCTGCTGAGGTCACGTGTTAGAGCCACACCCACTGCATTCCCGGCACCCACGCCACACCCCGCCCTGCGTCCCTGCACCCTAAGCTTTCCCTGAACTCTGTGGCTGAAGCCCTTCTCACACCACGGCTGCGCTCAGGCAAGCTGCAAGGAAAGCTGCCGCTCACTGGCACCAGCTGTGCCCTAGCAGAGAGGGTCCGTGTGACCGCCTGTCACTAGAGCGGTCCACAGCTCTGCCACCCAGCAGTGCTGGCTCTGCCAGCTGCCCAGCGGGGCCCCACCCAGGCCCCAGCCTGGCACCTCCTCTCTGCCACCCTCCAGCTGCCCCTGCAGCTCCCTTCCAGGCTTGCCCAGTCACACCTCCTGCCTCACCCTGCCCCTTGGCCTTTACAGACTGCAGCTACAGTTCAGAGAAAGGTCATCACTGAGAATAACTCACAACCTCAGCTTAGTGCGGGGGACAGGGTGGCTCCGGTTACCCCCAGAGGGTGCTGCCGGCAGGCACCCAGGAGAGCGTCACCCTGGCCTTGCGAGCCGGCCCTTGGTGGGAGTGGAGCCCTCATCCTGACTGAGCCAAGCTGTTCCTGCCCCATGAGCCTCTCTGAGGGCCACCTGGCCCTTCCCCAAACCAGTCACGCAGCAGGTGCTCAATAAATGTTGACCTGACCTTACAGGCCCCTCATCTATGGCCTGAATTGGCAAAGGACACATAATTCACCCACCACGGGGAGGTGCCTTTACTTACATCCCAGAACTCGAACATGTTTTGTGGGTCAATTCCAAATTCCTTCACTTTGGCCTAAAAAGGGCAAAGGGAGAGAGAAGGGAGGAAGCCTGGGTTAGCTGCACAAGGACAGGAGCTCCAGGGCATAAGAAGTCGCGCCCTCTGAGCTGCGGGAGCACCTCCAGCCCCGCTGCTGGGGCTGTGCTGGCGCCGTCTGTATGTCCAGGGCAGGCCCAGCAGCCACCCACCCCCAGAGCTGGATGCCAGGCCAGCTCCCATCCAGCACACCAGTGGCCCGGTGCCTGCAAAGCCCTCCTGCTGAGGGGGGCTGCACACCCACTGTGAGAACCTGGCCCCCACGCTGCTCTGCAAGAGCCACCTCCTGGCCCAAGGCCCCGGGACACCTGGGAAACCGAGCCTAGAGCTCGAACCTGAGCATGGGCAGGGGCCACCTCCCAGGCCAGGAAACATACAGCCTGGACACCTGCCCAGCCCTTCCAATACTGGGATGGTGACTGCACCCCAGGAAGCCTTCAGGGAACGACCGGTCAGCACCCCTTCCCTAGACCCCACAGCAGACGCCCTACTGACTAGTCTGAGCTCTAGCTGCAGGAGGTGGACAGTGGTGCTGTGGCTGGCCAGCCTTAAGATGTCCTCCTGTCTCCCCCCATAGGCAGGTCAGCACTGGCGGCACGGGTGGGGGTGGGGGAACATGGGAGGAGTGGGAGTCAGGAGGAGCTGGGTGTGGTTCCAGCTCAGGCCACCCTGCACAAAGCCCACCACACAGCAAACTGCTCAGCCGGGTCTGCCTTCCTTGTGACTCCTGGAGCACAACCCTACCTTGCACAGTCTGGGGCCAGGTGGATAACCGTGTTCTGGTCCGTGTTCTAATCCCGGCATCACTGACTCGTGCAATCACCGGGCGAAAAGCCACATCCCTTCCCTGGGGCCTAACTAACATCCCTATGTGAGAAACGGGATGCACACCCCACCCGGACCCAGCATAGCTCATGTGGGGAGAGGCCAGTGGCAGAGGCCAGGGGAAGTCACATGTGGGGAATGTTGTGGTATCAGCCAGGCCCGGGAGGTGGGTGGGGTTAACGTGATCCCATTAACTGCAAGCCCCTTGCTGGAGCAGCAGAGGTTTGTCTGTCTTGCACAAGAGGTAAGGATGGATGGTCTGTAACTCACATCCCTCATAGGCAACCAACCCTTCTACCCCACAAGCTGAGCCAAGGTCCCCGAATCTGTGAAGCACATCTCAGCTCATGTATTTGGAAAGGCCACGACCCTGACCTGGCCTGGACCCTCCCAGGGAGGTAGTGCGGGAACCCCCATGGGCACTTACGGTGTTGGTAGACAGGGCCACGAAGTGCTTCGCGACTGCGGAAGGCTGCAGGAGAGGAGCCGAGTTATACCACGCCAACCCGGGGGCCCCCCTGGGGAGGTGACCCTCCCATCTGGAGAAACCAAGGCCCTGGGGGGGACCCACTGCTCCCAGTCCTCAGTGTTTAGGTTGTTAGAGGAGCCCCATGTCAAGATGGAGAGGACAGAGGGGTCAGAGGTCAGCCAGCCCAGCCTACCTCACAGGCACACAAGGCCCATGGTGCCTCCCCTATAAATTTGGCAGGGCTAGGGGTAGAAAGGATCCTACAGGGCCAGTGGCCTTAAGGAAAGAGCCCTCAGCAGTTAGAACAGGGTTGCCACATTTGGCTTGTCTGAGCTGGCAAAGCCAAATATCTTTTTTTTTTTTTAACATTTATTTATTTTGGCTGCACAGGATCTTAGTTGCAGCATGTGGGCTTCCTAGTTGCGGCATGCATGTGGGATCTAGTTCCCTGACCAGGGATCGAACCTGGGCCTCCTGCATTGGGAGCTCAGAGTCTTACCCACGGGACCACCAGGGAAGTCCCAAAGCCAAATATCTTAACCAGAAAGGCCGCCTCCTGCTGCCAACTTCAGGAGAAATAGGGCTACAGGGCTAAGCATGGCCATGAAGGCTGAGGGGCAGACCCACCCTGTCCTCCCGGGCCCGCACACTGCCCACGGCCCACCCAACACTCACATCCTTGGCCGACAGGAGGAACCACTCCTTCGCCGTCTCTGCATTGGTGATGGTCTCCTGGGTGGTGAAGGTCTGCAGGCAGAGGACAGGAGTTGGTCCCCAGTCAAGGCTGGTGCAGCTCTGAGCCAGAGCTCAGCAGCGGAGGCCACGGGGGTACCCAGTTATCACATGGAGCAGTGCATGCGGGTCAGTGAGTTACTCCCCATCACCTCCACCCCCATGTCCACAAAGCCACAATTCGTGGCTGTGTCTGGGGCAGGGGCCTGGAAGTAGCAGTGTCATCCTGTGATTCCAAGACTTCACAGAGGAACAGGAAACACTAGTAAGAGCCACATCCTCACCTGCCCACCACCCCACCACAGGTCAAAGGCCAGATCACCCTCCAGGACAGCAGTGGCGGCCACACCTGGGTCTCCCTTCAGCCCAGACGAGGCTATGTCTCAGAACTTGTATGGAATTCTTAATATTTAATGTACATGGATATGAGTAAACAGGGCATAAATGACAAAAAGCAAGATGTTTACATTATCTGGGCATGGCTCAGGGATCAAAAAGGAGCAGACGTTAGGAACAGATCTCTGAGAAAGATGGGAATGGTCCCAGGCTGAGCACAGAGTCAGCAAAGTGAGTGCGTGTGGCCTAAGATGAAGGCTCATATGGACCAGTTCAGGCTTTCATCCAACAAACGGCGTCTGCCACCAGATAGGGAACAGTCTGAGCGCAGCGGTGCCCACCTGATCCACAAAGCATGGCTCATTCAGAGCGGCTGGGAGGGTCCAACGTCCAGGGCAGTGACAAAGCATCTACCCCCCCACCCCCAAGCCCTGCCCCCTCCCCAACACACACAGGGCTGGGAGTCAGGCCAGGTCTGCAGCCCATACCTTGGAGGCGATGATGAACAGGGAGGACTCGGGGTTCAGGGTGGCCAGCGTTTTGGCAATGTGGGTCCCATCAATGTTGGAGACAAACCAGACCCGGGGGCCTCCGGAAGAGTACGGCTTGAGGGCTTCAGTCACCATGAGGGGTCCCTGCGGGGAGACGCAGCATCAGAAAACACGCTTCCAGGGCCCACAAGAGGTCCTACCTCTGGGGAAACCAAGGCCCCGGATGGGACTCCTCCCCCTTCCCAAGGCAGCCCTCTCCTTACCAGGTCAGAGCCGCCAATGCCGATGTTGATGACGTCCGTGATGGACTTGCCTGAGTACCCCTTCCATTCACCACTCCGGACACGCTGGCACAGAGCGGGGAGAGGCAGTCAGCCTTGACCCCTGAGTATGAGCTGCTGCTCAAAAGCATCGTTACTTCTGAATCCTTACGCCCCAGTCCCAACTTCCAGGCCCTATCAGAGGCCGACCGAGACACAGTGTCAAGTCCCTGCCACACTCAGCCCCAACTAGACCCTTGTCCATCGTTACAAAGCGGGGTGACATCCCCACCTCACAGCAACACTGTCAGAATTTGCAAGAGTGAACTCTCAGCAGAACCTAACAGGACAGAGGCCAAGAGATGTATAATGCCAACTACTGTGACTGGTCTGTGCCAGGGTCAGGAATGACAGACATGCCACCAAGTTCCACAAGGACCCCAAGGATTCTTGCCTCCTGGCATTCACCTCCCTATAAGGTCCCTCATGCTGTACAGGGCTGACTGGGCCCCCATTAGGATACTGAGAAAATGATGGAGTGTGACTTCAGAAGCTGGGTCACGAAAGACCATGCAGCTTCTGCCTTACTCTCTTGGATCGCTCACTTTTGGGGAAGCCATCTACTATGTTACAAGAAGACTCAGTCGTATGAAGAAGCCAGTGTGGTGAGGAACGGAACCAGTGCCAATTCACCATCCATGAACAGGAACCGCCTTGGAAGAGAATCCTCCAGAATGCAGCAAACCTTCAGATAACTACAGCCCTACAGGCTGACATCTTGAGTACCATCTCAAGAGAGACCCTCAAACCAAGACCAACCAGGTAAAGCCTGAATTTCTGACCCATAGAAACTGTGCAAGATACTAAATGTTTACTGCTATTTTAAGCCAAGTTTTGGTGGAATCTGTTATATAACGATACATAACTAATGCAGATTTTGGTACCAGAAGTAGGGTACCATAACAAAAACCCAGAAATGTGGGCAGAAGCTAAAAGAACCTTGAGGAGAGAATTAGTAAAGGCCTAAAAAACATTGGAAGAGACTGTTAGCAGAGGTTTAATAGACCTCGAGGGGGCTGCTGGTGTAGATTTAAAGAAATAGGAGGAAAACGTTACTGGAAATTATAGGAAAGAGAATCCTTGTTACACAGTGAAAGAAAGTTTAATGACACTGTTGCCTACATTAATGGAGAAAGTAAAAGGTGTATCTATTATGATCTGGACGATCTAGTTACAGAGATTTTCAGGCTGTGTTATAGGCTTGGCTTCTTAGTGCTTACAATAAAATTCAAGAGGAGAGAAATAAGCTTAATGAAGAACTTTTAAGTGAAAAGAAGCCAGGAGTTGTTGGATTTGAAAATTCCCAGCCTCTCCAGGCAACAACTGATGCTAAAACTAAGAGATGGATCTTTGAAAAGTTCAAATTCAGGGCACTGTAACCAAAGCTTCCAAAGGTAAAGCAGAGAATGTAGCTGTAAAACCCTTTGTTAAGACCTCAGGAAGAACTAATGTGGTAACACAGAGAAATTCTGGCCAAAGATAAGGCTTCTAAAAAGGTTAAGAGTACTGTCTCTGTGGTCTCAGAAGAAATGGTAGAAAAGAACTTATCCTGAAAAACATTATGGGTGTAGCTTTTGTCTAATGGACTGAACCCCCCCTCAACCCCCATATGCTTCATAGGAGACCCACAAAGTTTTTAAGATAACTGAACTGTCAGAAACACTATCAGCTTGGACTGAAAGGGACAGAGATAGCACAAAAGGAAAAGAGATCTTTAAAAACCCACATGTCTATAGGCAGTAAGCAGGCTGAAAAAACTAGGCAATTACAAACACAGACTACTTTTCATGTAAAAAGGATGACTAAGGACAAAGCCAAAAGACTTGAGGAGTGACTCTTAGGCCTTGAGTCCTAACCAAGCAACTGCCAACATGTGTCCTGCTGAATTTCAGAACTGCTTTGGACCAATGTTTCCCACGTGCCTCCTGCTTTCCTCCCTTTTTGAAAAGGAATTATCCTCTATCAGTTATCTATGCCTATCTCACCATTGTTATGCTGGGTGTGTTAAGGGTAAATAACTTGTCTACTTAATTCACATCTCTTCAGGTCAAAAGGAATTGCAGGGACTTCCTAGGTGGCACAGCGGTTAAGAATCTGCCTGCCAATGCAGGGGACAGGGGTTCAAGCCCTGCTCCGGGAAGATCCCACATGCTGCGGAGCAACTAAGCCCGTGCACCACAACTATTGAGCCTGCGCTCTAGAGCCCGTGAGCCGCAACTATTGAAGCCCACGCGCCTAGAGCCTGTGCTCCGCAAGAAGAGAAGCCACCACACAATGAAAAACCTGCACACCACAGTGAAGAGTAGCCCCCACTTGCCGCAACTAGAGAACGCCTGTGTGCAGCAGCAAAGACCCAATGCAGCCAATAAATAAATTAAATATATTTTTTTTAAAAAAAGGAACTGTATTTGAATTGTATTAAAGAAAATACAGATATATCTGTACCTAATTTAGATTATGAGGTTCTCGACTTCTAGCTGATATGGTAATGGGATATGGCCTTCAGAGAAAGGGAATGGGGTATTTTGCATGTGGAAGGAACACAATGAATCCCAGGGAGCCAAAAGGCAGTCGATGACAACCAACTTCCAAGAAGGCGCCCAGCGATCCTCACCTCCTGGCACTGCTTTCATGTCCTTGTGCAGTCCCTTCCCACTCTGATCGGAGCTGACCTATACAACTAACAGGGTATCACAGAAATGAAAGAGCAGCTTTTGATGCTGGCCAAGGTAATAAAAGACCTTGAGGCACTCTGCCTTGCTCTCTCTTGGATCAATCACCCTGGGAAAAATCAGCTACCTTGTCATGAGGACACTCAACCTGTAGAGAGGTCCACAAGGTGAGGAACTGAAGCCTCCCCAAAAGTCACTGCTAACTGCTAGTGAGTCAGATCTGTGAGCACATCCTCCGGGGCCCCCATCAAGCCTTCAGATGAATGTGACCTTGGGCCAATATCTTGACTACAACCTTATGAGACCTGAGCCAGAACCAGTCAACAGAAACACTGACTATTGTTTTCAGCTGCTAACTTTTGGAGTCATTTGTTACACATTGATAGGAAACTACTATACATGGCTTTCCCCAAACCAATAAGACCTAGTAACTTTATTTCTTTTTGATAATAAAAAGTAATCAACTGCCATGAGCAACTGTCCATCAATACAGAAAGAAAATAAGTTGCTCAGCTTTTCAACCATCAGTCTTACCATGGGTTTTGTTATAACAAAGCATCCTGGAGGGGAAACTTTATTTATCTTTACTATTACTACATGTACCCTTTATCTGACCAGGGGTATGTGTAGTAATAGTAAAGATACATGAAGTTTTTCAAAACATACCAGTTCTGTTACTTCCATTTTCAACTTCACAATATATCCTGCACAGCACGGCAGGTCAATGCAACTGTAGCTCCCTAATCCTGATGGTGCGAGGACTACAGTTCATGAACATACACTGATGTTATCGGTCAGTCCTCTAATAAATGAGGTCAGGCTGTTTCGGTTTTTACCACGACAATCGAGGTCATGGTGAACACCCCCACCCAATCTTGGAGAACTTTTGAGAGCACAGCCACAGGGAGTATTCGTCTCCGTGGAACGGCTGCTATTCAGCAGCTTTTCTGAACTATAAATACCCCATCAGTCTGAGTCAGGTATCCAGCAGCCAGCTATAAGGGAGGGCTTTCCTGGAAACAGCTTCCCAGATGACCAGTGCCACACACTCTCCACGAGGCATGCCCAAGCACACAAGAGTTGACCAAACAGAGAACCACACTTTCAAGACACATCAGATCTGCAACTCGCAGCAGGTGTCTGGAAAGGCTCTTCCCTACATCCGGAGCCCATCACGAGCACCAACCACTGGGAAGGGACATTCTGGAATCCAGATTCTCATCAGGATCCCGAGCCTTCCTCACCCTGGGACGTCCCGCTCACTTGGCCGCCTCGCCTCTACGACTGATGCCCAGGTCACCTCCTGCCACTTCAGGTCTGAAGGTGGCCCTCAGCCAAAGCAACCGGTCTTTGACCAGCCACACGTGGGGGACACTGCTCTCAGGGACAAGCGGACTAGAGCCTAGATTGTCACTCCCAGAGTACGCAAAATCCACACATACAGACACGCGCACGCCCACACAAACAGTCCAGCCCACAGACATCCCCCTTGCACTCCCCGCTTGAGGACGTCCACCGACTCTTGCAGAATCATCCCTGGGGTAGACACTGAGGCAGTGGCGGTTGATGTGGGGAAATCTCTAGCTGGTCTCTGAGGCAACCCCTACACCCCCACACAGGAAAAGAAGGCACAGCTACATGTGTTAACGCTGACACAGGGACAAGCTGCATGTGTGTGTACACGTGTGTGTGTGTGCTTCAGAGAAGAGACAACAGACATGCCAGTACACGCACAGGAAACTTTCAGAAGATTTAACAGTAAATATTATAAAGGCTGCCTCTGGAGAGTCGGCTGGGATGTGGTCAAGAAAATTTTAAGTTTTAAATTTTGTCTAGTTGCAATGAGGCAATAAGGGCACATGAGTAAAGAGGTTAGAAAAAGCAAGTGTCTCCCTGACTAGCCCATCCCTCAGGAGCCTCACTTTTCTTTTTCAGATCTCTGTCCTGGCCAGACTGACACCACGAGCCCACAGGTATTACAGTTCAGGAAGGAGGCCCCTCTACTGCTGCCAGTGGTGGGTTCCCTGAGAAAAGGGTCGGGGAAATTCCTGCCTTAGCAGAGCCCCCACAGCCAGCAATCACACAGACGGCCCCCACCTCAGGCTGCATTGAGGGCTGGGGTCCTCTCCAAGGAGAGTGGAAGGGCAGCCCACTGGGACCCCCAGATTCCCAAACACAAGCACACACACAGCCAAGGGCAAGTCCAGCCCAGCAGCTGCATACCTGGCAGAAGGACTTCATCTTCTCCAGGACCCTGTTGACCTCTGGCATCACATCCTTGCCATCCACCAAAATGGGTGTGTTTGACCGGTTCCGAAGGGCCACGTGCAGCACTGCCCGATCCTGGGGGCGAGAGTCCGTGTGTGAAGGCCCCCAACCCCAGGCAGACACACTCCCAGCTGGGCATGATGCAGCGTGGCCCCAAGAGTCCGCTCAGCCCTTTATCCGCTGGACACGCAGACCCTGAGGTCGGTGAGCACCATGGGCTCGTACTGAGAACCCACTGTGTGTTCGTGGAAGCTGCGGCCACCCCAGGACCTAGGGGGAAGGCAAGGCATGTGCCGCTCCCTTATGTGCTGCAGACACTCACGAGGGGAGGGATACCGGAACAAGCCCAGGACAGGCCCCAACGGCCCACAGATGTTCAGGGCGTGAAAGGTCTAGGAAAGCCAAACAGTGAGCAAAGGCGGACGGGTGACTACACAGGTCAGAGACGAGGAATAAAAGGCGAGAGGACCAAGGCTCATGAAGCCCAGTCTCATATTCCTGGTGAAAGTACACAGTGTTTGTTGGCACCTTGTGAAAAGTGTCCCTGGCCCCCTGGAAGTAGAACAAAGCAGGCAACTCAGCCTTCCCTCACCAAGCGCCCCATCACACCCACTACCAGAAACCAAATCAGACCCTAAGTCTGGGATAGGCTCCAGTCAGCTGGCCTTATCAAGAGAGAGCAACAGCCCCATCAAGCTGGAGGCAGCAGAGGAGTCTCTGAAAGAAACAGGTCCGAGACTCCAGGGGTACAGGAAGGGATGATCTCGGGACTCCAGCCCAGGGAGGGGCTCACTAAGGTGGAGGGCTTAGTGCCGTGCTGCCCTCACCCTGCCCAACCTCACTCCTGCGCCACATTCTGTAGGCAAATGCACCCCTCCAGGAAGCCCTCCTTGTTCGCAGTCTCCCTCAGCCTAGCCCAGCAGTAAAAGACAGGGATGTTTGAATCCTGGTTCTGCCACTTACAGAATAACACTGGATAAGTCACTTGACCTCTGAGGTACAGGTTCCTCATGTAAAACAAGGATAATAACAACACGAGGATGACGCCCTGAGTGCTCAGTGATTCTTATGCCTCCAGGCTCCCACAGCGGATCAGGAACAGGGTGGCCGTGGCCTGGCCTTGCCACAGCTTCCTGTTGACTCCTCCCATTGAGGAGGTTGATTTTGACATGAGTCTTCTTTTCACTAATAAAACTTGCAGCAAGAACAGATCAGAGTTAATATCTCTGAGCGTGCTTTGAGAAGCCCTCTCTCTGCAGCCTTGAGAGGTGCTGTCCCCAGGCAGACACTGGGAGCCATTCCACGCTCACAGGATCCAGACTGCAGTCTTGGGGAAGACACACCCCAAGGCCGTGCAACTTACTTGAGGAAATAGGCCTTCAGGCCCCTGGTTAAGCAAAAGCATTGCCTAAGGGGAGGGGTATGGACACAGAGTGATGCCGCTAACAGTCAGATGAACCCCAAAGGGAAGGAAGAGGCTGTGCAGGGTATACAGAGTCTGCTGCCCACCGGCCTGCTCACCTCGGTGAAGTTGATCTTCTCACCACTGAACATGCGCTCCCGGGCAGCCTCCACACCCCTGGACTTGGCCTGAGAAGAGAAAACACTGAGGCCTGGTCCGACCCACGTTAGCCACCAAGAGTCCAAGGCCCCAAACACAAGGCTTGGTGCAGCCCCCAGCAGAGCTGACAGACGGCTGCAGCCTGGCACCCTCCCCTACTGCCTGGGAAGAGTCTGCTCAGACATCAGGCACTGAGTCCCCTGGGATGCTGGTCAGAACCTGAGCCAGGGGCAGAGGCACGAAATCAGTTACTAAGATCCATGAAGAGGAGGAAGTAAAGATGCTCAAGGACCTGGGGACGCCAGGAGCCCAGCTCGCCCACCACTCCATAGGTTACAGGTCACGACTCCCCAAGCAGAACTTTACCAGGTCCACCAGCATGTGCATCACAGGCTCAGTCACAAGGTTCTTGGAGTAATCCAACAGAATCCGCCCGTGGTTGGTGTTGAGGTTCAGGCTGCAGAAAGATGGCAGAAGCTGCTGACCACACCCCAGCCTGCTCCCTGACCAGAGATGCTTCCAGAAAAAGCATCCTCCCTGCGCCAAATCCAAGCAAGCCTCAGCTGGCCAGCACAGTAGTGTCGTCTGTCACCTGCCCGCCCACCACGCTGACCTGCAGCAGCAGCACAGGGCAAGATGCAAACCCCGGGTGAGGAGTCTTTCCTCTTGCTGACACTGAGCTGAGGGATGGGAAGACAGAGCTGGGCGCGCTGCTCCAGCCTAGGCTAAGGAGTGACCATTCCCTCCCAGTGCTTCCACTCTGTGACTCAACTTACCCAGGGAAGGATCTAGATGACAGGGCTGGCCATCAGGGACTTCCACTCTGGAGCCTCAGACCTCCCTTCCAAACACCTGCACCAGTGACCATTCCCGACCCCCAAGATTTCCTCCTTTCCTGGTCGTTCACGGGTCTCCGGACCCAGCCTCCTGGGCAGGATTCATGGCCCCACCTCTCCACCCTTTCACCGCGGCTCCCCGCAAATCCCCCGGGCCTGTCCCACCCTGACCGCACCCCGCAGATGGTTCCAAACACATTCTCAGCCAGGACCGGGTGTAAGGGGACAGCCCTTCTGAGCCTGCTGCGTCAGCGAGGGCCCCTGCTCACAACCGCGGAAGGATGGCCTGCTTCAAACGGCCGGGACTGGTGGCGGCGGAGGAGCGGGGAGAGAGATGTCCCCGTGGAGGGGAAGCGGCGGAGGGGCCCGCTCCTCACGGCGAAGCTGCCGGAGCCCCGAGACCTCCGGCGAGCACCCGGAAACCCGCTTCAAGGAGGCGTCAAGGACGAAGTGCGGCCTGGGCCTGGGCCCAGATCCGTGGCCCGGGGACCCCGGGGACCGCCGCCCCGGCCTCCCGGCCCTGGCCCTGCACAGCGGGACCCCGCGCGCCGCATCCCGGTCCCGCACGTCCGCGCCCCGCCCTGGCTCCGCGCGCGCACCTGAAGTGGTTAAAGCGGTCCTTGTCCCCTTCGAAAAGGTGGCGCAGGTTGAGGTCAGAGCGGTGCTCCTGGTACCATGCCTGCAGCTTCTTAAACTGCGGGTTCTGGGTGAGCGCGGCCATGGCGAGAGCGGCTGCGAATACGGACTAGCACGCGAGCGGAGAAGGAAACGCGGCAACCGGCACACTGCAGGCGGAGCACCCGGGAGAGCAGCGGGCTTTATGGCGCAGGCGCAGGCGCCGACCCCCGCCCCGCCCCGCCCCACGGCCCCGGCCCCGCCCCCGCGCTGCAGTCCGCGTCCCCGGGGCAGCCACGCCCGCAAATCCGGCTCGGCGGCCTTTGCTGGGCCGTCCTTGCCATCGGGGGCCTCTTAGGCTGCAGCTCTGCCGACCTCCGCCTGGAAGTGACTGAGGAACAGAGGCCCAGCCCCGGCCTGCTTCATTTGTTCGTTCATTCTCTGAACACAACTCCTTCCAGCACCTTCTATGTTACACGTAGTGTTCCAGGTGCTTCGGATACGTAGTGACAAGTAAAATATATGGCATATCAGATGCTGGTAAGTGCTACTGAGAAAAGGAAAGCTGGAAGGGGTGCTGGGAATAGGAGTTGCAATTCTGAAGAGAATGGTCAAGGCAAAACTCACTAACGAAGTGACATTTGAGCAAAAGCCTGAAGACGGTGGGGAAGCAAGCCAGTTGGATACCTGGGGGAGAAGTGTTCAGACAAAGGGAAGAACTACTGCAACATTCCCCGGAAGAGTCTGCTTAGATGTTTCAGCCACAGCAAGAGGCAAATGTGGCTGGACTGGAGTGAATGAGGGGAGAGTGATAGAAGATGAGGTCACAGAAGGAAGGAAGGCAACAAGTGAGAACTTTGGTTTTTATTGCGAGAGCGAGATGGGAAGCCATTGAAAGGTTTAAGCAAAGGAAGGGAACTTCCCTGGTGGTCCAGTGGTTAAGAATCCGCCTTCCAACGCAGGGGACGTGGGTTTGATCCCTGGTTGGGGGAACTGGGATCCCACATGCCAGGGGGTAACTAAGCCTGAGTGCCACAACTACAGAGTCCACGTGCTCTGGAGCCCTGTGCCACAACTAGAGAGAAGCCCACGTGCTGCAACAGAGAGCCCACAAGCTACAACAGAAGATCCTGCATCCCACGGCTAAGACCCAACGCAGCCAAAAATAAATAAATAAATATATATATAAAGGGGAAAAAAACAAGGAAGCAAAGGAGGGACATCATCTCACATGTTTTACAAAGGATCACACCGACAGTTCAGTAGACATGAAAGTAAGGAAAACAGGACGCTACAGCAATAATGCAGGCCAGGAATGAAGATGTCAAGGTAGGAGCAGTTGGGAGTGGTGATCTAGATATATTGAGTGAAGAACTAAGAGAAAGAAAAAGAACAGTCAATGTTGACATCCAGTTTTTTACGCAAGTTCCTGGAAAAATGGAATTGCCATTGCATTTGGAGAAATGCAAGTTTCAGGGGGAAGATCATGATCTTGTTTTTTGACATGTTAAGTTTTCAAAACCTCTTAGACATCTAAGTTGAAGTGCTGAGTTCGGTGTTCATGTCTGGAGTATTAGGAGAGATGGTTCAAGCAAGAGGGAAAACTTGGGAGTCATGAGTGAATAGCCAGCACTTGAGTCATAGGCCTAGGTGAGACTCTGGGTAAGACAGAGTAAATATAGTCAGAGAGAAGAGGTCCAAGAACTGGGCACTCAAATTGAGCTTCTCCATCACCCATTTCCCCCAGAAATGCCAACCATCCAGGAGTGTGCCCTGTCCTGTTGCAGACCCAGGTCTAGGTCTTCCTCGCGCCCACCTCCCAGTTCCATGCAGTTGCTGCCCCCTCTGGCCTCTGCAAATGTTTTCTCTCTCTCAGTCCAGAATTATTTGAGATCCTAAGGATAAAGAAGGAAAAAAAGAGAGGGACCAAAGACTGAAGAAATAAATGGTCACAGGATTTTGCAGGGAACAGCCCTGTCCACAAGACCCTTATTTAGCCAGAGTTTTGGGTCAACTGTTAACTATGAGATTTAATTCGGCTTCCCATACCCAGCACAACCCTGACAGTTGCTGAACAGCACCTGGTCTACTAGAGTTTCTGAGAAATACTGCAGCCAGAGAGCTTCCCATCTAAGTAGCTGTCTGCACAGAACAGCACTCCCACCCCTCAATCCTGTGTTTCAGAACAGAACTTCATCCAATAGGAAGGCCAGGCCCAGAAGCCATTACCCCATAATCCACTTGCTCTGTGATTCCACCAATGACTATAGTCCAGCAGTAGCCACTGACTCCCTTTTTCTAGTAGGCTCTTTTTGGTGATCACAGTGGACAGAGCTGTTCCTCTGTTATCTTGTTGTCTGAAACTACTACCTCTCACCTTTGGGTTTCTTCCTCTGCCTGATTGCATCAGAGATGAACACATGACCTAAGCCAGCCACACAGCATCCTTTCCTGGGACCCAAAGCCAGCAGGAGAAACAGTTCTTTGTGGTGGTAAGCTGCCTCTCCAAAAGGACAGACCGGAGGTTCAGTCCCTGGTCTCAAGGAAAACAATGGAGACAGTGATCTCCAGAGAGATGTCAGAGTGAACCTCATAGGGCCCAAGTTCCTGGGGCCAGGCCACCTCTCTGCAGCTGGAACACAAATCAGTGATTTCCCTTAGTGTTGATGTCCTGAGCTAAGCTGTCATTTACAACTCCAGGTCTTTCCAAAAGTGTTATGGGCATTCACCTGCCCACTGCCACAGTGTCCTCCCCAATATCCTCTCTCATCCACCCAAAACCCACAGGAGCAGCTTGGATACTGAAGAGGCAGGAGGTGAGGCCTCTGATGATTACCTTTTTGAAGGTTTCATCTTCTTTTTAATGTTCTGTAATGTACGTCTCCACCAGTTTGGCCTTTATGATTCCCAGCAGATTTATTTATTCCGGATTTCCCCAATATTCTCAGATTTCCCCATAATATTTTGTTTAACATAGTACTTTGAAGTTCCAGATGTGTGGATTTTCTATATTAGCAGAAAATGAGGTTCCTATCTGGAGGACCATAACTCACAGTAGCTAAGGAGAGAAAATGCAAAAACAGGAGTAGCACAAAGGAAGGTCATTATTAACTGAAAGCCATTCATCATCCAACTACTAACATGGTTACTTTACTACCCCGGCCAGTTTACTGTGTGCAGAGCTCTGTGCTAAATTCTCTCTCACATAACCCTCATAGCACCCCCATGAGGGATGTCCTGTTGTCCTCCCCATTTAACAGACAGGTTAAGAAATCTGAAAATAGCCATTCTGCTAGGAAGGAGAGAATCAACTCAAGGTTGCCCCATTCCTAAGCCCTGTTCTTAATCACAACCCTGGCACTTCCTGACTCTTCAGCCTTGGGGAAAAGGTACAGGGAAAGTGGAGGAGCAGGCACTCCCTTCCTGCCCTTCCCATCATCCCAGTTCTAACATCACTTAGGCCCTTATGATATTAAATCTGATTGACAGGGTAGAATTTTACAAGTGGAAGTGGCCAAGCACGACATCGCCAACGGAAAAGGACAGCAACACGGGCGAAGGCAGAGAGGTAGGAGAATACAGCCACTGGACTAACACGGTCCCCTTGGACTGGACCTAAGGAGCTGCGTAGGGCGGTGCGGAGAAATCCACCAGGAAAGGTACAGTGTATGGAAAGGTGATCAGACATTGGAGTGTGGGAGTGGTCTCTCTAATCAAATCTTGGGGAGTGGAGTGGGGTCTGCAGTTTGCAAAGATATTAACTTATGGTAATTTTATATTGACAAAAGTTAAACCTGTCTTCTGCCACCATCACCACAATCAGAATCTCGGGGAAGTGAAGCCCTGGGGCTGACAGCCACAATCGAGAGAAGACCTGGCTCAGAAAGTTCCACAGACTGCTCCAGTGCCAGGCAGCTTCAAGCGCCCTCAGCAAAACGGTGTGACCGGGGAGAGGAGTGGATTCAAGGGTGGACTTAAGTCAGGCCTCAATTCAGGGCCGCTGAACAGGAATCAGGCAGGACCTGGAGACCAGGGGGTCCCCAGGACAAGGGCAAAGTGAGGTTCGGGGACCAAGCGGCGGCCCGAGTTTCAAGGAGGTCGGGTGTGGGGGCGAGACACGTCGACGGGTTTTCGCGAGCTTCTCCGGGGAGGCGCACCCACGTAGGGTGCTGAGTCACGGTAGCCAGGAAAGCGCAAGGAATCGCGGCTCGCCGGAACGCCGAGGACCTCCTGCCACTGGCGCCCCTCTCCCGAGAGGTGGTGCGCAGGCGTCTACGCGCAGGGAAGGCGGGATCAGCGCAGGTAGTAAGAGGGGCGGGGGGTGCGCACGCGTCTGCGTGTGGGCGCGCACGTCCGGGAGTGCAAATGTGCGCATGTGCCCACGCAAGGACGCCAGCGGGCTGCAGACCTGGGAATTCGCTGACGCCTCTGCTTGCACGTCTGGGATGGACGTGTGCCCGCAAGTGCGCATGTTCGGCTGGGGGCGGGCCGCGCGTGCGCAGGTTGGCAGGGCCGCGGATTGTGGAGTCAGCGCCCCCAGAAACCTGTGAGGTCGTGCTGTGTGCTTTGTGGTTCTCGCCTGCTCAGCCCAGCTTTGTCGCTTCGGGATGTCGCCACATTTTCTCTGTGAATCCACTGTTAGGTCTTTAAAAAAAAAATTTCCTCACTGCACGTGGGCGTGGGTTTCCACCAGAAGAGGAAACTTTGGACTTAGTGAGGAGTTACACAGTTCTGCCCGCAGCTCCTAGTATCAGTCCCTCCTTGCATCGTGTATTCTTTTAGTCCGATGTGAGACCTGATTTACTTTAAGTCTAGTTCTGTTTTTTGCTCTGTATTAGCATTTGCTTCTGACCTTAGCAACACCTCGCTTTGTCTGGCTTGTCTGGAGCTGCTTTGCGCTGTTCTGCACCCTGCACATGTGGCCATGAACAAGACTCACTTCTGGCTTTACTGAGGCCTTGGTTCTGGTGAGAGGGACACATGCAAACACACATTCCGGCGGAGTGCTAACTGCTGTAGTGAAAAACAAAGCTGGGTAGAGGCTGGGCTCTGCCCCAACAGAAATGATGGAGAGGTCCGGCAGGTGGGCACGGGGTGGGGGGTGGGGCTTCCTTGAGGTAGCAGGTGTGTATGGGAAACCCTGAGGCCTGAGAAGGAAAGGCAGGAGATAGCTGAGGACCAGGTTGATGGCAGTGGATATGCAAAAATGTGGTGGAATTCAAATGTGCTTGCAGATACACCTGTAGGACTTGCTGATTAAGTGAATGAGGAGAGTAAAGATGAAGAATGTCTTCTAGGATTTCTGCCTCAGCACCGAGTGGAGGGATAGTGGTATCTCTTACCAAGAATGGGAAAGAGGGGGTTGTCTTCCCTAAAAGGCTGAGTCTTACGGACAGAGACTGCATCTTCTGTGCAGCCCTGGCTCCCATCTTAGCAATGGCCTTGCCTCTAGGTGACAACAGTAAATGCTGAAATGAATATGACACTCCTGAAACAATCCTTCTTCTTCACCTAAGCCCACACCCCCAACTCAGTCCCAATACAAGCCACATCCAGTCCCCCTCACAGGCAAGCAGAGGCCTGTGCCCAGCCAGCAGACCCTTGTGGAATCATAAAGCCAGCTGTTTGTGTTACTTCCAGGAGCCTGTCCCTGGAGGTTCCTCAGACTCCCAGGCACATACGGTTGGGAGCATGACAGTCATGTTGTCCACATACAGGGCTTTTTGGTAATCGAGAAGCTGGCCTCGTCTCCAGATTAGGAAGCGGATCACAAAAGGGATCACACAGTGCACAGAGGGCCGTCCTTTCACAGCACCGTGGTTGGGACGCAGCGTTTCAGCTACACTCCTAGAGCTGGGTGCCCCACTCTCCCAGGATCACCCAGGAAAAGGAGGATCACCAACCTCATAAGGATCTCACCTGCCTGTGTGACCTCCTCCATTTCTCAGCTGAGCCAGAGCCTCCAAGAACCTTCTTGGGGTTCCGGTGAACATGTGTCCTGCTCCCATCCCCACCCATCTGGCATGGAGCTGGGGCTACTGGACTCCCGTCTCCACCACTGTTGTGAATCAGAAGTCAGGGAATAGCACCAGGTACTAGGGTTAAATGGGAACACGTCTGAATTAAATGTGTTTTTCTGTCTAGCATTTTAATATGAACTTCCAGTGTCTTCCTTAGCATACTCACGCGGCATGGCTGTTACTAAGCAAGCATGTCCTGAGGTACATTTAGAAGGCTCTGAGACTAAGTCCCCATGCTCAGCTTCTGGGCATCTAAGCAGAAAGAGGTCTAAGTGGTACTTGCACTGGTAGGTCATATATTAATGCTCACTTACTCCATTTTCCTAAGTTCATGAAAAAAGTTTCAATCAAATGCTGTCCTGCTGTAAATGAAAACAAGTTGAAATTCTGTAACCCACCCCACTTTTGTGGGTCCCATTTCAGAATCTTTCCTTCTCCATAGCAGGATGGCATCATCCAGTGAGACTAGTCCTTCTTGTCCCTGTGGGTTAGGGTCTGTCTGCCACACAGTGGGTCCCTGGCAGAGTTGGGGGAGATCTCATCCCTGGGTCTGCTCCTTGGAAAGCCTGGCTAGGCAGCTCACAAGCGCCCATGCTTGGTGGAATGTGCGTGTTGGCAGATCACAGCCCAAGGAGAGAGTTTGCATCCTTCCAGGTGGCCTCCTTTACCACGACATTGGCTCTGCCCACACAGAGGCCTCTTCCAGTTCTGGCCTTAGGGAAGCTAACAGGAGAGGTGTGGTAGGTTGTTCTTCTTTCTGCCCATCCACCCCAGGTCATCCTCATACCCCTAGTGGTAATATCCTTGCAAGGGCTCAGAATCAGAGGACAGGCAGACCTAAACCTACTTGGGTGCAGCTTTTCAAAGTAACGAATCAGGCAGGGCTTCTGACATGGTATCTGCTGCAGTTCATTTTAAACAGAGATACAAAAAATTATTAAATGTATATTTTAATAAAGCCAATAGTTATTTTACTTATAGGAGCTTTAAAAGTAAGATACAAAATGTAGAGTTCCAGTTTGGAAGCGTTGTAACTAGTCACACGAGCAAGGCAGCCACGCCCGGCCACACAAAGGACACACACACTCACACACAAACACACATGCGCTTTGGCGAGACCCCTCTGCCGAGCGCAGCACCTGGAATTACCAGTGTTCAGAGCAAGGCGGTGCTGAGAACACAGCACCTACAAAAAGACCACACGAACAGCTTCACACAGTCTCATAGCCCATGGAGATGTAATCACAAAATGTCTTCCTTAATTGAGAAAAACAGACTGGAAAGTGACAGTTAGCAATGTTGATGTCACCTGCACTGGAGCATCAAGGACTGACCTCTGTCCAGGATGAGGTCTTTAGGGAGGCACTATTAAAACAGGGGTACTTCAATATAATAGAACTCGAAACACAGGGTACTGTAGACACATTACCGAAGGAAACAGAAAACTATCTTACAAGTAAAACAGCCACGGACAACTTCAACAGAGACTAGTGCACACACTGTGACAGCTAACACAGACAAGAGCCACGCAGGGTTGGTGCAAAGCACGTGCCTGAAAAGTCTATGTACAAAATAGTTCTCTGTAAACATGGTGAGGTGAATGTTCAGAACCCACGGTGAAAGGATCATGAGTACAGGCAGCAATGGCATCCCCACACAGCACAAAAGACAACACCCGAGGCCTGGAAACAGCCTGGCAACACAGTACTAAAAATTCAGATGCTGGGCTCAGACACCCTAAGGGTCCTCTATAATTAGTGTGTATACGTACATATATATATATTCTTTTTGGTATTTTTAAATATAAATTTACTTATATCCATAGAAAAATGAGAACATAACTGTGTTATTACAATCTTTGCTGGAAAAGCTTATATGGAGTTAGAAAGAATAAACCATTTATTAGTAGTTAACATATATTAAAATGGTTTAATGATTTAAGAAAATATAAAAAAAATATTAATACTGTCAAACTTTCATACCAGAAAATATTATGGATTTTTCTCAATTAGACTTTTTCAAAGATGAAATATGAAAAATTTAAATAAGTTTTATATAAAGAACTTCTGTAACCTCAATTAATATACAGTGGGATATGCCTAGTCTATATAGATATACTTATTATTTCTCAATTTAAGCACCATTCAATTCTTCTGGATCCATTCTGGCTGGAAAAATATCCCTAAATCCACAGGATGTTATCTATTTAACAGCACATGTTAACTGAAAATGAGGTGGTTTTTTTTTAAAGAAAAAACTTTTAAATTAATTCCTATCTACATCTTAATTGGTTTGTCTTGAGCCAGCTCACAATGTTACTGCAGTTTCAAGTGTCTCCCTGCAGCCCCTTGACCACACCCCTGTTTGAGACTCTGTCGAAGCCTCTGGCCGTGTGTGGGCGGATCTGGGGACAGAAGGTGCAGCTTTATCCCGCACACGGACAGCAACTAGCTGGCTCGTCTCCATGCACCATCAGGGCTATGCCTCCGATGTCAGTTTTGTGATCCTGCTTTTGTAAATGCCGTGAAGGCTGCACCCCTTGGGTGCTGCTGGGGCGGCAAGGGGCTGTCCACCCACAGAAAACCCAGGTGATTGCTTCTGATCATAAATATTCTGTACTTCGCCCAGATCCTATATGCTTAAATAAAGATAGTGTTGAACAAACCTCCAGCCACTCTATTTGCTATCTTAAAATATTCAATGCATTCTAGGCAGGAGATGTTTTAACTAAAAACCTATATGAAAAATAGCTATAAAATACAGTGATTGGTGTGGTCATCACTCAGTGTGTTAGGGAGGGGGAAGGGGAGGGTTTCAGAAGGATGGTCAGTTTTGCTCTCAGCCTTCAGGCCTGATGCCTTCCCCCCACACACAGTGGGACTACAAACTTGAGAGCTGTGTTTCTCAAAGTGTGGCCTGTGGCTCACCTGCATCAGAATCACCAGAGGTGCTTATTAAACTCAAAGATCCCCCAGCATCTCCCTGAGGAGGGTCAGAAAGCTCTGTCTTCAGCTGGCCCTCCAGGCGTCTGATGCCTCCAAAGTTTTGAGAAGCCAGGCCTTAAAGGCTTGGAGCTGCCAACCACCCCCATCCCCAAGGATCCCTGCCTGGGACAGGGGTGTACTGGTCCTCTGGGGGGCTGGTGCCAGCTAGTCAGCCCTGGGGTGGGGACACTGGCCCCAACAGCTCTGAGCAGGCAGGAAGGCTGGCCCTGGGTCAGTACTGGGGTAAGTAGGCCGGCCTGCGCTCAGCCTTCCCAGGGAAGGCCTTGAAGCCCTTGGGCGCTGCCTTGTGTGCCGGTGGGGGCGGGGGCTGTGGCGGGGTCTGCACGTAGGTGAAGGAGGCGGCGCTGCAGTCGCTGGTGGCGGCCCACACCGGGGACTGCAGCATCTGCATGGTGTCGTTCCACTGGCTGCCGGGGCTGGCGACTGCATAGAGTGGTGCGCTTGGGCCAGGCAGGGTGCTGGGCAGCGGGGAAGGGTGTTGCCAGGGGGCTTTGGGTGGCCACGTTTTGGTTTTGTTATCCTGAGAGACAAGAAGAAGGTTCTTAGTGGCATTTCTGGCAACTGATCATCTTTTCCCACCTCCCCAGATCTCTGGTCCTTGTTCCCAGTGAGGAAACAGGGTGAGAGCCCCAGCCCTCCCCAAGGTTCTGGAGCAGCACGTCCAACAGAACTGTTCTATGTCTGCACCGTCCAGTACAGTGGCTGCTCGCTGCACACGGCCAGTGCAATTGAGGAACTCAAATCTTTCTTTATATTTAAGTAATTTCAATTTAAGTAGCCACATGTGGCTAATGGCTATCATATTAGACAGCACAGCCCCAGACTCCCTCTTCATGTGGCTCTGAGTCAGCTGACATGACTAATCATTTAGACAGAAACCATAGGAAGAAAGTTGTTCACCACAAAGAACCCCTCACTGCTCTGAGGCCCTCTTAAAACTTAAGCTTTGGAACCTTGCTCATGACCTGTACCCATAAAGCCAGCCCTCTGTGGCCAGAGCAGGGCCCACAATACCTGGTTCACATCCTCCACTGTGGTAAGAAGAGGCGGGGAGGGCAGCGTGCTGGTCTCCTGCTCTCCACTGCTGTGCTTCCTGAAAGAACCAAGAGCTCAGTGCAGTGGTCACCTGGCTTCCTGCCCAGTTTCTCTCCAGGGGACACCCAAGCCACTTGGATCAGCTGTCTCCAGGCACTGGTTCTAGGTGGGGAGGCCTTGAGCCCACTGCATGCAGGGGGCTACGGTGGGTCACCATGGAGTGGTGCACCCAGCAGGCTTGTCACAGGGCTGGGCTGGAGCGGGGGTGGTGGGCATGAGGACTGGCACTGGGTGTTTCAGCTGCTGAGACCACCAGCTCCAGCCTTCTGTTAATTTATTCAACAGACACAGATTGATTGTTTACCATGCACTGGGGATAGGTGACAAAAACAAAAGGCTGTTAGTTTTACTACTAACATGAAAAAATTTCTGTTATTATGCTGAATGTAAAAGGCAGGTGTAGCAGGCAGAGAGCCAGGTAAATCAGTCTATCCACGCTCCTGCGCGCAGACAGCAGCCTCTGCAGAGGTGGTGCTATGGGTGACTTCCTAGACCTCTAGTCGGCCTCTCTAGTTTCCTGCTCCTCCTGCAGTCCTCCGTGTCTCGGTCATGGCACCCCCTCTCACACAGATGCTCAGGCCAAAAACTTGCATCTCACCCTTGCTTCTTCTCTCTCTCACACACCCCGCTGCCAGTTCCTCACCAGCTGCTCCATCATTTTGTTCAGCTTTCTGCTCATCAGAGGCCTCGCTGATTGCCATTCAGAACACAGAAAATCCACCTTCCCCCTTCATTCTTTGCCCTCATACCCTGCTTTATTTTTCTTCACAGCACCTAATCCAAACTGACATATCTGGGAATTTTTTATCGGCCTTCAACAGAATATCAGTTTCATGAGGAAGGGGACTTTGATTTGTTTGCTGGTGTATCACCAGTGCCTGGTACGTGATGGGTGCTACTGAATGAATGGAAGTGTCCCTCCACTGCCCAAATTCACACGTTGAAGCCCTAACTTCCAGTACCTCAGAATGTGACTGTATTTAGAGATAAGTTGTTTAAACAACTAATTAAGGTAAAATAAAGTCATCAGGGTGGGCTCCAACCCAATATGACTGGTGTCCTTATAAGAAGAGAAGATTAGGACACAGATGCACACAGAGGTAAGACCATGTGAACATACAGGAAAAAGACAGCCCTCTGAAGCAGAGGAGGCCTCAGAAGAAATCAACCCCGCTGGCACCTTAATCTCAGACTTCTAGCCTCCAGAGCTACGTGACTCGTAGTTTTATTACGAGCTTATTTACTATAAATTCTTGTTCTTAAGTCCCCCAGTCTGTGGTCCTTTGATATGGTAGCCCTAGAAAACACATACAGTGTTTGTGAGAATTAAGTAAGAAAACGTACGCGAATGCTTCTTAGCCCAGGGCCTGGGACGCAGAATGCACCCTAGCTGGTATCAGCAATCACTGTCATCACCACCGTGACTACTCTCTGCACCCTACTCTGTGTGACTCAGGTACCTTTCCATCTTCATCCACCTGCTCCCCACTGCTTATCTGCTGAAGCCTGACGCTGTCACACGAGGGCCGTCCTACATGGCCTCCCTTTCCCCTTCACAGCATGACTTCTGACACCCAGGCGGCTCTGCATGCTCTCTGTTCCTGCCCATGTCCTTTCGACTGCCACCTCGGGGCTTCTGCTTCCTCACACTTACAAGTCTCTCCATCTCTTTCTAAACAAATTCTTCTCTTATTTCAGGGCCCATATTAATTTTTGTGACTGCTTTTGAAAACTTTACATCTGAATATACTATGTAACTACTTTTTTCAACTGTGAAATACCATTCAGAGGTCATTTTCTCCAGTTCCACCTTTGACAAAGAAACTGAGGGTCAGAGAGGGCCAGGCCCATGTTTGGAGTTGCAAAGCCTGTTGGTGAGCCCTGATTAGAACTGGTCCTGCTCCTCCCATGGAAAGGGCTGCCTCCTATAAGGCACAGACCAGTATCAGCAGACCCTGTTCTCCAGAATACTCCCTTGCCTGTCATACTGGTATTTTGGGCTACCACTTGCATGAGACTGTTCTATCAGCAAAAACTCAATCCAACTTTAAGTCACCACACAAGCTTCAGCAAGACAGTACTGGAAGAGGCCCTCTGCCTCTCTCACACTCAGCTGACTGGGAGCGATGGAGCTACTGAGCTTTGCAGGGGAATAAGCTGTGGATCAGATTCATGTACCCCTCTGTCCTTTGTTTGGTTTAAAAATGTCTTCATACCTTCTCTGCTTGACAGCAGCAACGAGGTCAGGCCCTGAAAACATGGAGAACAAACTGTCCCCGTTGGCGGAGGATGTCTCGTCACTCGAGCTGGCCGAGTCTCCCTGAGCACCCGACCAGCCGCTGTGCAGGCCATCCCTGAAAGCCAAAGAGAGGAGCTGGTCCCGGGCCTCCTGCAGCCAGCCTGGACACTGGCTGGACAGCCCGAGGCCAGCCTCCACCCCCACCTCAGCCATAAAAGAATAGTCTTTTCCCTGCACTCATCTCACAACCCAATAGTGCTCTCTTGTCTCTCTCCTTCCTCTAAAAACTCAGAAGCCTGTGGTTTATATATGAAATTCATTTTAGAGCAAACAAAAAGTTGAGATGGTCTTTAGCTGTGCAGAGTTATTAACCAGGTAGCAATAAGAGATGTAAAAAAAAATCAGTCCCCAGATGTCTTTATGATGAAAATTTGCAGTTCTCTCAATACACTGGAATCTGAACTATACACCTTCACTTTTTGTAGGCTACAAGGATCACATTCCATAAATGACACAGGTTTCATAGCCATGCTCAGTTCAGCTAAAGACCGTGTTAAACATGCAATTACTTCACAAACATCACCAAAGAAGATCCTTGTCTAGGGCAGAAGAGCCTGTCTCAAAAATCATCAATTTATACCAATGGTGTGTTCACAGGGACACAACATGCCACCTGGCATCCTACAGTCGTCAAAAACTCTGACCCCTCTGAGGATCTAAACACGTGCCACTGTCTCACGTGAGGGCCTAGAAATGAACTGCCTGATAAGGGTGCACAGAGGCCCCATGGGGAACACCTAGGTCCCAAACTCGGCTTCCCTCCCACACCCAGCACTCACCCTTCTGCAAAGAACTCTGGGAAGGGCCAGGTCCGATGGGCATCATCCATGGGTGGCCAGTGGCCCCGGGGGTTGCCTGGGCGGCGACCATGTTGGACTTGCCGCTTCTGCTGCATTGCTTGGCTCACTCCTGCCACATAGCGTGCAAACTCGGGGTCTGAACCCACTGTGTTAAGACAAAGGGATAAACAGGGTTTGGGGCCAAATTGGCCACTTTCTTCCTTCCCTACCTTCTGAGGATGTCCTCGTGACACACACAGTGAAAAGTGGTGAGAGGTTGCCAGGCTTGTGGCCCAGAGTGGGCTGCAGGGTTTGCCCCGCAGCCTGCTATGGTGAGCTGGCTTTCAGCACATGGTCTGAAGATGGGGTATGCTGGGTACATAGGGACTGTAAGGAAGTGGTATGCCTAGGACAGGGGCAGGCTGAATGTGCACAAAGACAGAAAGAGAACAAAAAGGTTTGCTTCAGCCATGGTTAAATTTTAAAAACAAATACTAGTTACTTTAAAACCTTCCAATGTCTGATGCTGCATACTTAACAACTAAGAAAATCAGATGATGACTTTGGCCAAGAAATAACCTGAAAGTTATCAGAGGATTAGAGTCAGCCAGATAGAGAATATCTGCCCTTCCCCCTTGGGCTCAACTCTGATTCAATATTTTTCTGGATACTGAAGGCAGACCTGCTAATTCAGTCTGAAGATAGTAAGAGTGGTAACAAATAAGATGAAATTTAAGAATGCATTAAGAGGTGGATGGAAACATACTGGACAGAACTCAGTAAGGATGTGCAGGGCACTACAAGTGGGAGGAAAAACAGCACAGGAGGCATTTAGAGAAAGTCAAACAAAAAGATACGGTAGGAAAACATCTGCGAATATGACTCAGCTGTGTATACTTTTTAGCTTCAAGTTGGGAAAGACACTAGGGCTCAATCGCACTCTTAGCTTTTTCTATCAGGCAGCTGCCATGTGCGCACTGCACAAGGATGCCCACACAGTGGAGAGCAGGCAATATGTGTGTCTGTCCAGAGAGGGCACTCTGTTCTAGCTGGTCCTGCCTGAGAGGGTGCCTTCTGTGATTCATCCGTCCAGAATGACCATTCTTAACCTGCAAAAAGGGCTATGTAGATCTCATGTCCTTGGGGCAGCATCTGCAGGAAGCGACTTTAAGGACTTGAAGATCAGAAAGGGACACCCAGAAGGAAAAGCTAGTAGGATTCCTAGGCTAAAGACGTAAAGGCTGTTTGGGCCTCAACAGAGATCAAAGATGTTAAAGTTCTGCCAAACACCATTTATACTCTGGATTTAATTACAGGACTGTCAAAAAATGTAGACTGTTTATCAGCAATTGAGAAAATGTGCCACATCCAGCCCAGCTGGTGGCGGGCAGGTGGGCTTGCTCTGCCATAGCAGGGTGGAACAGTTTGTCCTGCCCCACATCCCCAGGGGTTCCCCACAGTTACCCACCCAAGGAGAGCAAGAACACGAGAGCATGTGCAGCAGTAGGAAGAATTTTGAGAAGACATATGCAAATACTTCTTTCCTTTAATAGTTAATGCTGGGTTCATTTAGTAGCGAATCTCCTCTTCTGGTGGTTATTATATAAATATGTGCTATATTTATTTACATTTCACAGCCCTCATGAATGAATATTTTCCACTTTCATGTATCATTTGCTAAATTAGGGAAAAAAAGTAATTGATTTCTATGTATCCATCTTGCATCTACTCACCTTGCCAGATTCACTTACTAATTCTGGAAATTTTTTATTGAGGAGTCTTGTTTTTTTTTTTTCAATTCTACTGCCAGCAAAGAGATGTGCTTTTTAACCTACTCTTTTCTAAAGCTTATACCACTTGTTTCCTTTGTTTTTGTCCTGTTACATTTGCCAGAAAGTTCAAGACAAAGTTACATGCTATTGGCAGTAGCAACTGCCACCCTGTCTGGGTCTTGACTTTAACTGGAATGATTTTGTTTCACTATACAAAGCAGTACTTGCTACTGGCTTTTGGTAGATAAGTCTTTTTCATATTCAAGACATTTCCTTCTATTCATGTTTTACTTCAAGGGGTTTACTTAAGAATTGCTGGTATCTTTTGCCAAATGTCTTCACAGCATCTACTGCTATGTGAGTTTTTCTCATTTATTGGTTAAAATGATGGATTACTGTACAGGAAGAGAGTTCCTTATACTGAACTATCTTATACTGCCGACATAAACCAGATATAATTCCTTTGATACACTGCTAGATATTCTTGCAACTACCTACTCTCATAAAAAGTTTTCATGATAAAATCATGTTGGCTTCGTAACTCCCTTTCCAATCTCTTCTCCTGGAAAAGATCCAGGCAGGTTTTCCATTTCTTGGTGCAATTTTGGAAATGTATGTTTTATTAGGAAAGAATCCATTTTCCATTCAGTTTTCATATATGTTGTCATCATGTCATATGTGGTAATGTCTTAAAGTTCTTTTAATCTCTCCCATATCTGTAGTTATGTCTGTCTCTTTCCTAATCTTGTATCTCTTTGCTCTCTCTTATTCAGGATTACAATAAATTGGTTTCTCTATTTCATTGGTCTTCTAAAGACCACTCTTTTAGATTTATTTACAATGTCTACTATATTTTTCTTTTAAATTTAATTAGCTTTGGCTTTTATCCTTTTTTTAAATTGGGGTATAGTTGATGTACAATATTATGTTAGTTTCAGGCATACAACAACTCTTATCCTTAATTAATTCCTCCTCCTAGTTTGTTTTTGTTTTGTTTCTAAATTCTTTTTCTGATTTCCTAAGATAACTCGGGTGAATTTTCATACTGTCTGGGCCAGGAAAAGTCATATTCTATGAAGGCAGGAGGATTCCTTACCACCTTTCACAGGTTCTAGAGTTTAGGCAAAAAAGAATCACAGAACAGGTTATGTAATCAGGAAAAAAGCAGCCAACAAAGGGCCAACCATTTTGGCTCCCATGAATGGGAGAGCCCAGATTGGAGCCCTCTTGAGCTATGGGACTTTGAGCCATTCCACTTCTCTTAGCCTCAATTCTGTCCTCTACAAAGTGAGAAAATCAGTTTCACTTACATTCTCAGACTCATTCTAACCACTGCTTCCTACCTCTGATGGAGTTGCCCAATACTTGCCATCAGACAGTGAGAAAGGGTCTTTGAAGGGGGATTAAGTCACTGCCTCTCATAAGTAAGGCTGTGGCAGATGGGCCCTATAAAGTCTTTGGTGATAATATTGAAGTAAGGTGGTGGGGAGCAGGGTTCACATACCTGCAGGATCAAAAGGCAGAATCTCTCCCAGCATCCCAAAGACGCCATCGCTTTGGTCACGGTTTGGCCAGGTGTTATTTCTAGGTCCCTGTGGCTTCTGTCCCAAAACCTCTGACATCATATTATCCATATAACTGCTCACCAGACCCAAGCTGTACAAGTCAGAACTGAGATCAGATATGCCAGGCCACTGGCCAAGGGGAGACAGCCCTGCTCCAATGGGCTGTGCTGGCTGCTGGGATGAGCCATGCACCCATTTCCCAGGGGCCCGAGGCTGGGGCAGGGGCTGCTGCGGTCCAACGGGTTGGAGCAGGTGTTGGTAGTACTGGACCTGGGGTTGTTGTTGCTTTGGGGACTGCTGCTGAGGTGCCAGGCCCGGCTGGGGTGTCAGAGGTGTGTGTGCCCCAGCCTGGGGTGGCCGCGGTGGAGGGGGCACTGGCAGTGATGGCTGCTGTGGCTGCATGGCTCCTGCCTTCTGCTCAGTCACCATGGCTGTGGCAGCAGAATTACGCCTTGTCACCAGCGGGGAGCCCTGATGTGACTGGCCCATGTTAAAGCCCGAGAGAAAATCGATCACCTCCTGCATTTCCTGATCGGTTGGTAAGTTCATACCCTTCTCGTCCTTGCCATCATCCCCTTGTAGGAAGTTGTCACGCCTCTCCATGAGAAAACCATTGGCCATCTGATTACTGGAATTCTGAGCTGACTGTGAAGGGTCTGCAGTCCTAGGGAAATTACCAATGTTCAAAATGCTTTGTAATCTTGAATCCATATTACTGGGCATTTTGGCCTTCTCTTCTGAACACCCAGCTATGAAGATATTTTTGGAAGGGGTATTTGGAATGGAAAAATTTGTGCTGCTGCTAGAGCTGGTACATGAAGCTTTCTTGGTGAACCGGGATGTCAGTTTGGAGAATGTCTTCTGCAGGCCACCTGAAGATTTGTTTCCATTCCCAGAAGGCAAGTCAGCCTGATTTCCAAAATCACAGATCTCCCTTTGAAGCTGGATTTGTATGCAGGGTAAAGCTTGTTCCCTATTTAAAGAGAAATGCAACAAATGCATTGAAAAAGAAAAAAAAGACAAATATACAATGAAAAGGATCTCTTTGGTATTTAAGAAAAACTTTTAAGAATAAAAAGACCTCTTTGTTTGGCATCAGGTTCATTTATTTTATAGATAAACACCCAAGAGTTTTAAGAGTACACAATTTAAGCACTTACTATCTAAATTATAAAAAATCTACTGTGTCTAACACAGGGCTGTGAAAACTACATTAGAATTCTGACCTGAGGATTTTGAAAGAAACCCTCTGACCGCAACAAAAGACAGCAGAGCACGGCTAGAGTGCAAGATGCAATTGGCAGAGGCCAGCTCTGGGCCTGGATGACAGGGACTGGGAATCTGGCAGACCCAGGAGAGGGTCAACAGACAAATCCACACAGCACAGAGCAGGGAGTGGGCAGCACCCAGGAACACTACATAGCACTCTTGTCCTTGGAAGTAATTCACAGTCAGTGCTGTTTTCCCAGTACTGAAAGAAAGCCCTAGACATAGAAAGGGCAGGGGGGTAGGAGCAGGGCAGGTGATGGCTGGTGTGACCCTGGATAAGTCACCTCACTGTTCTGGGCTCATAAATGAAGACATGCAGAGGGCCCATGGCCAGATGTTTAAGGTCTCTACCTGTTCTAAAGTTAATTCACAAAGAGAGAATCTTGCAACTGTCAGCTATTTTCAGATATAAATAAATCTCATGCAAGGTATAAGTAAATTTTCTAAACATTTTCTGCTCTTAGTTCATAAGGAGAATGCGAGTTGGGTTAAACTTCTCTTGATGGACTTAACTCTGAAATGATAAAACAAATGAAGGCAAAAATGTTAACAAACTGGGCAATCTGGGTAAAGGGCAATTCTCTGTACTATTCCTGCGATCTTTCTATAGGTTTGAAATTATTCCAAAATAAAAAGTTGCCCAAAAGTTCCCTTTCTTGCCTTATTTACTCACATACTATCAGGGCCATGAGCCCACATGACCCTGTAAGTGGTCACACTGTCCCTAGGTGTGGACCTGAATGTGAACCAATTTAAGTGCCAGGCGGGGACACCAACCTCCCTGCCCTCCAGCGAGTGAGGTCCAGCACAGCCGTGTAGAGCACGTCCACCAGACCCAGGGTCTTCTCAGGATCCAGGCTTCTCTGCAGCAGGGACATGGTAGCGGGGTCTTCTTTCAGGCACCTAGGTACGAACCGGGCTGCGTGAGTCTGGGCTGCACTTCTCCACAAAAGGGGTTTCAAGCAGGACTCATACAAAAGGCCACAACTTTTGGCACCAAATAAAAATTCAGTAATTGTTAAGAACATTGAGAAGATGACAGGGCTAACACTGGAACCTGCTGCTCCACAAAAGGAGGAGGAAGCAATAAGGCTTGGGGTCTCCATAGTTTTCTGTCTACAGTCTGTCTACAGCAGGAAGAGAAGAGTTCAGTGGAAGGTTTGCCTTCCAAGGGCCCTAACTGCCTCTCACTGTCCAACACCGGCTTCGGCCCTGACTTTCCTCTCTACTGCTGAGATTCCACGCCCTGGCACAGTATGTACTCCTTTGCAAACTTTTTTCATAACGTCCCACCCTCTCTTCCTCTACAGCACTTCACGCCTGTACCTAAGAAACCAAGGGTCAGTGGATGAAAAAAAATCTCAGTCTGCCAACATGGCAAACTTCAGATAAACAACAAACATGGTTTTCCCATAAATTAATCTTCTCCCTTTCCAAGATGACATTTTACCTCCCCTCTCCTCAAAGCTCTGCTATCCCTACCATCTCCCATTCTTTGCCATCTCAACTCTCACTTAACTGAGAAAACATATAAGCAGATGAGATCCATTTCAACGTCCCTCACCACTAATCCTACCAGTTCACCAGTGTCTGTGCCCACACACAGCCTGCCTTGCCCTGCTGTCAGAGCGGAAGACCTGCTCTTGCCACGGGTGGACCCTCCACCTGAGCACCGCATGCTCCATACAGCCTTGTTTTTCCCAAGGACCTCACTTGAGTAATCACCCCATCTCTCCCCTGTGATATTCACTTTGGCAAACAAACCAGTCTCTCCAACTACCTTCTCTTAGCCCCACATTCCACTCCAGATACAGCCCCACTTCTCTGCTGCCCATTTTAACAAAATCACAGTCTCCTCCTCTTCCTTACCTCCTAGTCTCTTCTCATCATGCTCTGAATCATGTGTTCATCCCCATAGCTCCACTAAAATAGCTTTTATCAGACAGCTCAGATCTTGCCAAAGTCAAGGGTCAGCTGCCTGTCTCCACTGTACTTAGTCTCTCAGCAACATCATGCAGTGCCTCCCTCCTCGTGGGGCACTGTCTTCTGCAGCCTCGGTGACCCCAAGCTTACTCAGTTTTCCGCCTACCTGGCTGGCAGTTCCTTCTTGGTCTCCTCCCGCTCCTTCCTTCCCTCCCTCTGCATCATGGCACGTTCCAGGCTTCGTCCCTTCTTCTCAGAGGACTGCATGTGGTCCTGTGGTTTTATAGACCATCCCTACAATGAAGACTCTCAAACTGTCTTCTCCAGTCTAGACCTTTCTCCTGGCCACCGCCCTCACATATCTAAATGCACGCCTGACAGCTCTCCTGCACACCCACCAGGCAACTCAAAGGGAGCCTGGTCAGCACAACTCTTGATCCCTCTCTTTCCGCCAAAACCACTCTGAATCCTATGACTTCCTCAGTGAATAAGCAGCACAGCTATCTACCAGTCACTGGTAGTTTCCCCACTTCCTACATCCAGTCTATCAGCAAATCCTGCCAGCTCTTCTTCCAAAGCACAATCCAAATCCAGGTACTTCCACCGCCTCTCTCGTTACCGCTCTACTCCAAGACACCATCAGTCCCTGCGTCTCAGGACCACCCTTCCATCTGGTCTCCTTTTCTCTAATCTTGTCCCTCCAAGGGCCCACCCTCCACACAGCAGCAGAGTGAGCCTTCTGTAGCACAAATCAGAACACGCCACTTCCCTGTGCAAAATCCTCCAGTGGCATCCTATCACGACTGAAATAAAATCCAAAGCCCTCAAGGCTCTTTGTGACCTAGCCCTCCTGCCTCTCTGGCCACATCTCTCTTTGCTGTCACCTGTCTTCGCCCTGTCCCATCTACAAGGCCTTCTCACATGCCCAGAATATGTTGGGTCTGCCCACATCTCAGGACCTTTGCTTTTGCTGCCTTCGCCTGGACTGCTCCCTGCTGAGAGCTGCCTCCCACTATTCAGGTCCCCACTGCCCACCCAGGGCACCTCCACCAAGAGGCCTTTTCTGAGAGGGAGAACCAGGAAGATGCTATCTGTTTGTTCCTGGGCTCTCTGGGAGTTAAATGGTGAAATCGACACTTGCAAAGCCATCCTAAGGAGGCAGCATCAATCCCCAACATGACTTTGGCTTGAGAAGAAATGTGTCTGTGAGGACGTGAGCCAGTCAGCCTTGGAAACACTAGAAAAAGTCAGCAATGAGGCAAGCTTTGCCAGTGCACAGCCAGAGCCTGGACTCCTGGGAAAGAATCTTGGCCAGTAGACCTGGCCGAGGTTCATGCCCCTGATTCCCTCAGCCGGGAACTGCTGACTACTAGGACATACTTGCTCTCTGTTCCCAAGCCAACTTCTGCTTGTGATCTGGCTGGTCATGTGTTTGCCCACTAGGTGAGCATTCTTTGATCATGCAGAAAGAAGTACTGCAGTTCCTGGTGATAACAATAATTCCTCTTTCTAAAAAATCAACAAATTGGCACTTTTATTTCATTCTTCAGTCTTGAGAGTTGATCAATAAAATCCCCTGAAGAGGCTATACCCATTCTTTCAAAAAATCATCCAGACTGGCTTAAAACCTTCTACCTGTTCTTAGATAAAATCCAAGTCCCTCAGGGACCCTGCAAGTCCTGGCTTCTATGACTCCCCGTCTTCACCACCACCTAGCATAACTCCAGCCACGCCAGCTCACTCCTCAGGCCGTTGCATTTGCTGTTCCTTCTGCCTGGGATGCTTTCCCCATCTGCTCTCTACATGGCAGGCTCCTCTCAAATGTCACATCCTTAAAGAGACCCTTCATGACTGACCTCCGCATCCAAAATAGCCTCCTCCTGCCATCTCTACCCGTTATTCTCTATCAGATGATGTCACTCTACTCTTATTCCCCTCATACACTTGCCAGTGCTTGAACTTAACTCCTATGCTTATTAGCTGTCCCCTCCCCAACCCTATGCCATTACAAAGCCAGCTCTGTTAGGGGCAGGGACTCTGTCCGTCTTGTTCATGATTAAATTCTCAGAGTCTAGAATAGTGTCTGTCACATATTAGGTACTCAGAAAATATTTGTTGAAAGAAAGAATGGGTGAATAGCTTGAATATGACAGTTAAAAAATCTAAGTAAGGTATTACTTTCTTTGGGGAAAAAAACATATCTGGCAGCTAGACATTTCCTTTTATTAAAATCAAAGCATACAGGGACTTCCCTGGTGGCACAATAGCTAAGAATCCACCTGCCAATGCAGGGGACATGAGTTTGATCCTTGGGCTGGGAAGATTCCACATGCTGCGGAGCAACTAAGCCCATGCACCACAACTACTGAGCCTGTGCTCTAGAGCCTGCGAGCCACAACTACTGAGCCCACGCAAGGCAACTACTGAAGCCCGCATGCCTAGAGCCCGTGCTCCGCAACAAGAGAAGCCACCTCAATGAGAAGCCCACACATTGTAACGAAGAGTAGCCCCCACTCTTCATAACTAGAGAAAGCCCATGCGTAGCAACAAAGATCCTACACAGCCAAAAATAAATAAATAATAAAATAAATCTTAAAAAAAAAAAAAGCAAAGCATACAATAAATTCTTGACTAGTTTTGCTAATAAGGTGGAGTAAAGCAATCACTTCTTTTTGAGTTCTTCTCAACAAGCACATATTCTGTAACTTGAAACAAAAGCATGAAAACTTGGCATTTTTACCAATAGTAGCCAGCAGAGGGAGCCTCTCCAAGTAATTGTAGTCTATGAGCTCTTTCAAGGAGGTACAATGAGTTACAAAGGAAATCAATCACACAGGGAGAGTTTGGGAAGTAAACTGCAGTGTTTACTTTTAGTACTAGCTGTTTAGTACACCCAATTATCCAAGAGTTGGAAATGGTTTCTTTAAAACGAGAATCTTGGTTAAGTTTAATATTTCTCAAGAAGAACCTGAGCTGGAAAACAAATTAAGAATTCAGGAACAAAAACATCTTACAAAAAAGTGAGCTTTTAATCGACTGCTTGGGGAATTCCCTGGCAGTCCAGTGGTTAGGACTCTGCACTCTCACTACCGAGGGCCTGGATTCAATCCCTGGTCAGGGAACTAAGATCCCACAAGGTGCACAGTGTGGCCAAAAAATAAATTAAAAAATCTACTGTTTGATAGGAATGAAGATATGTATATAAATTAACATTATACCATATTAATAATCAAATTTAGAAATTTGGGGAAGAAACTCATATAAGGGAGATTTGGGGACATGAAGTGAACTGCCAATCTTTACCTGATATATCAACAAATTCTAAAACTTTCAGCAGAATCTCCACTGGACCGCCCCCCTCACATTTCAAGAAGAAACGATTTGAATACAATTTGAATGTATTACCCAGCTACCACTTTAGTTCACACGGGCACCAGCAGTGCCACTGTTCCTTACTAACTCTATTTCTTCCTACCTAAATGCTTCAAACATTTTCTATATAGTTAAATATTCATTCTGATCATAATTTAATAGCAAAAGTCTTCCAACATAGGCCTGATTTTTCCTGTTTACTAACAAAGCCGTGAGGCTGATCCTTCAGCTGAATCTGTATGCACACCACAAGGATACATCCCTAGAGGTTCAAGTGCTGAGGTCAGCCTTTATTTCAGGCTTCCAACAAATGAAACGGCCCTGCAGAAACGCTGTGTGATTTATTCAACCACACCTGTGCCCGCTTTTATACAATCTGGCCCAAGCTTAGCACTGTTATTCTAGAAAAATCCAACGACATGACGCACGAAATGGCACTGTACTATTTTTCTGCTCTGCCTTCCTTTGTTGGGCGAGGGTACACTGTTCTTTATCTCTTTGTTGACCATGTCTCTTCTGATTTGCCTGTCCATGTGCATTACCCATTTCTTACTGACTTGCAGGAGCTTTTGTCTGAATAAATTAAGAAGAATACTTTATTATAAGTTTATAAATATAATCAAATAATTAAAAATAAAAACGGCTCAGTCTGCCTCCAGATTCACAATTACACTGGGTGTTTGATGACATGAGCTCCAGATCATCAAAGCTGCTGCTGGAGCAAAGGAGGAGAAGAAATTCTATGCTCTGTACTCAGCTTTAGAGAACTGCTGGGTGACTTAGAAAAAATGATATACTCTGTTCAAAAGTTGTGGACTCAGTAACAAAAAAAAGGTAACATTGTTCATTATGACCCATACGTGTGTAACATTTTAGATACATTACTGGTCAATGAGACTATTTTCCAGACATCTTGGCTTCCTTATCACCTACTGATAATCATGGCACACAGCACTAACACTCCTCCACTGACCATAAACCTGCACAAGCAGGAAGACCTGGCATGTGAACTAGCATAGGGTTTATCCAAAACAAGGCAATCTTTTCAAAGATGTGCAAACGTCAATCAGAGCTTAGGCTTGTGTTAATGTAACAGTCACGTTACCATGTGGATGGGACTTGAACCACAATTCTGGAGCCTTCTAAACTGATTTGGGGGGCATAGGCTTCTTTATTTTCAATCTGTGCCGTGTCAACTACCACCTAAGAGAGAAACAAAAGCAACAATCAGCTTTCAGAGAGGAAAAGGGATCATAAAGAAATCAAAATGCATGAGCCTATCAATGCTGAGTGACTCTGGTAAGGACTATTCCCTCAGCAAGACAGATACACAGAGGCCAGCTGGGAGCCCCATGGAGACAACAGCAAGTAATAAAGATGACTGAAAACAGTAATACTTTAATAAACAGAAACCACATTTGAGGTGCAGGATGTACTGAACCTTAGAATCATTTTCAGTACTTCTTCCAAATTGTAAATATGTTAATTAGGAATGACTGTTTCCTATAAATATTTTTTCACTTTATGCACTTGAAAGAAGTAAAAACATCATTAAAAATCAAACCAATGCTTCAGAAAGGCCTATGTGTAACAAAAGAACACAAGCCAGAAGTGTATGAGGCTTTTTGTAAAGACCATTTTACCCTCAACCATCAATAAAAACAATTACTTCAGGAAAAATGAAGAACCAACCCATTTCTCAATGATTTCCTCTTATTTAGAGGAGAGTCTTTATTTTTTATTTTTTTAACTTTTGGCTGTTCCACGCAGCTTGTGGGACCTCAGTTCCCCGACCAGGCACTGAACCCAGGCCACAGCAGTGAAAGCATGGAGTCCTAGCCACTAGAACACGAGGGAACTCCCTGGAGGAGAGTCCTTAATATTGCACAGATGATATAGTATGCCTTGTAATTTAAAGAGTTTGACAAAGTGAAGAATATATTTTCAAACAACGAAAAGAATTTTAAGAAAATAATCATAAAATACTTTAAAACCAAATCTGTAACATTTCAGAAAAGGCAAAGCCCGTGCAGAGCTGCTTAGTAAGATTTCAAATTCAGCCTCTAATAGAGCTGACTTCCATGGCTGTAAAGAGAGTTCTCACAGCTGGTATGCAATGTCCTTTGGAAAAGACTTCCTGTCCAAGTAACAGCCATTGTTGGAACAGACAGGTGCTTCCTCTCTCCTCCCATGCCCAGAACAATAATCTAAAGGTTCTTTGTCAGTCACACACAAAGGTGCCCTGGGATCAAGGGGTAGGGAACTAGGAAGAAGTTTGTGCTCTCTTAATAACATGGGACTTTTTTTTTTTAACCAGTGTTTTCTCAAAATAGCCTTTGGGCGACTTCCCTGGTGGTCCAGTGGTTAAGACTCCACACTCCCAGTGCAGGGGGCCTGGGTTTGATCCCTGGTCAGGAAACTAGATCCCACGTGCATGTTGCAACTAAGAGCCCACACGCCGCAACCAAAGATCCCTCATGCCACAATGAGGATACCGCATGTGGCAACTAAGACCCAGAGCAGCCAAATACATAAACAAACAAACAAACAAATAAATATTTTTTAAATCTTAAGAAAAAAAAACTAGGCTTTGGATCCTCCTGCATTATTTTACACACTCCCTTCTGGAGAATTTATTGCCATGGTTCTCCTAGTTTCAGCTAAAATGGTCTTTGGGAATATGGCTCAATCTACCAAAGGCAGTGGACTCCTCCATACTTCAGCAGGGGGGTCTCCAGTTAGCTCTTTTTCTTAGGGGTTCCTATACCAAGGAACAGATCTTAAGGGAAACATAACTCACCACTGTGGACAGGCCCCCACCTGGCCCTCCATAAGGCAGTACCACCCCGAGCTGGGCCACCTGAGTGCTCACTCACACCAAACAAAAAGACTGCATCCTCCCAACAGCTCCTTTTATGAATAAAGTAGGAATTAAGGTAAGAAAGAGTTCTTTACTTTTCTTAATCTCTAATTAGCTTCCTTTAATCTCTGAAATGCTATAACTCTTCAAAAAGCAGTCATTTCATTCTAGATAGTGGGATAAGTACATAGGTAAAGGTACCTAACAGAAACCTAGATGTTGATTTCCTGACCCCACCCAACTTTGGCAAAAGTTATTCTTCTCACCAAAGGTGAAAAGACCAAACTTACTTCTAGTTCACAGTGTTATTTTATTGCATAAAAGGAGATAAACAGAGAGCTGGGATACAAAGTGACTGGATGGGGCACTACTTATACCATCAGAGGGGGTGATATTTGAGTTGACATCAGAAAAATGAGAAGGGGTGAGTCATAGGAAGATCTGAGAGGAGTATTCTCAGGAAAAAGGAGCATCAAGGGCAAAGGCCTAAGACAGGAAGCAGCTTGGGATGACTGGCCGATAGAAAGACATCCACTGTAGCTCCGGAGTGGAAGGGCCAGGTGAAGGGTCCCATCAAATCGTCACTAATGTAACGGTGTCCTTAAAATCAGGAAAGCCTGAGATATCATTTTGCAACTAGGTCTCCTGCAAATACAGATTATCAATCTATTAAAGGAAAAAAAAACTTTTTAATGCTGTTCTTCCCTTACCTTTTCTATCTGGTCTAAATTCTGCAACAACCAAAGTGCTTTTTAAATTATCCAATATTTTCACATATGTGCCCACACCACATCCTCACATGCTTGAAAGGTCCTTCTCTACACTCTCCCCCAACCATCGCACGTGTTCACTCACCAGTCCAGCTTGGCCAAACAGCAGCTGCACAGCAGTCTTGCAGGCACCCCGCCACGTGGATGGGCACACCTGGTTCAGGACTTCAGTCACAGGAAAATCATCCCTGGGTGTGATTCCATTATAGCAGCCTGCCTCCTTGATCAGCTGCAACATCGTATGCTACAGATTGATAAAAAGAGAGTTCACACCTCAAAACAAAGCCATATAAGGTTCTAAAATTTGTAGAAGTGCATTTACAGGTACACAGCAGTCCTCGAGAGAAGATCATTTTATGCATTCCCATATTATGTCATTTTAATTTTTAAAGTAATTATCATCAATTACCTTCAAAGATTTTCTCAGCCCTGTACAGTGACTGGCTAGATATGGATACACGTGCATTAATACACACATGTGATTTCTATTCTAGCACAAAATACAGCATTATTTAGCAATCTGCTGATGCAAATTGGTTGAGGGATTTTGAAATTCTGAATGCCTCTGAATAAGGAAACAAAATCATCTGGTAAAAGTAAATACCAATGAAAACCTCATCTTTATTATGGATGAACAAGTGGTCACGTATGCAGGCTCTGGAAACAGACTGTATAAGCTCCAATTCCAGTCTACAACTCTCTAGCTGTGTGACCTTGGGCCTCAGTTCCTCTATCTGTCAAATGGGGAGAAGGACAGTACCCACCTCGTGGGTTAGCATTAACCGAGACAATGCCTGCGAGGCAGCTGACACAATGCCTGGTACACATGATGCTCCGCAAGTGGTCCTAATTACTTCAGTGTTATGACAAGATTTCTCCTCTTATTTAATTTATGAAAGTCCACTGAAACATTAACCATAAACAGCATTTTACAGTGTACTTTCAAAACCCTTTATTTTATACATTTTAAACAAAATTATAAATAAAACTAACTTAGCAAATGTCTCATTAAAAAAGTCACCAACCAGGAAGGAGCTTCTGGTTTGGTGAACACATGGAGGTGCTGGGCTAGTGGTGTCTGGAGAGAATATGGACCCTCCCAGCCCTTTCCCCATTCCTTGCCCTAGGCATCTATTCCATCTGGCTGTTCCTGAGCTACGTCCTCTCATAATAAACTGGTGATCTGGAACTCTCCCAACAAGTTGGGATTCACAGCATCAGTGTACTCAGATACTGTAAGGAGAGTATGCTGTGGCAGATACAGCACATTACTGAAGAAGTTCTTTTATGGCCGTATAACTATAAAATGGTCACAGCCTTGGACCCTCTCCACCCACTTCCTGGATCCCCCAGCCACTCTTCTGGCTCCAGCAACCATCTGACTGTGAGGACGCCAGCCCTGATCCCACTTCAGGGCTCCAGATCCATACATGCAATTGCCTGCTGGACGGCTCCATTTGGACATTTCAAAAGTAATCTTAAAATCACATCCAAAAATGTATTCTATGACGACTATCCCCAAGCCTTAATAAATAGCACTAAAGCAGCTGTCCAAGTCAGAAGCCTGGGCCTCATCTCCTTTCCCCTCCCTCTCACAGACAATTAATCACTGAGTTCTGCTTATTATAACTTCTAGATTCCTCTTGAATTCTTCCACTCACCTCCCATTATCACTTGATGGGGCTACAGCCAAAAGCCTTCAGTGCTACTCCCCTCCCAGCCACAGTCCATCCTGATGCCAGGGTGATCTTTCAGAAATGCAAACCTCATTACATGACCCGCCTTGGTGGAATGCTGGCCACCTGGGGATGGAGCCCAGCCCTCACAGAGGGTGTTTTCTGGCCTCCCAGGGCTGATTCTCCAGCCGTGGCTCCTGCCACGTCTCCCATTGTTCTAGACGGTAGCTCTTAAGTCTGACTACACATTAGCATCCCCTGGACAACTTTTACAAAATACCAGAGCTCAGGCCTATATTTTAGGATAATTAAATCTGAATCCCATTAGCAACTGCCCTGGAGGCCAGAGGGTCCCCTGCTACAGCTCTAAGGAAGATCTTCAGCTCTTGGATGGGCTCTCACTTCCTGGCTGTCTCACAGCCTCAGCCCCACCCCCATACTTATTCTTCAAGTCTTTCTCTGCTTAAAGTCCTCTTCTCAAGGGCCACATCTCTTTAATCCTCCAGGTAAGACCCCCTCGTTCTGTGTTCCTATCACAACCTAGTGGGCTGTCAAATCTCCTAGCCTGGCACTAATGGCTGCTCAATAAAGACCTACCAAATGGGGAGAAAAAAAAAAAGTCACCCTAGCCTGCTTTTAGACACCAGCCTGCTAAGGAAGATCAATGCCTCCTGTCTTCACTTCAGTTTTGCTTTTTAATCTAGATTCTTTACAAGCCCTCAGGTTTCCTTAAGAACTCTATTTTCAAGTTCACACCCGGGTTGTTGAAACCCCAAGGAAAGCTACCGTCTTAAGTTTCAGATTGTCGGTGGCCGACTCGTTGAAGGAGACACCCTTTAGGAAGTTCGATCCTATCTGCACGGGGACGGTGGGAAGCTCACACTGCATGGGCTGCGGCGGGGTCTGCCTCCGCCCTGTCTGTTGCGCTTCCGCCTCACTGCAGCAGCCCTGGAAAAGGGTTGAATAGGAAAGGAGAGGTGACCCACAGCTCATCTCTCAAGACATCTGGCTCACGTGGATGGCATGACTGCCATACCACAGCTCCCAGGAGCGACCAGAGGGAAAAGCGTACCTGCAGACTGGCTTCAATCGCCTTTGGATTCAGGTGGAAACCGGCTTTCATTGCATATTCACAGTGACCTAAGCTTTCCAGAGCTATTTTATATGCCTGCAAAGAAATTGTTTTCAAGAATCAAGATTACACAGCAGATTATAAACTGACAAGGTTCAATGAAAATAGAAACTTTAAATTTCTATAGTTATTAAAAGACATGAGTCCAACTACTATCTTATTACTCTTTCCAATTGGTTCAGCATCACAACTTTAACTCCCTCCCTTGTTTTCATCCCTCAGATATTAATGTGCTGGTTCTGAAAAACGTACTTGTAGAGCACTGTCAATTTTTATGTTCAGTTCTTTTAGCTGGTGTTCAGGAATTGCTGCACTTTGAGAACAGAAGAGCTGTTGAACTTCAATTCCTGCCAGGCGGCCATCACAGCCTCTTTCTCTTAGTCTAGATGTTGCCTGCAACAGAAATAGTGATGGTAGGTAAAAGAGGATGTTACACATACTAGCAAAATTAAAAAAACAAAAACCAACTAAAATAAACCAAGAAACTATCTAAGAATTAGACATAAATCAGAAACTCTGGATTATCTGTATTATGAAGTGAGCAGCCAGAAATTCTGAAAGACTAAATCGAGCGTTGCAGAGAAAGCAAACCTGACATAGCACTACCTTATTTAAGAAATCCCCTACGAATCCTTGGCTGTCCAATAGTTAGGTCTCTGCACTCTCACTGCTGAGAGCCTGGGTTCAATCCCCGCTTAGGGAACTAAGATCCCACAAACCGTGAGGCATGACTGAAAAAAAAGGAAACCCTGGAGAAAAGGCTTACCTATCTGTTATTTATTTTATATATACATATATATATAAACACACACACTGTATATATCTTACATATGTATTAAAAACATTCACATTTTAAATTTCTCTGCTTTAAAAAGACAGATACCCTAGTATATTGGCCCTTGGAGTTTCCAGAATTAAAAAAATATACATATGGCTGGGTGGTCCTATACCCCAAAGTAAAAAAAATCACCCACAGGAAAAGAAAAGGAAAAAAAACAAACACTGTAACATTAAAGGAAAAACAGAACTTTTGAAATCTGCACAGAAAAATGAAATAGTTATTGTTTAGTCACTAAATATATGTCTATGAAGAGTACTTAAGACAGAAAAACAAGAAGAAATTAATCTGTGTCTTGTGATGAAATGTTAGTTATCTTTACATATGGGTCAGGACTAGAGAACAGAGAAAAACACGTATTTGATTTATTAGATGGAAGGAAAGATTCAAGATGAACTGTCTGTCAATTTTTCAATGTATATTTTTATTGCAACAATATCTGTGCAACAAAGAACATTTTTTAACAGTTAATTTTTGTTCTTCTGGGCCAATGTAGGAGCTGTACTATTTATCAAAACTGCAGGACTAAAGGGAATTAACTAGCAGCTATAATGCCATATATTTCTAAAGCTTCACAAATTCTGTATGAATACCAACCATTCCCTGAACCTTAGTCTCACAGTTTAAAACCATTTGACTCAATTTCTACAGTTCTTCCATTTAGCCAAATATGTAGCCCACACGGTCTTATGCGAGGTGCCACTGGATAGACAGAGGAGCACAAAACCTGGTCCCTATCATCCTGGAGCTGACAGCTTCATGGGTTGAAAAGGCAAATAAAACATTTAAAAAATATAAAATGGAGAAAAATATCCCAAGGAAAATAGAGAACTGTAACGAGGAGCACCCGAGAAACTGAGAAATCATCATTCAGGCTAAGTCTAAGGAGGAGGAGGCAGTCAACAGAAGTGTGAGGTGGGGGCAGGGGTGGGGGTAGGACAGGCAGAGATGTCGGCAAAGGAACCAGAACCCAGTGCGCAGGGGATAGCGGCCACTGATGAGGCTGGTGAGGAGGCAGGAGCCAGACCATGTGGGACTAGGCAGGTCATGGGGACAGGTCCACACTTTACCTAAGGAAACAGAGAGACATGAAGGACGGCAAGACAGGAAGGGGAGAAGCAAGTCCAGCTACTGAAGCTGTCAGGGGAGGGTAATGATTCCCCAAACTAGGTTAGTGATAGTGGACACAGAAGGAAAGGCACAGATTTGCAGTAACATTTTGGAGGTAGGATCTGCAGGGCTTTCTTATGGATTGGATGTAGATGTGACAGAAAAACTGGAGGATAAATCTCAGGTTTCTTGCACAAAGGACCCAGTGTGGGATGGTACTACTTGCTAGCACAGGGAAGACTTGGTGTGTGCAGAAAGCCTAAGGGCTGAGCCATCTGAAGACCTGAGGAGGGCAGCAGCTGAATACAGGGGCCTGAGCCCACAGGGGAAGTGAACTGGGCACACACATTTGATGGCCCCAGCACACAAACAGTCTTTAAAGTTCCAAGACTAGATGGAGACCCCCTAGGGAAAAGGGCACATAGAACTGAGCCTTGAGATACTCACATTCATAAGTTATGTTGAAGAGAAGCTAGCAAAGTGGATAGAGAGGCTAGCCCAAGAGGTAAGGGGGTCACTAAGAGCACCTGGTTCTCCACAAGGAGAGAGGATTTCCAGGGCCCATGTCACTGTGAGATGCTGAATGAAGTCAACGGGATCCTGGGATTTCTGACAAATTTTTTTGGCAACATGGAAGGCACCAGTGACCTTGACAAGACAAGGCATGTTCTTGTGTAGGAGTGGAAGCCAGATTTTAGTGAGCTAAATGATGCCATTTATATAAAGTTTCATATTCTGCAAAACAATACATTTATGGATAGATACATATAGAATATAAATATAAAAATATGCATAGGAGTCACAAAGTCCAAAATCAAAAGAGGTTATCTCTAGAGAGAAAGGAATATAAATAAGATAGTGGAGAAGTACAAAGGGAATTTGACTGCATTTGTAGTAATATTTTTCTGTTAAAAATAAAACATGAAGCAAAATGTTGCAAAAAGTGAAGATGCATTTGACAAAGCTAAAAGGAAGAGAGATGGGGATGTATGACATTTCCTATATGCTTTCCATTATCTCTTTTAGAGTGAATCAAAGGTGAGGTGAACAAGTCTTTCAAGAAGTTGGCTATGAAAAGGGCAGAGAAACAGGGCAGGGCAGGGAGGATTTTTACTTGTAAGCATATTTGTGTATTGGTGGGAGCATGCTGAGGAGGAGGGAGAGAAAACACAGGGTCCCACCACAGAAGCCCTGAGGGTGGATGCAGGGTGAAGATGGCAGACCCCGGACAGGAGGAGAGGGTACCTCCTCTGCTGTAATGAAGAGGGAAGAAGAGAAGAGGGTCTGAATGAGGGGAGGGGTGTCACTTGAGCAGACATGAAGAAGAGGGGCTGCTGCCAGGTAGATTCTATTTTCTCAGTGTGTGGGTGGTAGGGTTACTGGTTGGAAGCAAAGTAAGTAAGGCAGAAAGGCCTGGGAAGACAGAAGTTGAGGAAGGAAAAGGTCAGGGCGAGGCGGTCAAAGGAGCACCAGGAGGCCTCACTTGGGCTGGGTTCTCAGCTTGAATGAGGCCAACGGGTGGAGTGGAGGAGACCTTGAGTCAGGTATGCAGGGTGTGAATGTGAGCTGCGTGATCAGGAGTTTGCAGCCAGGAGGGCACAGAGGGCTGTAAGATGAGAAGGTAAAGGTGCAGACCCCACTGCCCCACCACCTGCAATGAATTCAACAGGTCCCAATCCCACATTCAACCCCCAATTAGCATTTCAGGGCTGCTCTGATAAACACCAAGAAAGCAGAGGAGAGGCTTTAACATGAAAGAGACCAAAACAGACAGACAAACAGGAAAAAGAAATTGAAAAGAAATAACAACAATGCAATGGAACAGCATAAAACTGAAGAAAATGAGAGAATGTACACTGGTAAAATGTTGAAAAATCATGTTTAAAAATCTGATTAAAGGAGATCTCTAAAACAAAATGAAATAGTTTGCCAATTTAATTGAGGAATGTTTCAAACCAAATATTATATGATATAAATTCTCTTTTACTCTGTGAAATGGAACAGTAAGTCCTAGTTAAAGTGTCGACTTGGAAGGCTTTTCTTCTGCCCTTGGAAACAAAGGAGTACCAAAATGCCAACAAGAAATGTGTCATTGCCAACTATATCCCCACCTAGCTACCTGGCTGAGCGCTTACCCTCCACATACCCTCCAGCCTCTTCTCCCTGGTCCCTCTTCCCAGAAGCTCTGCTGTACTTCTTGTCGTAGGCCAGGCCCCTCCCCTGGGCTCCTGCACACCTCCATCATGGCCCCTCAACCCTGTTTTTGTGAGCCCTTTCTCTTTCTCCTAGGAGGCTGTGAGTAGAGACTGTCACCCCAGGGCCTGGGGCATGCCTGGCACGAAGTGGGCATTAACAAAGACATTCACTGTTAAATGAACGAACAATCTAATTATAACAGTTTAAAACTCACACTTCTAAATAAAATTGCTCTTTTAAGAACCAACAGGCAAAGGCCCTCTGGAGCCTCTCCTATCTGAACAAAGGGCACCAATCTCCCCAAAGTCAGGGTTACCTCAGCAGCCCCTCGCCAGGATCGCACTGCTTCCTCCAGCTCTGGCGTGTGGCCCATGCCAGATAAGCCGCCACCACTGCTGTTGTTCTTTTTTTCTGGCACAACAACCTCGGCAAAGCAAGAGTGAGCCACTGGCTGGACCTTCTGCAACGCCTGGGTCAAAAACTGGAAATGGACCTGCACCACTGTCAAGAAGCATCGCCCCAACACCTGTGAAGACAAGAGAGCCAGGGATTTTTAGGTTGTGGGTTGCTACTGCATTACCGCAATAAATTCTCAACTATAATTTGAGTAGAAGTAACAAATCTGAAATCATATGAAGCTAAAAAGTCACCAAGCTTTAAAAGGATCTTTGTTCTCATGTTTGGACGTGGGTGGCCCAATGCCTAGAAGTCAAAACATTACAACCAAAGAGCAAGCCCCAAGGTTCAAATGGGCCTTCCCACTGCCCACCTAGCATCGCCCACTCCTGTTCTCCATCCTGCTCCACTGGACCCTGGCTCACATCAGCCCTGGTTGTCTCTGAGCTCCTGCTGAACCAGAGCAACCCACAGTTCCAATTCTGTCCACAGAGTACTCAGAAGACAGAGTAAAAGCCAGGTGACTAAAAATCTGAAAGGTCAGTTTGACTATAAAAAGACATTCCATTGGAAATGGAATCCAAAGACACAGGTTATTTTGGTAACAGTGTTATTAACATAGTTATTACATAGTTATTACCATAGCTGTATGTCATATTTCCAGTCTTACAAAACAAAGCTGACAGACCTGTCTTCTAAGAGTCAACAAAACATACTGGTAGGTCCCTTGGTCAGAACAGTAGAAACCCACTGACCGGATACATATTAGCAGTTGGTTGATTGATCCATTAGTCCATTAAAGTAGAAAATTCATTTTAAAAAAACCATATACATGCTATGTTAATATATACTATTATATGTAATTATAATATATGTACTAAAATATACTACATACCATAAACGTTTTAAGATAGACAAATGTGCCTTTATCTGCCAACCTCTGGCATTGGCTAAAGCTGTTCTCTGACATTACTTGTTGTTCCCTGTTTGCTTTCTTGTGTTAACTCCAGCTATGAGGTGTTCTCTATGATTTCCTACTTCTTTTTTCTTTAAAAGACAACAAGAATTTGCTACTTGCAAAGCAACTTGAGCAGACACTTTCCAGATTATTGACACTTCCATCTAACCTTTTACAGTTGTTTCAGCCATACCAAACTTGACAACAGCAACAACAAAATCTTTTTGTAACTCTTTTATCATTGTTCCGTAACATTCAAAACATTTTTAATGGAAGGTATTTCATATTTCATTGGCCTATACAGTGGATTACTAACAAAAATCATTTATTTATTGAGTTTGTAATCCAACTGGAGCACAGCTGAGAGGGCCCACTAGCTGCCCGCTCTCAGGGTACTGCCTTGGGGAGGTGGTGAAGGTTTCCGCTGCCTTTTACAAGGAACTAAAATCCGACTCCAGTGCCCAAACTTTGGCCCAGTTCTGTCCCTTGAGCAGCCGAAAAGAAGACAACCTTGGACCTCTCACTTCCCAGCACACATTTCAGATGCTGCCCTTTTCCACCCCCACCAGGCAGAGCTCTTCTTCCTGGAGAAAGAGAGTCAGGCAAGTTCCCAGTGGTGACACTTATTGCCTCTGATTATTTTCCCCTGTGGAAATCACCAGGACAAAACTAAAACAAATGCACAAAACTCACACCAAAGTATCCTCCCTCTATAGTGAACCATCAGAAATACAGGCTGAATTCCCACCCAAATCTCCTGGGTTTCCACTTACATCTCCCTCAAAGTTCCTCTTCATCAAAGATGGGGCAGAGTGAGCCACAGAATAAGCAGACCTAGCAACCTAGGGCTTGTGCCACAAACAGTAAAACAGTATTAATTAGCATCGTACATAATATCAGCCAGCCTGAATGGAACACTCCACATGTACCTCACCTATGCTGAAGATTTCACATGGATTACCTCATTTAAACCCAGGAACAACCATGAACTAGGTCATTCCCATTTCCCAAACACTAAGACTAAGGCACAGAAAGGTTATGAAACTTTGTCAAGGGGACACAAACTGGATGTGGCAGAGGGCTCACTTGACTCAAGTGTTTATGCCCTTAGCCGGTGTGCTTTCAACAGGCTCTACAGACCTGGAGGCAGCTGTGGGCTGACAGCACTGAGACCAGACACATGACACAAGCTCAACCTTAACTGGCTTAGGCCAGAATGATACGGTGTCCTGAAGCTCCACACAGAGCAAACCCAGGAGGAGTGAAGTGGGTCCTCAGGCACACAAACTCTTCCTCCTCCTCCTTCTTTGGCCTCTTGCCAGGTTGTGGCTGAGGGAGGAGGAGGGAGAAGTGGAGATGCCATGTGCCATTTGCTCTGGGCTCACATTCTTTCAGCTTCTGAGGGATACAACTGAGTCATTTATTCTTTCAACAAATGTGTAATACGTGAATGATATGTACAAAGCACAAAAAAGTCAGAGGATACTACAAAAAGACAGTGAACAACTCACTGTCCTCATGAGGGTTACCTTCTGATGGTGGGGAACAATAAGTAGATATGCAAAGTCAGGACTACTGGAGAAGGAACACTAAGGAGTGAAAAGGGAGGAAAAGGCTCTCTGAGGAAAAGACCAAGGGAGCAGATGGAGCAACCCCTCTCCCTTCTAAAGGAAAATTCTGGGAAAGGCCTCTGAAGGCCTGATGCAGGGTCCTGGGCCCAGAATAGGGCATTGTCTGATAATGCTGGTCGATGGTAGGCTGGGGGTTGGGGGGGTCCTCTTGTTAAGGGGTAGAATAGTGGAAGGAGGATGCAGCTGTTGTAGGAATAAATGGGAGGAGAAATGGTGGACAGTTATAAAAGGCAGACATTCGGAATGTTGTCTCCACTACTTATTACACGCTTGAGCGTAGATGAGTCATTTAATCTAAATTTCTTCCCTGTATATAAGAAATGATGCAAACAAGAGTTCAACATCTCCCTCCTCCCACCCATGAGGTATATAACACAAATTATGGTTGTGACAAACTATCTGTGTCATAAACAATTCTTTAAAAGCCAATCAAACCAGGCTTCCTAGGTGGCGCAGTGGTTGAGAATCCCCCTGCCAATGCAGGGGACACGGGTTCAATCCCTGCTCCAGGAAGATCCCACGTGCCGCGGAGCAACTAAGCCCGTGCACCACAACTATTGAGCCTGTGCTTTAGAGCCCGTGAGCCACAACTATTGAGCCCATGTGCTGCAACTACTGAAGCCCACGCGCCTAGAGCCAATGCTCTGCAACAAGAGAAGCCATGGCAATGAGGAGCTTGCGCACCATAACAAAGAGTAGCCCCCACTCACCACAACTGAAGAAAGCCTGCGCATAGCAAAAAGGAGATCCAACACAGCCAATAAAATAAATAAAAAAATTTAATTAAAAAAAAAAAAAGCCAATCAAACCAATGGTTACCCTGGACCGTGGACGAAAAGCTTTTTTTAAAAAAATATTTTTGGCTATGCTGCGTGGCATGCAGGATTTTAATTCCCTGACCAGGATCGAACCCGTGCCCCTTGCAGTGGATGCATGGAGTTTTAACCACTAGACCATTAGGGAAGTCCCTGGAAAAGCTATTTAAAGAATACCTATTCTACAACTTTCGCTAAAGTAATAGATGTATAAACACCACCTTTTTCAGAGAGCAGACAGAGCTCAACCTCCAGCCTGCCTCTGCCCACCTTTTCTCTACAATATCTCCTGTCTTAGCCCAGTTTCCCTCCTGTAACAGACTCCATCCTCCCCGTCATAGGGATGAGCCAGTCCTTGAGGGTCTTCCTGAGAAAACTGGAAAGAAACAGAGACTCTAAAATTATGCATTTGGAAGCATGTGACCCAAGGGCTGAGAACAGCTACTTTCTCTTTCTTAGGAAGAACACGTCCTGGACTGCAAGATGCAGTGAAGTTGCAGAAAAGATGTGGCAAACTGGGGGACAAATGAGTGGAATGGTCAAAGAGAGACATTTTAAATGTCAATGAGTTTAAAATGTCAGTGGAGCTATAGAGTTCCAGGTTTATCAACAGCTACCATCTATTCAGTACTTAATCCACACCAAGCAATTTACATGCAGTGAAGTGACTGTCGGGTGAGAGCAATTCATCCATTTTATAGATGACAACACCGAGGCTTAGAGAAAGAAACTTGCTCCAATGTCAAGCATGTAATAAGTGGTGCAGTACAAATCTGATGCTAAGTCTGTTTGACTCCAAAAACCGTGTCTAACCACCAGGCTGTGCTATCTTCCTATGACAAGATCCAGGATGTAGTCATGATAGTGGCTAAGGATGCCAAGAAGGGGAGAGGAACCCTGCATAGGAATTCTGATGTCTCCCATACAGTGTTAGGCCCTGGGCTGGGAACAGAGACTGAGAGGCATGGCTCAGTCTTCTCTGACCATGGGAAAGGTACTGCGACAAGAGTAAAAAGTGGGGTAGACTGTGGGACTTCAGTGTGGCATGAGTCTCAAAGTTTATGATCTATACAGCAGACTGCTAAGACTGGCTGCAAACAGCAATGATAAACTATGAGAGGGCACGCAGGGCTTGGGAAAAGGAGCAGCTTCTCTTACCTCTTGAGGAATTCCAAACCCCAAAACATCTGTTCAGGTCTTCAGCGCATCAGTCCCATTCAAGAATTATGAAAAAGGCAACCAGATTTAATCTTAGCCTTGGCGTCTGCATTTTAAAAAAAAATCCATTCACCCCAAGGCATGCCCAATTTGATGAAATCTGGGGCAATATAAGGCTTATTATTATTATATTATTATCAGACTTGCATTAAGAGAAACATTTTGGGGACTTCCCTGGTTGTCCCGTGGTTAAGAATCCACCTTCCAATGCTGGGGACGCGGGTTCAATCCATGGTCAGGGAACTAAGATCCCACAACTAACCCCGTGCTCTGCAACTACTGAGACCATGCACCCCAACTAGAGAGCCTGCATGCTGCAAACTGCAGAGCTCACACACCCTGGAGTCCAAGTGCCACAACTACAGAGAAGCCTGAGCACTGCAACAAAGATCCTGCGTGCCACAACTAAGACTCGATGTAGCCAAATAGATAAATAAATAGAAACATTTTGGTGTGACTTAAATCCCTGATAAAGGCCCAATTCCTGAATATAGACAATAAGTGACCTTGCCACTTCTGACTCCAGATATCCATGGCGTGTTCTGGATTACTATAAACAGCCACTGAGGATCTACTGAAATGAAACCTTCTTTTCTGGGAATCCCTGATGGCAGAGGAAAAGGATACATGTTCACTTTCTCACTCCCTTATAAACGTACCACATGTGCTACTAAGGGGGTTCACGGATATATGTTCGTGGATATAACCAGGAAACCTTCTCTTTTCTGTGATTTTTATGTTTTATTAATTAAAACCGATTTTAGTTTAAGGTCATCCTATTTTGAGCCCCAAAAGACCACCCTTTCTATACCACCACAGTCAACTCTACCTTCCTAGAATATTTTCATAATTTTAGCTACTCCTCTTCTAGGGCCAGGGCCTGACTCAGCCCTTACTATATCTGCACGTGCTGAAATTATGGAGGGCCCAAGTCCACACCATCTACCACACACCTTGTGATGTTCACATCAATATACACAATGTCAAAGTTCATTTTCTGCTCGACCTCACTGAACAATTCATCTTTCTCACATCCCTGCAGATGTGAAGAACAAGTAAAAGCGTCACATATACCATACTGTCAAACATTTCCAGGGGTTCTAGCACTTATTTCTGATCAGTTTAAAAGTTGAGAATGAATGAAATGAAGTCAATCTGGATTGGCTGCTTTTGTTAGAAATTCCAAAGTCATTCAATCATTTCTTTCTCTTCAAAACTTACTTGTACCTTAAACATTACAGTTGGTTCCAAGCGTTCTCAATCTTCTGTTCTTATGATAATTCCACAGTTATTACATAAAGACCTAACCAACAGACCGGAATATGATACAAAGACCTAAATGTGTCTCCAGAGAATTACAGAATGCAGTAGACCATGCCTGGAGTATGGAGATTAAATTACAGTATAAAAATGTAAAAAACAAGCTTACTGAAACTAACATGTATAGTCTGACCTAAAAACTGATCAACAGTGAATGTTCAAATATTAAAAAAAAAAAGCAACTAACAAAACAATCATCTCTTTACAGTCAGTATTAACCTAGAGCTCAAAGAAGCTGCCATGCTACATACAGAAGAAAGAACTGTGAAGAGAGAAAGCTAACACATACCCAAGGGCGGATGAGCCAACACACCAAATGTTAATCATTCAGACAAGATTACATTCTGCCCCCGGACATACTGCTTTATTGCTGGGAAAAATATCAACAGTTTCTGAACTCCTACTTCACAGGCCAAGCATTGTGGTACACAAAACCTTTTACACCAGTAACACATAGTCACTGCAAATAAATTAGGGGGAAAAAGATCACCTAAATAAAGAAATAAACAGTATCAAATATTACTAAACAGAGAGAACCACTGATTACATGTTTCTGATACAGCCTACATTTGTATCTATAGATTTCTTTTTTTGCAAAACTAGATGTTGTATATTGTTTTATAGCCTGCTTTCCAAAATTAAATATATCAAAAATTTATTACCATGCAACACACACAGGAATTTATTTATTTATTGCTGCACCACATCGCATGCAGGATCTTAGTTCCCTGAACAGGGATCAAAAACCGTGACCCCTGCAGTGAAAGCGCAGAGTCCTCACAACTGGACTGCTAGGGAATTCCAGGAAGTTTTATATTTCAGCTACATTGCTATAAATCTTAATATAACTAACAAGGAAAATTATAAACTATCATCTAGGACATGGATAAAAAAAGTGAAAGGTCATTGAGTGGAACTAAGTCTATGTTAGTTATGGTAGACAAAGGAGGAATGGTAGTTATTGTTCAATGGTACAGGGTTTCAGCTTGGGAAGATGAAAAAGTTCTGCAGGTGGATAGCAACTGATGGTTGCAAAAAATATGAATGTACTTAATGCCACTGAACTGTACACTTAAAAACTGTTAAGATGGCAAAATTCATATTACGTATAATTTACCACAAAAAAAAAAAGTACAACTGCTTTTAGTCACCTCCTCTGCTACCATTCTATTCCAAGCTACAATCATCTCTTGCTTGGATTACTATAATAGCCTCTTAACTGATCTTCCTGCTTCCTCTCAATTAGGATTAGTTTTATCTACACAACAACAACAACAACAACAACTGCAGTGGCTTAAATAAGAACCACTTATTTACTTCTTTCTAAGGTAAAAATAAGTCTAGGGTTAGGCAGTCCAGAACTGGGATGGAGGCTCCCAGGTATCACAAGGAGCCCCGTTCCCATCTTTTTGCTCTTCCTCCTCACACCAGGTTTATATACTTAAATCACCTCATAGTTCTAAATGGTTAAATGACCTTCAGCCATTTTGCCTGCATTCTAGATAGTAAAAAACTGGAGGGGAAGAAAGGAGTACCCGTTATCCCTCTAAGGAAACTTCCCAGTAGTCTCATCCTAAACCTCTACTTACATCTTCATGAACTAGAACTTATTCAAGTGACCACTCCTAGTTGTAAGGGAGGCTAGGAAGTATAGTCCTTTTTCCATGCACAGTATTCCTGAAAAAACAAAACAACCCCCGCTCCCCCACCTCCAGTTCTACCGTTGCTGTTTTTTGGCTGTGCCATGGTGACTTGCAGGATTTTAGTCCCCCGACCAGGGATTGACCCTGTGGCCCTGACAGCGAAAGCACTAAGTCCTAACCACTGGACAGCCAGGGAATTCCCCAGAGTTTTGTTATTAAGTAAGAAGGTGAGACTGGATATTGGGAGGCATCTAGCAGAGTTTCCTCTCTCCCCCAGAAGCTACTTTCCACACAGGAAGTCTTATACAGGAGTCAGATTATTTCACTCCCCTGCTCAAAGCATTCCAATGGCTTTCTATTACCATCAGAAGAAAATCCAAACTCCTCATTCTGTCTTACAATACCCTACACGATGTGGCCCCTGACTGGTCTCTGAACTTATCATTTCCTATCCCACTTATCTCTATCTTGCCACACCAACCTTCTTGCTATTCCTCAAAAATTTTGACCACAGCTCCTGTTTCAAGTTTTTGCACAAGCCAGTTTCCACTACCTCAGGGTTTCTTAACATCACCACTAATGACACTGGGGGCCAGAGAGTTCTCTGTTGTGGAGGGCTGTCCGATGCAGGGCAGGATGCTGTCAGCAGCGTCCCTGGCCTCAGCTCACCAGACACAGCAGCACTGCTTGGGAGATGCAGCCACCACAACCCCTCAGATCATACTGTTATAAATTTCCAAATCCTTACTGTTAAACAAAAAAATTAAAATTAAAAAAGTGGAGCGAAATCTCTTCCCCCTAGGGTGACTTTTGAGACAACAAATGCTCATTTTTCTGACAGTCAATAATACTTCTAGACATTGCCAAGTGTCCTCTGAGGGAAAGCCCACCCTGACCCCAATTGCAAATGAACCATAACCCTACCTGAAGCATCCTTCCCCCGGAATCGTATGGCTACTGCTCTGATAGGCACTGTTCAAATGTCCCTCTTCTGCCTCTCTTTCTTCAACATTCTTTATTTCTCTTCACAGCACCTCTCACTACCTGACATTATGTTTGTATGTGCCATTTATTTTTTGTCTGTTTCCCTACCTAGGAGTTGAACTGGATGTGGACAAGGTCTTTTGTTTTGCTCTCTGTTGCATTCTCACTGCCTGGCACACAACAGACAATCCTTCTATACATATTTGTTGAAAGAGGAAAAGAAAGCAATTGCTACTCTCCACATAAAAGCACCAAACTAGGCCAAGAGCAGCATGGTGACTGCAGAGCTGAGGGCAGGACATAATGATGTCAGCATTTATGTGCAAATGACAACTCATTCTTCCTCAAAACTCTTCCTGCTTTCCTTCTCTGGACAGCTCTTCTGCAGCCAGCCCACAGAGACCAGCTGCAACCTCGAGCTTACTTTGAGGGTGATATCACCAACAGGCATGGGGGAGAGCACGAGTCTTCTGGAGACAGAAAGTCCATAAACCATGCAAGGCTTTCCTGCAAGTGACACACTCATCCACTGAATGAAGAATCAGGTATAACACTTGTCATGCCTTGGAATTGTATGCTTATTCTTTCAAACCAAGAATGAATATCATAATTAATGGGTATGCTGCTGAGGAAATAAAGAGTATATATAAAGGAATAAAAAGATGTATATTCCATATATGTTTGTGTATGCATATCTATTTGCTGCTATCTGCATGATACAGAAAACAACCAATTGTGATTCTGTCTGGAACTGGGATGGAGCTGGAAGAGAGAAGCATTACCTTTAGAGAAGGGGACTTTTGCCATTCAGAAGCATTTGAATTTTTTACCTAAGCAAGCATCATATATAAGAGAAACTAATTTGTTAAACTTAATAATCAACAGTAATACATCCAAAGTATTCCCATTCAAATGAGGACCAAAACAAGGATGTTCATTCTTAAAGTTTTATACATTAAAACCTGTGATCAGGGAATTCCCTGGTGGCCTAAGGGTTAGGATTCTGGGCTTTCACTGCCATGGCCCGGGATCAACCCCTGGGTGGGGAAGGTCCTGCAAGGTGCAGCCAAAAATAGATAGATAGATAGATAGATAGATAGATAGATAGATAGATAGATAGACAGACAGACAGACAGACAGACAGACAGACAGGTAGACAGATAGAAAATTAAGAATCGAAAATAAAAAATAAAACCTATGGTTAATGCAGCAAGATATATAACTACTGGAAGGGAGGAGATACATGTAGGTGACATAACCACATATTCCAAAAAACCCCAAATAAACCAACTGAAACATCAGAATTACTGAGTCCAGTCACACGGCAGGAGACAAGACAAAAATATAAAAATCAATGCTGCTTCTATGTTATAGAAAAAACTTTAAAATATTTTATTCATGATACCAACTAAAATAAAGATTATGTAAGAATGTTAAGAATATACACAGCCACTAGAAAGGAAATTATGGAACTTTACTAAAAGACATAACAAAAGGCCTCATAGAAGACATAATAAACTGCTAAAACCCTAAAAACAAAACAATTTAGCAGGTGTACCCAGGATCATAAACATGTTCCCCATCACATCCTCTGACATGCTCCAGCCGGCATTTGCAGTGTGGCCTGCCCAACATCTAGTCCCATGGCTTTGGAAGCAGCCCCTGGAGAACCACTCACCCTGCACTCTCAGTCTGGTGGTACCCCAGTCCCAGGAGTGGGCACACAAGTCAGGCCTGACCAGTTGGTGAATTAGTTTAATCTTTCTGGCCACAAGGTCCAAGGACAGGCAAGCGACCCAAGCCAAGCCCAAAGTAAGCCAAGCCAACCAGACTGAGTTCCGGAACTTCTGTGAGAATCTGGGGGAAAGCAGAGGTGCTCTTTCTGCTGTGTTGTTGGCATGGGTCTGTTCAGCACTGTGTGAGCCCCTGGATCCAGCCAGGCCCAAAGAGCTAACTTTCTTCAGTTTCACGCAGTCAATACAGTGTTTTGTTGAGAGAGAGTATGGTGCTATGGTCAAGAATATGTACTCTATAGAGTCAGACTGCCTGGATCTAAAGTTTGGATCTGCCACAAGGCTTTTGATAAGTTGTTTAACCTCTCCACACTCATCTCTTCATCAATAAAATGGGAATATGAACAGTACCTAACTTACAAGGTTATTAACAGAATTCAGTGAGTTAATGTGTAGAGTCTCAGAAAAGCGCATAGCATAAGGGCTACATAACTATTAGCTTCTTTTTTGCTTTTATTGTTGTTTAAGTTATTTTGAATTTGGTTTCTGTCACTTGTAGCCATAGTATTTTTTTAAAAAACCAACCTGGGGCTTCCTAGGTGGTGCAGTGGTTGAGAATCCGCCTGCCAATGCAGAGGACACGGGTTTGATCCCTGCTCCAGGAAGATCCCACATGCCACGGAGCAACTAAGCCCGTGAACCAAAAAAAAAAAAAAACTCTTAAAAAAAAAAAAAACCAACCAAATCATATCGGTCAAAATCCCCCTTTAAAAAATCCCATCTCATTCTGTATAAAATCTAAACTCTTACCAGGGCCTATAAGGTTCTCTCCCAGCTTAGGTAGGCGGTTCTGGTGTGAGGGCTGGGTCCCCTCACAGTGAGCTGGGTAGGGGAACACTGAGTCCACAGTCAGGCTTGAGGCTATTTTCCATTTGCATCACAGCACTCCTCACACCTACTGTCACGGTCTACTTGTTTACCTGTCCTGCCCGCCAGGACTGGAGCACTTTTGATAGTCCTAACTCACGTTTGTCAGCTTGCAGCCAGCTCATCTGTACTTAATCTTGGAGAGTGGGTGGCAGCAGCGAGGTGAAGAAGAAAGCAGGCCAGGTGACTGGGGCCTCTTCCAGGAGCTAGCTGGGCTTCAGAAGGGGTCAGGAGTGAGCAAGGACTCACAGGAGTTCCTTTATCTTCCCATATCTGGACACTTCAGCATTAGCTAGGTCAGAAAGGCCAGTCTCCTGGAGGGATGGACGCTACAAACAAATCCCTCCACACGAAGACTGCACTGGCCTGGAACAGTGGAGAGGTAAAGGACACAAACTTGTGTGTGCTGGGCCCAGAAGGATTTTAGGCAAATGTCGTCTTTACAGATACTCAGATTCCTGATCTATAAAGATGAGGGAGGCTGCCAAAACAGGTTACTATCCAATTCTCTGAAATCTCAGAAGCTGACCAGTATTCATAAAAATTTAGAATAGGAAGTAATTAAGGAAAGGTAGTTCTATGTTAAATTACATTCCGTGAACTGTTTTCTTTTTTTTTAAAGATTTGTTTTATTATTTATTTATTTATTTATTTATTTTTGGCTGTGTTGGGTCTTCGTTGCTGCATACGGGCTCTCTCTACTTGTGGAGAGCAGGGGCTACTCTTCATTGCGATGCATGGGCTTCTCATTGCGGTGGCTTCTCTTGTGGCGGGGCAGGGGCTCTAGGCGCATGGGCTTCAGTAGTTGCAGCACGTGGGCTCAGTAGTTATGGCTTGCAGGCTCTAGAGCTTAGACTCAGTAGCTGTGGTGCATGGGCTTAGTTGCTCCACGGCATGTGGGATTCTTCCAGCCCAGGGATGGAACCTGTGTCCCCTGCTTCACAGGTGGACTCTCAACTGCTGCGCCACCAGGGAAGCCCTGTTTCCTCTTATTGCCCATCAAACTTCATTTTTCCCTTACATTCACTCAAGGCTTATTAATAACTATGAAATGTTAAATCACATTCTCCTAAAAAAGAGCAACATTGCCATTTCAGTCACCAAAATTACAAGCACAGCATTCTTTCCTTGACTCCTACCTACTGCTGGGGTCCTGCATTCAAAGGTATCTTTTCTCTATTCTCATTTTTTCCCTTGATTCATTTTTTTAAATTAATTAATTTATTTTATTGGCTGTGTTGGGTCTCCTTTTTGCTGTGCATGGGCTTTCTTTAGTTGCGGTGAGTGGGGGCTACTCTTTGTTGTGGTGCACAGGCTCCTCATTGCTGTGGCTTCTCGTTGCGGAGCAGGGGCTCTAGGCATGTGGGCTTCAGTAGTTGCAGCACATGGGCTCAACAGTTGTGGCTCACGGGCTCTAAAGCGCAGGCTCAATAGTTGTGGTGCACGGGCTTAGTTGCTCCACAGCATGTGGGATCTTCCTGTAGCAGGGATCGAACCCGTGTCCCCTGCATTGGAAGGCGGATTCTTAACCACTGCGCCACCAGGGAAGCCCTTGATTCATTTTTATTGTCTTCATTTTTCTGAAAAGCACCTGCCTTTCTTCTCATCACTATACCTTACTCAGTGACACTCTCTGTGATATTGTGATTTATAATAAATATATATTTTGGTCTTCTTCTAAGGTTCCTGGCACACAGCTCCTAAAACCCTTGGAATTTTCTAAGTGATAAGAAAGAGAAAGTATCTTTTGTTATTCACAACAAGCCTCTTTCAACTGTACCTGAGTTTATGTCAACGAGGTGACTTTTGGAAAGTCCCTAAGAATGAGGGCTAGTTGCCAGGGGAACCAAGTTTGAAACTTTCAGACCAACTCCTCTGGAGAGGATATGAGGCTGCAGAATCAATCACCAATGGCCAAAGATTTAATCAACCACACCTGTGTAATGAAGGCTTGGAAAAAGCCCAAAGGATGGGGTTCAGAGAGCGTCTGGGTTAAAGAACAGGTGGAGGTACTAAGAGGGTGGCACACCTGGAGAGGGCATGGAAGCTCACACCACTTCCCACATACCTTGCCTTATGCATATCTTTCATGTGGCTGTTCCTGAGTTATATATCCTTTTATAATCTAGTAAGTAAAATGTTTTTCTTAGTTCTGTGAACTGCTCTAACAAATTAATCAAAATTGTGGAGGGGTTCATGGGAACCCCTGATTTATAGCCAGTTGGTAAGAAACACAGGTAGCACCCCGAACTTATAACTGGTATCTAAGGGGGCAGGGCGGGGTGGGGGGGGCAGTCTTGTGGGACTGAGGCCTTACCTGTGGGATCTGATGCTAACTCCAGGTAAAAAGCCTCAGAACTGATCCAGAATTGCTTGGTATGGGAAAACCCCCCACCAGCAAACTTATGACGAGAGTGCCAGAGGTGGAGTATTCTGTGAGTAGACAGAAAACAGAGGAATTTTCCGAAATAGTTCCCTTTCTGTTAGAAGACCACTTCACATGCACAAATCACTCATGAGATGGAATCACTTACTGGGTGTTCCTGATACATTATTCCTATCACGTGGTAATAAGTTACTGTCTCCCTTTTTTTAAACTTGGAAAATGTGCAAATATACACAAAAATAGAGTACAACAAACCCCTGTGAACCCATCAAACAGCTTCAATAACTACAAACATTTTGCCATGTTTTTTTCATCCTTCTCCCCAACTCCACCTTTTTCTGCTGGAATGTTTTGAAGTAAATCCCAATCAGCCAGGACCCAGTACATGTTCAAAGTTCCCAACTTATCTTTTTTTCTTAATTAATTTTTATTGGCATATAGCTGCCTTACAGTGTTGCGTTAGTTTCCAATGCACAACAAAGTCAGCTATTCATATACATATATCCTATTTTTTGGATTTCCTTCCCATTTAGGTCACCTCAGAGCATTGAGGAGAGTTCCCTGTGCTGTACAGTAGGTTCTCATTAGTTATCTATTTTATACGTAGTATCCCAACTTATCTTTTAAAAATGTCTTTTTTTTGGTTTGAATCTCAACTCCAAAGAGCTCATGTTATTTGGTTGTTTTCTCTTAGCTCTCTTTTAATTTACATCTCTTAACTCTCTAATTTTTCTTCATGCTACTAGACTTGCTGAACAAATGTCAACAGCCTGTAGAATGTGCGACACTCTGGATTTGTCTGATTGCTTCCTTATGGTGCTGTATAACCAGTTCTACCATAACCCTTATTTCTTGTAGATTGGTAGTTCCTTCTAGAGGCTTGATTAGATGATTTCAGGGTTCACCCACCCCAGGGTATGGCGGGGAGAGGGATAAGTGCACGAATGTATTATGGGAGTGCTGTGTAGTTCTTATCAGGAGACATGATCATATAGTTGTCTTGTATCCAGTGATGCTGAGGTTGACCAGTGGATTCAGGTGGGACAGGCCTGATTCCTCTCTTAGGAAGTTCCCCAGCAGCCTTTCACCAAACGACTGTATCCTTCCATTGCTGATCACCGCCCGAGTCAGTTAGTTTACTGTGGTCTGCAAAACGGTGAGTTTTCTAATTGTATCATCCTTTCTACACAGAAGAGTACTGAGAGTCTTCTAAATAGAAAAATCTTCTCTCATCCACTAGGACTATTTGGTTACCCTGAAAAAAAGTCTGTAGTGAAGAAGCAAGAAATTTGCTTAATTCTCCATTTTTCTCCTTTTAATTAGCAATTTTCAGAATAAATGAGTTGGTTGCATAGCATGTCTTAACAAATGAAAGTCAAAGGGTCCAGACCCTCCAGAGTGGCTGACGCCCTATGGCCTCAGTGGCTTCCACCCACACAGAATGGGCTAGGCAGGCAGTAAATCTTATTTGTGGTTCACAGTGAAGTTGCACAGGATCACCCAAATTCCAACTGCTTAATTAATTATAGCTTCTTCTAAAGGCTAAGATTTGAAGACAACTTAGCAGAAAACTCACCTCAATAAAAGAATAGCCAAAAAGAATGACCAGAAATTAGCAACAGCTGGAAAACCAGATTTATATAAGTTTTTTACAAAGTGAACTTTAGTTTCTGATTAATAGCAGCAATTTGAATTGTCATTTGGCACATATAGTTAGGAAATATTTACTCCATAATCTGTTAGGAAAGATCAACTAGCCGAAACAAGAAAGAAGTAACACTGAATTTTACCTTTAGGCAAACAACAACAACAACAAAAAAAACAGTATGCAAATTTAATTCCACTAGGGTTAATGAAAATCACATTTTGAAACTAGCTTCTAATATTTTCCATTACTGTTGCTCTGCAGTATTTTTGGCATATATCTATGCAAAATAAATGTTAATATGCCTGAATATGTCTGTCCTTAAAGAGTCAGTCAGGACTTCCTAGGTGGCGCAGTGGTTAAGAATCTGCCTACCAATACAAGGGACACAGGTTTGAGCCATGCTCTGGGAAGATTCCACATGCCACGGAGCAACTAAGCCCGTGAGCCACAACTATTGAGCCTGTGCTCTAGAGCCCATGAGCCACAACTATTGAGCCCAAATGCTGCAACTATTGAAGCCCACAGGCCTAGGGCCAGTGCTCCACAACAAGAGAAGCCACTACAATGAGGAGCCTGCACACCACAATGAAGCGTAGCCCTCGCGCGCAGCAACTAGAGAAAGCCTGTGTGCAGCAACGAAGACCCAACGCAGCCAACAAATAAATTAAATAGATAAATAAATTTATAGAAAAAAAAAGTCACTCATTGCTCACAAATAATTTCAAACAGATTCACAGGTACACAGTACACAAAAGACGTCTGTCAATACACCAAACTGAAAGCCAAGGTTCAATTACATAAAGACTTGATTTAAAGTCTGTCTGTCTATTTACAAGGTGGTGATACAGTAGGGCCCCTGATCTGCAAGTTCCACATCTGCAGATTCAACCAACTGCAGATCAAAAATATTCGGGGGGGAAATATTTCAGAAAGTTCCAAAAGCAAAACTTGAATTTGCCATCCAGGCAACTATTACAAGTATTTACATTGTATTTACAACTACTTACATAGCATTTACACTGTATTAGGTATTATAAGTAATCTAGAGATGATTTAAAGTACACACGGGGTGGGGGGGTACTTCCCTGGTGGCACAGTGGTTAAGAATCCTCTTGCCAATACAGGGGACACGGGTTCAATCCTTGGTCTGGGAATATCCCACATGCCACAGAGCAACTAAGCTCGTGCGCCACAACTGCTCAGCCTGTGCTCTACAGCCCAGGAGCCACGACTACTGAGCCTGCACACCACAACTACTAAGCCCATATGCTGCAACTACTGAAGCCCACGCACCTAGAGCTTGTGCTCCGCAACGAGAAGCCACTGCAATGAGAAGTCCGCACTACCGCAACAAAGAATACCCCCCGCTCGCCACAAGAGCCTTAGCACAGCAACAGAAGACCCAGTGCAGCCAAAAGTAAATAACTAACTAAATAAATAAATAATAAAGTACACAGGAGGATATGCTTAGGTTATATGCAAATACTACACCATTTCATACAAGGGACTTGAGAATCTTCAGATTTTGATACCCACAGGGGGTTCTTGAACCAATACCCCACGGATACTGAGGGACAACTGTACTTGGAAAGTCACTAAAAATGCTGGAAGATATAAAAATATAGTCTCTTTAAAAACATACAACTCTTAGGAACCCTGTACCAACAGTGAGGCCCCAAAGTGAAACCAGAGTCCCAGAGCTGCCAAGGGGTGAAGAAAGCAAGGGGAGAAGTGTGATCACTTCGTCTTGCTGCCCTCCCTTCATCTTCCCTTCAGAGGATGACCTCTTTACCTGTCTGACCTCACCCCTAGTGTCTCCATTTCACTCACTGTTTCAGCCACAACAGGCCCTCACTGCTCTTCCAACGCTCAAGTTTGCTCCTTCCTCAGGAACCCTGCACTACCTGTCCCCTCTGCCTGGAATCCTTGTTTCCTGGTTATCATCGGGGCCTACCCGTTCATCTGCCTCACTTCTTTACTCAAATATCACATTCTCAGTGATGCCCTTTCTAATCCTCTTATCTAAGATCACAGCCTTCATCTATCTACATGAAGGGAGGAATTTCTGTCTTGTTCACCACTGTACCCTCTGTGCCTGAAACAGTCCCTGGCACAAACAAAGTGTGCAATAAATATTCGTGGAATGAACACATGAACCGCAAGCCAATTTGATTCTTTTATTTACATCTGCACTGAAAAAGTAATTTTATTTAAGACAAGTGATAGATGTTTGTACAAAGAAGCTGACATCTATGACTTTCTAATAAATAGACAACCTAGTTATGGGGTTGTCTATACTTCTTTAATATGAAGTACATGTTTTACTTGCAAAAGAACCTTAGTTAGGATACCAGATTTCTAGGACAAATAAAACTGAGGTAGATAAACTCACAGCCACTCAATTCATGTAACCTAGCATTCTACAGGAACACTGGAATTAACACACCAATGGAGATGCCCTTAAATTTGAAAGACAGAAACAGCAGGTCTTGTGTGGTCTACCTCTAGAAGATGTTGTGGGATGTCAAAGCTTGGTATAATGAACAAATTCAATATGGGAAACCATATATTTCCTGAGTTCACATTTTGGCTGGACTGACAGTTCAAGACTTACACAAAGCAATCCCCATGAAGCACTTGATTAAGATCATATTTCTCCAATATGATCTTATTCCAATTCATATGTACAATGTAAACTATGCATTTTCCATAAATCCGGGGCGGGGGGGGGGGAACCTATCTAAACCATCAATTGGTTTGCTCAAAGATTCCTAGCTACTACACGTGTACTCCGAGACATCCCCCGTGTCCCCTTCCACTTCCTTCCCTAGGTACCCCCATTCTAGGTGCAAGGCAAATAGAGCAGTGACTATTAGTAGAAGAGGTCCTCTAGGGGAGCGGTCCCCAACCTTTTTGGCACCAGGGACCAGTTTCGTGGAAGAGAATTTTTCCACGGACTGGGGGGCAGGGGATGGTTTCAGGATGATTCAAGATCATCACATTAATTGTGCACTTTATTTCTGTTATTATTATACTGTAATATTTAATGAAATAATTATACAACTCACCATAATGCAGTGATTAGTGGGCGCCCCGAACTTGTTTTCACTTGCCACTCACAGATAGGGTTTTGATATGAGTCTGCAAGCAATTGATTTATTCTGGTCTCTGTGCAGTCAAACCTCTCTGCTAATGAGAATCTCTATTTGCAGCCTCTCCCCAGCACTAGCATCACCACCTCAGCTCCACCTCAGATCATCAGGCGTTAGATTCTTTTAAGAAGCATGCAACCTAGATCCCTCCCGTGCACAGTTCGCAGTAGGTTTCGTGCTCCTATGAGACTCTAATGCTGCAGTTGATCTGACAGGAGGCAGAGCTCAGGTGGTAATGTGAGCAATGGGGAGAGGCTGTAAATACAGATGAAGCTTAGCTCACTCACCCGCCCACCACTCACCTCCTGCTGTGCGGTCCAGCTCCTCACAGCCCATGGAGGAACACCAGTCCCTGGCCCAGGGGTTGGAGACCCCTGCCCTAGGCTTTTATCCTGGCTGTTTCTACATCAGGCAAGGTAATACTTTTGCCACCTTATGACACCAAAAGAGAAGACAACAAGGAAGGGAAAGGGAGGTATCTACCTCAAGAACCAGGAAAGAAATGAGCAGAGCAAATGTTCTAGGAGTGGCAACTTTTTCCACCTACAAGGGTTCCAGTGAGAAGACTAACCTGCTGCACATTTCTCTCTGATGTGGGCTCTGTACATAACTGTGCTCTGTACTTCAGAGGAGGATTAACAGCCCTTTCAAGCCATGTTGGAAGCAATAATAGTAAGTGATGGTGATGACTACTAACTGGATACAGTGTTTCACACACACTAATTGCTTTTGGTCTTCACAAGAACTCTGGAAGGTGGGTGGTAATTGACCTGCAAACTGAGGCTTAGAGATGTTAGAAGATTTGCTCAAAGCCATAAACGCAATAAGAAGCAGAGTCATTTTCCAAACCCACATCTTCTGATTCTATGCCCCATAATAAACAGTGACACAAACACTAGTTAACTAAAAAACACCATACTCACAACTTGTTTCTCTTAACAGCGAGATTATAAGGTTGAACCACCCAGGTTAAGGGGCAAAGTCACTGATGAGTACAGACAGGACAGCACTCATGTATACCCTGCCTGCCCCAGAGCACACAGTCAGCAACTGCAGTTCCTAGACATAGGCACCAGGATTTGTCAATCAATGAGAATATCCCAAACCTGGCTATAAGTAAGGGAGGATTAGAAAAGCATGTTTTGGCCACCTTCCAGGGTGGGACAGAAGAATTGGTCCTTTGTCTTAGGTTTCAAATGATCAAGCATTTGAATACTGAATTCAGGGCTTTTCTCAACCACAGTCCTGGGCTAAGCTCCTAAACAGAGGTCCTTGCCTAGCCAGTCAAGCTTATCAATGTCAGGCCACAGACTTCTTTCCCCAAGAATGAATGCTAAAGAGCTTCTCTGGGCCTTACTGATAAAATCTTAAAAAAACAAAAACAAAAACAGGAAAAAAACCCCAAATGCCTAGCTACTCCATCTGAGTTGGTGAGAGACAGACCATGGCAGTACATAAATTCCAGAAACAACAAATACTGTTCTGTGGAAAGAGCAAAATGTTAAGTCTGCAGAGCTACAGTTGGCAATCACATTTCAGGTTTTACTTATAAGTCAGCAGTTTGAAACCCAGAATACACACACAGATTCTAAAACCCATCAATAGCACTTAGTTTCCAGTTTAGCCTCTGAAAGCCTGTTTAGCCCATTACATACAAAAACATGGTAGTATTCCAGCTATCTTAATCGCCTTTCAATGGGGCGAGTCAAGCCAAAATTCCAAAACACAACAATAAGAAATATTTCCCCTTCTCAGCTCAAATGGTCCGTGCTGGTCCCAGGAAAGCAGAAGGGACAAGGTAGATGTTACTGAACATAGTGGCTTTACTAAACCCCAACTTCTCAGGGTTGGTTCATCCTTCTCTAGCTGTCCTGACCTGGGGAACAAGGGCACTTGCCCTACAGGGTTGGAGGGCAAATGGCCCTGGAGGCCTCGCTCTGTCTTCTCCAGCACCTGAAGGCACAGCCTGAAGAAGAGCTCAATAATGTTCAGGTTAAAATAACAGGCTTTGGCTTCATTTTTCAAACTACTCTTGCCTGAAATTCTAAATAAAGCTAAAGGTGCTTGTGTCATTACAGGCTGACAGATATAACAGTCTGGGTCTAATATTGTTCAACACTTTCTGAGAGGGCAGAGTCCCTAATTGCTCTCTTGCCACTTCTCTGCACAGCAGCGCCCAGGCACACTGGGGGCTGAACATGGTTCTTCACATAAAACAAAGTCAAAGCTGCACATCTGTGCATGTACACACAGTAGTCTGGAATGGCACACACCAACCAGTTAACAGTGGTCTCCTCTGGGAAAAGGAATGGGATGGGAGAGTAGAGCAGTAGTTTTAAGTTTCACTGCTTGAATTTCTTTGGAGAAGTACATTTTTTAAAAATGTGCTTATATATGGTTTACATGTGTAATTTAAAAAATACTTTAAACTATGACAAGCCATTTTAAAAATACTTCAAAATCATAATTTCTCTGAATATACAATGTGATCATAGAAAAAATTAGAAAATAAAAATATACTTGGATAGGTTCAAAATAGAATGACCCAAGGAGGATATTATACATTTATACCAGCAGATTTAGCAAATTATAGCCCATGGGCCAAATCCAGTCCAACAGACAGGTCTACAAGGTAAAACTGGCTTTCTCATTCTTAAAGGGTTATTTTAAAAACACAAAGAAGAAATTTGTGAAAGAGACACATGTGGCCTATGAAGCTTAAAATTTACTTACTATTTGCCCTCCAGAGGAAAAGTGTGATGATGACTAATGACTGATTTATACCAAGACTATTGTGTCTTTTCAAAAATTGTTTTAAATTCCACTTGGAAATGCCTTCAAAATCACAACAGACCTTTTAAACACAATAAAAAAGAGTCATAATACTTAATACCCTAACTTTTTTCTTAAACCCACAACAGTATAAGTCAGCTTATTCAGCCACCCTGCAATCATCAGATTTGGTTCAGAAGACTGGTGATTTCCTAAAATCAAACACAACCCCAGAATGGGAAAAGGAACATTCTCCCTCCCAGCATCCAGAAATCTAACCTCTGATGTGCTGCTAAAATGTGCAAGGACACATGAAAAAATCAAACTCAGAAGAACTCTGAGTGGGTAAAAATAACTTTAAAAATCTAGCAGTGAAGCTAATTTAAAAGATGACAGTTTAATAAATTATTTCCTAAATGAAGGAAGGAAAAACATCATCTTTATTCTGAATGAAATTTGTATTCTAATCATATACTCTAGTACCCTGAAAAAGGGAGAATATTTCATTGTGACTATCAAAGACCCTAAGAAATGTAGTGAATAAGAATCAAATGCATCCAAACGTAAACAGCTGTAAATTTACAACTGGAAGAATAATTTACCCTGTAAACATGTGTAGAACTTTCTACATTAAACCAATGGTTCTATATAATGACAATTCACAAATAAATCTTCATAATCATATTTAGAATTCTCAGTCCCTACTATGTACTTTAACAGTATGTTGTTTGGAAATTAAGTTCTAACTTGAAAATTTATAGAACATAAAATATAGGCTGATTTGTTTGTTTCATAATCTTTCATCTTATTTAATTTGGAATGAAAGCAACCCAGAATCTGGTATGCAAATTTTTTTACAAGGACAGAGCGTCAGTGGAAAGAGGATGAAGGCCATCATTTCCGCAATTTGAGAAAAAACTAAGACAACACTCTCACTTACCTCTGGAATACATTTTCCTACCCAAGTGTGACACAGAAGATACTCTACCTCAATGTCCTGGAGACTGAACTCCTTCTGATCTGTAAAGTTTGCAGCCCCGGCACTAAGCTCCATCAGCATCTTGGCGATCTCGGGCTTTATGGCTGAAGTCAGCCGACTGGCTGCTTCCATGACGTGCTCCTGCACATCTCTGAGCTGCATGGCTGCCTTGGAATAGTGAGAGTTCCTGAACACAGTGCTGAAGAGATCTGTGAGGAAAGTACTGGCACGGCAGAAGACGTTGAGGGCGTCCAGGTACTTGGAGATGCCCTGCTGGATGTCAGCGATGGGAGTGGAGTGGGGCATGGCATGGTGGCAGCTGCCTGCAGCAGTCAGACTGCCCAGGGGGGCGGTGGTAGCCGTAGATGCCAGGGGAGCACTCAGTGCTCGGCTGAGCTCAGGCATTGGGTACTGCTGGTGCTGCTGCACCTTCTGCTTGGACCCGCCAAGCAGGAAGCGCCGCTTGTAGTCCATTTTACTGTCCTGGGCACTGCAGCAATACATGCGGGAAGGGGAACTGTCCCAGTGACCGTGAGAGCGTCAGGGTTCTGACTCCTTTTTTCTCCTCCTAAAACTGTAGCTAAGTATAAAAATAGTGGAGTTCTGCACATCTAACTTTTAAAATAGGCATTTCCATGAGGCAGGTGACCATGTGATCCAATGTAGATGTGAAAAGGACAACAGGTTTATATAATTAATATTTTCAGTGTAGGTAGGACCTCTGATGAAAAATAAAAGCGTGTCCAAAATGCTATATAAGAACTGTTAGCATTCCACTCTCTTAATAAAAAGATATGCTTGCTGAGAAAAATGTTTACCTAGAATTGCTTTGCAAGAATATTTTGATACTTGTATTTACAATGGCAAAAAAATAACTTAACTTTAAAAAATGTAATATAATGTTATATAATGTATCTTCAATATACCAGAAAAGTTAGAACCCAAAAACCCGCAAGCTGATCAACAGCAATTTGAAAAGCAGTACAGAATTACTTCACACTAAGTCCTTAGGAAGGAAGATCAAATCTCGGCAGAATTTTGACAGAGCCTGCCTGCCAAAGCCATTTACCTGTAAAGCTTCTTCTCAATGCGAAAAATTTCCAAATTTCCTTTAATATTTTCTGAAAACGAGTTGGTTTTTCTTTTTTTAAAAAAATGGCATTTGTTATTTTAAGTCTTCCCCTTCTTTCCTTTTGTTTGCTGAGGTAGCAGTTTCCTTGTAACATTAATAAGAGGTGCTTCCAGACTGGGTTGGCCCTTAATTTTAAAGTCTGAAGCAAGAATGCACAGATGTATTTGTAAGGCTTCTAAGTCATTTCCTGTAGGGGGGAAAAATAAGATAGAGTTAGGAAAGTTACAGGACAGTGAGTAATTCTGGAACATTAACTCCTGAAATGCTATTATCCACAAAGGTGGGCTCCAAATGAATAAGAAACCATAAAAAAAAAAAAAACTTACAAAAGCAGGTACAATATTGAGAGTGGAACTACGATATGATGACTGTTAGAAAGTTCCTCAGGTTGTAGTACAAAAATAACGCAACAAAAAATTTGATTCCACACTAACCACTCCAAAGCTCAGGCTGGCAAGTGACACATCGAGCAGGGCCTGGACTCACGTTCATGTTTCCTCCTCAAAGAGCTCACAAATCCACAAGAGGATCAGAAGAGCACCCAGATTAGGTGAGAGGGCTGTTGACAAGTACAGCACTCACAAAACCTTAAGGGGGATTGGGAGATGGAGCAATGAGCAAACACTGAAAGAAATCAGGAAGGTTGTTATGAAGAAAATGTTACCCGGACGTAGGCCTTCACTGTAGGACAGGTTTTGATAAGCAGAAAAGGGATGGCTGGGAATCACCAGGTGAAAGGACCACCACAGCAAAGGCCCTGAAGCAGGATGGCTTAACATCTCTTCAGGATACCAGCTGGGCTGAGGTGCAGCATACAGAAAGACAGAGCCTGGAGAGGTAGTGGCGGGCAGGTTTGCAGAAAGGATGATTCTCATCCTTACCAGGTACTAATTTCCCCTCCAGATGTTCCAAGGGAAGCCTGGGAGGGTGTGCAGGTTCTTACACCCTGGGTAAGCTTTTGTAAACCCCTGGCTCTTAACATCTCTGGTTGTAGTTTCTGAGCTTACAATAGTAGAGTAGTGTGATTTTTCCCACATAGCTAACATTAGGTTTACACTTGTCTGAACTATCTGTTTTCCCAAACATAACAACAGTTCAAATATGTTTTATTGAATGATACATATAGTATATATTAAACTTCAATCTATATGATGTCTGTATATAGTTTGGTCTGCTTATTCATAACTAGGCTTTATTTCTTTCCATTTTTCTTTTTTTGGTAGATAAAAGTAAATATAAGTCATACCTTATCACTCATCATAGCCAACTACCATGCTTCCTTTACGGCTCTACAATTGCATTTGGAACCCAGGAAGGCAGGCAGGTTATAAGAGCAAGAGATGAGAAAAGTGCTATGGATACAAACACTTGCTCTAAAAGTATAGCAACCCTAAACCACCTAGCACAGAAATCCAACTAAACTGGCCACCATTTGTAGTTCTGTGTTTAAGAGAATCTTGATTCTTAAAAACTCTCATAAACTTTTCAAGAAACAAGATATCAAAGAGATGTGTAAGAAATCTGTTCCCAGGACTTTCTAGGTGGCACAGCAATTAAGAATCCGCCTGCCAATGCAGGGGACACTGGTTCGAGCCCTGCTCTGGGATGATTCCACATGCCACGGAGCAACTAATAAGCCCGTGTGCCACAACTATTGAGTCTGTGCTCTAGAGCCCGTGAGCCACAGCTATTGAAGCCCACGCACCTAGAGCCCGTGCTCCACAACAAGAAAAGCCACTACAATTGAGGAGCCCGCACACCACAATGAAGAGTAGCCTTGCTCACAGCAACTAGAGAAAGCCCGTGTGCAGCAACAAAGACCCAACGCAGCCAATAAATAAGTAAATTTATAAAAAAAAAGAAAAAAAGAAATCTGTGTCCAAACTTTCATCTTCAAATTCATTACAATAAGGCAATCGTATCTATCCCTACCCAAATGCTCCATTGTTATCTATGTGGCTGTACAGATTCTGATGCACAAAAGCAGCACTCAGCAGGAGTGCTTAAGGACAGAAGGCTGATCACACAGAAACTGTGTGATCTGTGAAGGAAAACCATCACCTTGAATTGGCCACAATGAGTGTCTTGAGCAACCCTGAGGAGCACCTTTTTTTGTTCTGTGTTGCACACTGGAAGAGAGTCCACCTTCACTCCTCTGCCAGAAGATCCTAGAAGATCATCAAATGTAAGGTCCCTACACTTACTTAGTTTTTTTAAAAAACATCATAAACATTAAACTTTTTTCCACTTTACATGCTTCCAAAGTTTATGTAAATGAAACTTGTAATAATATACTACTTCAACCAAATTCATCCACAAATTCAATGCAATCTCTATCAAAATTTGAACTACCTTTTTTTACAGAAATAGGCAAGCTGATCCTAAAATGCATATGGAAATGCAAGGGACCCAAGACGACCAAATGAATATTGAAAAAATATGCTGGAGGACTCACATTTCCTAATCTGAAAACCTGCTGTAAAGCTATAGTAATAAAGACTGCAGAGCACTGGCATGAGAAAAGACACATATATATCAGTGGCATGCAACTGAGAGTTTAGAATAAATCCATATGTCCGTGGTCAACTGATTTTAGACAAGGGTGCTAAAACCATTCAGCTGGGAAAAAATAGTCTTTTCAATAAATGGTGATGGGACAACTATATATCCACATGCAAAAAAAGAAAAAAAAAAAGAATATGAACCCCTATCTTATAACATAAAAAAAAAACTCAAAATGGATCAGATTTCAATGTTAGAGCTAAAATTATGAAGCTTTTATAAGAAAATATAGGTGTAAATCCTCGTGATCTTAGATTAGGCAATGGTTTCTTGGACATGACATTTTAAATCACAAACAACAAAAGAAAAATAGATAAACCTGTACTTCATCAAAACTAAAAATATTTGTGTGCATTAAAGGTCACTATTAAGGTAAAAAAACAACCCACAGTATGGGCAAAAATATTGGAAAATCTTATATCTTAAGGGTCTAATATCCAGAATACAAAAAGAACTCTTAAAATTCATCAATAAAATGACAACCTATTCATTCAAAGCTGGGAAAATGAGACAAACAGACGTTTCTTGAGAGATATACAACTGGCCAATAATCAAATGAAATGATGTTCAACATGGATAGTCACTAGGGAAATAGAAATAAACTACAGTAAGATACCATTTTACACACGCTAGCATGGCTACAGTAAAAACAAACAAAAAACAAAACAGAAGGACTTCCCTGGTGGCACAGTGGTTGAGAATCCGCCTGCCAATGCAAGGGAACAGGGGTTCAATCCTTGGTCTGGGAAGATCCCACATGCCTCAGAGCAACTAAGCCCATGTGCCACAACTACTGAGCCCGTGTGCTGCAACTACTGAAGCCCAAGTGCCTAGAGTCTGTGCTCTACAACAAGAGAAGCCACCACAATAAGAAGCCCGCCCACCACAGCGAAGATTAGCCCCCACTCTCCACAACTAGAGAAAGCCCATGCACAGCAATGAAGACACGACACAGCCAAAAATAAATAAATAAAAATGTAAAAGGAAAAACAAAACAGAAAATAAGTGTGGGTGAGAATGTGAAGAAATTGGAACCCTCATAAATTTCTGGTGAGAATGTGAAATGATGCTACTGTGAAAAGTAGTTTGGCAGTTCCTCAAAATGTTAAACAGAGAGTGGCCCTTAAGACCAAGCAATTTTACTCTTAAACATATACCTGAGAAAACTGAAAACATATGTTAATATGAAAACCTGCACATGAGTGTCCATAGCATCATTATTCATAATAGCCCCAAAGTGGAACAACCCAAGTCTATCAACTGATGAATGAATAAACAAAATGTGGTACAGCCATACAATGGAATATTATTCAGCCATAAAAAAAGAATGAAGTATTGATAAATGCTACAGTGTGGCTGAACCTTGAAGACATTACGGTAAGAGGAAGAAGCAGAAACAGAAGGTCATATACTGTGAGAGTCCACTGATACGAAACATCCAGATAAAGCAAATCCATAGAGACAGAAAACAGTAGATCAGTGGTTGCCAGGAGTTGAGGAGAAGGAGGGAATGGGGAGTGACTATTAATTAATACAGAGTTTCTTTTTGAGGTGATAAAGGCGTTCTGGAATTAGATGGTGGTGATAGTCATACAATTTGTTAATGTACTAAAACCCACTGAATTCTACACTTTAAAATGGTGAATTTTATGCTGTGAGAATTATTTATCAGTTAAAAAAGAGAGAGATGGGGGAAATATATACTACTGGCCTCCAGGAATGTCTATTTAGGGGACTTCCTAGGTGGTGCAGTAGTTAAGAATCCACCTGCCAATGCAAGGGACACAGGTTCGATCCCTGCTCCAGGAAGATCCCACATGCCGCAGAGCAACTAAGCCCCCACAGAGCAACTAAGCCCATGCACCACAACTACTGAGCCTGCACTCTAGAGCCCATGAGCCTCAACTATTGAGCCCATGTGCTGCAACCACTAAAGCCCCCAGGCTTAGAGCCCATACTCCGCAACAAGAGAAGCCACCAAAATGAGGAGCCCATGCACCACAATGAAGAATAGCCCCCACTCTCCACAACTAGAGAAAGCCTGTGTGCAGCAACGAAGACCCAATGAAGCCAATAAATAAATAAATAAATAAATAAATTTTTTTAAAATGTCTATTTATAACAGGTGAATATCTGCTACATCTGAAAAATGATTTACTGGGTAGATGGTCAGCTCTGTGGGTGGCTACCCACTAACAGGGGTGGTTGTTATCAGGGTGTTTACCTGGAGATAATAAATCAAGCACACTTCCTCTAATTTGTGCACTTTCCTATGTGTTATTCTTCAGTAAAAGTTTAAGGAAGAAACAAAGGATTAACTAGCACAGAAAGGAGGGAAGCTTGCGTAAGGAAACTTTCATTCCAAGTGGAACAGCATGAGAGAGGGGAAACCTAGTAGGCAGTACTGCAGAGACTACCAAATGGCTGGTCTCAATCAAATCTCCTTCCTCCCTTACAATAAGCCAGTGGGGCCAAGAATATGTGCACTGTGCTACTCTGAAATGTACATGCTTACATGACTAACTGGGGTATAAGAAAAAGTCCTAGATGAAAAGCCTTGGCAAACTTAAAGATTCAGATCTAACCCAAACTATAATTTCAGTACTAAAAAGGGAACAGCAGATTCATGAGAAGAAAAACCTAAAAAGAAAGGGGAGGGAAGTGATGGCATAAAAAAATGGCAGAGTAAGGACCTCCAAAAATTCTCTCCTCATAAAAACAATAAGAAAGCTGGCCAAAATGGTCAGAATCAACTTTTTAAAAACTCTAGAAATTAACAGGCTTGCAGCAAAATGGGGAGCATTTATTCAAGAAAAACGGCTCAATCTCATTAAGAATACAGTAATATCCCCTTATCCTTGGGGGATATGTTTCAAGACCCCCAGTGGATGCCTGAAACCTTGGGTAGCATATACAGCGTGGATACACTGGACAAAAAGACGATTCATGTTCCAGGCGGGATGGAACAGGACAGCATGAGACTTCATCATGCAACTCAGAATGGTGTGCAATTTAAAACCTATTTCTGGAATCTTCCATTTAATGTTTTCAGGTTGCACTTAACTGCAGGTAACTGAAAAGGCTGAAAGTGAAACTGTGGATGGGGTGGGGGGGACTACTATAGTCAGCTTTGTAGCATTTTAAGTTGATCTAGTTCCATTCTCTGCTCTCTAATGCTATGGTAACCCTGAAAACTAACAGCTGCATTTGCACTGAAAACCAGAAGGCAGGCAGCAGAACTGGGCTAGAGCTCCTTCAGAGTTTCATTTCCAGAAAATTATCGTTATCTGACTTATCCAGTGGGTCCCTGGAAGATCCCACTTGCAAGGATCTCTATTTGACTTGACCTGGAACTCACTTGGAGAGGGAAGAGAATCTGATTTCCAGTTGCCACGTTATATCATATAAAATGTTCAGTTTTCAATTAAAACTTTTTTTTGTAATACACTAAAACCTTTTAAAATTTTTTAAAGTTTACTTTTTTAAGAACTTTTATCGAGATATAATTGGCATAAAATAAACTGTATATATTTAAAGTGTACAATTTGACATTTTTTTTCTTATTAGTAATGTATATATGGCAATCCCAATCTCCCAATTCATCCCCCCACAACCGCTGCCCCACCCCCCAATCCCCACCCCAGTTTTCCCTACTTGGTGTCCATATGTTCGATTAAAACTTAACAAGATGTGCAAAGAAACAAGAAAGTATGGCCCATACACAGGAAAACAAATAAACAAAAGAAACAACTGATGAGGAAACCTAGATGTTGGACTTACTAGACAAAGACTAAAATCAGCTATTTTTAATATATTCAAAGAACTAAAGGAAACCATATCTAAAGAACTAAATAAAGGAAGTCAACTATATTTCAATTTTTTTAAAAAGTAAAATCATTAAAAAAAAAAAAAAGAGGGACTTCCCTAGTGGCGCAGTGGTTAAGACTCCAAGCTCCCAATGCAGGGGGCCTGGGTTTGATCCCTGGTCAGGCAACTAGATCCCACATGCAAGTTGCAACTAAGAGTTCACATACCACAACTAATGAGCTGGCAAGCTACAACTGAGGAGCTTGCAGGCCACAACTAAGGAGCCCACCTGCCACAACTAAGACCCAGCGTAACCAAATAAATATTTTTTATAAAAAGGAAAAAAAAAGAACTAAAGAAAAATATGAGAATGATGTCTCAGCAAATCTAGAATACTTATAAAAGAGAAATATTTTAAAAAATAGAACCAAACAAATTCTGGACTTGAAAAATACACTGACATAAAAAAAATTAACTAAGGGCTCAACAGCAGAGTTGAACAGAAATCAGTGAAACTGAAGATTAAACCAATTGAGGTTATCCAGTCTGAGGAAGAGGAAGAAAAAGAGTCTCAGAGACCTGTGGGACACCATCAAGCAAACCAGCATCATTTAATGGGGTTCTCAGAAGAGGAGAGGGAAAAAGGGACAGAAAAAAAAATTTTTTGAAGAAATAAAGGCCCCAAATTTCTCAAATTTGATGAAAAGCACATGAATCTACACAACTATGAAGCTCAACAAACTTCAAGTAGGATAAACTCAAAAAAAATTCAGCCTAGACACATTATAATCAAATTGCCTAAAGCCAATGAAAGAATCTTGAAAACAACAAGAGAAAAGCAATTTATCATGTACAGCTGATTCTCATTATTTACAGGTAGTTACATAAAGTTGTAATGTACACTGAATTAGCAAATACTGAATCAGTAATCCTAGATCCTGTGAGCCTCTGGTCAAAACATTTTCATGAACCAATCAATATATAACCTTCTTTTATGTGTGTTTCTGTTTAAAGATACCTTGGTTAATATACACTGTTGCTTCAATAACACTGAACTCACAGGCAATAGCACTATAACTCATGCCTGAATGAAGCTCATCTAACACGTATTTTCTCTGTTAGATACATCACAGCCTTCTTGGACTTAGGAACACTAGAGAGCACTTCAGCAAGACACTTAGGGGCCATTTTAAACAGAGATACTGCCAACAAAAAGTATAAAAATGCAAAAAACGTGGCACTAAATACACCATGAAAAGAATGCTTGTTTATAGTCTGAGAGCTGAAATGAGGAGGCAGAGCATCACCCTATTCGACCCCAGCTGGGGGTGTGCATGTTGGGCAATTCAAATTTTCTGCCACTCTGCACATGTCTACAACTAACCACAAGAGCTCCACAAGGATTGATTTTGTGTTGCAAATAAATTTGAGCCAGTAAGCTAATCTGCAAATACAGGATCTGAGAATCATGAGGATTAACTATATATAATACTACTTGAAACACTTGTGTTCCCAATATAATGGGTTACTCCTCTTCTTAAAAACATCAGTCTATGAAACAAATAATCAGAGGGTTACTGACCATCTTAAAAGACACACAGAGGCTCCTTTAAGTAGTGAATCCAGGGTATATTTAACGTAACAATTCAACAATTCCATTATGTATAACCTTTCAGGATTTCATTGTGATTTTTAAAGGCTCAAGCCTATATATTTAAGGTACAATCTATCTGACAATTTAGAAATATATAATTTATAAAGACAAATTTATGCTTCAAGAGAAAAATCACACGTGGTGAATCACATTTACTCCTTTTTCACCCTTCTAGAATGCATTATTTTAAAAATAAAAAAAAAAAACATTTGTAAAAGCTAAACAAGTTGAGGAATTATGTTATTATTCACTAAACTTTTTATTTTAGTGCTAAGCTCATGCTGAAAATTTTTATTAAAATGCCAATGGATATTACAACTGCTTAAAGAACACCCTAACAAGGTAAAATATATATCAGTATCTCTTCACTGACCGGTTGGCATATAGCTGCTTCATGAAAGATGATTACTTCAATCAAAAAGACAAACAATAACACGTGTCGGTGAGAATGCGGCGAAACTGGAATCCTCATACTTGCTAGTAGGATTGTTAAATAGTAGAGCACTTTGGAAAACAGTTTGGCAGCTCCTCAAAATAAGTATAGTGTTACCACATGACCAAGCAATTCCACTCCAATGTATATATTCAAGAGAAATGAAAAATATAAATCCACACAGAAATCTATACATCAATGTTCACAGCAGCATTATTCAAAATAGTAAGAAAAAAACAGAAACAACCCAAATGTCTATCAACTGATGAATGAACAAAATGTGGTACAGCTATACAATGGAATAGTAAATATATATGCTATGTACATATAAAGGAATGAAATACTGATACATGCTAAAACATGGACGAACTTTGAAACCACTGCGCTAAGTGTGAAAGAAGCCAGACACAAGAAGCCACATATTATATGTTCCCATTGATAGGTAATACCCAGAATAGGCAGATTTATAGACACAGAAAGTAGAGTTGTGGAATGGAGAGTCACTGCTAATGGGTACAGGGTTTCTTTTTGGGGTAACTAACAAGGTTCTGAAGTTAGACAGTGGTGACTGTTGTACAACTCTGAATATACTAAAATACATGTGGTATGTGAATTATATCTCAATAAAGCTGTTGTTTTCCCTATGTAACTTTGTTGCCATTTTCCTTATGTAACTTCTCATTTAACAACAAAAGGTACATAATAAAAAATTAGTTTCCCAGGGAAACCTTTAATGCCAGACTTAGTTTCCTTTTCATACTTCAATTAGAAATCTGGATTTAAATGCTGCTATGCCAAACCTGGGAATGTGAGTACCGAAAAGACCCTTAAAGATTATCTAATTTAAGCCCTTCAATTTACAGATGAGGGGGAAAAATTTCAGGATACTAAATGTCTCGCACCAGACTATACAGCGCCTATACCTGCACTCTCAGAACTCTAAACGCGTACATAAATGTTCTGTCCAACTCTATCCAGACTGAGACATTAAGCTATACTACAGGAACAAATCCTGAAAGGAGTGGCCTAACCTAAGAAGATTTATTTTTTGCTCACATAAAGTTTAAGGCAGCCCTTCAAATTGTAGAGACATCACTGGAACTTGTGTTTTCCACAGTCACCTTGGCACAGGAAAAGAAACTCATATCCACTCTTCAATGCTTCCCACTATAAGTAACACATATCACTTCCCATCACAGCCCTTTGACCAGAATTAGTCACGAGTGCTAATGTAACTACAAGATAAACTGGGAAATGTAGGGGGACACATGGAAAATCAGGTAAGCAATATACCGTCGGCCACAGCTGTCCACCCAGCCCAGCTGTAGATTGCGTAGTTTTTACCAGATAGTGAAAACAATTCTGATTCCACACAGGAGAGGCTGTTTTGCATTGCAGAGTCCCTACAGTTGCTTTCCAGAGGCCAGGTGATTCTCACACAGGCTGCTCCAGGACATGGTTCTTTGCTGCGTGTATGTATGCAGAGTTGGGGAGTGGAGGGAGGTAGGGAGGGGAAAGTCACAGATTCCTTTGAGAAACTGATAACAAAACACTCCATAGTCAAACACAGGTATCCAAAACACCAAAGTTTTCATTCAGTTTTGGATTTGGAGCCTCAGGTGAAGAACCACCTGCCGTCCACACTCCCCGTGCTTCCCTTCCCTACAGAGGAAGGATACACAGAGCTGGAGGCAGCAGGTGACTTCATCAAAACTGAGCTTCACTTCCTGCATTTAGTGTTGCTCCAGCAGATAACCAAACAGGGGAGGTCAAAGGTCAACTAACACATTCAGGGGGAACCAAAGAGAAATACATATTGGATCCCTTGTGGGGTTTTTTTCTGCTTTTTTGATTTTTTTTTTAGCTTAATTTTTTGTTTGTTTTTTGGCCGTACCACATGACTTGTGGGATCTAAGTTCCCCAACCAGGGATGGGAGCCATGCTCCCTGAAGTGGAAGCACACAGTCCTAACCGCTGGACTGCCAGGGAATTCCCATATTGAACCCTTTGTGTGCATATGACTTACTACCTATGAACCTGCATTCTCAAGGTGTGGTCCTCAGACAGTGAGCATCAGAATTGAACTGCTAAACACCAAAGGTGGGGCTTCCTAGGTGGCGCAGTGTTTGAGAATCCACCTGCCAATGCAGGGAACACGGGTTCGATCCCTGCTCCAGGAAGATCCCACATGCCTCGGAGAAACTAAGCCTGTGCGCCACAACTACTGAGCCTGCGCTTTAGAGCCCGTGAGCCACAACTATTGAGCCCATGTGCTGCAATTACTGAAGCCCATGCACCTAGAGCCCATGCTCCCCAAGAGAAGCCACGGCAATGAAGAGCCCGCACACCCACAATGAAGAGTAGCCCCCACTCGCCGCAACTAAAGAAAGCCTGCGCACAGCAAAAGGAGACCCAACACAGCCAATAAAACAAATAAATAAATTTTAAAAAACAAAACAAAACAAAAAAAAACTAGATAGTGTTGAATTCAAGGAAATACCATGGAATTGAAATACCATCCAAGTCCTACCATTTTCAAATGGGATTTTGCCAGAAAACAATACACAAAAAAGGTGGTGACATCCACCTAAGGAGTCGTCTTCATGGCAGTGATCATACCCCAGTGTCACATCCCCTGACAAAATACTACTGGAAGCCTGGTGATGGGTACACACGAGGTCCATCATATTATTTGCTCCACTGTTGTATATGATCAAACACTTCTGTAATAAAAAGTTTAAAATGCACACAAACATGTATATAAGCAGCTGGATACATCCCTTTCATTTTTTTTAATAAAATTATTCTCAATGCTTGCCTTATTTTTTTTTGAAAGCTTTCCCTGAATATTTATCTCCCTGAAGGACTAAAATATGTTCAATCCATTTAAGGACATTTCTGCTATGTATTTTTTTAAAAAGAATTTTCACTGGGAAAATATTCACCATTTATGAATCCACTATTCATGCTACATGGAAATAAATACGCATTGTGAAAGATCTGAGAAGTCAGTTGCAGCCAAGACTTGTAAGATTTAAGTGCTATATTCATGTTTTAATGCTGCCTAAGTTTCTCAAACACATAGCAGAAAAGGACATTTTAGTAGATGTCACATCTTTTCAACACTACAATAATTTGCAAAAATTCTCAATAGATTAAAATCGAACTCAGACCTGATTACATCATTTAAAACATTCCTTTCTGCAATCAAAGTCAACAGCAATTTGTATTTCAAACAATAACAAAGAACATGCTTGAAACTAGACAAAAGTTAAGTATAAAAGGGTTTTCTTGTACCCATAACCGATAAGATTTTTAATAAGTGATCATACTGAGAAAATCTGAAGAGCTTCCCTTTAGAAACTGCAGTGGAAAAGAGAGTGGCTTTGGGAACTGACTGACTGGGTGAGATCCTGGCTCTGCTATGTGACCAGCTATGTGACCTTGGGCAAGTTCTTTAATCTCTCTTTGCCTCAGTTTCATCGTCTGTAAAACAGGGACAATAACAGTAACTACTGTTATTGAGTTAAATGAGTTTATATATATAAAGCACGTAGAATAGTGTCTGACACATATTAAGCACAAAATGTTTGGTGATATTATTATTATCATTCCAATAAGTGAAAGTAAGCAGGCCTTATCATCTTGTCTGGAAAAGTTACTGATAAACAAGAAAGGTCTTGTAAAGTCACCCAATCCCTGAACTAAGCAGAAACCTATGTATTCTAGGGTGGGTGGCATCACATGTTTCAGTGATGTGATAGTTATTATATCTGAATGCAGAGAACAATTTTAAATCCATTTCAGTCATTAAGCCAATAGAAAAAAAGGAGTGAAAAGCAGTCCTGTTGTCAGAAATGGAATGGCACAAAGTAGCTCAATTTCAAGATGACAGGCTAACTACACAGGCACATATACTTATCTCCCCACCTTCCTCAAGTCCCAAAGACAAAACATAAAGATATTTACAAAGGAACCACAACATAACAGTAATGAAAACAGCTGAGGGATATAGTCTATTTGAATGCTGGCCACTTTCTAGAAGACAGAGAGGAAGGAGAAGAAATTGTAATGACAAGACAGACCAGAGCAGAGCCAGACACTTTTCAGAACATGTAAAGCCAAAGCTGGCGGAGAAGCAGACCCCTTTTCCGGGAGGAGCTGGATAAATGCCCAGCTTGAGTCAGCAGGTACAGTCAGGAGCGGGAAATAGGTTCATCTACCTGATCTTCTCCATACTTCTCACTCCGGGTCACTGAATCAGCCAACTTCTATTAAGGAAAGAGGACTGCTGGAAAAACAGGAACCTCTTGTCAATACCCTATATAATCGGGACTTCCCTGGTGGTGCAGTGGTTAAGAATCCGCCTGCCAACTCAAGGGACACAGGTTTGATCCCTGGTCGGGGAAGATTCCCACATGCCACGGGGCAACTAAGCCCATGTGCCACAACTACTGAGCCTGCACTCTAGAGCCTGCAAGCCACAACTACTGAGCCCGCATGCCACAAATACTGAAGCCCTCCCGCCTAGAGCTCATGCTTCACAACAAGAGAAGCCACCACAATGAGAGGCCTGTGCACTGCAACAAACAGTAGCCTCTGCTTGCCACAACTAGAGAAAGCCCATGCAAAGCAACAAAGACCCAAAGCAGCCATAAATAAATAAATAACCTATATAATCGACCTGGTTCTTCATTGATAAGGATCACTAGATAGTAAAAGAAAACCAAGAGGACAAAAAGGAAAATTAAGATGAAAAGCAGATCAGACTTCAGAAGAAACATACATTTTAGGTCCCAGAAAAACACCTGAAAAGAAACTCTAACTGGTATCCTCAGAGAGATTTGAGAAGATAATGCATCCTTAAAACAAAAGCAAGAAAATCATAAATGAAGCAGAAATCAAGGAAGAACTCTTGGAAATAAGAAATATGATTGCCAAGATGAAAAACAACGGAAGAAATAAAATGAGAGTGGAGTAGCGTGTAGGGGACACACACCCACACGACTTGCTTATATTTTTTAAAACAAGCAATGGAAGAATAAACCAAAACCCAATAAAACTGTTTATCTATGAGGTACAGAGAAGAACAAAGGCAAGGAAGGAAGCCATACTTCTCTCAATCTACCTTGCTTTATATAGTTTTATCTTTAGGAAAACGTAGGGCTTCCCTGGTGGTGCAGTGGTTAAGAATCCACCTGCCAATGCAGGGGACACAGGTTCGATCCCTGGTCCAGGAAGATCCCACACGTGCGGAGCAACTAAGCCCATGCGCCACAACTACTGAGCCTGGGCTCTAGAGCCTGCAAGCCACAATTACTGAGGCCCGTGCTCTGCAATAAGAGAAGCCACCACAATGAGAAGCCCACCCATCGCAACAAAGAGTAGCCCCCGCTCACCACAACTAGAGAAAGCCCGCCTGCAGCAACAAAAACCCAATGCAGTCAAGTCAAAAAAAAAATCACATAAATATTTTATATAATTATAAAACAAAAGTAAATAAAAAATAAAAAACAATCCCTAAAAATAAAAAACAGATAAGTGAACCTAAATTATTTATCAAATTGGTGGCATAACCACACAGAGAAGGATTATTTCAGATTAAAACAGCATCTTGACCGTACCTCTCTGATGTTATTGTCAACAAAGGAGAAGAGACACAAATATAAAATCAAAGAAATAAAAATCCTGTGATCCTATCAAATTTGAATCTTTTTTCTTTCTAAAAAGTATACATTTACTTTACTCAAAAGACCTAAACTCACACCCCAGTTGCAATTAATGCCCTTAATACTACCAAATAAAATAAGAACTCCTATAGAAATGGCTGATTCTAGATCTGGGGTCAGAAACAGAAACATAAGCCCAGGAATTCTTAAGCCAGAAATCAGGGAACCCATCTAATACTACCCAGACCATGTCATAGGAACCAGAGTCAACCTGAAGAATAAGCTTTATTAATAGCCAATAATGGTAGAATTTAAGAATCAAAAGAATAACTCTTCTGGAGCAAAATTCATTAAATGTATAAAAATTAACGAGTTCAGACTTGGCAATGGTTTCTTGCATATGACACCAAAAGCAAAGGCAACAAGAAAAAACAGACAAATTTTACTTCATCAAAATTAAAACTCCTTGGGTTTCCAAGCTAAGAATCCGCCTGCCAATGCAGAGGACACGGGTTTGATCCCTGCTCCAGGAAGATCCCACATGCCGTGGAGCAACTAAGCCCGAGCGCAAAAAAAACAAAAACAAAAACAAAAACCTACAACTTCCGTACATCAAAGGACATAACTGAGAGTGAAAAGAGAACCCAAAGAATGGGAGAAAATATCTGTAAGCCATATATCTGAAAAGGAATTAATATCCAGAATATACAAATAACTCATATAACTCAAACTCAAAAACATATAACCAAACAATCCAATTGTCAAATGGGCAAAGGACTTTTTTTTTTTTTTTTTTGGCTGTGTCAGGTCTTAGTTGCGGCACATGGGATCTTTGCCAAAGCACACAGGATCTTCGCCAAAGCATACGGGATCTCTGGTTGCGGTGCTCAGGCTCTTTGTTGCGGCACTCAGGCTCTTCGTTGTGGCATGCGTGCTTCTCTTTAGTTGTGGCACACAGGCTCCAGAGTACGTGGGCTCTGTAATTGCAGCACGTGGGCTCACTAGTAGAGGCACGCGAGCGCAGTACTTGCTGCTCGCGGGCTTAGTTGCCCCGTGGCATGTGGGATCTTAGTTCCCTGACCAGGGATCGAACCTGCACCCCCTGCATTGGAAGGCAGATTCTCTACCACTGGACCACCAGGGAAGTCCCTGGACAAAGGACCAGAATAGACATTTGTCCAAAGAAATAAGACAAATGGTCAATAAACACATGAAAGAATGTTCAACATCACGGATCACTGGGGAAATGCAAAACAAAACCACAATAAGATACCACTTCATATGCATTAGAATGACTATTATAAAAAGAAAAAAAACAACACACAGAAAACATGTTGGCAAGGATGCAGAGAAATTGAAACCCTGTTCATTGCTGGTGGAAATGTAAAATGGTACGGTCACTGTGGAAAACAGCATGGCAGTTCCTCAAACAATTAAACATACAATTAATTACCATGATTCAGCAATTCCACTCCTGAGTATATACACAAAAAAACAGAAAGCAGGGACTCAAACAGATATTTGTACACCAGTGTTCACAGCAGCATTATTCATAATACCAAAAAGGCTGAAACAAGCCAGATGTCCATCAACAGATGAATGGATAAACAAAATGTGGTATAACCATATAATGGAATATTATACAGCCTAGAAAGGATGGAAATTCTGATACACGCTTCAATAAAGATGAACCTATGTGGCAAGCAACCTTTCTACTTGTCAGGCCATAGATCTGCAGAAATCTGGCAGTGGTTGCAGATTTCTTAAGTGGCCTTAAGACAGGTGCTGTGGGAAAGAAGGTGAAGACCATGGTCTTTACTTCCAAAGTCACAGCTAAGTAACAGGATCATCAAGTACCCTGTTTCTCAAGCCTGATATGGATGAAGTGTGCTGGTTATTTCTCTGGGGAGCCTGTCCTCTATCTTTTACCATCTGCTTACAGCATCTTTCAACACACACACAATTTTCCCTCATTTCTCTAGTCAATTATGTTCATCTGTTCTTTTACAGGGTCAGGTTTTACAAGTTAATCTACTTTGCCCAAACCAATATCAAATATAGATGAACCCTTTGAAGAAGACATACAAATGGCCAATAAGAACATGAAAAGATGCTCAACATCATTAGATGTCAGGGAAATGCAAATCAAAACCACTAGGATGACTATAATAAAAAGAAAGGCAATAACAAATGTTGGCAAGGATGTGGAGAAACTGGAATCTGTGGGAATGTAAAATAGTGCAGATACTTTGGGAAACAGTCTGGCAGTACCTCAAAAGGTTAAATAACCAAGTAATTCCACAACTGTGTATACACCCAAGAAAAATAAAAGACACGTCTACACAAAAACCTGTACATGAAAATCCACAGCAATACTATTCATAATAGTAAAAAAGTGGAAACAACCCGATGGCTGACAACTTAGTGGTACAGCCATACAATGGAATAATATTCCTCAGGCATAAAAGGAATGAAGTATGGGAATTCCCTAGCAATCCAATGGTTAGGACTTGGTACTTCCACTGCCAGGGCCTGGGTTCAATATCTGGTTGGGTAACCAAGATCCCAAAAGCTGAGCTGTGCGGCCAAAAAAAAAACTGTGTGTGGGGGGGGAACGGGACGAAATACTGATATATAGAATATGGATGTGCCTTGAAAACACTACCCCAAGTGAAAGAAGCCAGACACAAAGTTCCTATATTGTATAATCCTATTAATATATAATATCCAGAAAAGGCAAATCCATGGAAACAGAAAATAGATTAATGGTTGCCTAGAGCTGGGGCAAATGGGAAGAATGAGGAATGACTGCTAATGGGTACAGGGTTTCTTTTTGGAGTGATGAAAACATTCCGAAATTGTGGTGGTAACTCTACAAATATACTAAAAATCATCGAATTACATTTTAATAAAGCTGTTATTTAAAAATGACTTACATTTTAATAAGTAACAGCTTTATTAAAATGTAAGTCATTTTAATAAAGCTTTAATGTTCTTTAAAAAATAAACATGGGGACTTCCCTGGTGGTCCAATGGTTAAGAATCAGCCTTCCAATGCAGGGGACGATGGTCTGATCCCTGTTCGTGGAACTAAGATCCCACATGCCGTGTGACAATTAAGCCCAAGAGCCACAACCATCGAGCCTGCATGCCAAAACTAGAGAGCCTGCATGCCGCAACTAAGACCCAATGCAGCCAAAAATTAAAAATAAATATTTTTTTAAAAATAAAAATAAAATAAAAAATAAAGTTGTACCATTCCATAAACAATTCCCTCTTCAGAGAAAAAAAATACAGAAAATTCTCTGTCCTCTCTAACCCACGACAATGTAAATCTAAACATCCACCCTTGATAATCTGGGGACACTACAGGAAGTTAGGGAGGTTAGTGAAGTTATTGTCCATGAAGTTCAAAGCCCAACCATTTCCATAGTGTTTTTTGGTCAGTTCAGAGTGACACAAGCCATATTTAGAAATGCACTCCAGAAAAATGCTTTGAAGAATTTTATTCTCAACATTCACAAATTTAAAGTATTTATCTGGACAAGAGAAAACGAAAGATTTAGTTCTTAGTTCCCTCCCTCCTTCGGACTCTACTTTTTTAGCTCCCCTTATGTAACCACATTAAAAAGAGTGACATGAAAAGATGCTAATTCTCCTTGCTTTGCTCCTGTCCCTCTGGCCATTCTTAGTTGCCTCTTTGAGCCACCCCCCTCTGACAGACCTGAAGTGCTGTGGTTCCTCAGAGCTCTATGCTGTGCCCTGGCTGTTTCTAAGCTCAACATTCTCACTGGGAGGATCCCCAAATCCATCTCTCTAGCCCAGATCTTTCTCCTGCTCTCCAGATCCCAAATATTCAACTGTCTAGTGGACAGGTCCCCGAATCAAATGTTCAAAACCAACTCTCTCCAGTCTTTCCGTATTCCTTCCCTGTCTTGGTGAATGGCATCACCATTAACCTACCTGAACAAGCCAGAAACCTGGAGTTACCCTCCACTCCTCACTCTCCTTTATATCCAATTAATCATTTAGTCATATCCTTTCTGCCTCCTTAACATCTTGCAAGTCTTTTTCCTTCTATTTTCACTGCCAATTCAAAGTTCAAACCACCTTTGCCCCCTGCCTGAATTACAGAGGAGCCTCCTGAGTGATCTTCCAAATGTCCGGACTGCTCCTCTCCACATGTCTGTGTGATTAATCATGCCATTCTCTTGCTCAAAGTTGATTATGGCTCTCCATTACCTTCCAAACTTTCTCCCAACTTCCCACCTCCCCCACCCCATTTCTGCCTATTTCTTGCTTGTGCCATCTTTCCTCTCACCACCTACACATTCAGCTCCATCTGCATGGAAAGCTCTCCCAGCTCACTCTCACTCCACCTGGATGTCTAGCTGAGATACTACCTCCTCTGGGAAGTCACCTTGACAAAGACTGAGGTAGGAGTGCCTCTGTGTGCAACCATAACGTCCTGTTTTTAGCCCTGACTTAGCATTATCTTTGCTGCATTGTGATATACTGCATCACATCTGTCAGTTTCCCCTATGTTTCTCTGCCACCTCCAACCACCAAGATCAGCAAGCTCATTCAAGATATTCGAGAGTGCTAAGCACATTGTGAACATTCAACACATATTTGCTGAATGATTAGTTCATCCTCAGTATTTATTTAATGGTTATTTCTATACAGCATTCATATGGTCAGCCTTGCTGTCCACAGAGGCAGTAGTAAGTGCTAGGTAAAACATTCTGCTTAAAAAAAATACAAATGAAAAGCTGACAACATGCCATGTTCACACAAGTACTCCTCAACAAAACTGACCGTTGTTAAATGACTACAATGTGTCAGGCATTATATTTGGAGCTTTGGATACAAAATCTCATTTAATGCTCACTAGAACTGTAAAAATAAAAATAACTGACATTCACTGAACAGCTACTATGCACCAGGCACTGTGCTATGCATGCTACACTTGCTACCTAATTTAACGCTCACAGGGGCCCTGCGAGGCAATTAAAGAGCCTGAGTAAGTTCTTCAAGTTCCTGCCACACAGGTAAGGTAGTAGTCCCCTAAAGAGCTGGGTTTGGGGCCTGAGGGTCTGCCACTAGTGGCAGAGGTCTCCATCACTGCATTATTCCACCTCTGTCAATGATCTAGACCAGGACATTCTGTTTAATCACCCTCAGGAGATCGTTTCAAGCTGTAGGATTCTTGGCAGGAATTGGCAGGAAGTTGAGCTGAAGCAATGAAAAGAAAGGAAAGTGGTCTCCCTTTAGGAGATCATACCCATATGCATTGCTGATGACCCAAATTCACCTCTCCAGTCAAGACCCCTCTCTCCTGGCACTTGACTCATAAGACATCTCCTCAGGTCCTTCAAATGTTACCTAGTCATCCTTCCATTCCGCGGTCTTCCTCTTGCATTGACTGTCTTGGTTAAAGGCACTATGAATCCTGCATCTAAACATAACGTATTATCCCAGATGGTTCCTATTCTGTTCCCTTTCCTTACAATCCTTTACATTCAGTCCTGCCAATCCTGTTCACCACAGTTCACGGTTCAATTCTGTTCACCTGGTCTACCGCAACTGCTGCATAAATGTTGGCTTATTGTTACTGTTACATCCTAAATGCCTCTCTCGCTCTCTCCTTTACACCAGCACTGTTCAGCTGCAAAGAACTAGCCTTCAGGAGCAAGCATTTAGGGCCAAGAGAGAATACCTTCTATGAGGACCAGCAACCAAGCTTCCAGATGCTCAGGCCCCAGATCTTTCAGTGAAAGCCTAATAGACAAAAGCAAAATCTAAGTAGCATGTTAAAAATGTGTGAGAATGTCAGACACTGGGAGAGAAACTAATAGCTCCAATCCCAAGGAACCAAACATTTTATTTTATTCCATTTCACAAAATTAGTAAGTCAGCATTCAGTCTTTTAACACAGTGCCTCTCAACAAAGTCAAGATGATACTACACATACACACACACACTCACTCACTCACACACACAGATGTCTGGCCAGGGGACATTCAGCAACGTCCAGAAACATTTTCTGGTTGTCACAACTGGGGGAGTGCTAGTGGATAAGGCCAGGAATGCTGTTAAATATCCTGCAATGCAGGGGACAGCCCCACTGTCCACCTAAAGACAAAGAATTATCCACCCAAAAGGTCGACAGTAACACTATTGAGCAACTCTGCTAAACAAATTCCTTCCATATTCAAGTACCTAATATATAAAAAGTTACTTCTTTCTGGGAAGATGATGCAAACTTTCCCCATAAGTTAAACTACAACAGGTCCTTTTGAGGTATTACTGGAAAAGAGGCAGGTAAATGCTAAATACCTAGTTGAAAAACAAATGCCGTGAGTTGGGAGGAAGGAGAGCACCATAGAGGCCTTGTCAAAGATCTTGGAGAGCAGATGGGGCTCCTCACTTCACTCTAAGCCTGCCAGTCAAGGCCCCCCAAATCCAGAATCACCTCTCCAGCCTCACTTGCAACAGGTCGCTTCAACACACCCTTCGCTCTTGCCACACTGTCCACCCACAACAGCTGCTTCTCCACAGGGCCACTATCTCCTATTGTTACTACTGGAAAAACCTCTCACCTACTTCACAAAAGCTCTGTCCTCCAGCTGAGCAGCACCCAATTTCCCCCAACCCCTGGCTGACAAGGACATGCCGTCATCTTAACCCAATCACCCAATCATAAGAGTGTGTTCCTACGATTCTTGCAGATGGAGACAGTGCAAAGACAAAGGCGGAAAATGATTTAAATGGCTCAGGCCCTAAAGCCTTGTCCTCTGCCACCTAAAATCAGAGCTTGGCAGCAGCCAGCCAGGAGCTGCCTCACTTCCTGTAGTTGCTCAGTAAAAATAGGAAGTGGGGGAGGAAATTCACAAAGCAGAAACAAAAGTAATCACTGCCTAGCTTCCTGAACACAAATCACTGAGCAGGGAGGGTATCATTAAACCATCAAAACGGAAGGGGAGGCATGGAGAGCCAAGGCCAGAGGAAAGGAAGTCACACTTCTGGGTCCACTAAGCTACTACTTCTGTGCCCAGGAGACTGCTCCCAAAGAAAAATATGTGCAAAACTGGACACTAGTTTATACAGAAAATCTTGAAGGAATACTAACACATGTTAATTTGAAGAATCTTGAAACAACTCCTGAAACATTAAAGTTCTATCAGAGGGTACCTCCTGGTGGCGCAGTGGTTAAGACTGCACTCCCAATGCAGAGGGCTGGGTTCAATCCCTGGTCAGGGAATCAGATCATACATGCATGCCACAACTAAGGAGCCAGCAAGCCACAACTAAGGAGCATGCCTGCCACAACTAAGATCCAGCACAACCAAATAAATTAATTAAATCAAATTAAAGAGAAGTCTATAAAAGTAAAAAAATACCAATGAAAAAGTTTTAAGGAAGCCAAGATTAAACAATACTTTTCCTAGTCAAGAAGTGGCTACTAAAACTGCTATTAAAACAAAACAAAAAAAGTTACTAAATAACTGGTTGACAAAATCTGAAGCCCATGCTCTCCTATACTGAAGTATGAAAACTTAAGTAGATAGAAAAAACCCTACTAAATACAAATTCTATTCATAGAATTCTAAAAAATTCTAATCATAGCTAGAATCTATATCATAGTTAAAATAAAGACGTTTCTACACCTGTGCCCAGCAGCACGGGTCAACCCTGTAAGTTGTGCCTGAATGCTCCAGGCACCGAGGATGCAGAGGTTAACAGCGCTGGTATTAAGGAGCTTCCAGTCTAACGGAGGAACACACTGCTTCCATGCGGTGACACCTGCCTGCCCCTTGTACTGACACTTGCTCTAAAGCAATTTATCATCACAAAATATGCCATTCCTCTATAAAACCAAAGCAAGTTATCATTAGCAGATTTGAAGAGATTTTATATTTGGTAATCTACAAATAACTGATAATTTCAGCTAAGTAAAAGAAATAAATTTTCTAACCACAAAGTGAACAGAGTTGAAATTTAGTTTCAAAATAACACAGGTTAAAAACAAAATAAGCCAGGGAATTCCCTGCCATCCAGTGGTTAGGACTCTGTGCTCTCACTGCCGAGGGTTCAGGTTCGATTCCTGGTCAGGGAACTAAGATCCTACATGCCAAGTGGCACGGCCAAAAAATAAAAAAAAATAAGAAAAATAATAATAATAATAAATTTGCACATCAAAACGCACCCAAGCACTAGGAAAACATTCATGACACCAAACAGTGCTGCTGATGGAAATATGAGTATAAACCACGGAGTGAGAATAACTTAAAGTAAATCATTAATCACAAAACATTGATGTAATTTTTCAAATCCAATTTGTTAAAAAAAATTTTTTAATCTACACCTATTAAAAACCTGCAGTTTACTTATTGTTCAGTGTGTTACAGCATGAAAAGGCCTTGATCTACTCAGCTCTAAGTTTAGTTTTAGCTCAGTTATCCAAGTTTCCAAACTTATTTAAAAAAGTTTTTTTAAAAAAAAGCATGTTGAACTAGTGAAAACTAATGTATCCATTAGAAATTAAGAAAACAAAGTTCTACAGCACTACTCATTCTTAACTTGTACTGTGGAACCTACCCAAAATTAACCTCAAATGACGAAAAACAAGTATTTATCAAGAAGCTTGTATACAAATGGGTAAATTGAACTGTAATATGGAAATTATTTCTCTTACTACAGAGGGGAACTATATAAATTTTAGATAAATACACTTCAGATTCAGGACCATTTCTGAAAATTTAAGGTACCCATGAAAAATTTCATCAATGGATATTATAGAAGCTTCCTCCTCCAGGCTGGGAACATTGACTCCAATTTTGCACACCCAGCAAGACTTTCCATCTCTCAAAAAGAACAGCAAATCAGAGTTACAGCTAGGGAGCTTATTCTTCTCCACAAACATTCCAGCAGGTCAAATATTTAGCAGTGAGGACATTCGAGGAGCCTCCTCCCCATCTCACCCCCACCCCCCACCCCTTCCTGAGGCAGGGAAGACAGCACTGGAGAGCAGGCCTGCAGTGGCTCATGTACTTACCTTGCAGTTAAGATGAAATCTCTCAATATTCAGAGATTTCATGGAAACATGCACTGCCAAAGTGCAATAGTTATGAGTATGGGTTTGGGAGACAGACTGACCTAGATATGAAATCCTGCTCTCAGTAACTGTCAGTTGAATGAATGGCACTTACTAACTCGATGACCTCAGGCAAGCTACCTGAACTCTTGTGCCTCAGTTTCTTCAGTACTGTGGTGAGGATTAAATCCATAAAACAGCACTCAATAAATGGAACTACTGCTCTGAAACAGGCCAGGGACCAGTCAGAGGGCAGCATTTTCTCTTTTTTTGAAATTCTTCATTCTGGCCTACTATCAGTAAAAATACAGACTCCCTCCCCCCACCCCCACCCCATCCCCAAATACCACACAGTTACAACAACTTTCAAAAACACTTCTTACCTACTTGCAGCTCTGGCCCCAACTCCCAAAGTCCTGGCAACAAACTAAAAGGAGCGCTGCCCTGTGTTCTCCAGAGGGGAAGCAGGTCATGGCTCCTCCCATTTCCCTGCCTACCACTCCCTCCTCTTGCAGCCCCAAACTAGAAAAAGAACAGGGACAGTGCTAAGGAATGAATCACCTCGCATTACAAAGCACGTTACAAAATGACTTCAGCACAAGGACACGCACGCACACATACGCACGCACAGTATATCCTCTCCTACCTTCAGACCCAGGGACAAGATAAGTCCTTGTGAGCTGATGAGAGGAAACACGTTCACCTCTCCCTGCCTAGGTTACCAGCACTCAAGTCGGGGAGCCAAGCCAGCTTTCCTCTACGTGTTCTCAGGCATACACATTCCCCTCTGGGACCTGGGAGTGGCGTAGGGGAAGACTCAGGTATTCCCAGGTTCCCCAGTCATAACAACCATCTCACTAGCACCTAATCCCAAAATCATTTTCAATAAGAAAATTACATTTTTTTTCCAGGCAATACCTAGCTCTAATTCCACACTCAAAAACTTTCACATTGATTCTTTGCAACTACCAACTTGAAAAAACACGTATCTGACAGTGGCCTAGACACAAGGAACATACTCTAAATGGTTAAAAAAAAAAAAAAGAAAAAGCAATACCATCTAGGAATGAATCCTAGAAATAAACTCAGAAAATGTAGAGGCCTGCCACTGGCTGCAAGCACCAACCTGGAAGTAACCCATATGTCCTGTATTAAGGGGTCCATTAAAGAAAATTACACAGCAACACTTCACAACCACTTGAAAGGTCAAGGTAGAACTACCACATTTCATCAAGCCTAAACTGTCATCATTATAAACCCTATCATTATTTTATATATGCTAAGAAAAACTCTGCCAGCTAACAATGACCTGCCACAGCACGACATATCCCAGTTTCAGGCTCCCTCAAGGCTCTCCGCCATCTTATTTCTTTCCCTCAGTCCATCTGGGACACACATCACGCCTGGATCATGCCTCTTTGTGTCCTTTTCTTTCACTTTTCCTAGAAGTTACCCATATTTAAGATCCTCTGTTTCAATGAAACCATCTTAGCCCCCTTCAGTTCCTACGGAGCCCTTCTGGAGCTCCTGCTGCCTCCACCGCCACTGCTCATCATTAGCTCTGTGTGTCTTCCCTTTCCAGGTAAACTGCAAGCACACAGAGACAGAGACTGGACACATCTTCACATTCTCTTCAGTGCGTGACACAGGTGTTTTACCACCACCACCAACAAAAACTCACACCTGTCCGGAACTGTTCTAAGGACCTCAGAAATATTAACTCCTTTAAGCCTCACTATAACCCCAGGAGGTAGGTACTATTACTTTCCCCATTTTCAGACAGGGTAAACTGAGGAAAAGAGAGGCTATATGACTTAGAGGTTAGTGACCAGTTAAGTGGTAGAGGCAGGACTTGAAGCAGTCTGGATATAGTCCTTGCCCTTAAACTTTGAACCTACTTGCTCCTGGGTGCACTGACAAAGCCGAGAACCAGAGGTGGGTAGTCGTGACAGGTAGGCTCTTCTTTCTGAACTGCTTGTTCAGAGAACCAAGCTGCAGTTGTCAAGGAAGACTTCCAGGTGAAGGCTGTGCTTGAGCTGAATACTGTAGGAAATAGTGAGTTCAGCACCACAGGAAGGGGAGAGGACTTTTAGGCAGGGCCATGACGGCTGTAACAGTGTAGAGCTGAGCAAGTTGGAGGTATGTGAGCTGCAGGAGATTTAGGGTGAAGGGTGGATACATATGAATATGGGGGTAGAGGGAAATAAGACTGGAAAGTGGGGCCAGGTTTTGAAGATATAATTAATAGCAGTCTCTAACTTATTGGGCATAACAATGTGTCAGGTGCTGTGTTCATCCCTTAGACTCACTGTGCTAGCCAGGTTTGGTGTGAAGTGCTTTGTGTATATTACCTTGTTTGGTCCTCATAATAACCCTCTGATGTAGGTATTTACTACTGTAAGAGAAGTGACATGTTGAATGGCCCCTCAGTTCAGCCATTGAACTGTTTAGCTTCAATGTGTTCAGCCTCACAGTGCTACAAGGCTAACCCTTGATATCTGCTATACATTTAAAAGCCTTGGGACTTCCTAGGTGGTGCAGTGGTTAAGAATCTGCCTGCCAATGCCGGGGACACGGGTTCAAGCCTTGCCCCAGGAAGATACCACATGCCGCAGAGCAACTAAGCCCGTGTGCCACAACTATTGAGCCTGCCCGTGAGCTGCAACTACTGAAGCCCACGCACCTAGAGCCCATGCTCTGCAACAAGAGAAGCCACCACAATGAGGAGAGTAGCCCCCCACTCGCCACAACTAGAGAAAGCCCGTGTGCAGCAACGAAGACTCAGCACAGCCAATAAATAAATAACTAAATTTATTTTAAAAAAAAGAATTTTAAAAAAGCCTTTTGTGACTCCTATTTCCTGATGAAGTCCAAGCCCACCAAGATTCCAGAAGGCCAGTTACAAAGTTCATAAATACTCATGAGAGCTAATACCTATTGAGCACTTACTGGGGGCCAGATAGCAAAGAGGAAGGTGATACTATTATCCCCATTCCTCAGATGGGGAAACAGAGAGGTTAGCCAGCATCCCAAAGCCAGGATCTGGCCAAGCAGTCTGGATGCAGACCACTCACAACAGGAAATCTCCATGTGAAGCCATGTGCTAATCGAAGGGTATTAGAACCATGGAAGCAAAGCAAAGGAAAGATTCTCCTCACTAAAGGCATCAATAGAGATGCACCCATCTGCTTCGAAGTGCAAAGGTCCAGTGGAGGACTGCACAGAGCTCCTCTGGCCCAGATGGTACTACAGACACATCACCCAATTCTTCTCTTGGACTCACCACCCCAATTTCCACAGACATCATCCCAACTCTCTCCTTCTAGAATCAGTCTTTCTTCTGAGGATATAAAATTAAGTTTAAGCAGCTGGCCACAAACACATTCCAGTCATGCCTTCCTAGGGTTATAGCTGGGTCATTTTGGTTAAACTTAAAAGTTTTCCCTGAAATTCTCAAAACTGCATTTACAAAATGTCTCTTGGCTTGTATCTTTTTCTATAGAAAGCTGATTTAACACTTATTCTGATTTCATTCTCAGATGATCACTGATTCATTCAACAAATACTTAACTGATCCCAAAACACTGTGTTCTAGGCCCTGGAGATAGCAGCAGTGAACAAGACAGGCAAGATCTCTAAAACCTGTCCCCTGCTTCCAGGCACTTACAATACTTGATGGCAACTGCTTATTTGGTTTTCTTTCCTAGGCTGTGCCTTCCAGCTCTGTATTCCAATGTTTCAGCACAGTAACTGGCCTATACTGTAAATACTCCATAAATGTGAGATAACTAAATTCATGACTAAATCCACTGGGTCTCATTTTTCTAATCCAGGGTGGGATCAGATTATGTCTTAAATCCCTTACAGCAAAGGTACAAGTTTAAATCAAACTGCAGGGATAGAAAGCAAATGGCAAATACAACCCAAATCAAGAAGGAAGAAGAGGGAATTCCCTGGTGGTCCAATGGTTAAGACTTCCAGGCTTCCACTGCGGCAGGCGTGGGTTCAATCCCTGGTCGGAAAACTAAGATCCTGCACGCCGCATGGCATGACCAAAAAAAAAAAGAGAGAGAGAAGGAAGAACGGTTGTGGTAGGTCAGCTGGTAAGAACTTGAGAGTCATGAAGTACAGGCCGCCTCGGTAAGCAATGAAGGGCTTCAGCACCTGAAGAAAGTATGGCCTCAGGAACAAGTCCAGGGATCAGCTAAGAGTAAGAGAAAGAAATTACTTGCAGCAAAGTCTGAGCTGGGGTCACTGAGTGCAAACAGGATGAGCGGGTGAAATGGGTCTCTACCAGTAGAAGTCACATACTGGGTAAGTGGCAAGGAGCATGCACTGGGGGAAAGAGGTTGAGATACTAAGCTAGGCCTTAGAAAATGCTCCCAGACAGATGTGGGACTAAGAGAAACAGCAAAGACAAGTGAAACAGCACAGTCACAAAGTTAAGACAATGACCACGATAGCCTAAGTCAAGAAGGCCAACCAAGAGGAGACGCGCAACAGCAAGAAAGTGTGGCTCACCATGCCAAATACTTATGGTCAAGGTCAAGAGAAATGAGCAAGCAGCAGCCACTGCATCTATCAATTATGGAACCCTCAGAAGGACAGTTTCAGTATGGATAAAGACATCTGAAGCACAACCCCTGACACATTCAGGCTCTCAGTGAACTTATACTAAGAGAAAATGGCATCCTGCTTTTTCTGTAACTCCAAAAAAGCAATTCCTTATTCAAACTAACATTCTCTATCCATCTTGGAAGGTCATCGTTTTCCACTAAGCACAAAGTCACAAGAGGGAAAAGGAGAGAGTGGACATTCAATTCATGTGATGCCCCAGTCTACTAGCTCTCAGAAACAATCATTTTCCTATAGACTAGTTCACCCAGCTTGACAGAAAGCTTCTGGTATATTAGGCTTTGGGTTTTCAACAGAATAAACATTTAGTAAAATTCTCAGCAGAATCATGTGCAATTTGTTAAAAATTTTTTAAAGAGGATGCTTAAAATATGTTGTCTTCCAAAAATCCAGAGATAATTTTAGATTGAAAAATCCAGGCTTGCCAAGGGAATCTGAGAACTTTTCTATCTTGGTCTCCGATGCTAACCTACGTATTCATGTGCAAAAATAGAGGAAGATTAGAATCTCAAATGCCAGACTGAAAAGTTGCCACAACAAACCTGAACTCTTCATATGGAGTTTGTTACCTTGTCAGCAAGAAAGCAAATGGAACAGCAATAACTAAACTTTTTTTACTTCAAAAGGTAAAAAGAAAAAAGTCTCAGATATGAAATACATCCTGCACTTGCAAAGGAAAATGATTTTTAAAAAAGATATTGTAAATGGAATTTGAAAACAGCATACACAAAATCTAAATATCAAATTTGTAAGTAGTCCTTTACAAACACACAGGACTTTAGGTCTAAAATATGATAAAATGGCAATTATAGCTTATTCAATAAAGTTGGAAAAACTAACCTATTTGGAAAATACTTCATTCTTAAAACCAAATTTTAAGTAAATTAAATAGCTAAAAGTAAAACAAAATAAAACCATGAAATGAGAAGCAAATATGGATGGATGTTATAAATACTGGGATGGAGAATAATTCCTGAGGTGCCAACAAAAGGAAAAATAACAATTTGTATTTTTAAAATGAATGTTACCTTTGACCTCATTTATAAATTTATCCCTAAACAACAATCAGACAAATCCTTTTGCCAGAACTGTCTATCTTGTGACGAATTGGAAACAATCTACATGTTCACCAGTAGGGCTTGGTTAACTTATGATATACAATGGTGTATTATGAAGTCCATAAAAGTGAATAATATATACCTGTATTTATTGATGCCACCAAAATGTTAGTAATGGCTGTCACTGAATGGTAGGCTGGCGGATGACTGTCACTTTAAAAAGTATTGTCACAGCACTATCTGTGCTGTCTTGAATATGAAGAAAGGAGAACGAATTGCTTTTATAATGGGGGTGAGGGGCGGACACAAGCTAGTTTCAAATTAGCCGCCTCCCCGCCCCCCGCCCCAAGCTGAGTATTTATCTGGCAAAAATTTGTGAGGAGAATAAACAAAATTCTTATCATGCCAACCAGGCATGCTTCTTTCTTCGCCCCGCGCGGAGCAGGAAGACACACCTCTGACCCTACGCTCGCCCCCCAGCCGTGGGTCCTTCGTCCTCAGCCCCGGCCCTCCGGGGGTCCCCGCGAAACCTCCCCTGGCCCGACTGCGCCAGCGGGCTCAGCGAGGCCGGAAAATCGTATTCCTCGGGGCTCGGCCGCGCAGGGAAGGTGCGCGCAGCCGACCGGCAGCCGCGCGGCGGCGTGAGGGCCGCGTCCCTAGGCAGTCCCGGCGGACCCCGGGACCCACAGGCCGCCGTCCCTCCGCGGACTGTTCGGCGGGCTTCCGGGAGCGGCTCCCGGCGCCAGCCCGACCTCCCCGGCCCCGGCGGCCCAAGGGAGCGCCCCCCGCCCATCCTGTCCCGCGTCCGCGGGGCCCCAGCCGCGCCCCCGGTCCCAGGCACGAGCCAGGAGGCCCCTCCAGGCTTCCGTCCGCTCGGCCAGCGCTCCCAGAGCTCGGCGTCCTCCACAGCGGACGGGCAAGGGGCGGGAGCCGACGGCCCCAAGCCCTGCGGCCCCCAGCGGAGCGGCGCCCTCCGAGCTCGTCCGGTCGCCAGCCCCGGCCGCGGCCCACCGCCCACCCGCCACCCCCGGAGCCCGCCCGCCTGCGCCAGGCAGCGCCCACTCGCGCCCGCTCCTCACCTGCGACGCGCCCCGGCCCCCAGCGCACCGCCCGGACCGGCTGTGTACACCGGAAGTGACGTCGCCGGGCCGGCCCCGCCCCCGCCCCAGGCGGATGCCGGGTGGCTGCGGACCGAGCCGCCGGGAACGGACTGCCCCCCACCCCGCTGCGCGAGCGGAGCGGAGCGGGGGCGGCCCTGCACCCCCTCCCTAGGGACGGAGGACCTCCAAGTGGGACAGCCAGGGTGGGGGTTGAGGACCGGCAGCCGGAGCCCTCAGGGTCGCCCTGATTCTCCACTGTGACTTGGCCTCCGGGCGGGAGGGGTCAGCTGCATCCTCACAGATTTATGATGAAAATTAATTACTGAAAAATTGAGCTCTTACCTAGATGCCAGGTTCTGGCAGGAGCTGTAGGAACCGGATAATGCCCTCTCCCTCATACGTTTATTCTCTACCCAATAATTGTTATAAATGCGCTTGATGATATACTGCCAATTGCGACAAGGGGTAGGAGAGGAAAGTGGAAAAGGGAGGGAGAGAGTCCCTTGACCTAGGGAAGGAGGGTTATCAGGGAATTCTTCGCTCAGGAAAAGAGCACGAGTTGAGGTCCTAAGAGCGGGGTGGGGGTGTGGGAAAAGTTGAAGAAGCGGGAGGAAAGGATATTATGGCAGAAGTAATAGCAGTTGTCTTTGGTGGCTTTGTGTTCAAGAAACTGAGGTGGTGAGAAAGCCTCACCTGAGAGCAAGGGGTGATTTTACCATACTTGTGGCTTTAAAGGGATTACTTGGACTACATTGTGGAGAAGGACTAGAGAGGAGAGGCAAGAGTGGATGTAGATTTGTATGCCCATGTCATAGTAGCATTATTCATAAAGGTCAAAAAAGTGGAAGCAATCCAAATATCCATCAATGTATGAATGGATAAAATGTATATCCATACAAGGAATATATTCAGCCTTAAAAAGGAAGAGGATTCTGACACCTGCTACAAATGGATGAACCGTGAAGACATTATGCTAAGTGAAAGAAGCCAGTCACAAAAAGATATATTCTATAATTCCACTTACATGAGGTACCTAGAATAGTCAAGTTCATAGAGACAGAAAGTAGAATGGTAGTTTCCAGGGACTGGGAGGAGGGGGGCGCATGGGGAGTTTGTAATTAATGGGTACAGAATTTCGGGTTGGGAAGATGAAAAAGTTATGGAGATGAATGTGGTGATGATTGCACAACAATGTGAATGTACTTAATGCCACAAAACTGTACACTTAAAAATGGTTGAAATGGTAAATTTTATGTATATTTTACCATGATAGATAAATGTAGAGATCAGTTAGGAGTCTATTTCAATTGTACAAGCAAAAGATGATCCTGATGTAAACCAGGACCTTCACATTTTTTTGTTCTTGAATGTCTAGCAGGAAAAATGTTTGCATATCATCCAGATTTATTTTACTTATAATTTATATTATATGCCCTACACTACTAATGTACTATTTACATCATAAAACATACATAAAAAGAATTTTAAAAGTCTTAAGTTCTAATATTTTCTTCCTCTACCCCAATAGATTGCCTTCTTACATTTGTTGGTGTGTGACTCTCACTTTGAAAGCCATTCACAGACTATGGTAGTGGCAATGGGGAATAAAGTCAGTGATTGAGCTAGACGTGGACGGTTGGGAAGAGGAGGGAATCCTAAATCTCTCCTGGGTCTCTGGGATGAGCCGTTGGAGTGGTGACACTCAGTGCTGGGAAGTACCTGAAGACCACATTTGGAAGAGAGGAAGATAGGAAGAAGGCCATGAGTGACACTGTGAACATGACATCAAAGAGGAGGCACCAAGTAGGCAGTTGGGGATGGAGGTCTGGAGCTTGGGAGAGAGCTGGAGATGTTACTGGGGCTTAGGGGGCCGTTGAAGCTGTAGGAAGGAGCTGAAGGTGGGTGTAGATTGAAGGAAGGCTTTTTTGTAGTTGGTTTTTTAAGGTGGAAGAAACTTAAACATGTTTCAGTGTCGGAGAGGAAGATCTGGTTGACACAAAGAGGCTGAATATACAGGCGAAAGATGATATTATTCACCTTGTGAGGTTCTGAAAAGGCCAGAGGGGGTCTAAAATGCTTGGCCATGGGTATACCTCAGGCTGCAGTAAAGAGTGAGGGGAGCTTGGGGACAGAGTTGTGAGGAGACTGAAAAAGGTCTGAAAGCAAAAAGGAAAAATGTAGTAGAATTTCCAAATTGTACTGAGGATCTATTTCAGGTTGAGAGCCTTCTCTCCTATTAAGTGATGTTGACTTAAAAATATGTATATATACATGATGTGAGAGTGGCGAGTTGTTTCATCTGGGGCAAGATGAGAACTGCAGCCTGGGAGACAGCATTTCAGATAGCTCTGAGAAACTGCTCCAAGGAGGCGAGGAGAGGAGCCAGGATATATAGGAGTTTTGAAACAAAGGACAGGTAGTCAGGAACATCAAAAGATTATTGTTAATGAAAGGAAACCAGATACCTCAAGTTAAGGAATTTAGCTCTATTCTATATATGGGAAGATGCAAGAGTCTGGGCTCATATCGTTCCTTGGATATGCACCTCAGCTATCTGGGCCAGTATCCTGACACATCCTGAGTTTCCTCAGGACTCACGACAGGGAGTAGCTGCAGTCTGATGGCAGGTATTCTTTTCAGCCAGGCTGTAACCCTTGATGACTGTGACATCCTTGGCTTATTGATATGGCAGGAAATATTCCATTTATAAATATTCTACTTATCAGTGACTTGCCCCAGCAGCTTTCAGGTAAAAGTGAAGAAGGTGGAGAAAGGATTCACCTGGGGGTTGAATAACAGAGAGAGGGGTGAGTGTTACTGACATAATGGGTTGTGGAACCCAAACCACAGGAGAAAGGGATGTGATGTGGATGAGGACAGCTGAGTTGGAGGAAGTGTCCCTGGGTGCTGGTGTCATCATACCTATGTAGGCTGGAAAAGGGATCAGAGATGTTGGTGCCCGGCTTCTGAGTGGGCCAAGGGTGGCTCCTGCAGTCTCAGGACAAGCCCATCTCTTGTTTGGAGGTTCTCCTAGCTCCTACTACAGGCCCCCAAAACCTCCAGTGGCCATGCCTAGAGGCACCTGGTAAACACTGGATGGGGCCTTAAAGGGGCCACACACCCAACCACTGTTGCTCACCTCACTCCAAACCTCATGGTCCCAGAGTAATGTCTGGAAACCACTCACGTCTGGCTCCAACTGGGCCCTTCTCTAGACCTCAGTCCAGGGCCAGGAGGTTCTGGAGATGCATTCAGCCATGCATGCACTTCTTTCTTTTATGTTTTATTTTTTTAATTTTTTGGCCATGCTGTGCAGAACGTGGGATCTTAGTTCCCTGTCAAGGGATCGAACCTGTGCCCCCTGCATTGGCAGCGTAGAGTTTTAACTACTGGACCACCAGGGAAGTCCCTTGAGCACTTCTTATTGGAACTCAGTATGGACACTGCCAACCTTGGGGCCCCTTTGGTGGCCTCTGTGGTGCTCTGAGCACCAGGCTGTCTTGGACCTCTCAGGCTTACCTGAGGACATTTTGTATTGTGGATATATCAAGTCTGCTTTGTCAGCACATCCATAACCGTCACACCCACCTCCTGGAGGTTTGAACTATTTATTTTCATTCATCAAACACACATATATATGGAGAGGAAGGAAAAAAATCCCGTGTACCCAGCACGCAGGTTTGAGACACTTGTCACTTCATGTTACCTCTTTATTCCAAGCTCCCTTGCACCAGAGTGCCAAAAAAACGTGGATGGAGCCCCCAGGTCTAGAGGTGGAGGCTGGGCCCTCCTGAAGCCCCCCAGTCCTCAGGTGTGGAAGCTTCGATCCTCCAGCTCTGCAGAGAGGTCGGTGGTTGAGCCTCAACGTGCACAGGGGGATGGGATGGTGCCTCAGGGACCACCAGGCAAACACCTCAATTTGCCACTCAGAAGAAGGTCCAGGCCAGGAAACAAGGCCTCCCCCTGGATCCACCCGCCCTCCTGTGTTTTGGTTAGAGGCAAGGTGGAGCCAGATCCTGTGGAAAGGATGGAAGCCTCAGAGGTTGTTCTCTGGGAGGAGTGAGCGGAACAGGGTTTCAGGAGCTCCTCAGTGACCGAAGAGCCCTGCATTAGTGAGATCGATCTCGGGTGGCCGAGGCCCACAGTGCCTTGAAGCGGAGTTTCAGCTCCCAGTCAGTGACTGAGGTCGGAGAGCGGTGGTGAGAGCACTAGTCACCAGACCAGGGGTCAGTGACAAGGCCCTGGCCCTCCAGCTTTGCAGAAAAGAATTCCCACAAAGACGAAAAGTGCTGAAACAAGTAAAGTGTTTATTAGGGAAAAATAAGCAGAATACGTGTGGATAGACACATGGACGGGCTCAGAGAGAGAGTCGCGCCGTCATGGCAGGTTGAATCACTTTTATGGGGCATTTCTTCCATGTTTCCTTTCACCAATCATTCTGATTTGCCTGGTTCAAAGTCCATATTTGGTGTATCTCAGGACTTGCCCACGTGTGCGTGCGTGTCTCTTAGCCAAGATGGATTCCACTGAAGAGGCCTGTGGGTAGGTTTGACCACTTGGCATCACTTGCCTTTTGACCTCCAAGGAGGCTTTCTGCGCATGTGTGGCCGGGGGAGGGCTGCTGACTTTGAGAACGAGGCATGTGTGGTCTCTTATCTTGTATCTGGGCAGGGCCCAGCCTCCTCTCCCGATTGTCCTGTTATTCCTGTCTCAGAGTATTGGTCCACAGGGAAGGAACTCAGACTGTTTGCCCTGGGAGCCCATCTGTCTCCTGCCTCAAGATGGGCCAGAGACGCACCTTGGCCTTGACCTGAGATGCCTCCCCTTGCTGAGGAAAACAAAGCTGATTTGCTACATTTAGCTTTCCTGAGGGCTCCACATTCCTAACCTCAGAAGAGCTGCCGAATAGGAGCATCCCACATAGAGGGGCTCATAAGGGATTAGAGAATTGATTTTCCTAAGCAGCCAAAGTTATTACTGTTGGCTTGTGCACTCTTTATGCAGTCAAAGCCAGGGCTTGCAGGCTGGGCTTTTACATGTTAGTTTCAGTGGGTGTGTCTGAAAGAAGAACCTTCAGGGAAGGGGTTTCCACAGCCCAGTGTTCTTGGTGCTGATGGTTGGCAGGTTGGGGGTAGGCAGGGGCAGTGGGGTTGAGTTTGGAGAGTAACTTTTCTCCTTCACCCTTCTGGTCTCCCTTGGGCAGAATGTGAAAGCTGCAAGATGGGCTGTGAGCCCCAGGAAGGGTAGCTGCATTCCAGAATCCATAGGATTTGGGAGCCAGTCTGGAGAGGTCTGGCCAGACCTTCTGGACACAGAGCGACTGGCTGGCTGTTGAGTACAGAGAGAGACTGGGGCAAGGCCAGTCTAGTCTATCAGGTGGCGTGGCCCAGGCAGGAAAGGGGGTGAGGGCAGCATGAGGCATGTGCCAAAGGGGAACCTTCTCCCCCAGTCTCCAGATTGTCTCCCTGAGGAAGTTGTTCCTCACCCCTCCCTTTCCCGTGTAACCATTTGAGCGTCCTGTTGTTCTTTCTCCATTTCCACCCTCCGCTGGCTGGAAATGGCGTGCTGTGGCCAAGAAGCCCTTTCCAGGCTGAGCCATCTGCTTCTGTCTCACCCCCACCTCTGAGATCCCATGTTGCCTTTGATCGTTCTGAGGGTCTGGGGCTGGCCAGGGGCCTGGAAGATCCCTGATGGGTGGGCTGGAACCAAGGAATCCAAGCCCCTGCCCCCGCAGCCAAGACAGGATGCCTGGTACCACCGTAAGGAACATGTAAGATACGTGCAGGCAGGAGGAGCTGCTGGGGGACTCCCTGAGGGCTCTCCAGGGTTTGGTGAAACAGAGGGGGCTGGATGTATGTGGGGCTGGGGAGGGGAGCTGCTGGATGCACTAGGGACCACCCTAGAGGCTATGCCCACTGCAGTTATCAGCTGTGAAGGTCTGTACAATGGAGACGGATATTTTCCAGGACTCAAAGCCTGCCAGAGGTCCAAGGACTTATGACCAGGAAAGGAAGGAAAGGTGTGCTGGGGAGGGAAACAGGCAAGGTTCTGGTGCTGGTGGAGCCAGAGGGCTGTACAGCTTGAAGTCAAGTTATCCTGAAAGCCAAGGGCAGCTCTAGTCCGTTCTATAGCCAACAGCCAAGGTCCGGCTCTCCTCAGATTCTAGTATGTGGACCTGGCGATGGGCACCACCCTAGCTCGGAAGGTCTATGCTGCGGTCTTGGTCCGGAAAGATGCGTCTCCCAAGAACCACAGGAGGGTAGTTTGCAGAGTTGGTTCTGTGGCCTTGTAAAGAGTTCCAACTTGAGCACTTGGAGTTCTGGACAATTAACTTAATGGGCATCCCCTCAGATTTGTAAATCTACAAGGGGGCCAAGATTGAGGGGCATGAGTCCCCCAGATGGGTCCATCTGGTTGAAGAAACCAGAGTTCTGTCCCTTTTCCTGAGTGTGGGTGGACTCTCCTTTTGGTTATCAAAATGTAATAACCCCAACTCATTGTCACTGAAACAAGAGGGGATTTATTAGCCCAAACAAAAGGGGTACTGTGGCCACTAGAATGGCTGTCCTTGGCAGCAGTCCTGATGCCTGGGAGTAACTTACATACAGCCACCCTGCAGCTTGTCTGCTCCCTCTGGGCTCGGTGGGAAGGAGCACCTCAGGGGCTGGGCCATTTCTTCCGTTTCTTCAACATGTAATGCCAGAGTCCTCTAACCCGACCACTCGGAACTTGTTTAGGCCTCCAATTAGAAATTTTTACACGTGGTTTACCCTAGTTACAGTTCATTTAAGGCATCTCAATTGGATCTTCAATTTCTAGCAAGCAGGGACAGTAAAGCTGCCACTGGCTAAGTTTCTGTTGTCAGTGGTGACTTGTGCAAACCTGGGCACTGTTCACAGAGCCTGGACTCCCTCCCAAGATAGCTGGGATACTCAGCTCATGTTGGATACAGATGCCGGATGGCAGGACCACAATAACTGACTCCCCTCCTCAGACAGCTGGCTGCCTCGCATCTGGAATTCAAAGCACCCAGGTGTTCCAACCAGGTCAGAGAGCAGTGTGTGTGCGTGGTGAACAGCGGAAGGGCTTTCTCCCCACTCACTCCACAGGGAGAGATGGGCTCAGGGCCCAGACCTCTAGTTTTCTCACTGCTCGGCAATGTTGTGCCTAACCTTAACCCTAACCCACGCGGCTGCCAAATATTCGTGCTTTCCATTTAGGGGCAAAACTGGGCAGAACCAAATAACATTTTAAAGCCAAGTTACTAGAAATATTTGAGAAAAGGCTGAGTTTATAAACTAAAATTTGGCTCTTAACCTACAATGATTTCACTACCATGAAACATTGCTGTTAAAGTGCAAAATAATGAAACACGCTCAGGCTACACTGCAACAAATGAGTCTGGGCAGCTCTATCCGGTTCTGAGATTACAAGGAGACTCTCTGAAGGAGCTGATGAAACTAAAAGCCATCTTTGACTTACAAGCCAACACTTATAGGAATCACCAAGGAGGGAATTCCCTGGCAGTCCAGTAGTTAGGACTGTGCGCTTTCACTGCCGGGGCCTGAAAAAAAAAAAAGGAGATTGGGCTTATTGAAAGGGAGCCAGGTTGCCTTAAACATATATGGAGAAATCCTGAAAGTAAAACTTTGTCTCACATAAAGCCTATTAGATCAGCAAGAAGAAATGAGATTACTGCTGAAAAATCCTGTGATCTCATCAAATTAGCAGTTTCCACATCTGTACAGGCACAGTCACAGGCAAATCCAAGACAACCGTGAGTCCAGAAACTGTCACAAGCTTGGTCCCCTCCCAGGACAGGCCTCTGGTTGTGGGGCTCTTTAAGTTGTTTGAAAACATGACCTCATGGACCTCCTCTTCCAGGAAGCCTTCTGTGAAAGCCCCAACTCTATATTTTCCCAGTCATAATGTTTATCTCACAAAACAGTTAAGTTTTGCCCCTCCTGGACCGAGAGCTTGAACGATATTCATCTCATACTCAACTGTATCTCCAGCACTTGGCACTGCATATAGAAAACAGCAGGCATTCACAGAGTAACTTGCTTGTTTATTCAACAAGTTTCTAAGCACCTACCACAGGCCAGGCATGGTGCCAGGTACTGGGGATGGAGTGGTGAATAAGACAAAAGGGATCCTTTCCCCAAACAAAAATAACAAAGATAAACAGAAACATGCAAGCACCATGAGGACACGTTGCAATGAAGACAAGTAGTCAAGGAGACCTTAACACATTCTGAAAGGTCCTGAAAATGTAATGTTTAAACTGACATTTGGAGAATGAGAAGCAATTAGTCGGGGAAGAGACCTCCAGGTGAATGGAATTGCAAAAGCCTTTGGAATTTGGCTCATTTTGGAATTTGGAGCGAAGGGAAAGCTAAGGGTAGTTCCCCAGGGACTAGATCATATAAAGGCAGGCTGGGAAAGACAGAACTCTTTCTTAAGAGAAACAGGAAGCCGCTGGAGAGTGTGATGCAAAAATGCATGTTTCCATAGTGCTGGAGTGGGGAGGGCAGAGGCAGAGGGAGTTAGCAAGGCACTCAGGCGTCTGTGTGTGGTCTCAGAGGACAGAGCCATGGAGAGAATCTGAGGTCCTCCTCCATATATCTTTTACATTGATGTTTAATTTACATAAAGTATACAGATCTTAAGTGCACAGTTCAAGTTTTCACTTATATACTGTACCCACCACCACAGTCAAGATATAAATACTTTAGCAGGCCCTGCCTCCTCCAAATATAACTACTCATCTCCATCACCATAGGTTAGTTTTGCCTGTTTTTGAGTTTCATGTAGGTGTAATCACACAGTACATGTTCTTCTGTGTCTGGTTTCTTTCACTTATCATGATGTCTGTGAGATTTATTTATGTTGTGTAGAGCAAGTGTTTATTTTTTCACTCGATTCCATTGATAAATACACCACTATTTATTCATTCTACTGTTGTTGGACACTTATTTCCAGGTTTTGGCTTTTACGACTTACACTATGAACATTCTTACATGTCTTTTGGTGGAGGTAAGTCAAGCACTTCTACTGAGTATGTACCCAACAGTGAAACTGCTGGGTCATAAATATACATACTTAGCTTTAGTGGATGCTGCCCATTAGTTTTCCAAAATGGTTATACCGATTTACACTCCCACCACTAAAGTGTGGAAGCCTCAGTTCATCCAGGTTCTCACCAACACTAGACATTATAGTCTTTTTTTTTTTTTTTTGGCCATATAGCTTGCACGCTCTTAGTTCCCTGACCAAGGATTGAACCTGTGCCCCCTGCAGTGGAAGCGTGGAGTCTTAACCACTGGACCGCGAGGAAAGTCCCGACATCATGGTCTTTTACGGCATCTCACTGTGGTGTTTTTTTTTTTTTTTTGGTGGCACTCCATGGCTTGGGGATATTAGTTCTCCGACTAGGGATGGAATCCGGGCCCCAGCAATGAAAGCACTGAGTCCTAACCACTGGACCGCCAGGGAATTCCCTCACTGTGGTTTTAATTTGCATTTTGTGACGACAGAAAGTATTAACAACCTTTCCATACGTTTGTTAGATATTTGCACTTGTCTGCTCAAGATTTTAAAAATTGAATTGTTGGTCCTTTAAAAAAAAACTGATTTGTAGTTCTTTATATATTCTGGATCATAAGCCCTTTGGTGGTTAATATTACATCATGCAAGTATCTTCTCCCAGGTTGTGGCTCCCATTTTCACTCTCTTGATATCTTTTGATAAAACAAATTTTGTCTTAATGAAGTCAGATTTCTCTTTCATGGTTATCACTTTTTTTGTGTCTTCTTTGCCTACTCTGAGGTCTTTTTTATAAATTTATTTATTTATTTTTGGCTGTGTTGGGTCTTCGTTGCTGCATGTGGGCTTTCTCTAGTTGCGGTGAGTGGGGACCATTCTTCGTTGCAGTGTGCAGGCTTCTCATTGCAGTGGCTTCTCTTGTTGCAGAGCACAGGCTCTAGGCTAGAGGGCTTCAGTAGTTGTGGCACTCTGGCTCAACAGTTGTGGCTCACGGGCTTAGTTGCTCCGCGGCATGCGGGATCTTCCCGGTCCAGGGCTCAAACCCGCGTCCCCTGCATTGGCAGGCAGATTCTTAACCACTGCACTACCACGGAAGCCCTACTCCGAGGTCTTGAATATATGCCCTTATTTTTTCTCAGAAATGTTTTGTAGTTTTCAGTGTAGAGGTCTTGCACATCTTTCATTACATTGCTAGATATTTGATTTTTTGGCTGGGTACTATTATAAATGGCAATATTTAACTTTTCATTTTCTAATTAACTTGTTGCTTGTACATAGAAATGAGTGATTTTTGAGGCTGTTGATAATTCACTTATTAATTGCAGCAGTTTGTGGATAGGTTTGGATTTTATACATACCCCACTGTATCATGTTAAAAATGATAGTTTAAAAAAATGATAGTTTTCTTTTTCTCAATCTGTATACCTTTATTTCTATTTCATTGCTTATTGCTCTAGCTAGGATAGCCAATACAATGCTGAATGTAAGTGATGTGAATTGACACCAGTCACAAGAGGAGCGTTCAACATTTCACCATTACATGTAATGCTGTTGTACATTTTTCGTAAATATCTTTTATTAGATTAGGAAGTTCTCATCTATTCCCAATTTCCTGAGTTTTAAAAATCTCTTTCTTTTTGAAAGGCTGAAGACTGTGCACACACCATTTGTTCATGGGGGGGTATAGAGAGGATCAAATGTAAAAAGCTGTCAGCCTGCTCCATTAGGTACCCTGGGGCTTATGCCAGCAATTGTTGGGATACTGCCAGCCTTTCCACCAATAGTCTCTGTGGGCTCATCACTGCCAGGTCATCTGTAGCTGGCTGTTATAGACATTACTTACATCTACGGGTACTTGATTCTGTACTTCCCTGCTTCCTTAAGTGAGAACAATGTAAGTTCAAGTTGGGATAATGCAAAAACGGGCATGTCTGACAGCTCCTTTCTCTTCCTGGGAAAAGAAAAAGCAGCTATCTTCTGACTGTGCTAGGAATAGACACCAGGACAGTAACTTATCTCAGTTCAGTGGAAGTCTGAAGATTCCAGGATTTCCAGATTTAAACCAAATAGCAGCTGGAAGGAAAAAGTAAGCTGGCCCAGACACTAAGTATGTTTTGAGCATAAGTCGTGACCTGGGATGATGAAAGCTGCAGAGCAAACCCACTGACAGTCTGGAAACCAGACACAGAGAGGCATTTGACTCAGGGATACATCCAGGGAGAGGTTATAATAAGAATGCACAGCTTGGCATTTCTTGCTTTGTCAAGAAGCCCTTTAGATACTTGCAGAGAATAGGCCTGAGGTTCAGATCGTTCACAACTAAAGATAAACGCAGTGCCAGGTTATGAGCAGCTCCAAGAGATCTCCTCTCCAAGAGATCTCAGCTCCAACCTAAGCCAGATCTCCAGGTTTCCTGGAGCAGTAGCAGTGCTGGACATGGACTCACTGCTGCTGAACACCAGCTAGCCACAGAGCCAGAGGTGTGCTGCTGCCCTGCTCGTTCACAGCCCTGTGACTTATTTTTACATCTGTGACTCAGAGGCCTAGACCAGGACTGAGGCCTTGGGGAGAGAGAGGCCCTGCTCAGGGGTTGGATCTTGCAAGTAGCATGAGCCTGGCTGTTTGACACCATGTTCACACCCATTTCAGACCATGGTTACAGTGATACAATTTCCAGTAGGACACAATCTCTTGAGGCCTGTGCCTTCTCTACGACATGTGATATAATCTGGTAATCAAACGTGTTCATTCTGGCTACTGCATAGAAAATGAATTGGAAGAGTGTAGTATGGATGGAGGGTGACCAGCAAAGAGGTTATTACAGTGGTACAGGCAAGAGTTGATAGTGCTTCACATTAGAGGCAAACAGATTTCTCGTTCAAGAAGGTAAACCAACTACAGATGTTTACTGTTTTCCTTAAGACTACATTAAATTGTCAGTAAATGACTAAACTGATATTTATAACAAACAGAATTGGGCAGGGAGGAATCTGTGAGTATTTTTCAACAAATTTCTAGACTGATTAGAGTAGATGGAAGAAGTATGGTGACTCAGGGCAGAACAGAGGATGCTGCCACCTGGGCCATACCCAGGGGTGCTATTGTGCAGGAGGAGCCACTTCCCTGAAACTCTGAAATGCTTCAGACTCTGAAGCAGCACGCATGAGAGAGGGCAAGCGTGAGAAGGGGGCTTGAAAACAGGAAAACTAATCTCAGGTCTGTCTGTACAGCAAGCAAGGAACAATCTTGTTTCTCACTGCGATTAGAATGACGTATAATTAGGCAACACACTTGTAGGGAAAACAAACAAGTAAAAGGAAGATTCTTTTCTGCAGGTACAGTGCATCTGTAGGATCTGGAAACATTGGCACCTCTGAACAAAGCCCTCCAGAATTCAGAGACCTCAAAGATAAAGATCACACCTTAGAGCATTTGTCAGACAAATTCTGGCCACCCCCAGAGCTCCAGGGCAACACTTTTGCTTCCTTCCAGTAAGAGGTAACCAAGAATTCTCAGACATTTGAATAAGGTTTAGTATAGCGGGACTTCCTGGTGGCACAGTGGTTAAAAATCCACCTGCCAATGCAGGGGACACAGGTTTGATCCCTGGTCTGGGAAGATCCCACATGCCTCGGGGCAACTAAGCCCTGTGCACCACAATTACTGAGACCACGGGCCTAGAGCCTGTGCTCCACAGCAAAAGAAACCACTGTAATGAGAAGCCCATGCACCACAAGGAAGAGTAGCTCCTGCTCGCCACAACTAGGGAAAGCCTGTGTGCAGCAATGAAGACCCGATGCAGCCAACAAATAAACAAAAATAAAGTCTACTATAGGAAGTCTACTACCAAGACTAACAATATTGGTAAAGAAACCAAGAAACACAAAGCTTTTTTTTTAAACTTTATTTATTGTTAATTTACTCTTTAAAAATTTTTGGCTGCACTGTGGGGCATGCAGGATCATAGTTCCCTGAGCAGGGATTGAACCCCTGTCCCCTGTGGCGGAAGCACAGAGTTTAACTACTGGACCACCAGGGAAGTCCTCCTCAATTCAACAGCTTATACATTTGAGTAAGAGGGAGATCTAGTGAAAGAATAGGGTGGGTGGCATCAAAGAAATTACCTAAGCAGTAATAAGAGAAAGAGCTAAAGGAAAGATTACAAATCTCTCAGTCAAAAGGGTCTACATGGGAGTTTCCTGGTGATCTAGTGGTTAGGATTCAATGCTTTCACTGCTGTGGCCTAGGTTCAGTTCCTGATCGGGGAACTCCCACAAGCCCTGCCCCAGCTCCCCCATCCCATTCCCCCCCCCCAAAAAAAGAGGGAAAAACACATCATTTATCAAGGGAAGAAATTAAATTGGCTGCGCAGCACGTGGGATCTTAGTTCCCTGACCAGGGATCGAACCTGCACCCCCTGCATTGGAAGCGCAGAGTCACAACCACTGGACCACCAGGGAAGTCCCAAGAAATTAAATTGGTATCAGACTTAGCACCACTGCATGTTAGGTGAACAGTCAGCAATTGAGCTAAGAATGATTTTTATATTTTTAAAGGTGGTTAAATTAAAAAAAAAGGGGAAGATGTGACAGAGACCTTACTATCTGGCCCTGTATACTTTTAAAGAAAGCTCCCAAAGTAGGAATTCTAACAAGAAAATGGAAAACATGGCATCCAGGAAACTGTGACTCCAACCGAGGAGAGCAATGAAGAGAAATCCCAGGATCCTAACTTTCCTTAAGATCTCAGATAACATGTCTGTATAACCTTTGGGTCTCTAGGAAAAAAGGAGACTTCACAAACTAAATCAAATGATAGTTAAAGGTTAAAACTTTATCATATGATAAAGGTATCAAATACAAGCAAAAAAGAACATTCAGAAACTCCAGGAAAATCGAAAAGCTGTAGGGAAAATAATGGTCCAAGGAAAAGATGGTCTAAATGAGATTTGAAAATTGGTGAGCTCAAGAAGAATGGAATAGATTCCAAGTCATAGAGAATATGCGAGAGAGCAAGAGAGAACCAACACACACATGCAAGAACCAATCAGAAATTCTACAGATGGACTTCCTTGGCGGTTTGGCGGTTAAGGCTCCATGCTCCCAATGCAGGGGGCATGGGTTCAATCCCGCGTCAGGAAATTAAGATCCCGCGAGCTGCCAGGTGCGGCCAAAAGAAAAAAAAATTCTACGCAAAAATATTGTAAACAAAAACAAAACCAAGATAAAATACAAACTTCAGGATAGCGGTTTTCTTTTGGGTGAAGCAGCAATGGAATAGAGGAGTGGTAACACACAGAAGCAGATTGTTAGTAATGCTCTAGTTTTGGGGTTAAGTGATGGGTTCAGTTATTCATATTATGGGTCACATATCCTTTTCACATATTAAATGTGAAAAAGGAAAAAGATAATGGAAAAACAACTTAAAAATGGAAAAAAAGCAAGGTCCAGTCATGAAACAAATTTAAATGTAGATAATATTAAGAAACTGAGGGAATCCAGAAAAAGACAGTTCATTTAATCTTTTTTAAAATATTTTTTTTTTGATGTGGACCATTTTTAAAGTCTTTATTGAATTTGTTACAATATTGCTTCTGTTTTATGTTTTAGTTTTTTGGCCTCGAGGTATGTGGGGTCTTAGCTCGCTGACCAGGGATCAAACGTGCTCCCCCCGCATTGGAAGGCAAAGTCTTAATCACTGGACCACCAGGGAAGTCCTATCCATTTAATCTTTTTTTTTAAAAATTTATTTATGTGTTCAATTATTTATTTATTGGCTGTGTTGGGTCTTCGTTGCTGCACACAGGCTTTCTCTAGTTGTGGTGAGCGGGGGCTACTCTTCATTGTGGTGTGCAGGCTCCTCATTGCCGTGGCTTCTCTTATTGCAGAGCATGGGCTCCAGGTGCATGGGCTTCAGTAGTTGCAGCACATGGGCTCAATAGTTGTGGCTCACGGGCTCTAAAGCGCAGGCTCAATAGTTGTGGCACACGGGCTTAGTTGCTCCGAGGCATGTGGGATCTTCCTGGAGCAGGGATCAAACCTGTGTCCCCTGCACTGGCAGGATTCTCAACTACTGCACCACCTAGGAAGCCCCCCATTTAATCTTGATTGTATTAATATATATTTTTGAAAGGTACAGTATTTATGGTACTGAAACTGTAAAGAAGACATATCACTTGACTCTGGGCAGAAGAATTCTTATAAAATCATACCAGAGAATTATTGGTGTTCAGCTTTTAAAGTCAACCAACATGTGAAAATAAGGCATTGTTTAGTGGCAGGGCAGGAAGAATAAAACATTTTGTACAAAGGAAACAGACAGGGTTTATACTACTTGGCTCATTCATAAAAAACGTTTACTTAGTTGTAGTAAGTATTACTAGCCATAATTGGTATAGTAAGTATATTAAGAGGACACAGAGCAAGGATATGAGTCTCTGCACGTGCGTGTGTGTGTGCGGTGTGTGTGTGTGTGTGGGATTAACAGTAAATCTATGTATCAGGACTGTAGTTGATAAACACATGAAAATAAAGACCAGTTTACACAGGTTCTTCCTACTGATATATTAACAAAAGGGGGGAAGTGGGTATCGTGCATGCACGCGCGCACATGCACACACACACACAGGATCTGGAGAGGGACACTTTCTGGAAGAATACAGATAAACTGTTAATAGTATTATTTGTAGTAACTACGTACAGGTAGCATTGAATTAAAAAAAAAACCAAACTTTTTTCCCCTAATAAAAAAAGAGCTCCTGTAAATAAACAAGAAAAAGACTAACATCAGGGGAGACAAATAATCAAAGAATATTTATAAAAAGTTCACAGAAGAGGAAATATTAATACCAAACTTATTTAACAATGCTCAACCTCCCTCAAAGTGAAGTGCACGGGGTACTGAAATAACACTTTTCGTGTATCAGACTGGAAAACATTTTCAAAAGTTTGCTAATACCATACTGGTGACCACATAGGGTAGTAAGCACCCTGAACAACCAGCTGAAGTGTAAATCACTACAATCTCTATCGAAAGGAACACAGGAATATTTATTAGAATTACGAAGTCATGTCTCCTGCTCTCCAGAATCTCCAGTTATTAGCTTACCTTAGATACATTCACCCATTTGAGAAATGACTCATGAAGGGTCATTCCAGCATTGTTTGGACTAGCAAAAATTGGAAATAACCTAGCTCCACGTGAAGAGGGTAACTGTAGGTCTGAGCGACAGTGAGAAAAGGGAAGCAGCTTTTGATCGGAAATCCTATTAAATTATTTTTGAACTGTTTGAATGCATACATTAAAGCCTTGGCCAGAGGAACAATCCACTGAGGAGACCAGACTGGTCCCCACACTATAGGTCTCTGCCACAAAGGGCTCTGCAGCAGATTCAGTGCTGGAAGTCTAGGTCACGTTTCAACCCTCAGGGAGCAGGGAGAACTACTCTGGGTTCCTGCTCTGGGTTCCTAACCAGCCTCCCTGCGAATTTATTCTCAACATAGCGGCCAGAGAGTCTTTTTACTGTTTAAAATTTATTTATTTATTTTAAATCCAAAGACACGCATGCGGAGGAGATTCACTGACACTTGTAACAGAAGTGTCTATCATTATTATTTTTTTTTTGGTAGGATCTTGGTTGCCTGACCAGGGACTGAACCCAGGTCCACAGCAGTGAAAGCGCTGCGTCCTAACCACTGGATTGCCAGGGAATTCCCCAGAGATTATTGTTACTTTAAAAAATATATTTATTTATTTGTTTATGCTGCACTGGGTCTTAGCTGCAGCACACGGGATTGTGGCTGCGGCACACACGCGGGATCTAGTTCCCTGACCAGGAATTGAACCCAGGCCCCCTACATTGGGAGTGCAGAGTCTAAGCCACTGGACCGCCAGGTAAGTCCCAGAGATTCTTTTTAAACCTAAGTCAAATTGTCACTCTTCCAGTCAAAACCCTACAATTGCTCCCCATCTCGGAAAAAATGACAATCATTACAGTGGACTCCACAATGCCTTCCCTGTCCAGTCTCCACTGATGCTCTAACTTCATATCCATATTCAAGCTTCTCCTCCCACACACCACGCCAGCCATACTAAGTTCACTCCTGCTTCAAGGTCTTTGCAGCTAAAACTTCTTGTGCTTGAACATCCAATCAGCTTCTCGAGTCATTTCTCAAATGTCGGCTTCCCTAACCTATTTTAATTATTTAATTTTTTCAGCTGCGTCAAGTCTTAGTTGCGCCACACAGGCTCTTTGTTGAGGCATGGCGGATCTTTTTCATTGTGGCACAGTCTCTTCATTGCAGTGTGGGTTTTCTCTTCTCTAGCTGTGGCACTTGGGTTCCAGAGCACATGGGCTCTGTAGTTTGCATCACGTGGGCTCTCTCGTTGAGGCGCAAGAGCTCAGTAGTTGTGGTGTGTGGACTTAGTTGCAGCATGTGGGATCTTAGTTCCCCGACCAGGGATCGAACTGGTGTCCCCTGCACTGTAAGGCAGATTCTTAACCACTGGACCACCAGGGAAGTCCCCCTATTTTAAATTGAAGCAGGGACTTCCTAGGTGGCATAGTGGTTAAGAATCCGCCTGCCAATGCAGGGGACACGGGTTGGAGCCCTGCTCTGGGAAGATTCCACATGCCACAGAGCAACTAAGCCCATGCGCCACAACTATTCAGCCTGTGCTCTAGAGCCCATGAGCCACAACTATTGAGCCCGTGTGCTGCAACTATTGAAGCCCACGCGCCCAGAGCCCATGCTCCACAAGAGAAGCCACTACAATGAGCCCGCGCACCACAACGAAGAGTAGCCCCCACTCGCAGCAACTAGAGAAAGCCTTTGTGCAGCAACAAAGACCCCACAAAGCCAATAAATAAAATAAATTTATTAAAAAAAATTGAAGCAGCAATCCCCCCTCAAGCCCCTACACCCTTTCTAGTCCCCCTCCTAGGCTTTATCTCCATAAAACTTCAGCATCTTCTTCTTTTTTTGGGGGGGGGCCATGCCACTCGGCTTGCGGGATCCTAGTTCCCCGACCAGGGCTGAACCCTGGTCCATAGTAGTGAAAGCACCAAGCCCTAACCACTAGACCGCCAGGGAAATCCCTTAAGCATCTTCTTAACATACTACAAATGTTACTCACTTGTCTCCTCCCACAATACAAGCTCCAAGAAGTGGCAGGTTTATTTTGTTCACTGTTGCTTACTCTGCAAATGAACTACACCTCTTTCACATAAGGGCTCAATAAACATTTGTTGTACAGTTTCCCCCTTTCTACAGAAAATTAGTAAAACTAAAAGCAAAAGACTATGGGTAGGAAGGGATGACTGTTAGCATGACTGACAGCTTTCATTATAAGCCTTTCTGAGGCATTTAAATTAAAACACATGCATACATAACTCTTATCAAAATAATTAAATATTTTAAAAATAAAAGAGGTATTAGATATATTTAGAAAGGGGAATTGATAGAACTTGGTAACAGGCATGAAGCTGGTGCAGAATTGAAAGAAATGGAGTATCAAGGGTGACTTCCACATCTCCAGCACAGTCGGGTTAGTAGAAAGTGTTGCTACATACTGGATTGAGAACACTGGAAGAAAAGCAGAGGGAAGATCATCACTTCCATTTGGGGAACATTACATTTGAGAGGCTACCATAAGACCTTCAAGAAGTCAGATCCAGGGACCTCCCTGCTGGTGCAGTGGTTAGGACTCGGCACTTTCACTGCTGTGGCCCCAGACTCAATCCTTGGTTGGGGAACTAGATCCTGTACTTGTAAGACTCTCAGCTCAGCCAAAAACAAACAAACAAAAAACCCAACAAAAAACCAACCAACCAACCAACCAACCAACCAAAAAAGTCAGATCCAGACTCAGAAAAGATCTGTGCTAGATAAGTGACTGTGAGAATAACTCCATATAGTTAAGGCCACAGGGGTTGATGCCAGAGAGTATGCAGCTTAAAGAGAGAGAGAGAAAAAAAAGGAAACTTACTTGGCAGGGGAGATAACAAGATCACAAAGGTGGTTTTCCCAGGGTGAGGCTTCTCCGGATGTGCTGACCCGTGATTTCCCCAAATGTGGGAAACTCCACTGCGTAGTGTGTGTGTGTGTGTGTGTGTGTGTGTAGCAGGGTGGGGACAAGAGAAAAAAGCTACCGTTGAACCCTGAGGAACACTATTATTTCAAAATGGGGTGACTGAAGAATTAGAAACAGGCAGACTGAGGAGTAGCAGCTAGAGAGGGTGGGAGGAAAACCCGAGGAGTCTGGCAGCCAAGAAGACAAGAGAATTTTCAGAAGGAAGAGGTCAACTGAATGGAATGCTTTGTAAAGCAAGTAAGAGGAAAACTTCGAAAGGCTCACTGGAGATCATTAGTGACCTTACCAAGAACTGTTTTGGTGGTGTATGGAGCAGAACAAGTGGGTTAAGAAGTGAAAGGGAGATCAGGCATCTAGACAGTTCAAGAGCTAAGAAGACGGGGGAGGATGTAGGATTCAAGGATAATTTTCTTAAAAAAGAAGTTTCTAACATAAATGCTACATAGTTACAATTATAGGCATACTTCGTTTTATTATGCTTTGCAGATATTGCGTTTTGTACAAATTGGAAGTTTTGTGGCAACCCTGTGTCAAGCAAGTCTATTGGCACCATTTTCCCAACAGTATTATTTTAAAATAAAGGTATGTACATTGTTTTTTAGGCATAATGCTATTATTACACATTTAATAGGCAGTTACAGTGTAAATCTAACTTAATACTAGGAAAGAAAAAAATTCGTGTGACTCATTTTATTGTGATACTGTATTTGCTTTACTGGGGTCTGGATCTGAACCCGCAATATCTCCAAGTTACGCCTGTATATACATAGATGGTTATTAACACATTAATATGCTATATAATATGCTAGCATAGTAATTAAATGCAAATAGAAAGGATCCTTTATCATGGAAGAATTTGAAGATACAGGCAAAGAGGTAACTCAGTAATGTAAGGCTGGGAATGGTGGGAGTTCACCACAATACAAGCAGTTTTTTTTCTTTTAAAGCTCTTTATTGGAGTATCACAAGCAGTTTTTTGCTATATGGACAACCAGGAAAACGCTGGATGCATATGAGGTTAGTTTAGAGAGTGTGGTAAGTGCCTGAGGCAGTTTCCATCCACTGTCCTCTAGTTCCCTTTGAAATGGATAGCAGGGCCATTTGCTCACTGCAGAGAGGTGATTACAGGAAAGCACCAAGTTTTGCTGGCAATGCTGAGTGCCAGGAGAGAGCCGTCATCAGACTCATAGTGGTACTAATGTATTCAACTGTGATTCTCTCCCGCAGGACACAGCCCTCTGAGTGAACACTGACCATGTGGGTGGGTGGATGCTTTCAGGGTCGATGTTTCTCCAGACAAGAGCACAAAAAGCTCAAAAGAGGAGCAAGCGAGTTTAAGGTTATTTGTAAGATAATGATGGTTCAAGCACTCTAGGCTGGTTGGAGATGGTGATAGGGAAAGCAAAAGAAAGAGGGAAGCCAACGATTCCAAAGTAGAAAGATTCCCGACCTGGAGGTCTGCACCAAGCTAAAAGCAGCTACTGAGAAAAGGAGTGGTTAAGTCACTCTATGTGTTGTGTGTATGCATGTACTTAAGTTATTTCTTAAGCCAGTTGGCAGATCAAAGTGTGGGGTATCTAAATCCATGATTCAGAGATGATGCAGTTGAGGCTGATGGACAAGGCCCAGGTATGTCTACAGTTTGGGGGGGAAGAGATGAGAAGAAAAGGTCAAAGGACAAGGAGCAGGAACCAGGGTGTGGGATGGGTCCAGAAGACAACACAGCAGGCCTGCTATCCTTTATAAAGACTGCTTACAAGTTTGGCTCTTGGCTGACATCTAGAAACCAGGATTTGAGGAGAGTTTCCATCATTCCCAGAACTGACAGGAGTGGCTCGCTATGCCTAAACTGGCTGTACAATCCATGTGGTTTATTTGTGCTTTACTTCTGGGGGTCTGGGATTTTAGTATGTGCCACACGGAAGATGCCTACATAACCAGACCCCGATCAAAACCCTGGGCCCGCAGTCGCTGATGAGCTTTCCTGGTAAACATTCCACACGTGTTGGAACAATTCGCTGCCGGGGGGATGAAGTACATCCTCTGCGACACCACTTTCAAAGTCCCTTCTGAAAGTCTGAGCCTGATTTACTCCAGACTTTGCCCATGCACCCTTTCCTCTGCTTAACTTTGCTTTGCACCTTTTTGTTGTAAGAATCATAGCCATGAGTATGATTATCTTGGGGACTCCCAACACAGATGGGTAAACCACACAGAGGAAGTCATGTGGAAGGATGGAAGTGCAGAGGGAGAGAAAGGCAGGAATAAATTTTTTAAGAAGATGGGAGTAATCAGGTAACCAGGAGAGTGAGAGGATCACATAAGCCTGAACAGAGTAGACAGGGGTTTTACCAGGAAGGGAGGGAGCAAGGACACCAAGCCCACATCCTGAACACAGGTTTACAGGGCAAGGAATACTCCAGTGCTGCCACTGGGTGGGGTGGTAGGTGCAGCAGTGTCCTCAGGGAACAAAGGCTAGGCCCACAGAGGAGAATCAACCCTGCATCTGCTCTAATATACACACCTACGTCTACATCTACAGCACATCAGGATTTTCTGGTACTTTATTCTTCGTTACAAATTCCTTGCCATAGCACACAAGTGTGGAGCGGCACCATAGCTGGGCACTACTAGCTTTCACAATACTCAAAGTCCTTAAGAGGTGTAAGTCAGTGTTCCTATTACCCACTCCAACTTCAGCTTCTCTTGTGGAGGAAAAAACAGTGCTGGCATTATTTTAACAGCCCAAAGCTACTACACATGACCCAAATGCGGTATCAACAGTAGAATGGATAAATCATGGTCTGCTAACACAGTGGAATATTATACAGCAACAAAAAAAGGACAGTCCACTGCCAAATGCAACGGTATGGATGAATCTTACAAACACAATGTTGGGCAAAGAAGCTGAGCACAAGAGAGTACGTGGCTCTATAATTCCATTTATATAAAGAACAAACACAAGCAAAGGGAACCTAAGCTGTTAGAAGTCAGGAAAGGGGTTACCTTTGAGGGAGGGGGGCCTACTGGAAGGATGCTGTAAAGGGGTTTCTGGGTACTGTTTACGTAGGTAATTATGGTATGTGGGCTTTTCTGTGTATGTCATCATACTTTAAAACAAAACGGTGCTGCTCAATACACTAAGTGAAAAAGCAAGTTTTACAACAGTACATACACTGTGAATCTATTTTTGCTGAAAAGCCCATGCCTGTACAGAACAATGCCAGGTTGAATATATAGTCAAACAGTGTTACCAAGGATTAACCTTGAATGGTGGGATTGTAGATTTTCTTTCTTCTTTTCCTTTATGTATATTTGAAACCATCTTCCATACTGCCCATATCCTTTTTACAATGTATTACTTTTACAAAAAATGAAACTATACCTCATTCATTTGTAAACTGCAATCTGCAAAGCTACAATACCCATTTTGGGACAAAGAAATGCTATTAAACACTGGGGAATGGAGCAAGGGATAGTCACCCAACTAACCCATTAAAAAAAACTTACAAAACAATTTCAGCACAAGCAAAATCCTGAACTGCAATGCTGGGGTCTGCATTCTCATCAACAGTCCTGCGCGAGGCCAGCACCCGAGGATTATCATGACTAAGTGGGTACCAGGATTACAGAAGCACACTCCACACAGCTAGTAAACATGTTCCTGTTCTCTGTGCTGGGATGACTGTAAACCAGTCACTGGAATTCATTACAGTCTCGCCTTGGCCCAGGCTTCTCACACTTCCTCAAATTGGCATTCTTTGCTCTCTGCCCTTCTAACTCCCAGACTGCTCTTCAAGTTTGGGAGGCAAAGGCAAGACTTTCTGGGTCATGAGCTCCTGGCTGGCCACTCTCAGTTGTTTCTGAGCACCTAAACCATGAGTCACTCTACAAAAGCCTTATTATTGAAATGAAATATGCTTTGGCCTCACAGAGCTGCTTTATTTCTTTATAAACCACAATATGGACACCAGTGCATTTTAAAGCATTTCTCTAAAGTCAACATTCATTATGAACTAGAATTGGATTCAGGTTGATTCTGATGTTTATGACCTAAACCTGGGAACATTTTTATCAGTCAGCCAAGTCTGTTAAAATAGGAACCAAGCTGGAATTTAAAGAACACCCGTATCACTGGCTCACAGCTCAGCACCATCACTGAGAACAGAAACCACATTAGATTCAGTCTCACCATGCACTCTTGGAGCCAGATTTAGAACTGTCTCAAAAACCACAAGCTCGCTTTCACTAACCCTGGCTCTGAAAAACAGGATAAAAACTTCAGCGTCACTCCTCCTCAGGAGGTTGGGATGACCCCCACAAGAGCAGGGCCTGGGACCTGCATCTTCGGCTTCCCAGTGTAACACTAGCTGACTGGCTACTGCCGGCCTCCAAGTCGCTGCTGCTCAAAGCTACGCTCTCCCTTACTTCCCTCGCCTGAGTGGCTCCTAAGCCAAGAAGTTGTCCCAGTGTCTCTACCTTGGGAGAAGCTAAGTCAGCCTGCCCTAAGCAAATCCCCATTAAGCACACCCAGAGTCAGAGATTAATGGTGCTACTTACTTCCCTAAGTTTGATTCTGATTGTCCTAATACTCCTTATCTTTTGAAATCACAGTCAAAGCAGGTAAACTAAGCAAACTGGTTGACGTCTGAGCTCCTCTAAGAGCTCACTCACCTTCAACACTTTATTCTGTGACATTCTCCCCACTGTCACTGGTTAAACCTGCTTATAGTCTCTGAACTAACAGGGCAAGGGGATCTTTTAACACTGAATCCAGACATGGATGTGATGCTGTTACCACAGGGCTTTGCAGAAAGAGCAGCTTTTCTTTCAGACTGACAACCCACAGAGACAGGGACAAAAGCCATGTAAAACTGAGACACAGAAACCACACACACTCATTTCCTATATGCTAGGAACTGAGTCTTGGTACTCAAAGCAGCCAAACCCTAAAGGAAATGAGTCTCAATCTTCCTGTTTCCCCTTAGATTCTGTCCTGCAGAAATGCACCCCCCACCCCCCTGCCCAGTTCCACTTAGTTCTTTCCTACTCTTCATGCTGGAGTCATAACCTAGATATTTTGAATTTGGAAGGATGGAGAAATGATAAAATAGTTCTACACAGAAACATCACCAAGGCCCTTACAAGGAGGGGGCTAGAGTAGATGAGTCAGCTGTGATATTTTAAAATTGGCTTTCTAAACCTGGTGGATCAGGGCTACCTGTGGGACTTGGACAGATTCCCAGGTTTCACTGCAGAACTTCAGAATCAGACTCTCCAAGTGTGGGGCATGGGAATTTGTACTTTAAAAAATGTTCCTCAGGTGATTCTGATAAGAGATTCATGAACTACCGACAGAGAACAGGATGAAGTGGTAATTCCTATGCTATAATGAGTTTCCAAAGTGTTAACAGTACTCCTGGAAGTAAGGTCCTTTCCCTTTTATATACCATGTAAAGATTCTTTAGTAAAGTTTTTTAACAATTTGCGGGGGAAAATTAATTCCCTACTCATTGTCCTTCCACGTAGAGGGAGTTTGGTCAGTGTTTCTCAAAGCGGAAGGGCCACTGCTGCAATTTGGATAATTGATTATGTGGCACTGTCCAGAATCGTACAGAACAGTTACCACCCTGGCCCTTATTCTTAAATGCCAGTGGTGGTCCCGAGTCACTGTGACAACCACAACACGTGCTTTCACATTCCTAAATGCTCCCCAGATGTCAGCTCACCCCTGATTAGTAAGATCTACTGAGCTGAATTAACATTCCTGACCAGTCTCCCTACCCCTCATTGTCGCGCTTTTGGAAGGAGAAATGGTCTATCCAAAGACAAGTTTCAGAGGAATCAGCCCTTCCCATTTTCTTCTTTTGCACCTGCCTGCCCACAGAGGGTGCATTCTAGCCTGAGGTTTCCAGCTTGGCCTGTGCCTGGTTCGCACAGTCTCCTCATGTCATGGATTGTAACTCAGGAGCTGTGTGCACTCCAGGAGGGAGAGAAAGGGCTTCTAGCTTTAAACATCTACAACAATATATAAATCCTAGGAAAACAGAAATTTAGCTATTTTAGGGAATATAAACATGACCATAACTCCATTCTTACGTGTTAAAGATGCCCTTCACTATACTTTCTATTGTAAGAGAATATTAGTGTTTAAAGAGAAAGAACTTTGACGAACATTTTTTATTCAACAGTTTTATTCTGTCTTAGAATAAAAACCTTGCTTTAATATTGTAAGGTGCACTTGCAGGTATGTCATGCTGCCAGTTATTACTGGGGTACCAAATGCCCTAGTCAACGACCCAGAGGGCTTGGAAAATGCATGAATTCATGCTTTCAGAGCATGTTGAACTGGTATTTACAGTTTTTTTCGTCTTCAAATCCGCCCAGGACATCTCAAATAGTCTATACGGGTATTGCCAGAGCACTTGCTTTGATGTTCAGAATGCCTCAGAAATGTGTTCAGTATCATGATTTGTGTGTCCTCCAAAAGATTTTGTTGTTAACATGCAAACAAACAGTATTAAACAATATTACCTAAACTATGGCTGCCAAGTACTGGACCAAGTAATGAAAGCAAATTACAAAACATTTTCTTGTAGAGCTATACAAAAGATATATAAAATATCAACCACCTTTAAATATTCCAATTCTCCTACAGTGCAGGTTTCCATAGCTTTATCACTACTGAATATTTTAAGGAGAAAGTTAACAAAAATCAAAATAGATAAAAATATTTAAATCTTTGGATCCCTTTATTCCACGGCCTTCATAAAAACACAAAAGTGGCCAGATTTTTTTTCCACTATAGCTTAAAATATCAAAAAGATTTACTAGCAATTTATAATTAGCAATGAACTCTATACTGAGTCATTTGTGGGTCACAGGCCTAAGGACCAGTGTTATGATATCTTATAGGTTGCCAAAATAATTTCTAACACTCTGAATCCTCTTGAAATATAATGGAATGAGTCAAGGTATCAAGACAAAATTCCAGGCATATCAGGAAGAACAGGTTAATTGACACCTAGTTTTATTGTCTTAAAAAAGGAGGGGGTACTTATTTGAAAATACAGCTAAGTACATTCTTATCTATGATTATTTACATTTGTATACTGAAAATACCTATTATGTAGATAAATCCTGTGATATGCCATTTGCTACAAAATAAAGTTCTTACAATGAGCATGAGTAGTTTATCCTTTTTAGATAATGAAAGAATGTATCAAATCTTCATTTATGTTCCAAACATTAAAAAAAACAAAAACAAAAACCAACAATCTTAAGCCTGAAAAGCTATGAAAAAAAGACCCACCCAAAGCTCTGCTCCTCAGCGCATCAACTTCTGCAAGGACACAGTATGTTTGCTGACTTTAAAATGTTTATTCTTTAAAAAATTAGTTGCTTTTTATACAGCTATACAAAGTTCTTAATGTTTCTTTGGCAATGGGATATAATGGAATTTTACAACTATATAAAAAAGTTACCTTTGCCTAAGAAACAGTATTTACTGTGTGTACATAGTTGACTGACAAAATTCTCTACCATCCAGCACCCTAATTAATTGACGAAATAAGCCACCTCAAAAGGGATATTACAGGATTTCCAAAAAAAGAAAGAAAGAAAAAGAAAGAAAGATACAGACAGACAGACAGGTACACACACACACACACACACACACACACACACACACACACACACAACCTTCTGTGGCTCAAAACACAGTATCACGGCCCTATCTGCAGGCAACTTGCAATAATTGCCAAATACAATTTAGTGATAAGAAAAATCCTTTCAGTGATGAAAAAATACTTATAAGTTTCACTGGAGTACTGCTTTAGTTTAACTATACATAAGAAATTACTTAACCTTCTGCTATTCCAAATATATTTAATGCTCACTTCTTAAGATGAGCCTTCCCTCCCACCCCCAAAATTAACTGTATTGTATCTTTGAAATTAAGCAGAAAAACAAACAAACAAAAACCCAGTGCTGGTGACAAATATACAGCAAATTCACTTTTTCATTCTTCTCAAAGACTGAAACCAATTCTCAGGACCACGAAGAGCCAGAAATCCATCTATTTTCAAAGACTTCTTTGCAGACTATGCAGCAACTTTGTTGTCTTTCTAAAAAGGAAAAAAAAATTAGCTCATGTTTCAAGCCATTGAGGTTTATTAATAAGTATTTCTTTTTATTTTGCTTAAAGTGTTTTTTTCATTACCTTTACATATAACCCTCCTCTTACTTTCATGTATAAATTTGTTTCACTGATTTCCAGCGAACACTTTTTAGAACCTACACACCCAGCAGTAGCTCATTATTTGTTAACTGTATTTTCCAGTTAGTAAAGGTTAAAGCAGTGGTATTGTGGGCTTGTCGTAGCAAGAAGGCCCCCTGCTAAGATACAGGCACACCCTACTACCTTTGGTGCTATCTTAATAATTTCAAAAAATAATTAAGCCTTCAACATAGCAGTCAAACTCATCAAATACAACTGACAACATATTTTGGAAGATGATAAATAAAATCCCCAAGTCTTTGATATTTTTACTCAGCAATAAAAGTATCCAGGCTGTAAAGTAACATTTCTCTTCAAAGTTTCATGTGTCAGGAGAAAGCAACGATTTGCAAATTCATTTTAAAAGGACAACTTTTAAATCTGAAATAAGTTCTGAAAATGAGTGCTGCCTGGGAAATGTTTTTAAAAGCAATTAGGGAGAAAGCAATAAAAATCTCAAGGAGCCTCTAGCTTTCCAGTGAGATTAATCCTAAAACAAAGGCCTGTACACAGAGCCAAGGGCTTCTCTTTTCCTCAGGACTAGCTGCTACCATGGATCTGATTTTTACTGCTGATTCTCACCCCAACTGTTAGAAATACACACTTCATATGTTAAAAACTTAACTTTATCTGTGTATAAAACACCAAACCACCAATGCCAACCTTCACATGCCCCCATTTTTTTTTTTTTTTTTTACCTTTCAGAAAGCTGTATGATCAAATCCAGACCTTTTAGGGTCCAAAAGCTGTGGTTTTCTGAAAGGTAAAAAAAGAAAGCGAGAAAGAGGGAAAGAGGGAGGAGAAGGGAGGAGGAGGGGGAGACAGAGAGGTAGCAGGAAGGGAAGGAGAAAATAAAAGGGGAAAGGGAGAGAGTACCATGCTGAGTCATTTCAGATACGTTGTTGTCTCTGGACCCTCTCTGAAGAAACACAGACTCAAATGGAAGGCAACCTGTCTCACCCACCATGGCGGCTTAACCTCCTTAACAGCAGTAAATAGGAGTGGGCTACACTCTTAGTATCCCCAGCCGGATCTCCCACCCCCCAAAAAAGAAAGAAAAGAAAAGAAAAAGCACCACAGGATCAAACTCATCACAAGTTTATGTTTCTAACATTATTCTTAAGGAAAACTCAGAAGTCAAAGAGTAAATTTTGGCTAAAGCTTATACCTAGATCAAGAGAGTTATCTCCTCTGGGTCCTTGGTTTCCTAACTATCTATTGGATGTAGGATTGGGAGAGAGGTTCTAGTCTGACTGATATTTCTAAGGAGTTCTGAAAAAAATATATGATCCCATCTTCACCCATGTTTTCATTAAACAACCAGATCTGCTTCTAATGTTCATGTCAGTGGAGCATGAAGAGTAAAGCTAACCTATTACATGAAGGGTGCTGCAAATGCCACCACACTTCATCTCTGAGAGGAAGTATCAGATGTTTCAGAAACAAGTTTAATCTTTGAAAATAAATCTCCTTTATGTGGTCAATCACTATTTCCACCTTTAAAGGTGCCAGATGATATGATTTAGAAGGAACAGGCTGCTGAGAAGGTCTGGGACCTAGTGGCAGACAGAAGGATCATTCAATTTTGGAATGGACAATCAATGGCTAGCCACACTGATGGACGACCTTCAGCCTCACTGAAGGCTAAAGTAACTTATTCCTAATCAATATGCTAAGTACTTAACTTCAAGCCCACTATGGCTCCATGCTGAGATAGGTGTTCTGATGGAAAGAAAAGTAAAATACATATTCACTAATGCCAGAGGCTCTCATCTAGCTGGTGATGCAGAACAAAACAAAACACATGAAAGAGGGAGTATGAGTATATGTAAAACATATGGTGATGAAAACAGACACCACAGGAGGTCAGAAAAGGAAGAAATCAGTGGAGGAAGAGAAGTTTCTAAGGATAGAGCAAACCTTAGGCAAGACTGAAAGGAAGCCCCTGACTTTCAGCTGTGTCTGTCTTCCCACTGAACTATAAACATCAAGAAGGCTGGGACTGCAATGTGTTTTGTTACCAACAATGTCCAGCATAGAGCTTGGCATATATGAAGAATTCAATATATTTGGTCAATGAATGAAGTTAAGAGTTGGAATCAAGCAGTGTGTATAAGAGATGACCGTGAGTCAACCTGCTTGAATCAGACAGGTTAAAGGGTAATAAGAAATGGCGCTGGATGTATCAAATGGGACCCTTACGTAGTAAAAAGAGCAGGCAGTGCAATGTCATGTTAGAACCTTCTAGCCATCAGCCTGAATTTTAATAAAAGACTCAAAATGGCTGAACGGTGAGACATGGCTTCAAAACAAAGCTCTACATTAATAAGTGTATATACTATGCACAGAGTGCCTACTTACTCAAAGGTTTACTGATGCCTACTTAGATAAAGGGAAGTAATGGTCCAGTCTTAGACAACATGACAGCTATTTTCTGCAAACATATGAAAAATCATCATGAAGAAGTGTATATATTCTGTGTATTGACAAGGGTAGAGTTAAGCTAGTAAGTTGAAGATAGAGGGAAAAATATTTTCATTCAAAATTATGTGTGTCTGTGAAATCCTAACAATTAGAGCACCCTTGGGGTGGGATGAATGCTCTTAGAAACAGTAATAAACTCTCAGCCCTCAGAAGGGATACCAACAGAAGAAGTTTTTGGCTTGGCCAGGAGGGCACATCTCTCAGATACTTTCCAACTCTGAGATTTTAACGGTCTTTAAAAGGTGTATCTGAAATGAAACCGAGCAACTCTCTATCCACAAATGTCAAAACTGAGGGCCTGAAAGGTTTAACAACTCAACTGAGGTCATATTAGCAAAAATTACTAAAATTCTCATTAAGATCAAGGTCTAATTTAAACGTACTTTTTCTCAAACCAAGCTGACTCAATGTGATCTTCAACAAGGAGTTGCCATAGGTCCTTCAACAGGTAGCAGATATGCCTGAAGTGAGGTAAAGAGAAACTGAAGGTCTGAAAGACCAATTAGTGGGTTATTATGGTAGTTGGCAGAAACACCTGAAAGGAATGAACGTGGTGATGTGGAAATGGGCCATGATCATGGATACTCCCAATGCCTGAGAGACAAAAAGAATACCAAACTGAAATGATGGGAAAGTGAGAAGATGATGAGGTCATTCCGAGGAAGGCTGAGTTTAAGTTGATCACAGGACACAATACAAGTAAATACAGAAAAATGTAGGTGAAAGCACACAAGGTCCAAGTTGAAAAATTGATTAGAAGCTATGAAGAGACAAGCTCAGAAAGGGGAGGGTGAAATTGTTGCGGGAGAGGACAGAGGGAAGTGGGGGGGGGGGGGGGGGGGGAGAGCTCAAGCCTATGCAGGAGTACAGACATGAACACAATGGAACAAACTGAACAGGGCAGGCAGAAGGGATGGGTAAAAAGGTCATGAGATAGGAATAAGCTTGGCACTAAACAAGAGCAAGAAGGCCCACATATCTGTAGCAGAATGAATGAAATAAAGGGCAGCCCCACTGGCAACAAGATCTAGAGCAAGTACCAGATCTCTGACTTGAAGAAGCAGGCAGATCAGGAAGCCCCTCCCTTACAGTCTGTGTTGAGGAACATACATTATTTAAGAGAAAAATATCAAAAGTGTTTAAAAAAAACAAAACAAAACAAACCCAATCCAGGAAGAAAGGCTCCAAGTTGGGTAGGTAGTTATCAGTGTCAAATACTGCATAGTAGTTAAGGGCAAATATGTGTGAAAAGGTTACTGAATTCTGTACGCAGAGGTCACTGTTAACCTCAAGAAAGTAACAGTGGCAAGTAAGAGGAGCTCTGTAGTTTCTAAGACAGTCTCCTAGCTGGAATGGCCATTTTGCAAGTTAGAAGTCCTGTAGCTACATCAGGCTACAGCTACCATGGTTGGATATCCTGAGATAATGACCTGAGGCTAATTTTCAGCAATCTTGGCTGTGATGACACAATAACAAAGGCATCAAAATTAACAGAACAGATCCAAAAGCCACTAACAATGACCCTTCAAGAGGGATCTCAACAATGACCAGTTTTAAATATTGAATAAGGAAATTCCTGCCAGGTCTTTTTGTTTCTTGCTGCCTTCTGTAATTCCTAGTAGACTTATTTATGATGGGATTTTGATCCTTTCTTTGATTATATATCTTCCTTTCCACTATCCCTAAAATCAATGACTAGGATAGTAACACAGACTTAGAGACACCTTTAAATAAATGACACATATAAAATAAACAACAAGGTCCTATTGTATAGCTCAGGAAACTATATTCAATATCTTGTAATAAACCATAATGGAAAAGAATATGAAAAAGTAAATATATACACATATATAACTGAATCACTTTGCTGCACACCAGAAACTAACAGAACACTGTAAATCAACTATACTTCATAAATAAATTATACATATAGCAGTTCCCAAACGCCAATATGATATTTTCAAGACCATGGGAAAGTAAGAAAACCAAGGAAAATATAGTTGAGTTTTCCACAAAACTAATTAAGAGCACTGACTAAGGAACAAATTTACTATGTTCAAGACCCAACATCATCACTTACTAGCTGACCTTGGCCAAGTTATTTAATATCTCTATACCTATTTCCTCATTTGCACACAAGAAATACTATATAAATGTTAGCTGCTATTAAATGCCTAGGTCTGCTTTCTATTCTGGAGTATGTTCTCCTTAGATTCTTTTGGTATTCAAGCATACTCCGTAACATGAAATAAAGGTGATACAATATGGTTCTTTTTTTTTAATATATACATTTTTGGAAGAAATTTTACCATTCCATGAAATCTGAAATCATGGTTCTATGATAGATAAAAAAGAATATCACATTTCTACTTCTTACTTCCTCCAATTAAAAAGAAAATAGTTAAAAAAAATTAGATTCATTAACCAAGAAGTTATTCCTTCCTTAAAATTATATATAAATATCTTAATCAAATACATGGTCTACTGAAGTCAAATGGAAGTTATACGAATGCCCTAAAAAATTCACCCCAAATAGATAAAAGTTTAAAACATTTTGAATTTCATACAACTGCAAGCCAACACCAAAGCATGTAATAATACTTACCCTATATTCAAAATCTGCAAACTCCCTGCCCCCACGACCTCCTCTGAATCCACCACGAAATCCTCGAGGAGTGGTAAAGGTACCACCTCGGCCACTACCACGTCCTCGGCCACCACGGAAACCAAGACCTCCTCTACCTCTGTACCCTCCACGGCCACGGTTTGGACGAAGCGGGATTCCAAATGTTTCTGCATTTAATCTTCTTTCTTCAGCCCAGGTTGGTCTCCGTTCTCTATTATGAGAACAAATAATCTTTAGTGTATCAAGTTTTAAAGAACATTTTCCAGCAAACCTATGTAGCACTAATTCCCAAATTAAGGCTAAGTAATTCCTAATGATCAAATAAAAACAAGCACCTCATCTAAGTCATCACAAGCTGTCCATGGCAATATGTTCCTATAATATTCTGTTAAACTTCATGTGGAAATATGACTGGTATTAAGTTTCTTGCAAATGCAGTTGATAATACAAAGAAACTGACAACAGCCCCAATAAATGGGATTGGCAATTCACTCTACACTCCAATCAGCCCCAAAGGAAGAAAGGGTAAAGCCAAGAAAGGAAACCTTGTCTCAGGATGTGAGGAGATAGAGGGTAGATCCGTGAGTTCCTAGTAAGTTCCTGGCTCGACCTTTGGACCTGACGCCTGAAGCATCTGAATTGCTGCTGCTGCCCCCACAGCCCAGACAATCAGAGGACTCAGAATCATAGTCATCCACGTTTAAAGTGAAGTAGACAACTGCCAGCAGGTGGCACCAAACTGCAGCCAGGAGGACAATTAGGATCAGGCAGCAGAAACTCTGGAACTCTTAGTTATGCTGGGTCCTTTAATTAACCCGTTTTCTGGATCCACATTTACTGAAATATAGCAGAGTTTTACTATATCAGCAAACTTCTGAACTACACTGTAGAGGGGTAAAGTAAAAGGTGTTTAGATGTTAGATGAATGTTTCTATTTTAATTACTAATTTTCAAATGTATGATTTCAAACGTATGACTATCTTTTTTTCAAAGAGTAATATCACTTAAAATTTTAATATAAATTATTTTCTTTTAGAAAAATAAAACATTAAAAAATTGAGGTCATTAGATTTTTTGGGGGGGGTCATGCCATGCGGCATGCAGGATCTCTGTATTGGAAGTGTGGATTCTTAACCACTGGACCACCAGAGTAGTGCCCAGATATTTTTAAGTATTCATTAAACTTTGTGAATTTATAAGAAATCATTTCACACTTCAACCTCCTAACAGCGTAAGAGCAGCTTAAAAGACTGTACCTATTATCATCACAAGAAATATTATCAAAGAAGGATTTAGTTTTGTCATAATAGCAATTAGGTCCAAGTGGATCTTCTTCATCTGCATTTCCTTCACTGTTTTGGGTATCAACTCCTGAGTCTCCTTTATCTTCACCATTTACAGGCTTCTCCTGTTTCTCAAGTTTATCTTCTAATGAAAAACAAGCACATACCATAAAAGTCAAGACTTGTACTAAGCATCCATAATTCACAAGTCAAATAAGAGTATTTTCTGAGCTGAAAAATAAAAACTCACCCTTCAATTTAAGTTTATTATGAAACTCTCTGTCTATTTCTTCCTTGTTAAATTGTGCATTTGCACTTTCAAAGTCAAAATCTTTCTCAAATTTCATTGGACCATCTCGTCGAATACCAAATCTTCCCCTGCCACCTCGATGACCCCCACGCCCTCTCCTTGGAGCTGAAGGAGCACCTGGAACTATATTAATAAAGAATAAGCTGGTTTAAAGCAGAAGCTATTACTGTGGTCTTTATGGTCAACAAGAGAAATGCTTACAAGTTCTATGTACATGACTATATTTATATTTTTTAATATAAAAAAGAAACAAAGTTTCACAAACATTTAATACATAAAAGACTGAGGAGAGCACATAAAATTTAGAAACATGAAATTTATAAATGGCACACATGAAATTTGTATCTATGAGGTTTACACTCATACATGCTACTGATAACAGTATACAACTAAACAATTTGGGAGATTCTGTACTAAATTACTTTGTTCTGCTTATATCCCTAATACCTACAAAGTGTCAACTATATATTGGGTTCTCAAAATTTAGGAAGCCTTTTATGGAAAGGATCACAGAAATCAAGATTTACAGTGAGAAAAATAAATGAACACGTATCAGCACAAACTGCAAGATAACACAAAAGATAAGAAGCACCAGGTCTCAACCACTCCAGCCACTTTTGGCTTTACCTTTACTGTCTCCCTCTAAATAGCTCCATATTATTCAAGTCTTTCTGTATCTATTTTTTCTCCACAATTTAATACAATAACAAGATTTATGAGGTATGATAAAGCAATACCAAAGTCGCATAAATTATAGTGAAAACTTGAGAACCCAAATATCCACCACAAGAGGAACAGTTAAGAAGAAAAAAAATTAAAGAAAAATATGGAATAGTATTAGACGTGAGTTACCAGAAAAATACAGAGCACAAAGCAGTGCAAATTAACGATTATAATTATGTGAAATGTTTAACACATACTGACAAAGATCAGAAGTGACTACAGAGTAATAGACAGGTCTGTGCTCACTGTTCAGTGAAATTTGGCAAATTGTCTAAGTTTTAGAAAACAAACCACAAATACCCACAGTAGCATATCCAGACACTTAAATCCAGACAAACAAGATGTTTAAATATTCAACTCTACTACTGAAAATGTCTTGGCCATAAGCCAGAAAGTACAGCACAGTATTTCTGGTTTAATCTTTGAAGGGCAGTGAAAGATACTTTCATTTATTGCTTTACAGGATTTATTCTTAATTTATTTTTTAAATTGAAGTATAGTTGACTCACAATGTTGTTATTAGTTTCTGGTGTACAGCAAAGTGATTCAGATAGATAGAAACAAACACGCTACACACACACATATGCATACGTTCTTTTTACATTAAAATACGCAATGCTTCACGAATGTGTTATCCTTGTGCAGGAGTCACGCTAATCTCTGTATTTTTCCAATTTTAGTATATGTGCTGCCAAAGCAAGAGCTACTTTACATGATTTTTGAATGATGGAAGCATGGCAATTATTTTATCTTGAGAAGAGAGGGTCCTTTCTTTTTCCAAATTAAAAAAAAAGAAACATAGTAAACCAAACCAAACCCTCTGTAATTCTATGGCACACAGCACAAATAGAAATACATATAGGGACTCCCCTGGTGGTCCAGTGGTTAAGATTTCGCCTTCCAATGCAGGGAGTGAGATGAGGGTTGGATCCCTGGTTGGGGAGCTAAGATTTCACATGTCTCATAACCAAAAAACCAAAACAGAAAACAGAAGGAATACTGTAACAAATTCAATAAGACAAAACAAAAACAAAAACAAAAAAACCCACCAGAAAAACCTAAAAAAATATATATAAAAAATTACAGAAGAAATAGTTTATTATAATTTATAATTTAAAATTATATCTAGTCTTCTAAAATTAAGTGAAAGATCATCTTCCAATTATTATAATAATAAGGTGATCGCACACTGCCTTTATTTTTTAATTCGAAAGAGTTTTATAATTTATTCTCTGCTAATAAATTTGAAAACAATAAAATGGATGGATTTGGGGTAAATGTTATAGATTACAAAACAGATAAAGTATACAACTGTATTAAATCAATAATCACGAAAGAAAGTTAAAGTTCTTGAACAATTACTTAAAAAAGCCCAGGGCTTAATTTTAATGAGAAAACTTCTCAAATTTTTAAGGTACAGACAATTCTTTCCTTTTTTCAAAAATTTATTTTATTGAAGTATAGTTGATTTACAATGCTGTGTTAATTTCTGTTGTACAGCAAAGTGATTCAGTTATACATATATATTCTTTTTCATATTCTGTTCCATTATGGTATATTACAGGCTATTGAATATAGTTCCCAATAATTCCACTCTTTTTTTTTCTTTTGGCCATGCCTCGTGGTTTGCAGGATTTTAGTTCCCCAACCAGGGACTGAACCTGGGCCACGGCAGTGAAAACGCTGAGTCCTAACCACTAGGCAACCAAGGAACTCCCAATTCCATTCGTAAAAGTATAGAAAACAATGAAAACAATTTTATAGTGTTAACATGAAACTGACACAAAAACATAAAAACACACAAAAGACAGTAAAAAAGAGAAAGCCATAAAACAATGTAAGTACACAAATCCTACTAGCAGATAACATTCAAGAATATATTAAAAGACAACTGCCTACTAACAAATAGGATTTGTTTCTGACACGTAATAATGATTTAAAAAAAAAATCTTTTGAAAAAACTAGATTTTAAAAAATCGAAAAAACAGTACAGAGTGCTCCAGTATGCCCATCACCCAGTTTCCTCTCCAACAGCAACATCCTGATCATCTATTGTACATTATCAAAAACCGGGAAAAACCAGGACACTCTACAATGTAATTAACTACACTACAGATCTCATATTCAGATTTCAATAGTTTTGCACGTACTCATTTTATGGTGTCTTTATGTACAGTTCTATAACATTTTGATCCATAGTACCACCATCAAAATCAAGATAAAGAACTGTTCTGTTACCACAATGAAACTCCCCTGTGCTACTCCTTTATAGTCACCAACCCTTGCTATTCATTTTTTAACAGTAATTATGCATCATACATTTCAAATGTTCTATTGAAAAGCACAGAATAGGGCTTTCAGATTCAAGTAACAACTTACCTATTTGTCTCTTGCTGTCATTTCTGAGTTGCTCATTTTCTGGTCTTGACACTTTGTGTACCTCAGCTACAGAACATACAGAAAGTGACAGTCAACTTAGGACACATAATCAAAAACTTCTGGGAAGTTAGAAATGGAAAAACAAACCCAGAAAAAAACCAAAATTCTATATACTCCCACCACCATCACTACTTTGAGTCAAATTTGAAAGACTGAACATTCTATCAAGTTCAGTTTAAACTTTCTAGGATCATTCACACAGAGTAAACCTTTTTAATGAAAATAAGTTGAATGGAAGATGTTGACCAGTCAATTAAGAAACAGTAAATAGCTAAAGTTCTACCTCGCCTGTGCTCTTGATTCTCTATTGCTTTTTGGCTGGTAGATGGTAAAGGCCTGGGTGGTACAGGGCTCCTTCTCCCAACAGGTGCTGGAGCAGGTAAGTGGGCCGAGGCGGTCTGTACTGCTTGTTCCATGGTTGGGCTTTTTCTCAAAGAGTCTAACTGAGGGCTTGAACGACCTAAAACGTAACCAAAAGATAAGAAACTACCCTTATCCTTTGGGAGTTTCAAAATAACCTAGACCCCCAGAAAAAGGTCTAGAGTTTGACTTTTACCAATTCCAATCCTTAGCACAATTTGAATCCATCTACTCAGAGACCAGAGTTTAAAAGTTTATCTTTAGTGGGCTGGTCACTAGATTAGTAAAATAAAAATAAAAATAAAATAAAATAAACCCCAAACAAACAAAAAAACTCTGGTACAAAATCCCCTAGGAATATCATCAAATATAATTTAGGCAGGTCAGGTGTAGGCTTTTCCCAATAACCACAACCACAAGATTATAGTGACACTTTAGCCATTATTTAGAGGCTTTAACTTTTTTAGTACTTTCTGAAGATATGTCTAAAGTGGGTACCCTTATATCTGTAAGTATTATCCCCATTAAATTTCCACTATAAAGAAAGTAAAGAGCTAGAAAGTCAGGTGAAGTTCTTCAATAGCTTAGGGGCTTAGGTAAATAAACATCAATACTCAAAGGCAGCAAATAAACCCAACATATAATTACACAGTAGCATACTCATCCTTTGCTATTTGAATGATCTCTTGGCAAGTTTTCGCTTAATATGGATTTTGTACTTACAAATTCCAGTTTTTCCTTTTTTGAGGTCAGAGCCTGATCACAGTATGAACAGAACAACGTAACACTGGGTGCTCCTATTATGCTTTTTGTCCCTAACGTTTGCTGTAAATCTCTGCTCAAGGTGCTCTCATATCCCATGATATTGCACCAAAATAGGTTTTGCTTTAAAAAATTATTCTCATCTTTAAAAAAACTTTATTTGTTTGTTTGTTTTTTTGGCTGCATTGGGATCTTTGTTGAGGCATGCAGGATCGTTCATTGTGGCATGTGGGCTACTCTCTAGTCATGGTGTGCGGGTTTTCTCTCTGTAGTTGTGGCACACAGGCTCCAGGGCACGTGGGTTCTGTAGTTTGCAGCACACAGGCTCTCTAGCTGAGGCTCATGGGCTTAGCTGCACCTCAGCATGTGGGATCTTAACTCCCTGACTAAGGATCGAACCTGCGTCCCCTGCATTGCAAGGTGGATTCTTTACCTCTGGATCACCAGGGAAGTCCTGAAAAAATTACACTCATTGTATGTAAAAAAAAAAAAATTCCCAAATATGCTGCAAATGTTACCACCCACCTGTGCTATCTGCACACTGGTTGTTGTGCACCAGATGCTTCAGGAACTGTTTACCAGTAATACTCTCCAAGTATATGGTTATTTAAAGTATGCAATTGCAAATGTGTGCCACCATTTCCAGCCATTAATGACAAAGTTTACTCTACCATTAATAGAAACACTGCAATTTTCCCACTGATTATAATGGGAAATCATGGTGGTTTACATAAGGTTTGGTCTAAGAGAAAACATTCTGTAATGTTTATCATTACATTCTGTAATGTTTATTCTGTAATGCTTATCACTTATAAACAGACTTATTTGTCAAACAAGTGTTAAGTTTTTTGAAAAGCCTATTGTTAGGTCATTTTATAATAGTACATTAAATGATCTTATAAACTTTTTTTTTTAAGTAAATTTACTTATTTATTGGTTGTGTTGGGTCTCCTTGCTGCACACGGGCTTTCTCTAGTCATGGCGAGCAGAGGCTACTCTTCATTGTGGTGCACGGGCTCCTAATTGCTGTGGCTTCTCTTGTTGCAGAGCACGGGCTCTAGGTGCTCAGGCTTCAGTAGTTGCAGCACGCAGGCTCAGTAGTTGTGGCTTGAGGGTTTAGTTGCTCTGCAGCATATGGGATCTTCCTGGCCCAGGGATTGAACCCATGTCCCCTGCCCTGGCAGGCAGATTCTTAACCACTGAGCCACCAGGGAAGTCCCTCTACTAATTTTAAAATAATATCTTTATCATATACTAATTACTTATTTATACTTGGATCTATTTCTGACTTTTGCTCTATTCATTTCTAAATTATTCCTGCACTGCTTTATTTTATGTATACTTTATTAAGGAGGTAAGCCCTATCTCATTACTTTTATTTTTAAAATGTCTAGGTATACTTGCATGCTTATTATTCATTCATTCATTCATTCATTCATTCATTTATTGGCTGCTTTGCGTCTTCATTGCTGCACACGGGCTTTCTCTAATTGCGGCGAGCGGTGGCCATTCTTCCCTGCGGTGCACGGGCTCCTCATTACAGTCTCTTCTCCTGTTGCAGAGCATAGGCTCTAGGCACGTGGGCCTCAGTAGTTGCAGCACACAGGTCCAACAGTTGCGGCTCACGGGCTCTAGAGTGCAGGCTCTACAATTGTGGCACACGGGCTTAGCTGCTTGGCGGCATGTGGGATCCTCCTGGAGCAGGGACTGAACCCATGTCCCCTGCACTGGCAGGTGGACTCCCAACCACTGCACCACCTAGGAAGTCCATATGCTAATTTTTAAGATAGTCTGTGTATCCATCTTATTAGATTCTTGTACTATATTATGTAGATCTGTTGAAAGTACAGTAAATTTAATTATTATGAGAAGTAAAGTCTTCCTAATACTAAATCTTTTTATCTAGGAATAAGATATGCTTCTCTGATCATACGTAGCTTCTTTTATGTTGCTCTAATACATTTTATCTTTCATCATAGAGGCTGGCCATCATATTTCTTATTATGTATTTTATATACAGTTTCTATTTCTCATTATTGTGAACATCTTTTATCTCCATTAATAATGGAGTAAGTTAGGCTTTAGGATTTTTATTGATTTTTGTACCATTCTCTACATTTTATATCTAATTTAACTCCTATATTAGTTCTAGTTTTTAAGTGAATTCTCAACTCCAAGTAGAAAGTCAGCATCGGCAAATAATGCTAATTCTAACATTCATACTTATTTCTTTTTCATGTATTTCTGACATAGCTAAAAATTCCATAACAATGCTGAGTAGTAACGAGAACCAGAATCCTTATTTATGATTTTAATAATAAGAATCCTTCTGGTGCTTCATTTTTTTTTTTTCGTGCTTCAATATTACAGTTAATGCTGGTTATTAATTAACTTCAAAAAAAAAGATAGCTAACATCTATTGAGCATGTTCTATGTTTCAGGCACTATGATAAGGGCACTGCATACATTTAAAACAATTTAACCCTTACAATAAGTCTGTTAGTTTATCAGTAAAGTCCTGTTTTACAATATGGAAAACTAAAGCTTAAAAAAGATTAAGTATTTTCTCTAAGAAGGAAATCTTAAAAAAATTAACAAACCAATACATAACACACAAATATACATTTATGTTAATCTAGATAAAAATCTAGATGTAAATATTTGTTATTTCTGGGTGATGAGATTATGGATATTTCTACTTTCTTCTTATGCTTAGTATATGTCTTTTTAAAAAAAATTTATTTTATTGAACTGTAAGTTGATTTACAAAGTAACTTAGAGTAATTTCTACTGTACAGCAAAGTGATCCAGTTACGTGCGTGTGCGTACACACACGCATTCTATTTCATATTCTTTTCCATTATGGTTTGTCACAGGATATTGAATATACTTCCCCGTGGTATACAGTGTGCTTAGTGTATTTCTAATTTACCTACAAAAAATCTTTAGAATGTTAAAAAATTAAAAAGTTATTTTAAATCAATATGAATAAAAGTAACTACAACTATTTCAAAATATCTGAAGTGAGATACATAGGATTAAGTTTAGCAGTGGCTTCATTTTACCCTCAAGAGATTTAAAAAGTACTGTCGTGATCATAGCATCTTTCTGTGTCTTTACATTGTTTTATTTAAAAGTAAACATCCATATAAAGCAATGGGCCAGGATCACCCACTTTAGCAGCAGTTAAAGATAAGGCAACTTGGCACCACTGAAGGTTATGAGACTGGCTGGTGGAAAAACAGAATTAAAAAGACATGAAACAGGATCCTTTAAGAAGCTTATTAAAATGCAGATCTCCAAGCTCCAGGGATTCTGATGAAGCAGTTTTTAGGATCTACATTTTTAAGACGCATTCCAGATCAGATGGTTTAGTTGTGAGTGGTCCACGCTGAAAGCCACTGCTCTAGATTCTATGAGGATGCTAGGAAAGATGCAACAGCATAATGAATAGTTTGTTTCCTCAGCTACTGTTTCAAATTCATTAAGGATAGTCGATCCTCATTGGTGAGTCTGAGATTGACCTGTAACATTTAAGTACTATATATACAAGGAATATAATTGCTTTGTAAGAAAAAAAAGTCAAAGTTAAACAATGTTCACTGTTTCAGTTTTATGATCTAAGAATTATAAAAAGTCTAAATAGTAGAAGTCATTCAATAATGTACTTATTTGAACAATTTCTAAAAATTATAAAGAACTAAACAGAAATTATACATGTGAGTTACAAGCTACAAAAGCTCTTACATTCAGAGAAAGATAAAAACTACTACAGAAATTTAGAATGGAAATTTTTGAAGGAAAAAACAGCTTACCCTGAGATAACTGTGTTTTTAGAGATCTTGTATCCTGTGTAAAGGCAGAACCAACTGCACTACTTTGGGATAGGGTACTGCTGTTTGATGCTTCCGTTCCAAAGGATGTCAAGGAGCTTCCAGCTTTAAGAAAATTTATTTTAATGAGAAAAAAATTTGTTTTTAAATTTTAAAACTTTCAATTACATACAGTAATATACCATTTTAATGATAACAGCTGTCCCTCCTCATAACACTTGTGCAAATTAATAATACTGGAAATTAATGAAATTGAACCAAAAAATAATTTGAGAAACTGACAATATATGAAAAAAGCAAGCCCATATATATTACTCCAGCATCTTTGGATGCAAACAATTTTTGTAACATATGCAATACTGTCCTGGGCAGTTATGCAGATGGGAGAGCAAGGATGCACATCAGATAGAGAAGTAGCAGAAATGGTAATATTCAACACCAACATTAAGGTTCAATTATCTTAAAACCAAGTATCTGCACAAATGGCCAAATCAGCAGAAAGGTCTACGATAGAGCTTTTCCAGCATTTCCAAGGCAATGGACAATGGACTCCAGTCCATTTTTTTTTAAATATATTTTAATTATTTATTTATTTTTATTTTCGGCTGTGTTGGGTCTTTGTTGCTGCGCACAGGCTTTCTCTAGCTGTGGTGAGTGGGGGCTACTCTTTATTGTGGTGTGCTGGTTTCTCATTGCAGTGGCTTCTCTTGTTGCAGAGCACGGGCTCTAGGCATGCAAGCTTCAGTAGTTGTGGTGTGTGGGCTCAGTAGCTGTGGCACACGGGTTTAGCTGCTCTGTGGCACGTGGGATCTTCCCAGCCCAGGGACTGAACCTGTGTCCCCTGCAATGGCAGGCAGATTCTTAACCACTGTGCCACCAGCGAAGCCCCTACAGTCCACTTTAATGCTTCCCCTCAGTCCAGTATTGTGGGGCTGCATTCTCTCTAAAGCAACCACAAAAAGTTCTGGTAACATGAGGGACAAAATTCCTCAAAAGGACCTTTGCTATACTAGGTTATATCAATCTTCTTCTCTACATTTCTTCAGAATTTATGGATCAATCACTTCCCATATGCTGTGCTCTCTTCTTAATATTTAATCTACACAGGTTTTCTCTAGCAGAAACTGTTTCAATAGCCCTTCTCCGCCCACCTCTAAATCCAATCTAAAAGTGGTACTCAGAATAATCTTTTATGAAATAGAAACATAATCACATCACTACAGTACTTAGGACTCTCTGATGGCTTTCCACAGCCCTCAAGAAAAAAGTTCAAACTATTTACCGTACCTTATAAGTCCCTCCCCTTTATTTACCTACCTCTTACTTATTTTTATATGTCTACTCCACAACAGAAGTTTAACTATCTGCTTTTAAATTACTTGAAGATTATTATAATGTCCCTCACACCTTCTCATTTCCAAGCTAAGCAACTCTAGTTCCTTCAACCATTATTCATCTTCACATGGTCTTTAAGCCTTGCCTCTTTTGACTTACTCCTAATTCAAAGAATCCTGGTTGTTCACATCCCTCTTAAAATGGGGCATCAGAACTTAGCACATTAAGTGCTAAGTTCCTCAGACAATAAGAATGAATGGAATGCCTTTAGAGGCCTTCAGGCTGCAGCCGCAGCCAGCTAAGGAGAGGCCGAACATAACCTCCCACAACATCCCCAGAAATGCTGAGACTAGTGCTCTCAATAATTCTGGGGGATGCTCAATCTATCCCATTATCCATAGTATTTCTGGGTATAATGACCAAGACATAAACTACTCTGATGATGTGTATTCAACATCCGTCCTGTTCTATGTCTTCTCACCTGACTCAACCTCCCACTGCTTCTCCCCATCCCCCCACTGCTTCTCCCCATCCCCCCACCCCCACATCAGCAAACTTCTATATCCTCCATCTGAGTTCCTGGTCATAGTACAGCCACCTCCCTCATACCAATGCTGCCATTTATTTATCTCAAATTATTTTTTATGTATAATGTAAGGCAGGGGTCAATGTTAATTTTTTTACAAATAGATATTCAGCTGCTGCAACATCACTTGTTACAAAGATTTCCCCTTCTCCACTGAACTGCACTGGCATCTTTGCCTTAAATCAACATTTAAGTAGGTCTATTTTTGTACTCTCTATTCTTTACCCTGGTGTATTCGTCTATTCTTTTTTTTTTTTTAAGGGTGGAATTTAATCCTTATTTACAGGACACTGCAAGATATGAAATTCCACACAGAAATAAGAAACTCACTGAGACGAGAAGCTTCATACAGTATGTACAGTTTGGAACTGTTCAAGTATAGTTTCAGTTGTAAAAAGTGCTACAATAACAAACCACATTTAGAAAGAGTTCTTAGTAGAGAAACAATAAGACAAACTTATACCAAACATAGTCCACAACAAACTCGTCTATTCTTATATCAATAATTCCCTGTTCTAAATCTTGAAACTGGGTGTATATCTCAAACTTCCTCTTTCTCCAAGAGTGTTTTGGTTATTATAGATTTTGTATTTCTATACAAATATTAGAATCAGCATGTCAATTTCTATTTTTTTTAAATTTTATTTATTTATTTATTTATTTATTTATTTATTTATTTAGTTATCGGCTGTGTTGGGTCTTCGTTGCTGCACGTGGGCTTTCTCTAGTTGTGGTGAGCGGGGGCTATTCTTCACTGTGGTGCGCAGGCTTCTCACTGCAGTGGCTTTTCTTGTTGTTCAGCATGGGCTCTAAGCGCACAGGCTTCAGTAGCTGTGGCATGTGGGCTCAATAGTTGTGGCTCTCAGGCTCTAGAGTGCAGGCTCAGTAGTTGTGGCACACGGGCTTAGCTGCTCCAAGGCATGTGTGATCTTCCCAGACCAGAGCCTGAACCCGTGTCCCCTGCATTGGCAGGCAGATTCTTAACCACTGTGCCACCAGGGAAGCCCTCAAATTTCTATTTTTAAAGTGCAATGAGATTTTTTGATCAGGATTATGTTCAACCTGCAAACCAAAGTGTCACCGTAAAAATACTGAATCTTCCAACCCATAAGCATGGATTAACTCTCCATTTATTTAGATCTCTAATTTCTCTCGGCAATGTTTTGTGGTTTTTATTGTAAAGCAGAGTTTTCTCAACTTCAGCATTACTGACACATTGAACCACATAATTCTTTGTTGTGAGGGGTTGTGCCATGCATCGTAGGATGTAAGTAGCATCCCTGGACTCTACCCTCTAGATACTATTAGTATTCCCCAGTTGTGACAACCAAAAATGTCTCCAAGCTTTACCAAATGTCCCCTGAGGGAGGGGGTTAAAATGAACTCCCCTCTACTGAGAACCACAAAGAGGTTTTAAAATACTATCTTTTGTTATATTCACTCCTGGGTATCTGACGTTATTGATGCTATTGTAAACTGTGCTGCATTTTATATTTCATTTACCAATAATCTGTTCTAGATCAGCAAACTTTATAAGGAGCCAGACAGTAAATAAATTATTCTAGGGTTTTTCAGGCCATATAATCTCTGTTATGAGTATATAACTCTGCCCTTGTAGTGTAAAAGTAGCCATAGACAACATGTAAATAAATGGTATGGCCACATTCCAATGAAACAGGAGGCTGGTGGGATTTGGTCCACAGGCCATAGTTTGCCAACTTGTCTGTTCCGGACACAAAAATATTTGACTTTTTGTATATTTACCATGTATTCCCTTACCATGCTAAATTCACCTATTCATTCCAGTGGACTGACTAGTCCTTTTGTCATTTTCTACACACACAATCACGTCACCCTCAAATAATGACATTTTTAGTTCTGCCTTTCCAATCTGTAAATCTTTTATTTATTTATTTTCTTGCCTTATTGGACGGACTAGGATCTCTAGAACAACACTACATGAAATAAGAGACAATTCTGCTTCCGGTTTATTCCTTACCTCAAGGGAAAAGCATTCATTATCCCACCATTACGTGTATAAGCTTTTCATTTCACTGATCAAATTAGGAAATTCCCTCCTATTCCTTAGCTGTTGATAAATATGTACTGAATTTTATAAAATGCCTGTTCTGTATCTCTTGGGATTGCAATTTTTCTCCTTTATTCTGTTAATGTGGTAAATTACTGATGATTTTCACGTTAAAACATCTTTGCGTTCCTGAGATAAACTTCACTTTGTCATAATGTACTATCCTTTTTATGAACTGTTGGCTTCTACTGTTAATACTATGTTAAGGATTTTTACATATATATTCATGGAAATTAGCTGTAATTTTATTTTCCTGTAATGGTTTCATTTAGATGTTGGTATCTCAGTTAGCTTGCCCTGGTTATCTGTTTAGGAAGTGTTCTTCCTTTATTCTCTCAAAGAGTTTGTGTAAGATTGGTAAAATTATTTCTTCCCTAAATGGTAGAATTTAGCAGTAAAGCAAATAGTCTAGAATTTTCTTTATGGAAGATTTTTAAAAAATTAATTAATTAATTAATTAAATTGGCTGTGTTGGGTCTTTTTTTGCTGTGCATGGGCTTTCTTTGGTTGCTGTGAGTGGGGGCTACTCTTCATTGTGGTGCGCGGGCTCCTCATTGCCGTGGCTTCTCTTGTTGCGGAGCACAGGCTCTAGGCATGTGGGCTTCAGTAGTTGCAGCACATGGGCTCAATAGCTGTGGCACATGGACTTAGTTGCTCCATGGCATGTGGGATCTTCCTGGAGCAGGGATCGAACCTGTGTCCCCTGCATTTGCAGGCGGATTCTTAACTACTGTGCCACCTAGGAAGCCCCTTTTATGGAAGATTTAAAATTACAGTTTCACCTTCTTTAACAGAGTGATACTGAGATTATACTTCCTCTTGTGTTGGCTTAGGAAAGTTGTATTTTCAAGGAATTTGTCTATTTCATCTAAGATGTCAAATCTGTTGACAAAGTTGTTCACAACATCTTCATATTATCCTTTTAGGATCTATACTGATGTCTACTCTTTCATTCTTGATATTGGTATTTGAGTCTTCTCTTTTTCCCGTTTAGTCTTGCTAGGGGCTTATCAATTTTATGAAATTTTTCAAAGAAGCAACATCTGGCCTTGTTGATATTATACATATATTTTTTTCTATTTCCTTGATTTCTGCTTTAAAGTTTTTCTTCCTTCTAGTACTTTTGTGCTACTTTATTTTCCATTTCTTAAAAACTTTTTAGCTTCTTAATAAACTGGCAGCTTAGAGCACTGATTTTAAAATATTCTTATTTTCTTATATACATATTTACAGGTATGAAATTTCTCCTAAACAATGCTTAGGCTCCACTCACAAATTTTGGTGTGTTGTACTTTATGATCATTATATCTAAAAATACCTCCTAATTTCCCCTATGATTTCTTCAGATGCTTAGTGATTTTTACAAGATTGCTCAATTTCTAATTATTTGTATATTTTTCAAGTTAGCTTTATTATTATTAATTCCAATTTTAATTTCTTTGTGGTTTGAGAAGATACCGCATATGATTTCAGTCTTCTGAATTTAATGTAACTTGTTTTATGGACCAGGATTTGACCTATTCCATTGATTGACCCGTATTTACTTGAAAGAATCTGTATTCTGCAATTGTCGGTGTTGGTGTACTATTTTATAGAAGTTACATACACATTTAGGATTTTTACAGCTTCCTGATGAATTGCCTACTGTACTGTTATGAAGAATCCTTCATCTTTGGCAGTACTCCTGATCTTTAAGCTGCTTTGAAAATTAACAGCTTTAAGCTGTTAATTTTCCTAACATAGTTTTCTTGTTACTAGCGTTTGTGTGGCATGTCCTGTCTTTTTCTATTATTTTACTTTCTGTCTTCTTATTCATCTCTTATGTCACATAGCAGGTTTTCTATTTTTAATTCAGTTTGATGATCTCTGCCTTTTAACTGGAATGTTTAATTCCTTTACACATTACCAAAGTAGATATTTATTTAGGCCGCACCAAGAGGCATGCAGGATTTTAGTTCCTTGACCAGTGATCTAACCCATTCCCCCTGCAGTGGAAGTGCAGAGTCCTAACCCATGGACTGCCAGGGAATTCCCCTGAAGTAGATCTTTAACAATCCTTAGTCTGGCATCCTTAACGCATGAAACACCCTCTTGGTTTATGCTAACTTTACTTATTTTAAAAAATATTTATTTATTTTATTTTTGGCTGCATTGGGTCTTAGCTGTGACACATGAGATCTTCGTTGCAGCATGTGGGATCCTCCGCTGTGGCTCGAGGGCTCCTTGTTGAGGCATGTGTGCTTCTCTGTAGTTGTGGCGAGAGGGCTCAGTAGTTGTGGTGCGTGGGCTCATAGTTCCCCGACCAGGGATCAAACCTGCGTCCCCTGCATTGGAAGGTGGATTCTTAACCACTGGACTACCAGGGAAGTCCCTATGCTAACTTTAAAGTTCATAAGTGAACTTCCTAGGTGGCGCAGTGGTTAAGAATCCACCTGCCAATGCAGGGGACATGGGTTCAAGCCCTGCCCTGGGAAGATTCCACATGCCACAGAGCAACTAAGCCCATGCACCACAACTATTGAGCCTGTGCTCTAGAGCCCGTGAGCCACAACTACTGAGCCCATGTGCTGCAACTATTGAAGCCCACGCGCCTAGGGCCCATGCTCCACAACAAGAGAAGCCACTACAATGAGGAGCCTGTGCACCACAATGAAGAGTAGCCCCTGCTCGCAGCAACTGGAGAAAGTCCGTGTGCAGCAATGAAGACCCAACACAGCCAGCAAATAAATAAAATAAATAAATTTATAAAGTTCATAAGCATGTTAAGTATTCATTAAACTCAGTGATTAAAAATTAATCTGTACAAAACACTAGAGACCTAAGAGAATCACTGTCCAATATTGTTTGACTATTTAAGCAGCTAAAACATACCCAAAAGTCTGTCTGTTCAGCCAAGATGCCTCCATCTTGCTCATAATAGTATGAATCTTAGCATGTCATGGCTGTTTTGCTGCTTCAGTTTATTGTGAGATAATTAATTTCTCCTAAAGGTTCATAAAGTCAGCAATGACCTAATCTTTGCACATAAAAATTATTTGAACTTCAGCTTTAAAAACCATGCTTTAATTCTATGCAGTGCATCATTCCTTTCAAAGTATGAGAATATCTCTTTCCTCACAATCTTGCCAAAAGAGAATATATTCAAACTTTTGGGTTTTTTGTCAAATTGATAGTGAGAAATGGTGTCTTGGTGCTGATTTAATTTGTATATCTCTTATCATTAGCAAGATTTAAGCATCTTTCCATGTTTAAGGGCCATAATTATCTTTTTCTGAAAAAGGCAAAGTTAGTTTCTAATCTTTATTTTTCTGTTGGGTTGTAGATCTTTATTTTTAGAAGCTCTTTAGATATTAAGGATATTAATCCTTCATGATATACAGTGCAAATAAAACTACAAAAAGATGATAATATTTGAAAATTAAAATGGAAAAAATTCCTCCCAAACAGCAATAGTGTAATTCTGATTTATTTAAACTTCCTCTTTACATCAGAATACTAGGCACAGAAAATGAAAACAAGAGGCTTAAATGAAAATCTGGCTTAATTTGTACCAACACAAACTACATCTGAGTTAATTTCATTTCTAAAAAACATCTGCCACCTTAATCAAATGCTACAGTTTTCCTCCTCCTCATTTAACTACTTCTAAATACTATACACAGTTCTCTAATTAGCCACTCCACAAATTATTCTACCAATATGGAAATCAAACAATCAAAAATAATCTGCCATTGCAAAAATCTATCTACCGACATGGAAAACACAGGCAAAACCTTCCACCTTTTTGACATCCAAAGAACACTAAACCAGCAACCCCCAATATCAAAATTAAATAAAAACATTTATAAGGAATATACATTTTACCACCACAAAATACTTTGATTAGAGGAGCAGGATGTGAAGAATAGGAGAAGCAATATTTATTATGTAGACACTTTGTGCTAGACCATGTTCAAATGTTTTATACATATTAAGTCATGCAAACTTCACAGTAATGTAGAAGATACGTACAATAATCCAAATGTTAGCTAACTACTCAATTTAGTGAAAGGAGTCTCAAAAGGATATTAAAATTTGCAACTGTCCCTTATTTGAATCCTCAGAATAGGATTCTAACAGTTATAACTAATGTAGGGTATATCTTGATTTAACATGTGTATTGATCTTCACTTTAGGAGGATTAGGAGGTACATGGACCAAAGCTACCCTATTTCACCTACCCAAGAATAAATCTGCAAGTAACTGAGGGGCCTCCCTGGTGGTGCAGTGGTTAAGAATCTGCCTGCCAATGCAGGGTACACGGGTTCGATCCCTGGGCCGGGAAGATCCCACATGCTGCAGAGCAACTAAACCCATGTGCCACAACTACTGAAGCCTGCGCACCTAGAGCCTGTGCTCTGCAGCGAGAGAAGCCACCGCAATGAGAAGCCCACACACCACAACTAAGAGTAGCCCCCACTCACTGCAACTAGAGAAAGCCCATGTGCAGCAACGAAGACCCAACACAGCCAATAAATAAACGAATAAATAAATAAAGTAACTGAATACTTAATTCTGACTAGGGATGACTGACTGGGTTACTACCCACCTCCCAACAAAAATAAATATATTTGAAAAATGTCAAACTGTGTCAAAACTGAAAGAGGAGTACAATGAATACCAATATATTCCTCATCTAACTCACCAACTATTAACATCTTGCCACACCTATTCTGTTTCTTCATTTCTTCATACTACAATATACACACTTCTCTTTTGCCTACGTAAGCTACAATTTGCCTCTTTACCCTTAAATATTTCAAAATAGGGACTTCCACTGGTGGCGCAGTGGCTGAGGCTCCTTGCTTCCAATGCAGGGGGGGCCTGGGTTCAATCCCTGGTCGGGAAACTAGATCCCACATGCATGCCGCAGCTAAGAGTTGGCATGCCACAACTAAGGAGCCCGCCTGTCGCAACTAAGACCCAGCACAACCAAGTAAATAAATATTACAAACAAAGCAAAACAAAACTCTTCAAAATCATCTCCCCAACAGACATTCTTCTATATGGTTAACCACAATACCATTATCACATCTAAGAAAATGAACAATAACAACCATCCAACATTTAGTCCTTACTAAAAACTCCTCAGTAGTCCCTAAAACATTCTTTATTATCAACTCTTCCTAAAACTTGAGATCCAATCACATATTGTATTTGGATGCTATGTCTCTTCAGTCTCCCCAGGTGGAAAACAGTCCTGTTGCCTCTGTTCTTCACAACATTGCATCCTTTGAAGAGCTTGGCCTTCTGAATATATATCTCAATTTCTCTGTGATTAGAGTCTGCATTTTCAGCAAGAATACCACAGAAGTAAAGTTGTTTATTCCCCTTCCCCCATATCATCATACCAGGAGACACATAATCATTTACCATGGCAACGCCAAATTTGACGACTTAATTAAGATGGTGACCCTCAGATCTCTCCATTACAAAGGCACATTTTCTCCCTTTGTAATTAATAAGTAAACTGTGGAATGATACTTTTAAGATCATTTTAATATCCTGTTCCAACACCATTCACCCAATGATTTTAGCATCCACTGATAATCCTTGTTAATTATTTCACTAGAGATTACAAAATGGTGGTTTTCTATGTCTACCATTCCTTCTATTTATTAGCTAGTGCTACTCTGTTAAAAAAAAGCATTGTTTCCTCTATTTCTTCTTTTTAAAAGGGGCCTAGATTCCTTTTAATGGGGAGAGGTATTTAGAAAGCAAGAACTGGGTCTATACCTTTCTTTGCTACTGGGTATCATTGCTTCTAGGCCCTTTCTATGAACAAAATCAGGAAATAACCAGTTTTTAAAAAATGAGTTCCCAGCCACACCTCCAATTCACATTCACCACCACAGCGTTCTTCTTTACCTTTCCCCATTCCATATTTATATCTCCCTTCTCCAAGGGAAGAATATTGTTTCTCAACAATATCAATGTATTACTCATTTGCCCTATCCTATAATATGTACAAAATAGTTTCAAAATTAACACCAATCTGGCACATCCCTGGTGGCAAAGTGGTTAAGAATTTGCCTGCCAATGCAGGGCACACGGATTTGTTCCCTGGGCCAGGAAGATCCCACATGCCGTGAAGCAACTAAGCCCGTGTGCCACAGCTACTGAGCTTGCGCTCCAGAGACCACGAGTCACAACTACTGAGCCTGCATGCCGCAACTACTGAAGCCTTCAGGCCTAGAGCCCGTGCTCTGCAACAAGAGAAGCCACCACAACGAGAAGCCCACTTGCCACAACTAGAGAAAGCCTGTGCACAGTAACGAAAATCCAATGCAGCCATAAATAAATAAATAAATTAAACCCTAAGTCAAGTTTTTTTTTTTAACAGTTTTATTTGTTCTTACAATATATCCTACTAAAAGTGTAAAAATTTACTTAAATTCTTATTTCTGTGTGGTTATGTTACCTGATATATACTTAGCACCGGTTGTTTCTGTATGTATTCATTCAATTTTAGGATTTACTTTTTTCCCATTGTTTTTTATTTTGTTAATAAGTAAAACATTTACATACTTGGAAAGTTACTATATAAAAATATTCATAGAAAGGAATTAATGTTAACAAAACCTGTTAACATACTAATGAGTTTCAAGATAAACTTGAAACTAGATTTGTGATTCAGTGAAATAAACTGATAAGTGATTATTTCAATGGAATTTTAAGGACTAGAGTTTGAGATTTAAAATTCTTCTTTCTTTACTGTGGGAATTTCAGTAAAGGTGTAGTTAAGAGTTAAAATGCACAGCTATAAAACACAAAAAATCCTGATATGACTGTACCCCGCTATTGCATATGATAGGCTTTGTCCTCCAATCATAAGTAGCAGTGTTAATAGCCTAGCCTTCCTGTATGTTCTCCTTATGGTGTTATATATTCATACTACTCCCTAATAATGGCATTATCTCCACTTACCTTTTTGAAAACCCACCCTGCCGGAAAGAAATCCTTATTTTAAATGGCTATATCTTATGTAAATTTAAAATAACATTCAATAAAATTTGGTAATTGGATATACCTAGATTTTTAAAAAATGTTACTATTCTAAGAGATGGCCTTTATAGAACCACTAATTATTAAGGACATTAAATAAAGTCTTTAAAATAACAGGCTGCAAAAGGAACACCAAACAATATGTCTGAAAATTTGTGGTAAGTTTTATATATCTTTGTGGTAAAGACAGGGAAATTACAAAAAAGAAATCAAGGGGAAAAAAAGGAAAAAAGCACAACATACCAACACCAACAGCCCCAAACTGCTGCCCAACTAATGAGCTTGGACTGAATTGACTGTACGTTGGCATCCTGCCAAAAGGTCCATAGGAGCCCACTGACTGGAATGAAGAAGTAGATGAGCCTAGTGAAGACTGAAGAAAAGATCATGGGTTAATTTTCCAGGTTCTAAACAATATGTACATAATGGAAAGAAATTCAGATATTTACATTTTAAAGAAAACTATTAAATGACAACTACCAGACACAAAAGCAACTATAACAACTTGCAGCATGCATTTAATGTTAAAACAACTGAATAACCTGACTGCAATATCTGTATGTATGTCTCAGTTACACTCAATATGATTTTTGCTACAATGAACTCCTCTGAGCTCAGTTTTATAGCAGATTTAGGAAAGAATCAAAGAAAAGTTACCTGAATAAGTAAACTAACTTTGCTTAAAGAAAAAATATGGGAAAGATCAAATTTGGTTATGGTACTAAGTTTCAGTCTGGTGCTGACAAAAATAAATCTCACTTTTTCATTTTAATCTTATTTTCAATCACTTGAGGTATACTATTAAATTTACAAGAAAGAGATGAAGAAACAATCGTACATAAAACCACTTACTACTCACACTTTTAATTATAGTTATTATTACATTAAAGAGCACTTTATAAAAAGCTTAACTTACTAAACCTAAACTATATTTCTATATTAATGTATTAATACGTGTATATGTACATTTTTATACATTAATTTATCTTAACACAAAATGTTTCATAATATAAACATGAAGTGTACTAACAGCTACCAGGATACAAGTTCGGGGATGGCAGAACCTGTCTGTATGTTTGCCGCTAGTGTCAGACACATGGCAGGTACTCAATAAATACTACGCAATGAATGAATCAAAAGACCAAAAGCCAAAATTTATAGTGGTTGGAAGAAGTTTTAAAAAATCATTTTGAATTGTGCTCTTTTCTCATTCCATAAAACTGATTGCTTAAATAACGTGTTCCCTGGAGATTTATCAAAGATATGAGAGTCAGATAACAACCTCCTTCGGTGGAGACAGCTATTTCTATGAGAATGTGTCTCTTCTCCCTCCATTTAAAAAGTTCACATTTTCTCAGGATTCTTTCAGACTTAATTCCTCAAAAATAAGACTTAAAGAGCAGGGGATAGATGAGAGCAGAGAATTTCTCCAGGTTATGTTGCAGGAACCAAATTTATTATTTCTTAATAAAAAGCTTATATTGAGAAAAATAGTAAATGTTAAAAGGTACTTTCTCTTTTTTTTCACTTTAATTTTATATAGCACTTAAAATTTCTTTAGAAGAGTTAATTATGTATTCTTTTTAATAGCTAGAAAGCACACTCTATGCAAGATAATATATATTTTAATAATCAGTTTTGTGAAAAACAGATTTTTATCACAGCATAAAAAAGAAAGTTTAAAAAAACCCAACAAGTATATTTTAGTGCAAATGACGAAAGACGTCTGACAAAAAAGCTGAGAAGAAAATGGATTAAGGAGGAAAATCATACGGGGGCCACAAAGCTTTTAATCAGCTTTGCCCACAACTAAAAATACTCTTATGTTAACCTGCTTCTTCTCCTGCTACAGTAGAAATTTAGAGTTTCTATGTGCTTCCAATTAACATATAAACGGGTACTCTAATGAACATCCTCTTTAATTCATAATTTACAATCTTTTAGACATCACGTGTTTCTGTTTTTAATAAAACACACAAATTTTAAAATTTCTCAATGAGAATATTTAGGATCTTCTTTTTTAATACTTAGAGATCTGAGCAACATATCTGTATATGTTAAAATCCTTGTCTGTACTATCTTATTATATAACATTGCATGTATACTATGTAACAAACATATAATATACAATGTGATTTAGCTTTGTTTTTTCTTTAAACCTAGTAATCTCACTTAAGTGTAGCCATCACCACCTGGTTTGTAATATGAAGCACATGTGAATAACAGAGTGGCATGGATCCTGGATTCTGGAGCCAGAATGCCTGGGTCTGTTCAAATTATGGCTCTACTTTAATTTCCTCACTTATAAAAATGAAGATTATAGGGCTTCCTAGGTGGCGCAGTGGTTAAGAATCTGCCTGCCAATGCAGAGGTCACGGGTTCAATCCCAGCTCCAGGAAGATCCCACATGCCACGGAGCAACTAAGCCCGTGTGCCAAAAAAAAAAAAAAAAAAAAGAAGATTATAAAAATGAGAATAACTATAGTACCAAGCTCAGACGGTGCTGCGACGATTATTCTATTATATGTGCAGTGCTTTGAATAGCGCTTCCTATAAAGTTAGATCTCAATAAATGTTAGCTATTTTAACTGTTGTTGAAATCAGAAAGTATCTTATGATATAAATTATCCTCAGCTATTTCTTACTCTATTTAGTCTCAACTTATTACCTAAAGAGAAAAACCTGGGTGAGAATATTACCCAGTTATTTTGGATATCCAGGTAACAAAAATGATAATAAGCTTCATGAACAATCAATCAAGAATATTTAAAAAACAAAAATAAGGCGAGGCAAAATTCAAGGCTAGTTATGCACATGATATTTACTCGTACTCCAAGAGAAATTTACTATGTTACCTGAACAATAGCTGGGTCCTGAGGCAAAGAACACTGTGGTTTTGGTGGCTCACAAACAGTGAGGTCTTTAATATCACTCCCACGGAATATAATGTATTCAAAGACTTCATCTCGAGGTGGTATTGGACGATCTGTTGGTCTGTCTTCTGTACCAAAGGACCGAACTGGTGACAAAAGAGGGGACGTGAGATACATGTCTACTTGTATTGAGGTAGTGCCTCTTATAGCACACTGTTTCTAGTACTAAACAGCAGTTCTTAAATGCCATCCATGAGAAAGTATTCATTAATTTGTAGCTAACTAAAACTTTTTTTTAAAGTGGAAAACAGTGGGTTTTGCACAGAGCTAAATGTGTTCAATTTAAAAGACTATAGGATTATGAGGTTGTGTTCTTCCTACATTTTTATTTACTTATATCCTTGGTGGTTGTGGTAAGAGGAGTTGTTAAAGATGTCCTTTCATTGTTGATTTATTTTTAATGCCCTCATTCAGCAAAATAAAAAACTGGCAAACTGGCAACCTGTGTAATATTTCCTGTGTGTGTGTGTGCGTGCACGTGCGTGCAAATGGTGGGGAAAAAGTGAAGATTTTCCCAATCTATAAAAATCCCAAAGTTTGGGAGATTGAGCTTCAGATTTAAGAGAAGACAATGGAAAGAATACCTATCTTGGTGAATAGTAAGTCCTCTAGGAGCTAAGGAAAGCAGCTGTCAGCTATTCAGCCCCATAGGACAGCCTGAAATACCCTAGTTACCTAAAACATCTCTCATAATTAAATCTGATTATTTTAACACTTAAGAGAGCATTACTCAAAGTTGAACTGTGGACCACCTGCATCAGGGTAAGCTAGCTAAAAAGATTCTGGAATCCACTGACTCAGATTTTCTGCGAAGAGAAATCTACATTTTAAACCGACCCCTCAAGAGTTTCTTATGCATATTAAAGTTTCAGGTTCACTATCTTAGGAGACTTCTGAAAATGTTAACATCCCTATAGAAACTCCAAATAATACACTTCGCAATATCAGATATTCTTTATTTAAAGAGTGTCCTAGAGGAAGTAAACCCCTTAACACTGTGCAAAGTTTTGAATGTATGCATTTTTCTGCAGAACTGATCCATACAGCTAGACTGAAGATAAATATTTCAGTTTAAATAATGCCTTTTTTAAATCCTAAAAATTCTTTCTAGTACTTATGAGACTTCCAGGAAAGATGATGGCATAGTTGTAGGTTTGCAGAAGAATATTCCACCCTAAAACTAAAGAAAATTAAAAAGTTAAAATACCTCCAAACCAGGAAAATACCTCAAACCTTTACCATAAAGCTTTATTAGAAAGTATCATTCAGATACTGAATGAGTTAGTCCAAACCTGAGGAGTAGCTCCAGAATCCACATGCTGAGAAAATTTCCCAGGCACTCTCCAATTTGGTGGATGGGGACACAGATGTGATAAAGGAAAAGATGTACAATGTCCTAGCTGAAGCTCCCCTTCCTCTGGTAGCCAAACAATAGATGTAGGACAGGTCCTACCTTTTGCCCTTTAACCAACTGGAAGGCTAAAAAGAATTAGAAAAAGCAAGACTAAGAAAATTACAAGCAGGTCAATCTCATTCCTAAATTTAGCACCACCACTATCACCACCATACAATGTTGTATAAAGTCTCAGATCTCCAAAGTAACAGATTAGCTCATCCTGAAGCTTGGGACAGGTGGGGTGGGGTTAAGGTCTTCCATCTATTTACAAAACCAAAGAGAAGCTCTACTACGCTTTCTAAGGCATAACAAAACCATTCAAACTATACCCATGTATTCAAATGAACGATGAAAAACCCATTCAGGATTAATATTTATCACAGGAAACAGATGAAAATTTTGGAAAAAACTACATTCTCAAGAAAAATAAAACTCATAATCAAAATGATACTGAAAAGAAAAAGTAGCACAGAATTAAGGAAAGAAAAAACAGACAAAACAAATGTAACAGCAGAATAAATAAATATCAGCAACAATGAATAAATATATCAACAAGCAGAACAGTCTCTGAGAAAGACAACAGAACAAATAAGAGAAAATATAACTAAAGATATAACAAACATCCTGACATAGAGACCTAAATTTGATCAGAAGGTTTCACTGTATTTCCAGGAAAAAAAAAACATCAGTGCACTATTACAGACTTATCCTTTGCTACATCAAAATAAAGAACTCATAGAAACAGCGGCATCAAAAAATAAGAGATGGACAATAAATTCACTTAAGCACATCAATGTATGTGACAATTTACTAAGGTGCTAGAATATAAATGTAATAGTTTTGAAAAAGACTACAACGTTACAAAGTGTTACAAAAGTTAGGATGGTATCTATGTCACACAGTAGTCTAACAAAAAATGGGAGATGAAAATGAGGAGGAAACAAAAAAATTCATAAACTAAAACTCTCATCTTTTATAATAGGAGTCACCTGATAAAAATTTGGGGCAGTTGATAAATTAACATACGTAGGCTTAAAAAATTATCTGCAGTCCTAAAGGTAACCAACAATAGTTGAAAACTAAAGGCATACTTTCCAAAATATGGTATGAAGAAAACCTTTATCGCATAGCAAAAGAGGCAAAATGAAAAAGTATGAGAGAACAGAGACCATGAAGAATGATTTGTACACTCTTAAGAGTCTGAGAAACAGGCTCTAATGAAGGAGGTTGATTTGATCAGGTTTAATGTTTTCAACAGATGGTTCTTGTAGCATTATAAAGAATACGTTAATTAGAAGAGTGATCAGAAGGGTGCACACGTCTGAAAGATAATAGAACAAATAAATGAGAGGTGGTGAAGGTTGAAACCTGGACATTGAGAGTAGAAGGAAAGAAGGCAGGACAAGCACAGAAAAGGTAGAAAATTACTGGTACTAATCTGCTACAAAACATTTCAATACATGAATTAGCTCATGTGCAACTGGTAAGGGAATTATGTCAGTACAGTCAGAAATCACATTGTTTCATTCCTAATTTTTTTTAACCTGTTATTTTTATTTATTTATTGCGCTTTAGGGGGCAGCAGCTAAACACAGAAAGCCACAGAGTAACAGTATATGATGTCCAATCACCCCAAGTTTCCTCTTAGCTCAATTCGGCTACATAATCAGTCTTCTAAGTGCTTACTGCATGGTTCTCCCTGATCCTGATGCACTCTTTCATTGTCTCCAGAAGCAGACTCAACTCTTTTTTATACTTTCTTCCATCAGGCTACCTTACATTTTTTTCTTTCAAGCTGGCAGACGACTTCTTTTTTAGGTATACTTCATCAGCATTTTTGTTAATGCTATCATTTCAATTATTTTTTTTTCTTTTTTTCAGCCATGCCACACATCTTGCAGGATGTTACTTCCCCGATCAGGGATTGAACCTGGGCCCCAGTAGTGAAAGTGCCAAGTCCTAACCACTGGACTGTCAGGGAATTCCCTATTTTTCTTAACTGTGCTAAGAATACATAACATGAGAGCTACCCTCTTCACAAAATTTTAGTGTATATCACAGTACTGTTAATTATAAGCAAAATGTTACAGCAGAGCTCTACAACTTTATTGCCTTGCTTAACTGAAACTTCGTAACCATTGAACCACAATGCGTCACTTCCCCCTACCCCTAGCTCTTAGCAACCACCATCCTCCAGTATTTTTTCTTCTGTGACTTGGAAAATAACAGGGAAAAGGAAGCAGAGGGCCAGTTTGAAAGTTACTGAGCAAGTGATGATGATAAGGTACCTAAAGAAAGAGGTCAAAATATAACATGATTTATCAAATGCAATTTCTTACTTAGAATTCTACAACTGTCCACTTTTTTTCAAAAGAGACTGCTATATTATTTGTAACATCAAAAAGTTAGGAAAATGTACAATAACACTAAGCATATTATGTATGAAGCACATTATAAAACTATTATTTTCAAAAGACCACAACTATCTAAAATAAAAACATATACGTGAGTGACATCATGGAAGGCTGGTGGAGTAGGAAGATCCAGGAATCCACCCAAACAACTATCCGGCTGTCAAACAGCCTTAACCTTTTTGGAACTATGGAGTCTAGTCAAATGCCTGTAGCATCCAAGGCAGCACCTAATGAAGAAAGAGGCTGGTAACCTTTGGTGAATTTTGGCATTTTGCAGAGTGGTTGGCTATTACCATTCACCATCTCCCATCTCTGTAAAGAGCAGCTATGGGGACAGTGGTCCGTGTTTCTGGTGCAGCTTGCTGATGCCAGGTGGGCAACAGGGATCTCATCCTCCAAAAAATTAGGGTCGTATGGTATAATCTGCCTGAAAATTCACTGAGGGGCCAGCACAGAGGCTGGCCATTGTTTCAACCCTCAAGGGCAGGGCACAAGTGGCTTCCCTAGCAGTGCTGGTGAACGCATTTAAAAGAGTTAAAATATCCTTTCTGCCCTCAACAACAGCAGAATGTATATTATTCTAAATTGCATATGGAACATTCTTCAGGACAGACCAAATTTTAGGCCAAAACCAACTCTCAATAAATTGAAAGGATCAAATTTTATGAAGTATCCTCTCTAACCACAATGGAATGAAGTTAGAAATTAATAATAAAAGGGAAACTGGAAAATTCACAAGTATGTGTAAATTAAACAACTGACTCTTAAAGAACCAGTAAGTCAAAGAAGAAACCACTAGGGAAATTAAGAAAAAATCTGAAGATAAATGAAAAAGAAAATACCACCTGACAAAATTAGGGGATGTAGAAAATGTCATACTCAAGAAGGACATTACAAATGCTATATTAAAAAAATCTCAAATCATCTTTATTAAGAAACTAGAAAAAGTAAACTAAACCCAAATCCAGCAGAAGGAAGGAAGGAAATAATACTGGATTAGAGCCAAGATAAACAACACAGAGAACACAAAAATAGAACCATCAAAACCAAAAGTTGGTTCTTTGAAAAGATCGAAAAACAGAAAAACCTTTAGTTAGACTACAGTGACTAAGGAAAAAAATGAGCAGATGTAAATAATTAAAATCAGATGCAAGCAAGGACATTACTACCAACCTTAGAGAGGTTAAAAGACTTATAGAAGAATACAACAAAAGACTGCATGCCAACAAAATAGATAACCTAGACAAAAAAGAAAAATTTCCAGAAACATACAAATTACCAAAACTTACTCAAGAAGAAACAGAAGATCTCAACAGATTTTTAACAAGTCCAACAAGAGACTGGACCAATAATCAAAAACCTCCAAACAGAGAACCAGGACCAGACAGTTTCACTGGTGAATTTTACTAAACATTTTAAGAAGAAGTAACATCAATCCTACTCAAACTTCTCCAAAAAAACAGAAGAAAAGGAAACACTTCCTAACACATTCTATGAGGCCGGCATTACCCTGATACCAAGGTCAGACAAAGATATCATAAGAAAACTATAGACCAATATCTCTTACGAATACAGACACAAAAAACCCTCAACAAAATACTGGCAGACTGAATCCAACAATACATTAAAAGGACTATACACCATGACCAATTGGGATTTATGGTAATAGATGCAGGAAAAATATTTGTTAAATTTAACACCCTTTCATGGTAAAAACACTTAGCAAACTAGGAATAGAAAACTTACTTTTTACATGATAAAGGGCATATATAAAAAACCCACAGCTAACATCATATTCAATGGTGAAAGACAGAAAACATTCCCATAAGAACAGAAACAAGACAAGGATGTTCACTTTTACCACTGCTATACAACAATGTACTAGAAGTCTCAGCCAGCACAATTAGGCAAGAAAAAGAAATAAAAGGCATCCAAATAAGAAAGGGGTAAAACTCTTTGCAGATGACACAATTCCATATACAGAAAAGTCCATAAAACCTGTTTTTAAAAAACCTACTACAGTCTAATAAATGATGTCAGCAAAGTTACAGGTACAACATCAACACAAAAATCAGCTGCTTCTACCTACCAACAATGATCAATTCAAAGAGAAAACTAAGAAAACAATCCCACTTACAACAGCATCCAAAGGAATAAAATGTCTAAGAATAAATTTAACTAAGGAGGTAAATAACTTGTACACCAACAATCACAAAATGTTGCAGAAAGAAATTAAAGACTTAAATAAATGGAAAGTCATCCCATGTTCATGGACTGGAAGACTTAAGATTATAATGCTCCCTAAAGTGATCTACAGATTCAGTGCAATCTCTATTAAAATTACAATGACCTTTGCCCTCCCCAGAAATGGAAAAGCTAATTCTCAAATTTATATGGAATTTCAAGGCAGCCTGACTAGACAAAAAAATTTTAAAACATTGGAGGATTCATACTTCCTGATGTCAAAATCTACTACAAAGCTACAGCAGTCAGAATAGTGTGGTACTGGCATAATGACGGACATACAGGCTTATGGAATGAAATACAGAGTCTAGAAATAAACCCAAACATCTGTGGCCAACTAATTCTAGACAAGGGTCCAAGACTGTTCAATAGGGATAACAGAAGTCTCTTCAAAAAATGGTTCTGGGACAACTGGATAACCAAATATGAAAGAATGAGGTTGAAATCATACCTTACTCCACATACAAAAATTATCTCAAAGTGGGTGTGATGTTAAGACAGTAAGAAATATATGTATATATGTGTGTGTGTGTGTGTGTATACATATGTCTTTGTCGCTAGCTCCTCACCAGAGCTCCTAAAACTTCTGTAATTTCCTAAGAGATAAAGGTACTAAGAGCATCCTTTGTTCTAATGTTGGGCCTTTGACCCTGGTTTCTGACACAGAGCTCCTAAATCTCTTGGAATTTCCTGGGTGATATCAGAGCATCTTTTGTTCTAATGGGGAGACTCTTGGTGGACTCCTGGATAGCTTCAGGAAAAGGGCTGATCATCAGAAAGACTAAGCTATGATAAGAAGCTTGAAACTTTCAGCCTCATCTCCCACCCTCCAAGGAGGGGAGAGGGACGTGAAACTGAGTTAACAATTGATCATACCTATGTGATGAAGCCTCCATAAAAATCTGTAAACTACAGGGTTTGGAGCGTTTCCTGGTTGGTGAAGCTGTGGAGGTGCTGGGAGGGTGATGTGCTTATAGAAGGCATGGAAGCTTGGCACTCCTTCCCACACTTTGCCCTACACACCTCTCTCATCTGGCCATTCCTAAATTGTATCCTTTTGTAATAAACCAGTAATCTAATAAGTAAACTGTTGTCCTGAGTTCTGTGAGCTGTTCTAGCAAATGACCAAACCAAGGAAGCGACTGTGGGAACCCCCAATTTATAACAAGTTGGTTAAGAATACAGGTCACAAGCTGGGACCTGAGACTGGTGTGGGGAGTGGGTGGGGGGGAAGTCTTATGGAACTGAGCCCTTAACCTGTGGTATCTAACACTAACTTCAGATAGACAATGTCAGAATTGAGTTAAATTGTAGGACACCCAGTTGGTGTCCAAGAAGTTGGAAAATTGATTTATGTGTGAACCCCACCCCCATCCCCTGCCACAATTTGGCAGCCAAAATGGAGAAGAAACAGAGAATTTTTGTTTTAGTGGGTCAATGACCTAAATACATGAGCCCAAACTATAAAACCATTACGACAACACAGGAGTAAATCTTTATGACCCTAAATATGACAATGGATTCTTAGATTTGACATCAAAAGCAACAGCAACAAAAGCAAAAAATAGATGAACTGGACTTCATAAAAATTAAACCCTTCTGTGCATCAAAAAACAATACTGAGAATATTAAAAGACAAGCTATGAAATGCGAGAAATGTTTGCAAGTCCTATATGTGTTTAATATGTAGAATACATAAAGAACTCAACAACAAAAAAATCCAATTAAAAATGAGCAAAAATTTGGAGACACTTCTCAAAAAGAGATACACAAATAGCCAACAAGCTCATGGAAAGGTGTATAATATCATTAGTAATTACGGAAATGCAAATCAAAACCATCATGAAATACCACTTCACAACTACTAGGATGGCTTTAATAATGAAATCAGAAAATAACAAATATTGATGAGGATGTGGAGTAATAGGAATCCTCGCCCATGGCTGGTAGAAATATGAAATGGTGCAGCTGTTGTGGGAAATAGCTTGGTGGTTCCTCAAAAAACTAAACATATGATAACCAGATAACTCAGCACGCAATTTCACTCATATATATATGAAAATCTATGTCCACACAGAAATGAATGTTTCAAGTGGTATTAGTCATAACAGCCAAAAGTTGGAAACAACCCAAATGCCCATCAACAGATGAATGGATAAACAAATCGTGTCTTAAACACACACACAGGGCTTCCCTGGTGGTGCAGTGGTTGATAGTCCACCTGCCAATGCAGGGGACATGGGTTTGATCCCTGGTCCGGGAGGATCCCACATGCTGCAGAGCAACTGGGCCCGTGTGCCACAACTGCTGAGCCTATGTTCTAGAGCCCGAGAGCCATAACTATTGAGCCCGTATGCCACAACTACTGAAGCCTGCATGCGTAGAGCCCATGCTCCGCAACAAGAGAAGCCACCACATTGAGAAGCCTGCGTAGCACAATGAAGAGTAGCCCCCATTTGCCGCAACTAGACAAAAGCCCACTGCAGCAACAAAGATCCAATGCAGCCAAAAATGAATGAATGAATGAATGAATAAATAATTACACACACACGAATATTATCCAGCCATAAAAAGGAACAAAATGCTGATACATGCCCATGCTACAGCTAGAACGAAGCTCCAAAGCATTATGCTAAGTGAAAGAAGACAGACACAAAAGTCACATATTATACAATCCCTTTTACATCATATACCCAGAATAGGAAAAGCCATAGAGACAGAAAGCAGATTAGTGGTTACGTGGGGGGGGCGGGGAGGATTAGGGAGGGAATTACTTAATGGGTAAGCAGTATTTTTTCAAAGTGATGAAAAACTTTTGAAATTAAGCTGAGGTAGTGGTTACACAACACTGTGACTAGACTAAATGCCACTGAATCATGTATTTTATAATGGTTAATTGTATGTTATATGAATTTCACCTCAATAACACACACAGGGACTTCCCTGGCAGTCCAGTGGTTAAGACTCTGCACTTTCACTGCAGGGGACATGGGTTTGAGCCCTGGTCTCCCTGGTGGGGGAACTAAGATCTCACATGCCGCGTGGTGAGGCAAAACAAAAACAAAACACACATCTACAAATACAGCTGGTAAGAGAATATACAAGATGATAATAGTAGTTGGGTCAGAATGTTGAAACTAGGGGTGGTAGTCCCCTATATTCTCAACTTCATCATGTTGTTTCACTGCTTTAATAAGCATTTTAGTTTTTCTTATTATCCAAACTAGAAAAGCCCAAATTTTAGGCCAATGTTCAAAAGAGTGGGAAATAGGGAAAGTACTTTTTTTATATTAGTCTTAAAAGATATAATCAATTCCCTACTTCTGGCTACAAATATCAAAGATTTATTAATAAAAATGCATCCCATGATAGTCTTTTTTAAAAAAAAGACACAGGGTCAAAGTTCTGGCAAAATCATTTATCTAAAACATCTCTATCTTGGACTTCCCTGGTGGTATATACCTTCCTCTTCTAAAATTGAAAGATCTTGAGGACAAAGATCTGTATCTTTGCAACTACCACAGTATCTAACACATTACCCTACACACTGCTGATACTTGAAAATTTCTTGAATAAATTCCACAGTGGAAAAAGCTACTGAGTAAGCTATTTCCAAAGTTACTGGGCATTGTTTAATACCAAAGGAATTGAATTAAATTATGCAATGAACCTACTTAGAATAAAATGGGAAAGTGACTATTTACAGCAAGAAGAAATAACAACTGGACATCAACAGAAAGGGAAAACAGAAAAAATAGCACATGGATTTAAAAGCTGCACTTGGTATTTTTCTTCTCCTTCTGATATTTACCCTTAGGTACAGTTCTTGGTGCATATTCAGTATCAAACTCTTGCTGAAACTATTTGAGACACTACATATTTGGAATAAGCTGTTATATAAGGGTTAAATTCAAGGTTTAATTGCTTAAATATCAAAAGATCTTCATTTATCAAGCTCTCTCTTCTACAACATAGTACCCTGCACAGACCCTGATAGCAGGACTGCAGTAAGCAGGCTCCAGATTTTTTTTTTCCTTGCGTGAGGAGCTTTAAAAAACAAGATTCCACAGGCCTAGTCTTTGAATCACACCACAGCCTGTCACCACAAACCTCCATTTTCTGTACACCTGCACTCTCTTCTTTGGTCCCCATTCTTCACCCTTATCCACACTACTTTCTTTCTGTTAGGGAATATTACTGCGCTGAATAAATACAACTGTCCCTAGCCTCTGTAATCTCTTCCAGTACCCACTACATACCTGTCACCCCTAGCAGAGACATTACTACTGACCTCTCCACAATTTTCTCAGTCTCCTCAGAGCTCACGTGCCCAATACTGATAACTCTAAGATAACAGAGTTCACAGCCCAGATGACTTTCCTCTCACCATTTCAAACATATTCTTAAAACCAACTCATTACTTAATTCCAGAAGTGAAAGTAAACCATTTCAGTAAAAGGACTCCAAATGATCTTGTTCTTTTCATTAATATATTTCATTATCTTCACTCATTTTCTCCCCTTTTCCCTGCAGTCTTAGGGAAAGAAAGATCCATACATCTCTTTTAACCCAATGTCATCTTCCACAATTATAGGTTTGAGACCTTGCTCAGTCTCATCTGCAACTTCACTTGCTTCCTCCTGTTGGATTACTAATATATGCAGATTGACTCACATATCCTTGCTCAACCATGAGAATTTCAGACTCAACATAAGGGAATAACGACTAGTGAGAATAAGAATTTAGAAAGAGGGCTTTCCTGGTGGGGCAGTGGTTACCAATGTATGGGACACGAGTTTGATCCCTGGGCCAGGTAGATTCCACATGCCACAGAGCAACTAAGCCTGCGTGCCACAACTACTGACACTTTTCCTATTAAAACTACTGTCTTTTTCCTATTAAGTGTCAAATTCAACCACACATTTTCTGACCAAGGAGAATTTTCAGAAAAAATAATCCTTCATGTGATCAACAGTTAACGTGCTAAGCACAAGGGACACAAGGCAGGAAAGATGCTGAGGTCTAGTAGTGAAAAATAAGAAAAGCTTGATAAACACAAAAAGAAAATAGAAGGTAAAATGTGAACACAGAAGATACAATGAGCATTTCCTGACTAAGGTAATAAGGGAAGGCTTTGCAGGGGTGATGATACTCAAGCAGAATCTAGGAGGATAAACCTGATTCCCTCCTGAGCCATTCCCAATTTTGGTCCATAGGAACCACTGTAGGTACCATCATTCAATTCCTCCCTGCTCCTTGTCCAATTAAAGGCCAACCCATTCTCTTAATTTCTCATGTATCTGCTCCTTCCTCTCTGTTTTAACTAGTTTAGGTCTGTATTTCCTCTTTCCCAAACTCTCAAAATATTCTAACTGAACTCAATATTGTCAGCTCATATTGTCCCTCATCCCCAATTTTTGCACACTGCTGTCAGCATAAACTTCCTAAAGCTGGACTCTGACACATCACTTTATTGGGTAAAAACTTTCCGTGGCTCCTTACAATCTACCAAGAAAAAAGTGAGAGTTGTTAGCGTGCCATTCAAATGACAGACTGAATAAACTAAGATAAATGTAGCAGCGGAAGCAAAATAAAAGGGGAGGGAGTGCTTGAGCTTGTTATCTGACCCATTTTCATTGGGACTTGAGCTTTCCAGAGCTGTTAGTTCTTCTCTTTCCTTTGTGACTTCATTCTCAATCTGCTGCTCTGTCCATTTCTTCAAAGGCCATGTAAGGAGTAAGGGAAGAACATTCCAGTCAAAAGAACCTTGTGCAAAGGCCCCAAATCTGAAGAAACTTGACTGACCTCAAGACCTAAATGACAACTAGTGTGGTGCTACCTTAAGGGAACTGCAAGGTGTTGTGGGTCAGGATAAGAGTCTTGGACTTTGTATTATAGTTGTCTGTGTCCACTTCCCTGATAGACTGCAAACTCCCTGTGACCAAGGACTGGACACTTCTTCCTAGATATCCTCTTCATGTGGCTAATTGTGACTCTCTGTCAGGCCCTAGCTTAGCTGCTGGGTCCTCAAGAACCTTGTCTCCTTTGCTCTCTTTGGTTTCCTAGCACCTAGCAGTGTCTAACATGTAGTCATAGAGGCGCTCAGTATTTCTCTTGAATGGATATAATGAACACCAGGCAGATACAAGCTTCCCTTAGGCCCCATGTGCTCCATGCTGCCTTTAGTGTGGTAGGTATCTCTGCTCCCAAATGTGCTGAGGTTTCTCCAGAACCTCTAATTTACCCTCACCAGAGAGTACCAGGGTTGGAGAGGAGTGGCTACCCAGTTGTGTGAAATGCAAAGGGGGCTTTGGAAATCTCACCACTGTTGAAACAAATTTCAAGTTAAATCTTCCAGTTTTCACGTCTATCTTCACCCAATTACTATAGTCCTTGTTTCCACTGCACATGATGATGCCAATTCCTGAGACTTTTAGGAGTTTGGGTGCAAATCAGGTTTACTTCTTGGCTTTACCCACTGCCTACTTAGTCTGCAGCTTTCTAAATTCCGCTAAGAAGATATTTAAACTCATTCATTTGTTTTTCAGCCTCCAAAATTTTGTTGCTGTTGTCTCCTTTCCAAATCTACTTTATCCTTTATGGGTTTATGTCTTTAAAAAAAAGGACTTCTCAGGTAGTTTTTGTAGGACTTATAAACAGGAAGGAAAAGTAAAAGCATGTCCAATCTGCAGTCTAAATTTAATCTTGACTCTCTAAGCTGCTTTGCTGGGCATTCTTCCTTGTGGTTGGTTTTGTATGTTAATCTCCCAAACATATAACCAACAGACAGAAATACAGGAATATTTTAAAGAGAAGATTAATTAAAAATAAATCCATCCAATAGGAATTAAAAAAACAAAACAAAAAACACGGGTGGAAAAGAAGCTAATCTGAGAGTCAGAAAGAGACATTAGATTCACTAGGTTCAAGAAACTTGAGTCTTCAGATTTACAAAATCCACAGAGAACCACTCAGGAAAAAAAACACCAGTGTGGCAACATTTCTGAACTCCAAGAATAAAGCTTCCAGAGAGGAAAGTGACTGAGAATCAGATTGGCCTCAGCAACACCAGCATGTTAGAACACAACAACCCAATAACTTCAAAGTTCCATAGAAAAACAATTCTGAATCTTGAACAATACGGCCAGCCAATCAAGTAATCAAGAAAAACACAGGTTCACTAAGAAAATCTGCCATCCACACATTCCCCCCCCCCTCTTTTTTTAAATGACAAAGATGCACTTAAGCAATACTGGGGGAAACAGAGAATCAACAAAGGTCAGCATTGTAAGCAAGAAACAGGAACTTCTGAATATCTCTGAATAGACTGGTGAGAGATAATGGAACAGAGTAAAGCAATAGAGGTGGTAAGAAGTAGAATTCTGCACATATTTTGAAATTAGAGCTGACAGGATCAGAAACACATATGAGGTGTGAGAGGCAGAGAAATTGGGATGACTCAAAGGTTTTTGATCTTACCAACTAAAAGAACACGTTGTCATTCAATTAGATGCAGAGGACTAGATGGAGAAACAGGTTTGGGACATGCTGAATGGGAGATGCCTAGTAGACATCCCTCCAGGTGGAGATGTTAAGGAGGCAGATGGATATACAAGTCAGGATTTCAGAGGAGGAGTACAGGCTGGAGATAACAGTAATCTATAGATAGTATATGAAGTCATGAACTGGATAAAATCTTCAAGAGAAGAGTGCAAATGATAAAATAAGGAAATAATCTGTAAACAATAGAAAAGGAAAAAGAGAAAGGAGAGAGAGAACAAGAGAGTGAAGATACAAATTAAGCCCTGCCACTCTCCAACATCTGGAGGTTTAGAAGTTGAAGAATCAACAAAGGAGTCAGATGCAACCAGTGAGCTAGGAGCGAAAACTAGGCTCACAGCAAGTGAAAAAACTGTTACAAGAAGAGATCAATTGTGCCATATATTGCTGATTAGTCAAGCAGACCAACAATAAGAACCAACCACTGAACTTAGCAACATGGAAGTCTTTGGTAACCTTGATGTAGACAACTCCTTCAAGGAGTTTTGGTGTAAAGGGAAAGGGAGAAATGAGGCAGTAGGAAAGAGGAACTGCATTAAGTGTAGTAGTGTTTTTTTGTTGCTGCTGTTTTTAAGATGGGTGAAATAACAGCGTATCTGTGAGTAGACAGGAAGAATCTGGTAGAGAAGGAAAAACTGAATACACAGGAGTGAGAGAGTAGAGAACTGCTGGAGCAATGTCCTTGAATCATCAAGAGAGCATGAAATCTACTGCACAAGTGGAAGGGTGGCCTTAGAAAGAACAGCTTATCTGTACTGACCAGGGAAAAGGAGAGGTTTGGGGCAGATGCAGGTAACTGGGTACATGTGGGATGAGTCGATCAAAATTCTCTTCTGTTTGCTATTCTCTTCTCAAATAAATAGGGAGCAAGGTTCACAGGCTCAAAGTGAAGATGGGGGAAGAGATGGTGGAAGTCTGAGGAAAACAAGGAATGGAATACTCACGCAGAAAAATGGAATGAATGCACTATGGAAATACAGTACATATAATATATGGGAAGCAGCCATGACTGCTGGACTTAGTGAACATAAATGTACAGTGAAATTGGCCAGCATGTCTGTGTAGATATAATCAGGGCTTGTGGTTTCTCCAAGCTTGTACAAGAAAGTGGGAGAGGGAAAGGGGGTTTGACAGTATATGCTCTGTACTGATTGTAAAAACTCCTGGAATTAAAGCAGGAAGTAAAGTTACGAAGGGAGTGTGGGACAGTGAAAGACAGTAAGATCAACAGACTGTAGACTACAGCAGATCTCAATGACTGATGGAATTGGGGTATCTAGACAAAGACGGAGATAGTGGTTAGAAATAACAATGAGATAGCTACTCTCTATTAAGCACCTACAATAAAATAGTTAACTTTTGATATTATCTCTTTTAATTCTGAGAATGACTCTGAAAGATGGGCGTTATTATCCTTATTTAAAAGATGAAGTTAAAGCTAAGGTTAAATTACTTGTCCAGGGTCAAAGAGTTACTAAGTATTTCAACTGGCCTTTTGGGTCACATTTTCTTCCAGAAACAAACACCCGACAAAACTAGAATAAAATCCTTGTAAATAAAATGTTTTACAGACTAATTCACACTTTATCCATTAAAAACCTTACTTCAACGATAACCAGTTTTTAAAATGGCTAATTGAAGTATTAAAGTATCACAGAGAAAATAAAAGGTAAATTGTTCCTACAGACAGCACCTTCTATCATGGAGTAATAAATTCAAGTTAAACCATCTACAGTTACTGCTGTAATTACTTTGGCATTGAGTTAAATATAAAACTGTGCTATGCGTCATGCACAGATAAGATCTCTTTATTCTTACTATCTCCCTCCTTCTACTACTATTTTCTTCAGGCTTTACATTGTTTTCTTTACTTCTGATTCAGAAAATCAGGGCTTATTTTATTCCACTGGAAAATGTACAGTTAGTTTTTAGCACCTGACCTAAGACTACCAGATTTACCAAGAATTTCTGACTACGTATGCAACAACAACAAACTGTTTCCAAGGCTCCAAGTTCTGGCAACCTCACTAAATAGGGCAACCAAAAGAAACCGCAGCATTAAGTTTCACTAGATCTTTGCTGTTCTAAGTAGTGATTTTGTGAATTGCTAGATTTAGATCCCCAACCTATGTGAGAATGCAAAAAATCAATAAAGCACTTCACAGGCATTTCATCCATCATACAAAGCTCTCCCACTCTCTCTCGGGAGTTTCTGACTATGTGGCTAATTAACAATCAAGAAGTGGGTAAACTATACCAATTGGCAAAACTTAGCAGATGATTAAGGAAATAATCCATTACCAATTTACCTGCTTTTATATTCCTCTACCAATCACTTGATTTTAAGGACAAATCATTTTAAAAGCAGCTGGCTTACATAATCATTCTTCTTCACAAAGTCTCTTTTCCTAATTCAGTGACAACCTAGTTTTCATTTGAGGGGTATATTATCCAGGTGCAGCTAACTAAATATATGTTAGATAAGGATTTCACTCAATTTTATTTAAATACTTAAAAAATCTACATATATAATACTTATAGGAAATGTAAATTTCAACTTTGAGATTCCCATAATTAGAAACCTTCAATAACTACAAGCATCCTTTCATTTATTCAAATATTTACCAAGGGTCTACTATGTGCCAGGCACTGTTCCTTGTACTGAAGACAGAGCAATGAATGAGACAAAACTCTTGCCTTCAAGAAACTTCCATCCTGTGGGAAATCTCTTGGTATCCAGGATCTGGTATGTGTTTGGGTGTCATATTCACAAACACAGGTACAAATACAATTGGAAGTACCCCACAAACTATTGATGCATGTCATCACTTTGCAATTCTCTCAAACGTCCCGAACTGATTCTTCCCTGAAATTTTAAACAAAAATTATAATCGAGCTTGAGTCACAAGGTGAAACTCTATCTCCCTAACAATGTCATTTAAATCATGTCGTAAGGTTTTATCCTCTTATATCCCTATTCTCCAAAATTTCTTACTGTTGGGGGAGGGAACATACCTTATGTATTTTAATTTTAAAGAGAGATGCAATTGTGAACATGGAACTTGGAGATACCCCAAGAGACTTCTCTAAGATTAATAAACTAAAATGATAAATAACTTTCATCTATTCATTCATTTAATAAACATTCATTCATCCCTGGAGCTCAGATTCTATGTGGGGAGTGAAGGTGGAGACAATAAACACATGCAAATAAACAAAGATGATTATGTGTAGGTCGTGATCAGTACTAGGAAGAAAAAACCTTAGAGCTGTGATAACGACTACAAGAAACAAACTACAGCCCATATTATCTATTAACATACTTAGACCTACATTAAAGTCTTTCTAGGTTGCCTTTAAAACTTCCTGACATTGATTTAGAAGATTCTGAGTATCAAAGTTCATCAAACTTACCTCAATTTCACTTTACAGAACTAGTGTTAGTCTGTGAAATCTCTAGCAGAAAAAGAAAGACATCACCCTTTCAGCAGTACCTCTGGGATTGGGCTTCTGATTATATACACTGTGACCATACAATTTATTATCCAAACTGCAACATTTTCAAGAGAGAAAAAGGATGTTTTAACAATTATGTCAGAAAAACGGGCACAAACAAGGACTTTCCACCAGGGCAAATCAGGCCATATGGTTACCCTAATTACATGTCACATCAAACAGAACTAGTCCAAAATTTCAAGAGTCCTTTATATTTCCAGATGGATTTAAATTGTAAGTAATATCCAAGTAAAGAAACTAAATTATAATCTGGACCATATAAGCCAAGTGATTCCCTTACTAAATTTAAAGATTTAAATACTTCACAACATATACAAAATTAATTACAGGCGCGTTATAGACCTAAATGTGAAAAGGCAAAATAAAAAAGTTTTGAAAAGACAATCACAGTAACTCCATGACCCTTGGTTAGGGAAAAACTCCTTAAAAAAACAAAGAAAGGAAAAGAAACACTAGCCACAATGGAAAAGAGTGATAAACATGTCTATATTAAAGGGAAGAACCTCTGTTCACCGGAAGAAACCATTAAATGGGAAAAGATACTTGCAACAGATAGATCCAGCAAAGGATTCATATTCTGAATACTGAACTCTAGGAAAAAAAATATGCATTTCAACAGGAAAATGGGCAAAAGAGTTCAAAGACACTTCATGAAAAGATGAAATCCAAATGACCAAGATATGAAAAGGTGATCACCTCATTACTAATCAGGGAGGTTAAAACCAGGTACAACACAAATACATTTAGTTCTATCCACCAGATTGGACAAAACTAAAATATAAAATACCTCATACTAAGTATTATTGTTGGTGAGGGATGTGGAACAATTATAACTCTCATATAGTGTACTAATAATTGAAATAAAAACTAGTAAACAACTACTTTGGAAAACTGTCATTATCTAATAAAGACACACACTCCCCATGATCCTGCAATTCAAAGTATGCACCATAAAGAAAATTACATAAACATGCATCAGTAAACTCAAACACAAATGTTCACAAAGGCATTGTTCATAATTGCCAAAAACTGTAAACAATTTAAACAACTGCAGAATATCCAAAACAACTGCAGAAACGTAATATGCATGATGGAATACTATGCCGCAACAAAAGCCAAAACAAATATACACAAGATGATTCCATTTACATGAAGTCCAAACACGGACAAAACCCTATCCTTCAGAAATGTAAACTTTAGTGGTAAAATTAAAACCCTATCATTCAGAAATGTAAACTTTAGTGGTAAAATTATGAATGTCAGAATAACATTTATATCTAGCTTAAGAGGGTAGTAGTTGATGGGAACATGCAGGGGGTGAGAGGCTTATGGGATGTTGTCAATGTCTATCTTACCCTGGATGGTAGTTACAAGGATCTTTGTTTTAAAATATTTCGTTTTTATCTACTTATCTTTTCAACATGTGCGGTTATATTTCACAATAAGAAAAAAGAAAAAAGAAATCTCCCTAGAGGAGGAAAAAATTAACATCCTAAAGAGAATTCTAAGAATGTTAAAGAGATGAACTTACTCCATAGTTTAAAAAGAGTTAACAAGAACCTCTAAATCCAAATACATACACTATTCTAAACATACTGTATTCTAAAATCCAAAAAGAATAAACTTTTGGCTTTAATCTCTTAGACTGCCACTCGATCCAAATTTTGAAAAAGATGAAATTTTAGATACCAAATTACTCAACAAGTCATATAAATTCTAAAATTTTAAGACCAAAAACCCCTTTTCTAATTTTGAAATTTGAAATAAGTGCCCAGTTGTTGACCGGACAGTTATAGTTTTAGATTAGATACTGCTAGGTAGAATAATATCAAGATTTGATAACTCCAATTTTTTGCAAACACAATTAAATTCCCAAACCGCTGTGACACATTAAATAACTCATATTTCTTAAGAAAAAAGAATATACTATGTGGGATTAAATATCAAAACCGTAAGTACAAACAAATTCAATGATTAAAAAAATCTGTTTATTGTTGTACTTATATAACATTTATCAAATCATGATAAAAGTAACAAATTATGTTTTGCATATACAGACTAATAAAATGTTCACTGACCCTAGAAGCTGTTGAAAAGACAATTTTTAAAAATGTGGATCATCACCAAAATATAGACTTTTTAGGTTCTTGCATAAAAGAGTGTATTGATAGGTTTTTTTAAGAAGACTGAAATGAATACACTGGAAATCCTAAAAATGTATACAGGTTTTTTTCTTTGTGAGGAGTGAAGATACCATTGCCAACTCAGTTATGTCACTAAACTGGCAAGACACCTTAAATTTCAGATTAGGTAAAACAATGCTTTTTTTCTAAAAGCTATTAAACTACTTTTATGAGAAATACTGTTTTCAACTTGTATGTGGCTCTCAGCAAGAATTTTAGAGGACCTTTTTCACAATTTCACAACGTCATAAAAATCAAAACATTATACAACTAAATATGTACGCGGTGGAGGGGTGGAAGAGAAGAGGAAAGAAAATTAAGATAAAATAATTTAAGACTCCCTACCCAGATAGAAGATTTGTCCCAACACGAATGTTATTAAAAAAGATGTACCAGAGAACCCAAAAAATGTCATTAAATACTTGCGTGATACCGCGAAATGACTCTACTAAGGCAAAGATTAATCTTTAAAAAAAAAATATTTAGAAAATTTTCTTCTATCTCCGGACCTCTCTCCTTACCATGCTATTCATTCTATAAATCTGCTACGAAAATTACCAATACCTTAGTTATCTTGCTTCCCCCTCTAAGTGTTCCAGAAACTTGTGAGCTTTCTTTTAAGATCAAGAGCTAAAGTTTGTTTTCTTCCTGGTTTCCTGGCGGAGCAAAAGCCCAGACGTGTGAACGGAAACAAAACCCACAAGACTGTGGCGATTCTAAATACTTTGGGGAGGACACCTTCCTCCCCGACCCCAGAACTCTCCGTCCCAGGGAGCCTCCACGGGGGTCGGTCAGCGCCCACTGACACTCAGATCTGCCCTGTGAACAAGGGTCCCAGAAAATGCTCGAACCCTTCTTCCCACCGGGATTCCAGAAACAAGGCCGAAGAAGCGAGAGCAGCAAACACGTTTAAAGAGATGGTTGCACAACAGGTTTGGAGAAGAATTCCGGTTTAACAGGTAAATAACCACACAGGAGACAAGTGGGATGTGGATCTGCTCCATGGTACCAATGGCATTTCGAGACCGTCTGCGTCGCAGAAGAAACCCAAAGTTTGGGCACACTACTTAAGAGTTCACCTGAGGAATACGCAACGAACTGAAATTAAGAACGCGAGAAAATGGGTGCTGGAGAATCAACAGATCAGCACTTTCAACTCAGGCTAGGCGGAAAAATTCTTTTGAATACTCAGGCTTTGTTTGGTGGTAAGACGCCAGAAGCACCGAATTTCGGAGTTGGAAGACGCGTACCTCCGTATTCTTCGGCCCGTTCTCGGACTTCAGGGCCGCCCCGCCCGCCCCGCTCCGCTCCCGGCCCTTAGTCCCCGGATTGAAGGCGCGGACCTTCGGGCGGAAGCCTGGGAGCCCGAGAGAGGCCGCGGCCCGGCCCGGCCCGCGACGCCGGGGCCCGGAAAGAGGGAAGGGAGCGGCCCCCCCGGAGGATGGCGGAGGGGGTAGGGAGGGAACGAGGAGGTCGCGGTCCGAGAGCCGGGCGCAACCCCGAGCGCCCGGCCCGGCTCCCCACCCCAAGGCCCGCTCCGGCGTACCTTTGGCGAGAGCTACCGTAGAGTTCTCGGTGTCGATAGTGTAGAGGATGCCCTCGTAGCGGATCTCCGCCTTGGAGATAAGGCTGATCTTGCTGCCGATGTAAGGCGTGCCCCCGCTCATGGCGCCGGCGCCGCCGCCGCTCCCGGCCGCTCGCAGAGAGGCAGATCCCGCGCCGCTGTGGCCGCGCCGCACGCCCGCTTGCTCCGTCGGCGCCTACAGCAGCCGCCTCAGACCCAACATGGCGGCGGCGCCGGCTCCGCTACCCTCCCCCAGCCTCCCGCCCTCAAGCCGCGGCGCGGCGGCGGCGGCGGCGGCAGCGGCGGCGGCGCGGGGCATGCTGGGCCGGGGAGGCCGCGCTCTCGCGAGACTCGGCCGTCTGAGGACGGCTCCGGAGCCAGCAGTGGCCTCAGTAGTTCTAGCGGAGAGGCGGGTCGTGTCTGTAGCTACCGTACCCGCGTGGCCTGAGAGGAGATTCAGGGAGAGGCCACGTGCCTCGAGAGGGCAGGACACTGTGGGCTGGAGTGGCGGCGCGCGCGGCCCTTCTGACCTCAGCTGCGGCCTCCGCCATTTCCAGACACACTGTATCTTGTCCTGAGTCCGGTGTCATTGCAAAAGCGGATCCCTCTACCTGGAAAGTTTCCAGCCTGCCTCCAACCTCCTGGCGAGCCCCTTTAAGAAACGGTCATTTCGCCGTTGAGGCAACTGCGCCCTTCATGGAGCCCTCCTGGCCCCATTACAGCATCTGTTACCCAGCGAGTCTCCCCTCTTCTCCACTTTGCTGCTCCTGCAGGTGGGATTCTGTCCAGTACTTTCAGATAGTCTCATCCAGGCTCATTGCTTTCAATGCCATTGCACACAGACCAGTCCCAAGTGTTTGTCTGCAGTTTTGTTCAGTTCTGTGAACTCTGGATTCATATAAGCCATAGACTTGTAAACTTAAAAAAAAAAAAAAAAAAAAAAGCAGAACCTAAAGCTTGAGGATTGTGTTTTATTCCAGGGGTTTGCTGAGGATTCAAACCTGGAGACAGCCTCTCAGATAGCTCTGAGGGATTGATCCGAAGAGGTAAGGGAGGAGCCAGGATATATAGGAGTTTTTGAAAAAAAACGAGAATACACAAAAAAACCCTAGGTGGCCTAACATCAAAAGATTACTCTTAATTGAAGAAAAACCAGACATCTCAAGTTAATGAATTTAGTACTTTTCTTTGTACAGGAAGATGTAAGAGTCTGGGCTCATTGAAATCATTCTTTTGATATGCACCTTAACTATCTAGGGTTAGTAAACTGTTTCTCTCCATCCTGAATCCCCTCAGGGTGCACAGTTGAGGGTGGCTACAGTGGCCTGATAGCTGTAAAATCCTTTGTTTACTTATATGTCGGGGGAAGTCCACATACTCTTCAACATCTCCAGTTGAATGTCTAATTGGCAACTTTGTGTGTCCGAAACCATACTCCCATTTCCCCTCTAAACCTAACCTCTGCACTCAACTGTTCAGGCCCACATCTATTCTGACTGCAAAATCCTGTCCATTTCACGTATAGACTATATCCTGAATCTGAGCACTTCTCACCATCTCCACCCCTACCCTACAATACTACCATTACTCTGGTCAGAATTATTGCAATAGCCTCCTAAAAGGTCCTTCTACCTTCGCCCTTGTCCCCAGTAGTTTATTCTCAACACAGCAGCCAGAGGGATCTTGTTAAAAATTTAAGTCAGATCATATCCCTCCTCTATTCAATTCTCCTCTTCCCAGTGATCTCATATCACACAGAATGAAAGCCAGACTCCTTACTTTGGCCTACAAGGATGTACATGATTTAGTCCCTTGTTACCTAGCTTCACCATTCTGTTCTAGCCACCTCTTTTTCACCCAGAACTTTCTCACTTCATTCAGATCTCTACTCAAGTGTCACCTCCAGAAATGACTTTCCTTACTGTCCTGTTTAAAATAATACCACCTGGCACTTCCCTGGCAGTCCAGTGGTTAAGACTGTGCTTCCACCACAGGGGACATGGGTTTGATCATCCCTGGCCCAGGAACTAAGATGCTGTGTGATCCTGCATGCTGTGTGGTGTTACCAAAAAAAAAAAAAAAGAAGTAAAAAAAAGAGAGATAAAATAATATAATAATATCACCTGCAGCACTTTTCATACCCTTACTGTAGTTGCTTTTTCTTCATATTTCCCTCCAATATGTCTAATTGTTTGTGTCTCTGTCTCCACTAGAATGTAAACATTTTGAGACGGGGATGTGACTGGTCACTGCTATATGATCAGAATCTAGTACACAGCCTGGAACAGAGCAGCTTTTCAGTAAATTGGATGAAGTTGGATGAAGGCAGAGCACAGGCAGCATGTCTTGGTGAGCTGAGTGCACAAATGGTGAGAACCCTGGCATCAAAGAGAAAGGGAAGCAGGAGAGAAGACTAGAGGCTGTGTTGGGCCTGGTGCACAATAGCTTCAAAGGAAGGCTATGAAATATCTGCTTCAGTACAAAGTTCCTGCCAGGTAGTTGAACTCTTATTTCTGTTCTTTCCTCCCCCTTCCAGGCCTGGAACCCAGCTTAGCTTCTCATGCTTCCTGTGTGAGTTCATGCTTTTCCCAAATTTACATCTTCATACCAGATCTCCTGACTTACAGGTTGCACTAACTACATACTTACTAGACTCAGTTGCTTGGGTGTCCCTCAGGCACTTCCAACTCAACATGTTCAAAATTATCTGCATCTACTCCCCTCCTTCCCAAAAATAAACCTACCCTTTATCTATGCCCTCCTGTCCCTATCACTGGCCCCAGGACTCACTCAGGTGTCCAGTCTTGAAACCAGAGTCCTTATCTGGCTATACCCAATCAATCACCAATCTAGCTGATTCTACTTTATGTTTTGCAATTCATGGCTTCCTGCACCCTAGGGCACCTGAAACTGCATAAATGCAGCTCATCAGTGTAGTAGCCCATAGTGTATTATGCATGTGAATCTCTAACTTAGGTGCTAGAAAAAGGTTGAGAAGGTGACGCCTTTCACTACCATTGCTTCTGAAAAGCCAAATCTCATGTTACTCCCTTGCTTAAGAGCCATTAATGATTTCTGGTAGCCTACAGAAACAAACAAACAACCCCCCCCCCAAAAAAAACCCCACAACTACCTCTCCATTGAATGTTTTCAGCAATAGAAACTCTAGAATTTCTACATTGAAGGGGTTGAACGAGGAGGTTGAAAGAGGAGATGAAAAGGATGGGAGGCTTGTCCAAAGTTACGTTTCTAGCTGGTATACTGTTTTTAATCTACATTTGTGTTTGCTTGGTGAGACTGGGGAGTGGCTATTGGAGAATATGGAGGAAACAGACTCCTGCCCCTCACCGTCTTTTGGTGTGGCCACAGTTATTCATTGTAACTCCCAACATACGTTCTTCGTGCCTGAGGCTCCGGCCACACTGAATTCATTGCTTCTCAGAACATGTATCACTCTCCCACCTCTAACCATTCTTTCATCTCCTGTTTGATACGAAAGGCTTTCTATTCCATCTCCACTTGACAGGCAAGATTCAAAGTCACCCTCACAGTGTAGATAAAAATTAGCTCAGAATAGATCAAAGACCTAAATGTAAGAGTTAAAACTATAAAGCTCTTTGGAGAAAACATTGGGGTAAATCTTCTTGACCTGGATTAGGCCATGGTTTCTTGGCCGTGTCACAAAACCCTCAAACAACCAAGGGAAAAATGGATAAATTGAATTTCATAAAAATTGAAAGCTTCTGTGCTTCAAAGGACATTATCAAGAAAGTGAAGGCAATTCACAGAATGGGAGAAACTATTTGCAAATCATAGATCTGATAAGAGATTCAGAATATATAAAGAATATATTGATACGAAGAATGCATACAACTAACAAAACATTAAAAAACAAATTAAGTTGCCCAATTAAAAATGTAAACCATATGGAAAAGAATATAAAAAAATATATATATGTATAACTGAATCACTTTGCTCTACAGCAGAAATTAACACAACATTGTAAATCAACTATACTTTAATAAATAAAATAAATTAAAAAAAGTATAAAGAATTTGTATAGACATTTCTCCAAAGAAGGTATACAAATGGCCAAAGAAACACAAAGATGCTTATCATTAATCATTAGGGAAATGCAAATCAAAACCATAATGAGGGGACTTCCCTGGTGGCTCAGTGGTTACGAATCTGCCTGCCAATGTAGGGGACATGGGTTCGAGCCCTGGTCTGGGAAGATCCTATAGGCTGCGGAGCAACTAAGCCCATGCACCACAACTACTGAACCTGCGCTCTAGAGCCTGCAGGTCACAACTACTGAAGCCCTCTCACCTAGAGCCCGTGCTCTGCAACAAGAGAAGCCACTGCAATGAGAAGCCCAAGCACCACAACGAAGAGTAGCCCCTACTAGCAGGAACTAGAGGAACCCTGCACAGCAATGAAAATGCAGTGCAGCCAAAAGTAGATAAATAATTTTAAAAGATAATAAAAAAATACAAAGATGGACAAAAACAAGTGTTAGTAAGGATGTGAAAAAATTGAAACACTCATGCATTGTTGGTGGAAATGTAAAATAGTGCAGCCTGTTTGGAAAACAGTTTGACAGTTCCTCAGATGTTGAACGAGTTACCATATGACACAGCTGTTCCATTCCTAGGTATATACCCACAGTAATTGAAAATACATGTCCCCACAAAAAACTTGTACATAGATGTTTATAGCAGCATTATTTATAATAGAGTGGAAACAACCCAAATATCCATTAACTATGAATGGATAAACAAAATATAGTATATCCATGCAATGGGATATTAGCCATAAAAGGAAATGAAGTACTGGTACATGCTACAACATGGATGAACGTTAAAAATGTTATGCTAAATGAAAGAAATCAGCACAAAGGCCACATATTGTACGATTCCACTGATATGAAATGTTCAGAATAGATTAGTAGATTAGTGGTTGCCAGGGACTGGGGGCATATGAGTGGGGAGCAGGAATGGGGAGTGACTGCTAATGGGTGCAGGGTTTCTCTTTCGGATGATGAAATGTCTGAAATTAGATAGTGGTGATTGTTATACTACATTATGAAGATTCTAAAAACCACTAAATTAGACACTTTAAAAAGTGAATTTTATGGTATTACTTGTATCACAGTAAAAAAGATGTCTCCTCATATTATGACTCTATTAAACTAAGGTTGCATAGCAACATGGGCACATGCTTATAAGAGAATAATTTTTTTTAATTTCAGTATAGTTGATTTACAATGTTGTGCTAGTTTCAGGTATACAGTAAAGTGAATCAGTTATACCTAAGAGAATTTTTAAGTTAAAAAGCTAAGTACAAAATTGTATGAGTGTAAAGACTTTTTTTGAAAGAAAAAAACCAGGCAGCATATGAAAATAAAGCAGAAAAGTAATAACTTCCAAATGCTGTTGTGTCAGGGTATTAGATATAAGATTTTATGTTAATTTTTTCTTTCTGTATTAGTTGGGAGATGTGCTCTGGTTATCTTCACTGTTTAACAAACCACCCTAAAATTCAATAATTTAAAGCAATTACCATTTTGTTATATTTCATAATTTTTAGAGCAAGGCATGACTAAGTAATTCTGTTTCATGTAGCATCATGTAGGACCATTGGGTGGCCACTTGCCTGGTCTAGAGGGTCCAAGATGGCTTCATTCACATGACTGACAGGATAGAAGGCTGGGAGTTTTGTGATACTGTGTCCACCTTACCAGCTTGGACTGTCAACTATCTTACTTGTCAGTGTCATATATATATGTACATTTTAATATATATACTTTAATACATACATATATATATATATATTTGGCTGCATGGCATGCGGGATCTTAGTTCCTGACCAGGGATCAAACCCATGCCCCCTGCTTTGGAAGCAGAGTCTTAACCACTGCACCACCAGGGAAGTCCTGTGTCAGTGTTATTTTAAGGCTCTTTTAACTAGCAGTCAAATGCATTTCCTAAGTGATGCAAAAAGAAAGGCAATTTATTGGGTCAGTCATTTTACATACATTGGAGGAACCACATCTTAAACAGGGTTGAGTTCTAAACTCAGCATATGTGTCAGTTAGTTCTTCTCAAACGTAGATACTAAGACATAAATGAAAGAGGTTTATTGAAGGTAATACCTGTGAAAAGTAAAACGGTGAGAAAGCAGGATTCAGCAGGTAGAGTTTGCAGATCTGACAGTCTCAGCCAACCTAACAGGGGGTCCTGGAGCAAAGATCGCTCTTTAAAATAGACTGACATCAGGCAGAAACTGTCAGGCTCTAGGACTCCTGCTGAGCTCTGTCATTGGCCTGGGCTGCCCAGGAAGAACATGGACTTAAAAGCATGGATTTAGATTGAAAGCTGTCCACTAACTGCACTCCTTGCAGCAACATCGCAGTTCCTTTCTTTCCTTCTTGTTTGTTTGTTTATTTGTTTGTTTATTTATTTATTTTTGACTGCGTTGGGTCTCTGTTGCTATGCGTGGGCTTTCTCTAGTTGCAGGGGGCAGGGCCTGCTCTTCGTTGCGATGCAAGGGCTTCTCATTGTGGTGGCTTCTCTTGTTGTGGAGCACGAGCTCTAGGCACGCAGGCTTCAGTAGTTGTGGCTCATAGGCCCCAGAGCACAGGCTTGGTAGTTGTGGTGTACGGGCTCAGTTGCTCCGCAGCATATGGGATCTTCCTGGAGACCTAGGGCTTGAACCTGTGTCCCCTGCATTGCCAGGCAGATTCCCAACCTCTGCGCCACCAGGGAAACGCAAGTCCTTTCTTAAAGCAAGTAAAAATTAGGTAGAGTCAATAATTCCCTGAAGTCTTTTTCTGTGATCACATCTCACTTTAGCAGGTGTTAGTGGATTTTATCCCCAATTTAATGTTTCTCTTCTATAAAACTTTACATTCATAGAATAGAGTAGAACTTTTGAGATTTTCTATTTCTTCTTATGTTGATTTCACAAAGTTTTTTTTTAAGGAATTTGTTCTAAATTGTGAAATGTATTGGCATAAACTTATTCATAATATCCTGTTAATGTGCTTTTAACATTTGTAGGCTCTGTAGTGATGTTTCTCCTATAATTTGAGTCTTCTTTCTTTTTTCCCTTGGTCAGTCTTGCTAGGTTATCAGTTTTATTAATCTTTTCAAAGATCTAGATTTGATTTTGTTAAGTTTATCTATTGTTTGTTTCCCTTTCATTGACTTCTGCTGTTATCTTCATTTTTTCTTTCCTTCTACTTATTTTGGGTTTAATTTGCTCTTCTTTTCTTAACTTCTTAAGGTAGAAGCTTAAATTATAGATGTTAAACCATTCTTCTTTCCTAGTATAAGCATTTAAACCTGTAAATTTCCTTCTAACAACAACTTTTGCTGCATCCCACACAATTGAATATGAATTGTTTTTATTATTATTCAGTTAGAAACATTTTCTAATTTGCTGTTACGATTTCTTCTTTGACTCATAAATTATTTCCAAGTGTCTGGCATAAGTTCCAGACTTTGGAGAATATTCTAGTTGTCTTTTGTTAATAATTTTTTCATTTATTTCCATTATGGTCAGAGATTATGCTCTGCGTGTAATCCTTTGAATTTTTTTTAATAAATTTATTTTATTTATTTATTGGCTGCGTTGGGTCTTCGTTGCTGCACACAGGCTTTCTCTAGTTTCTGTGAGCAGAGGCTACTCTTCATTGTGGTGCACAGGCTCCTCAATGTAGTGGCTTCTCTTGTTCTGGGGCACGGGCCCTAGGTACGTGGGCTTCAATAGTTGCGGCACATGGGCTCAATAGTTGTGGCTCACGGGCTCTAGAGCACAGGCTCAATAGTTGTGGCACATGGGCATAGTTGCTCCGTGGCATGTGGAATCTTCCCAGAGCAGGGCTTGAACCCGTGTCCCCTGCATTGGCAGGCGGATTCTTTACCACTGTGCCACCTAGGAAGTCCTTTTGAATTTATTGAGACTTGTTTTACAGTCCGACATCTTGATGAATGTTCCACATGCACTTGAAAAGAATGTGTATTCTGCAGTTATTGGGTGTAGTATTCTATGAATGCTAAGTCAAGTTGGTTGATAGTGCTCTTAAAATATGTTGATTTTTTTTGTTTGTTTGATCTGTCAGTTACTGAGAAGGGTATGTTAAAAATCTCTATGATTATAGATTAATTTTTCTTTTTACATCTATCAGTTTTTGCTTCATTTATGTTATTAAGTGTACGTAGTTTGGATTGTTACTCTCTCCTGATGAAGCAATCCTTTTATCACTATGAAATGTTTTTCTGTCAGGTGCTTTACCTGATACTAATAGAGCTACAACTGCTTTCTCATGACAAGTGTTGCATATCTTTTTAACCCTTTTACTTTCACCTATCTGTATCCTTTTATTTATAATGTGTGCTTTGTAATAGCATATAACTGAATGTTCTGTTTATATTCAGTTTGAGAGGCCCTAACTTTTACTTGGAACATTTAGTCCATTTATATCTAATATATAATTTAATGTAATTATTGATATGATTATGTTTACGTTTACCATTTTGCTATTGTTTTCCTTTGTTCTACCTTTTATTTTTTCTTTTCTGCTTTCTTTTGTATTAATCAAATAATTTTAGTATTCCATTTTTCCTCCTCTATTTGGAATTTAGCTCTACTTTTTGCATTTATATTAGTGATTGCCCTAGATATTATAAAATGCATCCATAACTTTCTGTAGTCTAGACTGAATTAGCTTTTTACTACTTTTTAAACAGTGTAGGGACCTTAAACAATAAAATTCTATTTACAGCCTGTCTTTGTGTTATTATTTTCATGTATTTTACTTCTACATATAAGCCCCTCTTTTGCTTTAAAGAGCCAATATATTTTAAAACATAATGTTTCAAATAGCCTTTTATGTTTGCTCACATAGTTATCATTTCAGTGACTAGCCAGCCTTATTGTTATTCCCCCAGATGTGATGAGTCTTTTTCTCTGGCTGAATTAAGATTTTCTCTTTATGATTTTCAGAAGTTTCCCTGTGATGTCTTTAGGTGTGCTCTTATTTATGTTTTTCTTGCTGGCTTGGGGTTTACTGCACTTATTGGACCTATCGGTTGATATCTTTCATCAAATTTGGAAAATTTCCAATAACTAGCTCTTTTTGTTTATTATATTTCTTCTGCCCCACCCTCTCTTTTTTTCTTCTTGTTGGTCTCAAATTACATGTATGTTAGACTTTTGATATTGTCCTACATGTCTCTCATGCTCTGTTCTAGTTTTCTTTTTTTTCCCCTTTGCTTCATTTTGGGTAATTTATATTGATCTGTTTTTCAATTCACAAATCGTTTCTTCTCCTGGTCCTGATCAATTATTCATCTCATCCAGTATTATCCTTTTTCACTTCTAGAATGTCCATTTGTATCTTCTTAAGAAAGTGTATTTTTCTTAAGAAGAAAAAGCAAATTTGCATCTTCTTATCCGCTCTGTCCATCTTATGCTCTGATTTCTTTCACATAATTGTGATAGTTATTTTAAAGTTCTTTCTTGCTTAGTCCAGCACCTGGGTCATAAGAGGATCTGCATGTATTGATTTTTCTTTCTCTTGACTGTAGATCACATTTCTCTGCTTCTTTGCATCTCATAATTTTTAATTGTATGTTTGGACATTGTATTTAAAAGAACAAGAGTGACTGGAACAAAAATTTTTTTCCCACAGGGCAAGCTTTTTCCTATGCCAGTCAACTAGGATGAAGGGCTGATCACTCAGACTCAATCAAGAATTGAGCTGAATTTGGGCTGGATTGCAGTTTTAGTTAGTTTCAGTTCACCTGGGCTTCAAATGTCTTACAGGCAAGATATGATCTGTGTCTCTTTCAGGCTCCTCCTTCTAGTGCAACTTGGACCCAAGCACTGGGAGTTGATGGAGATCTGTCTCTTTTAGTCCAGGCCCTAGCCTCCTGTACTGCTACCCATTTAACCAAAGAGAACTAGCTCTATGTTTTAAGTTCTTATATATATTCTCATCTGTTGCTCTAGCCCATGGATATGTTTAATCTGTCAGTGGTGTCTTCTTAGCCAAGCAGAGACCTCTGACTATGGCAGGTCCCATCATCTGTCTACCCATGCCCAGACTTGGCCAATGCCCCCAGTACCCACTAATCCCTTCTCATCTATGAAGTCTTATCCCCCTTCTCTGGAATTTAGTTCCTTTAGACTAATTTATGTTATCTATAAAAATAAATATGATATTGTATTTTATCCATTTCCCCTCATCTTTACAGTATAAGTGGTGGTCTGTTGTGACTTAAAAAAAAAGTTATTTTATTTATTTATTTATTTATTTTGGCAGGTCTTAGTTGTGGCATGCAGGATCTTTTTTTTTCAGTTGTGGCATGTGGACCTCTTAGTTGTGGCATGTGGGATCTGCTTCCTCAACTAAGGACTGAACCCGGGCCCCCTTCATTGGAAGCGCCGAGACTGACCCGCTGGACCATGAGGGAAGTCCCTGTTGTAACTTTTTTTTAAGCTCTTTATTGGAATATAATTGCTTTACACTCTTGTACCAGCTTTTGAGGTACACAAAAATGAATCAGCTGTATTTATATGTATATCCCTATATCCCCTCCCTCCCACAGCTCCCTCCTGTGACTCCCTCCCACAACTCCCTCCCGTTCTCCCCATCCTGGCCCTCTAAACGATCACCCATCATCGAGTTGATCTCGCTTTGTTATACAACAACTTCCCACTAGCTATCTATTTTACAGTTGGTAGTATATATATGTCTATGCTACTCTCTCACTTCGTCCCAGCTTCCCCTTTGCCCCCCGCCTCCCCAGACCAGGGTCCTCCAGTCCATTCTCTGCATCTGCATCCTTATTCTTGCCCTGTCACTGGGTTCATCAGTACCATTTTTATTTTTTTAGATTCCATGTATATGAGTTAGCATACAATATTTGTTTTCTCTTTCTGGCTTACTTCACTCTGTATGACAATCTCTAGGTCTATCAACCTCATTACATATAGCTCCATTTCATTCCTTTTTATGGCTGAGTAATATTCCATTGTATATATGTGCCACATCTTCTTTATCCATTCATCTGTTGATGGGCATTTAGGTTGCTTCCATGTCCTGGCTATTGTAAATGATGCTGCAATGAACATTATGGTACATGTTTCTTTTTGGATTATGGTTTTCTCTGGGTATATGCCCAGGAGTGGGATTACTGCATCCTATAGTAGTTCCATTTTTAGTTTCTTAAGGAACCTCCAAACTGTGTTCCATAGTGGCTGTACCAACTTACATTCCCACCAACAGTGCAGGAGAGTTCCCTTTTCTCCACACCCTCTCCAACATTTATTATTTCTAGATGTTTTGATGATGGCCATTCTGACCAGTGTGAGGTGATACCTCATTGTGGCTTTGACTTGCATTTCTCTAATGATTAGTGATGTTGAGCATTTTTTCATGTGTTTGTTGGCCATCTGTATGTCTTCTTTGGATCAATGTCTAGTTAGGTCTTCCGCCCATTTGTGGATTGGGTTATTTGCTTTTTTGGTATTAAGCTGCATGAGGTGCTTGTATATTTTGGAGATTAATCCTTTGTCTGTTGCTTCGTTGGCAAGTATTTTTTCCCATTCTGAGGGTTGCCTTCTTGTCTTGTTTATGGTTTCTTTCACTGTGCAAAAGCTTTTAAGTTTCATTAGGTCCCATTTGTTTTTTTCTTGATTTTATTTCCCTGATTCTAGGAGGTGGGTCCAAAAGGATCCTGCTTTGATGGCTGTCATAGAGCGTTCTGCCTATGTTTTCCTCTAGGAGTTTTATAGTGTCTGGCCTTACATGTAGGTCTTTAATCCATGTTGAGTTTATTTTTGTGTATGGTGTTAGGCAGTGTTCTAATTTCATTCTTTTACATGTTGCTGTCCAGTTTTCCCAGCACTGCTTATTGAAGAGGCTGTCTTTTTCCCACTGTATATTCGTACCTCCTCTGTCAAAAATAAGGTGCCCATATGTGCTTGGGTTTACCTCTGGGTTCTCTATTCTGTTCCATTGATCTACCTTTCTGTTTCTGTGCCAGTACCATACTGTCTTGATCACTGTGGCCTTGTAGTACAGCCTGAAGTCAGGAAGCCTAATTCCACCAACTCCGTCTTTCCTTCTCAAGATTGCTTTGGCTATTCGGGGTCTTTTCTGTTTCCATACAAAGTGTAAGATTTCTTGTTCTAGTTCTGTGAAAAATGCCATTGGTAATTTGATAGGGATTGTGTTGAATCTGTAAAGTGCTTTGGGTAGCATAGTCATTTTCACAATGTTGATTCTTCCAATCCAAGAACATGGTATGTCTCTCCATTTGTTTGTTTGTATCGTCCTTGATTTCTTTCATCAGTGTCTTATAGTTTTCTGAGTACAGGTCTTTTAACTCCTTAGTTAAGTTTATTCCTAGGTATTTTATTCTTTTTGTTGCAATGGTAAATGGGAGAGTTTCCTTAATTTCTCTTTCTGCTTTTTCATTGTTAGTGTATAGGAATGCAAGAGATTTCTGGGCATTAATTTTGTATCCTGCTACTTTACTAAATTCATCGATTAGTGCTAGCAGTTTTCTGGTAGAGTCTTTAGGGTTTTCTATGTATAATATCATGTCATCTGAACAGAGTGACAATTTTACTTCTTCTTTTCCAATTTGGATTCCTTTTATTTCATTTTCTTCTCTGATTGCTGTGAATAAAACTTCCAAAACTATGTTGAATAATAATGGTGAGAGTGGGCACCCTTGTCTTGTTCCTGTTCTTAGAGGGAATGCTTTCAGTTTTTCTCCATTTAGAATGATGTTGGCTTTTGGTTTCTCACATATGTCTTTTATTATGTCGAGGTAATTTCCTTCTATGCCCATTTTCTGGAGAGTTTTTATCATAAATGGATGTGGAATTTTGTCAAAAGCTTTTCCCGCATCTATTGAGATGATCATATGGTTTTTATCCTTCAATTTGTTGATATGATGTATCACATTGATTGATTTGCATATATTGAAGAATCCTTGCATACCAAGGATAAACCCCACTTGATCATGGTGTATGATTTTTTTAATGTGCTGTTGGATTCTGTTAGCTAGTATTTTGTTGAGGATTTTTGCATCTATATTCATCAGTGATATTGGCCTGTAATTTTCTTTTTTTGTGACATCTTTGCTTGGTTTTGGTATCAGGGTAATGGTGGCCTTGTAGAATGAGTTTGGCAGTGTTCCTCCTTCTGCTATATTTTGGAAGAGTTTGAGAAGGATAGGTGTCAGCTCTTCTCTAAATGTTTGATAGAATTCGCCTGTGAATCCATCTGGCCCTGGGCTTTTGTTTGTTGGGAGATTTTAAATCACAGTCTCAATTTCCGTACTTGTATTTGGTCTGTTCATATTTTCTATTTCTTCCTGGTTCCATCTTGGAAGATAGTATTTTTCTAAGAATTTATCCATTTCTCCCAGGTTATCCAATTTATTGGCATATAGTTGCTTGTAGTAGTCTTTCATGATCTTTTGTATTTCTGCAGTGTCAGTTGTTAGTTCTTTTTCATTTCTAATTCTGTTCATTTGCATCTTCTCCCTTTTTCTCCTGATGAGTCTGACTAATGGTTTATCAATTTTGTTTATCTTCTCAAAGAACCAACTTTTAGTTTCATTGATCTTTGCTATTGTTTCTTTCATTTCTTTTTCATTTATTTCTGATCTGATCTTTATGATTTCTTTCCTTCTGCTCAGTTTGGGGTTTCTTTGTTCTTCTTTCTCTAATTGTTTTAGGTGTAAGGTTAGGTTGTTTATTCAATATTTTTCTTGTTTCTTGAGGTAGGACTATATTGCTATAAACTTCCCTCTTAGAACTGCTTTTGCTGCGTCCCATAGGCTTTTTTTTTTAATATTTAGAGACATTTTATTCAGATGTCTTGCTTTAGTCACCTTTTGAGGCTTACAGATTCTTCAAGCAAGATTCCTTTCATAGTCCTTGTTTTCACCCTGTTGTGAATTTTTTTTTAAAGAACTTTTATTGAGATACAGTTAACATAAAATAAACAGCATTTATTTAGAGTGTACTATTTGTTATCCCAATCGCCCAATTAACTCCCCCTCAACCCTCCCTGCTTATCCCTTGGTGTCCATATGTTTGTTCTCTACATCTATGTCTCTATTTCTGCCTTGCGAACTGGTTGATTTGTACTATTTTTCTCTATTCCACATATATGTGTTAATATATGATATTTGTTTTTCTCTTTCTGACTCACTTCACTCTCTATGACAGTCTCTAGGTCCATCCATGTCTCTACAAATGTCCCAGTTTCATTGCCTTTTACAGCTGAGTAATATTCCATTGTATATATGTATCACATCTTTCTTATCCATTCATCTGTCAATGGACATTTAGGTTGCTTCCATGTCCTGGCTATTGTAAATAGTGCTGCAATGAAAATTGGAGTGCATGTGTCTTTTTGAATTATGGTGTTCTCTGGGTATATGCCCAGCAGTGGGATTGCTGGGTCATATGGTAAGTCTATTTTTAGTTTTGCAAGGAATCTCCATACCATTCTCCATAGTGCTGTATGAATTTACATTCCCACCAACAGTGCAAGAGCATTCCCTTTTCTCCACACCCTCTCCAGCATTTACTGTTTGTAGATTTTCTGATGATGCCCATTCTAACTGGGGTGAGGTGATACCTCATTGTAGTTTTGAATCATCTTTACTATCATAACTCTGAATTCGTTTTCAGACAATTTTCCTATTTCCTCTTCATTTATTTGGTCTTGTGTATTTTTACCTTGTTCCTTCATCTGTGGCATATTTTTTTGTCTTCTCATTTTCCCCCCACTTTGGATGGGCAGGATTGTGTTCCTGCTGGGTCTTGGTGTTAAGTTGAGAACCTCTGGGAGACCTCACGGTAAAGGATGTTTCCTGGGAACTGGGTTTCCCTGTTAGTCCAATGTTTTGGCCTCAGAGCTCCCACCTCAGGAACGCAGGCCTGACACTGGGCTTGTGTATCAAGATCACACAAGCTGGTTGCTGCGGGATTCCTGCAGTCTGCTTGGGCCTCAGCTTCCCGGTTGGCCTCCGGTAACTGTTCTATTTGTGGAGAGACGTGATCTCTGCGTCTTCCCATGCTGCCATCTTGATTCTGCCCCCCTCATTGTAGTTTTGATTTGCATTTCTCTAATAATTAGTGATGTTGAGCAGCTTTTCGTGTGCCTCTTGGCCATCCTTATGGTCTTCTTTGGAGAAATGCCTATTTAGGTTTTCTGCCAATTTTTTGATTGGGTTGTTTGTTTTTTTGATATTGAGCTGGATAAACTTTATATATTTTGGAGATTAATCCTTTGTCTGTTGATTCGTTTGCAAATATTTTCTCCCATTCTAAGGGTTGTCTTTTCGTCTTGCTCATAGTTTCCTTTGCTGTGCAGAAGCTTTGAAGTTTCATTAGGTCCCATTTATTTATTTTTATTTTTATTTCCATTACTCTAGTGGGTGGATCAAAAAAGATCTTGCTGTTATTTATGTCGAAGAGTGTTCTTGCTATGTTTTCCCCTCGGAGTTTTATAGTGTCTGGCCTTACATTTAGGTCTTTAATCCATTTTGAGTTTACTTTTATGTATGGTGTTAAAGAGTGTTCAAATTTCATTCTTTTACATGTAGCTGACCAATTTTCCCAACACCACTTATTGAAGAGGCTGTCTTTTCTCCATTGTATATCATTGCCTACTTTGTCATAGATTAGTTGACCATAGTTTATCTCTGGGCTTTCTAGCCTGTTCCATTGATCTATATTTCTGTTTTTGTGCCAGTACCATACTGTCTTGATCACTGTAGCCTTGTAGTATAGCCTGAAGTCAGGAAGCCTGATTCCACCAACTCCGTCTTTCCTTCTCAAGATTTCTTTGGCTATTTGGGGTCTTTTGCCTTTCCATACAAATCGTAAAATTTCTTGTTCTAGTTCTGTGAAAAATGCCATTGGCAATTTCACAGGGATTGCACTGAATCTGTAAATTGCTTTGGGTAGTATAGTCATTTTCACAATGTTGATTCTTCCAATCCAAGAACATGGTATGTCCCTCCACCTGTTTCTGTCGTCTTTGATTTCTTTCATTAGTGTCTTTAGTTTTCTGAGTACAGGTGTTTTACCTCCTTGGTTAGGTTTATTCCTAGGTATTTTATTCTTTTTGTTGCAATAGTGAATGGGATTGTTTCCTTAATTTCTCTTTCTGATCTTTCATTGTTCGTGTATAGAAATGCAAGAGATTTCTGTGTGTTAATTTTGTGTCCTGCAACTTTACCAAATTCATTGCTTAGCTCAAGTAGTTTTCTGGTGGCATCTTTAGGATTTTCCATGTATAGTATCATGTCATCTGCAAACAGTGACAGTTTTACTTCTTCTTCTCCAATTTGGATTCCTTTTATTTCTTTTTCTTCTCTGATTGCGGTGGCAAGAACTTCCAAAGCTATGTTGAATAGTAGTGGCGAGAGTGGACATCCTTGTCTTGTTCCTGATCTTAGAGGGAATGCTTGCAGTTTTTCACCATTGAGAATGATATTTGCTGTGGGTTTGTCATATATCGCCTTTATTATGTTGAGGTAAGTTCCCTCTATGCTGACCTTCTGGAGAGTTTTTATCATAAATGGGTGTTGAATTTTGTCAAAAGCTTTTTCTGCATCTATTGAGATGATCCTGTGGTTTTTATCCTTCAGTTTGTTAATATGGTGTATCACATTGATTGATTTGCATATATTGAAGAATCCTTGCATTCCAGGGATAAACCCCACTTGATCATGGTATATGATCCTTTTAAAGTGTTGTTGGATTCTGTTGGCTAGTATTTTGTTGAGGATTTTTGCATCTAAATTCATCCGTGATATTGGTCTGTAATTTTCTTTTTTTGTGGTATGTTTGTCTGGTTTTGGTATCAAGGTGCTGGTGGCCTCATAAAATGAGTTTGGGAGTATTCCTTCCTCTGCAATGTTTTGGAAGAGTTTGAGAAGGATGGGTGTTAGCTTTTCTCTAAATGTTTGATAAAATTCACCTGTAAATCCATCTGGTCCTGGACTTTTGTTTGTTGGGAGATTTTTTTAATAAATTTATTTATTTATTTTATTTATTTATTTTATTGGCTGTGTTGGGTCTTCATTGCCCCACACGGGCTTTCTCTAGTTGTGGTGGGTGGAGCTACTCTTTGTTGTGGTGCATGGTCTTCTCATTGCAGTGGCCTGTCTTGTTGCACAGCACAGGCTCTAGGCACATGGGCTTCAGTAGTTGTGGCACCTGGGCTCAATAGTTGTGGCTCACAGGCTCTAGAGCGCAGGCTCAGTAGTTGTGGTGCACGGGCTTAGTTGCTCTGCGGCACGTGGTATCTTCCTGGGGCAGGGCTTGAACCCGTATCCCCTGCATTGGCAGGCGGAGTCTTACCCACTGCACCACCTAGGAAGTCCTGTTAGGAGATTTTTAATCATAGTTTCAATTTCATTACTTGTGATTGGTCTGTTCATATTTTCTATTTCTTCCTGATTCAGTCTTGGAAGGTTATAGCTTTCTTAGAATCTGTCCATTTCATCCAGGTTGTCCATTTTATTGGCATATAGTTGCTTGTAGTAGTCTCTTATGGTGCTTTTTATTTCTGTGGTGTCCATTGTAACTTCTCCTGTTTCATTTCTAATTTTGATTTGAGTCCTCTCCCTCTTTTTCTTGATGAGTCTTGCTAGAGGTTTATTGATTTTATTTATCTTCTCAAAGAACCAGCTTTTAGTTTTATTGATTTTTGCTATTGTATTCTTTGTTTCTATTTCATTTATTTCTGCTCTGATCTTTATGATTTCTCTCCATCTATTAACTTTGGATTTTGTTTGCTCTTCTTTCTTTAGTTTCTTGAGGTGTAAGGTTAGATTATTTATTTGGGATTCTTCTTGTTTCTTGAGATAGGATTGTATTGCTATAAACTTCCCTCTTAGAACTGCCTTTGCTTCATCGCATAGGTTTTGGATCGTTGTGTTGTCATTGTCATTTGTCTCTAGGTATTTTTGGATTTCCTCTTTGATTTCTTCAGTGATCTCTTGGTTATTTAGTAGTGTATTGTTTAACCTCCATGTGTTTGTGTTTTTTACAATTTTTTTCCTGTAATTGATTTCTAATCTTATAGTGTTGTGGTCAGAAAAGATGCTTGATATGGTTTCAAGTTTCTTGAATTTACAGGCTTGATTTATGACCCAAAATGTGATCTATTGTGGAGAATGTTCCATGTGCACTTGAGAAGAATGTGTAATCTGCTGTTTTGGGATGTAATATCCTATAGATATCTATTAAATCAAGCTGATTTATTGTGTCATTTAAAGCTTTTGTTTCCTTGTCAATGTTCTGTGTGGATGATCTGTCCATTGGTGTAAGTGGGTTGTTAAAGTCCCCCATTATTATTGTGTTACTGTCGATTTCCTCTTTCATAGTTGTTAGCATTTGCCTTACGTACTGAGGTGCTCCTATATTGGGTGCATATATATTTATAATTGTTTTCTCTTCTTCTTGGATTGAGCCCTTGATCTTTATGTAGTGTCCTTTCTTGTGTCTTGTAACATTTTTTATTTTAAAGTCTATTTTATCTGATATTTGTATCGCTATTCCAGCATTCTTTTGATTTCCATTTGTATGGAATATCTTTTTCCATCCCCTCACTTTCAGTCTGTATGTGTCCCTAGGTCTGAAGTGGGTCTCTTGTAGATAGCATATATGTGGGTCTTGTTTTTGTATCCATTCAGCCAGTCTGTGTCCTTTGGGTGGTGCATTTAGTCCATTTACATTCAAGGTAGTTGTCGATATGTATGTTCCTATTACCAGTTTCTTAATTTTTTGTTTGTATTTTTGTAGGTCCTTTTCTTCTCTTCTGTTTCCCACTTAGAGAATTTCCTTTAGCATTTGTTGTAGGGCTGGTTTGGTGGTGCTGAATTCTCTTAGCTGTTGCTTGTCTGTAAAGCTTTTGATTTCTCCATTGAATCTGAATGAGATCCTTGCTGGGTAGAGTATACTTGGCTTCTCTTTCAAGACTTTAAGTATATCCTGCCACTCCCTGCTGGCTTGCAGAGTTTCTGCTGAGAAATCAGCTGTTAACCTGATGGGAGTTTCCTTGTATGTTATTTGTCGTTTTTCCCTTGTTGCTTTTAATAACTTTTCTCTGTCTTTAATTTTTGTCAGTTTGACTACTATATGTCTTGGCGTATTTCTCCTTGTGTTTATCCTGCCTGGGACTCTCTGCGCTTCCTGGACTTGGGTAGCTATTTCCTTTCCCATGTTAGGGAAGTTTTCAACTATAATCTCTTCCAGTATTTTCTCGGGTCCTTTCTCTCTCTCTTCTCCTTCTGGGACCCCTATAATGCGAATGTTGGTGTGTTTAACATTGTCCCAGAGGTCTCTTAGGCTGTCTTCAGTTCTTTTGATTCCTTTCTCTTTATTCTTTTCTTCATCAGTGATTATCACCATTCTGTCTTCCAGGTCACTTATTCGCCCTTCTGCCTCAGGTAATCTGCTTTTGGTTCCTTCTAGTGTATTTTTCATTTTAGTTAGTGTTGCATATCTCTGTTTGTTTGTTCTTTAATTCTTCTAGGTCTTTGGTAAACTTTTCTTGCAACTTTTCGATCTTTGCATCCAGAATTTTTTCAAAGTCCTGGATCATCTTCACCATCATTATTCTGAATTCTTCTTCTGGAAAGGTGCCTATCTCCTCTTCATTTAGTTGCTTTTCTGGCGTTTTACCTTGTCCCTTCATCTGGTACAAAGTCTTTTGCCTTTTCTTTTCCTCTGTCTTTCTGTGGCTGTGGTTTTCAGTTCCACAAGATGAAATACTGCTGATACTGCTTGATTCTGCTTTCTGCCCTCTTGTGGAGGAAGCTATCTAGGAGGCTGGTGGGTGCTTCCTGATGGGAGGGACTGATGGTGGGTAGGGCTGGGTGGGTGGAGCTCAGTAAAACTTTAATCCAATTTGATTGGCGGAGCTCAGTGACACTTTAATCTGCTTGTCTGCCAATGGGTGGGGCTGTGTTCCCACCTTGTTTGATGTTTGGCCTGAGGCAACCCAGCACTGGAGCTTACAGGCTCTTTGGTGGGGCTAATGGCGGTCTTTCGGAGGGCTCACGCCAATGAGCACTTCTCAGAACCTCTGCCGCCAGTGCCCCTGTCTCCTCGGTGATCCACAGCTGCCCCCCACCTCTGCAGGCAATCCCCCAACACCAGCAGGTAGGTCTGGTTCAGTCTCCTATGGGGTCACTGCTCCTTCCCCCTGAGTCCTGTTGAGCACACTTTTTTGTGTGCCCTCCAAGAGTCGAGTCTCTGTTCCCCCCAGTCCTGTGGATGTCTTGCAATCAAATCCCACTGGCTTTCAAAGTCTGATTCTCTGGGGATTCCTCCTCCTGTTGCTGGACCACCAGGTTGTGAAGCCTGACATGGGGCTCAGAACCCTCAGTTTAGTGGGTGGAGTTCTGTGGTATAACTGTTCTCCACCTTGTGAGTCACTCACCCAGCATTTATCAGATTTGATTTTAACGTGATTGCACCCCTCCTAGTGTCTCATTGAGGTTTTTCCTTTGTCTCTGGATGTGGGGTGGGTTTTTTTTGGTGAGTTCCAGTGTCTTTCTCTCGATGATTGTTCAGCAGTTAGTTGTAATTCTGGTGCTCTTGCAAGAGGGAGTGAGCACATGTCCTCCTACTCCACCATCTTCATTCCTCCGCCTCTGAGTCCCATAGTTTTTGGGTTGTTGTGTTTTCATTGTCATTTGTTTCTAGATTTTTTAAATTTCCTCTTTGATTTCTTTAGTGATTTTTTGGTTGTTTAATAGCATATTGTTTAGCCTCAATGTGTTTGTATTTTTTATAGTTTTTTTTCCCTGTAATTGATATCTAGTTTCATGGCATTGTGGTCAGAGAAGAAGGTGCTTGATATGATTTCAATTTTCTTGAATTTGCTGAGGTTTGACTTGTGACCCAAGATGTGATCTATCCTGGAGAATGTTCTGTGTGCACTTGAGAAGCAAGTGTATTCTGTAGTTTTTGGACGGAATGTCCTGTAAATATCAATTAAGTCGAGATGGTCTGATGTGTCATTTAAAGCTTGTGTGTCCTTATTTATTTTCTGTTTGGATGATCTGTCTATTGACGTAAGTGGTGTGTTAAAGTCTCCTACTATTATTGTGTTACTGTCGATTTCCCCTTTTATGGCTGTTAGCATTTGCCTTATGTATTGAGGTGCTCCTGTGTTGGGTGCATAGATATTTATAATTGTTATATGTGCTTCTTGGATTAATCCTTTGATCATTTTGTAGTGTCCTTCCTCATCTCTTATCTTTACTTAAAAGTCTAATGTGTCTGATATGAGTATTGCTACTCCAGCTTTCTTTTGCCTTCCATTTGCATGGAATATCTTTTTCTGTCCCTTTACTTTCAGTCTATGTGTTCCTTGGTCTGAAGTGGTTTTCTTGTAGGCAGCATATAGAAGGGTCTTGTTCTTGTATCCATTCAGCCAGTCTGTGTCTTTTGGATGGATCATTTAATCCATTTACATTTATGGTGATTATTGACATGTGTGTTCCTGTTACCATTTTCTTAATTGTTTTGGGTTTGTTTTTGTAGGTCTTTTCCTTCTCTTGTGTTTCCTACTTAGAAAAGTTCCTTTAGCAATTATTGTAAGGCTGGTTTGGTGGTGCTGAATTCTCTTAACTTTTGCTTGTCTGTAAAACTTTTGATTTCTCTCTCGAATCTGAGTCAGATTCTTGCTGAGTAGAGTATTCTTGGCTGTAAGTTTTTCTCTTTCAGGACTTTCAGTATATCCTGCCATTCCCTTCTGGCCTGCAGAGTTTCTGCAGAAAGGTCAGCTGTTATCCTTATGGGTTTTCCCTTATATGTTATTTGTTGCTTTTCTGTTGCTGCTTTTAATATTTTTTCTTTGTGTTTAATTGTCATTAGTTTGATTAATATGTGCCTAGGTGTATTTCTCCTTGGGTTTATTCTGTATGGGACTCTCTGCACTTCTTGGACTTGGTTATTTATTCCCTTTGCCATGTTGGGCAAATTTTCCGCTATAACCTCTTGAAATATTTTCTCAGACCCTGTCTTTTTTTCTTCTTCTTCTGGGATGCCTATGATTTGAATGTTGGTGTGCTTAATGTTATTACCAAGGTCTCTGAGACTGTCTTCCATTGTTTTTATTCTTTTTTCTCTTTCCTGCTCTGTGGCAGTTATTTCCCCCATTCTGTCTTCCAACTCACTTATTTGTTCTTCTGCCTCAGTTATTCTGCTCTTTATACCATCTAGCGTATTTTTAAGTTCGATTATTTTGTTGTCCATTACTGTTTGTTTGCTCTTTAGTTCTTCTGAGTCCATATTAACTGTTTCTTGTATTTTCTGTATTTTGTTATCGAGATTTTGGATCATCTTTACTATCATTACTGTGAATTCTTTTTCAGGCAATTTTTCTATTTCCTCTTCATTTATTTGGTCTTGTGGGTTTTTTTCCTGCTCCTTTGACTGCATGGTGCTTCTTTGTTTTCTCATTTTGTCTAATTTATAGGATTTACTCTCTCCTTTCCCTATGCTGCCTAGTGGTAGTTCTTCTTGTTTCTGCCCTCTTCCCCCTGTGGTGGAGTTTGTCCAGTGTCTTCAGTAGGCTTCCTGGTTGGGGGGAGGTCTGGTGTCTGCTTTCTGGTGTGTGGCTCTGTGTCTTTTCTCTCTGATGAGCAGGGCCGTGTCAGGTGGTGTGTTTTAGGGTATCTGTGAGGTTAATATGGCTTTAGGTAGTCTGTGTGCTGATGGGTGGGTTTGTGTTCCTGTCTTGTTTGTAGTTTGGTGTGAGGTGTCCAGCACTGGCAGTTGCAGACAGTCGGATGAAGCTCAATGTTAGACTCTGATACAGGGCTCTGTGAGAGTTCTCTGCAGTTAATCTTCCCTGTGTCTGAGGGCTCCCCAGTAGTCTAGCATCCTGGATTCAGTGCTCCCTCTCCAGAGCCTCCTACTTGAGTTCTGGTGGAGTAGTCCAGACTTCAGAGGTTGCTTGTCCTGGCAATAAAGGGGTTTAAAGAAGACTGTCCAAGCCCCAGACTATTGGCAAAGTGTTGAGTCAAACAAATACTAAGTCAAGGAAACACATATATGTATAAGACTCACAAATACTGAATCCAATAGAACATAAGGCACTAGAAAGACCTGAAAGAAGTACCCCAGTATGCCATCAGACAATCAAAGAGAAAACCATCAGAAATTCAAAACCAAAAACAAACAAACAAACAAAAAACAACCCCCCCCCCCCCCGCCACACACACAAACACAAATCCAGGGAGATTTTGAAAGCTAGGATCAAATATAATAAACAACAAGAGTACCACCAGACAGACTGAAGATTCCCAGAATGAAATCAGACAATTATACTTAGAACTAAGATAAAGACAAAACCTAATAATAAAAACCAAAGCAGTGTGTCATCTGGAGAATAAAGCAAGGAAACAGAGCAGACTGATAATTTTACTTATAAATATATTAAGATAAAATAAACTAAAAAAGGATAGAAGACAGGGCAACAGAAGAATATACAGTGACTGGAAATATGAAAAGTGAAAGAAATAGAAATGTATAAAGGATAGAGATGAAAAGAAAATGGGAGAGAGAGATACAGTCAGCGCTACAAAAAACTTAGCTAGAAATAGAAATATATAAAAAGGCTAAAAATAAAAATAGAATAAAAATATATGTTATAAAACATGTAGATCCCTTGAGACTAAGATCCTAATTAATGAAATAATAATAAAAAACAGAAAAACTAGAACTGACCCCGGAATGGACCAGATCAATAGAATTAATAATAATATTTCTGTTTCCTTGGGATCTCAGCTGTAATTGTCCTTCTACCCGCCTTAGGCTTTTTGTATTACTCTGCAACCAGCAGAGCTTCCTTTATTTTTTGTCTTTAAGTGCTGATGTGTGGGGAGAGAGAGGGTACAATAGTGGCTCCTTCCCCTGGGAGTGAGTGAACAGTGGCGCCCTGCCTGGGTCACAGCAGCTCAGTCAGCCATGGTGGTACCTGTTGCAGAGGGATGCCGGTGGCTCAGGTGTAAACAGAATGTCTCCAGAACTGGGCCACTCTTTGGTCTTTTGGCTCTTGACTGCAGGCACTCTAGGCCAGCCCCACCCCGGGGGCCTTGTTATCCCTGAATGCGTTAGCCAGGCCCAGAGGGGTCCTTCCTTTGTCCGTTGCAGGCGCCAAGAGAGAGGCTACACCTGCGGCTCCTCCCCCCTGCTTGTGAGTCAGCAGTATTGAGCCGCCACCATGGCTGCCCAGCTTTCCATGGTAGGCACTCTCTGCTGCGGATTTCTTCCCTCTTTCAGTCCGTCTCCCCACTGCCAACAATATTTCTTGCCCTGAAGCAGTTCTCCAGTTCCCACATTCCAGCTCCCAGACCCCCTGTTCAGCTGTGAACTGATGTCTCAGTCCAGACATGCTGAGCCGTGGTGCAGACCCTCTGTGTGTTTCTTGCTCTTTCCCATCTGCCACAGCTCAGCCACTTCACCCTCTTTGAACAGTCCCAAATGCCTCCCTTCTGACCCAGGGAAATTCCCTGTTGGAGAAGCAGTTTCCCTGTGAGATAAGGGACGTTTCTCCGAATTCGGCAATCTCCTCTCTGTTTCAGATCCAGGGTGTGGGACCCACCCCTTTCCTTTCTTCTCCTCCTCTTTCTCCTTTTCTTCCCCCTCTGTCCTACCCAGTTATGTTGGGATCTTTGCAGTCCTTTCTGGTGTCCAAGGTTGTTTGCTGGTGTTCAGCTGGTTTTCTGTGGGAGTTATTGCATCTTTTGGTGTATTCCTGATGCATCTGTGGAGAGGGATGCATTCCATGTCCTTCTACTTCACCGCCATCTTTCTTCTCCCTGTTGTAACTTTTTACAGCCTAATTGGAAGTGGAATTTGGAAGATTTGGGGACCATATATGTATCCATTAGGAATATGTCTATTATACCCTTACAGCCAGTTTTTCCTCCAGAATTTGGTTGGACTGCTTGTCCTTCCGTTCAATAACATGTGACATTTTTGACTGGCCTTTAAGGGCTGTGCTTTGTTTTGTTTTTTAAATATGCCCCTTAAATACAAGAGGCACTCTTAGTACAGTGAGATGCTTATTCTATGAGAGATGCACTGAAACTGAGACTAATTGCTGGTGCTGTGGAGGATGTCTTCCATCCCCTGCTTGCTCTGGGTGCGTGCACATTGAGTGGAATTGGTACTTATTTCTGTCTCTCTCACTCTCTCTTTTCAGAGCATGGTTGTTGAATTTACATAGTTAAATGCACAGAAGACATAATTTCATTGTTTTAATTTACAGTAGCCTTCTGAGTTATGTATCTTCCATGACAAAAGGTCTAAGAGTGGTGAAATCAGGGCCAAATCTATTTCTATAACCATCTTCCTCTTTCTTAAGTGTATGCAGTGAGAGTATGTATGGTAAATCACTTTTTAAACTTAATAGCACTCTATAGTTAGTTATATATCCTTATTACTACTCAAATATTTGTCCAATGACCTTACCAACAAACAGTAGAAATGGGCAAGAAGTGGGTCTGACTGGAAAGTCTTATCTTTCCAAAATAATGGAAATTAATCTATAATGAGTTTATCTGAGGAAAATCTTTCTAAAATGCAAATGTGATGATGCCAGACCTGGCCTGCAAGCCCCCACCCCAAAACTTTCAATGACTTCTCATTGCTGTATATTCTTAGAATAAGCCAGTGTATGTTGTTTACAAAACCCTGTGTGAATTGGCTCCTGCTTAACTTTCCCATCTCACTGTCCCCCCCCCGCCCCCGTTGTCTCCACTTCCCAGACTTTGTCCTCCACTCCAGAAGTCGTGTTAAACTTCTAATAGATTCTCCCCCTTGAGCCTTCCCAGTGCAGTTCTCAGCCTAGGTAACGGGTCAGTGCAGAAGCTTTCTCACTGCTGTCCTGAAATAGTTGCTCCTCCCACACAATCCTATTCAACTGGTAATAAGGCTTTTGTGCTATCACATTGTGGTGAAATTGCCTACTTAAGTATGCAACATTCTACCCTAGTCTGTCAGTTGTGCTGACAGCAGGAGCTATATGTGCCTTTCCACCACTGCACCAACTGAGGGCCTTGCACAGAGTAGACGTGCAAAACCTCTTTGTCAGATGAACGAATAGTTTTGTTTGTTTTTTTTTTGTATTTTGTGAATTTACAATGAAGATACTCACAGTAGGAGGTGAGCTTTTTTAAAAACAGAAGCTATAGAAGGAACTACTTGGGTTTTGAAGATTCTATTTTAATACATGAAGGCTTAAACTGAGTTGCGTAGGACATCCATCCACTGCACCTATGTCTATGTTTGGTTTTTAAAGTAAAATGTTTTGCCCCAAATCCAAGCATTTTTATTCATTTCTTGTTGTGTACTAAGTTAACATGCAAATTTCAATTGCCAGTTGAGTAGTTCTATATGGCAGACACCCATGGCTTTCTCATTCACCCCATCTGGGCCTCCAGTGTGGTCTAATTATCCTGAAAAGCCAAGATGTGTTAGAGCTGAGTTTGATTACTCTAATGGTGCACAATGTTTTTACAGATCTCCCAATTTCCTGAATAATTATCAGTATCATATGTATGTGTTTAGCCAAAAGCTTAATTGGAAAATTCCAGAATGAAACAATGCTACGTGAGAAAAAACCTTCCAGTCATTTTCTTTGAAAAAAAGTTTCTTTTAAAATCAGAGTACCACTAGTACACGCATAAGGTGAAACCATCAAATCATGCAGAAGGCCTTATCAACTGTTCCTAGCCTACCTCTCGCCAGCCATGGACCTATGGAGGCTGCCACTTGTAACTCTTTTTAGGTCTTTCCCCTGGTAGTTATCTTTGTCTTTAAATAATGTGCTTACATCATCAGTTCTTGATTCATCCATTGTAGACATTATCTATTAATTTCCAGGTATGATAAATGAAGATTTATCTCATGGAGGAAGTGCTTAGAGATATTTTAAGGTTCTTTTCCTGAGTTGCTTTTATTTTCTCCATGAAGGACGGAGGTCCAGGCTGCATGCATTGTAAGGCAGTCCCGTTATGTCCTAGTGGTGCCTGTTTTGTATAGCTTTTGCTGTACTTACATTTCCATAGTATGAAGATGCCCCTTGCTTCTTGGCTATGATTTTGTTTGCTTATCTTAGAGTGAATCTTGCATGTTGGGGGCTTTCTTCAGAGTCTGGTGACCATTGGAGCATATGTAAGAACGAGATCATAAATCATTTCTGTGATGGGGCCTCTGTGTTTATAGTGGACTCGTTGACTGAAGGACTTCACTCATGTGATCAGGTGGGAAGCCACTCATTTATTTATTTGATAAATTTTAAAACTTATTTTTTTGGTACAATTTTTAAAGCTTATTTTCCTTTTACAGTTATAAAATATTGGCAATATTTCCCATGTTGTACAATATATCCTTGAACCTACCTTACACCCAATAGTTTCTGCCTCCCACTCCCCCACCCCTAGATTGCCTCTCCCCTCCCCCACTGGTAACCACTAGTTTGTTCTCTATATCTGTGAGTCTGCTTGTTTTTGGTTTTATTCACTAGTTTGTTGTATTTTTAATTTTTTAATTTCTTATTAACTTTTTTTAATTTTTAAAATTTTGGCTGTGTTGGGTCTTCGTTGCTGTGGACGGGCTTTCTCTAGTTGAGCTGAGCAGGGGCTACTCTCTTCGTTGTGGTGTGCTGGCTTCTCTTGTTGCAGAGCACGGGCTCTAGGCGTGCAGGCTTCAGTAGTTGTGGCACACAGGCCCTAGAGCCCAGCTTCAGTAGTTGTGGTGTGTAGGCTCGGTAGTTGTGACTCACGGGCTTTAGAGCCCAGTCTCAGTAGTTGTGGTACACAGGCTTAGTTGCTCAGCGGCATGTGGGATCTTCCCAGACCAGGGATGGAACCTGTGTCCCCTGCATTGGCAGGCAGATTCTTAACCCCTCTGCCACCAGGAAAGTCCCTGTTGTATTTTTTTAGATTCCACATGTAAGTGATATCAGCCAGTATTTGTCTCAGAAGCCACTCTTTAGTTATTTAAATTGGTACACCTCTAAATGACAGGTTGTGGAAGTTTTGAGGCATTCAGTTCCTTTTTAGAGAAGAACTCCTGTAGTTTTTCTGGGGGGTTCATGTCAGGCCAGCACGTGGCAGCTAGGTGAGAGTGGTGGGGAGGGGAGTAAGATTCAGCCCCATGTCTTACTCCTACCCTTTGCTGTTCTGGGCACAACACAGAAGCCGCTTGGGGGTCTGAGGGATGAATTGCTCCCGCCTGGTTGCTGTTCTCCTTCTACTCTCCACCATGTGCATTCCGTCCTCGGCCTCCTGTAATCGGCGTCATCAGTTACCTCTATTCTCTATTTTTGTGTATTTGTGGTGAAATATACATAACATAAAATTTACCATTTTCACCATTTTTCCCTTTTTTTGGTGTCTTTGCTTTTTGATTTACTTTTTTTTTTTTTAAAAATTGAAGTATAGTGGATTTACAATGTTTTAGGTGTACAACAAAGTGATTTGGTTTTATATATCTATATCTCTATAGATATCTCTATTAATCTATCTATGTATCTATCCTTTTTTAATGAATTTATTTATTTGTTTATTTTTGGCTGTGTTGGGTCTTCGTTGCTGCGCGTGGGCTTTCTCTAGTTGCGGTGAGCGGGGACTACTCTTTGTAAATCAATTATATTTCAATAAATTTTTTTTTAAACTGGTCTTTTTACTAGCTGAAGAGACTGAGGTTAGATTTTAGGGCTGCCAAAACAGCTGGAAATTGATAGTGGACATCCCAGAAAGGAGGGAATCATAGAGAGAAACTATAAAATCTGCACATAGATTCCCCTCAAATCCCTGGCTGACTTCTAACAGGAAATACATGCAGGGCAAGACCTCAGGGAACCCGGATGAAAGTTTGACCTAGAATTTTAGGCAGAAATTTATATATTATTTGAAGTTCATCTTGACAAATAAGAGGGCTTCACTGAACTCCTAAAGCTTTCTATTGAAATACAAAAGGGCCATGTCTCACAAGTAAGCCCAGGATTAAGGATTATCAAAAACAACCATGGGATAGACTTAATAGCAAAATGGAACTGCAGAACACAGGAGAGTCAACTTGAATACAGCTTGGTAGAAATTATTCAAATGAAGTATAGGGAGGAAATTATTGAAAAAGATGAACGGAGTCTCAGCGCCTTGTGGAACAATATCAAGTTGCTAATATATGTGTAGTTGGAATTCTAAAAATAGAGGAAAAAAATATATCAAGGACCAGTGGTCCAGAATTCCCCAAATTTGGTGAGGTACATGAACCCACAGGTCCAAATTCGAAAGAAAATCTATAGCAGAGCTTTATAGCCACTCTTGCACTTTTTTTTCGTGAAGTGTATATGCAGATGTAAAGTTTACAGAGAGCAGAGAGCAGAGACTTAGAGAAGATGGGACAAGAGGTTAAAATACAATGACTTCACACAGGGAGGAGGGGGAAGAGATTCTGGGACAAAGTGAAAGAGTAGCATTGACATTTATACGCTACCAAATGTAAAATAGATGGCTAGTTGGAAGCAACTGCATAACACAGGGAGATCAACTCGATAATTGATGATGACCTAGAGGGGTGGGATAGAGAGGGTGGGAGGGAGGTTCAAGAGGGAGGGGAAATGGGGATATATGTATGAATACAGCTGATTCACTTTGTTGTACAGCGGAAACTGGCACAACAGTGTAAAGCTATTACACTCCAATAAAGATTGAAAGAAAAAAAATTACTTTTTCCAAGAATGATACATGTATAACTGAATCACTTTGCTGTAAAGTAGAAGTTAACACAACATTGTAAACCAACTATACTTCAATAAAATAATAATAAAAAAAAACATCCAATGACTTCTAGGCCCCTTGTGAGCTCAATGCAGAGGAATGCAGGGGGTCAATCCCTCTACAAAGGAATTTCAGTACCAGAGCACGATAGACCAGGAAATAATTACATTGGCTTATTCCTGCATCTGCAGGCTTTGTAACTGTCTCTCTCCAAGGTATCAGGGCCAGAGATAGGGTGAGACAAGGTAGACACCTAGTCTGCAAAATTTAAGGAGGTAGGTCCAAGAGGGAGGGGATATAGGTATATATATAGCTGACTCACTTCATTGTACAGCAGAAACTAATACAACATTGTAAAGCAACTATACTCCAATTAAAAAAACCCCAAAAAACAAAGAACCAAAAAACCCCCAAATATCAGCTTACCAGATGGGCCATCCTTGACCTTCTTTTCTAAGATGGTCCTGTCCCAGTCACATTTCACTCCATCACCCTGTTTTATTGTCCCTTATCACTACCTAAAATCATCCCATTATTTATTTACCTGTGTATCATCTGTCTCCCTTTAAAGAATTTAAACCCCATCAGAGTGGATCCTCGTCTGATTTTTTCTCTGTCTGAAAGTATTCAATGAATATGTGTTGAATGAATGATTGATGAATAAACATCCACTTCCATCCCTTCTGTAATAATGAAAAAAAAAATGTAAGGAGGTAATCATTCTCAGCGTTCAATTCCAAAAGAGAGAGGACTGCTCACTCCAGCACCCTGTCACCCCACTGCAGCATGAGGAATCGTGATGCAATGAACAGACTTTGCATCCTGTGAGAGGGTCACAAATAGAGCATTAATGTACTGCTAACAAAGCATTTCACCATTTGGTCTTCACATGACTTCATGTGTAGTAGGGCCGAGAATTAGTATTATCATGCTCCTCTCTTTATGCTGGGAAAACCAAGGGCCGGAGAAGGTGATGGTTTTGACCTCAGGCGGACAATGGCTTAACCAAGACTTGCACTCAAGTCTTTTTCAGTCCAAGCCTCAGCTCTTTCTATTACAGCACCCAAATAGAAGAGAAAGCCGTCTCCTCAGTAACTGATTCAACTCTACTTCTTTGTGTGCAGAATTCCTGTTTTTGCTCTGCCACATATCTTGACTGATTTTGTGTTCTTATAATTGACCAGAATTATTTTTTTTAAGATCTTTGCATATTTACTTATTCACTTATTTATCTTTGGCTGAGTTGGGTCCTCGTTGCTGCATGCGGGCTTTCCCTAGTTGCGGCAAGAGGGGTCTACTCTTCTTTGCGGTGCACGGGCTTCTCATTGCAGTGTCTTCTCTTGCTGCAGAGCACAGGCTCTATGTGTTTCAGTAGTTGTGGCATGTGGGCTCAATAGTTGTGGCTCACAGGCTCTAATGTGCAGGCTCAGTAGCTGTGGCACATGGGCTTAGTTCTTCCTGCACAAGGGCTCAAACCCATGTCCCCTGCATTGGCAGGCAGATTCTTAACCACTGAGCCACCAGGGAAGTCCCTGACCAGAGTTATTGAAGATATAAATAAGTTATAATAAGTAATAGGCATAACTATTGGCAAATAAAAATGATGGAGTAACTAATCAATGTGTTATTTCAAAACACTTTAATAAAAATTGTCTTTTTCTGGAGATTCAAAGCATCGTAAAAAGAAACAAATTACAATGGAACAACTTTTAGAGTTTACATATATATTACATATATATTACACACATATATATATTACATATACACACACACATGCACACACATATATATACATATTACATATATATATTTTGGCCACACTGTGGCAGCTTGTGGGATCTTAGTTCCCTCACCAGGGATTGAACCCAGGCCCCCAGCAGTAAAAGCACTGAGTCCTAACCATTGGACCACCAGGGAACTCCCTAGAGTTTATATTTTTAGAAAATAATTTTAGGACAAAAGTAAAAAATTGAGCAAAATAATGAAAAGAACAGTAAAGTTTATAACAATAAATTATATGTTACTATATTATAGTAATTACATAAACCATGTAGAAGTAATTCTTAAACTTGGATGTTACTGGATGCCTTACCAAAACTATTACATTATTGAAAGTGATATTTACGTGACTTATCTCTAAAAAATATTAAAAGTTAGAGGTACTTAATGGGGTAACATTTTAAAGAACTGCTCATTTTTCCAGAAATACCTTGCTTCTAAGATCTGGGTGCCATATTGGTGTTATTTACTTAGTCGGAATTCCAAAGTGTCTTGGACATGAGTGTACATTAGTGTTGGTAAGATGCAACCCCCTGCAATATCTTTTGGCTTTGGAGTGTTCTAGGTAAGGGAAATGTGCCTTAAGGCCCTGTGCTGACCAGAGGCAGTGGTGGCAGTGTGGGTGGCAGTGGCCATGGTGGTGGGGTGGTGGTGGTGGCGGCGGCAGTAATGTGTTAAATGAATGAGAGAGAGGACTTCCCTGGTGGTGGCGCAGTGGTTAAGAATCTGCCTGCCAATGCAGGGGGCACGGGTTCGATCCCTGGTCTGGGAAGATCCCACATGCTGCAGAGCAATTCAGCTGGTGCACTACAGCTCCTGAAGCCCTCTCGCTCTAGGGCCCAAGTGCCACAACTACTGAGCCCCTGTGCAGCAACGACTGAAGCCCATATGCCTAGAGCCCATGCTCCACAACAGAAGCCACCGCAATGAGAAGCCCACACAGCGCAACAAAGAGTAGCCCCTGCTCTCCACAGCTAGAGAAAGACCACGTGCATCAATGAAGACCCAACACAACTGAAAAAAAAAGAGAGAGAGAGGGAGATACACAAACCTCCAGAGATCTTAAGTCTGTCATAGGTGATTTTGTGGTCATCAGGTGGTTCAAAAAATTAGATAAACTAGAAAGAAAAGACATTCCAGAGGTAGAAGTTAGGAAGAATGAGGAACTGGCCAGTTTGGGGTCTGCCCTGTATTGTTATTATTTTAAAAAATATTTATTTATTTTTATTTTGGCTGCGCCGGGTCCCAGTTGTGGCATGCGGACTCCAAGCCGTGGTATGCATGTGGGATCTAGTTCCCTGACCAGGGACCAAACCTGGGCCCCCCTGCATCTTATCCATTGGACCATGAGAGAAGTCCCTGCCCTGTATTGTTGAAAGGCTGAGCACTAAGCCTGGGGCTTGTTGCCAAGCTGAGTGGCTGCAGACAAGGGAGGCTAGGAGGCATTGCCACAGATGGCTCCTGATTCTCCCAGGGACAGTGTGGAAATAGGAGCCAGCTTGCAGATTCGCTTTGCAGGTGAATACCTGTGGGGACCAGTACATCCTGACTGAGACTGCTCTGAGAAGTGTTTGTGCTTTTACCCAGGCTGCCTCTTGCATTATGGAGCAGGGCCAAATTAGAAACGGAGACCATGTACTATATGCCTAAATGCTGAAAAATTATAATTGAAGAACTTCCCTGGTGGTCCAGTGGTTGAGGCTTTGTGCTTCCACTGCAGGGGGCACGAGTTTGATTCCTGGTTGGGGAAGTTCTACATACTGTGCAGTGTGGCCAAACAAAAAAAATTATAATTCAATCAGTAAACGGTTAAATAAGATATGTTATTTCCTTTTTCTCTGGATAAACTGTACCTTCAAACCGACCGGGAAGGCCAGGTCAAATGCAGACTTCTCGGACTCCTTGGAGTTCCAAGTCAGAACATGGTGAAGGGGGAGACCAACCCCAACTGTGGCCTGATCCCCCTTCTCTTGTTGCTCTCAGCTCTTCCCGACAGTATGAAGGCCCCATCTGTGTGGTCAAATTTGTCCACATTCCTCCAAATGACCACTCAAAGTCACACCCTAAGGGAAATGCACACCCTAAGTGGCAATGTGCCACACCTCAGGATGGTGGAGATGGGAAGAGAGGCCCATGGAGGCTCACCTAGAAATGGGCTCAAGGAGGTTTGGGCATGAATTCTGGAGTCCTGGGCCCCTGGTACCTATGGAAATTTTCATAGATCTGTTAATTAGTAAATAGTATTGTATTGATGCTAATTCTCAATTTGAGAATTATACTGTAATTATGTACATAGATGTTTTATTTTTAGGAAGTACACAATAAAGTATTTAAGGGTAAAGGGACTTACAACTTACTCTCAAATAATATGCTAATGCTAATAAAAATACATACATATATAGAGGGGGAGAAAAATAACATAAAGCAAATGTGGCAAAATGTTAACAATTGGTCAATCTTCTGTGAAGTCTTTCTAGGAGTTCTTTATATTCTTTTTGCAACTTTTCTGTGTGTTCAAAATTATTTCATAATAAAAAGTGAAACAATAAAATGTGGGGACAGCATTCCCTCTTGCCTCGTCACCGCTGCACCCCTCTTCCTCCCCTCACCATTATCCTCACTGTAATTCAACAAATTATAACAAATAACAAATGAAAAGGAAATAAGTAGAGTTATAGAAAACGAAAGTCATTTTTGGCAGCTGATGTAATTACTTATGCAAGGCCCACTAGTGGCCCCCTAGGCTTATTCAGACTTACAAGATGACCACAGTCTCTTTAGAAGGAGACAGGGCAGGGGAGCTTCAGACTTTCTTTGAGGCTGCAGCAAGTGTCCTTGCCACAGTTCACTTAGTAGGTGCAAAGATGCTAGATCCACATTGGGCCTTAATGAGAGCTGGGTTTTTTTTTTTTTTTTACTTTTAAAATTATTTTTTAATTGTGACAAAATAGACATAATATAAAATTTACCATTTTAACCATTTTTAAGTGTACAGTTCAGTGGCATTAATTGCATTTCACATTGTTGTGGAACCATCTCCACCATCCATTCACAGAACATTTTCATCTTGTAAAATTGAAACTATGTACCCGCGAGATAATATCTTTCCATTTCCTCCTCCCCCAGCCCTTGGCAACCACTATCCTACTTTCTGTTTCTATGAATTTGACTAGTCTAAGTACCTCTTATGAGCGGAATCATACAGTATCTGTGCTTTTGTGACTGGTTTATTTCATTTATTATTATTTTTTTAATTCTTAGGAACTTTTATTGAGATACAGTTAACATACAATAAACTGCATGTATTTAGAGTATACAATTTGGTATTCCACTTTCCCAATGCATTCCCCCCAACCCTCCCCGCTTTCCCCACTTGGTGTCCATATGTTTGTTCTCTACTTCTGTGTCTCTGTTTCTGCCTTGCAAACCGGTTGATTTGTACTATTTTTCTATAGTCCGCATATATGTGTTAATATACGATATTTGTTTTTCTCTTTCTGACTCACTTCATTTGTTATAATGTCCTCAAGGTTCATCCATGTTATAGCATGTGTCAGAATTTCCTTCCTTTTTAATATTGGATAACATTCCATTGTACATATATGTCATATTTTGTTTATTCATTCATTCATTGATGGACACCTGGCTTGCTTCCATCTTTTGGTCATTGCAAATAAAACTGCTTCGAACGTGGGTATACAAATATCTCTTTAAGACCCTGCTTTCAATTCATTTGGGTTTATACCCTGAAGTGGAATTACTGGATCATGTGGTAATCCTATTTTTAATTTTTGAGGAGCCACCATATTGTTCTCCATAGCAGCTGCAATGTTTCACATTCCCAACAGCAGTACACAGGGCTCCACGCTCCCCACATCCTCACTAGCACTTGTTGTTTTCTGGTTTTTCGTTAATAGCCATCCTAATGGGTATGAAGTGGTATCTCATTGTGGTTTAATTTGTATTTCTTTAAGGATTATTGATGCTAGGCATCCTTGCATGTGCTTTTTGGCCATTTATATAGCTTCTTTGAAGAAATGTCTATTCAAGCCCTTAGAACAAACTTTTTCTTTATTCTTTGATGAGAGCTGTTTTGATTTAGAAGTCCTATGCCTCACAAGAGACAATCTCACAATTCCATAGGCATAGTTTTCAGGGTTTCTGCAAGGAGTGTGCCTAGTTATGAGTTCTACACTCATGAAGCCCAAAACCATGCTTTCCCCATCAGGTATTTACAGGTCTGTCAGTCCAGATGCAAGTTACCAATATCATTTTTACTATAAGCAATGTTGCCTAGCAACATACTTGACATACTTTCAGGGATTAAATAAACCTAAGGTTAGATTGTCATGCAAAGATTTGTTAAAACTTTGCCTATAGTTCATCCCCATGGCTTTGGTTAGCACTTTTAACGTAAAGGACAAATTAGCATATTTTGCCATCACCAGGATTTGTATCGCTCAGTGGGGTAAGGATGCTCCCTCCATATCCTATGAAGCTGGAATAGTTTTTGGGCACCTGTCTTTATAGTGCTTACAGTACCTCCTTTATTCTGGGATTTCTAGGCATTTTACATCTAACAATATTGCATGATAGCTTTTAGCAAACAGAACCTACTACATTGAAATTTAACTTTTTTAGAAAAAGAATCTGTTCCCCCTATACACCATTTGTAAATCAAAGGTTTTATCCAGTGTGAAAGTACAGCTTAGGCCTTTAAAATAACAAATTACTGATTTAACAAGCTCTTGTCTCTTTAGAAAATGTTTGCATTCCCATCAAGTTTTCACTAGATGGCAGCAGAGGACACTGGTCAGGCTCCTGTGTAGCCTTGAATGACTTCAAGCATTCTCAGTCCACAGCTTTTATCAGACTCATGGATGATATTTAGGTTGACCTGGGGTTATCTCTTACCACTTTCTTTAACCTTTTATTGGTGACCTCAGATGATATTACACTGTTGTCATGTAGCTCTGCTTGGACCTGATGGCCACCACACAGACTGCTGTCTACTTTTGCCCTCTGCTGTCTTGGATATAGTAGAGGACAAAATCATCTCTCTGTAGGGAGGGCAAACATCTCTCTGTAGATTACAGTTTGCATAGAGTCAGTCTACTTGGCAGTTCCACTTACTTTATCAGGTGGGAGTCCCATCACATGCATGGTGTCTTCTGGTTCATTCTCTTGTCTTTGCCTCCCGTGTCCAATGCCCATCCAGCCAACGTCTATTAATCAGTTCCTATGGCCCAGCTGCAGTGAGTTCCTTTAAGGACAGTAAGCAAATTCTTCTCTCAGTGTGAATTTGGTTTTTTCTCCAACCCACATTTGCCCCCCACAAGGGGATGATTTATCCCATTATATACAGCAGAGTTTTCAACAGCATTAGTACCTTGTCAGCATTTTCTTCCTCCTTCCTTTATCTCATAGTCCATTGGTCAAATTCAATCGAGGGTCTGAAAGTCTAGCCTACTGCTGCCGCCAGTCTGCAATAGGGGGTCTTCTTAGAATTGACTAAATATTCAGATTCACAGGACTATCACAGGCTACATATAACACTGGCCTATTCAGAAGCACATAGCACAGGAAATACACATGCCAGCAAAGCAGGTCAGATATTCCCAGGAGTGGGAATCTTTGCAGCAGATCACTCAGCAGACAGCTCCAGGTCCCCACAAGAGCCTTTCAGGTTAAGAAAGGAACCCAAGGCTATGGTGACTCCCAGTCCAGATAAAAGTTACAAACCATGGGTCACTGTTATTATAAACAATGTTGCCTAGTTGACACATGCCATCTTCATCTGGTTACAGAAAAACATTGCTAGAAAATTAACCAAGGGACTTCCTAGGTGGCACAGTGTTTAGGAATCTGCCTGCCAATGCAGGGGACATGGGTTCGATCCCTGCTCCAGGAAGATCCCACATGCGGAGCAACTAAGACCGTGTGCCACAACTACTGAGCCTGTGCTTTAGAGCCCGTGAACCACAACTATTGAGCCCAGATGCCGAAACTACTGAAGCCCGTGCGCCTAGAGTTGTGCTCGGCAACAGGAGAAGCCATCGCAATCAGGAGCCTGTGCACTGCAATGAAGAGTAGCCCCTGCTTGCCGCAACTAGAGAAAGCCTGCACGCAGCAACAAAGACCCAATGCAGCCAAAAATAAAATAAATAAATAATAAAATAAAAATCTTAAAAAGAAATAGAAAGTTAACCAAAAGTCAGATTCTTATACAAAGGAGAAAAAGTTGTAACACTACCTACAACCTAGAAATGAGAAGAATCAAATGAAAAACTACTAAAATGAATGAAGCAGTTCAATAAGGTGGCCAGATATTTAAAAAAGAAAAAAGCCTTTTTATATACCAACAATGATTAGAGAGTATAATGGAATAAACATTTCCTTCATAATAGCAACATAAACCATGATTGTATAATTACATCATATACATAATATACCAAAAAAAGTTCAAGCCCTACATAAGAAAACCTTAAACCTTGATTGAAAATTCCTCAATAAATGAACTGTGTTAATTGAATGGAAAGACTCAATATTGTAGAAATATAGTTGCTTTACAAATAAACCAAATATATAGCACAATCCCAATAAAAATCACAATAGAAATTTTCTAAGGAATTTGAAAATTGATTCTGAAATTCAACTGGACGCATACATGTGCAAGAAATTTTTGAAAGAAAAGAGGTGGACTTATTTCGTAGATATCAAACCTACTAGAAAGTTATAGTCATCAAAAGAGTACAGTTTTGGCCCAGAAACAGGCATACATATCAGTAGGATTGAATAATTATGTTCATAAACAGACATTTTCGTTTTCTTTTATGTTGACATAACTTATATACATAAAATGCACACATTTTACATGTAGAGAATACTGAATTTTTACATATATGTATCTATGTCAGCTTAGCCACCACCTAGATCAAGATACAGAGCATTTCTGGTACCCCAGTAGGTTTGCTTGTACTCTCTCCCAGTCATTATCACTCCCTCCGCCAAAGATAACTGGGGGTTAGTTTTGCCTGTTCATGAACTTCATATAGATAGACTCATACAGATGTAATCTTTTGCACTTGGCTTATCTTGGTCAACTTTATATTTGTGGTATTTACTTGCATGCTTGCATGCAGCAGTGATTTGTTCTTTTCCACTGTTGTAGTATTCCATTTCATGCAATAGCATTCCGTGATATGAATATAATACAATATAGTTAGTTATCCATGCTATTTTTGATGGACATGTGGGTTGTTTCCAGGCTTTGGTCATTATGAATAAAACTGCTCTGCACATCCTTGCACACGTCTTTTGGTGGACATAAGCATTCATTTCTGTTGGAGGTACCCGGAAACGGAACTGCTGGGTCACAGGATGAATATGTATGTTTAGCTTTTGTAGATACTGCTGGTTTTCCAAAGTAGTTGCCCCGTGGTGGGGGTTGGGATGTTGGTTGGTAGTGATATCTCAATTGAAGCTTGAATTTGCGATTTCTTGGATGACTAATGATGCTGAATGCTTTCTCATCTGCTTATTGGCCATTTGGATACCCTCTTTTGTGAAGGTCAGTGCAAGTGTGCTGCCCCTCTACTACCCTAAAGTTGATTCAGATATTTTCTCAGCAATTTACAGGAGTCCTCTGTCAGATATACGTTTGCAAATGTCTTCCCCTGGGCTGTCACTTCCCTCCCCACTTTCTTCATGGCATCTTTTGGTGAATTGGAATTTTAGTAATTAAATTAATATGTAAATTAAAATTATTTATTTCATACATTAAATTGATTAATTTATTAATCTTTTATGGTTACTGCTATTTGTGTCCCATTTAAGAAATTTTTGCCTGCTCTTACCCACTAACATAGTCTCTTATGTTTTCTTTAAGAGTATTATTGCCTTGTCTTTCACATTTAGGTCTATAATATTTCTCAAATTAATTTTTGTGTATGGTATGAGGTAGGGGTCAAGGTTCATGTTTTCTTTTTTTTTTTTTAACATTTAAAAACATTAAAAACTTTTTTTTTTGGCTGTGTTGGATATTCATTGCTGCTTTCTCTAGTTGTGGCAAGTGGGGGCTACTCTTCGTTGTGGTACTTCGTTGTGGTGGCTTGTCTTGCTGCGGAGGCTCTAGATGTGCAGGCTTTAGTAGTTGTGGTGCACAGGCTTAGTTTCTCTGCAGCATGTAGGATCTTTCCAGACAAGGGATTGAAGCCCTGTATACTTACACATTCCTTACTGAATTGTACTGGAGGTTATAGCGACCCAGCCTCACTTACTGAAAAGACCATCCATTCCTCACTGAATTGTACTGGAGTTATAGCTGGTGCAATAGGTAAGAAAAAGAAACAAAAGTCATCTAGATTAAAAGGAAGAAGAAATTCATCTTTACTGATTACTGATAACATGATACTATACAATTTATAAAAAGCTACTCAGACTATTAAGTGAGCTTAGCAAGTTTTCAGGATATAAGATCTATACACAAAAATCAGTTGTATTTCTATATATTAGTATAAACTATTAGAAACTTAGAAACAACACTATTTATAATAGCATAAAAAGTATGAAATACTTAGGCATAAATCTGACAAAAGATGTGCAAGGCCTGTACACTGAAAACTATAAAACAATTCTGAGAGAAATTATAGAATACCTAAGTAAATGGAGATATATACCATATTCATAGATTAGAAGACTATTTATAAGGTGTCAGTGTGCTCCAGAGTTACTGAAATACTAACCAAAATCCCAGCAGGCTCTTTTTTTGTTGTTGAAATTGATAAACTGATTCTAACATTTGTTTGGAAACACAAAGGATATAAAATAGACAAGACAACTTTGAGACCAAAGAACAAAGCTGGAAGATTTAAATGACCTGATCTCAAGATTTATTATAAGGTTTTGGTAATCAAGACCATGTAGTATCAATGTCAAGACAGAAAAAATAAATCAATGAATGAAATAGATTTATAGGATCAATTGATTCTCAACAAAGTGGCAAAGACAATTCAGTGGAGAAAGGATGATCTTTTCAACAAATGGTTAAAACAACTGGATTTCTATATGCCAAAAAATTAACTTCAACCCATATCTTGCACTGTATATAAAAATTAATATAGCATAGATCATGGTCATAAATTTAAAATTTAGGACTCTAACACTTCTAGAGGAAAAAATAGACAAATCTCTGGGGCCCTGGGTTAGGCAAAGTCTTCTTAGATATGACACCAAAAAAAATCTATAAATAAAAACTGGTAAGTTAAACTTTATCAAAATTTAAAATGTCTGCTTCTGAAACATGCTTTTAAGAGAATGAAAGGACAAGCCAGAAGATTGGGAGAAAATATTCACAAATCACCTTATCTGAAAAGACATATCCAGGACTTCCTAGGTGGCGCAGTGGTAAAGAATCTGCCTGACAATGCAGGGGACACGGGTTCGAGCCCTACCCTGGGAAGATTCCACATGCCACAGAGCAACTAAGCCCGTGCGCCACAACTATTGAGCCTGTGAGCCACAACTACTGAGCCTATGTGCCACAACTATTGAAGCCCACGCGCCTAGTGCTCCACAACAAGACTACAGTGAGGAGCCTGTGCACCACAATGAAGAGCAGCCCCCGCTCGCCAAAACTAGAGAAAGCCCATGTGCAGCAACGAAGACCCAACGCAGCCAATAAATAAATAAAATAAATAAATAAAAAAAAAGACATATCCAAATTATGTAAAGAACTTTCAAAACAGTAGTAAGAGAATGAAGAACCTAATTTTAAAAAATGGGCAAAACACTTGAATTGCCACTTCATTAAAAAAGATATATCGATGGCAAATAAGCTCATGAAAGGATGCTCAACTTAAACCTACAATGAGATATCACTATGCATGTTTTAGAATGTCTAACAAGTGTTGGTGAGAATATGGAAGATCTAGAACTCTCATCCACTGCTGGTGGGAATATAAATGGAAGGATCACTTTGAAAAATAGTTTGGCAGTTTCTTAAAAAGTCAAATGTATACCAACCATTTGACAGCCATTTCGCTTCTAGGTTTTAATCCAAATAAAAGCGTACTTCCATACAAAGGCTTGTACATCAATGTTGATAGCTTTGTTTGTAATAGCCAGAAACTAGAAACAAAAGTCCAACAATGTATGAATGGATAAACAAATTGTAGTATATCCATATAATGGACTATTACTCAGTAATAAAAAGGAATGAACTGTTGATATACTCAGGATTGATACATGGATTAATCTCAAAATAATTAAGCCTGACTCACCCTAACCTCCCCCAAAGCACATAGTATATGATTCCATTTATATTCAATTCTATAAATGCTAACTCATCTATAGTGATCAAAAGCAGATCTACGGTTCTCTGAGAAGTAAGTGTAGTAGGTTATGACTGGGAGAAGGGATTACAAACGGCAGAAGGAAACTTTTGGGGGTGATGGTTCACTCTCTTGATTGTGATGGTTTCAGAGGTATACACCTTCATATGTAAACATCAAAGTGTACAATTCAAATATGTGCATATTTTAAGTATATCACTTCAAAAAAGCCGTTTAAAAAAGTGTGGAGAAACACAGAGGCCACGTGTTACCCAGGTTTTGCCACCAAAGTGGGGCTGGTGTCCTTGGGCAAGTCACTTAAGAATCCTCAGCTGTGGAGATAATACCGCCCTCACAGGGCTTAAGAGACAGGAGATAGACTCAATGATGGGTGATGACTTAGAGGGCCAGGATAGGGAGGGTGGGAGGGAGTGGTGGTAGGGTGAGGATATGAGGATATATATAAATACGGCTGGTTCACTTTCGTGTACCTCAAAAATTGGCACAACAGTGTAAAACAATTATATTCCAATAAAGAGCTTTAAAAAAAATAAAGAGACAGTGAAAACTTATGTAAAGCATATGACACTTGGCTAGGCATTCTGTTGTTCCGCCATTTGCCATTCGAGGTGGAAGTGTGGTAGGCAGCCAGCAGTCAACTTCAAGCTACAGCACATTTTGCGTCTGTGACTTTAAGCAAGTTTTTTTTAACTTTTCTGCTTCACTGTCAGTTGCAGAGGGTATTAAAGTGACACAACACATGGAACTAGCGAAGTGCCAGGTACACAGGAGGAGAGGAGGCGGGAGTAGCATTAGACTGGTTGCTGGGCTCCGACGGAGGGCCGTAGCAGGAATGTTCTGGGTCGAGGGTCGGTAATGCTGGGAGGCCCAAGACGGTTGGAAAAGGAGCTGTGGCAAAAGCGATAACCAGAAGCCTCGGCGAACACCTGAGCAGCGCGACAGGTAGCCTAACCTCTGCACCAACCGACTAGCCACCGACACCTCCCAGCCTGCCCCGCGCCTTCGGGCGCAGGCGCAGTGAGGTGGGCGAGGGTCCGGGCGCGGTGGGCCCCGAGGTTAGGTGGGCGTGGCCTGGGTCCTCGTCCCGCCTCCCGACCCGGGCCGCTGGCAGAGGCGCCGCTGCCGGGGTCTGAGCGCGAGTCCGCCGGCAGGTGAGTGCAGCAGCGGGTCTGCCGGCTCCCGGGGTTATTCATACCGGCTGCTTTGCTGAAGGGAAGGCAGGGTGTTGCCGGTGCAGAGTGGGATGCTCTTCCCCGGTTCCCCCATCTCACTTAGGACCGAGCCCCTGAGTCCCGCCGCAAGTGAAGACAACTAGCCAGGAGGCGCTCTCCGCGTCCTCTCGCCGGCTTCAGGAGCGCTGTTGAAAAAGGGATGCAGAACTTGGATGGTTTGCTTCTTCTTGGATGGGGAGTTTTCGGTTTAAATACAGTTGTTCCTTCCGGAGTTAATATAGTATGTGAGTGCGTGAGGAAACTGAGGCACAGAGAAGCAGAGTTGCCTCCCAAAGATTTCATATCTATTAGTGAAAGAGTCAGTCAAGGTAGGTCGGAATCTCCACAGCCTGGCTTCAAAGCTTCTGCTCTTCTAGACTATTTAGTATTGCCTCCAGGCTAGTTCCTTGTGAAACTGTGGCTAGACATTTACTTCAGTTGCTTTAAAAAAAAAAAAAAAATAAGATGGCTGGATCCTGGATACTAATTTGCTTCACTCATAGATGAGGCAGAGGTTACCCAGGGTAACCTGATGTGTTCCATTCGTACTTGAATTAAAAAGATGTGGATTAAGAAATTGTTATTTTACTTCCCATCAACTTATGAAAAACTTATTGATTCAAAACACTCCTCATTTCATTTTTGTCTTAAAGGAGTCAAATCTATATGTGAGAATACCTGCAATTTTATGGTAATTTTTATTCATTCCTTAGAGTTACAGCACCTCCCCTTAGAGAGGAGACCCATCTTCACTTCGGCTGGCCCCACAGCCCCTTCCAGGGCTGCTGAATAGACTCATAAGTAGCCATGACCGGCAGACTTCTTTTGATGCTTGGCAGGCTGCTGAGTTTTGTTTCTCCACTGCAGTACTTGTTGAACATTTTAGGAACAAGAATAAAAACTCTCGATAAATGACAAACGAAAGCATCAACTTCCATTACAAAATAGCATACTACTATTTTCTTCTATGTAGGCCAAGCATTTTAGGTGGACTTTAGAGGTTCTGGTTATGTTCAAATTCAGTGGTATATGTTTTGTATGTGGTCAGGAGTAGATAAAGCAGATTTATGGATGTGTTTTCTATTTCCTTCCTGCCTAGTGGTTTTATGGATTTATAGCTGCTATCATATGTTATCCCCTGCCCACCCCTACCCCCCCAGCCCAGAACCAGATCTTCTTCTTATTTAAAAAAAAAACAACCAAAAATTTTTTTGGCTGCGTTGGATCTTTGTTGCTGTGCGAGGGCTAGGCGTGCAGGCTTCAGTAGTTGCAGCATGTAGGCCCAGTAGTTATGGCTCGCGGGCTCTAGAGCACAGGCTCAGTAGTTATGGCCTACAGGCTTAGTTGGTCCGTGGCATGTGGGATCTTCCTGGACCAGGCATCGAACCCGTGTCCCCTGCATTGGCAGGTAGATTCTTAACTACTGCACCACCAGGGAAGTCCCCAGATCTTCTTATGGTATTTTGCTGTTCTGTTGATGTTTTGTGATCATATTTGGGAATCTCGAATCTTGGCTTGGATTCTCTATTCCTCACCTCCCAAGGCCCATGGCTACCTGTGAAGTCAGGACACCTAGCCCCAGTTGGCAGCTGTCTTTTTCAGCTTCTTTTTAAGAGGAAGGGCCTCAAGCCTTGAGTTTGGCTTGGGACTCTAGTCTTGCAGAGAGCATGACTTCTTTCCCCCAGTGGAACTGAGTGCCTGGCTGCCACTGCTGGGCTCCATCCCTAGGCCCCAGTAGGCCTGGGGCTGCCCTCCTGCCACCACTGTGTTTGTATATCTGTACCTTGTCTACTGAGATACTTTTCTTATTCTTTAGCCCAAATGTGGCTTATTGATTTTCTCTTTTTATATTTTATCACTCATTGCAAGCTCCCGGAGGACAGGAACTGTCAGTTTTGTTCATCACTTTATCTCTAGCATTCAGAATGGAACCTGACACATAGTAGGTATCCAATAAATATTAATTGGATAAATAAATGAATTAAATGCTTTGTTTTGAAGAAGCGTGAACTTCTTAGGAGTCATCCAGAAGCAGAATTTGACATGTTCTCCCAGCTGTGCATTCTGAAGAACAAAATATGGTAGTATTCCAATATTAACCTCTAAGTCTCTCTTTTTTAAAACCACGTACAAGCCTTCCACTCTTAACTTTGTTTCATATCTAATAGATTTAGTTTATGACATCATAAAGATATACAAAAAGTATAATCAGATTATTTTCACTAGCAATATATTTCTGTAGAATGGATAATTCTGTTTAAAACTTATAATTCTATCAGGTTTTTATTGTACCAGCTGTCAATTTCTGGATAACAAACTACCCCCCACAAGTGAGTTAAAACAATCATTTTATAATTTTTTTTGCAGTTTTGTGGGCCAGGAATTCAGAGAGAACACAGTGAGGAAGATTCCTTTATATATACTCCATGATGTCTGAGACCTCAGTTAGGGGCTGGCTGGGCATCTCTCTCTACTGATGTAGTCTCATAACCTCCTTACATGTCTCTAGCATGGTGTCCTTAGGATAGTTGGAATTCTTACATGGTGGCTGAGTGCTCCTAGAGCCACTGTTTCAAGACACGAGAAATGGCAATGGAAGCTGCTCGTCTCTTTAAGAGCTGGGCCCAGAAACTGGCACGGCATCATTCCTGCAGTATTCTGTGGGTCAAAGCAGTTATAGAACTTGCCCAAATTTAGGGAGAGGTAACATACACCCCATCTTTAATGGGAGGAGTGTCAATTTATGACCATCTTTAATCTACCACATTGAATATTAGAAAAATATCTTAGTAAGAAGGCATCTCAGAGGTAATATCTTCTAATCTGCCATGCTCTGGACATTTCTTTTATAAATAGCATCCCCAACAGAAGCAGCTCAATTTTTGCTTGAACACTTTCAATGAGGTGAAAGTAAGCCTTTGTTCTGGTGTTTGATCAGCCTCTGATGTTAACTTTGAGATAAAGGGAATAGTTTAAAAAAGAAAAAAGGACATTTAATTTAATTACTAGGAGTCCTCATTTTTTAGCTAATCTTTTTGAAGTTTGTAATACGAAACTCCAATTAAAGCAACATGTATATGGTAATATCCAGGGAAAGTGGGAATCTCTGGGATGCTGAAAATCTGCAACATGCAGGGTGTTCATGTGTTGGATGCGAATCCTCTAAGTTGCATTTAAAGTGGGGAAAACCTGTTAAGAAGAAACAGCTGTTTGACATATATATACCACCAAATGTAAAATAGATAGCTTGTGGGAAGTTCCTGCATAACATAAGGAGATAAACTCGATGATGGGTGATGGCTTAGAGGGCCAGGATAGGGAGGGTGGGAGGGAGTCGCGGGAGGGTGGGGATATCTGTATAAATACAGCTAACTCATATTGGTGTACCCCAAAAATTGGCACAGCAGTGTAAAGCAATTATATTCCAATAAAGAGCTTAAAAAAAAAAAGCAAGAGCTGTAATCTTAAAGAGAGGTGACACAGTCCTGACAGTAGAAGAAGGCAGCCCGTCTGGACCTTGTCACCCTCTTTAAGGTTACAGCTATTGAGACTGAATGGGAGGGACTTTTGTCCCTGGGTGTGAGAGAGGAAGGGAAGGAGGGGAAGGCTTTAAATCCTGGTGGCTGGAGAGGGAGACTCCTTTCATTGAGGCAGGTGGGGAAGAGGATGAGCATTTATTACTGGACTTAGATGATTATGAAATCCAGGTTATCACAGGTGAACCTGAAAACATGAACACATAGTTCACCAGATAGAAAACAAGGACTGCCAGGTCTCTAATTGGGGACTAGATGACTTTGAACATCAAATCCCTTGGGCATGTTCATAGACTAGACCAGGTAGCTCTTGGCTTGTTCTCTTAGGAGTTTACATATTCTTTTACAGGTAGTGTAAATCTATTAAAGAAGTTTTATTGAGGGAGTACCATAATAAATTAAGAATTTTAGGAAGATCACTTTGTTGGCATTGTAGACAGTTCGGAAAGGCTAAGTCCAGTTGTAGGTCTATTTCATTGGTTCAGGGGTGTGAAGTAAGCCTGGGTCATTATTAATGGAAACGAGGGGACAGACTGGAGAGTTATTTACGGGATGGACTTGAAGGGTTTGGAGATAGAGTAGATGATAGGCGGGAAGGGGGAGAGAGAAATCTAGGATGAGTTGAGCTTGAAGAATACTAAATAGATGACGACGTGTTAACTAAGATAAAAAGTAGGAGGAAAAGGTTTGGAAAAAAGAATGAGTTTGATTCTTTAACTTAATCAGGGTATAATTTACATGCAGTGAAAGGCATAGATATTAAGTGAACAGTTCAATTAATTTTGACAAATGCATGTACCCATGTAACTCACAGCCCTATCAAGTTATTGAGCATTTCTGTCACTATCAGAGAGTTCTCTTGTGCCCCTTTCGAGACAATCCCTGCTCCAGAAGCAACCATTACTCGTTTCTATTGCCATAGATTAGTTTTGTCTGTGTTAGACTTTCTGAATGGAAATGTGTACTATATACTATTCTGTGTCTGGCTTTTCTTACTCAGCATAGTGTTGTTGAGATTAATCTATGTTGTTATGTGTGTCAGTTCATTCCAATTTAATCCTTAGTAGTTTTCTCTTATATAGCTATACCCCAGTTTATCTCTTTGCCTATGGACACGTGTGCTTTTTTCAATTTTGGCACTAATGTAGATAAAACTCCTATGAACATTCTTGTATAAGACTTTTTGTGAACGTACATTTTTATTTCTCTCAGATAAATATCTAAGAGTGGGATTGCTGAGTTTAAGAAACTGCCTAACAGTTTTTCAAGTGTTTGTACCGTTTTACACTCTACCAGCAAAATATGAACTTTCCAGTGGTTTCTCATCTTTACCAACACTTGATGTTGCCAGTCTTTTTCATTTTAACTATTCTAATTGGTGTGTGGAGGTATCTCATTGTGGTTAATTTGCATCTTGCTGATGATTTACAAAGTTGAGACCTTTTTCTTGTGCTCACTGGCTATTCATGTGTCTTTTGTTAACTGTCTACTAAAGCCCTTTTGAAAAAGTTAGATTGTTTATCATTGAGTTGTAGAAGTTCTTTATATATTCTAGATACAAATCTTTTGTTAGATACGTACATGTATTGAGAATATTTCTCCAAATCTATAGCTTGCCTATTCATAATGAAGTAAGTATTAAGTCCTATCTCCTGGGAAATTACTTGCAAATGGATAAACTCTCCCTTCTTCAACTGTTCCAGTCTTTTTGATTGGGTGCCCTAGAATCCAGCCTCACATGTGCTCTCCTGGTGCATGCTGGGTAGATTTCATAGCTAGCTCCTTTGGGGTATAGTCCCTTTCCTCCCTTATCAGACTCAATGGTTCTGTTGTGACTTAACCCTAATTTTAAGATTAAACCACAGGCTTGGAATTAAAATCCTAGTCGCCAGGAAGGGCAGATCCTGAGCATCCACACCCCCGCTGAGATGGGGTTGGCTGGGTGAACCTTGTCTTGTGAGGAGCGGCCTCTGCATCATCTCCAAGCAAGGGGGTGGGGGGACAAGAGGTTAGCTCTTAATGGGCTCAGAGGGTTCAAAGGAGTCTAGGAATTCAAGATTTTCAGGGACTTCAGTCAAGATAACTCCTTCCCATTTTTTCCCAACTCAGCTCTGACCTTGGTGCAGCAGACCTGCCTTTGTTGGGAATTTATCCTTCTTTGGAGTTTGGCTATTCTGATCATTAAGTCTTGAGCCTGGTCCTTAAGTTTCTCTGCCTTCCCACAGAGGAGATGAGAGCCTGTGTGTATACTAGCAGGGAGTTATGGTTTTAAGATATAATATGTCCACAAACTCTTTGATACTCCTCCCTTCAAGAGATGGTGCCGAGACCAGCTCGGCGACTCGAGGCGAGTGACGGGTGCCGCAAGCTTGAAGAAGACACAGACACAGACTGAAGAGAAAAGTGGGACCGGGGGGCTCAAGACCTCTCGGATCAAGAGCCCCGCTGACTCATCCCAGGCTGCTTTTATTGAGTTCGTGGGCTAACATTCTCAGGTTACACTCATAAACAGTCAAAGGCCTCACATGATTGAGGCAATTATCTTTGTTTACTTCCTGGGTCTGAGTTGAGCAGGTGTGGATTTGAGCTGGGGGTGGAGAGCAAAACAGCCCTGGGGGCAGGAGACCTCTCTCAAAAGGATTAAGGGTCTGTGCCCCATCCGTGTTGGCCCCTTTGCGACTGTGCCTGTCTTAGGTTGTTCCTCCCTTGAGGAATCTTACCCGTCTCTGGCTAACCAGTCATCCTCCAGGGCCAAACAGAGTGATATAAGGAAGGTTCTATGCACCACCCCTGTTGGCCCCTCTGTGGCTGTGCCTGTCTTAGGTTGTTCCTCCTCTGAGGAATCTTACCCGTCTTTGGCTAACCAGCCATCCCTCAGGACCAAACAGGGTGATATTAGTCTCCACGCCCTGCACCCTCAGCTCCTCCACTGCTCAAGAATCCCATCGCTCGGCCCACATCAAAAAGGTTCCCGAATGTCTTCCCACAAGATGGAACCTAATTCTTCCCTTCTTGAATGTGGGCAAGACTTGGCTACCTGTTTCTAACAAGTAGAATAAGGTGGAAGTAATGTTGTACATTTCAGAAACAGGTTATAAAAGACACAGAGCTTATTCCTTGCTCTAACTCTCGAATTGCTTTCTCTGGAGGAAGTCAGCTAACATGTCATGAGGAAACTCAGATGACTAATGGAGAAATCCTTGAGTTGAGGAACTGAGGCCTCATACCAACAGCCTCATGGGTGATCTTGGAAGCAGATATTTCAGCCCCAGTCAAGTCTTCAGATGACTGTAGCCATATCTGATATCTTTTACTGTTATTGTTGTGTGTGTGTATGTGTGTGTGTGTGTGTGTGTTGGTTGCGAGGTAGGCAACTCTAACTTTAAAGAAGATTGTTTTGATGTACAGATAAAAGGAGGGCATGTTGGAAGAGTAAGAAAAAATACTAAATTAAAGGTAGACTTTGAAATACTGGTCAACAAAGATGTTCTAGAATGAGAAACTTAAAGATAATCGTAAAACAGGGGTCAGCAAACCATGGCCTGTGGGTTGACAACATGTTTTTTGTTTTTCTTTAAATAAACTTCAGATGTTATGATATTATTACAGTGGTACAGTTTTAAAAAAACTATTTATTTATTTATTTGTCTGCACTGGGTCTTCGTTGCGACATGTGGGATCGTTGTTGTGGTGTGCAGGATCTTTTTAGTTGCGGCATGTAGCATCTAGTTCCCTGACCAAGGATAGAATCCTGGCCCCCTGTATTGGGAGCATGGAGTCTTAACCGCTGGACCACCAGGGAAGTCTCAGTGGTACAGTTTTTAATTTACAACTTTTCTGAGATATATTTCATATACCATACAATTCATCCGTTAAAGTATAAAGTGCAATGAATTTTTAGTATATTTACAGAGTTGTACAACCATCATCACAATCTAATTTTAGAATATTTCCAACACCCCAAAATGAAACCCCATACATGTAAGCTGTCACTATCCATTCCTGCTCCACCACTTGCCCTGTTTCTAAGGGTTTACCTATTCCAGATCTCTGCTCATTAAGTTCTGCAGATCTTCCAAATGTTGACATATTTCATTATACAAAAATGAAACAAAAAAGCCTTACAATGATCTCTCCCTACCACTGATCTATGAGAGGAGTCTTAAGTAGTGGAAAACTGTCAAACTCTTTGTGTCAGGTATAAGTTTTCCAAAATAATTTTTGTTGAAAGCTTGAATTTTTTTTTTATTTCCAACAAATACTGTCAGTTGTTTTCCTTGAAGTAATAGGCTCACTTACTTCATTTTTGGGGAAATGTATGCCAAATACGCAAGACTGAAAAACCACAGCTTGTCAATCATTCTTCTAAGTGAAAATGACATTCTTTCAAAGAGTGGCTACATCAGCTTACAAATCAGATTTTCACACAGGTGCTTTTCCTCAAGACAACCATTGTACTTCATTCAGTATGTTATAGAAGTGCCTCGTGCATACTTCCTATTTCATCACATATTACACATTATATTAAAATATTAAAAAGATGAATATTCAAGGGCAAGATTTAATAAAGTTAACAATAGGGAATTCCCTGGTGGTCCAGTGGTTAGGACCCTGCACTTTCACTGCTGAGGGCATCAGTTTGATTCCTGGTTGGGGAACTAAGATCCCACAAGATGTGCAGTGTGGCCAAAAAAAAAAAAAAGTTAATATTTACTGTTCATCAAGAACGTTCTTTAGTGAAGCTGTTTTTTGTTTTTGTTTTTGTTTGTTTGGTTTTTCCAGTGTGAGGGCATGGTAAAGAATATAATAACTCTAAGAGTTTGGTGTCACTTGATTTGTGCTAAGGCATCAACTCCCTTCCAGTGGTATCTGCTCCCTCTCACCTGGGGACAGATAACCTCTATCCTAACTTCTAATATGATAGATAAGTTTTGCCTAATTTTGAACTTTATGTAAATGGAATCAGAGCTGGGCACTTTTTTGTGCCCAGCTTCTTCACTCACCATTATGTTTGTGAGATTCACATGTGTGTTGTTGCAGTTTGTTTATTCTCATTTCAATTCTATATTTTCCTTGTATAAATATTTATCCCTTCTGTTGTAGATAGCTATTTGGGTTATGACTACTTTTTTGGTTTTGGGCTCATATATGAGTATTGTGCCTGTCTTTTGATGAACATTTGCACATGTTTCTGTTGGTATTTACCTAGGAATTCTATTGTGTTGATCTTTAAAATAAAACAGCCAGTATTTTACCAACAAAATGGGTTTATTTGGGAATAGTAGAGGGATTGTCATTCAGGATGTGCGAGCTATGGCAAAAGCATAGACAAGTCTGGCAAAGGAGAGGAATGTTACCTTCTAGAGGAGAAGGGAGGAATTTGGGAGGGGCTGCTTTGAAAGAAAGCCCATTGGAGGAAAGAGAGAGTTCAGGGTGATGATTTCTTTTTGGCCGAATGGTGGTAGTTTCTCAGCTTGGTGCTGTTGCTGGGCAAGGAGAAAATCTTCCTTCCCCGTTTGGAGTAGTAAAGTAGTAATCTTCCTGTTGGAGATCCAGGTTACCTCTCTTAACTGTTTGGGGTCTGCAGACAGCAATGAGGGATAGTGCTCGAGAGCTCCCCCTTTAGGACTTCCGGCTTCATTTTAAACAGGGTTTCCTTTTATTAATTTTCACAGTCATAAAGTATGTGTATATTCAGCTTTAGCAACTATTGCTTGTTGATTTTCTATGATTTTTTTGGAAATAATGAAATCAGAGTGGAGAAACAACTTTGATTTATAGTCATCCCCCAGCATCCGTGGGGGACTGGTTCCAAGACCCCTTACTGATACTTAAATCTGTGGATACTCAAGTCCTTTATATAAAATGGTGTAGTATTTGCTTATTACCTGTGTATCTCCTCCTGTGTACTTTAAATCATCTCTAAATTACTTAAAATATCTAATACACCTAGGACTTCCCTGGTGGTTAAGAATCTGCCTGCCAGTGCAGGGGACACGGGTTCAATCCCTGGTCCAGGAAGATCCCACATGCTGCAGAGCTACTAAGGGGACACGGGTTCAATCCCTGGTCCAGGAAGATCCCACATGCTGCAGAGCTACTAAGCCCATGCGCCACAACTGCTGAGCCTGTGTGCAACAACTACTGAAGCCTGGAGCCCATGTTCCACAACAAAAGAAGCCATCACAATGAGAAGCCCTCACACGTTCCACAACAAAAGAAGCCACCACAATGAGAAGCCCACACACCACAACAGAGTAGCCCCTGCTCACCACAGCTAGAGAAAGCCCTTGTGCAGCAATGAAGACCCAACACAGCCAATAAAACAAACAGACAACCCCCCCCAAAAAAAAAACCCCCACAAAACCTAATACAGTGTAAATACTATGTAAATAGTTGTAAATACAATGTAAATACTATGTAGATGGTACCAGCATGCCACAAATTCAAGTTTTGCTTTTTGGAACTTCTGGAATTTTGTTTGTTTGTTTCTGAATATTTTCCATCTGCAGTTGGTTGAATCTGTGGAAGTGGAACCCGTAGGTATGGAGGGCTGACTGTATATATATCAAAATAAAAGATGTAAAAATTTGTACTAGATTGGAGAGGCAGTTTGGGGCTATACTGTTCATGTGAAGGCAAGGTGGGCTATGTAGTACAATGAAGATGGGGCTAGGTTGACTCTTGCGTCCACTACTTACATTCCGTGTTACCTTGGCCAGGTCACTTAACATTCTTTAACCTTAGTTTCCTCGTCTGTAATATGGGGAGAGTACTCACTTAGACGGGTTCATCGATTATTTATTTTGAAGATTAAGTAAATAATGGATGAAAACTGCTTAGAAGAGAACTTAGTACCTAAGACACTCCCCCAAATATTAATTTCTTCCAAAGGAGATTTTAGGAGATATTGATAATATTTGAGCAGGAAGGTATATCATTAACTGTTATATCCCTTAAAAAAAATACAGGCAAGTCTGAGAATGAAGAATTAGAGTTGTAATCTCCTCGTTTTCTGCTGGTGGGTGTATTTTATGCCAAGCACAGAGTGGGAGTGGGTGTATTTTAAGCTTCTTTCTTAAGATGCTGTTTTGCATGGTTCAATCCCGGGTTTCGGCACCAAAAAAAAGAAAAAAAAAAAGATGCTGTTTTGCAGAATGCACAAGTCTGTATTTACAATGCTCCTACAAATACAATGTATTTAAATTGCTCGTGTATTTACAATGCTTTGAAGAGTAGAAACAACTTATTCTCATCACATAGCAGTGGCATTTCAGCATTCTTCTCTCTGTAGCATCTGCCCCATAGGAGGGCTTAAAAGGTAAAGAGTAGAGACCAAGATGCAAATAATTGTTCTTTGTCTCAGCTGTAAAGAGATGACCACTGCTGTCACAGCCAAAGAAAGGCAAAGCAGAAGGATCCGAAGCCCCAAAATCCTAGGACCTAATAGCATGAGCACTGACGTCAGGTACAAGGAAAGGGTGAGGAACAGCATCAGGATTTTTACATTGTACTCACAGATCTCATTAAAAAAAGTTAACAAGTGGACCTGACTAGAACACAATTAGGTAGCCTAGAGATGCTGGTGTGTCATCTGGATGTTGGGGAGGAGGGAACAGAGTGGAGGGAACAGAGCCTGCTTGCCCACTGGATACAGGCTGAGTGAAGACTTGTCTTCTTTAGCCTCATCGTGAAACAGAGTTTAATCAGCCTGTGATTTTGTTGTCTGTGGTCTCTTCCAATTAAACAAGGTGTGTGCAGCAGTGAACATCCTGGAAATGTTCATCTAGGAGCTGTTGTTGGGGGATAACTCTGTTCTCAAAGCTGGTGTTAAAAAAAAAAGGAAATCTCCTTACAGGGAGGCCAAGTGGATTAGGGACAGCTTCCTCTCATCCTTCAGTCTCACACCATCCCAGAATAATCTCCCTAAAATACTGCATTGATCATGGGAAAGCCCTGCATTAAACCTTAAAGTGACTGTCATTGCCTATAAAATAAATTTCAGACTTCTCATCCTGGCGTTAATGGTCTTTACTTGAATTGGCCTCATTCTGTTGTGAGCTTTCTTTCTGGTTACCCACTAAACCATATTCTCTTCTTTAGCAAAATGAGTTTACTTGTGCTTTCATGACCTTTTTACTCTTCATATTTTTATAAATCCTATTCATTCTTCAAGGGCTAATTCGAATTCATTTTCTGTCTTTCGTGAAGTTTTTTCTTTGCAGTCCAACTTCAGGTATCCTTCCTGTGCATTTCCATAGCAAATAATTTGTTCATACTTAATTTGGCAACTAATCTTGTGCTACTGTATCATGATATTTTATGTTACTGTTATTTATATCTTTTTCTCCTTGCTTACTTCTTCATTTTTTTTTGCCTCCAACCAATTTGTGAACTCCTTAAACCAGGGTCCCTGCTATCAAGTTACTTTTAAAAAAAAATCAAGTTACTTTTTGTGTCTCACTATATCAAGCTAGTGATTCGCAAGTAATTGCAAGACCCTTACTAAGGGTGTGTGTTAATTTAATAGTAAAAATGAAGATAAGTAAAACTATATGCCAGAAAACATGATAGATATCTTATAAAGCCAAATTTTCACAAGAAAATGAGAACTGGGACTTCCCTGGTGGCACAGTGCTTAAGAACCTGCCTGCCAATGCAGGGGACGTGGGTTCAATGCCTGATCCAGGAAAACCTCACATGCTGCGGAGCATCTAAGCCCGTGAGCCACAACTACTGAGCCTGCACTCTAGGGTCCATTTGCCACAACTACTGAGCCCATGTGGTGCAACTGCTGAAGCTCGCATGCCTAGAGCCTGTGCTCTGCAACAAGAAAAGCCATCGCATGGAGAAGCCTGCGCACCGCAACAGAGTAGCCCCTGCTTGCCACAACTAGAGAAAGCCCATGTGCAGCAATGAAGACCCAATGCAGCCAATAAATAAATAAATAAATAAAATTTAAAAGAAAAAGAAAAAATGAGAACTGAATTTTCCTGGAGGCAGTGTGATGTGATGATGCATAGAACTGAGGATGCCATGTCTTCTGGAAGACCAGTCTTACTGGAAGACAGTAACATTGGGTGGATTTCTTGATCAACCAGGAGTCTCAAAACACCCCCCATGACTGTAAGTCCTAGGCATGCTGTAGGTTTTAAGACCATTGGACAAGTCTTGTGCCCCAGAAAATTTTCTTTCATTCATTCATTTATTTCATTTTTATTGCATGTCTGCTATGTTTCAGACACTGCTATAGGTGTTGGTGATTCAGCAGTGGACGAGATGGAAAAAATCCCTACCCTGGTGGGACACATGTTCTAGAAGATATGTTCAAAATGAGGGAGGAAGGAGATAGACAATATATAAAATAATTTTGGAAGTGTTACTGAACCAAACTTGGGTCCACTCATCCGTGTGCAGTAAAGCCAACTTACTGACACTGTGTTGTGGTGAAGGAAAGTGCAGTGTTTATTGTAAAGGTGCCAATACAAGGAGAATGGGTGGCTCAAGCTCTAAAACCCCAAACTGCCCAAAGGGTTTCAGCAAAGCATTTTTATAGGCCAGGTGAGGGACGGGGGATCCCAGGATGTGTGATCAGCTCCTGCCCAGTTCTCTAATTGGTCAATGGTGGGGTAATAGGGCGGTGTCACAGGGGTTACCATTCAATTCTTAGGTGCCAGTAGGTCTGGGGGCTCATGATCACCCAGTAGTTATTATAATTTCTTCCAGTTGGTGGTGGTCTTAGCATCTGTAAAACAACTCAGGAATTGTGCATCAGATACTATTATCTAGGTACTTCAGAGGGGAGCTACAGCAGAGAGGATATGGGGGGTAGGATCTGTCCTGGGAAGGCCTCAAAGGGTCCTGCTCAGTTATAGAAGCAAAAAACAGGGTGATAGAATAGTAACTGGGTGGGGTGGAATAGGGATAGTGGCTGTGGGTCTGCTTTAGGGATAGTGTGGTCAACTACTTTTGTCAAATGTTGTGAAGTGAAGAGCCCCTTGAATTTAGAGTCAAGAAGACTTGGACTGTATTCAGCTCTGCCAGTGTGACTTCAGGTAAGACTCCCAGTATCTTTGAACTTTAGTACCTCATTTGTAGCATGAAGATATTGATAATTGCCTTACAGTGTTGTAAGAATTAAGTGAGATGATGCATATGAAAGGAAATATTTGGTAACTAAAAAAAAGCTGTAGAAATACGCTGTTACTTTACTTCTCAATTGACTGCTTGGATTTCATGCAGAAATGATGACTGTGGACCACTCTTTGGTGGGACTTTGAAGCAGAGACCTGGGCCTTATGAGCGTCTGGATCACTGGTGTTCTCAGGAGAGCGCTGGGTGTCTGCTCCTGAGAAGGTGGCTGCCTGCCTGGCTGCAGGAAAACAGAGGTCAGCCTAGGGGGGCTTCCAAGGCGGGACCAGAGTAGCTACCAACTTTTTATCTAGTATCTGCATCCTGCCCTGGGTCCTTATGGGATCCATGATGGTTTTAATGAAAATCCTTTTGACCTTGTGGATCTTTTCCTTCTCTCATATCTAAACAAGTATAGCTGTTAAGAGCTCATGAACTCATACTTAATTTAGGCAAACTGAGTAGTAAGAAAAAAAGGTATATACAGATGTTTACACTGTTGGAATTTATAAACAAGATTAAACCTTTTATGTCAATTCATAGAATTTTCTCTTTTGATTCCTAGTTATTTTTGATGTTTGAAAGATGACAGCAATGTGACCACCATTTGTGGCCTAAAAAGACAGGCAAGTGCTGCCATCTAGTTTTATATGTTTGACTATTGTCTTTGCTGACATTTGGAATGAAGTTGCTGGAGAAACTCTGAAACACTAAATAGAGGTTTACCTCTGTATATAGGACCAAACTAAGTTTTCATCTGCAGCTTATTAGAGTTGATTTAACATTATTTTAACTATGTGACACATTTAGTATCTTTAATATAATCTTTTTACTAAAACTATCCTAGAATACAGGAAAGACTATTTTAGGATGGAAAGGTACTGTAAGCGGACTGAAGGTTAGTGTTGCCTTCAATGTACGTTGCTTTGGCCATGGAGTTGTGCAGACAACTCTGAACATTGTTAATTTTCCAGTATTTAAAAATTATTTTTAGTTGTGGGCTGAGGGTGGAAAGTGAGCAGATTAAATTTTGATCAGGGGCAAGCTTTTATATGACATTGCAGGTCTCCAGTGTGTCCTGCAAGCTCTGCTGGTGGTTTTCCCACCCCCTGCCTCAACTTGTGTGACTTTCTTTTTCACACTGTCCTGTTCTTAGTTCCTGGATGATACCAATCTTCTTCTGCTACTAGGTTCATGTCATTTCCTTTGCCAGGAACATTTCCCCCTCCGCTCCTATTGATTTACTTGCTGATTTTTAGAAATTAAAAATGCACAGCATAGATGCAGAAAAGGCTTTTGACAAAATTCCACATCCATTTATGATAAAAACTCTCCAGAAAATGGGCATGGAAGGAAATTACCTCGACATAATAAAAGACATATGTGAGAAACCAAAAGCCAACATCGTTCTAAATGGAGAAAAACTGAAAGCATTCCCTCTAAGAACAGGAACAAGACAAGGGTGCCCACTCTCACCATTATTATTCAACATAGTTTTGGAAGTTTTAGCCACAGCAATCAGAGAAGAAAATGAAATAAAAGGAATCCAAATTGGAAAAGAAGAAGTAAAATTGTCACTCTGTTCAGATGACATGATATTATACATAGAAAACCCTAAAGACTCTACCAGAAAACTGCTAGCACTAATCGATGAATTTAGTAAAGTAGCAGGATACAAAATTAATGCCCAGAAATCTCTTGCATTCCTATACACTAACAATGAAAAAGCAGAAAGAGAAATTAAGGAAACTCTCCCATTTACCATTGCAACAAAAAGAATAAAATACCTAGGAATAAACTTAACTAAGGAGTTAAAAGACCTGTACTCAGAAAACTATAAGACACTGATGAAAGAAATCAAGGACGATACAAACAAACAAATGGAGAGACATACCATGTTCTTGGATTGGAAGAATCAACATTGTGAAAATGACTATGCTACCCAAAGCACTTTACAGATTCAACACAATCCCTATCAAATTACCAATGGCATTTTTCACAGAACTAGAACAAGAAATCTTTACACTTTGTATGGAAACAGAAAAGACCCCGAATAGCCAAAGCAATCTTGAGAAGGAAAGACGGAGTTGGTGGAATTAGGCTTCCTGACTTCAGGCTGTACTACAAGGCCACAGTGATCAAGACAGTATGGTACTGGCACAGAAACAGAAAGGTAGATCAATGGAACAGAATAGAGAACCCAGAGGTAAACCCAAGCACATATGGGCACCTTATTTTTGACAGAGGAGGTACGAATATACAGTGGGAAAAAGACAGCCTCTTCAATAAGCAGTGCTGGGAAAACTGGACAGCAACATGTAAAAGAATGAAATTAGAACACTGCCTAACACCATACACAAAAATAAACTCAACATGGATTAAAGACCTACATGTAAGGCCAGACACTATAAAACTCCTAGAGGAAAACATAGGCAGAACGCTCTATGACAGCCATCAAAGCAGGATCCTTTTGGACCCACCTCCTAGAATCAGGGAAATAAAATCAAGAAAAAAACAAATGGGACCTAATGAAACTTAAAAGCTTTTGCACAGTGAAAGAAACCATAAACAAGACAAGAAGGCAACCCTCAGAATGGGAGAAAATACTTGCCAACGAAGCAATGGAGAAAAGATTAATCTCCAAAATATATAAGCAGCTCATGCAGCTTAATACCAAAAAGCAAATAACCCAATCCACAAATGGGCGGAAGACCTAACTGGTCATTGATCCAAAGAAGACATACAGATGGCCAACAAACACATGAAAAAATGCTCAACATCACTAATCATTAGAGAAATGCAAGTCAAAGCCACAATGAGGTATCACCTCACACTGGTCAGAATGGCCATCATCAAAACATCTAGAAATAATAAATGTTGGAGAGGGTGTGGAGAAAAGGGAACTCTCCTGCACTGCTGGTGGGAATGTAAGTTGGTACAGCCACTATGGAACACAGTTTGGAGGTTCCTTAAGAAACTAAAAATGGAACTACTATAGGATGCAGTAATCCCACTCCTGGGCATATACCCAGAGAAAACCATAATCCAAAAAGAAACATGTACCATAATGTTCACTGCAGCACCATTTACAATAGCCAGGACATGGAAGCAACCTAAATGCCCATCAACAGATGAATGGATAAAGAAGATGTGGCACATATATACAATGGAATATTACTCAGCCATAAAAAGAATGAAATTGAGCTATACATAATGAGGTGGATGGACCTAGAGACTGTCATACAGAGTGAAGTAAGCCAGAAAGAGAAAAACAAATACCGTATGCTAACTCATATATGTGGAATCTGAAGAAATGGTACTGATGAACCCAGTGACAGGGCAAGAATAAGGATGCAGATGCAGAGAATGGACTGGAGGACACGGGGTTGGAGGGGGCAAAGGGGAGGCTGGGATGAAATGAGAGAGTAGCATAGACATATATATACTACCAACCATAAAATAGTTAGCTAGTGGGAAGTTGCTGTATAACAAAGGGAGATCAACTCAATGATGGATGATGCCTTAGAGGGCCAAGACAGGGAGGGTGGGAGGGAGTCGTGGGAGGGAGGGTATATGGGGATATATGTATAAATAGAGCTGATTCACTTTGGTGTACCTCAAAAGCTGGTACAAGAGTGTAAAGCAATTATATTCCAATAAAGAGCTTAAAAAAAAATGCAGAGCAAAGAAGGAAACAATCACCCACATTCCTTCCACTTAAGACAACACTGCTGCTAACATCTTTGCATATTTGTTTTAAATTTTTTTTTAAAGAAAAATCACCATCAGTTTGTGCAATATTGTGATTTATAAGAAATCTATATTTTGTCATTCAGATGATCAAATATGTGGTCTCTGTGGTTCCTGGCTCACAGCTCCCAAAACCCTTGGAATTTCCCAGGTGGTGAGAGCTTCAAGGTGTTTCTTATGTTAGTAAACTGACTTTTGGAAATCACCTAAGGATGGGGGTTGGTTGCTAGGAGAACTAATTGTGTCCTTAGAGGGTTGGAATGTTTAGTCCCACTCCCTTGACCACCTGGGAGGGGGGAGGGGCTGGAGGTTGAATCAGTAACTAATGGCCAATGATCTAACCAATCATGCATATGTAATGAAACCTTCATAAAAATGCAAAAGGATGGGGTTCAGAGAGCTTCTGGGTTGGTGAACATGTGGAGATTTGGAATGAGTGGCGCTCCTGGAGTAACCATGGTAGTTCTGTGCCCTTTCTCCATATCTTGCCCTAGGCATCTCTTCCAGTTGGCTCTTCCTGAATTATATCTTTTTATGACAGAATGGTAATCTATGAGGGTGAGTCAAAAATTATCCACATTCTGGTTATATTAAAACTTCTGTAAATTCTATAGCCAGAGTGAGGATAATTTTTGACTCACCCTCGTAGTAAGATATTTCTCTACGTTCTGTGAGCTGCTCTAGCGCATTAATCCAACTCAAGGCAGGGGTCATTGGAACCTCCAACCTATAGCTAGTTGGTCAGAAGCCAGGTGATAGCCCAGGCTTGTGACTGGCATTTGAAGTAGGGCAGGGAGACAGAGTCTTGTAGGGCTGAGCCCTTGACCTGTGGATCTGGCGCTGTCTTCAGGTGGAGAGTCGGAATTGAGGTGATTTGTAGGCCACTTTTCCGGTGTCCTGAGACTTGTTGCTGTGGAGGAACCCCCCCCACCCCCCACCCCTGCCACTTGTACCACAGTGGAAATGGGGACCCAGAACCCTTTTAGTTTCTTAACAGTGATATTTGTTTATTCTAAAGAGTTCAAATAGTGCAGAAAACTACATGATCAAGTGTAAAAATATACATAACCCTTCCTAAATCCTGCCACCCGGAAAAAACCACCATTAACATTAAATGAGCATTACAGCAGACACACACACACGTGCATACATTTTTTGCTTCAGCACACATTGCTGTGTGGTCTTCTGGCTTTGAATGCTGCTGTGGGGAAGTCTGAGGCCATCCAGATTCTTCTACCTGGTACCTGCAGAAGTCCTTACAATTGAAGTTCAGCGGCTTTGGTAGGAAATGGAGCTTTTTGTATCTTTTTTTTTTTTTTTTGGTATCTAATTTCTTGTTATATGGTGTGGACAAAAAATTGTTGCCTGCCATTCTGGTAAACAGCTAATGTTGCCCACCGTCCGCCACTGCAGCAGTCCTGGTAGTGCATTCTAAGGGGATTTCAGGATGGAAAAAAACCAGGATACTGGCCATAGTAGTTAAGATGCATATCAAATGAATAGTTTCAATGAGCCCAGACTCTTGCATCTTCCCCAGCATAGAAAAACACTGAAATCATTAACTTGAGATGTCTATTTTTTGTGCTTAGCAGTAATCTTTTGATGTTCTTTTGATTTTTCCCCCCAGTAGAAACTGCTATACATCCTGGTTCCTCCCTTACCTCTTTGGAACAGTTTCTTGGAGCTGAGAGGCTGATTCCTGGGCTGTAGTCCTCAGTAATGTTCCTGAATAAAACATAATTCTCAACTTTTAGGTTGTATGTTTGTTTCAGTCGACAGTGATATGCCCTTTCTCACCCAGCCTGTGCGTGGCTTGTGGGATCTTAGTTCCCCGACCAGGGACTGAACCTGTGTCCTCAGCAGTGAAAGTGCAGAGTCCTAACCACTGGACCAGCAGGGAATTCCCAGTATGCCCTTTCAGTATCCAGACGTTTTTTTCCCCCTAATTCAGGGAATTTATCTTTTGTTTCAACTTTGAAAATTTCTGTTCCACTTGCTGGATTTTTCACTGCATGGACCCTGTCATCCTAATACAGGATTGTCTTCACCTGACCTCGGTAGCCATGTTTCCTTCTAATTGCTTTTACTTTTTTTTTGTCGACTTTTGACTTGTTCACTGCCATTTCTGTAAACCCTCTTTTCCTCCATCTGTCTTTAATTTGATCATCAGCTGTAGTGGAGTCTGTTTCTTGCCATTTCTAACATGTTGATTTGTTCTATAATGTTTTGGTCCCCAGTTTCATTAAGTCTGCACTCTTCCTTTTCATACCGTTTTGTTGTTTTCCATCTTGTCCTTGAGCTTGATTGAATTCATGTTCTCTTTGACTTGCTATCATGGGAAGTCTTGCAGGGAAGTGTTGCTCTGTTCTTTGAGTTAAGTGTCTTCAGGGTTAGTTTTGTGTGCTGAGTTCCTGGGAGGTGTTTGCGTAGTTCATGCTGTTTCCTTTAACCTGCTCATGCTTGGGAGGCTCTGTGTATGTGTAGGCCTCCCTCTCTGCTCAGTGAGGTGACTTAGTGGGGTGACTTCTTGACAGTCTTTCTACAGTATCTGGGCAATTTGTTTTCTTTCAGGAGCCATGGAGTGAGGGCTGGATATTTCCTGTGCTGTCCATTTTTCTGTGCCCTGAAGTGGTGGCAGATGAGGGCAGTGTGGAGATGTGAGCTGGAGGGATTGCTCAGTTGAGGGATTGACCTGTAAACAAGGTCAACTACATAATTTCCAGGGCCCAGTGCAAAATGAAAATGTGGGGCCTTTCTTCAAAAGCAAGAAAAACATGCCACTAAAGGTACCAAAACATAAAGTTTTTTCCTTTAAATATTTTTATTACTTATCAAACCCAATTGGAGTAATAGTGGTACATCAGTAAAAATATAAACTTACAAATTGCAAAAACTAATGGTTTTGGCGTTATAATTTTTGATAATTTAAAATTGTGAGACAGATCTTTCAACTGATACAATGGTTACTGAAAGTGTTGAGTATTTTATAGGTTATGACAACTAGGACTGGCTGTATAATTTGTAGGGCCCAGTGCAAAATGAAAATTTGGAGATCTGTGTTCAAAAAAAGCAGGATAAAAATGCCATTAAAGCTACTAAAATATAACGCTTTTTCCTTTTGTGGCCTCTCTCTTGGCTTGTTGGGAGCTTTTTGTTAGATATTTAGTATCATAATAGTAAACAAAAATTAAAAACTGAAATTATTAGCATGAATTTTACTGTTCATCTTTATATCATACAATGCTAGTTTTAAATACAAATATATGAGCATTTAATGTGGAATTGCCAAAATTATACAGTGTCATAACTTGGACATGCGTGTGTATTTTGTTCATACAACACTGGAAAGGCTGTACAAAACTAACTGAACTGTTTTTGTTTCACTTATTTGTTGCACATTCTACCAACACTCTCAACCTTCAGGTTACTGATGAGGAGAAAAAGGCAAAGGAACTTGGGGTTGACTTATCTTTCTCTTCCTTCTATGTCATCATTTTCAGCATAAGTGGTTGGCTAATACAGGGCAGTTACCCAAATAAGAAAGGTTACAGTAGGTTCCTTGATCATTCATGTTTCTTTATTAAAACACCATTGCCTTCTTTCTGCATTTGAAGCAAGTTATGGTTTGAATGGAAAATGTGGCCTCTTGTGCTCCTGCTTGCTCAGTAATGGAAGTACTTACTTTGATTCTTGCATAACCCTTAAACATTATGGGGGCATTATGAACATTATTTGTGAATGACAAGCAAAAAATAAGAGGCAAGCATATTGAATTACTTCCTTTCCTCATGCACGTGCTCAGTTGTGCCCTAACTAATGGTGTTCTGCCTTCTGTGTCTATGGTCCACCAGCTTTGGAAGTTGCTGTGGTGTATTAGGTGACTGCAGTATGTTACATTGGGAGCCTATGCCTGTTTGTTTCCTGATGGAGAATGTGATTACTAGGTTTTAAGAGTTTTTGTTTATTTCAGTATTGAGAGAGGAAAATTGGGTGATGTAGTTTCAATCCAGCAACCTAATGCCCCCTTCTTTTTGCTCCCCACTTCTCCTGGCTAACTCACCACCCAAGCCTCAGCTTAAATTTCATATCATCATCTCAAGAGAAATGAAAAAATAGGTAGAACTGAAGAAAAATGAAAATATAATGTGGAATATAGCTAAAGCAGTGCTGAGAGGGAAAGTTATAGTATTAAATGCTTACATTGGAAAAGAGGAAATATTTCAAATCAATAATCTAGGTTCCTACCTCAAGACTGGAAAAAGAGCAAAATAAACCCAAAAGCAAGCACAATGAAGGAAAGAAAGAGCAGAAATCAATACAATTAAAAACAGGAAATAATAGGAAAATCAGTGAAACAAAAAGCTGTTCTTTAAAAAAAATTAATGAAAGTGATAAATCTTAAGGAAAACTGACAAAGAAAAAAGAGAAAAGACATAAACCACCAATTATCGAGAATGAAATGGGATATAACTACAGATCATACAGCCATTAAAAGGATAATAAAGGAATATTACAAACAGGTTTATACTCATAAATTTAATGATTTAGAATAAATGAACCATTTCTTCAAAACGCACAAAATGCCAAACTCAATCAAGATGGAAATAGACAACCTAAATAGTCCTATAAGATTAAATCAATCAAATTTTCATTTAAAAGCTCCCCCCAAAGAAATCTTCAGGCCCAGATGGTTTCAGTGGAAAATTCTACCAAACATTTAAAGAAGAATCAATGTTAATAAGTTTTATATACAGGCACACCCCACTTTATTGTACTTTGCACAATACACATATAGTGTTTTCTTTACAAGCTTGAAGTTTTGTGGCAACCTTGCATTGTCAGATGATGGTTAGCATTTTTAAAAAATAAAGTATTTTTTAGGGAATTCCCTAGTGGTCCAGTGGTTAGGACTCCATGCTTTCACAAGGGCCCGAGTTCAATCCCTGGTTGGGGAACTAAGTTTCTGTAAGCCGCATTGCACAGCCAAAAAAAAAAAACAGTATTTTTAAGGTTTTTTAGACATAATGCTATTACATACTTAATAGACTACAGTATAATGTCAACATAACTTTAAAAAAAAATTTACCATTTAAATCATTTATTTTTTATTTATTTATTTATTTAGGCTGCATTGGATCTTCGTTGCTGCACACGGGCTTTCTTTAGTTGCGGTGAGCAGGGTCTACTCTTCGTTGCAGTGTGCCGGCTTCTCATTGCAGCGGCTTCTCTTGTTGAGGAGCATGGGCTCTAGGCGCGTGGGCTTACGTAGTTGTGGCACATGGGCTCAGTAGTTGTGGCACACAGGCTTAGTTGCTCTGCAGCATGTGGGATCTTCCCGGGCCAGTGGTTGAACCCGCATTCCCTGCATTGGCAGGCAGATTCTTAACCACTGCGCCACCAGGGAATTCCCCTAAACATAATTTTATATGCACAAGGAAACCCCCAAATTTGTGTGACCTGCTTTATTGCAATGTTAGCTTTTATTGTGGTGGTCTGGAACCAAACCCACAATATCTCAAAGGTATTCCTGTAATCTCTTCCAGAAAATAGAAGAAGAGAGGATACTTTCTAACTCATTTTATGAGGCGAGCATTACCCTAATGCCAAAACCAGACAAAAATACTACAAAAAGTAAAACTACAGACTGGTATTTTTTTATTAACTGAAATGTAAAAATCCTCAGTAGAATAGTAGGAAGTTGAATTGAGCAGTGTGTGAAGAGATGCACACCATGAACAAGTGGAATTATTCCAGGTATGAAAGCCTGTTTCAGCATTTGAGGATCAATGTAATCCTGCATATCAACAAACTAAAGGAAAAAAATGGTATGAAAAAGCATCTGACAAAATCAAACTGATTCACGATAAAAACTTTCAGTAAACTAGGAATAGAGAAGAACTTCCTCAACTAAATAAAGAACATGTACAAAACCCTACAGCTACCAAATAATGGTGAAAGACTGAATGCTTTCTAAGATCAAGAACAAGACAAGGACGTCCACCTTTAACACTGCAATAGGAAAAAAAGAAAAGAAAAAAAAAGATATAAAGATTGGAAAGGAAGAAGTAAAATTGTATTTATTTGCAGACAACATGATTATTTACCTAGACAATCTCAAGGAATTTACAAAAAAACCCTTATAGAACTAATAAATAAGTTCAGCAATATTGTGGGATAGAAGATTAATACACAAACATCAATTGCATCTCTACATGCTAATAATGTGAGAACCAAATTTAGAAGCATAATACTATTTACAGTTACTCCAAAGAAAATGAAATGCTTAGATAAAAACTTAATAAAACATGTATAGGATCTGTATATTGAAAATTATAAAATATTGATGAAAAAAAATCAAGACCTAAATAAATGGAGGGACATACTGTGTACATAGGTTGGAATACAGTAGAGATATTAGCTCTCCCCAGACTGATCTATGGGGTTAATGCAATTTCTATTAAAATTTCAGCAAGGGTTTTTTGTAGATGTAGATAAGCTTATTCTAAAATTTATATGGAAAGCCACAGGCTCTAGAATAGCAAAAACAAGGAATTCCCTGGTGGTCCAGTGTTTAGGACTTGGTGCTTTCACCATCGGGAACTGGTCAGGGAACTAAGAATCCTGCAAGCCACACAGCACGGTCAAACAAAACAAAACAAAACAAAACAAAACAAAACAATTTTAAAAAAGAAGAATAATGAAGAAATCACTTTAACCTGATATTAAGGCCTACTATATAGCTGCAATAATTAAGACAGTGTGGTATAGGAGGATGGGTGTATGCATAGGTCAGTGGAACAGAATAGATAACTCAGAAATAGACCCACACAAATATACCCAACTTATTTATTTATTTAGGCTGTGTTGGGTCTTTGTTGCTGTGCGCGTGGGCTTTCTCTAGCTGTGCAGAATGGAGGCTACTCTTCCTTATGGTGTGCAGCCTTCTCAGTTCTGTAGCTTCTCTGGTTGTGGAGCATGGGCTCTAGGCGCCTGGACTTCAGTAATTGCAGTGCATGGGTTCAGTAGTTGTGTCTCATGGGCTCTAGAGCACAGGCTCAGTAGCTGCTCTGTGGCATGTGGGGTCTTCCCAGACCAGGGATCGAACCTGTGTCCTCTGCATTGGCAGGCGTATTCTTAACCACGAGGCCACCAGGGAAGTCCCCCCAACTTGTTTTTGACAAAAGTGCAAAGGCAGTTCAATGTAGGAAGCATAGCTCTGCAACAGTGTTGAGCGATTAGACATCCATAGGCAAAAAAGGAATCTCAACCTGTAACTCAAAATGTAAAATACGAAACTACAGTTTAAATCTTTCACGAAAAAAACTAAAAGAGAAAATCTTCAGGATCTAGAGCTATGAAAAGAGTTCTTATCCTTGATATCAAAAGCATGATCCATAGAAGGAAAAATTGAGAAACTGGACTTCATCAGAATTAAAGACATTTGCTCTCCTAAAGCCTATGTGAAGAGGATGAAAAGACAAATTACAGACTGGGAGAAAATATTTGCAAACTACATATCCAACAAAGAACTGGTATTTATAATATATAAAGGACCTTCTAAATTGAATGTTAAAAAAGAGATCTGTGTTATTTTTTATAACTGCATGTAAATCTATAATTATTTCAAAATAGAAAGTTTAAATTAAAAAATCCACATCTTTGGAGCATCCTTTTTTCTGACACTAACATTTTTGTTGAACTCTGAGCTTTTCCTTATTTTTTTGGCTGCACTGGCTCTTAGTTGCGGAACTTGGGATCTTCGTTGTGGCATGAGGGCTTCTCTATAGTTGTGGTGTGAGGGTTTTTTTTTTGCTTTTTGCTTTTCTCTTCTCTAGTTGTGGTGCACAGGCTCCAGGGCACGTGGGCTCTGTAGTTTGTAGCACACAGGCTCTTTAGTTGAGGCATGCGAGCTCAGTAGTTGTGGTGCACGGGCTTAGTTGCCCTGCAGCATGTGGGATCTTAGTTCCCTGACCAGGGATTGAATCCACGTCCCTTGCATTGGAAGGCAGATTCTTTACCATTGGACCACCAGGGAAGTCCCTGGCCTTTTCCTTTGGAACATTTGTCAGATTTTATAATTATTTGAGTGGTTATTAGTTTACTGCCTGTCTCTTCTACTAGGCTGCAAGTTTCCTCTTACTGTGTCTCCAGTGCTGAAACAATGCCCAATAAATATTCATTGAATGTATAAGAGCTAGTGATTTGCAGAATTATTGAAGAGTTTGAAATTTGTGTTTGGCATATACTTTAAATCCATGCCTCACTCACTTTCTTTTTTTGAAAAGAATGAATACCTTATCCTCTTCGCAGGACATCCCTCATTCTTTGATCCTCTTGGCTGAGACTTGCGTCATCTGCAGCCTCTGTACAACATCTGCTGTTTCTCCAGACTCTCCAAGTTGGACAGCTGCCGAGAATATCTGCCGCCTTGGCCTCCTCAAGGCTGAGTTTACCCAGTAATTAGTCTCATCACTCAGTGTTGGAATTTTAGAAAGACAGCATGATATTGTTATTATTCAACGAGTAGAAACATCTAAATTGATCCAATGCTCAGTGAAAATGACACTTCTAGGTTTGTTTATAGCAACCTCCTCAAACATTTTGACTTATTCCTAAAAACAATTCAAGTGCCTTCAACTTCTGAAATGACAAGTTATTTTCTGTGACAGGTAAGACCTTGTAATAGAGTGACTTATGTGACAGAAAAAGTTAGTTTTAGAATTCTGTTTAAATTCTCAAGCAGTGTTGTTTTTTCTTTTTTAAGTTTTTCATTTTTCATGAATTTTAAAAAAGTAATTAATTTATTTTTGGCTGTGTTTGGTCTTGGTTGCTGCATGCAGACTTTCTTTAGTTGTGGTGAGCGGGGGCTTCTTATCATTGTGGTGTGCAGGCTTCTCATTGTGGTGGCTTCTGTTGTTGTGGAGCACGGACTCTAGATGCGTGGGCTTCAGTAGTTGTGGCTCGCAGATTCTAGAGCGCAGACTCAGTAGTTGTGGCCCATGGGCTTAGTTGCTCCCCATGGCATGTGGGATCTTCCCGGACCAGGGGTTGAACCCGTGTCACCTGCATTGGCAGGTGAATTCTTAACCACTGTGCTACCAGGGAAGTCCCCTCAAGCAGTGTTTGCCTGAGAAAGAAGGAACAGTTTGGGAGGTTATAGGTGGGCAGCATTCCTGTTTGCTGTTTTGAACCACTCTGGTTGTCAAAGAAGTCAGCAGGATTTTCTTATGGAGTCTGACTTAGCACAGCATTATTGAATCATGTCTATATTCCCAAGACAACAGAGAAATCCCACTTTATGACTGCAGAAATATTATATTACCAATGCAGGAGACTTAGAAAATAGTAAAACACCAAATCTGCCCCCCCATATCAACACCAAGAGATAATCACTCTTTTAAATTTAAAATGTTGAACTAATTTTAGTCTTTGAGAAAAGTTACAAATATAGTTGTGGTAGGAAAATGGTCCCCAGAGATATCCATGCCCTAATCTCAGAAACCTCTGAATATATTATATTAGATGGCAAAGGAGACTTTGCAGATGTATTTAAGGTTACAAACAAAGTAGGGAGACTAGGCTGGAATATCTAGGTGGCTTCAGTCTAATCACATGAGCCCTTAAGAGCAGAAAACTTTTTCTGGCTGAAGTCAGAGAGATTCAAAGCATGAGGACTCTACACAACTTTTGCTAGCTGTGAGATGGAGGAGGCCATGGGCAGGGACCAGAAGGAAGCCTCTAGGAGACAAGGGTGGCCCCTGGCTAACAGCCAACTAGAAAGTAGAACACCCTTCCTGTAACTTCGAAGAACTGAATCCTGCCAACAACCTGAGTGAGCTTGCAAGAGGACCCTGAGTCCCAGATGGGAACTACAGCCTCTGTGGATACCTTGATCTTAACCTGCTGAGACCCTGAGCAGAGAATATAGCCATGCATGCCAGACTTCTGACCTATGGAACTATGAGATAATAACTGGGTGTTGTTTTAAGCTGCTAAATTTGTGGTGATTTGTTATGTAGCAATAGAAAACTAATACAGCAGTATAAAGAATTCCTGTATATCCTTCACCCAGCTTCCCCTAATGTTGACATTTTACATGCTATAGTACAGTGATCAAAACCAGGACATTCCACTGACAGATGAGTGGATAAAGAAGATGTGGTACATATATACAATGGAATACTACTCAGCCATAAACAAGAATGAAATAATGCCATTTGAAGCAACATGGATGGACTTAGAGATTATCATACTAAGTGAAGTAAGGCAGAAAGAGAAAGACAAATACCATATGATACCACTTATATGTTGAATCTAAAATAGGACACAAATGAACTTATCTGTGAAACAGAAACAGACTCACAGACATAGAGAACAGACTTGTGGTTGCCAAGGGGGGGTGGGGAGTGGGGGAGGGATGGAGTGGGAGTTTGGGGTTAGTAGATGCAAACTATTATATATAGGATGGATAAACAACAAGGTCCTACTGTGTAGCACAGGGAACTATATTCAATATTCTGGGATAAACCATAATGGAAAAGAAAATAGAAAAGAATATATGTGTGTAACTGAATCTCTTTGCTGTACATCAGAAATTAACACAACATTGTAAATCAACTGTACTTTAATAAAAAATATTATAAAACTCAACATGTAAGAAATTAAACATCATGTTAAAGTAAAAACAAACAAACGAAAACAACAACCTCCCCACCCCCAGGACATTGACATTGGTACAATACTACTAACTAAACTACAGACTTCATTTGAATTTTACCAGCGTTTTCACTAATGTTCTTTTGCTGTCCCAGGATCCAATCTAGGATTAAACAGAGCATTTAATCATCATGTCTCCTTAATCACTTCTGATCTGTGACAGTTCTCCAGCTTTCATGAGCTTGATACTTCTTAAGAGTATTGACTAGCTATTTTGTAGAATATAACTTGATTTGAGTTTGTTTGATGTTCCTACTCGATTGGAATGAAGTTATGTGCCTCAGAAATGTGCTTTTCTCAGTGCATCATAGCCAAGGATTCATGGTCTCGATATATCTTATTAATGGCTTTATTAACCTTGATCACTTTGTTATGGTGGTATCTGCTGGGTTTCTCCACTATAAAGTTACTATCTTTCCTTCTGTATTAATAAATATCTTTGAATCTATGCAAATCTTGTTCCTCTTTAAACATTTGCTCACTCGTTTTAGAATCCATTAGTAGATTTTATCAGTAATAAGAGGGGGAATGGAAGGACTCAATAGTTTAATCAGTATCCTTCCATCTTCCTCCTGTGTTTGGCAAATATATGTTTGTATAGTATATATTAATATAAATATACATAATAAATAGGATATGCCAGAGAGGGTGTGGAGAAAAAGGATCCCTCCTGTAGTGTTGGTGGGAATGTAAATTGGTTCAGCCACTATGGTGAACAGTATGGAGGTTCCTTAAAAAACGAAGAATAGAGTTACCATATGATCCTGCAATCCTAGTCCTGGGCCTATATCCAGAGAAAACTCTAATTTGAAAACATACATGGACCCCGGTGATTACTCAGCCATAAAAAAGAATGAAATAATGCCATTTGCAGCAACATGGATGGACCTAGAAATCATATTAAGTGAAGTAAGTCAGACAGAGACAAATATATGATATCACTTATATAAATGAATTTATTTGCAAAACAGAAATAGATTCACAGACAGAAAAAAACAAGCTGTGGTTACTAAAGGGGTTAGAGGGAGTGGGGAGTGGGAAGAGACAAATTAGGGGTTTGGGATTGACATATACACACTACTATAATATAAAATAGGTAAACAACAAGGACCTACTGTACAGCACAGGGAACTATACTCAATATCTTGTAATAACTTATAATGGAAAAGAGTGAAAAAGAATATATATATTCTCTTTGTTGTACACTTGAAACTAACAACATTGTAAATTAACTATATTTCAATAAATAAAGAGGATGTATTTGTTACATATAATAATAATGCTGTTTTGTAACTAGCTGTTTACTTAGCAAGGTATCATGAACATTTTTCTTTATCACTAAATATTTTTTTGGAACACCAGTTCTAAGAGTAGTTAATAGTAGTAGTTAATAGCATTTTATTTTATTGTTCCATTATTTTTCTAGCCAGTTTACAATTTTTGGATGATTGGTTTAAGTTATTTTCTATTATATATAGGGTGCAGTGGATATCTCTATACACACATCTTTGCACCCATCTCTGTATTTCCTAAGGATAGTTTTCTTGAAGTCAAATTGCTGGCTCAAAAGGTTTTTGCACATTTTAAAAACATTTGGTACACACTGTAAACTTCCCTCTCTCTGACCAAAAATGCAGATGCATGGCAGATTCTCTCATTCATCCTACTTTTAGCAGTATTTTATGTCAGGATTTTCAGCATTCTTGCTCATGGTGTAATCATTCAATAATAATTATATTCCCACGAAGCCAGCTCTCCATTTTCAGAACGAATGACTGTGGGTGGAGACACAGGCCACTGCAGCCACCAGCCTATGGAGTGCTAGGGGTGAGCGGAGGCAGGGGGAGAGGGCAGGGCTCAGCTCAGTCTGAAGTTAGTATTAGGAGTCTGCCCTGAGTGAGCCCAAGCTCATAGTCAGTGGGCTGCCCATGGGGACAGGCTTCTCTGGTGGTCCTCAGTATCTGGTTATATCAGAATCACCTGGGAGGCTTCTTAAAATGTAGATTTCTAGGTTCAAATCCAGATCTAAAGATCAGAATTCTCTGGGGAGTGTCCAGGCATCTATTATTTTATTTTATTTAATAAATTTATTTTAATTAATTTATTTATTATTGCCTGTATCAGGTCTTTGCGGCATGCAGGATCTTTGTTGAGGCATTTGGGATCTTTCAGTGCGGCGCGTGGGCTTCTCTCCAGTTGTGGTGCACAGGCTCCACAGCGCTTGGGCTCTGTAGTTTGTGGCAGTCAGGCTCTCTAGTTGAGGCACATGAGCTGGGCAGTTGTGGCGTACAGCCTTAGTTGCCCCGTGGCATGTAGGATCTTAGTTCCCTGACCAGGGATCAAACCCACATCCCCTGCACTGCAAGGAGGATTCTTTACCACTGGAGCACCAGGGAAGTCCCAGCATCTGTATTTTAAACAGTCTCATCAAGAATATCAAAAGAAGGTGGTCCTTGGGGCCATACTTTGAGAAACACCACTTTGCTTGTAAGCAACCTTAAGAGATTATTCTTTGGAGACTCTAAGAAAAATAAACTCGACATGTGAATTTATACCTTCATTTTCACCACGTGCTAGGGCACACTTTCTCTAACCTTTATCTCATAAATGCCCACTTTTCAGTTTGTCCTCCTTTTCTTTTCTTTCTTTTTTTGTTGTTCAGGCTCTTTTTTGAGAAAGTATACTTTCCCCAAATAGAAACATTTTCTTTGTTTCAAATAAATAATCATATATCTCCTACCATTTCATTTCTCCTTCAGCCTCTCCTGCTTTGATGCTCATATTTCTTATATGTGATTCCGTGGGATGCTCACAGCAAGCCCTTCAGGGTAAGGGGAGCTGGTATAGGTAGGCATTGCATTTGCAAAGATTAGGAAACAGGCTTAGATAGGTGAAGTAATAATAATAATTACCTTCACTGAGTGTCTGTTGTATCCCAGCACCCCTGCAGAGTGGAAATTAATATCCTTAGGCCCCAACAGGTCATGAGACTGACCTAAGTGAGCTGATTAGAAACAGAGCTGAAGTTCATATCATAGCCTGGTTCAGACCGGATTCTCATTGTATCAGTAACTTAGCAAGCCCACTGCTCCTTGATGGCGGAACTGGGATGAGAGCTCAGGGGTGCTGGCTCCTGGTCCAGTATAGTTGCCCCTGAACCACAACATCTTTAGGTATATTTAACACAATCCTAGGGGTGTGTGTGTGTGTGTGTGTGTGTGTGTGTGTGTGTGTGTGTTGTGGGGGTGGGGGTCGGGATCTTTGGAGTTCTGGATTCTTGGTTCTTGGTCTAGTGTAGTTTCTGTCTGCTGTATGTAACTTACACAATCTTAGTGTGGGTATATGGTGGGGGAGGGGGAGCAGGATACATTTAGTTCCTTGGATCTTATTTTTCATTTATTTTATTTTATTTTTAAAATTAATTAATTAATTTTGGGTCTTTGTTGCTGCATGCAGGCTTTCTCTATTTGCGGTGAGCGGGGGCTACTCTTCGTTATAGCTCATGGGCTTCTCATTGCGGTGGCTTCTCTTGTTGCGAAGCACGGGTTCTAGGTGCATGGGCTTCAATAGTTGTGGCCCATGGGCTTGCTAGTTGTGGCTCTCAGGCTCTAGAGTACAGGCTTAGTAGTTGTGGCACAGGGGTTTAGTTGCTCCATGGCATGTGGGATCTTCCCGGACCAGGGATCGAACCCACTTCCCCTGCATTGGCAGCTGGATTCTTAACCACTGAGCCACCAGGGAAGTCCCTCCTTGGCTTTTAGATTGCCTTGATTCCCTAATCCCAACACCAACTCGGGAGGAAAAAAATCCACTCAGAAGCATCATATTTATAGAAGCTGTTCATACATCATACATGAGTGGCCTGTAGAGACGGGGCTCGTGTGGAGGAAATGAACCTTGATGATTGATGGTGAAAGCTGCATTATCTGCTCCTGAATCTCTAGGCTGTCAATCTCCAGGCTGTTATATAGTTTTTTCATGTGAACATGTAGCATTTTAAGGTACAATATCTAAAATGTGTTTGGCATTAAATCATAGTTCTGCTCTTAACATACTTTATAGAGAACATGGGACATTCATACAGATTATTAGGCTCAATTCCTGAAAAGTAGTGGGTTTGATGTGTACAAGGATTATTTTAGTGTAAGTACCTCCTTACTTATGCAATTGAGAGCAGAGAGAGTGGGGCGTACAGTATAATTACTGCATGTTAAGCATGTTCATCACATCTTTTACCTCAAGGTAAAGATTATGTATCTGCATTGTTTAATGCATAAACACATAAGGAAAACCCCTTTCATTAGATAGTGTACTCAGAGCAGCAGGTCCTTAAAATGGCTCAGTTTCTCTAGATACAGAGTTGAGGAAAGAAAGCAATTTCTCCTAGATGACTGAAACAACTCCCTTTTCCTGAAACTCTGTATACTTTCTCTCTCATTCTCACTTCCAGCAATCAAAGAGATCCTGTGTAAAATAGATAGCTAGTGGGAAGCTGCTGCATAACACAGGGAGATCAACTTGATGACTGGTGATGACTTAGATTGGTGGGATAGGGAGGGTGGGAAGGAGTCGCGTGAGGGAGGGTATGGGGATATATGTATAAATACAGCTGATTCACTTTGTTGTACAGCAGAAACTGGCACAACAGTGTAAAGCAATTATATTCCAATAAAGAGCTGAAAAAAAACAAAAAGAGATGCTGTGTACTTTCCGTCATCACATCTATAAAATGTCCATGTCCGTCTGTGTTTACTTTGCCTTCCCTCCTGTTACTTTGGGTACCACCTTCCTTTGCCTTCTCAAGCACTTTGCTCCAGCAGTTTTCCCCTTTGCTGTATCATCAAGTTTTCCCTCACTTACTGGATTGTTCTCATCAGCATACACATTTGCTATAAAATCATCCATTTTTTTTTTGTTGTTGTTGCTATTTGAATTATCCATTTTTATTTGGTGCTAGTCATATCAGCTATGTCGGGCTCCCCGCGGTCCTTTCTGGTGTCTGAGGCCGTCTGCTGGTGTTCAGCTGGTTCTCTGTGGGAATTACTGCATCCTTCCGTGCATTCCCAATGCATCTGTGGAGAGGGATGCACTCCATGACTCTCTACTTCGCCGCCATCTTTCAAAATCATCCATTTTAAGGTTAAAAAAAAAAAGCTTCTTAACTCTTTATCCTTCCCTAGTGATGACATTTCTCTCCTCCCTTTATAGCACAGCTCCTTGTGAAAGTTGTTATATTCTTTCTTGACTAGAAGCCAAATCAGGTCTCTCCTGTATTCAGAACTCACTAGTGATTTCCTATCTTTGAATAAAGCCAAAGTCTTTACAATGGTCTACAAGACCCTCCTATCTCTTTGAACCTCATCTCTTCTCCCTTTTTTGTACATCAGACTTGATCATGGGCTTAATAAAATGAACATGGTCTTACTGTGCACTGCCAGGGAGTGGGGAGGGGTGGAGGTAGGGAGGGTGCTGCAGATCTCTAGACAGATTGCTAATGGGCTTGCTTCATCCCTGCTCATCCCTGTAAGTACCAGCACTGCATGGTGTGCAATGTTAAGAAAACAGCATTGCTTGTTTTTCCCTCTCAATCGTAATTTCTAGGCAATATCTTGTAGAAACCTAAGGTCCCACAAATCCCTAGTTGAGAAATCTGATTTACTCCTCCTTCCTTGCCCTCTTTGGATTAATCAATTTCTTAATTAGTCTCTCCTTTATTATCTTTATAGATAAACATTCCTGTAATAATACTTTCATGGTTACTCTAGAAACTACTGTATACATGCTTACTTATTATAATTACTGTAGATTTCTTTAAATTAGTGCTTTTACCACTTTCTAAACAATACAAGACACTTACCTCAATTTTTAATACCCTCTGGCCTTTCTTTTTTTGGGTTATTGTTGTCAAATGTTTTACTTCTGCATGTATTACACATTTTATAAAACATTATCATTATTGCTTTTTTAATAAATTTATTTTATTTTTGGCTGCGTTGGGTCTTCATTGCTGCGCGAGGGCTTTCTCTAGTTGTGGTGAGCAGGGGCTACTCTTTGTCGCGGTGTGTGGGCTTCTCATTGCAGTGGCTTCTCTTCTAGAGCACAGACTCTAGGCACGCGGGCTTCAGAAGCTGTGGCACGTGTGCTCACTAGTTGTGGAACATGGGCTTAGTTGCTTCGTGGCATGTGGGATCTTCCGGCCCAGGGATCGAACTCGTGTCCCCTGCATTGACAGGCGGATTCTTAACCATTGCACCACCAGGGAAGCCCTCATTATTGTTTTCAAAGTAAGACGTGTTCCTTTATACTTATCCCATATTTATTGTGTCTGCTGCTCTTCATTCTTTCCTGCAGTGTTGCTTCCATCTGAGGCCATTTTCCTTTAGCCCGAGGAACTCCCTTTATTTCAGTTCTGTTTTTGAAGGATCTCTTTACTGGATGAATAATGTGTTTGGGGTTTTTTTCCAGCACTTGAAAGATGTTATCCATTGTCTCTGGCTTCCTTAGTTTCTGTTGAAAAACAAGCAATCATCCCATGGACTTCTGTGTATGACTCATTGGCCTGACCTGTGTCAAATGCTCACCCTTGGCTTTAAGGCTGGGAATTCTGGGGATTCCCTGGCAGTCCAGTGGCTAGGACTCCGCACTTTTACTGTAGGGGGCACAGATTTGATCCCTGGTCAGGGAACTAAGATCCCACTAGCACAGCTTGTGGGAAAAGGCTGAGAATTCTAGTGTGTCCATATATCCAGTGTCTACTGTAGAGCAAGATAAGGGAGAAGGGAGTTGGACTTGGTGTTGTTGAAGTAAATGACAATATGTGAGTGGTGTACTAGGTGGTAACAGAAGGGATGTAGTCAAGAGGCATTGTCTGGGAATAATCTGTAAAATATAGTGCCTGTTTGGATGTGGAAGGAAAATTACAGGATAACTCTAAGGTGTGTGGACTGAGTAACGAAGAGAGTAATGATCAAATTCACAGAAATATGAATATCCAGAGTACTGCCTTCTTTGGGGAAAAAGATGAGTTTGGTTAAAACCTAATGAGTTTGTGAGATTGGCAGGTATAAAATAGCTACTGATTTTTTTTTAATGTTGATATTGTATCCAGACATCTTACTAGTTCTGATGGTTAGTTTTTCAGTTAATTGTCATGGATTTTTTTAGGTAAGACAGTCATTGCCTCTGCAAATAATGATAGTTTTTTGCTTTCATGTCAGTATTTTTGTATTAAAATTTTTAAAGACATTGCTTTTTTCTACTTTACAGTATCATGGTAAGAAGTCATTTTGATCCTTAATCCTTTTGTATGTTATTTTTGCCTCTCTGCAACCTATTATGATTTTCTATTTATCCTTGGAGTTCTAAAATTTCATGACAGTGTGAGTTTTTAAATTATGCATTGAGATGAGTACTCAGATGGGTCATTTCAATTTAGAGATTTGTGCTTCCTGAATTAATGATTTCCTTCCTCAGCTTTCCCTGAACTCACTTCCTGGAACTCTTCTTATTTGAATGTTAAACCTCATGAACTGATTTTCAACCTTTCTCTGATTCTCACTGTCTGTCTGTCTTCTTGTCTGTCTGTTTGTCTCTCTTCTCTTCTGGAAAGTTTTCTTGACTTACTTTTTTAAAAATGTCTTCTATTGCATCTTTGAATTGTTGATTTCCAGAAGCTTTTCTTCTACTTTTTTTTTTTTAATGTCTTTTCTCTATAATTCCTAATCTTGTTTCATGGATTAAATATCTTTTCTCTTTGAGGATATTTATTATAATAAAATTGTTTTTTCTGCTCCATGGGTTATCTCTTTTTTTTTCTGGGTTTCTTCCTTTCCTGGGTTTCATTTTTTACAACTTTCATTCAAAGTTAATAATTCCTCCCTAAATGTAAAACCAGATACTATAAAACTCTTAGAGGAAAGCAGGCAGAACACTCTCTGATATAAATCATAGCAATATCTTTTTTGATCCACCTCCTAAAGTAATGAAAATAAAAATAAAAACAAACGAGACCTAACTAAACTTAAAAGCTTTTGCACAGCAAAGGAAACCATAAACAAAATGAAAAGACAGCCCACAGAATGGGAGAAAATATTTGCAAATGAAGTGACCAACAAGGGATAAATCTCCCAAGTATACAGCTCATGCAGCTCTATATCAAAAAAACAAACAACCCAATTAAAAAAATGGGCAGAAGATCTAAATATACATTTCTCCAAAGAAGACATACAGGTGGCCAACAAATACATGAAAATATGCTCAACATCGCTAATTGTTAGAGAATTGCAAATCAAAACTACAATGAGGTATCACCTCACACCAGTCAGAATGGCCATCATCAAAAAACCCACAAACAGTAAATGCTGGGGAGGGTGTGGAGAAAAAGGAACCCTCCTACACTGTTGGTGGGAATGTAAATTTGTACAGCCACTATGGAGAACAGTATGGCAGTTCCTTAAAAACTAAAAATGGAGCTACCATGTGATCCAGCAATCCCACTCCTGGGCATATAACTGGAGGAAACCATAATTCGAAAAGATGCATGCACCCCTGTGTTCATTGCAGCACTATTTACAATAGCCAGGACATTGGAAGCAACCTAAATGTTCATCAACAGATAAATGGATAAAGATGTGGTATATACATACAACGGAATATTACTCAGCCATAAAAAAGGACGAAATAATGCCATTTGCAGGACATGGATGGACCTAGAGATTGTCATACTGAGTGAAGTAAGTCAGACAAAGACAAATATCATATGATATCACTCTTATGTAGAATCTAAAAAAAATGGTGCAAATGAACTTATTTGCAAAACAGAAATAGAGTCACAGATGTAGCAAACAAATTTATGGTTACCAAGGGGGAAAGGGAGGGAAGGGATAAATTGGGAGATTGAGATTGACATATATATACACACTACTATATATAAAATAGATAACTAATAAGGACCTACTGTATAGCACAGGGAACTCTACTCAATACTTGGTAATGACCTATATGGGAAAAGAATCTAAAAAAGAGTATATATATATAACTGATTCACTTTGCTGTACAGCAGAAACATACACAACATTGTAAAGCAACTATACTCAAATAAAAATTAATTAAAAAAAGAAAAAAAAACAAAGTTAATAATTCCTTAGGGTTCATTGTAGAAAACAGCATCCTCTGACACTTTTCCCTTTGTCTCATTTCTCTTCTTCACCTATCTCAGGCAAACACTTTCAGTTCTTTTAGTTGATATTTCTAAATACCATACTTGCATCACTACTTCTTGATTTTTGAGTGTTAGGCACTGTCATTTTTTTAAATTGAAGAATGAGAATTCAGCCCTCCTTCCTATCTCTGCTGCCATACGCATCCTCTCTTGTCATCCCTCTATACCGTCAGTGTTACTAGGTTGTAACTGAGTGTGAACATCATTCGTCTTTGCCCATTGCAAATTGTGGTCTTCCTTTTTTCTTATTGATGTGTTGAAGTTCTTTATATAGCTGGGCTATTTTTTCTTTGTTAGTTGTACATGTTACAGAAAGCTCCCATTCTGAGCCTCTTTTCACTTTGTGGTGCCTCTGCTATACAGAACTTTAAATTCTAATGTAATCACACTCAGCAGTCTTTTCCTTTATTGTTTGTACTTTCCTCCCATTTTGTTAAAGAAATTTACCTTGAGGCCATGAAACTATTTTTCCATATTTTCTTCTTAAAGTTCAAAGTCATGTTTTTCCCGTTTAGAACTGTGATTCACCTCGCAAAATTAATTTTCTATGTGATGTGAGGTAGGGATTCTTTTTAAAAATTTTTTTTAAACTTTTATTGGAATATAGTTGTTTTACAATGTTGTGTGAGTTTCTGCTGTACAGCAAAGTGAATCAATTATGCATATACATATATCCACTCTTTTTTAGGTTCTTTTCCCATGTAGGTCATTACAGAGTATTGAGTAGAGTTCCCTGTGGTATACAGTAGGTCTTTATTCGTTATCTTTTTTATATATATAGTAGTGTGTATATGTCAACCCCAATCTCCCAATTTATCCCTCCCCAACTTACCCCCTGGTAACCATAAGTTTGTTTTCTACATCTGTAACTCTATTTATGTTTTGTAGATAAGTTCATTTGTACCCTTTTTTTTTTTTTTTTTAGATTCCACAAGATTCATTTTTTTATTATTTTCCAGCTGGATTATCAGTAGTCCCAATGCCATTTATTAAATATTGCATATTTTCTCCACTGATTTTTAATGCCCCCTCTATCATCTGTCAAGTTCACAATATGTTTGTCTTGTGCTCTTTTTATTGTATTCCATTGGTCTACTGCTTCAGTAGCACAATGTCTTAATTATTATAGTTTAAACATATGTCTTGATAACTAGGTATTCTTGTTCTTCTTCAGTAATTTCTTGGCTATTCTTGCCCTTTGCTGTTCCACATGAATTTTAGAATCAGCTTATCAAGTTCCATGAAGATTTTTTTGGGGATTTTGATTTATGATTGTATTGCATTTACATGTTAGATTGGGGACTTGCCTTATTTTGGTTATGGCCTTAAGTATTCCCATCCATGAATGTGGCATATGTTTTCTTTCTTTTTTTTAAATTTTATTTATTTATTAATTGGCTGTGTTAGGTCTTCGTTGCTGCACAGGCTTTCTCTAGTTGGTGTGAGCACCGGCTACTCTTTGTTGCGGTGCTCAGGCTTGTCATTGCAGTGACTTTCTCTTGTTGTAGAGCACAGGTCCTAGGCATTTGGGCGTCAGTAGTTGCAGCATGTGGGCTCAGTAGTGGTGATTCTCAGGCTCTAGACTACAGGCTCAGTAGTTGTGGTGCAGGGGCTTTGTTGCTCTGTGGTATGTGGGATCTTCCCGAACCAGGGCTCGAACCTGTGTCCCCTGCATTGGCAGGTGGATTCTTAACTACTGTACCACCAGGGAAGTCCTATTCATGTTTTCCTTCAATAACATCTTTCAGTATTCTCCATAGACACCCTTGCACATATTTCGTTAGATTTATTTATTTATATTTTGTTATTGTAAAATATTTTTAAGTGAAAATTTCTGATTGTTGTAGGCACACAGGGATGAAATTGATTTTTGTGTATTGATTTTATAGATAACACAACTTTGCTGAATTCTTATTCTAATGATTTATCAGTAGATATTTTTGGATTTACTACCTAGACAATTTCACCATATATAATTAATGACATTTTTGATTCTTCTTTTTCAGTCTCTATTCCTCCTATTTATAAATCTTCCAGGTTTTGCACTACCCTCTTCAGTACAGTGTTGAACTGAAATGAGGATGCATGTATCTTTGTTGCTGATTATTCAGGAAATTCTAATATTTCAATATAGTATTCAATTTGCAGTAGGATTTTGGCAAATTTCTTTCGTATTGCCAGCTTGCTAACGAGATCTTATTATAAGACGGTCTTGAATTTTACCAAATGCTTGTGTGTGTGTGTGTGTGTGTTGCACACACCCACAGAATCTTTGAATCATGCTTTTTATCCTTTAATCTGTCATGTGGTGAAATACTTGACTTTAGTTTTTATTTTTAAAACTGTATTTCTGGATTTAGTTTGCTCGTATTTTATAAGGTTGACCTATAATTTTCCTTTCTTTTATTGCCTTCTCTTCTGTTGGTATCAAAATTATTCTAGCTTCATAAAATGGGGTAAGTAGTGGTTCCTTTTTTTTTTTTTTTAAACAGAGGAGGTTTATAAAGTTGAAATAATTAATTCCTTGACTGGCAGAATTTACCTTCAAAACTGTTTTGGACATTTTTTTTCTTTTCCTTTTTCCTTTGTGGGTTTGATTTTAATGACTGATTAAATTTCTGCAATAGTTATAGGACAATATAAACTTTCTCTTTCTGAGTAAGTTATATATCCCTGTGAAATGATCTATTTCATGTAATTTCTAGATATATTGATATTAAATTATAGATAATAGTCTCTTTGAATTCTTTGAATCTCTACTTTTTTCCTAATATTATTTGTGCCCCCCCCCCCTTTTTTGGTTAGTTGTCAGAGTTTTACCCATTTTATCAGTACATGACAGAACCCAGTTAAGGCCTCCATGTAAACTTTTAAGATCCTGACGGATGGGTGCAAAGATCTACTCATCTTGTGGCTGCCTAAGACAAGCCTCATATGTAAGTTCCCTTGTTAAACCTCCCACATACCAATCTGGAGTGCCCTACCTTTTTCTGGTCTCTCCTTGCCCTCTGTGTACAGGGGCCAGTTTGCAAACCAAAACTATTTAAGTCTTTTGCCCTTTTTTGTTGTTGTTGTTGTTGGGTTTTGCCTTTTTATTATTGATTTGTAGTTCTTTCATATATCTTCTGGATACAAGTCCTTTATCAGATATTATGTGCTACGAATTTTTTCTTCCAGTCTGTGGCTTGTGTTTTCTTTCTTTTATGATGACTTTTGAAGAGCAGAAGTTATTAATTTTAATGATATCCAGTTTATCCTTTTTTTATGTTTAGTGTTTTCTGTGTCCTGTTAAGAAATCTTTGCCTACCCCAAGTTTGCCACGTTATTCTCCTATTTTCCCTAGAAGCTGTATTGTTATAACTTAAATTTTGTTTTATAGTCAACCATTTTACCTGAAAATATCCTTATTTCAACTTCATTCTTTAAGGATATTTTCTCTGGATATTAAATTCTGGGTTGGCAGGGTTTTTCTTTTTTTTTTTTTTTTCCTTTCTTTTCGCACTTTGAAGATGTTACCTCTTTGTCTTCTGACTTCTGTAATTTCTGATGAGAAGTGAGTGGTAATTTGAATTTTTGTTCCACTCTTTTTCTGGCTGCTTTCAAGATTCTTTCTCTATTACTGGTTTCACCAGTTTGACCATGATATGTGTAGGGGTGTTTTTTGGTTTGTTTTGTATTTATTCTACTTGTGAACTTCTTGAATATGTGCATTTGTCTCTTTTACCAAATTTGGGAAAGTTTCAACCATTATTTCCTCAAATATTTATTTTGACTCTTTTTCTTCCTCTTTGCCTCTGGTACTCCAATTACATGTATACTAGACATTTTTAAATTGTTCCCCAGGCCCTGAGGCCACACACATGTGCCTCAGAGAGTGTCTGGCAATTCTTCTGTCCTGTCTCTAATTTTTCTCACGTGTACTTAGTAAATGCCCAGGGAGCAAAGGTGGCCATAGGTGCAGACTCTGTGCATGGTTTCTGTTAGGGATTCTAAACCATCGTGCTAACTTTTGATTAATCTCTAGAAATTCATTGAAAGTTCAGCGCTTTTCTTACCTATCTGTGGCAGTCTTCTCTGCCTTTCTCTGCTTTACCAAGGATGAAGGCAGCCATGCTTATCTGTTTTGGATTTTATTTCCTTAGGTTTCATTGCATCCTCAGCTCTCTGATGTACCTGAAAAGACTATGATTTTGTGGCGAACCACCTTTCTCCTGTTGTTAGGGTGGGAGCAGCATTCTCCTGAAACTTTTTACATCCTAAGTGGAAGTAGAAGTATCCTACTGGTTTTGACAAGCTATATTTAAATTAAAAAAATTATCTTTACATTCTGAACACGTTCTAATCTCCATAATGGTTTTTTCTCTGACTTCTGTGTATTTCTGGTATCTTTAAATTTGTAAATATAGTTATAAAACATTATTATTTTTACTATTGAGTACTAACTCAGTTATATAACTCACGATATATTTAAAGTGATGAAAGGGAAGAACCTACAACCAAGAATACTCTACCCAGCAAGGATCTCATTCAGATTCGATGGAGAAATCAAAAGCTTTACAGACAAGCAACAGCTAAGAGAATTCAGCACCACCAAACCAGCCCTACAACAAATGCTAAAGGAACTTCTCTAAGTGGGAAACATAAGAGAAGAAAAGGACCTACAGAAACAAAAACAAAACAATTAAGAAAATGGTACTAGGAACATACATATCGATAATTACCTTGAATATAAATGGACAATGCACCAACCAGAAGACACAGACTGGCTGAATGGATACAAAAACAAGACCCATATATATGCTGTCTACAAGAGACCCACTTCAGACCTAGGCACACATACAGACTGAAAGTGAGGGGATGGAAGAAGATATTCTATGCAAATGGAAATCAAGAGAAAGCTGGAGGAGCAATACTCATATCAGATAAAATAGACTTTAAAATAAAAAATGTTACAAGAGACAAGAAAGGACATTACATAAAGATCAAGGGATACATCCAAGAAGAGGAGATAACAATTATAAATATATATGCACCCAATATAGGAGCACCTCAATAAATAAGGCAAATGCTAACAACTATGAAAGAGGAAATGCAAGGCAGAAATAGAAACACAGATGTAGAGAACAAACACATGGAACCAGGTGGAGAAAGCAGGGAGGGTTGTGGGGGAATGAATTGGGAGATTGGGATACCAAATTGTACACTCTAAATATATGCTGTTTATTGTCTGTTAACTGTATCTCAATAAATGTTCTTAAAAAACAACAACAAAAACAACAAACAAAACAAAACATTATTATTTTTACTATTGATTACTAACTCAGTTATATTTGATGAGATTAAGCCAGGTATGCTTTGGAGTGTTTAATGTTTATTATAATTTGTCATATCTTTGAGTGGTCAATTTTTTTTAAAAATTTATTTATTTATTGGCAGCGTTGGTCTTTGTTGCTGCACACAGGCTTTCTCTAGTTATGGTAAGTTGGGGCTACTCTTCGTTGTGGTGCTCAGGCTTCTCACTGTGGTGGCTTCTCTTATGCATGGGCTCTAGGCACGTGGGCTTCAGTAGTTGTGGCACATGGGCTCAGTAGTTGTGGCTCGAAGGCTTTAGAGCACAGGCTCAGTAGTTGTGGCACACGGGTTTAGTTGCTCTGCGGCATGTGGGATCTTCCCAGACCAAGGCTTGAACCCGTGTCCCCTGCACTGGCAGGCTGATTCTTAACCAATGCGCCACCAGGGAAGCCCGAGTGGTCATTTTTTATAAATGTTGCATGTGAATGAAAAGAGTATGTGTTCTTTAGTTATTGGTTCATTAGATCAAGCTGTTGTTCAAATGTTCTTTCTAAACTATTAATTTTTGTCCTCTTGATTACAAATTGCTGAGAGAGGCATGTTAAAATCTCTTACTATGACTGTAGATTCACCAGTTGCCCCTTCTAAGTCTTTAATTTTTGCCTTAGATATTGTAAGGCATGTAGTGAGGTGTGTACAAGTTTAAAATGGCACCTTTTATTATTGCGTGGTGACACACTTTAATCTCATAAAGTGTTTTTTGCCTTCAAGGTTATTCACCTTTAGCTTCTCATTCTAATTTCCTCTTTCTCTGGAATGTAGGAATTTCCCTTTTTTTCTTCTGTGGAACTTGATTATATGTTAAATTTCCCCCCTCCCCTTTTGTCTAGCATGTCAGTATGTGTGTGCAAGCACACTTGTGCAATTGCAGTTGCTACATTAAGTCTGTTTACTCTCTAGCCCTGCTGTCCATCAGGGCCTCTCCAGCCTCTCTCTTCATTATGACCTTTAACCTTCATCTCTCATGACAAACTGCTTTGTTTTCCTGTCCGCATTCACCTTCCCTGATTGGCCTAGCTTATCCTTTTCCTCCAGATCCACCATAGGAGACCTGGCCCATTTACAAGTTAGCTGTCCTTGGGACACATGCCCATCCTCAATCCAGCTGGGTCTGTGAGCTGGACATCTTCACGTACAGAGGACTGTGAAATGGCATACTGGCCAGTTTGACCCTCCTGTCTGTGGGCTGTTAGTGAACTGGGCTTCGTTTGGTTGTCAGCCTCAGCTTCTTCTTCTTTTTAAAAAAAATTTATTTATTTATTTTTGGCCTCACTGCGAGGCATGCAGGATCTTAGTTCCCTGCCCAGAGATCAAACCTTTTCCCCCTGCAGTGGAAGTGCAGCATCCTAACCGCTGGACCGCTGGGGAATTCACCCAGCCTCAGCTTCTGTAGCTAGGAGTGTTCTGTCCAGGGTCTGCTGCCATCCTGCAGTGCAGCAAGGTGCCTCACTGAATTGCACAGCCCTGTCTGGAAGCCAGGGCCTTTTGCAAGGCTCTAAGGAAGGCGGGAGATTCATATCTAGGGAGTGAGGATCAGTGTCCTTGCCTCTCAAGTGAGCTCATTTTTCATCATCAGGCCTTCTCCCCTATCACTCCAGTCATCTGCCCCAAAGTCCCTTTTTAACAGAGATAAAAGGTCATGTTGGGAAAATGGTTTTGAAATTGGCTGCTGGGCAAAGTCTTATAAAGCAGAGCATGGAAAACTCAGGCTCTTACGATTTTTTTTATGGAAGAGTAGTCTAGCCTGTCTGGAATCAGTGAGGTCTTTAGTTATAGCTATTCCGATCTTGAGGACCTGTCCAAGTGTGGGAAATTTTCCCCGTCGAAGAAATAGGATATAGTATTTACTTCAACTCTAAGACCCTCCGGGAGCAAGTCTTGGATATTCATCTCCTTGACCTGTTCATCAGTATTCTTGGTTAGTGATACAGGAGATTCACTAACTTCAAATGACAGTGATAGGTTATCAGAGCTGGAAGGAATCTCAGGAAGCTCCTCCAGCTCTCTCACTGCACCATGACATAATTGACCTCCAGAGAGAAGAGGGGGCTAGCCCAAATTCTCACATCAGATGGTGGCAGAGATGGGATGAGGACCCTTGATCCTTGACCTTCCCGATCCAGGGCCTTCTACCTCTTATCTCACTCTCCTCAAAGGCGGAGCACTAAATCACGCTTGAAGTTTTAATATTGTTTTGATGGAGTTGACTTAGAATGTGCAGTGACAGGAATGTCTAGAAATTGAAGCATAGGAAGAGCTGTGGTCCCTTGATGTGTAATTGTAGATGGGGGTAACTGACTTGAGCAGGTGGTGGGGGTGGGGGAGGGGAGCAGGATCTGCACACAGGCCCTTTGAGCTGTGCGGGAAATTATAAATGCTGCTGTAAGCCTTGAGTTGTGTCACCCTGCTCAGAGGAGGGACAGTGTTACCCCCCATCTTGTTTTTATTGTTCTGTGTTTCCCTTTTTCCTTCTTTTTTCAGTCCATTCCTGCCTTCCTCTCTTCTTCCGCTGCCTTCTTATATACGATTAACCCCTCGTTTCTGCAATCTTTGTTTCTTTCCCTACTAACCTCTGACATAAAGTATTAATTTTGGCATTTTTTCCCTTTCTTTGAAGTGCTCCTTCTGGCTACAAAAACTTCCAATTAAGTTTTTTAAATAAAAGATAGAAGTTAAAAGCAACTGCTGCCTGGGGTTAGCAGGATGGAAACTTGTAGTTGCTTGAAGCTGTACTTCAAAAAGAGAAAACTCAATTTTAAAAGTGTAGAATTTTATTCATATAATACATTGTGTTCAAAAAATGACTGTGGATACTGTAGGCTGTAGAGGAGTCAGATGACAGGTCACTTGTTCTGTTGTATTTATTTACAGAATATTCTTTTTCTGTGCAATGTTTTCCTTCTAAATAAAATAAAGGGACATTTTTGAGCATCTGGATCCTTGTTTATTCTGTTCTTAGTAACATTAATTAATTTAATATTGACATTCTCATCCTTATTAACTAAAGAACTTTTACAAAGTTCTTACATAAATTTCCTTTTATGTGCTATTGCATACATACAAAAGGATGTATGAATGTATCTCAAACTTCTTTAGCAATTTCTCTTATTCCTAAATTCCACTTATAATAGACTCCCCAGAAAGTGTGGATGTATTCTGAGAGAAATCACAGGGGTGAGGAGTCACACACTTTTACATGGGCAGCTTCCTTTATGGGCAGGTGTCGGGGTGCTGTGCACACTCTTGGTTGCCAGGAGGAAACACCTGCCCAGACCTCCCTTTCCCTCTAGCTCAGGGCTATTCTAGCCAGAAAGTTCTAGCCATGCCTTTAATTTAGCATTCAGAGGCCGCAGCAAATCAAAAAGTGCAGCTTCCTAGAAAAACTGGAGCTGACCAGCAACATGGACAACAGAGGAGAAACTTATGAAATATCACTTTTATCCCTGCATCTTCATCCTAAATCCAAGGAAGGTCAAGGAGGAGAAAAATAAACAATCATCACTAAATGCAGTGGTGTTCAAACTGTAGGCTATTTCCTGTTGGTGGACCATGAAATCAATTTAAATGTTCGTGACCTGCATTTTTTTAAAAAAGGAGTGAATAGAAAAAAAAATGTGGCACAGTGAAGATAAGTATTGTTTTAGTGAATCTTTATATATGTGTCTGTGTGGCCACTGATATACAGACAGACAGGAACAAGATACAAAATGTATTTCTTACTAGGGGTTGATATGAAAGAACTTGGAGAAGCAGACTGGCTTGGTAAACAGTGCAGAGCTTCTCCTGTGTACCAAGCCCTTCCTCTGGGCAGGAGTCCATATATACTATGGAAGCCCCACTTTTTACCTGTGATCTGCGGTCCTACTGACATGGTGCTTTTTGAGGAATACTGTCATCTTTTCCTAATTTCCTTACCTGTGTGCCACCATTACCATTGTTTCCTAGATCTTGCCTCTGGAGCTCCAAGCCCGCCCACCTTTCTCCACATCCATACCCACCCTCTCTAGTCTAGCCTTTCTCACCTATCATCTGGGAGATTGCCTCTTGTAGGGGGCTTGGGGGTTTTGGGAGACTAATCAAGGAAAACGATGTGACTGCGAGGTGACAGTAGCACACACAAGCTTTATTGGGTGATGCTTTGACAGTTTGTCCCCAGCTAAGGAAGTCCCTCTCAGTGGGGGTCTGTCCAGAGGCCAGAGCGTGGGGGTTGCTGTTCAGAGGGGGGAGGTGGGCAAGGGGATGCCCTGGTGGGGAGAGGGGATTTGTGTGTCTAGGGGGTGTCCCTCAGCAGCACAGCAGGGAGTCTCTGGGTCAGGGCGCTTTGAAGGACAGTAGCGGCTTGAAGTCTTGCAACCACAAGTCTCTGCCTTATCAATGGACTTCAGACGCTGGGTGTAGTTTTGTGGACCGTACAAGGCAGGGAGGCCCTAAATGGCTAAAAATCTGCTTGTTTGGGCTATTTTCAAACAATTCATATGTAAATTTTGAGCTTGGTGTCTGTGGGCTCTTGAGCTAACCATCTCCACCTGCAGTGAAGAAATAAACAACTGAGGGGCCAATATACAGAGGCCATTTCGGAGTTGTTTCTGTAATACCTCTTCAATCCGTTCTCTGCACAGAAACCAGAGCCATCTTTTGAAAATGCAAATCAGGCCTTGTCACTCCACTGCTTTCTTATTGTTTCCATTTGCTTGTTAACCTTTAGTGATCCCTTTATTGCCAGCCATTCTCAGTCATTTCCATTCATGTGTATCTCTTGCATACAGCATATAGGTGAGTCTTGCTTTGTGAACCAAATTGGAAATTTGTTTTAATAAATCAGTTAATCCTCTCAAGGGCTTAATCCTATTCACATTAATTAATGGTCTCTACTCTGTCATATTGTTTTATAATTACCATGTAGTATATTTGCTGTATTTCCTTCTCTACTTGATATTTTCTTTGTTTACATTAATTTGGATATTTAGGGAGGTTGATATTTTTGTTCTAGTAATTACCTCTGTACTTAATCTTATTTAACTTTCTAATATCAGGTTTGTTAGCTTTTTTTTTTAAGCTTTACTGACATGCAGTTTACATACTGTACGATTCCCTCATTTAAAGTATGTAATCCATTGGTTCTTAGTATAGTCACAGATGTGTGCAACCATCACCACAGTCCATTTTAAAACATTTTCATCATCTCAAAAAGAAACCCTGTATCCTTTACCCATCTCCCCTACCCCTCCAGCCTCCTTCCAGCCATAAGCAACCCCTAATCTGTTGTGTTTTCTGTCTCTATAGATTTTTCTGCTTTGGACATTTCGTATGAATGGAATAATATAATTTGTAGTCCTTTGTGACTGGCTTCTTTCATTTAGCATAATGTTTCAAGGCTTATCCATGCTATAGCATGTGTCAGTATTTCCTTCCCTTTTATGGTCAAATAATATTCCATTTTATGGATACTATATTTATTCATTTGTCAGTTGATGGACATTTGTGTTGTTCCTACCTTTTGGGTATTATGAGTAATGCTGTTATAAGCATTCATGTACAAGTTTTTGTGATATATATTTTCATTTCTCTTGAGTATATTTCTAGGAATTGCTAGGTCATGGGGTTGGTGGTTGGTCTACATCAGCGGTCCTTAGCCTTTTCGGCACGAGACACCAGTTTCGTGGAAGACAGTTTTTCCAGGGACCGGGGTTGGGGTGGGGATGGTTTCAAGATGATTCAAGCACATTACATTTATTGTGCACTTTACTTTTATTTTTATTATATTGTAAAATATAATGAAATAATTATACAACTCACCATAATGCAGAATCAGGGGGAGCCCTGAGCTTGTTTTCCTGAAATGAGGTGGTACCATCTGGGGGTGATGTCAGACAGTGACACCCAAAGTGTGTTGCTTATGTCCAGTTTACTTTGTAATCTTGTTTTGGTTGCTGTCACTGCAAAAAACCCTGCTTCATGAAGATAGGATGTTGGAAATGGAAGCAGGCTTTTCAGTGCTTTTGTGGCAATCTCAGGATATTCCGCCTTGACTTTAATCCAGAATGTATGGAGATCTGAAGCTGTCTCAAACATACTTTTAAGGCCACCATCATTTACACTCTCAAGCTGTTGATCCTCTTCTGGCACGGGCAAAGTCAATTCACCTGGCTTATTCACAAGTGGGTCGTGGATCCATTCCTTCCCAGTTCAGGGGTCTTTTGTGGTTGGGAAGTAATGCTCAAACTCTTTTGAAAGCTGAGATAGATGACCATGCACCAGCTGGGAGAAAGAAGGCCCTGGCTCAGTCTCTTTCAAAATCTCTGCTAATGTTTGAAACACATCAAAAATTCCAATGTTCACTTGTCACCCCCACAATTCCAGTTTGGCTTTGAATGCAGCCACTTTATCTGCCCACTTGAACACAGGTGTTGTTCCCCTCGAAGTGACAGATTGAGTGCATTGAGCAGGTTGAAGATGTCACACACGTGAGCAAGTTTTGTGACCCATTCTGTGTCACTGAAATGTGCTGCCAGTGGTGACTGTTTTTCTAAAAGAAATCTCTGAATCAGCTCTTGTAACTCAAAAACTCTGGCCATCGACCTACCTTTAGAAGTCATCTCACTTCTGTGTATAAGAGAAGATGTGTGTGCTCTGCGTCCATCTCCTCACAGTGCTGCACAAACAGACGTGTGTTAAGGGCATGTACTTTAATGTGGTTGATCATTTTGATCACATCCTGCAAAACGTTGTTAAATTCGGGTGACATTTTTTGGCTAGCCAGCATTTCTCTGTGGATGACACAGTGCATATACTCACATTCAGAAGCGACCTCTTTGACCCCAGTAGTGAAACCAGAAAGTCATGGCAGCCGCTCCATCCGTGCATATACCGATATAAAATGACCAATTCAGTTTTCCTGATGTGTAATCATTCAAAGACTTGAATAGTTCTGCAGCTGTGGTGTTGGTTGGCAACAAAAGTGCACATAACATAGCCTCATGTTTATCCTCCTGAAAAACATATTGCAGAAAAACAAGCATTGTTGCCTGGTTGTCAACATCGGTAGACTCGTCAACTGCGGTAGACTTGTCAACCTGGTTTGCATACCACGTGACTTATTAATCCTCTCTAATAATTGTGCCTCAATATCCTCTGCTATTCATCAATTTGTCTAGTTATGGTGCTAGCTGAAAGAGGAACACGTGCCACCTTTTGGACTGCAGCCTCTCCTAAAAGATCATGACAGATGTCCTTAGCAGCAGGCAGGATCAACTCTTCACCAATAGTAAAGGGCTTCTTAGCTTTAGCAATGTGGTTAGCCACTAGAAATGATGCTCTCAGTGCAGACACATTTGGTGAAGTGGTGGCCTTCAATAATTGCTTCTGTTCTTTGTGTTCACGTTTTTTTTCTCTTGACAAACTCCAAAGGCTTGTCTTTTAATGCAGAGTGCTTGGTCTCCATGTGGCGAAGCAGTTTTGCAGGTTTCATGGCTTTGTTGGATAGCCAGTCGCCACATATTATACAAAGGGGGCTTGGAGAATGTGAAGCACCTGTTGCAATGAACCCGTAATTTAACTAGGACTCTTGGTGTTTTCTTTTGAATGCAACTTTCTTTTTGTTGGCAGTCTTAGGATCTTCTGCTGTCTCATCATTGGGTCTTTCCCCCTCGTCAAAAAAGCTCTCCAGTGACATTCGTTTTTTTACTCATTTTGGCTAGGGTTAGCTTGTGGGCTTACCAAAACTGTGACTGAGACAAGTGCACAGTGTGGGAAAGAGGCAGGGATGGAAGTGGTAAATAAAATAATGGGCGGGCCATGTGCAGACTCAAATAAGTGTTGGGTTCTGACTTAAAGCCTGCCACCAGATGCAGCTTAATTGCCACTTGCCACTCACTGGTAGGGTTTTGATATGTCTGCAAGCAATTAGTTTATTCTGGTCTCTGTGCAGTCACACCTCTCTGCTAATGAGAATCTCTATTTGCAGCCTCTCCCCAGCACTAGCATCACCACCTCAGCTCCACCTCAGATCATCAGGCATCAGGTTCTCATAAGGAGCGTACAACCTAGATCCCTCGCATGTGAATTCACAATAGGGTTTGCGCTCCTATGAGAATCGAATGCCGCCACTGATCTGACGGGAGGTGGAGCTGAGGCAGTAGCGTGAGTGATGAGGAGCGGCTGTAAATACAGATGAAGCTTCATTCACTCACCCGCCACTCACCTCCTGCTGTGTGGCCTGGTTCCTAACCTGGGGTTGGGGACCCTTGGTCTACATTAAACATTTTGAGAAACTACCACTGTTTTCCAAGGTGGCTGCACCATTTTACATTCCCACCAGCACAGTGTAAGAAGGTTCTGATTTTCCCACATCTTCACAAATGCCTGTTATTATTGAATGTCCTTTTTTTTCCCTTTGGCTGTGCCATGTGGCATAAGGGATCTTAGTTCCCTGACCAGGGATCGAACCTGTGTTCCCTGCAGTGGAAGTGTGAAGTCTTAACCACTGGACTGCCAGGGAAGTCCCTTGAATGTCTTTTTGATTATAGCCATCCTAGTGGGTGTGAAGTGGTATTTCACTGTGGTTTTGATTTGCATTTTTCTGATTGCTAATGATGTTGAACAACTTTTCATGTGCTTTTTGGTCATTTATATATCGTCTTTGAACAAATGACAATTCAAGTCTTTGCTCATTTTTAAATTTGGCTGTCTCCTTACTATTAAATTGTAAGAGTTCTTTATATATTCTGGATGCAAGTCCCTTATTGGATTTGCAAATATTTTTTCCTATTTTATGGGTTGTCTTTTCACTTTCCTGATAGTGTTCTTTGAAGCATAAACGTTAAAAATTTTTATGAAATTCAATTTATCTATTTCCCCCACTTGTTTGCTTGTACTTTTAGTGTCATATCTAAGCAGGATTTGCCTAACCCTAAATCATGAAGACTTATGCTTATGGTTTCTTCTAGGAGTTTTATAGTTTTAGCTTTTATATTTGGGTCAATGATGCATTTTAAATTAATTTTTGTGTATGGTGTATGGAAGGGACCCATCCTTATCCATTTGTGTGTGTATATATATTGTTATTTCAGCATCATTTGTTGAAAATACTACTTTTCCCTTTTTAACTGACTTGGCACCTTTATCAAATATCAATTGACTACAACTATGAGGATTTATTTCTGGACTCTCCATTGGTCTATGTATCTATCCTTAGGTCAATATCCCACTGTCCTGATTATTCTAGATTATAGTAAATTCTGAAATGGAGAAGTCTGAGTCCTCTAACTTTGTTTTTTTTAAAGATTGTTTTGGGTATTCTATGTCTTTCCACTCAATATGTGGATATTTTTTGATAGCTGGTCAACTTCTGCAAAAAGAAAGCAACTGGAGTTTTGATAGGGATTCCACAGAATCTGTAGACCAATTTGGGAAGTATTGCCATCTTAACAATATTAAGTCTTCTGATCCATGAACATGGGGTGTTTTTCCATTTATTTAGGTCTTCTTGAATTTCCTTCTGTGTGTTTTATATTTATATTTTTTGTATTTATATTTTCAGAGTAAGAATATTATACATCTTTTGTTAAATTTATTCCTAAGTATTTTATTATTTTTGATGATATTATAAATGTAATTATTTTCTTAATTCCAATTTTGGATTATTGGTTGACAGTGCAGAGAAATAAAATTGATTTTCTATATTGATCTTGTATCCTGTCACCTTGCTAACTTTGTTTCTTAGTTCTAGTAGTTTTTTAGTGAATTTTAAATGACATGATATGCAGTATCATGTTATCTGCAAATAGAGACAGTTCTGCTTCTTCCTTTCCAGTCTGGTTACACTTTATTTCTTTTTCTTTTCTAATTGCTCTGGCTAGACCCTCCAGTACAATGTTGAGTAGTAGTGGTGAGAATAGACATCTTGGTCTCAGTTTTAGGGAGAAAGCATTCTGTTTTTCACCATGTTAGCTATGGGTTTTTCATAGATACCTTTTATCAGTTTGAGGAAGTTACTTTCTATTCCTAGTTTTTTGATGTTTTTAATCATGAAAGGGTATTGTATTTTGTCAAATAAATTTTATGTGTTTATTAAGATGATCTGGTGTGTGTCCTTTGTTCAGTTGAACTGGTGTATTACATTGATTTTTGGATGTTAAACCAACCTTGTATTCCTGGGATATATCCCGCTTGGTCATGGTATATTATCAGTTGTATAATTTGTTGGATTTTGTTTGCTAGTACTTTTTGAGGATTTTTGTATCTATATTTATGAAACTTTTTTTTTTTTTTCTTTTCTTGTGATGCCTTTCCCTGGCTTTGGTATTGGTGTAATACTGACATTATAAAATAAACTGAAAAGGATTTTCCTTTCTGCTATTTTTTTTTGAATAGTTATGAAGAATTGATATTAATTCTTCTTTAGATCTTGGGTAGATCTTCATAAGTGAAGCCATCTTTGTGAGAAGTTTAAAGTGACTAACAGTCTCTTTTCAATAATTAGATTTAATGTATATGCTATATGTGCACTAATTAAAAGACAGAGATTGTCAGATTAGATAAAAAGTAAGACTGAACTATATACTGCCTATCAGAAACACATTTTAAATTTAAGGACATAAATAGGTTAAAAGCAAAACAGTGGAGAAAGATATTCTATGCAACACCAATCAGAAGAAAGCTAAAATGGCTATATCACATGCTGTCATGGAGGCCTCTTGACTTTCACACTGTGCTGTGAGTTAATAAGTGGCTGACCTGAACTTGTCATTGAACTCTGGTTCCAAACACCCCTTGTTCATTCAATGGATATTTTTCCTTTCCTAGAGCTGTTTTAATGGATATTGACTCTCAGTCACTGATATATGATTTTCAAGTTTATTCTGAAAGTATGAATCAGAATCATGTGATAACAGAACTGGATTTTTAAAATATCCGAAGCTAAATGTGTATGTGAGTGTATTATTAGCAAATATTTTTCTCTTTAGACGTAACTGGATTCTTAGGAGTTATTTGGTAGTCTTGGTTCACAAAATTTCAAAATTAAGGCTTTTAAACATTTGTTCTTCAAACATTAACTGAGTGCGTGTTACATCCTGGGCAGTGTGTACAGGCCTTTGGAGTCAGGGAGATGTGAATTCAAGTTCTGATTCTTTGTTTGCAGCTGTCGTACCTTTGGGCAAATCACTTAACCATTCTGAGTCATGGTGTATAAAGTAGGTCTCAGAATGTGTAGCTTGTGTCATGTTGTAAGGGTTAAATAAGACACTACCTATAAAACAGTGCTGATTTTAGGCGCTTAATAAATGTTAGCTTTTCCTTCCACTGAAGGTTTTCAAACTTTAAAAAATTACTCTTTTTAGAAATTTAAAAATCAGACCACTTACCAGCATTTTAAAAAATTAGTTACGTAAAAGTTTGTTCTTGGGAATTCCCTGGTGGTCCAGTGGTTAGGGCTCTGTGCTTTCACTGCTGAGGGTCTGGGTTTAATCCCTGGTCAGGAAACTAAGATCCTGCAAGCTGTGTAGCATGGCCAAAAAAAAAAAAATGAGTTTGATCTCACTAATCTTTAGGCTTTTAGAAACATCCCTATACGTGCTCGTGCACATGCATGTGGTGCATTACATAACTGAGTTCTAATTAATTCTGAGTTGGAAGACCCCTTTGATATGACAAAATATGACTGCAAATACTTATTTTTCCAAATATATGTTGTGTTTGTGACTATTGTGTAAGTATAATGTAAAATGCAGATTAATCTAGCCAATATTTGCTTAGCATGTGAAAGAAAAAACTATGTTCCTTTGACTTTAGAAATAACTGAGAATAAGACTACAAGGTGCAAGGTTTAGCATTCTAGTAAACAATACAGGCCTCACTAGGAATTTGCTCACAAGTATTCGCTTGTCATTTGCAATTGGTAGCACAGGGGAGATGGTAAAGTAATGACAGCAGGTATCACAATTCCTTGTTGCCTGGAAAGGCAGAGTTTTTCCTACCTTCATCACCATTTCATACTTTCTAACTTACCAAACTTGCCCCCTTTTTGTAAATCCGTGTAAATGTCATGTGACATATTCCTGATAAACTCTATAACTATATTTGCTTACTTGTTAATTGACCCACCTGAGTTCCTCTTTTGTTTCTGTAGTCTTCAAAAAAACCCTCTCTTTTTTGTGTTTATCTCTTATCTTCATTCTGTGGATGACCTCTCCAGATGCTGAAGTCTGGACACTCTCCAAGAGGTTGATCCCTGCTGTTCTGGAAGTCTCCAGGAAGTTTTTTGAGAGCTAGAAGCACTGTGTGCTGTGCAATTCCTGATAAAACGGATGTCTAATTCAGGCAGTGTCTTTGAGTCTGGAGATGGAGGAAAGTGTAACCAAGTGAACCACTGAGTTAGGAGTTTTTACTTCAGGCTAATGCTAAATTAGAAACTCAACAGTTCAGGTCTAAACATGGAATATCCTTGATAATTCTCTGTGTGAATTGCCTTTGAGACATTTTTCTTTTGCCCAAAGGAAAGACTACAATTTCATAATTTCACTTAAAGTTACATAAAGTAAAACTTGGAATATTTTTCAGTATGTCACAGTCCAGAACAAGAAGCAAGTAAATAATGGAAAAATGAGAACATTGTGGGCTTTATTTGGGAGCCTACTTCAGAATTAAAGCTTTTGGGGAAAAACATATACAAATCATATATTTTGAAGGTATGTTGACAGGTGTTTATAAGATCATGATATTTTTTCTGGTGAATTGTTAAGTAATGACTATCTTTACTGTTAATAATGCTTTTTGCCTTAAGCATTTTTTGGCCTCCCATTTTATCTTATCTTATACTAGCTCTGCGTGGGTATTTGCTTGGCATTTGTTTTCCTGTCTCTTTACTTTGATTCTCTCTTTATCTCTCTCTTTTTTTAAAAACTAAGCTTTATGTTTTTAGTGCAGCTTTAGATTTACAGAAAAATTACAGAGGGTTCCCAAATACTCTGCACCCAGTTTCCCCTGTTAACATCTTACATTGATGTGCTACATTTGTTACAGTTAATGAACTGATGTTGATAAATTGTTATGAACCAAAGTCCGTATTTTATTTAGCTGGCCTCATTTTTTACCTAATGCCCTTTTTCTGTCTCAGAATCCAGTCCAGAATACCACATTAGAGTTAGTTGTCTTGTCTTCTTGCTCTTCTTGGTTGTGACAGTTTCTCAGACTTTCCTTTTTTTTTTTTGATGACCTTGACAGTTTTGAGGAGTCCTGGTCAGGTATTTTGTAGAATATCCACCAAGGAATTTTTCTGATGTTTTTCTCATTATTAGACTGGGATTGTGGGGTTTAGGGAGGAAGATCACAGAGGCAAAGTACCATTTTAATCACCTCATATCAAGGGTATATGCTACCAATATGACTTATCACTGTTGATGTTGACCTTGATCACCTGGCTTAGGTAGTGTTTGTCAGGATTCTTCACTGCTCCCCCCACCCCCCATCCTTTCCATACTGTACTCTTTGGAAGTAAGTCCCTATGTTGAGTCCACACCTAATGAGTGGGGAGTTATGCTACACCTCTTTGAGGGTGGAGTATCTACATAAATTATTTTAACTTCTTCTGCATGGAGATTTGTCTCTTCTCCCCCATTTATGTATTTAATCATTTATTTATATCATATGGACTCCTGGATATTTATTTTATGCTTTGGGTTATAATCCAATCTACTTTATTTTATGGCTCAAGCTGTTCCAGATTTGGCCATTGGGAGCCCTTTCAGCTGTCTCCTGTGTCTCTTTTTTTTTTTTAATAGGTAGGTGGAACTTTTTTAAAATTAATTAATTAATTTTTATTTATTGGCTGCATTGGGTCCTGTGTAGCTGCAGAGAGCTGGGGCTGCTCTTCATTGCAGTGCGCAGGCTTCTTGTTGCGGTGGCTTCTCTTGTTGTGGTGGCTTCTCTTGTTGCAGAGTACGGGCTCTAGGCACGTGAACTTCAGTAGCTACGGTACGTGGGCTCAGCAGTTGTGGCTCACGGGCTTGGTTGCTCCGTGGCATATGGGATCCTCCCGCGCCAGAGCTCGAACCCATATCCCTTGCATTGGCAGGCGGATTCTTAACCACTGCACCACCAGGGAAGCCTCCTGTGTCCGTTTGACATGCTTTCTTTAATGTGGGATTTTTTTTCCTGCCTGGTCCTAGAATCAGTCATTCCTCCAAGGAACCCATGGTACCTTTTGTTGGAGGATGGAATTAGAAACCAAGATCTGGGTGCCGGGTGTGCTCATTACTACTGTGATGTCATTGCTTCTAGGCTCTCTCAGCTATGAGAGCAAGGAAACATGTATATGCATAGATGTCTCTTTTTAAGCAGCATATAAATAGAATTTTCTTCTTAAAAAAAACCCAATCTGAGGACTCTGTTTTTATAGGCAATTTAAATCTATTTACATTTATTATGAATACTGATTACATAGGAAGCTCTGGGACGCCCTGCCTCATCATAGCTATCCATGACACATCTATGTCTCCTTGTCTGAAGTTTTCTCTAACTGCTGGAGTCTACTCAGCCACAAGCAGTCTAGGGTGAAAGTGTCTGAGAATTAATATCCAGCAGCATCTCTCAACCAGTGACTGATAAACATGCACCCCAGCCTCTTCACTCTTTTTTTCACCCTGGGCTCCAGTTATGCACTGGACTTTATGCAGGTGTCAGAAATCTCCAACAGGACTAAGCTGCAGTTATCCACAATGGGAACTTGCTTCACAACATACCCTTTTGTGACTACATTCCCTTCCCTGTCTCACTTTTCTATTCCCCAGCCAGTGTTTCCTGGGATCACTTTCCAAATAAACTAGTTGCACTTGGACCTTTGTTTCAGGTTATGCTTCTGGGTAATACACTGACATATGTAGATGTATCTCTATCAGGTAAGGCTCTCTCCGTATGACTGTGCTTCTCCCTCCCCTACTCCTTTTCTGTCTGCTATTCATCTAGTTTTCTTTATTTTTTCCTTACCCTGCCAATAATTTAGAAGTTTTACACTCTGTTCCTCTCCTTTTTGAGGTTATTTTTTAATTGTTTTAACATGCTTAGTGAGCAATATCTCCGGTTTCCTATAGAATAATGGAAGGACTTTAGGAAACTTTTGAGCTCATCCCTCCTGGCATTCATACCATCATTGAGTAGTTTTAAATTCCACCTCCCCCCATCCCCACTGTGGGATTTTAGTCCCCAAACCAGGAATTGCCCTTGGCAGTGAGAGCATGGAGTCCCAACCACTGGACTACCAGGGAATTTCCCCAATTCTGCCTTCTTTTAATTAATTCTTCATACCCTGAGTTGGACATTATCACATTGATTGATTTATGGATGTTGAGTTTTCCTTGCATCCATGGAATAAATCCCACTTGATCATGGCCTCTGATCCTCTTAATGTATTGTTGAATTTGGTTTGCTAATATTTTGTTAAGGATTTTTGCATCTACGTTCGTTAGGGATGTTGGACTGTAACTTTCTTTTCTTGTGACATCCTTGTCTGGTTTTGGAATCAGTAATGCTGGCTTTATAAAATGAGTTTGGAATTGTTCCTTCCTCTTCTGTTTTTTGGAAGAGCTTGAGAAGGACTGGCATTAATTTTTTGAATGTTTGGTAGAATTCACTGGTGAAGCCATCTGGACTTGGACTTTCATTTGTTGGGAGGTTTTTAATTACTGGTTTAGTCTCCTTACTAGTAATTGATCTGTTCAGATTTTCTATTTCTTTGTGATTCAGTCTTGGTAGGTTATATGTCTCTAGAAATTTATCCATTTCTTCTAGGTTGTCAAATTTGTTGCTGTGTAATGGTTCATAGTAGTCTCTTTTGATCCTTTGCATTTCTGTGGTATCAGTTATAACCTTTTCTCTTTCATTTCTGATTTTATTTATTTGTGTCCTCTCTCTTCTTTTTCTTGATGATTTTAGCTAAAAGTTTGTCAGTTTTGTTTATCTTTCCAAAGAATGAGCTCATCGTTTCATTGATCTTTTCTATTGTTTTCATTCGTTTGTTTCTGTTTTTGTTTTTTTAGTCTCTAATTTATTTCCACTCTGATTTTTGTTATTTCATTCCTTCTACTAACTTTTGGCCTCATTTATTCTTCTTTTTCTAGTTCCTTGAGGTGTAAAGTAAGGTTGTTTATTTGAGATTTTTCTTGCTTATTAGTGTAGGCATTTATTGCTATGAACTTCTGTCTCAGAACTGCTTTTGCTGCATCCCATAAATTTTAGTTTCTATTTTCATTTATCTCAGGCATTTTTTGATTTCTCTTTTGATTTATTCTTTGACCAACTGGTTGTTCATGTGTTCAAGGTTAGATAAATGTTGGATCTTATTTTATTTTTTGTGTATGCTAATTAATTTTCACACTCTCTGTGTCTTTATCCCATCTACCATATTCTACGTGAATTTTTGTATGTTTTCCAGTTTGTTTATTCTTTCTTCAGCTTTGTCTAATCTATTTAATCTAATTAACAACTTTAAAATTTTAATGACTATATTTATTATATCTAGAAATTCCATTAAAAATCTTACCTCATTTTGTAAAAAAAATGGATTTCTCTTAAAAAAAAATCTCCTTAAATATTTTTACACTTGATGTTAGCCAAAAGGCCAAGAGGCGATCCTTAAATATTTTTAAACATGTTTATCTTATAGGGTCTACTTACTCTCCCTTGTGGTGACTTGTTGTCTTGTATAGTATGTAATTTTTTACTGTCAGTTCAGCTCATCCAAACACTGTGAGTTTCAGTAATTTTTCAGTTTATATATCTCTAGTAGCTGTTTTTTTCCCAAGAACCTTTTCTTTGCCTTGCCTGTGGTTTCTTGCTTTATGCCTACATGCCTTGTAATTCAGCCAAAAATTCAAGGGGACCACTATGCAGATATCTGGAGTTCTTTCTCTGTATAACTCCCTCCTCTCTGGTACTCTGCCCCATAAGTTCCAACTACCTCATGCTTTCAAAACTGGTATCTTTCTTTTCATTTCAGTGAGGTTGCTATAAGCTTTTTAAGGATCTCCCTACGTGTGCCAGGGACTTAGGAAATGTCTCTGCGTAGAAAATCGAGGTAATTGTATAATGCTCACCTTGTTTGTTGCCTTTCTCTCTGGGGTCATAGTCTTGTGTTGCCTATTGTTCAGTGTCTGAAAACAGTTGGTTTATATATTTTGTCCAGTTTTTCAGGTGTTTACAGTAGGAGGGCAAGCCTAATTCTAGTTACTCTGTTGTGTCTGTATGTGGAACTTCCATATTGCTTTTTTTTCTATTGTGAAAAAAAGGCATTTGGCCAAAGAATTTAATGCTTTAAATAATCTCACAGGAAATTTTTATTGTTAAATTAGTTTTTAAGAAAAGTTTTCTTTTATGCATGGATAAAAGTAACATTAAAATTTGCATAATACTTAAGTATTCTAGAGCCTATCCTTTATAGAAATTATCCCCTTTTGTATATATCTGTTGGTTTATACGTGTGTATATTTGTAGATGTATACTTTTGTTATATGTATGCAAATATATTTGAATTTATATATTTGAAACACACACACACACACACACACACACACACACACACACACACACAGAGCCCATTGGTAGCAGTGAGAAGCTCAATAACTTGAAATGCTACTGTACAGGATTGAATAGTGTCCTTCCAAAAGATATGGTTAAGTCCTCATCCCTGATACCTGTGAATGTGACCTTATTTGAAAATAGGGTCTTTGCAGATATAATTAAATTAAGATGAAGTCATACTGGATTAAGGTGGGCCATGATCAATGGCTAGTGTCCTTATAAGAGGGAAATTTGGACTCAGGGAGAGGGAAGAAAGCCATGTATGGATGGAAGCAGAGACTGGAATTATGCTGCCCCAGCCAAGGACCACCAAGGATTGCCAGCAACTGCCAGAAGCTAGAAGAGGCAAAGGACTCTTCTCGAGAGTTTGGCAGGAGTGTGGTCCTGCTGATACCTTGAGTTTGGACTTCTGGCCCCCAGGACTATGAGAGAATAAAACTGTTGGTTTAAGCTACCCAGTTTGTGGTACTTTGTTACAGCAGCCCTCAGAAATTAGTATATACGCCTTACATAAGTGTTGGCAGCTGTGCCAAAGGCATTCAAGTAGAGAAAGCCAATAGGCAAGTGAATGTAGACCCTTGGAATTTAGGGGACAGGTGAAGACAAGTGATATATATTTGGTAACTGCATAATTTTTCCTTATTTTTCTATTGGATTGTGCTTCCTATTTATTTGTAGTAACTATAAATTCTAGATATTAATCTTTTGTTATACATAAGTGTAGACAATTATCTCATTTTGTTTTGTATCTAAACTTGGGTAACCAGTTTGTACAAATACATTCCTTAGTGATCAGTATAACAGAGAATTAAGAACATGCCTTCTGGAGTCAGAATCCCTGTGTGTGTGTGTGTGTGTGTGTGTGTGTGTGTGTGTGTGTGTGTGTGTGTGTGTGTGTGTGTGCGCGCGCGCGCGCATGTGTATTGGCTGTGTTGGGTCTTCGTTGCTGTGCTTGGGCTTTCTGTAGTTGTGGCGAGCAGGGGCTACTCTTCTTTGCAGTGAGCAGATTTCTCACAGTGGTGGCTTCTGTTGTTGTGGAGCATGGGCTCTACACGCGTGGGCTCAGTAGTTGTGGCGCATGGGCTCTAGAACACAGGCTCAATAGTTGTGATGCACGAGCTTAGTTGTTCTGTGGCTTGCGGAATCTTCCCAGACCAGGGATCGAAGCTGAGTCCCCTGCATTAGCAGGCAGATTCTTACCACTGTGCCACCAGGGAAGTCTCAAAATCCCTGTGTTTTAATAACACTTTTTAGCTGTACGATCTTGGAAAAATTATTAACCTCTGTAAGTGTCACTTTCCTCCTCTATAAAATAGGGATGTGCCTACCTTATCGACTTTATGAGTGATTAAATGCAATAATTCTGGCAAAGTACCTGTTAATGTCTGATACAAATTATATATTAGATAAATATTAGCTATAATTAATATTACTATAACTTCTTTTGCAAATTTATGTGAAAAATTCCTTTGGTAAATATTATTTTTTATTAATTTCAGTAAGCATTTTGTTTGTTAAACATTTATTAAGAAGTTCTAAATAAAAAAATGAGTAGAATACAGGAACAATTTGTTTGTGAAATAGCTCCTTCAAAAATGGTGAAATTTAGGTAAATTTTTTCTAATAAGTATTACAATACTTACAAATTCTAAGTCTCAGATCTGACAAATTAAAAATCATAGCTATTTGAGCTTATTTTATATATATACATGTATATATATGTATATTCAGACTGAGAAGTTATGCAGTGCAAACTCTATTTATGTGAGAAAACATTATTTCCCTGTCTTTAAAAATAACCTCTTTCAGATTTTGTTTTTAGCTCAATGCTAACACAGTGTTACTTATATTTAATTACTCTTTGACTTTTTCTTCTGACTTTGCACATGTAATTCCTATATGTGTAACCATCAGAACTTCCTTCCCAAATTTTCTTGAAGTACCTTTATGCATGGATAAGATGATCAATTTATAGGTAGTTGTCGCCAGCTTCTTAGTCAATGTTGCCATTTGTTATTCATAAAAATTGTCTCACGTTTTTAGACTTCTATAATATATAGCATATGTAGTATCACTCCTATTTTTATTCTTCTTACCAAAACTAATAGAAATTTTCTTGTGAAAAAAATTTTTGGTTTATTTTTCCAGAAACCCCTTCCCAGCAAAACCCTTTAAAATCATTTTTTTTTTTTTCCCAAAGAGACAGTTCACTATAGTTCCTGGGGAGATTCTGTGACATGAATTGGCTAAGACAGCTTGTAATAACATTACTTAGAATTTTTCTGGCACAGTAGGGAAGGTGTCCACAACATATTCCTGTAAAATCCTCTGGGATTTTGTGTTCAGATTTTTGCAAGCCAGAAGCACAAGTCCCCCAAGGTAGTGGTTTTTATACTCAAGAAAGGCTTTTCGTTTTTTATGTGTTATGTTAATAAATATGGAATGACCTCAACACCAGAGGGCAGTATTTTATAGTAGTTGCCAAAATGTCCTCATAGTCTGTGTAATTATCTGATGGATTAAAAAAGACGTCTTATGTATGTTTAGTGTTTTCCCCCATGCTGCTATAAAATGCACCTGGTTCTGAGAGTCATAATGAATCTAGAATTTCATAAACCGCAGGCTTTTTAAAAAAAACCATTCTGTTTTGTGGAGTTAAACCTCCCTGAATTAATTTTCACACTAAGCTGTGCCATTTCCAGGGGTTAGTCTGGTTGGCAGGGATGAGTGGCTTTCACACAGCACCACATGCCCCCAGCCCAGGCCCAAAGGAGGTCCTGCCCTGTTAGGGAGTAAAAGTCAGATTCATTTGCAGCCAGCAGACTTGGTTTGGCTTCAGGGTTGGTCAGAATTTGTGAATTTTTTTCCGGAAGAGTATCCTGATCTTACCAAGATGGGAATGGGCTTTAACTCCAGAAGCTTTCATAAAATTTATTTAATGCACATTTATACTTTCCGCAATTTAAAAACAAAAGACAATAGTGAGGATATTTCAATATATTACAATTGGTTCCCCATCTCTTTTTGTTTCCTAGTTTCAATTCGATATAACCAAAATATTTGAATCTTTTAAAATATTTTTCTAATCTTCTGGTATCCTTGTTAAAACTGGGAAGCATATTTGTATTGACCAGGTAATTTCTATTTTTCTCTCTTTAAAAAAGGTTTTCCGGGCATTCCCTGGCGGTCCAGTGGTTAGAACTGCATTCCCTGGCGGTGCAGTGGTTAGGACTCCACACTCTCACTGCCGAGGGCCCAGGTTCTATCCCTGGTCAGGGAACCAACATCCCACAAACTGTGCAGTGTGGCAAAAAAAATAAAAATAAAAAAAAAATAAAAAAGATTTTCCCTGCTTGCTGCACATTATTATAGAAAATAAATATGGCAAAAGAAGAATGTAAAAAACACTTGTAATCTCATGTCATAAATAAGATTTTGTTATATATACTCTCTGCTTTTTTCAATTCTTTCTTTCTTAAAAATACAGTAGAAACACCTGTACATGCTATTTTATAATTTGTTTTTTTCATATAACAATGTAATAAGCATCATCACTTTTCATGATTATTCAGTATTTTATACTGTGAATATATATGATCCATTATATCAGTTTACCCTCCTATCAGCAGTACATGAGAGAGTCTGGGTTATTCACACTGTCACCTACTGTGGATAACATCACAATTCTTGATTGAAGTGACAGATATTTTAATTTGCATTTTTATTATTACTAAGGCTAAACATCCTTTCATATGTTTATTCTTATGTGCATGGTCTGTTCATGTCCTGCGCCCATTTTTATGATTGGGATGTTATGTTAGGTTTTTTGTTGTGATTTCTTTTTAAAGCAGAACTTTTCTTTTGGAAATAATTTCACACTTACAGAAAGATTGCAAAGAACTAGTACAAAGAACACCTGTATACACTTTACCCAGATTCCCATATTATTAACATTTTGCCCATTTTTCTTTTTTCTTTTTTTTTTTAAGCTCTTTATTGGAATATAATTGCTTTACACTCTTGCACCAGTTTTTGAGGTACACCAAAGTGAATCAGCTGTATTTATACATATATCCCCATATCCCCTCCTTGCCATGACTCCCTCCCATCCTCCCTGTCCTGGCCCTCTAAGGCATCACCCATCATTGAGTTGATCTCCCTTTGTTATACAACAACTTCCCACTAGCTATCTATTTTACAGTTGGTAGTGTATATATGTCTGTGCTACTCTCTCACTTCGTCCCAGCTTCCCCTTCGCCCCTCCCCCCACCCCGTGTCCTTCAGTCCATTCTCTGCATCTGCATCCTTATTCTTCCATTTTTCTTTATTACCAGTTCTCCATATATATATATAAATATTTTTCTTGAACCATTTGAGAGTAAAGTTGCATACATCATGGCCTTTTACCTCTAAATACTTTTACATATATTACCTAAGAATAAGAATGTTCTTTTACATTACCATAGTGCAATGATCAACTTCAGTACATTTGCATAATACTTGAATCTACTGTCAGCATCCTACTTTTGTCAGTTGACCCAATAACCTTGTTTTCCTTTGGAATAAGATCCAGTTTAGATCAGGTCTTGCATTTAGTTGTCATGTCTCCTTAAGCTCCCCTAATCTGGAAAGTTCTCAACTTTTGTCTTTTATGATATTGAACACTTTAAAAAGAATGTTGTTGTCTTAGTCCATTTGGGCTGCTGTAACAAAGTAGCACAGACTGGGTGGCTTAAAAACAACAGAAATTTATTTATGACAGTTCTGGAGGTTGCAAATCCAAGACCAGGGTGCCAGCACGGTTGGATTCTGGTGAAGGCCCTCTTCCAGGTTGCAGACTGAAGACTTCTTTGCCAGGTCCTCATCTGGTGGAAAGGGGTAGAAAAATGTCAGCTCTCTTTCATAAGGACACTGATCCCACTCATGAGAGCTATGCTTTCATGACCTAATGACACCCCAAAGGCCCCACCCCCTCATTCCTGACATAGGAATTTGGCAGCAGGTTGGGTGGGGGGTGGGGTGGGGACACAAACGTTGAGACCATAGCAAATATGATCCCTTGTTTTTTTGTTTTTTGTTTTAAATTTTATTTATTTATTTATTATTTTTTGGGGGGTACACCAAGTTCAATCATCTGTTTTTATACACATATCCCCATATTCCCTCCCTCCCTCAACTCCCCCCCCACCCTCCCTCGAGTCCCCCCCACCCTCCCCATCCCAGTCCTCTAAGGCATCTTCCATCCTCGAGTTGAACTCCCTTTGTTACACAACAACTTCCCACTGGCTATCTATTTTACAGTTGGTAGTATATATATGTCTGTGCTACTCTCTCGCTTCGTCTCAGCTTCCCCTTCAAATATGATCCCTTGTTTTTAAAATTAGAATGTTCCTCATTTTGGGTGTCTCTGAGTTTTTTTCATGACTGGCTTTAGGAGATGCATACTTGGCTGGAAAACCATTCATATATAATAGTATGTGTCCTGAGCACATCCATCTTGAGGCACTCCATAGCCATCTGCCCCACAGTGGCAGTGTTCATTTTGATCATCGAATCAAGTTCTTCTATTTCTCCACTGGATAGTAACTATTTTCCCCCTTAAAATTAATAACCCATCTATGAGGAGACACTTTAAGTCTATGCAGATATCCTGCTCTTCATCAAAATTTCCCCCTAGATTTTGCACCCATTGGTGATCCTTGCCTAACCAGTCTTTACTTCAGTCGCTGTAGGGACGAAAAAAAAATTTCCTTGATCCTCTTAGGGTCCGTGGCTGGATCTGAAAATTAAACTGACAAAGACAGAGGAGAAAACATACGAATTGTGTTGAATTTTCCTCCAGTTCTCCTCCCATTGCCTTGTGAAGCCATTCCAGTCAGCTGCTCATCTTCACCATTCCACCAGCACCTCTCATGTCAAGGTAACCAGTGTCCAGCAACCTCTGTGTGGCTAAATCCATTGGTCAATTCACATCCTGATATTACTTGACCAGCCAACAGCATCTGACACAGCTCATTACTTTCCTGATACCCTTTCTTCACTGGCTTCTGGAACACCACTCACTTGGTTTTCCTTCTGCCTTACTGACCACTTCTCAGAGTCCTTCACTGCTTTCTGTTTATTTTCCTATGTCTAAATGCTAGAGTCCCCCAAGACTTAAACCTTGGCCTGTTCTTTCTCTATCTGCTCTTACTCCTTTGGTGATCCCATCATCCAGCCTCAAGATTTAAATATTATCTCTTTAATGGAAACTCTAAATTTATATCCCCATACAGATTTCTCTTCTGAGCTCCAAACTTGTGTATCCACCTGTTTCCTTACATCTAATTCATTTCCAGCTAACGTACCCCATTATTATTATTTTTTTTTACCTATTTATGTATTTGGTTTTTTTTTTCCCCACTAGCCTGCACGTTTCATAAAAGCAGAGATTTTTTTTTTCTTTTTTTTACTGTGGTCAAGGTTGTTTATACAGCTCCTGGAACAGTGCCTAGTGCATAGCAAGTTCATCATAAATATTTGTTGAGTTAATGAATGAATGTCCTAAGTATTCAAATTGATATTTTTTGTTGTTCTCCATTCATTTTTACAATGAGTTTATTTCAATGGTGGTAATCTATTGAATTTTTTATCCTCTGGTAATTTTTTGGCTCATTCTTATAAAGGGAACCATGTTTGGCCAATGCTTAACTAATAATATGTTTAATCAGTTATTATATTATGGGTTCCTATTTCAGTTATTCCAGGTCAAGGTGAGAGGAGAAGAGAACAGTTTGGTTTTGCTGGGGGTTTATTTTTCCAGACAGAGTTACAATTGCCTGTGTGAAGTAAAAAGAGAGCTCACCTGGAAGCAGCCAAGGGCAGGGAACTTCCCTGTGGAGCTGAAAAGGTTTTTTGTTTTTTTCCCCCCAGTTTTGTAACTGTTATAGAAGTAGCAGCAGCAGGAATAACAACAATGAAACAGTGAGGTTGATAACAATTGTTAGCATTTATTGAATGCTTCACTGAGTGCCAAGCACTGTGATAGGGCTCTATACGCACTCTCTCACTTACACCTTTTAGTTACCTTCTGAGCCAACGTATTATTCCAAATTTATAGATGATAGATCTGAAACTTGGATAAATTAGGTAATGCAATAGCCAGCTTCCAAGATGGTTCCCAGTGATCCTCACTTCCTGGTTTCTACATACTTGTGCATCCCCTCCCACATCATACAAGGGCTTGCTGGTCTGTGGGACCAACAGCAAACAGCAGTAGTGAGGATAGGTCTCTTCTGAGATTAGGTTATAAAAGACTGTAGCTTCCTTCTTGGACATTGTCTTGCTCTCTTTCTCTCTCTCTCTCTGCTCACTTGTTCTAGGGAAGGTGTTCTAAGGATACTCAGGCAGCCATAGAGAGGCCTGTGGGGTAAGGAACACTGCCCAACAGCCAGCAAGGAATTCAGACCTGGCAACAACCATAGGAATGAGCTTGAAAGTGGATTCTCCAGCCCCATTCGAGCTTTCAGGTGGCTGTAGCCCTCGCTTGGCAGCTTGCCTGCAACCTTGTGAGAGACTCAGAGCCCAAACCACCCAGCTAAACTGCTTCCGGATTCCTGATCTTCAGAAATTGTTTGAGATAATGAATGATAATTATTTTAAGCCACTGAGTTTTGGCATAAAGTGTTATGCAGCAGTAGATAACTAATATAGTTAATTTGATCAAGAACACACTATTGATAAGTAGTAGAGCAAAAACTTGAACTTGAGTTTGTCAAACTCCAGAGCTTGAGTTCTTGACCAGCTGGACTCCATCACCATGGGGATAGCTACAATATCTAGCCCTCTTACCTTGGGCCTGTTGTGAACTGCAACTGAGTCTTTGGGTTTGCTGTGACCTGTGGGACTGAGAACTGACCCTATGACTTCTAAGAGCATCTTTCCCTCATTCCCAGTGTGGATGAAACTTTTTAAGTATTTAAAATTCCCTGAATAATTTCTATAAGTACTTATGGAGAGCACATTTCAGGTAATCTCCACTTAAACTGGATGACCAGACTTCCTGTTTAGACCAGGAGTTGGCAAACTTTTCTGTAAAGAGCCACATAGTAAACATTTTAGGCTTTGTGGGAATAGTAGAGTTTTTAAAAGTACTGTCTTGAATTCTGAGGCTCTGGCTAGCAGCTGGTCAGTTCCTCTTCTTGAGCAGCCATTTAAATCCATGCTCCCATCTACCTCCCTGAAGAGGTTCTCATACTCTGGGCAAGTACATACCCACCAAGGGCCAGATACTTGACAGCCAAGGACAGCCCCGATGCCCCAGCACCCCCTGAAATGATTTCAGATTAGCCAACCTTAAACATGCCTGCTCTGTACCATCCTTTCCTTTCTGTGGAAACTGTGATAAAGATGCTTGACCACAGTTCCCACAAAAACCCCTCTGCCTTGTGATTGACCCTGGATCCTCCCCTGAGTGGACTGCATGGTGTGCTGTGTTCCCTCCAGGAACTCTGAGTAACGAAATTATAAAACTCTTTTCATTTTCTCTCTTGATCTGCATCTGGTCTCACCATACCTCATCAAAAGAAATATGGTTAAAACAGCAGGAGGTATGGTTTTGGTCACAGTTACTCAACTCTGTCAATGCAGTGCCAAAACCGTCAGGACAATGTATGAATGATGGGTGTGACTATGTTCCAATAAAACTTTATAAAAATATGTCATGGGTCAGATTTGGCCCACGGGTTATGGTCTGTGGGTTATGATTTGCTGATCCCTTCTTTAAAGCATCGTTATGGGTGTTGATTTTTCTGATTAATGGGTAACACTAAAGAAAGTTTTGCGTATGTGAGTTCATTAGTAAAACTTTTCAAGCTGTCAGTTTGATGACACTGAACAACTCTTGCAAAAGCTTGAAAGACATTTTACACCCTGTGAACTGTTTTAATTCTGATATCTGTCTGTGTTGTAGTCCATTGTTAACTTAAAGAAAAAACACACAATGTGAGAGCTGTGAATTTAAGTTTTATTCAGGGTCTTACTGAAGACTGTAGCCCAGGAGACAGCCCTGAGGAACTGCTTCGAAGAGGTAGGGGAGGAGCCAGTATATATGTGATTTTTTTGGGGGGTTGGGAAATAACATGTAGTCAAGCATACATCTTGATAAAAGATTACTGCTAATCACAAAGAACAGCTATCTCAAGGTAATGATTTTAGGACTTTTTTACGTATGGGAAGATGCAAGAATCTGGGGTCATTGAAATTCTTGCTGAGATATACTATATACCTAACTATCTAGGGGCCCCTTTATCCAAAGCACAGAGTGCTTCATCCTGTTTTATCATCCTGAATTCTTTTTGGGGTGCACTGTTGCTGGGAGACTGCAGTGGGTTGCGATTTAACCCTTGGATAACTGGATGATGATTGATATGCTTTGTTCTTCTTTTGTTCACACCAGCATCCTAATATTATACTTCATATGCTTCTAGAATGAAAGTAATAGAAATGGAACCACTTCACAGAGAGCTCACTGTATGCCAGCTACTGTGCCAAAGGCTTTTACGCTCATCATCGTATTGCTTCTCCTAAGGACAACTGTGTCTCCCCATTTTACAGATGACAATACTGAGGCTTAGAGAAGCCCAAGAGAATGCTTCTAGTAAGTGGCAGAGGCAGCAGTCAACTCAGGTAGTCTGACTTTAAAAATCATGTTCTTAACCCAGTTATGCAATTACATTTCTAAGATTCCCTTATCTCCTTTAAAACATGTCAAAGCCATCCTTTAAAAATGTCTATTGGCTTCAACTATAATTATTTAATACGCTATTTCTTTCGTTAAATAACTTTTAATTTAGGTATCCCCGAAAGGATAGACATACTTTTTTCATAATTGGATGTTGTACAAAGTGACAGGATTGATTCTTGCATTCATTTTAGTTCATAATAAAATATATTAGTTTAGTTGGAATTGTTAATTTTCCCTCGGGGAGAATCAAGTGCCCAAGGCACTGATTGATAAATCAATAAATCTTTAGTGAGTCTGGTAAATCAACTGTCACACATATGTCAACCTATTCTCCAGAGTATAGATTTTATCCAGGACAAGTGTGTTTGTTCCTTTCTATTGTTTTCTCCCTCAAAATTGTGTTGTACTAAGGTATTTAAACAAATCCCTAAGACTGGCAAGCTTTTTTTCCCTTAAAAAAAAAAAAGCAATAGGGAGCATGCTTTTTCCAGCTATTTTAGGGAAAGAACTCAGTTGTTTGCATATTTGCATTTCAACCCCTAACCTCTCCTGAGGACAAATGGCTGTCTGACTATTAAGCCCACAGGCACAGCACTGGGACTGTGGATTAAGCCTCTGAATGCTGACTAGTTTTCCGCAGCATTCCCAGCATGTGTGAAGAATGTGTTTGTAGCTGGGAGGCAAACAGAACATCCAAAGCCGAGCAAGAATTTTGAAAAATAGTTGTCTTATGTATAAATTTATTTTGCTCGTAGTGTTTTATTCTTACCAGTTTCATTATTCCTTATTTCTACTTTCTTTTAAAATAGCTTAGTTTGGTTTGATATTCTCATGACCGAAGTTTTGGTCACTCGTTGTTGATTGCTGCAGTCTTGATTTTTAAATGTTCTTTGTTTCTTTATCATTTAAATACCAAGCCATTGATGGGTGGCTCAGATATTTTCCCTCCTGATAGGGAAGGCCTGGTGATTTCCAACAAGATGTCTGTGTGGCCTTCCCTCTAAACAAATAAGGGCCCGGTTGGAAGTGTTGGTAGTTACTGGAAGGCAACAGCTTAGGTTTGTAGCGCATATAGTAGGAACAGAACAGCTTTGGGCTGTGGATTTAGTTCTCCAAGTTTAAGTTATTATTGTGCCTGCTTTCAGGTAAAAAACCCAAATATATTCTCTCAACTGGCTTTTTATTCTTTAGCATCCATAGAAGAAGTGTGAATTATATTTGGGGAGAAAAACCAAACTAAATTGATGAATTGGCACATTAATTTAAAGGGTCACCAATAGTAATTTATTGAGAACCTTTTTGCAAGGCATCGGGGATGGGGCAAGTGAGGCATGATCCAAAGTGAAGCAAAATCCAGCCTCTTCCCTCAGGAGCTCAAGATTCAGGATGGAATAAAGAGAATGCCAGAGAATTTACCCATCAGGGAAAGAATCCTGTTTGAGAGGTTGTGGACAATGAGCATTGGAGATGAACTTTGAAGGACTGATGGTATTTCAACAATGTAGCTACATTTATCCTGCCGGTAAAAGCATAGGGGAGAGGGGGTGGGGTGGGGCGAGACTGTGTGTGTTTGTGTGTGGGTGTGTTTGTCTGTCTGTCTGTGTGTCTGTCTTGTCTGTTTGCTGTCTCTTCGGGGAATAATTAGCTATTCCCTTCAGCTGGCACAAGTGTAGGGGAGCAGTGGGAGATGATTTTCTAAAAATAATTTAAAGTCTCATCATTCATTAGGTCTTTAGGAGAACAGCAATGTATATTTTTCTTTCATATGCAGTAAAATTACATCCTTGTCTGTAGGGATGATGATTCCATTTATATATTATATAGTAAATGCCAAATCCACTGTTAGCTATTTGTAAATCATAATGTGACTGACACATAATGAGCTCTATGTTGTAATTCTTAAAAATAGTTACGATAAAGCCACTGCAATGAGAAGCCCATGCACTGCAATGAAGAGTAGCCCCCGCTTGCCACAACTAGAGAAAGCCCACTCATAGCAATGAAAACCCAATGCAGACAAAAATAAATAAATAAATAAATAAATTAATTAATTAAAAAAAAGAAAGAAATTTCAAAAATAGATGGGTTAAAATATACTGTTTGTAAGTGAAATGGATTAGGATTTGAAGGAAGGATCTTTTTGGTTTATAAATGACAGATTATTTAATAGCATTTTTAAGAAATTAGTAATAGTAACAGGATTGTAGCCCGCCTCTGGAATCCATCATAATGATTTAGTATACAAATGAATCACCTGGAAAATTTAAAGAGTGAAGATTCCCAGGTCTAAACTGTAGCTGTTTTGATTCCATAACTCTGGGGTGAGACCTATAGATCTGCTTTTTTAACCATTGTCCTAAGGGTGGTTGAGAAATACTTCACTGGAACATAGGTGCTTCAACAAAAACGCATCTGTAGTACTGGGAATCTGCTCAGCGAACATGTGTAGAGTTTGAATTAACAATGGTGGTGGACTGTGTCAAGTGATGGTGTAACCTGCCACAGTGCTGGAAGCTAGAATTCTTCATGTCCATGCTTTTGGGTTAAGTATAGATCCTCTGTGATTAATGACAATTTTGTTTCTTCCTTCCTACTCTTTGTTACTTTTTCCCCCCCTTTCAACACTTTTCTCTACTGGCTAGAGTACAGTACTGAGTAAAACCAGTAATGGTGGATACCAGTGATTTATTCTTTTTTCTTCCAGTTTTATTGAGATATGATTGACATACATCATTGCATAAGTTTAAATGTACTTGCATGTAATGGTTTGACCTACATGTATTGTGAAATGATTACGACAATAAGTTTATTGTGTGTGTGTGTGTGTGTGTAGCCATGCTACACAGCTTGCAGGATCTTAGTTCCCTGACCAGGAACTGAACCTGTGCCCCCTGCAATGGAAGCGCAGAGTCCTAACCACTGGACCAGCCAGGGAATTCCCCGCAATAAGTTTAGTTAGCATCCATTATCTCAGATAGATACAGTAAAAATTTTTCACTTTTTCTGTGTTGACTGTGATGTTAACTCTGGGTTTTTTCACATATGGCCTTTATTCTTTTGAGGAAATTTCCTTTTATTCTTAGTTTATTGAGTATTTTTATCACAAAAGGATGTTGAATTTTGTGAAATGCTTTTCTACATCAATTAAGGTGGTCATGTATTTTTTTCCTTCATTCTGTTAATAGTGTGTGTTACATTGATTGATTTGCATATGTTGAATCATCTGTGCATTCTGGGAATAAACCTCACTTGGTCATAATCCTTTCATGTAATCTACATAATCCACTTGTATAATCTTTTTAATATGCTGCTGAATTCAGTTTGCTATATTTTGCAGCAATACTCATAAGCAATACTCATATCAGTCTGTATTTTTCTTGTAGTATATTTGTTTAGAGTCACAAAGTGTTCCCTCTAATTTTTTTGAAGAATTTAGAAGGGTTGATGTTATTTCCCTCAATTTTAAGAGTCCTTTGTATATAAAGAATACTGTTCTTGTATCTGTGATATATTGCAAATGTTCCCCCCCCCCCCGCTGTTTGTTTTCTTGACTTTGTTTATGGTAAAACCATGCAGTAGTTTTTTATTTTATTTTATTTTATTTTTTAACAGTTTTCTTTTTGTTTTTTTAAGCTCTTTATTGGAATATAATTGCTTTACACCCTTGTACCAGTTTTTGAGGTACACCAAAGTGAATCAACTGTATTTATACGTATATCCCCATATCCCCTCCCTCCCAAGACTCCCTCCCACCCTCCCTGTCCTGGCCCTCTAAAGCATCACCCATCATTGAGTTGATCTCCCTTTGTTATACAGCAACTTCCCACTAGCTTGCAGTATTTTTTAAAAAAATTTCTTATGTCATCAAATTTAGCAATTTCTTTCTTTCACAGATTCTGAATTGGGGCCATAGTTAGAAACCCTTTTCCTAAACTCAAGTTTAAAAAATTTACCCATCTTTTCTTCTAGTACTTATATGGTTTCACTTTTATATTTAGATATCTGATTCTTTCAGAGTTTATTCTTGTGTATTGTGTGGGGCATGGATCTAATTTAATTTTTTTCTAAGTGGTTAATCAATTGTCTCAGTACCTTTTATTAAAAACTCCATTTACTCCCCTGTGATTTGAAATACCACCCTTATTGTATAACAAAGCCTTATTGTACTTGGGTCTTTTTCCAGACTTTCTATTCTGTTATGCTGGTCTGTCTATTCATGTATACCATACTGTTTTTTTTTTTTTTTTTTTGGCCGTCTTGCTGCGGACTGAACCCAGGTCCTTGGCAGTGAACGCACGGAGTTCTAACCACTGGACTGCCAGGGAATTCCCTGTACCATACTGTTTTAAGTATAGAATCTTTACAGCATATTTTAATATCTGGTAACACTAGTCCTTCTTGTAGCATTTTGTCCCTTCCTTCCTCCCTTTCTCCCTCCCTCCTTTTCTTTCTCTGTTTCCTTCTCCCTTTCTTCCCTTCTTTCCTTCTCTGTATATATTTTTAGAGACTTCATTTTTTTTAGAGCAGTTTTAGGTTCACAGCAAAATTGAGAGGAAAGTGCTGAGATTTCCCATATATCCCCTGGGCTTCCCCTATTACCAACATCCCTAGCTGGAGCCATACATCTGTTACAATTCTCGAATCTACATTGACACATTATAATCAACCAAAGTCCATAGTTTACATTAGGGTTCACTCTTGGTGTTGTATAGTCTGTGAGTTTGGACACCTTGTATCCTTTATTATTGGATCATACAGAATATTTTCACTGTCTTGAAAATCCCCTGTGCTTTACCTATAGCATTTATTTTTTTAGTATTTTCCTAATTCTTTTACATTTTTAATTTTTTATATCAAGTTTAGTGTCATCTTGCCTAGTTCCATAAAAAATCTTGTTAATTTTTTTTTTTATTGAGACTGCATTTAAATTTTAAATTAACTTGGGGAGAACTGACATCTTTATGATATTTATCCATCCATTCTAAGAACAAGGGATATTGCTAGAAAGGATGTCTTTCCATCTGTTCTAGTTTCCTTTTACATCTTTCAGGGGTGTTTTATAAATTTCCTTATATAGGCTTTACATATTTCTTGTTAAATCTATTCCTAAGTGTTTTATCTTTGTTGTTGCTGTAAAAGGAGTTTTCTCCACTGCTCACCTTTACTTACGAAGGCTGTTTTTTTGCTGGGCATAAACAGAGGCCATATATGAAGATATCATGACTTTATACAATCGTGGTAAGTTTCTTTCAGCACATTGCTGATATTATTCTAGCATTTCCTAGCATCCATATTTTCTCTTGAGATATTAGCAGTCAGGCCAGCTGTGGCTCCTTTGAAGATCATGTCTCTTTTTCTCCGGCTCCTTTTCAGATTTTTTTCTCTTTAATTTTCTGTAGTTTCACTAAGATGTGTCTAGGTGTGGATTAAAAAAATTGTTTATCCTCTTTGGGGTATGTTAAGCTTTGTGAAGTTATGGGTTGGTGAATTCTGTAAGTTCTGGGAAATTCTTATTCGTTATATCTTCATATATTGCCTCTGTTTATTCTCTTATCTGGAATTCTGATTAAATGTATACTAGTCTTTTTCACTGTGTTCCCTGGGCTCGTTTCTTTTCATCTATATTTTATATATATTCTCTTCATGTGCCATTCTGGATAGTTGCTTCTTACTTTTCTTTTGGTTTGTCAGTGACCTCTTCATCTGTGTCTAATTTGCTGTTAAATCTGTCCATTGAAATTTTAATTTTGTTTATTGTTTTTTAATTGTACAACTGCTATTTGACACCTTTTCACTTCTGTGATGTCACATTTTAAAGTATACAGTTCCCTGATGACATTTGCAACTTTTTCTTTTATTTCTTTGATCACAGTAAAAATAGTGATTTTATAATCTGGATCTGAAAAGCCTAGTGTCTAAGGTTCCTGCGTTGAAGTCTTTCTGTTGTCTCTTTTTTTCCCTGCTGGTTCTTGATAATAGGGTCTTTTTTCCCCCTTGAATGCTTAATTCTCTGTGACTATATTCTGGTTATCATATTTGAAAACGTATTTGTGGGAAAATTTTGAGACACAGGACAATTGAATCTTCTTCTGGAGAGAATTTTTGTTTGCTTTACCAGTAGTCTGCAGGCCCTACAAGTTTAGGACTACCTTACAGCAAGTTCAGGGATGAGGTTCTCAGAATTATCCAGAAAAAGCAAAGTCTTGGGGTCTTGTCTCAGCTTAAATGGAGGAGTGTTTGTCAGACCTTCTGCTTTGTGTGGATCTTGCGATTTCACTTTTATCTCCCTTGTTTCATAACTATAACTCAGTTTTTGTATCTTTGCCTTATGAATTGTTAAATGCCATCCAGATAAAAGGAGTATTGAATGCTAGGTTATTTCTCTGGGTCCTAACCTCCTAGATTTTGGTTCAGTAATTCTTCATTCTCTTTTTAGCTGGCCTCTGCTTTTAAGAAGATTTTAAAAAATCATGTTTAATTCAGCTTTATCAGTTGTCCTTAGAGGATTGTTTTGAATTACCTAACCTGCAAGTACTTCATGGGTCACTTTTGGGGACTCTCTTTAGTTGTGAGCACCCAGTTTTATTGCATTGTGGTTTTGGAATGTTCTTTATATGATATCAATTCCCTTCCCCCCACCCCCAGCCTTTCTTTGTGAAAAGGTATATGTTCTTTTTGTTATCTGTTTCATGTTGGTAGAAAATAATGTGTATTCTGAAGTTGTCAGGTGCAGGGTTCTACATTTTTGCATTATTTCAAGCTTGTTATTTATAATGTTTAAATCTTTTGCCATTTCAAAATTTTAAACTATCTTTTTGATCCATCAGTTTCTGAAAGTGGTGATTTAAATCTTTCATTATCATATTTGCTTTATACATTCTATAAATTTATATATGTATCTTGTTAGATGTAAGCAAGTTAGGGATTGTTATGCCTTCCTAGCGAATTTTCCCTTTTATTATTATTTGATGCCCTTTTATCACTTTTTCTTTTAACATCTGTTTTGTCTATTTCTAACACTGTCGTTCTAGGTTTCTTTCTTTTTTAAGATTTATTTTATTATTTGTTTATTTATTTTGGCTGCATTGGGTCTGCATTGCTGCCCACGGGCTTTCTCTAGTTGTGGTTAGAGGGGGCTTACTCTTTGTTGTGGCCGAGGGTTTCTCATTGCGGTGGCTTCTCTTGTTGCAGAGCAAGGCTCTAGGTATGTGGGCTTCATTAGTTGCCTCACGTGGGCTCAGTAGTTGTGGCTCGCAGGCTTAGTTGTTCCGTGGCATGTAGGGTCTTCCCGGACCAGGGCTTGAACCTGTGTCCCCTGCATTGGCAGGCAGATTCTTAACCACTGAGCCACCAGAGAAGCCCCTCTAGGTTTCTTTTGACTTTTCTTTTTTCCTGCTCTTTATTTTCTATCTTTTTATGTTCTTCTGTTTATAGCTATGTCCCTGGGAAACAGCATATAGCTGGATTTTAATTTTTATTATTGTGGTAAAATATAGATAGCATAAAATGTAAATTTTAACCATTTTAAGCATACATTTCAGTGGCATTGACTACATTCACATTTAATGTTTTTCAACTATTGCTACCATCCATCTTCAGAATTTTTTTATCTTTCCAAACTGAAACTCTCTATACATTAAACAGTAACTCTCCATTCTTTCCTCCTCCCAGCCCCTGACAGCGACCACTCTAGATTCTGCCTCTATACATTGAGTACTCTAGGTTCCTTATGTAAGTGGAATCACACAATACTTCTTCTTTTATATTTAGTTTATTTCACTTACCATAATGTCTTCAAGGTTCATCCATGTTGTAGCATGGGTCAGAATTTTGGATTAAAAAAATTTTTTTTCCTGGCACTCTAACGAAACAGAAAAATTCTACAATCTTTTAAGGGAACCATTAGCTGGGCCCCAGCAAGGGGCAAATGATGTAGCAGAGGTCCTGCTTTTGTGGGAAAGAGGAACAGGCTAACTGGTCCTTCTTTCTGGAGATAGTCTCTCAATTAGCCATCATAATTGGGGCCTCAGTTCATGTCATATCTGAACTGGGAACCATATGGAAGCTCCCAGATGTACCACTTCATCCTCCTATTGGTGTGCCAGACCATCCACTGCTCTACATTGATTTGCTTTTTTAGTTAATTAGTTAATCAATTAATGAGTTAAATTTTACCCATTCACTTTATGTGCTCCAAAAAGTTTTCAAATTTTCAAACTTTTCAGATGTCATCCTTTCTGTATTAATGTTTTATTCAATTTATTATTTTTCTTCTGTCATAGAAGAATATAACATTTCTAGAAAGAAGGATATATATTTCTTCTGATATATTCACATGGAGCCTATTTTTTGGTCACTTAAATAATGTGTCCTGAATAAGAATGTTTATTAGTACTATGAATATTACATAAACACGGTTGATAGGAAATATCAATATTTCTGTTGTTCTTCATGAATTTTTAAAAAAAATTGTGGTAAAATATACATAACATGAAATTGATGATTTTAACCCTTTTTAAGTGTCCAGCTCTGCGGCATTACGTACATTCACATTGCTCTGCAGTTATCACCACCATCCTTCTCTAACTTTTCTGTCTTTCCAAATTGAACTGCGCACCCATTAACACTAACTCCTCAACTTCCTGGGTGTTTAGGTGTGTACTTCGAATGCTTTCTTGAGTGTAACTACAATTTTATATCCTGCCAAACTTAGCCTTATAACTACGGCTTTCAGTTTTTAAATTGAAACCAAACCTAGACAACCCTGGACATTTACAACATACAACTATAAATACAAACAGGAAGAACAGAAACAAAATACTAACATTTATCTTTACTATATATAATAAAATCTGATATTTTCAATCTTAATCTGTTTTGTTTTGCTAAAAAATGCTTTTTGAGACCCTTTACCTTCATTTTATATTCTATTCATAAGGTTACTTGCAAATTAAAAAAACCGTGCATTACATGATGAAATTGAAAAGGGAAACCAGTAGTGTAAATAAAGATGAATCTTAATTGGTGGTGTTAGTAGTATGCTCTAAAAAGAAGAAGCCCTAAGTTGTAGTGTTTGCTAATTTCCATGGGCTAAATACTCCCACCATGGCCAATTGCAAGCTCATAGTGGTTTAACTTACAAAAGTCCTATATTTAACAATCTGCTATTGTGAGTTGGTACAAGTTGGCTCTAGCTTACTAATGGTCCTAAAGCTTTAAGTCCTGATGTCAGAAAGTTTTCTCTGAAAATCTGAGGTCTATCCATAGGATGTAATAAGATCTGTACAATAAGAAATACAGCTTATAAACCTTCAAAGAGAGTAGACATGAAATAGATTATCCTAAGTAAAGCTCAGTTGTGAGGTTATCTTGAATCCTTCAGAATTCAGTATTCACTATGTTCACACACAGCTGTCTGTTAATATGGCAACTTTCAAAGAGAATCCTTTTTTGCTTTATCTTGGAAATTGAAGCATACTAATTTGTTAGCAATGACAGAATAATCTTTGAGAAAAGATAATTCTTAGATGACTTGTTTTTACTAAGAAAAACCTCATCAAATCAAACACTTGTCAGGAGATATTTTGTTTTATTAAAATTAATTTCGCTTGTTTTTTAAAATTTTTTTAAAATTTGGCTACCAGAACATTTAAAATTACACATGGGCTCACATTGTATTTCTGTTGGACAGCACTGAGCTAATGGATGTGTCTTAGAGAAAAGTAAAGTGATCCCAGATGAATGTCTGAGATACAACAAGAAATGAAGAGCAGAGAAAATAATAAATATGTGGTTAAACCTGGACAAATATGATTGTATAGACAACAATAACAAGGGTTTGGGGATCAAAAAATAAGCCAGAATAAAAATGTATGGCAACAGTAGCTTATAAGTCTGGGGCAGGGGTAATTAGGATTAGAGTGATCTGAAGTCCTGTATTGTTCTGGAAGAAGACTAAGTTGGCCTTGGATAAGTTAATTATGTACGTTAAAATATCTAGGATTACCTCTAAAACAATATAGAGTATATAACTGCCTAAGTAGTAGAGGAAAAGAATGGAGCAGAAATTAGAAAGCAGTTCTAAAAAAAAAAAGGCAAGAAGGGAGAGAAAAAGCATGGGACAGATAGCATACACTAAGATTTTGGAATTAAATTTATCTATATATAAAATTATAAGTGTAAATAGAGGAAGTGTACATGTTCCAATTGAAAGACAAAGATTATCTGACTAGATTTTTAAAATTATTTAAAAAATTAGCCATTTATAAGGGGCACATAGAAAGCATATAGAAAGGTTGAAAACAAGATGGCAAAAGATATATAATGCACACACCAAAAGAAAGATCAATTGCAAATAAGATAGACTTTAAAACAGTAAAAAATTACTAGAAATAGATCAGACTATTACATAAATGATATTGTACAGTATCAACTCTGTCACGTACCCTTCCCTCCCACTCAGTTGACATGCTTTCAATGTTTATCTAATTGGCATGTGTTTATATGGATGCTAGCATTCCCTTCTGGATGCATGGAAGCTCCTTCCTCCTCCCCCCTTAGGAATTTATGGATATTGTGATGTCTACATTGATGTGTAGGTTCTAATGTACATGAAATATATTGTCAGCATCAAAAATATTCCCTGAAAGGAAAAAGCTCCTTGACATTGGCTTTGGCAGTGGTTTCCTGGATATGACAACAAAAACACAAGGAACAAGCGCAAAACCCAACAAGTGGGACTGTATCAAACTAAAAACTTATGCACATCAAAAGAAACAATTAATGAAATAAAAAGGCAACCTATGGAAAGGGAGAAAATACTTGCAAATCATATCTGATAAGAGTTTAATATCCACAATATATAAAGAACTCATACAACTCAATAGCAAAAAAACCCACATCTGATTAAAAAATGAACAGAGGAACCAAATGGACATTTTTCCCAAGAAGATATACAAATGAACAACAGGTACACGAAAAGATGCTCAACATCACTAATCATCAGGGGAATGCAAATCACAATGACATATCACCTCATACCTGTTAGAATGACTGTCATCAAAAAGATAAGAGATAACAAGTGTTGGTGATGATGTGGAAAAAAGGAAATCTTTTACACTGTTGGTGGGAATGCAAATTGGTATGGCCACTATAGAAAACAGTATAGAAAACAGGTTCCTCAAAAGATTAAAAGTAGAACTACCATGTGATCCAGCAATCCCACTTCTGGGTAATATCCAAAAGAAATGAAAACAGGATCTTAAAGAGATATCTGTACCCCCATGTTCATTGCAGCATGATTCACAATAGCCAAGATAGGAAACAACTTAAGTGTCAACAGATGGATGGATAAAGAAGATATAATGTAGGGGCTGCCTAGGTGGCGCAGTGGTTGAGAATCTGCCTGCCAATGCAGAGGACACGGTTCGATCTCTGCTCCAGGAAGATCCCATATGCCTTGGAGCAACTAAGCCCATGTGTCACAACTATTGAGCCTGTGCTTTAGAGCCCGTGAGCCACAACTATTGAGCCCACGTGCTGCAACTATTGAAGCCCACGTGCCTAGAGCCCGAGCTCCGCAACAAGAGAAGCCATGGCAACGAGGAGCCCACGCACCGCAAGGAAGAGTAGCCCCCACTCACTGCAACTAAAAAGACAGCCTGCGCACAGCAAAAAAAGACTCAACACAGACAATAAAATAATAAATAAATAAAATAAATAAATAAGTAAATTTATAAAAAAAAGATATAATGTAGAATTTTATCAAACATTTAGAGAAGAGCTAACACCCATCCTTCTCAAGTGCTTCCAAAAAATTGCAGAGGAAGGAACACTCCCAAACTCATTTTATGAGGCCACCATCACCCTGATACCAAAACCAGACAAAGATACTACAAAAAAAGGAAATTACAGACCAATATCACGGATGAATTTAGCTGCAAAAATCCTCAACAAAATACTAGCCAACAGAATCCAACAGCACATTAAAAGGATCATACACCATGATCAAGTGGGGTTTATCCCTGGAATGCAAGGATTCTTCAATATATGCAAATCAATCAATGTGATACACCATATTAACAAATTGAAGGATAAAAACCACAGGATCATCTCAATAGATGCAGAAAAAGCTTTTGACAAAATTCAACACCCATTTATGATAAAAACTCTCCAGAAGGTGGGCATAGAGGGAACCTACCTCAACATAATAAAGGCCGTATATGACAAACCCAGCCAACATTATCCTCAATGGTGAAAAACTGAAAGGAGTTCCTCTAAGATCAGGAACAAGACAAGGGTGCTCACTCTCATCACTATTATTCAACACAGTTTGGGAAGTTTTAGCCATACCAATTAGAGAAGAAAAAGAAATAAAAGGAATCCAAATTGGAGAAGAAGAAGTAAAACTGTCACTGTTTGCAGATGACATGATACTATACATAGAAAATCCCAAAGATGCCACCAGAAAACTACTTGAGCTAAGCAATGAATTCGGTAAAGTTGCAGCATACAAAATTAACACAGAGAAATCTCTTGCATTTCTATACACGAACAATGAAAGATCAGAAAGAGAAATTAAGGAAACAATCCCATTCACCATTACAACAAAAAGAATAAAATACCTAGGAATAAACCTAACTAAGGAGGTAAAAGACCTGTATTCAGAAAACTATAAGACACTAATGAAAGAAATCAAAGACGACACAAACAGATGGAGAGATATCCCATGTTCTTGGATTGGAAGAATCAACATTGTGAAAATGACTATACTACCCAAAGCAATCTACAGATTCAATGCAATCCCTATCAAATTACCAATGGCATTTTTCACAGAACTAGCACAAGAAATTTTATGATTTGTATGGAAATGCAAAAGACCCCAAATAGCCAAAGCAATCTTGAGAAGGAAAGACAGAGTTGGTGGAATCAGACTCCCTGACTTCAAACTATACTACAAGGCTACAGTGATCAAGACATTATGGTACTGGCACAAAAACAGAAATATAGATCAATGGAACAGGCTAGAAAGCCCAGAGATAAACTATGGTCAACTAATCTATGACAAAAGAGGCAAGGACATGCAATGGAGAAAAGGCAGCCTCTTCAATAAGTGTTGCTGGAGAAACTGGACAGCTACATGTAAAAGAGTGAAATTAGAACACTCCCTAACACCATACACAAAAACAAACTCAAAATGGATTAAAGACCTAAATGTAAGGCCAGACACTATAAAACTCCTAGAGGAAAACATAGGAAGAACACTCTTCGACGTAAATCACAGCAAGATCTTTTTTGATCCACCCCCTAGAGTAATGGAAATAAAAACAAAAATAAATAAGTGGGACCTAATGAAACTTCAGAGCTTCTGCACAGCAAAGGAAACTATGAGCAAGACGAAAAGACAACTCTCAGAATGGGAGAAAATATTTGCAAATGAATCAACAGACAAAGGATTAATCTCCAAAATATATAAACAGTTCATGCAGCTCAATATCAAAAAAACAAGCAACCCAATCAAAAAATGGACAGAAGACCTAAATAGGCATTTCTCCAAAGAAGACATGCAGATGGCCAAGAGGCACATGAAAAGCTGCTCAACATCACTAATGATTAGAGAAATGCAAATCAAAACTACAGTGAGGTATCACCTCACACCGGTCAGAATGGGCATCATCAGAAAATCTACAAACAGTAAATGCTGGAGAGGGTGTGGAGAAAAGGGAATGCTCTTGCACTGTTGGTGGGAATGTAAATTGATACAGCCACTATGAAGAACAGTATGGAGGTTCCTTGCAAAACTAAAAATAGAACTACCATATGACCCAGCAATCCCACTGCTGGGCATATACCCAGAGAACACCATCATTCAAAAAGACACATGCACTCCAATGTTCATAGCAGCACTATTTACAATAGCCAGGACATGGAAACAACCTAAATGTCCATCAACAGATGAATGGATAAGAAAGATGTGATACATATATACAATGGAATATTACTCAGCTGTAAAAAGCAATGAAACTGGGACATTTTTAGAGACATGGATGGACCTAGAGACTGTCATACAGAGTGAAGTGAGTCAGAACGAGAAAAACAAATATCATATATTAACACATACATGCGGATTATAGAAAAATGGTACAAATCAACCGGTTTGCAAGGCAGAAATAGAGACACAGATGTAGAGAACAAACATACGGACACCAAGGCGGGGAAGCGGGGAGGGTTGGGGGGGAATGAAATGGGAGATTGGGATACCAAATTGTACACTCTAAATATATGCAGTTTATTGTCTGTTAAGTGTATCTCAATAAAAGTTCTAAAAAAAAAAAAGATATAGTGTATATTTGTATGTATACTATATATGTATATACATAATACCCACATGGGATATTATTTACCCTGAGAAAGAAGGAAATCTTGCCATTTGTGACAGCTTAGATGAATCTTGAAGACATTATGCTAAGTGAAAAAAGTCAGGCAGAGAAAGACGAATACCGTATGATACCATTTATATGTGGAATCTAACAAAGCTGAACTCAGAAAAACAGAGTAGAGTCATGGTTTCTAAGGACTGGGGGTGGGGGGAAATGGGTAGATATTGAATCAAAGGGTACAAACATTCAGTTATGAGATTAATAATTTCTGGTATCTAATGTACAGCTTGGTGACTATAGCTGATAGTATACTGTATTGTATACTTGGAAGTTGCTAAGAAAGGTGATCTTAAATGTTTTCACTGTTAAAAAGAAATGCTAATTATGTGACAGGATGGAGGTATTAGCTAAGGCCATGGTGGTAATCATATTGCAATATATAAATGTAACAAATCAACACATTTACACCTTAAACTTTTACAATATTATAAGTCATTTAAATCTCAGCAAAGCTGGAAAAAAAATAAAACACTGAAATGATAAAAAAAAATTCCTGGAAGGAGAAGAACTTGGGTTTTGTCTGGAGCAAAAAAGAGTAAAGGTGGGGTGGTAGCTCTGGTTTGTATAGTGGTTAGGAAGTGAGGTGGAGAGAGGATTCCACCAAGGGGCTCGTTTAAACTCCCCTGCAAAGGGGAGGGTGCCTGGGCTTTCTTACAGGTTAGCCTAGATGAGGGGCAAAAGGGAAAGAGAGAGTGCTGGGACTTGAATGCTATCAGTGGTCAAACATCAAAAATAGTCAGACTCTGGGAGTTTCCTGGTGGTTCAGTGGTTAGGACTTGGCACTCTCACTGCCAGGGTCTGATTCTTGGTCGGGGAACTAAAATCCCATAAGCACCGCCAAAAAAAAAAAAAAAAAAAAAAAGAAGGAAAAGAAAACGTCAGACTCTTTATTACTGTGTCCATAGATCTAATTTATTTAGTACATTCTATCATGTGAAAAGAAAAAAAACAAGTTATTTTTCAACTTCCGTACTGAGGGACAATTATGGGTTTTATGTTTTTGTTTTTGTTTGTTTTTGTTTGTTTTTTGTTTTAACTACTAGAAACAGTTCTGCAGTGAACATCTCTGTACAGAATCTTTGCAAGAGTTTTTCTCAGGGAGATGCATGGATGAGGAATCACTGGGTCAGAAGGTGTCCTGGTCTTCAGGTGTACCAGATGTTGCCAGATTGGTCTCCGATGTAGTTATATCAACTTATACTTCCATGTCTTGAAGCGGTGAAGTTTGCATTTTGTTTCAAGGGTGATGGGAGGCCATTGGAGGGCCTTAGTGGGAGAGCGATATAATCTGATTAATAGAAAAGTAACTCTGGCTGCTTTGTGGGGACTTGGGTTTGGTAAGTAAGAGTGGAAGCAAGGGGACAGTTATTATTGTAATAATCTGGACAAGAGACAATAGTACCTTGGATGGGGGTGGTACTAGTTGGAGATGGTGATGAATGGTTAGAATTCAGGATATACTCTGGAGATGGAATCCACAGAACCTTTGATGGATTGGATATGGGCTGTGACAGATGATTCCTAGTTTTTAATCTCACTGATGAAAGGGAGAAGAATGGGCAACAAGGGGATGGGCTGGGGAAATCAAAAGTTGTCTTGGCTGTATTAAGTGTGAAATACCTATTGGACTTGCAAGGAGAAACGTGGAATGTGCAGCTTGTTATGTATGCTGGGAGCTCAGGGGACAGGTAGGGGCTGGAGAGCTACATTTAGGGACCTATTTAAAGCCACAGGCTGGATGAGATTACCCAAGTATACATAGAGAGATGAGAAGAGGTTTTCAGACTGAACCCCGTGGAACTCTAACAGTTAAAAACTGGGAAGGGAAGAGGACTTAGCAAGGGAAACAGGTGGAGGCCAGTGAAAACTGAAGTAAAACCAAGAGAGTATGGTGAGTCAGGAGCCACATGAAGACAAGCACTTTAAGAAGAGAAAATCATTATGTCAAATGCTGCTGATAGATTAAGACGAGCTCTGCAAATAGACCAAAATCATCTCAGCCCTTTGGTTACCTTTTATCTTTGATTTTCCTGTATTTTGGCACCTTAATTGTAGTCTTCAGAATTTGTTAATATTCTTACGGGGATATCAAAACCTACCCCGCAACTCCCATCCCATTCTAAGTGTATCATTAGACGTATAATGAAAAAGATGAAAGAATTACAAAGTGCTGGAGGCCTTGTATCTGTTGGTAGCCATTTAACCTACCCCATAGTGGCATCCTGGTGTCAAGCAGCTGTGTATATTTTTTAAAAGCCCATCCAAATGCTCTGGAGGGCTTTTTATATCATGAGTTAGAACTGCCTGGAAGATCTGATTGGCCCAATTCTGCAAAGAGGGTTCCAATAGGTTTTAAAGCCTTCTGTCTCATTTCTTTCTGCATTTGTTATTAGCTCAATAAATAATAAATAGAGGAATTACCCAGTCACTAATTTGCTTTTTTATCAAGCAGAGTTCATGTTTTAATAAATTGCCATTTTTGTATTATTGAACATGTGCTATAATATGCCTGTAATTCAGACATAAAACTTTTTATTATAGTGTTTGTTTCCTTACCCATACATATTTTCTTCAGCTGTAGTTTTTGCTGGGATGTTTGATCATTTATTGCTTCTCTGTGATGTCTTTTAGTAAAACGTTTGCTTTCTTCCTGAATTATTGCATTTAAAAATTAATATTTATTTTTCTCTGATCATGAGTGATAAATGATGCAATCTAAAAAATTTATTTTGTTTGTTTGTTTATTTATTTATTTATTTATTCATTTATTGCCTGCATCAGGTCTTAGTTGAGGCACTTGGGGTCTTCACTGAGGCATGTGGGATCTTTCACTGTGGTATGTGGGCTTCTCTCTAGTTGTGGTGTGTGGGTTTTCTCTTTTCTAGTTGTGGCATGCAGGCTGCTCCAGGGCATGTGGGCTCTGTAGTTTGTTGCACGCAGGTTCTCTAGTTGAAGCACACAAGCTCAGTAGTTGTGGTACGTGGGCTTAGTTGCGCTGCAGCATGTGGGATCCTAGTTCCCTGACCAGGGATCGAACCTGTGTACACTGCATTGCAAGGTGGATTCTTTGCCACTGGTCCACCAGGGAAGTCCTGGTAAATGATGTCCTTTTAAAGATTCCCAAATTTCCTTTTTTTTAAGGCATGATATTCTTTTTGCTACTGTCGTGTTTTAGGTTAGTGTTGCCTTTCCTATATTTTCAGGAAATGTTGGGTTGAGCTATATGAAATTGCTGATATTTGACCATTTTTGACTACAAAAATGGCAATTTCAAATGGTCCAACCTAATACTTTTGTTTGCTTTAGTAGTATTTCTTAACACTCACCCAGCCTTTCAATGAAATGTCTGGCTTTTAGTTGTCTCAGATTATTTTGACTAGAGCTTGGATAGTTTGCTGAAACCTGATCCCACGTGCTCTCTTCTCAAAGTACTGCTTCCATGGGTTATCTGCCCTCTCTTGTAACTGCTCAGAACCACAGGCCACATATTATACTTTAGCCGTTCTTGCAGTATGTTCTGAAATTGCTAAAACCTGCACAGAAGTAGCAATGAGACTTCACTTTTAGAAAAAATGTTGTATTTGAATATGAATGTCAAAGGTGCTTTAGTTTATAGCCTTGTGGATATTTGAAGGTTGTCTTCCATTTTATTAAAGCTGCTGCCAGTCTTGGTCTGGGCAAGGGCACCTGCCCCAGCTAGCCTTCCTGCTTCCTTCTTACATACCTTCTCTGCTCTCTGGAGAGACGTCCTGTCCATCCCGCTCCTGCTTTCCTTCTCCTTGGACTCCCCTGGTGGCCCTTTATTTCAGGCGCCTCCTTTTCTTCTTGGGGGTGTACTAACAATAATGGTAATAAAAATGACTTCCCTTTATGAAGGATTTTGTGCCAGACACTGTGCTTGCTACATGTATTTGATCATTTAATCTTTCCAGTAACTCTATGGTGCTATTATTATACCCACTTAGAGGTGAGGCAGAACCGGCTACGTAATTTGCAGGGCCCGATGCAAAACGAAAATGTGGACCCCTTGTTTAAAAATTATTAAGGGGACTTCCTAGGTGGTGCAGTGGTTAAGAATCTGCCTGGCAATGCAGGGGACATGGGTTCCATCCCTGCTTCAGGAAGATCCCACATGCCACGGAGCAACTAAGCCCGTGTGCTGCAACTACTGAGCCTGTGCTCTAGAGCCCATGGGCCACAACTATTGAGCCCGTGGGCCACAACTATTGAGCCCGTGTGCTGCAACTACTGAAGCCTGTGCGCCTAGAGCCCATGCTCCACAACAGGAGAAGCCACCACAATGAGGAGCCCATGCACAACAATGAAGAGTAGCCCCCTCTTACCACAACTAGAGAAAGGCCATGTGTAGCAGCGAAGACCCAATGCAGCCAATAAATAGATAAGTAAGTAAATAAATAAATTTATTAAAAAAATTATTAAGGATTTCAAGACAGGGCCAGCAGGGCATTTTCAAGACAGGGCCACCAAGTGTAGAGCCTGTCTGCGTGAGGAACTTTCTGCAACCACACAGGTTGCAGGCCAGTGAAGCCAGTCCTGGGATGAGGCATCTGAGGCAGAGGGTGGTCAAATGAAAGTCTCACCTTATGACGTGTTGAACCTGCATGGAATGCAAGCCTGCAGACTCCCCAGGCCCACTTGTCTAGCTGCTCTGTTGCACTGTTGTAATCTCTCCATTAGTCTCTGTTTCTGGTCTTGCCCCACTCCATTCAACCAAGGAGTGATCTTTCTGAAACTGAAATCTGACTCATATGACTCTTCTGTGGAGTAGTATTCTGTGCCGCTGCCTTTGAATAAAGTCTAAACTCCTTGGCACAGAACCTAAGACCCTGTGGGATCTGACCGCTGCCAGTCTCCTGGCCAGGCCTGGGCTCATCCCCTCCTGACATGTTCTGCATATGCTTTGGTCATCCTGCCCTCCTTGGAAATCTGGAACATGCCATGCTTTTTGTGCCTTCTTGGCTTTTCATATGTGAATCTCTTCCCCTGACAGCCCCCACCCCCAAGTGCCCAGAAAATTCATATTCATTCTTGAACATCCAGTATAAATATTTCTTTCTGTCTAAAGCTCCTTTGAATCACTCTAGCAGAGTTGGCACCTTCCTCTTTTGTGCCGTCAGTATCTTTAAATCATATCTGTTTAGGTGCTTATGGTGGTATGTGGTAGTCTTTGTTTTTTATGCCTGTCTCTCTGACTAAACTGACCTCATCATGGGCAAGGAAAATGTGTCTTATTTGGTGTTGAGTCCCCTGTGTCTATCCCAGGGCTTGACATAAGGTGTGTGTTAGATCAATGCTAATTGTGTCGACTTATTCAGGACTGGCCTAAGTAGGGATATGCTCATAGTTTAACAGGAACAGGAAAAGAGGGCATTGGTGGTTGGTAACAGGTCCAAAGTGTCACTGAATCACCTGCCCCAAAAAAATGAGATTAGATGGATACCTGCATAGTCACAGAAAATCCCACACTCACCTGGGACCAAGGACAGGTATGAACAGGAAGGTCCTGACCTTTCACTGCTATAAGGTCACACCAGATCATGGCACATGAGCCTGTCAGCACCTAAGATGGTCACTTGAAGAGATGGTTTGGAAGCTGCTGTCCCTTGAGGTCATCATGGGGAAAGAGAACATACTAGTTGCTCAAACGTGGAAGGAAATTATTTTCCTTTTATTTCCCCCGAGGTAATTAGTTAAGTACTTCAAAGAGAATTTCAACTTCATGCAATGATTTATATTAGAGCCTAAACAGAAAATATAAAAGCAGCAGATTTGCTAAATAAACCTAAGTAATTAGCAGGCTAACCAGTTATTTTTCAGTTTATTATTTTTCGCTTCATAGGTATATGATTTGCAACTTCCCATTCTGCCGAGGCTGCTGTATATGTGAGCCCTGGGGCCTCGAGTATCATCTCAAGCCTTTGAGTGTATTGCCTGCTGCTGGGGAAAAGGTAATGCTATTTCTATTTAAAAACCTTTTATATGGGTCCTCTTGTGATCTTTACCACGGGAATATTCCTTCTCCTTCTATCAGCCTCTATCACTGAAAGGCATTCTCTTGAAAAGGTGTTTATTCCCCAAATAGATCACAGCTATGGAGATAGTCTTTACCGAACTTTTTTGAAGTTGTGATTCTAAAGATTTGTCTTGCTCTATTTCCTGAAAAGAGATGTGGACTTTTGTCTTTCTCCCTTTACCATGTATTCACGTGGATTATCTCCCAAGGTCCCTGGATTGCCATGTGTCAGGCACGTTTGGAATCTGCTCTGGGAGAATGTGAACAGATCATTAGTGGTTGTCACATCCTGCTTAAGAAGATGTTGGTTTGAGTACAGTGGCCCTTCTCTTAGTTTGTTTTCGTGTGTCGTTTCTCTGCAGTCTCCCTTTTGCTCCTTCTCTGTCTCTCTTAGTATTTCCTTTGATATTTAGAAAGTCTTGGATTTTTGTTCAATGGTTATCTTTATAGTGATACCTTTGTATTATACCCTACATACCCTCCCACTCTTTTTTCTTTTTTTGGTACTGTGTCTAGGTTCCTGAGGATAAACAATATTTTAAAGTTATAGAAAAGTGAGAGTACTGCACCAAGAAATTTTTTCCTTCCAAATCATTTGAGAATAAGTTGCTCACCTGTTGCCTTGTCACCCCTGAATACTTTGGTGTGTACTTCCTATGAAGACATTCATCTACATAACCTCAGTGTTGTTAGGAAAATTGCACTGATACATTGCGAACATCTCATCCTCAGACACTACTCAAGTTTCACTGATTGTTTTGATAATGTCTCTTTTATTAACTTAAAAAATTTTGGGGGGGGACTTCCTAGGTGGCACAGTGTTAAGAATCTGCCTGCCAATGCAGGGGACACGGGTTTGATCCCTGCTTCAGGAAGATCCCACATGCCACGGAGCAACTAAGCCTGTGGGCCACAACTATTGAGCCTGCATTCTAGAGCCCATGAGCCACAACTAGTGAAGCCTGTTCGTCTAGAGCCCTTGCTCTGCAACAAAAGAAGCCACCGCAGTGAGGAGCCTGAGCACCACAATGGAGAGTAGCCCCCACTCGCCACAACTAGAGAAAGCCCATGAGCAGCAACGAAGACCCAACACAGCCAATAAATAAATAAGTAAATTTATTAAAAAAATTTTTTGGGCTTCCTAGGTGGGGCAGTGGTTAAGAATCCGCCTGCCAATGCAGAGGATGGGTTCGATCCCTGCTCCAGGAAGATCCCACATGCTGCAGAGCAACTAAGCCCGTGTGCCAAAAAAAAAAAAAAAAATTTTTTTTACTGGAGTATAGTTGATTTATAATGTTGTGTTAGTTTCTGATATATGGCAAAGTGAATCTGTTTCATATATACATATATCCACTCTTTTTTAGGTTCTTTTCCCATATAGGTTATTACAGAGTATTGAGTAGAACTCCCTGTGCTATACAGTAGGTCCCCATTAGTTACCTGTTTTATATATAGTAGTGTGTATATGTCATTCCCAATCTCCCAATGTATCCCTCCCCCCGATAGTGTCTTATATGTTATCCAGCCAGGATCACGCACTGTAATCAGTGGTCGTGTCTCTTTACCTCTTTCCGTTTGGAACAGTTCCTGTCTTTCCTCGACTTGGATGACCTTGATACTTTTGAAGATTTTAGACCAGTTAACTTGTAGAATGTCCCTCAAGTTGGGTTTGTCTGATGCCGTCTGATGATTAGAATCAGGTTTTACGTTTTTGGGAAGAATACCACAAAAGTGATGCTGTGTTCGCAATGCATCCTATCAGGTGTCACGCAGTTTTGCTTTGTCCCATTACTGATGTGTTCACCGTGATCCCTTGATTAAGATGTTAGCCAGGCTTCTCTGCCACAAAGTTACTCTTTCTCCCTTTGTAATTAATTAACACTTTGTGCAGAGGTGCTTTGAAGCTGTATAAATACTCTGTTCCTGACCGAACTTTCAGTTTATTCATTCATTTGTTTATATCACAGTCAAGGTTTCCTATTTTATTTGGTGGATTATACTTCATTAGTATCATTATTTTGATGCTCAAACTGTCCCAGATTTGGCCAGTGGGAGCTTCTTCAATCTCATTCCTTTGTCCTTTTGACATGTCCCCATCATTTCATCGAGAACTTCTTTACTTTCTGGTACAAGATATTCCAAGCACATCTTGTGCCCGTTTCAGCCCTGGACTTAGTCATTTTCCAAAAGAGCCCTGATGTCTTCTGTTGTGGATTGATGCTTAGAAACTGAGATCTAAGTGCTGTGTGTGCTTGTCAGTTCTGTGGCATAGCTATTCCCAGGCACACTCAGTGAACAAGCTTAGGGATATATGTGTGTGATATACTACACATATGCACATTTGCATGTGTCTATCATCCATGCATCCATACATCCATCCATCTATCAGTCAGCAATCATATACCTGTTTATCTAACGAGGAGTCACATCAATTCTAATTCAATACCACAACGTTTATTCTGTTTCCCTCCTTTTCATGGTTGTATCCCTTTTCTTTGATGGTGAGAAACTGGTTTCTATTATCTCTAAATTATTAACTTATTTGTTCAACCCTCCTGTGAGTAACAAATCTCCCATATTGGCTGCCACCTTCACCCCTCCACAGATGACTTTCTCACTCTGCTTGGGATGTCAGTCCCTATGCCAGGATGCCCCCTATGCAGATGCCCTTCTCACCCCACTTAGGGATTTACCTCCCGTGCCAGGTGGTCTGTTATAGGCCCTCATCCTACTTGGCCTCTCACTCCCTACACTGGGATGCCTCCCCATCCTCTCTCCATACACATGGATACCTTCTTCCTTTGCGTGGGCTTTGGCACCCCAAGCCAGGCTGTCCTTTTTATCCCACTCAGACTCTGACTTCTATGTCAGGATTCACCCACTGACCCCAACCCTGCCTCCTCTGTGTTGATGTCTTTCTCTTCCCACTCAGACTCTGCTAGGCGCCCTCCTCTGTGAATGCCTTGCACCCCACTTTGTACCATCACAGCTGCTCCCTGCCTCCTTGCCACACCCTGTGCATGTGACTCCATTGTTCTCTTCTACCAACTGTTTGAGTTAGGACTGAACTGTTCAGGAAGAGAAGGGGGAAGAGGAAGAAGGAAGAAATGATATCTGATATCTCATGTGCTCAGAAGAAATTGGTCCATGACTTTATACTTGAAAGTGATTCAGGGTATAATCTTTGCTGGACATTATCTTTCCTTGAGGATCTTAAATATGCTATTCCTAGGTGTTCTGGCTTTGAGGGTTGCTGTTCAGAAGTTTGATGCCAAGCTGATTTTCTTTTCCTTAAAAGTCACATCATCTTTTTGCCTGAATCCTGAAGGATTTTTCTTCTTTTTTCTTTATATTTCCATTGTTTCACTAGAATATGTCTCAATGGTGACCATGCTGTGTTATAAATATGAAGGTTCAAGTCTTTTATTTCAGGGAAGTTTTTTTTTTTAAATTTATTTATTTATTGGCTGCCTTGGGTCTTCGTTGCTGCTCATGGGCTTTCTCTATTTGTGGTGAGCAGGGGCTATTCTTCGTTGTGGTGTGCAGGCTTCTCTTGTTGTGGAGCTCAGGCTCTAGGAGCGGGGGCTTCAGTAGTTGCAGTACATGGGCTCAATAGTTGTGGTGCACAGGGCTTACTTGCTCTGCGGGCATGTGGGATCTTCCTGGAGCAGGGATCCAACCCGTGTCCCCTGCATTGGCAGGCAGATTCTTAACCACTGCACCACCTAGGAAGTCCCCATGGAAGATTTTTTGATTATTGTTTTTAAATTCTTTAATTTTCTTCCTATGCATATGTTGGCTTTCTTTCTTTCTTTTTTTTTGCTTGTCTTCTATGTATATCATTTTTCTCTTGATGCATTTTATTCCTTTTTTCATTCCTCTTTTATTTCCTCCATTTTTTCTCATTTCCGTACGTTAATTCTCTTACTGTACTTTCTGTGGGTTCTATTTATTCCTTCTAGTTTAGTCTTCATTTCTGAAATGTTTTTTCTTCTTTAAAATTGTTTCTGAGCTTATCAGTTTTTCATATCTGCCTGCTGTCTGGCCATTTCATTTCTGAGCTTTGCTAATCTGGCTTAAGCTGTTCTTTCATAGCTTCTCCTATTTTCTTAATTTTGTTTAACTCATTTTGAAATATTAGCTCACTGTTTTCAAATGCTTTGTAGTCATATTTTTCTGCTGAATATTTATTTTCTGTATATATGTTATTTTGATGATTTTTCTCACCTTTTGGTATTTTAAAAAAATATTTATTTATTTAGTTGTGCCAGTTTGTGGTTCGTGGGCTCCTTAGTTGCAGCATGGGAACTCTTAGTTGTGGCATGTATGTGCGATCTAGTTCCCTGACCAGGGATCAAGTCTGGGCACCTGCATTGGGAGTGTAGAGTCTTATCCACTGTGCCACCAGGGAAGTCCCTCCTTTTGGTATTTTTGAATGGGGGATTGACTGTAATCTTTTACTGTTGCTGAAGTTGTATTTTTAGAAGGAAGTTCTTGTGTAGGGGATGGAGTGGGCCAGAATATCTTTCTCTATTTTCTGTTCTTATCTCAAAGTATTTAATGGTGCTTGTGCATTCATCTCTTCAGTGCTTTCTGATATTTGTTTCCTCCTGTCCCCTCCTCCACTGGTATCTGAACATTTTCTCCCTTTTATGCCCAGCTGTCCTGCGCTGGTCAACTTGTCCTACTGCTGCTGTTTCTCCTCAGTGTGGGGTTCTACCTTCCTGGAAGGGAGCCCCACTGGGTGTTCCTGAGTCCTAATGGTCAGCTGCCTCAGCACTTTGCACTCTTCCTGTACTGACCTTGCTTGTATTGCGAAACCCCTCCCTGTTTTACCTGTTGTGCCTACATTCACATCTGAGTGGGAGCCCCTCCTTTTGGAGCTAACTACTTGTTACAACCTCTTAGTTCCCCAGCATTTAGGACCCTGGTTTCCTCCTTGTTTCTGCCTTGCTGTCATTCTCTTGTGGGTCTTCCTGCGGTTAGTGGTTTGGCCCCACTCACTTGTATTATAAGGTTACTGGGGATGCTGTTACGAACTAGTTTTGTTGATGTCATCCGTGGTTTTTGTCTTCTGCTATCTTACTTGATCTTGTTTACAAGGGCATTTGGGGAAATTATAAAACCATGCTGTCATCAGTTCTATCTTACCCCCTTCTTTTTGTCCATTTTCACAGTTTGGACTGCATCCATTTTTGTGTACTTTTTTTTTTTATTATTAATTTTTAGATATAGGGAGCCTCTACAGGCTTTACTTATTTATTTATTTTGGCTGTGTTGGGTTTCCATTGCTGCGCATGCGTGGGCTTTCTCTAGTTGTGGCGAGCCAGGCTACTCTTTGTTGCGGTGTGGTGGCTTCTCTTGTTATGGCTAACGGGCTCTAGAGCGTAGGCTCAGTAGTTGTGCACACGAGCTTAGTTGCTCCGTGGCGTGTGGGATCTTCCCGGACCAGGTCTCGAACCCGTGTCCCCTGCATTGGGGGGCGGATTCTTAACCACTGCTCCACCAGGGAAGCCCCACCATGTACTGTTGATTAGAAATAAATCACAGGTCTGCCCACACTCATGGAAAAGGAATTGTTCAAGAGTGTGGTACCAGGGGGCTTGGGGGTTTGCCTTAGACTATGATGAAGACTACAACTCTTATGAGGAGTTTCACAGTAAAGGGAAAGAAAATAGGACATTAACCAGAGGGTGGAGTAAGGTCAAAAACTTCTTTTTTTCCCCCCAGATCTTTATTGGAGTATAATTGCTTTACACTGGTGTGCTCGTTTCCACTATACAACAAAGTGAATCAGCTGTATTTATACATATATCCCTACATCCCCTCCCTCTTGAACCTCTCTCCCAACCTCCCTATCCCACCCCTCTAGGTCATCACCAGTTGTCGAGCTGATCTCCCTGTGCTGTTCCGCAGCTTCCCACTAGCCATCTATTTTACATTTGGTAGTGTATATATGTCAATGCTACTCTCTCACTTTGTCCCAGCTTCTCCTTCCTCCCTCAATCCCATGTCTTCCAGTCTGTTCTCTACATCTGTGTCTTTATTCTTCCCCTGCTACTGGGTTCATCAGTACCACTTTTTTAGATTCCATATATATATGTGTTAGCATACGGTATTTGTTTTTCTCTTTCTGACTTAATTCACTCTGTATGACAGACTCTAGGTCCATCTACCTCACTACAAATAATTCAGTTCCATTCCTTTTTATGGCTGAGTAATATTATATTGTATATATGTGCCACATATTCTTTATCCATTCATCTGTTGGTGGATGTTTAGGTTGCTTCCATGTCCTGGCTATTGTAAACAGTGCTGCAGTGAACATTGGGGTGCATGTTTCTTTTTGAATTATGGTTTTCTCAGGGTGTATGCCCAGCAGCAGGATTTCTGGGTCATATGGTAGTTCTATTTTTAGTTTTTTAAGGAATATCCATACTGTTTTCCATAGTGGCCGTACCAATTTGCATTCCCACCAACAGTGCAGGAGGGTTGCCTTTTCTCCACAGCCTGTCCAGCATTTATTGTTCCTAGATTTTTTGATGATGGCCATTCTGACTGGTGTGAGGTGATACCTCATTGTGGTTTTAATTTGCATTTCTCTAATGATTAGTGATGTTGAGCATCTTGTTATGTGTTCATTGGCCATCTGTATCTCTTCTTTGGAGAAATGTCTATCTACATCTTCTGCCCATTTTTGGATGGGGTTTTTTGTTTTTCTGATATTGAGCTGCATGAGCTGCTTGTATAATTTTGAGATTAATCCTTTGCCAGTTGATTCGTTTGCAAATATTTTCTCCCATTCTAAGGGTTGTTTTTTCATCATATTTATGGTTTCCTTTGCTGTGCAAAAGCTTTTACATTTCATTAGGTCCTATTTGTTTATTTTTGTTTTTATTTCCTTTACTCTAGGAGGTGGGTCAAAAAGGATCTTGCTGTGATTTATGTCAAAGAGTGTTCTTCCTATGTTTTCCTCTAGGAGTTTTATAGTGTCTGACCTTACATTTAGCTCTTTAATCCGTTTGGAGTTTATTTTTGTGTATGGTGTTAGGGAGTGTTCTAATTTCATTCTTTTACATGCAGCTGTCCAGTTTTCCCAGCACTGCTTATTGAAGAGGCCACCTTTTCTCCATTGTATATCCTTGCTTCGTCATAGAGTAGTTGACCATAGTTTATCTCTGGGCTTTCTAGCCTGTTCCATTGATCTATATTTCTGTTTTTGTGCCAGTACCATACTGTCTTGATTACTGTAGCTTTGTAGTATAGTCTGAAGTCAGGGAGTCTGATTCCTCCAGCTCCATTTTTTCCCCCTCAAGATTGCTTTGGCTATTCAGGGTCTTTTATGTCTCCATACAAATCATAAAATTTTTTGTGCTAGTTCTGTGAAAAATGCCATTGGTAATTTGATCAGGATTGCATTGAATCTGTAAATTGCTTTGGGTAGTACAGTCATTTTCACAATGTTGATTCTTCCAATCCAAGAACATGGTATATCTCTCCATCTGTTTGTGTCGTCTTTGATTTCTTTCATTAGTGTCTTATAGTTTTCTGAATACAGGTCTTTTACCTCCTTAGTTAGGTTTATTCCTAGGTATTTTATTCTTTTTGTTGCAATAGTGAATGGGATTGTTTCCTTAATTTCTCTTTCTGATCTTTCATTGTTCATGTATAGAAATGCAAGAGATTTCTCTGTGTTAGTTTTGTATGCTGCAACTTTACCGAATTCATTGCTTAGCTCAAGTAGTTTTCTGGTGGCATCTTTGGGATTTTCTATGTATAGTATCATGTCATCTGCAAACAGTGACAGTTTTACTTCTTCTTTTCCAATTTGGATTCCTTTTATTTCTTTTTCTTCTCTAATTGGTATGGCTAAAACTTCCCAAACTGTGTTGAATAATAGTGATGAGAGTGGACACCCTTGTCTTGTTCCTGATCTTAGAGGAACTCCTTTCAGTTTTTCACCATTGAGGATAATGTTGGCTGGGTTTGTCATATACGGCCTTTATTATGTTGAGGTAGGTTCCCTCTATGCTGACCTTCTGGAGAGTTTTTTTTTTTTTATCATAAATGGGTGTTAAATTTTGTCAGAAGCCTTTTCTGCATCTATTGAGTTGATCCTGTGGTTTTTATCCTTCAGTTTGTTAATATGGTGTATCACATTGATTGATTTGCGTATATTGAAGAATCCTTGCATTCCTGGGATAAACCCTACCTGATCATGGTGTGTGATCCTTTTAATGTGCTGTTGGATTCTGTTTGGTAGTATTTTATTGAGAATTTTTGCATCTATCTTCACCAGTGATATTGGCCTGCAATTTTGTTTTTTTTGTGACATCTTTCTCTGGTTTTGGTATCAGGGTGATGGTGGCCTTGTAGAATGAGTTTTGGTGTGTTCCTTCGTCTGCTATATTTTGGAAGAGTTTGAGGAGAATAGGTGTTAGCGCTTTTCTAAATGTTTGATAGAATTCGCCTGTGAAGCCATCTGGCCCTGGGCTTTTGTTTGTAGGAAGATTTTTAATCACAGTTTCAATTTCACTGCTTGTGATTGATCTGTTCATATTTTCTATTTCTTCCTGGTTCAATCTTGGAAGGTTGTACTTTTCTAAGAATTTGTCCATTTCATCCAGGTTGTCCATTTTATTGGCATATAGTTGTTTGTAGTCGTCTCTCATGAGGCTTTGTGTTTCTGCACTGTCAGTTGTTACTTCTTCTTTTCATTTCTGATTCTGTAGATTTGCGTCTGCTCCTTGTTTTTCCTGAGTCTGGCTAATGGTTTATCAATTTCGTTTATCTTCTCAAAGAACCAGCTTTTAGTTTTATTGATCTTTGCTATTATTTCCTTCATTTCTTTTTCATTTATTTCTGACCTGATCTTTATGATTTCTTTCCTTTGGGATTTTTTTGTCCTTCTGTCTCTAATTTCTTTAGATGTAGGGTTATGTTGTTTATTTGAGATTTTTGTTTTTTCTTGAGGTAGGATTGTATTGCTATGAATTTCCCTCTTAGAACTGCTTTTGTTGCATCCCATAGGTTTTGGATTGTGATGTTTCCATTGTCATTTGTTTCTAGGTATTTTTTTGATTTCCTCTTTGATTTATGCAGTGATCTGTTGGTTATTTAGTAGCATGTTGTTTAGCCTCCATGTGTTTGTATTTTTTACAGTTTTTTTCCCTATAATTGGTATCTAGTCTTATAGCATTGTGGTCAGAAAATATGCTTGATACAATCTCAGTTTTAATAAATTTATTGAGGCTTGATTTGTGACCCAAGATGTGATCTATCTTGGAGAATGTTCCATGTGCATTTGAGAAGAAAGTATATTCTGTTGTTTTGGGTGGAAAGTCCTATAAATGTCAATTAAGTCCATCTGGTATAAAATATCATTTAGAGCTTGTGTTTATTTAATTCCTTAAAAATCTCTTTTATGAGATTGGAAAAATGTGTGCTCATGGGAATGATCCAATAGACAAGAAATAATTGATGAAATGCTGATTTGTGGGTCAGCCATTATGTTCTTTTTAATATAAATGCAACAAAAATTCTTATTTTGTCTCTCATGTATCACAAAATACATGAATTGTGGGCTCTACTTTTCTCAAGTTAAAGTAGAGAATGTATATTCTAGGAAAATTCAAGAAAAGATGATCATTTGGGGGTATGGGAGAAAAGTCTAAGAGCTTATATTTTAATTTTTTTATTGTGTCTTTTAACAGTTTTTATTTTTATATGTTTTAATAATGTGCATGATATATCAGTATGCTATTATGAATAATTCCTAAACAAAAATACATACATTTGGGAACATGTTAACATAGTTTTTTTTACTGATTAGATACCAAAGCAAAAAAATTTGCAAAGTGCCTTTCCAATCCTACAAGTCTGTTTCATTCTATTTAGTTTTTTTTGCAGAGTGATTGGTAGAAGTGATCATTTAAAACTAGTTTTCTGCTCAGGGCCTCACATTTATGAAGAGGTGTCACCAGATCATGACAGACCACCTGTGACTTCAAGATTCTATACAGTTAAAAAATTTTCCCTTTTATAATGTTTAAGGTATAAAAATTATCTTTGCAAAACAATTTTGCTAATACAAAACATAGTAATGTTGATATTTCAGTAATTACTGGTTTCCCTACACCTAACAATCCTATTTTAGTAATAGTAAATGTGATATTTGATTCAAATGAAATACTGATAGTTGGACCATTTTCTTGCATAGTAGGGTACTTTACTGACTTATAGCTGAGCTTCCTTAGATAATAATTTTGGCCCATTAAGCTGTGAACTGAAGCAATTTAATGAGAAAGAGTTTGTTACACTGTCTTTATTATAATGTTCCTGCTCACTGAAAAGGTTCCTGAAAGACTTGGTATTTATGACCCAACCACAGTGCCATTGTCTTTGTTTTGCTGAGATATACTTTAGGCTTCAGAATACCCTACAGTGGATATTGCCACTGAAAGCACACATGGAGATGCCCTATCGATTGTGTGGCCACCTATTTGTCTGGGATGGCAACACGTATTTTTCAGTCTCCTGAAATACACATTTCTCAGTCTTCATCTTTCAAGTAGTTTTGCCTACAGAAAAACCCAAGAGCAGTGCCCCCTGCTGGTGAATGGCAGCTGTGAGTTTGCCTCATGTCAGTGATGGACAGAGTGGGTCCTTTTGCTGACACTGAGCCGGGGGTGATGCTGAGCCTGCCAGGTCATTTTAGATCAGGTCATTAAAGGAACAGAAGGTCGAATCAATATAAAATGAGCAGCTCACAGTTTTCTCTACATTTTTTAGACATGTGAGGATTTGCTATAGTTCAGTTTGGCTGATAAAATATGAACACTTCACAAAAATGTTTGTATTTCAGCCTCTGTCTTAGTTCATTTAACAAGCCATTTTGCCCTGATTCTCAGGAGCTGTATTCTTGTTCAGTAGGGAAACCTAACTTGAACCTTGGCAGAGGAGATTTTAAAACATGAAATATTTTAGGAATGTTCATTTTGTTAGAAATTAGGATAGCACTTTAAACAAAAAGCCCCTTTCATTTTTATTTCACTGATACGAATTAGCACTCATTTGTGCTGGTTTCTAAATGATGATGATCATGTTAAAGAAAATTAATTAAAACTAAGGACCAGATTAGTATTTAGATTATTATTTTAACTTTGTCCTCTGGTGAAGGTGATTGTTTTATAATGAATAACGAACAAATTATTAATTTTGCTCCGATAGTAGGTGGGTCTAATTTCTTTGTATACATCTGCGATGGGTATGTTACAACAGTGACATTTTTGGAAGCCTTTAACCCAGGAATGTGGTACACACTTCAGGATTTTAGTGTCTAAGGTTAATGAATACATGGCTTGTCTACTAAGATATTTGCAGGGAAGTAGGAGGAAAGCCAGGAGAATGTGTGTCCTCAAACCCAAGGGATGAAAATGTATCAGGAGGGAGGGAGTGATCACTCTGTTGAATGAATACTGTCAATTGATCTCCGTGGAGATCACTGTAACCTTGACAGGGAAAATTTTGGTGGAGTGGTAGGACAAAGGTTTGATTAGAGTGGGTTTATAAGAGAGTGGGCTTTTCCTTTTCCTCATCCTTTCCTTCCCCCCACCTCTTTCTTTTCTTTCACTTCCTGGACATATCAGTTTAAAAGCCATTAGATAAGACCAAGCAGGGTAGGTATCCATACAGGGTGGTAGGAAGCCCCAGTACCCTACAGTAGGTGTCCACTGATGTCCTACAAAGGAGGGTATCCACATGGTGGGGAAGTTGCCCAGTACGGGGTCTTGGAGCCAGCCAGAGAAAGGTGTGGTGGTCTGATACAGGGCATTGGAACCTGAGTGGGGTAAAGTGGATGGATGGCCCAGCTTGGGGTACAGGGCATTGGGGTGAGAAGGGCATTCATGTAGAATGATAATCAGAGTGGGGTGAGGAGGCTGTCTGCAGAGGAAGGTAGCCTGGTGTGTGGTGTTGGAGCCTGACTGGATAAAGGGATGTCTGCACAGGGTATCAGAATTTGAGCAAGGTGAGGAAGATAGCCTCATAGGAGAGCAGACTGGCATGGAGTGTTGGAGCCCTAACGAGGTAAGGAGGGCATCCACACCAGATGGGCAGCTTGATGTGGGGTGTCAGAGTCCAAGCAGTGCAAAGAAGGGGGTGGAAAGGCCTCTTGGCTGGAGTGTCAGAAGTTGAGTGAGAGAAGGATGGCTGGGATAGGAAAGCATAAGATAAATTTGGAACATCATATGCCGGAAAGTATGCATATATTTCAAAATTTCTGGAGACATATCAAACAGACATAGAAACTATCTTTTTCTTTTTCTTTTTCTTTTTGGCTGCGTTGAGTCTTAGTTGCGGCACACAGGATCCTTGTTGAGGCATGCGAGGTCTTTCGCTGTGGTCTCTTCGTTGTGGGGCATGGTATCTTCATTGTGGCACTCGGGTTTCTCTCTAGTTGCGGCGCTCGGGCTCCTCTCTAGTTGTGGTGTGTGGGTTTTCTCTCTCTAGTTGTGGAGCTCGGGCTCCAGGGTGCATGGGCTCTATAGTTTTGGTGCGCAGGCTCTCTCACTGAGATGCAGAAGCTCAGTAGTTGTGGTGCATGGCTTAGTTGCCCTGCAGCATATGGGATCTTAGTTCCCCGACCAAGGATTGAACCCACGTCCCCTGCATTGGAAGGTGGATTCTTTACCACTGGGCCACCGGGGAAGTCCCGCAGGAACTATCTTGAAGGGCTTCCATTGGCCAAATCTGGGACAACTGAAGCATCAGAATAATGAGAGTAGTGGTTGAAGAAAATAGAAATCCATGAGTTCGCACTGGTATGTATAAATGAATGAATGGATGAATGAATGAATTGAAGTCTTGAGGAATTAGATATTCAAAAGGTTTCAAAGTACCTCCTTACAAAATACTTACTAATTATAGAGAAGAATAGTAACTTTGCAGTATAAAAGTCTGGCAGATTCCCTTAACTGAGTGCCCAAACAATATCATTAAGTAAGGAACAAATGGAAATCATCTACTACTTGATAAGATGCAATGAGACTGTCGCAACATCACTATACCAAAAATGTATAACCTAAATCTAAAGAGGCAAACCCAAATTAATGGACATTCTACAGTTTAACTGACCTATAGTCTTCAAAAATGTTCAACTCATGAAAGTCAAGGAAAGGCTAAGGAATGGGTCCAAATTCAGCAGACTAAAGAGACATGACAACAGAGTGGCACATGTGATTATGAAATATTTTGTTACACAGCATGTTAATGGACAGAACTTGAATGCAGTCTGAGGATTAAATGGGAGTAACATGGTGTTAATTTTCTTATTTTGCCATTTTTCTGTGATTTAATATGAGGAGGTTCCTTATTTGTAGGAACTGTGCACTAAAGTATTCAAGTGTGATGAAGCACCATATTGGCAGATACTTACCAATGGTTTAAGAAAAATAAGTCCTTCCTATTTACTGTTGAGTTTGTGTACAAATAAAACAGTGAGTAGGAGAGAGCGGAAGAAGAAAACTGGGAGATGAGAATGGATAACTCTTTCTAGGAGTTTTGTTGTGAAGAGGAGCAAAGAAATATGACAGTAGAGAGTGGAGAAAGATGAACTAGAAAAGATTTTCTAGGATGAGGGTACAAGACAACCATGGAAGTTTGGCTTTCTCATCTAGGGAAACTGGCAGTTTGTACTTCAGTAATTGCCAAAAAAACAATGTTATACACCCTTTCATGGACCTGTATTTTCACAAATCAGTCCTACTTTCAGGAAAAACTTATTTGCACCTAAAATAGGCTGGAATTGCTGTATTTAAAGCTTATTTTCTCTTCTCTGTGAAGATAAAGAATAACTGTTGCCATATTTGTTTTATATATATTTAAAGTCAATTATTATCACTCTTAAAATTTTCCTTTTTAGACCCTTAGACCATTTAGATCATTCATCCAACAGACTTTTACTGAATTTGACTCTGTGAAGCAAGGGGCTAGTTAGTTTGGGTATAAAAACAGACATGTTCCCAGAGATCTGAGAGTCTAGAGGCAAGAGCTCGTATTAAACAAAACAGTCATGACATTGTGGTGAGTCCTGTGAAAAGAAGATACAGGAATTTAAATAGAATACAAAAGGAAGCTTGAATTTAAGTTGTGGATTCAAGGAGTACCTTTTAAAAAAAGTGCTAGTTGAACTATGATGTAAAGGGTGGGAAGGACATAGCTGAGCACAAAGCTGGGAGAAGAGCCCTTGTAGCAGAGCAAGCAAAATGCAGAGGCCCAGGGTGGAAAGGAGTAGAAGGGAAGCCAGTGAGGCCAGGGCACAGGCAGCAAGGGTGCGGGCAGCTGGAAGGAGTCAGCGAGAAGAACAGCAACACCATGAAGTCATTGAAAGGTTTTACTAAAGGGAATGCCATAGTTAGATTTGTGTGTTGTTTGTAAAGATCTTTGCTTTGTGGAGACTGGATCCTCAGAGGCAAGTGTGGAAGTGGACAGAGGCTGTTTCACTAACCCAGGTGAGAGACAATGGTGAGGCTCTCAATAAATATGTTACTATCATTATTAAGACATGGTAGATATCAATATGTTTTTAATTGAAAGAGTAAATGTGTAAATGAAAGACTAAAGTATGATGTAAAAAGAACCAAAACACTGTTTTTCAGTGCCTTTCTTCCAGGCCTCCTTGAGTATGCCTCTGGTGAACCATACAAGTTCTGAGCCGATTTTTAGCTTATATACAAGGAACAGAATGAGGACAGGCAAACAGTGGTTTCCTGGGGATGCCTTGGACCTGGAGGAGCTGTTTGATCAATGTGTCCATGCCTGGCCCTGTCCTTGGCATCTGTCCCTGAGATCTGGGCATGGACCCCAACACAAAATTGCTTTCTTTCTTTTTTTTAATTAATTAATTTATTGGCTGCGTTGGGTGTTCGTTGCTGCGCATGGGCTTTCTCTAGTTGTGGTGATGGGCTCTAGGCATGTGGGCTTCAGTAGTTGTGGCACATGGGCTCAGTAGTTGTGGCTCATGGGCTCTAGTGCTCAGACTCAGTAGTTGTGGCGCATGGGCTTAGTTGCTCCACGGCATGTGGGATCTTCCTGGACCAGGTATTGAACCTGTGTCCTCTGCATTGACAGGGGGATGCTTAACCACTGTGCCACTAGGAAAGTCCCCAACACAAAATTTCTATAAAGCTCCGCATGTGGTGTATTTTCCTGAAACACAGACCTGGGTGATAGCTGTCTGAGTCACTGGGGCTGATCTAACAAAAATACCAGAGAACAGAGAACTGGGTGGCTTGAACAATGAACATTTCTTTCTTATGGCTCTAGAGGCTGAGAAGTTCACGATTAAGACACCAGCAGTGCCTTGTGAGGGCCTACTTCCCAGTTCATAGATAGTCATCTTCTCACTCTGTCCTCACAATGCACCAAAGGGTGAGAAAATTCTCTGGAGTCTCTTTTATAAGGGCTCTAATCCCATTCATGAGGGCTTCCCCCTCATGACCTAATCACTCCCTTATGCCCCCCACCTCCTAATATCACACTGGGGATTAGGATTTTAACATAGGAATTTTCAGTCCATAATAGTAGCTAAGGTTTCTTCTACCTCTGAAGTCCCTGATTTCTGTAATTATCTCTCTTATTACACTTCTGATTTCTGAATGTGATGGTGAAAGATCTGAAACTACTTTTTGCATATGAGTCTCATGGCAATCAAAGCTTTAGGAAGGATTAACTAGATGACATTTTATTTAATCATGAAGGAATTACATTTTCTTATGAAACCATTTTCTTAAATCATTTATTTGGGCTCCATATCTGTACATTACAGTAAAAGGATGTTTTAAAATGTTTTATTTAAATGGATGAGGATTCCACCCTGCCATGATGTCCAGAGAACAGTTTGGCGATTTTCTTCCCAGTGGGGCGATAACTTTGAGAGACAAAGCCCTTGGGGGTCTGGCCAGGAGGATGTGTTTGGCTCTGGGCAGATTGCCTGCATGACTGAAGACCCCTCAGCCAAGTTCATCAGCTGGCCCTGGGGTGGGAGGCTGGGGCATCTTGTTTACACACTAAGGAGAGTAGAGTGAATATAGTATTATTAGTTTTTACAATTATAAAAATTAAGTCTGGGGTAAAGATGGTGGATTCAATATATGCATTTACTTTTGGTCCCTCCTGAAACCCTACCAAAACAGGAGTAAAATGATTTTTTTTAAAAAAAGAAAAATCCTCTAGGACCAAAAAAAAACCTACCAACCAACCAATAAGCAAACAAACAACCCCTTCCCAACATCCAACAACAACAATAACAAGCAAAAACAAGAAGGAACAGAGCAACATTTTTGAAGCTTAAAAGCACATGAATGAGCACATAACTTAACTTAGCAGAGACAAGAAAGCTGTAGCCTAAGCTGGAAGGGGAAAAGCCAAGAAGCATCCAATTTTTATGACAAAATCCTGCCAAGGCTTGGGAATAGGCAGACCAAGGTTGAAGGTGGGCCTAAGGACAGGAGAGTTGTATAATAAGCTGTCTCAGAGCCTGGAGGAGCCCCAGATCCTCACCTGCTTCTGTACTCTTTGGGGACTCCTTTCTATGCCAGCAGAGGGCAGAAGTTTTATCATCCAAGGAAGTCAAGGCACCAAGGACTTGAGCATCTGGTGCGTGGCTGCTCTGTCCTCTTTGAGCCCTGCAGTCGTCCTGGAGTTCTTCAGGGTGCCCATGTACATCCCGCTGAGCACCGTGACCCTGTGGTTCTACTAACCTCCCTTGCTTCAGTCACTGCGCCTTGGCTTTGTCATCATTGGGCCCTGCTGACTTATTCAGACATTCCATTCTGAGTGTATCCATGTGTCCTTCAGGGTAAGCTACCTCCACCATGGCTGTTCCTTGACCAGGTCCTCCAGGCTGTTGACTGCTCTGCTTTTTCTTAGTCTTTCAGTCTCCTCCTTTCCCTCCCATCCCTCACCCTGAAATTTCTAGGAAATAGAAAGAAGAGTTGGCATTTGACTTTCTATTTCCATACTATATCTTCCTCCTTACTTCTGGCTTCATGACCAAGCCTTAGTGATGGAGGGGATCTCAGAGGGAGGGGAATGAGAGAGAGAAGAAGGGAGGGAGGGGGGACTGAATCAGGAGGTATCTCAGGGCTCTGATTTGGTACTTACGAGAACACCCCATCCTCTGCTCCTTTGTTTCTGGTACAACAGAGGGGCTGTTGTTGTCGCTAAGACACTCCGTCACCTGGATGCCATCAACCCTGGCCTCCTCCACCTTCTGCAGCCTTGCCCGTACATCAGTGGTTATGCTACATTCCCGCGTGCTCGCACGCATGTGCATACATACACCTCCCTTACAGGTTTCAGGAAGCAATCCTGCTTATTTGGATGTTCTCCGGTATTTTAAATTTTGTTCTGTTTTATTCTGTCCATTCAGCTTAATGTTTAAAATACTGGCCAGTAAATGGATATTTCAACTCCTGGTGGATTCTGGCACACAGTTTGAAAAATACTGCTGCAGATCATCCCTTTCCCCCCTTATATAGTCCACTTTTCCCTCACGCTGGGTCCTTTCTTTATCACTCAACCAGCTCAGGTCTGTCTGGATTTTTAAAGACCCCTCCTCACCCTTCGCCTGCGGGTCCATATTCCAGAAGGAGCTGTCCATGCACGTGGTTCCATGTCCTCTTTGCTCCCTTTCCTCTCTGCCCGCCCGATCCTGACTGCCTTTCAGCGCCAGCCTTACACCGGAACAGCCCTTGCTCTGGCCACAAATGGCTCCCTGGTCGTTAATTCTGATGGTTGATGTCTGGACTTCTCTTTACTGGTTCTCCAGCAGCATCCAGCTCAATGTGTGCTCCTCCTCCCCAGCCCTGGTGTTCCGCCTCCTTGTCGGTGATCACACACCCAGTTGGATGCAGACCATCCACTGAGTGGCATCCCTAATCCAAACCTCTCAGCTGCAGACCATCTATCTGACAATCCCTGGGTCTGATTCCTGGCCCTGCTTCATCACCACTTACATACTTGCTCCCAGCTTTCTGTTTCCAAACACCCGTGGGTCTGTTACCTTCCTCACAGCAGACCACTGATTCCTGTTTTTTTTAGTTTATATGACTCTTTGGAACCTGTGCATCCTGAACATTTTCCTCTGTTAGGAGACAGAGCCATGGAAGAAACAGTCTTCTCCCCCATCCCTCTTTTATTATCTTTGCTCCTTTGGTAACATTGAGCTTTCCTCTAACATGTTTCCTATTCTTTTATTATGTGCTTGGTGCCATTTCCCAAATCTCATTCTAATTTTCCCTGGAGGGCAGCCTTCATTACGGCTGTTGATGAGCACTGACGAGGGAATGTAGGCATGCAGTTTCCCTGTTTCTGTGCTATCCTCTTAAAGTGAGCACTGTTAGTGGATGATCACGCAGCTGCTTAAGGCCACAGGCTGTTTCTTAACCGCATTACTCTTCTCAGGGGACTTCTGTGTTTATTCCTTGCTCTTGCTCTCCAGTTTTCTTTCTGATCTGGGAGGGTCCAACACATTAAGGTTCTTGGAAGTCTAGATAATATTAGGTTGTACATGAAGTAATTTTATTATTTCAAGTAGAGAGAGTCTATTTAAATATGGTAACCAAAGGATACCAGAAGGCTGTAGAAGGATTTCCTTTGTTGATGTTCATTAAATGAATCGATATTCCCTTGTTCTAAAACATATTCTCATATTCTGTTAATCTTCATGAATCACAAAATGGAAAAGCCCTGGAGATCACAGCAGGATTCCTTCCCCGGAAAAGCTGAGCCCCAGGGTGGTCAGGTGCCCTGTGCTTGGACACATGCCTCATTCCTGGCAGAGTTCTGACTAAGGCCTGTGTCTTCTAGAGCAGGTCTTTTTCTGCTGTGCCTCTCACCTGTGTCCATCATGCCTTTCCTCCAGTCTTATAAATACCTAAGTGTACATAGACACCCACGTTCTCCTTTAGTCATCATTTTGAAGGATGAGGTATTGTCTTGTTTAGTGACATTTTTGGTAAGATGACCTTGGCTCTACTGCATTTTAATTTTATCTTTCTCCTTATAAAATGTGTTTTTTAAACTGAATTTTTATTTAAAGTTATTTAACATCTATGGATCAAGTATGTTTTTTTTTAACACATGCTTAACAAATAGCATACAGAAAACCTCTGTTGCTATGAATGAATGAGAGGATTTGGTTATTGAAACCCCAAGTTCTTTGGGAGCCTTAGTTTTGTGCAGGTCAGAGTGTGTTCTGGGATCTTTTGAAACACATGGAAACAGGTTACCTTTGAATATGTAGTATTAGTTTTTTCAGATTATCTTCTTTGATAGCTTTTTGAGAATGCAATTAACTTGGGTATCTTGAATTTCTCTTAAGCTTTAGATACACGATTTTAAGTATAATATACCTGTAGTACCAACCAGCTGGTTAACTTTTCTTTTGGAGGGTTGGTATCTCAGACCAGGTCAGCAAACTTTTCTTTAAAGGGCCAAAGAGTAAATAGTTTAGGCTCTGTTGGCCATCTGGTATCTCACACAGCTCTTGCTACTATAATGGGAGAGCAGCCACAAGACCACTGTAAATGAGTGGCTGTGGGTTGTTCAAGGAAACTACATTCACAAAAACAGTCTGAGTTTGCCAACCCCTGATCTAACCTAATGTTGAGCCTCTTTCCAAGTGCTAGTGGCAGTCTCTGCCAGCAATTTTTTTCCCCCCAAAAAGACTCACCAAGCCTGGAATTGAAATAACAACAGCAGCAGTTGTCTTCCCATTTCTGTGCCTTTTCCAATGTTGGTCTCCCTGCCTGAGATGCTGTCTTTTCCATCTGTCTAAATGTTATCTAGGAAGCCTGCCCAGTCAACTCAGAGTGCTCGCTCCCTGCTCTGAACTCTGCTGGCATGCTGTTTGCGTGTCTCATTGGCGGGTCTTGTGGTATTTATGCATTCTTGGGTTTAGGGTTCTTTCCAAGCTCCTGGAGCACAGGGGATCCTGCATGATGCCCTGCACACAGTGGATACCCAGGAGCGTCTGTCAGCACTTACTACAAGCTCAGCTGCTCTACGTACCTGGGAGGAACCGTCCTTGGAGGGGGCAGTAGGATAGCCACGTGCTCAAGTTAGAAAGAATCACAGTTATTGTTTTATGGCTCTAATTTCTCAGAAAGGAGATGGTTCATTGTGGAAATAGGAATGTTAGAAACCCTAAAAAGTTTAGGGAGGAATCAAGGTGGCGTCAAAGAGAAGCACAGAGCGCTTTGGCAGCTATGTCATTCAGTCCTCAGAGCGGGAATGGCCAAAAGACACTTTGCATGCTGGAAATAAAGCCACGTCCTAGCTCAGGGATATTTGTGAATTGTTTAACTTGCTCAATTTCTCACCTGTAAATGGAGATAAAAATAGCACTGACCTTAGACGGTTTTTAAAAAAAATAATTAATTAGTTAATTTTTATTTTTGGCTGCATCGGGTCTTGGGGCACGTGGGGTCCTCGTTGCGACATGCAGGGTCTTTGATGCGGTGTGTGGGCTTCTCTCTAGTTATGGTATGTAGGTTTTCTCTTCTCTACTTGTGACCCATGGGCTCCAGTTTGTGTGGGCTCTGTAGTTTGCAGCACACAGGCTTTCTAGTTGAGGTGGGTGAGCTTAGTTGCTCCATGCCATGTGGGATTCTAGTTCCTCGATGAGGGATTGAACCCACGTCCTCTGCATTGCAGGAGGGACTCTCTACCACTGGATCACTAGGGAAGTCCCTGACCTTAAAGGTTTGATAGGGACACTAAATGAGTTAAAACACATAAAGGACATAGAGCGCTGTCCAGCACCTGGCAGATGTTGCCTCTTGTTGTCCTTTGACATGTAGAACCTGGTGTGAGCCTGCCTCACCCCCAGCCCAGGGATCATGATTTAGTGCAGTGGTGAAGCAAGCCGAGGACCCCAGACTGTAAAAGGAAGCCTGCCATCTAGGCTGAAATTAACACCCTAAATATGCAGTTAACGAAAGATAACCATACTTAAGATAATTCTAAGACCAGAGGGATTAAACTTAACTACATTTCAGTTTAACTAAAATTTATTGAGTGATTCTGTGTGCTGCATCCTGGGGGATGTAGAGATGCTCAGGCATGGTTGCTGACCTGAAGGACTTAGAGTCAGGGAGATACATACTTTCATTATATTTGGGTAAGTGACAAGATAAACAGTATTGTAAGAAGAACATTATCCTGCTAGAAGCGGATATTAAAGGGTGAAAGGATATTAAAAACTTACATTGTTGCAGAAATTCAGTAATGACATTGTTGATTTGAGGATACTGGAAAAAGTGACTCCTGAATGGGCTTGGGGGAGGCTAGCTGTGTGTCCAGAGAGGACAGTCTGCTGGTGTTTCATATATGATGCGGGAAACTTGGGAGCTTCTCTTTGGCTTCTCTGGTTTTTGGTGAGGCTAACGCCATCTGACAGGAAGAATTGCTCTTCATCTGCTTAGCAAGGTCAGAGAGCGGCTGAACCTGGTCTGTGTCAGCCTGCAGCCGACCTTGCTAAGTTCTCTGAACCACAGAGAGAACTCCGCAACGAATGTGCATATCCTATATGATCTGCGAGAAGTGAATCTCCCATCAGAGCAGGGGCAAGTTGGCTGTCTCTAAGGATAACTAACAAAGTATTCTTCTACATTTTATATAGCACTTTACATGTCCTTTATTGCACATGAAATGAATAAAAATCTGATGTCGACAGACTCTGTAGATGTACAGAAAGTGACTAATCACATTGTAATGAAAGATAGAATATCTCATTAAATTTTTCACTCTCTCTGTGGCAAGAGCTTCACGGGGTCCTGAACTGGACACCGCCTGTGCACATACCTCTTATAGTCATCGCTGTGGCCGCAGTAGCAATCAGTCTGCTCAGGGGAAACCAGCCAGCACCTCCTGGCAGCTCTTGATTCCTGCTCTGGGGCTTAGGATACTGGGACATGGGATGCCCATGGGTACCTGTTCAGTACTCTCATCTGAGCAACCTGGAAGCATAGGGGAGATATTACCCTCAGTGAAACCTTTAACCTTTGGGGAATAGATGCCAGTTGGTAAATGGGGCTCCTTTCTTCCCTGTGGTGGGGGAGGGGTCAGGAGCGGTGGTTCCCAAACATTTTATCAAGCTCCTCTGGTGGTCCCGTGGTATTGAACCACTGTGTCTGAGTGGTAGCCAATTTAGGAATGCACCCTGAATTGGCTGTTCCTGTTTCACTCCTCTTGTACCCACACATCTTTCACAAATGAACCCACCCCGTAGGCTCAGCTTTTGTGGAAACCCAGATCAAGACGGTCCCTTCTGAACTTCCCTTAACTCTTGATGCTTCTTCATCACAGAAGGCCCTTCCTGTTTTGTCCAGAATTTCCCTCGTGTCACAGTTTGAGTCTTCTCTGCCTCAGGAAGTGGTCTTCCCTAGGGTGAGTCCTCCCAGTTTGGATTATAGAGGAAATTTGCAGATGGGAGGGGTCTTTCTTTTTCAAGAAAACTCAGTCTTCAGGATGTTGGTCTTTCTGTGGCCTTCAAAAAGCCAGTTTTGAGATGGAAAGCTGAATAGGGACCTCTGTTTTTGGCTATGCCACTGATTCCTTGTGTGGTACATCAAAACTTGGCTTGGCTTATTCCGTGGATTATGACCACAAGGAAATGAAAATTGTATCTTAAATATTTTTTTAAAAATTACACTTTTTTTTAACACGGGCAATGGAATTAAGGCATAAAGGAAAAATAAATGTGAGCCTATTATAGAGGTAATGAAAAAAATGTGCATGAAAAAACACACACTTTTTAAAAAATAAAAATTGGAAAGACAGGTTTTTTTTTAATTGTTAAAGGCAAGACAATTTTGGGGTACCTGCTATAATACTTCGGGATTTTAGGTTTGTCCCAACTTTTTGTATTGATATCATAAGCACATCAGGTAGACCCATCCTGGTATCTGGTGTTCATATTAGTGGTTTGAATGATCATATTAAATTTAAGATAATAATGAGTGATTCTGGGAAAATGGTGACAGTAATGGTGGGAGACTTTTCTGATCTCACTAAATTTACACATAAAAATAGAGCATTAGAGGGCAAAACCAAAAACCATGGGTGATATTTACAACAAAACTAGTGACAAGGTATCCCCCAAATCCTAAATCCCCAATAGGTGAAGGCAAACCAACAACAACCACAGACCTTTAGAGCATCAGTGTGGAAGAATGCAGAGAGAACTAATGGGACATTTGAAAGACTTAAGACTAGTAACACCCCCAAAATAGCCAACAGGCATTCACCAGAAAGTGAGTGGACCAATTTGAGAACAGTAGCTGAGATCGGGAGTTTTCCCCCTTTGTCATGGGTAAGTACTAGTTACCTGCAGTAAGGTCTATAGGGGCTGGGGTAGACTAGCCTTTATGGATTCACTTAGCGTGTCCCTTCTAGGATACGGCCCCAAACTGGGAAACCACTGCTAAGAAAGGAGATTAAGTTGAGCACAGTGGGGATGAGAGAGAGGAAGGAAAGAGAAGGTCCAGATAAAAGTGCTGGAGGAGAACAGAGTGAAGAAATATCCAAAAGCAAACCTCCATATTTTTTCATATATGGAGAAAATAACAGAAGTGGGTGCTCTGTGAAATTAAAAAAGCTAATCTCTTCTTCTAAAATTTCAGGAAAAACTAATTTCACATAAAAATGAGCAAGAAATTGAGGTCAAGTCCTGTACTAAGTTATTATTATTATTATTTTAAAGAGAAAGTAAAGGACAGAATAACATACTTTCAGACAATGAAACCACACATAAAGACATGCCCATAGGAATTCCCTGGTGGCACAGTGGTTATGAATCTGCCTGCCAATGCAGGGGACATGGATTTGATACCTGGTCTGGGAAGATCCCACACACTGTGGAGCAGGTAAGCCTGTGTGCCACAACTACTGAGCCCGAGTGTCACAACTACTGAAGCCTGTATGCCCTAGAGCTCACGTACTGCAACAAGAGAAGCCACCACAATAAGAAGCCTGTGCACCACAGTGAAGAGTAGTCCCTGCTCCCCACAACTAGAGAAAGCTTGTGCACAGCAACAAAGACCCAACACAGCCAAAAAAGAAAAAAAAAAAAAAAGACATTCTCATAAAACAAATCCAAACTGTAACCTTCTATTTCAAAATAAGGTAAAAGACACTAAGAAAATTATATGACACAAAAGAACAACACAAATCAGAATTAGGAAAACATAGAAAGTGTCAGAACGCTTTTAAAAATGAAAGAAAAAATCACTTTAGAAGTGAAGACAAACTAGCAGGAATACAAGCACAAATAAAACAACAGATAATGTCTTAAAATAGTTAAAATGATGCAAATGTTAACATTAAAAAATAAATAAGGAAAGAGATAAAAATATTCTAGAGGAAGTGACAAATACTGAAGATAGGCAAAGATGGTCCAACATAAGTAATAAGATTCCCTGAAGAGGAGGACTAAGGCAAGGGAAGAGAACAAATGCTAAAATCTATAATTTTAGAAAATTTTCTAAAATTAAAAAATATTTGAAACTGCATATTGAAAGAGCTCACCACGTACCTAGAATATTGATCCAGAATGGATATTAATCCAGAGTGACAAATACCAAGACTTACTCTGGTAAAATAACTAGCCTTAAAGATTCCTTTGGCTATCTAAGCAAGAAGAGCAAGTGACTTAGAAGGGAAAGTCAATTAAATACAGCAACACTTTATGTCAGAAAAAATGGAGTAATGTTTAAGCTACTCAAGGAAAGAAAATGTGAACTGAAGATCTTATATCCAGAAAAACAGACTTCCAAGTAAAAAGATTGCTGTTATCAATTTCCAGGAACTCACAAAAGAATGTTACCATGAAACTTTCTTGAGGCATCTACTAGAGAAAGAGCTTTAGACAATGACTAGAAAGACACCAGTATAAGGACTGCTGGTAAACCTAAAACATATAATTATGTATAGATCTTAGACTAATTGAGGGCAAAAGGGAGAAACTATGGTATGTAATGGCTGTATCCTGACACTGTCAATCTAGTACAACTATAAAAAATAGGAGAGCAAGAAGTGATCATATGCAAGTTTTTAAAACTGTTCTCAGTAATTAGCTTGGTGGTGGTACTTTTAGTATTGTTAATGAGACCATTGTGTGTATAATGCAGGATGAAGTAAATGATTAATTTTGAGATGTTCAATTATATCATCTCTTGTGTTTTAGAGAACCAGTGTTCCCAGTGTGGAAGAAAGGAGACATAGATGTAATATGGAGAGATTATGTTAAACTGTAGTGGTCTTGAGTTTAAATGATGAGTTATCAATATGAACTCAAGAGTTATTTTATTAAAAATTATCATATGTGTGTGTATGTATATTTCTAGTTCTGACTAGTGAAAAGGCCTATCAATGAGCATTTTCAGTGCCAAGACTGTAGCTTTATAATATCACTTCCCACTGAAAGAAACCAGGGCTCTTGGAGAAATGGCTCATTCCAGGTCTGGGACAGAAAATGTGCAAGATGAACTGGAACATCTTGTAACAAATAGTGAGGAAGCTAGCAAAGACTATAAGGTCATGTCAAAAGGACTGAGGAGCTAATTTGAAAAGACTTCCATTGGCCAAATTTGGGACAATTTGATCTGCAACAAGCAAAATATTTGTAATGGATCAAAACTTAACAAAATATGTTTAAATCCATGAGTGTATAATGATTTTTAAAGTAAAAATCTGATTGGTCAGATTTTTCTTCTGATGATAGGGATCCTATTTCTTATCTTGAAATTGGTAAATGAAGGGAAGGATTCAAACATTTATTCTGACTTTTCTAGGTGCCCTGGACCAATGGTAACTAAAGTGTAGAAAAGTGGACCCATCTACTTATAAAAATATTCCAACTCAATAAATGAAAAAGAAATAACAGAATTAGAATATCATCACTTTCATGGACTTAGGCATTGTGTGTTGACAGCTGCTCACATCACAAAAAGAGAGATCCTTAGATTTTATGTGCCTTCTATTGAAAGAACTGAACACCACCCATGATGTTACCAAAGAGGTTGAACCTGAGTCAGATCCAGCCTCTAGCTTCAGCTGCCAATTTGCAAGAAATACAGAGGAACATGTTGAATTATATCAATCAGCAAAACCAGACTGTGAGAACTCTACAGGTCAAATGCCCCAGATTTTTCAACAGATAAATTGTAAATGAAAAGATAGGATTGGAGAGGGACCTATAAAACTAAAAGAGACGTAAAAGACATATTACATTTTTTTAAAGGGCAAGACAAGGTGCACAGTAGAAGTGCACACCTGGTGATAAAACCACACACACACACACACACACACACACACACACTTGAGCAAAGCCAGGATATTGGTTCCTTTTGCAAAGTAGGAGTGGTTTGACACTGGGACAGGGCATATGGAGGGATTTCTGGGGTTGCTGGTAAATTTATATTTCTTGCCATTGGTGATGGTTACAAGGTTTTTTGCTTGATTTTTTAAATGATAATGTTTACTTTATTCAAAGAGGTTAAAAAAGAGAAAAATATGATAAAGTGTCTAAAATATACCTATACTTGAGAAAATTTATATAGTGATTTTTGTTCTGTTAAGCCCCTCATCTTAGGGATTTTCTTAGGTCTAACCAGACATTTAAACCCACGAGACCCAAATCAACCCCACTCAGCACTATTAACTCATTCTAGGGAGCTTGGTCTCTTTGCCTCCCTTCCCCAACCCAGTGACAGCCTGAGAACAAGCTGACATTACACCTTGACCAGGTTTCCAGGGGGACAAAGGTAGAGTGTTAAACCAAGGTCAAATTTGTCCATAAAGAAGGTGAAAGATTTTTTTTGTTTCTTTGTTTTTTAAATCCATTACTTACACTTTCTGAGAATCGGACAACCGTCTTCCTTGCGTTTATTCTCACGACATGCCTTTCAAGGTGCTTCATGTATAGGTGAAGGCAGGTATAAGTAAGGTGAGTATCAAGGCTGCCTTCAACTCTGATATTTGGTATTTGAGAAAGAAATATATTAACTTCCTTATTCTTCTTATGGAGATGATAGAAAAGAAGAGGTTTAATGGAATTTTCCAGGTTTCACACAGGGAGCTGGAGGCTCTGTTAGGCCACCTGACAAAATTTATTGCCAGTGTAATTTTTCTGTTTGCTTTGTTTTTAATGCCATCTTAGACATAAGTTTTATTTATAATTTTCCCTTCCACCGACTTCCTCCCTTGCCCTTTTTGGTGAGGACTGGAAAAGTGCATAGTGTCTGAATTATAGTACTTAAAGGTATATTCAGAATGGTTTGTTCTCTGTTTTAAATCCCTGAAAAACCAGAAGAAGTTTTGACAGAACTAGGACATGGGAAGCAAAAAGTCAATTAAAGCTGATTTTTTTTCAAGAGCCACATAAATGTTATAAAAGTGCCACATACTTGAGCCATTTTAGCAGTTTTCCATCTGCTTTTGTTGTCTCAAAAAGAAGGAAGTTTTTCTGGCATTCCTCTGAATTGTCTTAAGTGATTTTTAGATCATCACAGTGAGTGGGGTAGTCCTAATTCTCAGTGCTCCAATTTGACTCTGAAGTTTAGAGCAGGCTGCACTAATTCATTTGGTTAGTTTTGCCCCCTTTTGGCTTGAAAAAGAAAGGGATGTGAATTCTTTCACTTGGCAGAGCAAGTAGCATTTTGGGTTGTCCTTCCAATACATTTTCCACAGGCACCAATCTCTTCTTGGGCATAAACAGGCTGTTGTTGAACAGACAGACATTCAGGAGATTCTATAAATTGAATCTTCCATCTTCTGCTAATATGGCTGTTGGCAATAAAGCCATTATCATGAAGTGCCATAAAAGGCATCTTTTTTTTTTTTCATCTGTTGCCTACTCAGCATGGGGTTTATTGCTATTTAGAAGTCTGACTGCTAAATGCTAAACTAGGCAGGTCACCCTGCAGTAAATGGATAGATGGGTCTAGGATATGCCACCTGCTATCCTTTGGGATAAGAGGCACATTTTTTGGTGACAAGACCTAAAATGGCAACAGAGGCATGCTCCCTTGATTTCTGATTGTCAATTGGACATTGACTAATTGGCACTAAAGAAGATCGGTAGGTGTGTATTCTATGAACTGAGCCAATTTAGGTACTTATTGATTACCAATTTAGAGTCTGGTGCTGTGAATAATTTTAGACCTGGATAAAATACAATTTCTCTTAAGAAATTTATACCCAAATTGGGGAAATGATGCTGAATAATAAGAAACAATTTGAGAACCACCAAATGCCAAAGTCTACTCATTTTATAAAGACTTGGCATTATACTAGAGTACTTGATAAATGCTCCATAGGTTTATTATTATTATTATTATCATTATTAATTATTATTATTATTAGGAGCACAGAGTTAGGATTTTAGAGTGAATGGAGGATGGGCTGGAATATTGAATGTCCGAAAGGATGAGGCCTTTGGAGAATAGGTGGGGTTTGTACAGATAGAAGGCGTTTGAAGGCAGCATAGTGTAAATTAGGTCAGTTCTCAGCTTAGGGTTTGACATTCTGGTGTCTGTTAAGTCACTCTTCCACCTGCTTTCCACCTCCCAAAAGTTTATTGTTTGTTCTATTATTATTTCTCTTCTCATGGGTTTATGTCTCTCTCTCTTTTTTTTTTTTTGAGAAAATAACTTTACTGTAATTTTAGTGAGGTTTTCAGAGTGATAATACATGCATTTGTTCAAATTATCATTTTAACAGACTTTTTATAGAGAAATAACTTCATTTATTTTTTCTGTTTTTTTTTATTTTTATTTTTATTTTTTTATTTTTTTGGGGGGTACACCAGGTTCAATCATCTGTTTTTATACACATATCCCCGTATTCCCTCCCTTCCTTGACTCCCCCCCCTCAAGTCCCCCAACTTCATTTATTTTTGACAAAGATATATACTCATTATTTTAACAAGTCAAGCAATACAGAAAATGCAAAGAAATAAGTAGAAGTCAATTAATACTCTACATCCAGAAATTATTTTAAATAATATTCATTAAAGATCATTCCATTTCACACTGTATGCATATGCACAGACACAAGAGTAGAAAGGTCATTTGTTTGTCCATGTTGTTGAGTTTTAAAAGTTCTTTATAAATTCTAGATGTGAATCCTTTATCAGGTATGTGATTTGCAAATATGTTTTTCCCATTATTGGGTTATCTTTTTACTTTCCTAATGGTGTTGTTTGCAGATATGTTATTAATTTTGATGAAGCCCAGTTTATTTACTTTTTCTTTTGTCGTTTGTGCTTTTGATGTCATGTCATAACCAAGAAACCATTGCCTCAGGTCATGAAAATTTACACCTATGTTTGCTTCTAAGAGTTTTATAGTTTTAGCTCTTAAATGTAGGTCTTTGACCCATTTTGAGTCAGTTTATTTTGGTATGATGTGAGATAGGGGTCTAACTTCATTCTTTTGCATTTGACTATTCAGTTGTCTCCAGAACAATTTGTTGAAGTCTATTCTTTCCCTATTAGACTGTCTTGGCACCCTTGTTGAAAATAAATTGACTTTAAATGTGAGGGTTTACTTCTGGTCTCTCAATTAATTTTATTGATGTGTATATCTATTCTTACACCAGTAACACATTGTCTTGTTTAGCATTCCTTTGTCATTAAGTTTTATAAATTTATTTATTTTATTTACTTATTTATTGGCTATGTTGGGTCTTCGTTGCTGCACATGGGCTTTCTCTAGTTGCTGTGAGTGGGGGCTACTCTTCATTGAAGTGCGCAGGCTCCTCACGTAGTGGCTTCTCTTGTTGTGGAGCACAGGCCTTAGGCGCGTGGGCTTCAATAGTTGCGGCACATGGGCTCAGTAGTTGTGGCTCACGGGCTCTAGAGCACAGGCTCAATAGTTGTGGCGCACGGGTTTAATTGCTCCGTGGCATGTGGAATCTTCCCAGAGCAGGGCTCAAACCCACGTCCTCTGCATTGGCAGGCGGATTCTTAACTACTGCACCACCTAGGAAGTCCTGTCATTAAGTTTTGAGGTCAGAAAGTGTAAATCCTCCAACTTTGTTTTTCAAGATTGTTTTGCCTATTATGGGTCCCTTGCATTTCTATATGAATTTTAGGATTAGCTTATCAATTTCTGCAAAGAATCCATCAGGAATTTTGATGAGGATAGCATTGAATCTGTAGACCAATTTGGAAAGTGTTGCCCTCTTAACATAGTAAATATTAAACTTATTAACATTAATATGTAAAACTTAAATATTAAGTCTTCCAATCCAAGAATATGGGATGGCTTTCCATTTATTTAGGTCATTTTGTATTTCTTTCAACAATGATTTGTTGTTTTCAGAGTATAGTTTTGCGCTTTTTTGTTAAATTTCTCCTTAAATATTTTCTTCTTTTTTGATGGTATTGTGAATAGAATTTAAAAAAATTTTTTCATTTTTGGATTGTTTATTGCTAGAGTATAAAAGTACAATTGAATTTGTATATTGATCTTGTATCTCATAACCTTGCTGAACTCATTTATTAGTTCTAATAGTTTTCTGGTGCATCACTTGGGATTTTCTTTATATAAAGTCATGTCATCTACAAATAGAAATAGTTTTACTTATTCCTTTCCAATCTGAATGCCTTTTATTTCATTTTCTTGCCTAATGTCCCTGGCTAGAACCTCCTGTATAGTGTTGAATAGAAGTGGTTAGAGTGGACATCCTTGCCTTCTTTCCAGTATTAGGGGAAATTCACAATTAAGCATGATGGTTGTTTAAAAGTTTTTTTGTAGATGACTTTTATCAAACATAGAAAGTTCCCTTATGTTTCTAATTTGTGGAGAGATTTTTCAATAAATAGATGTTTAATTTTGTCAAATGCTTTTTTATATCAATTATATAGTGATTATGTGGTTTTTGTTTTTTAGGTCTTTAAAGTGGTGGATTACATTGATTGATTTTTATTTTATTTATTTTTTAAATAAATAAATTTATTTATTTATTTATTTAACTTATTTATTGGCTGCATTGGGTCTTTGTTGCTACACACGGACTTTCTTTAGTTGTGGCGAGCAAGGGTTACTCTTTGGTGTGGTGCTCAGGCTTCTCGTTGCAGTGGCTTCTCTTGTTGCAGAGCATGGGCTCTAGGTGCACAGGCTTCACTAGTTGTGGCATGTGGGCTCAGTAGTTGTGGCTCACGGGCTCTAGAGCTCAGACTCAATGGTTGTGGCCCATGGGCTTAGTCACTCTGTGGCATGTGGGATCTTCCCAGACCAGGGATCAAACCCATTTCCCCAGCATTGGCAGGTGGGTTCTTAACCACTGCGCTACCAGGGAAGTCCCACACTGATTATTTTTAAATATTGAACCAGACTTGCATGCCCAGTATAAACCCACTTTATTGTGGTGTTATTATTCTTTTAATTTATTTTATACATTTGTACATCATATAATGTGTTTCATTTGCTAATATCTTATGAAATATTTTTTATTAATAAATAATATTTATTATTTTTGTGTCTGTATCTATGAAGGGTATTGGTCTGTAACTTTCTTTTCTTATATTGTCTTTGTTAGATTTTGGTATCAAGGTAATGTTGGTTCTCATGAGTTGAAAACTGTTTCTTCTTCTGTGTTCTGAAAAAGATTGTGTGGAATTAGTAGCATTTCTTCTTTAACTCTTTGGTAAAATTCATGAGTGAAACCATCTGAGATTTCTTTCCTGGAAAAAAATTTAAATTAGGTATTCAGTTTCTTTAATAGTTATGACTACTCAATTTCTGTTTCATCTTGAGTCAGTTTTGATAATTTGTGGTTTTCAAAAATTGGATCATTTTATCCAAGATATTGAATTTCTGCATGTAGAGTTGTTCATAGTATTCCCATGATATCCCCTGTTTCATTCCTGATATTGGTAATTTATATCTTTTCTCTTATTTCTTGGTATATCTTGCTAGAGGTTTATCTGTTTTATTGATTGCTTCAAAGAACAGCATTGATTTCATTGATTTTCTCTACTGTTTTTCTCTTTTCATTTCATTGATTTCTACTCTGATTTTATTACTTTGTTCCAGCTGTTTGATTTGCATTTATTTTGCTCTTCTTCTAATTTCTTGAAGATAAGATTAGATTATTGATTTAAGAACTTCTTTTTAATATAAGCTTTTTTAAAAAAAATTTATTTATTTATTATTTTTTGGAGGGGTACACCAAGTTCAATCATCTGTTTTTATACACATATCCCCATATTCCCTCCCTCGCTTTTAATGCTATAAATTTATAAGCTTTTAATGCTATAAATTTTCCTCTAAGCACTGCTTTAGCTGCACTCCACAGATTTTGATAGGTTTATTTTAATTTTGTTCCAATTCAAAATATTTTCCAGTTTCTCTTGTGATTTTGATAATCCTTTTGATTCATGGATTATTTAGAGGCATAGTGCTTAACTTCTAAGGTTTGAGGAGGAGATTTTCCTGTTAATTTTTTTTTTCAGTCTTTTGTAGTCCTTTATTATCTAATGTATCTTCACAGTAAACCTTTGATTAATAAGGCAGCACTATACTCATTTTACAGAGGAAATTCAATCTCAAAGAGGTTACACGATTTACCCCAAATCCCATATGTAGTAACATGACAGAGCTAAAGTTAACAGTCTCACTTAAGACCCTAGTGCTGGCACACACTGTGCTCATAAGTTTGTTAAATGGATGAAGCAGCAATTTCCTAAGTCCCTTCCAGTGATCACACTTTATATTTCTACTTGCTATTTTCTCTCTCTTCTTTCAACTAGCACTTAAATTAGAAAAAAAAAAAAAAAAAACGTATTTGATCACCAAATTCAACTTAACATGGTTCTTTGATTTAATCACTGTTTAAAATTTTCTACTATTTCTACATTAAGTCCATAGAAAAGTTATTTTTTTCAGATAGGTTCCACTACTGCCTGCCTCTCTGAAAACTTTTGGACTTACCTGTTTGTCAAAGCAGAGACTGCTAAAATTTTATAAACACCAATTTCTGTTCATATTTTTAAAAAGTTATTTCATACATAAAATTCATTCAAAACAAAGTAAGTCCTCCCTAATTCTTCCTTGGAGCATTAATAAAAATATAGTTTCTACCGTTTTGTATCCAGTCTCCTGTCTGCCTTTATTCGGAAATACTGTTATCTGACCTCACTGTCAAGTCTCTGTTCCCTAACAAAAAAAGTCACAGTCTTAAGAGTCAGGAAAACTCTTACTTTCTCTATTCCATAGGAAGAACAAACTAACCATCTAAACTGAAAGGTGCAGCTTTGAATGTTAAACGAGGGATTCAGGACATTTCCCAAGAGGCTATATGATCAATTTAAAAGCTGATGATATGATTTGCCTAAAATATGGTAACTTTTTTATTTATAATAAATTTATACCTGTGCTGATTAGTCACGCTATTACATAAGAACATATGCCTAAACCAAATTAATGTTCAAAAGAGAACAAAATTAATCCTATCAGCAATCCTGAAAATTCAGCAGAGTTCAATAAATAGCATGCTCTCACAAGGAGGGAGCTTAACACATTTGATAATTTATATAATTTAATATGCTAAAAATGAGAAAATAAACAGGGTATGGGGACACGGAGTACATAAAGGAAAAGTAATTTCAAGATTCTCTTCATTTTGATTGTACTGCTTTCTTGCCTTCAGGGGGTAAGATTTTGACTTCAAAAGTAACGAAATATTTGAGAAGGGAATTTACATCTTGCTGTTCTAGATGGTATTCTTCAGCTATTTTCTCAGCAGTCCATTTATCTGGAAAAAGTTTATGATTATTAAGAAGTGTCAGTGCCTCTGAAATGGAAATTTTGCCTTTCGGAATGTTCTTAACATTCATCATGTCAGAGTGATGGTCGTTCGGCAACCTGAACTCCTTTGGCTTCTGACGTGTTCCCACATCCTTCACCTGCACAGATGACACAGGATCTGTGGAATCAACATACACATCTTTTAGTAATGACAGTAGTTTGTCATCTTTTCTAGCAACTTCTCCCTTAATTTCTGGATGGCTGCTCATCTGCTCTCGCAGGAGGTTCTTGGTGGACGGGTGCCTGGGAGCGGGGGAGGGCTTCATCCTGCTGATTTCCCGTTCCTCCCGGTTCTCTAGGTTGAAATTTCTGATTGCGCGAGTCACCGCAGCCCCCATCTCCTCACAACATGACGCCCTTAACTTCACGCTGCACGTGGTTAAACACCAGCGCTGGGCGACCTCCCCCTGTTAATTTTTTCATTACTGATTTCTAGTTTAATTTGTTTATAGTTGGAGAATTTGGTTTGTATAATTTTATTCTTTTAAAGCTGTTAAGATGCATTTTGTTACCCAAGATATGGTCTAACTTGGTGAAAGTTCCCTGTACACTTGAAAAGAATGTGTATTCTGCTGCCCTTAGATGAAGCATTCTATAAATGTATATTTAGATCCAATCAGTTGATGGTACTGATTAGTTCTCCTATAACCTTGCTAAATTTCTGTTTGCAAGTTCTATCCATTACTGAGAGATAATTGTAGATTTGTCTATTTTTCCTTTCAGTTTTCTCAGTTTTTGCTTCATGTATTTAGAGGTTGTTAGGTGCATGCACATTTGGGATTATTATGCTTTCTTGGTAAATTGATCCTTTAATCGTTATGCAATGTCTGTTTTTACCTCAGACAATTTTTTGGTCTAAAATGTACTTTGTCTAATATTAATATAGCCATTCCAGCCTTCATTTGATTATTGTTATTATGGTATATCTTTTTTCCATTCTTATACTTCTAACCTACCAATATTACTATATTTGAAGTGGGTTTCTTGTAAACAGCATTTAGTTTGATCATTTTTATTCATTCTAAATATTTATCTTTTAATTGGTGTGTTTAGACTGTTTACATTTAATGTAATTATTGATATATTTTGATAGGCTATCATTTTGTTGTGTTCTATTTGTTCTTTCTGTTTTTATTTTCTGTTTACCATTTCTTGCCTTCTTTTGAGTTATTTAAACATTAAAAAAATTTTAAATTGACAGTTGAAAGAAATAATAGCAATCCCTTGTACAGTTTGCTCAGTTTCCTCTAATTATAACATTTTGCAAAACTATAGTATAATATTGAATTAGGATATTGACGTTAGTACAGTCCACTAATCTTATTCAGATTTCCTCAGTTTTACTTGTATTCATTTGTGTGTGTATGTGTGTGTATATGTGTGTATTAAGTTCTATTGATATATAATTTAATCACTTCTGTATGTTTGTGTATCCACCACCCCGTCAAGACCCAGTCAAGGGTCCCTTGTGTTTCTCTTGTGTTATAACCATATTTAGCTTCCTCCAGCTCCCCCTGCCCTAACCCTTCGCAAACACTAATCTTTCCTCTCTTTCTAAAATTTTCTACTTCAAAAATGTTATTTAAATGGATCATATAGTCTAATACCTTTGGGATTGAATTTTTCACTCAGCATAATTTTCTGGAGACTCATACAAGTTGTTGCATGGTTCATAGTTTGTTCCTTGTTATCACTGAGTAGTAATTCATGGTGTATCGGTACCATAATTTGTTTAACAATTCACCTGTTGAAGAATGTTGTGGGCCAATCCCAATTTTTGACTGTTACAAATAAAGTTGCTATGAATACTTATGGAATGTTTAAATATTTTTTTAGTATTCCATTTTAGTTTATCTTTTTTGCATAATATCTCAGTATGGTTTCATTGCTCTGGGGATTACAAAAAACAAAGCTAACTTTTCATTCTACTTTAGAATCAGTATTTTACTACTTCAGGTAGAATGTAGAAACTTACCATCATGTAGGGCCTATTACCCTTTTCCCCTTTATGTTATGATTGTCTTCTTAATTATTTTGTACAACTTATTAGTTATTTAATTTAACTTATTATAGTTGTATTAAACATTTGTCTACCTGGTTGGATTCAGGCTACAAGTTCCAGCTAGATCTATGGGTTATGGTTCCATGTCAATTTCATCTGCAGAGCCTTTGCAGTGCTATTGGGTCTGTCCCAGGTATGCACCACCAGCAGTCAGTCTGGGACTTGAGCTGTGGCTTATCTTGTTCCCTTCACCGAGTCTATGGTAGGCAGTTTAGGGATAGGTCTATGTACACACAGGCCAGGGATTTGTTCACAAGTTCATAAATGACTTTATGGGATCACTTTTCCCAGCTTCTGCCTCTTCACACTCTCTCAGATACTTTCATGGTCCCTGAGTGTCCTCTTTTCACTCCTGCTGTCCAGAAAGCTGAGGCATTATTTATCCTACTCTGTCACTGAGGAAATGGAGAACAAAATGGGGGGCACTATTTCTCCCACTTACTCTGAGCATTAGCAGACCCCTTTCCTGCTCCTCAAACCAGGACAGGGGGGGTTGTCCTGTGGCTCTCTCTGTCTGCACCAATACCCATTCCAGGTTTCAGCTGTGTTGCATCCAGGCTGGGGCTACTGGAGGGGAAAAATGTGATTTGATGATACTGAATTATGTCCCTCCCCCAAACTATCATTTTCTTTTCAGAGTCCTCAAATAGCTGATTCCTGCATCCTGTCTACAGTTTATAGCTTTTATAGCTGCATTCAGTGGGAGAGACAGAGCGGAGTGTACTTTTTCCATCTTACTTCACCCATTTTATCTTTCAAACATTTGGTGACGCTTGACACATCCATCTACAGGTGTTTCTTTTTAGTTCTCTTTGTCTTTAAGAACTTGTACTTTTGTTTAAAGTTCTTTATAATTTTAGTAAAGGTCTTAAATTGAGAAAAAGAAGAGATGGTCAATCTTCTGTCTTTGTTTCATGGATTCTAATAAAATTGTGTTCTATGCAAACTTTGACTATTTTTTCTTGCTTTTCTCAGTATGATTGTTGCTTTTTAAGTTTCATTTCAAGTTCTTAGGATTTGTTGTTGTTATTGTTGTTGTTTGTTCTGTTTTCTTTTATAACAGGTAACAAGGGCATCTATTAGAAAATTGGAAGAATTAATTGGAAATCTCTTGTTTTGTTTTCTCCAGATGCTAGAATAGAGCTTTTCTCCAACTTTAGAATATGAATATATATATGGGATAAAGAAGACATTCAGATTTCTCCCTTTTTATGTTAACCAAACAAAAATATTTTAATTTGTTCATACTATGATAATAAAAACCCTTTACATCTGTATATTGTTCTCATACCTTAACATTAGTTCTTTAGTTTATTTTGATAATTACAAGTTTCCTTCTTATGCATCAACATCTACCATGTTTTTTGAGAAGGATTATTTTTATTTAACTTTCTTTGGGATTTTTACTGTCTATCTTTATTAATTAAGTACCAAAGTGCCCTCAGAATTGTGAAACCCTTGCTGTGTAGTAATATCTATTCTAGTTTAGTTGGTTTTTGAATATTTTCAACCTTCCTTGTTCCTTTTATTTTAAGATTGTCATAAGCATAGACCTTTAACGTAATGCATTTACGTGATAAAGGAGAAACTGGGGTTTGGAACTAGATTTTATCCACAGGTACACTGCTTTTAACTTTCACTTTTTATTAACGAAGCTAATGTGAAAGCAAAGTGTTTTCTGTTGCCAATTTAACTTCTTTAATTAAAAATGAAAGTTATAAGGTAATAGTGCCATGGGTGAAATTCTAATGTCATCAGAATGGGGAAAATGGGTTTAAAATTGAAACGGTTGGCATGATGGTGACTACAGTACAGCATCAAGAGTTTTGACACTTTATTTAATGGAAAATGGATACCAATGCCTTAAACTCTTCTAGTATTAACTTTAAAAAATTATAAAACTATAAGAGGCATGACTATGAGAAAAGCACTGATGAAAGCCGAGGATGCCCTGAGAAGGTGGGAGTCTGAAAGATTAAAGCATGAATACTCGAGGTTTCAAACTCTGAAAGAAAGTGTATCCTGTACTTAAATGAGGTCAGGCAAAGCAGAATTCCTCCTCACTTTTACCAACCTCATAAAGTTGACTAGTGTCTAAAACAAACACTAATTCTGGAATGTGCTGAACCTGATTATAACAGAATCCCAGTGAGAAACCCTGGTCTACAGTCTTTGTGCCAGTGGGAGTGGCTTTAGGAGTTAATTTTCTTGACTAAAAAGTAAAGTACTCAGAAAAGTATTTTTTTATGGAGAGTCTTAAGATCCCCCTCTCTAATTTCCATTTATATCAGAAAGTATCTTTTCAAACAATAGTTTCCCATTCATGAAGACCTTAACCTATTGAGATCAGTGTATCTGTCATGCCTGTGCAGTCCACTCAGTAGAATTTCTAATATTTTGTAGAATTATGTTCTTTTTCCCTCCCAGAAAAAGCCAAATGTTATACCAGACATGTCGCTTTACAAAATATTAATAGATTTTCTCAATATCAGTGTTATACACAGAGGTATTCCAGGCATATAGCATTTTACATCTACAAAGACTTTAACATAAAAATGTCCTTGGCTTGAGACTCACAGTAAAAGCGTAATAGTAAAACTAAATTAATTGCATGGTAATTTATCGTCCCTAAAATTTAAAGTGGGAGAAGGTGAAGGGTCTTTCAGTCAAGTACCTTCCCCGTGTCTTCTGACAGGAACTCAAAGCTGAGTTTAGTGAAAACAAACTAAAGGGTGGTATATCTGGGTAAATGTACAAGGAATTTTTCCCCGCTAAGTCCGCATACTTGACCAAGCCAATAGACATTGAGTCCCAACAACACTGACACCTTCAAAAGATTCAGTTTTTACATGAAGCAACTGTGGCTGATGGAGGGGACCTTACGAGAGCACCAGGCACCAGTTGGAATGGCTGTCCAGGGCAACAGGACCCCCACACACCACCGGCCTTCGGGGCCTAGAAAGCTGGGGGTACCCCCATCCCCTCCCACATCAGACCTCTGTGCCTGGCCTGCTGTGTGACCAGGAAGAAGCTGCGGGGCCCCTCTGTCTTAGCCTTCATAGAACAGAGGGGACCACACGTATCAGGAGACAGACAGCAGCCATTGCGTGTGTTCCTGAATAAGCATCACCAGCTTTCCCAAAGCTTCCCTCATCTTCTGCTATATTATTTCATAGATTGATCTGGGAGGGAATTCTTCCTCTTTGCAACACCTTCTAGGGATGGCCAGCCGTTATCTCCAACCATTTCACCTGGAAATCTCCAAAGAATGTTACCGAAAGTGGGGTCCGGCTGCTCACTGCTCAAAAACCAATGCAGAGGCAAGGCTGATGGAAAGGAAAGTTTGCTTTATTTTGCCGGCAACCGGTTGGGGGTGGGGGGGTGCGAACTCCTGTCCAAAGGCTGACTCCATCCACTGACAATCAGTGGACAAGAGCTTTTATAGATGGAGGGAGTGGGCTACATGCAGAAATAGCACAGTCAGCTCTGACAGTCATCTTGAAATTAGTCATGCAGTGGTCTGATCAGCGTCATCTTGATTGTTTTAAGTACAGTTAGTCTTTAGTTCCAGGGTTGGTTTGTTCCCATTTCTTTGAGGCCAGTTCTTGGAAATGTGGCAACTTATGTCATGGCTACAGTCTGGCCATCACATAGTTAACTTCTTCCACTTGGTGGGTGTTTCAGTATCTATAAGACAGCTCAAGGGGACTTCCCTGATGGTTCAGTGGTTGAGACTCCTCGCTGCCAGTGCAGGGGGCGCAGGTTCAGTCCCTGGTCAGGGAACTAGGATCCTGTGCATGCTACACACACACACACACACACACACACACACACCCCAAAAAGAAGGATATGGCTCAGAATATTATATATAGCCCTTGAGGAGGAACTAAAGGTCCTTGACTTTGCTTAATGGTTAAACTATTATTATCTGGTCTCCTTTGACTGTTTTCCTTTATTTCTGCATTTTTTCACTTCTCTGATTAAACTTATTCTTTGGCTAAAGTTTTTCTACAGACAAAAGCAGTCTGAGGACATGGGGGGCAAGGACCATAGGGTCCTGCTCTGTTTCAAGAGGACACGCAGGTCCTGTTGGCATCCCTTTGTGTTTCAGGAGCTTTGCAGATTTGTCTTTGGCATGTTTTCCAGTCCTGTGCTTTTCTTCATTCTCCCCAAGTGATTCATTAGTATTTCTTCTGTTGTAGAGGGTTATCATTAACATCCAAATTAATAGTCGAGGAAGCATCCAAATTTAGGGCAGTGATTTTTCTACAGGAAATTGGGTTAGTTGCTTTCTTTCCTAACAAAAACTTCATTTTGCTGGATTTTTAATTTTTAAATTTATTCTTGAAACAGCTTTATTGTTTTTATGTGTTTATAAAACAAAATACATACTCTTTGCAAATCTTAAGAAAATCCCTAAAAATACGAAGAGGTTAGCAAAGACTACCCATAATTCCGCTTCCTGGAGACTGTCTCTCTTCCCACTTGATTTAAATCTTTCTGGTCCTTTTTAGGGAACTAGAAATACAGCTGTCTATAGGTGTGTGGTGCATAACTACACTCTCTCCTTAGAACACCCCCAACCCCCTTGTCCCTCCTATTTGCCCAGTAGCTCCCAAACTTGGTCCTACTTTAATTTTATGATCATGAAACCTCAAGGGGGCCCTTAGCAGAGCTCAGCAATGTGAGTCCATTTCCCCAGTCAGTTCATTCTGCCACTGTCTAAGACCACTGCTTTATGCCCTCTTTTCTCTCGCCCAATCCTTAACACCCGTTCCCTTCCTCACATTCAGATGACCTCATTTCTTGTTTCACTGAGAAAACAAAAGCAGTAAAATGAAAGCTGTCTCATCGCCCAGCCATCAGATCAAACCCAGCAGCCTCCCTGGCCCCTGTTCCCACTGTGGCTCTCCTCCTGCTGCGAGCAACCCCCATGCGTGCAGTGCATCCCATCCGTTCTCCTAGTCAGTAGTTTTGCTTCTGACAGGGTTTGACCGTCCTTCGTTCTTCTATTCGTCAGTTTTTCTCTCAACAACTTCATCCCCAGTAGCATAGAAGCATGCTCTCAACCATCTTAAGAACACTTCTTGTCCTCATGTCGGCCCTACCTGCAACCACAATTCTCTGCTCCCCTTTATAGCAGAATATCTCAAGAGTTGGCAGACTCACGATTTCCACTTTGTATTGACTATATTTTCTTATTTTCTGTATTCTCAATTCTTTGGCATTTGGGGCCTTTTTCCTGAGGAGACTGACCCTCTCAGGGCTAGCTAATTCCTGGAGTTAGCAAAAGACTCCCCTGCAAGCACCTATGATATACAAACCAAACAATTCAGAGCCCACACCCCAACCATCTCCTTAATCAAACTTTCACACACCAAACCAGTATTCCCCCTGCCCTAAGTCACCCCAAGGCCAGGTACTGGACAACTAGGGACCATTCCTATAGCCCAGATCCAGCTGAAATTATCCAAACAATGCAATCCTAAGCTTAACCTACTTACCCTGCCTCACCCACTCCTTCCTTTGAAAATCCCAATAAAGGCTCTGCTCTGGGCCATGCTCTTCTCTTCCCTTCTGCCTGCTGACTGACCTTGATGCTTCCCCATGTGACCCTGAGGGGTATGCCATGCCTCCTGTCTCTAGGGATCTGTGAGTATAAACTTCTTCCTTCATGGCGATCATTTCTGTGTTTGTGTACCTTACCAGACCTGATTAAAACAAATCCTGGGTACACAATTTAGAACACACATCCTGCCTGGTCTGCCTTCCTTCCTTCCTTCCTTCCTTCCTTCCTTCCTTCCTTCCTTCCTTCCTTCCTTTCTTTCTTTCTTTCTCTTTCTTTCTTTCTTTCTTTCTTTCTTTCTTTCTTTCTTTCTTTCTTTCTTTCTTTCTTTCTTTCTTTCTTTCTTTCTCTCTCTCTCTCTCTTAAAGATTGATTTATTTATTTAACTTATCTTTGGCTGCATTGGGTCTTAGTTGTGGCACGTGGGATCTTTCGTTGTGGCACAAGGGCTTCTCTCTAGTTGTGGTGGCGGGTTTTCTATTCTCTAGTTTTGGTGCACAGGCTCCAGAGCAAGGCACTAAGGCTCTCTAATTGAGGCATGGAAGCTCAGTAGTTGTGGTACGCTTAGTTGCCCCGCAACATGTGAGATCTTAGTTCCCTGACTAGTGATTGAACCAGCGTCCCCTGCATTGTAAGGCAGATGAAAGTCCCTGGTTTTTCTCTGTCAATGACTGTAATCAGACGTTTGTCCCCAGCATTCCTCTGAAAGAGATCTTAGAAGAACATTCTTGCCAGATTCAGTGGTTAATTCTTGGTCCTCCTGTTACTTGAGCTCCCAGCAAACTTGATAGATTTCCATTATTTCCTTTTAAAAAGTTCTTCACTTGAGCTCTGAGACTGTACACTCCAGGAGCTTCTCTTTCCTCACTGGCTGCTCCTTCTCAACCTCCTTTGCCCATCTTTCTCCTTTCTTTTTAAAAAATTTTATTGGAGTATAGCTGATTTACAATGTTGTGTTAATTTCAGGTGTACAGCAAAGTGAATCATATCCACTCTTTTAAAGATTCTTTTCCCATATAGGCCATTACAGAGTACTGAGTAGAGTTCCATGCTGCTATACTCTAGGTCCTTATCTATTTTATATAGAGTAGTGTGTATACCTCAATCCCAATCTCCTAATTTTTCCCTTCCCTCCCTTTCCCCCCTGGTAACCATAAATTTGTTTTCTACATCTGTGACTCTGTTTCTGTTTTGTAAATCTGTACCATTTTTAAAAATTCTGCATATAAGTGATATCACGTGATATTTGTCTTTATCTGACTTAACGTCACTCAGTATGACAATCTCTAGATCCATCCATGTCACTGCAAATGGCATTATTTCATTCTTTTTTATGGCCATCTCCTTTTCTTGATGTCCACATGTTCCAGCACCGCCAGGGCTCTATTCTCAGGCAGCCTCTCATCTCTGTCTACTCTCAGGCTGCAGGTGATCTCATTCAGCCCCATGACTTTAAATACCATGTATGGACTGATGATTTAGATGTTTTTATTTATTTTTTTATTGAGGTAAAATTTATATAACATCAAATTAACCATTAATCATTTCAAAGTGTACAATTCTATAGCATTTAGTATATTCATAACGTTGTGCAACTATCTCTTCTCCCTAATTTCCAAACGTTTTCATCACCCCAAGAGGAAGCCCCATGCCCATTAAGCATCTTTACCTATTCCCTCCTTCCCAAAGCCCCTGGTAACCGCTAGTCTGCTTTCTCTCTTTATGGACTTACCTATTCTGGAAGTTTCATATAAATGATGATTCCCAGTTATCTTATCTCCAGCCAGGACCTCTCCCCTGCGTTCCTGTCACCTATAGACAACTGCCTACTTGACACCTTCCCTGGCTCTCATTGATATAGCAAGCTTTGTATGTCCCAAAACATACTCTTAAGTTACTCCTTATACTGCCCTGATTTTCCCCTCTCAGGATATGACACCACCATTCACCTAGTTCCTCACTCAAGAAAATTGGAAGTATGCAATTCTTATTTTCTGTCTTCATTTGTTTCTCCTCCTTACTCTTCTTTTTTCCATTTATTCCTCATCCTGCTAGTTTCATACAGCAAAACAAGGAGGCTTTGGTGATGGCAAGAAGGAGGGAGTGAAGAGACAAACCCCTGATTTTGTTTGGCAGATCTTGTTATAACTGTGAGAATCTGGTGCAAATTATCTAAAGAAGGAAAAGCGGGCAGTTTCTGCATCAGAAGCTGCGTGGGATAGCTGTGTGCTTGATGGGGAGGATCTGGCCACTGCAATCAGGACTGACTGGGGACGGACACTGGTAGCAGTCATGGGGCAGCTCAGGGCTCCTCTTGGGGGGTCCCCGTTAGTCCAGCATCAGGAGGCTCTTTCTGCAAATGGTAAAGCTGTCTCTCCCCTCCCATCATAGCTCCTCATTGGTATCAGTGTCCAAATTCAGGTCCCTCTGATGGTCTCTGCCACTGCTCTCTGTTTAAGTGGGTATATTTTGGCTATAGCTTGTCATTCTTCATTCTGTCTGTTTCAAATGTGTTGCCAGTAAGTACAGATCAGGACCAGGCAGATTTTTTTCTTTTGGAATTTCAAATCAAATATTTAAAATTCTTGTTTTCTTCTTCACGTTAAGTCCCAAGTATGTCAGCACATGCTGGCCAGCATGGAAGGAGGAATCTTGCCTTATGTTGCTGGCATTTTTCTGTGATAGATGTGCAGAGATCTGTTAGCAATTGAGGACTGATTTCATTGTCCAAGGGATTTGGGGACTGGAAGTTTGGCACCACAGGATATTTTGGGATCCGGGAAGTGGGACATGTGCGTTGTACACATTTCTTTCTCTGCTGTGTAGTAGCTGCTTCTCTATCAGATGAGTTGGGCTTCCTGGAAAGAAAAGATCATGGGGGCATAGAATTGTACAGAGAGCCTAATGAGTATGGAAAGACTTGGTGTACAACATTTTAAACACTGAAAAAAGAATAGACATTTGAGTTAGCAATATTATAGGTAAAGTGGGTTGATTTTTTTAAACCTACAGTAGATTTTATTTAAAACTGAATATTTAACAGCTAATTGGGTAAGCCTAAAGGCTTGAAATGACACGTCTATGAATTTAGGCCTTGCTTTTTTGACACCTTGGATTCTATTCTCCTTCTTTTGCTATTTTTTAACTTACTGCAACAGATGAGGGACTCTTAAACCATCTGTTAACCTTTCTTTCTCCTTTTTTTAACCACGTAGAGTCGCTCAAGGCAAGAAGACCCAGAGCCAGCAACACTGAAACAAAAAGCAAAGGAGGTAAGCATGGCTCGAGATCATTGGGTTTGACATTTCAAGGCTTGAGCCTATTAATTTTTTATGCCCTGCTACTTGTATATCATTAATAAAAATCTGACGAAAAACTTTTTAGGATGTATTTGTTGCTTTGGCTTTGATCTTAATGTTTGCAAACTAATACATTAATACATGTGAAGCCTTAAGGAGTTTTTCTAAGAGAATATTTCCATATATTATATTTTCATTTCCATTTTAGGTAGCTGAGCCTCTGTGGGGTTGTTGATGGCAGTGGCATTCGATTTTGGTTGGGAAATGTATCTCTTTACCTGCCTTTAAATGTCACTTCCTAAGCATGTGCAACCTTGTCATCAATATTTTACCTAAATTCACTCTGTAAGATCCCGCACTTCTAAGAGGTGCTGCCATTTCAAATTCTTCATTTCGGAAAGATATGTGAAACTCCATTCAGTTATTTGTAATAGCAAAACGCATCCCAAATCATCTAATCACAGGGCTCGCTGTCTAGTTATTAAAATTTCACTTAGGTTAGGCTACAGAGATCAGCTCAAGTGAAAGTCATTATCTTTGCTCCCTTTAAGGTGCCTGTTCCCTAGTAGTGGCAGCTGTGACTGACTAATTGAGTTGCAGTAAACTCAGTTGTCCAGAAACATGTAATGCCAATGAAAACTTGTCATTTTATTACTTATATGTTATGTATATGTCCCCAAATACAAAATGTAATCATGGCATAGCAAAATGTTCACCAAAAACTAAAAAGTATTTGAGATTTGAGAGTGTAATGAATAATTAGATCACATTTGAAATTTTACTTTATAAAAATAAGTAGATATGAAACTTGAATGATTACTCATTAAAAAATGATTACTCACCCGATTTTGAACACTTTGCAGTGACACGTAGGTAAATAGGCTGTTGAAATGGCCCTTTAAGTTGTGTTTTACTCAAAAGCAACTGTGAAATTCTATGAATATTTATGATTTATGCTGAATATCATACAACCTTCAATAGTTTTCAGATTTTTATCCTTGTAAGTAATGTTTGAAATGTCTCTCATCTGATTTCTGAGTGGTTAATTATTCAGGTAAATGTTAAGTACCTTTTTCTTAGAGGATAGGGAATAGAAAAAAGTATACTGTACAGGAAAGCAAAATTAATTCACTGTGGTGATCATTGAAATAACCACCAATCAGAGTGATCGTTAGAGAAATTTCTTTTACTATTGTTCCAAAAAAGGTGAAATCCTTACAACTATGATTATTTTTTAGATCCACTAGAGGGAGTAATGCTGTGCAGATATGTACTTTTAAATGAGAAAGATTTGTTTGTCACTGAGTTAGTAAATAAATTTGTGGTAACAGTATTATCAAAATTCAACAGCCATGATATTTTGTCTTTCTTTTTATTTGCAAATGTTGCTGGGTAGTTGATTTAAACTTGAAACCAGCTTTTTGGTGATGGGGAGTGCTCTTTACTTTCACACATTTGTCCTACTTCTTTCTCTCCCTTCTAATGTAATTCCTTAATTTTCTAATTCTGCTTACTGTCCTGGGGCAATTTTGATATGCAAATAAGCTTTAGCATTAAAAAAAATGGAAGCTTTTGAAATTCTGACTTTCGTTTTTTGAGAGATTGTGTGTTTGGTAGGGTAGCCCCACAACAGGGAATAAATGATTACAATTTCATCTCTACTGAGGCTTTCAAGAGCATGTCTCTGCTCCTGGACCTCCTGGTGGTCTCCCTGACCAGTGCTTTGGTTTGGCCGGTAAATGCCACCCTCCCAAACAGGAGATTTCATCTCATCTTCTGTCTTCCATGAAGTGACGATAATAAGAAGCTTCACATTTAATGTGTTTCATTTTTCAAAATGTAAAGAATTTAAAGTAATTCATACACGATATTTCACAAATGTTAAGAAGTACTAAAGAGCTTGGAATGAAAAGCACAGCACTGGGCTCATCTTCCCCTCCACTCATGTCACTCCTCAGAGCGATCACTTTATAAAATAAAATTTTTATTGAGGTAAAATTTACATACAGTGAAATGCACAGTGAAAAGTCTTCAAATAGATTGGTTTTGATTAATTGGTATAGTTGTATGACTACCACCATACTCAAGATACAGGTCATTTCTGTCACTCCAGAAAATGCCCTCATGTCCCTTCTTGTCAAAATTAATTCACTTTAGTGACTGTTAAAGTGACCACTGATTAGAGTAATTGCTCTAGAAATTTCTTCTACTATTGTTTCCAAGAAGGTGAAAGAGTTATAAATATGGTTATATTTTAAATCCATTAGAGGGAGTAATGAAGTCCAATTTATCATTTTTAAAAAAATTTTATCTCATAATTTTAATATCATTTCTAAGAAATCATTGCCTAACCAAGGTCACTAATATCTACTCCTCTGCTTTCTTCTAAGAGTTTTATAGTTTCAGTTTTTACCTTTAGGTCTTGATGTATTCTGAATTACATTTTGTGTATTGTGTGAGGTAATTGTTCAAATACATCGTTTTGTGTGTGGCTATCCAGTTGTCCCAGCACCATTTGTTGAAAAGACTGTTCTTTCCCCCATTGAATTGTCTTGGTACTTTGTTGAAAATCAGTTGACCATGAATGTAAAGGCTTATTTCTGGAGTCTCGATTCTTTTCCATTGATCTAAATGTCTATCCTTACGCCAGTACGGCACTGTCTTGATGTATTGTAGCTTTGTAGTAAGTTTTGAAATTGGGATGTATAAGTTCTCCAGCTTTGTTCTTTTTCTGGATTATTTTAGCTATTTTGCATCATTTTGCATTTGCATATGAATTTTAGATCAGCTTGTCAATTTCTGCCAAAAAAAAAAAAAAAAGAAAAGCTCAGCTGGGATTTTGATAGCGATTGTATTGAGACAGATCAGTTGGCAGAAAATTGCCATGTTAACAATATTGAGTCTCTCAATCCATGAAGATGTAATATCTCTGCATTTGTCTTTAATTTCTTTCAATAATGTTTATAGTTTCAGAGTATAAGCTTTACACTTCTTTTGTTAAATTTATTTCTAAGTATTTAATTCTTTTTGATACTATTATGAATGGAACTGCTATCAATTTCATTTCAGATGTTCATTGCTAGCACATAGAAGTACAATTGATTTTTGTTTGTTGATCATTTTTATTTTTCTGTATGTTGATCTTCTATCCTGCCAACTTGCTACACTCACTTATTAGTTGTAGTCCTCTTTTTTTTAAAAATAAATTGTATTTATTTATTAATTGGCTGTGTTGGGTCTTCATTGCCATGCACTAGCACGGGCTTTCTCTAATTGTGGTGAGTGGGGGCTACTCTTCATTGCAGTGCGTGAGCTTCTCATTGCAGTGGCTTCTCTTGTTGCAAAGCACAGTCTCTAGGTGCACAGGCTTCAGTAGTTGTGGCACGTGGTCTAAATGGTTGTGGCTCTTGGGCCCTAGAGCTCAGGCTCAGTAGTTGTGGTGCACATGCTCCACAGCATGTGGGATCTTCCTGGATCAGTGATTGAACCTGGGTCCCCTGCATTGGTAGGCAGATTCTTAACCACTGCACCACCAGGGAAGCCCCCTCTTTTTTTTTTTTTCAAGTGGATTTCATGGGGTTTTCTATATACAATATTATGTTGTCTGAGAATAAAGATAGTTTATTTCTGCCTTTTCAGTCTGGATGCCTTTTATTTCATTTTCTTGCCTTATTTCCCTAGCCAGAACCTCCAGAACAATGTTGAATAGAAATGTTAAGAGTAGACATCCTTGTCTTGTTCTCAGTCTTAGGAGGAAAGCATTTGGTCTTTTGGTAGAAAATATTTCTAATTTTGATGAAGTGCATGTTATCAATTTTTTCTTTTATAGATAGTGCTTTTTGCATTCTGCCTTAGAAATCTTTGCCTATATTTGTCCTGCACCCCAATTCCAATCTTGGTTGGGAGTGTTTCCCACACCAACAAGCAATGCTCCTACACCAACTGGTGTCCTAAAGTCAACTCAATTCTCACACTATCTGCCTGGAGATAGGGCCAGATTGCACAGGTTAAGAGCTCAGTCCCACAAGACTGCCCTCCACCTCAGGTGCCAACTGTAAGCCCAGGTTGTTACCTGTGCTTCTGACTGACCAAGCCAGCTAAGGATTGGAGGTTCCCACAACCCTCACCTTGGGTTTAATTAATTTGTTAGAGTGGCTCACAGAACTCAGGAAACCCATTTATCCACTAGACTACTGGTTTATTACAAAGGATATTAAAGGGTAGAAATCAATGGCCAGGTGAAGAGATACACAGGGCGAGGCATTGAACTCTGTCCTCCTGGAGTTTGGGCCTGGCAAGGTGATGCATGGAAGTGTTCTGGTTCCCCAGCTTGGCAGCTCTCCAAACCCTGTCCTTTCAGGTTTTTACCTGAAGGTTTTTACATGAGGCCTCATTTCATAGGCATGATTGATTAAATCATTGGTCATTGGCGATTGATTCAACCTCCAGCCCCTCTCCCCTCCCTAGAAGTCAGGAGGATGGGACTGAAAGTTCCAACTCTCTAATCACATGGTTGGTTTTCCTGGCAACTAGCCTCCATCCTTAGGTGCTTTGCAAAAGCACCTCAATAACATAAAGAGACAACTTTACCTCTCACTACAGGATATTGCAAGGGTTTTAGGAGCTCTGTGACAGAAACAGGGTGAAGACCAAATACATATTTTTTTATTATAAATCAATATCACAATCTACTTAAGGTTATGAAGATTTTCTCCTTTGTTCTCTATAGAAGTTTTGTGGTTTATCTTATAAGTTTATGTCTATGTTCCATTTCAAATTAATTTTTGTGTAGTTGTTGATTTCTCCCTTTATTTTTGTCATTTTTGCTTCATGTATTTTGAAGCTCTGTTATTAGGTACATACACATTAAAGATAATTATATCTTCCTGATGAGTTGCTCCTTTATAATTATGAAGTATTCCATTTTATCTCTAGTAATACTCTTTGTCTTGAAGTCTGCTTTTCTGATGTTAAAGTAGCCACTGAAGCATTCTTTTTTTTAAATTAATTAATTTATTTTTATTGGCTGTGTTGGGTCTTCATTGCTGTGCTTGGGCTTTCTCTAGTTGCGGAGAGTAGGGGCTACTCTTCATAGTGGTGCATGGGCTTCTCAACTTGGTGGCTTCTCTTGTTGCAGAGCATGGACTCTAGGCACATGCAGGCTTCAGTAGTTGTGGCACTCGGGCTCAGTAGTTGTGGCACACGAGCTTTGTTGCTCCACGGTATGTGGTATCTTCCTGGACCAAGGATTGAACCCGTGTCCCCAGCATTGGCAGGCAGATTCTTAACCACTGTGCCACCAGGGAAGTCCCCATTGAAGCATTCTTATGCTTACTGTTTGCATGATATATATGTTCCCACTCTTTTACTTTTAATCAGAGTTTATGTTTAAAGTGCATCTTTTATTGATAGCATATAGTTGAATATGGCTTTTATATATAGTCTGACATTCTTTGCTGTTTATTTGAAATAAATGCTTTGTTTACATTTAATGCAATTGTTGGTGTGGTTTGAGTTTAAGTCTACTGTCTTGTGATTTGTTTTTTGTTTTCTTCTTTTGGCCTTCATTCCTTTGATACTTTTCTCCTGCCTTCTTTTGGATTAATTTAATGTTTTCAGATTTTCTTTAATTTTTACTATTGACTTTTTAGTTATACCTATTTTTATTATGTATTAGTGGCTGTTCTAAGGCTAACAATATATATTCTTGATGCATCAAAGCCTATTTAGAATTACATTGTACCATTGTTCACATCTACAACTTCTCATTTCACACCTTATACCTCCCATGTCACAATTCATACTTCACACTTCACAAATCAAAAACCTTAAAATAGAATCATTCCACTTACTCACTCTCCCACCCCATACTTTATGCTGTTGTTGTTACATCTTTTATTTCTACATACCTTATAAGCCCCACCTTACAGTGATATTATTTTGCTTTAAACAGTCAGTTTTTAAAGTAAATATGGGAAGGGAAAACTCTTGTATGTTTACAAAGTTATTTACCATTTCTAGTGTTGTTTATTCTTCCCTATAGATTCAGGTTTCCATTGAGTATAACTTTCCTTTAGCCTGAAGAACTTCCTTTAGCATTTCTTGTGTTAAAAGTCTAATGACAAAATATTTATTTATTTATTTATTTATTTATTTTGGCTGCATTGGGCCTTAGTTGCAGCAAGCGGGGTCTTTTTTGAGGCCTGCAGGATTGTTTGTTGAGGTGCGGGCTCTTTGTTGTGGCATATGGGCTTCTCTCTAGCTGTAGTGTGTGGTTTTTATCTCTCTGTAGTTGTGGTGTGCAGGGTCCAGAATGTGTGGACTCTAGTTTGTGGCACGAGGGCTGTCTTTTTAAGGTGTGCCAGCTCAGCAGTTGTTGCACATGAGCTTAGTTGCCCTGGGACATGTGGGATCTTAGTTCCCCAACCAGGGATCAACCCCCGTCCCCTGCATTGGAAGGCGGATTCTTTACAACTGGACCACCAGGGAAGTCCCTAATGACAAATTCTTTTAGCTTTCATTTATCTGAAAATATTTTTCATCTCATTTACAGAGGATATTTTCACTGAATATAGAATTCAGTGTTGATAGCATTTTTCTTCAACACTAGAGGTGTAATTCCATTGTCAACTGGCCTACATTGTTTCATATGAGGCATCAGTGAACAGTGTTATATTTTCTCAATCATTTTCTGATCCTCAGCCCCCCTTTCTGGAATTTCAATTACATACACTGTTAGACCACTTGGTATTATCTCAGAGTTCATTGAGACATTGTTCTTTGGAAAACCTGAGTGTTGACCAAATTCCTCTTACTTGGGAGGATTCTAAATCCAAATGGTCTCCCCTGCAGTGGGTGAAAGCTGAAATCTCTATGCTGTCAGCTGCTGCTTTTCACAGGCTTCTTACAGTTTCCCTGCAGATTCACAGTTCAGGGTGAGCTGAGGATTTGAGGGGAGTTTTTTTTGCAAATTTGGTGACTCTCCATTCTGTGGTTCCCTTTTTACTCTCTCAATTTTCAGCTTCTCTGGCTATTTCAAACTCTTAACACTTCAAGCCAACTCAGGCTTTCTGTTTCAGTTCTAGCTGCTCCATCCCATACAGACTAGGGAGTGCCTTTGGGGAAAAGTAATGAGAACATAGATCTCACCCAGTACAATCTCCTCATTTCAGGGCTTCAATCCCCTCCTCTTTATGCCTGCTTCAGGTCTCTTTCTAGTGCCTTCAAATAGTTTTTCGAACATTTTGTCCAGAGTTTATAATTATTTTCTACAGAAGTGGTAGTCTGATACAATGTAGTCTTTCACAATTTAAACCACAATTTCACAGCACTCATATTTAACCATTTCTAGTATAAGGTCTTCTGTGGTTATTTCCATACTTGAACACTATGCTTATGTCTGAATGTCTCAACTTTAGAATTATCTAGTGGATTTTGCTATGTTATATGAAATTTAACTTAATTTATATGTCTTTCACCTCCATACCAATATAGTTCAATCATACCAATATAGTTACATCACTGTTTTTAGTTATTTTAATTGTTACTTATGTAACTTTAGATAACCTTCTAAACCTATATTTCTTATTCACAACTCTGGACAGTATCTTAATTATCCACATAGTAAAATGAGAATATTATCACTTTTATTTATTTATTTTTTATTATTTTTTCTTTAAGAACTTTTATTGAGATACAATTGACATAGAATAAACTGCATATATTTAAAGCGTACAATTTGATATTTTTTTTCTTATTAGTAATGTATATATGGCAAGCCCAATCTCCCAATTCATCCCAGCCCAACCCCTTCCCCCCCACCCCCAGCTTTCCCCACTTGGTGTCCATATGTTTGTTCTCTACATCTGTGTCTCTATTGAGAATATTAACACTTTTAACTTTCCTTCTCCCTCTTGTATTTTTTTTTGCCTTCCTGCGCCCTCCCCACTTCTGTATGCTGTGCCTTCATTTTTGCATCGCCAAGCATAATGACATTTAATTTCTGTCACATAAACACAATTATGGCTTCTGTGACTTGCCTATGACTTGACTCAACATTTATGAATGCAACAAATATTTATTGTGGACCTACCATGAGCAAGCCCCTGTCCTTTGTTCTGGGGAAACAGCAGTAAATACAATAGTAAAGAAAAATCCCTGCCCTTGTGGAACATACTTTCTAGTGGAGGGGGGAGGGGCGGTGAGGTGGAGACAGAAAATAAACAAGGTAAGTAAAATATTTAGTATGATCATTGTGTTTAGGAGAAAAATTAAGTTAGGAAAGGGTACAGGGAGTGTGTGTGTGTGTGTGTGCACGTGTGTACATGTGTGGTGTGTTTTGTAATTTAGATAGAATGGTCAGAAAAGGTCTCTCTAAAAGTTGATATTTGAGTAAAGTTCTGAAGGAGGTAAGGGAATAATCCATGTGGATATCTGGGGAAAGAGTTCTAGACAGTAAGTACATGTACATTATAAGGAGTAAATATTGTTTGCCTTAGAGCTAAGAAGAGACTATGACAACATTCCTTCCCAGTGATTCCAGGAATCCCACTCTTGTGCTACTCACAGAATAATGTTCAAAAGAATTTGTTCTTGTGCTCTACTAATCGCTCACAGTCACGTCATGTTTTCCTCTGCATCACATTTATTTTTTAAAAAAATTTTTATTTTATTTATTTATTTATTGGCTGTGTTAAGTCTTCATTGCTGTGTGCAGGCATTCTCTAGCTGTGGCGAGTGGGGTTTACTCTTCGTTGCAGTGTGGACTTCTCATTGCAGTGGCTTCTCTTGTTGCAGAGCACAGGCTCTAGGCATGCGGGCTTCAGTAGTTGCAGCACATGGGCTCAGTAGTTGTGGCTTGCAGGCTCTAGAGGGCAGGCTTAGTAGTTGTGGCACATGGGCTTAGTTGCTCTGTGGCATGTGGGATCTTCCCAGACCTGGGATTGAACCCGTGTCCTCTGCATTGTATTCTTAACCACTGTGCCAACAGGGAAGCCCTACATTACATTTAGATTATACCTTTCTTGTGTGTTTTCCCCACCCCCTTTGCTGATTACCTTTCTGTATTCTTGGTGAAAGAAGAAACATATTTTATACATTATATTACTATAATTTCCAGGTTATTTTCTCCATTAGTTAGAATTTATTCAACTCTTTTCCACATCTACTGACTTCTGCTCAAATCTGCTCTGATTTTACAATATTTTGTTATGACTGTATGGTGCAGCTGTTAGTTTTTCCTAGAGTTTCCTAGTTTTCTTTTTTTGCCTTGCATTCTGTGCATTTTTAATATTATCAGTTATTATAAAGCCCAGTCATGTTTTCTTATACCTCCACATCTTTTCCTGGATACCCCCCTTTGAAAGTCTGATGTCTTCCTGCTCCAGGCAGGCCTGGTGGCATCTCTGGCTGCTTTATAGCTGACATTCTGGTTCCTCCCTGTCCTCCCAGTTCCATGTCTTCTTTCTGTAATAGCTAGACCCTTGAATACAGGATTAACTCCTTAAGTGTTTTCTTCAGAAGAGGTACATGGGAGGAAAACTCTCTGAGTCTTTGCATGTCTGAAAAGTGCTTTTGTTCTGTCCTCAAACTTTATGGATAATTTGGCTGGGTATAGAAATCTAGATCTAAATGTCCCTCAGCAATTTGAAGGTAATGCTCTATTGTCCTTAAGCATCTAGGGTTGCTAATGAGAAATATAATGTGAATTTGTTTCTGATTCTGTTTTTTTTTTGATAGCTTATTCTCTTTTTCTTTCAGGAGTCTTTTAAAATCTTCCTTCTTGGTATTCTGAAATTCCGCAATGATATATTTATGTTAGATCTCTTACATTCAGCTTGCTGAAACTTTGTGAGATCCTCTTATCTTGAAGGCTCATGTTATGTCCATATGCTGAAGGGCAGCATGATACCTGACTGCTGGCCTTTTTACATCTGGATTTCAGTAGGCAGATGGCAGATCATTCAGAATACAGACTCCTTAATTAATTCCCCTATTTCCAGCCCCACTCCTCACTCCATGATTGTCAAGCTTAACAATTCTAAGCCTAGAATCTCTTATGGACAGTTTCCTACTCACAGCTATAGGCCTCCCACCTATGTCCAAATCACAGCTTTCTCTGTCCTATCTCCCCAGCTAACTCACATTGTCCATTCTTTTCAACCAAACCTTTGTGGAAATCTCTGGTCCACCAGTGATCCCTGCCCCATTCTCTGCATAGTGTGGGAATGAATCTTTTCTATTCTTCTACCATCGTTTCCCTGGGGTCTCAGGAGGAGGAGTATGTCAGATGTCTTCCTTTTACCATCCCTTCCCATCTACTCCTCACCCTCTTCTATCCTTACCTTTGTTCCAGGTGGCTGACCTGTAGAGGTACATTAACCACCTTCCTTGCCCTCTGTGTCTGGTTGGATCCAGTCAATGGGGAGCCCAGCAGAAGAAGAGAGAGAGGGAAGAGTGAGGCCATGGTATTTATTCCTTCAGCTCTCTCCCTGTGAGGTTGCCTCAGGCTGGCTGAGTCCCTTACTAAAAGCCACAGTTTTTGCCAGGTGGCCCTCTTCACATAGGCCTCTGGCTCCAGACTGTAGTAATCTTGCTCTTTCAGGTAGGTGTGGCAAAGGACCCTGGTCTTTCTGGCCCTAGGGCACCACCTATTCTTTATGGGTTTCCCAACTCCCCACCCATATCTTTTTAAATAATCTCTTTATTAAACTTTTCCTGATTGATCCCATTTAAGTATTGTCTTATTTCCAGGTGGGACTCTCTGTGATACAAAGAGAAAAAAATTATATCTTCCTGGTCCACTATATTGGGTCAGGGAATCTTAGATAGTTTTAAAAGCACATAACTTTTCCATGTAGACTGTTTTTATGTATTTATTGCAACCTAACTGAGACTTTTAGGTTCTAACCCTCTTGTTACCATTCTGCTTCACTATTTGTTAGGGACCCTGGAGTTTTCCTATAATTTCACAATATTTATTGGTCATAGAGGCCTGTAGAGAGTACTCAGTATGAGATGCTGTAACTAGCACTGAATTGGACTGAATTATCCAGGCATACCCTTGAGTCCATTTATGTACTTGAAGGTTTTTAGCTTACAATTTAGGCACCTGCCTCTGGGTGGTGGTGCCTTATTACTGACCACTGACCAAAAGGAAGGGTCTTCTCAGATGAATAGTGACAAAACCAGCTCTTGAATTGTGTCTCTTTCAGCCATAAGGAGCTCAGGAATCATTTGTGTGCACATCTGCCTCTTCCTCCAGACTCATGTCCCTAATGGCAGGGCCCATGTCCTCGTTAAGTTTTTGTTGCCAACAGCCTGCCCAGAGGCTGCCCATAGCAGGAGTGAGAACATTATTTGTAGAATGTAGGAAGCTGTCCTTGGAGAGCTATAAAACCGCAGCCCCAGTTGAACATCTCCTCTACTCACCCCATCCAGTTTTGCTCCATAAATAAATGACTAGGGGCTGTGAAACCTCTATGAAGGGTATTCATCTTAGTCCATAGGCCCCTGTGTAAAAGAAATGAAGCTTCCCCTTATTCCTTTTAAATCAAAATAAATTGAATTCTGAATTCCCACACCGCTGGGTTGAGGGAAATTTGATCCCATTCATCCTGGGGAGTGGGAATAAAGTGTCCTCCTTCCCAGGATCTGGGAAGCTTCCTTGGCACCTGGACAATGGGGGAATAGCCCCATCTTCAGTCTCTCAGTCACCCCAGTGGCCTCATTTCCAAGCTCCCTTGAAAGCAGGTAGCTCTGCTGCTTCTGTGATGAGCTTGGTCCTGGGATTGTGGCCAGTGCTGGAAGCCTGGAGTTCAACTTCCAGACTCAGGGGTACACTGAGTTGGTACCTCCCAATGAGGTTTAGCTCTTCCCACTGCTATGGCATCTGCTGACTCAGTCCCTCCCCAGGTGGGCAACTTGTGCTCTGTGTGTGCCCTGTTCCATCCTCCCAGGTTTAGCCTTTGCCCCTCTTGCTTCCTTTCCCTACTCATAGTCTCCTCAAGGAACCCAGGCTTCTGGAAAACCAAAGCCAGAGTGGTTACTTGCCTGTAAGAAACTTCTGGTTATCCTTTAGGACAAAGTGTAAGTTTATTTCTCAGTGGATTTACCCACCACCTGCCTGGGCAGGACTGGTGATTGGCCAGGATGCTCTCACCAGTCTGTTGTTAAATCTTTGGGACTCGCCCAGGCATTTGTGTTGGAGTGTTTGCCTCTTCCCCCTCTGCAAGCCTGGACTACTGACTCACAGCCTAGTTGTGGTGAAATAAGTGGGAAATGAGTGGTTACTGATAAATGTTCATTCCTTTCCATTTCCCTTCTTGCTCATGATTTTAATTTTTTTCCCTACTGCATTGTAAATTCCTTGTTATGACCTTGTTTGTAGCTCCTATCCCTGGCAAGTAGCGAGTCATCAGTGTTTGTGGAATCCACCCTGCTTCCTTACCTGGATGTTTGGTGTAACTAAGTTTCTACCACTTTTAAGCTGCCATTTTGTCCTCGTAGGCAGAATGTGGAAAGATCTTCCTCCACTTTGGGTTCTTGCTTAAAGAAGGAAAAAGAAAAACTTAGGGAGGCTGGATCCTGCCTCAGTGGTGGTTTGGACTGTCACTGTGCTGCGTGGTGTGGAGGCTGGGCCCATTCTTTCTTATGCAGAGGATTTCTCCAGGGCCCCAGTGAGTCATCTCCTTAACTGACTACTTCCTCCAGGAAGCTCACTCATTTCTCAACCTCTTGTGAACTGTTAAGGGGGCAAATCTGCTAACTTAGAAATGAAGATGATTCAGAAGTTCTAAATTCAGTAAAATATAGCCAGTGACTTTATAAAAAAAATTTGTTTATTTATTTATTGGCTGCGTTTGGGTCTTCGTTGCTGTGTGCGGACCTTCTCTAGTTGCAGGGAGTGGGGGCTACTCTTCCATGCGGTGCGCAGGCTTCTCATTGCAGTGGCTTCTCTTGTTGTGGAGCACAGGCTCTAGGCGCATGGGCTTCAGTAGTTGCGGTGCATGGGCTTAGTTGCTCTGCAGCATGTGGGATCTTCCTGGACTAGGACTCAAACCCATGTCCCCTGCATTGGCAGGTGGATTCTTAACCACTGCGCAACCAGGGAAGCCCTAGCCAGTGACTTTTTTTTTTAAGAACTTTTATTGAGATACAGTTAACAGACAATAAACAACATATACTTAGACTGTACAATTTGGTATCCCAATCACCCAATTCATTCCCCCCCAACCCTCCCCGGTTTCCCCACTTGGGGTCCATATGTTTGTTCTCTACATCTGTGTCTCTATTTCTGCCTTGCATTTCCTCTTTCATAGTTGTTAGCATTTGCCTTATGTATTGAGGTGCTCCTATATTGGGTATATATATATTTATAATTGTTTTCTCTTCTTGGATTGATCCCTCGATCTTTATGTAGTGTCCTTTCTTGTCTCTTGTAACATTTTTTATTTTAAAGTCTATTTTATCTGATATGAGTATTGCTCCTCCAGCTTTCTTTTGATTTCTATTTGCATGGAATATCTTTTTCCATCCCCTCACTTTCAGTCTATATGTGTCCCTAGGTCTGAAGTGGGTCTCTTGTAGACAGCATATATATAGGTCTTGTTTTTGTATCCATTCAGCCTGTCTGTGTCTTTTGGTTGGTGCATTTAGTTCATTTACATTCAAGGTAATTATCGATATGTATGTTCCTATTACCATTTTCTTAATTGTTTTGTTTCTGTTTCTGTAGGTCCTTTTCTTCTCTTATGTTTCCCGCTTAGAGAAGTTCCTTTAGCATTTGTTGTAGGGCTGGTTTGGTGGTGCTGAATTCTCTTAGCTGTTGCTTGTCTGTAAAGCTTTTGATTTCTCCATCGAATCTGAATGAGATCCTTGCTGGGTAGAGTATTCTTGGCTGTAGGTTCTTCCCTTTCATCACTTGAAATATATCATGCCACTCCCTTCTGGCTTGCAGAGTTTCTGCTGAGAAATCAGCTGTTAACCTTATGGGAGTTCCCTTGTATGTTATTTGTCATTTTTCCCTTGTGGCTTTTAATAACATTTCTCTGTCTTTAATTTTTGTCAGTTTGACTACTATATGTCTTGGTGTGTTTCTCCTTGGGTTTATCCTGCCTGGGGCTCTCTGTGCTTCCTGGACTTGGGTAGCTATTTCCTTTCCCATGTTAGGGAAGTTTTCAACTATAATCTCTTCCAGTATTTTCTCAGGTCCTTTCTCTCTTCTCCTTCTGGGACCTCTATAATGTGAATGTTGGTACATTTAACATTGTCCCAGAGGTATCTTAAGCTGTCTTCAGTTCTTTACATTCTTTTTTCCCTATTATTTTCCGCATCAGTGATTATCATCATTCTGTCTTCCCAGTCACTTATTCGCCCTTCTGCCTCAGTTAATCTGCTATTGGTTCCTTCTAGTGTATTTTTCATTTCTGTTATTGTGTTGCATTTCTCTGTTTGTTTGCTCTTTAATTCTTCTAGGTCTTCGGTAAACTTTTCGATCTTTGCATCCAGTCTTTTTTCAAAGTCCTGGATCATCTTCACTATCATTATTCTGAATTCTTTTTCTGGAAGGGTGCCTATCTCCTCTTCATTTAGTTGTTTTTCTGGCGTTTTATCCTGTCCCTTCATCTGGTACAAAGTCCTCCGCTTTTTCATTTTCTCTATCTTTCTGTGGCTGTGGTTTTCAGTTCCATAAGACAAAATACTGCTGATACTGCTTGATTCTGCTGTCTGCCCTCTTGTGGAGGAAGCTATCTAGGAGGCTCATGAGTGCTTCCTGATGGGAGGGACTGATGGTGGGTAGGGCTGGGTGGGCAGAGCTCAGTAAGGCTTTAATCCGAATTGGTGGGCGGAGCTCAGTAAAACTTTAATCTGCTTGTCTGCTAATGGGTGGGGCTGTGTTCACACCTGTTGGTTGTTTGGCCTGAGGCTACCTAGCACTGGAGCCTACAGGCTCTTTGGTGGGGCTAATGGCAGACTCTGGGAGGGCTCACACCAATGAGCACTTCCCAGAACCCCTGCTGCCAGTGCCCCTGTCTCCTTGGTGAGCCACAGCTGCCCCCCACCTCTGCAGGCAACCCCCCAACACCAGCAGGTAGGTCTGGTTCAGTCTCCTATGGGGTCACTGCTCCTTCCCCCTGGGTCCTGTTGAACACACTTTTTTGTGTGCCCTCCAAGAGTGGAGTCTCTGTTTCCTCCAGTCCTGTGGAGGTCCTGCAATCAAATCCCGCTGGCTTTCAGAGTCTGATTCTCTGGGGATTTCTCCTCCTGTTGCTGGACTCCCAGGTTGTGAAGCCTGACATGGGGCTCAGAACCCTCACTTTAGTGGGTGGACTTCTGCAGTATAACTGTTCTCCAGTTTGTGAGTCACCCACCCAGCATTTATGGAATTTGATTTTAACGCGATTGCGCCCCTCCTACCGTCTCATTGTGGCTTCTCTTTTGTCTCTGGATGTGGGGTGTCTTTTTTGGTGAGTTCCAGTGTCTTTCTGTCAATGATTGTTCAGCAGTTAGTTGTAATTCCGGTGCTCTTGCAAGAGGGAGTGAGCGCACGTCCTCCTACTCCGCCATCTTAATCCTATCTCTCCAGTGACTTTTAAAATAACTTTTTTTTCAGATAAAAGAATATAAAAATAGTATAATTCATTATGGAAAACTTGAAAAATACAGATGTGTATGTTTATATGCATGTACTGTATTTTCTGCCCACTTAGCATCTTCACCTGGATGTCTTATAGGCATCAGCCTGAACCACTCTGTATCCTGTGCCTTCTGCAGGCTTGCCCAGCTCAGGACTCTATTCTTCTAGTTGCTCAGTCATCCTGGAATCCACTCTTTCTCACCCACACATCTAATCCATTAGCAAATTCTGTTGGTTTTTTCTTCAAAATCCACTTAAATCCGGGCACTTTTCACAGAACCTAGCCCCCACACCCACACCCCGCTCTCCTGTTCCAAACCACAGTTGACCCATGGACAACATAAGGGTTGGAGTCTTGACCCTCCATGCACTTGAAAATCCACATGTAAGTTACAGTTGGCCCTCCATATTTGCAGTTCTCTGTTTAGGGGATTCCACATGCGTGGATTCAACCAACACAGATGGTGTAGTGCTATTGTATCTGCTATTGGAAAAAATCCACATATAACTGGACCTATGCAGTTCAAACTCATATTGTTCAAGGGTCAACTGTATTAGGGCTTAAGTCTGCTGTTTTAGTTTTTGTTTTCTGTTTATTTCTTCTGTTTTTAATTTCTCTGTTTTATTTTTCCTGCCTTCCTATGAATTTTTTAAGAATTCCATTTTAATTTATTTATAGTTTTCCACTGTTTGTATAGCTTTCCTAGTGGTTGCTCTAGGTATTATATTATATAGATAGAACTTACCACAGCCTACTAGTGTTGACATTTTACCAGTTCAAGTGAAGTATGGAAAACTTAACTCCTTTTATGTCCCTTTACCCTCCCCCATTTATAATTGCCTTAAGGATTTCCTGGATATGTATTTAGAACCACATTAGACAGTATTCTTATCTAACTCCTTTAACTGTCAAACAGACTTTAAAACACCTAAGAGGTGAAGGAAAATTGTATTTCTATTCTTTCTATTGTTCTTTCTCCTTTCCCAGAGTTCCAGAATTTGTCCTTTTATAGTTTCATTTCTGTTTCGAGAATTTCCTTTAGCCATTCCTTTCAGGTAGTCTGCTGGTAACAAATTCTCCTAGTTTTCCTTCATTTGAAAATGTCCCGATTTCCACTTTATTCCTAATGGATATTTTCACTGCATATAGATTTATAGGTCGACAGTGCTTTTCTTTCAGCACTTGAAAATTGTGCCACTTCCTTCTTGGCCTCCTTGGTTTCTCTCAGGGGGTGTCCCTGGGTAGGCTCGAACTACCAGCCTTTTGGTTAATAGCTGAAAGCGTTAACTGATTGCATGACAGAAACTCCTCCATGATTTCTGATGAGAAATCTGCAGTCATTCAGATTGTTTTTTCCCTGTAAGTAAGGCATTGGTTTTCTCTCACTGCTTTGAAGACATATTCTTTGTCTTTAGCTTTAAGAAGTTTGACCATGATGTGTCTTGGTGTGGATTTCTTTAGATTTATCCTAGTTGGGATTTTTGTTTTCAGCTTCTTCAGTCTATAGGCTTATGTCTTTGCCAAGTCTGGGAACTTTTAACCATTAAATCCTTGAATACATTTTGGCCTCACCCTCCCCTGGGATTCTAATGACATGAGTGTTAAATCTTTTATTATAGTCCCACAGGTTCCTGAGGCTCTGTTCATTTTTTTTTAAAAGTCTGCTTTCTCTCTGTTGTTCAGATTGGGTAATGTCTATTGGTCAAGCATCAAATTTACTGATTCTTTCCTCTGTCCTTCCTCCTCTGTCCTCTCCATGTTGATCCTATCCATTGAGTTAAAAATTTTTTTCAGTTGTCATATTTTTCTATTTTACATTTGTTTCTTCCTTATATCTTTTATATTATTTGCTGAGATTTTTAATTTTTTCATTTGTTTCAGGCTTGTTCATAATGGCTTGTTGAAACATTTTATAATGGCTGCTTTGAAATATTTGTCTGATAATTCTAACACCTCTGTTATTTTGGTATTGGCATCTATTGATTGTCTTTTAAAAATTTATTTGTTTATTTATTTGTTTGTTTGTTTATTTATTGGTTGCATTGGCTCATCGTTGCTGCACATGGGCTTTCTCTAGTTGTGGCCAGAGGGGGCTACTCTTCATTGTGGTGTGTGGGTTCCTCATTGCAGTGGCTTCTTTTGTTGTGGGGCATGGGTTCTAGGCGTGTGGGCTTCAGTAGTTGCGCCACACAGGCTCAATAGTTGTGGCTCGAGCACAGGCTCAGTAGTTGTGGTACACGGGCTTAGTTGTTCTGTGGCATGTGGGATCTTCCTGGAGCAGGGATTGAACCCATGTCCCCTGCATTGGCAGGCGGATTCTTAACCACTGCACCACCTAGCAAGTCTCTGATTGTCTTTTTTAAAAATTAATTTTATTTTTTATTTTTGGCTGTGTTGGGTCTTCGTTGTTGCATGCGGGCTTTCTATAGTTGTGGCAATCAGGGGCTACTCTTCATTGCTGTGTGCGGGCTTCTCATTGCAGTGGCTTCTCTTGTTGTAGAGAACAGGCTCTAAGCACGCGGGCTTCAGTAGTTGCAGCACGCGGGCTTCAGTAGTTGCAGCATGTGGGCTCAGTAACTGTGGCTCATGGGCTCTAGAGTGCAGGCTCAATAGTTGTGGCACATGGGCTTCGTTGCTCCACAGCATGTGGGATCTTCCCAGACCAGGGATGGAACCTGTGTCCCCTGCATTGACAGGTGGATTCTTAACCACTGCACCACCAGGAAAGTCCTGATTGTCTTTTTTAATTCAAATGGAGATTTCCCAGGTTCTTTGTATGATGAATGATTTTTAATTTTGGAACTTGGAAATTTTAGGTATTACGTTATGAGAATATGAATCTTATTCAAAGTTTCTGTGTTAGCTGCTTTCTTTTGACAATGCTCCAGCAGGGGAGAGGAAGTGCTGCCTCATTACTGCCAGGCACTGGAGAAGTCCATGTTTCTACTTGGCTTCTGTTGACCCCTATGAATGAGAGTCTCCTCATTACCATTGGTTGGGGGTGGATGTTTTGGCTTCCCACTAGGCCTGTGCAGACAGAGGGGTGCAGTAGCCTCATTACCACTGAGCAGTGGTGAAAGTCCCGACTCTTCTTTAGATCTCTCTAACACCACCCCTGTGGGGAGAGTGAAAGTGCCTTGTTACTGCAGTTTGGGGGTAGAAATCCCAGGTCCTTACTCAGCCTTCTCTGACACCACCTTCTCAGGGGGTTTGGTATATATCATTACAGTCTGATGAGAGTGGAAATTCAGGTTTATGTTCATTATATATATAATGTCAAGGGTTTTTAGTTGTACTTATCTGGAGGAATAGGGAAAAGTACATCTATTCTATCTTCCCAGAACTTAAAAAAAAATTATTTATTTATTTATTTGTTTGGTTGCACCAAGTCTTAGCTGCAGCAGATGGGCTCCTTAGTTGTGGCATGTGGGCTCCTTAGTTGTGGTGTGTGAACTCTTAGTTGCGGCATGCATGTGGAATCTAGTTCCCTGACCAGGGATCGAACCCTAGCCCCCTGAATTGGGAGCACAGAGTCTTAACCACTGTGCCACCAGGGAAGTCACCCAAAACTTTATATAGCATTTTATTTCATATGTTTTTCTTACTTAGTGTGCTGGCTAGTGTTTCTGGAAAAGCATTAAATGATAACAGGAATAACGTCTATTCTTTCCTCAGTCCTCATTCACTGGGAATGCGTCTAATGTTACCCCGTGAAGTATGATGCTAAGTGCTGGACATTTGTTTGAGATGTTAAATTCAGTCTCTGTACTTAAATTCAATTGAACAAATATTTAGTACCTGCCATACGCAAGTCACTGCTCTAAGGCTGGGAATAGAGCTAGTGGTGGATAAAGAGGTCATAATTGTTTTCTTTTATATTATCTCATATTTCTATTACATCTTTTATATCTTATAATATCTGTTATATTTCTCCTATATCTTTTTCTCTACAACAAGACCCATGTTTATATTAACACTATGTCTTCCATTCTTTCATCCCTCTGGCCTGCTTTGTACTGAAGCAGGGCAGGGAACCATGTGGTTCACAGTTAGATAAGAGGAATATGATGTATATTAAGTTATAATCCATAGGCCTATCTTGGTTAAGACTCTAAGTGTCAAGTTATAAAGTTCAAGCTAGCAGTAGTAAATGGAGGGGACCATATTCTTTGTACAATAGAAGGCCCAAACAGAGTTCAGAGGTAGGACATGTAGCTGAGTCTCAGTTCTCAGGAAGAAATGGAAACAGGATCCACTAGGACCTTTTGTGCCCATGTTCTCTCCTCCTCTCCAGGTCCTTTACCTCCATTTCTCCTGGGGAGTTGGCTTTATTCTTCCTTCTCTGCCTCAGAGGCTGTTATAGACACACCCCAGGTTCCAGGTTCATGGCCTGTTGTTCAAAGAAATAGTCCAGGTGGAACTAGCTCCTCATTCTCAACATCAGATTGGTTCAACTGGACACTTGTCCACCCCTGGTCCGGCCAGCTGTGGCCAGAGAGCTTGGTCTTGTGGCACAGACATGGCTGCTAGGAGTTCACCTTTATGTTAGGGGTGGGCAACACCCCAAAAGATGGACTGGGTATTCTCTTTATGCTTTATGATTATGTAATAGCATGAAGCTACAGGGACTACGTAAGGAATCATTTTATACATGCAACAAGGTAACTGCACAGAAAAACTATCCTTACTTGGGCCTCTAAATTAGGACTTTTGTAAATTGCTGTGAGAATGTTTGGCCTTGGGTTGTACCCTTTCCTGGTTTGAGTAGTGTAGTTTTTATCATCTTCTTCCTTGCCATGGGTCATGTTATGGCTTGTAGCAGACTCTGTGTCTCTAATTTATATTCACCTTCACCTCTGCTTGGGCTTATAGAGAAATCCAATGCAGAAATTCCTTTGAGTACAAATACTTTCAAATTAATGTCCTAGCCAGCAACATTAAGCCATGAATTCTGTTCTTACAGGGTGAATCTAATCTTCTCCCCAAATATTTTGCTTTACTCTCTTTTCTTGTATTGGTGTAGTAAAGAAATGTTTGGTGTATCTGGGAATGTTAGCTGCTTCCTTCCACATCATCTCTAATTTTCATATACAAATATACACTTAATTCCTAAGGGCTACAACTTGTTGTCATTTTCCACCGTTTTTTTTTTTTTTTTCCACTCACTGCTGCTTTCCCATTTTCTTAGACCAGAATTAAGCATATTGCACCATTCTAGTCAAGGACCCATTCTCCAGGCTGTGCTTGTAGCATTTAGATAGGCAATTTCTTTCCTCTGCTGCCTCCCCAGGTACTTGGTCCTATCTCACCTAAGAAGAATTACATCAACATCAATTTCCAGAGCTCAGAGGCACAAATAGAAGAGTTTATCCTTAGATTGTCCCAACAGGAGTTCAGGACAGCTAGGAACAAAGGATATCATGTGTCCTCTGGTGAAGTCACCACTCACATCAGTGAGAATGGCCTATCCAGCCACCCATGTCATTTGTTTAGTATTCCCCAGATCTCCCAAGAAATCACAGTCAGTCAAGATTGCCAGGAAACACAGGCAAATTGCATATCAAAAAACTTCAGGGGCTTCCCTGGTGGTGCAGTGGTTAAGAATCCACCTGCCAATGCAGGGGACACAGGTTCGAGCCCTTGTCCGGGAAGATCCCACATGCTGCGGAGCAACTAAGCCCGTGTGCCACAACTACTGAGCCTGCGCTCTAGAGCACGTGAGCCACAACTAGTGAGCTCACATGCCACAACTACTGAAGCCCCATGCCTAGAGCCTGTGCTCTGCAACAAGAAAAGCCACTGCAATAAGAAGCCTGTGCACTACAATGAAGAGTAGTCCCTGCTCTCTGCAACTAGAAAAAGCCCACAAGCAGCAACGAAGACCCAACTCAGCCAATAAAAAAAAAGTTAAAAAAAAACCTTCAAAAGTTATTGTTGAACAACTTTCACCTGCACAGTTCAAGCTGGAAGATTTTCCATAAGCCCAGGTGCCATAAATTTACATTTCTTTGATTCCAAAACACCGCTAATTTCAGAAGGCATCATACCTATAATAACAAAAGAAAGCACTGGTAAATTTCTTTTGACATTTAAAAAAATGAATGTATTTATTTATTTATTGACTGCATTGGGTCTTCATTGCTGCATGCGGGCTTTCTCTAGCTGTGGCAAGTGAGGGCTACACTTTATTGCAGTGTGCGGGCTTCTCATTGGGATGGCTTCTCTTGTTGTGGAGCATGGGCTCTAGGCACGGGGCTTCAGTAGTTGTGGCACACAGGCTCAGTAGTTGCAGTGCATGGGCTTAGTTGCTCCGTGGCACGTAGGCTCTTCCTGGACCAGGGGGTGAACCTGTGTCGCCTGCATTGGCAAGTGGATTCTTAATCACTGTGCTACCAGGGAAGTCCCTCTTTTAACATCTTGATCCCTAAAGCATTAAAATATGGGGGAAATATATCTTAAAATTGAAAAATTACATTAAAATCTCACAAGAACTCAAGAATCAGATTACAAAAGTGGGCCCAGCTGGAGTCCAGTTGTGTGTAAAAACAGAAGTGGCTGAACCTTATTGCAGTCCTTTGGCATCTTGTGGTTATTCCACTGCAGTTTGAGTGCAAATAACTAAAACCTTGAATGTATTACGAGGCCATGGCTAAATTTCTGATTTAGTATTCTGTAGGGAGTAAACACCTCTGCAAAGATAAAGAGCACTAAGGATTTAAACTTTCAGGGGGAAAAAAGTTACCTAATTACTATATTAAAACTTCCCTCTCAGTGAGGAAAACCAACAAATAAAATTCCTAAACTGATGATGGATCCTATTCAATTGTAATTACGTAAAATACTCTAGTGCCATTAGATGACATTTCCTTATTCTGGTATGGCATTCCTTCTTGTTGAGGTCTCAGTTGCAGACAAAGGGTACCCTTGTTCCATGCCTGAGTTTAAAACCAACCAAGAAGTGAAATGAAAATCAGATGATGGAGATTGAATATCGCTTCTGTTATAGCAATGATATTGAAACAAGTGACCTGAAATTCTGGCCAGGTGGATTCTCTGACTCCCTGCAGATAGTTTAAACCTTGGAATTGTCCATCTGAAGGCAAGTTTGGGTCTGCAGAGTGGACTTACTTAACCACGATTTCTGCCATGAACTAGTTCAAATGGAAGAGGACATTTCTACTCATAAAGTTAAATAGATTAATTCCATCCAGTCAATAAATATGGGCCATTGGCTGTCATCCGCCATTGTACCCCATTTCCAGCTAAGGCAAATAGTAAAACTTGGGATAAAAGGTCAGGAGTATTTAAGGGGAACAATCCTCATGACAAGCAGGGCACACAAGGTTCCTAAAAGATATCTTTATTTATTCCTTTGTTGTGGCAGCCAGCCTCCAAAGATAGTCTCCAATGATCCCCACCTCCCTGTTTTCATACCCTGATGTAGTCTCCTCCCATATTGTACCAGGATTGGTCTGTGTGACCAATAACATATGACAGAAGTGAAGGTGTGTTACTTCTAAGATTAGGTCATAAAAGACACCCTGGGTTCCACCTTGGGAGCTGTCCCTTGCTTTCTTTTTTGCTTTCTCTGTGCGAAGCCACTTACCATGTTGTGGGCAGTACTAAGGAGAGTACCATGCAGAAAGGAACTGAAGCCTCCAGCCAATAGCCAGTGAGAAACTGAGACCCAGGGATTTCCTTAGGCTGCACAGTGATTAAGAATCTACCAGTCAATGCAGGGGACACGGGTTCAATCCCTGCCCCAGGAAGATACCACATGCCACGGAGCAACTAAGCCCATGAGCCACAACTATTCAGCCTGTGCTGTAGAGCTCGCGAGCCACAACTATTGAGCCCATGTGCCACAACTACTGAAGCCCATGCACCTAGAGTCTGTGCTTCCCAACAAGAGAAGCCACGGCAATGAGAAGCCCGTGCACCACAACGAAGAGTAGCGCCACTCACCGCAACTAGAGAAAGCCCGTGTGCAGCAGTGAAGACCCAACACAGCCAATAAATAACATAAAATAAATTAAAAAAATAAATAAAATAAAGAAATACTATCACAAAAAAGAAAGCAAGAAAGAAAGAAAGAAAGAAAAAGAAACTGAGACCCAACAACAAGCATCTGAGTGAGCATGGGAGTGGATTCCCCAGCCCTGGTCAAGGCTTGTGAAGACAGAAACCCTAGATAACAGGTTGACTACAACTTCATGAAATCCTGAGCTAGAGCCACCGAACTAAGCTGCTCCCAGATTCCTGATCCTCAGAACCTGTATGAGATAATAAATATTTGTTGTTTTTAACCTCCTAAATTTTGGGGTAATTTCTTAGGCAACAAATGATAACTAGAATATTTAACTAACATTTACTTCATATATTTATCAGTTTTTACAATGTGCCGAGCACTGTGGGAGTCCCTGTCCCCAGAATCTGCCATTCAGTTAGGGGAATTGTGATCTGGACAGCTCTTTGTGAACTTTCCTTACAACAACTCTGTGAAGCTGATGAGTGGATTCTGATTTTACAGATAAGGGAACTATGACTCAGAGAGATTAAACACCATAGTTGATCAGTTATACTAAAATAACTAATGAAAGTTAAGTTTGGTTGCCTGAATTGTGTTTTGAGTTTATTTAATTTCTAGATATGAAAGAGAGAAAACAAGGCTTATACTGATATTCCACTGGCAATGCAGATGTAGTAAAGTTTTGTTGCTACAGGCTCCGGAGTGACAGGCTGGCATGTGGGCCTTGCCAGGAGCAGGGAATCAAGCCTCTCTCTGCATCTTAGGATGCCCTCTGGAGAACAGTTGTCTTATCCTTGCCTTCATGGGTCATGTGTCCTCTGAAAAGCCTAGGGTGGCATAAAGTGTTGGCTGGGAAGTGGGCACCTGCTTGTGATGCAGAAATCCATTTTAAAGCAGCCTCCATTTAAAGATAGCCTTGGCAACTGGCAGGGGTCGAACTGCCAGATGTCTTGAGAAGATTGGCGTATGGAGTGGATAGCTGTGATTCAGCATCATTTAGCTTTGATCACACCATTTTATAATGTTCATCTCTTGGATGTTGAAGTTGCTTTACTTGTTCTTGGTTTTTAGGGAGTAGCACTATAGAAATTTTAATATACAAAATTTTAAGTGCCATCAAATATGTGGAGCTTTTGGGGGGCATGATAGTGGCCACTAAATAAATGTATTAGCACAATAAGTGAAAGGTATCATGTATCCTTAATTAATTTTGACCCTTCAACTGTATATAACATGAAAACATACTAATCCATCCCCAAATTAAGAAATTTTACCTTCACCAAAATGCAGAAAGTACTGTAAGTTGAGAAAGATTCTTTCCAGCCACTGAATAATAATTGCATTTAAGAATTTTCTAAGGTTGAAGGAATTTAAATCTTTAGACAGACGGTTACATTAGGTTTGATTATCCATATTTTTACTATGAATATATTTATGAATAAATAGGTTGTATCAATTAACAGTATAACAGCTGGAACAATAACAGTGAAAATGAATGTCTTTGCATATGATTTCTTGTCTCAGTTGGAATTTTTGTCTGTCTTGGGTTTATATTTCAAATTGGACTGTTATGGTTATCATGGAGGATGAAAATGCAGCTGGTATATAGTTCTGTAAGGAAGGAGAAAAAGTTAGGACTACTCTCTATACCCAGTATTAGTAAAGATTGATGCTACTGACTAAACTATATTTAGGTCAACTCTAGCACAAATCAATCATCGTGTTTATAAAAAAGGACCATATTGTCTCCTACTTCCCCAATTCCATCCCATTCCCCCAACAGCAATTCTTCCTTCATTTTGCACTGCTCCATGAGACCTCACCTGCCATGTATTGTTTTTCTAAGCATGTCAGGAATGGGCAAGTCTGTGCTGTTCAGAATTTTATTAGAAGGATGCAAGCCTGTGAAGATAATGCTTTTTCAATTTCATTGCCTTAAGTTTTTCTGCAGAAATGTTTCAGAATATGTGATTTGTGAAAAATTTTAAGACTTTGAACTTTTTTGAAAATTAGTATCAGATTAAGGTCATGTAAACTTTTCTAAGTTCAAACCTTATGAAGTATTCTGGCTAAAAACTCCTATCCTTTATGAAGTCTTCTTTGTCTGTTCTAACACTCTGTAACCTCTGAACTATAGCAATAATGGTTTGTTCATTCATTCATTTAAGAAACACCTGTTGGATACCTATTATGCGCTAGAGTCTCTGTTAGAAAAATATATTCTGTAGTTTCTGTCGGGACTGATCTGACAAACAGATGATTTACAGTGCAGTGAGGGTAACCATTGTTGTGTGTGTGAACAGACTAAGGGCATGTACCCAGACTGAATTGTGGGTGCCTGTCTGGAAAACCAGTGCCTAAGCTTAGAGAAGAGATTACACTTGAAAAACAGGGAGATGTGAGAATGCTATGCAGATAGTAAGGCTAGAGAGGGGAGCAGAGGCCAGATCAGAAAGTCTTTGGGTATCAAGCTAAGGAGTTTCCGTGTGACTGTGAAAGCAGTAGGAAGCCATTAAGATGTTTAAGGAGTAAAGGGAAATGATCTGGTTGGTGTTTCAGAAACATCACTCTAGAGTATGTCTGTGATTAGCAGTGCAATGGATGATATACTCTGGCCGACCTTCCTACTGAAAACAACTAGAAATGCTAGATGAAAACAATTTTAATATAAAATTTTAGTATATGTGCTGCCGAAGCGAGCACTAATATAAAATTTTAAATGAAGCATTGAGCTGGCAAGAAAGTAAGAGGCACTCAAACAAAAACCAAGAGAGAAACTTAGGGAAACATAGATGCTTTCACTTTATGTTGAGGGCATTTGCTAAATAAGATGAACTTAAATTTTCATTTTTATTTCCTTTTTGGCTGTGGAGTACAGGACACAGCTTGGGGCCCATCTGAAATAGGAAGTCTAATATGAGACTTCCATCATAAAACTGAGACCTCAGAGATTACACCCTTAAAGCAAAGACAAACTAGAAATAAACCCACCCTCCTACCCCTGAGAACTTCATGGAAAATTACCATTCTTGAAATGTAGTGACAAAATAGCATGGAAAGCAATCTCTCCTGAATGTTTGTAACCACAAACAAGTCAAATCTTTATACAAGTTTTTACCCCAAATTCGCACTACCTAGATGGTCTGAAAAAATCTCAACCTGAGATTTACTGCAGTTTGAGTGTAGAATGTTCCCATTCTGGTAGTAACCCAGAACAACAGACAGAGAAAAGTGAAAATCTCTCTCTGTAGAAACCCACCTTCCTTATGAGTTTGAAGAATTTACCTAGATGACGTTCTAGAAAAATATGAGCACACAGTAAAATTGAACAAACAAAAACATACTCAAAATATACTCAAAAGGAAGACATCATAAGAAAGAGCCAGCAGAAACAACACATAGCAGAGTCAGACAAGCAAAGTTATAGAGTTATGTAAATTTATATTAAATGTATGACAATATCATAAAGGTCTTGATGGGAGAAGTGGAGTTCTTATATATGAAATGGCACACTATCATTTGAAGGCAGATTGTTAAATATATATATATACACACACATAATTATAAACTCTAGAGCAACACTAAAATAAAACAAAGAATGGGTTTGGATATATCAGGGGTTAAATCAAATTATGTATAAAAACCTTGTAGTTGTTAACTCTTAGAAGATGAAATAATTAAATTCACCTATAAAGTAAGTTAAAAAAACATTTGATTAATTCAAAAAGAAGACAGAAAAAGGGAAAGGGGAATGAAGAGCAGAAGGAACAAATAGTAAACAAGTAGTGAGATGATAGACAAATCTAACCATATAAATAATACATTAAATGTAAATGATCTAAACAACTCAATGAAAAGGCAGAGAGTCTCAGAGTGGAGAAAAAAGCAAGATCCAACTATGTGTTATTTACTAGAAACACACTTGAGATATAAAGACACAAATGAATTAAAAGTAAAAGAATGAGAAAAGATATGCCATGCTAACACTAGTTGAAAGAAAGTTGGGTTGGCAGTATTAATATAGACCAAATAGATTTCAGAGGAAAAATAATAACAGGGACTATTATTTCATAATGCTAAAATAGTCATTTAGACAAGAAGAATTTACTATCCTAAATGTTTATATACCCAATAACAAAGCTTCAAAGCATATGAAGCAAAAACTGATACAACTGCAAGAAAACATAGACAAATCTGTAATTAAAGTTAGAGATCTCAGTGCTCCTTTATCAGTGATTCAGTAGGGCTTGTTGGGGTTGAAATTCTGCATTTCAGTCAAGCTCCCAGGTGATGCCAATGTTGCATCTGAATAGCAAGATACTAGAAGGTAAACCAGGAAAAAATGCCCAGAATGAACTACAGGGAGAAGGGGAAATGCAGAAGAAAGGGTAAGAGATATATGGATACATTGAGAATGTTCAGCATACACACACACACACAATTAGATTCCAAAAAGAGGAGCAAGAGAATGTGACAGAAATAATATTTGAGGAGATAATAATAGCTAAGAATTTGTTTAAAAGTCATCAAGCCATAAATTCATGAAGACTGAAAACTCCAGGGTAGATTCAAATAAAACCACACCTTCTAATATATATACACATATACATATATATTAAAAACTGTTGAAAACTAAAGACAAATAGAAAATATTTAAAGAAGCAATACAAAAAATAAAGATTGCTTTTATTTTTAAGTTTTTTAAAAAAGATACATTGATATGGACCATTTTTAAAGTCTTTATTGAGTTTGTTACAATATTGCTTCTGTTTTATGTTTTGGTCTTTTGGCCCTGGGGCATGTGGGATCTTAGCTTTCCAACCAGGAATCGAACCCACACCCCCTGCACTGGAAGGCGAAGTCTTAAGCACTGGACTGCCAAGGAAGTCCCAGATTGCTTTTAAGAGGGTTATAATTAGACTGTTGGTTGGCTTGTTAACAGACAAAAATGGGATTGGGCCTCAAATTCTATAAAACAAAAATTGACAAAATGACAAATAGAAATATATAAATCCTCATTCATAGTGGGAGATTTTAAGATATCTCTTAGTATCTAATAGAACAAGTAGACCAAAAAAAAAAAAAAAAAGATCTAGCAATAGAATTGGTAATACTCTTGACCTAATTGGTTTACACAAATCCTGTAACCAATAGCTGCAGAATAAACATTCTTTTCAAGCATACTTAGAATATTTTAAAAATTGACTGTATACTGAGCCATATAGTTCAAGGATTGATTATAGGATCTGTTCTCTGTCATCATTACGTCAAGCTAGATATCATTTTTTAAAAAAGATAACTAGAAAAATCCCCATATTTTTAGAAATTTAATTATTCACATCATATTAATATCCTCTCTATGAATTCTGTAAGATCTATAATGGTAGTCCCTTTTTTATTTCTGAAAGCAGTTATCTGTACCTTCTGTACCTTTCTTCTTTTTTATCTTGTTAGGAGTTCATGCATTTTATTAGTTTTTTCAAAGAGCAACTTTTGCCTTTGTTGATTTTCGTTACTGTATGCTGGTTCTATATTTCATTAACTTCTACTCTTATTATTAATTTCCTTCAACTTTCCTTTGGTTTAAATTTGTTTCTAATATTTTGAGTTGGAGTCTAAGGTCATTGATTTTTGAGTTTTCATTTTCTCTAATATATGCATTTAAAGCAAAATTTTCTTTTAAACATGGTTTTAGAGGTACCTCACTACATTGGTATGTAGTTTTTTCATTAATTAATCAGAACATACCAAAACATTTTCTAATTTCCTCTGTAACTCATGAGTTATTAGTTTCCAAACATGTAGGAATTTTCTAGTTGTCTTATTATTGTTGCTGTTTAGCCTGATTACGTTATGATTAGAAAAGATCTTCTATGATTTCTGACATCAAATAAAGTCAGTTGAAACCTGCTTTAAATGTATTCTTTAGTTGAATCCAGTGTTCTATACGCTTTCCTTAAGCTAAATTTGTAATTGTGTTGTTCAAATCTATACATTCACTGATTATTTTTTGTCTGCCTGTTGTATCTGATACTGAGAGCTGTATAAAATCTACCATCATTTTCAATTTGTGTTTTTTCCTTTGGAGTTTCTTCAGATTTTGTTTTACATATTGTCTATATTATTAGTTTCATGAAAATTTAGAATTATTTTCTCTCCACCATTAATTGAACTATGTATCATGAATTTTTTTGTATTTATCTATGATAATACTTTTTGCTTTAATGTATCCTTTGTTGAGGTACTAAAATTAACATTAGTCACACAGTGATCTTTTGATTAGTATTTTCAGGGATTATCTTTTTTCCATCCTTTTATTTTTAACTTTCCGATATCCCTACATTTTAGATGTAACTTTTTTTTTTAGGTTTTGATATTTTATTTTATTTTATTTATTTATTTTTGGCTGTGTTGGGTCTTCGTTGCTGCACGTGCACGGGCTTTCTCTAGTTTCAGTGAGTGGGGGCTACTCTTCCTTGCGGCCCGCCGGCTTCTCATTGTGGTGGTTTCCCTTGTTGCAGAGCACAGGCTCTAGGCACTTGGGCTTCAGTAGTTGCAGCACGTGGGCTCAATAGTTGTGACTCAAGGGCTCTAGAGTGCAGGCTCAGTAATTGTGGTGCACAGGCTTAGTTGCTCTATGGCACGTGGGATCTTCCCAGACCAGGGATCAAACCTGTGTGCCCTGCATTGACAGGCAGATTCTTAACCACTGCACCACCAGGGAAGTCCCTAGATGTAACTCTTGTAAATAATATATAGTTGATTTAAAAAAAATTAGTGCCTCTTTGTTTTTAATTTGTCTTTTTGCCTTTTAATTGTCTTTTAAATTGAAACATTTAATCCATTTATATTATTTCCATTACTGATATATTGAGGTTTAAGTCTGCCATCTTACTCAATGCTTTCTATTTGTCCTGCATGGTCTGTGTTCCCCCTTTTCTTCTTCCCTAACTTCTTTTGGAATAATTATTTTCTATAATTCCATTTCCTCAGTTAGCCTGTTATACACTCTTTTAAACACTTTTTCTTAGTGCGTATTTTTTTACTGTTTACATGTGTACTTGGGTTATATACCTCTAATATTAATCAATACTTTTGTCTCCTCCCACAAAAATGCAAGAATGATAGAATTTTAAAACTCTTTTTACCCCCTTACTGGCTTAAATGCCACTGTTGCCTAATATTTCTGTTCTCTGTATAATGTAATCCCAACAATACATTATTATTATGTTTGATACAGCCAATATTCATTTTGATTTAACCACACATATATTACTCTTTATTCCTTTCTGTCTCCATGTGAGACTATTTCCTTTTGTCTGAAAAACATTCTTTACTATTTCCTTTAGTGCAACTCTACTGGCATTAAATATTTTTTTAATGAAAATGTTCTGTTTCACCTTCATTTTTGAAGGCCAATGTACTGGGTATAGACTCTAGCCTGGCAGTCATTTTCTTTTAGCATTTTGAAGGTATTATTTCCCTGTCTTTTGGCTTCATTGCTTCTTTTGAGAAGTCATTTATCACTCTAACTGTTGCTTCTTTAAAGGCAATCTATCTTTTTTCTCTGTCCAGCGTAAATTTTTTTTCTTTCTCTTTTGTTTAATAGTTCCATTATGATGGGTTTAGGTATGGATTCTTTGTACTTATCCTCATTGGTGTTCTTAGGGCTTCCTAAGTTGATGGATTGATGTTTTTCAACAATTCTGATAAGTTCTTAGTCACTATTGTCATTTTCCCTTCTTCTTAGACTTTAGTTACTGGTGTGTTAGAGCTCTTTTCTGTTCTTCTATATCTTTTACCCTCTCTTCAAATTTTTCCAATCTGTTATTTCTCCATGAGTAAGTCTGAATATTTTCTTCTACTTTATCTTCCAGTTCCTTAATTTTCTATCTGTGTATAGACTGAGTAATCCATTCACTGGATTCTTAATACAGGTTGTTTTATTTTTCAACTCTTGAATATTTTTCCTTTTCACTTCCAGGTCACTGCTGAAATTCTCAAATCGTATTTTTCATCTTCTTGAGCATAGTAAGCATAGTTATTTTAAAGTCTGTCTGATAGCTTCAATGTCTGGAGATCCTATATGTCTTTTTCTCTTTACTGTTTTTTCTGTTGATTTTCATTCATGTTGTCTTGTTTCCTTGTGGTCTGCTTAATTTTTATTGTGATTTGGACATTGTGTGTGCAGTATTGTTCACAGAAAGTTTTGAGGCTTAGGATCATGTTTTTGCTTCTGCCAGACAAATGGGGACATTAGCCATCCAGGACTACTTTAATAAAATTTCAGTGCTTGAGAGACTTTGTAGTTGAGTTGAAATCCTTGAAAGAGCCTACCTATGGGTCATACTTATGCCCAGGATATAGACTTTTGTGGTTCCATGCCAAAGTGATGGGGGCTCATTGGTCTTCTCCCTACTTGGCAGGCCTGAACACCAATCCCTCTCACATTCAAGGTTGTCAAAATTATAGCTTAACCTCTTGGTTTCTCAGTTTTTCCACCTCCTGGAGGAAAGCGCCTCCTGGGGGAAAGTGGTCCCAAATGCGTTCTCTACTCCCAGGGTCTCCATCCTTTCCCAGATCCTATCCTGGTAATTTTTTTTTCTATCCTGGTAATTCTTTACTATCATGATGGAGCACTTTGGTGCTTTCAAGCAGGTTTTATTTTTATTTTCCAGATTTTTAAATTGCCTTTTGTGGTAGGGTTAGTGGGACCTAGCCCACTATTATTTGAAGAGAAGGTGCTTTGCTTAGTTCTTTTCCTTGAAAAGTGACTTGTCTTGAAAAAAGAAAAGTGAACCTCTACTTTACTTCATATACAATAATATATTCAACATGAATTAAAGGCCAAAATAAGAAAAGTAAAACCTGAAGACTTTTAGTAGAAAATAGAGGACCCTATCTTGATATTTTTAAAGCAGAAGTATCCAGAAAGCATATTTAAAAGAGATAATTTATAAATTAGACCAAATAAAATGTAAAGTTCATAAGAACAAATCACCAAAACTAACGTTAAAATGCAAGCCTATTTTAGAAAAGATTTTTAAGCTTCCATAACTGACCAAAGATTTGTATCCAGAATAAATTTTGTAAAAAAGGAAATAAGGAAACCCCATGGGAAAAAAATGGCAAAAGATATAGACAATTGTCTGAAGAAGATGCTTTAGTGACCAATATGCATGTGAAAAAATGCTCAAATCGCCAATAATCAGGGAACTCAAAATTAAAACAGTGAAATGGTTCATGACCACCATATTGTCATAATTAAAAAAAAATCTTACAATTCTTTGAAACATTTTGGAGAGACAAGAAGTCACTCTGTAAGTCAGAGTACAAATGAGAACAGCTAATTGTGCTTTGGAAGGTAACAGCTATTGAAAGTTGAATGCATGCACTCTTTTTGAACCAGCCATCCCAAAGCTAGTTATAAACACTTGAGGTATTGAATGTATTCATAAGGAGATGTATATCAGGGTCTGTATTGCAGCACTATTTGTGGTAATAAAAAAGGGAAACAACCTATGTGTCCATCAATAGGAAAATGAGTTTAAAACTGAGATATTTTGTATAATAGACTACTATTATAAAGCAGCTAAAATTATTGACTAGATCTATGTGCATCAACATGGATATATCTTGAGAATGTATTGATAAAAGGAAAAACATGTTGGATGGTGATATACAATATGACATAATGCAAAGTTTAAAAGTAAGGGAAATAATACTATAAACTTTTTTATATATGCATATATATATAAGTTGTAAAGATATAACAACACAAACAGAAAGGATACACACCAACTTCTAATCACCTCTGGTGGAGGAAGAAAATGGGGACTTCACCTCTAGTGGTAATGTTTTATTTTTTATACAACTAAAACAAAAGACAAGGAATTTGAAACAAACAGTATGGCATCATGTTAAGATGTTTTATGTTAAAAATTAATTAAATAAGAGCTAACAGTTCACAGCACATAAAAAAATCATTGAAGAGGACTTCTCTGGTGGTGCAGTCATTACAAATCTGCCTGCCAATGCAGGGGATACAGGTTTGATCCCTGGTCCAGGAAGATCCCACTTGCCACGGAGCAACTAAGCCCATGAGCTGCAACTACTGAGCCTGCGCTCTAGGGCCCATAAGCCACAACTAGAGAAAGGCTGCATGCAGCAATGAAGACCCAATGCAGCCAAATAAATAAATAAAATAAAAATAAAGGAATAGAAAAAATTTTTTTTAATCATTGAAGAAAAAAAGAGAAAGGGGATTGAGGGAAGGAGGGAAGGAAGGTGTCAGACTTAGCAGATGTCCCTTGGTATCATAAGCATCTGCAGGGCTCAAGGTGGTGACACTGAGAGCATTCTATATGGAGAATGTTTTTTAAAAATTCATTCCAGTGAGAGTGGGGGATGAAGTTTTGGCAAGTGTAGAAAGCTGGCTGAAAGAAACATGAGGATAGGGATGAGCCATTGGGAGCCTTACTGATATCAGGAGAGTTACCTTTTTTTTTTTTTTTTTAAAGCATCTTTATCCATAATCTGGAGGTCACAGAGCAGAGAAAATTCTGGGCTTGGAAGGGGCACCAAGTCCTTCCACGTATGAGATTTCAGGTTGGTTTCACTGAGATATGGAGTAGACCAAGAAGGGGTAGGTAAGATGGAGTCATGTGAACTCTCCCGAGTGGGCATTGAGTGATGCTGACCTGCAGAAGGGTGCAGGTCTAGCTGTCATCAGGTGGTCCGTCAAGGACCACTGAGAGCACTAGCTGAGATGTGACTTACATTTGGCAGATACTCAGGAAGGAGAATAGGTATGGCAAGTCCAGAATAGGCAAGGGAAGATGGTAAGAGGATCTGATCAGGGTTCCTGATGTTGTGCAAATGTTCTTGTTCACTGAACCCTAGAATGTAGAATATAGGTACTTAAAAGAGGAAAACCTAAAATAAAGGAAAAGAAACTCCACTCTGTACAGATCTTTCTAGCTTCTGTCTCTAAGCTTTTGCTGCCCATTGAAAGCTAAAAATTGATAAAAGATTTTGTTTACATTAAGAAGACTTTTGGGGACTTCCTAGGTGGCGCAGTGATTAAGAATCTGCCTGCCAATGCAGGGGACATGGGTTCGAGCCCTGCTCCCGGAAGATCCCATATGCTGCAGAGCAACTAAGCCCGCGTGCCACAACTATTGAGCTTGCGCTTTAGAGCCCATGAGCTACAACTATTGAGCCTGAGTGCTGCAACTACTGAAGCCCACGTACCTAGAGCCCATGCTCCGCAACAAGAGAAGCCACGGCAATGAGGAGCCCGTGCACCACGATGAGGAGTAGCCCCCACTCGCCACAACTAGACAAAGCCCGTGTGTAGCAACGAAGATCCAGCACAGCCAATAAATAAATAAATTTATTTAAAAAAAAAAAGACTTTTGGATTCAGCCTTGGCCTCTGAGCTTATTGGACAAGCCATGTTTGGATAAAACCAAGCATGACTGGGGACCCTAATTTGGGTCTTCCATGGGGTTGAGGCTGACTTTGGTTGTTCCCTTCCTTTCAGGTGGGGCACATAGCAAGCTTGCATCTGGGGCACTATTTTGTATCTGTGCAGCCAATTTCCCAAAGACATGTAAAAACTCCCATTTCCCCAAAGTATGAAAAAACCTAATGCTAAGCAAGATACAGTTATACTCCCCCAAACTCTGCTTATGTGTAAATTAAGCAGTGCATCACTAATTGGTGTCGAGATGAGTAAAGAAGCCTTGTTTGAATATCCATTTTCAATTTCTCATTTGTGTGGGAAATACCTTACCTTTCAGCCTGTTAAAGAGCTTTCTGATTTATAAGGATACCATCTTAATTGAATAATGAGGTGCTGCTTAGCATGTTGTTAAAAATGTTTCCCCCCTCCAGTTACATTTTTTTAAAGTAAATAAGTGCCATTATTTCCATTCTTAACGTCAATAGCATGGTCAGTTTTCTCCTAAATCTCTCTTATAGTGAGTGAGTTTGTAATTTGAGAATTTGGAAAGAATTCTTTATGTATTTAGGAAGGTCTACTAAAACATTTGTAGGGTTTCAGTGTGGGACTTATGAAAGTGGTGAAAACATGATAAATCTTTCTACTGATCACACACTGGAGGTGTTCAAAATGAACTGATAAATTTTAGTATCTTTGTTGAATATTCTTCTAAAAGTCATTGATAGTTATAGATTATCTTGGCTCTGGCTAAAAGAAGATAATTATTGATTAATAAATACTCATTAATTGTATTTTCCTGATTCTGTATAAATCTGAAGAATAAATAAGTTGGTAGTCAGTGTAATACAGAGCAGACAGAGGTGGGCTGACATCAAAAGGGGAAATGACATTCCCGCCTCCTGCCCCACCTCTCTTCTGTAAAGCCTTTTTGGCTCAATGGAAGCAAAAGTTCACGGGATCTTTGCATCTTAGAAACAGTAACAGCAGACAAAAAAATGTTCACCCTGTAAGAAAGAAGCACATGAAAATCTCAACTGAATATTCATCAGATCTCTGGGGGAGGGAGGACTTTCTAAGCTAAGAAGTAATAGAAGTTACTGTAATGCAAACTTCTTGTTAGATTTGACTGCATACTTTTTTCCCTTCCCCTGTTTCATCTCTGGTGTCTATCTGCCCCTCTTCATCTCCATCCCTACCATTTACTGCAGGCCACTGTCATCTCCCACAAAAACACAGCAGGGAACTAAAAACAACAATATAACAAAGAAATCTAAGACTCCAACATATACAGATTTTACTCTGGGTGAGATGTGGTACTGCTGGAGAATTTTGATCAATGGAAGGGTTATGCTCTGACTTCATTGATCACCAGTCCAGTCAGGGTATGTTGAGAATTACTGTAAGGGGTCTGGGTGGAAGCAGGGAAGCTGATTAGGGGCCATTGCAGTAATCCCCAGAGAGAAGATGGGGACCTGCACCAGGGTGGCAGTGGTAGAAGTAGAGCGAGAAATGGTTGGATTCTGGATAAATTTTGGAGGCTGACAAAATGTGTTCATGGACTGGGTATGGGGTTTGAGGTAAAGAAGAGTTGAGTGATTTCAAGCTTTTTCACTTGAGCACCAGAAAGAATAGAGCTGCCTTTAACTGGGATGGGGATGGTTGTGGTTAGGGCAGGTTAGGGGGAGAATTTCAGGGGCTCAGCTTCAGACATATGAAATTTGATCTGACTATTAAACATGCAAGTGGAGATGAAGAGTAGGCATATTGCGTTTATGTAACAGAAATAAGGACTATGTAAAAAATCAAAGAAGCTGTAAAGACAGTGAAAGTTTAAAACATTCACACAGAGACAAGGCCCTGCTGACCTGAGTCTGGGGTCCCTCAGCCATAAGGTCATGCCAGTGTCCCTGGATTTCAGCCACTGTAATTGACCTTGACCATTACAGACCCATGGAACATATCCTTTATGGTGCAGTTGATGATGGCTAAAGAATTCTGAATGTTTTTACAGTTTTATTGAGATATAATTGACACATAAGTTTAAGGTGTACAACATAATGATTTGATACATGTATATGTTGCAAAATTATTACCATAATAAGTTTAGTTAACATCCATAATTTCACATAGTTATAATTTTTTGTGATGAGAATTTTTAAGATCTACTCTCTTAGCAACTTTCAAGTATTCAATACAGTCTTGCTAACTATAGTCACCATGCTGTACATTACATCCCCAGAACTTATTTATCTTATAACTAGAAATTTGTACCTTTTGACTGCCTTCACCCATTTCCTCTACCTCCACCCTCTGCCTCTCGCAACCACTGATCTGTTCTCTGTTTCTATGGGTTTGATTTTTTTTTTTGCGGTTCCTCATATATGTGAGATCATACAGTATGTCTGCCTCATCTGACCTAGTTTACTTAGTATTATGCCCTAAAAGCCCATCCATGTTGTCACAAATGGCAGAATTTCCTTCCTTTTTTAAAAAATATTTTTTTATTTATTTGGCTGTGCCAGGTCTTAGTTGTGGCACATGGGATTTTCATTGCCATGTGTGGGATCTTTAGTTGTGGGATGTGGTACCTTTTTTTGTGGTATGTGGGATCTTTATCTGTGGCATGCAGGATCTAGTTCCCTGACCAGAGATCGAACCCAGGCCCCCTGCATTGGGAGCGTGGAGTCTTAATCGCTGGACCACCAGGGAAGTTCCAGAATTTCCTTCCTTTTTATGGTTGAATAATATTTCGTTATATACACCACATTTTAAAAATCCATTCATTCATCAATGAACACTTAGGTTGTTTCTATGTCTTGGCTGTTGTAAATAATGCTGCAGTGAACAAGAGAGCATAGCTATCTCTCTGAGATGATTTAATTTCCTTTGGATATATACCCAGAAATGAAATTGCTGGAAAGTATAGTAGTTCTACTTTCAATTTTGTGAGGAACTTCCATACTGATTGCACCAATTTATATTCCCACCAACAGTGGGGTTCAACAAAAGGGTTCTCTTTTCTGCACATCCTTGCCAACATTTGTCATCTCTTGTCTTTTTGATAATAGCCATTCTAAGAGGTGTGAGGTGATATTATGGTTTTGATTTGCATTTCCCTGATGATTAGTGATGTTTAGCACATTTTCATATACCTGTTGGCCATCCATATGTCTTCTTTGGAAAAAATTCCTATTCAGATCCTCTGCCTATCTTTAAATTGGATTATTTGGTTTTTGGCTATTGAGTTGAGTGAGTTCCTTATATATTTGGATATTAACTCATTAGATATATGGTTTGCAAATATTTTCTCCCATTCCACAGGTTGCTTTTTCATTTTGTTGATTATTTCTTTTGCTATGCAGGAGCTTTTTAGTTTGATGCAGTCCCACTTGTTTATTTTTGCTTTTGTTGCTTGTGCTTTTGGTGTCGTAACTGAAAAATTGTTGCCAAGACCAATGCCAAGAATTTTTTCTCTATGCTTTCTTCTTGTTTTACAATTTCAGGTCTTACATTTAAGCCTAATTCATTTCAGCCTAATTTTTGTGAATGGTGTAAGGTAGGGGTCCAGGTTCATTCTTTTCTGTGTGAATATCTAGTTTTTCTAACACCATTTATTGAAGAGACAATCTTTTCCTCATTGAGTGTTCTTGGAACCCTTGTCCACTATTAGTTGACCATACATGCATGGGCTTATTTCTGGGCTTTCAATTGTTTCATTGGTCTATGGATCTGTTTTTATGTCAGTACCATACTGTTTGATTACTATAGCTTTGTAATATAGTTTGAAATCACAAAATGTGATGCCTCTTGCATTGTTCTTATTTCTCAGCATTTTGTGATTTCAAACAAACTTTAGGGTTGTGTTTTCTATTTCTGTAAAAAATGTCATTGGAATCTTTATAGGGACTGCATTGAATCTATAGATGGCTTTGGGTTGTATGAACATTTTAGCAACATTAATTCTTTCAATCCATGAACAAAGAATAACTTTCCATTTATTCATATCTTCATTTTCTTTCATCAATGCATTATAGTTTTTAGGGTAGAGATCTTTTTTACCTAGATGGTTAAATTTATCCCTAAGTATTTTATTGTTTTTGACGCTATTGTAAATGGGGTTGTTTTCATTATTTCTTTTTCAGATAATTCATAATTAGTGTGTAGAAATGATACTCACTTTTTTTTCTTTTTTATTCTCTTTTTTTTTCACACAGGCTTAGTTGCTTCGTGGCATGTGGGATCCTCCCAGACCAGGGCTCAAACCCGTGTACCCTGAATTGGCAGGCAGATTCTTAACCACTGTGCCACCTAGGAAGTCCCCGATACTGATTTTTGTATGTTGATTTTGTACTCTGCAACTTTACTGAATTCTTTGATTAGTTCTAACATTTTTTTTGGTAGTGTGTAGTGTTTTCTTTATATAAAACCATGTCATCTGAAAACAGAGACACTTTTACTTCTTCCTTTCATTCAGATGATTTTTATTTCTTTTGCTTGCCTGATTGCTCTGGCTAGGACTTTCAGAACCATGTTGAGTGTGAGTGGTGAGAGCTGGCATCCTTGTCTTGTTCCTGATTCTTAGAGGAAAAGCTATCAATCTTTTACCATTGAATTTGATTTTAGCTATGGACTTGTCATATATGGCCTTTATTATGTTGACATATATTCCTTCTGTACTCAGTTTGTTGAGAGTTTTTATGAAAGGATTTTGTATTTTGTCAGATGCTTTTTCTGCATCCATGAGATGATCATATGATTTTTATCTTTCATTCTATTAATGTGTTGATCACATTTATTGATTTGCATATGTTGAACCATCCTTGCAGAGCAGGTATAAATCTCACTTGATCATGGTATATGATCCTTTAAAAAGTAGTGTGAAATCCAGTTTGCTAATATTTTGTTGAGAATTTTTTGCATCTATATTCATCAAGGATATTGGCCTATAGTTTTCATTTGTTGTAGTGTCCTTGTGTGGCTTTGGTATTGGGTTAATTCTGGTCTCTTCAAATGCATTTGGGAATATTCCCTATTCTTTGATTTTTTGTGGGAAGAGTTTGAGAAGGATTGGTGTTAATTCTTCTTTGAATGTTTGGTAAAATTCACTAGTGAAACCATATAGTCCTGGGCTTTTCTTTGTTGGGAGCTTTGATTACTGATTCAATCCTTGTTATTGATCTGTTCAGATTTTCTGTCTTCATGATTTAGTGTTGGTAGGTTGTATGTTTCTAGGAATTTATCCATTTCTTCTAGGTTGTCCAATTTGTTGGGGTATAGTTGTTCATAGTAGTCTCTTAAGATCCATTGTATTTCTGTGGTATCAATTGTAATGTCTCCTCTTTCATTTATAGTTGTATTTATTTGGCTCCTCTCTCTTCTTGGTTAGTCTAGCTAAAAGTTTATTAATTTTGATTATCTTTTCAAAGAGCAACTCTTTGTTTCGCCAATCTTTTCTGTTGTTTTTCTGTCCCCTGTTTCATTTGTTTCTGCTCTAATCTTTATTATTTCTTTCCTTCTGCTAATTTTGGGCTTAGTTTGTTCTTTTTCTACATCCTTGAGGTGTACAGTTAGGTTATTTATTTGATATTTTTCCTTAATGTGTGCATTTATCACTGTAAACTTCCCTCTTAGAACTGCTTTTGCTATATCCCATAATTTTGGTACATGTGTTTCCACTTTCATTTGTCTCAAGATATTTTTTAAATTTCCTTTTAAATTCTTCTTTAATCAATTGGTTGTTCATGAGTCTGTAGTTTAATTCTCATGTATTTGTAAGTTTTCTAGCTTTCCTCCAGCTATTATTTCTAGTTTTATTACCATTGTGGTTGGAAAAGATAGTTGGTATAATTTCAGTTTCCTTAAATTTGCTAAGACTTGTTTTGCGACCTAACACATGATCTCTCCTAGAAAATGTGCTGTGTGTGCTTGAGAATAATATGTATTCTGCTGTTGTTGTTTGGAATGTTCAGTTTATGTCTGTTAGTTCTATAGTGCTGTTCAAATCCACTGTTTCCTTATTGATTATCTATCTGAATGATCTACATTGTTGAGAGTGGGGTATTAAATTTCCTGACTATAATTGTGTTGCTGTTTATTTCTCCTTTTAGTTCTGTTAATATCTGATTTATATAGCTGCTCTGCTATTGGGTGCATAAATATTTACAATTGTTATATCTTCTTGATGGGTTGATCCCCTTTGGACCTTGTGTTTTTATCCATCAGCCATTCTATATCTTTCATGGGAGAATTTATCCATTTATCTTTAAAGTGATTGTTGCTAGGAAAGGACTTACTGTTATCTATTTGTTAGTTATTTCTGATGTAGATTCTTTGTTCCTCACTTATGTTGCTGTCTTATTTTGTGATTTGATGACTTTGTGTAGCTTTATGCTTGGCTCCTTTATCATAATCTTTTGTATATCTACTATAGGTTTTTCTTTTGTGGTTATCATGAGGCTTACATAAAATATCTTACAAGATCCTATTTTAAGCTGATAACAACTTAACTTCAATAGCACACATAAACTTTATGCTTTTACTTCCCCTCTGACATTTTAGGTTATTGATGTTACAGTTTACATATTTCTATATTGTGTATCCAATAACAAAGTATTATAGTTATCTTAAATACATTTTTTTAAACTTTTAGAGTTGTAATGAATTATACACCAACATTACAATGTTAAAGAATTTGCCTTTGGCTATAAATTTACCACTGTTAGTGAGTTTTACACATACATTTACATGTCCATGATGTTAATTAGTGTCCTTTTATTTCCACTTGAAGAATGCCCTCTAATTTAACTTTTCTTATAAGGCAGGTGTAGTGGTGATGAACTCCCTCAGCTTTTGTTTGTTCAAGAAAGTCTTTTTCTCTTCTTCATTTCTGAAGGGCAGCTTTTCCAGGTATAGTATTCTTGGTTGACAGTTTTTCCTTTCAATGTTTTTAATATATCATCCTGCGCTCTCCTGGCCTGCAAAGTTTCTGTTGAGAATTCCACCCATAGTCTTTTTTTTTTTAATAGAAACTTATTTTATTATGGAATAATACACTAATGTAGTAAATAACAACTTTACACACATAGTCTCTACTTGGGTGAGACTACTGCTGAAGTTCTGAGGTCAGTGGCAGGGAGGGGATTGTGTGTACGTGGTGCTGCTGTCTGGAAACAGTCAGATGGGACTGTGGGCTTTGTTTCCTGCCCAAGTGCAGCTATAGGATGGGCTCCATAGCTGCCAGGCAGGCTTTGAAGTCAGATGGGACTGAATGCTATACTCAGCAGTTGGGCAGGGCTGCAAATTTGCTTCTCTGCCCATGAGAGCCATAGAATGGACTCCACAGACATGACAACTTGACACCTGCTGTGCCAAATCAGGCAGAACTGCTCACCAAGATCCCTGGCCAGATCCACTGGCTTGAATCTACAGATGGGCAGAGCCATTGGCTGGGCTCTCAGCTTGGGTGCCACTGCAAGCTGGGTTGTAGGGTGGGCCATACAGTCTCCCAGGTGCTCCAGCTAACCTTTCTGGTTGGGTGGGACTGAGGGCTATACTCATGGCAGGACTATACCATGAACCTGCTTCTCTGCATGGGTGGGGTGGCAGAACAGGCTGCAAGGATGGGAACTTGTCTGGGAACTTATTGTCTGGGAACTTGAATCAGGAGAACTGCCCACCAAGTTCTCTGGCCAGAGAAAGCCACTGTCTCGGCTCTGTGTGTGGACAGAGCTGCTGGTTTGGCTCTCTGCTCAGGTACCGCTGTAAGTAGCACCTTATAGTAGGACAGCCCATGCAGTCCCCTGGGTGCTTCCAGCCAGGCTTCGTAGCTGGGCTAGACTGGGGGCTATATTCTACAATAGATGGGGCTTCAAGTCTGCTTCCCTGTCTAGGCAGGGCTGCAGAACAAGCTCCAAAGCTGGTATGGCCCCTTGGTTGGGGACCCAAACCATGCAGAACTGCCCGCCAGATGAGAAAACTGACATTGACAGTAATTGGGGAGCAGTAATAAGGGTGAAAGAGGGAAGCTGGGACTCAAACCCAGGGCTACCTGACTCAAAAGCCCCGTGTTGTTCACCTCCATGCCTTTCTGTTTGTCATTACACAGTGCTTTGTAGGTCTCTTCATAGGCGAGATCATACAGATTCTTAGTTCCAATATCCATTGCTTCTTAGTTCTGCATCCTTTGCCTTGGTCATAGAGTTTGCCATTTCTGTGGGGCAGGATGAAGGGAATCTTTATCTGCTGTACAGATTCTGCTGTTATACAGAAACATCACAGACATATTTTTAAATAAATCTTTAAATCTTCCAGTACCTGGGAAATCTTCTTTCAGGTATTCCTGTTTGAAAAACTAGTCATAATTCTTTTTTAATGACTTTTTCACCCCTTTTTGCCAGAGATTCTATCCACATGTCAAGCCTCCCGGAAACCTATCCATGTCCACAAACAGTAAGGGTAAGAAATATCTCTTTTGCACAGAGTCCTCCTAATATCCAGCAAATGTGTCAGGCAAGTCAAATAGGCTATAAGGAGGTGTCATAGATATAAATGGGAAATTAGTCTGACTTAAAAGCAGGAATCAGGTGCTAATTGTATTCAGCAAGACAGTAAAGATTGAGATGTTCACTCTTTTTTTTTCAATCTTCCTCAATCTACACTTTACTTTTTTTAATTTTAAAAAACTTTTTTATTATGGAAAATTTCAAACACACACAAAAGTGGAAGGAGTAGTGTAATAAATCCCCATGAATCTATCAATTAGCTTCAAGAATTATCAACACATGGCCAATCTCATCTCATCTCATCTATATCATTCTCTTGTCCCCTCTCTATCTTTTTTATACAGTAGGTCCTTGTTGGTTATTTATTTTAAGTATAACAGTGTATACATATCAATTCCAAACTCCCTAACTATCCCTTCCCCCGGTAACGATAAGTTCACTCTTATTAAGACATGGATGAAATGGAAGCTAGATTAAAGGGATAACTTCACATTTAGTAAGAAATTATTTGGTTATTTATTTGCATGATTGCAACTGCTCATTTTGAGTGCTGATTTTAAAGTGGTTTTCTAAGTTAAAGCATGATCCTTGCCATTAATACTTGCTTACCCCCAAATATTTTAATAGAGATGTATATTCCTGATCTTGGAATAAGACTTGTTTTTTTATTGTGCATCTAGTTGTCTTGTCACTTAGAAAAATCAGTGATCTATTTTTAAAAAATATCTCAAGTTTCTCTATTTTTTCCAGATTTTTTGAGGTATAATTGACATCGGTGATCTATTTGAACCTTTTACGTGGTGCAAGAGGAATGATTTATTTGCAGACCTTTTTTCAGAAGCTACAATGTCCTGGTCAAAAAGAGAATTCTTACAGCACTTCCTTGTTTCTTAGCTACATCTGAGTCCCCCCGAACCTTGCTGCACATCTCAGCAAAGACCAGCTCCTCCTGGCCATTCACACCCGCTGCCAGCTCTGCTCAGAGCCTGCTGTGTTGATATTGATGAGCTTGTCTGGTCAGCCCCTATTTGTGAGGAGGAAGAGCAGACCTTGTCTAGGAGGAGGAGGAAGAGCAGACCTTGTCTAGGAGGAGCACTGAATAAATTACTGCAGTCAGAAGGTTGGGTTATATATATAATTTTATTATTATTTTTTTTGGCTGCATTGGGTCTTCATTGCTGCACATGGGCTTTCTCTAGTTGTGGAGAGCAGGGGCTACTCTTTGTTGCAGTACATGGGCTTCTCAGTGTGGTGGCTTCTCTTTGTGGAGCTGGGGCCCTAGAGCGCGTGGGCTTCAGTAGTTGTGGTGCACAGGCTTCGTTGCTCTTCGGCTTGTGGGATCTTCCCAGACCAGGGCTTGAACCCATGTTCCCTGCATTGGCAGGTGGATTTTTAACCACTGCGCCACTAGGGACATCCTAGGTTTTATTTATTTTTAAAGAGAGAATTTATTCAGGCAAACATATCAGGAAGGCTGTGGGTGTGTAGTTGGGTACCATAGTGAGGTACCCCAAGAACCCGGAAATGACAGAGGAGAGAATGACCTCAGAGCTAAGTGATGAAATCTACAGGAACTGAATTAAAGCTGAGTTCTTCAAAGTGAGTTAGTCAACAGGAGGGTTCCTGGGAATATCTCGAAAAAGATGTGTCTCTTAGAAACATGTCTGGTCCACTCAAGGTCAGCAGGGAGAGACTCTGAGAGGTCCCTCTAGGCCCTCCCCAGGGAATTCTGGCAGCACCTCACCCTATGAACAGAGCTGCCCTTGTGTGGAGGTGAAGGCCAAGCCGTGATGCCCTGAAACACACTCACACTGTCTGCACAGCTACGTGTTTGCCTGGATGAGGAGAATGTGCAGATCATGTAGACCCAAGCATTATCTTCCCTGTGAATGGTCCCTTTCTATCAATAAATGGACATGTTAATTTTTTTTACAGCAGTCCTGAGAGCTAGACTCATGGAATATAGCCCTTAAGAGATGCATGCAGTCTCCACTTGTTGGCAACACCCAGCTTCCAAGCCTGCAGGGCCAATGGGCAGACCCTGCACGGTGGCATTTCTGCCAACTGCCTTCCAGGAGGCCTGGCAAGAGCAGGCCAGCCACACACTTCCACTCTCTGCTCAGCTGTAGCCTTGGATACTTTACTTCTAAACCAGTGACTCTTGACAGCTTTCCCTGTGTTATGGGCCCAATTGTGTCCCCCAAAGATGCTGAGGTCCTAACCCCACCAGTGTCTGTGAATGTGGCCCTATTTGGAAATAGGTCTTTGCAGAAGATCAAGTTAAGATGAAGTCATTAGAGAAGACTCTAATCCAGTTTGGCTGGTGTCTTTATAAAAAGGGGAAATTTGGAGGCACAGAGGGAAGACGATGTGAAGATAGGAGAGAACACCATCTACAAGCCACAGAACGCCTGAGGCCACAGGAATCTAGGAGAGAGGCCCGGAACAGGCTCACAGCCCTCACAGGGAACCAATCCTGCTGACACCTTGATTTTGAATTTCTAGCCTCTGAACTGGGAGACAATAAATTTCTGTTTTTAAGCCACCCAGTTTGTGGAACTTTTTTGTGTGTGGATGTGTTGGATCTTTGTTGCTGAGTGCGGGCTTTGTCTAGTTGCAGCAAGTGGGGGCTATGGGCTACTCTTTGTTGCAGTGCTCAGGCCTCTCACTGCAGTGGCTTCTCTTGTTGTGGAGCACGGCCTCTAGGATCACGGGCTTCAGTAGTTGTGGCACACAGGCTCAGTAATTGTGGCTCGCGGGCTCTAGAGTGCAGGCTCAGTAGTTGTGGTGCACAGGCTTAGTTGCTCCATGGCATGTAGGATCTTCCCAGACCAGGGATCGAACCAGTGTCCCCTGCATTGGCAGGTGGATTCTTAACTGCTGCGCCACCAGGAAAGTCTGTGGAACTTTTTAATGGTAACCCTAGGAAACTAATACACCTTGTATCAGATTCTTTTTTACCTGGGAACTCTGAATGAAAGCTGTTAATTATGATTCACCATTTAGCCCTGGTCCCTGACATTACCTGTTGCTGGAAAAGCAATGCCGTAAGAATATGAACTACCCTTGAGCAGACTTGGTGTGGCTCTGGAGAATCTCTGGCCATGGGGAATTTCTACCAGCAGCGATAGATGTTCTGCAGAGCTGAATAAGTATTGTCTAGTGCTTTTTTTAAAGTTCATTTCAGATAAGATAGGCATTTCGGCTATGTATATAGAAAGTATTAGCACCAAAAGATATTTCTAAAGACAAATTATAATTTAAAGTGGGTATTTACCATTCTGCTCCAAACATAAGTAAACAGTCTGTTTATTTCAATGCTTTGCAAATCCCCAAAAATTTACTTTGGAATTTTTAATCACATACTAACTTTCCAGTAAGAAAATTCAAGACATTTAAAACTATCTGCACAGAAAATATGTTGTAATTTTCCAGTAAGAAAGTTCAGACATTTAAAGCTATTTGCACATAAAATCTGTTGTAATTTTTTAAATGAAATTTAAAATTTTGCATGTTTAATGTAAAAACAGCTGTCTCAGATGGCTCGCCTCCACAGGTTAAAGGCAGAAATACTTGGTATCAGGCAAAAAAGTGACCATCAGATTTTGACCAAGTGAAAACATGGGATTATAATGAATGTAATAAGTGCTTTTATCTATAATATTCACTCCAGTTGAAATAATTATCTAAGTTTCTGAAATAGTCCTTGTTTCATAATTTGATGTACTTTTTTTCCCCTAGAGTTACCATTTTGTAAGTGTTAATTCTGGAAGCAATCCAATGAGGTTGACAGATTTTCTCCCATTTTGTGGATTGAAAATACTGAGACTACAGAAGGGCAAGTGGCTCGCCCAAAGCCATAAAGAATAAAAATTGCAAAAGGAGCATGCATCTATCACAACTCTTCTGTTCTCCTTCCTTCCACAAATATTCATTTATTGAGAGTAGTCCTCTTTGTTCAGATTCTTAGTCAGGTCCAGACACACACAAGGTTCTTGCTCCGACTGGCATTTACTGAATGACCCCTGTGCTGAGGGCTGTGGCATTAAACCACACCTGTGAGTCAGGTATGGTTACCCTCATGTTATGGATGAGGAAACCGAGGCTCTGAGGGGTTTAGTGTCCTGCACAAGGTAGTTAGTTCATACCTGACCTGCCTGGGGTTGGTAACAGACATAAATGAAATTCAAATACATCATTTTTTAAATTATACCAGGCAGTTTCCAAAATGAAAAGAATTTTTCTTAAATCAGTCCTTAGCACCTCCTATATGCCAAATACCACATGAAGCTAGTTCAGCTTTATCTCATTTAATCCTCGGAACAACTCTTCAAGGTAGGCGGGCCATTTCTACTTTTTCCAGCTAAGGAAACAGAAACTTAAGGATGGAAATAAGGTATCATGGCCTGAAATTGGCGGAGGCAGAATTGGAGTCCGGGTCTGATTGGCTGAAAGCACAGTTTTGTTCTGTAATGTCATACCGGATGACTCATACCTGGGTGACTGTACAGTATGAAACAGGGGGTGATGGCTCAAGAAAGCGCCATCAGATCTCTATGGGATTCAGAGGAGGGGGCTGTTATTCTAGGGGGAGTTGGGGATGAGGGTAAGTTCATGGAAGAGTGGGTGCAGCAGAGGGGCTACAGAGGCTTCTGCAGGCAGACTGGCGAGGAACAGGTGGGAGGGCAGGGAGAAGGCAGGAGTGACGCACTTGCCCTCCCTGTCCCCTCGGCCATGGCTGTCCTGTGGGCCAGTGTGCGCTGGACACTCTTAAATGCTGAGTTTATGCATGAGATGGAGACTATATAGATAAACCGGATGGTGAGTGAAGCGGTTAAGAGGGAAGAGAGGGCGTGTGGAGACATGTTTGCTTGGATGCAGAGAAAACCCCAAGAAGATTTAAATTGGGAGCCGCCTGGCACGTGCGGGAGGGGACCCCCAAGCCGCAGTGGAACAGGACTCGTGCAGCCTCCCAGTTGGCCCAGCTTCCTTTGCCTTCTTCTTTTGACTGCCCCCCTCCTCTGTGACTGCTTTTCACTTGTATTTGCCTTGAGTCTTTTATGAGGTTCGGTCTTTCAGGGGCAGTAAAGATGCGGGGGGAGGGGTATCCTTACAAAGACCCCACATATCTAAGCCTGTCCCTCTTACTTCTCTCCAGACAGGCAGGGAGACTATTCTTTGGAAACCACTATGGACCTGCTCATGGGTCTTAGAATTTGCTGTTGTGGGAAGAGCAGTGAGTTTTACGAAGTGACACCTTTTGGTCTGCGGGTCAGAGCCAGGGAACGTGAGTCTTAGGAAAGAGAGGAGAGTGCAGGTTGGGGTATAAACCCAAGAGTTCATCATCTGCTTCTAGCAGCATTTTCCAGCTGAGGGACCCTGGGCACACTCTTTACCCCTCCGGACCATAAACTATAAACAGAAGTAACATCAGCACCCGCTGCAGAGGAAGTGCCCAGCATGGTGTCTGGCACGGAGATTCAACAGACGTGTTGTATCTGAATCTGAGTCAGTACGTTCTCCATTCATAAGACTGTTTTAGCAGCTACCTAATAACTAGTCCCTGATGCTGAAAGAAAACACCTTTGGGGTGATGCTGCAAGCAGCTGGAATAGAAAAGACTCTGAGGTTGTTCACCATCCTCAGTGAAGTCAAACCTGTTGGGCAGCAAGGTGTGGCCACGTCCTGAGGAGCCATCGATTAGGAGGTAGACGTGCATGGTGGTATCCCCACCAACACGCTGCTGAGCTGTGGGTGACTGCAGGCTGCACCCACGGAGCTTGGCTGATGCAGAGGGGAGCTTGCCTGGCTGCTGCCTTCAAGATAGCAAAGATAGATGGTATCTTGAAGAAGCAAAGATGGCAGACGAACAAAGACAAGTAAAACCAGGGCACATGGCCAGGGTGCCAAGCCTGTGTCCACTGGCAGCCCAGACTCACTTTGAGGCTGAGCTGGTAACCAGGTATGGCCCTGCAGGGGCTCTGCCCCTCTTAGGAGAGTTGGAGGTGCTAGCAGTTTCTGTCCTGTGGGGGATCCTTACAATGTGTCCCAAGGGACTGAACAGCACTGAGCAAATCTCGGGAGAGAGTCTCCCATCAGCCATTTCTGAGTTTTGGGAGAACAAGAAATAAGGATAAATGGCAGGTACTGAGTACTAGACTAACACACACACAAATTGATCACATATTGCAAACTAAGATGTTGATTCTTATTTCAAGCAAAAATGCCTGTGTTTTTAGCGACGCTCTGCCTGGAAAGGTCATACAAAGGGCTGACACAGACCCTGTCTTACCAAAGGAGCTGATTATTCCTGAGAACGAATGAAGAATCCACATGAAATGTGCGAATTAAAATTAGGTGCTCTTTCCCCCCCACTGTCTTACTTTTAGTAGTTATTTAGAAGAAATCTGCATTTTTCACTTGAAATGTGCTGCGCCTTTGTGGGCCAGCTCTGTGTACCAGTCTGCCTGCCTGTTTCCGCTGGCTTGTCATGCTCACTAATTAGAGAGCTGCCGCCTGATTCACCTTGTTAATTAGAGGGACTTGCACACGGAGCCCTTCGGGCAGTGCGCGAGAGAGCCTCGCACCAGTGCCCTGAGAACGGTGCGTCTGTGAAGCCATTCTTCTCATCTACCTTCTATTTTTCATTTGAAATGAATAAATCATTGAGATTTTCCTTGTGGAGTGAGAATGCAAGAATTCACATCTCTGTAAGATGTAAATTACATGTGATCAATAGGAAGGGATGACTCGTGTATTGTACTTACACGATTTCCTAATTTGCTTCTTGTCGGTGTATGAAAAGTGGCCTGAAATATATGTCTCCTCTCCATGAATCAGTGTCCTTCATCTGGTGAAGGAGGGTGTTGAGTGAGAAACACAGCTGCTTCGTTCGAGCTGTCGGAGTCTGGGCTGGTGGTTTGTTGTTCTCTTGCACGGAGGGAGGGACGCCTCTGAAACTCAGGCCTCCAAGGAGGGGGTTTGCCCAGCTCTTTCTCCCTGGCCACCCCCCAGGCCCCCGTCTGCTCAGGAAGAAACAGGGCGCAGCAGGTCATTTTGATGGAGACATTCTTTTGTAATAGAGACCCCCCCCCCACCTTCTTGGAATTGAGATTTTAGATGTATTGTGTGTCTTTAAAAAATCAAAAATTTAAATAATAGTTTGGCTTGGACACCATCACAGAAGCAGTAGTGCCTTTCAGCACCACGTTGCCTCCTTTTCCAACCTGCAAAACACTTCGGAAATTAGTTTCAGTGGCCTTCTTGCCAACCGCTTGGTTAAAATGAAGCATTATGGTTAAACGAGAATAGAAAAAGGCAGTGAACTCTCATTGGTTGAAAGGAGGGTGGTAAAGGCGTAGCTTTCCCATAAAAAAAGAGAGGGATGGGGCTCAGCCCCACCAAGTCTGGGTGTCTCTGCTGAGAAGGCTATTCATGAACCCCATTACCAGTCTGTGTTGTTAATTATTATCTTAAAGAGGTTTACCTTTCTGCTCACCCATAGCGTCTGCAGTAGTTGTACACGCTCGCTTGCAGAGATTCTGCAGGTATTTCTTTAGAAAAAGGAAAGAATTTTGTACCTGCTCTTCCTAGGAAAGACTGGGGTAACTGTTTTTCTAGATGCTTTCCCCACCATTCTCGATATCTGATTTTGTGCCCACGAGCATGCGTTGAGCACTTGCTGCATACAAAACACTGCCCCAGCCCTGAGGGAAACCCTGGGACACAGAGGTCACCCCTGTTGTCAGGACACCACGTGCAAGCAGAAAAAAGAATAGGAGAAGAAGCAAATCATTACCACAAAGTGGTGGGCGCTGGGGAGCCTGCACAGGGGAGGGGAGTTGGGACTGAGGTCACAGAGGGAGGGACGTCTGTGAGGGCCTCTGGGGACTGAGCAGAGCTGGCCAGGTGGAGGAGGACTTGCAGGCAAAGGCATGGAAATGCATGGCCTGTTGCAGGGATGTGAGTGGTGGGGAGGCTGGAGGATGAGTGAGTAGGAGGGGAGAGGGTTGCAGGGGAGGGAGGTGCCAGTCAGGTCCACAAGGCCAACATTCTACCCTGGATGCTATGTCAGGTGGGCAGCATTGCTGTTGGCACTGCTACAGCCTCCAGCCTGGGTGAGGAGTGGGGGGCAGAGGGGTCAGTGTGGCCACTACAGGCCTGGGTTCAGGCTCGGGAGGAGCCCGTGTGGGTCCATGAGACTCCACAGGATGATGCAGAAGTGCGCTTGGCCTCTTTGGCACATCTGCCCTCCCCACAGCTCCAGTCCTGGGTGCAGGGCCCATCAAATGTAGGGAGTACAGGGGATGGTGGGGGTGGATACTGACCTGCCCAGGAAGCTCATGGGCAAAAGAAGCTGCTTCTACAAGAGACTCCACCTGTTTGACCTTGAGAGTTTTACCGAGGATCCAGGTTGCAGCGTGGGCCTTCACGCAGCACTTCCCAGACACCTAGATCAGTTCCTCAAGTGGGATTTGAGCACCTACCCCTTACTGGGGTTCTTGCAAATAGCCAGGGATACAAAGATGAAAAAGACACCGTCTCTTGCCTTTAAGATGCTCACAAGAGATGGCAGAAGTGATGCGTGTTTGCAGAGATGTAGAGGACGCACTGTTAAGTATCAAAGCAGCAGCCCGGAGAGGGAGGCGTCATGGGGGAGGTGACACTGGCACTGAGTTTTACAGGATGAAAAGGACTTATTAGACTGAAGTGGGGGGGTAGTATTTTCTAAACAAGGGATGGTAAGTAAGGAGATGTGAACATGCACAGTGGGTTCAGGAGCTGCAAGGATTCATTCAGGTTCCAACTCAGGGAATGAGCCTGGAGGGTTTGCAGTAGGGTCCCAGGGGGAAGAGGATCGGAGGGAAACAGGAACAACTTTAAATTTATAAAGGAAGCTTTTGCCAGCCCCTCCCCCACCCAGTTGTACAACACCAGGGGCACTTGCCACGATGTTTTCTATGGTGTGCAGTGTGGTAGCAGAGGCTGTTTCCCTATCCAGGCAAAAGTCTGAACCAGCGTGGACTGGAGGCGATTCTGAGTTGGGACAATCAGGGCTTGGGTGATGAGAGGGCAAGGACCATCCAGAGGGCGGCTTCCAGCTTTGGGGACTGAGCATCAGAGTGAATTAATAACCTTCTATTTGTAGAGTCTAGTGGTTGCCTCTTGTAGCTACGTGAGACTTCCTGCTTCACAGCTTACTGGCTCACAGCCACGGGAAAGGAAAATCCAGCCACATTCACACCCACCGTCCAAGTGGTGTTGGATATGGTGATGGATTCATCACCGCCAGGACACACCACTTCTAAATTGGTTGTAAGATGACAGTTGCAAGCTGTACCAACTTTATATGGTGTGAGCCCCCCTCCCCTTTCTAAAAAAAGTCCTTTTTAAAAATGAAACTGTGTTTACTTTTTTTCCCCAATTTATTCATTCATTTATTTATTGTCTGCATTGGGTCTTTGTTGCTGTGTACAGGCTTTCTCTAGTTGTGCCAGGCAGGGGCTACTCTTCGTTGTGGTGCGTGGGCTTCTCATTGTGGTGGCTTCTCTTGTTGCAGAGCACAGCCTCTAGGTGCACGGGCTTCAGTAGTTGTGGCATGTGGGCTCAATAGTTGTGGCTCGTGGGCTCTGGAGTGCAGGCTCAGTAGTTGTGGCACACAAGCTTAGTTGCTCTGCGGCATGTGGGATCTTCCCAGCCCAGGGATCGAACCCATGTCCTCTGAATTGGCAGGCAGGTTCTTAACCAATGTGCCACCAGGGAAGCCCTAAAAAAAATCTTGCATCGGGGAGAGCCAGGGGAACCAGACCTGGACCCCTTTCTAACTCAGGAATCCCTAGGCACCACCTCATCCCCAAGGGGGTGAAACAACCTTCTCAAACAAGTCCTGTCTGTGCAGTGAGCTTTCCAGATCACTGCCAGGGTCCGGGAGGAGGGGTGCGGGAAGCTCACAATGATGTCTAAATATTGACCTAAGGAGTGCAGCAGCCCCCAATCCACTTAGTCCCCTCTCCCTGGGGACGGTCCAGGGGCAAAACTCTGCTCTGTCTCCATGATGCTCACAACTGCCATTAGGCTTTGCCATGTTCAGGGTTAAAGACCATGCTGGGATTTCACCTTGAAGATTCAGCCAGCATCACTTATGTATGCCAGGCACTGAGCTGGGCTCTGAAATGGTCCCTCCCAGGATCAGTGCCTCTAGGAGAAGCTTCTCAGGAAGGGCCATGGGGTTGAGGCCTCTCACAAGCGCATCAGTGCTCGGGCGAAAACCCGTGTCTCTGTCTTTGAAGAAAACCAGACTTTGTTCCTTTAGCAAGTCATGTACTTCAGTAACATGAGTTACAAGACAATGAAGAGGTAGAAGCGCACACATACACACACACACACACAGTGAAATGAAAGTAGTATTAAAATAGCATCTGAAAGCCCCATAAGGTTTCTCCTGGGACATGAGACCTCTGGACCCCCTCACACCATGGGCGTCACCCTGCTGGCTGCCTACCAATCACCACCCCTCACCACCCCATCCTCCCGCCTCCTCCAGGCTGAGTGCCACACGTTGGTGTGCTAGCTTCCTAAGTCTGTGACTTCCCAGGAAAGCAAAGTCTTGCCCACCTCCCATTGCCCCAGTGGTACCGAGTCCAGCAGCACCATGGATTCTTGGGAAGCCTCTGCTAATTGATTACTAGTTTCTCCACACATTTAAAATTTTCATCCTTTGCCTGACTCTACAGGTAATGTGTGTTGATGGCAGATACACATTTGGAAAGCACAAAGGTGCGAAACTGTTTAGGAGTGACTGATCCAGCTTGTTTAGGCCAAATATATACCCCCTGCCCTCCCGAAATCCACCTATACAATGCTCTAGTTGATTTTACACTTTGACTTCTGAAATTCAGCCTTCTAATTTTGTGTTGGCTATTGTAAAATTAACTCTTTTAATGGACATTTTTGGGGTGAAGGAAGAATTCTAAACATTGTGGTGTTCTGTTTTTAAATTTATTTGTTTATTAGCTGTGTTGGGTCTTGGTTGCTGTGCATGGGCTTTCTCTAGTTGTGGTGAGTGAGGTCTACTCTTTGTTGCAGTGTGCGAGCTTCTCATTGCAGTGGCTTCTCTTGTTGTGGAGCAGGGGCTCTAGACATGCGGGCTTCAGTAGTTGCAGCACGTGGGCTCAGTAGTTGTGGTTTGCAGGCTCTAGAATGCAGGCTCAGTAGTTGTGGCGCACAGGCTTAGTTACTCCGCAGCATGTGGGTTCTTCCTGGACCAGGGGTCAAACCCGTGTCCCCTGCACTGGTAGGCAGATTCTTAACCACTGTGCCACCAGGGAAGTCCCACTTTGTGGTGTTCTTTTGCAGTAATAATATGAGCATAAACTCCTAGCAGGATTTACCTAAAGTGGTGGCACCCACCTGCTTCCTAGTAGAGGGTTTGGCGTGATACAGTGACAGATGAGGTCCAGTTGGTATACACAAGGCAGGTAAGTGAGTGTCATTCACACTCATAAGAGTGATTAACGTTACCACAGTAGTATCAGTGAGCTGGGATACAGGACAATGCAGGTGTGTGCAGGTGTGTGCAGGTGTCCCAGCTACAGAAGGCTGCTGAGTGCTTGCAGGAAACCGTGTACAAATCAGTGACGAGTGAATCTGCCCATAAAATGCAGGCAGCATCTGTTTTTTCCTGTCTGCCCTTTGCTGGAATAGACCAAACAATCTTGAATTCTAAATTGAAGGACTCATTTTGAAACCACTTTAATCCATGTTTATATTTCCAAATTTGGTGAATCTGTGGCTCTGCTCTGAAAATAAAGTGTTTGATGATTTCTTAAGGATGAGGATGTATTCACAATTCTACAGTTATCTGTGGAGCACTCCCTATGTGCCAGGTTCTCTAACAGAAAGGTGAGGATTCGCTCTTATCTTCGATGTGCTCACAGTCTGGTGGGAGACAGAGACCCATGCATGAGCACCACCCCTGGAGGGGGACTGTGAGCTGTGACAGGAGTTGGTCCACCGGAAGGAGAGCAGGGCTTAGTCAGTCAAGGAGCATATTGGGGCGGGGGCAGGGTGGTCAGGGGAGGGCTTTCAGCAAAGGGGGGAGATCAGGGGATTGCCTGGGGCCAGAAAGGAGCACGTCCTGCAGCTGCTGGGCAGAGGGTGAAAGGGAACAGCTTGAAGACTGTTTTGGGTGGCCTGCGATATGTTACATTTTCTTTTTAAATTAGCTGTCAACATTTAAAAACTGAGGTTTCACATTCAAAACCACCCCAAGCCAAACCTGGATTTGGGGGTTTTCTAAAAAATCTGGCATCCGCATTCCCACCTGGCAGCAGTTCTGGGCCCCAAGGCATCTGAGCCTGGAGCTGCAAGGGGCAGTGCGGGAGGTGGGGGTGGGGGGGAGCTCAGCTAGGTAGTGGGCACCATGTCCTGCAGGCAGCAGAAAGCCTTCCAGGGCTGTGAGCACGGAGCTACCTGAACAGCTTTGCCTTTTAGAAACGTGTCTCTGATTATAGCTTGGAGAATGGATTTGGTGGAGCCAGACAGGAGGCTGTTTGCAATAGTTCATGGGAAGAGTGATGGGGAGACGTGCAGAGGGTGAATAATGCCCCCCCCCCCAAGATATCAGTTCTAATCCCTGGAACTCGTGAATGTTACTGTATATAAAAAAGAGAGAGACTTTGCAGCCCTGATTAAATTAAGGATTTTGAGATGGGAGATTATCCTGGATTATCCAGGTGGGCCCCAAATGCCAGTCACATGTCTCCTTAGAAGAGGGAGGCAGGGAGAGATTTGACACAGATAGAAAAGGAGGCAATGTGACCATAGAAGCAAGGGCAGGAGGGATGCGGCCACAAGCTAAGGAATGCCAGCAGCCGCAAGAAGAGGCACGGAACAGATTCTTTCTGGGAGCCTCGGGAAGGAGTGTGGCCCTGCTGACACCTTGGTTTCAGTCCAGGGATACTGATTTCTAACTTCCGCTCCAGAACTGTGAGAGAAGACTGTTCTGTGTTTTTTAACCTCTTCCCTGCCCTCCCCCACCCCCCACCCCCACCCCCAGCGCCCAGGGTTTGTGGTGTTTTTTTTACAGTGGCCACAGGAAACTAATACAGTGTCAGAGGGACTTAGGGGTAGAATCTATCAGTCTGGGGACTGAGTGGACGTGTTTGTTGTGGGGATGGGAGGCATCTCAGAAGTCCCCAGGCTGAGTCCTGCTGCAAGCAAGCCTGAGACTCAGCTAGAGGTCTGGGAGCAGGGCCAGCAAGCAGAGGGAGGAAGGCACAGGGAAGGAAGAGACTCTGGTGAAAGTGTGTGATGGAGCTCATGACTGCAGTGGGTAGAGAAACCAGGTAGAATACTCCTCTGAATTGTCCCTCGGAGGGACAGGAAGCTGGGGCATCTATCCACTAGCTCCCGTCTCCCGGTGGTTGACGGTTGCCTGTGTTAGGGTTTTCCAGAGAAGCAGATTGAATGAGCTGTGTAAGTATTCATTATATTTCATATAAATATATTAAACATTCAATATAATAACTCTCTCATATATATATATATGTCTCTATATATTTGTTAAATGTAACCTGTTACATGTAAACATGTAACAAAAATAAATAGGGAGAGAGAGAGACTCATTTTATGAAGCACTGGCTCCTGTGATTACAGAGGCTGACAAGCCCCAAGATCTGTAGTCAGCCAGCTGGAGCCCAGGACAGCCAGTGGGGTAGAGGACCACTGAAGACAAGCAGGCTCGAGACCCAGGAAGAGCTGGTGTTTCATTTCAAGTCCAAAGGCAGGAAAAACCCGACTTTCCCAACTCAAACAGGCAGGAGGAATTCTCTCTCACTCTCAAGAGGGCCTGCCTTTTTGTTCCATTTAGATCTGCCACAAACGGAATGAAGGCTGCCCACACTAGGGAGGGCCATCTGCTTTACTCAGTCCACCGATTCGATTCAAATGTTAACTTCTTCAACTCGAGGATGGATGATGCCTTAAAGGACTGGGACGGGGAGGGTGGGGGGGAGTCGAGGGAGAGAGGGAATACGGGAATATGTGTATAAATACAATGATTGAACTTGGTGTACCTCAAAAAAATAAAATAAAATAAAAAACAAAAAAAAAAAACCAACCAACCAAACAAACAAAAAATGTTAACTTCATCCAGGAGCTCCCTCACAGACACACCCAGGATAATGTTTAACCAAATATCTGGGCACTCCACCGCTTGGTCAAGTTGACACACAGAATGAACTCTCACATAGGCCCTGGGGTGTTATCCCTCTATCCCCCTGTGCCTGGGACCATTCACGATCACTGTGCGGAAATCAGGCGTGCCCAGGGATACGGCTAGGACATAGAAAGCGTCTGCCCCAGGCTCCTGAGTTTCTGTCTTGGGCAAGTGGGGGAGTAGGGAACCCAGTGAGAGGAGCAGGGGTGGGGTGGGGGGACACAGAGTCTAGTTAGCAATGGGTTGGGTTTGCACACACCGGGGCAGGCAGGCAGGTTGAACTGGGGCGTGGCTGAAGGGCTCTGGAGTGGGTGAGGGGGTCTTGGTGAGACCAGCTGCAGAGGAGTAAAGGGACGGAGTCTAACCGCAGTGGTGGGGGTGCATTTGGGGTGGTGGTGCAGTGGAGCCGATAGCCAAGGACAGTCCCTTCAAGGAGAACCATAGGACAGAGGCTGAGGGAGAGTTCGGAGTAAAAGGAGGACTTAAAAAAGATTATTCCATCAGTTGGTCAACAAGCATTATCAACCGCCTAATCTATGATAGTCCCTGGGGATACGACCATTATCAACACACACTAAGCTTCGGTCCTCAGAGAGTGAACATGAAACACAAATAAAGTAACTTCAGATACTGATAACAAACACAAAGAGGGGCTTCCCGGGTGGCGCAGTGGTTAAGAATCCGCCTGCCAGTACAGGGGACGCAGGTTCGATCCCTGGTCCGGGAAGATCCCACCTGCTGCGGAGCAACTAAGCCCATGTGCCACAGCTACTGAGCCCACAAGCTGTAACTACTCAAGCCCATGCACCTAGAGCCCATGCTCCACAACAAGAGAAGCCACCACAACGAGAAGCCGTGCACACCGCAACGAAGAGTAGTCCCTGCTCGCCACAACTAGAGAAAAGCCTGCTCACAGCAACAAAGACCCAATGCAGCCAAAAATTAAAAGTAAAATAAATAAAAAAAAAAGAAGCACAAAGAAATAAGTCAGGGTGATGTGATAGCGTGTGGCAGGGCTACTTCATCTGGACCAGTGGGAAGGCCTCTCTGAGGAGGTGACAACTGCTGTGACCAAGGGGGATGGGAAGGACGTGGCTGGGCAGAGAACTGGGGGAAGGTGTGCCAGTGCAAAGGCCCTGGGGTAGGTGTTGGAGGGAGGGGGGAAGCCATGTGCCTGGAGGGGACGAGGCCTGGAGGCTGCTGGGTGGCACCACGCAGAGCACCATAGGCCACAGGGGGCTTGAGGTGGAGCCAGTTGCCATGTGAAGCCATTGGAACTTCTGAAGCAGAGAATGACACAATCTGATTTACATATTTAAAAGGTCACTCTGCTTTTGTGGGGAGAATGGACTCCAAGAGGGCAAGAGCAAAGGCAGGGAAGCTAGTGAAGAGGCCCCGTGGTCGTCCAAGCTGGGGACAGTGAGAAAGATATGGGCAAAGATGGGCATTGCAGGGGCAGGCCTGTCTGGATGTTCTAGGATCAAAATGATACACAGAAGGACAAAAATTACCATTTTCTAAGGTGATTGTGCCACAGTAGTGATGTAATGTGTTGTATTAAATAGGGAAGAAACTTGATAATTGCCTGGCATCAGTTCACAGGTAACGTATTCTATGAGGTGTGTGTGTGTTGTTAGCAGGTATTTGACTTGTTTAGGAGGACTCCATCAATTAATGAGCTGTTGCGATTGGGTCGTGGAAAAGCGTACCTGTTTTCTTTTTAATCGAAGTATAGTTCTGTACAATATTCTGTAAATTATAGGTGTACAATATAGTGATTCACAATTTTTAAAGGTTATACTCCATGTATAGTTATTATAAAATATTGGCTCTAGTCCCCATGTTGTACAATATATGACTGTAGCTCATTTTATACCTAATAGTTTGTACCTCTTACTTCCCTACCCCTGTATTTCCCCTCCCCCCTTCCCTCTCCCCACTGGTGGCCACTAGTTTGTTCTCTGTATCTGTGAGTATGTTTTTTTTGGTTGTTGTATTCACTAGTTTGTTGTATTTTTTTAGATTCCACATATAAATTATGTCATACAGTATGTCTTTCTCCGTCTGACTTATTTCACACTTATTTCTATCCATGTTGCTGCAAATGGCAAAATTTCATTCTTTTTATGGCTGAGTAGTATTCCATTGTGTCTGCATATATATATATACCACATCTCCTTTTCCATTCATCTGTTGATGGACACTTAGGTTGCTTCCATATCTTGCCTATTGTAAATAATGCTGCTGTGAACATAGGGATACATGTATCTTTCAAATTAGGGTTTTTGGTTTTTTTGTATGTATACCCAGGAGTGGAATTGCTGGATCATTTGGTAGTTCTATTTTTAGTTTTTTAAGACACCTCCATACTAGAAAACGTACCTCTAATAGAGGTAGATTTTTCACAATCCACCTGTGACTGGAATGGAACTTTCGGAGTGTGAGTGCTTCTCAGGTCAGGAGCCAAAGGCCAGCGTTGGGAGAAGATCTGTTCCTGGGGAGGGTTAGTCCCTGCTGCCCCAGCACTTACCATGTCCCTCTTGAGGACAGATTTGGAGGGAGAATGTGAGATGGTTCCTGATGGGGCTGCACCCAGGCTCTTTTCTCAGCCTGGAGATGCTGCAGGGGGAGGGTGGCAGGTGGGGAGCGTGGTGGGCTGGCTCTGGGCAGGGGTGTCTGCTCACATTATGCCCATGGGTGGGGAGGAAGGTTGGAGGCCAGGGTGTGGAACTATGCTTTGGGAAGTGTCCAGCTGGGGACCTGCTGCCCAGAAAGAGTGGAATTCTTATGCCAGACCCTAGTGACCTCAAGAAAGTTTTTTGGGGGAATGTACCTTTTATTCTCTGGTTTTGGTGAGGGAGATGTGCAGTCACTTAAGTTCAGCATAGGTAAGCACAGCAAAGAGGCCAGATCACTGCTCACTGCCTGACTCTGGACCACTGATGGCAGGTGTCCTGCTGCCAGTAGCAAGTGGTGGACACAGTCAAACCGAGGAAAGGTCCCTGCTCTACCCTTGTGAGCCTCAGCTTTTTTCAGCTGTGGAATGGGAACAACCTCACCCGTCCTGAGTTCAGTGAGGACCAAATGGAGGTAAGGGCAGGGTGGGTGTGTCAATTTAGATAAACCTTGAAGACATGTCATGCTAAGTGAAAGAAGCCAGCCGCTAAGGAATAAATATTGTATGAGGTGCCTAGAATAGGCAAATCCATAGAGACAGAAAATAGAATAGAGGTTCCCAGGGGCTGGGAGGAGGGAGGAATAGAGAGTTATTGTTCAATGGTCACAGTTTCTGTTTAGGATGATAAAATAGTTCTGGAAATGGGTAGCAGTAATGGCTGCACAACAGTGTGAATGTACCTAATGCCACTGAATCGTACACTTAGAAGAGGTTAAAAAGGCACATTTTATGCTATGCATATTGTACCACATTAAAAAAAAGAAAGAAAAGCACCTTCTGATGAACCCAAATTGGACTTCCTGGGGCTGCTGTAGCCTGGCTGGACCCTGACCCAGGCCTGGACCCCAGCTACCCTCAGAGAATGATAACTAAATATAGACAATTTTGAAAAGAACCAAAGTACACGAAAGCTGAACCATATCACCTGCAATCCTGATGGTTATCTATGAAGTTTTCCTTGTAAAGGTTTCTATAATTTGGTACCTGGGTTTTTATTGTTGTGGCTGTTTAGCATTATTTATAAACATTTCCCTGTATCATGAGAAGCTCTATATAAAGCACTATAATGCCATATGCCAGAATTCACTTGATCAATCCCCAATGTTGGATATTTAAGTTCTTCACAGTTTTCCACATTACGTACAACATGGTGATCAACATCTTTGTGCATAAATCTATATCTACCCCCGATTATTTCCCTGGGATAGATTTTTAGAAGTAGAATTACTTGGGTATAATATTGAGCCCTTATAGAGGTTTGCCCCATGGTGGCAGGTCGATTACAGAAAGGCTGTCCCTTTGGCACCTTCATCTGACTGACAGGCATGCCCTTTCCTCAGCACCCAGCCCACCACCTGTGTCCTAGCACCATTGATTCCACATGGAGAAAGGGGTATCTTGCTTTAATGTGCCTCATTCTTGAGAGAGGCACTGCCCACCCCACTGGCAGCCATCATGGAGCTCCTGGGATGCCAAGGCTCTGTGCATTCTGACCTTAGAGGGTAGGATTGACAAGAGGGGCAGATGTCAGAGGCCATCCCCAAGCGAGCTCTCCAGACTGTTGCAGCCTTGATTCTCATAAGGTAGACTCAGCTCATAAGAAAGATAGAAGGCCCTCCAGCTCCCATGAGGAATGTTTGCCGGCCAGCCAAATATAACTTTCTGGGTTTTTTTTTTTTTTTTTGGCTTGTTTGTTTGTTTTGGGCTGTGTGCCCTGACCAGGGATTGAACCTGGGCCCTCGACATGGAAAGCTCGGAGTTGTAACCACTGGACCACCAGGGAATTCCCACCAGTATTTTTTTTTGCCTGGTGCCTTGTAGGTTCTTAGAGAGGCAGAGGGAGAGAGAGATTCTGCAGGGGTGTGGAACAGAGGCAGAGGCAGACTTGGAGAGTGGGCGCAGCCAGGCCCTGCCCTCAGCTCCTTCAGAGTTGCTGGCACAACCTTGGCCGGAGCAGGGTGAGGCACCCAGAAACCCTGGTCTCCACCTCCAGCTGACTCTGGACCCTGCTCTGCCACTTACCTCCATGTGACCTCGCTCACATTTCGGAACCTTGCCCTGCCTCCATTTTCCCATCAGTAAAGGGGGCTAATAATACTTATTTCCAGGGGGTCTTCGTGAGGGTTAAGGTTATGGATGCCAGAGTGCCAGGCCCAACCCTGTGTAACCAAGCAGCACAGAATGTGCCGGCCACTCCCTCTCCCACTGCCACTCACGGGACAGGCAGACCTTCCTCCTTCCAGGTGTCTTTCTCCCCAGTCATCAGCAGGGTGGGCATGGGACTGGTGTTGGCAGTGCCCATGGCGGGGGGCATCTCAGACAGGAGAGCTGATGCTGGTTCCCCTACTTCCCTGTCTCTCAGCAAGAAGCCCCTCCTTGGTACCCAAGGCCCCTGGACCCACCCAGCCCCCAGTGTCAGCTCTGCAGGGTCCCCACTGCCATTTGAGGCCTTTGCTTTATAGGTGATCATTTTTAGCAAGTAGACCCTCATCTTAATATATTCAGCAGACATCTAACAATTGTGATAACCCTGATGGGTGGTGAGCAGGGCAAATTAGCTAAAAGATGATTGATTTTTTTATGCGCAATTTTATCTTCAACCTTTCCTGGCAGCGTGCTCTACCAGAGTAATAATTTCTTCTCCCAGGTATTTGCCAGTATCGAGATTGCACATCTATTTACGGTTGCCTGGAAGCCCCATAATTACAATACAGTCCAAGTGCCCATTTTCTTTCCTTGACTACAAATAGGGATCAATCGAATTTTAAATGACCGCTCTGGGGCTGGCTCCCGATCGTGACCTTTGTAAATGATTTGAGCTCACCACTGTTGCCGTCTGCCCAGAAAGAGCGAGCAGCCTGAGCTTTCTAACTGGCATTTAATCTGGACGTGGGCCAAAGATATTCCAGGTGAAAACCGGCCATGAGCTGCTGGTGGAGAAAGGGCTGTAGACTTTGTCTCCACCCCAAGGACAATTCTGGTGTGTCCCCCACACCGGCTTTCCTTTGTCCAAGTCCTGGGTTCTGAGGATGTCTGTGGATAGAGCTGCACTCAGCAACCTTGTGGGCTGAATTCGGAACATCCCTGGAAGTTGTAAACCTGCAGATAAAAATTGTTATCTGCCAGAAAGAAGTTTCAGAAGTTTCTTTCCGCCCCTTCTTCTTCCTCTTCTTCCTCCTCCTCCTCCCTCTACCCACATCCTCCCTCTCCCCCTCCTCCCCCTCCCCCTCCCCCTCCTCCTCCTCCTTCTCCTCCTCTTTTTTTTAAAATCACTGCGTTTGATCTCTGTGCTAAGCTTTAGACTGTGAAGCCTGAGAAAGCTTCAGCGTAAACAATTCTTACCAAAGAAGCTGGGTCCAGGCCTTGCCTCGAGCCCCATTTAACGCCCCAGCCGTCCCCAGGGTCAGGGCCGGGGTTTCTGATTCAGGCTGGAGCCAGCTGCAGTGTGTTTGAGCTGCCCGAGGTCCCCGGCGGCGCTGCTCCAGGGCAGACGGCTGAAGCCCAGCCACAGAGGCCTGGAACGTGATCCTCCTGCATTTCAGGGTGGGGGGGGGGGGGGTGTGTGTGGAAGGCTGCTTCCCACCCACCTCCCTTGATGGCAATGTAGGGGCCACGGGGAGGGAGAGACAGCTTTCTGTTTAGCTGCCAGTCCCCACCTCAGTTTCTTGAACCACTGCTGTTAGGAATGATTTGCTACCTTTATCTGCGGTCAGGGTGTGGCTGTGCCATTGAAATAACTCTTGTTGGCCTTGCCTTTCCAGAGTCTTTTTCTGTGCAATAGCAACGTGTTTCCTTCTGGGCGGTGGGCTTCGGGCCGTCTGCTACTAGCACCTTCTTGGGTTTCTTTGAGCATCCCTAAGCCCAGCGTTGGCGCCCACTGGTTCCCTCTGCACCCTCTGTCCCCTCTGCAGCCAGGCCAGCTTCCTTGGGGCTGACCCTTCTCAGCATCTGTGTATCAGCTGCTACCCTCTCAACGCCCCCCATCATCACCCTGCTCCTCCCCTTGTCCACCTGAGTCCAGCCTCCGTGAGCTGCTCTGTGCCGGCTCCCCTGAGTGCTCCAGGCAGCGTGGCTGGCACCTGCTTTGGACGCAGACAGCGGTTACCCCCATCCCGCCCGAGCTCCTGAGGGTATCCTTATAGACACTGCAGCTCCTCTTTGTGCCAGTCCCCAGGGAGAGCTTGACTCCCGACCAACCCATGAGAGTCCTCTTTGGCTCCTGGACACTGGCGGTCCCAGGAATAGAGGAGGAAACCTGGGAGGGGATAGGCTGAGATGTGCCAGCAAACAAAGCTTGATCCCACGGTTGGTCTGCTAGCATCTCTCTGTGATGCGGCTGCTAACAGAATTCTTATCAAAGCACCAATGTTCCCAGAAGTGAAACCCATTGTCAAGAGTTATGATCGAAAATCACACGAGAAGTCTCACGTAAACCACTGTTTTGTCCTGCTTCACAAGTCTCAGGAAGGTGCGCCCTCAGGCTGTTTTCCCCTATGGGTCACAAGTACACATGTGTTCTTAGAAACTTAGAATGTGGAGGACAACTTTCTTTCTTTGCCACAGATGCAGAGATAAGCCAGCTTAGCTGAGGCAAAGGCAGAGACCCGAACAGCATCAGTAGCTTCCAGCCCTTGAAAGAGAACAAGGTGAACTCACCTGAGCTCTTTCCCCAGGTGGGGAGGTGAGCACCAGCCTGTGTGAATGTGCACAGTTTCTTCCATGTCTCATGCCTAAGCATTCCCTTCAGTTTGGACTTTGAAATGCATGAAAACCAAGCACCATGTGTCTCCTTGGTCCTGTCCTTTATTTCTAGAACAAGAGAGTGTAATTTCACAGGTCGGAGCTGAAGTCAGTGGGCTTTCCCAACTGGGTTTCAATGTATACATTCTAGCAGGCCCCCGTAATGTGAGCACAGCATATTTCAAGATATTTTTGTTATAGTACCTCCAAGGATTACAGTTTGAAGCAAGTGATCTCACTCCCAAATACCATGGCAATCTGGAAGCGTGAGATGTGTTTTGTGTGCAGTCAGGATGGGCTCTAAAATGTGTCCTCGAGCTCAGCAGCAGATCTGAGCCTGGAGCCAGAATCCATGGAATTGGCATCCAGGGAGCCCTTGACATCATCAGGCATTAGTCCCAGGCACAGTGTGGGCTGGTAAAGCATCTTGACTGTGGAAGATGCCTCTGCATCTTTATTTGCCAGTATCTTTTGTTCACTCCCTGAAGAGCAGCGACTTTGCTGATTTCAGTTTAGTTTATTTTTCCACTATTAACATGTGTACATGTAAGTGTTTTCAAAGATGCTTACATTAGTGTCATGTTTTGCAGATAATGTATAACAGTAGGATTTAGGTGAGAATCTTTAGTGCAAAATCTATTGCTCTTGGTAACGAAGGAAGTGCATAGCAGTGAGGTATGATAATTGATCCCACCACAGGCAAATTGTATCTCTTGAATTTCACCTTTGTCTTGGCACATACACTATTAGTAATTATTCTGATTAGAATAATGGCCTGCATTTTAAAAGTGTATAATTTGCACTTAAAGTCACTGTTTAACCTTCGTGGGAATGTTACTTTTGCAGAGTTCTGCTGATCCTACAGGCATCCAAAAGACCTGAGTGCAGAGATCGGAGTCTGCTTGAGAGCAGGGACCGTCAACAGAAACCTGTATCACTAAATGATGAATGTTTGAGTCAGGGGTTGGTTCGTTTTCTAAATTCTTTTCTGAATCCTTCTGTTAAGAAATTCAGGGACTTCCCTGCTGGTGCACTGGTTAGGAAACTGCCTGCCAGTGAGGGGGACATGTGTTCTATCCCTGGTCTGGGAAGATCCCACATGCCATGGAGCAAATAAGCCTGTACACCACAACTACTGAGCCTGCACTCTAGAACCCATGAGCCTCAACTACTGAGCTCATGTGCTGCAACTACTGAAACCCGCATGCCTAGAGCCCATGCTTTGCAACAGGAGAAGCCACTGCACTGAGAAGCCTGCACACCACAACAAAGAGTAGCCCCCACTCTCCACAACTAAGGAAAAGCCCACGCGCAGCAACAAAGACCCAATGCAGCCAAAAAAATTTTTTAATAAAAATTAAAAAAAAAAAAAGAAATTCAGAAGAAGTAGTGCTTAAGAGCTCCAAGATTCTGGAATAATTGACTTGTGTTGTCAAGTAAATATAGTATAATCTCACACCCAGACCAACTGGCAGGTGCAGAACCAGCAAAGAAGATGGCTTTCATGAATGAAAATTTAAATGAGATGGGCAGAGCAAACAGCCATATTTTCCAATGTGTGTTCCAGGAAACACCCACGCTGCAGAAATAGGTGAAGGCAGATTACAGGATAAAAGGGTTTCATCGTCAAGGCAGTTTGGGAAGTACTAGGTCAAACCACGTGAAACAGGCTTCTGTACCAACTTACACTGTGTATCTCCCCTGCCATCCTAGCTCAGGGCTCCATCCCTGCTCACCTGGACAAATGTGACAGTTTCTACTGGTACCCTGTCATTCTTTTGTCCTCCAGAACCCATTCTCTACACACAGCCGGAGAGGTCTTTTTAAAAGATGATTTGGTACGTCACCCAACCTCAAACCCTCTAAGGGTTCCCCACTGCACTCAGAATAGACTTTAGCTGTTATCGTGGCCCGAGGCCTGCCTCTCCTCTCTGCTCCACTCTCCTCCTTCCCAAAGGCTTCAGCCACCCTGGTCTTTTCAGCCCTTGGAACTGCTCGAGCCCTTTCCTGCCTCAGGGCCTTTGCGCTTGCTATTTCTCTGCCTGGAAACTTCTTCCCTCCGATCTTCTCAGCTTCTCCTTGTCATTCAGATCACAGCTCAGAACCACCTTGTGAGAGGTGCTTTTCCCATCACCAGCTGTGTCCTACCTCCCGTCCCCCTCCCCTGTCACTTTATATACCATTAGCTTGTATTATTTTCTTTATTGCATTTATTGTTCTCTGAAGTTATCTTGTTTATTTATTGTTTTATTATCTCGCCCTGCCTGAATGTGAATCTCATGAGGACAGATCGGTCAGTGTCTTGGTCTGTCCCATTCACACCGACTCTTTGCTTTTGGAACCACTCCCACTACTTGGAAGACTCTCTGTGAATACTTGCTGAGAAGCAGAATGAATCACGGGCATGTGTTTGTTAGACCCTGGGGAGTAACCAGGAGCCGGCCACAGGCACACATTGAGATGTGATGTGCACTTAAACCACATGCAGACCCAGGCCCAGGGGAAAACCTCACCATTTGAATGTGTTCAGTATTTAGGAAATTAATTAGAATCTGAGGGGGACTTCCCTGGTGGTGCAGTGGTTAAGAATCCGCCTGCCAATGCAGGTGACGTGGGTTCGATCCCTGGTCCGGGAAGATCCTACATGCCTCAGAGCAGCTGAGCCCATGCGCCACAACTACTGAGCCTGTGCTCTAGAGCCCGCCAGCCTCAACTATTGAGCCTGCGTGCTACAACTGCTGAAGTCCGCACGCCTAGAGCCTGTACTCTACAACAAGAGAAGCCATCACAATGAGAAGCCCGCCCACCACAACAAAGAGTAGCCCCCGCTTGCTGCAACTAGAGAGAGCCTGCACACCAACAAAGACCCAACACAGCCAATAAATAAATAAATTTATTAAAAAGAAATTAGAACCTGAGGGCTCAAAGTTGGTTATGAAAGTCTCGCCTCACATCCCCAAATCTGGGTATCCTCAGGGGTGGGTGTGCGTGTCAGGTGCCCCCTGCCCCCAGTCACCTGGTCCTGATTACAGATGCCCTGCCCTGTAGTTTATGCTGCAGACAGAGTCCTTTTTGGGTAACAGGCCCCCACATGGCTCTGTCACTGCTTCTCTCCCCACTGTTCCTGTCTTTGAGATTTTACTCCCCGCCCCTTCTTCTGGTTCCACCCCTGTAGGCAGGAGCTCTCATTTCACCTAAATGGTCCAAGAGGTTTAAGCAACCTTGAGAGGGAGCGCTGGTTGAGCAGAGCAGGCCCAGTGACCCTAGCTTGGTACCCAAGCTGCTGTATCACTGAGCCTGGATATGTCTTCCAGTTCAAGGCATCCCCCTCGTCTTGTGCACTGTGTCAGCAGGGTTGATGGGGATGGGAACAGTGGTGTCAGAGCCTGAGGGTTCCCCACCATGGAGGCAGCCAAAATGATGGCAACCAAAGCCCAGAGCCTGCTTGTCAGATAATGTGGCCTCAGAGGGTTGACCTCTTACCTCATCTGAAGGACACCAGCCTGCCTCCTGGGCTCCCACCCCACACTGCACACCTGCCTAGAACCTCTTTCCCATCTCTGCCCTCCCCCCCTCCATCCCGCTGCTCTGGCCTCCTGGAACCTTCCTCTTCCAGACTTGCGTAGTCATCCCTCCCTAATCAGGGGTAGCTGTTCTTGTTCATTTTCCTCGTTTCTTGCCTCCTGTGCCAAGTTCCACGGCTTCTGGTGGTCTTTCCCTCATCCATCTCCCTGTCATCCGTCTCTTCAGTCTTGCTTGGCTGACTTCCCCATGGCAGCCAGAGAGTGTGGTGTGTTATGGATAAAGTCAGACTATTCTGTGAGTCTACAGAAGGGAAGATAAATCAGCATAGTAAAGAGTTTCCCTTCTAGCCACACTTCTTTGGAGCATGGTTTTCTAATTGTTTACAGCTTCCAGACTGTAAAACAAGAATATGGACAGTGCCAGCAAAATCCATAAAGCAGCCCCTGTTTGCCTCTATGGCGTGAGAGGCATTTAGTTTGGGAGGAATATTGATGGATGAGTGTTGATTGGCCAAAAGCCCTGGCAGGAGGAAGCAGAAGATGTGAAATGTGATTGTCCTTATTCAGGGAAAGGAGCGTCTTTCAGGACAGGTACCAATGCCCAGTGCCGGGGAGATGACTTCATGGTCACCTGTGGCATGCAGCTTTCTGAGACACATATATCTGTAGTGATCTCTTTGCTGGATCCTGAGAGCTGCCCAGGTCAGAAGTGAGAGCAGAGCTTCAGGGTCTTGGATGGGAGGGTCACACCACTTCCAATCACGTTGCTTTTGCAATCAAGGCACATGAGACTCCCAGACAAAGGAACCCCTGCTGAAGCTGAGTTCACAGTAATAAATTACAAACCACCACGAGAGAGAGAGTCTGCTCCAACAGAGAAACTGGCATTCCAAGAACTGGAAAGAATAGAACAAGCTGAAAGAGATTCTAAAATGTGTTTAAAATATTTAGAGATCATTGAATGTGGATCACTTTGCATTTCTGTATGTCTGAAACCAATTATAATTTAAAAAGAGAATCAAGGAGGGCAGTCAACAGTTTAAGTGAAAAATTGACAGGAATTTTAATTAGAAATTAGAACCTTCACCTATGAATACCCACCCCTTTCATCCTGTCACCCTTCCTTGTTGGTAACCCAGGCTCTAGAAAGCCAGTTTGCAATCTAGGTCAGTAATCAGAATGGTATGTTATAATCTTTATTCAAAACTCCTGAAACAATACAGCCTATGTCCTGTCAAACAAAAATATAAGACTGTATTTCTCATGAACACATAGAACAGGTGTGAATTTTCTTTTGCTCAATCAGGGCAAAGTAAATGGATACATATGACTTCACATGCACTTCTATTCTATAGCAGCCAGACACTTCATTTCCCTGGGATGCTAGCCATAAACTGAAGTTGCTTGTTGCCATGGATTTCTGCTCTGAAGTTGTTTTTTTTGTTTGTTTTGTTTTTTTATTCTTGCCTTTTCTAAGACTTGAGCAAAGCCAGCCTAGCTAAGAAATAAGAAATAAGTGAATTATTTTTAGTTTTTTTCATGAACTCTTTCCTTCCTTTAGCCCAAGGCCCATTGGACCATCAAAGGGATTTTAATACTAAGGTTGGTAAAGGAGAAGGGTCTTTGCTGGACCACTCATCTCCATGCTTGCCCCTTACCGGCTAGAACCCTGGGCACTCCCAGGAAACAGGAGGCCCTTGCTCTCATTTATTGGGGCTTTACAAGGAACATATTAGTTTTCAGATGTCCCCAAGGTACTTCTGACTTAGTGCAATTCAACAGAGAGCTCTGGAATCTCCACTGCAGGCCTCCCTGGCTCCTCCTCCCATTCATCCTCCCCCCCACCCCCCCATCAGTTACCCGCCCTTTCAATTCTACTTCTCAATATATTCCAAATGGAGGATGTATTTTTCCCTGAATAGGTTTGGGGCTGCCTTGGAGATCAAAAGATCCAGCCCCCGGCCCGGGACATCTTTGCTCAAGCCTTACACACACAAGAAAAACTTTCCTTGCAAACCTCCAGCCTCCATTGCCAGCCTCCACAGCATCCCTTTCCAGGCCCCACCTCCAAGCTAAGTAGTGATTTCTCCAGCGCCCCTCCTTGGAGTCTGTACTTTTCTTGGAATCAGATGCAAAGAAACAACAGTTCAGCAGAAAAAACAAAAACAAAAACAAGTAATAATTCAAAATTCTTGTCCACCCCTTCTTTTTCCCTCAGCTCCCCACCATCTGAGCAGTAGGATGAATTTCCCTTCTTTTTTCCTGCCTCTCCTGTGCTGGTGGGAATGACCCTGAGGATGGGGACGAAAGTGATCCTCAGCACCTCAAGCAGGAATATTTCTGTCCCTGCCTCTCTCCTTGATAAGATTAACTCCCCTCGTGGCTGAAAAGGAGTAGGGAAACATTAAGGAGAAGCAGCATATCATGACGGGAGAGTCTCTGGCATCTCTGTCTGAAAGAAGAACTTGCCATCTTTCCAGGGGGATTAGATCCTACCTGCCACGCTTGTCGTGGGTGTTTTCAACTGCAACTTGGCCTTCAAATATTATTATTTCCACTTGAGGTGTTCCAAGTGTTGATGATTTGGTTCCATCCCTTGGGGTTTGCAATTAAAACTAGGTCTCCACAGACCTAAATGTAAAACACAAAACTATAAAACTCTCAGAATATAACCTAGGAAAAAATCTTGGTGCTCTTTTTTGTTTGGTGATGACTTTTTAGATCTAGCACCAAAAGTATGATACATGAAAGAAAGAATTGATAAGTTGAAGTTCATTAAAATTAAAAACTTCTGCTCTTCATGAAAGACACTGTTGAGAGTGCAAAAACAAACCGCAGACTAAAAAAATCTTTGCAAAACCCATATCTGGTAGAAGACTGCTCCCTAAAATATACAAAGAACACTTTAAAAGCAACAATAAGAAAATAAACAACCTAATTTAAAAATGGACAAAAGATCTTACTAGATACCTCACCAAAAAAACAGCAAAAGAAGATAAAAAAAAAAAAATGCTTACCAGGGAATTGCAAATTAAACCAACAGTAAGATACCCCTACACACCTATTAGAATGGCCAGGATGTCAAACACTGACAATACAAAGTGCTGGTGAGGATTTGGAGCAACGGGAACTCTCATTCATTGCTGGTGGGAATGCAAACTAGCACATACAGCCACTTTGGAAAGCAGCTCCCTACAAAACTAAACGTACTCTTACCATATGACTCAGCACTTATGCTGCTTGGTATTTATTCAAATGAGTTGAAAACTTATGTCCACCCACGAATGTTTATATCAGCTTTATTCATAATTGCCAAAACTTGGAACCAACCAAGATATCCTTCAGTAGGTGACTGAATAAACTGTGGAACACCCACACCATGGAATTTATACAGCACAACAAAGCAATGAACTATGGAGCCATGGAAAGACATGGAAAAACCTTAAATGCTTATTTCTAAATGAAAGAAGATCAATTAAATAAGCAATGGGAGGACACTAGAATGATCCATGTGGTAATAAAATTCCATCTTTATGACATTTTGGAAAAGAAAACTAGGAAAAGGTAAAAAGATCGGTGATTTTTAGGGTTCAGAGGAATGAATGGGTAGAGCACAGGGGTTTTCTAGGGCAGTGGAGCTATTCTATGTGACACTATAATGGTGGAGATGTTGACAACCCATAGAAAGAGTGAACCTGAATGTAATATGTAATTATTATTAGTTAATAATAATGAATCCATATTGGCTTATCAATGATAACAAATGTACCACACAAATACAATAGGGGAAACTATTCATGTGGGCGGGACGGAGTATATGAGAACTCTCTACTTTCTACTCAAGTTTTCTGTAAACCAAAAACTGCTTTCTAAAAAAAAAAGGTTAGTAATTTTTAAAAAATTTTCTTAAGGGCCAAGGGCCTCCCAAAGTTCTCCTTGTTGTAGCGGAGGTCCAAAACAATGTTGGGACATTTCAAACGGACTCCTAGCATCAATCCAAACCACGAGTTTCTTAGGGGCTCTGGAATGCTTGCCCAAAGAATTTTAAACCCTAGCGACAGAGACGATAAGTTTTCTATCAGTTCATCTGTCGGGCAGTACACTTGACTCGTCTAAAAACCTGACTAGAAGACAACGTCACCTAGAGGCAACGGCCTCTAACGAGTGTGGCACACGTGTGGCAGCGCGACTATAGGAACTGACAGGCCTGAATAACGATGGTTTCTCTATCATAATACTGAACTTTTTATACTTCTAAAGATAATTTTTAATGCATTTTTGTTTGGAGTAGTTTTAGACCGACAGAAAAGTTGTGAAGTTAGTGCACAGAGCTCTCGTACGCCCCACACCCAGTTTCCCCTGTCATTAACATCCTGCATCCACAGGGTACATTTGTCACAGTTAATAAGCCAAGATCTATACATGATTAAGTAAAGTCCATCCTTTATTCAGATTTCCTTATTTTCTACCTGACATCCCTTTTTTTTCTGTCCCGGGATCCCACCCAAGACACCATATCACATCTGGTTGTCATATCTCCTTAGGCTTCACGTGCCTGTGACAGCTTCTCTGACTTCCCTTGTTTTTGACGACCTTCACAGATGTGAAGTTGGGTGTTTTATAGACTGTCCCTCAACTGGAATTTGTCTGATGTTTTTCTCATGATTAGACTTAGGTTGTGGGCTTTGGAGAGGAAGATCACAGAGGTGAAGTACCTTCTCATCATATCCTATCAAGGATATGTGCTCTCACTGTGACCTCGATCCCCAGGCCTAGGTACTGTTTGTCTGGTTTCTCTACCGTAGGGTTCCTGCCCACGCCCCTTCTCACTGTGCTCTTTGGAAGGAAGTCATAATGCTTAAGGAGTGAACGAGTGTGCTCCATCTTCTTAGGGCAGAGTATATCCATAAATTATTTGGAATTCTTCTGCATCAAAGAGTTGTCTATTCCACCCTGATTAGTTATTTAATAATTTATTTATATTAGTGTAGACTCATGGATATTTTAAAATTATACTTTGAGTTAAAACCCAATACTGTGTTATTGTTGATCAAATTGTTCCAGCTTTGCCACTGGGAGTCTTTTCAGTTGGCTCCTGTGTCTCTGGCATACCTCCATAACTCTGCCTTTATGCGGCACTTCCTTACTTTCTAGCACCATCAGATCCTCCAGGCTCATCGTGTATATCCCAGTCCTAGAATCAGCTATTTCTCCAAGGAGCCCTGCTTCCTTTTTATTGGAGTGTGATATTAGAAACCAAGATCTGGGCAATCGATGTGTTCATTGCTACCAGGGTCTTATTGCTTCTTCAAATGACTGAGCAAGAAAATATATGTGTGTATACTAACGTGTGTACACACACGTCTCTAAGTATTTCTATATGTAGCCATATTTATCTATATTAAGTTAAGCATGTGTTCATACTGATGTCTCCAACTCTATTACCACATGGATCATTCTAGGCTCCTCCCATTGCTTATGTGTAAACTAATACTCCATTGGTGAGAAACCTGGCTCCAACCATCCATCATCCATTTATGAAATTGTTATATATATTGAGTTGTCTTACAATTGTTAATCCTTACCCGTATAGAGTTCAGTACTTATGTACAGTTCCTTCTGCCTTTAGTCCTAGGTCTCCACTCATTTCTAATCTCCCACTTCCTTCAGTGAAGTTACTTCATCCATTTGTAATACAGTTAAATTCTCTTGTCATTATTCCACCCTGGGATTCTCCAACCTCCCAGATGATTTTTAAAATGTACACAAATTAAAGTTTATTCTTTGCTCTGAAATTTCTCTGAGTTTAATAAATGCATAGTGTCATTATCCACCACTACAGCATCATATAGAATAGTTTCACTGCCTTAAAAAATGTCACCCGTGCTTCACCTAGGCACACCTTCTCCCTCTCCTAACCCCTGGCAACCACCAATCTGTTTACTGTCTCTACAGTTTTGCCTTTTCTAAAACGTCATATAAATGGAATCATAAAATATGTACCCTTTTTCAGACTGGCTTCTTTCACTTAGCAATACACAATAGAATGTTGATAAGGGAAAGAGTAGGAAGCACTGTGAATAACAGAAAAAGCGCTAGCTAGCATTTATCGTGTATTACAATGTGCTGGGCACTGTGCCAAGCACTGCTATAATCATCTCACTTAATTTTCTCATCAGCCCCATATTACTCTTTTCTGGTGCTATTATTTTCTCCATTTTATAGCTAAGAAATCTGAGGCTCAGGGAGGTTAAGTCACTTATCTAAGGTAACAGTGCTTGTAAATAAGAGGCAGGACTCCAATCCAGGTATGTGTGATTCCATAGTTGATGCTCTCAACTCTCTCAGATCTAGAGCACCAGCACTCCTGTCCACCCTCCATCCATTTCTTTGATAAAAAGAGAAAGTTAAAACCCAATAAATGGCTTCTAATGATGCCTTGATTTTTACACTTCTCCAGTATGCCACTGTACTTTTATAAAAGGAAAAATAAGTTCTTAAGTTCTCTTCCTTCACGGATGGGACTGTCTCCCTGCCCGCAGACTTGGCAGTTGTACATTCTTTTCCAGGTGCTAAGAAAACTGGTAGCAGTGAGTTGTCATGTTTGCTGTCTCCATTTGTTCTTGCTGTACTCTGAAGATAAGGTAGGGCTGGTTCTTTTTATGCATGAGAACACTGTGAGGCTCAGAGACTTTAAATATATTGACCAAGTCACACAGGATTACAGGACAGGACAGAGCCCGCGCTGGAACCTGGGGCTTTGGAGTGGCATTTCTCTTAACTGGTCTCCAGACTGGTTTCCATCCAAACTAAGCCTGACAATTAAGCAGCATTTGCTCTCAGAGGCCCGTGGTTACTGTGGGTATTTTCCAGACAGTCGTACTTCTCCATCTGCACTCCTCGCCTGGCATAAATTTCCAGAGCAGCGAGCAGAGATCTGAGCCGGTGGTCGACGGGCGCTCTTGGTCACCTGCGCACCTTCCCAGAGAGGGTTGTTTTCTGTCTAGGTTTCTGTTCTCACAGAGGGCCTCCAAAACGCCTGGATGTCCCACCCCGTCCTTCACTGTGTCCCTAGGGGGGCAGTGGCAGAGACCTGGGGGTGCCGATCTTCCCCAGCAGGAAAGGCAGCGACGAGGCCCCAAGGGGCAATGCTTTGTCCACGCTCAGCAAGGCTGCAGCCTGGGCAGCGGCCAGCCTCCCTCGTGCCCTGACGCCCCCGGGGGCGGAGCTGGAGGCCCTGCGCGCGCCGGCTGACCAGATGGCCTGCGCCGCTAACGCGAGAGACCCGGGGAGGGTTCTGGCAGGCTCCAGAACCCAGCCAGTACTCCAGCCAGTACTCAGCCGGGCCCCCCCTACGGGCCTGGGTCTCGGCGCCACACAGCTCAGCCCCAGCGCCCCGTTTGGAGGCGGCGGCCCACGGCGGTGGAGTGACTGGGCCGGCTGGACGGCCGCACTCGGGGCCCAGAGGCGCGGCGCTCGCTGCCGGGCGGGCCGGGCGGGGCTGGGGGCGTCGGCTGGCCTGCCCGCGGGCTTTCACCCGCAGAGCCGCCGTCCGAGGTTCCTGCCTCCGCCTGGGGTCGCCTGAACACTGCGGCTCACAGGGCTGCGGGCGACGACGTGGGGGAAGGGGGAAGAAGCAGCTGCGCCGCCGCCGCTCGCGGCCGGAGCCCGAGGCGGGGTCGGTTTCTTGGCAACGGGGCCCCCGCTCGGGTCGCGCCCTCCCCACTTCTCGGTCGGTCTCCCCTCCCCCACTGAAGCGCCGCAGAGTCCGAGCCCCAGGGACCCGAGGCGGAGCCCAGGTGTGGCCCGGAGGGCGCCACCGGCGTGGGAGGGGCTGCCCAGCTGCGGGCAGGCGTTTCTCCGACTTCGGCTCGGCTGCGCTGGGGGCCTGGGACCCGGAGGGCCCGAGGAGGGGGCGACAAGTCTGTTTCCGCCCGGCCTCTGCCTGCTCCGGCTGAAACGAGTCTTTCCGGTGGGGCCGCCCAGCCGGGGCCGCCCTGCCCAGCCTCCCGGAACCCGCCCCGAGACGTGCACGACCCCTCCCGGGCCGAGGGCAAGAGCAGACCGGTGGGTGGAGCGGCTGGAGAGGCGAGAGAGCCCGGTCCAGGGTTCCAGCCCGGGCTGCGAGCTCCGGGGTCTCTCTCTACCATCCGGTGGGTCCCCAGGGGAACCCTGACAGAGGGTTTTGGAAGAGCTTCCTGGGGTGATTCTGCGAATCGACCTTATTACTTTACAGCTGGGGAAACTGAGGCACAGACTGTCCCAAGGCTGCACCATGAGTTAGCAGGAAGCCAAGTGAAAACCTACGAGGAGAGACCTGACAGAGGCCGGGATTTTTACCAGGGCCTGAGTCCTGGGTGCCTGGAGTAGACGAGAGGCGCTAGGTATTCAGGAAGGCCCGGACGCCTGTTGCCCCGACAGATTCGCGGGCTGGACCGAGCCAGGTCACCGCGACAGCCCCGGGGTCACCGCGACAGTCCCTGGCCTCACGAAATTAATGAGGAAGATGCCTTTCTTTCCTCAGTCGAGGCGTAGAGATTCCATTTAACCTTGGCAGACAGTAAGACAGGGACCACTCTCCCTCCCAGCCTGGCGCCAGCAGGAACCCGAGGGCATGTCAACAGGAGCCAGGAACTGGAGGCGAAGCATCCTTCATTTTCTCTGCGGCGGTGGAACAAGTGAGGTCTCTGATTGCCAGAGTCTGGGTTTTCAAAATCGCAGCATGCTGAGAGCTAAAGCGGGGGGTACCCTGGAGGATTCTTTTATCTGCTCAACCTTGAGTCAGACTTGCAATCAGCATTTGATCAAGAAACTTGGTCAGTTTCTCAAAATGCAGAATCAATTGCCGATTTTACTTTTTTACTTGGCATTTCCTTGGGATAGTCTCGGTTCTGGGGATGAAAGATTATAAACTATTGTCTTAAATTCTGTCCTGATTAGCATCTTTCCTCAATTCAGGATTTCCCTGGAGCCAGATCGGTGCAGCTTCAGGATTATGACTTTTTAAAAATATAAGTTTGATGAATTTTATCTATTCCCTAAAATAGAAACTCCCTTAATTACAGGAGAAAACATTTTCAAAGAGAAAGGGCAAAGCTTTAGAGCAAGCCCAGGAGCAATGCTTCTAAAGAAAATCTCAGGGCAGGCAGGTCCTCAGAACCAAGTGAGATGGTCTTTTCTGCAGCCGTCAGGCCCACCATCTTTCAGTTAATTCTTGACTAAAAAATAAAGAATAAATGAAGGTTTGCTTAAAGCTGTTCATCCTCCTGCAGAGGATTCTAACTTGAGAAAGCATGGCCTTGGTTAAATTATTTTAAAATTGGGCTTAGGTGGCCAGATGGTAGATGAGGGGAAATCTCTCTTTGTAAAAGTATTTCCAGTTAATAAATGAAGAAAGAATGATAAGATAGAACATCACCATTTTGTATTCTTAATGAATTGATGGATCTAGGCATGATCAGCTATGGCTTCTAAGTCTTGAAAAGTGAGAACCCACACGATGTGCTAATGGAGAAACTCAGCACCAGCTATGAGGTCATCTTGACACTCCTTACAGCCCTGCCTCCTCACAAATCAAAGCTGCATCTGATCAAGCTTCATGCAGATCAACAACACTATGGGAAGATAATCAAAACTTATCCACATCTTGTGAAACTACAGATGACCCAGTTCTTTAACAATTAATTGCAGGGAAAATTTTGCATTTAGATTCTAAATCAAGTAAATGGTAAAAAGAAAAAGGTAACATTCATAGGACACTTGTAAATTTGAACACTGATGGGGTATTCGATATTTGAAAAGTATTATTACATTATTTCAGAATGATAGTATTATGGTTATATTTTAAGTATTTAAAAATATTTTAACGTTTTCAATGTATTTTGGAAATATGTGCTAAAATATTTCCAGGTGAAATGATATGATATCTGAAATTTATTTCTAAATAGTTTTATGTAGCAGTAAGGAAAGTAGGTGAACGTATAGATGGAAACAAGGTCGAATATTAGTAACGAGTATATGGTAGTTCATTTTATTATTCTTTTTTGTTTGTTTGTTTGAATTTTTTTGTCTTTTACTTTTTGCAGGGTATTCTCAAACTTGGGAACCGGCCTTGAAGCCTGACTGTTGTCTGGGATGGAGCTCAGGATGACTGGCCCATGTCTTGCTCTGTGACTTTGCACATGTCACTTCTTACTTGTCCGTTCAAGAAACACTATGGAGGACCTTCTGTCTGCTTGAGTTTCTGAAATTTTGGAGCTAACACTTGAGATTAGAAAATAACAAAGAAGAAAGATGCCAAATGGAAGCATGATGAATTGATGTTTGATATGGGTCCTGACAGATGAAAAGAAGTTCCCTGGGTGGTGTCAGTTCATCTCGTGTAAGATAAGATGGTTAGACTAGGTCTGCAAGGAGGACCCATTTAATCCCAATAGATTCTGAGGTTATAACCAGCCTGTAACCAACTTTTTCTCCTCTGTGTGTCCCTCCAGGGAGTTGAGAGGACCCCCCCCCCCCCCACCATGGACTTCTTGTCATCATCCTTTATTTTGTTAGCTGAAGCAATCCAACTTGATTTGTTGGTCTTGAGTCTCCCAGTTGTGTTTGGAGGCCAAAGCACTATCATGTTAACCGGTCTATAACCTTCTTAGAGAATGATCTCTTAGGCTCATAGATTTATTTCCATCCGTCTAGTTCCCAAGGCATTTCACTTATAGTAACTTTAGCTACACCAAAGCCTAGCCTTGATAATAAAGCCCATTTGCTCATCAAAACGTGGGAGACTTACCCTGGTGGCGCAGTGGGTAAGAATCCGCCTGCCAATGCAGGAGACACAGGTTCGATTCCCTGGTCTGGGAAGATCCTACATGCCATGGAGCAACTACGCCCAAGCGCTACAACTACTGAGCCTGTGCTCTAGAGCCCTCGAACCACAACTTCTGAAGCCTAGAGGCCGTGCTCTGGAACAAGAGAAGCCACCTCACTGAGAAGCCCATGCACAACAATGAAGAGTAGCCGCCGCTCACTGCAACTAGAGAAAGCCCGCATGCATCAACAAAGACCCAACACAGCCAATCAATCAATCAATAAATGTATTAAAAAAGCCACTCCCCCCAAAAAAAATCCATGGGTGCCTATAGTCGATACCCTCAGCCTTCTCAACTGCTCTTATCTTCCTTCTCTTCCTGTAGGACGTGCAGTTCAATATACAGCATGCAGCCCAGCCTTCGGGTTAATTGTTCATCCTGATACTCTGCCAAAACAGGTTGAACTTTGAGCTTTGATGGCCTTTTCACCCATGTGACATGAACCATCTGTTGGGGCAAAGCTTAAAACAGCAGTTGTCATTTGACAAGTAGTTGACAGTATCACATCTCTGCTCTGTTATGGAAAATTATTTTTGTTTTGATCTCAATTTTTGTGGGTGGTTGTACTTTAAAAGGAAAATTTCTGAAACTTTTGGAGAAGTAAGATAAGACTCTTTAAATTTGGTTGCTATATGTTTGTTGAATAAGTTTGCCTGGGCTATGGTGCTGAGTCCATAGCCTGGTGGAGGGCTGAGAATGCTAGCAGCTCCTCTAATTCTTACTACTATAAACCAAAGGTATACTTCACTGTGGGAAAAATATTGGGAAATTAGCTGTGATATATTGTATGTTTCCAGTGATTGCTCAAAAGCTTCTTATACTAATTTAATTAGAATAATTTACCTTAATAGAAAACTATAATTTTCTACTTTTTCCAATCGTTGAACCAATTTGTACTTTTTTTTTACCCACTCGGATGGAATTTATTACACCAAAGCTAATACCCTAAACCTTAATTTTTGTGCTAACCATCATTAAAGCTGAGGAATTATATTATAGGAATAGTTGAGACCTCTGCTTCTGGCTCAGGAACACCAGCCTGGATCAAACCAAACCGCCGACCTCAAGCAAGTGGAACAGCTGGATAATTTAAAAAATCTGTGTGACAGTGAGAATCTGAAAGGGCAAGATCCTGGAGAGAATGGAAACATAGAAAGGTGAGCCTGACATTTGACGTATGTCTTCGCTTGGGCTGCTATAAAATATACTATAGACTGGGTAGCTTAAACAACAGACATTTATTTCTCATAGTTGCAGAGGCTAAAAGTCCAAGATCAAGGTTGTCAGCAGATTCAGTTCTTTGTGAGGGTTGGCTGGCAAATTGGCCACCTTCTGTCTGTGTCCTCACATGGCAGAGAAAGGAAGCTCTAGTATCTCTTCTTCATCTTATAAGAGCACTAATCCAGTCATAGAGGCTATACCCTCATGACCCCATCTAAACCTAATTACCTTCCCAAGGCTTCATTTCCTTATACCACCACATTGGGGGCCAGGGCTTCAATATGTGAATGGGGGGCACAAATATTTAGTACATAACAGCACTATTATTCCCTTCAAGGCATTTACCTCTAAGGGTAGTGATATCAATGCTAAGAAGCTGAGCAAAGCTTTGACAGAGTCTCAAAGAGGCCCTGGTAATATCCTAGGCTTTTGATTAGGACCTTTCAAGTTTATACCAGTAGTAAGGGCAAGCCAAAAAAGGACCAGCTGTCACAAAGGTACAACTTTGACTCAAATCAGATTAAGATGGTCTGGCTCTATACTAATGGCATTACAACAGCAAAAGAAAATCTCTGGAGAATCATAGCATCATCCACAATACCACATTGATTCTACAGTTTTTCATATACAACATGTAGCTGTTGATGAAACTTACTAGACAAGACCAAGTCACCCTACACCAAGAGAAGAAATAGATAATATAAACTGATCTGCAGAAATCCAGTTGTTGGAGTTATCAGATATAGATAGAATAGCCTCTGATCAATACATTTAAGGAGATAAAAGACAAAATGGAAAATCCCAGCAGGTAATTGAAATATATAAAAAAGAATCAATGGAAAATTTTATAACCAAAAAGTGTAATTAAAAATAGGAGTATATTAGCTGAGTTCAAAGCAGATTAGACACAGATGAAGAGAGGATTAGTGAATTGGAAGATAGAAAAAAAAATGTCTGAAGTGAAGCATCAGGAGACAAAAGAATGGAAAATACAGAAAGAACATGTCATATTTTGGACATAGTGAAAAGGTTTTAGCATAATTGTAATTGAAATCCCAGAAGAGGACAGGGAAAGCGAGAGAATTGAACAGAAGCGATATTCGAATAGATAATATCCAGGAATTTTTCAAAGTTGATAAATGACATAAATCCACAGATTCAAGAATCCTTTTAGAGCCCTAGGCAGTATGAATACAAAGAAAATCACACCTAGACACATGAGTAAAACTACCAAAAATCAAAGAATAAGAGATAATCTTAAAAGTAGCCAAGTAAAATGACAGATTACCTTCACTGGAGCTGTCATAAGACTTAGTGCTAACTTTAACAGAAACCAAGACAATGAAATAACATCTTTAATGCATTGAAAAGCTAATCTAGAGTTTTTAACCAATAAAAATACTCATCAATAATGAAGGTTAAATGAGTATATTCTTAAAATAGACAAAAAAAAAAAAAAATGAGAGCATTTGTTGCTAGGAAATATCCACTAAAAGAAATTCTTTTAGGCAGAGGGGAAATTGTCATAGATGGAACTTCAGAAATGCCAAAAGGAATGAATGCAGAAAACAGCAGAAAATGAAAGTAAGTGGGTAAATCTGACCAAAATAATATTTTGTGGGGTTTTAAATACATAAAGAAAAAGATTTTAACAATACATATATAAGAATAAAAAGATATGACAGCAATAGAACAAGAAGTGGGAAGGAGTGAATAAAGTTAAGATGTGTTAAGGTTCTTGCATTGTTCTAGAACTAGTAAAATTACAAATCTATTTTTTTTATTTTAATAAGTTAAGATGCATTTTATAATGTCTCAGTCTGCTTGGGATACCATAACAAAATAAGATAGACGGGATGGCTTAAACAACAGAAATGTATTTTCACACAGTTCTGGAGACTGGGAATCAAAGATCAGGGTTCCAGCATGGTCAGGTTCTAGTGAGGGCTCTCTTCCTGGCTTTTAGATGGCCCTCTTTGCTCTGTGTCCTCAGATGTCAGAAAGAGCAGACTCTCTGGTGTTTCTCCTTATAAGGACACCAATCCTATCAGGTCAGACCCTCATGACCTCACTTAACCTTAATTACTTCTGTAAAGGCCCTATCTCCAAGTACAGTCACATTGGGGGTTGGAGCTTCAACATATAAGTTTGGTGGGGGGACACAGTTCTGTCCATAATGTAATATCTAGGGTATAGCTTCTAAAGGAATGGTAAAAATATATATAGGTATAACTAGTGAGCTAATACTAGAGGGATAAATAATATGAAAATAATTAACTTCAGAAGAAAACAAAGAAGGTGGGGTAAATAGAAAAAGAAATAGAAACATTGTAGATTTAAACCTAAATATGAGGGAGTTCCCTGGCAGTCCAGTGGTTAGGACTCAGTGCTTTCACTGCTGTGGGCCCAGGTTCAATTCCTGGTTGGGGAACTAAGATCCTGCAAGCTGCATTCAGCAGCCAAACCAAACCAAACAGAAACAAAAACAAAGCAAAACTCAACTAAACTAAATATGTAAGTAATTAAATCAAATGTAGATGAACTAAACATTGACATCAAACTACAAACATTGACATACAGGGTAAATAACAGAAAACCAGCTACATATTGAGACACACCTTAGGCATCCAGGATAAGAAAGTATAAAGTGCAAAGGTGGGGAAAAGTATACCATGCAAACAATGACTAAAGAGATCGCTGAAAGGCAGAAAGATCGCTATTTCTAACGTGTCCACACAAATTTGCCACTATCAATAGCAGTTATTGGAAAATGTATTTTTCAGAATTTCATTGGATCAAATTGATTGTTCTCACGTCTTTGAAACTAGCTGTTTTCTTAAAGCAGGATCACACTCTGTCTTACCTATATGCCATCCATACTCGGAGAGTCAGGTGCCAAGAACCTCCTGCCAGCCTGAAAACCATGCTATTGAGTCTGGCAATCTGTGTGTATGTAGTGTGTAGGCACTTGGAACTTTCTTTCCATTCACCCCAAGTTTGTTGAGCTTTGCCAAAGATCAGGTTCAGTGTTGGGCAGTGCCTGCCCTAGTGGAGCTCAAAACTCCAGAGAGAGATAGGCATGCATGGGTAGGACCCCCAAATCTCTGAAGGTGCACTTGTAGCAAAGGCATGGGAGCCTGATGAGAGCGGGACTCATTCTTCCTGCAGAGTTCCTTTCTCCCATCCTCAAATATTCATTGAGCACCTACTGTGTTCCAGGCTCATTAACATGCTTTTTTGTCTTGTTTTTTTTCTGACCTAAGATCCATATTCTTTCCAAGAAACTATGATATCTTTTCTTTTTTTAAAGTGGAGAAGATTTTTCTCCCCAGTCAATGAATTTTGTGAAATACCTGTAAAATTAACAGCAAACAGGCAAATACAGAGGCCCAGATTGGAAAAACAGGAAAGGAAACCAATGCTTATAGAGCCTCCATTGTTTGTTCTCTCACTGATCCCCATAATAACCTAACGTGGGAGGTGTGGATACACTTTACAGATTTGAAATTCTGGCACAGAGAGGTTCAGTAACTTGCCTTGAGGCCCCAGCTTGCAAATTGAGGAACTGATCTATAGACGCCAAGCTTTTTGACTCCTGGTCCAGTGTTCTTCCTACACCTTCTTCTTTACTCGTGGAGCCCCTGGGCTTGGGGGTGGCATTTGTGAAGCAATGTGAGGAGCCTGGGGGGGACACATTTCAGCCTCTGTGGCTGTTATGTTCTCAGGTTGAAATGCCCAGATGTCCTGGGGGGATTGGATGCTGGTGTCTCCTCCACATACTGCTCATCCCTTGGCCTCCCTATCTTTGGGACTTTGCACAAACCTATTATCTACTGACAGGTAATGAGATAGAGCATTTGCAGGTGGGTGAAGGCCTTTGTCTTTGTGGGTGATCCTCTGATAATCAGGGTCCTAGCATTTTTCTTGACAATTTCCAGAAGGTTCTATACTCATTAAGAACTGGTATTTGCATAGATGACTCTGGTGCAAGGTGTTCATCTAGTCCTTTTGGCCTACAGTGTAGCTTCAGAACCAGACAGGAGAAAAGCAAAGAAAACACCCTTCACCAGTGTCTTAGTCTGCTCGTGCTGCCTTAATAAAATAAATAGATTGGGTGGCTTAAACAACAGAAGTTTATTTTCTCAAAGTTCTGGAGGATGGAAGTCTGAGATCAAGATACCAGTATGGTCAGGCTCTGGCGAAAGCTCTCTTCCTGGATTGCAGAGGACTGCCTTCTCACTGTGTCCTCACATGGCAGAAAGAGTGAGCTCTCTGGCATCTTAATGAGGCCACTAATCCCATCATGAGGGCCCCACCCTCATGATCTCATCTAACCTAATTACCTTCCAAAGGCTCCATCTCAAAATACCATTACATTAGAGGTTAGGGCTTCAAGATATAAATTTGGGGGGGATACAGTTCAGTCCACAATCATTGGTTTTTTGCCTTCAGAAAAATCTCTTCATCTCTTACCAATGTAATGGGCATATTATGATTCCCAAGGGGTAGACAGCAAGAACCTCTGTCATGCCATCTTGTTCTATTCCCTGTCTTTTCAGAGGCCCTTTGGCAGTTTCACAGCCAGGGCTCAGGAGGGGCCAGTCACCGTTACTGAGAAAAATGACCCCAAGCAGACTACATGCGGTCTCTCCAAGTGAGTTTGGCTGTGTGTGTGTGTGTGTGTGTGTGTGTGTGTGTGGCTGGGGGAGGGAGGAGGGGGACCAGATGTCCACGGTGGTGTTGAGCATGTGTCCAGACACCTGGAAACCTAAGGAAGGTGGCTGCTGTTCCCGGCTGAAAGTCAAGTCATTAAGTGACCTTTTTTTTTTTTTAAACATTTAATTTATGTATTTATTTATTGATTTATTTTTGGTTGCATCACACAGCATGTGGGATCTTAGTTCCCCAGCCAGGGACTGAACCCATGTCCCCTGCAGTGGGAGCACAGAGTCCTAACCACTGGGCCACCAGGGAATTCCCTTAAGTGGCCTTTATATCTTTTATAGCTTTCCCAATTAGCTTGTTTTTGAGCCTCCAAAGTTGGAACCTTGTAGGTTCAGCTGCTGAAAATGAAGAAGCTATAGAGGATGTTGTCCCATTTTCCCTTGGGTGGACTCAGTCTCCCTGCCCCAGCCCCAGTCCCCCTGGTCCTCAGGAGGACCCAGCTACTAGATCTTTCTTTTTAGGATCCAGCCACCTAGTCTCTGGTAGGACCTCACCCTATGTGCTCTAGGGCTCCAAGTGGAGGCTCAGATGCCTAGCCCAGCCCTGTCTCAGGTGCTGGGCCTGCACCACGTGTCTGAGTGGGGGTGTCCAAGCGTCAGTGCTCCTAGCAGGCTGAGGACTCCTGCTGCTTGACGTGTGATGGCTTCTGCCCAGCCTGGACCTAGACGTTTCTCTGGACCAAACTCTAGTCCTGGCTTCTGATGGGTGATGCCCCCGTCCCCGTTTCCTGGTGCCCCTGAACCACTCTTCATGGCTTTGCTGGCTACGCTGCTGCACACACATCCCTCTCCCTAGGACATGAGCAACTGTCCTGGGTCTTCCTGGGACCTGCTTCCTCCTTCCCTGCCCTGCGGGGGTGCCCCTGTGACCACACCTGCTGGTTGGCTTGTGAGGAGGCCAGTGAGGCCTCCAGGGAGGGCAGCCTGGGTGGGGCACTTCAGCAAAGCTGGTGGGTGTGGACTGCTCTGTTGTATCCTAGAAACAAGGTGTCACAGAATTCCCCTGTAATGCATACCCTGCCAGTCCCTGAAGCTTTGCAGTGGGAGGATGGATTCACACACAGCTTAGTAACGAAAACCGAAAACCGGCACTTCCCGTTTTGACTGAGCAGCTTTGACAAACAGCTGAATCAAGCTGGCCCGTGTCAGGAGGTATTCTGGGGCAAAAACAAGAACTTCACGTGTGCTCTCTTATTTAGCTCTCACAGCCACCCTGTGGGGCACAACAGTGCTGTCTGAAAACTGAGGCTCAGAGAGGTTAGGTACCTTGGCCACGGTCACACAGCACATCCATGACAGGGTACGACTTTAAACCAGGCCCACTGAGGCCAAGGCTCACAGGGTACTAGGCTGGTGTGTACCCCTTCTATTGCTCCACACAGGGCAGACTCAGAATAGGGGTGGGGAACTGACATTTGCAAAGATATCTAGTCTTTTCTTCTTTGAAAAAGTACATCATTCTGCAACTCTTCAAATGTGCCTGCATCTCACAACTTGGTAGACCTCGACAAATGCAGAATGATGCTCAGGACAGGGGCCGCAGTGGGAGCGCCCTGGCAAGTTAACAAACCAGCGAAGTCAGGAGGTAATGCTCTCTCCCTGCCTTGGTGCCTGGAGCTGCCCCAAGCCCCGCCCCAGATGTCACGACTCTGCTTTGCTGCCTACCAGGGCTGTGCTGGCACGCAGCTCTGGGTAGCTGGCAAGTAAACCTTCGCCTTCACTAAAGTGACCTTGTATCCCAAGGGATACATTTCCTCTAAATAGCACCTTCTGAGACCCAGTCCCCCCTCCTGAAGGGATGACACCAGTTTCAGAGAATCGGAGGAGGGCTTCCTGGTCAGGCCCCTCCTGGGACAGAGCAGAATTCTCCACTCAGCAGCTGCTGGACCCAACTCCCCCCTCCCTCCCTCGACTTGCCCACATGCCCTTTTCTGCAGAAAGGGCCCCACAGCCCAAGCTGGCAGCCACATCTAACCAGCCACCACTCCCAGCTTCCCGGTCACCCCCGCGTCGGGCACTGGGCCAGGCTCTCAGACAGCGGCCGGCCTGACGAGGTGGTGGTGGGGGGTGGCGGCCGTGGCTGATTGAAGTCCCCATTTCCCTTGTACAAAGGCAGCATCATTAACTAGGCAGTAATGAATGCCAGTACCACTGGCTTCTCACCTCAAGAGGGAGGCTCTCTAAGAGGGCTGAAATTCACAAGAGGCAGTCAGGTCACCATTAGGATTTTTCAGCATTAAATATTAAGGTTAAGTGGAAGATGTATTGGAATTTGACCAAAATTTGGTCTGACCTTCAGGAACCCCTGCCCCACTTTCTCTGTCTCTCTCCCTTTGGCTCACGGGGCAGGGACACCCGGGGTGGGTGGGCCTCTGGCTTGAATATGGTCCTCCACCGAGGTTATCTGAGCTCAGGCATGACTCTCCCCTCATGTGCCTGTTACTCAGCATCCTCTAAAGTGGAGCCATGGGGAGGGGGAAGGTGGGTGTTCCCCTCACTGAGAATTCAGGCTCCCCCATGCTCTGCCTCCAGCGGCTCAGGTGATAGACCAGGGTGTGTGCACTGTGGAGTGGGCGTAGGTATTGGGAGGGGTGCTGGATGCTGTGGCGGGGCCCTGATTGTGCTGGTCTGCACTCTTCAGCTTCCAGGAACAGCCAGCCCCGGAGTGCAGCAGGGCCATCAGCAAAGCAGGCATGCTGATCCAAGTTCAAATCCCAGTCTTCCCATGGCACACTGGGAGGTTTGGAGCAAGTTGTGGAACTTGGAGTTGGCATCTGTCAGTGTAGTGGGATTAAACAAAGTGGCGATGGTGGGCCGCTCTGCTTACTGCATGCACACAGTAGGCCCTCAGCTGTGGAAGGCTCCTGCAGATGGGGCCCATAGAGCCCCAAGCTCTGGGCTGAGGCCAGGCCAGGGACTAGCCCTCTGGAGGCTGCACAGCTCCAGATGGAAGCCCTAGCTAGCTGTGGGGCCCGAGGTGCAGTGCGTGACAGGGTCCCCTGACTTTAAAAGGGGCTTCTGGTCAGTGCCAGCACGTCACTGCCAGCTTCAGGATCAGTGATCCCCAAATGCCATGGGAATACTGAGAAAGTTTCCTAGAAGAGGTGCTATTTGATCTCTTTTAAAGGAATATGTCGGCGCCACAGGGTGGCCCAAAGCTGCTGTGTCCCCGTACAGAGTGGATGGGCAGCTTGAGATCCCATGTGTCTCAAGCAACTGCTGTGTGCTCAAGCAGGAAAGCAAGTGATAGGGTGAAAAAACAAACTGCTTATTTTTTTAAGTTGGCAAAGAACATGAATTGGTAATTCACAGACGAGGCATGGAAAATGGCTTGGAAATTGATTACAAAAAAAAAAAAAAGATGCTGAATCCTGCCAAATCTTAAGGAAAATACAAGTTAAATGAGGTAGCATTTTTATATATAATGGAATATTACTCAGCCATAAAAAATAATGACATAATGCCATTTGCAGCAACATGGATGGACCTAGAGATTATCATACTAAATGAAATGTCAGACAGAGAAAGACAAATGACATATGATTCCACATATAAGTGATACAAATGAACTTATTTACAAAACAGAAACAGACTCACAGACTTCAAATACAAATTTAAGGTTACCAAAGGAGAAAGGTGGGGAGAGGAATAAATTAGGAATTGGGGATTAACATATACACACTACTATACATAAAATAGATAATCAGCAAGGATCTACTGTACAGCACAGGGAACTTGACTCAATTTTCTATAATAACCTAGAAGGAAAAAGAATCTGAAAAAGAATGGATATATGTATATGTATAACTAAATCACTTTGCTGTACATTTGAAACTAATGCAACATTGTAAATCAACTATAATATAAAATAAAAATTAACTTTAAAAAATGCATTTGTTGGGACTTCCTGGTGGCGCAGTGGTTAAGAATTCTCCTGCCAATGCAGAGGACTACGGGTTCAATCCCTGGTCTGGGAAGATCCCACATGCTGCAGAGTAACTAAGCCTGTGTGCCACAACTACTGAGCCTGCATGCTGCAACTACTGAAGCCTGTGTGCCTAGAGCCCGTGCTCCGCTACAAGAAAAGCCACCCCAATAAGAAGCCTGCACACTGTAACAACCAGTAGCCCCTGCTCGCCACAACTAGAGGAAGTCCACGCACAACAACGAAGAGCCAACACAGTCAATAATTAATCAATCAATTAAATTATTTAAAAAGAATAAAATTCTTTAAAGAAAGAATTTTGAAAAAATGCATTTGTCACTCATCAAATGGGCAAAAATTTACAAGTCTGATTGTATCAGGTACTAGTGAGGATGTCAGGATACTGCTCTCAGATGCTACCTTTTGTTGCAACTTCTGTGCAGAGCCTAGTGGTTTCCTTTAGAACTAGAAATGTGCATACCCTGCAAGCCAGCAATTTCCCTTCTGCTTTATCCACCCTCAAGAAACATGTATGTGCACAGAGAGAGAATCATCACACCAGCCTTTGTAATAGCAGAAACCTAAATGCCCATCAATATTGGAATGTCTAAATAGATTAAGGCATCTTCACAGCATGGAGTTTTACATAGCAACTGAAAAAAAATGAGTTGGACCTATATGTATGCAAATAGGTCTCTGTGATGTATTATTGAGTGAAAAAAAATCTGCAGAACAATGTATGTATGGTTTATGTAAAAACCCTCATCAATGACAACTAATACTGCATAGTCTTAATGGAGTTCCATGTATGTTGCAAAAGCACAGAATAAAAGTCAGAAAGAAAATATACAGACTCAATGGCTACCTTTTAGAAGGTGAGGGGTAGCCATGGCTTATAGGAGTTTGGCAGGGGTGGGGCAGCTTGAGCTTTCTCTACAATGCTATAGGTTTGGGGGAGGTAAATGGGTTAATGTACCTCATGTAGAATAGAGGTTATTTATTTATTTGTCTGCACCGGGTCTTAGTTGTGGCACACAGGATCTTTAGTTGTGGCACACAGAATCTTTAGTTGCAGCATGCAGGATCTTTGTTGCGGCATGTGGGATCTTTGTTACAGTATGTGGAATCTTTAGTTGCAGAATGCAGGGTTTTTAATTGTGGCATGCGGAGTCTTTAGTTGTGACATGCAAACTCTTAGTTGCGGCATGTGGGATCTAGTTCCTTGCCCAGGAATCGAACCCAGGCTCCCCGCATTGGGAGCGCAGAGTCCTAGCCACTGGACCATCAGGGAAGTCCCGAGGTTAATTTTTAAAAGAGTTTGGCTAGGGGAAACAGACAAAGCATCTAGAGCTGGCTGGCAAAAAAGCTGAGAGAATAGCTAAGAAGGAATGGGAGTGAGCGTACTTTGAGCAGAAGCCCTCTGGGGCTTGTGAATGAGGAGGAAAGAGAAGAGGAGAGTGAGAAAGTCAGGGAGCCTGGACACATAGAAGGGACCACCGGGGGGGGAAGGTGAAGAGCTGGACTGCTGATTGCTTTGTTCTTGGCCAGGCTGGGAGCATGACACACAGAGATGTGTTTCCTGATGCTTAAGTTTCCAGCTGTGACAACCAAGTTTCTTCCCCACACCCTTCCTATCCTCTTTTTTTTTTTAACAACTTTTTTTTTTTTTTTTAAGAGCATAGGCTCAGTAGTTGTGGCGCACAGGCTTAGTTGCTCTGTGGCATGTGGGATCTTCCTGGAGCAGGGATCGAACCCGTGTTCCCTGCATTGGCAGGCGGATTCTCAACCACTGCGCCACCTAGGAAGCCCCTTCCTATCCTCCTTTTAAGCTGGAGATCTGTTTCTTCTGCGGCTCAGACAGGAAGTCTTGATTATCTTTGCATAAGGACCCAGAACTGGAAATCAGTGCTCCTGCTACGGACCCCCATCATCCATAGGAAGCTGGGCACACCTTTGCTGTGCCGGGCTGCCCAGCAAGTCTGGAGACCTGCCTCTGCCCATGGCTGTGTAGATGGGGAACATGCTTCTCCTGGGTCATGCTCAGGGGTCCTCAGGCTTACAGGGTGGGGGGGTGGGGTTGGGACCCTCAATTGCAGCCACCTGGTCAACCTTCAGCCCTGGGCTCAGCATCCCTGCACAGAGCTAGGCCAGAGAAATGCGAAAGAAAGAGTAAAACCAAACTTACCTCCAAGGCTCCACGGTATGTGGGCTTTGGAGTCCAACCTGACTTCATAAGCCAGCTCATTCCCTTGGCCGGTGTATAACCTCAGATTTGCCCTCAGCATTTCTGGGAACTAAGCAAAATGAAATGTGTCAAGCCTTCAGCTCCATGGATGGTACCCAATAAGTGATGGTGGTGGTTGAAAACAACGATGCTAGCAATACATCTCGCCCTGTCTCCTCAAGACCTCTATCAGAACAGCAAACCTTTCCATACTATGAATGCGGTGATGTACTTAGAATAGTTTATTCTAGTGTGATGTATGAGAAAACTCTGTCTTAGGTCTTTCCCATCCTGGGTTTTGTAAAGTTGGAGTTTCGTTGTTTCAGAATTCTTTACGAGGCCTGGTGAGCCTGGATTGAGAAGGGTCAGTAAAGAAATCGCTTCCAGCCGTCCAGGGGAGGGGTGTTGGGAGAAATGGCCATTCCTCTGCCGTGTGGGCTGGTCCAGGGGGGACCCCATTCAGCTAGTGGGGACCCCATTCACTCCCCACAGCAAGGCCGGGACCAGGGGGCGGTGAGTGAGGCGCTTGCCTGGGGGCAAAATTTAAGGGGTGCCAAAAAACTCAGTAATCAAGATAAATAATATTTTAATGCAATATATGTTTAATAAGAAATTAATGCAAAAAAAAATCTATGATGGACGAAATATCACCACGTTACACCCTGGCTTCCAGCCTCATCTTACTGACCCCGTCAGCACCTGTCAGGGTCCTCATATCCTCCTTGTGGGCTGTCCTGGGCACAGAGAGGTCTGCCCAGGTCTAGGGGAATGGAGCTGGGAAGTGGGCTCTGTGACTTGCCTTCCATCAGCATGCGGAGGCGCTAGGAAACCTTTCTGGACAATTACCTTTTGAGTGTGTGTGTATGATTTTTTTTAATTTTTATTTTTTGGTGACCTTCGTTGAAGAAATGAGAGATTTAAACAAAACGAAACATAGAAACAAGGGCTAGGAACATGAGAGTTTACAGTAGAAAAAGGAGATTTGAAAACTGTTTTCAGAAAGCCTTCTACTATCTGTTTTCTGATCTTTCAGAAAATAGCCAAGGGTTTGCAAAACCAAGAACAATTTTTCAGTTTTAAGTGACTTCACTTTCCCCCAACAATGCTGCTGCAGTAAATACAGGTTCAGGAGTACATCCTGTCTGCCCCTCTAGGATCCCAGCGTTCTGTACACCTGGCTTGAAAGCTCAGCAGATTTTCTCTCAGACACCACCCATCTCAGTCCTAGGCACATCCCCCCATCCTTGGCTGATGGGGCTGGATGCTCAGAGAGGATGTTTCCACCCAGGAAGAGACAGAAAATAGCTACAATATAGACAATGTTGGTTTGATAAGACAATCCATTAGCTGGTTGAACCCTCTCCCAAAAGAAATAGGATTAAGGGAAAAAAACCCAAAAACCTTCTTCTGCAAGTTGGAGGTTGTGACAAACCATTTTTGTTGCAATACAATATTTAAATGAAACTAAATGAATAATAATAATATAATTATATGTATTTATTCTGCCATTCTACTTTTTTTTAAAAAAATAATTTGAGAATATTTAGAAGTAATCTGTCTGTGGCAATTATTTGTGATGTGTGTCTAAACTCGCTGCTGAGGGGACTGCATTTCTATCAAGGCGGATGGCGGGAGACTGGGTCAGGGGAGCTGGAGGAAATGTAGGGGGAGGAGGACCCCACTTCCGAAAGAAACAGCAATGGAGGCAGGTAGGTGGATTTTAAATTTTCAGGCAAACACTGCTTTTGAAAAAACTGGATTCTATAATTTGTTATAGTAATGATATTCTTTACATTACTACTAAAAATGCCATCCAAGGGAACGGGAAGGTAGACTCCGTTTTGTCCTTCCCTTTATCTGTGGACTTCATTTTAAAATCACTTTATTTTCAGCACCTTGGTTTTGTTGTTTTTGCCAGAAAGTAACTTTTCTGTTCAACAGTATATTAATGCAGAATAGAAATAAAGATGCTTTAAAAAATTCTTTCAAGCACAAAAGGAGATGGTTTTCAACAGATAATTTTACATATTTACATATTTTACCTTAAGCATTTTGTAGTCTCTGCCTACTGGTGAATGGATCAGATTCTTAAACTCTTTCAAAATGAACCAGTTTGGCTTCTAAGCCATTGCAAAGGACGGAAATGAATTCTAACTTTTTTTTTTCCACTTCATTTTCGCATCTTCACATTTCCTTATTTCACATGGTTTAAAATAAAATGCCTCCAGCATTATTTTTCCTTTCTCAAGAGCAAAGTGAATGTGACTTTTCGGAGGGGTCACAGGATGCCCTGGAGGCCTGTGGGTGTTGTTGGACCGCTGCCTGCTTTCAGCTTGACTGAAGGGCTTGTCAGAGTTTTCATCTCCTAAGAAACGCGCCGCCGGCGCTGGCCAGAAGCAGGGGAAGGCAGCAGTCTGAGTCCCACGCTGGTTCTTTCCCACTGACATCAAATCCTGAGGTTTTAAAATTAATCCCACACAAAGACAGCCCTTCATTGTGGTGCCTGTTTGAAATTAGACTAGCAATAATGACCTTTCTAAGATGTCTCGTTGTTAAGATAGCCCCCTGTTGAAGCTGAAAGGCTGCCGAGGGGGCCCCCCGACCAGAGTGGGTGAGATGCCCCAGCGGCGGTCGGGTCAAGGTGACCGCCTGGCTTGGCCGGAGGTGCTGCCGGGTGGCAGGACGTGGCCGCTAGCCCAGATGGCCAGGCTGCCTCGGGCCCCTACGGCCTGGAGCCAGTGTTGCTTCCCAGGTCTGAGCCGATGACGGTCCCCGGCTGCGAACTGCTCTCACCTCCAGGTCAAACAGATTCCTTGAGTTATAACCAGTATTTTTGTTAAAGGGAACTGGAGACATAAAGGGGCTTGACCTGAACATTAGCAAAGAAAGCAGTCATCTTCCAAGAAGGAGGAGCCCCCGAGGGGCACAGAGTGGGGACCAAGCGGTCCTCTGCAGAATCCCTGCCGGACCCCACTTATCTTGCTCCTTTTGCACAGTGAGTTTTCTTCCCTATAGCACGTGGCTTCCACAGCAAACCACCTTGCCTGGCAGTCGGGTGCAGCCAGGTGGGCCAGCCCGGGTTCAGGCAGCTGTGCCCTCTGAATCCGGGGCAGTGCAGCCGCCTCTCCGCTGAGCCCTGGGCATTCATCCACCGTCTCCGCAGTACCTATGGGCTCTTCACACGGCGGCGACTAAGAAAACATTTCTCAGGGAAAACAGACTTGCATGGGAACGTCCCGGCACATTAACAGAAACAGAGGGGTATTTAGAGCTTATGTTGTTTGAATGTGACCTTCCTACCAGACTAGACCGGAATAATAATTTAGTTATTTTCGATAACTGCTATGCTTCCAAATAATTAGATATTGTAATCAGTCCCATCAGTGACTCCATCCACAGCCCTGTTTCAGTTAACATGGTCATTGTGCCTGCACGTAGGGCTTGGTCTTTGGAAATAGCAAGTGTGTGTGTTACGCATTCTGTTGTTTCTGCTGCCCACCGCAAGATCCGCTGTATTTTTCCTGGTGTTCCTATTTGGAGAAGGATTCTGCGCTGTTGAATTTTGAGATTCCTCATGTCCTCTGCAAAGGTTGTATCTCATTTGAGTTGCTTCTTTTAACCCTTGGCAGTGGTTTTGAAGAGAAGAGGCACATGAAGACGGTCTGAGTATTTTGTAAACAACCAAAGCTGATTTATCAAAAGAGCACTTTTTCTAGCGTAATGGTCTCTCTCAAACTTCTTTCTCTATTCTGAGCGCTGGAGAATGTGCTGGGTCTGGTCTTTGCTTTCGGAAAGTTAGAATGACTCCTTCTCTGTTTTAATATATTTCACCTCTCTGAGGCTGACAGATCAGAAGCTCACAAGGAAAACCGATGCCCTTTCCCGCAGCGAAATTAACCAGAATCACGTGGAAAACAATCCAAGCCTTGTAGGAAAGGGGAGCCATTAAAATGTGCCCTGAGCGATGGGCTGCACCCAATCTTGCAGCCTGGCTCACTCGGCGGCAGCAGACAGGAGGCTGCTCCCTGGGATGGAGGGAGCCTTGTTGTAGTGCCACAATTAAAATCAGCTCCTCTGCCAAAAAATAAAAGGGAGGAGGGAAGAAGGAGAACATCAAAGACAGATTGAAATGTGTAGTTAGTAATAAGAGTGGTCTCCTCTTGAACCAAAGCCTGCAGCGATTCACGGCCCCCTTGTTAATGAGAAATTTTGACCTCTGGTTTGTAAGTTAAACTTGTAATCCCAGCTAATGAAGTAAATCACTTCCAACTTGAGTCTGTTGTTCCCCGTCTGCTTTGCACACTGGGTCTGAGAGTGAGGACCCAGGTCCACACACACAGATTGAAGGGAAATATGATTATTCGGTGACTGCAGAGTTTCTTGCGTGTTGAGGATGTGCTCGCAGTCACGCTGCAGGTGTGGATTGTGGACCTCTCCGTTGTTTCAGTGTAACCTGTGTGTTGATAAGAGAGAGAGCCTGTTAGACTCTGGGTTGAACAGCAGGATTGAATGACACTGCAGGGAGGTAAGCTGGGGACCCTACACACCGCATTTCTTCATTTCTTCAGCAAATGGAAATACATCTTACTCAGTCCCAGGCCAACAACGGAGCAGATAGTCTAGTACTTTGCATAGGGTGGAAGTCGATGCATATTTACTGAAGAAATGCTGCTGAATGAAGGAAAGACTATTTGGGTGATGTGGAGCTTGGAGGGAAAGAAGAAAGTGCCGCTCAGGAATGTGAGTCCAAGAAAGGCAGGGCTGAGGAGCCTGTGAGCTGCCTGACTTCCGGAGGCGATGAGCCTTGGTGGGGAGAAGAGCCATTGTGTGAAACTGGATACAGCTGGGATGCTAAGGGGCTTGCTTCTTCGAGTGACAGATTGTAGCTGAGAGAAGCGGGCTAAAGAATTACCCTATTTTAATTGCGTGAGGGCAGAAGTAGGTATTAGGCTGTTGTTTCGTCTGAAAGGGATTTCATTCAGAGAGCTGTTGACATTCCCTATTTTTATTCAATTCCATGATGTGCTATTCCTCCCGGCTAAATTCTCTAAAATTTTCCAGATTTTTGTGTACATTATCTGAGCTTCTGATTGGGAAACGATATTATTAATTTTTGGCCAGGAGACAACTCAGCCACACAGTCTAGTGCCATGCTTGGCGCAGTGACCTGTCAGAAGTGAATCGTCTGGTTTGGCGGGATTGTTATCCCTCCTCCCAAGTAGAGGATGCCTTTCCTGGAGTTCAGGCCACTACCCTCCAACCTAGGCCGACTTTACCGGTGGGGAGGTGGCAGCCCCTGGAATCTGCTGGGATCACCAGGAAACAGTGGGAGCCCCCATGGGGCAGGGGTGGCACTGCCCACCCTCTCTGTAGACACGATCTCTGTGACAAAATCCCACTGTGGAAAATGGCTCTTGTTCAGAAAATTTGGGGAAGCCGGAATTTTCCTTCTCTCTCATGTTGGACATCCTCGTCCCTCTCCTATCCCTTGGCAGGTATCAGCCTCAAACGTTTCTGGAAACGTCAAGCTCTCTAGGCATAAGGAGGGAGTTTGGGAGGGAGGATGTTTTTAAACTACTGACTCCTGTTATTTCTGTTGAAGGGCACAAAGACCTAGTCTCCTTGTATCTCTCTGGTTTTTCGTTAGACAAAGCAAAGCATTTGGGCATTTGTCCTGTTTGTATGACCCTTCAGAGAGCTCTGGGGCAAGTCCCCAGGCAGGAAAAGTCACTGACCGGTGTCTGAAATCTGAGGACGTCTGGGGCCCGAGGCTGGGCATTTAGATCTACTACAAACAACAGCGCATTCTACGTCAAGTGATTTGAGTAATCTCATTTTTCCTCTAAATTTGAGCATGTATAAAATATTAATTTCGTCAACAAGTGGGGATACCACAGTGAATCTGTTCTCCGACGGTGAGCCTGGTATGTGGAGAAACCTGTCAAGAGGGGCCATGAACATAATCACAGTTTATTAGCTGCACGGGCTTTTTCCTTTGTTTCTTTTCATTTAATTCAAAGTGAAACAACTCAGCATGCAAAACTAAAATTAGCTGGAAAAAAGGTGTAAGTGAATAAACAGGCAGATCCATTAGAGTCGATGGGTTATCGGATCCCTTGCCACTCCTCAGACAGACGCCTATTAAAAGTGGTAATGTTCGCTGCCGGCCGTGCCCCTGGCAAAGAGAGAAGGCCAAGGCAGGCCTATTTCACATGCATCAGACACAAGAATTAAATAGACCAATGTTCCCTAAAAGACTGAAGTACATCTCTTTCTGACGTTCATCTCAGGCAGAAATTCATTGATCTCAGTATGTCCCTTGGCAATTATAAAATATTAAATCCAAGTCACACTTTTCTAGTTGGCTTAATTTTTTCTCTTTTCATAGCTTTCTATTTGATCAATTTTAACAAGTTAGGAATAGCATCTAATAATAAAAAGTGCAGAGTTTAAAAGTTTGTTCTTTTGACATTCCTTTTTTATTTTGTTTGGGGTTTGCAGTAACTTTGTGTTATGGAAAATGACGTGAATGCTATTTTAACAAACAGAAAGAACATGAGTGAACCAGAAGGTTCTTTCGTGAGAATGATATTCATTGGTAGGCATCCAGTGATAAGGAAAGCCTGATTTAAAGATTTTTTTTTTTTTTTTAAGCACAGGCCCAAACAGCCTTCTTATTGTTTTGTAGCCATTAACGTTCTATTCCAAAATTACCATGTGGTTTCAGCTGGGAGTGTCTGGTAAGGCTAGCGGTTTGACTGTGTTCCACAGAGATTTACAAAAGATGCAAATTCCTTTCCCCATTTTTATGCATATGTAATTTTTGAGCGTTTGATGTTTGTTAATTCAGAATATACCATAAATGCTAACATAGGCACACATGATAAAAATGCAGAATTTGGGGAGCCATTTTCATTAGATTTATCAGTATGGGAATTATTGGGGGGAGAACGTTGCATGATAGTCACTTTACTCTCCAATTCTCCTTGCCATAAACTATGAGCACATTCCCGCCAAATCTATAATTTATAATATGTAGAATCATTTTATGTGAAATAATAAATTCTTCTGAAATAAAGTCTATTGTGATCTCCCTACAGTTAAGTTTTCACATGGGAAAGTTATGCATCTGTTGTCCGCCATATACCAATTCCTTTATTAAAAGCTTTCTTTGTATTATGTCATTTAATTCTTACCGCAAACCCATGAGGTCATGGTACTGTCTCCACTGTTCAGATAAGAGATGCAAGGGGCCCACCGTCATCCAGCAACTTCCCTCTCTGTCCAGCCAGGCCCGTCCCTCTGGGGTTTTGACAGCAGGATCAGCAAGAGAGGAGAGAAGGTCAGGGTGGAGAAGGAGAGGGCTGGGGAATAGGGTTGAGGAGTGTTGAGGAAATGGGGCCACTGCAGTACGCCAGGGAGAAAGCAGGAGAGAAGAGACAGGTTGTGATCTATGTGTCTCTTTCAGACTGTTGGAGATATGTCAGGATTGAATTTGGCTTATTTTGAAATTACCTGTAGGTTGGCAGATTGTGTTTCTTTGTCAGTGACACTGCCCTGAGCCTGGACCACGTGGGTGATGGCTTTATAATTACTAAGGTTGTTTCAAATGGCCAATTACAAACAATGTTTCAAAGAGAATTCAAAATAGAGCTGGAGCACCCAGACGAGAAGGCTCCAAGCCTGGTGGCTTCTGGGCTCCTAGTAGGCTTTGCTTGGATCTCTAAAGAGGCGTCAGATACAGAATTTTCTGCACAGCCTCTTTGCAGCTGCCATTGTCATTCTCCTCCCAGGCCTGTTTTCCCTTCCTGCCCGTGCCTCCTCCCTTCTCTCACCACGCACTGGTGATGCGTTGCATTTGCCTCTCTGAGACGGCAAGAAGAGACCTCTAGAGGGGATGATTAGTGTCCTAGGGGTCCAGACTGTGCCGTGAGTCATCTCTGATCGTGGTCCAAGCAACGCAGGGCCTGCTGTGGGACCCTGAGCCCAGGGCCAGCAGTGTGTACAGTCGAGGTGGGCTCCCCCACCTCTGCGTCTCCCACAGGCGTGTCCCCTCTCTGAGCCACTAGCCCCCTTTAAGGTCTGCTCCTTCACCCGCATGCTGAGACCTCTTTTATCACTCCACCACCTAGAACATGGCTTGACACAGAACAGGTGTCCAGGAAGGATCTGTGGAGCGGACGGATGGATGGATGGGTGGATGGACGGACAAACAGACTGGAGGATGGTGGAGAGAATCTCATAAACTCATGTCAGGCACCAAACAGGCTACCCCTCCAAGGAGCATCAGCATTTTTTGAAAGACCTAGTGTCGACAAAAATAATCAATAAACAATCTATGATAGGAATAGAAAAGAGTTTTATTTGAGCCAAACTGAGAACTATAGTCTAGAAGACGGCCTCTCAGATAACTGAGGAATTGTTCCGGAGAAGCATGGTTTTCAGCACAGTTTTATATCTTGTCAGAACAAAGAACATTCCTTCAGGGTTTCCAGAACAACAGATCAGCATGTATACAGCGAGTCAGTATGGCCTTGGCATCTGGGAAGGGAGTCTTATCATCAAAGGAGTACTAGCATTGGCGTCCCAGTAAGGGAGGAATTTCATCATTATTTTTAATATGGACATTCTTTACTTCTGGTCAGTGCACCCTTATCTTAATAATTAAAGCAGATGTACAATGTATGATTTTCTTTTAATTAATTTACTTATTGACTGCATTGGGTCTTCGTTGCTCTGCAAGGGCTTTCTCTGCTTGTGGCGAGCGAGGGCTACACTTTGTTGTGGTGCGCGGGCTTCTCATTGGGTAGCTTCTCTTGTTGCAGAGCAGGGGCTCTAAGCATGTGGGCTTCAGTTGTTGTGGCATGTAGCCTCAGTAGTTGTGGTGCACGGGCTTAGTTGCTCCATGGCATGTGGCATCTTCCCAGACCAGGGATCGAACCTGTGTCCCCTGCACCGGCAGGCAGATTCTCAACCATTGCACCACCAGGGAAGTGCCTACAATGTATGTTTGATAGGCCACAAACAGGCTGTTTTAGTTAGCGTACAATTCAAGTTAATTCATGTATAAGCCAGAATGACGTCCCCATACCTTAATATGCGAAAATATCTTTTATCTCTAGGAAGGATGCTAGACACACACAAAAAATGTTACCTCAAATTGGGGTTACCCAAGGTGTGCTCCTCTGACCACCTGTTATGCGACTTACCCGAGCAGCCTGCTCATTGGGTCCCTCGGCCCTACTCAACACCTCCTTAATCAGAGATGTGTCTTTTCAATAGGAGCACCAGAGGATCCCTGTGTACTTTGTGCACACACAGAGGTTCTTTGCAAAGATCCACACACAGAGTTTCTTTGAGAGCCTCTACTTTTCTTCAGGGGTTAAGATGCTGATCTGCTGGAGGTGGAGTGGAAACTCTTCCCTGGTGTCAGCAGCTAAAACTTTCTTTCTGCACCACCTACTATGAGCTGGGCCAACGCAGCCAGAGGATCCAGCCCAGCCTCCTGGACATGAGGTGCCCTGCCTGCCACAAGGCAGAGGCTACATTCCCATAGCCCCATCCCACCTCTCTCAGCAGCAGGCTTCCTCCTCACGCCCTGGGGTCAGAGTGGACCTTTGCAGCTTTGCTCTGCCCCCATGCTGCCCACATTAAGCTCCTCGGGTCCCAGGGACTTTGTGTGGTAAGAGGCCCTTGGCCCTCTGGGTCAATGATTCGCCACGGGCTTGTCCAATTCCCCCAAAGGAGGGAGACTAGACCTTCCTTCTAGGATTCTGGGAGGAGTTCCTGGGATATAGCAGCTGTCGGGGTGAGCTAACAAAGCTGCTTCTTCTTAGGTGAAGCCTCAGTCATCTCATCTGTAAACTGGGGCTAAGAATAACAACCTCCTAGCCTTATTCACTGGGCCGCTTGGTTGCTTCAGACATCTCGTGAATGTGAGAAGCCTTTGCAAGTCTTAAAATGTACAAACAAAGGCGCTGTGCATATGTGCCCATTTTAACCTTGAATCCTGAAGTGTATCTGGGGTGATTTCCTTCCTCCATCGGTGGAGCTGGGGGAAGGCTCTCCTCCTCCCTAGATCTGAACCTCTATGTGCCTTGTGGGGGAAAAATGCCTCTTGGAGGTCGGTGTGCAGTGAAACTTTGAGGCTTTGAGGGTTGTAGCATCTCCCCACAATCCCCTTTTCCAATTTAAATGTTTCCATCTCTTGTTATATTAGGAACTTGATCAGCTTTGGGATCATTGTACCCAAGTGCCTATATACCCAAGACACTGGCCACAAGCAGTGGCCGGTGTCTATGAACTGACTGTTTTTGGTGTGCGTGCATGCCTCCGTGTGTGTGTGTGTGTGTGTGTGTGTGTGTGTGTGTGTGTAATGTATATTGGAAGCATGCAAAACAGTTTACATATTCCCAAGCCATGTTAACAGGATGTTCTTTCCTGAATATAACGTTTCTGAACATTCCCAAATCTTTCACTCTGAAACTCAACAGTATTGTTATTCAAATCGTTCTGTTTAAAGAACACTTTGGTGAACTTTGTTTCCTTTCAACAGCATGCTCATTTTAAAGGCCAGGGTGTGGACTTGCCGGAGCAGTGACCTAAGAATAACCCTTCCCTGCTACCTGCATTTCTGATCCGTGGTGTTAGCATTCGGAAACGCTCTTTCCCTTCGAGTTTCAGCAGCTAAATAAGTTGCAGGCCCTTCAGCTATACTCATAAAAATTTGCTTCCAGACAACATGGTCTGTTTATTGTGTAATAATCGAAATGGCACTAAATTGCAGTGATTGCCGAACACTTAGGAATTGTATTAACCTCTTAAGTGCTAAGCGGTTTGCTGTCGTCTCCCTGCTCAGACGTGCAGCCCCAATGTGTTTCTGTCCCTCTGCCTCCCTCGGTCAGTGTCATGGGGGAAGCAAGTGTCCTCGAGTCCAAGTCCTGCCCTGGGAGCAGGCTGGACCCTGCTGGCACCGCACTGACCAGAAGAGAGTCCTGCCTGGCCTGCAGCAGAGATGATAAACTGTCCCTACCAGGGATCCCGAGAGGCTGGATTGGCCAGCCTTGGCCCACAAAGTCCCACTTCTGTCCCCTGGCTTCAGCCGTGTTGTGTGTTTTATGACAGGTGCTTTATAGCTCAGTTTGAGAATCGATTCTCCAAAGAGCAAAGGGAATAGCTGGCCTTTTGGCCGGAGCCGTCACCTTTGAGAAGCTGCTCCTAGCTGGGCGAGTTCTGGCTGCCCTGCAGGAGGCCGGGTGGCCATGGCCTCGGAGTCCCTGGGCCCTGCCCGCCACCAGCCCCGTCCGCACTTCTCCTGCGAGCGGCAGGCCTGAGAAGGAAGAGTTAACCAGAAATGGAGCGGCACTGCTCCGGGGCAGGCAGCCTCGCTGCAGAACCGAGCAGCGTTCGTGCAAAGGCAAGTCATTTCCCGAAACACTGCAGACACACGGCCTCGGGCAGCCTAAAACCTTTGGAGACCAAAATGGCTCGCAGGGGTTGGAAGTAATAAGGTGTTTTTCCCTTCTTTCTCCTTCACTGAAATTCTGTGAGGTTGCTCTGCCTTGCTGGGGAACAATGGTGCTGTTTTTGTGTTTTCTGTGGGTATTAAGATCCATTACGCTGTGACATTTTTAAGATTGGTTATCCTGTAGTTTGGTGTTAAATTGAAGTTGTTTGTTTTGAATTTAATTCTTTCATTTTTCAAACGGAAAAAGGCAGCTCTGCGGTGCGGTGAGGCTGGCTCACTGAAGTGTGCCCTTACTCGTTCGGTGGCGGATATCTTTGCCATCCCCGGACCTGGGCAGAATTAGCCCCGAAAGAACATGACCTATTTCTCTACTGGAAAGTCTGTAAGAATCTTGGGAGATGACTTTCAAAACTAGGAACTAGGGGTCGTCTCCATTGTGTCTCGAGAGAAACAGGATACGAGCTGGTTTTTAGCAGAATGTTATACATCCAATCTGTTGTGCCTAATGCAGCCTGCGTATAATTATTACTACTCTCTGTTTACGACAGCAGAGAAATCAGCTTCCATCCAACAAATGACCCAGCAGCAGTGGGCCAGCCGCCTCTGAAATGACATCTGTTAACTCTGTCAAATGCCCTCTCGTTGTCCCTTTCTCTCAAACAGCTCTGTGGTTAATTATGACCTGAGCATATGACACAGTCTTTCGAGTAGAGAGAACTGCTTAGGGGCAAGGAAAAATCTAGCTCCAAGAAATTCTCTTCTCTCTCCCTTTAAAAAAAAAAAAAGCCATGGCAAATTGTTTCAAAATAAACATTCATTTATTGCACCAGAATAGGTTGTTGGACTATGTTTTGATTAAGCCCCAAGATTACAGGGTTACTGTAAAGCATCGTGTCGAGAGGCCCAGCCCTTCATGGAAAAGAGAATCACATCAAATTCTTGTCAAACCATAAAAAAGTTTCCATCAGGGGAACCTCACAGGTGGCCTCGATGCCTGTGAACGGGGAGCTGGCACACATTTGTGCTGCTGTTGTCAACTTTGCTAATGGCGAAAGGAAAGGCAGTTTCATCTTCACTGGTCACTGGGACTTGCGAAGACCAATCTGATAAACCAAAATTTCGGCGTAGCCCCAACAAAGGAAGTAAAGTGCCATCTATACCCAGCTGCCCTGGGTTCGTGTGGGCTGGGTTTTCTCCCTGGAGCCCGCGTGGAGTGGCTGGCTTCCGGTATTGGAACTGATGTCTCATGAGCTCAAGGATATAAGTCCCAGGCCTTCGCTTTGGATCCGTACATCAGCACATGGCTGCACGTGTGCTGATCTAGCCTTGTGGGTCTCTGCTCTCTGCCTGCTCACGACCCTGGGTTCTTGCTCAGTGTCTCCCGCTATAGGGGCTTGCTAGCTGCTTTGTGTGGAGATCATCAAAGGCTTGGCCAGGAACTGGGCTAAGCCACCCCCACAGGGTCACAGGGCTTAAGCCTGTGCTGGACACCAGTTCTTGAGAAATCTATAATGGTGTCCCTAACCTTGCCCCTCTGGGAAAGGCACTCAGGGGGTCCCTCCATGCCTCGGGAGGGTCTCCCAGGCCCTTGCAACCTGAAGGAAGCGCCTGATAGCTGCCTTCCAGCTGCACAGCCGGACCCCTGTCTTGAGATTGAGGGACATAGTTGGTAGCCTGGGAGATTCCAGAGCTTTCAGTCTAAGACCCCAAGGAGCCCTCCCCTGTGTTTGGCAGAGGGAACCCTGATGAGACAGCCTGGTCACAGATGTGAACAAGGACCGTTCTCGAATCTGTGGACGTAAATGGAAACCCATTCCATGCTGATGTTCTCAGATACTGTTTTCATTTCCTTTGTCGCTTCTGATGGAAATGCATTTTATTTTATTTTATTTTATTTTATTTTATTTTATTTTATAATTTTGCCATTCTCTGCGGCATAGGGATCTTAGTTCCCCAACCAGGGATCGAACCTGTGTCCCTTGCAGGGGAAGTGCCAAGTCTTAACCACTGGAGCGGCAGGAAAGTCCTAGAAATGCATTTTAGTATAATTCAAAACCCCCATAATCTGCTCAAATCCCTTCTTTCCATCAGCATCCTTTGAGCTGCTACTTAGAGGTTTCTGCGGGCTGCTTCTGGCCCTTCCCAGCTAAAGGATCTGTGGGCTCAACTCTTGGAAGCCACGAGGGTGAGAGGGGTCTCTGAGGGTCCCAGGTATGTAAGCTTGTATGAACATTCCAGGGATGCCTCAGATGTCAGTTTCTTTATACACAGGTGTTTAAATGTGACTTTGCTCGGAAACCAATGTCAGACCAAGTGGACGGCAAGTTTTGGAGTAGAGGGAGCTACTCTGGCGATGGCCAGCTTGGGGAAGGAGGAGCAGCATTTCTGCGTGGATGTCATTCATTCACTAAGACCTTGACTCAGAAGCCACCCAAGGGCCTAGACCTTGAATCGAAGTCAGACATTTCAGCTCTGTCCTTTGGTGCTGTGTCTCCAATTCCAGTCAGGTATAAACATCTGTGTGAGAGAGGCCCTGTTCCCTAATTTGTGGCAACTGGTTCCTCCAAGTAATATAATTATATTCAAAATAAGTTATGTGATGGGAGCAGAATTTGAAGAGAGTATTGAAATGAGTGCTCTGGCTTTGTTCCCTGCTGGCTTCCTGCCAGTGAGGTGGGGCTATGAGACCAGTTCCCGAAACCACTCCCCACGACGCACAGCCAGATGTTGGGGCAGATCTCATGTGGTCTCTTTTTTAAATTGAAATAGAGTTGATTTACAATGTTGTGTTAGTTTCAGGTGTACAGCAAAGTGATTCAGTTCTACATATACTATATATATATATATATTCTTTTCTAGATTCTTTTCCATTATAGGTTGTTATAAGATATTGAGTATAGTTCCCTGTGCTGTACAGTAGGTCCTTGTTGGTTATCTGTTTAATATATAGTAGTGTATACATTTTAATCCCCAATTCCTAATTTAACCCTCCCCACCTTTCCCCTTTGGTAACCATAAGTTTGTTTTCTATGTCTGTGAGTCTGTTTCTGTGTGTAAATCGTTCGTTTGTATCACGTTTTTGGATTATTCCATGTATCTCTCATGTGGTCTTGTGCCACATCGCAGAGCCCTGGCCCTGGGTGATCCCTGGTGCATCCTGCAGACAGCATCTCGCCCGAGTGATTGGATAAACTGCCTCACGTCACCCCTGCTTCCTGCCGCGCTCTGAGACCTTGATTCCGGGCAAGGGAGTAGAAGGAGCTGATTAGGAGTCACCCCCTCATTTCCAGACCCTCTGCCCATGCTGTGCTACAGGGCACAGGCCATAGAAGCTTCCTTGCAGGTCTTCTTTCCCAAGACACTCCTCTCCTGCTCGCCCGGGACGCAGGTGGGGTGCAGACTCGCTTCAGGAGGGGCCCCGAGAGGTGGGTTCAGGTCAGTCCTGAGGCCAGAACCCTTCCCTGCCACATCCACAGGGCTGAGGCTTTGGGCCTCAGACTCAGGACCTGAAGTTTCCTTTCAGACTCTGTCCTGGGGATGCACATGTGGATTAAATTATAGCAATATGTTTTTCTAACAGCATCGTGGCTGAAAAGCCAAGCAGATAAATGGAAACAAACCCAGCTTTATGTGAATGAAAAGGGGCGGCTGGGGGAGTCACTTCTGCCTGAAGCACCACAGCCGGCAGGGCTGCCCTCCTGGGCTCGCCCCACCCTCCCGCCTCCCCCTCCAGCCCTGACCCTGGAAGCATTCACTGTCGGGCTCCTTCTGCCTCTCAACACCCTCACCGGGCCTCTGCTCTGGTCGAAGCTGCTTCCTGATGATCTCCGAACCTGCTCTGTGCGGCCCACCCCTTGGCCATGGCCGTCACCCATGCTGTGCTCTCCGTGCGGGATTTTCTCTCAAGTCCGTCTGGCACGGTGGTGAAGAGTACTCATTCCAGGGTCACCGTGGGCTGGTCGCTTACCTGCTTCATCTTCAGTTTCCTCACCTGTCAGTGAGGACGATGGTGTCTACCCCACAGAGAACGGAGGGGATGAGTCCCGTGAAGCCCTTAGCACAGCACCTGGGACACAGCGAACATTTGTTGAACATCCCCATCACCCTTAGTATACTACCATCCTCCAAACTCTGCCTGGCCGCAGGGCACGGTTCTGTCTCTGCCCCACTGATCAGCTCTGTTGGAAGGATCATTTCCTCCTTATGGAGTTCCTTCTGCACCTCTGACGGATGGTTTCATGCTGGCTGAAGGGAGGGAACCCTCGGGTCGCAGCAGAGGTGAAGATGGCAGGTATTTGGATAACATTTCTTGGTAGATTGGTTTGTGAGTATGGGTTTTGTTGTTGGTTTTAATGAGAGGGAAGAGTGGGCCAAGCTCTCCCGCAAAGGCAGCCTGTATCCATCACGCCTGGGCCCACTCACAGGTCTTTCTTATGGAGCTGGTCCCGAGGCTCCTGGGGAAACAGGTGGTAACTTCCTAGCAGCTGAACACTAGTTAGGAACTGATTAATCCCCGGATGACTCTAGAGTTTAGGAGTAGTGTTTCGTATTATTTGCAGCCACTCTGTTTTGTAAACACTTTCAGGGACTTCCGCTGAAGGAGCCCCTTCCTAGTGTGATAGAGCAGTAGTGGGATCCCTCCTTCTCCCTGCAGTACCCATGGGCTGCTTCCCCACCAGAAATCCTTCCCTATCAGATGGCCCCACTCAGCTGCCATGCCCTAGGAGACCGTAGTCTTCAAGAGGGAAGGGAAGGGGTCGTTCTCCAATTTGTACACCTGCCCTCAATGCCAAGGCTCTTATACGAGTTACAGGTGAGACAAGTGCTCTGTAAATCTCGAGTGTCTGGTGTTACTTAGGAATACCAAACCCTCCTCTCCTCTTGGCCCTCGAAGCTCTGTATATGCACTTCTCTCCTGGATGCACCACGTTCTCCTGGAAGGCAGGGACTGCATCCAACTTCTCCTCCTCATCATCCTCCCAAAGCGGACAACAATGTAGGTGTTGCACAAATAGATGCTGTGAATGAATCAGTAGAAGGAGACAGAGTGTGAGGTACTAGAACATACGTATTGGTCTCTGCCTGGCATGAGGCTCCTGAAACCCTGCCAGTTTCCTAGGTGATAAGAGTGTCTTTTGTTCTAATGAGGTGACTCTAGGGGAGTCTCCTGGATGACAGCTGGTCACCGGAAAGACCAAGCCATGATTAGAAGCTTGGAATTTTCAGCCCCACCTCCGATTCTCTTGAAAAGGAAGAAGGGCTGAAAATGGAGTTAATGATAGATCATGCCAATGTGATGAAGCCACCACAAAAATCCCCAAAGTACAGGGTTCAGAGACCTTCTAGATTGGTGAACACATTCACATACCAGGAGGGTGAACCACCCTCACTCCACGGGAACAGAAACCCCTGTGCTTGGGACCCTGCCAGACCCCGCCCTGTGTGTCTCTATATCTGGCTGTTCATCTGTATCCTTATCACATCCTTTTATAAACTGGTAAATGTAAGCACAAGTTGTCCTGAATACTGTGAGCTGTTTCAGCAAATTAATCGAACCCAAGGATAGGGTCGTGGGAGCTTCTGATTTATAGCTGATCCGTCAGAAGCATAGGTGGCAACCTAGACTTATAACTGGCATCTGGAGGGTGCGTGTGGGGGGAGGGGAGGAGCAGCCGTGTGAGACTGAGCCCTTAACCTGTGGGATCTGATGATATTTTCAGGTTGATAGTGGCAGAACTAAGTTAAATTGTAGAACATCCAGCTGGTGTAGAATTGCTTGGTGTGGGAACCCTCCCACACACGCATCTGGTGACCAGAAGCCTTAGAAGTGAAGTGTTCCATATGAAAGTAAAGGAGAAAGACACAGGAGGAGGAAGGACCGAGCTTTCTCCCTAATATGCAGAGAGAGAGAGTGCTAAGAAAGTGGCACTGCAGCTCTATTTCACTTTTAGGATATTGTCATAAGAAGCTGGTTGTGAATGTGAAAGAAAACAAGATCTTTGTGATGCCTCTCCGGGCAGTGACCTTGCCGAGGGTCACTGAGTGGCTGAGCCCACAGGCCGCAACTACTGGTCCCCTAGGGAATAAATGCCCTCTCTCATTCTCCTCTCTCATTCCAGTCTTGAGCCTGAGAACCCCAGGGGCTGGACCCCACAAGAAGCCAGAGGCAAAGGAGTCCATTAATGTGGACCACCTGGGCCAGCCATGAGGGCAGAGAGCTGGGTGGAGAGGGATCTGGAAGTGCAAAAGCAGCATGCTTGGCTCTCGGGGAAGCAGAGACGTGGTTCCCATTTCTCAGCAGTGTTCTCTGATGGGTACAAAAAGGCTTTCATCCGCTTTGCCGATTTTCTCCAGCTCAGATTCTGATGCTTTTTAAATTCCCCACAGAAGACAGACAAAGATGGACTCAGGTAGGGTCCTGCTCAGACACAAACCCTCTGACGTACCCACCTCCCACCTTCCTACAACCAGCCTCAAACATGGGATCAGAAGTTACGAGTTTAACCTCACAGCCAGGCTCGATCCCGAAGCTGCTTTGGGATTATCGAGGTCAGAGTGCATGGGAAGGAAAAAAAAGCAGATTTTTCTTTTCTCTTTTAGTAAAAAGTTTACAACATGCAAGCTACTCTTATATGCATGTTGCTTTTGGAGACAAAGGGCAGTTGGAAAATTAGGAAGTTGGTTTTTCTTTTCTTTCTTTTTTTATTTTTATGATTTGTTGCTGGTGTCTTAAGAATCTGAGTTTATATTAAAAATGTGAAAGTGCCAAACCTCAAAGCAAGTCTGTGGAGCCAAAGTAAGTGGGATGGTAGCGGAGAAGAAAAACGAAGGCGAGGTTGTGATGTGGCGTGGCGCAGGAGGCCCTGTGGGCCCGCTCCTCTGGAATTCTGCAGCACTCGGGTTGTGTGGGATCACAGTGCTTCCCAGGCTTGTTCAGATCTTATTGCCACGGGTGAGACGGGCCGGCAGCAGCATCCCACACATTCAAAAGGCCTGCGTTGCTGGTGGAGGGCTTGGATTGGGTCTCTGTTAGGAAGCCCTAGAGTCTGGGAGATGCCTTATCCCCCAGCACGGCTGGCCCCCTTCTATCTCCATAAAGTGAGGACCCCCTCTCAACGTCCTGCTAAGCACCTCCCTTTCTGGGCAGTGTATATCTTTCTGTAGTTTGCTTTTCCACTATCTCTCTCCCTCTCTGTATATAAACGTGTATATTATATACGTATAATCTTGTCATGGTGATATGTATAGATGTAGGTTATTAACGTTAATTCCTGAATATATTTCTTTGTATGACTGTACTACATTTACTTATCCATTGCTCAACTAATGTAAATTTAGGATAGTCCCACTTTGAGGCTAATAAACAATGCTGCACTTAACACATTTTAATGTCTCCTTGTGCACCCAGCCTTGAGGACTCTGGGGTATGTAGCTAAATGAGGAACTGTCAGGTGATGTCAGGAAAGTTGATGTTCCCAGCTCTTGCCAAATTCACCTCCAAATTGTGCCATGAAGGTACACTCCCACTGGGAACATAAAACTGGTCCCATTTCCCACATCCTTGCCAACGGTTGATGTTATCAGATGATTACATTTTGCCATTTCTATTTCCCTGTTTAATAGTGAGCTTGAATATCTTTTCACATGTTTATGGACTATGGACTATCTCGCTTTTCTCACCTGTGATTGCCTGATGATATCCTGACATTTTTCTACTAGATTATTCATATTTTTCTTATTTATTTATAACAGTTTGTGACATACTCTGGATTTGATCCTTTTCGCCTGGTTATGTGGGTTGTAAATATCTTCTCCCAGTCTGTGGACTGTTTTTTGTTTTTGTTTTTTTTAACATTGCTGGTGGTGTCTTTTGATGTGCAGAATTTTTCAATTTTAACGTAGTAGAAGTCTCCTTTTCTTTTGTGGTTTATAATTTTTCTATCTTATTCAAAAAATCCTACTCTAACCTCAATGACATAAAAATATTTTCCTATATTTTTTCTTAATTCAAATTATAGAAGCATAATTTACACACAATAAAATGCACCCATTTTAAGTGCAGAGCCTGATGCATTTTGACAAATGCATATAACCATGTAACCCTGCCCCCCAAAGAAAACACAGAATGTTCCCTCACACCTGCCTTCCTACCCACTGGCCCCAGGCAATGACTAATCTGCTCTTTGTCACTATAAATGAGCTCTACCTTTTCAAATTTCACATAAATAAAATATATGGCATATAGATAGACTTCTGGCTTCTTTTGCCCAGCATAATGGTTTTGCGTTTCAACCACACTGTCACATATATTGCTGAATAATATTCCACTGTATGGATATAGCACAGGTTCTTTTTCCAGTTAATCTGTTACACAGTTGAGTTATTTCCAGTGGGGCTATTATGAACATTTGTGTACAAGTCTTGGTTATGTATATACATTTTGCTGTTTCTTGGGTAAATATCTAGGTGTGGAATCTCTGATTCACACAGTGAGTGTATGTTTAACATTATGAAAACTGCTAAGCTGTTTGCAAAGAAATTGAACCATTTTACACTTCTGAAATGTAAGAGAGTTCTGGTTGCTCCACCAAAACTTGGTATCATCAGTCTTCTTAATTTTAGCCCATTTTAGGGGTGTTTAGTGTTATCTTTATGTGGTTTTAATTTATATTTAATTGAATATTTAATTTATATTTTCCATCTGTTCATGTGCTTCTTAGCCTGTGAAATGTCTGTTCAAATCTTTTTCCCATTTTAAAATTGGGTTGTTGGGACTTCCCTGGCAGTCCAGTGACTAAGACTCCACCCTTCCACTGCAGAGGGTGTGGGTTTGATCCTTGATCCCTGATCAGGGAACTAAGATCCGGCATGCCACTAGGCCTGCATGGCAAAATAAATAAATAAATAGATAGATAGATAAATAAATAAATAAATAAAATAAAATTGGGTTGTTTGTCTTATTGAGTCCTTTGTAGTTATCATGCAAATCTTTCTTAAGATTTATGTTAAGAATATTTTCTCTCCATTTATGTCTTGAATTTTTATTTTCTTGACAGTGTCTTTCAGATAGCAGAAGTTTTTTTTCATTTTAATAAAGTCCAGTTTTTCAAAATTTCTTTTATGAAAAGAAAATAGGTATCTTGTCCAACACATCTTTGCCTACCCCAAGTTCACAAAGATTTTCTCCTATATTTACTACTAGAAGTTTTATAATTTTATATTTTACATTTAGGTCTATTAATCTATTTCAAGTTAATTTTTGTGTAAATTGTGACATAAAATTTGAGCTGATTTTTTTCCTTACAGATATCCAATTATTCTGGTACCGTTTGCTATAAAGACTATCAGTTTCCCAATTAAATAACCTTAGCACCTGTGTCAAAAATCAAGCAACCATTTAAGTGTGTCTCTTTCTGGACCTCTATTCTGATCTATATTTCAGGATCTATATCCATTTATCTATATGTTTATCCTGACACCAATAGCATGCTGTTTTGATTACTGTAGTTTTACTGAAAGTCTTTATGTCAATTAGTACAAGTCCTCCAACTTTTCTTTTTTTCAAAATTGTTTTGGATGTTCTAGGCCTTTACATTTCCATATAAACGTTGGAGTAAGCTTGTGCATTTCAACCCAAACATAAAAGCCCACTGACATTTTTAATTGGGATTGTTTTGAATCTGTAGATCCACTTGGAAAGAATTGACATTTTAGCAATAGTGAGTCTTCAATCAATGAACATGGAATATTCCTCCACTTATTTAGGTCTTCTTTAATTTGTTTCAACCATGTTTTGTAGTTTTAAGTATAAAAGTTTTGAGAATCTATCGGTAAATTTAGTCCTATATAATTTCATGACTTTAGATGCTATTGTAAATTTTTCAAAACTTCACTTTTCAATTTTGTTGCTGTTATGCAGAGAAAAAGCTTGGTTTTTAATATTGATCTTGAACTCTGAGGCTTTACTAAATTCACTTATTATTTCTAGTAGGCTTTTGGGCATTCCTTAGAATTTTTATGTATGATACCATGTCATCTTTGAAGAAAAAAAATTCTTCTTCCTACACAAGATGTATATGTTAAAAATTTCATTTTCTTGCCTTATTGCATTGACTAGGCTATTTGGTACAATATTGAATGGAAGTGGTGAGAGTGGAAATCTTGTTTTTGCTAATCTCAGGATGAAAACATTCCATCTTTCATGATTAAGTGTGATGGTAGGTGTGGCCTCTTCAGAGATGCCTTTTATTTGGATTGAAGAAGTTCATTTCTAGTCCTTGTTTGCTGAGCTTTTCCTTTTTTCATGAATGAATGAATGATGAATTTTCTCAAAAGCTTCTTTTTGCGTCTATTGAGTTGATCATATGGATTTTTCTCCCTTATTCTGCTAATGTAGTGAATTACATGGATTGATTTTGAAATGTTAAACCAACCTTACATTCCTTAGGTAAACCTCATTTGGTCATCTATTGTTGGAATTAATTTGCTCATGTTTTGTTGAAGACTTATACACTGATGCTAATGAGGTATATCAGCCTGGAGTATTCTTTTCTTGTAATGTCTTCGTTTGATTTCATTATTGGGTTAATAATGGCTTCATAAAATGAGTTGGGAAGTGGTTCCCTCCTTATGTATTTTCTGAAAGAATTTATGTATGCTTATGAATGATTTCATCCTTAAGTGTTTCATGGAAATCCTCAGTGAGGCCATCTAGGCCCCTTAATTTTCTTTGTCAGAAGTTTTAAAAGTTATTAATTAGCCAAAAGTTAAAAACAGATGGAGGACTATTCAGACTTTCTGTTTCTTGCTGAGTCAGTTTTGATACTTTGTATCTTTCAAGGAGCTTGTCCAGTTCATCTGTATTATCAAATGTATTGACATAAAGTTGTTTATAATATTTCCTCATTATTCTTTTAATGTTTGTAGAATCTTTAGTGATGAGTCCTCTTTCATACCTGATGTTGGTAATTGTGTTCACTTTTTGTGTGTGATTAGTTTAACTAGAAGTTTTTAGATTTTACTGATGTTTTCAAAAATCAAGTTTTGATTTCATTGATTTTTGTCTATTATTTGTCCATTTTCAATTTTATTGATTTCCACTCTTATTTATATCCCTCACTCTGCTTTCATTTGGTTTGATTTGCTCTTCTTTCTCTAGTTTCTTAATATGGTTTCATAGATCACTGACTTTAGAATTCTCTTCTTTTTTAAATACATGCATTGAAAGATCTTAGTTTTCCTCTAAGCACTATTTAACTGCACTCAGCTCCACATTAGCTGTGTATCAATAATTTAGTGTGTTGCATTTTTATTATTATTCAGTCAAGATATTTTCTAATTATCTTTGATTTATTCTTTACTCATTGGTTATTTAAAAGCATATTGTTTAATTTATAAATATTTGGGTATTTAATAGATATCTTATTGTTATTGATTTTTAATTTAACACTGTGTGGCCAGAAATCATCTGTGATTTCAATCCCTTTAAATTTATTGAGGCTTGTGTTATATAACAGCAAATAGCCTATTTTGGTGACCAGTTCATGTGCACTTGAAAGGAATGTATATTTTTCCATTATTAAGTGTAGTGTTCTATAAATGTCAGTTATGGCAAGATGGTTGATAATGTTCAAGTTTTCTATATCTTGACTGATATTCTGTCTATTTTGTCAATTATTGAGGGAGGAATATAGAAATCTCCAACTATGATTTAATTTTATCTATTTCTCCTTTTAGTTATGTTAGTTTTTGCTTTATGTATTTTGAAACTCTGTTATTAAGTGCATACAGCTTTAGATTTTTTATGTCTTCTTGGTGAATTGATCCTTTCATCATTATGTAATGTTCTTGTTTATCTCCAACAATACTCTGTCCCGATGTCTACATTGTATGGTATTAATATAGCTACTTTAGGTTTCTTATGAGTATTTAAATGGTATATCTTTGTCTTTTTAAAAAAATTTTTTTTAACCTATCTGTGGTTTTATATTTAGTGTTTCTTAAACAGCATATAATTTTATCTTGCTTTTTAAATCCAATCTGACAATCTCTGCCTTTTAGTGTTTAGACCATTTATAGTTAAAGTAATTATAGATATGATTAAGTTTAAGTCTACCATCTTTCTGTTTTTCTTATTGTAACCTTTATTGTTCTTTTGTTTCTCATTCCTGCCTTCTTTTGGATTATTTTTTTTTATTATTATTCTACTTCTATACTGGCTCATTAACTACACTTCTTTATTTTTAGGCATGCTCTAGGGTTTATTCTGTGCATCTTTAACTTATTACAGTCTGCCTTCAAGTAATGTTATACTACTTCATGTATAATGTAAGAATGATACAGTTTTACCTTTTAGCTCCTTATGTGTTTTGTACAATTTTTATCATGTGGTTTACTTCTACGTATGTTATAAACCTCAAATGCATTTTTACTGTTTTGCTTTAAAAAATCAAATATCTTTAAAGAATTTTTTTAAAAAAACAAGAAAAGAGAGGGCTTATATTTATCAACCTATTTACGATTTCCACTTCTCTTCTATCCTTTGTGCTGATTCAGATTTCCATTTTGTATCACATTCCTTCAGCCTGAAGAACTTCCTTTACCATTTCTTGAGATGAAAGTCTACTACTGACATATTCTCTGAAATGCTGAAAAAAAACCTCAACCTGTAACTCCATATTCTGCAAAGGTAACCTTCAAAATTAATGTAAAATAAATACATTTTTCAGACAAATATTTTTGAAGATTACCTTTGCTGAATGTAGAGTTACAAGTTGACATTTTTTTCTTTCAGCACGTAAAGCTGTTATTCCCTTTTCTTCTTGATTGTAATATTTCTGACAAGAAGTCAGCATTAACTATTATCTTTGTAATCCCTGTATGTAATGTTGTACTGTGACTTTAAAAATATATATAGTTTCTTCATTACCTGTTTTCAACCATTTAAGTATGATTTCTTCATGCTTATCCTATGTGGGGGTTTTGAGATTCTTCTATCCATTTGTGGACATTTTTCACCAAATCTGGGAGTTTTGGATCATTATTTCTTGAAAAAAATCCCACTCCACTGCCTTCTTTGCTTTCTTTTATAGGTGTGTTACACTGCTTGATATTGTTCCACAGATTGAGACTGTTCATTTTTTAGTCTGTTTTTTTTTTCTTTCTGCTTCAATTTATTTCTATTCTATGTCTTCAAATCCTATGTCTTCATGTTTGCTGATTGTTATCATCTTCAGTGTCTCATCTGGTATTAATCCCATCAAGTGAAATTTTCATTTCAAATGTGAATTTTTAATCTCTAGAAGTTCAGTTTGGGTCTTCTGTTTATATATTCCATTAGTCTCATTATATTCCCTTTAAATTCTTGAATTAAAAAATAGTTAATTAAATTTTTTCCCGAATAATTTTATCATCTCTGTTATTTCTGGTATATTGTGTTGCCTCACTTTTTTCATGGTTATAGGTCATATTTTCACATACCTAATAATTTTTTATTGGATGCTAGACATTGTTTAGTGACTGGATTTTGTTTTCTTTCTTTAAAGAGAGTTAAGTTTTATTTTGGCAACCAAATAAGTTACCTGCAGATCATTTGAAGGATATTTTTAACATTTATTATGGTGGGTCTAGAGTAGTCTTTATGCTAGGGCTAGTTTAGCTCTAATACTACATCATGTTCCTTCTGGGGTATTTAGTGAATGGCCTCTGTGTGCAATGAATTCTCTCCACTCTGCCTGTTAGAATTCTAACATCTCCCAGCTCTGTGTAAGCTCTGGGAATTGTTCCACTTATTGCTTCTTGATAATTGTTTTTTTCCTGGTAGTTGCTCCTTATCCAGCCTCTTTGTTTCTCACTCTATACATACACAGTTTAGTTGCAACTAAAGACTCAAGGGAATGCCTATACATATTTCTGGAGATCGTTCTGTACATAGCTCCTTCTCTACTGTGTCCTGAAAATTCCAGTCACCTTAGCCTCTCTGAACTCTGTCTCTCTCTTCTCAATTGAATATGAGTGTCATGCTCTGTTTGAATAATTCCTTCCCCTGTGGCACAATCTAGAAGGTGCCTCCAAGCAGAAAGCCAACGTGATTATAAGAGCCCACTTCATTTGTTTCCTTTTTCTCAGACATCACAGTGCTGCACTGCCTGTTTGTTTGGTGTTAGAAAATAGCTGATTTGTATATTTTGTCCAGTTTTCTAATTGTTTATGGTGTATGATAGCCAGAAGCAGAAATTCACCCATATTGTTTTTTTTTTTAAGTTTTCGGGTTTTGCCTTTCACATTTAGGATTTCAGTTCTTATGGAATTTATTTTCATGTAGATGGTGAAATGGTAGGGGGAGGTGATTTTATTTTTTTTCTATATGTGTAGTCAATAGTCCCAACAATACTTATTGAATAGTTCCTTTTGTCTACTCATTTTAAAGTCACCTCTCTCATATGCCAGGCTTCTATGTTTGTATTCATTTATTCATTCTATTTTGTTCCTTTTTGGTTCTCACTGTATTCTTTTTCAAATTGTTTTGGCCAAGCTAGGGCCTATGTCTTCCCACATAAATTTTAGAATAAGTTTGACTTCATCTATAAAAACTCTTGCTGAGAATTTGATAGCAATTGCATTAAACCCGTAGATCATTTTAGGGAGACTTGACATCTTTACTATGTTGAGTCTTCCAAGTAATGAACATAATATGTCTCTTCAAGTATTTAGGTCTGATTTCTTTCAACAGCATTTTGTAATTTTCATCAAACAGACATTTTACATGCTTTGTTAGATTTATACCTAAAGTATAATTTAATTTTCTTTGGTGCAATTTTAAATGGTATTGCATTTATTATTTTAGTTTCCACTTGTTCATGTGAGTATATAGAAATGCAATTGATTTCTGTATGTTGATCTTGTCTCCTGCAACTGTACTGAACTCATTTATTAGCTCTAGGAGGTTTTTTGCTTTTGTTTTTGTTGTTTTTCTGTAAATTCCTTGGGATTTTTCATTGACAAACATATCATTTACAAATAGAGAACGTTTTATTTCTTCCATCCCAATTTGTATGCTTACTTATTTTTCTAGGTTCTTGAGATAGGAGCATAGATGATTCATTTGAGATATTTCCTTTTTTCTAATTAAGCATTTAGTGCTATAAATTTCCCTCTCATCCCTTCTTTAGCTGCACCTCACAAATTTTGACGTGTTTTCATTGTTTTCATTTTCACTCAGTAATATAGTTTTGAAATTTCTTTTTAGACATCTTCTCTGACTCACAAACTATTTAGAAGTAGGTTGTTTAATTTCAAAGTGTTCAGAGATTTTCTTGTTGTCTTTCTGTTGTTGATTTCTAGCTTGATTCCCTTATGGTTAGAGAATGTACTCTATATGTTTTCAATTCTTTTAAATTTGTTAAGGTTTGTTTCATAACCCAGGATATGGTCTATTTTGGTTAATGTCTCATGGGTACTTGAAAGTAATGTGTTCTGCTGTCATTGGGTGAAATACTCTATAAATATCAATTAGATTCTGCTGGTTCATAGTCTTGTTCAGTTCTATGTCTTTGCTAGTTTTCTATCTAGTATGTCAATCAGTTGCTGAGAGTGAGCTGTTAAAGTCCCCAACTATAATTGTGAATTTGCCTGTCTCCTTTCAGTTATATCAGTTTTTGCTTCATATATTTTGAAGCTCTGTTGTTTGGTGCACATACATTAAGGATAGCTAGATCTTCTTGGTGGATTGATCCTTTTATCATTAAGTGATGTCCCTCTTTGTGCCTAGTCATTTTCTTTGCTCTGAAGTCTACTTTATCTGAAATTGATATAGTTGCTCTTGTTTTTTACAATGAATATTTGCCTGATATATCTCTTCCTGATATATCCCTTTATTTTTTATTGAGATATAATTGACATTTAACAGTATATTAGTTTCAGGTGTACAATATAATGATTCAATATTTGTATATATTGCAAAATGATCACCACAGTAAGTCTAATTAACATATATCACCACACATTGTTACAATTTTTTTCCTGTGATGATAATTTTCAAGATCTACTCTTCTCACAATTTTCAAATATATAATATAGTATTATTAACTATAGTCACCATAGTGTACATTATATTTCCCAGGACTTATTTATTTTTAACTAGAAGTTTATACCTTTTGACTACCTTTACCTATTTCCTCTACCCCCCAGTTCCTGCCTCTGGCAACTACCAATCTATTCTCTGTATTTATAAGTTTGGTGTGCTTTTGCTTATTTCTATTTTGTTTTGTTTTTTAGATACCACATATAAGTAAGACAGTATTTGTCTTTCTCTCTCTGACTTATTTTGCTTAGCATAGTGCCCTCAAGTTTCATCCATATTGTTGCAAATGGCAAGATTTCATTCTTTTTATGGCTTAATATTACATTGTATAAATATACCACATATTCTGTATCCATTCATCCATCAATGAACACTTAGGTTGTTTCCATGTCTTGGCTAGTATATGAACATGGCTACAATGAGCATTGGGCATATTTGAGTTAGTGTTTTCATTTTATGTAGATAAATAACCAGAGGTAGAATCGTTGGATCATATGGTAGTTCTATTTTTAATTTTTTGAGGAGCCTCCATACTGTTTTCCATAGTGGCTGTACCACTTTACACTCTACCAACTGTTCACAACAGTTCCCTTTCTCCATGTCCTTGTAAATATTTATTATCTCTTGTCTTTCTGATAATAGTCATTCTAACAGGTATGAGGTAATATCTCATTCTGGTTTTCATTTACATTTCCCTGATGATTAGTGATGTTGAGTACCTTTTCATGTACCTGTCCTTGGCAAAATGTCTATTTAGATCCTCTGCCAATTTTTTAATTAGATTGTTTGTTTTTTTGCTATTGAGTTGTATGAGTTCTTTATATATTTTGGATATTAACCCTTTATCAGATATATGATTTGCAAGTATTTTCTCCCATTTTGTAGGTTGCCTTTTCATTTTGTTGATGTTTTCTTTTGCTGTGCAGAGCCTTTTAGTTTGATGTAGTTCCACTTGTTTATTTTTGCTTTTGTTGCTTTTGCTTTTGGTGTCAAGCCTAAAACATCATTGCCAATTTTTTTAAAAAAAATTAATGTTTGCATGATATATCTTTTCTAGCGTTTTATTTTTAACCTCCCTATGCTGTTATGTTTGAAGTGAGTTTCTTGTAGGCAGCATATCCTTGGGTTGTGCTTTTTATACACTCTGTCAATCTCTGTCTTTTACTTTGTGAATTTAGAGCATTCATTTTTAAAGTACTTATTGATATGTTAGAGTTTAAATCTGCCATTTTATTATTTGTTTTCTGTTTGTTGCCTCTGATTCTCATTGCTGTGTTTTTCTTTTTCTTGCTTTCCCATGGGCTATTTGAGTATTTTTAGAGTTTCATTTTGAACTCTTTATGATGTTTTTAGGTATATTGCTTTGTATAGTTTTCTTAGTGTTGTTCTAGGTATTACCATATACATACATAACATCACAGTCTATTCGTGTAAACATCTGACCACTTCAAGTGAAGGGCAGAAACCATACTTCCATTGAGATCCTTTTACCATCCCCACATTTTAAACATAATGGACTTAAGTGTTTCTTCTGTATACATCAGGTGGTATTAAAACTTTTGTTTCAACCACAAAATATGATTAAAGAAATTCATGAGGTAAAGGATAGTCTATTGCATTTACTTCTATTTTCACCCATTCCATTGTTTTTCTTTCTTTTCTGAATGACCCAGTCTTCTACTTTTGTCATTTTCTTTCTGTTTGAAGAAATTCCTCTAAGGATAGATCTGCAAGCAACAAATTCTCTTAGTTTTCCTTTAGCTGAGAATAACTTTATTTTCTTTTTAGTCTTAAAAAAATAGTTTCATTGGATAGAGGATTTGTAGATAATGGTTTTTTTCTTCAGCACTTAAAAAATGTGCCACTTCCTTCTGACCTCCTTGGTTTCAGGTGAGGAATTCATTGTCATTTAAATTGGTCTTCCTTTACAGGTAATGTCTTCTTTCTCTCTGACAGTTTTTAAGAATGTTTTTTCACTGTTTTTAGTTTTCAGAGGTTGGATTATGATATATCTTGGTATAGATTTCTTTTTTATTTAAATTTATTTATTTATTTATTGGCTGTGTTGGATCTTTGTTGCTGCATGCAGGCTTTCTCTAGTTGTGGAGAGCAGGGGCTACTCTAAGTTGTGGTGCACAGGCTTCTCATTGCAGTGGCTTCACTTGTTGTGGAGCATGGGGTCTAGGTGAGTAGGCTTCAGTAGTTGTGGCACATGGGTTCAATAGTTGTGTTTCATGGGCTCTAGAGTGCAGGCTCAGTAGTTGTGGCGCAGGGGCTTAGTAGCTCCGTGGCATGTGGGACCTTCCCGGACCAGGGCTTGAACCCGTGTCCCCTGCATTGGCAGGCAGATTCTTAACTACTGCACCACCAGGGAAGCTCTAGATTTCTTTTAGTATTTCTTCTCACACTTTTCAGTTGCACACTTTTTTCTCCTTTCCTTCTGGGACTCTTATTGTATGGATGTTACATCTTTTGTTATTGTCTCACAGAATTCTGAAGCTCTGTAATTTTCTTTTTAGTCTGTTTTCTGTCCCTTGTTTAGATTGAGTAAGGTCTATTGATCTGTCTTCAAGTTCATCATTTCTATCCTCTGTCATCTCCATCCTACTATTGAATCCATCTAGCAATGTTTTTTTTTTTTTCCAGCTGTTGTATTTTTTAGTTTTGTAATTTCCATTTAGTTGTCTTTTATTACTGCTATGTTTTTTGCTGAGATTTTTAATTTTTAAATTTGTTTCTAGAGAGTTTGTGGCTGTTGAAGCATTTTTCTGGCACTGCTTTAAAATTGTTGTTGGAGGTCCTGACATCTGATTCATTCAGCTATTGGAGTCAATTTTCTTATCTCATTCCTTTTCAATTGTATCCTGGATACTTTTGTTTTTATGCTATGATACTCTTGACCTATTTAAATTTGTTTTAGCATATAGGTTCTGGTATATATTCATCATATGTAGATATATATGTATACCAGAATCTATATGTATTACTTCTAGTAATGGTTTTATCAGAAACCTTTCAGTGTGATTCTACTCTTCTAGCTTCATTCTTCTAGTGCTGCTGGGGCTACTGCTCAGTCTCTGTTGATGTCATCTGTTGGTGTCATTCCTAAGGCCACCTGGAATTGCTGGGACAACTTCTTCAGCTGGAGGGTTGGGGATGGGGGACAGAAGCTGCTGGCTCTAGATCTTTTTATGCCACTCACTGATGCTGCCCCTTCAGGTGGCCCAGCTCACCACCTCTACTCTAATTGTACAGCTATTATTGTACAGCTGTTTCAGGTGGGTCAGAACGCCTGCCAGTGCCTCTGTCATGGAGCAGGCATTGGGGTTCCCCACTTGGTCTCTTTGGGGCTTTTCTTTACGTGTCCTTTGTCCAGGAAGAGTGGACTTTCCTTTTTTTTTTTAATTAAAAAAATTTTTTTGTGTGTGCCTGTTGGTGGTTCTGAATTTTAGGAATCTTTGGCATCTAGTCCTCAGTATATGAGAGATAAGAAAGAAAACTGGGGAAATTCACTCTGTTGTTGTTCCTCAGGTCCTAAAGCCCCTGGCTAGTCCACCTTCTGCTTTCTGGCTTTAAGCGTCTTTTAATCATTGTCTGTTACATAATTTCCAAGATATTTAGCTATAATTAGAGGGCAGTGTTTTAACATCTCTTCTTTACTCCACTGGTGAGGGAGGTCTTCCTGCCCTAGGATTGTGGGGATGGTTGAATACACAACTGCTGAGACTGGGCAAATGAGGTCAATAGCATTTTAATAGTCACCTATAGTCATAGCTTGAGAGAGGACACCACATGCCATGCACGGCCACATGGGGGTTGCACTTGGGAACAGAGTCAAAAAACAGGGGCTGTAGGAGCAGGCTACATAGTATCAAGAGGGTGGGGTGCCCCTGGTTCCCACAAAGGAATGTGATTTGCTTGTTTGAATAATTCCATGGGCTGGTAGGGCACCGCAACCCGATACTCACAAATAAACAGGAGCTATGCTTGGTCCCTTTGATAATGAGGCTGTTTTTCTAGGGGACCTTGTCTGTGGGAGCAGAGTGAGGAGGGAACTTGCAGTGAGGGCCTCCTGATTTTACCATATGTCAATGCAGTGTACAATAGTGAGTCTTACAACACAGGGAGAGGCAGGGAAAAGTGTTATCTTTCTCCAGAACTGGAACTCAAGTTTTCTTTTAAAAATTCGTGAGAGCTTTGTATTCTGATCCAGGTTTATTTTGAGATAAGACTGCTTTTCTCCAGATAGTCTATTAAAATTGTGGGTGTCTTCTTGGACCATCAGCATGAATCCTGAGCACACTGTATGCAGCCTGGGATGATTTAGAAGGCACTATTTAAGTTATGTTTTTATTGAAGCATTTTAATTGAAAAGTAATATAACCATATTACAGATATTTTGGAAAACATGGAAAAGAAAAAAAAAACCTTTATAATTGTAACCTACAACCACACCAATTATAATTTTAGTGTAATTTCTACAGTCTTTTTTTGCCACCCCAAATTTAAAACTATAAATATAGAATGTATATAGTTTGTTCATCTGCTTTTTATGCTTGATGTTTTATCAGAGTTTTTCTATCTTTCTTTCGTTAACAATTCAGGCCAACATTTATTAGGTGGGCTGAACAAGGGTGGAAGCTGTGGTGGTCCAAAGTATAGCTTGCACCCTGAGAGGTGGCAGGACATCTGCAGAGGAGAGTAGTTCAGTGCAGGATGGGGGTGTCTGAACCCATGCTGGATAAGGAGAACATCCGTACAGTGGTGTGACCTAGCACACATGTCAGAGCCCAAGGAGGATGAGGAAGGCTTCTGAGGATTTGCGGGGAGGGCAGTGACTGGATACTTTAAGCCTATGGGAGCCATGTTTCTCACTGTTGGAAAAGGAAGAACACTAGACTGGAACATGGGCTGTTAGATTGGAATTGGAGTTATTGGTAAGAACTCACGATTTTCTCTCTGTATAGAAATATATATATAATATGCATAAAAGCATGAGTATACATGTGTACACACACACATTCTCTGACACTGTCCACTAAGAAGGTCTGGGAGAAGTGATACCCTAATAGCAATGAGTAAACTTAGCCCTATATCTTGGTTTCTAAATACTATTCTCTGTTAAAAGGAACCAGGGATCCTTGCAGGAAGGGCTGACTCCAGGACCGGAGCAGGAAAAACACAAAATGACCTTGTTATGCCAGGAAGCAAGGAGATACTAAAAATGATGAGGCTGTGTCAAAAGAATATGAAAGCCAGCATAAAGAATCTCCCACTGGACAAATCTGGGGTAATTGGAGCATCAGAAAAAGTAAGGTAACAGATTATGGCCCAATGAATAGAATAGAAATGGATGAATTGGAAGTCACTGACATAAACAGATAAATGAATAGATGGAAAATTTCATGAAGAACAGGGTATTGCAGTAAGTCCCCTACCTTCAGGTTCCGAACTTTCAAAGATTCGAATGTGCTTTCGCACGTCAAATCACGTAAGTTAGTTCATGTGTCTGGCGTACATTGTCACGTGCATGCATCCTCTACAAGTGGTTGTGCTTTTGTATAATTTACTGTACAGTGCTATATAGAGTACAGTAGCATAGTATGTTTATTTCAAGCTCAGGATGTCCAGAAGCAAGTGTAAAAGCAGCGGTGATATAGGTGGTACTGCTAAGAAGCACCAAACAAAAACGATGGAAACAAAAGTGAAAATAATTGAGAGAGTGGACTGAGGCGAAAAGAGGGTAGACGTCACTCATTCTTATAATATTGAACTCCTTGCTGTACAACACGGGGAACTTACTAATGAAGACTGATGGAATTGGAGGCCCAGAGAAAGGATGAAGAGAGGAAAGAGGAAGAAGTAACCGAAGAACTGAAGAGATTCATGATGCAGGAAATGGCAAGGGGATTTTATGTGAGGAGGCACTGTTAGTTTTTGAGGCACCGGACCCAAATATAGAATGGTACATGAAGGTTGAAGTAGCTGTTCAGAATGCAATCTGGTGCTACCTTGTCACCTATGATGAGAAAAATAAAGCTACTACCCAGACATCACTGGATTGTTTTTTCAAGCGAGTAGATAGAATGGAATCCAGCAAGGAACCAGAACCTGTGCCATCAACGTCAGGCGTGAGTGACATTGCAGCTTGTCCTCCGTCTCCTATAGCTAAGAATCCTTCAGCTCTCCCATCTCCCACCTCCTCTCCCTCCTCCAGTCAGTGACTCCTCTTGGCCGTTCACTTGATGCCAGTCCCTGTGTGCCAGCTGTTACTATACTACTGTACTTTTCAAGGTACTATACCGTAAGATTAAAAATATTTTCTTTACTTTTTGTGTTTGCTTTTTATGTATTATTTGTGTGAAAAGTATTATAAACCTATTACAGTACAGTACTATATAGCTGATTGTGTTAGTTGGGTACCTAGGCTAACTTGGCTGGACGTACGAACAAGTTGGATTTACGAATGCACTCTCAGAACAGAACTCATTCACATGTAGGGGACTTACTGTACATAGTTTCAAAATACTATTAATTACAAAGAGGAAAGGAGTAACTTTAAGGAGGAAAAACCTGGTAGACACCACCATAATCTAATGATCCAAGTAAACATCATCAGTAATGGGACAAATGGAACTCATGTGCCACCTGACGGAATGCGACGAGAAAAACAGGAATACCCTTCTGGGATATTCTGACCAAAGATGCACAACCTGAATCTTTATTTTTTAATTAAGGTGAAATTCATATAACATAAACGTCACCATTTTAAAGCGAATGATTCAGTGCCATTTAGTACACCCACAATATTGTGGAAATACCACCTCTATCTAGTTCCAAAATATTTTCATTACTCAAAAAAAAAAAAAAAACCTACCAAAAACCCTACTCATTCAGCAGTTACTCCCCATTACACCCCCCACCCCCACCAGCCCCTGGAAACCACTAATCTGCTCTCTGTCTCTATGGATTTACCTATTCTGGATATTTCATATACATGGAATCATATACTATGTGACCTTTGGTGTCTGCCTTCTTTCACCTTACATAATGCTTTTGAAGTTCATCCATGTTGTAGAATACATCAGCACCTCATTCCTTTTCATGGCTGAATAATATTCCATTGTATGGATATACCACCTTTTCTTTATCTATTCATCCACTGGTGGACGTTTGGGTTGCTTCCACCTATAAGCTATTGGGAATAGTGCTATGCAAGTATTCATTTGGTCATCTGTAATTCTTTTGAGGATTCTTTTGAGTGGAATTGCTAGATTACATATCCTACTCTTATCATGAGAAAATATCATCAAGCCAAAATTGAGGGACATTCTATAAAACAACTAGCTTCTAATCATCAAAAATGTTAAGGATACAAAAGTCAGGGAAGATGGAGGAAATTTCCCAGATGGGGGAACTAAAGAGACATGGCTGTTAAGTGCAACACATGATCTTGGACTGGTTGCCTTGCTATTAAGGAAGCTACCAGAACAGTTGATGAAACCAAATGGGTCAGAGAAGCAGATGTTGGTAATGTATTGGTATACATTCCTGATGTTGGAGACTGTTTGGTGGTTATATAGGAGAATGTCCCGGTTTGTGAAAAACACACCCCAATATTGGGGGTGATGGCGCATCACGCCAACAAGTTACTGTGAAATGGTTCATCAGACAAAAAGACTTTTTTTTTGCATGGTGTTCGCAACTTTTCTATGGGTTTGGGATTTTTTCCAAATGAAACAAAATTAATTTAAAATATTTATTATATTTTCCCTCAAGCGCTATCCATATTTGTTTCCAATTTTCTCCTTTTTCTCTTGAATATTCTTCATTTAGATTCTTGCCTCCTCATTCCGCTTGATGGGGTGAGTATTAAAGTCACCAATGAGCTCTATGCTCCTGAACCCAGCAGTCAGGCCCCAGGCTCTGCCATATCTGCCCCATCAGTGGTATCTGGCATGTTGATCTCTTCTTCCTCACTCAGCCTCCTGGCCTTCCTCCCACCCTGCTGGCTGCTCCTTCCTGGACTCCTCTACTAATCCCTTCTTCGCTCTCCTAATTTCTAGATTTTCAGTGCCCAAGGCTCTGTCCTAGGGCCTCTTCCCTGTTCTTTCTATCCCCACTCCCTTGGAGACCTCATCCAGTCTTTACCTACTACATATCTACAGATGACCCTCCAACTTCTACCTGCAGCCTGGACTCCTCCTGAGTTCCCCACTTGTGTGCCTGACCACCTGCCTGCTCTCCATCTCCGCTCACATGCCTAATAGACATCTCGACTCAACATGTCCAAACCTGAGGTCCCAGCCTTCTGTATTTTGCTCTCCCCCCAATAGTCTTCCTTATCCCAGTAAAAGGCAATTCCATCCTTCCTTTGCTCAGGGAAAAAACCTTGAAATCACTCTAGACACGTGACTACCTCTCATCTCCTATATCTGGACAGACAGCAAATCACAAAGACTCTTCCAGAATCTAACCACCTCTGACCACCTCCACTGCTTCTTCCCTTCTCCAAGCCACCTCCACCACTCCTCAGAACTATTGCAATAGCGTCTAACTGGTCTCTCTGCCACTCCCTTTGCCCCCTGCAGTCCATGTCACTCCTCTAACGACCACTCTGCAGTGGATACCCATCGCACTCTCTTAAAATCCCAAGTCCTAATAACGGCCCACAGGCTATCTTAGATTGGGATGCTCCAGAGGCTGATGCTGAGACAAGGGCTTGCGTACAAGTGGTTCGTTTGGGAGGTGATCCCCAGGAGCCAGGGGAGAGGAACAGAGAAGTGAGACAGGAAAGGAAGGAAGCCAATACAAGGTATGTTAATAAGTGAGTTACTGCTGTGGGCACTAGAGCTCCATGCTTCGGGGACCTCTGGGAGGCTGCCTAGGGCATGCCTCACAATTGTCAAATGCAAGCAACAAGGCACCTGGGTATTTATTCACCAACTCCACATTGGTTGAGGGCTACTCCCAGGGATGCTAACTCCCTGGCCTGCCCTGCTGCACTCCTGTGGCCAGGAGAGGCCCTCAGGGACGTCCCTGGTAGCGCAGTGGTTAAGAATTCGCCTGCCAATGCAGGGGACATGGGTTCGATCCCTGGTCCGGGAAGATCCCACATGCTGTGGAGCAGCTAAGCCCATACGCCGCAACTACTGAGCCTGTGTGCCGCAACTACTGAAGGCCACATGCCTAGAGCCCATGCTCCACAACAAGAAAAGCCACTGCAGTGAGAAGCCCGGGCACCACAACAAAGAGTAGCCCCTGCTTGCTGCAACTAGAGAAAGACTACACACAGCAATAAAGACCCAATGCAGTCAAAAATAAATTTACAAAAAAAAAAAAAAAAAAAAAAAAGGCCCTCAGACAGAAAGCTTCAGGGGCAGGGGGAAACCAGAGGGTCTGCAGTGTTGAGGGGATACGGGTGGGGCACTGGCAGCATTTGCTTTTTTTTTTTTTTTAGTCTAGTCATATTTGTTTTGTTATTGTTATTTTTAATTCATTATTTTTTTAAAGAACTTTTATTGAGATACAGTTAACATACAATACACTGCATATATTTAGAGTGTACAATTTGGTTTTTTTTTTTCTTATTAGTAATGTATATACGGCAATCCCAATCTCCCAGTTCATCCCCCCCCCAACCCTCCCTGCTTTCCCCATTTAGTGTCCATATGTTTGTTCTCTGCATCTGTGTCTCTATTTCTGGCAGCACTTTCTTCAAAGGCTCTAAATAATCTGAGTTCTGTCCTACACCAGGTACTCCTGTGACCCCACCTCCTGTCACTTCTCACTCCTTTGTTTACTCCAGCCACACAAGCGTCCTTCTCGCTGTTTCTCAAACACATCATGCATGCTTCTACCACAGGGCCTTTGCAGTTGCAACCACCTTGCCCAAGGCGCTCTTCCACCAGGTATCTGCATATCTCTTCCCTTACCTTCTTTAGGGGCTTTAATCTAAATATTACCAGTTCACCAAGGCCTTCCTGGGAAACCAGATGGCACCCTCCAGTTAGCACAATCTGAAGAGTTTAATAAAGTACTATTTACAAAGGGTAGACAGTGTATAGGGAAACCAGAAGGGGTGGTGAGTCACTCTGGGACTAATACAGGCAGCCATAGTTGCCATCCCTAGGCCTGAAAGGGCAAGGAAAGGAAGGTGTTCTTGGAGGCAGGTGGGCTATATGAGAAGACTCCTAATGGGGGGTGAGGCCTCTGGAGGAGGGATGAGGGATGCTGACCGCACTTGCCTTCTGCCCTTCAGTCTCCTGAAGGTGTTTCCCATCAGCCACGAACAAAAGGAAGCCAGAGGGTAAGGGAACCCCTTCATGCTGTTAACAGATGTCAGCCCACCAGGACAAGGGCAGAAAAAGAGGGGCAAATGGTAGATGTCCAGCACACCTGCCAAAATAGCAATACACACATAGTGCCTATCCCCTTCTCTGCTTATTTTTTCCCCTTAACTTGGTGCCATCTAACCTATGATATATTTTGCTTATTTATTTTGTTTATTGTCCCATCTCCCTCTACTGGAGCACAAACTCCACAAGGTTAGGGATTTTTGTCTTCTTCATTCACTACTGTATGCCAGTGGCACCTAAACTAGTACTAGGTATGTAGTTGGTATTCAATAAATAGTTTTGATTGGATAAGGTTGCTACCTACCTGTGGCAGACAGAACAGTGCCCCCAAATATGTGCACATCCTAAACCTAGGAATCTGTGTATATGTTAGGTTATGTGGCAAAGAGAAAGTAAGGTTGCAAATGCAATTAAGGTTAATCAGTTGCCTTGAAATAGTGAGATTATCCTGGATAATCTGGGTGGGCCCAATGTAATCATAAGTCCAGAAGAGTCAGAGCCAGAGAAATTTAAAGATACTACCCTGTTGGCTTTGAAGATGGAGGAAGGAGCCATGAGCCAAAGAATGTGGGCAGCCTCTAGAAGCTGGAAAAGTCAAGGAAACATATTCTCCTCTAGACTCACCAGTCAGCTCTGCTGACACCTTGATTTTAGCCTGATAAACCTGTTTCAGACTTCTGATCTCTAGGACTGCATGATGATAAATTTATGTTGGTTTAAGTCATTAAGTCTGTCATGTCACAGCAGCAATATGAAACTAACACACTAGCTGCTGTTTTTAATGGCAGGAGCATGGACTCTGGGGCTACTCTTCTGGCCCTCGTTAGCTGTGCGAACTTATACCTTTCCTTTTCTCTGTAAATAAGACTACTGATTGCTCCTTCATCCCAGGTATGGTTTAAAGATTTGGTGAGCTCATGGATGACATGCTCATGGCCCAGAGCCTGGCCTCCAGAAGCCCCTCTACTTGACCATAGACCCTACAAGTGCCTAGTAAACTGTAGACAATAAATATTTATAGAAGGATAAATACATTTCATCCAATGATGTTCCATAATAGATTTCACCTTTTCTCTGTTTTTAGGACACTGGGGGTTCCTCCCTATTTTTGTTTGCACTCCTGTAAATAAAATTGGGAAACTTTGTGCACGGTTTTTTGTTTGTTTGTTTGTTTGCTTTTAATTTAGTCTTCTACTTCAAAACAAGAGTCCCATTTTGCTGCAAGGCTGGTGCTCACCACACACAAGGGGAGGGCTGCCTTCACTGCAGGGTGGCTCAGCTCACCCGTCAGCTAAGCACATCCCAGGACAGTGAGCCCCGATGTGGTCAGCCCAGCTAGGCGTGGAAGGTGGAGAGGGGAGAGAAGGCAGACTAGAGGCTGTGTCTGAAGGCACTTTGATGAATTCCATTCCTGGGCTGGGCTTCCACCAGCCTCCTCCGCCAGGGCATGGGAAGTAGGGCAGGCCGAGAGGATGCAAAACCAAGAGAGTGAGTGATGGTGCTGCAGTCATCTGAGCCAGGGAAACCTCTCCATGATGCAACAGAAGTGTCAGGGGCCAGTTCAGCAGCTCTGGGTGGTGCCAGCCAGGGTGAGCGCATCCAAACCGCCCTCCCTCCTGGTACTCGTCCGGGATCAGAGCTCCCGAGGCTGCACACCCGATACCTATACAGGGAGGTGGAGGCTTCCCCAGCTGTCTGGGGTGGTGAGAGAGCCTGAGCTCTTAGACAGCAGGGGACAGAGGAAGCGAGGAAGCAAGCTCCAGCCTTCTGCAGTGCCGGACCACTTTCCATTTGTCCACCTCTGTGCTGCTCACAGCTGGTGCAGAACCTGAGTTTGTAACTCAGAGGGGAGGAAAGGGTTGTGACCTGAAGCCAGCGGGAGAACAAAGGAGGCTTTGCCGGAGAGGGAGGCACCTTCCACTGAGGCCTCCAGGGCTTGGGGAAGTGACTCACAGGGCCCCGGGGATGGACCCACACCCATGGGGGCTCTGTGGGACTGAGAATGCAGCCCAGCTGCTCACGGGGTGGGGAAGAGGTTGTCAGTCCCCTACTTTAGTTTGGTAGGATCTCCCCCAGTGCTCCCCCTCCTGCCCTCCCTCAGGATCTGGTATGCATCCAGCCGGGGGGCTCTGGGGTGGCCCTGCGCTCAGTGGGGCACTGCCAGGCCGGGCTGTTGCCACTGCTTAGGCTTCTGCCGCCTTGGCTGCAGGCATGGTCCCCTCCGCCCAAGCTTCCCTCCCACTGGCCCAGCAGAGACCTGGGCTCCCCAGCTCTCGGCAGAGCCACACTGCTCCCCTGCCGGAGCGAGGCCATCAGTGCCACCCAAAGGTGGCAATGTTGGCGTTTGGCTCCCTCCCAGGCTCCCTGGACGCCTGCGATGAGAACTTGGGAGAGCCCTGGCAGCGCACCCCGGCTCCTCGGGCAGCTGCACAACCTCCCCCACTTAAGCTCCTTACACTGTGTGGCAACCGGGCGAGAATTCCAGGACCTTGTACACACTCGTACAAATCCGCCTTCGTGCTGTTTGGCTGCAGGGAGAGGCGTGTCTCTGTGGGCCCCGGGAAATAGGGGTGTGTTCGCGTCCAAGAGGGCGTGGCCCGCGTCCGGAGTGGGAGCAGCCGCCCCGCCCTGTCGGTGCAGACTGTTTGCCCCAAATCGCAGCTTCCTTGGGAGCCCTGGGCCGGGTCCAGGACACAGAGGAGGAAGCTCTGGTGACATTCTAGACAAGGGCTTTGAGCAGCAGCCTTGGCCCCCGAGCAGCTCAAGCCCGTGGCAGGTGGCGCACCTCCCGGCCCCGTCCAGCCAGGGGGCCCGTGTTCCCACCGGAGGCAGAGCGGCCATCCTCCCAGGCGCTTGGCTTGGGTGTCCTAGTGCTTCCCCGGCTCCGCCCCTGCTCTTTTAAGGCTTTGTCGCGGTTTGTGATGTCTGTGTGAGGAGGTCCTGGGAGTCAGGGCCTGGATGACCCAGCTGTTGTCATCCTAGAGCTCTGGGTCAAGGAAGCGTATTGTCCGGCTCGGCCGCCAGGCCCAGAGACGGCTGTCAGGACTGGCTGTTCTGTGTAATGGAAACAAAGACGAAAATACAAATGCAACTGACCTCCAGCCCTCTCCTTTGTATTTCGCCTCAGGAGTGTGCCTGCCTCTGTCCCTGAATCTCTCATTAGAATTTCAGAGAAGCCTCGTTCACTGTGGAGGTGCCAGTCATTGAGGCTGGAGAGGTTGTTGGCTGTACTTGCAAATTAAGGAATTTGGAGGTAATCTATGTTCAATGTTAAGACAAACTTGAAAACTATAATATGGAAAGTTCTTTTCTAGATGACTTTCCAGAGCCTCAAGTAAACAATTCTTGTGGATAAACAGACGTCTTCTCTTAGCCTTGTGGGCTGTCTTGTCCTCTAAGCACCTCCAAGCTGGCACATGCTGGCCGTCAATCAACGGTGCAGGTGGCCAGGAAGAGAAGGATCTTTGCAGTAAACAGGAACCTTTTGCTGACCAATGTCCAAAGCCTCTGCAGCCACCTTAGCCCACTGTTCAAGTCAAAGTTGCATGACCCCAAAATAGCACAAATACTGTCCAAGACATCTTTCCACGGGGGGTAGGAGGCTGAGATTGGAAACACTGCGGGCCTCGTCCCTGTGAATAAACATCTACGGGCAGCACCGCCTGGATACGCATATCCCAGGAGTGGCCCCCCACTCCGCCTGAGGCTCTGAGGTTTGACGAGCTCCCCGTGGGTCAAGCAGGTGCCTTGTTTTTCCAGCTCTGGGGCTTGGGAGAATACAGCTACCATCTGGTGTTCCCAAACAAGATCAGCCAGGGGCAGGGGGTGAGGCTGGGGGGCTTCCCAGGGGCTGGGCTCTCCTTCCACTAAAAGCTCTCAGAGCAATGCCCCTGGACTTACCGGGGACTTGAGGGTAGGGACCAAGGCTGGGGCTGTGAGATCCTTTTCTGATCCTCAACCCTCACCGGGGTTTGGTTCCATCTGGGTCACTCTGATGCTTCTGAGAGACTATTACTGCTAGTCTGGCTCCTGGCAGGAGGCTGCCCTTAGCTGCCACCCATACCTTCGTCTCGGTCCACAGAGGGCTACCTCGTGAGCCTCAGTCTCCAGATGGGGCAAGCCTTCTGTCTACATGGAGCTGCCTCCTTTGGTTGGGGGGCGGGGTGGGGGGTGAGGAGAAAGAGGGTCAGCCGCATCCTCGGCACATCTGAGACAAGACCAGCTCTATGTGGCTGTCTTGAGCTTCGTGGCTAAACACGTTCCCCCAGCCCCCTTACAGTCAACAGAAGTCATGACCATAAAACTGTGACATCACAGATCTTACAACATCCCTCATCAGCCCAGATGTCAGGCTCAAGGCCAGCAGCGGCACTCTCTGGCCAACAGCTAGCCCTCCAGCTCTGTCTAGAACTCCCCATGGGCTTGAACCAAGTGCCCTGCCTCGAACTGAAAATCCTCTGGCAGCTCCTGCATTTGTATGGTCCATCTTGTCATCTGCTTAGGAGAACCTCCAATCTTGTTGGTCCTAAGTATCCTCCAGAGCCACTGCAGCTGTCTCCCTGCCTCTGGGAAGTCAGGAGGATGGACAGGGCCCGATGGGATGGGGCCATCTTGGCAGGTGGTATTCTCCAGAGGACACAGGCCGGCCTCCTGGATGGGAAGAAGGATAGCCCCCAACCCTGTGCTCTAATTAGGCTCTGCTGGGTTCAGCCAAGTCGGTCTTCCCTTGGTCAGGGGCCTGATGGAGCCACGTCTCACACCCGTGCTTCTCCGCCCCGTTGTCAAACGTACTAGTGGTTTGGTTTACATATACACGGGCGCAAAATGAATATAGCGAGAAAGGGCCCAAACCTCCACGACAGCTCCTCTCCTAGACCAGGAAGCTTCAGTATTTGGGACTAGGGCTACGCGAGGTCCTTATTCAGTGGTCAAGCCAAGTCCCAAGTGGGAGGAGCTCCAAGCCAGAGTACCTTCTTGTGGCTGCTTCGGTGGATTAGAAACAAAGTGCTAGAGCTGGGTGGGTAATTTATAAAATATCCTTTATTTATTCTATGGAACACAGTCAAGTGGTAGCTTTAAAAAAAAAAAAAAACTTTTTAAAAGATATTCGTGTTGTGACCCAGCTTTGAGCCCCATGTGAGCAGGACAGTGGCCAAAGTCACCTGCTATGGCTTTGCCGAGCTCTCTCCTGCACGGGCAGAGGTCTGGGGGGCAACAGGGAAGCCGTGGCACAGCTATCTGTCCAGCTGTTTATAATCAAGAATAATTTATGAGGAGCAGAAGTAACACTTATACCACTGGCATTTGATCAAGAGATTACTTACAATATAGTATATTCTTTCCAGGAACTCCAAGAATGTTTGTACTTATTGTTTACGGAGACTATCTTAGAATTATAGCATTACTTTGGGAACGTGGTATTTTCTACAAATTTAGAAATTCTCTAGTTTATGTAAAATCATACTTCCGGGTTTGACTTAATTAGTAAGGAAATAAGAGTAACATTCAGTAAGGTAAGTTACTCTTTTTTTTTTTTTTTTTAGCACAATGGTTTAATCAAAAAGATAATTTGCTTGAAAATGTTAGGGAATCTCCACCAACCGGCAACCACGCCTGCTATCATACCAGAAAAACCCATAAGCACATGCAGCACTGAGCTGTTTTCACAAGACTTCCTTTCTAATCAACACAACACTCTCTCCTCTTCTCAGATGTGAACCTCAGATACCAAAATGCCCACGTGCCAACTATAGGCATGTAGCTGAGCAAAGTAGGAGGCTGGCCGGTCTGTCCAGTAAATTCGATTGTATGGTGGGATGGTGTCCACATGGCAGCCTCAGATAATGTGACTGTGCCCCATCCTCCAGGCAGGGCGAGGCTGGCGGCCCTTACTGGCATGGGAAAGGGTCCTCATCCGTCAGAACATAAGGACTTTGAGGAAAAATGCAAAACGGCTCATTAAAATTGGAGGCCTGTGTGAGTACGTTCAAACTCCTCGGAAAGAGATGCACTGAGGTCTTGTGCTGCGCTAGGGTGACCTGTAGCCGCCATGCTGCAGGCTGTGTGTCCCCTGGCTGGCCTGAGCCATGGTCTGCCACCTCCTCCTACTGCTCTGTGGGGCTCTAAAGAGGACGTGAACCTCAACCAAAAGCCAGAGAGAGGGAAAAATCACAGACATTGAAGACTGGGTTCAAAAGCCCCCCGACACCTTGGGTCTGCCTTTCCGCATCTGGTTAGGGGCTGTGAATCAGAATTCAGAATCTCTGCTGCCCAGAGGGAACAGGCACAGCAGTGAGGAGACACCCAAATGAAATAAACAACAGCAGGCTTGGGACCCGTGTCCCTGTCCCCGCCCCAGCTACCACCGCTGGTTCTTCCTCATTTGAACTGAAGGAACTGTGGGAGGAATCCCATCCCCAAACCTCCCTGCACAGCTCTGAATGCTGGAACCTGGCTGCTGCTTCTGCACAGGATGGAGCCTCAGTCTTTCGCTTTATAGCATCATTTATGGCATGAACTAGGAACATGATGTGTTTACACAAACACACGACAATTGTACATCAGCATCTTTACAATATTAAAGGAGTCATATACACGTCTACAGGCAACGTACAGGGGCGGCGCTGGCCAGGACGCCCCACCCGCCCAGCAGTTCTCTGTGGTTTCTCCACCCCGGGAAAGAGCCATCCTGGGAGGGGAGGGGAAGTGTGACAAGGCAGGGGGTCTCCATCTTTGGGCCTGTCTTCTGGGAGGCAGCAGGTCTCTGAGGACCCCTCAGGGGCAGTCCTCGTTGGAATCCGGGGCCAAGAACCCAAGGTATGCCTGTGTCCGGGTCTTACCGGCAGGCTAGTATAACAAGAGTCTAATTAAAATTCAGTGTGCATATGAGTGTGGGAAAATCAGAGCTGGGGACGGCTTCCTGAGCTGGGACCCAGAGGATGCTGCTGACAGATGGGCCCCTTCACCGTGGGACCCATTCCTGAGGTAAGGATGCATTGTGGCCCCGTGGCTGGTCCCGATGGGGAGAGACTTCTCCGGGAGCCCAGGTGTACACACACACACACACACACACACACACACACACACACACACAGATGGGAATCGAAGTCCCTGGGCAGTCGTAGGTCAGGTGACTCTCAAGTGTGGCCTGTGCCCCAGGCGGCAGCAAAGGTAGGGTCTCAAATGGTTCCAGAGCCATCCATCCCCCACCCCCGTATCACCGTCTTCCCAGCAGCCCCACCCCGTGGGGGTCCAGTTTCAGCCCCTATGGCACTGCCATCCCTGTATCTGTCCCTAGAGCAGGGACCAGAAGTCTCGAAGCCCCGCTCTGCGGGCCCCTGGGCTCGAGTGTCTGGCAGCTCTTCCACCCCCCCCCATGCAGACATGCTGCGCGTCCAACTGAGCTGAGCACCACATAAAGAAGCATTGGTCCTTGTCAGCCTCTCTGACTTGTGCACTTACAGTTACTTCCATCTTAAATACTGTAGAAAAATAAGCCATCTCTGACGCAAGGAGACGCACTGGAGTCTGCCGCGTGGAGAAGGATGGACAGCTCCTCTGGAGTGGACTGGGGAGGCCTCTGCTGACCCTGCCTTGGCACATGCCGACCCTTGAGGATGCTGCACCGGACTGGGAGCCGCGGGGCCCAGACAACTGGCGGCGGAGTTCCCACCTTGGCATCTTTGGGTCACATCAACAGTCCTTCAGGGGGCATGCCTCCAGCATCCCACATTCTGTTGCCATGACACCTGGGGCCTTGGGGCTCCCCGGGCAGGCTTTGGACCCTCCAGCCCGACCCTCAGTCTCATGCCCACCGCTAAGCAGGCATAGGCAGAACTCCCCAGCACTGTTTCCAGGTCCTTGGGGGTGTCCCCAGGGCCAAGGGGCCTCAGGTGCGCACGGAGGCAGGGCCTAGTCCAGGGGCTCCTGCTTTATTCGGACAGCGGTGGGGGTGGGCTGCGGTCGCCGCTCCTCCCGGCAAAGCACATATTCACTGAACTGGGAGGAGTCCACGCCACCCCCGCAGGACGCAGCCACGCTGAAACCCCTCTGGAACAGCCTCTCCAGGACCTGCCGAGGAAGAAACAGGGGTCAGCAGTGCCCAGCTGCCGGAGTCTGCCTGCCTCACCTGGTGGGCGGCGGAGCGCTGGCCAGGCGGGGCGAGCTACCTTCTCCTGTTAAGGTCTGTCTCGCGCGCTGACGAGGTCCCTGCAGAACCACCGGCTGGGCAGCCACAGAGGCAGGGGCAGCCAGGCCCAGGGCCCCTCACGTGACCAAACCCTGCTGCCCTCAGGGGTCCACAACCTTGATAGGGCCCCTCTCTCTCCAGACGCGTGGTCCCAGGTCCCCTTCCCTCACTGGGGCCCCAGTAATAGAGACCCTGCCCCCAGCCTCTGGGCAGCCACCTGCTTCCCTGAGCTGTGAGTCCCAGATGGTTTCAGGCCTGGGGGCCCATCAGCTCAAGGGAGCTCTGGTGGAGAGGAGGAGTCCTCCCGGTGCTTGAGTCTCTGCAGGTCTCAGTGTGCACGTGGGTTTGTGGCTCTGTGAGGGCAGGGCCCAGTCACTGTGTCTGACACGTGTGTCCTGCAACCAGCAAGTTCTGAAGGACAGCCTGCGGAATTTTCCCCACAAAGCCCACTCTGCCCCAAGGCTGAAATGGGAGTCTGCTCTTGGGTCTAGAAGAGCTGGTGGAAACAGGCAGCCCCTCCACGCGGGGAAAGCCAGTCCAGAAGTGCACTGGGCAGCTCTTTGGGTGCTGGGCGCCCCAGGTCAGCACGGTGAGGAAGCGGGCTCCAGGCCACCACAGCTCTCAGCCTCTGACCTGCTGCTCCTACTGCCTGGGTTTAATTTCAATCCAAAGTCAGACTCTGGGTGTCAAATGAAGCACAGTTTTTTGAAAATACTCTAGGCCATTTTTATAGAACATCCTTTTGGGAAAAAAAAAAAAAAAAAAGCACAGATCAATTTTTTCAAGTCCATCCCCTAGGCGCCATCATTTAATTATGAGTGGGACATAAATTATGCATCGACACATTGTTGCCTTCTCTGTAAGATGGCACGGAGGGCCCCGCCATTGCAGGGGCCGGGCCTCCCTCCCATCTCCCTCTGCCGCCAGAGGGCTTCGGGGAGGAAAGGGCGAGGCGGGGGCGGGCCAGCCCTCACCTGCACCGAGTTGAGCCGGCAGTAGCCGTTGAGCGGGAAGCGGATGACGTGCGTGGGGTCCTGGTTCCAGCCGGCGTTGACCGAGTTGCACATGACGTCCCCGGTCTCGGGGAAGACCTCCTCGATGAGGGCCTTCTCGCCGCTGAGCGCGATCCGCTCCCCCAGGTCCGGCGTGACCCGCACCACCAGGCAGTCACAGGCCCGGCTGCGGCGCCGCTGCTCCTGCTCCTGCTGCCAGCGCTCCAGCTCGCGCACCATGGGCTGCAGCTGGTAGTAACGCGCCTCCTCGTACAGCAGGCTGAAGTCCTGCGGGCATGCGCACACGGGTGGGGGCGGTGGGGGTCTGCCCTTCCAACGCCAGGAGGGCCCCCTCTCACAAGCCCGCAGGAACGGCGATCCCCACCCCACTCCGACAGCCCCAGGGCACAGCGTGGTCTGGGATGGTTGTCCCCATTGTACAGATGGGGAAAATGAGGCTTGGGTGAATGTGCGCTCCCCAAAAGGTCTGGCCTCCACCCAAAGGCAGTGGCTGGTGTGCACGTGTCCTAGAGCCCCTGAGCCCTTCCATCGGGCCCCAAACACTGGGGGTGGCTTCATCCCCCTGAAGCAGAGAGAAGCCTCTGGAAAGACCCGGAGGCTAGATTAGAGGAGGCTGAGGCTGTTTGGATGCCTGGAGACCTGCTGATTTCCCAGAGAGAGAGGCTGGGCTGGGCACAGGGCAGCCCCATCCTCACCTGCCCTGGAAGAGCTCACAGCAGGGAGGTGAAACAGACCTGCCTGGGTTAGATTTTCGGCATCATTATCTACCAGACCTTCTCTGAGCTTCAGTTTCCTCATCTATAAAATGGATGTAAACACCCATCTCAAAGAGGGGGTGAAGCTTAAAGGACAAGATCGGCCCCTGCCCTCGCAGGCAGTGTGAGGAGGTGTCTGGGGGGGACGCCCACCTCTCACCAGCAGCCCACTCCTGGGCTGGTGGGCTCACACCAACCACCCCTCCGGACCTGATATCCGCCCCCCTGCCCCGGTCAGACGCATGTCCATCCACACCCACCCCAGGCCTGAGTAGCTGAGGACTCATGACCGCACCGCTCAGCTCAAGTCCGGCTGGTCAGCCTGTGGACCCCTGTGGGGAAGGCAAGGAAGCCCAACCCCCAAAGCCGGGCCCACCCCACTGTCTCTAAGTCCCTTCCGCCTGCTGACTGACCCCAACCTTGGAAACCACCCCGAGGGAAGCCTCCCCAGGCCCGTCATCCGTCAAGAACCCATCCTGTCCCTCCCCAGGGGTTCCTCGGGGCTCCATGCTGGGCCTCTGCTCTCATCCGCTCAAGGTTTAAAATAACTGCAAACCAACAACCCCCACATCCTTCCTCATAGCCCAGCACATCTCCCCCGGATGCCCCACCAGCTCGTCTACACAGGAGTGGGATGCTATACTCCCCCCAGCCTGCTCCACCCCGGGCCTCCACACACGCACTCAGGACTCGAGCTGCAGGCCAGAGGCACCCTCGAGAGCCCCTGACCCCCACCATTCACACCTGTGGCTTTTGCATCTTTTTCCTAAACGTGAATCTAATCTACCACTGTGTTCCACCTTCGCTGCCTCCACCCTCCTGCTGCCCTCCACATCCTGTTCCACACAACAGATCTGATGGTCACGCCCCTACTCACGACTCTTCCTCCGCATTCAGGGTAAAATGCCAAGCGTGGAGCCAGCCACCAAGGTCCTGACACCGAACAGCAGCCTCCCTTCCTGCTCTTCCCCTCCCAGTTCATACGGCCCCAGGCTGCCCCCCATCCAGATCCTTGCCCTCCCCACTCCCCAGCCCCCAAGGCCCTCCCACCTGTCTGCCCCCGTTCCTTCGTCATCACCCAGAGAACCATCCTTGCCTCCAAGCCCACCCGGCCCAGGTTCCCCGTGATTCACTCTCACAATACTCTCTGCTTCTCGGAAGCATTGGCCCCTGTGGAATTCAGGTGTTTTTTGTTCAACATCTATCTTCCCACTAGACTGAAACCACTATGGGGACAGGACCCACGTCTGCCTGGTGTTTCACTGCATTTTCAGCCTGAGTTCAGTTGCTGGCACCCAGGAATTGAATTGAATGAAGGATAAAACAGCCCCAGGGCCATTGGGTCCTCTGGGTGGCAGAAAGAAGGAAGAAAGGAAGGACATTTGCTGGTTGGAGCTGGGGTAGCGCAGGCCTGGGTTTCCTGCCTCTGGGATCCCCTGTGCCGTGAAGGGCCCAGCACTGGAGGCAGGACTCTCGGAACCAGGTCGGCTGCCGCAGACAGGCCCGCCCTGAGACCTGGGGGCAACCTGTTGTTTAAGGATGTCTGGTTTGGATCAGGGTTTTCCCCCTGCCAAGTGCCAACAAGCAACAGAGTTGGGAACCTCTAACTCCTGTAACCCCAGCACACGACAGTCCTTCAACATGACAAACATGAAACTGGGGTAAGTGCTGCTGCCGCTTCTTAATTGTTGTTACACCCCGATAAATAAGCTAAAAATGTGAGAACACAAAATTAGTTTAGAAAAACTGATTTAGCCCTCGGCTTCATCGTTTAAGTTTTTATGGTTGCCATGACAACTGCAGGTCCGTTTATTAAGTCACAGCGTCCCCTGTGGAATGCCACCACACAGGCAGTGCGCCGGGGAGCCGCCGGCTGCGGACCTACCTTGAAGTCATCTGGGAGTAGCAGCTTTGACGTCCGCAGGAAGCTCAGAACATAGCGGAAAATCTCCCCGTCCCGGTCGATAAAATAATGTTGCTTCAAACTGTCCAGGACGATGGGTTCAGTGCCATTGAAGAGGCGGCTTATTCTGGGAGAGAGGAAGGGTGGGACGTGGGATGGAAGAGCGGGTCCACCTGCTCTACCCCTACTCCTCAGAGCCCACCCTGCTGGGGGGGGCGAGGGGCCTTACATGGGTGACTCTGAGACTGCGCCAGGCCTGTAAAGGACGTCCGCACACGCCCTGATGCTCAAAAGCTGCAGTCAGAGAGAGACGCACCCAGCTCCACACACCCCCCTGCTGACAGAGGTTACAGGCCTGGAAAACTACAGTGAGACACAGACACAGCCGCTCCGCCCCACGTACACAAACCCCTGCCAGACAGACCCACCCAGAAAACCCCCACCGACCATCGGACACCCCAGCCCACAGCCGCACGCCCGGTGAACGTGTGTAAACCAGCCAACGAGACACTCCCGGGTCACACACATCCGCCTCACCCAACCCGCGTGAACAAGTGTCGGACAGGACCCACCCAGGCAACAGGCACAGGGGCACACGGTCCCCGCCCTCGCAACACACAAATCACGGGTGGACCCAGACACATCCCAGCGAGGGACACACCAGGCAACATGCGTTCACCCGAGACACAGCTACGTACACTTGACAGACTCCCAGACGAACCACCCACAGCCTCGCACTCAGGGAACCCGAGGGCAGAACAGAGGCAGGCAGCAGGGACAGCACGCGTGTGCAGCCACGGTGCGCGCACACACCCCCCACACCCCAGTGTGTACACACATGCCAGTGTAGCTGCGCACAGGACAGTACACAACAGGCAGGAATGTGTGCACACGTGCTACAGTGTGTGCACCGGGGAGGCGACTGGGAGGGGAGGCAGGTCCCAGCACCCTGTGCTTTGAAGGGCAGTGGCTCTGCCAGAAGCATGGGACCTGCAGGAGGCTCCCAGGGAGCCCCGATGCCTGGCCCTCTCCGCTCCAGGGAGCAGGAACCAGGCCTCCCCACTGCCCAGGGCGGCAGGCTCTGGTTTGGCTAACTTCCCCTGCAGACCCCCGGCCTCGGTGGGGAGAGGTAGAATCCCCTAAAGAGGGGTGGGGACAGCCAAGACCTTGACTGGGGAACAGGAGGGAGGTCGGCAGGGTCTCCCTAGGGACAGCACTTCCAGACACCCTTTGGCAGGCTGGCAGGGCCACACACGTGTCCCCAGCTGGACCCTGCACAGCCTGGGAGAAAGGTGGCCCCGACCTGGGGCCCAGGCCTCTCAGCCCAGCCTGTACAAGCCGAGGCTTATTAGCCCCTTCACTCTCTACCTGCATTAGCAAGGACCTCCCAGGAAGGCTCTCCTCTCCCGCAGGAGCCCACCCCTCCATCCGCTCCTCAAGCCCCGCCCCGCCCCCACCACTGTACGCCAGGGCAACGAGCTGGGCAGACGCTGAGGGGTCACAGCACCCAAGGCCTCTCTTGGGGCTCCCACGGACACCGTCCACTCTGGTGGCCTGGCACACTCCAGGCATCGGCCAGAAGGGTCTGCCCAGGGGTGGGCTGACCAACCTGTTCTCACTCTGGGGACGTGGCCCAGCGGGGCCGTATAAAGGGCAAGGCTGCCTCGGAGATGGGCATGGGCAGGTCAGAGCCCGCGGGGAGGTGTGGAGAGGTCCGAGCCCGTGGAACCAGTGCTGCAGTCACCCGGTCACCCAGATACAACTCATCTCAAAGCTCCAAAGGCCATGGAGCCCCATCAAGCCCCCAGGCCTAGTGACAACGACACTGGGGGACACAGCCCTGCTGGAAAGCTCGGTGGGCTCTGTGGCCTATTCTAGGCGTCAAACTCCCCAAGACCTAACCTCAGCAGAGCATGGGCATCCGGATGTCAGAATAAGGGCCACCCAGCCTCCCTGGAGACAGACGGGAGTGAGCAAGGCTGCCCGGTGCCCTGGGCACCCATCAGCAGACCGCTGAGGGCCCCCAAATGGCTCCAGCAGGAAGAAGCGAGAGCCACATCCACAGCTAAGCCAGCGAGTGTGAAGCCTCAGCCTCCCTGCAGCATTTTCTCCACCCTTCGTGGCTGAGCTCAAGCACTGTGTGCAGCAAGCAGTGTCCCAGGCCTGGCTGTGTTGCAAACCCCTCTGACATCAGGCTGTGAAACTCCAGACTGTCCTGTTGGTCTAGAGGACTCCCAGGTCACCATATTCCAGGGCTGCCTGGGTTCTAGGTTGTCTTATTGGTCCAAGGCTAGAAGGCTCTCAATCTGCCTTATTTCAGGCTGATTCTAGGTCAGCCTGGCTGCCTGGTTGTAGGTCTTTCCGTGGTTCAATGTCTCTTCACAGACTAAAGCCTTTCATGCCCTCAGGGTCTGCAGCTATCAAGGATGTGAGCAGCTTGCGGGAAGGTTAGGACAATCACCTCAAAGGGACCTCCCGACACTTGTGTGGTCTTAAGAGTCCTTTCTCATCCTGGGCCACCCTGAGGGAGGCTGTAGGTTTGAGGTACCAACTTCAGAAGTCTTCCAAGGAATAAGCTAGCCAGTTCTGACCCCAGCTGATAGAGGTCATCTTCTTTTTCTCCTTCCTTCCTTCCTTCCTTGCTCCCTCCCTCTCTCTTTCCTTCAGCTTTGGCTCCAATTTCCTGGATGTTTCAGTGGAAGATTTTATCAGTTCTGAAGTTCCTGGACATCTTAATTTGTTGCTTCCCAAAGCCAGGATGGATACAAGCGTGGGGCTGTGATGGCAGGAGCTCAATGATGTCCAGCAAGTGCGGTGACAGACACAGGAGTCCGCTCCCAGCCCCGGGCAGCTGGGCGGGGCTGGCTCTGGGCGAGGACCGGTGCTGCTCCTGGGCTAACCAGCAGTGGCACCCGTTGGTGCTCTGTCTTGGAGCCAACCTGACCAGCCAAGAACCAGAAGCCCAGGCATAGCTCTGTGGGCACAGGAAGCTGCGGGGGTGGGGGGCACAAGCCTCCTGGTCTCACGGCATTGCCCAGGGTGGGACTCTGCTGACATCCCAAACCCCTCCGGGGGACCTTAACACAATTCTCCCAACTCCAGGTGACTTACACATCGGGGACCCTGGATGAGGGATTGATCTTTGTTTCCAGAATCAGTGAAAAGCAGTTTTTTAAACTTTAATAATTCACTCAAAGAAGGACAAGAGAAATCTGAGGGGCTCTGGCCAGCACAGCTACCCAAGCCACTTCTCAGGCCTGGCCTGACACTGTCCTGACTATCCTACAGGTCACACCACCTCCCTGGCTTCTAGGCCAAACCTTCAGGCCTGAGGAACAGCTCTCCTGTGAGCCCGAAGCGGTCCAGGCAGAACAACAGATTCATCCTGAGGCCCAGCCCCGGGAAAGAATGCAGACCGCCACCCGCTCTGGGCATATCCTGCTGGCCCGAGGGTCCCACAGGTCAAGGGGTCCCACAGGTCATGGGGGCAGTGGGACAGCCCCAGTGAGAAGGCCGGCCCCACCGCAGAGCAGGATGATGGGCGAGGATGGGCTGCACTGTGGGTCTGGGAGGGGAGGACCACCCCTTGCCTGCCCTGCTCCAGGCAGCAGCCTGGAGACAGAATGAGAGGGCTGTTCCCTGCAGGCCTGGGCCGTGATTACTCCAAGAAAGGCAAGTGTCTGATTTCAGGAAACACTCTTCAGAGAGGTTGTGGGCAAGGGTTTTATGAATTTCACTCGCAAACGTCGTCAACCGATTAAGGGATGATCTATCTCAAACAACGCACGAATGCCGCAGAAGGCAAAACTGAAATTAAATAAGCAGAATCCATCTCCCATCCTAGACAGGGCTCTGCCAGCGAGCGCCAGGCCAACGTAGCTGATGGGGCCTCCTGGCTGCTGCCCCACCAAGGCCCCCAGGTCACAAGTGCCCCAGGCCTAGACGCTGTCTGCTGAGGGAGAGAAGCGCAACCTCCGCCTGCACCTGATTAGCCAACTTCTGAACCAGATGCTGCATCTGCCTACAGCAGTCCCTCCTGGAGGGCGCCACCCTGGCCTCCAACGAGCTCCCACAGCAGCCACCTCCCCACACTAGGAATCCTCCGTGCTCTGAGCAACCACACTAGCGACAAGGCAGCCTGATCAGAAAGCGTCCCAGAGCCGATCCCTGGTGTCTGGGGGATTAATTAACTCCTCTTTTTACTTTAAATGTCCAAAACAGAGGTGATGCCCTGCAGCTGTGGCCCTCCTGCTGCCAGCCCTCGGCGGTGGCCGCCTTGCTGTACTAGAAACTCAGCAAGCAGCACCCGGCATCACCTCCAGGAGATGCTCAGAGACCCATCCCACCTCCGCTCAGCGCTGCTGCTAATGCCAATGGGCAAACCAGGCCTGCCCCTAGGAGAAAAACGCCCAAGAGACAAAAGCAGGAGAGTCAGCAGTGCCCGGCGCCTCCCACAGATGAGCCCAGGAGTTAGGAGCACCAGGCAGCTGGGAAGAGTGCAAAGCTCTCTGTGAGGAGGGTGCTGGTCAGAGACACTTTGCCCACGGATGGCGGTATGTGGCTCATGCCTATCCGTAGCTGTGGATATCCCCAAACATCCTGGAATTCCTAGCCAGTCACTGAACCCCACCCCCCGATGCCAAGGGAGCCTGCAGCTAGCCCTCAGGGTCCAGCAGTGGCCACCCGAAACCGGCAAAGATGACAAACGGCAGCTACCCCCATCCTTCCCCTTACGCACTATCCCAAGGGTTAGACTAGGAAATGGGATGAACTATTTCTCCCCGACGGGACCCCAAGAAGTACGCAGCATTGCTCACGAATGGTCCCCTGCAAAGGCCAGGCTTGAGTCTCACTCAGGAGGAAGCTGAAGGGACAGGAGATTCCCCAGCCAGCTGCTGGCCAGCTGCAGGTGGGGCTGGCTCTGAAAAGCGGCCTCTGCCAGTGGGTCAGGAACTCCACCTAACACTACCAGCTCAGGGTCACACGTCCCTGCGCAAAGCAGCCATTGACAGGCAGACTCAGCCTCCTAAATCCTAGTTCCCCAGGTCTGGGAGCAGCGGGGTCCTGGAGAGCCTTGTGTGTCGGCTGGCAGCAGGCTACGGATGCTGCCCGTCGCCACTGAATGCCCTGGTGCCACCAGGGGCTCGGCTCTTACCTGGAGTCAGGGTACTTGGTGAGCGTGGCCAGGCTGCTGGTGTACATGTGGCCGCCCACGTCGATGTGCACGGGTGCGTTGGACTTAGTGAGCTGGGCTGGCAGTGGGATCCCCTGGGCGGCCAGGGGAGACACAGGCGACCGGGTGAGAGACAACCGAGACATGCTTCCTCCCTCCTAGAGATGGAAACAAGGCACAGAGTAAGGGCTTCTCCACGACAGAGCTGTGCACTCCCTTTATTGCCAGTGTGATCACAGATCTAATCAGATCACTTCTGCCTGTGCCTGATCACATATTCAGCGGACAAATTATGGCCACCACTGTAATTAAGTGTATTTGCATCATTTTCTTCAAAGTACCAGAGGGAAAAAAGAAAGATGCTTATTAGCAATAAGAAATCAAGAAAAAAAATGTTCAAGGTGTCAGCCTCCAGGGGCATAAAACAAACTGCAAAATTCTAATTAAAGGTCGTGGGCTTATGTGTTAGATGTGAAATATCCCCTGACAAACGAATCACCAATTTGTGAATTGGGATTCAGGGGTTTTTGCAAGTTTGTCTCAGTAACGAGACACCTCTAAATTAGTGACTTCCTCAGCACCTAAGGCGTTGAGTTTTATACATGTAGTAAATTTCACATCAAATTAAGAGCATTTTTGTTTCGAAAAAATACATAATCGTACAGCCAGTCAACAGCCATCTCTTGAATGCCACGGCTGCGGCAGCGAGGAAGGACAGCCAGTGAGCAGGTGCTCGGGAAGAGGGCAGAGAGGGGGACCCCAGCCCCTGAGCCAGCCCACCCTGCCGGCTCTCACCGCGGTGCCGGTGCTGCCGTGGGCGTGAAGCGAGGACCCGCTCGGCCGCTCCTTGCGGTGAGGCATCTAGGCTTCCATCGCTGCCCAGAGTATCTGTGGGAGGCACCAACAAAACCAGACAGGACTTACTCCTCAGTGGTCCGGGGCGCTGTGTCTCCCAGTCAAAGATGCTTACAATCCTCCTTTCTGAACACGCTTCCGGGGACCCCATGCCCTACCACACAGCCCGCTACTAGCCTGTCCCCATATCCCGAAGCAAGCCTCTGGGCCATAGGAGATTACTTACACACACACACACACACACACACACACACACACACACACACACACACACACACACACACACACACACACACTCTCTCTCTCTCTCTCTCTCTCTCTCTCATACACACGTGTTTTCAGGGCAGCTCCATGCCTGCTAATTCAGCTAATGACAGCACTAAAACATATGCTCACCATTATTGCCCCCAAATGTTACAGAACAAATCCGATTTTCTTGGTATTTTGGTTTCGAGCCACGTTACCAAGCGTGTCTCCTCTTGCTTCAGAGAGAACCCTGGGAGCCACAGCTCGGAGAGGATCCCCCACCGTCCATGGGCTGGGGAGCCCCAGGACCTCATCTGAACACCATCTCTGCAGTGTTAAGATGCAGCTTGCAACTGGCTGGAAACACAGACACCTCTTCCAGCAGAAGCCAGGGAAGAGCGAAAGTCACTTAAGGGAGCCACCGCTCTCCCTGTGGCTCCTTAGAGAGGAAAACTTGTCTTTGTTTGCCCAGCCTGCACCTCTGCAGTTTCTCCCCAGACCCCCCAAATGGTCTTGTCTGTGCCTAATATATTCCAGATCCCCTCGGGATGGCAGCCCCAAGGCATTAGAGAGTCGGCCAGCCGGCGACAGCAGCTCAGCTAATGAACCCTCTCTCCTGCCCCTCCCCACAGTCACTCAGCCACTCGCCTCTGAGCCACAACCACCTGAAATAAGATTGTCCCACAGTCTCTGGAAGCTGCCTGAGGACACTTTGCAGGCCCTATGCAGGAGGGCTAGAGAAGAGCAGGTTTAAGCAGACCCTTCCACTGACCTGGGGCTGGGGGAGGTGTGCACAGTAAATATCATCCCCTCCCTCTTCCCCCCACTGGCTTCCACATACCTAAACCTGGACTTATCTCTTGCAGGTTTAACCCCAACCTCCCTCAAGGATTGACTTCGTGCCTTGAAATTCAATATCCAATTTTAATACATGAACCAAGGTCCAATAAGAATCAAATCCTGCACATTTAAGTCAGGTCACTCTCCTAGGATTTGTTCTGCCCTCGGTGTCCTGGCAAGTTCTCTGACAGGAAACTGGCGTGGGGGTTGCTATTAGCAGACAGCGATGTTTAATTTATAGCTGTCCAGGGTCTGCTGCTTTTGGCATTCCTCAGTTCCCGCAAGCTTCAAAAAGAAAACCAGGTCACTTATCTCAAGGAAGTTCTGAGAAACCAAAACATATCTCAGGAATGGGTTATCCTGCCCTGGAAGGCTCTGCTGGGGGAGGAGTCAGAAGGAAAGCCACACTGAGGATAAACCGTGCTGGAGGGAATTCCGATGGAAATTCTATCAAAGGGGACTGACTGCACAATGTTTTCCCTACTACCAGGACACTACTCAGAAGTGACATTTAACACCAAGTACCCATCGCAAAAGCTGCTCCATCCTGTTCTCACCCAGCCTCTTCTCCATCGCAAGCACAACCTGATGTCCATGGCAAACTAGAAACTCACCATTGGAAGCCCCAGGCTGTACGCCTTGACGCGAACCTCCACTGCTCCGTCCGACAAACGCATCTGTGCTGGACAACGACCCCTTCCCCGAGACCACTGCTGAGGTCAGAAGCATAAAGTGGGTGCAGGAAGAGACACCAGTTCATTCCGCCAGCACCAACATCAAACCCAGCGCGCCACGACACCTCCCGAGGCTTGGCCAAACCGCCTGTTGCAGGGGCCTCGTTGGTGTGTGTTCCACGGCCCGCGGGTTTCCAAACTGGCTGGGTATTGACCCGCTTCTCTAAGCTGCGGCGGGAGCCCCGGGTCCCGCGCCCGCCCGCCGCCGAGCCCCGCCCGCCCGAGCAGAGGGAAGCGAGCAGAATGCCACGCTCATTTACACACAAAATGATTTTGTGTCCCATTGTGCTCGCAGTTGTTCAGCTCTCTGGGGGTGATTAAACTGGCTGAGCTGCGGCAGCTTGAGACGATTTCTCTAAATCGCTTCTTCGTGAAGTCGCTTCTTTGCTAAGCTGTTATTTTAACCATAAAAGGTAAACAGAAGGCGCCTCGAGAACTCCCTTCAGGTCTGCGCCCAGGGGGCCAGCCCGGGGCAAGAGGGCCAGGGGCCCGCAGAATTGTCCAAGGGGTGGGCCAGAAGGGAGGCAGGCGGGCCACCTGGCGCGCGCCAGCCGGGCCGCGGAGCCCGCCGGCCGGTGTGAACTTCAAGGCGGCCGGAGCCGGCGGGGCTGCGGGGCGGGGGTGGCCGCGGAACCCAAAGCGCCTGGCAGGACCCGCAAGGGTGTGCGGCAGGGGCGGGGCGGGGCGGAAGACAAAGTTAAATCAAGAGGCAGACACTTAGAGACCACAGATGGGAAGCTCGCCTAATTAAGGACGTAAAAGCGCTTTTGTTCTCAAAGTTTATTGTTGCCGGGATTTTAAAAAAAATTAATTGAAACTAATGCTGTTATTCACTCGTGCAGTTAAATTCCTTCATGCACATTTGAGACACGGAGTGAAAACTTGAAGCTTATCTTTCTGCAGTCGGGGGTGGGGGCCGCGGGAGGACGGAAACGCGCTCCAGCTACCGGGGAGGGGGGCTGTTTGCGAGTGTGCCGGTGCGCGCGTCCAGGGCAGGGGGTACCGGCGGGCAGCAGGGATCCGGAGGCGGCGATCGCGTCTCCGCGCGGCCCGCCTGGGGCTCCAGACCCCGCGCGCTGGGGACCACCACCAGCGCGCCAGCCCCTCCCGCTCCGTTTCGGACTCGCGGGTGGGCGTCAGAGGACGCACATCTGTCCCGTTGGAGACTTTTTCTCTCTCTGATTTGGACACCAAGCCGGGCCCAGTCAGCCCGAAGCTCGGGCTGCGTGAGCCGGGTTCTGACCCCGGAAACTCGCCGGCCCTGCAGGGCGCTCGGCCCTGCACTGAGGCCCAAGTGCCGGGACCTGAACACCCCCTCACCCCGCCCCCCCCCCCCCCGTGCGGCAGGAAGCTCGGTGCCCGCCCGCGTGGGGAGGGTCCACCCCGGGCCAAGGCCGGCCCACGTGGGCAATCCCCCCCCCTCCCGCACCAGGCCTTTGTGCTGGGTGCCCCCGCGCCGCCAGCCCCCGCCGCCCTGCACCGGGACAAAGCAGCCACCCCCGCCCAGGTCCAAATCACTGCCGGACGACTTTCTGGGTATCGCAGCCCAGAAAGGGGCACGGGTGCTCGTCGCTGAGCGGTGGCCGCCCGCGCGGGGCTTACCTCGGAGCCGGAGCGGCGGATCGGGCTCGGGCGCAGCTCCCGCCCCCCCGCAGCCGCCGGTCTCGGGCGCCGGGCGCAGCCTCGCCGCCTATGCTCGCTGCGCGGGTCGCTCCGGTCTCGTCCTGGAGTTACTTTCTCTCTCGCCCCCAACCCTCCCCCCACCCACCCCTCCCGCCCCGGCCCCCGCTCCGCGCGGCCCCTCGCGGCGCGGCGCGCCGGGGCCTCCCCTCCCCGCCCTCCCCTCGCCTCCTCCCCTCCTCGCGGCCGCCGCCGCCGCCTCCTCTTCGCGCCGCTCTCCCGCTGCCCTCCCGCCGCTCCCACCTCCTCTCCTCCCTCCTCTCTCTCCAGCGGCCTTCCCCGATTGCTCGCGAGAAAACCTGCCCCCCACCGTAGCCCGTGGCTGGCCCCGTCGCGGCCGAGCCGGGACGCAAAGGGCAGCGATCCGGCTCCAAATTACCCAGCGCGGCGAGCGCGAGCGGGAGCGCGCGGCGACTCCTGGCTCGGGGCTCGGCTGCGCCGCGGGGCAGAGGATTAGAGTCGCAATTAGCTCCGCGCGCCCGCGCCTGCCGCACTCGGCGACAAAAATGCACCGTTTCCCTTCCTTTAGCCCGGCGATCACTGCCCGCCTCCCCCCGGAGTCCGCGCCTTCTCGCCGGGGCCTCCGCCAGGACCCTCCCGGGAGCGGTGCGCCCAGGCCCCCGCGCCCTCCGCCGCCCAGCCCCCCGCCCCCCGCCGGCCAGCCACGCGGCGCCCGGGCCTCCTCCGGGCTCGGGAGGGGGCGGGGGAGAAGCTGATTTAATCATTGTCATTTCATCTGATGTAATATTTCCCCGGGCGCTTTCAGCTGGGCATAAATTTTCGGCTCCCAAATAAGTAACACAGGGCACGTTTCTCACATTTCTTGACTCCTCGGTTACAAAGAGGAGAGCAGCCGCCGCCGCCGCGGCGCCCGGGGGTAGGGGCGGGACTTGGGAAGAAACTGGGCTTCGAGTCGGCCGGGGCTGGAGAGGAGCCGGGGGCCAGGGCCGCCCCTCCCCCTCACTGGCCTTCCTCTCCGGGTTTCTGCCCCGACTGCCCCTCTACCCGGGAGCAGCGCCGCCCGTGACGTCTGCGGACACGCGGTCGGCCACCGCGGGGGAGGGGCGCACGGGGGGCGCCCGGCCGGCCGCCGGCGGCCAGACGCGCCATTTCCTTTACGCGCGCGGCGCGATGGAGAAATCTACCGCCAAGCCTCCCCGCGGCGCCGAGGCCTGCGCCCGGGGCGTCCCCCCTGGTCCCCAAGTCGGCTGCCCTTTCCTCCTCCTCTCCTACCTCCTCCTCCCCTTCCTCTTTCTCCAGTTTCCCTTGCGCCGCGCCTCCCCCCCCCCCCCACCTCCTCCGCCTGGACCATTTCCTGGCTCCTAGGAAACGGAGCGCGGAGCCTGGGGTGCAGGGCACCCGGCCTGCACTGCGCTCCCGTCCGGCCCCGGGGACGCTCCGGCCAGAGCCTGGCTCGAGCTGGAGGACGGGTGCGCTCCGGCGCCCCCACCCCGAGCTCCAGCCGAACCTGGACGCCCTCTAGCGGCCTCCCTCACAGGGGGCGCTCGCGGCGGGCCGCAGCGGGGGCGGGGGTCGCTGGTGGGAGGAGGCCGAGGTGGGGGCCTGCTTCCCTGGACCAGGGGACCTGGCGCGTGGAAAGAGTGCCCGGACCGCGCTACTGTAACTTCTCCATACGGGAATAAGAAGAAACTTTCCTCCTAAGGGAAGGTTTTATTTATTTATTTATTTATTTTAGAGCTTGAACTACAGGAGAAGGGGGAAATTTTCTCATTAAAGTTACATCCCTGCAGTTAGTTCAATTACTTGATATATGCAGAAGATGTTGTAAATTTATAGATTTAAATAGCTTACAAAGATGCCGCAGGCCCCATCAGTTAATTTCCTTAATTTATGGATTTTTAGCTGCTCTTAGAACAGAAAGGGGCCCTGGAAGTAGGTCAGGGATCTGTGCAGCGGCTCCAGTACAGCCCATGGGCTGCCCGCTCTGCTCCCCACGCCCTGGCGCCCCCCGGGCGTCTGGCTCCCAGCTCGGGCATGACAGCACCGCTGTCTGCTCTCCACATCTCGGCCAGGCCCAGCAGGTCCGCTTTGCTGTATGGTGACTGCCCCGGTCTCTCCAGGGCTGCGCAAGCCCAGGGAGCAGCAAAGCCCCCATCTATGCCCACCCTACCTGGCACTGAAGGGATGGCCCCAAATAAGAAGTGAAGCAAGCATCCAAATACTTTGACCTCCTGTGTCCTCCCTTAAATGCTGGCTGGGATCATAGACGGAGAAGGGCATGTGTGGATACCCTGAACTTCTTCAGGGAAAGAACCTTCCCCCTTCTCAAGCCTTTGAACGCTTGGGGGGAAGAGGGAGGCGTGAGGAAGAATGCTCCAGGCTCCTGTTTGAGGAGCACAGACTCACCGAAAACCAGCTTGTCATGGGGCCACCCCTGTGGCCCCATTGCCCTTCACTCCTCTCCCCTCACCCGCTAGGTGCCTGCTAGAGCTTCTTTGTTTTGTGTTCAATATGGATGAATATATACATATAAATTAATACTTAGAAGATGGGTATAAACTAAACTGTTTTAGGAAGCCACATGGCGATGTGATTAGTATTGGTATTCATGATTTAACATTTCTTTTCCCACTAGATGAAGTTTCTAAGATTTGCAAGGTACATGTCAAGGACGGGTGTATAAATGGATTTTTATTTATTCACAACTCCAAGACTAATTGCTTCTCTTTGCCTCAAGGCCACGAGATTGGTTTTAATATGACACTTCAAAAGTATTCATGGAACTACAGAGACACTAAGTGTCATTGTTTAAGAGACAAATCTCACTGTGGTACTGGTGACCCTGCAAAGAGGATGTTCCATTTTCATTTTAAATTCCTCAATGTTTTTTTAAGAGTTTCACTTTATACCAACTATATTAAAAATGCACAATTTAATCGAAACAAGAACTGACCATTTTGAAAGACCTTTATTTCCTTAATATTGCTGGGAACTTTGTTTTCATATTCCTGAATCCTTTTATTAAAGAGCTGAACTTTATACGTGTCATTAAGAAGAGTCAGTTTGGGCCATAATTTATTCTCAAGTGTTTTAAAAGTTCCCGGCTAAATGTCAACCATCTTTTACATGGAGAGACTTGGACATGGGCTGTGATAGACATTTAATGATCTGTGGTATATAATGCAATGGTGAGGTGTTTTTTTTTTTAATTGAAGATGTATAATTAGGACTGAAAACATACTGAAGCATCTTGTGAAATACATCTTGTTTCATTACTGTAGTCGAAGAGACGAAATTAGACGTGAGTCTAATCAGAATGGAACTTTCTTTATCAGTAGATTTGACTAGCACTTGAGCCATTATGATTCACATATTTTAAAAAGTGGGTTCAAACCCGAGCTTGCTTTGAGGCTGCTCTGCATGAGCTCACATGAAGCTGATGCGGGTCCGGCCCTGCATCCAGGTGCTGTGGACAAGACCTCAGTCTCTGGATGTTCCAGAGTGGCTTCCAGTGTGATTTCCTATTTTGTTGTTGCTGTTTGCAGACTATATTTTAAGATGAAGACATAAGAAAATGAGGTCCCAGAGTCTGCTGAACTCAGCCTTCTCAGGAAATGTGACCAAATAGAGATGAAAAGCTGCTGACCTCTGAGAAGGAGGGTGCGGGCGGGGCGGGGGGGAACGAGGCAGGGGTGTTAAGGCAGGGCTGTCTGCTCCCTCACCCCCAGGCTCCTTGGGGTGAAAGACAGACCCTCCTAGGTCTGTGACCACCTCCAGGCTCAGAGATGGCCCCTGACCAGGTTAGGACGGAGCCAGCCTGGCCCAGAGATCACAGTCTGACATCTGCTTGGCCTCTGCCTCCACACCAGGAATCCCCCAGTCTTCCATCTAGGACCCCAGTGAACTTGGAGACTAAAGGAAGTGGTAAAATGTGGGATCATTAGTGCTGCCCGCTGTAAACGGGGCCTTCTGACCGACAGCCAGGTGACCTGCGCCCTGGACAGCAGCTGTCCAAACCTGACTGAGGGTTGGGAGGTGGGGGCCACCTGCCTGTCCTTGAAGTGAATAAAACAAGACCAGCCAGCTCTCACAGGAGCTCTGCTCAGTCCCCAGCACTATGCCCAGTGGGATTTCTGATTTCTGATGGGAGGGAAAGCAGGGCCTGTCTCCAGGGGCTACAGACCACACTCTCCTTCTTGCCTTCTGCCTGAAGCTCAGGTGTGCTGCTCAGAACCAAACCAACCTGGCCTGCCCAGGAGCCAGCATCAGGGTGACAGCAATGAGACAAGACTGAGATCTCCTGACCAGGAATCCTGCTATGGTGGTGGCCTGTGACCTCTGGTGGACCAGGACCGCCCCCCCCCCGCCCACCGCCACACACACAAACTGATCGATACTCTGCATTTGAGCCTTCTCCCCAAGAGAAGTTTCAGCATTTTTACCAGATTCTCAAAGAGTCTGTGTGAGTTTGGGTGCAAGTAACAAAACCTACTTCACAATGGCTTCATGATAAGAAAAGTGGATTCTTTCACATAACGGCAAGTGGGAGGCAGAGCGGCCCTGGAGTCCATTCGGAGACTCAGCAGAGTATATAAGGACCCAGGCTCTCTCCACCGTCCCCTGCCATCCCCAGCATGTCTCCTGTCCTTATGCCAGGTCCTCTCTGGTCTCAAGATAATGTAGCTCGAAGCTTCCTATCTCCCTGGACATGCTTGGAGAACAGGGAAGTGACCCAGTGGCCCTCAGAGCCCTCTTTGGCACATCCCATTGGGCCAATCAGGTCTGGCTCTGGCCTGCGTGGGGCTGGGGTTGCTACCCTGAGCCGTGGGGAGAAAGGTGGACCCTGGGCACAGTCAGGATCTGTCTTGGGGGAAGGACGAGGGGGTGGGCTTTGTGTCAGGGGCCCCAGAGGTGAAGAGCTGTTGACCAGAATCCTAAGCTGGAAGGAAGGTAGAAGCCAAACAGGAACTAGAGGCCCCAGACCCCAAAGGGCACCTCCAGAGAGGTTGCAACAGAGGTGATGCTCTAGCTCCTTCTAGGGTCCCAGGAGACACCTGACCTGGCAGAGTACGGCTGCCCCCAGGCAACGAAGCCAGGCCACTGGCCCCAGGCCCTCTGTCCTCCTCACCTCTGGCTTCTTCTCAGGGTTCCTCCTCCGGAGCTGCATCAGTGAAGTCCTGAGGTCCTCCCCACAGCCCCTCAAGGTATGGAGACAAGGCTGTTCCCTGTCAACAGCGCCTGGTGTTCATCACAGCCATCAACATGTGCCGCTCTCCCCACGCAACACACAGAAAAGAATTCCTAAAAGATGAGGCTGTTGCCGTTGCTGGGGGCCGGTGAGGCCCTAGAGAGGGTCCTCCAGGTCTCTCAGTCAGTATCAGGCTGGCCTGGATCCCTGGGAGAACAGCCTTCAACACCAAGTCCTGCCCCTCAGTGACTTTGTGTGGCTGCCACTCTGGCTCCAGGCGACCACCGAAGTGGCCCTGGGGTCACAGGACCAAGGGTCCTGCAGATGCACTTACACGGGCCGGAGGGAAAACAAGAGTTGAGACAGCGAGGCAGCCTTTGATCCATCAGTCAGCAACCCTGCCCAGGGCTCCCTCCTCCAGCCAAAGCTCAGTACACTGACCCTCTTCCTGTCACAGGCCATTCATTCCCCTTGGGCCTAATCCTTTCGGGAGACAGTCTGTGCAAGGCATGGACTTGGAAGTCTGAGCACAACTGGGTGACCTTGGGTTTCATCTCTCAGAGTCCCAGTATCCTCCCGTGTAATACAAGAACAGGAAGAGTGTGGAGCTGATGGCCTTGCTGGGAGAATTCCGTGTGAGAGCAGATGCAGACGGAGAACTCGGCTCGACCCAGTGTAAATGCTTTTGGAAGTATGATGATTGCTTCTTCTTCTAACTGACCTTCCAAGATCCTACTCCAGGTGCTGTTGGCCCAACACCCAGCTACAGGAGACACACAGAAGCTGGCGAAGGTGAGTGAGAGGGAGGCCCCTTGACTCCAAGATTTGGGGTTTAAAACCTCGTGATTGTATAATTAAGATAAACGTATACATTAAAGGGGAGACTGTAAAAGTTGCCTAACATAGAAAGATAAAACACAAAACTTCAGAGAAATTTCATGTTTGCTTTGGGCCCTGCTCCCGGGGTGGGGCCAGGAAGTGCCCTCAGGCTCCTCTGAGCTCAGGGCGCTGGAGGGTGAAGGGAATCACAGGTTGGGACCCAGGGGGCAGAGAGGAGCCCTGGAGGCCACTGAGTGTCTGCTGATAAATTCTTCTCATTTTTCAAACTGTGAAACTCTTTACCGACTTTTTAAAAGTAGTTTTAAATTTTCGTGAAGACTATATTTTTGTTGTAAAACACACACACACACACACACACACACACACACACACACACACACACAGTGTTGCACAGACGCAGGTACGCATGGAGTTGCGCAGAACCAAAGGCATGTGTGCACACACGTCCGAGCAGATATGCCAACATGCACATGTGCACATGGTTTTTAAACTGTGGCATCAAACTATTCATGCTAATCTTCAGTCTGTCTTCCCCCTACTGTGTATTCCAAAATATAGAAAAAAATCTAACAAATATCTATATACCCACCACCCAGACATGACAAGTATTAACAGCTCGAATATTTGCTTCAGAGCCCTCTTTAAGAATCACATGAAAAGATACAGCTCCGTTTAAACTCCTCCCTTCTTCCCCCACCTTGCAATTGCTACCCAGAAGTTGCCACATTCCTAAGCACCTTTTTATACTTTTTGCAACACACGAATGTATTCATAAACAATGATGACATTTGTGTCTGTTTTTCACTTTCACATAAATGGTATCCAATCGGTGCCTCCTCTTGCACTGTGTTTTGGCCACTTGCTCTTCTCACATCCCTGGGCCTGGTAGGTACCCTCCCTTGTCTTTCCTTTGATTCACACAGTGGCCTCTGCCTCCTGCCCTGGCCCCCCTCAGCCAGCTCTTCAGTGTATTATACGCCAGGGGCCCCCCAAAGGCCTCTTCTGGTGAAACTGGGTCTTTGATGCATTTGCTGAAAACAGTGGTTTCTGGGCACTGTGGTGTCAGAGGGAAGGAATGGCCCCACCTCCACCTCCCACCTCCCACATCCCAGCAGGCTGTTTTTGGAAGAGGTGTTTGGGTGGGTGTGGCCCACTCCTCCCCCCTTCCTCCTCCTCCTCCTCTCTGCCTCCTCTCCCACCTCCTCCCTTTCCCCATCCTCCTCCTCCCTCTCCCCTCTCCCCCCTCCCTTCTCCTTCTCCCTCTGCCTCTCTCTCTCCCTCCATCTCCCTCCACCTCTAGGCAAGGCAAGCCTCTGGCTGAAAAGCTGGAAGGTCACCCAAAGGAAGTGCAAAAAAGAAAAGGCATCTTGATATATCTCAAAATGTTATCTCCAGATGGATTTTTACAGTTCTGTTTTTGCACTTAGGTTTCTTATCCTTTTAGAATTAACTTTTGTTTGTGGTTGAGGTCAGAATCTAAAAAAAGAATTTGTTTTTGTTTTTCAAAATGGCTAGCCAGTCTTCCAGGTGAATCAACTAGTAAAAATTTTATATTAGGACTCTGACTGGGATTGGAGAGAACTGAGGTCTTATTTTTGATTTCTTACAGAGGAATGTGGGATTACAGATAAATTGTAAAAAAATTAAAACATTTGTTATTTTAGTAATTAGAATTAGTTACAAATTAGCCCCCCTCCCCTCCCACACACACACATACACCCTGGCAATCTCATATTCCTCTTCCTAGCAAACCTCAGTTTGGTATGTGATAGATTGAATTATTGTTACCAATTTCCCCCTGCCCTGTAGTGGCTTTAGACATCTATACCCTTGCTGTGGCATCATGCTTGACAGAATGTTCTCCTTGACTCCCCAACCCTGGGCTGCACCAAAGGGAATTTAGCAGATGAGGCATGAGGAACAGAGGCTTGAAGTATGTGAACTTGTCTCTTGAGCTTCGGTCATTGCAGTAGGAAGAAAGTGCCCCGGGTGACCACTGACCCTCCAGGCGAAGCCCCAGAATGAGACATGTGGGGTGGGGCTGCCTCAGTAACCATGACGCATGAGAAATAAATCTTATTGTTGTATGCCACTGACATTGTGTGTGTTTGTCACACAGCAAAAGCTGACTGATACAAACTGTATCCTTTTGTGTGTGTGTGTGTGTGTGTGTACAATCCTAATCCAATTTGAGTGGGAATGTATATACTATACATACCTATGATGCATTTTATTCTGTGATTTATAATTATATAATATATATTTATTGTAGATTATATATAATATAGCTAGTATATACAATTATATATGTGTGTGTATTTGTTTATTTATTACACAACTTGGCCCACCCCTAACATTTGCAGGGCCCAGAACGAGAGGATAAATGGAGATCCACATGTCACATGTCCAAATACTTAAAAGGTATAAATAAAGCTCACAACTGTTACATCAAATACCTTATATGTTCCAACCTTGACAAATATACATTTACAGTGACCCGGCGGGCTGGGTTCTTGGATTCCTTGGCATGGTGTGCTGGGATGTGGTGGTGGTGGGGAAGAGCTGGTGCGGGCCAACCCCTTCCTCTCCCTGCACCTGGCTCCGTCCCCCACCGTGAGGGGCTTCCTGTGCACTGTGTACCCCTGCACATGCAGGCTGTCCACACAGCCCACAGATGGCTGCCCCTTGTCCACCCCTCAGGCCTTGGTGGATGCTGGTCACACCCTGGACAATGGACTTGAGGAAGAGGCCCACTCAGGCCCTGGAGTGAGCTAAGGGCTGCTGGGGCAGGACCTTCCAGGGTCCCAGGTGTATCAGTACACATAGACCTGCGTGTCCTCTTCCCCTGTTGACGATCCCATCTTTCTCTTGCATAGTTAATCTCTCCCTTTCAATGGATGCTTTTGTTGATCTTCACATTCATTATCTCCCACTGAAAAGAAAAGAAAACAAAACTCTTAACTGTTCTGACATCCTCTTCCAGCCTCTTCTCTGCCTCGCTCCACTCTCCCAGTTGATGGAATGAGAAGAGTGATCTACACTTCCTGTCCCCTACTCACCTCCCAATCCCTCCCCAACAAATTCCAGTCACCTTCTGGCCTTTATTTATTTTTAAATTTCTGTTGGAGTATAGTTGATTTACGATGTTGTGTTAGTTTCTGCCGTACAGCCAGTTGAATCAGCTATACATATATCCACTCTTTTTTAGATTCTTTTCCTTTATAGGTCATTACAGCGTAGTGAATAGAGTTCCCTGTGCTATACAGTAGGTCCTTATTAGTTATCTATTTTACATATAGCAGTGTGTATGTGTCACTTCCAATATCCCAATTTATCCCTCCCCCCGCCACTTCCCCCCACCTCGTAACCATAAGTTTGTTTTCTACATCTGTGACTCTATTTCTGCTTTGTAAATAAATTCATTTGTACCATTTTTTTTAAGATTCCGCATATAAGTGATATCATATGACATTTGTCTTTCTCTGTCTGACTTATTTCATTTAGTATGATAATCTCCAGGTCCATCCATGTTACTGCAAATGGCATTATTTCATTCTTCTTAATGGCTGAGTAATATTCCATTGTATATATGTACCACATCTTCTTTATCCATTCATCTGTTGATGGACATTTAGGTTGCTTCCATGTCTTGGCTATTACAAACAGTGCTGCTGTGAACATTAGGGTACATATATCCTTTTGGATTATGGTTTCCTCCAGATATATGCCCAGGAGTGGGATCCTTCTGACCTTTAATCCTTTAAGGCCACCAAAGAGCACTTTCGCAGGTCACCAAGGCCCCACATCACCTCCATTTCTCAGCCTTCACGTTGCTCTGCCTCTCAGCAGCCTTTGGCTCAGCCGGCCCCTCCTCCCCTCCCTCATCGTGGTGGTGATCCCAGCTCGCGTCCTCTGTGGGCTCCATGGCAGCATTGTCCACACCCCCACCTCCTCTGAAGTTAGGTGAGGGCCCCAAAATATGAGAGAGCTGTCTGCCACGCCACACCGCTTCTCTGCCTGGGCAGTTGTGGAAGCTGGTTTCAAGATGGAGCCTCTATCAACCCAGTTCCCGAGTGCCTGTGAGGAGCAGAGTCCCTGCTGACCCACGTCGGGCCCGTACAATGAGGGAGAAATAAACTTTAGTCTTTTTCAGCCTTCGAGATTTTAGGGATACTCGTTTCTGCAGCATAACTGCCCCTGGACTGGCTGCTGCACTTGATATCTGCAGAGCAAAACTCGCACACATTTCTTTCCCTCTTACTCAGCGAACTGCATTTCAGTTTTGTTTGCTGCCTCATCCCCCCATCTGGACATCCCCAGGTGTCCTGCTCTCCTCTCGCACTTTCTCCCTCCATAACCTCACTCACAGCAGCTCTGCATGGCAATGACTCACAGGTTTACACCTCCTCCCACCTGCACGTCCCACCGCCCACTTGATGTCCCCCTGGATGTCTCAGAAGCTCCTCAGACTCAACATATCCTGACTCAGACTCATGATCTTGCCCCCTGCCCCAAACCTGGCCTCCTCCTCGTGCCCCCATCTCACCCTGCCACTCACTTGTGCAAGCTAGACCTGAGAGTCATCCAGGAACCCCCTTCCCCTTGACGCTCTTCTCCATTTCCATCTCCATCCATCATCAGGATCTGTCAAATGACTCCTCACACCCACCCACGTTTCTCCATCACCACCCGCACCACCCTCGTTCAGCCGCCTTCTCCTCTCATCTGGATCTCCCATCTGAATGCTTGCAGGACTAGCCTTCTGGTCTCATTGCTGTCAATCTTGCCTCACAATTTATTTTCCTCATGCCAGCCAGAGGGATGTTTTCAAAAGATCATGTAACTGCTTGCCTAAACCTTGCCAAGGCTTCCCTTGCTCTGAGAGAAGATAACACCGCCCTCAGTGGTGCGTGTGGACCGGCCCACCTCTTCTCTAGCCACACTTCCGTGCTTCCCCTCATCCTCTGTTGCAGGTTGGACTCCCTGGGAAGCAGGCTAGGAGGTGGAAGTTATTGAAGGAGGTTTCTTACAGAGTGCTATTGCATCGACATTTGTGAAAGGGAGGGCAAGGAAGGAGTGGGCAGAAGGAGAAGTTGAGCTCTTATCAATCTCAACAGAGGTCTCAGCTGACCCCACAAGGAGCACAGAATCGTCCCCCACTTGGGGTAAGTGTGCTGGGCTTCTGTGCCGCGATGTTGGTAGTTGAATGTGTCTTTGGGTGTGGGGTATAACCTTAGGTGAGGCGTCTCTCTTCACCCAAGGCCGTCTCTGAAGGGAGCTGATGGCTAAAGGCTTTCTGCCGGGAATGCTCCAGGAGCTGGAGGAATAAGTTTTTTCGAACTGAAGGGGGATCTGGTCGTGCACGAAATGTCCAATGCAATCCATCCCTTGCATGATCAGGCTCCACTTTTTTGTAAACGTTCATGGAGCGGCTCCTCCAGGATCCTGGTGTGCCTCTCCCCTGGGGCGGGGCGGGGGTTGTTGTTTAGAAGAGAAAGTTAGCGGGATTAACTACAGCCCCTGCTGCTGCAGATGGTCTTGAGGCTGCAATTGACACTCATCTTCCCTTGCCTGCGTTATTGATTCTGGATTCCCCCCACCCTCTGCTAACAACTGTCCTGGTCTCGGTGGCTTATCTGGTGGAGTAACCAGACCCTTATCCCTGAGGGGTCTGAGATCCTGGCCAACATGACCTTCTCAGGCTGGAGTTGCTGCCCTTGCCCATTTACTGTCAAAATTGGGCTGGGCAGCACTTCCCTGATGGTCCAGTGGTTAAAAATCTGCCTTCCAATGCAGGGGATGCAGGTTCAATCCCTGGTCAAGGAATTAAGATCCCACGTGGCGCGGGGCAACTAAGCTCGCGCTACAATGAAGGGCCACAAGCTGCAACGAAAGATCCTGTGTGCCGCAACTAAGACCCAATGTAGCCAAAATTAAATAAATATATGTAAAAAAAATTGGGCTGGGGAGTACCGATAAGCAAGTGGATTAACCAGGCACCAAATCTCTCTCTCCCTGCTCCTCACTGTATAACAAAAATGCTACCTCTTTCTGATGATCAGTGTCCATTACCCCTGCCAAGATGGAGAATCTTCTTTCCTGTTGGTCCCTTGGCACAAGGAGCCTCAAGTGTCCTCAAGTGCCCAGGCAGCATCTCTATAGCCATAATTCGCAGAACTCTTGCTATGGTCCTTGACAGCAGCATTCTTTATTGCAACCAGGCTCTCTAAACCCTTAGAGCCCAGGGTTGTGGGAAGCACAGATTCCCCCAAGTGGGTGGCTAGGAGTGATGGCAAGCAGAACACTCTTCCGTCCACTCCTTGGTTCCCAGACCCATTTTACCTACAACATAAAGTATTTGTTTCCAATTGCTGTTGTAATAAATTACCCCAGACTTGGTGACTTAGAACCAAATAAATTTATTATCTTAGAGTTCAGGAGGTCAGAGTCTGAAATGGATCTCACTGGGCTAAAAATCAAGCTGCATCCTTTCTGGAGGTTCTAGGGGAGAATCCATCTCTTTGCCTTTTCCAGTCCCTAGAGCCTGGCTCATTTCTAGTCTCATGGCACGTACCATCATCAAAGCCAGCATTCGCTGGTTGAGTCTTCCTCTTACTGCATCACTCTAACACTCTCTTGCTTCCCTCTTTCATGCAGAAGGACATTGTCCCTACGCCGATAATTCAGGATAATCTCCCCATCTCAAGATCCTTAGCTTAATCACACCTGCAGAGTCCCTTTTGCCGAGTAAAGGGAACATATTCACAGGTTCTGGGAATTAGGACATGGAGGTCTCTAGGGGAAAGGGTTGCTATTCTGCACACATGTTGATGCATTGTTGATGTAAAGCATACACTTTGCTCTGGAGAATGGCACCCCATCTTTGCAAAATATGATCTCCAAGCTGGTGCTTTAGCTGTGTTTGTAACAGGCCCTTCCGTTGCTTTATCAGATTGGCAGATTCAGGGTGATACAAGAAGTGTTATGACTAGTGCATCTTATGGTCACGTGCTGACCTTCACATCTCCATTTGCTGACACGATGTGGGACCCTGTGTGGCCGCATCAGATACTCTATAAACCCTTGAATAGTTAGTTGCCTGGCTCAGGCTCTCTGGGCAGGAAAAGTAAATCTGTACCCAGAATATGTGTTTACTCCTAACAAAATGAATCACTGCTCCTTTCAGGATGAAAGGGATGGTCAACTTGGATCCCTAGGTTCATGTCCTCAAAGAATGGCACTGGGTCTAGGACATAGCTTTGGGCTCTGTTGCTGGAAGATTGCACATTCAGCAGCAGCTGCAGCAGCTGGAGGCTGAGACCCCACACTGTTAGACTTCTTCATAGCCTCCACTCTGCCACTTGTGCCAGCAGTGAAGGGGTCAATGGCAGGAGCCAGTTGATGTTACTTGGCCAAGTCATTCTGTTGACTTGGTTGTTTAGTGCCTCTTCCGTGATGGATGCTCTCCAATGGCACAGAAAGCTTCACACTTTGTGCCAAGTCCCATCCACACGATTGCCCCAGATAGCCTTGTCCTATATGCTAATCATTCTCCTTCCCGGACCAGGGATCAAACCCACGCCACTGTGCCACCAGGGAAGTCCCACAACTTCTGTCTTATGATGGATGCTGCTGGGTCCACTTGACTTTCTGACTTGGTGGCTCTGACAGAACTCAGCTCGTGGTGGGCAGTGCTATGGTCTGAATGTTTATGTCCCCAAATTCACAAGTTGAAAACATAACCCCCAAATATGATGGCATTAGGAGGTGGGGCCTCTAGGAGATTCTTAAGTAATAAGGATGGGGCCCTCCTGAATGAGATTAGTGCCTTATAAAAGAGGCACCAGAAAGATCCATGGCCCCTTCCACCACGTAAGGACACGACGAGAAAATGCTGGCTGTGAAATAGAAAGAGAGTCTTCCCCCAGCCATGCTGGTGCCATGATCCTGGACTTCCCAGCCTCTAGGACTGTGAGAAATCAATATTTGCTGTTTATAAACTATCCAGTTTATGGTATTTTATTTTAGCAGCCTGGACAGACTAAGACAGGCAGTTATGGCTGCATTTTCACTTGGTGTCTCATGGTCTGTCTATACCAGGGCCCATAGCGTGCTAGGAACAACTTTTCAAGAGATTTATAATTTTCCATATGGCATGGCCTTGTGACAGAATCTTAAGAGTCTACATTGTAATTCTCTCCTTGGGGCTTGCCAAAAAATCTACATGGTATCTTCCCCCAGTGCCGATGCCTCCAATGCCTCCTCTGGATCACACAGCCCGAGTCAGCACCTCTTGCACCATAGCCTGGACCTGCTGCAAAGTCCCTTCCATCTCTGGACTGCATCAAAGCTGGTAGCTTTTCATGGCTCTCAGTATGTGATTTGGAGTAGTCCTACTCGCGGACTGTGCCTCTAGAACCCAAGGAGGCCTACCAAGCATCAGGCTTCCTTCTCTGAGGTGGAAGGTGCAAGAGGCCACTATTTGTCCTACGCTTTGTTTGCCCTGGCGTGCTCCAGACGGTTGCAGCTCCTATAAGTTTTATTGTTATAACAGGGCCCTGAAACCTCCCTGGGCTTTGGAGGGCATGGGTCTTACTCAGGCCCACCATGTATTAGCCACTTCTTGTTCATTCATTCTGATGAGCGCAAGGTTATTGATATAACAGACCCATATGATATTTTGCAGGACATGGGACCAATCTAGATCTTTGTTCAATCTATAATTGAACAGAGGCCTGGAAAATGAATGTATTTCTGGGGCAACACTGTGAGCCTATACTCTTATCCATTCCAACCGAAAGCAAACTGTTTTTTGATAGGGATGGAAAGTAATGCATTTGCCAGATCAATGGCCAAGTACCATGTACAGAGGTCATGCTAATTTGCGCTAGCAAGAATACCACGTTTGTCACAGCAGCTGTAATTTTGACTACTGCTTGGCTGGGTTTGCACTGGCATGCTTCAGGATCTGTCTGTTTTCACAGGGGCCAAACTGGTCAGTTCAATGGAGCTATAATGAGGACCACTACCCTTAGATCCTTTAGCTTTTCAAAGGGAGCGCCATGGGAATTCCCTGGTGGTCCAGTGGTTAGGACTCCCAGCTTTCACTGCTGAGAGCCTGGGTTCCATCCCTGGTTGGGGAGCTCTTGCAAGCTATGCAGTGTGGCAAAAAAAGAAAAAAAAAAAAGAAAAAAAAGAAAAGGTAGCTCCAATGTCTGCTACCACCCTCTCCCTCCCTCAACTGGGATGAGATAATGTTTTTTATTTACTATCTTGGAAGGGGGCAGAGAGCAGTTTCAGAGGCTTCCTCTTTGCCTACCCACTACAAAAGCTCTCACCCTACAGGCCAAGGAGTCAGTGGGGGTTATGACAATTACTAAGTCTCAAATTACACTTTGGGGAGTGGGGAAATGACTGCTGGGTGAATCTGTGGATCTGGTGGATCCATTGTAATCCAAGCCTGGGCCAGCGGTCCATCTGTTACCTGGCCTGTATGACCCCGTCTAACGGAGGGCCACCATGATACATCAGAGCTCAGTGTATCTATAGTAAGTCTGACCCTGTCCAATGTTCCCAACTTATGTGGGCAGCCTCTTTCCCCAGGACACCTTTTGGGGAAGGACTGGGGGTATGATCACTAGATGTACTTGCTTTGTGTTACAGGATTATCCTGGAGGCTTCATTTCGTCTTTAGTCATCAGGTTCCTGGTCTGAAAACTGACTTCCCTCCAGAAACTGGGCAAGGAATCATGACACTGTTTTTGGTTGGGAGGATTGCCTTAGGCTTCTGATTACCCATTCTTGATTTCTCTGATTGTACAGGTTTGTGCTCGAGGACTTGCTGTAGGCCAGGTCACCTGGGGCCACTCTGACCTGACCACACATTATAATGATGGCATCCACCTCTCTGCGGATGGGTGAATATCACCACCAGACCTCTACTGTCTGGGGTTCTCTTGTCCTCGTTGCTGTTAGTGACTCTCGTGGCATCAGAGCTCATCCTGCCAGCAGCCCGGCCCACAGAGGGCAGCCATCACCCACCGTATCAGTGACGCTGGCGCTCCTCTCACGCGCACATTCACTGCTGCTTGGGTAGGTGGTGTGTCCGCCGGGCCCTGCAGAGGAACAGACTCCTCCACCGGTTTTCTCCGCCTTGGGGCTTTAGCACATTCACTCCAGCTCGTGTACTTCGCAGAGCGCTTTGAGTTCCCTCTCCACCATCTCACACAAAAATTCCGGCATTTCTAAAAACATGGGCCATGACTCTTTCCGTGCTTCTAGCAGAATTTTTGCACCATCTCCTGTGGTCCTTGCTAGGGAATCTTGCATCCCAGGAAAGTGCTCTCACACTGATAAGCTCTCCAATCATCCCAACCTTCTATGTCTCTCCTTGCTCCCCGCCCCACTTTGGACATTGTGCCTTCAGAATCCAGTCCCAACTGCTCTCCTGGCTCCTGCCAGGACCTGGGGGCTATAGTTCCTCTCCTTCCTTATCAAGTCCAGCACTGCCTTGGCCCAGTCATTGTGTGCCTTGACCCCTAATTACAGGTCTAGTGGCCGGAAGGGGAGGTGGGGGCAGATCCTGGAGGGGCTGCATAATGTCTCGCAGAGCAGAGACCTCTGCATATCTTCAAGGAATAGGGGAACATTAGCCTTAATAGGGAAGAATGGGTCACTTCTGCAGGCTCAGAGGGTTCAAGGCAATCTAGGGACTTCAGAGTTGGGGTGCATGAACTCAGATGTCCCATCTGAAACGTCAGGGGGCCATCCTCTCCCCATCAGAGCATGATCTTGACACAGAGCTACTTAGGTTGAGTTTAATCTTCTTTGATGTAGCCTTGATCATTTCAAGGCTTCTTTTTTTTTTGGCCGCACTGTGTAGCTTGTGGGATCCTAGTTCCCTGACCAGGGATCAAACCAGGGCCCTTGGCAGTGAAAGCGCCGAGTCCTAGCCACTGGACCGCCAGGGAATTCCTCAAGCTTAATCTTCTTTGGAACTTGGCTGCTCTGAGATCCTCTGTCTGTTTGCCCTCCCACTACAGGACTCAAGGAACTCCTTTTGGCACAACATTGTAAATCAATCAACTATACTTCAATTTTAAAAAAAGCAAAAGGACCTCCTTTCACACTTAGCTCTTAATTGCTGTCAGCCTTTGGTTATCTTTTTTCAAAGAGCGAGTCAAGTTTGGCAATAGCCACCTAATTCCACCCATTTTGCTTTTTCCTGATATTTCTCAGGTATTTGAATAGTTGCTCTCAGCGTTGCATCTCCTTCCACAGGTAAAGTATCTCAATTCATCAAAGGCGAAAGTGTTAACAATTGCACGGTCACCTTGCTGTAACAGGAGCTACCCACCTACCACTGTCACCAGGCAGGTCAGATGGGTGAATCTGCTCCCAAATCCCACCCCAGCATCTCCTTTCTCAGACTTCTCAGGTGGGGTTCTCCAGGAAGCATAACTCATTAGCATGCAAGTAGTTTATAAGGGAGAGTTCCCAGGATCAGCGCTTGTGGAATGAAGGGGAAGAAAGCAGGATTAGGCGGAGGGGAAAGATGGGCTCTCACACTGTGTCAGTTTCCTGTTGCTGTTATAACAAATTGCCACAAACATAGAGGCTTAAAGCAACACAAATTTATTATCTTACAGTTCCAGAGTTCAGAAGTTGAAAAGGAGTCCACAGGGCTGTATTCCTTCTAGAGGCTTTAGGGAGAACATGTTTCCTTGCCCTTCCCAGTGTCTGGAGGTTTCCTGCATCCCTTGGTTCGTGGCTTCTTCCTTCCATCACTCTGACTGCTGCTTCCATTGTTTCCTTTCCTCCCTGACTTCAACCCTCTGCCTCCCTTTGAAAGGATGCTTGTGAATAAAGATACAGATGTAGAGAACGGACTTGAGGACATGGCGGTGGGGGGGTGGGTAGGCGTAGCTGGGATGAAGTGAGAGTAGCAGTGACATATATACACTACCAAATGTAAAATACATAGCTAGTGGGAAGCTGCTGCATAGCACTGGGAGATCAACTCGATGCTTGGTGATGATCCAGAGGGGTAGGATAGGGAGGGTGGGAGGGAGCCTCAAGAGGAAGGGGATATGGTGATATATGTATAAATACAGCTGATTCACTTTGTTGTACAGTGGAAACTGGCACAACATTGTAAAGCAATTATACTCTAATAAAGATCTGAAGAAAAAAAATAAAAAAATAAAAATAAAAGGATGCTGTGGCTACACTGTGCCCACCTGGATGAGCCAGGATCATGTCCCCATCTCATAATCCTTAACTATAGTGGCAGAAAAATCCCTTTTGCCTAAGCTAACATATTCACAAGTTCTGAGGCTTACCATGTGGACATCTTTGGAGGCTGTTTTTCTGTCCAGGCATGTGGAGCTCTGAGGCTGGATGACTCTTCAGTATTGTTGGGTGAGAACTCTGGGCCTTTCTATTTCCATGTTGATTAGACATTGGGTGTGCCGTGACCTTAGGCGAGCAGCTGTCTTTAGCCTAGACAATCCCTTAAGAGGACTGTCTGCCAGCAGCACTGCTGACACTGGAGGGTCTTCACTCCTGAAGGGGATCTGCGTGGCTCATCATGGCCTCCATCACAGCCCCTCTGCTCCAGCCCCAGCAACCTTCTTCTGTCCCTCACCTGGCCACAGTCTTTCACCCCAGGACATTTGCACATGCTCTTTCCTTCCTCTCCCACCTGTCCTGATCTTGGCTGCATCACCACTTCTTCCAGGAAGACTTCCCTGACTTCTCTGTCTAGGCCATCTCCACCATAGCCCTCTGAAGCTCATGTGGTGTTACTACTTCTTTAGCAGCAGACTTCCCAGGTAGAGCGAGCTCTGCAAGGCAAGGATGGGGTTTGTTTTTGCTCACTATTGTGTACCCTTCACAGAGTACAGTGGGCCTCACACAAGTGCTCAGAAGGTATTTATTGAATAAGTGAATGAGAGGACCTACTGCTTTCTTTCTTTTTTTTTTTTAAATTTATGTATGTAGGTATGTATGTATTTACTTATTTCTGGCCATGTTGGGCCTTCATTGCTGCGCACAGGCTTTCTCTAGTTACGGCGAGCAGGGGCTACTCCTTGTTGTGGTGTGTGGGCTTCTCATTGCTGTGGCTTCTCTTGCTGCAGAGCACAGGCTCTAGGCGTGCAGGCTTTAGTAGTTGTGGCACATGGGCTCAGTAGTTGTGGCGCACGGGCTTAGTTGCTTCGTGCCATGTGGGATCTTCCCGGCCCAGGGATCGAACCCGTGTCCCCTGCAATGACAGACAGATTCTTAACCACTGCGCCGCCAGGGAAGTCCCCACTGCTTTCTTAATTAAGTGGATACATCACACCTGGCAGCATGGGTGGATCACGTTTTGTCTGTCCATTTCCCTACCGATGAACATTTAGTCTTTTCCCAGTCCTTTGATAGTTCACGTCAGACCGCAGTGAACATTTCCATGCATGTTCTCAGCTCCCTGCCTAGAGTTTCTGCAGGACCGATTTCTAGAGACGGAACTGCTGGGCCCATCAGAGTGTGCCTGGCGCTGGGACTGGGAGTCAAGGGGCCAGTCCCTCCCTGGGCAGCAGTGCCTCCCATGGTGAGTCCCCTGCCTGCGTTTTCGCCATGGGCACAGAAAGAGCAAGGGAAGTGGGTGCACAATGGGACAGAGAAGCATGAAACAGCCTACCCAGGAGCCGAGGTAAGCCCGACAGAGAGAGCCTTGGTGGCACTCAGGGTCTTGGGCCCTGGGCTCCTGCAGTCCCGCTGTGTGTGTCCCCACTTACTGGACCCCTCATCAGGTCCTCCTTCACCTGAAATTGGTGCCAACAGATTTCTTATACTTGCCACCAAAAGGTCCCAGCTGTTATAAGTTCCAGTTCTTGTCACTGTTGTCTGAATATGTGGCTTTTATATTTTACATTCCTTCCTTGGGAACTGAGGGGGTGTGTGTGTGTGTGTGTGTGTGTGTATGGGAGAGAGGTCTGTGATAAACTTTTGTATATATTCCAGAGGCCTCTGAAAAGATAATGCATTCTCTGGGAGATGCAAAGTTACATCTGTGCTAACTATGGGCCCCTTATCAGCCCTGGCAGGGGGGCTGGGCTGGGTCTTCTGGCCTGACTCTGGGTCAGGGCTGGGAGAAAGGGAGGGTGACACGGGTAGGTGCATCTAGCATCTCAGACCTCGTGCTGGGTACGGTGTGCAGGGCCTGTGGTGTCAGTGGACCCAGTGGAGTGGGGGTGGGGTATCGCTGCACAAAGGGGCCTGGGGTGAGGGCCTAAGAGGGAGGAAAGTCAGAGTCTGAGCAGCTTCTGGGGTTTGTGGCAGGGGCTGGAGGCAGGCTGGGCTGGGAGAGTCTTTTGTGCAACCCTGACCCCCCCTTTGCTCCCCGTGTTCCTACAGGAACAGCCGAAGCCCTAGTGACCCCTCTGAATGGCCTAGGATCCATGCGGGGCGTGCCAGTTCCCACTGTCATCTCACACTCTGGGCCCTGGTTCCGGCGGGAGCACATCGGTGCCATCACCACGTGTCCCCAGCGCCTAGCTCAGCGCCTGGCAATGTGACCCTGAAGCGGACAAGTACGGATGGCCTGCGCCTCACCACGGATCTTTTTTGACGTGGAAAAGCAATCGTGTCTCCCTGTCTCAAAGCCCTTCTGTGGCTCCCCGTTGTTTCCAGCACGAAATCCAATCTCCTTAGCACGGCCAAGACTTTCTGCCCTCCCCAGCCGGCACACGTGCCGCGGGCATGCGCACTGCCCGGACTCCAGCGCGCTCGCCTCGGGGGTGGTCCCGATTGTGTCCTTGGAGGCAGCCCTACGGGGGCACACGCCCTCTCAGCCCTTGGGCTCCAGAGGCCGGTCACTACGATCCCCAGGTCAGGGCCCTCAGCCCCCCCCTGGGCCCCGTCCGCCTCAGTGCACTCTGCACAGATCCCGTTAGGCCGGCCGCCCCGGCTGCAACCCCGCGGAGAGCCCAAGCCCTGAAAAATGATGGCGAGCTTTGTCCCTGTGCCATTAATTCTCCGGTGACCGAGGCCTCCCCCCAGGGTGGGTGCGATGCTGGGGGACCGATGGCACCTGCTCCGCCTGCCAGGACTTTGCCAGTGGGAGGTGTGGAGGGCGTTTCCCAAGTGAAGTGCCGCGTGGAGATGAATGACTCCTGAGCGGTGGGCTCTGGGTGCGCAAGGCCTGGGCAGAGCTGGGAGGGGCCTGCGGGGCCTGGACCACCCCCCCTCCCCCTCCCCCTCCGCCCCTTCAAGGAGCAGGGCTTCGGGCTCTTCACCTTCACCCAGGTTCCCAGGATCTCCCAGAAATGGCTACCTCGGCTTCATGCCTGAAACCTCAAACACAAATAATTTTCAATTTGCCTGGGAGTTTCAATCGCACAATCCAATGTTAAATAATAGATTAGATGCCTCAGGGAGAGAAACAGGATTTAAGCAGAAGAAATAAATAAAAGGAAAAGTAAAATTCAGCACATCGGCTTGGATAGTAAGAATGCAAGCTTTTCCTCCTGACGTGCATGGGCTGCCCTGGCCCATCCTGCCGGGCTGGGTCCTCTTTCCTGCATCCGCCGGAACTGCCCTTCATGCACCTGGGTCTCCCCAAGAACAGGTTGCAGGTGTCAGCGGCCCTGGGTTCGGCTCTGGCTGGTGCTGACTCCACCCCGCACCCCCTACCCCGCTTCCAGGCTTTGCACCCCGAAGAGAGGCCTGACTCACAGCCCAGGCAACTGCCACCTAGCCTGCAGTCAGGCTGACTCAGACACTTAGTTACAGACAGTCACAAAGCCACAGTCAGGCAGACACAGGCTGTCCCGGGTGACAGGCAGGTTAGCAGGCAGGCGACAGGCGTGACGTGAGGGGGTTGGGATGATGGCATCTTTGGACCCAAGAGGAGGCTGAAGAAGGTATGTCTGTGGGACATGACTTGTCTACAAGCTCTGGAACTGAGGTCGTCTCTGTCCAGCGACCTTTCCTTCTGTCCACCCTGCCCCGCCTCTCCTCCCACTGGTCACAGTCTTCACACAGAAACCACACCATCTTCAAGGTCACAGATTCCCAACTCCCGCCTTACCTCCTCCACAGCCCCTCCCTCCTTCCCTCTGCCATCAGCCCTCCTGTCTGCATGCCCCTCCTTGTCTAGCCCAGATCCTTTGGGCCACTATTTCTCTCTCCCCTCCCCTCTTCCCACCCCACTTGCCTAGGAGGAGCCCAGCTCTAACCTTTTCTGTGCTGCTGGAGAAGCACGACAGCACACTGGGGGACACCACGGCCAAAATGCCAGGGTTGAATCATGGAACATCCTTTTAATAGCTGTGTGAGCTTGGGCAAATTACTTCACCTCTCTGTGTGTCATTTTCCTCTTCTGTAAAAAACTGGGAGGATAATGACTATATTTACCTTACCGGGTTTTGGTGAGGATTACATAAGCTAATACCTATGAAATGCTTAGAGCAGTCTCCGGTAAAGCAGCAAAACCAGAATTCTTACTATTGCTTCAGGGGCCTAGGAGGGAGAGAAGTGGCTTGGGTTAAGATGTAGGCAGGGACAGGGAGAGAAGTACATGGATTCAGGATTCACTTAGGGGACAGAGAGAATGACATGTGAAAGGGAGGGGTCCAGGGCCGATCGGGGATGGACGGCTGAGATGGGATGCCTGGGGAGGAAAGGTGGGAGAGATGGGAGGTGCGGTGCGGAGGTCTGAGGTCAGGACTGGAGGTGCAGATTTGGGAGTCAGCAGCACAGCGGAGTGCGGCTGCCTGAGCTGGTCCAGGGAGCGTGTAGATCCAGGGGTGTCTGTCAAATTCAGAACCTGGGATAGTTGGATACTCTGAAGCAAGCCATTTCTGTAGGTGGGTGGGGGAGACTGGACGGCGGACCATGGTGGGTTCAAGAGCACAAGGCCGGTGGAGGCGTGAGGCAGTGAGACAAGTTTCACTGGGAAAGAGAGGACAGAAATGGGGCAAGGGCTGCAGGGGATGTGAGGCTAAGATTTCTTTGGTTTCGAAGATGGGGTGCTGCTGAAGCCTGGTGAGCTGGCAGAGAGAGGGTGATGTCTTTGAGAAGGAGACAAAGGGCTGGGATCCAAGAAGGAGTGGAGGGCTGGCCCTGGTAGGGCAGGGAGAGAGGGAGAACCGGGCTCAGTGCACACGGAGCATCAATTTGACATGAGACAGTGAGGGCCTTTCTGGTCCTCCTTTTCCTTTCTGTGCAGTATGAGGCACACCATTAGCTGTGCACGTGTGTGTGCGCGCGCGAGTGTGTGTCTAAGCGTGTGGATATGTCTCTCTCTGTGTCCATGTGCGCCTGGGTCTCCGTGCATGCTTATATGTGTGTGTGTGTCACGTGTGTGTGTTTGCATGTGTGCTTGTACCTGTGCATCTGTGGGTGTGTCTCCAGGTCTGGATGTGTATGCATTTGTGAGAATGGGTATGTATCTGTCTCTGCGTGTCTGTGTGTGGGGGCATGTCTGTGTGTGTCTGCGCCCCTGTGTGTCTGTGTGTGTGTGTGTGTGTTGTGGCTGAGATCACAGAAGGCCTGTGTCACCCTCATGATGAGTGAAGGACAAACACTGGCAGGATGTTGGTGGCCCTGGGAGGTCTGTGATGGTGGGTGTAAGGGGAGCCCAGAAAGTCTGCTCCTTCTGCCGCGAAGCGGGAGGCTGGAGGGGGTTCACTGCTTTGCGGTTTGCCAGGGGAGTGAGACAGAAGGAAAATGGCCAAGGTGGGTCAGCATGCACCCCAAGTCTAAGCTTGCCAACGAGGGGAGTGAAGCCAGCTGGGGTCATGGCCGCTTCCCCCCCACACCTCTGGGGACACTTGGCCCTTCCGCACTCTGTGTCCTTCGTGCTGACCAGTCTGTGCTTTCCAGCGCGTCCTGAAACCTTCTGGCCCCATTCGGCCCGTGAGGGGTGCTGGGCGCATTTGGGGCTGTGCTGTTAGGGCAGGTGTATCCTCTGGAACTGGTGGGTTTGAGAGTGCCTGCCCACAGACGGAGCAGGCGAGGCAGGGTCCCCGGTGACCGCATGGCTGGGAGGGACAGAGGGCGGAAGACCAACACAACCTCCTGTAGCTCTGGGGGCCGCTCCGCCCCGCACGAGCTGCGCACAGTCGGGGTGTTGCTGCCGCCACGTGGGACGGCCAGGGATGCTCTGTCCACGGCTCAGGAGCGGGGACTTAGCGCCCTCTGGTGGCCAAGGGTTGTCTCTACCCGCGTCTTCTCGCGCCCTCCCTCACCTCTTCCTTCCCTGCGCGCTCCGGAACGGCGCTGTTGCCGAGGGGGCGGGGCGGGGACAAAAGCTTGGGGTCCCAGCCCGACTGATTGGGTGGGATTTCAACCCCAGGTCCGGCCGCTGCGCAACTCTGGCAGGCAGTCTCCTCACCTACAAAACAGGGTGAGGCGTGGTCAGGGCTGCTGGCAGGGGTGTATCAGGCGGCGCGTGGGAGAGGCCAGGTCGGCACTGGCCCATCAGGAGCGCTTGATTCAGGCGGGCACACCCTAGGCCCCAAGGTTTGGAATTACTTCAGATCTCTGACCCCTGACCCTTGCACTAGGCTTCAAGTGCTCTAGGGAGCAGACCTCCAGCCCACTCTCTTCACCCCCACTTCTGGAGGCCGGCCCAGAGGTGGGGGAGCAGGCAGGAGCGTCTGTTCCCAGGTGGCCCCAACCCCAGCAGCCCCCTTGGCCACCCACTGCTGCCATCTTACAGCTAAGTCTCCTGTGCAAAGGGCCCTTCTGGGCAGGGTGAAAAGTCAGGGAGCAGCGCAGGCCTCACCACCAGGCCAGGGCACCCCGAGGCACCAAAGCTCAGGGCCGTCATGTGCCCTTCCCTGAGCCTGGGCCAGTGGACCGTGGAGACTACCCTCTCCAGCAAGAGCAGCCAGGGCTGACAGACTCCCCATGCTGGGGGCAGCTTCCCTGGCCTCATCCAGGGTCGTTGTACCCACCAGCATGGGGGCCCAGAGATGGGGGCAGGTTTATTTTAGCCCTGCTCGGCCCCAGACTGCCCCACCTCCAGCTCCTGGAGACCACCCTGGTCCACTCCTGGGCCCTTGGGTAGACACTAAGCCCCCTGGGCCCAGCTCTGGTTCCCCCAGCATTGGGTGAGGTGGGGGGAGATGCCAGGATGAAAGTGCCTTGATTAGCCAGGGGTGCTCCCCAGAGAGGAGAGGGCTAAGAGGATGCGGGAGTAAGGGGAGCCCACCTCCCACCCTCAGGGCTCTCCTGGGGCTCCCGTCCACCCACTAAGGGGGCTCAATCCTGAGGATGAAATTCGTAAACAGGCCCTGCCTGCGAGGGGATCCAGGTGTGGGACAGCTGTCCCTGCATCCACTGCCTGCCCACTTCTGTCTTGGGCCCCTATGTGGGCGGCCAGGCCCGTGGTGTCAGCAAATAGCATGATTTGATCATGTCTGGGAGGCCAGAGGTAACTGAAATTCCTGTCTGACCGTCTGGCTGGACCTCGCATCTCCTCTCCCCAGGAGACTCTAGGGCTTTTGGGGCTCACTGATCCCAGGAGGAACCCTAGATTTTGGTGGCGTGTATTCTCTTCACCACTCAAGAGAGCAGGGCTCCTGTCTGGGGAGGTCTCAGCTACTCTCAGGGAAAGGCCTGGTAGGGACTTCACTGTGGGCTGCCCCAGAGAGGGCCTGTTTGGAGGACCAAGCCAGCAAAGGGCACTGGGGGTTCAGGGGTTATTCTCCCAACTTGATGGGCCTGTTTGACCCCCAGGAGGAGCCTGTGGCCCCTTCTTGGGTCCCTAACCCAGATGGCCCCCTCCAGAATATACTCACAAAGTGGTAGCATGTGGAATGGGGCAGGAAGCAGCAGAAGCTGGGCCCAGAGAGGAGGGAGGACTGTCCACATTCATCCCCTCCCCGCCCTCAGCACACACACAGGCTCACACACGTACACATCCCCTCACCCCAGACACAGACACCCATAAGACAGACTTCTGCCACACCACTCACACACACACATACGCGTAAACATAGACTCACATACTCACCATCCTCCCCCCAGAAACACACACACACACACACACACACACACACACACTTTCCCGTGTTGGCAGTTCATTCCACTGTCCCCAAGCCCTAGGTCTATATGAGGCTGGGCTTGGGGGCTGAAGCTCAGTCCAGCACATTCTCAGTGGATTCAGGGTGAGGGCTCAGGGCTGGGCTTTGGAGCTCATCCTGGGGACCATCAGGTGGGGGTCATGGTCATTGCTTGGACTGTGCTTCTGCTGTTGCCATCCAGAAGGAAGCCCCCTCCTTGATGGGTGTGTTGTGTGTGCACATCTGCGCAACCCAGGCCTGGTTGTCTCTGTGAGATGACACAACATGTCTTTTCTTACCCTCCAACACACACACACACACACACACACACTCTCACAGCATGGAAGGATTGTCCCTGGGAACCAAGCGGAAGCTGTGGGTGAAGGCGCCCTGCAGGCTGCCCCAGCCAGGCTTCTGGGTGTCTCCTTGCTGAGGAGAAGACCAGTGACAATGCCACAGGCTTCGCCAAATGCATCCTTGACCAGAGACACTGTTTCTGCATTGTGAATTCTGCCTCACTTTGTGAGCACTGCAGGCCAGGGGCAGCTGTTTCTGGGTCATGGTCAGTCAGGCCCCTCCCTGCCTCCTCTCACATTGACCTGGCCCTGGCTGAGGTGTGGGTCAGCCTCTCTCAGCCTCTCAGCATCTGCCTTCCTGCCTTCCACACCTGTCAGTCCCTCGGGCCCTGACCCAGCTCCCTCCTTGCCCCTCTGAGTTCCTTCTGTCAGGTGGCCCAGGCCACTGTCAGCTGGAACTCGAGGGGAGGCCTCACCCTACTCAGGGTTCTTGGATGCGTGTGGCCCCGAGCAGGCAGGGGGCAGCCTCAACCCTCTCGTTCTGCCTTTACAAGTTCCCAGAGCCCAGAAAGAAAGATGGAGCTGCTCAGGCCAGTGTGAACCTGGCTGGGATCCAGTAACATGTCCCACCTTGGGGACCAACAGCGTCCCCTCAGGGTCTGGCAGCCTCTCCCCTAGCAAGTGGGAGCAGATGGAGAGCAAGCTCTGGGAGGAGATCCACAGAGAGGCCACAGAAAGATTCAGGAGGGCATGCAGCAGACTTCTGGCAGACAGGCTGACAGAGAGGTGAGACCCAGTGGTGGCAGACAAACAGGCCCCTGGAAACAGCCAGACAGCACTTCCCATTACAAAGAAGACCCCAGAACAGCCACAGTCACGCCCACACTCAAAACTCCGACAAACACGTTCTCTGAGACCTTTCAAGAATCACCCTTCCTTTTGACAATTTCAGAACCATTTCTGCACGTGAAAACGTATGCTTTTGGAGGAGAAGTTTCCTCTACAGCTCCTTTTCCTCCTCTCCCGGAGCTGAGTCACATGGGGACAGGCAATCCTGGCAGCTTTGAGGTGGTTCTGTCAAGTGAATGGAGTCAGGGTTCAAGGCCAGGGTCAGGGGGTCTGCAGATGACATCTGTGGGTCAAAGCCCTGCTCATCCCAAGATCAGAAAGCCAGGGATGGCATCACTCCCTGCCTGGCAATGCCACACCCCCTGAGACCCATGTGCAGTATCCCATTGACCCCAGGGGCAGCCCCAAATAGCAGCTTGCCCAGAGAGCTTGTCACTGCTCTGGCAGTCCCCAGAGGGTCCCTTCCCCCACAAAGTGCACTGACAAGAAGAGACCTTGATGGTCCTCCATGGGAACAAGTCTATCTTTTTGGGGGATAAATGTGCTGGTACCAAGCTAGAAGGACCCCGCTGACAGAGTCCTGGCCTTGGGGTCCTGAGGCAGATACTGCTGCTGGCGTCCTGAATGGGAGCTGCTGGGTCCTCTGGGCGTGCCCTGGCCTTCCCTGGGTGGGGTCTGCAGGTGCCTGGCTCAGGCCGTCCTTGGGAGGGAGGAAGAGCCCCAGAAAGCATGGGGAAGGGTCCCTGCGTTCCCACACCAACACGCAGAGTATAGACACGGCTGCTCTGGAAACCATGTGCTTTATTTCGAACCTCATTCCCAGGGAACCTCCCCCCTGGCTCATAGAAAAGCTGCAAACCGTGTGGTTTGGTACAAGGCAATGGCTAAGGGACTGCAGGAAATCCCTTACCTCTGGGGCCCTTGTCCTCTGGGCCTCAGACTTCCCTGGTCATCCTGACACTCGGCCGAGCTGGGTATGGGCAGCTGGGACTTCTGGGGCGTCCAGCTCACCCCTCCCCCAGCATCCTCCTTATTTGAGGAGTATGGAAGTGGGTATGGGACAAGGGCCAGGGTCCCCATCCAAGGCCTGGGCCTCTGTCCCCCCTGAAGGGCCTGCACCACCCAGCAGACACGGCTCCTCACCTCCTCAGAGCCCTGTTGCTCTGGGAACATCTCAGCTCCCAGGTGAGGACCCATGGAGAGTGGGATGCCCCTGCCAACAGGTGAGCGGGTGGGTCTGGGCTGCACAAGGCTAGCTGGCCCCACCCCTCAGTACAGGTCTGCGAAGGGCTTGGAGTAGTTGAACATCAGGTAATCCATGTAGTAGAAGTCGTAGGTGCGCTGCCGCTGCAGGGTCGAAAGCTGGGCGAAGTACTGGTGGGTGATCCGGGAGGTGGTCCGCGCCTCCTGCGAGTGCCGGTCCTTGAACCGCGGGAAGGTCAGGTTCCGCGGCGCGCGGATGAGGCTCAGGAAGAAGTTGGCATCGTCCTCCATGCTCTCAAACTTGCCCACAAAGTCATAGTCGATGAGGCAGGGGCTGCAGAGCCGGCTGACGTGGTCCCAGTGGATGTCCATGCCCACGGGCCGGTGCACGTCCAGCAGGTACTGGATGAACTCGGGGAACCGCACGCCGGAGCCCGTCCGCAGGGCTTCCCGAGAGGCATTGGCCCGGTACCGGGCCAGGATGGCCTTGCCGAAGACTGGGTGATAGTAGCTATTGGGATGCTCGAACTTGTCGCGGAAGGCGGAGACCAGCCTCTCAAAGGGCTCGCGGACGAAGAGCATCTTGGTGTAGGTGCTGAGGCGGTGAAGGATGCCCTGGCGGTCGAAGGTGTCCAGCCGCTTGAGGGCGCTGCCGTAGTGGACTGTGTCGTGCTGGATGTCGGTGGTGGACGAGGCCAGCCCGGCCAGCACCATGAGCACTCGCTTCCAGTTGGAGCAGCCTGCCTTGGGCACCTCGCAGTACAGCACGCGGTGGCGGTCCTCCACGAAGATGCGGGACACGTGGCGAGGCGTGACCGCCCTGCGGCTGCTGCTCGCCCTGTACTTGGCGCACGCCTCCTGCATCACCCGCTTGCGCTCCTGCTGGCTCCGGTGCAGGCTGACCCAACGGCCGTCCAGGGCCCGGGGAGCCGGCCGGACGAAGGTACCAGCCGAGCTGTTGGCCGGGATGGCCGGCGCAGCTGGCATTTTTTTGATAAGTAGCCGCCGCCGGCGCTGCCGGGATCGCAGACGGGCTGCCACGTTTAGGTGGGCTTGAGGCTGTTGGGGCACCTGTAGGTTCAGGGCCCTCGGGGCCCGGCTGGACAAGTCTCGGGTGACCCTCTCTGTGGGTGCCTTAAAGTTATCATCCTGGGAACTGCCTGGTGGGACATCCTGGGGCAAGAAGAGACATAGCAGGGTGGACAGGTCAGCTGGGCACTGAGTCACACAGGCCAGGCCCTCTCCCTGGCCGGGGTCCCTGCCCCCTCTGTGGACTGAATTTTTCCCAGGTGAGGGAGAGGAGGACAGGCTGACCCTGAAGGAGGCGACTTCTTCGGTCTGAGATCCCCATACAGACCCCACAGCCCCCTCTCCCCTCGGAGGCCATGGTGTGAGGTGCAAGTGTCATTTCGGCCACAAGATGGCGCAGGTCTCCCAGGAACAACCTCGTGGCCAGGAGGGGCGGGGGGAGCTGGTGGCCTGAAGGAGCCAGGCTCAGATTTAATGCTTCTATTAGCACAGACCAAAGCCACCATCCAACGGGAAAGGGAAATTCATGGGTCCAAGGTCCCAGGCTTTGGTCCCAAGGCTCCTGGGAAAGACAGGACACATTTTTCTTTCCAAGAATGGATTTAATGTGAGCTCTGAATTTTCTTCCCTGCCCTCCCCAACTTTCCCCAGGCTGCCCATGCTGAAATTTATCAGACTCTCAGAACTCACGTTGTGGGGCTGCTGTGGCCTGATGTTGAACTTTATTCCTGAAAAGCAAACAGAGAGGATAGCATTAGCGGTGGAAGTACCACATGGTCCCCAGGCACCTGCTTACAAGCTCTTGACTGGGTGCCCGGGCTGGAAGGCAGTTGGGGTGAGCTCTGTGATAAAAGCAGTTCAGGGGGTAGGAGGAGAGGGTTAGGCACAGTGCAAGTGCCCCTCCACTCCCCTGTCCACGCAGAGGTGGGGGGGGTGCAGCAAAGACTTGGTCCCACTGGCTACCAGCTGATGCTCACTTCTGGGCATCCCACATCCTGATATGACCTGGAGGGTCCAGAAAGCACCCTGCCCAGGTGTGCCCACACACCTGCCCAGTAGAGCAGCTGGGAACCTCACAGCCTGCCCCCACCTCACACTATCACTAAGCCATGGGGAAGGGCCCTTCAGGAAGATCTGTCCATCTTCTCTCTATGCCCTGGCTCTAGTTGATGTGGACGTTCTGTACTTGAATACGACACACTTGTATCCATACCTTGGCACAGAGGCCTGGGAGTGGAACACACTCCTTCCTCTCGGACTGGGGCCTCTTCACTGGCTCTGCAAAGTTCTCTCACCTCAGCATCTGCCTTGTGATTCTGGCTGTCTCAGCTGGTCTTGGGGCTCTAGGGTGATCTGGCCTCATCCTGCTCACTGTGGTTTCCTCCAAAGGGCTGAGGAGAGGCCGGCACAGTGACTGATTGCCTGGCAAGCCTTTACTGGGGACTACAAGGAGATGGGAGAGATCAGTGCATTGCTGGCCACACTCCAGACCATCCCCTCTGCCCACCAAGGAGGTGCTTTGCCTGCCCTGGGGCTGGGGTCACTCAGGATAAGTAAGCTCTGGGGAGGCCAACCTTTGGCCAGAAGAGAAGATTCTGCTTCATACCCAGTTTGGTCCATTTCGGGGGAGGTCCTGGGAGGATGAGAGGATTTCCTTTGGGAGAGCCTATTCAGAAGTCTTGGCCTCCTTCCCCATCCCAGCCTGGCTGCTGAGGCATCAGGGTTTTCCTGCCCCTGTGCCATGTGAATGGATATTTCTGCTCTGAGGTTTTGCCAAAAGCCACAGTCAAGATCAGAACCAGCCATCCTTTAAACAAGCAGAGAGCTCTAACTTCCAGCTGGCACAACGGGGCACCGTGTTGACCACACCTGACTGAGTTTTGGCTGCTGCTGGGGGTGGGGGTTGTTATGGAGGCACTTTCCCTGCTGTCTCTGTGTACTTGGCAGAGGTCCAGTGGCTGGAGCCCAGATGGCGAGGGGACATCTGGGTCCCCTGTTCCTGACCCAGGTACTCTGCTGATTTCTTGTGAGGTCCAGTTTTACAGGCTCAGCCACTCTATGACCCGGGCCTTATACTGGTCAGTCTGAGGATGTGCCCATAATTCTCCTTTGTTCATCAGCAAGTGAGGACGGGGGGACGTGAGGTCCCCCCCGGGCTGGAAATCCTAAATTCCCTGAGCCTGCCTGGACCTTCTCCGGGTCCCAAGAGAGGTGGAGGTGAAGGCACAACTTATGTTGCATCTTTCTTCTGCCGCAATACTATTCTTTGACCTCTTTGTCCAGGAGATGACCCTTCCCTGGGCAAAAGGCAGAGTGTCTGCACCCTCCTGGGCATTGCCCAGCTTATGTGCATTATGTGTGTGTGATGTGGGTGAGCTTTGAAACAGGCCTTGCAGACTCTTCCATGGAGAGGGGAAGCTCCACGTAGAACTGGCTGCACCCCTCAGGGGGTGGGGTGTGAGTAGTGGGTGCCTGACCTTGAGGCAGGAGCCTCTTAGAATTAAGCCCCTCACCAGGGTCCTCTTCTCAGCCCAGAGCCTCCTTCCCTCCACCGGCCACCCCCCTCCCACCCCAGCCCCACTCTTTCTCATGTCTTCACGCGGCCGTCCCCAGCATGAGCTTCCTGAGCTCATTTCCCCCTGATACGCGCAGGTTTCCTCCTGTAGCCAATGATCACAGATCCCTTCACCAGAAGGGACCCTCTGCACACTCAGTTTTCCTCCACACTGCTGGGTTTCCTTAATTATTTTCTTCTGGTGACGGCAGCTGGCTCTGCTAAATCACCTCTCCTCCTCAGAGTCTCAGATATGGGAATTTACTCTACTTGTCAATCCTGTCAACTTGTCAAGGTGCAACAGTGCTTATTTATATCCCTTTTCTGGAGCAAATGAGTCATGCCAGATTTGGCCGAAAGTGCCACTTACAAAAGGCATCTTGCCAGCAGGTGAAGTTAGATGAGGATGTGCTTACAGAGGTCACAGCCCCTACAGCTGTGACCTCCCACCAGCACTGTCCCCACAGCCTGGAGGGTGATGGGCTGTGAGGTCTGACCCATTTTTATCTGTGCAGACTGGACAGGACAGCACTGAGCCTAAGGGATTTCCAAGGCTGGCCATGCCAGAGCTCTGAGCACAGGCTGGAGAGAAAGTCCTTGCTGGACAGAGCCCAGGGCTGGGAGAGTCTCCTGACCTCTTGGCTACTTTTGCCCAACAAAGCCAATCTGGCTGCAATTGCCCACTTGAAAAAAAGAATTATCTTGTGGAAAATGCAACAACAGATCTTATGTGGAGCCTGAGTTTGCCACAAGCTGCATGTTCATGACCCTTAAACTTAGGGCAGCTTGTTTGCAGAGACTGTGAGCCTATCCCATACCGCCACTTTGGAATAAACTTAATGAAATTAATGTAATGGAAATTGCCCTGCTGGCCAGGGGCCCTGGGTCCCTACTTTTTCCATGGAGGAAGCTGCTCTTTCATGCACTGCTCAGATAAAGGCGGAAGCAAAGATCATCTCCAGCTCTGAGAATGCGACGGCCAGGAGCCTTCGGCACCTTGAAGCTGGGGTCTGCGCATTCCCCAGAGGGCTGCACTTCAGGACCCTGGACAGCTCCAGGGAGCACCCGGGGACGGGTCCTGGCCTTTGCTGCGCCCTGAGGAAGGTATCCCCTGGAACCCGTGCCACGGGGGACTTGGAGTGGGGCTTAGCCTCAACATAACACCACCTGCCCCTGCTAAGCCCCCAGTTAGGTGTACAATGTGGATAAAAGCCTTGCTGCAGCCTCCTCTTCCATCCAATGTCACCATGCAGCCTCTCACCTCCCCTGCCTCCCCCACCCCCACCCTGGGACAAGAACCCCCAAAGCCAGTCATGTGCATGCTCTGCTTTTAGTGTCTGAATCACCTGTCTTCTCCCTTCAGCATAATATTAACAGCCTGTAAGGGAGTCCTATCCCCCTGTACGGTAAGAAATAAACAACCACTTTCTCTTTCTGGACAGAAGACATTCGCAGAGTGGTTGAAACACATGCAGTACGATAAGAGTGAGCATGGGTGAGAATAAACAAGGCGTGAGTTATTGGGGCTGCCAAGTGTGCTCCGCGCTGTGAGCTCTTCATTGGCTGAAGGTTTTCTTCTGAGCGTTTGGATGAAAAAGCTTTCTGGTTACCTGCCAAGGGGAGGCAGGGCTGATGTGAGAGTGTGTGAGGCTAGTTTCCTATAATTAGGCCATGCAGCCTGGGTCTGGGGCAGAGCTGGGGAGGGGTTTCACTAGCACATGGGCTGTTGAGGGGGATGGTCCCTTGCCCACCACTCCTCTGTGAATCACAGGAGGGACCTGCTGGGTTCAATTCAAAAGCCCTAATCCTGGATGCTCAGGACCCACTGCCCATGGGGGCTTGGGACTAGCCTTTTGGTCAGGCTGTGTAGACAGGTGACACTAATGTGGGTCAAAACAGGACCAGCTGCCTAGGAAGGGCTGCCTCATGAGCCCTTGACCCCCTAGCCCCAGGTCGGTCATTTGAGGAGAGTGACTGCTGTGCTGGCTGCTCAAATTCCAGCCTCGGGCCCTGACGGGCATTGGGAAGACAGTCCTGCCACTCTAAGCACTGCAGCTTTGGGGAAGGCATGGCCATCCTGAAGGAGTCAGACCCACAAAGAGGGACACAGATGGGACAGAACTGGAGGGGCCAGGAGGGGTGTATGCGGGCCAGAGGGCCAGAGCATGAGTGTACGTCCAAAGTCCCTGCCCTGTGCAGAGTTCCAGACTTGTGGTTCTAGGATTCCCCAGAGTTTCCTGCACCAAGTTGCATTTCCTTGGCTCCTTTTCTACAGCCTCACTCTTCCGGTGGCTGAGCCTGCATAGTGGACATCCCCACACCCATCTGTGCTATCCACCCACATGGCCACTTATGGTGTCCATCAGGCCAGGAAACTCCAGGGGTTTCAGGCTGGGAGAAGCCAAGAGAGACACCAAAGGCAAGTCCCCCACTGCACCTTGGTTCCCCCATGTGTGAGATCCTGCGTCCAAGCATCGGTCCCTCCCCAGATTCCCTGGCAATTGCATCTGGGGGGATGAATACTGTTGCCTTGCTCTGCTGTTTCACATCCCAATTAGAAGTAGATCCTGCACCTACCATGTGTGCCAGGAGAAAGGCCTCCATGCCCTGGGGTAGGCTGCATGGCTGGCCAGTGTGCAGGACCTCACACAAGTGGTGATGAACTACAAGATGTGAAACTGGGATGCAGCCAGGATGCATGTGCTGGCCACTGGGGTCAGGGGAGAAACCCTGAGGGAGCTGCTAGGCCCTGCTCTGCAGGAAATCTGAAAGGTTTCTGAATGAGGGTCCCCCAGAGAAGCAACCAATAGGATATATATATACATATATATGTATATATATATGGGGGGGGGGTTATTTTAATGAATTGGCTCTTGCAATTGTGGAGATTGGGTGAAATCTGCAGGACAGGCCAACAGCCTAGAGACCCAGGGAAGAATTGATGGTGCAGCTCAGGTCTGAGGGCTGTCTGAAGGCAGAATTCCTTCCTTCTTTCCTCTTAAGGCCTTCAACTGATTGGATGAGGGCTACCCACATACGGAGGGTTAGCTGCTTTACTCAAAGTCTATTGATTTAAAGGTAATCTCATCTAGGGACTTCCCTGGTGGTCCAGGGGTTAAGACTCCGCCTTCCAATGCAGGGGGATGCGGGTTTGATTCCTGGTCAGGGAGCTAAGATCCCACATGCCTCATGGCCAAAAAACCAAAACATAAAACAGAAGCAATATTATAACAAAAATTCAACAAAGACTTTAAAAAATGGTCTACCTCAAAAAAAAAATAATAAAGGTAATCATATCTAAAAAATACCTTCACAGTAACACCTAGACTGGTGTTTGACCAAACATCTGGGCACCACAGGCTAGTTGACATATAAACTTAACCCTCACAGGGGGTGTATTAGTTTCCTAGGGCGGCTGTAACAGAGTACCACAAAACTGGCTGGTTTAAAAATAACAAAATTTATTCTCTCACAGTTCTAGAGGCCAGATGTCTGAAATGAAGCTGTCCGCAGGGCCTTGCTCCCTCTGAAGCTTCGAGGGGAGGATCCTTCCCTGTGTCATCTAGCTTCTAGCTGCCCCAGATGTTCCCTGGCTGTGGCAGTTTAGATCCAGTCTCTGCCTCTGTCTTCACATGTACCTGTCTCTTCGCTGATGGTTTTGAATTAGGGCCCACCCTAATGTCCTCATCTTGATGACATCAGCAAAGACCCTATAATATGGTCACATTCACAGGTACTAGAGGCTGAGACTTCAACCTATTTGGGGGGGAAGGAGACACAATTCAACTCAACAGGGGGGAAGTGACTTCAGGGGGCTTTCAGAGCACTGGGCAGGAACAGCCTGGAGGAGGTGAGAAACACTTCCCCTGCTGGCTTCGGTGGTCCAATTAGTAACGAAAGATTTGTTAGTTCTCCATGTTCTTGGGGCAAGGACTGTGTCAGAGTCTGACACAAGGCCTGGAACACAGCAGGAGCTCAATAAATGCTCGTGGAAAAGCTGAGGGCCTGGACTGAGAGCTGGCCCTGGAGCGGGGGATGGGTGGTGGGCTTCTCTCTACAGCCCAGGATTCCGGCTGGAGTCCACCAACCTCCGGCTGGGCTTCTTCAGCTCGGCCTGGCAGTCTGGGAAGGGTCTGGGTGTCTGGGTGACAGCTGCCAGTGAGTGGCCAGATGCAGACAGAAGCTGTCCCAGTTGAGGGTCTGTCCACCCCACCCCAGCTGTGTGGGGTCTGTGTGGTTGGAACTAAGACATACCCAGTTGGCTGTCTCCTGTTGCCACCTGTGGGGCACCTGGTCAGGGCCTGCTCCTGGGCCCTCGTGCTGGCCGTACCTCCTCTGGTTCTTCTTCTACCAGCTCAGGCTCTGCCCTTTTGAGGGGCAAGACCTCCTGACCCCCCATGGGCCTCTGCCTGCCTCCTTGTGAGCTGCTCCCTTCATTGGAGCAGATTGTAATTTATGCAGGTTTGGTACAAAACTGGTTTAAATACACTCTGCAATTAGAGGGCAGCCTGGACTCAAGGCACAGAATTCAGATGGAAGAAGCCTCGCCAAAGGGCCTTAAGTTCTCACTTGTGTTCGCTGGGAAATTCAACACATTAAATTGCCTGCTAGGGCGTCAGTCTACAGCTGTACCACCTCTGCTGTCCCCGGGGCCCAGGGCATGGAAATGGGGCTCCAGGCAGCAGGGTGCCCCAGACAAAGGTGCTGGCTGCTCCTGGAACCCAGAGGGTTCTGTGGTCAGAGTGTGGACCTGGGGGAAAGGTGGGGGTGAGGCCACACGCACCCTGGGCAGGACAGCAGATGGCCCTACAGGGCTGTCCTCCTGCCTCAGCCTCTGTGGGTGGTGGTGGGGGGGGTGTTTCTTCAAGTTACTCTGAGACAACCAAACACAGTGGGGTCCCGCAGTGACCTCTGACTGTTGGTCCAGACCAGAGCAAGGGCGTCGTCTTCCTTAACCTACACGCACACCACTGTGAGTTACAGGTTTTAACAAGCGGTCAGTATATTTATTCTTTTTTTTTTTTTTTTTTTTTTTTTTGGCGCATGGGCTTAGTTGCTCCACGGCATGTGGGATCTTCCTGGAGCAGGGATCAAACCCGTGTCCTCTGCATCGGCAGACAGATTCTTAACCACTGCGCCACCTAGGAAGCCCGCGGTCAGTATATTTAAAAAGAAGGAAAAAAGAAAACGAGAACACGGCTGTGTGACCTCAACCTCACTAAACCTCAGTCTCTTCATTTGGAAGATGGGATAAAAATACTCTTCCTGCAGGTCTGCAAATGGGCAAATGAAACAATGCACAAAAACAAACAAACAAAAAACCCCAAAACAAAACCAATCAAAACAAACGAAGCACAGTGCGGGGCACAGAGAGAGTGCATAGGATGGAAGCCACTGGCTCCTGGTGTTCCTACCACCTGGACACCTTCGCAGCAGCTGAGTTTCCCTGAGCTCAGCTCCCGCACCATCGCAGGGCCTCTGGGACCTGTCTGCAGGGGAGGGAAGCGGGAATCTTCCCGTCTTGGGCTGATGGGTACCTGACAGCTCTGACCGCTACTTGTTTTGTTTAGCGATTCCATTTCCTCGCCTCTCTGATTAGGATCCACGTTTCAACTGGGTAGTTCCCTGTCAGCTCAGCCTTGGCTGTGAATTCCCTTGGAGCTGTCAGAGCGGAGCATCCGAGCTGCCTGTCAGTCAACCAGCCAGCCAGTTAGCAGGTCTGCAAAGCCAACAGCTGTCCTGCCACTCCACCCCCACCCATCTGCCCATCACTTGGTTGGGTGGGGGTATGTCCCTGAGGATCCTCCGTGTGCCCGCCTGTCCACAAGGGAGGGGTCCTCAGCTCCCACTTTGAGGCTCCCCTCTGTCTCCACCATGTTCGGGGTGTGTGTGTGGCCCCGGCACACGTGCCATTCACTAGACTGCACCCTCACATGTGCACGTTGCATGGAACAAGACCTGATATGTCTTGTGCTGTGTAACACCATGCGTGCCGAGAGGATGCGTCACACCACCTCTGTGCCGCACATGTGTGGGCTTCCTGCTGTGTGCTGGGGTCCGCGCTGGGCAGGGAGGGTGTGTTCCTGTCCATGTACGGTTTCTGAGAGCACACGGCACGTGCTTTAGAGCAAGTCATGCCTTTTCTTCCTTTTGTGTATTCCTTCCTTTTGTGTATTCCTTCCTTTTGTGTATTCCTTCCTTTTGTGTATTCCTGCAGCACACATGGGCCTGGAAGGATGAGCAGGAGCTAGCGAACGCTGCCACAGATGAGACTCGTCAGCAAAGCCACAGTGCCCTCCGGCGGCCCCCGCCTCTGCCTCCCCTGCAGTGTGAGATCTGGTGGCAGGACACAGTCATGCAGGCCACCACCCTCTGTCCATTCGCTCCATGCCGGCTGAGTACTGTATGTGCCGGGCGGTGTCTTAGGCACCAGTGACGGTGTCTTGGCCATGAACAGGACAGTCGTGGCCCTGCCCGCATGGAGTTTACAGTCGAGCAAGGAGGCGAGGCACTGGACAGCGGTTCTGAGTGTGACGGTGGCCACGGACACATGGCAGGCAGCACATGGCAGGGGAAGCCAGCAGGCCCAGGGCCTCAGGTGAGGTCTCCCTTAGGTAGTGACAACTAATTGGACCCTGAAGGTAATGAGGGTATTCCTGGCAGAGTTTGGGGGCCTTGCACCGTGACAGCAGGGCTCAGGGAGTGCAGAGATGCAGAGACCGAAGGGTGTCAAGAAATGGCAGGGCCATGGTGGCTGTGAGGCGCCTTCTGGTCCCCGCAAAGGCAGCAGGTCCTTGTCTGCTCTCCTAAGGCTGGAGGAGAGCCTAGAAGGGCTTTAGGCTGTGCGTTACTTTGAATGTAAGAGTCATTCTGAGATGAAGAGCTGAAGACAAAGGCAGAAAGGCTGGTCAGCGGATGCTGCCATTGTCCAGGCAGAGGTGTCAGAAGCCTGGAGCCAGGCGATGATGGCAGAAAGTGGAGAGAGATGTGAAGATTATTTCAGGAGGAACAGTCAGCAGAGGAAGGTGCTGGTAAATGTTTAACAGTTGGCTCTGTGGGGGGGTGGGGGGGGTGGGAGTGGGAGGAGCCTAATTTGTAGTGTTTGCTGATTACTGTGGTGTAAACACTCCCACCACGGCAGATTCCAAGCTATTGATGCAAATGTGGAGTTGGGCCCTTGTACGCTAGTACCAGCCGGCACCACTGGGCCCTGTATCGGCAGGACCTGGGGACTGATTTGGGAGCAGCGTTAGGGATCCTGGCTTCTGGCTCAAGCAGCGGGGGATGCTGGTGACATTTCTCACAAAGGGGGGCAGGTCCTTATTGAGTCTCAGATGCCTCTGGGTCTCCCACGTGCAGATGTCCGGAGGGCAGCTGATGGAAGAGGAAGGGGGGGTGACAGAGGGCAGGTGTATGAGCTGGGGGCACATGCCACGGCCTGGGGCTCTCTGGGGCTGGGGATGGTGTGGGACCAGCATTTTCCAGAGGACGGAAAGCGTGGCTGAGGCAGCCAATTACCCGAAGCACCGGCAGTGGGCCTGGCCTGAGTCCCGCCTTTGTCCACAGCCCACGGGGAGCCACCGCTCTGGCCCCGAGTGGCCGCGGCCAGGTTAAACGGGATGGATGCAACATCCCTCCTATTTTCTCTCCAGCCAGCCCTCAGGAAGGGGCCTAATTTGGCTTAAATATTGGTGAGTTCCCGCTGGGGGGTTGCCAGAAAATAAAAATCAGTGAGTTATGCTGAAGCCTGAGGCTGCGGTGGCCCCACCGAGGGGCTGCCTGTTTGCAGGAAAAATGCCAGCACCGCCGACTGGCCCAGGCCTGTGACAGACTCTTCTTCCCCGGAGCCGAGTCAGGCCATCAGAGGCCGCCGGCGGGGCAGCCTCATTACCGCGGTGGCCTGGCCGCAAGATAATGATCAGTCTGGCTCTAGCCGGTTTCAGGGTGTGACGTTCTGGCCGCAGCGTCAATTGCTGAGCTGGCTTGTGGCTGTCAGAGCCGTCACAGCTGTTGCCTGCGACATCCTGAGGAGCCACAGAAGTAAACCGGTCCCAGCTGGTGCTTCCTTGAAGTGCCCCCACCCCCGCTGCAGGGGCCGCTCAGGGAGGGAGGCTCCCCGGGCTCCCAGGGGGCAGTTGGGCTCCTGCAAGTGAGACGGCAAAGGGCCGCCCAGGGGCTCAGGGATGGATGCGCTGGTCCTCAGAAGGGCGCCCCCGATGGCCGGGCATCACGCTGTCCACGGATCGTGCCCAGAGGGGCCCCTGGCCCTGACTCCAGCACCACCCAGGCAAATCCTCCCTCCAGTGTCTCCTCCAGCACCATGGGGGCCCCCCGTGGGGCAGCGGCATTTCAGGGATCATCCTGTGTCCCCCTGAGTGGAACAGAGTCCCTGGGGACTCGGAGATGGCAAGGGCGGGCGGGGGGCCCTGGCAGCCAGCCCAGCTGTTCTCTGCCACAGGTCTGGAGAGCTGCAGTGCACAGCTAACCCTAACCCAAGGCAGGGCCTGGAAAGTGGAGTTGGTCCAGCCAGGGACCGGGCCACCAGCAGCTCAGGGAATCTCTGGCCTGAGGATTCGGCCGATTCCTCCAAGTGGTAAAGCATTAATCCTGGCCTTGGCAGTGGCTGGCTGTGGAGATGCCACCTTCCCTGGATACATGGCTAAGACCCACTTACTCTCCCTTCTGTCTGGCCAGCCCCTGGCTCTGCCCAGCTCAGCACCCTGGGGCCCAGCCACCAATGAACCCCACTGGGCGGGCTGGGGGCTGACCAGGGCAGCCCCAGCCACCCTGGGGAGCACAGACGGCCCGTCCTCCCACCGCTCCATCACACAGTGCTGGGGCTGGCTCCTCACCCACCTCACACACTCATGCAAAGATCCACAGACCCTGTGTCCCCAGCTCCCGGCTCATGAAAGGTGACTGGTCCTGGGGCACAGACCGACTGCATGGCTGAGCAAAGGCGGGAGGGCAAAGGGTCCTGCTGACTGCATGTTCAAAGGTCTTTCTGGAGTCAACTGGGGAATGGCCTGCAGAAGATGAAGGCCTAAAGGAAGAGGAAAAACTAATCAGGATTCTTAAACCCTAATGTAGATGAGCAAGGCTGGGCCTGAACTCAGGCAGGGCAGGGAGATGCAAGGGGAGGGTAGATTCTGGAGAACAGCCAGGTGGGAGGGCTGGAGGGCTGGGGTATGAGGGGTGAGGGGGCCTGTCTGGGGGAGGTCCAGAGGGAGGCTGAGCCAGTGTGGGGGGAAGACCCCACCCTGGGTTTGACCATCTTGAACCAGAGACTCAAGGCTTGCGCAAGGCCTGCAGATAGAAGATTTCGGCTGGAATCAGTATCTAGACACAAACCACGAAACCCAGCCGGAACTTCCAACATCCCTGAAACGCAAGCCAACAGAACTCTGCATAACAACTCTCTCCTAGCTCTGAGCACAAGAATATGAAGTAGCACACGGGGAAGGTCACGCGGCATTTTCACAAGTGTCGTGTGTACGTAGAATTTGCCAAAGCAGCAGAGACCCCAGTGCCCCTCCGGTCAGCATTTTGGGGATGTCACCTTGACTCTGAGAGGCACCCTCTGCATGGAACTTGATGTTGACGTTTGCCTGGGTGGGGCGGGGGCTGCCGGGGTCCTGGCAGGCACCGTCCGAGGGCCCCGAACGTTCCCTTCAAGGCTCAGTTCTCCTCTTAGCCTTGGCCTGCACGTGGGCAGCAAAGCCCTAAAAATCAGACCCGCCCGCTCTGCAAATAGAACATGGTCCCCGTGTAATAGCCGCTCACAGGGTCACGGTGAACAGAGAGCCGAAGAAGATGTTCGCAGCTGTTTTTCTGCTTCCTTTGAAGTCCGACCAGCAGCTGCTCTCAGGATGACGAGTGTGGATCACAGGCACAGGCGCGGCCCCTCCCGGCTGTGTGCATTTCCTGCAGAATTAAGACTCCCGTCTGGATTACCGGGCATGCTGTTGGGTCACCTCTTTGCAGCTGAGAAGGTGCAGTTCCACAAAAAAAAGCAGCCTGGCTCGTGCCTTTGTCCTTCCACGCCCGTGTGCGGTGCAGATGAGGGGGGGGCCTGTGTTGGTGTGTTTGGAGCCATCCTCTCTAGAATGAATGATTCTCTGGCTGGGTGAGAGCGGTTCAGCCCACCGAGGCTTCTTCTGCAGGATTAAACGTCATTCCTTCTAATGACTTGATTTATGTCTGGAGGTTTACCGCTCCAAACAAAATATTGTGATGACGGCAATAAATCACACCAGGGATGCTTACAACGGTGACGAGCGTGCTTTCTGTTGGGGCGGGGGGGGGGGGGGTGATTACAGAACGAGGGGCTGCTGTGTCATAGCTCATTTGGGGCTGGGAGTGCGCAGGACACACGTGGCATCAGGCAGAAGGGTGCTTGAGGGCCTGAGGCCTTTGTGAGAATTTGTGGTTGGAGATGACGGCGGGGGCGGGGGGGTCTCAGAAGAACTGGGAATCCAGAGGAAGGTACTATTCTGGGCACTGGGGGAGGCTCACGGGTGGCGGACATCCTGAGAACATCATTTCCAGCTTTCAACCGCTGTCTGCCTGCTGCATCTCTGCGTGAGAGCACGTGTCAGCTGAGGTCGGGGCCCAGGAATCTGTGCATACTTCTGGAGATTACACCGTTCCTCTGAGCACTGGACGGCTTCTGGAGCTCACTGGGGCTGTTTTGCAGTCTGCAGCCCTGTCTTGGGTGGCGAGAGGACTTGGATGGGCCAGGCTAGGATGGCTCTTCAGGGCCGAGCTTCTGGGGAGGAATGAGGACCATTCGGGCTGCAGACAAGTGCCCCCAGGCTGGCATCTCTCACTCAGATGCTCAACAGATAGTGATCCCTTCCCCCCATCTCACCCTGCAGAGCAGAGCTCAGAGGAATTTAAGTCAACCTCAAGGTAGGCCAAGGATTTAGATAGAACCCCAGTCTGGGCTCAGGAAGGAACGCACAGCCCTGCTTCCCCAGCTCCCATCCTTGGCGGAAGGCTTCTGTCAGAGACGCTGTCACCCATGCCCCCATGTCTGGGAACGGCTGTCCCCAGGAGGCAGAGCAGAGGCTGGAGATGGCAGGCAAAGGGGGCGAACACTCGAGGGGCTACCAGAGAGCAATCTGGACCGTTCCCACCAGCACAGCTGAAGCTCCATTCTGGCCGGAAGTCTTTGAGAGTACAAGCCTCTTTACTGGTAAAATGAATCCCGTCTCTGGCATCAGTTTTGGGGGGAGGTCTGTTCATCCCACGGGAACACAGCAGCTCTTCTGGCCCATCCATTCTCTTCCTAGGCAAAGAGATGCGTTCTTGGAGGAGCCTTGTGGCCTTAAATGTCCCAACAAAGACAGTGTGCCCATTGGAGGTCATGATACGAGGAGACTCAGGGATGCTGGGTACTGGGGGAAAGTGACACATGACCAGGTACTGGCCCCAGCTGCTGCTCATGGCACATTTAACTGGAAGGTGTGGGTGGGGAAATCAGGGTTGGGGGAGGCTCATGTGGTACACACATCAGACGCTATTCAGCACAGGTGATGGATGGGGAGATGGCCCGTGAGTGGCACGCTGATGGCACAGAAAATAGTGGGTGGGATGGGAAGAAGTTGGCATGTGGGTGGTGGTGGATGGTGGGTAGATGGTTGGTGAATGAGGGAGTGGATGGAAAGCGGATAGTGGATGAATGGGTTGAGGTCCAGGGAAGGGATTTAAAAAAAAAAATTACTGGAGTGTAGTTGATTTATCATATTGTGTTAGCTTCAGGTATACAGCAAAGTGAATCAGTTATACATATACATATATCCACTCTTTTTAGATTCTTTTCCATATAGGCCATCACAGAGTATTGAGGAGAGTTCCCAGTGCTATATAGTAGGTCTTTATTCGTCATCTATTTTACATATAGTAGTGTGTATATGTCAATCAGGGAAGGCATGTGAGATGGCGGCTAGGTGAGGGCTGGACAGGTGGGTAGCTGGAGGGGAGACGAAGCGATGAGGAAGCTGCACAGCACAGGCAGGCTCCAGTCCAGCCCCACTGGCCAAAGATACAGCCCCTGGTTGTGCCTTCCTGGTGGGCAAGATGGACGGGAAGCTCAGTCCCTGACTGTCTTTGGCTTCCCTGATGCTCAGGAGGTGGCTTTGGTAACAGTGACAGTGGCAGCTCCAAATCAAAGGTAACCCAGGACCCCCTCTGACCCCTTGAGCCCCGAGTGTACATCCTGGCTGCTTCAAAAGATGGCACTTCCCTTTCCACCAAATGCTGAGAGCAATCTCCAGTATGTCAGAAGACACAGCTTCTATCCTTCTTTGATTAAAACAAGGGCAAAAAAAAAAACTGTTTTATAAAGCCTGGCAGATTTTGATAATGAAACCTTCAGAACATCTAATGCCAAAACTTTTCTAATTCCAGGCAGTAAGGAATAATGGTAACGTATTTCAACTTCAGAAGCAAGAAATAACCTTTTATCACCTAATTTAACAATGTTACTGGGAAAACATGCTAGGAGAATGTAAAAGTTCTATTTAAATGATAAAATATGCTGTCTTAGATGGCAAGGATTTTAATTGCCACACTCAGAGTCCAAACACACTCCTATGCCAGCTCCGACAGACACCACTAATGACATGGTGTCCATAACGAGGTGCAGCAGAGAGGGTCAGCGTCTCTCCCGGGATCTTCCAAAGCTCGACAGCTGTCTGGGCTCTGCAGGGCTCATCAACATCCCTGCCTTGTGAAGTATGAACCGGTTTGGTATTAATATTAATTGGCCAACACATTAATATTAATCAGTTAATATATACTTCCCATGACAACAAGAGATACAGGAATCTTGTTATGTGGGGGATCAGGGAACACGGAATATCTAAGTGGATTTCTTTGGGACGCACGGCATGAAGGAGGCTAAGCCTCTTAGGCATGTCATCTCCGCAGAGAATGGAATTGGGGTGCACATGTGGGCAGAGTCACTAACAGGAAACGCCTGGCGGGGGGGTGAATCCTCTCCAGAGGCAGGGAGACGTTTTCCCTAATCGGGGAGCAGGTTGATGGGACCGTGGAGGGTGTGGACGGCCCCCACGTCCCTTCCTCTCAGAGGAAAAGCCATTCCCCAGAGGCACCAGGCTGCACAGCCCACAAGGAGAGAACACAATGACTCCGCCCTTGACCGCCAACCCTCCTGGTCCTGCTGAAAGGGGACCATTTTCATCAGAAAGAGAAAAACAAATATCCTATATTAACGCATATATGCAGAATATAGAAAAATGGTACAGATCAATGGGTGTGCAAGGCAGAGATAGACACAGATATAGAAAACAAACATATGGACACCAAGTGGGGAAAGCCAGGGTGGGGGGAATGAATTGAGAGATTGGGATTGCCATATATATATTACTAATAAGAAAAAAAAAATCAAATTATACACTTTACATATATGCAGTTTATTGTATGCCAATTATAGCTCAATAAAAGTTCTTAAAAAAAAAATCCACCTGCCAATGCAGGCGACATGAGTCCGAACCCTGGTCCAGGAAGATCCCACATGCTGTAGAGCAACTAGACCCATGCGCCACGACTACTGAATCTGTGCTCTAGAGCCTGCAAGCCACAACTACTGAGCCCATGTGCGCACCTAGGGCCCATGCCCCGCAACAAGAGAAGCCATGGCAATGAGAAGCCCGTGCACTGTGATGAAAAGTAGCCCTCACTCGCTGCAACTAGAGAAAGCCTGAGCACAGCAACGAAGACCCAACGCAGATCAATAAATAAATAAATAAATAAATCTTTAAAAAACAAAATTAAAAAAATTAAAAAAAAAAAAGAAAGGGGACCATTGATGCTGGAATTACGCACCTGGGACCTGGTGGGTGCTGAGGACACAAGGGTGTCTCATGCACTTCAGCAGAGGAGGTCTTGCCCGTGTTTTGCGTGAATGAGAACATGAATCTCAGAGAGGTCTAGTGTGTTGCCCACGTTCACACTGCTGGCCCTGGGGGTGGCAGAGCCGGGGTCCAGGCAGGACCTGTCCGACTCCATGCCCTTGTTCTAACCATTATGCAACACTGCCTGCCTGTGTCTGGGGACAGTAGGTTGGCCAGGCAAGGGGGTCACAGCAGGTCTCACAGAGCCATCACACTGGTGTCACGTGGACAGAACGAGCACTCGAGCTGCCCACTTGGGGTTCCTGGGGAGGCCAGCCTGCTGGGCGGTGGCAGGGGGTGTGTGGGGGCAGGGCTCTCTCCACCAAGGACTGCCTTCCTGCATGCTCGCTTGCAGAGAGCTTCCAGAGGCAAAGGCACATCTGAGCACAATTAACATTTTAAGCACTAATTATTTTACTTGGATGTCTGAGTCTGAGGATCCTTCAATTTCGGTTTAATTGGAGGAAAATGGTCATCAGTTATTGAACAGCGGGAAGGCAGCTCCACGCTTCCCCAGTACGCAGCCAAGCCGAGCATCACCCAGACACATGGGTCCCCCTGGCAGCAGCCGGGCCGCCGGGCCAGGTGAGGGTGTGCAGTGGGTGGGCCTCGGGCACCCTGCCCTGCCGTCCCTGACATCTGCTGGGAAGGCTTTGGGGCCGAGTTAATGACTCGTCTTTCTGTCTTTTCCATTTTGCTCCATTTTCTGCAACAGCATCTGTTGCAAGAAAACCAACTGCAAGAGGAAATGGGATTCATTATTAAAAGGAGAGCTTATAACGTCCCCTTCACTCCCCCTTGTACTTGATAATAATCCGAGCTGGTAATGAACTCCTCAGGCCCTCCCTGGCATGGCTGGGAGCGGTGGGGGCTGGCCGGGAGTGCACTTGCCTGCGGCTGAGGGACGCAGGGGCTGTCCCGGACACGAAGCTCAGCCCGAGGGGCTTGGGCCAGTGCCCACAGCTGCCTCTCCCTCCCCTGGGGTGGGCACCCGGTGTCCAGGGTCTCATGGGAGAACCAGGAGGTTTTGGTGCCCACACGCGTGGAAAAGTAAAAGGAATGTTTTATTTTGCTTTGCCTATTTTTTCCCCCTCTTTCATCCTCTATGAGTAACCAATTAAGAGAATCAATAGTTCTGGACCCCTGACAGGGAGCTGAGAATGTGGGCCCCTGGAGCCTGGCTGCTGGCGGAGTGGGGCTGTGGCATTCTCTCCTGGCAGAGTCTCTGCAGACTGGATGGCCTGGCCCAAGGCTGGGGGAGGGGGTTGTGGAGGGAGGGGTGTCCCAGGTAGCCCTGGAGGGGAATGCACAAGAGACTCTAAGAAGATAGGGTCTGTCCCAGTGCACGCCCTTGCTGGGGACCAGAGCCGCTGGTGAGGGCATCTAGCTTTATGTGCAGCTGGAAAAGCTGAGTTCAGCTGTGACCAGCCGTGGACGTGTAACAGGCCCCTCCCAAGAACACATCCTCCAGAGCCCCACTGACCTCACTCAGTAAACTCTCCTAGTTACAGACACCATTCACTGACCCCATCAGGGTCTCCTAAGTGCATCCATGCTGTCACCACCCTGTTCAGGATACCCTTCTCGGGCCTCATCTCTCCCTCTCAGCTTCCAGACCCCTGGCCTTTCCTCCTTGGGGAGGGACCCCACTTCCCAGGCGGGCTTGACAGGGCACCCTGGTGTGGGGTCCGGTCCTTCCAGGCCTGACCCCTGTGGCCTGCCTCTGGGTGCTGTGGCCCCTCAATGACATCAGCTGCCTGGGATCACCCTTAATCCAGGCGCCGGCTTCACAGAGGCCCTCAGGCCTGGCAGGACTCAAGCGATGCAGCTTGTGGACAGAGGAAGGGCAGGAGCCACCCAGAGATCTGGGCGCCTAGTACCGCCCCTCCTTGCCTGACATGTGCAGTGACCCCAACCCTTTCACAACCCCGGCACTATGTAAGCCCGTCTCACACGCCTACCCTCTGCAAGGGGCCCCTGCCTCCCTTCCCCAGGGCTCTGATCCTAGAAGGCTGGGATCTCACCAGCCCACCCACAGCACCCGGAGACCACCGTGGGGGCCCCCCAGGGAAGAGCCCACTCTGCTCCTGCACTGACCCCACTGTCCTTGTCAGTGAAGGTATGTGTTGATTCCAGGTACCCTTGTAGAAGCTCTGGACCCTTACAGAAGCCCATGAGGTCGGTGTTATTTTGACCCAACTTGACCCATGAAGAGTCTGATATTGACACATGTTAAGCTGCCCAAGGGCACCCAGCTGGTCTGTGGCTGAGCCGGGATTTGAACCGAGTGGTCCTTGGTCCCAGGGTCTGCTCTCCTTCCCATCTACTGCTTTCTCACAGAGCTGTTCCTGCCCGCAGGGAGGGTCTTGCTGAGCTCGGGACACAGGCTGTCCTTGCTTCCTCTCCTCAGCACCCAGCAGGGCCTCTGGGGGTGGGGCGACTCAGGGCGGGGACTTTCCTTGCTGCCCCACCTCAGCCTCAGCCCAGACCTTATCCAAAACAGCTTCTGGAACGTCTCTGATGCCCTCAGGGATCTGTGCCCTTGCGGGACGTGAGCTTCCCAGCCTGACTTCTTTACTCTCCTCGGCTCTCTGCCTTCAGTCCTGGCTGCCTCCAGCTGGGCTGTGGTCCTTCCTCCCTCGCTGCACCGGCTTCTGGATTAATGAAGGTGGCCTGGCCGTGAGGGTCTGAGCTGTGACAGTCCCCACGGAGCCCATGAGCAGCAGTAGTTCACTGGCCTGTAGCCTCAGTTTCTGCATCTCTATAATGGGAAACCAGTGGCTTTGAACCCACAGACGAATGTGTCTCCCGGAGGAAAGGGCGACATGAACAACCTGGTGAAGGAGTGTGTAGCCACCCCTGGCTCTGTTCAGTTGGTAGGAGCCCCTGGGTGCCCAGGTCTGGACCAGACCCTCCACCTTCCTCTCCCCAGCTGGGAGCCCTGCCCAGGCTACAAGCAGAAGTGAATCCCGGGGAAGGGATGCTCTGGTGAAGGGAACCTGGGCTTCTGGGGTGGGGGGTAGGGGACGGGGTGGGGTGTGGTGGTACAGTACCATAAGCCGCTCAGTGGCACTAACACCAGAATGCAGGTGGCACCGTGTGGCTGCAGGAGCAAGCCCTCCTGCTGGAAGTTGTCGCTCTACCTCTTGCCTTGGCCGGGTCCAGACCCACTCTGGTGGTCCTGCATCTCCTCATGTGGAAAATGGGATGATAAGGGGGACTGTGGGGAGGGTGGCAGGAGCTCATCCACGGGAGATGAGAAGCAGAGTGCCCGGGGCTGCCAAGGACCTGGGGCAAATTTAGATCTGAATGCTACACATCACGCAGAGGGATGGCCTGGCTCTAATAGCCCCTCCAGGTCAAAAGGAGAACTGCTTTGCATGAGGTGGGGGCAGACCTAGCCTCAGGCCAGAGGTTGGTCCCCAATGGGAGGGAGTGCTGCACAGGGCAGTTCTGTCCACAGCCCTTCCTCACTCATCTCCTGCTGCTCACCCTAAGAGAAACAGGAATCTCCATCCACAGGACCACACTTAGAGCTTGCTAGGGGTGTAAACTTTGTAGCTGCACCCAGTGGGCAGATGCAGAGGGAGTCAAGGTCAACTTTCAAGCTGCTTCCATGGTCTCCACCAAAAAGCCACACCTTATGTGTGTAGGTGAAGACAAGTTCAAAGCTTAAAGGGCTTCCATAGAATTGCTTTTGTTATGAAACATTTCTTTCATGCAAAAGAAATTGTATAACATATAATGTATACAGTATAAAGAAAAGGAACACAAATATCCAGGTATTCGGGATCCAGCTTAAGAAACAGAGCTTTATTAACAGTATCAATATCACCCAGACTCCCTCAGCCCCTCTCAGACATCCCCATCCCACCCGGCCAGGATAACCATTACCTTGAATTCTGGGTTTAATATTCCCTTGCCTTTTAAATGTTATTTTTTTTTTGGCACGAGCTTATACTCCTAAGCAACTTAATTATTTTTGCAAGGTAGCCTGCAATTGGCCACAGTAGTTACACCACAGACATTGCAAAGTGCTACAAATCAGGACTTTGTTGGTTTGTTTGTTCTATGCCCCCCAAAGCACATTTACCAGCGTGTCTGGTTGCAGGCCACCTCCAGGAGGAAGGCATCACCTTCCAGAAGAGGTTCCTGTCAGCTGAGGTCAAATCTTTGAATTAAGCGTGCAGCTGTGAGCCATGAGCAGCCCACACTCACGGTGGTGTGTGATGGGCGCATCATCGAGAAAGCAGACCTGGGCGGGACACCCATAGCATCGACTGCAACGAGTTATAGCAAGAACCAGACTAGAAGAGACCCCACAAATTTGTCCCCTCATTTTTTATTCTGTGGCTCACAGTATTTACAGGCCACTCCCTGGAGTCAAGCACATGCTTACCGGAGCTCTTCTCGACTTGAAATTATTTATGACTTGGCATTCAGGGAGGGAAAGCAATTTTCTCGAAATGTCTGATGTCATGATATATAGTCCGTTTGACATGCATGTGCCCAAACCCATTGCTCGGCAGGTCTGCCCCTCAATTACTATTACCCTGAATTAAAAAGGGGAATTAATATTGCTTGGCAGGATACTAACTCAAGTAGCATCCAAAGAAAATGCCTAGAGCATCTTCTAGAAAAATACATGCCTTGGAAGAAATTACAAAATGCACCAGTTATTTGGTCAGAGCGTTGTTTCCTAGGGCTCTTTGGTTAAGTGATGCTGGAGCGAAGTCCGGTCTCCTGGCTCATGGAGCACCCTCTCCTAGCTACTCGAGGCTGCACGGCTGTGTGCAGATCACACCTCCTGCCTGAACTTCACTAAGGACCGCATTGCCTGTGTCCAGGTAAACCGTGACGGTAAACTCTAAGAACATGTCTACCAGTGGATGAACGGATAAACACATTGTGGCCTATCAGTACAGTGGAATGCCACTGTCTGTAAAAAGAAACAAACTACCCATACACACGGCAACATGCATGATGCTCACAGAACACACGCTGAACAGAAGAAGCCGTACTGTACGTACTGCAGGATCTCACTTACATGAAATTCTAAAGCAGGCAAAACTAATCTCTAGCGTCGGAATAAGATCGGTGGTTGCCCGGGGGATGGGGGCGGAGGGGGGTTGAGTGAGCAGGCGTCTGAAAGAACATTCTGGGATGAAGGGAATATTGTATATCTCGATTGGGATGATGGTACACATTTGTCAGAACTCACTTACAATGAATGTGTTTTCCTGTGTATAAACTATACCTCAACTAAATTGATAAAAAAATGTGTGAACATATTTTAGAACCCTAAGGTGCATGTTAAAATAAAAAACTGCTATTTCCATTTTACAGATATCATGCTTGTATCTCAGAAACCAAATGGCAATTCCTGGAAGGAAAAGGTTTTTATATAACTGAAAAAAGAAGTGAATTCAACAACATTAGCTACAGCTTTTCAACGATCCCTGAGTAAGCAAAGCAATTTGGAAAAACTGCTCCCCGAGTTTCTCCCCAGAGATTACTCTCAGCTGCTGAAAGTCGCCTCACCCAAGGTCGCATCTTCCCGGGGGCTGCCTGCATCCAGTAACTGGTTGATGCAGACTCTGAAGGCTCCAGCTCCTTGCATCAGTTCAAGGCCATCCCAGCTCCAAAGCTCCACATGGGACTGACTGATTAAATCACAGTCCGACTTCTTCCTCTGCCCACTCTTGCTTCCCTCCCTTCCCCCACAGATGTTGATCCAAGAGAACACCCTCCCCCCGACATGCTTGCTGCACTTCTTCAGAGTCTGCTCTGCAGGAATCAGGCAGTGGGTGCCAGTGGTCTGAGAAAGCAGATGCTAAGATGAAGTGTTAGAGGTGAATCACCTGATGACCAGCCAGCAACAAGGACCCCAGACCTGGTGGTAGGTGGAGCAACAGATTGTCCCTGGCAAGAGGCAGTAATGCAACTGATAAAAGTTTTACTGACGGTGAACTAGGATGGCATATCAGTGGAAGGAAAGGCACTGGTGTGTATAAAAAAATGTATGAGAAGTTTGAGAAATACGGGGCAAATAGTAATCTAGGGACAATGGAATTGGTTGCCTATTGCCTCTTTGGCAAACTACCAAGAGACTCTCATCTTCTGCAGCAAGAGGACCAGTCCCACGACTTCATCATAAGAGTAGCAGAGCTGCAGAGAAGGTTAGTTTTCAGCAATGTCAGGCACTTGGTGGAGAAGGAATGGGAGCCTGAGAAATGGGATGGGGATATCTGGATTGATGCATGTGAGGAGGAAAGGGACTATACCCCTGAGAGAGGTGAAGGACCCATAAAACAGGCACTGGCAGGAGCCAGGAGTATACACAGATTCTGAGAGTATTAGATGAGAAAGCAGAAAACCAAGTTGGATAAGGAGGAACAATTCATAGGGGAGCACTCTCTGGGGATACAGGATTTAGGAGTATGGCTAGGACCACAGATGATGCTAACATGCTGCTAGGATGGCTCTTAGAAACACAGAGATGGCTATGGCCCACACAGATGAAGCAGAAATGACAGAATTGCTGCAACAGACAGTGGAGGAAGATATCAAAAGGCTCACAAAGGTGATCATGCCGGGTGATCTATGAAAGGCTGGAAAACTCACCACATGACTGAGTTTTGTAGGAGGACCTGGAGGGTACTCCCTTGTCTAAAGCAATAGAGAATGCACTGGTGAGAGGGGCACCAGCGTCCATGAGAAGCTCACTGGTGGCTCTCCAGTGTAGCACAGGGCTGAATAAAGAGATGCCATTACAGATCAGGACTCCCTGATATCAATGGGAGACGATAGGCTCCTGAAATAATAAAGCCCACGTGGCAGTGCTTAGCCACCATAAATGAATCCAAATGAGCAGCAGTGTCAGAGTGTCAGCCAAGAGGAGCTGGCCTGCAGAAAGCTATGAACAAGGCTAATAGAACATGGCATCCCAAGGGCAAGAGAGATGGGCAGCCAACAAGGGTACTGACCAACATATACAACCAAAAGAAACCAAGGATGGGCAATCCGGAGGCTGAGGGCGGCTGTTCCAATAAAACGGCACAATCCTTGGACCAGTTTTAAAATCCGGAACTCAATGACTGAAGGGAGGTTGGGTCCCCAAGAGGAAGAACCTTGTATCATCATGGCAAGTGTACAAAGTAGTCCTTCCTCAAAGTGACCTGTAGTCATTTATTTGGATAAGTGTACACTGCAGGGGCTGGGGGGAATGACACCTAAACATTTCTAGATGTTTGTCGGGATTGACATTTACACCTAAGGGTTTGGCTCTTGGGAACCTAATATGTCACTGCAGCCTTCCTGGTCGAGTGAGGGAATATAGAGACCAGGTAATAAATGGTCCATGTCTGGCTCAAGTCAGGTTCACAGACTCCCCCACCCCAGTGATCATGTTCCCCATCTCTGAGTGTACAATTGAAATGAACATATGTGATAGCTGGCAGAACCCCTATGTCCTTGACCCATAAGAGCTACCATAGTAAGGAATGCCTAGGAAGCCTTTGGAAGTTACCATATCCCCTGAGCCAAGATATTAAATCAAAGGTCATATTTAATTTTCCATTTTGCCATTTCTGGGGAAATGGCAGAGGTAAGTGCTAACTTTAAAGACCTAAAAGATGCAGGAGTAGTCAAACCATCAAATCGCCATGTAATTCACTAGTCTAGTCCCTGCAAATGACAGATTGGTCCTGGAGGATAACAGTAGATTGCTGCAAACTCTATCAAGTTGCAGCCCCAATTGTAACCACTGTGTCAGGTGTGTTATCTTTGCTAGATTTACGTGGCCTTGCATACACGGTATATAACCATGGTTTGACAAATAGATTCTTTTCCATCCCTGTCAAAAAAGAGTATCAGAAACAGTTCACATTGACTTGGAATGGACAACAGTAGACGTTTAGTCTTCTCCAAAGCTACTTTAACTTTCCTGTCCTCTGCCATAAAATAGTCCCAATAAACTTCCTGCACATAAATCTCTGTCTCAGAGTGTGCTTTCCCAAGGAATCAAGCATGCAATAGGCTGAAATGGAAATACAGCTTTGCAATCAGAAGCCAAACCCTGGTTTATGGCCTGGCAAGACTGAGGTTACAGGCAGAGCTGATTCAGACAGGATCATGTCAATAGCTGCAAGGAAAGAAGCATGACTGAAGCAAAAGGTCAGATTCTTGCCAGAATCTAAGCTGCACCGAGAAGCATAGCAACTAGCAATTAGGTTATTGAAACCAGGCTGAGGCCTGGCACTAAGACATGCCTGAAAATGGGGCCCTGTAGCGGCAACTCAGCCAACTGGAAGAAGGGAGACTGTTTTCAGGACCATGGACAGCTCCCAACGATGTGTGGTGTTTTTTTTAAACACCTCCAGCGTTTGGCCCCAGGTCGTGTTCTGGTCTCCTGTTCCAGGAGCCCCTGGAAATGTACAATGTGAAGTCTGTCCAAACATCACTATGGATAACCAGGTGAGGTCCTGGCCATCAGCATGATCAAGTGAAATGAACACAACTGAGTCTCAACTCTCAACAGTTCCTCAAGCTCAGAAGCCAAGATTTGCACATGCACATGATACAAGGTCTGGGGGCTGATACAAAAATAAATCGTTTATTTCTAGAGGGGTTCACTGTCCAGTGGGGAAGACAGGTAGGTGAATGTGTAGTGGCCTTTACGGATCCTTGAAACTCCTGAGATGGTGAGCAGTGTGTGTATGTTTGTGTGTGTGTGTGTGTGTGAAAGAGAGAGAGAGAGAGGAAACAAACAGGAGAGGAGAGGAAGAGGGAGGCCCCAAAATGTTAGGATCCACTCCTCGGCTGAAACTCCATGCTGTGGTTTAAATGTGAGAGTCTAAGGGTGTGTCTTAAACTGCCAGCCTAGGCCTGTTTCAGAGCGATTCTCCTCTCCCTGGAAAGGGTGTTTCCACTAATTCTCTGAAGTGACCTAGTCCAGCAGTGTCTGTGTCCCAGACTCCCCTTCCCGTGGCACAAGGTCACACAGCCCACAGGTCCACGGGGAAATCCCGAGTCTTCTCAGCCTGGTAGGTGCTCAGACCTTGAACTTAGTATGGCACGTGGTTTTCATGACATAGTTCTGTAAACATACCCACAGCCTTGAGTGTCGTTGGAGAGGTCCCCTGACCTTCAGGGATTGGGAATTTCTACCAAGGAACCCCAAAACCCATTGTGAGGCAGTTTTGGAGGGAGCTGCGTGAGGTCTTCTCTATGACCTGGCTTGACATTCTTTACTCGGGGCTCCTGTGGCTGTGCTGGATGGTTCCAGTACAGCCTCATACTTGCATCTAATTCCAGGACAGGTTGTAGGCATTTATTACAAATTGATTTAGAAAATATTTTAAGGCACATATTTCTTTTAAAAAGTAGTATGGAGAGACTTCCCTGACAGTCCTGTGGTTAAGACTCTGCATTTCCACTGCAGGGAGTGAGGGTTCGATTCTTGGTCAGGGAACTGAGATTCTGCCTGCTGTGTGGCACAGCCAAAAAAAAAAGAAGTAGTATGGAAGGACTTATAAGGACAGTGACAGGGTCCCCGTTCTTACCCCTGCTTCTTTCTGAGAGTTCACCTCCTCTAACCAGGCTGCACCGGACCAAAGCCTTGAGAGCGTGGCACCACTTGCCAGGATGTAGGCTTGTCTGGTTCTCTCCGGCTCCTTGTGTATCAGCCCAACCCCCATCAGATCCCTTGACCTTCTCTTTCCTAGAGGTTCCCAGAGCCTGGATGTCAGAGAAGAGAGATCTCATTTTCAACTCTTACCTAAGTGTTCAGGGAATATTAGAAGAGACAAATGTGTTTTTGTAAAAACATATAATATTTGGAAACTCTTGGGAACAATGTTTGGGGCTTGAATTCCACTTAACACACAAGCAGACATAAAATCTCACACCCATGCATTCACAAAGGTAAGCACCACTCGAGCCTCATGCTGTGATCTGCAGCAAAAAAGGTAAATGAATGACTTAATTTCTATTTATTAACCAGCCCCAAGCACACAGGAGAAAACAACAGTGTAATTTGGGATGAACAAGTCCAGACACCATGTGAGGTGTCTGAGGGTGATCAGAGCCTCAGGGGAGGAAGACAACTGGTCACCCAGCTCTGAAGGAAGTGGAGGGAGGGAGGGAGGGAAGGTTTTCTGCTTCCGTGACTTCTGGGGGATGGGTGAAGTCGAGGCGGGGGTAACCTTTCTCCGCTTGTTATCTCTCCATCTTGTGGGAGTGGGAGAAGAGTCAGCGGTGCTGGTAATAGCCATGGCTGGGAGTGGGCTGGGGAAGAGGTTAGGTGGTTGGAACGAAGTTAAAAGAAGACTGTAAATGTCCATGAACTTACATTTTCCTTGCTCTCTCCTTTCTCTCTGCAGATGGAAATGCAGAGAGGAGAGTCAAGGCACGCCCTCTGACTTTAAGAGGTAAATGCATTTCTGAAGGGGGCAGCGTTGGGTGGGGAGCTGTGTCCGATCTGCTTGGACACAGCCCATCCAGGGAGTCCGGCTGGAAGAGAGAGGAGGCGGGACTCTCACAGCCTTAATTAATCCTGGCAATTTCCTCTTCTCCCATTGTCCCCGTCTCCAGCCAGGGAACCGTCTGTGCCCTTGTAAAAAGAACTTGTGGCCCATCTCTCCAGATGTCCAAGAGAACTAATACTGACATCAGAATAAAAGCACCCAGGTCCGTACTGGCTTTCTGATTCATTTGGAGTCCATGACTCCCTGCATCTGACAGAACTGAAGTTTTGAAATAATACAGGAATGTGTTTGGTAAATTCCACTCTGCTATAGCCAACTGGGTTGTGGCATTTTGCCAAAAGCCCAGGGATGAATGACTGCAAAGTCTTTGCAAAGGTTGACATGTCTTCCTGCTTCTGCAATTGTGCCATTTCCCCAATTAATTAATGACTTGGGGAAGGCCAGAGATCAAATGCTCCCCAAATTTTCCAAACATACATTTTCAGGGCCTTTTGAAGTGGCCAGTCCATGACCCCATCCTCTCACACAGGCTGAGGGTGGCCGGGGGACACAGAGTCCCCACATCAGCCCTGGGAAGTTATGAGCAGACAGAAACTCTGATATATTTATCCAGCAGAATGTTCTCTAGCTGCATGTCATATCCTCATCAAGAATGGGTAAAGGGTAATTGGATTTAAATGTCAAGATGTTCCCAGTGTAGGGTGGAAGGCACATATCTATTTTCTCAGCTACATTTTTTTTTTTTTTTTTGGTCTTATGATAATGAAAACTGCAACCACTTGTTGCTGAAGATGACAGGAGAAAATTCTCTAGGATTCGGGGATAAACGCTGAGTCACAGCCCAGGGACCAGGTGGGCAGCTATCAAATGCAGAGGTCATGTGACAGGTGGTCGGGGAACAGGGAGAACCCAGGATTAGGCAAGGGGATAGGCTGGGCAGAGAACAAAGTGGAGAAGGCCCAGGGGGAGCCCCAGAGGAAAAGATGGCTAGGACACCCCTCCTGGGAAGAGAGCGTGACAGGCTCAGGCACTCCCTGGGGATAATTCCTTCTTGGAGTCCTGTCCTGTGGCCTTTCCCTGGATTTTGAAAAGCTGACTATAAGGATCTAATGGCAAGAGGAAGTGAACTGTCTCCCCTATTTGTCTCAGCTCTAATCACGTCCACCCTGGTCACCAGGCAGCCGATTTCCACTGCAGGGGACAGCTCTGAATGCATGTCCCCCTGGCCCTGTGCCTGGATATAGAATGACAGTGCTACACCACACATTCTTTCTTTCGTGTATGTTGGGGGCCGGGCTGTGGGCTGTATCCTACATGGCCAAAGACCCCCAACTTCTGTGGTGTGGGGTAGGGAGGTGGGTGCGGGGTCGTGTGTCTGCTGGTGCTAAGGCCATCTCTTCAGGAACAGGAAGGGAGTCTGGACAGGAAACGTCCCCAGCCCCAAGGACAAAGCACCTCCACAGAGTCCCAGGTCCCCAAGTTGCCCACACACACTCATCTGCCAGCAAGCGGTCACCCAGGTTGGCCTGGCAGGCATGGACTGTGCATCCAGTCCGAGCTCAAGCAGAACCCGCAGAGTGCCTCAGAAGGGTCCCCTTCTCTGTAAAAAGGTAGCCCCCCTCTCTGAAGATGGCAGTGCCCGGCTAAAGAAACAGCCAGGTGCAAACCAGAGGCAGGGGAGGGACAGTAGGTTAGCCCAGGACCAGGCGGGGAGCCTTTCTAAGTGTCCGTAGGAAGTACCACCTACTCCGCCCCTTCACTCTCTGGGTGAGCCCCGTGTGATCCTGATGCGCGTCCAGGGTTGAGAGCCCCTGGTTAGATTAACGCCTCCTCCCCTGCGCCCCCCAACTCCCCATCATGCTCATAATTGAGGAAGAAAGGCGGTGGCCCCAGGTGTTGGGAGTGGAGTCCTGGAGGGCTTCCAGGGGACGCAGGCAGGACCCCGAGGCAGTACTGACGCTGGCTTAATCAGTTCCTGGCTAGTCCTTCACTGCTGGTTTCCAAAAAGCACCTGGACTTTGAAGCACTCTCTAATCCAGCCTCCAGCCTCCTTTCTTGCCCTTCAGGGGTCCAATTCTCAGTTCAGCAAGCACAGCTCATAGGACAGGAATGAACGCAAATCATCCAGCCTGAGGGCAGAGTATGGGCTGCTGCTGCTAGGAACTCAGTGGAGCACAGGCTTAGGGAGGGATTCCAGAGACTGCCTCCACCCAGAGGGCCTCCAAGACTGTCCCCAGGCCGAGAGTCCATGCAGGGGAATGAGGCTAGAGGCCCTGAAGCCTGGGGCTCGGGGGTCTGTCTTGGTCACCACAAGTTCTTGGCTTGGTTGGGCTGAGGCCACTTGTGGCCCCTCAGCCAGGAGCCGTCCTCCTTGGTGGTGGTGGTGGGATGGTACATTTGCAAACGTGCAGTTCTTAATTAGAAACAGGTGGAGGAGACATTCGATTGCATTCACAGGTGTGAGTGATCCTTACGGCGGAAGGCAGTCTGATTTTCTATGGCTGGTGTACAGCGAAGTGTGTGTGTGTGTGTGTGTGTGTGTGAGAGAGAGAGAGAGAGAGAGAAAGAGAGGGAGAGAGGAAGATGGCCTAGGCAAGACCTCCCTGGCTGTCCATGCGCTAGGGAACCAGGAGATGGGGCGGCGCCCAGCTGGAAGCAGGCACTGCCCCCTCTCACATCCACGTTCTCACGCTGCCAGGGGGCACACTTGGTGTCTTTCCCCATCAGTCTGTGGGTTTTCTTCTCCAGCTCGCTCTGCTTACTCTGCATGTGAAGTGTTTGAAGCCTTGTCTGGATGTGCCCCTCACCCCCGGCTGAGAAGCAAGGCGGCCTCTGCGGTGGGATGAGTGCCAGCAGGACGTGGGGCCTGAAGCTGTCCCCGCCTCTCTTCATCTCTCCCCAGCCAGGCTGCGTCCAGGGCTTGTCTCTGTCTCTGCCAACAGCTGGGACTTTTCTAAAGGAAAGCCAGGTCTGGTACTGCTGCCTGCCAGCTAGCACACGCCTTTAAAGGCTGCCTCCTCTCCCCCCGCCGCCACCATCACCCCGGGGGCCAAGGACTTCCCTGCCTGAAACTTACCACAGCCTACAGGCCACGGCATGGAGGACCCTCGGACAGAGACCTCACTCACCCTCTGCTCAGCTTGATGCGGGGAGCGGGGGATGTTTCAGGGACCAGCTCAGGAGGATTCATGGCTGTCACTGGGACCTCGCCCCCAACTCACCGTGCAGCGTTTCTACCCACTCCCCCACCCCCTGGGCAGGAAGGATACTCTGGGTAAATCAGAGCTCCCAGGGAGGGGTGCTGGGCATGGTAGGAGGGGCAGCTCTGGGAGCAGGAAGCTGGGGCCCCACTCCCAAAGGACTCTGCCTGGGCACTTAGTGCCCTCCCTCCATCTCCCCTCACCAAGCTCCTGCAATTAGGGTGACGAAGGCAAGGCACACTCCTTGGAGTTAGGAGCCTGGGTCTGGCCTGGCTAGCCGCCACCCCCACCCCTTCCTTTCCATCCCCCCCGAGGGCAGCGCCCTGAGTCACGCCGTGGGGGCACACCCCAGAAGACACCCCGCTGCTGTCTGCTCGTAAGGAAAGAAGCCTTGATGTGGAGAACCCACAAGATTGTCGACGGAAGCCTCAGCAGCAGGCTGTGGGCGTGGAGTCGGGGCCCCCTGAGAACCATGCGCCTAGATGTCAGGTGTGACACACGTGGGAAGTTTCCACTCTTAGGTCGCATGTTCTTCTGGAGCTGAAGCCAGAACCAGGGATGATTTATCTATTACACTCCATCTTGTGCAGAGAGAGCTAAGGATGTCACACAAGAAACAGCGGCATAAATTAAAAGTGGGACTGACAAAGGAAAAACAACGGAGGGGCTATAAATGGATCCAGAAGCAAAGCTGAAAGTCACATTTCACAATGACATATTCACTTGGGAATAGGTTGTGATATAATAAAGAATATAACCCATCTTTGTCCTCTGGTTCCTGGCACAGAGCTTCAAAAACCCTTGGAATTTCCTGAGCGGTAGGGTCTTTGTTATGCTAACGAGGTGACTCTGGCTGGGCCCCTGAGAGCTTCGGGATGGGAGCTGGTCACCAGAAAGGTCACCTGATTAGAGGGTTGGAACTTTCAGCACCTGATGGAGGAGGGCTGGGGGCCTGGAGACAGAGTTCCATCATTTGATCAATGATTCATTGATCCAGCCTCGGTTCTGAAACCTCAGTAAAAACTCTGGACACTGAGGCTCAGGGGAGCTCCTGGTTAAACACAACAATGTGGCAGGAGGGTGATGTGCCCTGACTCCGTGGGGAAGGACATGGGAGCTCTGGGTTCAGGACCCCCCGAGACCTGCTCTATGTGCATCCTTCATAATGAAACTGTGATTGTAAATATAGCACTTCCCTGGGTTCCGTGAGTCTTTCTAACTGGTTATGAAACTTGAGGGGACCATGGAACCCCTGAATTTGTAGCCCTTTGGTGAGCAGTGTGAGTGGCCTGGGGGCCGCATGTGTGGCTGGCAGTCTGCAGGAAGCTCAGTCGTGTGGAGGACTCTGCCCTCCATGTGTGGGGTCTGATGCCAACGCTGGGTGTTGGAGTCAGAACTGTATTGTGGTACCCACCCCACTCCTGGTTGTGGGAGAAACAGAACACGGGCACGAGCTTCCTAAGAGCCAGTGCAGAGCAAAGATCCTTGTTGACCTCATCCTTAAATTAAGGGCAACCATGAACTTCAGGGCGCTGTCTTCCAGACCCTCCCAAGAAAGAGGCAGCATTGCAGGGAGCACATCCAGCCCTTAGCTGGACTCACAGGGCAGCGCTCAGGGTGGTGGCAGACGCCGAGGCCCCAGCGTGGGGATGAAGGGCCCCCCACATCTGCACCCCAATCTCTGCCATGTGATCAAGGTGCTGAGATGCCTCTCCTGTTCCCCTGAGGCTGTGAGCTGCCAGAAAGGAAAACAGAACATCCTCGCACCTCTCCCCTGCCCAGGCTTTTCTCGGGCAAACCAGAGAATTGGGCCACACTCGGCCGCACAGGGCCCAGAGCTCCATGGGAAGAACTTGAACGTGTCTCCGATCATTGTTTGCAGACATCTAGACACATAAAGACACATCCAGTGAGCTGCAGGTGAAACCGAGTCCCCCCCAGACGGAGTTCCCCGGCCGAGTTTAGGATTAGCCTATCCAAAACTTTATTCCCTTTCTTGTCTTGCACCTGTTCCCCTGAGGATTGAGGAATATCAAAGAAAAGGGGGATCGAAGCCGAGCAAGACCCTGCAGGGCCCTCCTGGGTACAGAGGCCTTTCTGTGTCCTCTGTTTCTTGTTTGTAGAAAAAGGCTTTAGTCTCCAAGGCCTTCCCTGAGTTCCAAAGAGCAGATTCAAGCCGTTACTAATTAGGGAAACGAGGGGAAGCAGAAACAAAGGAAAAGCAGTCAAGAAACAACAGTTCAGCAATAACACAGCGTCCTAGCTCCTCCTCAAAGGCTGTGTGGTTGTTCTGCAGGAACTAAGACTCCCCACCCAGGCGGAGGGTGGTGACCACATGCTGAGGACAAGCATGGAGACCCCAGACTGGCTGGAGTCAGAGGCTCGTGATTGAGATTTCTGAAACACTACCAACCAGTCAGAAGAAATTCATGCCCCCTGCGGCCCTCACCCCCAATGATACCTTTAAAAACCTTATGCCCCGGCCAGCCAGGACGACGGATTCGAGACAAGCCTATGTTTCCCATCTCCTCGGTTGGCGCGCTCGCAATCAAGAAACCCTTCTCAGGCTTCCCTGGTGGCGCAGTGATTAAGAATCCGCCTGCCAATGCAGGGGACACGGGTTCGAGCCCTGGGCTGGGAAGATCCCACGTGCCTCAGAGCAACTAAGCCCGTGTGCCACAACGACTGAGCCTGTGCTCTAGAGCCCGCGAGTGACAACCACTGAGCCCACGTGCTGCAACTACTGAAGCCCGCATGACTAGAGCCTGTGCTCCACAACAAGAGAAACCACCACCACGAGAAGCCTGTGCACCGCAAGAGAGAGTAGCCCCTGCTCTCCGCAGCTAAAGAAAGCCCACGCGCAGTAACGAAGAGCCAATGCAGCCAATAAATTAAAAATTAAATTAAAAAAATTTAAAAAAAAGGAAACTTTCTCTGCTCCAAACTCTGATGATTCGGTGTGTTTGGCTTCCTGTGTTGGGCACACGAACTTGGGTTTGACAACAAAGTGGGCAGCAGCACATATCAGACCCTGGGAGAGGCAAGGGCAGAAACACGTGTGAAGGAAACTCCCCAAGGAAAAAGATTACACGTCTGCATAGCCTCGTGCTGAGCTTGGTCCCATAGTATCTCATTTAAGTCTCACAATGACTTGTGAGGAAGGCTCTGTGATTAACCTTCCACCCAATTTACAAATAGGGAAAGGAGTCTCAGAGAAGTAAAGTCTCCCTGCTCTACCCTTGCCCCACCCCAACTCTTTCTCCACACAGCAGCCAGAGTGATCCTTTACAATGTAAGTCAGAACATTTTCCAATGAAAGCATCTCAATCACATCCCACCTGTGGTAGACAGCCCCCAAGGTGGTACCCAAGGATGCCCACGCCTGGTGATTTCCCTTGCAATCCCCTCTCCCTGTACGTGGGAGACCAGCCTCTAGCACACAACACACAACACACAGGAGTCAGCTAATGTGATGGGTAAGTTACAGAGACACTGAGATATCTGTTTGGTCAGCCCTGTCCTGCTTCCTCTCTCTAAAGAAGCCAGCTCCCATGTTGTGAGCTGTGCCATGGAGGCCCACACAGCAGAGAACTGAGGGAGTTCTCAGGCCTGAGAGGAACGACTCCTGCCAACAGCCATTTGGCTGTGCTTGGAAACAGATCCACCTTCAAACCTTCAGAGACGACTGTCGCCCCAGCTGCACCTTGATTGTGGCCTGTTTTCCTCCGAGCTTCCACTGGACTTCCCTCTAAGTTCCACTGGTAACTGAGGTCTGGAGCTCTTGGGATGCCCAATGGCAGGGCACTCTGGTACAAAACAAGGGTGGGCCCATCTCCTCTCTGCCCCACTCCTTCGAGATGCCAGCAGAGCAGCTCCCTGTGCTTTGTCAGCACTTGGTCAGTTGCTCTTCCTGCCGGTTCCCAGCCCCTCCCACAGGACAAGATGCGGTCCACAGAGGGTGGGCCCGGAAGTTGGACTAGAGCTGCCAGCACTATGGGTGTATGAGCTTGCCTCCATCATGAGGTCCAAGGATCCCTCAAGGGGGCAAACCTTTAGGGTGCACTCTTTCTCTGGGGGGCCCCAGCCCCTTCTGACCTCAGCTCACCGTCTCCCAGGGAGCTGGAAGGGGTGGGGTCTGCCTCCCTCCCCTGCTCTGGGCTCCCCCACATCTCTCTGCCCAATGGGCCGTGAGCCTCTTGCAGGCAGGTGCACGTCTGGGTACGTGCAGCCAGCCCAGGCATGGCCAGAGGGGAGACCAGGATGCCGACAGAACCAAATCCAAGTATCAGAGGACATGCTGGGGGCTCTCTCCTGAGACTGCACGAGGCCCCTGGGGCATGGTTATGTGAGGTCTGGCCCCCAAAGTGCCCCTTCTTCCCCTGGCACCCGTTGGCACTGCTTCCCCACCTGCCTTCTTTGGATCTGGCCACTACCCGGCAGGACACCCAATGTTGGGGACTGTGACATGGAGTCCTGGGAAAAGCCAGCGGGAGTATCAGATGCTACCACAAAAGCCACCCCTGCCGCAGGAGCCACCCCCAAAGCCGCATCTGCATATGACCAGATGCGGGACATAGACGCCACCCCTTCCCCAGGCTGGGGCAGATTCTGAGCTGGACGGGACTGTGTATATGATCCCGAATTTGTCCAGGAAATCGTGGGTTGGATTGCATTTATCTGAAAGAGTAGCTAAGCAGTCTGGCACGAGGTGGGCTGGGGGTCTAGAACGAAACAATTGAAATCTCTGAGGACTTCCCTGGTGGTCCAGTGGTAAAGAATCCTCCTACCAATGCAAGGGACGCAGGTTCGATCCCTGGTCAGGGATCTAAGATCCCACGTGCCTCGGGGCAACGAAACCCACGCGCCACAACTAGAGAAGAAAAAACCCACACACCACAACTAGAGAGAAGCCTGCGCACTGCAATAAAGAGCCCCATGAAAATAAATAATAAAAGAAAAGGAAAACCAATTAAAATCTCTTTTGAAAATAAAGTTCTGCCTGTTATACCAGAATGTCTGTGGGCAGCCACAGGTGGGGCTGTGATCCTGCCACGCGGCTAAGGCTGGCTGGAGCCCCCAGGCTCTGCTCAAGGCAGGCTCACATTGGTACTCGGTTGCCCACAGCCCTGCCCTTGACCTTTTGAGGACCCACCCATCCGTGACCCACCACAGGCAGTAGAGCCTGGCTGGGTTCGGGGCTCGGCAAGGCAGTGGCGCCAGGGCAGCAGGACTCTGGAAGGGAAGGCAAGGGGAGGCACATAGGCTTTTGCAAACAGCGCACAGAGGCTGGCCTGGAATGCAGCCACCAGCCCGCTACAGCGGGAGGCGTCCCAAGGGAGCAGATTCACTTGGCACCTGGTCACGGTAATTACCGCTGAACTTTAAAACCTAACGCAGCAAAACCGCAAATATTTAGCATGTGCTCCTCCTCCCGGGGGGCGCGGAGGGAACCGGAGCAAATGGCCAGATCCACAACATGCACTCTGAGTCTGCTCACAAAACGGATGAATAAAGAAGCCAGCCGAGACAAGATGCACGACCCCCAGCAAGCAGCAGCCTCCCCACTCCCCACCCCCAGCGCTGCTCCTCGGGCTGCGCGCAGGAGCCCCGCCAGCCACAGACTCTCGGCTCCCCTGAGGCCCGCTCCAGGACGTCGTGGCGCACGCACGGGCACAGATGCTCGTGTGCTCGGATGCAGACCACCCCCCCGCCCCCCATCCTCCCGTCCCACATGCAGGACGCCTCAGGTGGTGCTAAGAGCTGCGATGGGAGCCGGTCCAGCCTCCTGGGTTAGCATGAGACTGTGGTCCGGCCCTGCCTTTCCATCCCAAGCTCTGCAGATGGAGGACTTCCAGGAGGGGATGCCCACAGGACCAGGTCTCCGCCCTGGCAGGGACACAGGCTCAGCCTCGGAGCAAGGAAACACACAGTTCTGAAGACAGGGGCGTGGTGTGGGAGGATCATTGCTTGGGCGCACCTGGGAAGCTGGACACGGGGCTGTCAGTGGCTCCCCCATGCTTCTGGACAAAGTGCCTCATCCCAGCAGACATGTGTGGAGAGGGGGACCCGTCAGGTCAGGAGCAGCTGGGGAGCACGGCCAGGCTGGGTGCCGACGTGAGCTGGGAGCAGCGCTGACCGGGCAGGTGGGAGGCCCAAATGCAGGGCCTGCGCTCACCTTTTCCTCTGCTCCCTTTGCGCGCAACCCTCGACCCACATCTCCTTGCCCCTTGCCAGGGGAGCCCCTCCTTCATGGCGGTCGAGATGGAGATGCAAACCCAGAGCCACCCTTGCCGAGAGCGGGGCTGGGAGCTGCTGTGGAGAGACAAGCGTTTGGTGGGTCTCTCTGCTCTGGGGAAACAGACCCAGCGCCATCCTATTTCCCACTCCGCAGGGAGATCTGGGGCCTGAGACCTTGCTACCACCCCTAGGCCGATGCCTCACACTTAAGTGCCCCAATGGCCAGCGTGGCCAGGCCCGTGTGACCCGGCGCTGTCCCCTGCCCTACACACAGCCTCACCTTGTATTCCCAGTGGGCAGCACGGTCATCTCAAGAGATTAGTGGCCCGAGGGCCCTCTGCCCAGGTCCACAAAGGCCTCCGGACAGAGGCAGGTCAACTCCAGCCCTCAGCTGGCCACCCTCTCCAGGTCCAGGGGTGGAAGAAGAGGGACTGTGCAGGATGCCCCGCCCCCCTGAGCAGTGACCCTCCTGCCCCATCCTGGCTGCTTCCCGCTGCACTGGCGGGGGCAGGACCGCCTGCAGGGGAGAGCCCCAAGGGGCCCCGTTTCAAGCATCCCAAGTGGCAAGTCCAGTTGAGCCCAGGGCCCTACCCAGCCCGCCCTGACCCGAGCCACCCTAAAGGGTCTACCGTGACCGGACGAGGGGACATAGCGGGACAGGGAATGCTGGGGCCAGAGGTGAGGGGTCATCTGTGCCTGGATGCCCCAGCCTGGCTCTCCTGGCTCCCCCTCCCACCTGACCCCTTCCCTCCTCACGCTTCTTTACAGAGACCCCCAGAGTCCCATGTGAGGACTGGATGGAGGGAGGAAGAGCCACAGGAGAAGTCCTACCTCCCACTCACGTGGCATTTGGAACAGATGAGGAAGGGAAGGCGGGAAGAGTCACCCCTTCTAACGAACGAGGATACCACAGTGCCAGGAGGGAGGGGCGGTCAGACAAGGGCTTGCGGGCGTCCAAGACCCCACCCAGGGCCCAGCAGGGAGCCCAGCCTGCCCCAGTGTGCAAGGAATACGGCTGCTAGTTTTTAATTTTCACCTTTTGCAAATTTCATTACCGAAAATTTCAGGTTTGAAGGATTAGGACTTCAGGCTCAGCTCTCAGAATGAGGGGCTGGAGGAGCCCCAACAGTGGCCAGCGGACGCGCTCCAGGAGTGGATGCCCTGGGGGTGTCTCTGGGGCTGTGGGGAGTCAGCCTGGAGCTAAAGGGAGATACCCTTCCAGGCTTGGGACCTCTTAGCCCTGATCAAGGCTCTGTGACATGCAGAGCCATAGACCTAGAGACCCAGTTGCGACCCCTCAATCACACACAGCCGCTCAGCTCCTGACACAGGCATACCGTATGAGACACGTGCACACACACACACACACACACACACACGTGGCCCTTGTGACATCTACCCCCCGCCCCCCGCCCCTCCCCAGCACGTCACATGCACAGCTGAGCTGGATGGCTCCCCAGAGCTCGGGGCAATCCCTACCCACTCCCCGTCCCCATCACCCGCCGGGTCCCTCCTCCAGGGATCTGCCTTGGAGCAGCTGCAGGCTGGCTCTGCCCCAGCCCGGCCCGGAGGTGGCGGTGGCATCAGCCCAGGCGTAGCCCCTCCCTTTGGGCCCCCGGAACAGCTGCTGAGAGGAGGGGCTGATGGGGATGGCCTGGGCCCCTCCCCCACCCCAAAGCGGCCTCTCTGTGCAAACCTGGCTCTGAAGCCCTTCCTGGGCGTGCCACGCCTGCCTCATGCAGCAGGCCCTCAGCAGACCCTCTCCTGCCCCGAGGGCGCCGAGAGGGGTAGGTGAGGAAGGAGACTGGCACAGAGCGAAGGCCCAGGAGGGGCAGGCCTGGGCCTGGCCTCCACCCTCTCCAGGGCCATCTCCAGCAGATGGGGCCCACCCAGCCGCACCGTCTGGGCCTGCTCCTGCACGCAGTGGGGGAGGGGCGTCCTCCAGGCTGCCGGCACACATATTAAGGTGTCTTCAATTATTCATGGACACTTGGAAGAGCTGCCTGCCTGCTGCGAGCAGCCGGCAGCCCCACGCGGAGCGCTGTTTGTGGCTCCTCTGGCTGGACGTCAGAGGGGCCCTGGGTGTCTCCATCCAGGATGGGAGGACCAGTGGGGAGGCGAGGGCCCCCATGCTGTATCTGACTCCATGGGGGGAGAGGGGCTGGCCCAGCATCTTCCCCTTCTTCTGAGGGGCTGCACGGGTTAGGGGTCCCACTCCAGGATGTAGATACCACCCGTGGGTCAGGATTTGTTGGCGGAGCGGGGAGGCGACAGAGCAGGAGACAGACAGGACCTGGCCAGGGAGTCTGCGGTAGGGTTTGGGTTTCACAGACAGGAGCCAGTTTAGGGCCTGAGTGGCTGGTAACCAGTAGAGCTTGGTCAAGGGCATGTGGCCAAAGGTCAGGGTCATGGAAAGTCTGAAGCCAGAGCAGCTGCCCTCACCCAGCAGAGTGGCGGTTGTAAGCCCCCGTGAAGGGCTGGGGGACTGAAAAGGCAGGCTCAGTGCCCTTTAGGCTGCACCTGTTCATGCCTGGGACATGAGACCTATGCCAGGGAGAAAAGTGCCCACATCCTGCTCCTGCCCCTGCTCCTGCCCCCCCAACTCCCTGTTCCCATCCCATCAGCACCGGCTTCACCCCCTCCCCACTCTCAGCCCCTGCAGCTTGGATGGGGTGATACCACACACACCAGGAGGGACACGTGATCCAGCTGGACCAACCAGCTTAGTTCATCCCCAGCCAGAGGAATTAGTGCAAGGAGGCTCAGGTGACAAAGCTAGGTGATAATGGGGGCCTGGAGATGCCAGGGCCACCCCCTGGGGAGAGGCTGCCTGGGAGTGAAGCCCACAAAGGGAAGGCAGAGGCAAAGAATGGAGAAGCTGAGTTCTGATGATTGAGACAGCACCTGAATACAGCCCTACCTGATGCCGTCCCTTTTAACTGACATGTTCCTGTCAACTCAGGATCCTTCTCCCTACAAATTCTCCTCCTCTCTCTGGCACCTGCTTTCTCCAGCAGGAAAGGGACAATGGGTGAGCACAGAGCTCCAGCCACCACTCCTCCCTTCCAGGGAGGGGAGTGACAGTGAGATGGCCCACGTGCCTGCAGGCACCCCTGTTCTGGAGAGGGGACTCAAGGGGTACCCAAGGGGGCTGCAGCCTCTGGCACTACAGCAGCACCCTGACGACAAACACAGGCACCTGGCACACACCTTCATGTAGACACACACACGTGTAGACAAATACATGCACACACACTCACAGACATGGGCTTCTAAACACCTGTGCGTGCACACACAGGGACGTTCAGAGATACGCACGCAGACACGCACACACATACAGACACACACATCCTCAAACAGATGTTCACGGTCACGTGCACACGCAGGTAAGCCCTCAGGCACACCCCAAAGACCAGGCATTCACCCTGCAGGTTGCTCGCATGCACAGATCTGCTCTCACAGGCACACGTGTGCTCACCAGCCCAGCGCATGCGCACATTCCCACTAAGCCGCAGTGGGACTGCGTGGTGGGAGTGGAAACGTTACCCCGATGGGCACCCGAGGCCTGCGGGGGAGTGGGGCAGAGCCTGACCCCGCCTCCTGGTCTCCAGCAAGCCTTGGAGCAGAGCCGTGGAGCTTGAGAAGGGTGAACGCCAGGTGAAAAATGATTAGCTGTCACTCAGCACTTGATTGAGGCCGCTTGCTCTTGGCAAAGGCCTGACATGTTATTGATCCATTTAGTGTACTCATACCAGCAGCCCCAGAGCCTGAGCCAGGACGAGCTGAAGAACACGAGGTGCAGGGCAGGAAAGGGCCCTGTGGAGCGGAGGAGTGGGGGGCTGTGCCAGCAGTTATGCACAGGCGGGAAACAGTTCTTTCTCCCCAGAAACCTCATCTTGGCAGTCACGCCCCTTCCGGGTTTGTGTCCTAGTCGTGAATGCCCAGCCTGGGGCTGGAGAGGGAAAGGGGCACAGCCAGAGAACAGAGGGAAACTTGATGACAGGACCACAGGAACACCGGGTGTGAGGAAATGTCAGCATTTGGAGATGTTGGAAAAATTGTTTTCTCTCTGTTTCCTGAGAGAATTAAGTCCACAGCAAGGGCTATAGCTTCAGTCTATCAATTAGCCTTTATTGATCTCCTTCTGACTTCCTTCTTATAGTGTATTTACCTACCCATCCATCAGTCTGTCTGTCCATCCATCTGTCCACTCACCAACCTGCCCACTTACCCATCCATCCAACTGTTGATCTATTCATCTGTCCATCCATTTGTCTATCCAGTTGTTCATCCATCCACCTACCTACCCATTTGTCTACCCACCCACCCATCTGTCCATCCATCCATAGGTCCTTCCTTCCTTTATTTCTCCCTCCCTCCCTCCCTTCTTTCTTTCATCTCTCTGTCCATCCTTCTGTCCATTCAGCAGAGTTATTGAGCACCTAGCATGTGCTAGGTCCTGCATCCCTTACGGCAATGGGAGGTGAGAAGCTGGCTGGAGGTGGACAGAGACAGGAACAGACCTGGGCCCTGTCCTGAGGGTGCCCAGTCTTGGAGGATTGAGAAGGACAGAGGACTGAGGGGAGACTAGACTGTTGCGCACTGGCTCAGGGCACCCTCTGCTGGTGGAAAGGCAAATGTGCACCTCGAAAGCCAATGCAGGCTCCCACAGCCAGGAAGCTGGAGCCCAAGTGTCTCCTTGTGGTCCTAAGCCTTCCATTGTCATCCAGCAGCTGACACGCTGAGTGTGCAGTGGCACGGTCACGACATGGGCCGGCAGCCTCCCTGTCTGGCTGGAGAGCCACTTACAGGAGACGGTCATACGCCCTGTAAAGCCCAGCTTGCTGTGAACGGTTCTGGTCCCACCGCACAAGTTTCTTTATGTCTTGTAACTCAAAATAAATTGCTGCAGGCCCCAGTCTGCTAAGGGAAGGCTCAGGCTCGGCCATGTCTGGCCCCCTCTCTTCCTCTCGAGGGTCTGAGATGGCCCCAGGCCTAGACAATCTGGGGTGTTTGAGAAAGGCCCTCTGCCTTTGGTCCTCCTTGGTCATTGCAGGCAGGTGGAGGTCCAACCTTCAGACTCTGACCAGTCTCCCCAGGTGTCCCCATAGTCCTGGCACCTCCCTGGGCCTGTCACCCCCTACCCAGGGAACCCCAAACACCTATCTCTTGCTAGCCTTGGGCAAACTCCATTCCGCTCAGCTTTGGACACTGAATCTGCCTCACATCTTTCAAAGACATTCCCGTTCCTTTTTCCCAGAACAATTCCTCAATGAGCTCAGGTTTTCCAAAACAGGAGCCAGAAGTAGGGGGTGTCTCCTGAGATACAAACCCACTTCCCCGCAAGGACACAGAGAGAGCTCAGAAGGAAAAATTCAATCAGGACAAAACACAGATGACTCTCACCACGGCTTATCTTGCAACTCAGCGCAGCCCCTTCCTGCCTGCCCTGCAGGTCCTGTTCCCTCACAGACACAGGGCCCCCACCCCAGGCCTGGGTCTCCCTCCAAGCCCGTCCTTGCTCTGATCTTGTTTCTCCAGTCCAAGGTGTCCCCCCCTCCCCCACCGCCTCCCGACCCACGCCTGGCTGACAGAAGGTATTTGCCTTATATCAAGGGAAGTGTAAACGGTTTTAAAAAACATTTTAGCAGCTTCAGCAACAGTTTGGAAAACATGTATTATTTTGGAGGTGTCAGACGCCTCCCCTGTCTCTGGCTCTAGGGTGTCACACCTATGACATCACGGGGGGGAGAAGGGGCTGACAGGCATGGCAGTTCCAGGCCCTGGGAACCAGGCCTGGGTCCAGAGCACGCCATCATGCACAGCAAGAGCTGGGAACCTCCTTCCCTCTCTCCCAGCAGCAACAGAGATTTAGGATTCAAAGGGCAGCTCCACAGGCCACACCCGCAGCCTCGGTCTCACCCCGAACCCATCCCCCAAGCCCCAGTGTCTGTAGTCCCTCCCCACTGGGTCCAAGGGGGCCTGAGAGCTCTTGGCTGAGTCTGCGCTGCTTCTGCACCCTCCTCTGTGGGCCGGGAGGCTTCTGGGTGAACATAGTAGGTTGAACATATATATTTATCTCATCTTCCTCCCAAGATTCTAGTGTAATGAAGCCAAGAAATAAAACAGATAGAGGCCCACAGGAGCAGAGACCTGGAGGGTGACAGCAGCAGATGACAGATTCCAACAAATTTTTGGAAGTTAGAAAGGGGATTGGAGGGACTTCCCTGGTGGGCCAGTGGCTAAAGGCTCCGTGCTCCCAGTGCAGGGGGCCCGGGTTTGATCCCTGGCCGGGGAAATGGATCCCACATACCACAACTAAAAAGATCCCGCATGCCCCAACGAAGATCCCACACGTGGCAGAAGATCCCGCACACAGCAACGAAGTTCTCGTGTGCCGCAGCTAAGACCTGACACAGCCAAATAAATAATAAATAAATATTTAAAAAAAAAAAGAAAGAAAGTGGATGGAGGGTGGTAATAGATTCCACAGGGTGAAGGAGACGCATAGCTGAGCTTGCAGAGGTGCGTGTGGAGGGCTGATCCGTCTCACAGAACCCGGAGGGGCTTGGGACTTGGAGAAGCACAGCTGGCAGGCAAACTGTCCCCTAATCACCACCGGCACCCCCAACCAACCCAGCAGGAGCCGGAAGATTTCCCCTCTGATGAAACTGCAAAGGGCCTGAGGGCTCCAGGCTGGGAGCGGAGCAGGGCAAGCTCTGAAATGAAAGGATTAATTGCATATACCAGGGGTCTCCCCTCAGGCTGGAGACTGCAAATCTCTCTGTTATGGGTTAAGTTGTGTCTTCCCCAAATTCACATGTTGAAGTCCTAACCCTCAGTACTTCAGAATGCGACTGAAGACAGGACCTTTAAAGAGGCAACGAAGTCAAAATGAGGTGGCATGGGTGGATTCTAATCCAACATAACTGGTGTCCTTAGAAGAAATTCAAACACAGATAAAGACAGACCACGTGAAGACACTGGGAGAAGACGGCTACCTGTAAGCCAAGGAGAGAGACCTCAGAAGAAAGCAATCCTGATCTTGGGCTTCTAGCCTCCAAGACTGTGACAGTACACATTTGTGCTGTGTAAGCCCCCACGGTGGTAGTGTGTGGCAGTCCTAGCAGATAAGACACTCTCCCTTGGAAGTCTCCAGTTAGATGGCTGACTCCTCCCTACACTTCATGAAGTAAAGCCCTGCCCCAGACCTTACATCAAACAATCAGATATTTGGTGACCTACTCTCAACTATGAATTGATATCTAAGGGTCATCAAGCACTTGAGGACAGCCTCCAACACGAGAGAGACCAAAAGAAGCAAACAGATAAAGACCCCAGAGAAAACAGAAATAATTCATGAACTAGCCCCAGACTGCAAACACCTGCAACATCAATCAGTAAAGAGCTGGTTAAATAAACCAATGGTATATCTTTACGATGAATACCATAAGGCTATTAAAAAGGGTGAACATAATCTTTATGTGTCTCTGTGGAAAGAGGTCCACCATGTAGCATGAGGTGAAAGAAAACAGAGTACAGTGTGTGGAATGTGGCTGCATTTATGCAAATTACATGTATATAAGAAGGGCGTGGCAGAGGGTGGCAGGCAGGCTTGCAGTGTATGTGTTGAGTACATTTTCTAAATGGACTCACACGTATGCTGGTAAAAAGTCTCTATGGTTTTCCTGACCTCCAGGCTTGCCCAGGCACCTCTGGACCCACAGAGGCATTCGTGTTTGACCTGGAGGGCAAGGACTCATATACCTGCCTGAAGAGGCCAGCATGAGGCCAGGCGCACAGCAGATGCTCATTGACTGCTTACTGGATACACAGATGGATGGATGGATGGATGGATGGATGGGTGGCTGGTTGGACATGATCACATGATCACACAGGTAGTTAGATGACAACTGAGGTCAGCTAACCCAGCAAGGAGGGGAGAGATATCCTGGATGCTGAGCTGTCTGCCTGCTGAAGACCTGCACACCTCCAGGGCTCCTGTCACCTCTTGCGTGAGCAGACAGTGATGCCCAGAAAAGAGGCTGAACCTGCTGAGTTGCCAAGGCAACCAGAAGCATGCTGGGATGCAGAGCTGACAGTCCCAGGAAGTCTTACCTTCCATTTCCTAAATCACAGGCCTATCAGCACTACCTCAAGGCCTGTCCCTATCAGTTTAGAAACCAGCCCTCAGGATCTGCTTTCCCTCCCTGACCCCAGTTCCAGGAGAAGCTGCAAGACCCCAACCAAGGGCTTCCTAGGTGACACAATGGTTAAGAATCTGCCTGCCAATGCAGGGGACACGGGTTCGATCCCTGCTCCAGGAAGATCCCACATGCTGCGGAGCCACTAAGCCCAAGTGCCACAACTATTGAGCCTGCACTTTAGAGCCCGTGAGCCAACCAGCTATTGAGCCCATGTGCTGCAACTACTGAAGCCCACGTGCCTAGAGCCCATGCTCCACAACAAGAGAAGCCACGGCAATGAGGAGCCCACGCACCACAATAAAGAGTAGCCCCCACTCACCGCAACTAAAAAGAAAGCCTGCGCACAGCAAAAAAGACCCAACACAGCCCATAAAATAAATAAATAAATAAATAAATAAATTTATTAAAAAAAAAAATACCCCAACCAAGACCCCTATGTTCCCCGCCCCTGGAAATGGGAGTCCCAGCTCCTGAAGGGGCTCAGATCACACAGGGGACGAGGCAGGGGATGGCGCAGCCAGAGAGTAGATTGGGAGCTGCAGGCCATTCACAGCACACCCATGGCTTGGACCAAACAGCAGCCCCAGGAGAGTGGGGAAGGGGAGGACCAAGGGTACCAGGTGAGATAGTGACTTGTTTGAAGGCAGAGCTGGAGTTCTTTACTGGCTGGAGCAGAGGGGCAGCTCAGATGGCAACAGGGCAAACATGGAAACAGCAAGGCAAGCATCCCGGACAGGCCATCTAGAAGGAAGTGGGCATGTGGAGAAGGTGGCAGCTGGCGGCCTTGGTGCTGGGGTCTGTGGAGGCAGGGGCTGGCTGGGTCCGCAGGGAGGATGCAGTGGGGACACTGTGTTGGAGACAGGGCCTGTATGCCAGCAGGCTGTGCCATTTCCCTGATGGGCAAGGCTGCCCTGTGAAGCTGGAGCAAAAGTTCCGAGGCTTCGGGCAGTATGAGCCAGCCTGGCGTCAGGATCCCACACCAGGCGGGACAGGGAAGGAGGGGCTGAAGCAGGGGGCACGGAGAGAACAAAGGGAGGGCCACACCCAGCTGGATGAGGTCCCAGAGTAGGAGAGTGAGAGGACGAAAGAGCTGTCAGGACTCTGGAAGGACCCAAGCCTGGGCTTTGTCATCTGGTGATGAAGAGATGTGTGCCTGTGACCTCTGATGAGGACTGAAAGCAGCCTGCCCCTCTCTCTAAGGCTCACTGGGCCATTAAAGTCTCCTAAACTAGCCCTTACAACCTCCAGGTGCCTTCAGACCGCCTAGGAATCTTATCAAAATGCAGATTCTAATTCAGGAGATCTGGGGCAGGCCAGAAAGTCTGCATCTTTAGGAAGCTCCCAAACTTTGCAGATGCTTCTGGTCCACTGCCACACTTTAAGTAGCACGATTCCAATTATGAACCCTCACTGCTAGCAATGCAGAATCTTGGGCCCCACCTAGACCCACAGCATCAGAATCTACATTTTCACAGGTTGTCCAAATGATCTGTAGTTATGTTAAAGTCCAAGAAACGCTATTCTGAATCCAATGGCTTTCAAAATCGCTTGTCCAGCGGAGTGGCCCGGGGAGTTCTGAAATCTGCTGCTGGGAACCCTTCCCCCAGAGATTTGGATTTGATTGGCCTTGGGTGGGGCGCAGCTTGGGCATCAAGTTTTTAACACCTCCGCAGGTGGTTCTCACACGCAGCCGAGGTTGAGAACTGTTATTCTAAGTTGTGGCTGCCCCTCCTAGTGCCGGGTATGGAAGCTGTGGCATGCAGGCGGCTCTCACGCAGCCCTGCACTCCTCAGCCAGGCTCTGTCCAGAACCCGTGGCTCAAAAAACCCAGCAGATTCAAAACCCCAATCTCAGCCTCTCCAGCAGTAACAACTCGAAATGCTTGGGTTTTGCCAGGTAGCTACATGCCTTAAAGAATGGAGACCTGGGGAGGGAAAGAGGGTGGGGAGGCAACTGCCTCACCAGCACAACTGCCTACTCCCTGGTGGCATGTGAGACAGTGTCTCAAAGATGGCTGGGAAGGGAGCCTGTTGCTTCTTTACTGCTGCAATGGTACCTGCCAGGGTGACCAATCCTCGTTCTTCTGCTTGGAGAGCATGTACTGGAAGCTGTGGCACCTCCACAGACCCCAGTGGGCCGAGAGAAGCTACAAGTGGCAGGTGGAACCTCGTCTGACCCACCCACTGAATTACACTAGTTCCTGCAATGGCAGTGAGCATGGCCAGGCCACAGACCCCTCACGTGTATCAGGGATGGAGGGGCCTGTGCCAGGTGATGCTGGGGTTACCTAAGGCAGGTAGGGGGTGTGAGGACCAGAAACCCCAACGCTGGATTCAGGGCCTCATTTCTGGTGCCTGGCTGCTTGTCTACAGGGTGAAGGCCCACATTGGTTGGCCAGTCTCCATCTATATCATTGCTGAAGGAGTCACAAACTAGGCCTGGGGGCTATGGGTTTTTATAGCATGTCCCTATAAATGAGGATGGACAGATGGTGGAGAGAGAGAGATGGATATACACTAGGCAGGGTGGAAAGGCAAAGAGTGACCAGGGCAGGAGCTAATCACCCTAGCTTAGCTAGGGTTCCAGCACCCTAGCTGGGGTGAATAGAGTCCTGAGATTACAGCAAGGAAGCCCTCTCTCCAGCTGTTGGCTCAGGACTGCCCCCACTCTGGGTGAGGTGTTTCCACTCTTAGCCTCCTGTAGGACACTGTGATATAAGGCCTAAAATTAAGGCTCAATACCACGTGCTGCCTGGTGAAACTGGGAGGCCTCCAATGGCTCAGCTGAAGCCCTGTCCCCACTCACTCCCCTCCCTCATCTGCAGATGAGGTCCCCTAGCTGAACAACCCACCTATCAGGGGGACCAGGCACAGTTTCTGCTTACCCCGCATAGCAGGCTTCAGTGCCCTACCAGCCCATGGAATTATTCAAACAAATTAATGACATCCTCCCCTGAGAACCGGGGGCACCACACCCTCTTGATACTACTAGCCTGCCTCCCACAGCACCTGCTTGTTCTCTCTCCATGTGACCCTAGGTGTGTGGCATGCAATGTCCTCCTCCCCCAGACTATGAATACATGTGACTAATCCATGGCTGCTGAGCTCATCTGTCCAGTGTTGATGGTTTGCCATCCCCACAGCCATGGGCTGGAACTCCCCTTTTACCAATGAGGTGAATAGGACATGATTAAACAGCTGCCCAGCTCTAGGAGTGGGGTTACACTGAGAGGGGCCAGTGCAGAGACTCAGAAGATATACATGATACTTGAAGAGCGGAGCCACTTTGAAAAACAAAGTTCAGGGCTTATTACTATCTCTATTTTCCTCCCTAACAAGATAAAGACCTTAGAATGCTTAAATCTAATTACTGTTCTCCATATAAACGTCCATGTTATTGCAGTTCTAAACCCCCACAAAGTGAGTGTTTATTATTTTTTTTAAAAGTAAATAGTTATATACATTTATCTGCATACCTACAACTTATTTCCTTACCATTATGTCTTGCATCCCATTCTTTCTGGTTAAATTTTCTTCTTACAGAATTACACATACACAGTGATTTATCATCAAAATAAAGCCACTTCTGGGAGTGAGGGGGACACTGATAATAATTACACCAGGCCATAGGTGTAAACTGGGACTGTCCCAAGCAAACTGGACCCATGGGCGGAGGGTTTGATGCCTTCTGAGGGTGCCACTTATAGATAGTTTGCACTCCAGCTCAGCACCTTAGTCAGGCCAGAGACCTCACCTTATGTCTGTGTCAACATCAAGACCTCAGTCCTGCAGGTGGGGTATCTGGAATGGCTGAGTGAGGAGCTAGGCAAATTCCTTCTTCAAAAGAAAAGACAGAACAGGAAAACAAAAATCAAAACAACCATTTAAGAACTCTGGAAATTGACCAAAGGTATACAACATATTAGGAAGCATTTATTCAAGAAGTTCTACTGAGCCTTAGGAAGAATAATGTGAGCCTAATGTGAGCATTTTAGCCTGGGGCTGCTTCCATCACCCCACCCAGTTCCCTGGTGGCTGAAGTTCTACTAAGGTAGAGCAGGCCATGAAGATTGAAACGTCCCATGCCCAGGAATGTTGCTGAAAATAATAATTCCAAATTCTCAGCTAGCCCAAGGTTGTGATATGGGTTGAGGGAAGCAATAGACCATGCAGAAATTTAAAGTGAAATCTAGGAAATAAGACAACTAACGTGGACTTACAGATAAAGCTATGCTTAGAGAGAAATTTATAGCTGTAATATCTATATTAGAAAAGAAGGATCTCAAATCAATGACCTAAGCTTCTGCCTTAAGAAGTCAGAAAAAGAAAAGAACAGGACTTCCTTGGTGGCGCAGTGGTTAAGAATCCGCCTGCCAATGCAGGGAACACGGGTTCAATCCCTGATCCGGGAAGATCCCACATGCTGCAGATTAACTAAGCCCATGCACCACAACCACTGAGCCTGCACTCTAGAGCTTGCAGCCACAACTACTGAGCCTACATGCCGCAACTACTGAAGCCCATACGCCTAAAGCCCGTGCTACACAACATGAGAAGCCACTGCAATGAGAAGCCCATGTACCGCAATGAAGAGTAGCCCCCACTCACTGCAACTAGAGAAAGCCCGTGCACAGTAACAAAGACCCCATGTAGCCAATAAATTAATTAATTAATTTAAAAAAAAGAACAACTTGAACTCAAAGCAAGGAGAAAAAAGGAAATAATAAATATTAGAGTAGAAATCAAGGAAATACAAAACAGAAAAAAAAGACAAAAACAATGAAACTAAAAGCTGGTTCCTTGAAAAGATCAACAAAATTAACAGGAACAAAAAAGGGGCCATCACTAATGAATATAAAGAAAAACTACCAACATTTTGGTGGGAATGTAAATTGATACAGCCACTATGGAGAACAATATGGAGGTTCCTTGAAAAACTAAAAATAGAGTTACCATATGACCCAGCAATCCCACTACTGGGCATATACCCAGAGAACACCATAATTCAAAAAGACACATGCACTCCAGTGTTCATTGCAGCACTATTTACAATAGCCAGGACATGGAAGCAACCTAAATGCCCATCAACAGAGGAATGGATAAAGAAGATGTGGTACATATATACAGTGGAGTATTACTCAGCCAAGGTGAACCCCTCTTGGTCATAGTGCATAATCTTTAAAAAGGAACAAAATTGGGACATTTGTAGAGACACGGATGGACCTAGAGACTGTCATACAGAGCGAAGTGAGTCAGAAAGAGAAAAACAAATATATTAACACGTATATGCAGAATATAGAAAAATGGTACAAATCAACCAGTTTGCAAGGCAGAAATAGAGACACAGATGTAGAGAACAAACATATGGACACCAAATGTGGAAAGTGCGGGTGGGGGTGGGGTGGGGGTGAGACAAACTGGGAGATTGGGATTGCCATATATACATTACTATTAAGAAAAAAAAATCAAATTGTACACTTAAAAAAAATACTACCAACATTTTTATGCTAACAAATGAGACAACTTGAATGAAATGAACAAAGTCCTAGAAAGACATAAATTACTGAAGCTGACTCAAGAAGAAACAGAAAATCTGAATAGGCCTATTGCAAAGAAATTGAATTAGTAATTAAAAAATCTTCCAGCTCCAGACAGCTTCATTAGTAAACTCCTGCAAACATTTAAAAAAGAAATAATGCCAATCCTTCACAAATTCTTCCAGAAAAATAAGAGGAGGAGGAAACATTCTCAACTCATTCTAAGACCTGTATTAATTTGATAGCAAAGCCAATCAAAAAACATCACAAGAAAAAAGAACTAAGGACAACTATCCCTTAAAAAATTCCACAACACAATCCTAGCAAAATGAATCCAGTAACAAATAAAAATGATTATGCACTATGACCAAGAGGGATTTACCTTAGGAATGCAAGGTTGATGTATTAGTGTAATATATTTACATAATAAAGGATGAAACTATATAAACATCTCAATAGATGTAGAACAAGCATTTGACAAAATCCAGCACCCATTCAGAGTAAAAAAAAATTGTTTTTGCAACAACCTAGCAATAGAAGGAAACTTCTTCAAACTGGTAAAGGTGATCTGCAAAAATCTTACAGCTACCATTATACTTAATGATCAAAGATTGAATGAACCCCTCTAAGATCAGGAATAAGGCAAGGATGTCCACTCTCACCACTTCTATTTCATACTGTACTAGAGGTACTAGCCAGTACAATCAGTCATGGGGAAAAAAAGCATTTAGATTGGAAATGAAGTAAAATGCTCTTTATTTGCAGACAACATGAACCTGTATTTAGCAAATCCTAGGGAATTCACAAAAAGAACTACTAGAATTAATAAACAAGTTGCAGGGTACAAGATCAATATAGAAAAATAAATTTTATTTCTCTATATTAGTGATGAACAGTCCAGAAATGAAATTAAGGAAAACAATTTCATTCACTATAGCATCAAATACTTAGGAATAAACTTAACAAAGAAGGGTAAGACTTATATACTCAAAACTATAGAATATTGCTAATAGGAACTAAAGAAGATCTAAATAAATGGAAAGGCATTTCACATTCATGTATTGGAAGACTCAATATTGTTAAGGGTGCAATTCTTCCCAAGTTGACTGTTGGATTCAATGCAATGCCTATCAGAATCTCAGCAGGCCTTTTTTGGGCAGAATTGACTGATCCTAAAATTTACATGGAAATTTACACTGTCTTTACAAAGACTTAGAATAGTCAAAACAATTTTGAAAAAGGAAAACAAAGCTGGAGGACTTATACTTTTTGATTTAACAACTTATTATAAACCTATAGTAATCAAGACATTGCTCTGTTGGCATAAGGATCAACAAACAGATCAATGGAACAGAATTAAGACACCAGAAAAAAACCCTTACATTTAAAGCCAATTTATTTTGACCAAAGTGGCAAGGCAATTCAATGGGAGAAAACCTTCAACAAAAGCAGCGCTGGGACAATTGGATATTCATGTGCAAAAGACCATTATCTCACACAAAACAGAAATATTAACTCAAGATGGATCATGGACATAGATGGAAGACCCAAAACTATAATACTTTTAAAGAAAAACATAGGGGAAAATCTTTACGACTTTAAGTTAGGCAAAGATTTCTTAGATACAACGCCAAAAGAAGGACCCATAAAAGAAAAAAAAAATGATGAATTGTACTTCTTCAAAGTTAACAAATTTTGCATTTCAAACGACACCATTAAGAAAATGAAAAGACAAACCACAGATGGGAGAAATTATTTGCAAATCTAATAAAGTACTTGTATCTACAAAAATAAAAAAAGACCAACTCAATAAAAAGACAACTCAATTTAAAAGATGGGCAGAAGATCTGAATAGATATTTCACTAAAGAATATATTCCAATGACTAATAAGCACTTGAAAATATGCTCGGTATCATTAGTCATTAGAGATTGCAAATTAAAACCACAATGAGCTACCACTTCACACTCACTAGAATGGCTATCATTAAAAAGACAGATAATAACAAGTGTTGATGAGAATGCGGAGGAATTGAACCCCCATACATTGTTGGTGGGAAGTAAACAGTGTAGCCATTTTTGGCAACAGTTTCTTTAAAAATTCAACATAAAGTTACTAAACAATCTAGCAATTCTACTCTTAAGTATCTACCCAGGAGAAATGAAGACATACCTTCACACACACACAGACTCGCATGTGAATGTTCCTAGCAGCATTATTCATAACAGCCAAAAAGTATAAACAATAAAGTGTCCATCAACGGGTGAATGGACAAACCGAGAATCCACTGAATGGAATCCTATGGAACAAAGAGGGATGAACTACTGATGCAGGCCACGTGATGACAAGCAATCACAAACATGATGCTAAGTGAAGGAAGCCAGATGCCAAAGACTATATATGGTATGATTACCTTTATGGGCAAATCTATAAAAGACAGAAAGTAGATTAGCTGTTGCCTGGGGCAACAGGAAGCGACTGCAAAAGGACCTGAGAGATTTGAGGTGGGGGGTGGGGGTGGCCATGGAAATATCCTAAAATTGGATTGGGGTGATTACGGAGCTCTGCAAATTTATTAAAAATCAATGAAGTGTGCACTTAAAATAGGTGAACTTCATGGCATGTAAATGATACCTGAATAAAGCTGTTTTGTAAAAAAGGCTCTAGCCCCAGGCCTGGTGGCAGGCATCCCCGGGCTCTCACTGCTTCTCGCTAAGCTCTCTCATTTCCTGGCTCCTGGGTTCTCTCCTTCCTTCTGGAGTTTTAAGGAAGTTGTAGGTTCTATTTTACCCAGGGTGGGCAGGCACATCAGCTCTGTCAGCCACACTACTGGTATTTGCTTTCTTGGGATTCTGGCATGTTCTGCTCCCTGAGGAGGGCTGTGTGTTCCCCTCAGTGAAGCAAATGAAAGAAATAAATCGGCTTGGGGGAGGGATGTTCCAGCCTGGGTGTGAGCTCCAACTGACTCCTGCTGTTGGATCTGTCTCCCTTATCCCCTCTCTGTAGGACACAGGATGGGTCAGATGGGGGTCACGCCACGCTACTGCTCTTCCCTTCTGTTTCTCTGATGAGAGGGAAGTCCCAGCACAGTCTCAGCCTCAGACCCTAATTTATGGGCCCCAAAGTGGAAGGAGGAGGCAGTTCTAGACATCACAGGGCTCCTGGGACCAGCTTGCTTGGGAAGGAGGCAGGTGGACACCAGGTATTCCCCATCACCCTACCCACTTTTGAATTCCAGGAGCGCAGAGACCTCATGGTCCTGATCGCTTCAGAATCCCAGTGCCCGGCCACGTCAGGACTCAATAAATACTTCTAATATAAACGAATGAAAGTGGAAAAGTGCCCCCTGCAGTAAGAACCCACCTCCTTCTGGCTGGTGGCCTTCCTGCTCTCACCGACTGTCATCCGATCCCCAGGGACAAGGCCCGCACACATTTTGCAAGCCCTGTATATTGTACATGCTCGACGAGCAGACTTGGTTTAAGCCCAGAAAATCCTTTAATTATCGCTGCTACTTCTGGCTGGGTTCTGGGAAGGAACTAATTTGAGCAGCAGTCACTCGACCTGAAATATTATGAATGTAATTTCATTATTTGGTCTGCCCTGGTCACGGGCAGGAGGTTACAATAACCGGTTGTGCCGAGTTCCTGCTGGAATGGCAATTCATTCCTCACCCACTTCTGCAGTGATGACCTGCAGACAACTCCAGCCCTGGTGCCCAAGTCACTTGCCCCAGCCCGGGCCCTGAGGGTGTGTGTCTCACGCCTGCTCGTGGGGCAGAAGCGAACGTCAGTGTGCACTCCAAGGAGCCAGCCCCAAACTTCAGTGGGAAGTATTCCCCAAGTGAGTTGTGAGCCCGAGGTACACACACACCTTATGGTGGTGCACACACACACTCATACACAGGATCGCAGATGAGAGCCTGACACACATACACACACACACACATATTCACAAAGGTCTCCGTCCTTCACCAGCAGATGGATGCACAAACCAGAATCTGTCTGCAGTGCACAGGAATGAAACAGACCCCACACACTGGCATGGAGTGCCTGAAGGCCCCCAGGCTGGCCCTCCAATACTGTGCGTCTCAGCTCTGAGTGGCTGTCAGAGTCACCTGTAGGACCCTGCATCTTTGGGATCCAAAGACCCAGGTTCTAGTTTAGGCACTGCCACTTCCTGGCTGTGTAACCTTGGGCAGGTGACTTTGCCTTTCTGTGCCTCTATATCTAAACTAAAGATAGTTTCCCTATCTATAAAATGGAGATGAGCAGCTGTGAGGCTTCCGTGTGAGAATATTTATAAAGCAGGTAAAGTGCAGTGCCTGGTACACAGTAGGCACCTGGCACTTATACCATCATCACTGCTCACACCACACCTGCAGGTGCCACCTCCCTGGATGCTATTGGGACTCTTAGGTCCCACTCACAGGCTCAGTGCCATTGCCCCTAATGTGGAGGCCACTCTCTGGCCCTTGCCTCCCTGACACCTCTGCTGACCAGTTATCTTCTGGGTCCCCCAGGTCCCAGGCCTGAATGGCGAACAGTGATCTGCCAGGGCTCCTGGCCCCCTGAAATGGGCAGGGTACCCTCAGGCTCTGGGAGGCCACCATTGGTCAGCAAACACCTGGAGAAGGTCTGCCCAGGACCCACTTGGGGACTGGCTTGAAGTGAGTCCTGCTGGGGCTGGAAAGAGTTAATGAGTTCCCTGCCCACCAGGGAGACCCACCACCTCTCTGTCCTGGGGCGGGAGTGGGGAGGAGCAGCACAGGGAGGGTGGGAGGTGGCAGGTCTCAGCCTGAGGGAGGGTGGGGTAGTGGACAGACACCCTCCTTCCAGCCCATCCAACCCACAAGAGGCGACAAGCATGACCAACCGACTCTGAAAACACCTTCTAAAATTTGAGCTGCCACGTAAAAATCAGAAGAAATGACATACGTTACAGATGCTTTGCTTCTTTGAAAAAATAAAAAAATAAAAAGGAGGATCTGGCCACCCTGAGCCTGCATCCCTCACAGAACTCTTGGCTGGAGCTGAGTGGTAGCCCTGCCTAAGGAGCCAGGAACCATCTGTGCCCCCTCCACTCCCCAACCCCATTCATTCCCTGTGATCTCTGGCCCTGGCAGCTCTGCGCTGATACATTTTCTGATGGGCCCGGTGACCCCACACCATTTTTTACTGACATTCCCTCTCATCCATTCCTCCTTTCTATCTCCCTCCTGGGCAGGCACAGACCCTGAGGGCAAAGGCTGAAAGCACCCACAAATGCTTGTAGCCTTTGAGGAGGTGGGGTGGGGGTCCCAGACTCCTTTCAGGCTGCCTTCTCTTCCCAGGACCTAAGCACGTTCAGACACACAACGAAAATGTGATGAGGGTTTCACCCATCACCCCCTTGGTCCAACTCAGATTGGAAACCACCTGAGCTGAGAACCCCTGTCCGGGGACTGGACCTTGACCTGCTTTGAGGACAGCCAAGCTGGGGTGAGTGGGGAGCTATGGGTGGCTGGTCTTCAGGATTTCTGAGGAGGGCTGGGAAATGCCGTGGCCAGGCCGCAGGGCTTGGTAATAGGCAGCCTCCAGCTTCCTGCCTGGACCCCAGACTAAGAATAGGGAAGCACCCCCGGGGCTTCTCACCCACTCCGTCGGGAGCCAGCCAGCTGTGCAGGGGCTCCTGAGCCACAGATGTTGGGAGCGATGGAACCCATTTAAATTCTGCTATTTTCCCACATAAATAAAAAGTTTTAGAGGAGAGAACTGTCCACCAAGTTCTGCCATGAGTCAAATTAAAACTGTAAAGCCATAAATCCTGGGAGATAAGCTTTATAAAGAAAACAGCAGCAGATATATAACAATGAGCTTCTAGCTTAGATGGGATCTGTCGAGCGCCCAACTTCCTGCAAAGATTCTGGAAAGGAGACACACATGGACCAAAAAGCCACACGAAAGGCATCACCATAATAGGAGGGCCAGCATGCCCACCTGGCAGGTGGTGGGGCCCCAGGTGAGAGCCCTACAGGGCCTGGCCCGAGGGCATCCCTGATCGACCCACCTCACAGCAGACCCGCATAGGCCTCCAGAACCAGCCTCCAGTGCTTCCGTTGTCATAACTACCACCGTGACCTTTCCGGGGTTTAAGAAAACAAGAACCACCCAGTGGCTGCAGAGAAGGAGGACAACTGTGGCAACAGGCTTGTCCTTGGACCAGGTTCTCTGCTGCCCACGTTAGAAACCTAGGACTTCTGGAAGGTTAGCAGGGCCTGGATAAGCATGTTAGGACCCACTGGACCCCTCCCCACGCTGGCCGTGAGAATCACTGGGTCCCTGGCCCCTCTTCCCATGCCCCCTTCTCCAGCCCTGAGACTGCAGACCAACTGGGGCTGAGCGGGGAGGCAAGCCAGGCGGGAGGCCACCCCCAGAGCCCTGTGCCCCTTGGGGACTGGAGTCTTGCTCTGCCCTCCTGCTCTCCCGGCAGAGCTCCTGGGCTGAGTCAGGGGCTTGGCTCTGATGGCAGGTGACGACTCCCCCTCCCTCCCCCCACCACTGAAGGTGCCCGGTTGGTGAGTGGGCACAGAGGTGGGGGAGGGGTGGGGCGCTCGTCCCTGCTAAAGCCGGCCCAGGCGCGCTCCCCACGGCGGCCCAGACCAGAAGTACTTCTGGGGCATCTCACACACAGATCTTGAGCCCTCCTCCAACTCCTCCCTGCATCCCTCCCATTCATTCTGGGCCAGGCAGATGGGAGAGGGGTCATCCCACACCTGAGCCCTGCCCTGGGCCGGCAGAGTAGTGACTCACATCGCAGGTGAACAGAGTCTGATTCACCTCCCAGGTGGGGGCCCATTGGCTGCTGTGGAGACACAACCTGAAACCGGGGCTTCCGGGGGCCACATGAGCATCGGAACCGCCAGCCCAGCTTGGGCCGCTCCGTCCCGCTCAGCCCCGCCCAGACCCAGACACAAAGGGAGACCCAGTTTCCCAGCTGCACTGTAATTTCAGAAGATGCCTTTGTGTGGGCTTTATTAACCAAGACGCCAGAGGAGCCTTGGGGTTGGGGCAGGGAGGCCGGCTGCCAAAGAAATCTGCTGGCTGTTGGCAAGAAATGCCCTTTGAGAAGACTGTGGAAAAATGTCAGAAAATACTAGAACTGCTGACTGTGACATTAACAAGCAGCAACAGGTGAGAAGGGCAAAGTGAGCCTAGGAAGGGCTTTGCAAGCAGGCAAATCTGGGCTCAAGTTCCAGCTCCGGCCACTCTGGCTGTGGGGCTTCGGGCAACTGACCTCACCTCTCTGAATGTAAGTTGAAGACGATGATGCCTGCATCTCACTGGGTGAAGGAACATGAGATGAAGGGACCCAAGACAGTGCCTGGCGCCAATAAACGAGAACTATTACTAGGTTTCCTGCACACTGAAGCTTAATTACATTGTCCCATTTAAAAAATTATCGTCATACACGAGTGTGGAGCTCGGTGGTTCTCAAAGCCATCTTTGTCCACTCCTTCATTAGAGCCCCACAGTGATCCTGTATTCTATTTTTAGCACTTTACTTTTGTTCCTTTAAAATGTAAGTCTCGCTTTTATTGGATATGATTGTCCCAATTTTCCATTCTGCTCTCCTTTTTAATTTCCCCGCCCCTAGGACTCTTTAGCATAACAATGCTGGGACCATTTTCTATTAATATCAATTTTCAGATTACAGTGATAAGATGTCTGTTTCCTAATTTAATTAGGTGATTCCTGTTATTAGTTCCTACATGCTCATTAGTTTTCATTTAGCATATTCTAATGCACCAAAGGAAAAGTGAGGCTCCGGCTAGAGACCTCCAGGGTGTCTTCTGCAGTGGGGAGGGAGGAACCCCAGAAATGGGGGCCGCAGCAGAGAACCAGATGCCAGGGGGCTGCAGGCCAGGGCTGTGTCTCAGGTGAGAGAGGATGGGGGCAGAGAAACTCCCACTGCAGACAGGCCCGCAGCGGGCGTCTCTGAGGTCAGGGAGAGCTCTAGTGAGGGTCCTCCAGAAAGCCCTCCCCTCAAAGCAGACATCAGAGAAGCCTCTGAAACCAGCACCCCCAGGGCCTACCAGCTCCCCTGGGCTCTGGTGCCCATGCTTGAGGGCTGCGTGTTCTGACATACCCCCCGTTTCTGGCACTCATGGTCTGATTGCCATGGAGGTCCCACATCTGCCCCTCCGTCAGTACTGTCCTTGGCACAACTCTAGGGGGCGCCCTTCACACCACAGTTGAAATCAACACTACCCTGGAATTAGCACAGAACACGGTGTGAGTGGCGCCCCTGAAATGTGCAGGCCCTGCCTCAGGGCTGCCACTCCATCAGGGCAAGGCTCAGCCATCATGCCACGGGCTCTGGCCACCCCTGGTCCCCAACCCTCCAACTGTCCACACTGACCCCACCAGCTTCCTTCCCTAGGCGGCCACGGTGATGGCTGGGTTGGCCCAGCTCACCGCCCCCCCCGTGGCACCAGAAAGAACCCCCACAAAGTCACTCTGGAGGTGAGGAAAGGAGGGGCAGGAAGTCCCAGGGCCACGCATGGAAAGGGCACTGTTATAAGCAGTCCGGCTGCAGCCCTGACTTTGAGAACCCAAAGCATTCTGTGATGAGGAGCAGACACTCCAGAGACCTGAAAACTCAGTGGGTGGCTTTACCCAGAGTTAAATTTTCTTTGCTGTGGTCACAGAAAGGTGAGGCGGGGCAGGTGAGGCAGCCTTCGTGAGCCCTGGGCAGCGTTTGCTGAAGAGAGCTTGAACACACACGCTCGCAGGTGCGTTGTTTAGAAACACTGGGTTCTGAGAGTCCCAGCCCTGCTGATTTTGCAATGATATATTGCCAGCTACTTAACAGGACAGATCACTGCAATTACATGTCACTTCTGATATTCGCAGTCACAACAAGGAGGTGTCAGCTTTGCAAGGGTGTAGGAAATATATATGATGTTCCGCAGTGCCGTTAGAAAATGGTTTCAGGAGACAGACGCGAGAGGATTCCAATAAAACCCACCTGCCCGGGCAAAGCAGACAGCTCCATGGAAACTGGAGGGGCTGGCTCCCCTGGCTGGGGAAGGAGTGTGGGCTTAGGCACACCAGCTCCAGCAGGCTGCCCCTCCCCCACGGCCAGCTTGCCCAGCGAAGGGGGAGGAGGGACGGCCATGGCGCCTCTGGTTACTCCATCACCCTCACGTGGGTGAGCTGTTGAGAGCATCTCAGCAGTTACCCCCGTGGCTCTGGCTCACCCAGGGCTTTTGGCCTGGTGGTGTCTCGGGGCTACAAGGGATCACACCTGGACAAAGACAGTCGCTATAGGAACAAGGCTAACCCTCCGACATTGCCCTGTAGCCTTCCCCAGTAACACGGGCAGGGCCGTGTGTCCCTGGTGACCATGGAACCGAGAGTGAGGGCCATACTTTCTCAGGCCAACACAGCCCTGCCTCCAGAGGACCCAAGCAGGAGCTCTGTTAATCTCCGAGTCCATTTTGGCTCTGTCAGTTTCTAACTGTGAGATATTGGGCCCAACACTTAGCATCCTGCACTCTGGAGAGAGACCGCTGACGCCCACAGGGTCTCATCCAAGTCCACGTCACTGCTTCACTGGAGGTCAGCATCTTGTCACCTCTTGTGCCCTGGAGAAGGCAAACAAGCAACCCATAGCTCCCCTCCTCCAGGAAGTCCTCCTGACTCCTCCAGCCAGGACCTTGCCCTCGGGTGTAGGAGAGCGAAGGAGTGCGTGTGTGACCTGTGTGAGTGGAGATGTGGGTAGAGGAGAGGTGGGGCAATGTGGGAGCTTCCTGCTTCTCTCACCTGTTCCCGTGGCCTGTGAGTCTGGAACCCTGGGTGGAGGAGTCACGGGGCAACTCCACACACCCTGCCCAGCATCTCAGATGCCATCTGCCCAAAATAGAACATGTCGTCTCCAACCCCCTCCTCCGGCCACACCCTGTCTGAAGTGTCTGCCTTGGTGAGGGGCACCCTAGCTCCCATCTGCCAGAACCAGAAACCCCGAGCCAGCGTCACCCTGAACCCTGACGGCTGCCCTCCTCACCCTCCTCATCCTCCCACCCACGTGGTCGCCCACTCTGCCCCGACCCCATGAGGACCCTGAACCACCCTCTCCAGTCCCTGCCTGCCTGCCCCAGGCTTTGCCATCTCTTCGGGCCTCGCTCAGCCTCTCCCAGCCACTCTCCTTGTGCTTGTGGTCTCCTCCCCTGCTCCTGCCCACAGCTCCACGACATGCAGTCACTGGAGTGGGCTCTCTGATGGCCACTGCACCCTCAGAATCCCCAGAGCTTTCCTGCTGAGCCTGCAGCAAAGGCTCGCTCCCCTGCAATGCTCCGGGGGGCTCACGGGGCCCGGCGCCTGCCTGTGCCTTCAGCCACGAGTCTGGATCCCTGGGTCTCACTCCAACCCCTAACGCACTGGGAGCTCTTCCCACGCACATTCTCTCATGCCTCCTCGGCCTTCTCTCTGCCAGGCTCTGCTCTGGGCCCACACAGGCCAGACCTAACGAGCATCACTGCTGTTGGGAAGGCAGTAGGTGCCGTGGGCAACAGCAGGCTGCCTAAGGATGAATCCGGGCTCTGAAGCCCAAAGCTTTATGGCCCTGGGCACAGCTCGTAACCACTCTTACCTCGGTCTTGCCTGTCAAATGGTGTAATAGTTCTTAACTCAGGGGGTTCTGAAAGTATTAAATGAGTGCCAAGTACACATGCGTTGCTTGTCTTAGCGGTGGGTATGCAGCGAGTGGCTGGGAGCGTGAGCCCCCATCAGTGTGGTCTGTATGTGCACCCTGTAAGTCTCAGGACCTCATTTATAATAAGAATTGCATGCATTAAAACATGTAAAGGGCTTAGCACAAGCCCTGGCATGTAGTAAACTTTTGTTATTATTATGATTCCCGGATGCCCTGGAAGGAATGCCCCCGGTCCCAGCCGCGGACCAAGTCATCAGAGGCTGTCTTGTCCCTTTGTTTGCCTGTGAGCCATCACCGTGGCTGCCTCCCCCCCTCGGCACCCCAGCGCCCCCACTCACAACTCCATGGCTTTGGGGAAAGCAAAGAGCTACTTGACTAAAATGTGGAGTGGCCCGCTTTAAGAAAATCCACTCTGCCAAAACCAAACGTTAAAAACAAAACAAAACTATTTGTGGTGTGCCAACAGCAGAATCTGTATCATAAGGTCACGCTTTTAAAATTTATCAGGGAATAAGCCAATCCATCCACGGTCCACTTTGGCTTCATGGGTCACTAACAATGCCTCACCTCACCCCATTAAAACAAAATCCATCCCACTGAAAAGGATTCAGAAGGAATGTTAACAGTCAGAATATCGCAGTGGAGGGGGTTGGGGAGGGATGGAGTGGGAGGTTGGGGTGAGCAGATGTAGGCTTTTATGTATAGAATGGCCCTACTGTGTCGCACAGAGAACTACATTCAATATCCTAGGATAAACCATAATGGGAAAGAATATGTTAAAAAAAGAATGTATATATATATATTATATATGTATAACTGAATCACTTTGCTGTACAGCAGGAATCAACATAACATTGTAAATCAACTATACTTCAATTTAAAAAATTAAAAAAAGAAAGAACATCTCATGATCTAGGCACAGGGTCAGTAGCTAACCGACATCCCAAAAGAAAGCCAGGCAGATGCGCGCCTCCCAACGGAAGAACAGAGGACCACACGTGAATTCTTGCCAAAAAGAAAGAAAAGGAAACAAACCTACATCTGATCAAGCTGCTAAATTTACTTAATTTATAGGGAATACAAAGAGCAGAAGGCTGTGCTGAGCTACACCAAACGGGCAGGATCAGCAAAAATCCCGACTGTGGGAAACTTACAGGACCTGCGACCCAGTTTCCTCCAATAAATAGCAGGAGAGAAATAAAGATGTGCAGGGCCGCTTACAGACGGAGAGAGACTTAAATGACTCATCCACCAACTGCCAACGTGTGGGCCTTATCTGGATACTGGATAAAACAAATTGGAAATAAAGGTATTTATGATATTTGTGGGATGACTAGAAATGTGAACCCTAGTCATTTGATGAAATCGGAGAACTACTGAATGTTTTAAAAAGAAAAAGTGTTCTTATCTTTTAAATGGAACAGTGTATTGAAATATTTATGGCTTTATAGTTACCGGGGGAAAAGGGAGCTGAGGGGGGAGGGATAAATTGGGAGACTGGGATGGACAGATACACACTCCTGTATATAAAAGAGATAACCAATAAGGACCTACTGTACAGCACAGGGGACTCTACTCAGTGCTCTGTAATGACCTATGTGGGAAAAGAATCTAAAAAAGAGTGGATAGGGACCTCCCTCGTGGTCCAGTGGTTAAGACTCCGTGCTTCCACTGCAGGGGGCATGGGTTTGATCTCTGATCGGGGAACTAAGATCCCGCATGAGGAGTGGCACGGCCAAAATAACAACAATAATAATAATAAAATTAAAGAGTGGATACATGTGTATGTATAACAGATTCACCCTGCTGTACAGCAGAAACTAACACATCATTGTAAATCCACTATACTCCAATAGAAATTTTTAAGAAAGGAAATATTTATGCCTGAATTGATAGGCCACCTGGTACACGCTTCAAAAGGAGAGAAGTGTACGGAGCTGCGGATGCGGCCCCGTTGAAGCTGCTGGGTGTTGGGTGCATGGGGTTCATTGCACTATTCTCATCTACTTTTGTGTGTGTCCCAAGCTCTCCATAACACAAAGTTCACAAAGACAGGCAGCTCATAAAAAGTCAGTCTGCCCAAACACGCGTGGAGTGTGCCTTCTGCACCTCCAGGGCCAGCACGCTGGGATGTTATTCCCGGTTCCGGCCTGCTCTCTTCCACGTAGGGAAGGGGCAAGTGTAGTCTCCTGGGTCAAGAAGTGAGTTTCCTGAGGCCTCAGGGCCTGGCAGTATTGGATACTGAAAAATAGTAGGATAGATGGATTCTCTCATACCCAAGAAAATCTAATCTTAGATTGAAGGTGGGTTAACTGGCTGCGATTTATGTTCCAAAAGGTTTGATTTAAAATATAGCAAACATTTTGGAAAATATCGCTGGGTTTACAAAAGTTGGCAGCCCCACAGGATTGCATCGAATGCACACACCAGGTGAGATTTGCTGACTGGTCTCTGAGAAGTTCAGGTGCTTTTAACAGCTGGTAGCTGCACGGGAGAAATCTGAAGGACACCCCAACCCCAAGGGACCACAAACAACTAAAGGCTCTGCCCCCCTTCTCAAACTTGTTTCTGGATCTCCACCTGCCCACCCTCCCCTCCCACCTTGATCAGTTTCACCAAGAGCAGATCCCAGACACTCCATTCCCGGGGAAGTTTCTACTGCTGGGAAAGCCAGAGTATCCCGTGTGGAATTTCCTCTGTAGATGCCCCCCTGTCCCGTAACTGACAGCCTTGCCTGATCCTGATGGCAGCACAGCCCCCCACATCTACACCTCATATGAGCAGAAATCCTGACTTGTCCAGGGCCCTTGGGGCCACCCACCCACGCAACTGGATACATACACTTTGTAAGTACTGGTTTCCAACAGATAAATGTAATCAAGGTTTATATGCTCAGAGAAGCCAACAGGATGGGATTGTTTCACTTGAAAGATCAGAAGAAAATTGTAACTAATGTTGTGGAAAATTACTTTGATATTGCTTTCTTGGTACCGAATCACAATTAGGCTGCTGTGAGAAGTACAGGGAAAGAATAAATGAATAGTAACAAATCAACACAAACAGCCTGTGTCAGGAACACTTTGCTCAGGGAAAGTAACGTAAGCATTACTTAAAAGTTTTATGACTGTGTTTGATGTGATTTCCGTAGGACGTCCAGGTTGCCCATCACCTGGCACATGGTGAGGGTGGTCTAGCTCCATTGACAGCCGGAAGGAGGGTGCTCAAGACCCAAGGATGCTCCTAGGCTGGGTCTGCCAGGCCCTCGCCACCGCCAGCTGCCGGGGGGAGGTTCACCTCAGCTTCCTACGTGGCCTGCCAGCTACGTCTCCGTGCTTCTCTCCTGCTCGCCATGCCACCCACCCCAGAAACCGCAGCCGTCCAGGAGGCCCCCACCCCACCAGTAACCAAGGAGATCCACACATGTGTGCGTGCACGGGGGCAGCCGTGCCAGGCAATGCTGGCTGGCGGGAAGGACAGGAATGCAGGCCTGCAGAAGACACGAGGGGCAAGGGCCCTGCGTTGCCAGCTGCTCCAGCACGGTGGGGCGTGTGTCGCGGCCCCCAGACCCTGAGCCCACCCGGGAATATAACACCTGTCCCCAGAAGATACCACAGACAGGACACCCAGGTGGACACACTCATGCCGTCTCTCCCAGGCTCGTCCCGCAGAACGCAGACACCGGACCCTCTGCCCACATGTGCCCTGACCACAGACACACACACACACAAGATCAGTTGCGAGGATGCACGGTGCCATTAACCCCAGGCCGTGTCTGAGGGCCCTTTCTCAGGAGCTCGCTTCCGCACCTGTAACACGCAACTGCGGAGACCAACTCTTAGTGCCCCTGACGGCACTGCCCATGGGGCCCCGTTCTGCTGACAGAGTGTCGCCGCCACTCTGGGGCTCTGCTGACAGTGTCGCCGCCACTCTGGGGCGCGCGTGGGGTTGCAAAGTCTCAGCAGAGGAGCCAGCTGGGTCGCGGCTCCTTGCTTCTTCAGAAGCTGGGAGGCAGCCAGACCGCCTTCAACAGCCACCCCCAGGAGGGTCCGGCCCAAGGCTGAGTCAACACCCGTGACTCGCCCGCCGCCTCCCGAGGGGCCAGCAGCCGGGCTGCCTCTCACTGAGTCTCTGTGATGAGAGAATCAGCCCATCGGCCTCTCCCACCAGGGCCTCTGATAGCCGCTGCCAGGCCCCGGGCCCCAGCTCCGGCCTCCTTCTGCCTTTCCATGTGTTTAACTACCGGCCCCCAGTCTGAGCTCAGGGTGGGCGCAGGCGGCCCTGAGCGTGGGAGCCACGGCCGAGGGAGGGGCTGCCGAGGAGGCTGCAGGCCTGAGAGCCCCGTGCCGTCCCCCCGGGCCGGGGGCCCCCAGGCCGTGCCCCGCACTCCCGTGCTATGGGCTGCAGGCAGGGATGGCGCGGGAATCCCTGTGTCTAACCCCCCAGCCTCCACGCCTCTTTCATTCTGTCCACGTCCTGGAGCACAGGGGTGTCGTCACGGGCCCTCCCCTAACGAGGCCTCCAGGACCACGGCTGGGAAGCACGGGTGCTTGGGCCTGGCAACCACCTTTTCCTCTCGCCGCAAAGCAGAGCGATCCCTGGCCTTGGCCTGGCGCCAGCTGCCCTCCAGCCCCGCCGTGCTCTCTGGGGCAGGGGCTGTGTCCCAGCCAGAGGGGCCTTGCCTGAGTTCCCCTCTCCACATTCCGTCCGCCTCGAGGCTCCAGAACCATTCCTCCTGCTCTCCCCTCACTGCCTCCCCAACTCAGCAAGTCAGGGAGGGGGGGCCGGGAGGCAGCAGGTGAGGGGCCGGCAGGAGCTGCCTCAGCTTCACAGAGCCAGGAGGTACCCCGACCTCCCTGTACAGACTGGAGAGGTTGAATTCGAGGCACCCCCAGGACTGGAGAGAGAATCAGAGTCCCATTGGGGAAGCCTGGGCTCAGGAAGTCATTCATCTTCTGATGTCCCAGAACATGTGGAAGAGGCCCTGACATGTGGCAGAATCCTCCTTAAACCTGGGTTTCACCAAAGGCAACAACCAACTGAGAGATGGGCAGACTGGCCACCCTTCCCAAGAGGGGTGCACAGGCCAGAGGTCAGAGGTCAGAGACCAGAGGCCAGAACTCTGAGGCTGGTGGTCTGACAATAGACACAGTGCTCCCACACTGAGGCTGATGACTGCCAGGAGGGGGCCAGGACCTCTCCGCCTGCTGGGAGGCAGGGCACCAGGACCCCTGCCCCGGCACCAGGGCAGCGTGGAGGCCTGCACCTCGGGCAGGAAAGCCAGGGCAAGTAGGAGGTGGGGCCGAGCGCGGTGCTCACCTGGTACCTGCTGCGGGGCGAGCTCCGTGGGGTCCTGCAGGCTGATGAAGAGGAGGAGGCCTGCGGCTCCAAAGAGCAGGATGGATGAGAACATGCAAGCCAGCCGCATCGTTCCAGCGCGAGGGGTCATCCGGGGCTCGCTCCGGCGTCACCTCTTGGGTGTGGGAGGCGCGTTCTTCCCTCATCGTCCACACCAGGCGTCCATCAGGCCACTGTCTATGGAGCAGCGGGGGAGAAAGATGGTCTATCACTGAGGCACAGGGGCCCCAGGCACTGCACGTGACCAAGCGTAATCCCCAGTTCCCTCCACCTTTACTCAGGTACAGTATGTCCCTTTCACCTTTCCAAGCCCAAGGAGGTAAAGTCCGGTCACCACCTGTGGCCGAGACACCAGCTTCCTGCCAGGGTCTCCTGTATCTGCACCTCTAGAAAAACCATGGAGAGAGACACTCCCCAGCTCCTGCCCAGGGGAGCCCAGGGTGGAGCTCCATCACCCACCGCCAGGGGTAGCGGCCACCCCCCTGCACTGTCCAAGCAGGAATCTGGGTCCTTCTCCCTCACAACCATCCTAGTAGACAGGGAAGCTCTTGGGTCTCTCTCTGCCCTGGCTCCTGTTTACAGGAGGTTGGGGACAAGGGTCTCCGCAGAACTGGAGGCTTTGAGAAGGAACCTCCCAGACCCAGGGGTTGTCAGGGACTGAGTGACTCCCCACCTGTACCAGCCAGAGCTGTCCCTCCCTGACAGACTGAAGGATGGGCTGGTGGGATCAAAACCCACTGGATAGTTGCACCTGCAGGAGCTGAAGCTCTGGCCAGATTATGGTCATCCCTGCTCTCAAAGCCCCTGGGTCTGGAGCTGAGATGGGGCCACCAGACCCAGATCTGACAGATCCCAGGCTCAGAGGCTGCGTTCCTGCAGATGGACACCTGCTGCCTTGGCCACTACAGGTCCAGAGCATTCCCGCGTGGCTTGCCACCCACCCTCGTTCCTCCCGAAGTAGAAGAAATTCCAAATACCCAATACTAACCAAGTGAAAACAGCTGGGCCAGGCTGTGGGTCAAGATGGAGATACCCCGGGAATTCCCTGGTGGTCCAGTGGTTAGGACGCTGAGCTTGCACTGCAGGGGGCATGGGTTCCATCCCTGGTCTGGGGAACTAGGATCTCGCATGCCATGTGGTGCAGCCAAAAAAAAAAAAAAAAAAAAAAGAAAAGATGGGGGCACCCCAAGGCCATCTGACTAAAGGAAGGATGTAAGTTCCTGCAGTGGGGCAGGCCATGGTGGGGTGGGATGGGTGAGGAAGGGGAATCTGCCCAGGAAGGGGTCCCTTGGTCCCCTTACCTTCACTCAGTCCTACCTGCCCAGGCCCAGAGATACCACCCTCTTTCTACCCAAGGAGCCCTTTGGGAACTTGCCCCTCCCTGGCACAGGGCAGTGCCCGAGGGAGGCTGAGGCCAGCTGCCTCTGAGACCACAGCTGGGTGGCTGATGGGGCCCCAGACCAGATGTGCTGCTCGGCACAAGGACGGTCCCTGCCCAGGGTCTCCTTGGCATGATGCTTTGGCCAGGGAACCCATCTCTGACCTGGTACCCAGGTGCTGAGGGAGGAAACCCCAGCTTTTGTCCCTCTGCATCCAACCTGGGGGGCATGAAGCGGGAAGTGATAATAACAGAAGCCCCTCCTTCCTCTGCCCAGACAAAGATTCCCAAAGACTAGACAGTTCTCAGCAACGCTCTGAGGCTGAAGGGAGTTAAATTGCAGGTTTGGATTTCTCCCCTCTGCCGTCTCTGTAATTATTTTTTCACTCAGTTAACTTTAATTAACCTGCCCCAGGCCTCCACACACGGGAATGTGCCTGAATGCCGGGCTTTCTGGGCTGAGCTGCACAGGAGTTTCCCATGACCTCCTGGCTTTTATGTTTGGGAGGCAGCACTAAGCCGGGCTCCGTTTGCCTCTGGCGTTGGCTCCGGGGTTCCACCTGGCCCTGACCTCCCTGCAGTGGCTCCTGCTGCAGAGAAAGACAGCTGCTTCGTGCCACCACCAGGGACGCCCCCGCCCTGGGCTTGCGGTGGGTGAAAACGGGCAGCCCCATGGTCCCAAAGGCTCAGACCCTGAAGCCCCTCATGAGGGGCTGTGGCCTTCCCGCCCATGGCAGCCCAGGCTCATCATCCTGCCAAGACACGGAAGCAGGCGTGCAGGCCCCAGGCTCCAGGGAAGGACAAGGCCACTCTCAGCCCCGCCACGGCATGCCCGGCGCCTGTGGTCTCCCAGAGCCTTCCGTGAGTCATGACAGGCCCTGTGTGCAGGACCCCCGGGGCGAGCCGGTAAGCAAGGCCCCACGTGTGAGGACACCCGGTTCATGCTGACTGTGGTGTTGGCCACACCTCTTACAACCACATCGACCTCCAGCGTCAGACAGGAGGCCAGGGGGCTGATCTGATCTAGGGTGACCTCCGACATCAGGCCATTTCATAAGGAGGGCGAGAGGGAAGGAGAGAGGAAGGAGGGAAGAAAGGATGGCGAGTTGATGGCCACCGTACACAGCTGCCCTATCAAACAGCTAATACAATGCCACCCAATCTCCACCCAAAGACTCTATCTGATGAAAAAAGGGGACTCAGACACATATGCGATCATCACTGAATTGTCTGTATGGTAGCTGGCACTGCGGAAGTGACTGCAAAAGAGCTGGTCAGTCTCCTCTTCTTTTCAATCTGTCACACTGTCACCGTTCAAGCCAGTATAGATTCCCGTTGTCCTGCAGCCATGACCTGTCCTCAGGCATTTCTGAACCTGCCCAAAGCAAGCCCACCCAGTGGAGCCAAGCTCCAGTAGCCTATGTGACTAGAGCTAGCATGAGGACCACATCCCAGCCCCCAGATCTGGGAGAGAAGAGAACACAGCCCCAGGACCTGCACCTTCACTGTGACCGGAACATCAACTGTCCAGGTGACTCATTTCAGAGATTCTCCCCTCTGTTGGACCCCAAGAGGATGTAAGCACCTTCTCCACACACAGGGAAGCTGGTGTTAGAGCCCTGCATGGCTTCCCCTGCCCAGCCCCAGCCCCTAAGCCTCAGACCCCAGCCTTCCCCTCCCCCCGGGGGCCCTCCTCCCAATGTTGGCCCTCACTGGAGACCATCTGATCAGCTAACTGTCTGCTCCACGCAAGCAGGCATCAGAGGTTAGCATGCCTCCCTTCCAGGGTGACTGCTTTGCAGTCTGATTGGGTCGTCAATGCCCCAGGAGGGGGCCAACATCACAGAATCTACAGTAACCCCCTTCCTTTAAATGGGGGTAGATAAGAAGTCACCAACAGACCACCAGACACTCCAGAGGGTGTGCCCACCCGATCCCCTATTGTTCCCGTGAGGGTCCTTGTCTTCAAAGTCACACGTAATTTTCAAGGCCATGGGGAGATGCAGCCCAAAGGCTGTCTCCCCCTCTTGGGAGTTGAGCTGCTGCCTGGGGAGGGGACACTGCCTTCTGCCACAGGTTGGGGGTGAGCCGCCCAGAGCTACATACAAACACATTCACAAGCCCCCGCTCCCACCTGGGACTGGTGCGTCCTCAGCACGTACTGCGTCACGCTTGGCTCCCATGACATGTGGAAAACCCTCCCCTACTTCCCTGCTTCCCTTTCAAGACCAACAGACAATAAGAACATTCAAACAAGGGGGGGGGGCAGGGGGGAGTGAGGCAAGAAAAATAAACAGCCCATTGAGTTTTCCGAAGGTCCTGCCCTCCTCACAATTCCTAGTGCTCCCAGCAGCTTCTCTCCCTGAGGCCTGAATGGAGCCACCAATTTTTACAGCAAGAAAAAGAAATCCAATTAATCTTGTAAACACCTCCTGGGACACAGGGCAGGGCCAAGGATTTCTCCTATTTCCTTATTTATCTGATTTAAAAATTTGTCTCTAGAAAATTCACTTCAGGGCACAAGCAAGGACTTGGGAATTCAGCCAAAACACACGCACCTCCAGTGGCGAAGGGCCAGCAGGCAGACGGACGGACGGCTCCAAGGACACACTTGGCTGCGGCTGCTCCAAGGCCCGGACACTCCCCCCAATCACCTAGAGGACCCCCTCTGGCTGTGGGGACCCACGCTCGTGCCCCACTGGAGGCAGGAGGAGGTGTCCAGCCACGTGCTCATGGGTGCACCCACTTGGCGTGCGGACCCCGGGCCCAGGAAAGTTCTCTGTCCAGTCAGTCTCCTCCTCAGACCGGCAGGAGCTAACAATGACGTCCCTCCCGGCTGAGGGCTCCAGGAGAAGCTGCTCATCGGGAGAGAGGCTGCTATGGCAACTTGAGGAGGATGGAGCCAGGCACTGCCGTCACCTTGAATCCGGCACCGAGCCTTCTGCTGTGGCAGCAGAGGGGGCCGCGCCTGCAGCTCTGCCCCCGCTGAGGCCGGCCCTGGGGCTGACCTCCCGGCTTCCCTCCTCAGCCTCCTGGCCTCAGGAGCTCATTTGCTCTTTGCTGAAACAAAGCACACAGCCCAGTCCCCTGAGAACACCACTTCCATCTGTTTTGTCAGACCAGTTCTTCCGTGTGTGCGGCTCCTGCTTACTTCTGAGATGGGGTTCTTCTTGATTTCAGCTCATTAAAATCCTGCAGCTAATTAAAACTGCTCTCACGGCAGCGGTGGTGGCAGCAGCAAACTCTGGGACGAGTCCCTCCAGTTTTTATGCGTAGGCATAAAGTTGCAGTGCTCTGCGAGGGTGATGAAGGCTGCAAGTGCTCAGACTCTGAGGCAGGGCTGCAGACTCCCGCCCCGCGGCTGACACGCGGGAGCGCTGACCTGGGTCCTGAAATGGCCTGGGCTCAGCCTCCGCACAGCCAAGCAGGCATGACTAAACCTCATCTCCGGGGGGAGCAATTTACTTGATAGCCACTCCCCTGTTACAAGGCAGGGAGTCCCTCCAATCCCCCGTGCTCTCTGCAGCGGGGAAGGAAGGGGGACCCTAAGGTGAAGGCTGAGGCACAAATCAGGCTCAAACAGCCCCAAGCCTTGTCCCCACGGCCCCACCAGGAACGCCACAGCCCAGCTTCCCACTACTGCTCATACGAAGAAGAGCAAGGGAAGCCTGAAAACACACAGCCACGGCAAGGGAGTCCTGAGACCCTGGCCAAGGTGTCTCAGGCTGCAGTGCCCTTCATTGCTACTAGGGTGAACCACATTACGGGTATCATCTCTGCCCAGAACTTCTTATATTTTCAGGGTGTTTTATGACAACGGAACATGGTATGGAATAGCAATTATACAGGTAGAAAAACGGAGTCCCTCCCCATCCCCACCCTGGTAGTACCCCCAATCTGGTGAGCATGTATACCTCAGTTACAGCTCTTCCCCCCTTGTGTGGAGGGCACTCACATGCCTGTCTCAGAACCTTTGCGCATCTTTGTATGCCCAGCACTTAGCACAGTGCCTGGCACAGGTGATCAATAACCTTCACTGCATGTTGAATGAGCCTGAGTTAATAGACGGAGGTGACTGGGCCATCTGAAGAGAGGCTCTCCATGAACCTGGAATTTTAAAAAGGTCATTTATGTTTCAAGGAGCTGTGCATTTGTTTTGATCAGGTCTGGGTTGGAATCAGGTCCAATGCGTAGCCCAATCCTATGACTGAAGAAGAGATAAGGAATTGAGCTCCACCAGGGAGCCCAGTGAAACCTGACAGCTCCCAAATACCTGAGGCACACTCGCCACCAGCACGCCACTTTTGTATCCTCATGTTGGTAGGGCAGATTGCAAATCATGGGACTTGAAGACTAGTATACTTGTAGAGGTAAATGACTACTATTTTTATACATACATGTGTATTAACACACATAACACATGCACAAACAAATACGCAAATCATTTAGATGCTGTAAAATGGGTGATTCCCAAACCTTTAAAATATAGCATGATGCTAGGAAACTCCCAAACAAAATTGCAGTTTGCATGAGTTGATCAAAAACCAATGAAAGCGGGGACTTCCTAGGTGGCACAGTGGGTAAGAATCCGCCTGCCAATGCAGGGGACACAGGTTTGATCCCTGCCCCAGGAAGATACCACATGTCGCGGAGCAACTAAGCCCGTACGCCACAACAATTGAGCCTGCGCTCTAGAGCCCGTGAGCCACAACTATTGAGCCCATGTGCCGCAACTACCGAAGCCCACTCACCTAGAGCCCGTGCTCTGCAACAAGAGAGGCCACCAGAATGAGAAGCCAGTGCAACACAACAAAGAGTAGTCCCCGCTTGCCGCAACTAGAGAAACCCTCTGTGTATCAACAAAGACCCAACACAGCCAATTAAATAAATAAATAAATAAATAAATAAATAAATAAATAAATAAATTTGTTAAAAAAAAACACAATGAAAGCGGGATTTCCTAGGTGGCGCAGTGGTTAAGAATCTGCCTGCCAATGCAGGGGACACTGGTTCGATCCCTGCTCCAGAAAGATCCCACATACCACAGAGCAACTAAGTCCATGCAGCACAAATATTAAGCCTGCACTCTAGAGCCCGTGAGCTACAACTATTGAGCCCAGGTGCCACAACTACTGAAGCCCATTCACCTAGAGCCCGTGCTCTGCAACAAGAAAAGGCACCACAATGAGGAGCCCGCGCACGACAATGAAGAGTAGCCCCCACTTGCCACAACTTGAGAAAGCCCATGTGCAGCAACAAAGACCCAATGCAGCCAATAAATAAATAAATAAATTTATACATAAAATAAAAACAGTGAAAGCAATACATGTTATAACATGGATGAAGCTTGAGGACATTTGCTATGTGAAAGAAGCCAGTCACAATATAACAAATACTGTACGATTCCATGTAATCAAATTCAGAGACAGGAATTAGAATAGTAGTTACCAGGGGGTGCCAGGGAGGGAGGAATGGGGAATTATTAATTAATTCGTACAGACTTTCAGTTGGGGAAGATGAAAAAAGTTCTGGAGATGCATAGTGGTGATGGCTGCATAACAATGTGAATGTACTTAACATCTCTGGACTTAAAAATGGTTAAAATGGTAAATTTTGTACTATGTATATAAATAATAGTAATAACAGTAATTTTACTACAACAAAATATCAATGAAAGCAAACTGAGCAGAAATCACTATGTTATTGTTTCACGCATCCCACAGTGACTAGGTGTGGGCCCAGGAGCTGAGGAGGACCACGATGGTCAAGTTCACTGCCTGCGTGAAACATGACCAGGATGTAGAGGAACTGGGTTTATGAGCCCAGGCAGCTCCCCCAGAAGCGGTCAGATGTCATGGGATGCACACAGGCTCAGAGTGGGGAGCCCAGGTTCTGGGTCTGGAGGCCCTTCCAATTAACTGTTGACCCTCAGGATTTGATTTTCCTAATCTTGGAATCAAGCTGCATCCAAAATATGCTCTACAGGTGAGTTTCCAAGTTCCTTGCAGCTCTGGTGTGAGACAAACAGATGTCCTAGAGTACAGAAAGGCACCTTGTGAATTTTATTTGCATGAAGCCACTTTCAGGCAGAGCAGGTGGCCCTCTGGTGAAGTGTCCATCACCCACACCAGCTGACTGTCCCTTGCCACAAATCTGGGTCAATGTTGTGCCCCTGTGGACCAAAGCTGCCAAGCTGTTTCTCTTTGAGATAACTCTATCCTTATTTGAGGGGGGCAAGGGACCCTGATGCAAGTGTCAAAATGAAAGATATGTCCTCAGTTTCTTTCTGATCCACAGTCATGCACCCCTGAGGCCTGCCTGGTTGAGGCGAGTCTCTCCTGGGTCTATTCTCTACCTAAGTGACCACTGCTCTATGTCTGAACAGACTAAGCCCAGCTGGAACAGTGCCTCACTTAATGATAAAAATCACTTCAAGGCAGAAGTCTAAATAGAGCTAATGATTTGAATCCCACTGTATCTGTGGTGACCTTTGTCATTTAAAAATCTTTAATTTTTAAAGAATGTAAAAGGGCCACATGAGGCACCCTTGTGGCGATGGAAATGTCTTCTGTCTTGATTGTATCAATGTCAACATTCTAACTGTGATATTGGACTGTAGTTTTACAAGATGTTACTATTGGGGAAAACGGGATAAAGGGTACACAGTATTTCTCTGTATTGCTTCCTACAATTGCATGTTAACCTGTATTTCAAAATAAAAAGTCTAATTAAAAATCAAGAACTTAAAAAGAAAAGTTACTGGCCTTTCAGCTCATGCATAATGGAAGCAAATTCTAATGTTGTGCACGTAAATAATAGATAACCATTTTCACGGATCAGAGCCATCCTCTGTTGTATGAGAAACATTTTAAAGGTAAGGACTATGCCTTTAACAGGAAAATTTGATGTGTTAGCAACTACTGGTTGATCTTTGTGCATTTTTCAATTGCAAATTGCACTTTAAAAATGCAAACAATTATTAATATTGATTTGGACTAAAACAATATTGAATTTCAATATATTTCCAGCTCTTTTATGAATTACCCTGTGGATACGTGGTGATTATGATAAAAGAGTATTTGTGGGCTGGATTTCTTTTCAGCGAGGAACCTTGAAGAGGGCTGATGTGATCCATGGGTAATGAACTTCACAGGGACAAGGCTGGCTCCAGAGTCCCTGCCAGGTCCTCAAACTTCGCAGCTGGGACAAACTTTCAGGGCCACTTCCCCCTCTGGACTTTATCCAAACTGATATTACAGAGCACAGGCAATGAACAAATCCTCAAGGCCTGGAATGGGACTTAGTGTCACAGTTTTTAGGGGAAAAGGAAAAGAAACAGACATTTGTCATACTTCGTTAATGTTGCAGGCACTAGATAAACATCCCATTTAGCTTTCACACAATAACCTCTTAAAGTGAAACTCTTTATCCCTATTTGTCACAGGTTTGGCTCTCTGTAAGGAGATGCTGAGATGGAGTTTGGGGTTCAAGATGTTTATCAAGGATCAACATCTATGAAGGGAAAAGGCAGGGAGGGGAAGTGAGCAGAAGAAGTTGCTCAGATACGCAGGTCCAACAAAGCCTGGATGGGAACTCTGGAGTAGGTGTTGGCTGTCAGAGCACCCCACAACAGGCAGAAATGGCTGCGTCTGTATGCCTCTACCTTACTCAGTAGCTGGATGTGGGGTGACCAGGGAAGGGCGTGACCTGGGATAAGGCAGTTTGCTGCAGATCCTTAAGGAGCTGACAGCTGACCACCTGTCCCGTGGGTGGTCAGTGAGTCCTTCCTGGAAGGGGATCCAGGCAGCATATCTCCAAGTCCACTGCTCTGTTTTACAGATGATAAAATTAAGACCAAGAGAGACTAAATATTGTCAAGGTTACATGGTAAATAAGCCCTCCCGGATCTGTTTGACTCACTTCTTCCAAACAAAAGCATAGATCAGACTGTCCTGACCTTCAGTTACTGAGACACAAAGGTTTGAAAGTCTCCAGAGGACCACGCAGATGGTTTGACTGCATAAGCAGATACCTTCGTTTCACCTCTACTAACATCCCTGCAACACGCACGCATGTGTCTGTGTGCACACACACGCTTACTTCTTGGCAATTATCTCATAGCTAATGGTAGGCGGGGACATGGATTATTTGGGTTAAAAGTTCCCCTGACAGTACAGCCTGGAGAGCATCCCCCCCAGTAGAACCGCTGGATCTTGCCAAGAGCAGCAGACGACGTATGAAGCTGCATGGCCTCCTTTACTTTCAGAAAGCACTGAGCTGTTCACATTTTCCAGCTGCTATGACATCCACAGCCACAGCAGTGAAAATTACAGGGAGGAAAAAATTGCATATGTACCTCTCAAAATTGAAAGTTGGGGTATAATATGGACAGAAAGGAGTGTATGAGTAAATGCAGACTGCCCTGGCCCCTGGCAGGGTGCAGCTGCCTCCAAGTTGCAAACAGCAATCCACAGACCCAAGAGGAGGAGAGAGTGGCAAGGAGGTTTGGCTTCCTTCCAGGGAATCCCTCTCCCTGCGGCTGGCGCAAGGAGGCCCCAGAGGATTTGCCTTTGTGTTCCCAGCTGCCAAAAAGTGCCTGGCACAGAGGAGGTATTTGGGCAATGTGTAGTGAGTGGTGAAAGGCTAGGAAGAGGAGGGAAGGAAGGGAAGGGATGCTTGCACACTAGGGCCAGCTGGATCCTTTGAGTTGAGGTCATGTGGAGCCAAGCATGTGCGCGCCGGGTGTTCTGTGGGAGCAGGCAGGGCTTTCTAAGCTGGCTCCAAGGCTGACTGCCATGTTCTTGATTCCTATTAGTCCAGCATGATTTTCCCCAGAGTTCTTCTTAGAACAGGCTGGTTCCTTCCAATCTAAGGGCTCAAAGACTAAGAATATGGCAGAACAACCAAGTCTATTGACTCTATCCGGATTGTTTTGTGGAGAACTGGGTCTCTCTTAGGCTATCAGGATGGCAGCAAGGCTGTGAGTGACCTAGAAGTCCTAATGAGTGGCTCTGCAGGAGGTAGGAGCCTGCCTTCTCCATGAGTCTCTGTCTCATGTCTCCCTCCCACTTGACTTCCTATATTTCAAGTCTCCTCCCCCTCAGTGCCTTCCCCCCTTTCACCATGGAGTGTTGGGAAGACATAAATTTAGGGCCAACCTCCCTTCCCTTCCCTCTCCCACGACATCCAACTGTAGACTTGATCCCCTGCAACTGTCCTATCTATCTTTTCCAGCCTTTTAGTGTGGCTGATTCAGCACCGGGGTCCTGGACAGCTCCCCACCTCCACGCCAGTGCCTGCAGAGCGTTTGCTGTCCCTCCCTGTTCAAAACCACCTGAGGGCCCCCAGTTACCCAATGGTCCAAGTTTAAATGTCTCAGCATGTCCCATAAGGCTCATGAGCATCTAGTCTCATCCCTCACCACTCCCTGACAGCCCCCAGGCTGGGTGAGGCATCCGCCTGTATGTTCCAAAGAGTCCCTGGGCTTTCTTCCAACACAGGTAACAAGAGAGGATAGTGTAGAGAAAAGACCACTGGGCTCTGAGTGTCTGCTACTCAGTATTAAATTTTCTCTCTGGGAGACTTTGGGCATCCTCATTTTACATCTCTGAGCTTCAGTTTTCCCGACCAGTAAGTCAGTCCCTGGTGGACTGATATCACAGGGCTATTTGTGAAGATTCCTGCTGTGATGGGATGCTGTCCTGGGGTGGAAGAAAGAGGTTCAGGACAGGTGGAGTGGGTTTCTGAGTCCCAGTCCATTCCCTTCAGGGCACATGCTCCCCGTGGTTGGTTTTGCCCTTCTCTCCAAATGGTTCTGATTTCTTTGCTTCCATTGAACAATCTACAAGGCAGAGGGAGAGGGTCTGGTTTTTCTCTGCCTGACCCTGCAGCTTCTTTCCTGTTCTCCTGAGTCCTGGATGTCCTCATCTTTCAGCTTCAAGGACACAGGCAGAAAAGGGGCTAAACCTTTATGATCCCTGGACATGGCACTCTGTGGCACGTTTGCCAGACTTGGGCCACACCCAGGGAACTGGGAGCATCTGAAAACAGAATGGCATCAACACAGGCCCCATGTTGTGCCCTATACCACTCTGCATGTGAAGGGTCACTTGAGTCCTGACGTTTTACGTGATTGCTGAACACAGGAAGACACAGCTGCAAATACACATTTTTGTGATGAGACTCAGATTGGCCAATCAACGGTCTTCACTGAACACTTGTTTAAAGCAGCCCATTTCCTATAATAACAGTATGACATTTTAATATGAAAATTCTTTTCAAATGACCCTTGGTAGCAGATCCAGATCTTCAGATTTCCCAGTTTGGAAACCTGGATTTTTAACTTGAAATTCCCTGATTCTTAAGTTGGCAAGCAATGCACATTTTAAAAACGAACTTGAGCCAATAAAAACTCAGGTCCAAGTTGGATTTGGCCCGGGGTCCACCCATGGCCACCCCTGCCATGAAAAGTATAGCCTGGATTGGGGAAAAGCACCCTACCTCTGGATAAAAATGATGCCTCACCGTTCAAGGAATTTTTGTGCAAAATCAGCTGAGGGGAGAGAAAACTTGTGAGTCAGCCACGGTGGAGTGAAGCTGCAGCAGCCTCACCGGTCAGGAGTTGCTTCCTACAGCTCTGTAACTGGATGGCACTCATGCAGCAACAGGGGCTTCCAGCCCAGGGCATCTGCCTCTGCCTGGAGGACAGTCGCTGTGGTGGGACAGGGGAGTGGTGATGGAGGATCCCCACCCAGTAGTGGCGCGTAAACACACACACACACACACACACGCACACACGCACACACGCACAGACTCACACTTGTAATACGCCCGTTATAGGCTGAATTGTGTCCCCCCACCAAATTCATATGTTGAAGTCCTAATCCCCAGTACCTCAAAATGTGACCCTATTTGGGAACAGGGTCATTGCAGAGGTAATTAATTAAGATGAGGTCACGCTGGAGTAGGGTGAGCCCCTAATCGAACAGGACTGATGTTCTCATAAAAAGGGGAAATCTGGATACAGACATGCACACAAGGAGAATGCCCTGGGAGGATAAAGGCAGAGATCTACAAGCCAAGGGATGCCAAAAACTGCCCATCACCCCCCAGAAGCTTGGGGAGTGGCCCAGAACAGATCCTCCCTCACCACCCCCAGAAGGAAACAACCCTGCTAATACCCTGATCTCAGACGTCTAGACTCCAGAACTGTGAGACAATACTTTTTGGTGGTTTAAGCTCCTCCCCCTCCCTGTCTGTGGTATTCTGCTACGGCAGCTTCAGCAAAGGAATACAGCCCCTGTGGCAGAAGGCTCAGCCCGCATCTGTAGGGCAGCATCCTCAGTGGGACAGGAAAGAGCTGGGGTGCTGCCAGGAGACCAGCTTCTTTCCTGGTTCAGTGGTTGCCATCAATTGTGTGGGGGGTCAGGCTAAGCCCTTACTTACCTCCAAACAGGACACAGCCAGCACGTGTTTGGAGGTGAGTAAGAGAAAACCCAGCTCAGTGGGAATCCCCAAATTTCATGGTGTCATCAGGACCCAGGCCCTTCCTGTGGCTCCACTCCTCTGTCCTCAGGCAGGTTTTATCCTCAAATGGCTCCTTCATGGTTGTAGGATGGCTGAGCCAGAGCCCAGCTTATAGGCATCCTTGTTACATCCAGCAGGACAGAAGGATCCCTGTCCCCAACCGCAGAACGAAACTTCTGGACCCTGAGCCAATGGCATCTCTGGGGTTGGGGGAATGTCCTGTGCTTCTGGGTCCAGGCCTGGGTAACTGGAACCAGCAGAATGGAACTGGCCTCCCTGGAGCTGAGGGTGGGATCAGTCCCTCCCAAACTCAAAGACTAGGGTACAAGGTGGGGAGGGGCGACCCAGAGCCGGCCACTGAGCTCACTGTACAATGATCTCCTTTGCTGCATATAAAAGCTGCATGAACAGGTATAGTCCCCACTTTACAGGTGAGGAAACAGACTCAGAGAAGCTGAGTAACGTACCCAAGGCCATACTGCTAGGAGGTGATAGGGTCAGATTTGAATTCGGGTCTAAGCGCAAAGGACGTGCTCTCCACCAATCCTCTTGTTGAGCCCTATTAACCCTGCCTGTGACTGAAGAAGCCACATCTCAGACACGCGCCAGCACAGACCTGTGTCGGTCAGTGGGGAGGTGGTCGGGGCCACTCTTCTGCTCTCAGGAGCCCTCTCTAAGCCACACCCTGCCTGCAGCCCTGGCCCACTGACTCCCAAGCAGACACTGGCCTCAGTGAGAGCTAGAGGGACAGTGAAAGCAAGGAAGGTCCTAAGAGGGCCCTCAGCTCATGTGTCTGTGACTATGTGTGTGCACACGTGTGAGCCAGCAGACGTGTCTCTGTGACTCCATCCTGCAGATGGAGCTGGTGAAGGCCCACGTACATGTGTCTGGGGGAGCGTGTGCGTGAGTGGATACATGCATGTGAGTGGATGTGCGTGTGTGTGTGTGCACACCGGTGTGTGGGGGTTCCAGAACCTCCCATCCCTCTGCCTTGTGGCCACCAGCTGGGAGCAGTCCAGCTGCAGCCCAGGCCATTCCCAGCTCCTGGCCACCAGGACCATGACCGCAGCGGCCCTCACTCCCAGCTCAGCGGCGCTCCCCCACCCCCAACCGCTGCCTGGGATCAGGCCTCCTTCCTGGCAGAAGAGAGCAAGGCTCCCTTTTCTGCAGGGCCTGGAGGGAAGGCGGTGGGAGGGTGGGCTGGGGGGAGAGCTCAGGGGTGGCAGCCCAGCAGGGCCATGTGCCATCTGTGCTGTGCCTCCTGCTTCCCCTCCCCCCCGTCCCCTTTCCGCCTCCGGGTGCGTCACTCTGGCGACCCCTGGGAATTGGAAGCTAATTTTCCACGATCATTAGTGATGGAAAGACCTCAGGTTCTGCCTTTAATTAAAGTCAAACGTGGGGCTGAGGAGAAGCGCTACACGCAGGCATCCTCTTCTCACTTGTAAAAGCCATATGCAAATAATTAAGCCAGGCATGGAAGCCATAATTAAAAATTTCACAAACCCCCTCATTAGCGGAGCAGCCTGCACAGAGAAGAGGAATTGAGTCCCTCCCCCATGTCGGTGGCAGCTCCTACAGATGGTTAATTGGGGCTGGGGGTTGGGGGGCAGGCGGGCTGTACCTAGTTGACTGTGCACGTGGCACTGAGCTGACAGGGCTCCTGACCTCCCAGGCCAGCAGTGATGACCTCTCACCTCTATCTTGGAAGCTTCTAGCCAAGAACCAGGGATCCCACAGTGAAGTGACTGAATCCACGTTCATCTACGCACCCCAGGGCAAGGAGGACCAAAACACACGACCCTGGTCCCAAATCTCACAGCCTCCCTGGCTCGAGTCCCCATTTATGCAGAGTGGGGATGCACTGATGGAGCAGGAGAAGGGTCTCAGCTAGACACTAGAGATGGCTCCAGCCGGACATCCTCGAAGTGCCTTCCCTTCAGCGTGCCCAGGAGGGAAGTGAGACCCTTGGATGGAGGCAGGCTCAGCAGACCCCTTTTCTCTCCAGCAACTGTGTGTCCTGAGTCCCTTCAACCCCTGCCATGCACACAGATGTCCTCAGGCTTGGTGGCCATTGTGCAGTGAGTGACCCACCTGAAGGCAAAGGCCCCAGACAGGATACCCCCATACACCCCAGAAACACTCCATCAGCCCCAGCTGCAGTCAGCATCCAGAGAGCTGAGTGAGGTGGCATGACAACCTCACTGTTCCAGACATTCTCTGGCTCCTTCTCCCCTGCCCGAGTCTCAGCCCCTGTAGACATCTGGTCCACCTCTTGTCCTGAATCGATCCTGCCCAGCTAGTCACCGCAGGCATACGCTCCACGTGCCCTCTGACACTGCCAAATGAATATTCACTTGTCCCAATCACCACCACTTGTTTTCCATCTGGCCTGATCAATGGTGCACCTTTGAAGGAATTGTACTCACCAGAGGCATTGATCGACGTCTGGGAAGCTGCTGGCGTGCACGGGGACAAGATGTGTTCTCCCAGCCATGACCAGCTCACTTTACCCATAGACCACTGGCCCTCAATTGGGCCAGGGCGTCCACATAGCCAAAACTGGCTCTCAGAAACTGGCTCTCCTTTTGTGGATTTGGGGATCTTATGAGGCCACCAGAAGTCATGGAGCTGAGATCTGAGTTCTGCCCTGCTCAGGTCAAGCTCCACTCAGAGGAGCCCACATTTGAGCCTTCTACCAGCTGAGCCCTTTCCATCTTCCTCGTGGTTCAGGAAATGTCATTTCTCTTCCGTCTCTCCTCTGGCAAACAGAGGGGACGTGAGCCCTTCTACCAAGGGTCATCAGCCTTGTGAGCTCATTGCCACATGCACGGTCAACATTTCATCACCCCCCACCTCCGGCATCCTGCTCTCGGAAGCTGACCCAGGGCAGCTGTACTCGTGTTCCTCATCTGTCCTCAGCATTCTCTGACGGTCAGCTCTGCAGGTCAGTTCGGGGCTTCCTTCGTTCCACACACCCTCCAAGCCAAGCTGCCCTGATGGTCAGAGCCCTTGCCCCACTTTCTCTTATTGTCTCTCCACATCTCCTGGTTACAAACGCATCTGCCTAAGAACCTGCAGTTTCATTCACTGACACAGGATCGTACGTAAAAATGAACCAATACATTTGGATGGGGATGGGGACTATGCCACTGATACAAACCATATATAAATCTTAATTTTTGACCCAGTTTGATTCTTAAAAATTCATTGTGAAACATTTCAGACAGACAAAACATATTAAAATAATGTAAAGAACAACCAGTATGCTCACCCTCAGCTTAAATAATAAAACAATTACCAATATTTGGAGTTTCTTTTGTACCCCTTCCTACTACTGAACCCCTCTCTCCCCACTAGAGGTAACCACATGTTGTCATAAATATTTAATGGACACCTACTATGTGCCTGTCATTGTTCTAGGCAACTGGGATCTATTGGTGAACAAAACAAACAAAGATTCTGCCCGTGTAGAATTATATTCCAACCAGGAGAGAGAGAGAGAGCTGCAAATATAATAAATTAGTAAATTACAAATAACACTAGAGGGTGATAAATGCTATGGAGAAAAGAAAAACAGCCAGGTGAGGGAGATGCGAGAGCTGGAGGCTAGAGACAGTCTCAAGACCTAAGCACGTGGGAGGAGGCCTCATTGGGAAGTGACATTTGACCCATGTAGATATCTAGGGACAGCCTGTGCAAAGGCCCTGGGGTGTGAGCAGTCCTGACTCTCGGTGTGTTGGGAAGAAGTGAACATAAGGAAAATGAAATAAGGTAAAAGAAGTAATGAGGGACCAGTTGTGCGCTGTTGAAAGGATGTTGGCTTTGACTCTGAATGAGATGGGGGACAGTGGAAGGATATTATCTGATTTGGATTTCAGCAGGACCCCTCTGGCCACATAGGTAGGCAAGGACAGAAGCAGGCAGGCCAGGGAACAGGCAACCATAATAATCCAGGTGAGAATTTTCAGCTACAACATGAAAATCCATGTCTGCCATTCTCATGAGAATTGGCACTTTTAGAAGAGGGCTTTATTATGATGTTGAAAATTATATGTTTTTACTTTGATGCTCTGATATCAATGTGTCTCAGGTCCACTAGCTGAGCTTTTCTCATGTGAGTATTCTGGATCCTGAAAAAACTGTAAGTTACTCTCCATGTCAAGCCTGGCTCTCCTAGCTGGTTTTCAGACCCAGAAGTGCAGGAAACTCAGCTGTATGATATATGTGAGTGAAATGGAAATGAGATAATGAGACACAGAGTGATGACTGGGAGGAGGGCCCTGGAATGGCCAGGCTGCTTGGATCCAAATCCCAGCTCTAAACACTTACTAACTCTGTAGCCCTGAGTAAGTGACTTAAACTCTCGGTGCCTCGGTTTTCTCATCTGTAAAATGGGGGTAATGATGCTTATCTCCCAAAGTTCTTATAACGACTAAATGGGAAGTGCCTGGCACACAGGGAGTGCTCCATCATGTCAGAGGCTGCATCAGGGAAGATGAACAGCATTCCCCAAAGTGCTCCTCTCTCAGGCAAATCCATCAACCTGGACGCAGAGAAACAACTCCCTCTAGCAAAGCCTGAATGCCAGCAAGAAATGGGAGTTGTGGAAGCTTCCAATGAGGGCCTCCAATAAATATCTCAGGGACTCAGACCCACAGAAAAATGTGACACTCCTGGAAAGGGCTTCCATGAAACTGGCCCTCGAGCACCTCATCAAGAAGGGAAAATGAGCAGCCGTTCCAGGCACTGTGCCTCTGCAGCCAGCGTTGGCCTTGAGCTACCTCTACTGCGTGTGTCATGACGAGCAATGGGGTTGGTATTTATTTCAGAGTTCCATGTTTGCAAAACTATTTCCATCATGCCTGCGGAGTATGCCAAGCACTTTAGAATGATCAGTTTTGAAAGTTTAATGCAGTTGGTCTTTTCCCTGATGATTAAAAATATGGTAAGGTCTACCTTCAGCCCATTTACTCAGGAAGCACTTTTGACAATTTCCGTTCAGACTAAGAGAACCCACTGTGCAATCCAAATTCTCTGGCACGCAAATTTTCACAGAATTAAGAAAACAGCACAGCATCCAATGCACTGGGTTTGGGTGGGTGTTTTTGGTTGTTGTGAGGTGTTTTTTTTTACATAATTAATTATTTCACTAGCAAGGTTGAAGTCTTCTAAAAAAAATTGGCAGACACTGAAGCTTGGCAGGGAATGATGGTGGATATTCTGAAAATATTTGTGAGGTTTTCCCTTGTATTCAGACACACAGACGCAGACACATACACACACACGATCCTTGTCTTGAATTTGGCATTTGCAAGAACACCCCTAATGGAAGTCTAATACTATTTTCCAATTCGGCTCATCTACTTCGAAGAAATTTGACTCCAGTTCAGAGACATAATCAATTCTATTGGTAGTCTCCAAGGCTTGGGAAAACAGCATTTCCTCTCTGATCACCTCCTGAGCCATGGATCACACACACCTAGGTAGCTATGCCTGGTTTCCCTTATCACCCATTCATCACAACTAATAGCCAAATAATAGATCTGACCTTTTGCAAAACTTTTACCTTGCCATTCTCGAAATAAATTCCTCCGGGCTATGTTCTCAGTTTCTTCACTAAGGCAAGGTCTGGCTGCCATCAATGTAGATTTCATGGGAATTTCCAATAAGGTGAGAATCTGTATCCTTTAGGCTTGTGAGAGTTGTGTACAGACTGGTGACAAGATCCTGATGATGCTAGGTTCTCTCATGTGAAACAGAAAATGATATTTTGCAGGAAAAAAAAATTAGACCCATGGGTTTTAGAAAAAATTTCACGTGATCTTGGTACAACATTATTTAAGATATGCGGGTGCTTTGGTATGGCTGCCCAGAATTTACCAATGCCTCAAGGAAGGTGCACCCCATCTTTGCGATCGACATAAATCTACCCTCGACATCGGCCTCATGAATCCTCATCATCAGCTACCCGAAAAGGGACAAAGAAGGCAAAGCCAGAGTCCTGGTGCTCGATTTGATTTGCAGATGGCAGTGTGACCTCCATGGCCAGCAGCCAGAAGGGTGGTGGGGCCGGCCAGGCATCCATCCACACCCAGGCTCCAAGAAGCAGGAATGTGGCTGTGGGTCTGTTTCACACAGAAAGTCGTGAGCACAGCGTACTGGCGCCTGTGGTGACGGAAATGATCTTACTTTGATTTCCAGCTCGTGAGGTGTGAGGACCAACTTCAACTCTTGGAAAGGATAAAACTGAAGATGTAACACGCTCACAGTCCTTTTCTGTGCTACTCTCTAGTAAATACAAAAATTAAACTTTCCCTTAAAGCATGTCCTCACTTTAAAACAGAAAATGCTTGTGTTTGTGATGTGTAATGGGAACCACAGTACACGTGGCAACATAAACACATGGCAGTTCACAATGTACACAAGTGTCACAGGACAAAATCGCAAAACCTCTTTTGTTTCAAATTCTGCAGAGCCCCACCCACCAGGAGAACTGTGAAAAGCTTTCCTTTCTATAGTTTGATTATGAAAATATAATTTTATACTTTGAACCCTCCCAACAGAACACTTCTCTAGTTATGAAATATTCTTTTTCAAGCCTTTCAAATCCTGCTCTCCCTCCCCAGATCCTGATACGCCTGCCTGCGCTTCATCTGCCTGTCTCTCTTCCTCCCATCTCCCTGGAGAAGTGCTGCCGTCGATGACCACCTCTGGGGAAGGTGGTGAAACGATGCCACTTGTTTTTCCAAGCCCTGATTGCGCAGAGACTTTCTTTCTCGCTCCACAAAGCCACAGTCCCTCTTCCCATCTTGGTCAGGACCAAGCCCCAACATCCAACAAGGTAGAAGGTGGAGTTCCCTGAGGCTGTGTATTCTCCCAGCCCCGTGATAAAGAGACCAGTGAAGATTCTCAAAAGGAAAGCAGGGGTTTAAGCAGCATGCCCACCAGGGAAAACCCAGGGTCCCTAAGCTCTAAGCCTCCATCCCCTGGCAGCAATCACTCAGATGCAATGTAGTTAATTCCCTTCCACACCATCGCAGCACTCATGGCAGCCTTCCCGCATACAACAGCAGAGGGGGCAGAGGGGTGGGCACGAAGGGACCTCAGAGTCATCCTTTCTCAAGCAGAGACAATTAAAAACCAAGTGTCATTTGCTCCCTGACACGTGCAGGGTTATGGCCTCTCTCATTCTTTCCCTCAGGCCCTGTTGTTTTAGGATGATATGAAGTGACTCTAAAAATGGCCAGTAGTTCTCCCCCGACACAAAGGCATAAATCACTACATTTTTGGTGCTTTCTCTGTGGTATCGATTCTTCTGAGAACGAAGGCAGATGGTTCCGATATGGCATCATCTAATATCCCCCCAGCTTGATTTATAGATTTCTTTGTGCATTACCTGAACATAAACCAGTCTTGCATTATTTCTTGCACACTTGTCAAATTAAGGTAAGATATTCTTGTTGACCTTTAAACCTAAAAAAATTAAATGTGCCTGAGACATTTTCCAGCAAGCATAAAAATGAGCTGGGTCCTCAGATGCCAATTAAGAGGATGTAATTATGAAGGGGGTCGTTGTCTGTGCTTTGGGTAACGATTTAATTTTAGTTTTAATGTGTTCACTCAATGTAGGAAAAGAAAATAAGCCGGTTACGAATAATCTCGTGAAAGAGACGAGAACAATTTGGCACCATTTGTCCCTTAATTTACCAAAATGGGAGGGAGCCGGGGGAGCTTGGCACCCCAGCCTTCCAGAAGGAAGGAACGCTCCTCGAAAGGTGCAGAGAAGCAGCAGTGGCAAGAACCAAAATAGAGACAAGGCGGACGTTTGCTGTGATGTTACCAAACAGAGCCAGCACCAGCCTTCGGGCTGTGCGAGGGTGTGAATTGGATCTAACTTTCGGCAGGGGAGGAAATTCTGTTTGGGCACTGCATTAAGGCTTTCTCCTACGTTGTTTCTCCCTCTGCCCTTCCCACAGCTAGGCCCAGACCCAGGAAAAGGGTCTCTGGGCAACATCCACATGGGGCTGACTATTGTCTACCAGGACACAGATACAATGAATGCACCATTCACCCTCCTACAAACGCCACTCTTCAAGGCTAAATGATGTTGGCTGCACCTATGTGGTCTAGCCTGTGTATGTACAAACCTAGGAGTGCCCACACACACGCACACACACACACCTGTGACCACATAGGGCCTAACCCGTGAGGCTGGCTTTGGCATGCCTGTGGTCTCTTTCAGAAAAATACCCACTTAATCCACTTTAATCACTTATGAAGATAGTATGGTTAAAAGAAAAGGTATTAAAAATAACTATGATTACAATGCTTAGTTAAGGGATACGCCAGGCAAAAAGATGTAAAATGTGACATCAAAAACATAAAACACAGGGAATGGGGGGAGGTGATAATGTTGAGCTTTACAATGGGATCAAACTTAAGTTGTTACCAACTTAAAATAGACTGTTACAGATATAAGTTGTTATTTGTAAGCCTCATGGTTACCGTAAAGCAAAAACCTATAATAAATACACAAAAGAGAAAGAGAAAGGAATATAAGCATGCCACTAGAGCAATCAAAGGAAGAAAGTAAGAGAAGATAGCGGTAGAGAGGAGCTACAGAAAGAGCCAGAAAACAATCAATAAGCACATATCTATCAATAATTACTTTAAATGGAGATGGACTAAATTCTCCAATCAAAACACATAGGAAGGTGATAGATTAAAAAAAAAAACAAGACCCATCTATATGCTGCCTACAAGAGACTGATTTCATTTATTTATTTATTTATTTATTTATTTATTTATTTATTTATAATTAACTTATTTATTTATTTTATTGGCTGTGTTGGGTCTTTTTTGCTCTGTGCAGGCTTTCTTTAGTTGCGGTGAGTGGGGGGCTATTCTTCGTTGTGGTGTGCGGCCTCCTCATTGCCGTGGCTTCTCTTGTTGCGGAGCACGGGCTCTAGGTGCATGGGCTTCAGTAGTTGCAGCACATGGGCTCAATAGTTGTGGCTCATGGGCTCTAAAGTGCAGGCTCAATAGTTGTGGCACATGGGCTTAGTTGCTCCGAGGCATGTGGGACCTTCCTGGAGCAGGGATCGAACCCGTGTCCCCTGCATTGGCAGGCGGATTCTTAACCACTGCACCACCTAGGAAGCCCTATTTACTTATTGATTTTATCTTGGAGTATAATTGCTTTACACTACTGTGTCAATTTCTGCTGTATAACAAAGTGAAAGATCCACATGTATACATATATCCCCATATCCCCTTCCTCTTAAGCCTCCCTCCCAACCTCCCTATCCCACCCTTTTAAGTCTTCACAAAGCATCAAGCTGGTAAGAGACTCACTTTAGATGTAAGAACACACACAGACTGAAAGTGAAGGGTGAAAAAACATATCCCATGCAAATGGAAACCAAAAGAAAGCTGGAGTAGCTATACTATATCAGACAAAATAGACTTTAAAACAAAGACTGTAATAAGAGACAAAGAAGGGCAATACAGACAAAGGGGTCAATCAAACAAGGAGACATAACATTTGTAAACATTAATGCACCCAACATAGGAGCAGCTAAATATATAAACCAAATATTAACAGACCTAAAGAGAGAAGTAGACTGCAATACAATAATAGTAGGGGACTTCAATACCCCATTTTCATAGATGGATAGATCATCCAGACAGAAAATCAGTTAAGGAAACATTGGCCTTAAGTGACACATTAGATTATATGGACTTTGTTAAGTATGCTGACAGAACATTCCATCCAAAAGCAACAGATTACACATTCTTCTCAAGTGCTTATGGAACATTTTCCAAGATAAATCATATATGTTGGGCCACAAAACAAGTCTTAAAAATTTAAGAGGATTAAAATCACATCAAGGGCTTCCCTGGTGCTGCAGTGGTTAAGAATCCACTTGCCAATGCAGGGGACATGAGTTCGATCCCTGCTCTGGGAAGATCCCACATGCCGTGGAGCAACTAAGCCCTTGTGCCACAACTACTGAGCCTCTGCTTTAGAGCCTATGAGCCACAACTATGGAGCCCACGTGCCGCAGCTACTGAAACCCATGAACCTAGAGCCTGTGCTCTGCAACAAGAGAAGTCACCGCAATGAGAAGCTCGAGCACCGCAAAGAGTAGCCCCCACTCGCCGCAACTAGAGAAAGCCTGTGTGCAGCAACGAAGACCCAACACAGCCAATAAATAAATAAATGAATGAATTAAAAACAAACAAAAAAACTAAATGTGCATGTAAAAACAAATCATATCAAGTATCTTTTTCTCTCCCTCATGGTATGAAAATAGAAATTAATTACATGAAGCAAACTGAAAAATTCACAAATATGTGGAGATTAAACAACATGCTACTGAACAACCAAAGGGTCAAAGAAAAAAATCAAAAAAGAAATAAGGAATACTCGAGACAAATGAAAATGGAAATGTAACATATCAAAATTTATGGGATGCCCAAAAGCAGTTTTAAGAGGGAAGTTCATAGTGATAAATGCCTATTCAAGAATAAAGAAAAGTCTCAAATAAACAACCTAACTTCACACCTCAAGGAACTAGAAAAAGAAAAAATGAAACCCAAAATTAGCAGAAGGAAGGAAATAGGGATGATTAGAGCAGAAATAAATGAAATAGAGACTAAAAAGACAATAGAAAAGATCAATGAAACTAAGAGCTAATTCTTTGAAAAGATAAACAAAATTGACAAACTTTTAGCTAGATTTACCAAGGAAAAAAGAGAGAAGACTCAGATAAATAAAATCAGAAATGAAAGTGGAAACATTACAACCATACCACAGAAATACAAAGTGTCAAAAGAGACTACTATGAACAATTACACATCAACAAATTTGACAGCCTAGGAAAAATGGATAAATTTCTAGAAATATACAACCTATCAAGACTGAATCATGATGAAATAGAAAATCTGAACAGACTAATTATTAGTAAGGAAATGGAATCAGTAATCAAAAACCTCCTAACAAACAAGAGTCCAAACAATCAAAGAAGAATTAATGCCAGTCCTCCTCAAACTCTTCCAAAAGACAGAAGAGGAAGGAACTCTTCCAAACTTATTTTACAAGGCCAGCATTACCCTGATACAAAAGCCAGACAAGGATGCCACAAGAAAAGAAAACTACAGGCCAATATCTCTGATGAACACAGATGCAAAAATCCTCAACAAAACATTAGCATGCCAAATTCAACAATACATTAAAAGAATCATACACCATGATCAAATGGGGTTTATCCCAGGGATGCAAGGATATTTCAACATCTGCAAATTAGTGTGATATAACACATTAATGAAATTAAGGATAAAAATCATATGATCATCTCAATAGACAAAGAAAAAGCATTTGACAAAATTCAAGATCCATTTGTGATAAAAACTCTCAACAAAGTGAGTATAGAGGGAACATACCTCAACATAATAAAGGCCATATATGACCTTTAAAGCCCACAGCTAACACTATGTTTTGCTGAAAGCCTTACTTCTGGTTTCAAGGTTCATAGGATTTGCTGGCAAAATAACCACCCTACACTCAGTTAAACAAGAATTTAAAAAGAATTTATTGAATTAACAAAGATTAAAGTATACTAATTAAGAAGAGAATTAACTATGAAAGAATAGTAGTGAAGACAGAGGTTTATACATCACCAAACTGGGGAAGCACCTACATCCAGATCCAAATAGCAGCAATCTGGAGTCCCAATGTTACAGCATAAGAACAAGCAACATAGCAAGAAATAAAAGTAAATACATCACCAAATTGGGGAAATACCTACATCCAGATCCAAGCAGTGCTTGGAAGTCCCAAGTGACAGCAATCTGGAGTCCCAGTTGGGATGCATCCCAGGCAGTGCATCCACTCCACGGGTGAGACTTCAGATTGGAGTTCTGGGGGCTCCTGCTTATATTTCCAGGCTGCAAACTGACATCATCAGTTTGCACATAAAAATGCAGCTCTGGATTTACTTTAACAATGTTGTTGGTTTCATCATGTGAGTCACAAGATTCTCCAGACCCAGAGGGACTGGCCAGGTCCCCAGGGCTCAAGAGATTCCAAGACCCACTCCCTTTCTTATCATAAGTGCCATTTGACTTGCTAGCAGCAATCGTTAGGTGTGTAAGCAGGTGTGCAGTCCAGGCAGGGTCATAGGTTGGCCAGAGGCCTATTTCCACCTCTGAAGCCTGAACAAGACTATATTACTAACTTCCCCAACACATCATACTTCATGGTGAAAAGCTGAAAGATTTTCCTCTAAGATCAGGAACAAGACAAGGATGCCCACTCTCACTACTTTTATTCAACATAGTATTAGAAGTCCTAGCCACAGCAATTAGGCAAGAAAAATAAATAAATAAAAGGCATCCAAACTGGAAAGGAAGACGTAAAATTACCACTCTTTGCAGATGACACATTACATATAGAAAACCCTAAAGACCCCATCAAAAAACTGTTAGAACTAATAAACAAATTCAGTAAAGTCGCAGGATACAAAATCAATACACAAAAATCTGTTGCATTTCTATACACTAATAATAAACTATCAGAAAGAGAAATTGAGGAAAACAATCCCATACAAATACATCAAAAATAGAATAATAATAAATTTCACCAAAGAGGTGAAAGACTTGTATATTGGAAACTTATAAGATATTAATGAAAGAAATTGAAAAAGACACAAATAAATGGAAAGATATTCCATGTTCATGGATTGGAAGAATTAATATTGTTAAAACACTACCCAAAGCAATCTACAGATTCACTCCCTATCAAAAATCCCTATCAAAATCCCTATCAATGACATTTTTTCACAGAAATAGAACAAATAATCCTAAAATTTGTACAACACCATAAAAGACAACAAATAGCCAAAGCAATCTTAAGAAAGCAGAATAAAGCTGGAGGCATCATGATTCCTGATTTCAAGCTATATTACAAAGCTATAGTAATTAAAACAGTATGGGGTTGGCATAAAAACAGACACACGGAACAATGGAACAGAATAGAGAACCCAGAAATAAACCCATGCATACTCAGTCAATTAATTTATGACAAAGGAGCCAAGAATATATAATGGGGAAAGGACAGTCTCTTCAATAAATGGTGCTGAGAAAACCAGACAGCCACATGTAAAAAAAAAATTAAAAAAGATGAAACTGGATCACTATCTTATGTCATACACAAAAATTAACTCAAAATGGATGAAAGATCATAAGACCTAAAATCATAAAACTAGAAGAAAACATAGACTGTAAGCTCCTTGGCGTAGGTCTTGGCAATGATGTTTTGAATCTGACATGGAAATCCAAAGCAACAGAAGCAAGATCATAGATACAAATTAGAGATTGGTGATTGCCAGAGGCAGGGGGTGGGGGGTGGGAGTAATAGTGAACTGTTTTGTGGAGGGGGGGGATAGTTTAAATAAATTGAATTTTAAAAATACCCACTTAACAACCAAACTCTAATTAAATCTATCCCCAAAGCTCATTAAGATAACAAAGAGATCCCATTGGTAATGCCCAGCTGCCTGTTAGAGTCCTCTGTCCCCATCTTGCCTTGATATCTTGTGTGTATGCACACCAGCTGTCCCCATCCCTCTTCTCCCTCTGCCCAAATCCCCCAAACCCCTCCTCTCCTCACACCCAGCTCTGAGCTCCATGGCCCACCTGGCCCCTCTCACCTTCCATTTCCTTCTTTTCTCCGCTGTGATAACTCTGTGCTTCCCTAGGTAAACCTGTCCCCTCTTCCTTCTAGGACCAATGGGATCTGTCTTTCTTCTAATTCCCAGACAACACAAGGGCCTAGGAAACACCAGGAAGACAGAGCTCTCCTTATGAAGCTGGGAGGAGGGGATGCTGGGGTGCTCGCCTGTTAGAGATTGTTTCCCAGCCATACCCATCTGCAGATGTCTGCGTGTATATGTGCGTACACTCACACACACACACACACACACACACACACACACACTTAATCACCATGAAGGAGAGGAAACACATACTCCCTAGGGGTCCCCTGTCTGTCCTGGTCACATGGGGTGTGAAGTGCTTTGTTCCAGACACAAGTGCTCCATCTCAAGCCACGTCTTTTTTTTTTTTAAGCTCTTTATTGGAATTTAATTGCTTTACACTCTTGTACCAGTTTTTGCTGTACAACAAAGTGAATCAGCTGTATTTATACATATATCCCCACATCCCCTCCCTCCTGCAACTTCTTCCCACACTCCCTATCCCAGCCCTCTAAGTCATTACCCTTCATCAAGTTGATCTCCCTGTGTTATGCAGCAGGTTCCCACTAGCTATCTATTTTACATTTGGTAGTGTATACATGTCAATGCTACTCTCTCACTTAGTCCAGCTTCCCCTTTGCCCCCTACCCTGTGGCCTCAAGTCTGTTCTCTATATCTGCATCTTTATTCTTGCCCTGTCACTGGGTTCATCTGTACCATTTTTTTTAGATTCCATATATGTGATTAGCATACGGTATTTGTTTTTCTCTTTCTGGCTTACTTCACTCTGTATGATAGACTCTAGGTCCATCCACCTCACTATGAATAGCTCAATTTCATTCCTTTTTATGGCTGAGTAATATTCCATTGCATATATGTGCCACATTTTCTTTATCCATTCATCTGTTGATGGGCATTTAGGTTGCTTCCATGTCTTGGCTATTGTAAATAGTGCTGCAATGAACATTGTGGTACATGTTTCTTTTTTGGATTATGGTTTTCTCAGGGTATATGCAACCACGAGTGGGATTGCTGGGTCATATAGTAGTTCCATTTTTAGTTTCTTAAGGAACCTCCAAACTGTTTTCCATAGTGGCTGTACCAATTTACATTCCCACCAACAGTGCAGGAGGGTTCCCTTTTCTCCACGCCCTCTCCAGCATTTATTGTTTCTAGATCTTTTGATGATGGCCATTCTGACCAGTGTGAGGTGATATCTCACTGTGGTCAAGCCACATGTCTAATTAACCTGGCCTACACAGCTGTCCTTCCTGTCCCCATGGTGCTTAACCTCAGCCCCCTGACCCAGGAGAAAGCCAGGTGAGGCAGGGAGGTTCTGATGCCCCAGCCAGGAGGGCTGAGGTTGGTCCTGGGAGAGGCCTGGCTTTCAGCATCCAGCTGCAGGGATACCATATCTGAGGATGTCACTCATCTGCCCCAATCTGACCCCATTTACCACCTCCCCAGGGCTGGGCAGGCCACTCTAGCCCTGTTTAGGCAAACAAAGCTTACTTAATACAACTGTGTGCAAGCTCAGGCCCCTCCCAGACCAGCACAGGGTCAGGAAGCACCTCCCAGAGGGCCTGCTTCCCCCAGAGCCACAGAGGAGAAGTCCTTGCCCTCCTTCCTGGGCTCTGGCAGTCCAGCTTCATGCTGGTTCAGCTGGAAGAGGCTATAGGACAGTGCTTAAGGAAAGCAATGTTTTTTCTTTTCCCTTCAGTTTTGCAGATCTCCAACAATTCTTTCAACATGATAGTTCTGATTAGAAGCCTAAAATATTTCCATTGGCCATTTTTCTCTACTTTCATACCCATCTGTGTCTTAAGCTCCTAGGAGTCAGCCAACGACAGCCCACAGGCCAAAACCCACCGGCAACCTGTTCCTGTAAATAAAGTTTTATTGGGACACAGCCACTCATTTGTTTTCGTATCACCTATGGCTGCTTCATGTTATGATTGCAGAGTTGAGCGGTTTCAGCAGAGACCTTTTGGCCCACGGAGCCTAAAATATTTGCTACCTGGCCCTTTAAGAAAAAGTTTGCTGACCTCCGACCTGAACTACAAATATAATTCACTTATAAATAATCAGTCAGGTAAACTTTTGGGGTGTCCAATAAACTTTGAGTGAGCCATTCGACACCATCACTGAAAGAAAGAAAAATGAAAATCCCAGAAGCTCAAGGTAAGCTGTATAGAATCCCAATTCTAAAACCATGCATCTCTTAAAATGACGCATACATACAGGAATATATTCTCATAGGAAAAAACTTCAGACAATACAATTAAAGATCCTTTGAAAGCCACTCCAATCCCTTCCACTCCACGCTGGGATAATTTGGCATAATTCCTTCCCGACTTCTTCCTAGCTTTGTATTTACAATTATGTAAATAGAGAATATACAGTTGTGGCTTTTTTTTGCGTGCATATATTTTTAAGCCATAAATGGTGTATAAGTACATATTGTTCACAGTCTGCTTTTTAATTTAACAGTGCATTTTGGACATTCTTCCCAGGCAGTACATACATGCTTTTTAACCGTCTAGAATATTTGAAGGTTGGGTACTGCAAATTCTAATCTCAGGGCACACAAACATCTGGAGTGGCCGCTGAGCTTAGCATAACCAGCTCTCCTATTTCCCAGGAAAGAGGACCCAAGGTCCACAGGTCACGTCAGAAAGCAACCTTTCAGTTGATGCACTGCAGGCCCCTGGCACACACACCCCTTCTATTTGAAGGCACTCCCCACCCCCGGAGGCCCTGGTCCCCGTCTACAACTGGTGCCCTCTCAGGGACACTTTGCATGACCCTCACCCCCTCCTGGCAGAGTCCCTAAGATCCATGACTCCAAAAACACCATTCAAAGGAGCTATTTGAAAGGAGAATCACTGTGAATTTAAATGACTTTCTCAGACACTTGACTTTTAAAAAAGGAAGATGAATCTGGCCCTTGCAAATAAAAAACAGATTGAGAAGCTGAGCTTCATGGAGTGACTTAAACAGGCATTCAGAGCTGGCACCCGCTGGGAACAGTACGGCAAAGGCGGGCGTTGGGAACAGGCAGAGCCTGGAACTTGGCTCACAAGCACCTCCCCCCACCTTTTTATCGCCTCCTCTTTGCCCTCCGCCATCATCATCACCTCCACCTTCACCTCCTCCCTTTATTCCACAAACCCTCCCTGAGCACTGTACCCACTATGTGCCAGCCTATATATACTGCCCTCAAAGAGTTCCCAACGATGCCAAGACAGTCCTGCAGCAAGAGACCACAGCAGGTGGCTCTGGTCTGGGCAAAAGGATATGCAAGGTGAGAACTGAAGGGGGAGCAGGGCAGGTAAGAGATGGGGAGGGGTATGAATCTCTCCCACCAGATGTGTGCAATTTTCCCTTTAAAAAGACCCACTCTGGCTGGTGGTGGAGAACAGATCTGTGGGAGGGAGCTGCTTTGCCCACCCACTCCATCCGCCCAGGGGCAGCCTGAGTGGCGCTGGGTAAACATTGGCCAAAGGAGCAGGAGCAGGGGCCATGCAGGCTGCAGGGAAGATTGTGGCTGGGAGGTGGGTACGCTTTTCTCTTGAAGGTCCAGCTGTGATGGTCCAGCCATGGGGGACCGTACTGCCCCACCCTTGGGGAAGGAGAGAGGGACTCCAGGGGCTGCTGAGCTCTGCTGCAGCTGAAATTCATAAAGTGGACCTGGGTGAAAAGCCCACGGGACCACTGACTAGCTGGATGACCACACACATGGGGCTTAGCCTTGGGTCCCTCTTTATTCATTGACTGGAGTCAAGACCAAGTTGCCAGCTCCACAGAGCTTCTGTGCCCTCACGTGGGGCAGAGGGTGCTAGAGACCTTCCTTCCTGCCATGAACATATGTGTGGATGGACAGCATTCACCTAGACACCTGGGGAGGCTGGGGATAAGGAAGGAGGTCAAGCTGAGTAAGGAAAGAACATTCACACCTGGAAAAGCGCTTGTTGGAAGGAAAGGGACTTCTGTATTAAGGATGACAGGCACCATTTGTCTAACTTCTATCCCCTCAAACTTCCATTGAAAGGATCAAATAAATGCAGAAATGAGCAGGGTGAGGGGTGGAGCTTGTATCCACGGAGGAAACCTGGTCAGGGCGCGGCAGGAAACCAGGCACAGCCAGAAATTCCAGGAACCCCATTGCAGTGGGCACAGCACGGGTGACAGGGCAGCCTCTGGTAGATCAGGGTGACTGGCAGAGTTCAGGGGCCAAAGACGAGGTCCATGAAAGCTTCAAGAAGATGCCAAGGGTCAGCCTCACGGAGTGACCTCCAAAGATGGGCACCAATACATCTCACAACGTAGCTTCAGAGTCTATGAAGTAAATGATTAGGGCAAAAGGAGACTTGACAAATCCCCAGTCATAAAGGTTTTAACACTTTTTAAATGAATAAATTATGCAAACAAAATTAAGTGAGAATATTAAAGACCTGACTAATAAAATGTGGCACTCCCTCTCGCACCTTTGTGTTCAGCAAACAGAATACAATTTTCTCAATCACTCACAGATTATTTAGAAACATGGGCTTATATTAAACAACAGGAAAGAAATCTCAATAGACGGCATTACTATGATGCAATAAAAACAGAATCCAACAAAAAAGAAAGAGATAAAAAAGTTGGCTACAGCATTGTTTTCAATAGAAAAAAGTTTGAAAAATATAAATTCCCATTAGTAGAAGAATGTTTAATTAAATTTTGGTCCATCCAAACTCTGAAATCCTACACAATTGCTGAAAAGAATCACCTCATTCATCCAACGCAGAGTTCCAGAAGAAAAGAATGGGGTACTGGTAGCAAAAGCAATACATTGAGGGACTATGGCTGAGAATGTTCCAAAACAGAAGAAACATGGTTTTTTTTTTGTACTGAACATGTACACACAGTGCTAAAATCCGGGTAAAAATTTTAAAGATTCATCCATCTTGGTAAAACTCCAGAATACCAAAAAGGAAAATCTTAAAGTTTACCAAGAAGAAAAGACAGTTTCTCTACCAACAGTTAGACCACAGCAGACATCTTAGCACCAAGAGATGCCCAGAAGACAGTGGAGGAATATAATTTTTTATAGGTGTGGTAGGGAAATAAAGGTCATTCTATTCAATTATTCAAGAATGAGGGCAAAATAAAGACATGTTCAGACACCCAAAGCAGAGGGTGTGCCAACTAAAATGAAAGAATTACTAAAGGATACATTTCTGCAAGGAAAACGAACTCAGAGAGGATAAGTGGGATTTAAAACACAGGAACACTGGTAAAATTTGTTAGCAAATTGAATTGACTATCAACTCTACATATTAAAAATACTATTTTTGCATAAAGGTAGCAAAAAATTCTCAAGTATAACAACAAGGAAGATGGAGGGAGAAGTGTTTGGTATGCAGTCCCCATGTGCAAAGATCCTTGAGTGTCTTGGAGGATGACAGAGATAACACCTTTAGACTTGCTGAAAATTTTATAGTTAAATATGTACGTTAACATTTTGAGGGTACTCAGTGAAATGAGAGGAAAAAATCTATAGGTTTCAAATCAACAGAGGAAAAGAAGAAAGAAAATTGTATTGATTGGACTGAAAACAAGAAAGGAAACAGAAGCCACAAATAAGGTGATAGAAATAAATCTAAAATATTAGCAATAAAAATAAATATTAAGAGATTAAGCCCATCTAACATTTTGTGATGCTCACTATATGCCAGTCTGTGGTCTAAGTATTTTGCGTGTATTGGCTTATTTAATCCTCCAGACAAGCGCATGAGCCAGCTACTGTTATGATCACATTTTACAGATGGGGTAACTGAGGCCCCAGGAGGTTAAAGAAATGTGTGCAAGTGCCCGCTGCTGTTAGAGAGCAGAGCTAGGATACAGACCTGCACATGCAGGGTCCCCAGCCTATGCACTTCCTCATGTTCTCTGCTGCCTTCAGAAACAGGTGCTTACACACATGCAGAACCTACTGCCAGCCAGATGAAAAGCATTGATCTTGATGGTAAAACTGTTTAAAAAGCAACACAGAAAGGCTGGAAGTAAGTGGCTGGAAAGTGGAATGCCAGGAAGTACTAACCAAAGGGAAGCTGACACAATACTATTATCAAATAAAAGTGAATTCAAGGCAAAAAAAGGAATTAATAGGGGTAAGAAGTGGCACAACATAATGAGAAAAAGGACAATCTGAAAAGGAAGGTATAGGGCTTCCCTGGTGGCACAGTGGTTAAAAATCCACCTGCCGATGCAGGGGACACCGGTTTGAGCCCTGATCCAGGAAGATCCCACATGCCTCGGAGCAACTAAGCCTGTGCACCACAACTACTGAGCCCACGTGCCACAACTACAGGAGCCTATGTGCTTAGAGCCCATGCTCCGCAACAAGGGAAGCCACTGCAATGAGAAGCCCGCTCACTGCAACTAGAGAAGGCTTGCACATAGCAATGAAGACCCAATGCAGCCAAAAACAAAAACGAAACAAAACAAAACAAAGGTATAACAATTAGGAACTTGTAGGCATCTAACAACAGAACCTCAAAATACATAAAGCAGAAAGTGGCAATCACAAGGAAAATAAACAAATCCTCCATCAGAGTGGAAAATTTTAATAGGTCTCATTCAGAAATGGAAGGATCAAACCAACAGAAAAATTAGTAAGGGTACAGAAAATTTGAAAAGCACAGTTTCAAGATTGATTTTATATATGCATGTGTGTGAGTGTGTGCATATCTGGAATGTGCAAATATAAATATGTGTGTATTCCTACAGCCATCAAATAGAGAAGATACGTTATTTTCAAGAACATGTAAACATTTATAAAAATTGACCACATACCATCTACCAAGTTACAATGCATTGCAAGGAACTAATATACTACCAGTCACATTCTCTGACCACAATGTACTTAAATTTAAAATGAATTGGGACTTTCCTGGTGGTGCAGTGGTTGGGAATCTGCCTGCCAATGCTGGGGACGTGGATTCGATTCCTGGTCTGGGAAGATCCCACATGCCGCAGAGCAGCTAAGCCTGTGAGGCACAACTACTGAGTCTATGCTCTAGGGCCTGAGTGCCACAATGCTGTGCCCACATGCCCCAATTACTGAAGCCCGTGGACTAAAGCCTGTGCTCCACAACAAGAGAAGCCACCACAATGAGAAGCCCATGCACTGCAACAAAGAGAAGTCCCCGCTCGCTGAAACTAGAGAAAGCCTGCATGCAGCAGCGAAGACCCAACACAGCCAAAATAAATTAATAATAAATAAATAAATAAATAAAATGATATATGATATCACTTATATGTGAAATCTAAAATATGGCACAAATGAACCCATCTACAGAACAGAAACAGACTCATAGACATAGAGAACAAACTTGTGGTTGCCAATGGGGAGAAGAGGAGGGAGAGGGGTGAACTGGGAGTTCGAGGTTGGTAGATGCAAACTATTACATTTAGAATGGATAAACAACAAGGTCTTAATGTATAGCACAGGGAACTAGGCTCAATATCCCCTGATAAACCATAATGGAAAAGAATATAAAAAAAAGAATATCTGTGTATAACTGAGTCACTTTGCTGCACAGCAGAGATTGGCACAACATTGTAAATCAACCATACTTCAATAAAAATTTTTTAAATAAAATAAGTAATAAACTCCATATTTCATACATTCTAAGATTTACTTTTTCACATTGTCTCTGAAACCAAGATACATCTTGCAATAGATGGGATGTTAGAGTTTAACTAGCAGTGTTTTTTTTCTCTTTTTTATTGGCACATAAAATAGTGGTATGTATTAATCAGCATCAATTTAAATTTCATGTAAATATGGTAGTTTTTTAAAAAATGTATGGGATACAATACTATCTAACTAGAAATTAATAACCAAAGAAATAGTAGCTTTAACTAGTGGGAAGCTGCTATATAACAAGGGGAGATCAACTCAATGATGGGTGATGCCTTGGACGCCGGGATGGGGAGGATGGGAGGGAGTCGCGGGAGGGAGGGGATGTGGGGATATGTGTTTAAATACAGCTGATTCACTTTGGTGTACCTCATAAGCTGGTACAAGAGCGTAAAGCAATTATATTCCAATAAAGAGCTTAAAAAACAAACAAACAGAAATAATAGCTTTAAAATACTCTCCTAAATACCTCTCTCATATCAAAGAGAAAATAAAAACAGCAATTTTAGACTGTGAATAATTATGACAATGGCAACTTATGGACATCAAAACTTATGGAATGTGGCCAGAACTGTACGCAGAGGAAATGATCACTTTAAGTATTTTACTCTTAGAGAAAAAAGATAATAAATGAACTGGTCATTCAACGTAAAATTAAAAAAAGAACAAGATAATAAACCTTAAAAGTGGATTAAAGATGAAACAAGAAACTACAGATTTTTAAGAGTTCTATAGCAGGATGAATAAATTCAATAACTGTTTCTTAGAAAAGGTCCATAAAATATACAAGTCTCCGGTAAGTCTAACCAAGAAAAGAAAGAGAGGAAAACATTAATGAGAAAGAGATATAACCCCGGAGATGGGAAAAAAAACTATTAAAATATAAGAATACCACATGGAATTCTATGCTAATAAATTTTAAAATCTTGATTAAATGTATGATAGTCTAGGGAAGCAGAAAGTTACACAATCTGATTTAAGAAGTAGAAAAGCTGAATAGAAAATAAGTGTGGAAAACAATCATCCCCACCCCCAGAGGCGTTGTCCTCAGATAGATTTCACTGGAAAATTTCAAACCTTCAAGGAAGAGAAATTTTCTATGCTATTTAAAATGTTCCAGAGGATAAAGAAAGGAGAGAAACTTCCTAATTAATTTTATGAATAACGCATAACCCTGGCACCAAAACCTGCCAAAGATGAAACAAAAATAAAATCACAGACTCATCTTGCTTGTCACTCTAGATGTAAAAATCCTAAATAAAAGATCATGGCAGACACACACAGCCCCCACCGGCACCACCCCCAGTTCCAAATGCGTGACATTGCTGGATAAAGTATAAAATAATGAAACACATAATCAGGCTGAAAGGAAAAAAAGCGAAATCCTTGGGTGCAAAAAATGAAGAGATTGACAGTTGGAGCAATAAACTGTCAGCTGGTGCCCCAGAGCCCCTGAACGGCAGATGGCAGACCGCAGAGGCCAGAGCTGGGGCGTTAGTGTCCACGAGGGGCAGGAGATACAGCCTGGCTCTCACCTCTCATAAGAGGAGGAGCTGGAACGGAGCTCTTGCTCTAGAGGGGTTCTCACTTCAGGGAAATGGGGGCTGGAACACTCAACCTCTGTCTGGGGAATTACGAAGGATCTTGGAGGGGGGCAGTTCCCAGAAAGATGGGAAATCCCAACCCTGCACTACGGCCCTGAAGTCCAAACTTACACTGTGTACGTGGTGCTAGAATCCCTGTGGGTAGAAATAATGGGGAAAACAGGTCCCGACGGATGCATCCATGGAACTCCCAGCAGAAACAGTTTTTGAAATGTTCTGAAGCAACACTTTTACAGCCCAGGAAGCACAGGGCTACCATTAAAAAAAAAAAAGAAAGAAAGAAATCACCAATTTAAATTAGCTTGGATAATTTTTTGCTTCCCTAGAATATCATATAGAAATTATAATCTGCTCAAGGAAATGATTTACCATGAGGGAAAATCAGCTGACTAACAAACAGAAAGACTAGGATGCCATGAATGCAATAAAGAAAACCCCCAAAAGATAATATAATTATGTTTTAAATTATTAAGTGAGTAAAAGAAAGACTAAAAATAATGAAAGAACAAAAACTACAAAAACAAGCATGTAGATTCAAAACGTCTCCATAGACTTTCTAGAAATAAAAAATATAATGGTTGAAATAAAAAACACAGTATAAGAGTTTAATAACAGATTAATTAGTAAACCAGGAGATGTAGTGATCTAGGAAATAAATCTGACAGAATCACCCAAAAGGCATTCATAGAAGATATGAGACTGAGGTTACAAAGAAGCGGATAGAATGAGAAGGTCCCAGATAATACTAATAACCATGGAGACGCTAGCAGAAACACATCCCTAGGGCCTAAAACTAAGTCAGAACCTTCTAGAAAACTTACAAAGACTTACAAAGAAATGACCATGTTCAAGGAGCTATTTATAAACACTTGACATACATTAACTCATTTTTTAAAAAATAGATTTATTTATTTATTTGTTTGTTTTTATTGGCTGCGTTGGGTCTTCGTTGCTGCACGCGGGCTTTCTCTAGTTGCGGCGAGCAGGGCTACTCTTTGTTGCAGTGCATGGGCTTCTCATTGAGGTGGCTTCTCTTATTGCAGAGCATGGGCCCTAGGGCACGTGGGCTTCAGTAGTTGCAGCACATGGGCTCAGTAGTTGTGGCTTGCAGGCTCTAGAGCACAGGCTCTGTAGTTGTGGCACACGGGCTTAGTTGCTCCACGGCACGTGGGATCTTCCCAAACCAGGGATTGATCTCGTGTCCCCTGCGTTGGCAGGCAGATTCCTAACGACTGCGCCACCAGGGAAGTCCTATACATTAACTCATTTATTATCACAACAACCTAAGAGTTTGGTAATGTTATTATGCCCACTTTATAGATGAGAACACTGAGAAAGAGTTTATATAATTCTCTTCAACTATTATGCACTGAAGTAGAGTCAGATCCATGTAGCTATCTGCAGAGCTCATATTCTTAACCACCATGCTATACTGTCCCTATACAGGTGGCTGCCATTTCAAAGGTTAACACTGAGAATAAAGGAAAAGAACTATTGGAAGAGGTGATGACTGAAAGTTTTTCAGAACTTAAGAAAGTCATCAGATTGAATAAATAACTTCCAATTAGGAGAAAAAAAAGTTACACACCTGGATATATCTGAATGAAGCCAAGGAATATCAAAACAAAGAGAAAAATCACAAAAACAACTAGAGATAAGGACATTATCCACAAATTACTGACAGACTAACTCCCAGCTTCTCTGAGGAATAGTGGAGACCGGAAAACAATGGATGAAGTCTTCAAAGAGCTAAAGGAATATGACTCCCATCCCAGAATTCTATACTCAGTGTGACCATTAAGGGCAAAATCATATTTAAATGAACAAAGTCCCAGAGAGTCTCTGGTCTTCCACACAGGTCTTCCCTGAAACGACTACTAAAGGGTTATGAGGGGTAGTTAGAAATGAAACCCAGAGAGAAGGAGTAAGATGCTATAAGCAAAAAGTTGGTAAACAGCTGTAAATCTAAATAATCACTAAAAATCTAAATAGTAACAGTAATAATGATTTAAAAATTGGGGAGTTCATCAACAATACGGTGCTAAAATTAGACAGAAGATATGACATGGTAATATAATCAGAATTAAAGTGTTCTACAATCATCCTGCTGCTTTGGGAAAAGGTAGAAATTTTTATTTAATTCATACTGTGTTAAGCCAAGTATGCATATTAAAAATTGGAAGGTAATCACTGAAAGAATGAAAAAACAGAATGTGTAACTTTCAAATCAATAGAGGGAGCAAAAAAGAAAAGAGAAAATACAATTAACCTTTTAGAAAGCAGAAAAGATTTTTGAAAAAGAAATAATGAAAAAGCAAGGAAAGTAGAAAACACAAAATAAAATAGAAAAAAGAATGCAAATACACGAGTAACCACACACACACACACACACGGATTACTCTTGCTATGAGAAAATTTTCCAAAACATGATTCAGAAATGTTGAAAATCAAGAGATACTATAAAGCTATACCATATGAAAGACAAAGAGAAAGTTGTTTTTACAATATTAATATAAGGTAAAACCAAATTTAAGGCAAAAAAGCATCAATGGGGATTAAAAGAGTTCCTACACACTAGGAAGATGAACCTGTATGCACCCAGTAATATAGGCTTTTTAAAATATAGAGTAAAAGTTGAAAAGATTACAAAAAAAAAAAATCAATGAATTTTTTCTCCTAACCCATATTAGGAGATTTTAATATGTCTCACTCTGAAATTGATAATTAAAAAGAAAAAAATTTAAAGATACAGAAGATGCAAACAACACAATTAAGATTGAGCTAAAGCATGTATATAGATGTAGATAATAGAATTCTGCACCCAACATTTAGAGGGTGTATATTATTTCTAACATAATGGAACAAAACTTGACCATATACTAACCAGGAAACAAAGCAACTCTCAACTAAAATTAAAGAATCAATAGCACACAAACCACAAACTCTGGCTACAATGCAGTAAAATTGGAAATCAGAAAAGAAAAATATGCCCTTGAAATGCTTCAGTCTAAATAATTCATAAGACAAAGAATCAGAAAGGCAATTGTAAAACTTCTGGCTATTTGAACAAGTAGTATAATACAATAATTATGTACCCCAAGAAATTAAGATTAATCCAGAAATGCATTACAGAATGGCTCAATATTAGAATATCTATTAATATAACTTATGGCATCGATAGGTCAAAGGATAAAAACCATGTTTATCTACATAGATAGATTAAATACATTTGCAGGGGAGGGAGAAGGCCTTGATTACATATAAATATTAGTAAGATGAGATACTTTGTTTTTTTTAGTTCTGAAAATCTTATCCCATAGACAGTATCAAGATTAATAATGAAATATTAAAGTCAGGAATAGAACAAGGGAAGCCAGCTATTATTTAATATTGTCCTGGGAAGATTTACCAATTCCTTTAGAAAGGAAAATTTAACTAAAAACATATATAAAGAGTAGAAAGGAGTAAATCTCATGATCTTGAGTTAGACAAGAACTTTTTAGATACAATACCAAAGCACAGCAACAAAAGAAAAATAAAAAGAGAAACTGGACTTCATAAAAATTAAAAACTTTCATGCTGCAAATGACACTATCAAGAAAGTGATAAAATAACCCACAGAATGAGATAAAAAAGTTGCAAATCATAATGAACTTGTATCCAGAATATACAAAGAACTCTTACAACTTGATAATTTAAACAAATTAATTTATGGGCAAAGGATCTGAATAGACATTTTCCAAGGATATACAAATGACCAATAAGCACATGAAAAGATGCTCAACATCATTAATCATTAGAGAAATGCAAATCAAAACTACAATGAAATCAAATACCAAATGCAAATCAAATACTACTTTGCACCCACTAGGATGGCTAAAATCAAAAGGACAGACAATAACAAATGGGCAAGGAGGTGGAAAAATGAGAATCCCCATACACAGCTGAGGGGAATGTAAAATGGTACAGCCATTTTGGAAAGCAGTCTGGAAGTGCCTCAAAAGGTTAAGCATAGAATTACCAAGCGACCCACGACTTCCACTCCTCTGCATATGCCCCCCCAAATGACAACACACATTCACAGAAAAACTTGTCCCATAATGTGTACACAGCAGCTTCATTAATCATGGCCAAAAGGTGAAAATCCAAATTCCCATCAAGTGATAAAAGGATAAAATCATAAATGCAGCATATACATTATAATGGAATATTACTCAGCCATAAAGAGGAATGACGTGCCACAATATGGATGAATCTTGAAATCATTATGCAAGTGAAAAAAAGCCAAAAAGAAAAAAAAAAGACTACATATTATATGACTCAATTGACATGAAACATCCAGAACAGGCAGACTTACAGAGACAGAAAGTAGATTAGTGGTTGCATAGGATTGGGGAGGTATGAATGAGGAGTGACTGCTAATGTTACAGTTTCTTTTGGGGGTGATGAAAATGTTCTAGAATTGACTGTGCTCATGGTTGCACAGCTATGTGGACATCCAGAAAACTTTTTTTGTTTTTTTTTTGGTCACACCGTGTGGCTCGTGGGATCTTAGTTCCCAGACTAGGGATTGAACCCGGGCCCTCAGCAGTGAGAGAGCGGAGTCCTAACGACTGGACTGCCAGGGAATCCCTTGAAAACTATTAAATTGTCCACTTTAAATGGGTGAATGGTATAGTATGTAATTATATCTCAATAAAGTTGTGTGTGGGGGGCGAGCAGAGAGAGCAAGACAGAGAGAGAAAGAGACAGAGAACTTCCGGTTTCCAGTTGCCCTGTTGGCACCTCTATTCTGTCTCCTTAGCCTTCGCTATGCTCTGCCAGAGGTTAAGTGTCTGTGCTCGGAGAGCCAGTCCCTCCACTTCCACCAGCTCCAATGCTCTCTTACCTTCTCAGGGACTTCAAACCAGCAGCTCTCTCCTCTCCTATCTATAGAATTTTCCACATTCTACGGGACCACTCCCACCAACATAAAACTATCCTGTTATTTCTCCCATCAGAAAAACCAAACAACAACAAAAACCTCTGTCAACTCTTCTTCCTTTAGCAGCTACCATTCCATTTCTTTGCTCTCTTTCACAGTAAAACCTTACCCATATTCACAATCTCATCTCTTGCCATTGTCTCATAGACTCACTCAAATCAGAAGGTTGTTTCCTCCACTCCACCAAAGCCACTCTTGCCAGGGCACATAGTGGATCCACCGGTCAATCCTTGGTCCTCATCTTACCTGACCTGCCACCAGCATCTGACACAGGTGACCATACGCTCCTCCAGGAGGTACCTTCCTCACTTGGCTTCTAGGACACGACACTCTCCTGCTTTCTTCCAACATCACTGGTCACTTCTCAGTCTCTTCGGTTGGTGCCCCTCATCTCCCTGACTTCTTCATGTTAGAATATTCCAGGTTTCAGTCTTTGGTCCTCTTTTCTTCTCTATCTGCACTCACTCCTTTACTGACCTCAGTTAGTCTCATGGCTTCAAAAACCACATGTTGATGGTCTCCCAAATTTACATCTCCAGCTGTCAGCTCTCTCTGTAACTCAGACTCAGATATCCAACCAAATAGTTAACATCTGCAGTGATATGTGCGTTGGACATCTCAAATACAGTGTGTCCTTAACCGAATCCCCTCCAACGCCTGTTCTGCCCACCGCCTTTCCCATCTCAGTTGTGGGTAATTCCATCTTTCAAGTTGCTCAGACAAAAGCTTTCTTTTCCTCACATCCCTTCGAATCCATAAGGAAATCCTGTTGGCTCTGCCTTCAAAATCTGTCTGGAATTGGACCCACCCTCTCCATGTCGCTGCCACTATCTTGGCCCAGACCACCATCTCTCACTGCAACAGCAACACCACCCCTCTCTTTGCCCTTCATCCTGGCAGCAAGAAAAGAATGATCCTCTCAAAACATAATTCGATCGCGGCACTCCTGCGTTCCAAATCCCGCAGTTGCCCCCCACCTCATATGCAGTAAAGTCGAATTCCTTGTCCTGCCCCGCACAACCCAAATCATCGGCCCTCTCCCCGTCTGCCCTCCCTCCCATGGCCTCATTCCCAGCGGCCCTCCCCCCCCATGTCTGCACCTTTTTACTGTTCCTCACTCCTGCCTTAAGACCTTTCACTAAGTGCCCTATGCTTGGAAAATCTTTTCGCCTAGACCAGGATTTCTCAGCCTCAGCACCATCCACATTTGGGGCCAGACAATCCTTTATTGTGGGGGCTGTTCTGTGCATTGTACGAGGTTGAGCAGCAGCCCTTGCCTAGCGGTACCCACTAGATACCAATAGCACCTCCCAGATGTTGCCAAATTTCCCTGGGGGGCACAACTGCCCCAGGTTGAGAACCATTGTCCCAGATCACCTGCGTGGCCTGTGCCCCTATTTCCCCCAAATCTCACCTTGACAATGAGGCCTACTCTGACCCACCCACTCCCCCCTCTCCACCCCCTACTTCCAGTCCCCTTTATCCTGCGTGGCTCTTTATTTTATTTATTTATTTTTAATTTTTACTTATTGGCTGTGTTGGGTCTTCATTGTTGCACACGGGCTTTCTCTAGTTGCAGCGAGCGTGGGCTACTCTTTGCTGTGGTGTGTGGGCTTCTCGTTGCGGTGGCTTCTCTTGTTGTGGAGCATGGGCTCTAGGCACTTGGGCTTCAGTAGTTGCAGCATGTCGTCTCATTAGTTGTGGCTCATGGGCTCTAGAGATCAGGCTCAGCAGTTGTGGTACAGGGGCTTAGTTGCTCCCCGGCATGTGGGATCTTCCCAGACCAGGGATCAAATCCATGTCCCCTGCATTGGCAGGCGGGTTCTTAACACTGTGCTACCAGGGAAGCCCCCTGTTTGGCTCTTTAAAGCAACTCTCACGTTGGCTTCATAGGGGGCTGGGATCTTCTTCTGCTTAGTTTTCTGATGTATCCCCAGCTCAAACAGCACCTGACACATAACTGGATCTCAATAAATATTTGTTGAATAAATGAATCAGAAGACTCAGCATGGTAAAACATAATAAATAAATAAAGTAAAAGGTCAATTTATCTGTCAACTTATCCTAAATTTATCTATAAATGAAACACAATCCCAATACAACTCTCTATTGGATAGTATGTGAAATTTGACCCAATATTTCTAACAGGATAACTAAAAGAATAAAAATGTGATATCACACAAGCATAATGAGATTGCTAACTCGCACTCTAAGATATTACAAATGTATTCGTAAGCTACAATCATTAAAATAGTAGGTTCTGGTACTAAAATAGACAGACGAAAACAAAAGAGTCCCAAAGTGGCCCCAGTAAATACAAGAATTAAGCAACGGATGAAGCTGGCATTTTAAAACAGTAAGCAAGGAGTGAGTGCCCCATAAATAAAGCTGGGACAATTGGCTGGCCATTTTACACCTGCAGTATATTGCATGTGATGTGGAAATAAAAACAGAAGTAGTAATACATGCCAGGGAAATAGCTCCAAGAGTCCTGGGGGGTAGCCTCTGGGGAGCAGGACCAGGAGAGGTGAGGAGGGATAAAGCCGGGGACTGCTGGGTTTATTGCACCCCTTTTATTATCTATGCTTTTTAAACTATACACACATATTACCTTGATGAAAATAAAAGTTATTTTACAAAAGCAATAAGCATCCCCTCTTTAACCTGTCAAATTGACCAAGATTGAGAAAACGATGATTTGCCTGTGTGAAAAAAGACGCACGCATGCACCACTGGGTCTTTCTATAAGGTGATCGGTCAGGAAGTATTAAAAGTGTTAAAATTGGGCATACCCTTTGAGCCAACAATCCCACGTCTAGAAATTTATCCTGAAATGACACAAAGGAATACAGCAAGAACGTTCACTTTGACATGCTTCAAAATTGAAAAACAAAAATGAAAATCCCCCAAAATGTCCAACAGGGAACAATTTATATAAATTATGATAAATTCATAGGAAGGAATGCCATGCAGGTGTCAAAAGCAGGATGAAAAGAGATCCATTACCAGGGAAAGGCGTTCATGATGTATAAAGTGATTAAACAGGCTCTGTGCAGTAGGCATAAAAATTATCGCGCTTTTTAGAAAATGAATATGACTTATGAGTTTAGGTACATAAAGTGACTTAAACTTAAGATCTTCCCACTCCGCGACAATGTATGGGAACTCCAGATCCAGAGGGTAGGTTGGGCGATGAGACTTTTATTTTCTTCTTTTTGCTCTTAAGACAGGGAATTACTAAGATTTGTGAAGGTGAAGGCAGGAATGCTAAGGTGAGGTCCCTCAGAAGTGGGGCGGGAGTCTGCACGGGCCCCTCTGCTATTCACTCATCCACCAAACCCCAAGCTGAGTGGCCCAACTGGCCAGGCTGGGCTTGCCAGGATCCAACGGCACTCAGGGTCCAGGCAGTGGCCCGATGGCCACAGCTCCAGCGGCAGGGACTCCCTTCTAGCAGATTGGGCAAGGGGGTCCCAGGACAGAAGCCACATTTGGGCAGGCCACAGCTGCCTGCAGCCCAACAGTTCTTCAGCATGGCCAGTAGTCTAGGCAGTTCCTGTCACTTTCCCGGGCGCTGGCCCTCACCCTCCAGGTGGGGAACTGTTCCCTTTGCCAGTAAAGCTCCAGGCTCCAAATTCCTCCAGCCCAGAGGTCAAATACAGTTCACAGGCATATGGTTTGGCCAGTGTAGGATTTTGATTTTAATTCTCAATTAGTCTCCAGACTTCAGAAGGGAAGAGGTTTCATATAAAAATCTACCCATTCTTGAATATTCAAATACCTGGCTACCCTGAACCCCTACCCCTTCCTGCGATGACAGCTGGATCTGAGTTCCCCTCCCCACTTCCAAAGGGGCAAGTGTCCCCAGGCATCCCAACTGCACCATCTTCTCTCCAAGAGGCCTGGCCGCAGGGGGGCTGAGTTTCCACCCAGGCTGTTTTGTGTCTGGACTACATCATGCTCTCTCCCCACTTTACCAGCCCCTCTTCCCTCCTACCATTGGCGTGGGAACCAGTGCCCACATCCCAGTGCCCTCAGCTCCTGGTCTGACCTGCCCCTTTGGGACATTAGGGTTTTTGTTGCCGAAAATCTCTCCAAGTCTGTCCCCAGCCCAGAGCCCAATGGTGTGGCAGCTCAGATCCGGGGAAGCCTTTTGGCCCTTCTGCTGCTCAAACCCTCCCTAGGGCGACCTGGACTGAGGCCAAGACCTGGTCACTGCCTCACCCCAGCCCTGGGCTCCAGAAGGGGACACAGAGCAGAACGAAGGATCCTGGTCCTGGGGGATTCTGATCCTGGCAAAAGAGAGTCACCTGGCCGACAGTTGGTTTAGGAAAACCGAACCCCCTAAAAGCTAGTGTTGTGGCCTTAGTTTCCTGGAAAACTCTGGAGTTTATTGGGAAGGGCTCTCAGAAGAGGCCCCTGTGAGGAAGTGAAGAGGGCAGGAGTGGGCAGGCGGAGAAACTGACGCAATGCCCCACAACTGAGGTTTGAGCCGGTCCCACAGGGGGCTCTAGGAGCAGGGATGGACACAGCCAGTCATGGGATGCAGACGGGGTGTAACCTTGGGCAAAGGGCCCCCAGAGGTCGAGGGCAATTCTTATTTGGTGAGGAGGGGTGCCATTGGGAGCATCAGTAGCAGAATTTCCCAGCAGCCCCCACGGGAACGTGTGGGCAGAGCACCACCTGGGGGTGGCCAGGGAAGAGTCCTAGAGGGGCACTGCCAGCCCGAGTGCTAGAGGCAGCCTCTCTGGAAGCGGGCGGGGGTCCCCAAGAGAGACTCCTCTCTCACAGGCGAGGCCTTCTAGGAAGAGCTAGAGGCGCAAGAGGAGAGTGCACTGAAAATTCAGTCACATCCCAGCATTTATTTGAAACAGAACATTAATTCTGACTGTCATTAGAGTCCATTTCAATTCTGTAATAACATAAAAAGTTAAGAGTCTAATTTATTCATACAAATCTTGTTAGCATCCAATTTCCACATAATGTAACATATTCCTTAAAAAGCTGACAAAGCAGGAGGAATTAAAAATGTAAAAAAAGACATCTGTGGGCGCTCACTGCCACAAAGCCAAAGGTGAGGAGGGGGGAGAGCAGGATGGGGTGGAAAACTGGAACAAGAACCAGCAGACGTGAGAGAGGCAGGCTGCGCCACCTGAAGGAGCTGTGGTCCATCACATCCCAGACTGGTCCCCAGATGCTGCGGGGGGTGGGGGTGGGGCGCGGGGGGGTCCTCTTCACCACCCGCACGGCCCCCGCCTGTCCCCACGCACGTCCCTGCCTTTCTGGCTCCACAGACAAGTCCCTAGCACTTTCCTCAGCAAATCCACCCCCGAGAGCCCGTAACTCCTCTTAATTACACGTCTGCAGTGTTTGCATTAGATGGCTGTCACCCTGTAATTTACCCGTACACGGGTTTTAATTGTACATTAATCTTTCCTACACACCACTCCTCTGCTAGAATCTGTAACAGCAGCAGTTTGGGCCATTTCGTTTATTCCTCAACCAAAAATAGCTGATGAATGTAACTGTAGATTGTCCCGTCCCTTCTTTGCCAAGGATTACACGCTGTGTGCTGCAGAGAGGCTCCTGTCACCGGCAGGCTGCCTTTAAACACAATATTGGACTGTTTCGTAGCCGACACAAATTTCAGAGGGAGGGTCAGCAGCAGCAAGCAATCTTCCCATCACCTGCCCCGCGCTCTCGGGGCTCCTCTGCTCACATCTCTGCTCTCAAGCTCCAGTCTGATGGGTGCTGCGAGCGCTCACGTGGCTTAAGGACCCTTCTCACAAGACAGGAGGACAAGAGAGGGCAACCTGTGAACCTAAGGAATCCACCGGCAGGGAGGTTCCAAGGTCACTTGGAGAAGCAGGAAGGCGAACTATAAATTACAACGCGCTGGATGGCTGCCAGGGCCCGAGGAAGCTACATTTAGCAGACGATTCTCCCAGCAGCAGCAGGAAGCTTTCACTCCCTTTCCAACAGAATTTGAATGGAATTTGTTACAAGAACATTGTGATTGAAATATCACCAATTGGCTTTTCATGACAACTCTGTAATAGATTGCAATTGCAATGGTGTGTGTGTGTGTGTGTGTGTGTGTGTGTGTGTGTGTGTGTGATGGGGGTGGCTGTTGTGTTCTCCAGTTGGCCAAGGTGGCAGGAAGAGAGCCCCATACAATATGTATGAAATCCAGATGAAGCCCCTACGCTGGCAATAAGCTGATATAACACAGATTTCAAAAACGCCTTGGCACTTGCCCAAGATCAGATCTCCCCTTGTGAAACCCCACGAGGCTTTGTGCTGACAGCGGTCTGTCCACCGGCCCCCTCCAGCAACCTTCTCCATTTCAGCCCGGGGAACTAACACTGCATGGGTGGAACAGAGGGATTGGAGTGGTGCAGACTAGACCATCACCACGGAAGCCCACTTTTCCTCTGTGGAAAACAGAAGCAGAGGTTTTCAGTGGTGAAAGACAGGAGTTTTGATAATTTTTATTGTTAAACACTCTCTGACATGCAAAACAAAGTACCAAAGCGCGGTGATCTCCTTACTGACAAGGCTCTGACAGCGTATTTTGATGAAGAGAGACAGGCAGCAACGACCCATCACACATCAGCCCAGGAAACAGAAATGAAAGCATGAAATGTATTTCTTTGGGGCCACAGATCTCGTTTAGGTGCAATTCTTGATTCGTTTTAGGAGACCCCATTAGGAAGAGTGCCACCAGCCTTCCCAGGACCTGCGTAACAAGTCATTTCCAAAGTGGTCCCTTAGGGCATCCTCCACCCCAAAGGGCTCTCTCTTCTACCATTACCCAGTACCTGTGGCTTTTACAGACATAGGTTCCCCATGTACCAGGACCCAGAATGGTGAAATATTGCATGAAATGCTGCCTGGGAAACACTGCATGAAATATTGTATGGGATTCAGGCTTGAAGTCCCCAGAGATTGTTTACGAGTAAAATGCGAGGGCGATTTAGCTAGGTTGGGATAAACACTTCATACAGCACATCCTAAGAGAAGCAGAATCCTTGTCAAGCATGCATCTTTATGAGCTGTCCGCCTATAAACCTTGCACGAAAGGTCCATGCTTAATGTTGGTTTGGCAGTAAATTGGCGCAATGCACGGGTCTGCTGCATCAAATTAGCATCAACCCATAAAACGATACTGAACGATTCCTCAAATCTGCCAAGTCTTCAAATCAATTTGGAGCAAAGTGTCAAAGTTTTTTTTTAACTTTGATAAACTTTTCATATTAGTTATCACAGAAGAGCATAAACCTTTCTAATCTGCCTTTCCACCAAAAAAAAAAAGGTGTTGTTTTTCCCAAACTGCTTTTAGCTCTTCCATCTTTGCACACCCGCCTCCACATCGTCATAAACCATGTGTGTGTCATGGATTCTTTGTTGCCCTATTTTAAAGTGATTGGTATTTAGCTCACACTACCCCTGCCCCATGATCTTGGAGAAAATTTCTACCGGCACCAGAATAAAGTTCTCATCCCCGGCCTTTGATATGCAGTCCCAAGTACACCTCCTCCAGGAAGCCTTCCATAACTCACCAATGCCCTTGTGTGTCGTGTCAACTAGACCATAGTCTCCTCGTGGCTCAACGCACTTCTTTCCTTGAGGACTTCACGTTTTGGACCCTCAGGGATGGGGCTCACACTGAGTGATCCATGAGGTGTCATCACCCCCCCAACATCTTCGAGGGCCAGCCCAGCCCTCGCTCTTCCATAGAGCCCCCAGCAGATGCTCTGACCAGGATCCCCTGCCCTCACTCCCCAATCTCAGAGACCTCAACCCCCCACCCATGGGTTGCATCAGAGTTGCACGTGAATCTCTCCCTTGAAGGCAACAGCCGGGTCCCCAAACCAAACAAGAAGAGAACCTGGATTTGAAGCCAGGGTCTGACCCAGAGCTCTCTCATCCCCCTGGCCATCCTGCTTTCCAAATAATTATTTCACACTTGAGGAGGACAGGACCAAGTCACATCCAAAGAAAGGAGGCTTTATCATGGTCCCCATCAAAATTTGATGTGGCAGGAGTGGATGCTAATAGACATGGCCCTTTTGCCTTCATTTGACTGGAGGGCATGTCATCCATGCCCTTTTCCTGTCATCTATGAAAAGGTGGTGTTGAAAAGCTGAGGAGGCTGCTCGGAGCAGGGATGGAGTGTTGCTTTCTGCAGAGGGACCCAGTGACAGATAAACCCATCAGGGATGAGGGCCCCCAGTGGGTGCTCCTAAATGGCCAGTGCCTGGAGCACTGGAGGTGAGCACAGCTGCTGAGGGGAGGTCATTTAGAGGAACAGAGCACCAGGATGGGACACCCTCCAGGGTCTGAGAGCTTGACTTCCAAACCCCTCCCCATAGCAGCCCCGGCTTCCAACAAGTCCCTGTCAAGTGGGCTGGGGTGGGAGAAGCCAACAGGCAGTGCTCCATCCTCTGGCCCTTCATTCAGTGGATATTTATGGGCCCCATTCTGCACCAGGACTGTCCTAGGCACTGGGACACAGCCGGGCACATGACACACAGGGCGGCCTCGATGCTCCTGGAATTTGTGAAGGGAAAGAAAGACCAGACCTGGAGAGACTGATGGACCATGCGGAATCTGGGACAGGTGGCCAGGTCCCCAGCTTCACCCAGAGAAACACCTGTCTACTCCACCTGTTACCTAATAACATGGTGAATTCAAACCCATCCGGCACGAGGAATCACCAGCACCACAGACATTTAAGACACCTAAAGATTTGGAGATGGAAGTGAATTTTCTTTTCTTTTCTTTTTTTCTTTTTCTTTTTTTTGTCACTCCACACAGCTTCTAGGATCTTAGTTCCCTGACCAGGGATCAAACATGAGCCCCCTGCAGTGGAAGCTCAGTGCCTTAACCACTGGACTGCCCGGGAAGTCCCTGGAAGTGAATTTTCAAATTTGTTGAAGAATGTTTTCAACTTCAACATATGCTTGGCGAAAAACAAACAGACAGACAAAACCTGTATTATTATTCATCTGGGAAATAAAATTAAAACCACAGTGTGATACCTCTACATACTCATAGAAGAGCTACAATGAAAAAGATTAAAAACACAAAGTGCTGGACAGGATGTGGGGCCGCTGGCACTCTCACATATACCTGGTATGTGGCGAGGGAACTGCTGGCAACTGCAAAAGATGAACATACTCTGAGACCCAGCAATTCTCTTCTAGGTACGTGCTTGTTAAAATGTGTACATTATGCCCAAGAGATACATGCAAGAACGTCCACAGCAGCTCTGTTCATACGGCCCCAAACTCTGAACAACCCAAATGTCAATCAATAGGAGAACGGATTATATTATCTAAAATTATTAGCTTTGTTTTTCCCTAATGATTTTAGAAAAGTAACATTTGGTCAACAAACACATCATTTAGTAAACATTTATTAAATATTTTTATACAGTATAGTAATAGTTTCTCCACTTAAGAATATTTTCCTAGTTTGCTGTTTGCCTTTTAATTTTGCATGTAATTTTTTGACATTTAAGTTGCACATTTGTATGTTGTCAAATCTTTTTTATGCTTAAAAAGTCCTTTGCATCCCAAGATTAAATATTCATCTCATCTGTTAAAAAAAAATTGAACGGATAAATAAATCGGGGTATCTTCACACAATGAAATCCTACACAGTAACAAGAACAAACTACAACTACTCAAAGCAACGTGTGGGGACCCTCACAAACATGATGGTAAGCCAGCCACAAAGGTATAGAGACTTACAACCCCACTTACATCAAGTTTAAAAACAAAGAAAACCAATCCATGCCATTGCTAGTAAGGAGAGCAGTTACCGCAGCTGGAGAGGAAGTACCGGGAAGGGATCACAGGGATGCTGCCATGTTCTGATTCCTGCTCTGGTGCTGGGCACACAGGTCTGCTTTGTTTGCAGATATTCATTGCACTGCACACACAATCTGTGTGCTTTTCGGTGTGCATACTGTACTTGGAATAAAAAGTTTTCAAAAGGGAACCCACCTACACTGTTGGTGGGAATATAAATTGGTATAGCCACTCTAGAAAATAGTATGGAGGTTCCTCAAGAAACTAAAAATAGAGTTACCATATGATCCAGCAATCTCACTCCTGGGCATATATCCGGAGAAAACTCTAATTTGAAAAGATACATGCACCCCTATGTTCATAGCAGCACCATTTACAATAGCCAAGACATGGAAGAAACCTAAATGTCCATCAACAGATGAATGGGTAAAGAAGATGTGGTATATATACACAATGGAATATTACTCAGCCACAAAAAATACTGAAACAATGCCATTTGTAGCAACATGGATGGACCTAGAGATTATCATACTAAGTGAAATAAGTCAGAAAGAGAGAGACAATGCCATATGATATCATTTATATGTGGAATCTAAAATATGACACAGGGACTTCCTAGGTGGCGCAGTCATTGGGAATCCGCCTGCCAATGCAGGGTACACGGGCTTGATCCCTGCTCCAGAAAGATCCCATGTGCCGTGGAGCAACTAAGCCCGTGAACCACAACTATTGAGCCTGTGTGCCACAACTAATGAAGCCTGTGCTCCAAAACAAGAGAGGCCACCGCAATGAGAAGCCCATGCACCACAATGAAGAATAGCCCCACTCGCCACAACTACAGAAAGCCCGTGTGCAGCAACGAAGAACCAACGCAACCAATAAATAAATAAAAAATAAATAAATTAAAAAATGTTAAACCAATCTTTAAAAGAAAAAAAAAGACGCAAATGAATTTATCTACAAAACAGAAACCGACTCACAGACATAGAGAATGGACTTGTGGTTGCCAAGGGGGAGGGATTGGGGGAGGGATGGAGTGGAAGGTCCTACCATATAGCACAGGGAACTATATTTAATAACCTGTGATAAATCATAATGGAAAAGGATATGAAAAAGAATATATATGTATGTATAACTAAGTCACTCCGCTATATAGCAGAAAGTAACACAACATTGTAAATCAAATATACTTCAATACAAATTTTTAAAAAGTTTTCAAATGCACTGAATGCAGGACAGGGAAAAGGCATCCGTGGGAAACTGCTAAGAAAAGGGACACCAGTCAGTAGGGCCACATGCCCCCTGAGCCTCTGTCACATCACCAGACAAGGCCCTTGATCAACATGCTTCTTTGCACCTGAGATGGAGAAGGACTGAGCCTCAGCTGAAAGACCAACACCGGAGACGATGATGACGGTGATGGTGAAATAACACCAGTTGCCATTTATAGTGGGCTGCCGATCTGTTAGGCACAACTGCTCTATGCGGTGTTTTCTATTATCATCTCCATTTTACAGATGATGAAATTGAGTCCTCAGTCCACAGAGTGACCACGTGGTGAAGCTGGGCTTTGAACCCGGGCAGTCTGGCTCCAGGTGCTGGCTTCAGTCACAACCCAGGCGGCCGCACGGGTTGGAGCGAGGGGTGGAGCTGGTTGTCATGGCGGTCCATTGACACCTTAATTCATGGCAGAGGGAACTGAGAAGCTTTAAATAATAGACATAGATTGTGTTTTCACAGGGACGAATGGTCATGAAATTAAATTTGCAGATGAGGCCAACCCTCGGGAGGTGAAATAACAGCGGTAGAGATGGAGGCCCAGAATCTAGGCAGGAGACGGCAAGATGGACCCAGTCTGGAGCCATGCGGTTCACCACGCACACCCAGGCAGTAATCCACGCCTAAATGACTTTCATGAGAATAGTGGGTGGGAGTGGCTGCTGTGATGGATGTCAAGGTGGCCGTGACCACTGACAGCAGGCAGCCCCTGCACCGCAGCAGTGGCAGGAGGCTCAGCCCCCAAGCACCCAGCTGGGAGAGGGGGCATCCGGGTAAGACTGTCACACGGCACCAGGTCACCATCATGCCCACATGCACACACCCTCCAGCCCTGTGCCGGCCACTGCCACAGAGATTCAGATAAGACGTGGGAGACTGAGGGAAGCGTCAAGAAAAGCCCCTTGGAAGTGAGATTCCAATTGGACCCAGATGTGTATAAGGAAAGGGTCAGAAAAGAGTATTCCCGATGGACGTGTCCAGAGTCCCAAACAGGCTGGCTGCACCATCCGCTGTCTCCACCAGGGTAGACAGATGGTTTACACCATGGACTGGGCCCAACCAGTGCAGACAGACTGCACTGCACTTTGGGCTCAACCACCCCGGCCCTGGGAGACAGCCTGGTGGGCAGGGCCAAGGTCAGAGGGGAAGCGGGGCCTGAGCTGAGATCAGCCACAGGGAAGTCCCCGAGGCCAGAGAGAGTTTCAGAGCTTGTACAAAGACTCCACCAGAAAGTGGGGCAGGCATGGACTAAATGGAAGCTTCTGGTGCTCACACTTTTGACCCCACCAGTGTAGACAGACTGCCTGTACCATGTACTGACTCAACTGGTGTAGATAAAGTATCTGCATCGCACACTGGCTCCACCAGTGTAGACGGATTGCACAGTTAAGCCCACCCTGCCTGCCAGCAGCCATCACTGAGTACCTTCTTGCATGAGCATCGTGACCTGCTGCATTCACTCGGCTTCCTCCAGGCCTGGCTGGAGGTGCTGCACGCAAAGGACCACAGTCAGTATTTGCTGGGGGCCTGGATGCTTCCCTCAGGAACACAGGAAGCAAAGCCCCCACATCTCAGGGCTGGAGGAGGGTCTCAGTGCCCACAGGCTTGGACAGATGGGTCCTGTCCAGGGAGATGAGTCAGCCCCCCAAGAAGAGGCAGCCTCGAAGGTGGGGACAACTAGTCTGCCAAGTATGAGTCAACCTGAGCCTGGGCTAGGGGCTGCTGGCAGGGGGCTCTCCGGTGTCGCCTTCCCACTGATGAGCATGAGGGCATGACCAATGAGCGGTCCACGGTGGCACATGCATCAGCCAGAATAGAAAGGAAGGCCAATCTGGTGAGGCCACACTCTAGGCAAAGAGCCCAAGGGCTGGAGGAATCAGTCCAGGGAGGCCTGGGGCCCACGGAGTAGATCTGTCCCTCCGAGCATCCTCTCCTTGGAGCTCATCCCTCCCATCCCGGAATCCGGCCCAGCCAGGGAGGAGCTGGCTCAGGTCCAGGCAGAGTGAGGACAAGGTGACAGCGACCTGGGCTGTTGCCTGCAGCTCAGCGGCGGCTCAGCTCAGGGCCTGAAGCCAGCAGCGTGGGCGCAACGGGAAGCGGGGTGACTCACAGATCAGCTCCTCCCACCTCAGTTCTGGAAGACAGAGCCAGGGGGACCCAGCTGATGTCTGTGGGGAAGCCAGGGCCTGAGCTGAGCTCAGCCAGCCACAGGGAACTCACCAGCATCGGAGGGGGTTTGGGAGCTCGGGGCTGTGGGCAGAGCCCCTCACAGAGGGTGGGGGCAGCCACGGCCCGGCTCCATGGGGAGGAGGGAAAGGAGAGACAATGGAGAATGAGGGGAGGGCACAAGAGAGGAGTTCTTTCTGGGGCAGGTACCGGTCAGCTGCCTGGCCAGATACAAGTGGGTGGCAGGTGAAGGACCTACCAGAGATGAAACACAGGTTGAGGCCACCTCTGGCCAGCAGGTGGGCATGCAGGCAGGCAACCAAGCAGCCTGTCCTCACGAGAGAGCACTGACTCTGGGCTGTCACTTACTGAGTGCCCACCATGAGCCAGGGCTAAACAGTGAACACCTGGAGGAAGATAGCAGAAGGCCCAAGGGCTTAGGGGACAGCTGGGAGGTGCGCCAGGTGGGCAGGGACACAGAGGCGGGGCCACACAGGCGGTTGCCAGACCCACCGGCCCTGGAGGATATAACCCAACCGGAGCGGGTGGGTACTTGGAACATTCTGGCCCGAGGGGCCCTAACAGCTCCCAGTCGTGATCCAGAAGTCACGGTCCCAACCACGGTCATCATCTCCTCTCTGCACCTAACCAAGTCCTGGCAGATTCATGTCCACCCACCCCTCCGCAGGACCACAGCCACCTTCCTCCAGGATCATGGCAGCCCCCTTCTCACTGGGCTCCCTACTCTGCAGCAGCTGCTAGCATAGAGTCCCAAGTCCCTCCCTGGCTTTCGAGGCTTTTTAACGGCCAGAACTTCACCTGTGTCTCCAACCCTGTTTCCCTCTCCTTCACCTTGCTGGCCACAGGGGTCTTCGCACAGCTCCTGGTCGGTGCTCTGTGATATCATTCACATTCTGTGCCGGGAATCTCCCTCTCTGCTTAGTTCCAGCTCTTCCTTCAGAGCTCAGCGGAAGAGTCACCTCCTCCAGGAGGCCCTACGGGACCCTTGGTCTAGGCCAGAGTACTCTACTGTACGTCTCGCAACCACCCGGATGTTTGTTTATCACGGCTTAGAATCACACTTGTATTTGGTAACTTGTTTAGTAATGGGGTCATTTGGCATCGCATGAATTGGTATGTGACGAGGGGATAGTGAGCGAGTTTCTGTCCCACCAGACGACAAACCCCACAAGGGCAGGTGCCAGTCTTAGTTTTGCTTTCCCCAGAGCTTGATCCAACAACAGACACCAAATACGAGCTCATAAATGGTCACTGAATAGAGGGTGACAAGGAGTCTGACTCTGGGAGTGTGGGCCGGAGTGCCATTTAACTTCCGGTTTCAATGTTGATGACTCTAATTTAGTTCAAATAAATGTCACTCGCCAGGGCCAGCTCTGGCCTTGGGTTGGCAGGAACAGTGTGTCTTGCCTTCAGTCACCAGTAGCAAGAAGCACCGATTTCCCAGAAATGCATGGCCTTCAAGGTGGGCAGTAGGAATGCTAAGACCCAGGCCCCTTGCCTGCAGACATTCTCTGACTTCCCCAAAGGTGGCTTTCGGGATGAAATTTTGCTTCTTGATGTCAACCCACCTGGACACACATAGGTTTTCCCCACTCTGCTGGTGGCCGAGGCTGCATTTGTGGCCAGCAGGTGTAGGCTAGAGCACCGGATCACAAATGACAGTTAGTTTTGTACAGGGTAAAAGTCACAACTTTTTCCTGCGTCCAGTTTGTAAGTCTCATCTTCTGGCACAGTGATTTACTAACTGCAGGGTCACACATCCTCCAGCCGGAAAGAAATGAGGCGGCATCTCCGGTGTCCTCTGCCACCTGAGCCAACGTGGCTCTGTCCGCTGGCTGTCTGAGCACAAGGGTTTCCTCTGCCTTTGGGCAGCCTTTTCCCAGGAGGGAGGGAACACAGCTGCTCTGGAGTCAGATGAGCCTTGGCAGTGGCTCCAAAGACAGTGCCAGGGAGCCTACTGTCACCACACTGTCACCACAAAGGCTACCTGCTCCCAGCAATTGTCCTGAGGCTCCCAGATACCGTGGCCGCGGACACATCCAGACAACCATCCTCGATCGCTTTTTGATTTCTCGCTGTCCCGTGTCAGAACCACATTGATCTCCTTGGGCCAACACTACATAAATCTCCTGTTTATAACTCATTACCTTCTGATTAGCTGAAAAGCTGGGTAATTATTTCCCAATGTTTACTGACTCGAATTGCCATAGTTATTCATGAAGGAGCTGCCATAATCCTTTGTCCACTTTCCTGCCTGTTCGCTCCCTCCCTAATCCATATTTCTCTGATGTGGCTGCCACACATGGATAAAGCAGGGAGGTGTGGCAGGTGCCGCTAAGACAGGTGTCTGAGACTTCAGGCCGGGCAGCAGGCAGGAGATGGGGCACCACACCTTCCCCCACCAGCCCCCAAAAGACTCCAGTGCCCACCGGAGGTATCTTTAACCAGATGCGTCAGCTAGCAATGATAAAAGCTCCCATCTCTTCAATTGGCAAAACCACAAAAACCCTATCAGGCCACTGCTGGCACGAACCAGAGTGAAGAGCAGAGAAGCAGCCTGTAAGACATTTCCAATCAGGAGAATCTGACGTTCCCCCTTTTGAAGGTGAATTCTGAGATAAGCCCACCAGGCATGCTTTCCCAACAACCATAGGCAAAAAAAGTAGTTACTGAACTTTCCCAGACTTATTAGCTTACATAAACAGAGATTTGAATAAATGTTTAAAAAATGAAATTCCCTTGATACTCTGTAATCAGTAAATGTTCATTACGGAAACACAGCAAATATGCATGAAATTTCCCAAGTGGTATTCTGGCTACAAGATTAAAAAGGCATCTCAAACAGCAGGCTGAGTTACAAAGCATCCTCCTCCGGTCACAGTCCAGGAAAGCTCAGCCAAGCCCAGGAGGTCAGATGAGGCTGCTCCTCTCCCAGGCGGAACCACGGAAAATCAGAAGATGCTCCTTTTGCCCACTCAGGCAATTTGGAAGTGAGCCCCACACTGGTTGATTGATGTGTCTCTACAAATAATTAATCCTTGACCTTGCTTTAAAAAAGCCTTGACTTTTTAATTTGGGGTCTTTTTAAAAATCAATACTGGGGGAACATAATTCACTCTTGTGGAGTCTGATTCCAGGTAAATAAATAAATAAGCTATGCCTTCCCTCTATCCCAGGGTGAATGGGCCAAGCAATGGATGGGGTCAGACTTTGAGGCGTTTTTTACTCTATTCAACTGTTATTGGATTATTGATCATCCTACGAGGCTCAATTCTCTTCAGGGTCGTAATTTTATCCCTCCTTTGGGTCGCTTCACAGAGACAAGTCTGATGAAGTCTTCAGAATATGCTTCCAGCAGCCACCAAAGGCTCCCAGAACCGGTCCTGCCATATGTAGTGGGTTGTCTGGATTAAAACAGGGTCTCCTCCAGGGACCAGAGTGTCACCCGTTCTGGTGGCCTGTGTGCCTTGCCTTTGGGACGGGGTAGAGGATGGGCAGGAAAGGCTATGACAGTTGGGAAATTTTAAAGAGGGCTCTGCCACTCTTGCCCCAGAGGCTGCACTGTTCTAGGGCAGGACTTACGAAAAGTTCTCCACCACATGAGCAAGGGTCAAGGTGAACTCAGATACCAGAGGTTAGCCACAGAAAGTGGGCTTAATAGTGCAGCTTGTAAGCAGACCAGGGATGGGGAAGGGGCTAGTCTGCCCCTTACCCGCCTCCCCCCCCTCAAATCCGCACACACTGGTCCCTTCACTCACTCACCTCTCCTTCAGGCTCTGTTGCCAGGTCAGATCCCCTCCAGGCAGATACAGGGGACCCAACCTGTTCCCCTTAGCATAGCCAATCACGGCTCAGCCTCCAGCTGGGAGGGGCCCCAAGGACCCGGGGTCCACCACGATATCGGAAACGGTTAAGGGACAGAGCGTCCCAGGGTCGGTCCCTGCTTTCGGCTAGGACAGACAGCCGGGCAGCGAGTACCCACAGCCGACGGGCAGCGAGTACCTACAGCCAACGGCGCTGCATGGTTGCCGCGCCAGCCCCAGTCGGGGTCGCTGGGCCTGGAGCCCAGACGCACCGCGAAAGTTAGGGGAAGGGAGAGGGGTCACCTCTGACACAAGCGCCAGCACTGGCACAACTAAATCCCGCGGACGCGCCTTCGCTTGGCCGGCTGGCCGGCCTCGAGCGAGACCAGAGCTGGTGTGCAGAACTAGAAGCCAGCAGCTGGAGCTGCAGCCGCCGCCAGAGCTCGGCTGGGTCCCGCGGCAAAGCGGATCCTTTCACCGCCCACTCCTGGACTCCTGCGCTACTGCACTCCTGGACACACGCACGCACACACCTTCACACGATCATTGACGCACACACACTCTCTTCGAGTACCAAACAGGCTGGTGCCCCAGAGAGTCGTGGGGTGAGGAGGCGGGCGATGGAACCCGGAGGCACCTTCCGCCGTTTCGTAGGAAGCCAGGAAAGCCTCTAACTCCTTCCTCGCCTCTGCCCGCCACAACCGGTCCCCGAGTCCCGGTCCCCAGCGCGCGGGAAAGCTCTGAGCGCCTCGGTGCTCCAGCCCAGTTTTCTCCGGGCCCGACGCTGCCTCCCCGCACCCAGCATCCAGGGCGAAGAAGAGGAGAGGAGGATCCGCAGGGACCGAGGGAATCCGCGGGGTGGCAGTTCATAGACGCGCGGCGACAAGTAAAACCCAAGGAGCAAAAGTCTAATGAAAGTTCCCGCTACTAGAGCCAGTCCCCAAAGTGCGGCCAGACCGGAACCCCGCGCGCCCTACCTCCGCCCGCGGCTTGGGAGTCTTACTCGCGTGGCTTCTCCCGGCGGGGGCTCAGTGCCGTCCCGGGCCCTCCCGGGACCCTTCGGGACGCCGCTCGGGGCGGGAGCCGGCACAGGGCGGGGACGGGGTGGGGCGGGGGCGCAGCGCACTTACTTGGCGCAGCAGGCGCTTGCGGGGCCGCGGGCGCCTCCAGTCCGGGCGCGGTCCTCCACGGCGGATCCTCCGTTCCGGGGTGCCCGGGCTGCAGCGAGGACCCCTGCCCCAGCTCGGGCCCGGTGCCCGCTCCTGGTCGGAGCGGAGCCCCGTGCGGTCGGTAAGGCGAGAGGCTTGGGTCCGGCCACTGGAGCGCGCAGAAGAGCGAGAGGGCGCGGTGGCGTGGTCCTCCCCGGGCCCCGGCTCCGGTCCGACCCCCTCCCGCCTCCTGCCTCCCGCCTTCCGCCACCCGCCGCCGTCGTCCCCTCTCCTCACAGCGCCACCGAATCCGGCTCTCGCGCTGGGAAGGCTCCCAGCGAAGTGCGAGCGGAGCCTCCGGCGAGGCTGGAAATAGCGCCGCGCCAGCCCGGCGCCCCGCCCCCGGCCTGGGCCCCGCCCCGCGGTGGTGGCGGCCACCGCGGTGGCCGGGTCGGGAGGGGAGCACTCCTGCGATCGACTCGTCCGCTCCCGAGAGCTCACGGGCGCCGCGCCCACGCGCGCTCTGCGACTCGCGCGGCCCCAGGGGCCGGGCCCCGGGAGGGAAATGCCGCTGGGCGCGGTCAGGCGGCCGCCGGGGTGGGGGTGGGGGTGCCCGGGGCGGCGCCGGTCTCCCGGGTTCCCTGAGAGCCGGACTCCCGGCTGCCGCTTGGTTCCAGACTGCGGCCAGAGTGCTGCCACTGCCTCGGGGGGTCGCACGCCGGCGCCGACCCGGGAAAAGGACAAGGCGTCACCGGAGCGGGCCGTGACCACAGCTGGGCAGGAGGGCGCGCCTAGGACCCGACGCTGCGGGGCCGCGGGGCTGGTGAAACGCAGAGGATAGATCCGAGGAAGACTGTGAGAGGTCCGTGGGCTACGGCCTCGGTGGAATTCGGTCAAGGTCTTGGGCAGCCTCGCGCCCCCGTGTCCCCACCGGTCTCCAAATTCTTGGGGCTCTGGATTCTGCTGAAAGCGCCCGATGACCCAGGCTCTCCCTTGAGGGCTACCTCGCTGAAGCCCCAGTTGTGTCACAGGCCTGAGAGCCAGGAGGGGTCATGAACCAGGTCAACGTGGGTCAACCAACCCCTCTGCATCCACCCCCCCTCCCTTCTCCCCCTCCCCCCTCCCCCGCAACAACAGAGTGGGCACGTGATAGATCCATAGCCACACAGCGCCAGGGCGGAGCAGGGATGTGAAAGGGGGGGAGGGGGGTGGCTCCGTCCTTGTTCTTCCAGAGAAGAGGCAGCCCCCACCTGCAGGGGGCAAGCAGGTGCCAGGAAGAAAGATGGGCGGCTTCTCACAGGAACTATATGAAACTGTGAATCAGTCACCTCAATCTTGAAGGGACACCCAGTATTTTCAGAAACCTGTAGAGAAAGCGTTAGTAAAATAAAGTGAAGGATGTTCACCCTCCCCTCATTCTATCTGCGGATAGACTGTTGTGATCTCCCTTAATTCCTGCAACAACACACTAGGCATGATTATTCCTGTTTTATAGAGGAGGAAAGAGGTACAAGGTTACAGCAAGCATACAAGTTACAAGCCACCAAGTTGCTGGAGTCCACACACCTGGAGGATGGCAGAGCCAGGACTGGGCTGCTGATTCCAAAGTAGAATAGGTTTGGTGCTGGGGTTCCCTCTCCAAGACTCTGAGCTCAGAGACTGTCAGACCCAGAGCCCTAGGCCCAGCCACGCTCCAGTGGCTGTGTGTTACTTGTGTGTGTTGGAGGAAGGGGATGTATATGGCCATAATCTACCTACTCCACCTCAGTCAGGTGCAGACTGAATAGCTGAATGTAAGGGACAAGGATTCACGTGTTAGGGAGAGCGGGACTGTGGTGTCCTTATCCATCCCATGACCAACAGCTGTCAGAGCAGAGTGGGAGGAGAGAAGATGGTAAGCAGAGGGTGGGGGGTGGATGGGGAAGTGAGCAGAAAGCTACCTGCCCGAGGAGCCCAGAGTGCCCTGCCCCTCTACCTACCCCTGTGCGCCCTTGTCCCTACACCACCTCTTGACACCTGGGGTCCTGGCTGCTGGTTGACTGGGCAGCTGGGCTGGTTGCTGAAGCCTGGTGGTCAAGGGAACCTCTTCAGTACCATGCACACGTGCTTGGGTAAACACACATACACACACACTCACTGGGCAGTGGGGAAAGGATGAGGAGAGAAGTGCCCATTCCCTGACCCCAGCCCTACAGTCAGGAGGAGGTTCTGCACCACAAGTACTTCCATGGAATGAGTCTACACAAGCTCTGCTTCCACAGGACATGTCTACACAGGCTTTCCCCGGGCCAGGCTAACAATGAGTGTGGCTGGTCAGGCTGTCTCAGCTGTCCTGTGCATCTATGTGCAGTGATCCTACTGGAAAGGACGGTTTTTCCATTAGCTTTTCCAACTGTACTTATTAGCACTTATTTGCATCTAATATTCAGGCAGACCCTCTAGAAATCAACAGTGCTGCATTCCTTTGACATACGCTACATGTTCAATTTTGCACTCAGACTTCCTTCTTGTTTCGAGAGGCCCTCAGGAAAATCCCCAAAGGGGGCCTGCGGTCCCTGGCACCAACACACACTGAGTTTTCTTCCTTGGGATTTGCCCAGGGCTGCGTGCCCTTTTTTGAAAGTCAGGCTCGGCCTCTGCAGCAAGGAAGGCAGAGAACCCGCTGCAAATCCCAGGCAGGAAGCCCTGTGCTCGCTTACGATTCTTGATATGTGTGTCTCCACTGAAAGATTAGTGGCAAACTGGTCCCTTCGCATCCCAACTAAGGTAAAAAGACATGTGCAGTGGATGGCCCCCTGAGTCCACATCCCAGGCCCCAGGAGAGGTAACAGAGGTTCAGAAGGCATTCTGTTGCTGCCAAAGGGGTGGGTGCAGGGGGGGCCTGACCAGGTTTGGCTGAGGGTGGCAGGCAAACCACACCTCCCCTGCTCGGCCCCAGACCATTCCCTGGAGCAGCAGAGATTCTTGCTGCCTTGGGGCAGGGAGCTGAAGGCAGCATAGTGGGGAAAGCACCTTGTGTTTGATGAAGGGCATGGAAACCCAGTGGCAGGGCTGACTCCTAAGTCCTAAACCTTCCATTCTGTTGCAGTAAGAAGTACCAGGGCACTGTTCTTGGGAGGGGGATGGAAGCCATCTGGAGTGGCACATCCGGGAGCATCTGTCTCCCTTATCCCATGGGAGAAAGAAGAGAATGATGGCATGAACCAGGGGGTCTGTCTCAGCCCTCCAAGGGCTGGCTGGGTGGTCTTGAACATGTCTCCTAACCCTCCCCATCCTGTTTCTTCATTTGCAAGTGCAAAATGCGAACAGTAGACTCTGTCCCCTTGCTAGGGCAGCAGGGATTCACAGATGAGATGAAAGGTGCGAAGACATTTTGAAAAGTGGAGTCCGTGGCTGGCCTGCTGAGTCACACTCAGATCAGCCACCTCAGAGCTTGGGTATCCAGCATCTGGCCCTATACTGGCCTCTAAAATATCATGACCCCAAGGTTTCCCAAAGTCAGTTCACCACATCATGCCATGCTGATCTGAGCACCATTCAGATGGAGGACTCTTCCCCGGGGACCTAGCTGCTTCCCAGATGCTTCTGCTGTGGCCCTGCTGTGGGATGGTGGCCACGCCTTTCCCCTTTATTTGAATAGCGAGGGGAGTGCAACCCAGGCTCTTGAGGCTCCTCCAGACCTGAGCAGTGATTCCATGATTGCTAAAACTTCCTCACCTAGAAAGGAGGCCCAGAGATTCCCTTGGCCACCTGAGACCTTACCTGATGAATGTCCCTTCCCTGCTCTTTTCCTCTACTTCCCATGACCTTTCCCCTTTTCCGTCCCCCCTTGGGTTTCTGAGGAGCCGGAGGGAATGGGTCGCTCTGCTTCCTTCTGTGTTGAGTTGCCTGAAATTCCCTGAATGTCAGCATGCCCGCGCCTTAGCAGTGCTGCTGGGGTTCCAGGCACCCATGCATCCCAGATACCTGTTGTAATTTCTCAAATTCCACCATCATAGGAGCAGTTTCTTTTTAAAGAGTGGGTTTCTGGGGCAGGCTAAGGTGACACCAGTGTCCATCCTTAACACGTCGAGAGCTGAGGAACAGATAAGATTCCCTGGTAGCACACAGTGTTAACTGACAGTGGTTAACTTGTATAAAAAGGGAAGGCTTCTTGAAAGGACACTGCGGGGTCTCAGAGCAGTGAGGGAGCCTGGCGTCCGGGAAGGAGGAAGACAGCAACCAGGGCAGAGGGCTAGAGGACCCTTGGGGTCTCCAGGAAGGGACACCCTGCTTCCAATCTAAGATCTACAGGTCTGCAGATGGGCTTCTGTTGGCTCCAGAGTCCAAGAAAGAGCCAGATCCAAGTCCAAGTCCAGCCCATCCATGCAAACGGGGCTCAGAGCCAGCCTGGTTTCTCTGTTGAGTCTTGCCAATGTCAAGTTCATTTTGGTGCTTCTTAATTTAAAAAAAAAAAAACCCACTACTGAGCTAGTCTGCTGCAGGTCACTCCTTCAGTTCCCATGGACCCTTAGGCCCCATGATCCTCTGGCGGTCTGCCTATGGGGAGAGGACACTAGGTAGGGCTTAACTTCAGAAGGGGGTCCAATAGACCCTGAACATAAATGGTAGAGATTTTTCTTTTTACTCTGGGGTAAAGAGTTTAAAATTCTAGCCTATTTATATGTCTCAACTCAGCAAATGGTATTTAATTTGGACCGAATGAATTCAGCATTCACGTCATGCGGGGCTGGGCTGAAGCTTACTTTTTCACTGTCAGTCAAAAACAGTGGGCATAGGCTGGTAGGGGGCATGTCTCCCCTATCTTGGAGAGTAAATGGGTTTTGACTTTTCTTGCCACGGTAGTGTTTCTGTACATCTATCTGCATCCAAATACAAATGAGCTCATTATGAAGAATTCTCTCTATTCAATCAAGTTCACTTGGCTGACCTTCTTTTTTGGCTACGTGTTGTTAGTCATTAACTGAGGTGACTATGAAAATGAGGAAATTACTGTATGACATAAATAAATGGTACTTCTTTTGAAACGCTCCCTAATTGGGAGAGCTTGCTGATGCTCTAGGACTCCTGGCTTAGCCCAGACTGGTGCGACTCAGCCTCCTTTAATGTGCCTGCCAGTCACGCCCTAGTAGAGCGGCTGTAGGTTACTCCTCTGCATCCAGGGCTCTGTGGAGTCTGAGAGAGGCAGTGGGGTCTCTGAGGGCAGAATTTCCTCTCTAGCATCATCGCCCATATGCCCTTACCAGGGGTCATAAATCACTTCATCTCTTTCCATTATGTGGTAAGGAAGTGGGCCTTAAGTATCTTCTGAGTTCCTGAGATAGCTAAAGGTGTTTTTTTTTTTTTAATGCAAACTTGAATGCTATTCTAAATTTAATGCTTAGTATTAAGAATCGGGTTTGGAGATTTTTGAAAAGAAAGGATTGCTTTGATCCGAACAAAATATTTCCACAGGAACACTCCAGAAACATTTATCAGGGGCCACAAGAGCATGCCATCAGGTAACAAGATACACCCTGAGACTTCCCTGATGGGGGAGGTTTGTCATCAGATGAGCTTAGAAATGGGACACAAAGACAGAGGACACACAATGGCAATTTCTGAGCCAGGCTAGAAAAATCACGTTCTGGAGGAGCCACAGTTCTGCGCCCACAGAGCTGGAAAGCAAGACAGTCACTAAGCTCAGCTGCAATGTGTGCTTGCCTAAGGACAGACACTTTAAAAATCTCCCAGAGGCAGTGGGCTAGTCTCAAGGTTTTCTCAGACCCTTTCAGCAAAGGCGAATTGTGTCATGAACCACGTGGGCGGCCACAGCGGAGGTGGAAAAACAGCGGCAGGTACTGCCCTTCTTCTCCAGGCGGTCCTGAGCAAGTGGCATTTTCAGAGTGCCGGGAGCCCACACAACGCCTGGCAGCAGGCATCTCTCCACCGGGACTGAAAACAAAAGCCTGGTGGATGATGCATCCAAGGAAACACAGATCAGGAGAAGCCCATCAATCAGGCAGCATGCCCCCTAGAGGGACATCCAAGGGCAGCAGATCAGGAATGCCTGTCCCTGGTCCAACACCCAAACCGGGTCCCCGACCTGCAGCCTCTGCCGCACAGCCCTCTGTGGGAAGATGCCTCCACAGGAAACATCCAAGTCAGCCTTTGAGGGAAGCACCCGAACCCTTCTCCTGCAGCTTGCCCGTGAAGAAGACACTGGAAAAGCCTGAGAAGGTTTGGTTCCTCAGACCCTTCAAAGGTTTTCCAAGTTGGAAGCAGGTCATGCTAAAACTTATTGTCATCTCCTCCTATCCCATGCCCAGCGCATCACTGAGTGCCAGACAGCCACCCAGGAAACTCCCCTCCCAGCCCTGCGAAGCCATCCCCCAGTACGGAGAGAGTGCCAAGGTCGTGAGGGTTTGGAAGCAGATGACATGACCTGCAGAAGGTTTGTGGGGGAAGGGACACCTCCGGCCTCTCAGGATTCCTGGGTGCAGGAGTGTTCTGCAGGGAAACACTTTTGGATACCTGGAGAAATTAAACCCTGCCACTGAAAACAGAAGGCAGTTGTGGCAGAAACTGAGAAAAGCAACTGCCATTTCATTGCTGAGTTCTCCCAGGGCCGAGGAAACTTCAGCCTGCAGGCAGAGCCCGAGACGCTCTGGAGTTCAGAGTGCTGCCCAGTGGCGTCCTGTCAGTAGCTATGGAAACAGTGAGCCTGTTGCCTCCCTGTCGGCTTTTGTGCCAGAGACACCTTGCTGTCTGCAGTGTTTCAAGTTAGATTTAAAAAAACAAGACAACGCAAATGGCCTCTTTTGACACCACCCGAAGGGCCCTGTGGCATGGGGGCAGCCCTGCAGGTCCCAGCAAGGAGCCTGTCACACTCTGTCCTCCATCCCTGTCCTCAGACAGAGTTTCCTGGCTGCTGCTCTTAGCAGTGATGTCTTGGGCTCAAATGAGTCCACCTTTGGTGCCTATTCCAGCCTTGGTGCCTTGTCCCAAGATTCGGGATGGGGATGGGTGCAGGACATGAACCAGGCTCAGCCCTGGTTAGAGGTGTGCGCCAGCTGGAGGCAAGCCCAAGGGTGAAGCCCAGCCCCTTCTATGGTTTCTGACCACCTGCCTTTAGGCACAGACTGCCCAGCCCCACCTTCATTGAGGGGCTGCTAGGGACAGGGTGGGGGGAGGCAAAGGGGAGAGCAGCTCACAGTCAAGGAGGAAGACACACGGATGGACTAGAATTCAAGGCAGGTTATGATGGAGCCATGAGAAAGGTGGCTGAGTTGCCTTCCCCGGGGAATCTGGGAGGGCTTCATGGAGGAGGTGGCATTTGACCTGACCTAATCTCACCTGGCCTGTTCTCACTCATAAGACCCACAGCCACAGAGAACCAGGGGGACAATAACTAAATGCACATTTGGTTAAACATCAAGAATACTCTGGTGCCTATAGATAAAGGACTCTGACTTCCATGCCTAGAAAAAGGGTAGTGTCTACAATTAGAAGGTAGGATTGCTTAGTTCTGGAAAACAAGTGTAACATTTAGGAACGACACTGTCTAGGGGAAACAGTCAGTCAGGGCCTTTTGAGAGAGTAAAGAGGGTGTAGACAAGGAAAGACAAGCATTTTATTTGTGTGGAATAAAAGATGTCTCATCAAAGGCTATTGGGAATATTAAGCCAACATCTTTCCATTTTTGAAAATCATAAGCAGGTTATACCACATGAGAGATGTTTGAAACAGGCAAAGCTACTGGAACACGGCTTAGTTGCTGTCTTGGGTTATGGTCCCCAAAAGCAGACCAAAGACAAGCATTTGGGTTCAGGTCGTTTATTTGAGAGTGACCTCAGAAAGCCCAAGGCAGGCCAACAAGCTTTGATGGTACCAGGGAAAGAAAGAGATGAAGGAGCTTAAGGTTGGAAACATCTCCTGCCTTGAAGGCAGATGGGCTGAGGGGATCAATAGGGTTTGCTACAATGTCATTATCAGCACAAGACACTCTACACAAATTACTGTTTACATAGCTTTTCTCCTCTGGTGTGGTCGTGATAAAGCATGCCTTGATGGTGTTAAAGAGTCAATGTTAAAAATTCTCCCTGTGGTATTTTTGAGAAGATGGCAGCAGTGCTGGTGGTATAATTTTGAATCCCATAATGAAAACAGACAGACCAACTAGATAGCCAGACCGAAAACCTGTGGGAAACATTCTCAATAAAACTAGTGGGCAATGGGCCTTCCCTGGCGGTCCAGTGGTTAGGACTCTGTGCTTCCACTGCCCTGGGCAGGATCGAGGAACTAAGATCCCACAAGCCGCGCAGTGCAGCCAGAAAACCCACAAAACAAACAAACGAAAGACTGGCGGGTAACATATCCCCCCAAACATCTGAATACTAGCGAACGGAAGATACAGGGTGCCTGTCATGCTTGAGAACAGAAACACCCCCCAGACAGCCTGTAGGTATTCACTGGGAAGCACAGAGCTCCCATTTTAGAACAGTAGCTGAAGCTGGGAGGCGTTTTGCCCCCTCCAACAGCATGTATGTGCAAAAGGCAGCAGGTAAGATGACTTAAAGGGGGTGGAGCATCCTAAAACTGACCAGCCAGGTCTTCCTTCCAGGAGGAGACACTGCTGAAAGAGGAGTCAGAATTGAACAGAGCAGGGACAAAAGAGGCAAAAGAAACAAAAGATCCAGATAAAAGTGGAGACGTGTTTATAAGAGCTAGAATGTTGGAAATCAAACTGCCAGATCTTTTTTTTTTTAATACATTTATTTATTTATTTAATTTATTTATTGGCTGCATTGGGTCTTCGTTGCTGCACACGGACTTTCTCTAGTTGCTGAGAGTGGGGGCTGCTCTTCGTTGTGGTGCACAGGCTCCTCATTGCAGTGGCTTCTCTTGTTGTGGAACACAGGCCCTAGGCGCGTGGGCTTCAGTAGTTGTGGCACATGGGCTCAGTAGTTGTGGTTCACGGGTTCCAGAGCACAGGCTCAATAGTTGCGGTGCACAGGCTTACTTGCTCCGTGGCATGTGGAATCTTCCCAGGGCAGGGCTCGAACCCGTGTCCCCTGCATTGGCAGGCGGATTCTTTACCACTGCGCCACCTAGGAAGTCCTGCCAGATCTTTTAACAGCATGAAAGGAAACAGGGAGCTTTGTGAAGTTAGAAAAGCTATCTTGAACAAAACTTCCTCCTAAAAGTTCAGAAACAGTAATTTCATCTTTACAGAAATGAGCACAAGAAAAGGATCAAGGTCATACCCCACACAAAGTTAAAAAAAAAAGAGAGTGAGAATAGCGGGTAGAACACCAGCTCTACAGATAATGTAAAGCATACAGAAAGACACGCCTACAGAACAAATAAGAAGCTATAATCTACTGTTTCCAAAAATAAAAGCTATAAGAAATTAAGGAAATAACTCAGAAATTTAAAAACTCAGAAATGAAATGACAAACTCAGGAAGGAATTTGGTTTATAAGAAAAAATATTTCAGAAATTAAGACTAAACTAGAAAGAATACATGAGTGAATAAACATGACAGGTATTGCACTAGAAGAAATAGGAGATGGGAAAAATGGAAAGTATTGAAAATCCAAAAGAAATGAACATGACGCAAAGGATTCAGGAGAAAGTGACAAATATTGAAGCTAGGTAAAGATAGTCTGACATACAGAGAATAAAAAGCAAAAGTAAGGATCAGAACAAATATTAAAGCTATAATTCAAGGAAAACATTCAGAAAAAGGAAAGGGTTGAAATTACACGTTGAAGGGTCACACCATGTTCCTGAGAATATTGGCCCAGAATGACCAACCTCAGGGTACAATTTTAGTAAAATAGTGAGACTTTAAAGAAAAATAAAATTCCTTTGAGTAAGCAAAAATAACATGCTGTATTGTAAGGGACAGAAAATCGAGTTATTGTCAACTTTTTGACTGTTAACACTTGTGTCACAAGAAAATAGAGTACCATACTGAAGATACTCAAGAAAATAAAATGTGAACCAAGGATCTAGGGAAACTGACTTTCAAGTATAAAGGGTACAAACTCCTATCAATGTGCAGAAATTCAGGAAATATTGAGCCCTTCCTGGGGAATCTACCAGAGAACCAAAGTGACTAGAGAAACATCCACATAAAGAGGTGGACATGAGCACTAAATATTTGATTGTTTATGGAATTAAGAATAAATGAGGATTAAAAAGAAAAGAGGATAGTATGTAATGGCTATACGCTCTGACAATACATAGTACAGCTATTTATTAATGGGAGGAATAAGAGAATGAGGAAAACACGTGGAAAAAAGTCTTTAATTGTAATACTTTTATTGTACTTAGATTTGATAGAAGTCAGATAAGACCTTCTTATATCTGTTACACATTTGTCAGCAAAAAAAAAAATAACAGTGGGATAAAATTCTTTTTATTTTATTTTTTAATTGACATATAGTTGATTTATAACGTGGTGTTAGTTTCAAGTGTACAGCAAAGTGATTCAGTTATATAATACATATACATACTATATATATGTGTGTGTGTGTGTGTGTATTCATTTTTAAATTCTTCTCCATTATCGGTTATTACAAGATATTGCATATAGTTCCCTGTGCTATACAATAGGTCCTTGTTGTTTATCTATTTTATATGTAGTGTTTACATGTTATTCCCAAACTCCTAATTATCCCTCTGCTGCCTTTCCCCTTTGGTAACCATAAGGTTATTTTCTATGTCTGTGATTCTATTTCTTTTTTGTAAGTAAGTTCATTTGTATCATTTTTTTGGATTCTGCACATAAATGATATCATATGGTATTTGCCTTCGTCTGACTTACTTCACTTAATGTGATAATCTCTAGGTCCATCCATGTTGCTGCAAATGGCAATTATTTCATTCTTTTTTATGGCCAAGTAATATTCCATTGTATATATATCTATACCACATCTTCTTTTTCCATTCCTCTGCTGATGGACTTTTAGGTTACTTCCATATCTTGGCCATTGTAAATAGTGCTGCTGTGAACATAGGGGTGCATGTATCTTTTCAAATTAGTGTTTCTCTGGATATATGCCCAAGAGTGGGATTGCAGAATCGTATGGTAATTCTATTTTTAGTTTTTTAAGGAAACTCCATAGTGGCCACACCAATTTACACTCCCAGCAGCAGTGTAGGAAGGTTCCTTTTTCTCCACACCCTCTCCAGCATTTGTTATTTGTAGACTTTTTAATGATGGCCATTCTGACTGGTGTGAGGTGATACCTCATTATGGCAATTATTTTTAATAATGATGTTGATTGAAGTAGTATTAGTGTTTATACTGAGACTTTTGTGTGTATGATATGGGATAAAGTACATAAGTAAGTGTTGGATATTCTAATTCTGTGATTCTCCTGTACTCTTGAGAACTATGATTCTTGGGTGAGAAAAAGGAATTCAGGTGTAAGAAAGAAGAGTTTAAATAAACACTTGATAATTCTCAAATCAAATTGAAAGAATCAGTACAACTTGTGAGGCATTTTTTTTTAATTAATAGAATTAGTTTTTAAGAACTCTTTTGGGTTCATAGCATAACTGAGTGGAAAGTACAGAGAGTTCCCCTCTACCCACCCCATTCCCTGAACATAGCGTCCCCTACCACTAACATCCAGTGTCAGTGTGGTACCTTTATAACAATCAACCTACCAATATTGACCAACATCACCCAAAGTCCATTGTTTACATTAGGGTCTAGTCTTTGTGTCGTATGTTCTATAGATTTTGGCAAATGTATAGTGCTAGGTATCTACCGTCATAGTATCATATAGAATATTTTCACTGCCCTAAAAATCCCCTGAGCTCCACCTATTCATCCCTCCCTCCCTCTATCCCTCTGAATCCCTGGCAACCACTGATCTTTTTTACCATCTCCATAGTTTTACCTTTTCCAAAATGTATTATAGTCAGAATCATACAGATGTAGCATTTTCAAATTGGCTTCCCTCACTTAGCAATATGGGTTTAAGTTTCTTTCATGTCTCTTTGTGGCTTGATAACTCCTTTTTTTTCTTTGTATATTTTGGACAACAATCTTTTATCAGATATGTATTTTACAATATTTTCTCCCAGTCTATGGTTTGACTTTTCATTTTCTTGATATTTTATGTTTTTTAAAAAAGATAGATAGGTAGATAGATGATAGAAAGAATTCACCATCTATAGATAGCAAGGAGACTGGCAGTGCTAAAAAATCATGTCAAAAGGACATGGAAACCATCTGTAAGAGGTTCCCGGTGGTCAAATATAGGACCATCTGAGCTTCAATAAAGATTATAATTGTAATGAATTAAAACCCATCAAATGTATTTAAACCTCATAATTCATAAAGCTACTTAAAACATAGTCACCTTCAGAGGAGAAAGAGCAGATTTATTCTCTCAAAAACTGGTAAATAAAGGGAAAGAATCAAACATTCATCCTGGCTTTAATATGTGAACTGAACCACTGGGTAGCCAGACAGTGTATGAGTGGAAGGATCTCTTTATAGAAGTACTCAAGTTAATATATGGAAGAGAAAAGATAGAATTAGAATATCACCATTTTAAAACCCTAGTGAATGAACAGATCTAGGTATTGTGCAGCAACAGCTGTTAACCTCACAAAGGGAGAGGCAAACAGACATTATGTCTCCTGATGAAAGAACACAACACCACCTATGGTCTTGCCGAAAGGACTGAACCTGAGTCGGATCCAACCTCTGGATTCAGCTGCCAATTTGCAGGAAATACAGAGGAACACCTTGAACTCCACCTAGAGTATCAATCAGCAGAATCCAGACAGTGGGAAACTGTGGGTCAAAAGGCTTGGATTCTTCAACAGATAAATTGTAAAGAACAGAAAGGGATGGAGCAGGGAGACCTGTAGATTAAAAGAGACTCAAAAGATAGATCAGGTTTTGAAAAATGGCAAAACTGCAACACGTGTCTAGGAAGGCACTTGGGTGATGAAACTGTCAAGAAAGGCAAGAGACCAGATTCCTATCAGAGTCCGCGAGAGGGGTCACTTCTGCAGGGAGGAAGGCAGCTGAGACTGAAAACAGGCACACGAGGGCACCGCTGGGGATGTTGGTGAGGTTCTAGTCCTTGATCTCGGTGGTGGTTGTTATAATAACTCCTTAAGCTATACATTTGTTGGGCTTCTTTTTTCTGTCTGTTTTATTTTACAATGAAAATATTTCTTAAAAATTCTCCCATCCCCAGCTTCATACTCACCCTGCACATGCCCAGAGGCAATGGTTGTGGCTGTGACTGATTTCCCAATAAGATGCCTTCAGGCTCTGGCTCCAGAGTAAAGATGCTGAGTGTCTAATTAGAAGGAACCAACGACCCACCAGAATAAATGCTCCAGAAGGCCAGAGACTGTGCCTGCTGTGTTCGCTGCTGTATTCCCACCTGCACCCGGCATGTAGTAGGTGCTCAATAAATATGTGTTGTATGAATGTGTGACAGAAGTTGGACTCAGAGGTTTCACTTTGTCAGGGAGAAATACCCAGTGTAATTGGTCATATAAGAGATACTGAGACCCCACCATGAAAAGGCCTGGCTCCTCCCTGTTTACGAGTCGGTCATATCCACATCTCTGTGGTCATTTTCTGGTCCACCTTTGGACACCATCCCTCCCACCAACAGGGAGAACCTCCTTGGTGAACCACAACTATGAAGGATGCCTTGCTGCTTCTAGAGGAAGACCAGAGAGAAACTGGCCAGGCCAGCGGCAGGGCTGGATCATCCTTTCACCTTCATTTTGAACCAGAGTTTGGTGATGCTTCAGAGAAGCAAGGACTTTGTCCGGTCCCCGCTTCCCTCTCCCTGGAGAAGCATTTGCTGTGGTGACTGCTCGGAAGAAGCAGGGATATCTGTGGGCTCTGAGGATCAAGAGCGTTCCTCCTGAAAACATCAGGGAAAGACAGCATGGGCTGGCACTGGTGTATGCAGGCCCTCTGCCATTCTGCTTCCCATCCCTGCCTCCGAGGGTCCCCAAGAACATGGGGATTCCAGGTGCACCCACGTACAAATGCCACCTTTATCCTTGGAGGTCCAAATTCAGAGCACGTTTGGAAGGTAGCATCATTTAAGGTGCCTTAGATGAAATTAGGTTTACATGAAACTGCTGAGAGTTATTTGCTTCTCTTAGCTCCCTTTCTCCTGGTTTATACCCATTTAACAGCTGGGACAGCAGAGGCCAGAGGGTTAGTCATTACTCTAGTTGGAGAGGACTAAGGGCCCTTGAGGATGATGCCTCTGTTTTCCATTTAACATGTTGGGCAGAGATGGTCCCATTTATGACTGCTGCCTTCCAAACTTGACTTTGGAAAGGATGAGCAGGTGGTTCACGGAATAGGAGCCAGTTTTCTCTCACCTGGTGTTTGCCGTTCTCTTCCCAGAGCATGGATGCCACCTGCCCATCCACACACCCCTCTAACCCCCTTGCCAAGAGATAAGTTCTAGAACTCTCCGGGATTCTGATTCCCTACAGTCAGATCTCCGGGCCCCCTCTTCCAGAGAATCACTGGCTGTGACTCATCCAGGTGCAGGGAGTTGCTGATTGCTTCCATGTCATCCTAGGAAGTGTCAGGCCCAGAGAGAGCAAGACGAGCCCGGACCTCCCCTCTCAGAGCTCGTCACCTGGCCAGGGGACATTAGAACGGCCGTGCCTCACAATGCCAGCCATGGATAGAGGTTCCCTTGTTTAATAAAAAGTAGAAGGAAAAAATGGATTAAATCATATTTCTCTCAGGTAACCCTCTTTTCCACCAGTTAAATACAGTAAACCTATTTTAAGGGCGTCGCTCAGGAAGCATAAACTTTATTTCACTGCATCATATAATCCCCTGTAATAGAAAACCAGTAATGAGGATGTCAACAGCAGGTGCAAAAGGCAGTTTTACATCAATAGAAAATTCAATTCTAATTAATCTCTTCACAGCCAACATAATTGAGTCTTCACAGGGACCACCGGGCTCCCCCCCACCCTCACCCCCACTGTTCCCTTTGACGGGACTGTCTTGCCCACCGCTGTGCTGGAATTTGTCTGGAAACAAAGGGAAAAGCAGTGCTGATATCATCTCAGGCAATGTGGGTCTGCAGCGGAGTCTCTTTATTTCCATCACGGAGTTATTACTGACATCCAAGGCTCCGAGCAGCAGTCTCAAAGGTCTTCCCTGGGTATGTAAATAGCATCCTGCTTTGTTATTTATTTCTTAGCTCTCCTCTTCCCTCCCCTGCCCCCAGGGTTGTTTTCTGTCTTTTTTTTTTTTTTTTATCCCTGAATTCATCACAAGGGTCACATCTCTCTCTGTTATCACAGCGCTCTTCACTTTTGCAGCATAAGAAAGAATTATGAGCCGGGTGAGTGCCTGCGTCCTACGCACGGGAGTATGTCTTGTCGGCCCCCTCATCCTCCCAGGTTGAGGCCATAATTCATGCATGGGTGACAGCCGGTTTAAAAGCCATCACTGTGAAGCCACGAGAAAATGCACAGGATTCATAAACTCCCAATATTGCCTCATCTGATCTATTTCCTTCACTGCTTTCCTCTCCCGATGTTAAACTGTGATCAGCCTTAGCATGGAGCACAGTTGCGTCAGCCTAATGTTTCAGACCAGCTACGTTAATTAAAAAGCTCCCTCTATGCCGATTTCCAATAGGCTCTCCTCCCAGCAAATGTGAGCACAGAGAAAAGGCCCAAATCAGACTTGGACTGGGTTTTCACCAAGCAGAGATGGGGTGGGGGCATGGCCCACAAGCCAAGGTCTGGCACAGAAAGAGGATGCTGCAACTTCAGAGTCCACCTGGAAGCAGGGTTCATGGTGCCTGTAGTTGGAACCAGCAGCTTGCCGGGGTGAGGGGTCTCCCACTTTATTCGGAGTCTGGGGTCTGCTTTGGATACCTCGGAACACTCTGCACCCTCTAGTGCCAAAGACAGGTCTAGGTTCCTGCCTTGCCCAGGTGAGGCATTGGTACTGCCCGATGAGGCTGTGGGCATCATCCGGTGTGGGTGGAGCAGTCCTGCCCAGACAGCAGCCCATCACCTGCATCACTCCCAGATGCCCATTTACCGACTCCCAAGTCAAAGTCCCCAGCCAGGAATCCAGGGCTGGGCTTAGGCAGAAAATCGTGGTCCACCTCCTATTCATCCTTGGACCTTGGTGTCCCAGAAGCCAGGGACACTAGCAGTGTTTTCAGGTTTGTGCCAATAAAGATGACTAGGGGCAACAGAAAATCCAGAGAACCAGAGTGAGGCTTGGGAATGGGATCCAGATAGACTCCTCACCACTAGGGCTCGTTGGAGTTCAGAGGTCAAAAGGCAAAAGGGCTCTCTGCCAAGACTTCCCCTGTGTTGATTTCCCTTGAGGACTTTGATGTGTTCCTGTTTCCCTGGTCAAACACCCATTTTTAAGCACATCAACAGAGGAATGAATAAAGAAGATATGGTACATATATATAATGGAATATTACTCAGCCATAAAAAAGAATGAAATGATGCCATTTGCAGCAACATGGATGGATCTAAGGGATTGTCATACTGAGTGAAGTAAGTCAGACAGAGAAAAACATCATATGACATCACTTACATGTGGAACCTAAAAAAAAAAGGGTTCAAATGAACTTATCTACAGAACAGAAATAGAGTCACGGATGTGGAAAAACTTATTGTTATTGGGGGGGAAAGTGAGGTGGGAGAAGGGATAAATTGGGAGACTGGGATTGACATATAGACACTATTGTATATAAAATAGATAAATAATAAGGACCTACTGCATCGCACAGGGAACTTCTCAATACTCTATAAAGGCCTATATAGGAATAGAATCTAAAAAAAGAGTGGATATATGTTTTTAAAAAGTTCTGTACTAATTAATTTTTAAAAGTTACAGTGGACAGCATTGTGAGACATCCATTAAAAAAAATTAAAAAAAATAAGCACACCCCCAACTTCCCAGACTCCTCACAGGGACAGCCTCCATCCACCTGCTCCCCTCTCTGTCCCCCAAGGGCCACCCCTCCTCCCTTGCCTGCTTGCTGCCCTCCTGTTCCGTGTTGCCCCTGCTGCTGTGGGTGCTGAGCTGGCTTCTCCTCTCTAGTCTCCAGGTCTGGGCTCATCCTCTGCCTACCTCTTGCTCTTCTGCTGCTCCAATGGCTGGATAGGGAGGGTAGGAAAGAGGTCTGAATGGCTGCCCTGGAGTCTCTGCGGGGAGCAGGGAGATGTTGCCACCACAGTGAGTTGTCGTCTCCCAGGTCTGCTTCCCCTTCTCACACCACAGCCTTGAGGTCCAGCCATCCCCACTAACCTAGAGAGGCTCACTGAGATGCCAAACTTTTATGGGGCTGAGCTAACCAAGGTCAGATAATGGAGGATGGGGATGGGGAAGCCTTGACCACCTTCTGATGTTTCAGATGTTACACTGAAGGCTGGTCCTTTGAGGACTGAAATCTTGAGTTTTTATGGGTTGCTACTTATGTGATATTCAACGACAAAAACAAGAACAAATCCCACAAAACCCCATCTCCACTTGGAAGTATAACTGAGGGTGTAGACATTCTTCTAGAGGGTGAGACAGGGAAGGCACAGAGGCTGCCCTTGGGGAAGGTCATCGGCTTGGTCCTGCCACACTTGAACCTCTTTAGGAGAAAGCATGAACCTCCCCATGCCACACAGGGCCCCAGAGTTTTAGGACTTAAGCCTAATCTCAGTGGAAGACCTGGTGTAGCTCGGCACGGGGGGTACCAGCAGACACTCTCACAAGGTCCTGTCCTCACCACCTCCCCTCTGATGATTTGTAAGGAGCTAACTGGTCACCCTTTCTGGGTCTCTCATCCCTGTGGTCCACCCTCCACCACGGTCTGAGTCGTGCTTCTAAAATACAACTTGACGACACCAGTCTGATGTCTACCACTGAAGTCAAATCCACAATTCCCACCCTGGGAATTTTTTTTTAAATTTTATTTATTTATTTATTATTTTTTTGGGGGGTACACCAAGTTCAATCATCTGTTTTTTTTTTTTTCCATGCCAAAAGGATTTTATTTTTTATTTATTTTTATTTTTTTTGGGGGGGGTACACCAGGTTCAATCATCTGTTTTTATACACATATCCCCGTATTCCCTCCCTCCCTCGAGTCCCCCCCACCCTCCCCATCCCAGTCCTCTAAGGCATCTTCCATCCTCGAGTTGAACTCCCTTTGTTATACAACAACTTCCCACTGGCTATCTATTTTATAGTTGGTAGTATATACATGTCTGTGCTACTCTCTCGCTTCCTCTCAGCTTCCCCTTGCCCCACCCTGGGAATTTAAGACCAACTTCTCCTTTCTTTGCACCATTCTCTAGACACATCAGAGCTTTCTTACTGCCTACTCCCATTCATGCTGTTCTGCTGGAACTCCTCCCCTGCCACCCACTGCCACTCCTCAGTACCCTCCTGTGCCTACTACTGCCTCTTATCCAATATTGTTCTGAGAGTCTTAGCCTGTGCAATAAGTCAAGAAAAAATATAAATATGTATAATGATGCAAAAAAGAGAAAAGAAGGCAATTACTTGAAGATCGTATGCTTTTCAAAAAAACAAATGAAAAACAGTTGGAACATCAACAACCAAAAAAGAACTGAGATCCATGGTTTCCCTACACGAATAGTAACTCGTTAAATATAATGAAAAAGAAATCCCATTTACCATAGCAACAAAATATATAAAATATCCAGGGATAAACCAAAAGAAATATGCAATAACTATAACAAAAAAAAAATCTATAAAACTGTACTGTGAGATGTAAAATAAGAACTTAATAAATGAAGAACCATGTTGTCACCTAGGAAGACTTGGTAATAAAAATATTTCAATTCTCCTTAAATTAATCTGTAAATGTAACTCCAATAAAAACTCCCAGCAGGGTTTAGGGAGAAGAACGTGATAAAATTCGATTGTAAGAATTCCAAATGACCAAATTGAACTAAGAATTGTTTTTTAAAGAGGAACAATGAAAGAAGGATTTGGTTTACCGGCTACTGAAACAGACTACAAAGGGATGCTCCTTAAAAAATGGAAATAGACAAAACAACAGCAGAGAAAAGAGGACTCCCCAAAAATGGATCCTTGCATATGTAGACATTTGAGATTACTGAGAATAAAAACCAATACTTACCGAGTCAGTATCCCATGTGCTGGGCCCTGTTCTAAGCAAATGACATGTATTAATTCGTTTAATCCTGACAACTCTGTGAGGTTGGTTACTATTAATAACCTGAGTTACGGACGGGGAAACTAAAGCACAAAGTAGTTGAATAGCTTGCCCAAGGGTATACACCGTTACAATGAGTGAGAGATAAAGTTGGTGTAAGAAGGATCTTCTATAAATACACGTCAGTGGGATGAAAGGAAGAAAATGGAATTAGATTTCCTACCTCAAACCATGCGCAAAGTTGATTCCCAGATATGGGAAAGATTTCAATGCAAGAAGAATTAAGGGTGCTAGATGCTCATCACTGTTCACAATCGCCAAAAGGTGGAAACAACCCAAATGTCCACCAGCTGATGAATGGATAAACAAGATGTGGTATGTCCATGCCATAGAATATTATTCATCCATGAAAAGGAATGAAGGACTAATACGCTACAGTGTAGATGAACCTTGAAAACATTATGCTGAATGAAAGAAGCCAGAAACAAAAGGCAACATATTGAAAGACTGCATTTTTATGAAACATCCAGAATAGGTAAATCTATCGATGTAGAAAGCAGTGGTTTCCAGGGGCTGAGAGAAAGTAGGAAGAGATTTGGGAGGGACTGCTCAAGGAATATGGGTTTTCCTATTAGGGTGATGAAAATGTCTTGGAACTGGATAGAGATGGTGGTTTCTCAACATTGTGAATATACTAAATGCCATTGAATTGTATACTTTAAAATGGCTAATGGTTAATTTTATCTTATGTGAATTTTACCTAAAAAAAAAAAAAGTACTAGAAGACACTGTAGAGTGTAGTGTGACTCTAACACCTTGGGGTAGAGCATTACTATACTGGCCTCCACCGAATCACATCTTCCTGGGTCTGTGCCCCTTTGCAATGTGGCTTTGGTGTTCTTTCCATCAAGAGGTGGAATCTGTCTCCCCACCTCTTGAAGCTAGGCTGGCCTCATAACTTTGGCCAGTATAATGCAGGGAAGTGACACTGGGCCAGGTCTGGATCCTCTGATGTAAGAGATGTTACAGCTTTCACTTTACCCTCTCATAATCCTAAGACCGCCATGCGGTGAAGGAGGCCAGGCGAGTTTCTTGGAGCAGGAGAGGGCATGTGTCTAATTCCCAGCCTGTAGCCAGAACCAACTATAGCTTTAGCCACATAAGTGATCCCAGGTGAGACCAGCAGAAAAACCACCCAAATGCCATCCAGAGGATCATAAAAAAATAATAGATGGTTAATGTTTGAAGCCGCTATGTTTTGGAGTGGCATATTGAGCAGCAGTAGATAACTGATACACTGGGGCTGAGGAAGGCTTTTTTTCTTTGTGCAGTGGTAAAGACAAATAGATGGTGATGAAATAAAAATTCGCATTTTAAGACAAGACAAGAGAAATTTAAACTTAAAACTTTCCCTCTGCCCTTTGGCCTTCTCCCTCCCCTCTAGTGTGCTTTGTTCACACGCATTCCATGTTAACCAGACCTCCCCAACGGCAGAAATACCCACTCAGCCATAAAGGTCAATTTTCCTTCTTCTGGCACCAGCCATGTAACTCCTTAGAAGATAACATTCCCTTCTCAATCACGTAAGGGGTCACGATGACCCACCACTCATCTTGTATGTGCAGACATCTCTGGTGAACTTTAGGTACAATGCCAATGCATCATTTCCCTTAGAGACAGAGATTGGTGCAGAACAGACCTGGGGAGATACTGGGTCACACCTAGTGGAAGTTCTTTGTTTAAATACTTGCTTATGACCTTATTAATGCTACTAGCTATATTACTTGTATTCTGCCTATTTTACAAGGTATTTGGTAATGTTTCTTGCATTACCAAATAGTGTGACTGAGCTTCAGATAAAATTAACGATGATTAGGTGATTTGAAATGATTAGTCAAAAATAGAGTTCTAGGGAGTTCCCTGGTAGTCTAGTGGTTAGGATTCCGGGCTTTCACTGCTGTGGCCCAGGTTCAATCCCTGGTTGGGGAACTGAGATCCCGCAAGTTGCATGGCTCAGGCAAATATATATATATATATATATATATTTTTTTTTTTCTATAAGGTCAATGATTGTGATAGTGTAATTTTAGATATGGGAAGAAACAAGAGGAAACCATTTCCTGGATCATAACAGACTAGTAAGACAGGTGGTCCAGAGGCCTTTGGTTACTGTTAACAGGGCCTAGTCCAGTAACAGCATATTGAGTGACCTGTCAATTTGTCCTAGCACCATGGGACAAATTTGTCACAAAATACCTCCCAAAACCTTGGTCGAAATTAAGACCAAAAAGGAAGGGATTGTAAAATAAAGAAGGTTCTACAAGAATCGTCATTAGCCCTTGCAGTCACTGACCTACAATACACCCTGAAGGGAATTCAGGGCAAAGATCAAGATGAGACACTTTGTGACCCCAGAAAACTGACAGAACTGGCCCTCAGATAGATATTCTCAGGAGAAGATTGTGTGGACCTAGTTTCTTGCCTCTTCCCATACTTAGAAAAGCATGAAAACCATTAACTAAGATGTCTGTTTCTTGTGGCTGGTAGTAACCTTCTACCAAGATATGCGCTTCACAGCACATACCCCTTGGCCAAAATCACATCTATACTGGCCTCTCCCTTTAGCTCTTTGGAACAGTTCTCAGAGCTCTTTGAGAGACTGTCTCCTGGGCTATAATCCTCAGGTTGGTTTGAATAAAATTTTTCATTTCTTTCTTAGATTGACTATTGATTAATTTTTTGTGGCCAGTAGAAACAGGACACATTTGATGAGGTAAAAATGTAAAACTTCCATACAGCAAAACACAAACAAATAAAACACCACTAACCCAGGCATTTATCCTGGGGGTATATCAAAACTGCCTGAGGAGCGTATATACAAGTCATATCCCAAGGGAACATCTCAGACTCCCCAGGGTTTAGAGTGAATACAGGTGGCATTAGGTCATGGTTAGGGCAAGAATCCTGTAGACAGGCAATGGCTTGAATCCCACTTGCTGGCTGTGTGCCCTTGGGCAAGATGTCTCTCCAACTATAAAACTGGTACAATAATAGTACGTGCCTCATAGGGTTATTGTTGTGAGGATTACAACAAGTTAATACACGAGAATCAATTAGAACAGTGCCTGTCATATAGTAAATACTTAATAAATGTAGTTGGTATGTGAGGACTCAAAATTTTCTAAATGATTCCCATACACCACCCACCAAAAGAAAACAAAATGTGTATGTGGACAGAGATTTGCAACACATTACGATGAACAAAAGTTATTCTCAAGGTACAGACAGCTTTGAATAATCAGTGAGAGAAACACGAAAACAAATGCAATCAGCTGGAAAAGAAATGTAAATACACAGCAAACATTAAAAGACATTCAACTTTAATGGTCATCAGAAATATACATGAATGCAATTTGTTTCTGGTCTTTTATATTTGCAAAGAGTGAAAAAGGATAATTACCCATGTTGAGGAGCATGAGGAAGAACAGGAACGTTTATACCCTGTTGGGCAGAGTTTGAATCGTTACCATCTTTCTGAGACCAACACAGCAGGAATGCATACACGATTATGTGATCCACTTCCTGGAATTTATCATAAGGACATCATCAAACAGGGTAAAAGCAATATATGGGGATTTCCCTGGTGGCACAGTGGTTAAGAATCTGCCTGCCAATGCAGGGGACATGGGTTTGATCCCTGGCCCGGGGAAGATCCCACATGCCTCAGAGCAACACAGCCCATGAGCCACAACTATTGATCCAGGCACCGCAACTGCTGAAGCCCACACACCCAGAGCCCATGCTCCGCAACAAGAGAAGCCACCACACTGAGAAGCCTGTGCACCACGACAAAGAGTAGCCCCTGCTCGATGCAAGTAGAGAAAGCCCACACACAGCAACAAAGACCCAATGCAGCCAAAATAAATTAAAAAACAAAAACAAAGCAAACAAAAAAAAACCCCGCCCTATATGAATAAGGATGTTCACAATAGTCTCCATGTTAAAACAACTCAGATGCCAATGAAAGGAGACATAAAATAAAGGGACAAAGCTGGTTTCAGAGCAAAGTGAATATGGTAGGACCCACTTTTGTAGTTACATATGCAATGGGTGTCACTAACCACTGTCCCCACTGTCGGGGAGGGGGCTGGTGGCGGGTGTAATATTTGGAACTCCAGCAGGGACTGCAGATCCTAGGGAATTCACGTTGGCCTCATACCCAGAGCTGACGATTTCATCTCCATCTGTCTCATTACTGAATTTTATTTTTCAGCTAGTTCTAAACTTGATAGGAAGAGAAAGGTATTGTTTATCGCTCACCTCAAGTGCCAGCAAACCCCTCATCTTCCCTCATTCTTTCACAATAGCCCTGATTTGATGAGCCATTAAGCCCATCATTTAGCAACCAAAACTTGGTTGCCCTGTCTTTCCTCAAGGGCAGGAAGGGCTTAATATGCAAACCTTCCCAGAGGAGAGATGAAATATTTGCATTCTGTCTCTCTAATGCAACAAAAAGAGAAAAAAGATCAAAGAGCTTAGATTCTTTAATAAAGCAGGCTGAACATGCAGAGTCTGCTGCCACACATATAGAAAATTTATTATAAATAATGGAGAAAAAAGACTGGAAGGATGTGTATCCAAGGGGAGGAGGGGCGGGAGAGTTGAATAAGTTAATTGGATAGACGAAATCAAGGGTGTTTCCTGCTTTCTTGAATTTTATGATTTTTCTGTAATTTTTTTTTTTTTTTTTTTTTGGCTGCATTGGGTCTTCATTGCTGTGCACGGGCTTTCTCTAGTTGTGGAGAGTGGGAGCTACTCTTTGTTGTGGTGCGTGGGCTTCTCACTGTGGTGGCTTCTCTTGTTGCAGAGCACAGGCTCCAGGCACATGGGCTTCAGCAGTTGCGGCACATGGGCTGAGTAGTTGTGGCTCCCAGGCTCTAGAGCCCAGGCTCAGTAATTGTGGCACACGGGCTTAGTTACTCTGTGTCACGTGGATCTTCCCGGACCAGGGCTTGAACCCATGTCCCCTGCATTGACAGGCGGATTCTTAACCATTGTGCCACAGGGAAGTCCTATAATTTTCATATATTCCTCTTGAAATAGAAAAGCAACCTTCTATACTGTTAGAGTTTTGTCTACCTTTCAGAGGTGTCTCCTCAACTCAAAATCATCTCTAATCCCAGCCCCTTACTTTGACAATGTTGGTGGGTGTCTAGCAGCTGTCTTGTACAATGTGCTTAGGTGCTTCCAACTCCTCAACCCTGCCTCCTCTCCACCCTGAGGGGCTGAACCAGGGGTGGGCCATGAGGACAGGCAATGTTGCCTGCCATTCCAATAAACTAAGAATATTGCTTGCCATTCCAGTAAACAACGTTGCGTATCATTCCAGTTCTACAAGATTCAAGCCATCAGCGACTACAGCTGTACCCCCTCATGGTGCACCCTGAGGGGATTCAGGATGAAGAAAAACAGGATACTGGCCCTTTTTAGATGTATATCTAAGGAATAATTTCAATGAGCCTTTGCACTTTCCCATACATAGAAAAGCTCTAAGATCTTTAACGTGAGATGTCTATTTTTTGTGCTTTCCAGTAATCTTTTGATATTCGATTACTTTTTTCCCGGGAAAAAAACACCTGTATATCCTGGCTCCCCTCTTACCTCTTGGGAGCATTCCCTCAGAGCTCTCCGAAAGGTTGTCTCCCAGGCTATCATCCTTAGTAAAGTCCCCAAATGAAACATAACAATATTTAGGTCGTGCATTTTTCTTCCGTCGACAGCAGTTACCAAGCTGGGCCAGTCAAGATCCTCTGACCAGGAATTTGAAATCAGGCTGAGAAAGTCAGTCCTTCACGTGGCTAAATTTGTAACCTACACAGCCAGGAAAGGTGGGCAACCATGTCTCCAACCAGTCCAGGCTCTGAGTGGTGGACCTTCCTGAGGTTCCTGTTCACAGGTTCTACAACCTTTAAAAACCCATGTTTTTGTTTAAGCCTATTCTAGTTGGATGGTATAATCAGAAGAGTATTAAGAGATAGCAACCTTGGTACCAGAGGTGGAGTTGCAAGTAGACAGTCCTTGAAAGACAGTGAGCTGACTGAGGCAGGATGGGAGTGAGGATGACCACAGCGGGGAGTCCCCTCCAACGTCGAGAAGCCTCCCAACTGGGGTAAATATTGGAGAAGCAATCGTGATGCTTGTTGGCTCTTGGGCCTAGGGTTAGGGGCTAACAGAGAACAAGGCTGTAGGGGATCCCTACAGTTAGATGGCTTAGGTTTTCATGAGATATATTTCCAGAAAAAAAGAAATTCTGGCCAACAGGACCTTGGGATGTTCAGTCCCTTGGGAAATCCACAATTCTTAGCTCAGGCTCTAACTGGGGGTGAACCATCAAGGCGGTCACCCCCTGGGGGGAATCTTCCCCAGGGCTCCTCTCTGGAGGGTCCCCACAGGACACTGGATAGGGAATCCCCACCCCCACCCCCAGCCCGGGACCAACAGACCCTGGGGTGGCTGCTGGCCAGGGAAGCAAGATACCAAAGAACTGTGGAAGGCAAGAATCCGCTGGTCCCATCAGGCCCAGATCCCTTCTGGGCAGGAAGAAATGGTATCTGCTTTGGACTGGCAACTGAGTGGGGTGCATCTCTCTTCAAGAAGGTTCTTAACATGTCCGCATCTTACACATGAAACTCACCACTGTCCATAGGATAAGTTTTCACTCAGCCTAGGGTGGCATCAGGCACAGATGGAATAGTAGAGTGACAGGCTCCTTATAAAAAGAAGGTAAGCTCTGAGAAGAGGAGCCTCATGGCTGCCTGGGCTTGCGGGGAACAGGGACAGGTGGGTTTTAGGCATCTTTCCATGGGGAGAAAGTCCTCTGATCTAGGATGGGGACAGAAAGACAGGCAGGAAGGACTGTTCTGTTAGCTTTACATTCCTAGTTCCAGGCCTTTCAACACTGGCTGCCCTCTGGCCCTTGGGCTCTATGGGTAACTACTGCATCCTTCAAAATATGTGTCCCATTATGCTCAGGTTAGCTTCAGCTGTGTTTTGTTACTTGCAACTCACAGTCTTGAATTTTTTAAATTAATTTTTTTTTTTTTTTTTACTAAAAAGGTCACAACTGAATGTGCTAAAAAATTCAAGTAGGTCAAAGGGTAGTCAATTAAAAAAAAAAGTAAGTCTCCCTTCCACTCCAGACCCCTGTCCCTTTCTCTGGAATCAACCACCATTAACAATTTATAGAAAGGGTTTCTATAAACCCTTTCAGGAACTGTCCATGCATACAGAAGGCCTTGAGTGTAGTTTTTTAAACAAATAAGAGCTTATTATACACACTGTTCTGCACTTTGATTTTTGTTTTGTTTTGTTTTGTTTTTTTATTTTTTTACTTAATGATATCTTGGAGATCATTTCATATACTAATTCTTTTTTATTTTTAGATTTTTTTATCAATTCATTTTTAATTTAAAAATCACAAATAAATGACACTGTAATACTTAACTGTTTATGAAAAATATTAAATTAGCTTCCTTCTTTATACCATGCACCAAAATAAATCCCAAGTAGTGGATTGAAGATTTAATTATAACAACTGAAGCTCTCAAAAATAATAGAAGGAAATGTGGGTGAGTGATCTCCACATGGTGGGTCTTGAGTGGGAGAAAGTCCTTCCAGTCTTGACGTGGAAATTACAAAATCCAAGGTCCACAGGCTCAAGTGCGCATCTAGATTCTCTCCAGACTCTACTTTTTCTCCTACAAGAAAAGAGTGTCTTAGGTAGGGCTCCCCAAAAGCAGACCCCCAAGATGAGCACCCACGTGGTTTGTTAAGGAGCTAGGCTGTCATACTCCTGTACCTGTCAGTCATTGACTAAGAGCTGCCCAAGGGACATGATCTCCTTTCACTTGTGGGCAGAGCAGTTCCTGTAACACAGGGAGGCCCCGAGAAGTTGCAGGTGCAGCTCATAGAATCAGGGCAAAGATGCCCAGCTGTGGGGATCTGAGAGGCTCCGGGGGAAACATCAGTTGTGTATACTGCACAGGGAGTCTTTTGTAGAGGCGGGAGCTAGGGGAGGCCTGCAGGGGTCAAATCAATGCCACGGTCAGCTGGAGATCAAGAAGTGAAGTTACAACTCTGAGCTTGTGGTGAAAATTCCAAGAGAATGGGAGCCCTAGGCCCTCACACCCACAGCCAGCTGGCCCCAGAGCCCAAAGACATCTTTGGAGCAGGGAGTTTATGCTGAGGGCTCTCAGGATGGGCCCCTGTAAGGAAGTAAGGAGTACAGCAGTGGGCAGAGAGGGAAGCTGACCATAGCGGGGTTACTGCCAAGGCCTCGGCCAGTCCCACAAGAGCTCTGGAGCTGGGACGACCCTTCAGAGTTGCCACCAAATTGAGGCAAGGAAGAGGCTTTTGTACCCTGACATCAGCCAGTCATTGGATGCAGGATCACCCCAGGGGGCATAACCTTGGAAGAGGTGCTTGCTGGCTGCCAAAGTAATTTCGGTTGACGTACACAGTGAAATTCCCAGCAGCCAAGGGGTGGCGGTGTCAGCCCTGGAGGGGAGGTCTGGGTGGCATACCACAGCGTCCCCTCCACATGGAGATGAGAAAGTCTCTTCCAGAGGCGTTCAGCTGCTGTGAATCTCCAAGGAGCGGGGCCAAGTGGAAGCCCAGGGAGCCGCAGATCCAAGGCCATTGGGATGGACTCACCCTCAAGGAGATCCCCGCTGTGTATCCCTGTGGGCGGGCACCCATGGGCTCTGGGGGGCGTGTGTTCCCTGGTAGAGTTGCCACTGGGAGAGATCTGAGAGACGATGTTCCCAGACACCTGGTGAAGCGGAACACTAAGGGTCGAGGGTGAAACCCTGGCGTGGGGGTGCTCCAGGCTGGGTTATGTCTCCGCCAAGCTTTGCTGTAGGAGGGAGAGGAGTCTGATGCAGCAGTCGGTGGGCCAGAGCAAGGTGGGCTTCCGCGAATGCCCTGCCCCTCTCTGAGCTGAGAGGCCGTGGGCAGCTTTACCCTCTTGAGAAGGGACCCCACAGAGGGTGGGAGGGCCCATGGCCGGGAGTGTGCTGCTTTGCTTCCCAGCGGCTGGGTCAGAAAAGCAGAGAGCGGTGCCCAGGAATGACTGGGCCTGGTCTGGCTTGGAGAGAAGGGCTGCCTTGAGGCCGGGAGGTTTGTTTCTGCATCCGCACCCCCATCGCAGTCATCTCAACGGCTGTTGCTTTGAAACAAATTATCCTGAGGACGAGAAGCGACAGAGGGCCGCAGGCAGCCAGGCAGCCAAGGGCCCACGGGCAGGAGCTGGAGGAACGGGGTCCCCACCCCCGCCCCTTTGTAGAAGAGGTTACAGCCGAGCGCAGCCCTGGGAGCTCAGAGAGGTGGTGATGGAAAAAGCAGGCCAGCGCAGGGCAGGGTGTGACCACCCAGGGAGGGGTGTGGACCTCCGCACAGCTCAGGTCCAGCCACGGGGTGGGGTGGGCAGTGAGGGCAGCCTGCACGGTTGCCGTCCCCCGTGCTGCCCAGTGCTGGCTGGGAGCCGAGGTCTCAGAAGGACTTGGCTTTGGGTCTGGTTGCCAGGATACGGCACAGCCCTGCCTAAGCATCCCTGGAAAGCTCGTTTCCCTGAAACACCCCCGACCAGGGCCGGAGCAGAAGGGCCGAGCCTCGTTATTGGCGGAACAGACGGTTCTTAACAAATTGTCCTCAGCAGACAGGGATGTGTGGGCAGCCCAGCCCCATAAGGAGGTCTGGGGAAGTTCCAGGCCCTTGGTGCCGGGGGGAGAGGGGTTCGTGCGCCCCCAACGTCAGGGGCAGCCAGTCTCCTTGCCGGAGAGGTTGTCGGTCAGCTCAGCCCCCAGACCCCTCATTGGTCTCCCAGAACTGTTCCCAGGACTCTGTGCCCCCACCTGACCGGATGCCCCGCACCCTGGCAGCCCCCAGAGCCTGTGGGGGAGCCCGGCACCAGAAGCCAAACATTACGGATTATGCCCCAAACCATTTAGGACATCTGACAACTCGGGACAGAGCTCCGCTGACCCTGGTATTGATCCTGGCCTGGCAGTGGCGTGGCAGCCAGTGAGAACCAGGCTCACTTGTGAAAGGAGAGCTCGCAGGCGCTGAAGGTTTTAATCGACGTGGAACATCTCAGGATAGCGTGTGTGCGCCCACTGCCCTGTGCTCGGCTGGGGCGCAGGCGTGTCAGCTCAGGCAGTCAGAGCTGGTACATTTGGGGCACAAGCCCAGGTCCCAAGCCAAAGGGGGTTCCACGGAATTAGGAGCCAGGGCAGGGGCCTTCCAAGAAATGGGAGGGAACAGCTGCATTGCATCCAGCTCAGGAGAACATTAGTGACCCAGCCCAGGGCGTGCCCGGCACACAGGTTCTGCCAGCGGGAGGACAGGGCTGCGGTGGGGGCGGGGGTGGGGCCGGATAAAAGCCCGTGTGCCTCGCATTTCTGATGATGGCTGCAAGGCTGACTTGCTCCAGGAATATTCGAGATGCATATTCGAGATGTGGATGTGATGGGACGTTGGTACTCCCTCCTTGATGGCTCTTAGTTCCTTTTTGCGTGGCTCACGGTGGCTGGGTTTTCTGAAAGCAGGTCCTGGTGTGGAGGGGGCAGGTGTGTGGTTGGTGGGGCAGAGGTCCTTCCTAAAGAGAAGACTGTTTCCAGTGTCTTTCAGGGCCTCGTTTAGGGAAGTCTGGACAAGTGGAGAAGGCTGTGTCTGCTCAGCTGGGAGGCGGGAGAGGTGGGGAGGCAGGACAGGCAGATCCTGCAGGAGGCAAAAGCCCTGAGATGTGGCTTCCAGACAGTGGACACCAGGATGCTGATGCTCGCAGAAGGCAGCCAGCATCTGGAGGAAAGCAGGCCCACTGGCCCAAGAAGGGGCCCTAGCTGTACAGGGCTTGCTGGCCTCTATCTCTTTTTATTGTGCTGGACCACATCCTCTAGAATCCAATGGGGAGGGAGGTATATCCACCCTCGGGCTGGAGTGGAGGCCCGTGCGGCCGGGCCAGTGGTCACTGGGAGTGGCCTTCTGCGCGTGCACTCTAACTGGGATGCTCCCTTCGTTGCCAGTGCTGCAGGTTTGTCCTTGTCCTGGAGGCTGGACATTTCCCTTGCAGCCTCCACTGCCCTCTCCTTGCAGCCCCCCAGGGCAGAGTGGAGAGGATCACTTACGTATGGGTGATGTGAATGTGCAGCCCAGAGATGTGGGGGCCGGCCAGGAGCATCGAGCCCCTTTCCTGCAGGCTGTCCTGTCCTCGGGGAGCCCTGTCAGCACCCCCTGCAGGAGAAGCGGGACCTGTAGCTTCACCCATGGGCCAACCACCTGGAAGGACAGAGGTCCCCATGCAGGCAGCATATCTCTGGGACATTTGTGTAGACAGTGTCCTCAGGGAGCCCAGGAGGACTGAAGCTGGGTCCTGGCCACCCCACAAAGAGGGACTGGCCTCCAGATGCCCACCCAGGACTGCAGTAAATGCTGCCAGGGAGATGGAGAAAAATGCAAAAGTGCCACTCTCCACAAGCTTAGGATTATGGTTCAGGAACAGAGAAAACTTCTTCAAACTGCGGTCCTGGGCCCACATGGGAAGGAGACCCTCTCTTCAGGAGCAGCAGAGGGATCCAGAGTCCTATCTCAGCTGTTCTGGGTGAGAGAGACACAAGCCCCTACACTTCAAACATTTGACCACAGGCTTCCCACCAGGAGCCTACAGAGTGAGCTCTTTGGGATGACTGAAATCTAAGTCTGCACATCAGTGCATTAATCATTCATCTCAGGGTTCTGCTAAGGTGTACAGTGGCCAGGGCACACTGCACGGCTCCCCAGACACACACACACAGAGCACGGGCATCGCCGGGTGTCAGAAAAGAGCTTTGCTATCATCACATCCTCAGGCCACTGTGAGTCAGTCACAGTGCACAGCTGCTGTTTTTCTTCACTTATCAAGGTGGGGGGAAGAATGTGCGGTGGAGGGAAAAATTGCAGCTTCAAACCGACACTCTCTTCTGGGAGGATGGAGCCTGGCGAGGGAAAGACGATCATTCCACGATCTCTGCTATTCTCAGAGGATCTGCTCTTTGCTCTGCCCCAGTGACCCTCGTGTGTGTGTGTGTGTGTGTGTGTACACTTGCACATAGCCATGGTGTGCCTGGAGCCAGTTATGGGAGGAAGAGCTGGGACTCCTGGGGGCAGCCGCCTCTGGGATGGGAGCAAGGGGGTCAGGACCAGAAGCCCAGAACCCAGGCCTGACATGGGGAGAAGGGGTGTCTAACAAGCAGCCCCTCCTCCAGGGCCCATGAACTCGCAGGCCTCAGCTTGCATTCTTAGTTGATTAGGAGAGGCTGGGGAAGGTGGACCGTGATGACTAAATCACAGTGGCGTGGTCCGGAGCTGAGGACAAGAATTCAGTAGAGACGGCAGCTGGAGCTGGAAGCGACTTGAGGATATAATTCACCCCCTACTCTCAGGCTCAGATTTGCAGAAATCTCTGGAGAGTTCTTACACTTTCTGATGCATGTGAAATATTATTTAGATTATAAGGGGCATCTGGGTTACATTCATTAGATTTTAATGTTGTTTTGTTTAATTTTTGCATGTTGTTATTAAAGCAATGCATGCACATAGTTCAAAAAGTCAAATATTACCACAAGATTTATAATAAGGAACAATATTTCCCTACATCCCAGTCTTATTCCCAGAGACAATGCTTTTACCTCCTGGGCCTGCTCCCTCCTGCAATCACTTCCGTGATTCCAATCCACATTCACAACCACGGCCCCCTCTTCATTCATTGGTTCTGTCATTCTATTTTGATACCCCACCCTGTGAATGAGTTCCTAACTTTTCTAGGGCATCCCCTCCCTACTTCGCCTCCCCCATTGCCCATCACACTGCTGGTTTACAGTTATGGCCACTGTTTATGTTATTTTGACTATGTAAATGCGGTTTATTTTTGCATCAAGAATATATCGTCATCTCATCTCCTTTCTTATCCAACCTTGGTTTTTTCCCTCTAGAGTTATTAATTGCTTCACTTTTTTATTTGCCTGGTTTTCAACATACGTATCATTAATTTTATCCATGTGTTTTGAAATCTCTGCCACAGTCTAGTAACAATAATTTTTGATACATGTTAATATCGCAATTCCCAAACTACACCAAGGCACACGAGGACATTGCAGTAAATATACAGAAGCGCATGGGGTATTTTAAATTTTTGAGAGAAAACCAGTGATAGTCAACATTTGTTAGCTGTCACAAACTACTAACATAAGGCAGTTCACTGTTTCAACATTAGTGTGAACTACATTCCTTCAACTGATGTCACATTTTTGCAAAACTGAGTTTTCAGCATTTACTGTGATACTATGCAAGTACCGGGTAAATATCAATGTGAAACAGGAAGTAAGTGTGGAGGTGTATAATCTGATTCAAAGGTTTGAGAAGCTGTGTGTTGTCCCAATAGGCACACACATCTCATTAGGAAGTAATTGTGATTATTAAAGAATGAAATTCAAATATTTTTATTTCAATTTCAATTTTATGCATACTGATTTTTCAAAAGGCTACTAGGTTGTTAGGACATAAATATTAAGTTGTTCAGACCTATGTTTTTAATTTTAATTTTAATTTTTGTTTATTGGCTGTGTTGGGTCTTCGTTGCTGCATACAGGCTTTCTCTAGTTGTGGAGAGCAGGGCCTATTCTTTGTTGCAGTGCATGGGCTTCTCAGTGCGGTGGCTTCTCTTGTTGTGGAGCATGGGCTCTAGGTGCATGGCTTCAGTAGTTGTGGCATGTGGGCTCAGTAGTTGTGGAGCATGGGCTTAGTTGCTCCACAGCATGTAGGATCTTCCCGAACCAGGGCTTGAACCCATGTCCCCTGCATTGTTAGACAGATTCATAACCACTGTGCCACCAGAGAAGTCCCAGACCTGACTATTTAATAAACAGAATGGTTAGGTATTTCTTTTAGCCTAGGAGTATTGAGAAAAAATTACCAAGACAAGGACACCATTAACCAAGAAAATCTGGGAACCTCTGCTCTAACAGATGTTCTGCCTCACTCCTGAGGACGTCCCACCTGGAACTTTCTCCTTGCTGCCATCTGCTTGAAGTTGTCACTTTAGAAGCAGCTTTCGCTCTTTTTCTGTGTGGATCTTCCATTTCCTGGATTCCATGTTTTTTCTCATCTTAGTGAAGTGAGTTCTTCAGCTTCCTAAGAAGGGGTATTTGGAAAATAAATCTTTTTTAGTGCCTTAAGTTCTGAAAATATCTTTATTCTGCTCTCATTCTTGGTTGATAGTTTGGTTGGGTATAGAATTTCATATTGGAAATAGTTTTTCCTCAGAATTGTAAAAACATTGCTCCATTGTGTTCTAGTTTTTACCATTGTTATTGAAAAGCCTGGGGACTTCCTTGATAGTACAGTGGTTAAGACTCCATTCTTCTAATGTAGGGGGTAAGGGTTCAATCTCTCATCAGGGAACTAAGATCCTGCATGCTGTGTGGCAGGGACAGAAAAAGAAAAAAAAAAGTCTGATACCATTCTAATTTCCACATCTTTATATGACACCTGTTGAAAACATTGTCTTTTCTCCATTGAATTGTCTTGGAACCCTGGTTGAGAATCAATTGACTGTGTATGTGAGAGTTTATTTCTGGGCTCTCTATTCTATGCCATTGGTCTTTATGTCTTTCCTCATGCAGGCACTGCACTGTTTTGATTACTGTAGCTTTGTAGTAAGTTTTGAAATCTGGAAGTGTGAGTTTTCCAACTTTCTTCTTTTCAAAATTATTTTGGCTATTCAAGTCTCTTGAGATTCTATATGAATTTTAGAATGAGTTTTTCTATTTCTGTAAAAAAATACCATTGGGATTTTGATAGGGATTGCATAGAATCTGCAGATCACTTTGGGTAGTGTTGTCATCTTCCTAATATCAATCCATGAACATATGATGTCTTTCTATTTATTCAGGTCTCCTCTCATTTCTTTTAGCAATGTTTTGTAGCTTTCAATGTACAAATCTTTTACTTTCTTGGTTAAATTTATTCCTAAATATTTTATTATGTTTGATGCTATTGTAAATGGAATTGCTTTCTTAATTTCATTTTAATTGTTCATTACAAGTGTACAGAAACACAACTGATTTTTGCATGTTGATTTTATATCTTGAAACTTTGCTAAATTTATTAGCTCTAAATTTTTTTTATTGCTTTAGAGATTTCTGCATACAAGTTCATGTCATCTGTAAACAGAGATAATTTTACTCCTTCCTTTCCAATTTGAATGCATTTGATTTTTTTCTTGCATAATGGCTTTGGCTAGAACTTCCAATACTACTGAATAGAAGTTGTGAATAGAAGTTCAATAGAACTGTTGAAAGCAGGCATTCTTGTCTTATTCCTTGTCTTAGGAGAAAAGTTTTCAGCCTTTCACCATTGAGTATGATGTTAGCTGTGGGTTTTTCCTAAATGGCCTTTGTCATGTTAAGGAAGTTCTCTCCTATTCCTGGTTTTTATCATGAAAGGGTGCTGAATTTTTCAAATGCTTTTTCTGCATTAGTTGAAATAATCAAATTTTCTCCATTCTATTAATGTGGTGTACTATATTGATTGATTTTCTTTGTTTTTTGGTTTTGGTTTTGGGTTTTTTGTTGTTTTGTTTTGTTTGTTTGTTTACTTTTTTGTTTGTGTGTGTGTGTGTGTTAATGTTGATCCATCCTTACATTTGGGGGATAAATTCTAATTGGTCATGGTGTATAAACCTTTAATATGCTGCTGAATTTGGTTTGCTCGTGTTTTGTTGAAGATTTTGGCATTGATATTCATTAGAGATGTTGGTCTATCGTTTTCCTTTTTTGTAGTGTCTTTCTGGCTTTAGTGTAACTGAAAAGCTGGTCTCATAGAATGAGTTAGGAAGTGTTCCCTCTTCTTCGATTTTTTGGAAAAGTTTAGCAAATACTGGTGTTAATTCTTCTTTAAATGTTTGATAGAATTCACCATTGAAGTCATCTGGTCCTGGACTTTTCTTTGTTATGAGATTTTTTTTTGAAAATTACTGATTCAATCTCCTTACTAGTTATGAGTTTATTGAGATTTTATATTTCTTTTTGAGTCTGTTTTAGTAGATTATGTGCTTCTAGAATTTATTCATTTCATTTAGGTTTTCCAATTTGTTGGTGTATAATTGTTTGTTCACAGTTTTCTCTTTTTCACTTCTATAAAATCTGTAGTAATGTGCCCACTTTGGGTTCTGATTTTGGTAACTTGGGTCTTTCTTTTTATTCCTAGTTAGTCTAGCTAAAGATTTGTCAATTTGTTACTCTTTTCTAAGAACGAATTTTGGTTTCATTGACTTTAGTTTTCAATTCTCTATTTGATTTATCTCCCCTCTAACCTTTATTATTTCATCCTTCTACTTGCTTTGGATTTAATTTGCTTTTCATTTTCTAGTTCCTTAAGGTATGCAGTTAGGGTACTGGTTTGAGATATTTCTTCTTTTTGTAGTATATGTATTGACTTCTACAAATTTCACTTTTAACATTGTCATTGCATCCTATGATTTTTGGTATGTTGTGTTTTTGTTTACATTAGTGTCAGGTATTTTCTAACTTCCCTTGTGGATTCTTCTTTGACCCATTGATAGTTTGAGTGTGCTATTTAATTTCCACATATTTTAAATTTTTTCAGTCTTCCTTTTGTTACTGATTTCTAGTTTCATTCCACTGTGATCAGGAAAGATACTTTGTATGATTTCAGTTTTAAAAATTTATTAACACTTGTTTTGTGGCCTAACATATGGTATATTCTGGGGAATATCCCACATGCATTTGAGAATGTGTATTCTGATATTGTTGAGTATATGGCTATTAAGTTTAATTGCTTTATACTGTTCAAATCCTATTTCCTTATTGATCTTCTGTCTTGTTGTCCTGTTATTGAAAGTGGGGCATTAAAGTCTCCAACTATTATTATAGAATTATTTCTCCAATTCTGTCAATTTTTGCCACGTGTATTTTGAGGCTCTGTTGTTAGGTTCATATTTGTTTGTAATTGTTATATCTTTATTTAACCTTTCATCTCTCTCTCTCTCTCCCTTCACTAGTCCTTCTTTGTCTCTTTTAGTCTTTTTTGATTTAAGGTCTATTTTGTTTGACAATAATATAGTCACCCTACCTCTCTTTTGGTTATTGTTTGCATGAAATATCTTTCCCTATTCTCTTACTTTCATCTTCCTGTGTCCCTATATCTACAGTGAGTCTCTTATAGACAGCATATAAATTGATCTTGTTTTTTTTATCCAACCTTCCAATCTCATTCTTTTAGTAGGAGAGTTTAATCCATTTACATTTAATGTGATTACCGATAAAGGATTTACTTCTGCCATTTTCTGTATTATTTCTATTTCTGTAAATAGAAACAAATGTTTCAGTAAGTAGAAACAAATATGTATCTGTTTTCTGTATGTCTTCCATAGTTTTTGTTCCTCAATTCCCCCTTACTGCCTTCTGTGTAGTTGGTTGATTTTTTGTAGTGTACCATTTTGATTACCTTTTTTTGGTATATTTTTTAGTTATTCTCTTAGTGGTTACCTTGAGATTACAATTAACACATTTACACATATAAGAATCTAATTTGAATAATGTCAACTTAACTTCAATAGTATACACTGTGCCCCTACATCTCATTATTGTCAGAGATTATATTTTTATACATTGTATGCTTATTAACATAGATTTACAATTATTGTTTTACACATTTGCCTTTTAAATCATATAGGAAAAGAGAAACAGTTACAAAGCAAACCAAAAGTACAATAATATTGGCTTTTATATATACCTATGTGGTTAATTTTACCAGTGCTATTCCTTCTTATGTCTTCAAGTTACTGTCTGATATATTTTTATTTCACCCTGAAGGACTCTCATTAGCATTTCTTGCAGTGAAGGTCTTTTGGTAATGTTGTCCCTCAGCTTTTGTTTATCTGGAAGTGACTTAATTTCTCCCTCATTCTTGAGTGATAGTTTTGCCAGATGGAGAATTCTGGGTTGTGGTTTTTTTTTTTTTTTTTTTTTCAGAACTTTAAATATGTCACCCCATTGCCTTCTGACCTTCATGATTTCTGTTGAGATATCAGCTGTTAATTTTATGAAGATCTCTTGTATGTGACCAGTTGATTCTCTCTTGCTGCTTTAAAAGATTCTCTCTTTGTCTTTGGGTTCAGCAGTTTAAGTATAACATAACTTGGTATGGATCTCTTTGAGTTTATCCTAATTGGAGTTAGTTAAGCTTCTTGGATGTTTATATTATGTCTTTCACCAGATCTGGGAAGTTTTCACCATTATTTATTCAAATATTTCTTTTGAATTTTCTCTCTTTCTCTTATTCTGTGATTCTTATGATGCATATGTTGTTATATTTTTTAATAAATTTATTTAATTAATTTATTTATTGACTGAGTTGGGTCTTCATTGTTGCATATGGGCTTACTTGTTATGGAGAGCGGGGACTACTCTTTGTTGTAGTGTGTGGGCTTCTCATTGCAGTGGCTTCTCTTGTTGTGGAGCATGAGCTCTAGGCACACAGGCTTCAGTAGTTGCAGTACGTGGGCTCAATAGTTGTGGCTCATGGGCTCTGGAGTGCAGGTTCACTAGTTGTGGCACATGGGCTTAGTTGTTCCACGGCATGTGGGATCTTCCTGGACAAGGGATCAAACCCACGTCCCCTGCATTGGCATTGGCAAGTGGATTCTTAACCACTGCACCACCAGGGAAGCCCCCATATGTTGTTATATTGATGGTATCCCATAGGTCCCTTAGTCTGTGTTTTTTTTCCTTCATTCTTTTTTTCTTTCTGCTCCTCAGACTGAATAATTTCAATTGCCTTATCTTCAAGTTTGCTGATCCTCTCTTCTGCCTACTGAAATCTTCTGTTGAACCCCTCCTGTGAGTTTTTATTTCAGTTACTGTAATTTTCAGCTTTAAATTTTCTATTTGGCTTCTTTTTATAACTTCTCTTCATTGAAATTCTCATTATTAAGACATGATTTTCCTGATTTCCTTTAGTTCTTTGTCCATGGTTTCCTTTAGTTCATTGAATATATTAAAGACAGTTGACTTCATGTCTTTGACTAATTACACCTATGTCTGGTCTTCCTCAGGGATAGTTTCTATCAAATTCTTTTTTTTTCTTGTGAATAGGCCACACTTCCCTGTTTCTTTTGTTAAATTGTTGTTGTTGTTGAGAATTAAACATTCTGAGTATTATGTTGTGGTAACTCTGGTACTCAGATTCTCCCACTCCTCAAGGATTGACGACTTTTGTATGTTGATGGCTGGGACCATCTACTTATGATTTTTTCCAAACTATTTATGCAAAGTGTGTACTCTTTGTTGTGTGTGGTCATTGAAATTTCTGTTCCATAGTCTCTGTGATTGGTCAGTGACCTGACAAAGATTCTCTCAAATGTCTGGGGGGCGGGTTGCTGTTTCTTTAAATTCCCTCTTAGTGGGGAAGTTGCTTTAGTTCATGGGGCTTCAAACAATGATTAGCCTCTGTGCCAGACCCTCAGTGACCAGAAGCAATGTTCAGCAATCAAAACACACAACCCTTGTTTTTGGAGAATAAGGTCCTCATTGTCCACCCTGGCACCAGCAAGTCATACTAGAAACATGAGCTTCTATCCCCATGACTGCTCGCCAAGGGGCTGGTGGCTGGAGAATGGTAACTATTATGTAAAATGTAAAAATTTACCAAAATTTACCAGCCTCTTCATCAAGCTGTCCTCTGGAAACTGCAAGTGTTCAATTAGATTTCAGAGTTCCAAAATTATTGCTTCAGACAACTCCAGCTAATTCCAATCTTTGTTTGGATGGAGGGACAAATTCCTGTAGCTTTCTACCCTACCATCCTCAGTGACACTACCCAACCCTCCTGTTTTTAATCACCCTAAACCCCCACTCCCAGCCCCAGCTTCTAGAACCCAGCCCCTCCATGACTGAGCCTGGGCATTCTGTGGTTGATGGGCTCATGCTTGCCAGTGTCTGTCTCCAACACACCTCTTATGTTACTTTCTCTGCTCTGCTCAATCAAAATGCACTCCTCCCACTATTTTCTGCCTTCCAAAATTTATGGAAACCCCTCACTGCTACTATTCCCTCATGTGTCTTTGTCCTTGTTGGTTTATACCTTTTAGAATTGCTTTACTTTCATGGTGGTAGGGTTGGGATGAGGAGGAGAAGATGCTGGAGATTAAGCCACTGATTTTTATTTTTTATTTTTTTAAATAAATTTATTTATTTATTTTATTGACTGTGTTGGGTCTTTTTTGCTGTGTGTGGGCTTTCTTTTCAGTTGCGGTGAGTGGGGGCTCCTCTTCGTTGTGGTGTGCAGGCTCCTCATTGCTGTGGCCTCTCTTGTTGCGGAGCATGGGCTCTAGGTGCATGGGCTTCAGTAGTTGCAGCACATGCAGCTCAATAGCTGTGGCTCATGGGCTCTAGAGTGCAGGCTCAGTAGTTGTGGCGCACGGGCTTAGTTGCTTCGCGGCATGTGGGATCTTCCTGGAGCAGGGATCAAACCCATGTCCCCTGCATTGGCAGGTGGATTCTCAACCACTGCACCACCTAGGAAGCCCAAGCCACTGATTTTTAATAGGCACTCATTCCTGGCTTTGCTACTGCTAAACCCCTTGTTCCAGTGCAAGGCGGCATCGTTACCATTTGACTGCCATGTCCCTTTATGTATTGTCTATGATGGTCAGGAGAAATGGTGGAACAGGAAGTTTGCAAGGGTTTGTGCACCCATGTTGCCAAGTAATGGCAACATGGCCAGCCCTGGATTGCAGTTAGGGGAAGATGAGTCAAAGTGGGATGTCTGGGGGCTCCTGGGCATATCACAGGAGGGGACACTGAATTCTAAGCATGCAGGTACAGTCTTTTTGAATTCCAGAGCAGCCTGCCACTGTGGCTTTATTCTGAGTCTAACCTGCCCTTGAACTGAATGCATGAATAACAGGCACCTCTGATGCTGGGAGGGTGCCTGAGCCTTTAGGGTTCAAGAGAAGTAGTGGGCCTCTCCTCTGAGCAGGGCTCAGGCCCCCACACACTTGCCTGCATCTAACTGCAAACAGGTAGCAATACCCTCACAGGCCAAGAGAAGGGACCTCCTTTTACTGCTCTTTGGTGTTTAATATTGAGTTTCAGCTCCATGATCATGCACTCGTGATCGCAGCTGCTGTCAAAGGACCTACACGAAAATCCATTTTTTATTGAAGCCGAAAAGGTCAATTTTCTTGGACGTCTCCATGGTGAAAATAATAAATGCAGCGCATTCATACCCTGTGTGATATTTAGGCTCTCCAGCTGTAATGACCCCTGGGAAAAAACACCTGAGATTTTAATTATGTTTCTCATCTTTCCAGGCAACAATTTCTGCAAAAGAGACTGGCTGTCTTCTCCCTGGGTCATAGGGTAGGTATGTGGTCAGGGACTTGGCAACCCTGCTAGGTGTCATCCAGCTTAGCCTGGGCAAGTTCCCAGTGGGCCTTCCTGGAACAGGAGAGCAGGACATCCATTTGGTTTAAAATGTGGTTTAATAGTTATGGGGCTTCTGCTGTTCAGGGCTTATCTCATTGATTGACCTGGATTTGCAGGAGATCGGGTGTCTCTCCTCTGTCTATCCAAATCCAACTTGCAGATAGGGACCCCCTTCTGGGAAAGCCTTAATGGTCAAGGTTCAGCTTGTGGGCACTGCCAGTCTCTGGTTCCTGAGGACCCTCCTACTCCCTGGGGCAGCTAGCAGCCTGAGGGCAGGGCCACTGGAAGTGCAAGTATATCTCACCTGGGATTAACTGATGATAGAGCAGAGTTTGGGATTGGGGGGGTCATTGAGAAAGCAGAGAAAGAGGCTGAGATTTCAGGGTAAGGCTCCACACAAGGAGGGCACGGCAGTAGGGGTGCAGGGAGAAAATCGACAGCCAGCCTGGTACTGGTGTCTTTTTGGGTACTTATTCTTCATTAATTCAGGAGATTAGATCATTTCACCAGCTCTCTTTTGATGTTCATTCGTTTTGCCTGGTACAGAGTGAATCCTTTCAGTCTACGGATCTACATTTATCTTCAGTTCAGCAAGGTTTTCCTCTATTCTATTTTTGAACGTTTTTTCTTTTCTGCTATCTGTGTTCTGTTTTTCATCACACCCCTTACCCTTATTGGATTTCCAATATTTTGTCTCCAAAGATGTTGCCTTCTCTCTGGTTACTTCTAACTTCCCTTGTCCTTTTTGCTGCATCCTGAAAAGCCTCTCAAACTCACTCTCCGTGTCACTAAATCAATTGTCCACGGGCTCTCCCTGGACTTTTACTGTCACTGATGCCTTTTAAAAGTCTGCTGCGGTGCTGTTTGTGTCCTCAGATGTTTGCCCCACTTCAGGCTTCATTTTGATTGCAGTTAGTTGTCATTCTCTCTCCATCACCTGGTTTTCAGAGTCAATGTTTTCATTTTGAAAAAAAAAAAAAAAAATCTACATCTCTTTCCTGAGTAAGCATCTTCAAAATTCACTTTTTTTCCCACTTCCCTTGACATTATCACAATATGGTTTTCTGCTCCGTTCACCTTTTCCTCAGGTGCTATATGGCCAAGTTCATTTTCATGCTCGGGTTTCTGCCTGCCAAGTTGAGGTGTGCTCCATCCCTCATTTGAGTGAGGTGTATACCTCTTGTTCAGAGCAGGGTCCCCGAGGGCCGACTGAGCCCGCAACAGTGGTGACGGGACAGTTGGAGAAGAGCCCTGGCCACAGAATTCTGCCCAGGGTGAAGACTCAGCCCTTCCAGGCCCAGTACAGCCTCCTCAGGGCAGGTGGTCCCCGGGGGACAAAAAGTGCTCGTGTGTCTAGTGTACCCCTTCAAATTAGAGGGTTCAGGAAGGAGTTTAACCCCCAGTAAAAGGCCAGGTCAGAGAAACTCTCGAGCACCCCAGGGCTGCATCTTGGCTCATGGCCCTGCGGCTGGGGCCTCCGAAGGCTCTTGAGACACGGTGGGCACTGGCGCCCATGTCCCCCACAAGTGTGCTCACTGCATGCCTCACCTGGAGAGGAAAGGATGTGTGTGATGTTCTACCAGCATCTCCTTCACTTACTTTCCTGACACCACACTTTTTTTCACTTCTTTCCACACCCAGGAAAGAGGGCTGTGGGTCTACTTCAAGCCACCCCCTCACGCTGGTCTCAGCCACCCAGCGCCTTGCAGAGACTCCTTCAAGTCTGTACAGTGTGGCAGCTGCTCTCCTTGAGGTTCAGGAGGGCTTGCCTGATTTTTATGTTCTTTTTTGCATGTTTTCGTTTCAGGGAGGGAGATCTGAGGCCTTTTCCTTACCCTCCCTTCACGTATCTCATGCCTAAGTTATGTGCTGCGTCCTTCATGGCCCTTTGGATACTTTTTAACCACATGTGTCAATGGCTAAAGAGTTCAATGAGTCATTCTTCCAGTGAAACTTTTTTTTTAAATAAATAAATTTATTTGTTTATTTATTTATTTATTGGCTGCATTGGGTCTTTGTTGCTGCACACAGGCTTTCTCTAATTGCGGAGAGCGAGGGCTACTCTTTGTTGTGGTGCGTGGGCTTCTCATTGCGGTGGCTTCTCTTGTTGCAAGCACAGACTCTAGGCACACCTGCTTCAGTAGTTGTGGTTCGAGGGCTCAATGGTTGCGGCTTTCTGGCTCTAGAGCACAGGTTCAGTTGCTCCATGGCATGTGGGATCTTCTCGGACCAGGGATCGAACCCACGTCCCCTGCATTGGCAGGAGGATTCTTAACCACTGTGCCACCAGGGAAGTACTATTCCAGTGAAACTTTAATAAGGGACAAAAAAATTGTTTGTTTTATAATGAGGTTGATGGTATGTTTCTGGGAAATGTGGATAAAGAAGACAGGAAAATAACAGCACCTACGTCAGGTTCTATGGCTTGAATTAATTAAGACAATCAGTATCTGTGAAGCCCTTAGAGCAGTGTCTGGCATATGGGAAAGATCAATAAGTGGTGCTTAGGCCTTATTTATTATAATAAAAGTAGTCTCTCTGACTCTTGTTCCAACACGACCTCCTTTGGTTAAATCACTATGTTATGGTGAAATCACATTCTGTATTTACAGTGATATATTGCTGTGAGTCTTCAAAATACAGATGGCCTGAGGTTGGGATCATCGTCTTACCTCAAATTCAAGCTTTTACTAAAGAACATCAGCAGATAAGTATACCTCTTCCGAGGGGAAATAAAAGACCACTAAGATATTTAGGTTTACCCCATGAAACTAATCTTGCCCCAGACGCATCTAGGAATCATAAATTATATACACATGCACGTATATACATATATATGGATACAAACACATAGATAAACACATATGTGTGTGTATGTTTTATCTATGTAAATATATATGAAAAATATATGTGTATGTAATTTTATATATGTGTATATACACACAAATATATGTGTACATCTACATATATATGTTATATATACATGAATATTATATGTGCACATATGCATATACACACAATAATGACTACTATTATTTTATTTATTTATTTATTTATTTACTTAGGCTGTTCCGGGTCTTAGCTGTGGCATGCAGAATCTTCATTGCAGCATGTGGGATCTTTAGTTGTGGCATGTGGGATCCTTTAGTGGCAGCATTCAGGCTTCTTAGTTGTAGCATGCAGACTTTTAGTTGTGGCATGTGGGATCTAGTTCCCAGACCAGGGATCGAACCTGGGCCCTCTGCATTGGTAGCATGGAATCTTACCCACTGGACCACCAGGGAAGTCCCAATAATGACTTTAGGGGGACTAATTTATACCTAATCTTTTAACCCTTTACAACCATATTGAATATAATTTAGGCTCCTCTTTGGGACCCAGGGTCAGGTCCTTCTTCCCTCAGAGCCTCTGAATCCTGGAATGCAGCCCAGAGCTCCACCCTTTTCCTAAAATTCAAAATTGAGAACTTTTCTTTCTTCACCTCGGAGCAAAATTAGCAAACGGAGACAACCCAGCAAACAGGGATGTGTGGCCCGGGGCTGAGATCAAAGAAAACCCCTGTGCTTTTCCAACGTCACAGCTGCTCAGTGTCTGCACCAGGATGTTTCCCCATCTCTGGACGCTGAGCTGGAAGATATCAGCATCCTGAGGTCCTGTTGTCTGGCTGCAGTGGCAGGAGAGGGGGGCTGCATGGAAGAGATGGCGCTGTGGGCTCAGATGACCTCGGTGCAGACCACAGGCAGCTGCACAACCTCTCTGAGCTTTGGTTTCCTAGCCTGTGAAATGGGCTCACGGCACTGCTCCTGGATAAAGAGGGCATCTCTGGGGAGAAGTGGTCTGCAGATGGACTACACACTCGTGTCTCCACCTATTCGCCTCCCAAACGCTCCCCGGACCACTCAGGCTGCTGTGTCACAGCCCGGCTGATTTTACGAAAATTGGCAGGTTCCACTTGATCACCTTTGGCCAACCCCCAGTTCCCAGCCCCTCCACCTCCTTCGGCTTAAATGAGGGGAGTGAAACAGAGCACAAGGGACTCAGCTGCCCGAGGAAGCTTCCTTAAACCTGGTAATGACCCTGTACCTGCAGGCCTCACCATCAGCTAACCCCCAACAAGCCATCACAAAGAGAACAGGCCTCCAGGGCAGGCATTGAATTCCCATCCCACTGAGGTGTGGGGCGGAGTGCCTGGGGGATGTCCTGCACCTGCTGGGTAACCTCCCCAGCCCTTAGCACAGTCTGTTGCCTGGCAGCACTGATGCTGGCAGGTCAGAGGGCCAGCACGGGGGTGGGGGAGAGGTGCAGACATGCACCCCGCCCCCCTCCCTCCTCCACCTTCCTTGGATGCACCTTTGGGTAACTCTGTTGTCAACGAAGCTCGGTGTTCCTGGATCAGGAAACAGGTTGTGAGCACACCCCAACAGAGGCACCAATATGATTATCTGTGTGTACAGGCACTGGTGCATACACACCCCACACAGATGTGCATGTGTGCACCCTTATGTGTACGTACACACCTGCACCACACACACCCACGTGCACATACACAGACATACAGGCATCTGGGTACCTTTCCTGTCTGCCCTGAGGCTGCCCCTGGGCACCTGACTGTCCTTAGATGCCCTCTCGCCCCCCCCACAGCATCCCCCGAGCCTGGCCTGGGCAGTCCCAGGAGGCAGTGCTGTTATTTCATTTTCCATTTTCTTCTTCTCACCAAGGAGGCCTCAGCAATGTGAGCTGCCCAAGGGTAGGAGCCGTGTGCCCAGCCGTATGAGATTCATTTGAGAAGCTCCAGCGGTGGTCGAGGCAGACTGTGTCAATTCCAGAGCGTCAGACTGTATTAAAAAAAAACAACTGTGTCTGGTCTTGACATGGATCCTCTGATGAACACGTGCGCACACACACACAGACACACACAGTTATACACACAAATCCTCAGTGGCACACTCACAAGTGTGCACACTCACAAGTGAGAGAGACACAGGCCGATGCATGTGCACGTGCTCACCAGAGCACTCCATACACATTTCCACATACACATACGTGCACAGCACGAACACAAGCATGTAGAGGCGTGCGCACACACACACACACACACGTAGAGAGGCGGGCACGCAGGTAAGCACGTGTACAGAAACCAGGCTGCATGCCCACACCTGCCACAGCTGGTTTGGGGCTCCTGCCCTGTCTTCCTCTGCCCCCTTGTTCCAGGATGGGGCCCTCAGCTGAATGGACAGGAGACACAGTGACTCAGTTGACCTCCAAGAAAAGGAGAGCAGAAAATGCTAATTCTGCTTCTATTTTTCACACGCACTGGCCCTCTCTCCAGGCCCTCCCATAGATGACCTCCAGGTCACCCTGAACCCCAGCTCTGAGCTGCAGAGGCGCTCAGAGCCCAGGCACCTTGGCCTGATGCCTGCCTCACCCCAAACTGCCCCTCTCACGGACACCCCCCATCCCCACCCCACCCCCTACCACCGTGCTCCAGGCACTCCAAGTCCCCCTCCTTTCCCCAGACCTCGAGTCACTGGGTGCTGGCTCCAGACTCCTATGTACCCATTCTGGCTGGCTTGGATGGCCCCTTCTCTGATGCCCTCCTCCCCTACCAGGCAGAGCTGGGCCCCTGTCCTCTACTGTCCTTGAGCTGGGCATCCACGCCTCCTTGACGGTCCTGTCCACACTGTCACATGGTGCGGCTCCGTTGTCTCCGCCATACCCGATAAACCCCTTTTGGAAGCACAGGCTCCATCTTCCTTGTCTGAATGTGCCAGGACCTGGCTGGCGGTAAGTTCTCAATAAATATATGTCGGCGAAATGAATCAACAGTTGAACGAACCAATGGCGCTAAGCTGAAGTCAGCTCTGTTCTGTTTGGAGTCGGGGCCTAGGCCAGCTGGAGAACCCTCACCCTCTGCTTTACTGTTTTGAGTTCGGCTGTGTCCCCTGAGGGAAGGATCTGTGGGGAAAACTTAGCAGGGGAAATGCCATCTCCCAGGCTCATTCATCTACAAATGCCCACCTTCCTCGGAAAACTCCATCCTCTAAGGGAAAAGGGAAATGGAGTCGGGTGTTCTGTATTCAAATCTGTATGAATTCAGGTCACTGACTCAAAACTTTGTATTATCGTTCAGCTGTGGCTCAGGTGAGATCTCTAGTCACACAGAGCATGGATACATCACTCTGAAGAGAAATGTTCAACCACAGCGGAGGAGAGATATTCCCGTGGTGGTGGCTCCAACAGGAGGAGGTCATGTCTTTGTTCCCGTTTCCACAGGCTGAACCTGTGCCCCGTGGGCACCCGCAGATGACTGACCTCTGCCAATGCCCAGCGTCTGTAACGTTTTCTTATCCCACATGCCCTGGTGGGGTTAAGCTCCCCTTCCTCCACCCTCTCCCCTAAGGTCAACTCACCCCGATCTGAGCTGAGGCTTTTGCCTTTTAAAGGCGCTTGGGATATTTTGGTTCTTGAGTTTCCACATTTATCATTAAAACAATTATCAGCTAAAAACGCCCTGTTCCCTAAAACAATGCCATCAGATGGCAAGAGTGTATTTGAAGTTATAAATAACTTCCTTTCCCCCTGCTACGTGTTTGTGGTGCTATATAAATCTTTAGGTGTGCGAGTTTCATCATTACTAATGTTCTTTAAAATGTAATAAAACTTTTCTCATTAAGAAAGCCAGCCAATCAAAATAAGCACCTCACAGACCCCCAGACGCCGGTGCCGCGGTATTTGCATTGCAGAACAACTGTAATTTTATTCATGGGTTGGCATAGCCGCAGCCCATCAGTAATTAAACACAAAACAGCTGTCACTCTGCGGCATCCAAGGCAGACAGGATGGGATAATGAGCCCCTGTCCCTGGGCTCCGCGCAGGGGCTGGCGTGGGAGGAGGGGGGCTGTGCAGGGAGGGGCCCGTGCGGGCAGGGGCTGGCGTGGCAGGGATCGTTGGGCTGGGCTCAGGGCTGTCCCGGGCTCACCCACTCTGGGCCGTCCTCCTGCTGGAAGAGGGGCTTAGAGAGACAGTGGAGGGTTTGCTCACGTTTGCGCAGACCTTGGGGCTCCTGATGGACATGGGATGGACTGGGAGGCACTTCTAGCTTCCACCTTGTGTCTTCGGTGCTGTTAGAAATAGGTTAACAAGCCGACAGGTGGTGACTTTTGTAATTGACAGAGGTGAGTGGTGAGAGCAGAGGAAGGGCGGGGACTCTGCTCCTCCCAGAGATTCTGTTGGACTCCTGAAGGCTCGGAGGGATGGGTCCCAGGACTCTAGATATCGAAGCCAGAAGGGGCACCTGCCACCTTCTGGCCCAATGCACCCATTTTGTAGGTGAGGACAGCTGAGGGATGGAAAGGCACTGTGGTTTGGGGCAGTCACTGGTGAGAGCCCAGTGCGGGACTGGGAGTCTGCAGTTCTGGGTTCTAGACACCCACAGTCCACAGTGTCACCCAGCCCAGCCCTGTCTGCCTCTGGGTCTCAGTTTCTGAACAAGGAGTGGGATGGGATGGGGTGGGGTCTTTAGGGCTGTCGGCAAAGACATCCTGGGAGCAGAGTCTTCCAGGGGCCCTTTTTGGGACGGACCTGTCCATCTCCCACGGGGCCCAGATGGGGAGCCACGGTGGTGGTCTGGTTTGCTGTCTGTCTGTCCCTCTCGGAGCCCCACCTGGACCCCCCTTATATTCTCCAACCCCCCGTCTGCACATCGGCTTCTCTGAGGCTCCCCTCTCCCCCTCTCTCCCTCCCTCTTTGTTCCAGGCACGTCCAGGTTGCGTGTGTCATCCCCCAGCAGCAGGGCACATGGATGATGTCTCCCAGAGGCCCCTGCGGAGCCCACACCAGGGGCCTGAAGGCAGACCTCAGAGCCCCTCGCCCCTTGCAGGCTGAGCTCCCTGCCCACCGCCCGAGGCTGCACACCCTCAGGTGCCTGCTGACCGTCCTGACCCAGGCCTCCTGCTGGTCCAGAGGCCAAGGCAAGGGGCGGCCTTCCTCCAGGGGGGATTCTTGGCTTGTCCAGTCCCCCAGAGCACTCTCTTCTTTCTTGATTGCCACCACACTGGAGTCAGGGAAGAACTGAGCAGACGGGCTAGCCAGGCTACGGGCAGGAGACACATGGGCCCCCCTCAGGGGGCTGCCCTGGGGTGGAGAGGGGAGGTCTTCCGGGCGGGAGTGGACTGGAAGGTGCCGACTGTGGTCTGAGATCAGATAGACTCATGTCCTGAATCCTCAGTGACAACAGCGAGCAGAGGGGACCCTACTCAGTGCCTGGGCTGGGGCACTGTCTGTGCAGGGTGTGCCGGTGGTGGTGGGAAGGGTCCCTGGGTCCACCTGTCTGGATGATGACTTTGGAGGAGCTGGAGAGGGGGTCCGGAGGGAGGGGTGTGGGCTGGGAATCCCTGAGGCCATCACTGTGGGGAGAAGAACGCCAGGTCATAGCAGGGGGAGCGAGGGGCGCCCCATTGCCAGGCTGGGCCCTCTAGGACCCAAATAAGGGGAGGCTTATAACGCAGACCCAGAGGCAGGGGATGCCCCCAGCAGACACACACACTGAGCCCCAGGGGCTGGGCTGTGTTGCAGGCACCCCCGGGTCTGCGTGTCTCCCTGTGACTGCAAGGGTTCTATGTCCTACTGGGCCTGGTATCCTCTGTACTTTCATGTCTGGGCCTGGGAGGGTGGATGGATTTTCAAATCCATCTCTGGCACCTGAGGGCTGATGACAGAAAAGAATGTTTGAAGTCAGGGACCTCTGGTGAGGCTCCTGGGGCCAGGGGGAGAGAATGGCTCACTGGGTAGGGGGGGCCTATGTTTGCAAGGGCCAAGGGATGCTGGATCCCACCTACCCCTCAGGCTGGAGACCCTGAGGACTGGGAGGTCACGGTCATCCAGCAGAAGGCGATCTCCTGGGCTGACATCCCACATGCCTGGGGCTTGTGGCTGCTGCAGAGGCCCACAGAGCGGCACCTGCCTGGCTCTCTCTGCGCTGGTACAGGCAGAAAAGCAAGTGCTCTGGGTATGTGAGTGCGCATGTGTGTATAGCGTGTGCACGTGTGCACCTGCGCAAGTGTGGGTGTCTCCACTGAACCATGCGGTCTGGAGGGCCAGGAGTCCAGGAGCCGGCTGGATGTTCCAGCCCCAGCATTTCTCTTGGCCCTTCCTTCCCCAAAAAGTGGGCCCGTCGGATAAACCCTGGGAATAGAGAGGGCTGGTAGGCAGTGGGGGCTTTCCCCGTGGCTCCTACTGCCATTTAGGACCAAGATGGTTTGAGTCCAGCAAAGAGAGGGAAGGCTTTCCTGGGGCAGGGCAGCAAGCCTTCCTTGGGGCAGGGCAGCAAGGCTTTCCTGGGGAAGGGCAGCAAGGCTTTCTTGGGGCAGGGCATTAAGGCTTTCCTGGGGCAGGGCAGCAAGTCTTCCTGGGGGCAGGGCAGCAAGGCTTTCTTGGGGCAGGGCAGCAAGGCTCCCACCACCTGTTAGCAGCTTTGACAGATGTGGCTTCTTGGGGTGAAAGCCTGCTTTGGGAGAGAAAACCTTCTCAGAGCAGATGAGGGATTCAGACTCACTTCTGGTGGCTGGTGGTATTGTGAGGCTGGTGGGCACTCAGACCAGCTTAGCTCTGAATGCAGGGCCCAGCGGCTTTGCACTGCAGGGGGAATGCTGAGGCATCCATCAGCTCAGCCAAGAGTCAGAGGATGCTGAGGCCGAAAGGGGAGAGGTTGCCTAGCAGGTGCCTCCTGCAACCCAGTGCTCTGGGCTAAGCACCATCAGTCACGTTAGGCCCACGCAGGAGGGGCCCTGATGGAGAAGGCCAGGGAGCACACCAAGCCAGCAGAAAAGCTGCTCCTGCCCCCCACGAGCATGGGGCCAGGGCCTCCCAGCAAGATCCACGCCCCTTCTGGGCTGCAATGCCCCTCTAGACTCTCCCTGGTCTCTCTTCCTTACGCTGGTGACACGTATCCATGCTCCCCGCTGCCCCTGACAATGGTCACGTCTGCTCTTTAGGGGGGCAGTGTGCTGGGTGCTGTACAAGCACCTTCCCCGTGCATCTTCATGACAAACCCACGACATGGGTGCTACTGCTCTCCCCCTTCACAGGAGTTACATCCATTGTAACTCTTTTGATCACAGGGACTAAAGCCCAGCTCAGACAGGCTTAAGCAAAAGTGGGATGCACAGGCTCGTGTATCCAAACAATCCAGGGACAGCCCCAGCTCCCGGGCTCTGGACAGCCACGTGCCTAGCCCTGAGCCAATCACCGTGGCTGGTGTGTGTGATGCTCTGATTGGCCCACCCCAGAGCTGGTAGGGCAATCAGCTGCTCCAGAAACAGGAGGACAAAGGGTGGCCAGTCCCCAGAGAAGAATGGGGTGACCAGAAGGCAGATGACTCCTGGCTGGGTGGCAAAGCCCACCACAAAAGCCAGATTTGAGCCAGGGTCTGGGCAGGCTCCAGAAAATTCCTCTGGGGTCACTGGGCAGGCAGACCTGCCCCCGAATCTTTAGTGTATGGCCCCTGGTAAGCCCCTGACTGTGGACCAGGCCTTGGGGACCCAGTTCTGTCAGAATCACTTCTGCTCTCGATTCCGGGAGGTGCAGGATGCTGGGGCAGGCCAGGGTCCTCTAGCATAGGCTCTCCAAGCCGGGGCCCTGGGGAGCCTGATCGGATTGTCACTGCAGTTACATAACTTAAATAAATGGGATGTAATTATTTTTTCAAATATACCAATAAAATTGTCTCTGATTATTTTAGTCACAATACAAATAGCCTCAATTAGAGCAGAAATAGGGCACAGGTTTATGGCTCCCATGAATCTGAGAGCAACCTCAGTTCTGAGGCAGAAAAGCCAGAACCTCCTGCCTGGCCCTACCCTGAATCCTGCGGCAAAATGTCCCTGATTCCGGCATGGGCGCAGCAGGCTGGGAGGAGTGGGGACAGAGGGTCCCTGGGTCGCCTGTGCAAGGCCCCGACTCCTACAGCTGGTCCCAGGCCTGCTGAGAGAGGGAAGGTCTCCAGGACTGTAGGAAGGCTGCACGTGGGGGTGAGGACCCTGACCCTGTTACGGGTCCAATCCCACCCTGCAGCCCGACTGTCTGTCTGTCCTCTGTTGCAGCCTGAGACCTGCAGGGCCTGGACCTCGCTCCCAGGCTGGTCAGGTCTGGCCCCCTTGCCCCTCCCAGCCAGCCCGACACCCAGCTTCCCTGTTAGAAGAGGGCAGTTTTCACCTCTGCCTCCAAAGGCAGCCCTGTTGGAGAGACCCAGGCCCTGAGATCCAGCCAACCCCCCACATTACAGATGAAGAAACTGAAACATCAAGGGGAAGAATGGTCCACGGCCACACAGCAAAAAAGTGGCAGACCAGGGGGTCCCCAAGGCTCTGCCCCAAGTCCTGGGAGTCACAGGAAAGGGCAGGACAGAGGTGGGGCAACCAGCCCTTGGAGGGAAGCCTCACATTCCTCTCTGCCCTGCCCCACCCTCTCCTTCTCCTCTGAGTATCTGTGTGGCCACTCAGACCCCTGAGAGCCCAACCCAGCCCCTCTGCCCGGTCAAGGTCAAGGCCACCTCACCAGGAAGTCATCCTCACAGGTCTAGACTGTGAAATGGGCTCAGCCACGGACCCCGTGCCCCAGGCCCACCGCACTCCCCTCAAGAGACCCTCACCCTCCTATTGCAGATTCAGGATGTACACTGAGTGACCCCATGCTACCCAGGCCACTCACCAAGGGAACAACATCAAGGCCTGAGCACCCACAGCCGGCACGCTCCCCATCCCATGGTGACAATGGCTGTGGGCAGCTGCGATGTTCCTGCAGGGCTGGGGTGGGGCAGGAGTGAGTCTGGTGCATGGGGACAGCAATGCCCCGCAGCCGGACTCCGGCTCTTTCTGGTGAACTTGAGCATCTATCTCTCAAACTCCAATGAAAATGTTTCAGGGATTTTACAAATGGGAATTGCAGTAAGAACACAGATGAACTTGGAGAGAAACAGGATTTTAACAAAGCAAGTCTTCCCAACCCAGAAAGAATCGTTTCTCTCTAACCAGGCCTGTCTTTTTGTCTTTTTAATGTTTTAGAGTTTTCTTCACCTGGGTCTTGCGTGTTTTGTTTCCTGTTCAGTTTACATGGTTTGTAGCTTTATTGATGTTATGAATGAGGCTCTGTTTTTTTTTTCTTCTTCATTTCATCTCCTAGGCAGCTCTTCACTGATATGGGGAAACTGGATTTTTCTCGGTGTATCTTCCACCAACCCACTTTCCCAGGGTTTCTCAGTGGCTCTAATTATTGTGCAATTAACTTTCTTGGATCTTCTAGGTAAACATAAACATATTGTCTGCCAAGAATAAGAATATTGTTTCTTTCTTTCTAATCTTTGGTTTTCTTTTTCTTCATTTTCAGCCTTATTGTGTTGGCCAAGTACCCCTGTTTAAAACTCACAGATAGAAGGGTCCCCTCCCACTTCTCAGCGAGGCCCCAGAGATGGACGCTAAGAGCTCACAGTCCAGTGCACACCTATTGGCGTTCCCATTTGTGCTGGGGCTGCCGTCCTCAGCACGCCCACGATTCCAAATGCCTTACCTCTCCCCAGACCCTCTCTTCCTTCTCAGGGGCCAGGCTGTGGGTGGAGACGGCCAATCCCTCCATCCCCTTGTGCCGGGGACTCCAAGGGAGATCTTCTTGGCTTGTCGCCATGTGCTTCTTCTTGAGCACCCCTGGCCCCTGGCTGCCACGGTGTTGACACAGGGATGAACTCGTTTCCTGACTTAAGACAGGTCTGGTGTTTCCTAGCAGGAGCTGGCAGGCCTGGGGTTTTCCATGACCCCAGCTGAAGAACCGTGGTCTCACCTCCCAACTGTTCCATCCGATCCTCTGTCCGGCACGTGTCAATGGGCACCCACTGCTGGCCACACCCAGCACAGCAACGGGGAGGGGGGGGTCCAGGGAAGACCAGATGAGGATGGGGGAGGAGACTCGCCCACAGTGCAGTGAGATCAGCTGGGTACATGGTTTAGGGATGGAGGTGCTGTCGGGCTTGAAGGTGAGAGCGACCCCTCCTGCTTGGCCCTGCGGTGGGAGGAAGCACTGTGGGGACAGGTAGGGGTCACTTGGTGGAAAGACAGGGGGGACAGGTGGGGGAATGGCAGCCCAGAGGTGTGTAAGTAGAACTGACCACCAAAGTCCCAGGTCCCACCAGGGCAGGAGTCCAGGTTAGACGGGAGAAGACACAAGGCTGCGGGCAGATAGGGGTCTGTGCAGGGAGGCTCAAGGTAATGAGCTTGAACTTTATCTGGAGGGTCTCGGGCTGAGGGTGAGGGGCTCATGTAAGAAAGATCACAGCTGGGGGAAAGAGGGACTGAGGACATTCTGGGGGATTGTCCACCCCCCCCCCCAAATTAATGACGTTTTGACTTGACCAGTTAGAAACCTGAGACAAAGTCAGGGGATTTGGTTCCCACCCCCTGCCAAAGGAAGGGAGAAAATGAGGACCTTGTAGTGGCTTTGGCTTAGCCCAGACCTCCAGGGGTCAGGGGAGGATACACCCCAAAGGCAGTTGTCCGCTCAGATAAACTTCCATCATAGAATTGCATCACATACTAGTGCTATTAAAAAGAAAAATGTGCAATTATTAATTTGGGGGAGAAAAAAGTTAAAGTGGCCCGGGTTGCAATGGTGGCGGCATCCACATGTTAGCAGCTGCTGGCGGGACGTCTCCCTGCTCTCAAAGCCCTGCCCTTTCTCTGGGAAGCTCCCAGTACTCAGCCAGCCAGGCCCTGGCAGCCACGCTCAGGACTCAGGCCTGGCCAAGTGGATCTTCTCTCCTGGGAACCGGAGGTGATGAAGCTGAGCGCCTTGTTCACAGCCAGCCCTGGGGAGAGAAGGGGCCCGGAACTCTGGCCCCCCAGGTCTTTGGGGCACCCCGATTTTGCTCTGTCCCCTCTTTGATCCAGGGACCCACCTTCATGGTATCTGTTAGTTTGGGGGCTGCCTGGCACCTGTTCCCTCTTCTCGGGGTCCTGATTCCTCCTGGGTCTTGCGCCTCTTGTGTCCTCAGCTTGCGTGGGGCCCGCTTGTGACCCGGGGCCCAAGCCCATCAGAACGCTGCTCCCGGGCTTCCTAGGTGGCGCAGTGGTTAAGAATCCACCTGACAATGCACAGGTCGCGGGTTCAATCCCAGCTCCAGGAAGATCCCACATGCCATGGAGAAACTAAGCCCGTGTGCCAAAAAAAAAAAAAAAAAAAAAAAGAACGCTGCTCCCCTGTGCTGCAGTGACGGGCCCTGCAGTACACATGTGACTCTGGCCACACAGTCCAGCCCCATTAGAACTAACCGCAGGGTTTTGTCTGAGCCACTGGGATGCAGTGCCCACCTGCACCTGGACAGACCTGACCACCACGTGGAGCCCACGAATGTCAGCAACAGAATCAACCAGAGTCCAGAGTCTAGATTCCGGAGTTAGTGGCTGAGTCCAGCCCTGCCTGAGGCCAGTCTGCCCTGGATGGGGTCTGCTCAGCCCATAGTGGGCTGAGTGTCCTGCCCCTGGCTACCCCAAGAGACCTCCGGTGCCCAGCATCCTTCCAGCAACCCCACCACCACCCTTTTCTGGCTGAAGTTAACCCAAAGGAGTTTCTGCTTCTGGGCAGAGGAGCCGGCCCTAGAGGACTGCTTTGTTCAAGTGGACAAGAATGTGGAGACCCAGCTGCAGGAAGACCCTGGAGCTGGCCCTGGTGCAGGGATGGAGAAACCCAGCATTGTACTTTGAGGGCCCAGACAGCAGTTGGGAGCTCCTGAGGCTGATCCAGGGATGGACCTCAAGACCACCTGGGGTGCAGGACACCTGTGGGCAAAGTGGCTTGAGCTGGGCCTTGGTGGCATTTGGACGGGAGAGAGAATGCAGGCGTGGGACACCCAGGGGCCAAAGTCCAGATTCAAGATGAAGTGAGGAGGCTTGGGTCCTGAGGCCTGGCCCAAGCTGAGGCGGGTACAGCCTGGAAAGCAGGCTGGGGAGTTTGGGTTTGACACCCAGGAAATAGGACGTCAGCGCGATATGATTTACTCCAGGTGGGTGATCATTGATTTAGGACTCCTGACAGGAGTGCTACTCTGAAACTTGACAGAGAGAGACATTAAGTCCAGGAGTCCCCATTCTGCATGGAGCAATCCCATTTCTCTACGCCTGGTCAATTCTACAGCCAAAGCACTTTTGTCCCCTGGAGGGAGTCAGGATGGATTTGAATTAACCAGGAAGTTCTTTGATTGCTATTTTAAAACTTCTCTCCGCTACCTGGCCTGACATAATAATTACCTGCCTGTGATTTATCTCTGGCAGATTATGAGCGATGATAGGGTTTGGGGTGATAATTGAGTATGTCCAACACTTCCCCCTCCACCTCGTCATTCAAGTTGAAGCAGCCTTGATTTTCCCTCTGGGATACTGGTGTTCACTGTCACCTTGCCAAGAATGGGTTACAGAACAAGGTGAGCGTTTTGCAGTGAGTCCTATGGGCTCACACAGCACCCTGCTGTGGCCAGCCCGGTGGGAGTCCATCCAGCTGGGTCTTGGCCCAGCACCTTATAAGTCACCCCTTTAGACCAAGACTCACAGCCCGGATGCTGAGCCAGACCTCTGCTCACACCTTCCCCAAATATTTACTGGGCTCCTACTGTGCGTCTGGCAGTGTTCTGGGGACACATCAGCAAACCAAACAGAAAGAGCCCTGCCTTCGGGGAGTGTGGAGAGCGTGCAAGCAGCAGGGTGTGTCAGACATATAATCAAAACAACAGGAAAGGAACTTCAGAGAAGGGTGGGCTATGGAGGAAACGCCACAGGGCTCAGGAGGGCCCTTCCGAAAGGTGGCATTGGAAGTGACAGCCCAAGGAACCAGCCGTGGAAAAGGCTGGAAGGAGCAGATCAAAGGGAACAGCGAGGGGTTGAGGAGGATGGGAAGGAGGTGGGGGGGGGGGGATGAAGGGAAAGTAGAGGGTGTGAGCTCTGAGAGGTTGATGGGGGGGTGGTCTCCTGCAGCTGTGGGTGAGATTTCCCCAGAAGAGCAGCCCTCCCTCTCCCCCAGAAGAAGCCCTTGGGGAAGGGGTCACAGTGCAGCCAGTAGGAAGCGCGGGATGGAGTTCCTGACAGTCCACACCAGCACTATCAGCGCCCCCTGGAGGCCGGGCGGAACCATAATTGCGAGGCCCTGTAGGAAATGAAAACACAGGGCCCCTTGTTCAAAGAGCAGGAAAAAGCTTCTTCCCTTCCTCCACAGTCTCCCTGGCCACCTGTCACGGTGTTTTTAAATTTGCTATTTAATGCTGCCCTCCCTCTGGCATGGGGAACCTTGTGGGGTGAATGCAGATCCTCATGGGCACCTGGGGTCCCACCCTGCAACTCAGTGCTTTACCTGGCCTCCCACTGCCTGTGCTCAGTTTCCCGGGAGTGGAGGGTGACAGCAGTTGCTGGGCAGGGCGCAAAGTAGGTGGCTGGCATGTGGGAGGTGGTGGAAGGAGAGGACTCCAAGCCCCAACACGTGTTCCATTATCCCTTTGAACTTCACTTATAAAGCACAAGTTCAAAGATAAAAATTATTAAGAATCTCAGGAATGGGAGGTACAAACTATTAGGTGTAAGAAAGACATCTTCAGTACTGTCCCAGCAGGGACCACAGGTCCCTGTCCACATGGAAGCCTTGTCTTCCCCCCCCTCCCCTGCTGAGGGACCCTGGTACCCCTAAGCCATGGACTCTGGACCCTGGCTGGCTGTAGCGGGGGAGTTGGATGGAGGTGGCTGGCTTGTTGGTGCTGGTGGTCTGCTGGGCACAGGGCCACAAGCCGTGGAGTGGTGCCACAGTGGGTGTATTTCCTAACAGGTCTCAGACTTGGACTCTGCCCTGGTTCTGCCACCTGCTTCCTATGAGTTCTTAGGGGAGATGTCTTTAGTTCAGCTTGGCCTCCGTGTATCTATCCCTGAAATGGGCATAATGCCTTCTCTGCTCCAGGGCTCTCAGAGCTGTGGTGAAGGCTATGAAGGACCTGGGGGTCAAACATCTCCTGGGCTGGAGCTGGACTGCTGGGTGGCTGGGCCCAGTAGCCTTAAGTTTCCATTGGCCCACAGGGGAGGGAGAGAAAAGAAGGAAGAAGAAGAATAATTGGTAACTGTCTGACTCTAAGAACAGGGTAGCTGTGGTTGTCCCATTTATTTGGATGGGAAAGTGCTGGTTAGAGGTGGCAAAATTCCGAAACCAGGTCGGGACATGCTAGGGACTAGGGCAGCCCTGGTTTCTGTCTGCTCAGCATGCTTCCCTCTGTGTCTTCTTCTGGTGACAGAGCCTGTCCTTGCTGGGCTCTGGTGTGGGGTGCAGCTGACTCCTGCCCTGTGCTTCAGGGGGTGGGACCTGACCCAGACCTGGCCAGTGAGAGGACCTCGTTCCCTAAGCCCCTCTGATTGGTTCAGTGATGGCCCCATGACCCAAGTCAGCCGACCAAAGTCCTCCCTGGGACTTCATGGGATGAGGTGTTCTCTGGGATCACAAGCTGGGATATGGAAGTGATTTGGGAAACACTGGTGGCTGTCTTAGCTGCCAAAGGGAGTCAGCCTGCCTGAGAATGAAGCCAATAACACAAGAAAATGGAGCCCAAAGAGGGAGGGTAGACACCCGATGAGATCGTTTGAACCCCTAGATCCTGCTGTACCTGAAGCAAGCACCCCTTTAAACTTCTCAATTGTGCAAGTCAGTCAATTCCTCTTTTTGCATTCAACAGTAGTACTTGAGGGGACTTCCCTGGTGGCACAGTGGTTAAGAATTCACTTGCCAATGCAAGGGACACGGGTTCAATCCCTAATCCGGGAATATTCCACGTGCCAGGGAGCAACTAAGCCCGTGCACCACAACTACTGAGCCTACACTCTAGAGCCCACGGTCCACAACTACTGAAGCCCACAAGCCTGGAGCCCGTGCTCCACAGCAAGACAAGCCACCGCAATGAGAAGCTCATGTACTGCAACGAAAAGTAGCCCCCATCTCTGCAACTAGAGAAAGCCTGTGCGCAGCAACGAAGACCCAATGCAGCCAAAAACAAACACAAACAAACAAATAAATAAAAATAAATTTATTTTAAAAAAATGAAAACAAGTAACACTTGAGCACTTAGTAAATGTCCAGTACTGTACTGGGCACTGTGAAAACAACGTGAGTGCAAATAGACACGGTTGAGCTCTTCAGGAGCTTACAGGTTGATCAAGGGAGTGTTTCTCTGAGCTACGAATCTAACCGGAGTTTGTCAATAGGATCTTTGAAAAGGTTGTGAACAACACAGCAGGTAATGTCCATGGGAGCCATGGGAAAATGCGGAGGCCATCGACACAGGTGCATTTTGTGTATTGATCCTCAGCAGAAACTGAGGGCATGGCATTAAGATGTAGTTTGGTAAAAACAGCTGTGTGTAAAAGCAGAGAAATCTGGTGCTGGAGTGTAACCTTCCAGGGCCTGGAGAATCTGTGATTGGTTGTCCCCTGAGCAAGTTCTTCTGAATGATAATTGTTGTGTAAAGATAATATAAGCATACTAACAAACACTTGGAAAGCAAAAGAATATCCCTTATAAGCCCACAATCCTAATACAACTGTTGTTAAAGGTATTATTTGGGGAATAAGTTGGCAGAGTCTTTGGTTTGATTGATGAGCTGGTGTGATGCAGTCATTATTCCATTCTTGGCCCACCTGGCCTCAGAGGCGAGGATGGGTGATAAAGAGTGATTCTGAAGCCAGACCAACTGGGTTGGAGTCCTGCTCTATATGTTTAAGAACTGTGTGATCTGGGCAAGTTACTTAGCCTCTCTGAGACTCAGTTTCTTCATCTATAAAGTGGGGATAATAATGGTACCTACTTCATCAATGTATTAGGAGACTGAAATAAGATGGAGCTGAGAAATACTGGTCCTCTCCTCGCCCCCCTGCCTTAGCCACTGCATGCACACGGCCACACACCTCTGATCCTGGCTGTGCACCATGTCCCAAGTTCTCCAGCAAGAGCCACCAATGGTGTATTGGGAGGGGGTTGTCACCTACGCACAGAAAAGGCTGCATGTCTCGTGTGGGGGTGCAGTGGACAGGTGCATGCTCTCTCTCTCTCTGCATACATTAGGGTGGGTCTGGGGTCGATACTAGTGTCCTAGGAATGAATCTCCTATTTCCTTCTGGGTCCTCCCTGCTCCACAGGCTCCTTTGAAGGCAAGTCCCCTGATGTAATGATGTGGACATCATCTCCCATCTGTGGCTTTTCAGGAGGCCCAGCTGTGAGGGCTCACAGCCCCACCCTTGTTACCAGAGGAACTGGACTCCCCATGGCGTCTGGCTCACTGCATCCGGCTCTGTGCCTGGTCACCATGTCTCAGCCTTCACCATCTGCGGGGAACTCAATGATGCTGGGAGAAACACAGCCACGGTGGGGATATGACCATCTGGGAAGCTCAGGGGCTTCCGAAAGCCTGCCGCATGCCCAGTTCAGGCACATCCCACCCCCAGGCACACCAAGCCACTCACTCAATACCTTCCTGGGCTGGGCTATGTACAGTATGCCAGGCTGTCTGAGATGTGAACAGGAGATGCTGTAGCTCACATGCACAGTCCCAGAGACTGGGCTGCAGGAGGGGCTGGAGCATCATCTCTGTCCAGAGAGGGGACCTGCTTGCCAGAGATCACACAGCAAGCCAAGGGGCAGAGCCAGGCCTTGAACCCAGGCCTCCTGACTCTGAGCCCAGTGTTTATCTTTGGGGAGGAGTTGACAGAGGCCAGGAGGGTGTGTTGGCCAGAACTTGGGGATCTCGGTTTCCTTCCACACTTCTGGGAGTTCCCTGACCAGCCCTCTTCCCCATGGATCTCTCTTATCATCTTGGGGATACCAGCATGAGTGCCAGGAAGAAGGGTGGGTGCCTGCTGAGCCCAGAGGTGATGGGTTGAGTGGTGGTCCCCCCAAAGATATGTCTACCTGGAATCTTGGAACATGACCTCATTTGGAATAAAGGTCTTTGAGGATGTTATTAAGGATCTCAAGTTGCAATCATAAATCCAATGATGAATGTCCTTATGAGGACAGAAAAAGAGAAGACACAGAGACTGGGGGAGAAGGCCACATGAAAATGGAGGCAGAAACTGGAGTTATGCCACCGCAAACCATGAAACATCAAGGTCTTCCAGTGGCCCCCAGAACCCAGGAGAGAGACATGGAACGATACCCTCTCAGAGCCTCCAGAAGGAACCAACCCTGCAGACAGCTTGATTTTGGACTTCTGCCTTCCAAAACCATGAAAGAATAAATTTCTGTTGTTTTAAGCTACCCAGGGTATGACAGTTTGTTACAGCAGCCCTAGGAAATCAGTACATCTGGGGAGCCCTTCTAAGGTAAGGGTCTCAGCCTGCCATGTGTCACCTCCTCCTGAGTGGGCTTGGTCAAGTGCAGGGGCTTCATCCTGGTAGAGCTGGGGATGAGCCCGTTCATATCCTGCCTGCCTTTCACTCTAGTGTGAGTTCTAGAGGATGTCAAAGAGATGCAAAGCCAGACACTAGATAAAGGCAGTAAAGACAGATCTTCAGGAGCCACTGCAGTAGGAGAAAGAGACTTCGGCATAGAACTGAGCACAAGTCCTCCATGTAGAGGCCACTGGGCATTTTAGAGAGAGGATGAGGGGGAGGGAGGGGGAACAGACAGGGATGGGGGCAGAGTCAGGGAAGTAAAAAACTGCAGAAAGCAGGTGGGAGTTGGTCAATGTGATTAGGCCCCTGGGTTTGCTCACTGGAGCTTATGGAAGTCGTTCTCACCCTCCCCCAGAGATGGGGAGACAGGGGCCCTCTCTGCAGGTGTGGGCTGGAACAGACAGTAAATTTTTTCAGCAGCCTTGAGCTTTCCCAGGGATACGGCCTTGAGCTGATTTGGTGGGGAGTGAAATTGCTTGTGCTGAGAGGCTGCAGTCATTACAGGCCACGGTTGGGGCCAGTGGACAAGAGGGCTCAGACGGGCCTGAGTTTGGTCCAAGACAGAGTCTTTGTCAAGGAGATGGAGGCAGATGCAAACCCCACTCTCCCAGCAGGGATTTCCAGTGAGGAAGACAAACAAGTCACGGGGCCTCTGGAGAGTGTGGGGTGGTGCAGAAAATGCAGGGGCAGGGGGCACACGGAGGAGGGACATCTGAGCAGATAGAAGGCAGGGCCGTCAGGGAAGGAGGGAAAGTCCAGGCTGGACCTGAAGGTGGTGGAGGCGGAGAGGGCAGGGAGGGTGGCCGGAGAACAGCATGTGTGATGTGCGGGGCTTGGAAGCAGAAGAGCCAGTGCATCAGGAATGTGGAATTAGGGGAGGTGGGCTGGGGCAGTGAAAGATGGGACCCAGGCTGACAACAGGTGGCAGGTGGAGTTGTACAAATGTTCAGGGCCGCTGCCTGAAGTGGGACCCAATACAACATCCCTAACCGCTCTCCAGGCGATTGTAAGATGCAGCTCTGCTTGAGACCTGACTACTTTAGCCTTAGGGGAATGTGGCATCCCGGAAGGGCTGTGAGCAGCCGGGAGGGACAAGATCAGATCTCTTTTATTTAAAGGATCACTGGGCAGAAGGTGGGAGAGCCTCGTTGAAGGTTTTAGCAATAACCTAGGGAGGGAAGAGGGAGCCTGGTCCAGGACAGTGGGCGTGGGAGGGGGCAGGGATTCCAGGGATACTTGGGAGAGAACTGGCAGCATTTGGTGACAGACAGGATGTAGCTGTGAGGGTGAGGTGACACCAGATTTCTGTATGGACAGCTGGCTGCATGGCCACTGAGATGGGGAAACACGACGGGAAGGGGGGCCATCAAATAGTGACCACCTGGGCTTCCTAGGTGGCGCAGTGGTTAAGAATCTGCCTGCCAATTCAGAGGTCACGGGTTCGATCCCTGCTCCAGGAAGATCCCACATGCCGCGGAGCAACTAAGCCCGTGTGCCAAAAAAAAAAAAAAAAAAAAATAGTGACCATGTGAGGCTGTTTGTCTTGCCCAGTGATACCTGAGTGGTGCTGGTGGGAGTTACAGAAATAGAACCAAGGGGAGAATCTGATCTGGGATGAAGCTGCTGCAATTGCCAGCGCATGGGCAACAGTTAGAGGATGGAGGGCCTGCGACAGAGCCCTGGTGGGCTCCGTTTTTTGAGGGATGGGCTGAATCTCAGCAGTTGGAGAAGGACCGGCCAGAGAGAAGGAGGAAGTCAGGAGAGGGTGGGCAGCTGGGAGATAAAGCAAGAGAAAGTTTCAACAAGGAGGGAGTCATCCCCGGGCAGAGTAGGATAAGGCTGAAAGGCATCTGGCAGAAATGGAGGAAAAAGGAGCCTGGGCTGGGCTGGGCTGGGCTGGACCGGCTCTCCTTCCGTCCTACCTCCCAGCCCCCAGGCTGAGGCTTATCCCCTTCTTGGAGCCCCAGGCAGCCCAGGTGTCAAGGTAAAAGGCAGCTTTGGGGGCACAGAGAGAGATGTATAGCAGGATGTAAATGTTTAGCTGGCTTTAATACAGAAACTTCAGAGTTTAGGTTTCTTCTCCTTTCCTGCCTTAGGAATAGAGAGTGCAATTGTTTCCCTCATCTTCCTGTCCTCCTCGAGGACAGCCTGATTAATTACAGCAACCTTTCGTTCAAGTATAGCACACAGACTGAGAAGTGCACACATCTTAAGCATGCAGCTCTGTGCATTTTCACAAACTGAATACACCCATGGAGCCATCCGGATGAGTCCAACCCAACCTCATTGGCCCCAGAAGTCTCTCCTGTCCCCTCTTCTAGGCACTACCGGCCACAGGTAGCCATGAGTTTGACTTCCAACAGTTTAGATGAGTTTTTCCAGTGTTCTTTGTAACTGTTTTCTTTTTCATTGATTTTGTTTTTAATTTTATTTTCTTTTTTTAAATGTACTCAACAGGGACTTCCTAGGTGGCGTAGTGGTTAAGAACCCACCTGCCAATGCAGGGGACACAGGTTCAAGCCCTGCTCCAGGAAGATACCACATGCCACGGAGCAACTAAGCCCGTGTGCCACAACTATTGAGCCTGCACTCTAGAGCCCATGCTCCACAGCAAAAGAAGCCACTGCAATGAGGAGTCTGCACACCACAATGAAGAGTAGCCCCAGGTCTCAGCAACTAGAGAAAGCCCGTGTGCAGTAAAGAAGACCCAACGCAGCCAATAAATAAATAAAATAAATTCATTAAAAAAAATGTACTCAACAGGTTTTGTTGTTGTTGTGTGTTTTTTGTTTGTTTGTTTGTTTTTTGGCGCATGGGCTTAGTTGCTCCACAGCATGGGGATCTTCCTGTAGCAGGGATCGAACCCGTGTCCTCTGCATTGGCAGGTGGATTCTTAACCACTGCGCCACTTAGGAAGCCCAACAGATATTTTTTTAAACATTTATTTTATTTATTTGGTTGCAGCAGGTCTTAGTTGCAGCAGGCTTGCTCCTCAGTTGTGGTATGCAAACACTTAGTTGCAGCATGCATGTGGAATCTAGTTCACTGACCAGGGATGAGACCCAGGCCCCCTGAATTGGGAGCGTGGAGTCTTAACCACTGTGCCACCACGTAAGTCCCTACTTTATTTTCTTATAAACAAGCAATACATTCCTTCCTAAGTTCTCTCTCTCTCCTAAAATGTATTTATTTTTATTGGGTGTGTTGGGTCTTTGTTGCTGTGCATGGGCTTTCTCTAGTTTCGGCGAGCGGGTGCTATTCTTCATTGTGGTGTGGTGGCTTCTCTTGTTGTGGAGCATGGGCTCTAGGCACACGGGCTTTAGTAGTTGCAGCATGTGGGCTCAGTAGTTGCGGCACAAGGGCTTAATTGCTCTGCGGCATGTGAGATCTTCCCAGACCAGGGCTTGAACCCGTGTCCCCTGCATTGGCAGGCAGATACTTAGCCACTGCACCACCAGGGAAGTCCCCCTAAGTTCTCTTTAAAAAGAAACAGTCTACCTAGTAAACTTGGAGATCTAACTGGCTTTATTCAATGAAACATGGATCGGGCAGCATCCCATCTAGCAGATAGAAAGGAGCTCTGAGGAGCCATACAAAACAGATTTTATAGGCAGAAGGAGGCAGACAAGGAAGTTATTCTAACAAAGAGCGGATTGTTTCATCCTGTGGGTGAGGCGGTTTCTACCTCACTAGTGCTGACCAAGTAATTCCAGATTGACTGGTTAAAGGTCACCTTTCTGGGAGAGGCTGAAACTGCAGTTAGGTTAGGTATTAAGTCTTGGTTTGCTGATGTTGGGGCTTAGCACAAGTGACTCCATTTTGGCCTGTTTCTTTTTTTCAACAGTTCGAAAACAAAAGTGATGTAAAAGAGTGTATCCATTGAAAAGTCTGGCTTCTATCCCTGTCTTTTCCCATTCCCCCTACCTTATAGATCAAGAGTTGGAAAACTTTTTTTCTGAAAAGAGCCAAATCATCAACATTTTTGGCTTGCAGACCCTGCAGTCTCTGCTGTGATTACTCAGTCCTGCCCCTGTCAGGCAAAAGCAGCTGTCGAATCACACAGCACATGCTCTTCTGGGTCAGGCTGATCTCGCTCAACATGGAGTTCCTGAGACTCATCCTCCTCGTGGCATAGACCCATCACATGAGAGCACCACTCTATTTATCCACTCTGCCGCTGATGGCCTTTCAGGTAGTTCTAGTTCAGGGCTTTAACGAACAGGACAGCTGTGAGCAGCCTTGCGCATGTCTGCTGATGGACAGATGCTCATGTTTCTGCTGGGTGTGCACCGGGAATGGGGTTGCTGGGTCAGAGGTGAGCACTCTGTCTTCAGGTTTCGAATGAACGACTTCCTTTCTAGGTTTCATGAGTTGTCCAGGCTGAATGTGAAGACGCAGACAGAATTTGGGGTGAGAGGTGGAGGGAAAAAGAGGATGAGGGGGCAGGGCTCATGGGCAGCCTTCAGGACACAGGAACAGAGTGGAGGGGTGGGGACTCAGCAGGGAACTGGTATGAAATGGGTTGGGAGACAGAAGGTCCTGCTTCAGGACTACCCTTGCCTTCCCTCTTGTGGGGACCCCACTGTCCTTGCCGACTCTGTCTTGAAGCTTTCTCGACCCTGGCTTCCAGGAGAATCAACCAGGGAGTTTTCAAAACTCCCAATGTTCTATCTCCATTCCTGGAAATTCTGATTCAGTTGTTCTGCAGTGAAGTGCAGGCACTAGCAGCTTTTAAATATTGTCCAGGAGATTCCAGTGGAAGCCAGGAAAGAGGACCATTGAGCCTCATGTAGTAGTGGTCCCTGAGATCACAGTTAGTCCCCAAGAATCTAAGTGCCCAATGAAGGCCACCCACCCACTGGCAAACATTGTGTCAGGCAGGACTCCCGGATGTAAACAGCAAAAATGGAGTTAAGCAAATGTAGCTGAAAGGATGTCCTTGAAAGAGTGTGAGGCAACTTTCAGAACCTCCTAAGACCTGGGCTGGGGAGGAACCCATGGTGGGCAGCCTCGGGTACTGCTCCTTTTGCAGCCTGCCCAGCTGCCTGCACTGCCTCTGTGGCTCTCCTGCAGCCACCGTGAATCTTCCCTGCCTGAGCTGCACCCTGGGCAGGGCACTGGCCTGGCTGTGCTTGGACCTGCACACCCAGCAGTCCTCAAAATAGAAAGCGTGTTGGGCACAGGGCAGCCACAGTGTCAGTGCCCCATGGGCTCTGGAAGGGTGGGGATGGGGTGGAGTGTGCTCTGGAAGGGGCTAAACTGGGCAGGATGAGCACTCCCCAGTGGATGACAGTCAGTGGTTCCCTGCCATGGACCTTTCTTGCCTTCTCTCCGGTGGCCTGGATTCTGCACTAATTTAAGAGCACTAAAGCCCCAAAACACAGGGGACCCAAGTGAGCTTTTGGCTGGGCCCTTGGGTGCAGCAGAGCAGAGACTGACCAGTAGTGTCCTTGACCCCTTCCCTAAACTATCCTGCTCTTCTCACCAACAGCGTGACCTTTACCAGCCAGTTTGGACAACGTCCCTTCTTGCTGCGGTCACTGTTGGCATTTGCTGGTTGGTGGTGACAGTCCTTCAGTAAGCTGGCTTTGAAGTCAGTCAGGGTAGAGCATGTTTCCTCTGGGGCCCCCCAGGAGAATGAGACATGGCAGGTCCCCAGGGAGACCCCAGCAAGCCCCCTGGGAGCCCAGGTGCCCCCTCTGACCTCTGAGGTATCTGGAAAGAGGTGGGACAGGCAGGGGCCTGTGATGGTTTCTGTGAAGCAGCTCCACCCACCCCCCATCCTGGGCCAGCTGACGGGGCCACTTCCCTCCCTTCCCTCCCCCTCACTCTGGGCTCAGGTGCTGGGAGCAATCTCTGAATCCATGGAAACCACAGAGGAGGCAGAAATCAGAAGGGAGGAGGGGGCTGAGCACCGTCTTGCAAATCCCGAGGAGGGAGAGGGGGGATATTCCTTTCCTTGATGAGTAAAAGCCAAAAACACTATTTTTCTCTTACTGGCAGCCACCCCACTGAGGAGGGCCTGGCTCCTGTTTCTCACCAGGGCAGAGCAAGGGCAGCAGGAGAGGGGTTGTTTCTCTGGGAGGAGCCAGCAGGCCCCAGGGTGGGGAGGAGGGCCTGGGGATCAGGCTGTGGTGGGCGTGTGGAGGTGGGGGTCCGGGCTCAGGGCTCTGGGACTGGGAGGTGGGGAAGTGGGGGTGAGTAGTGGGGAGAGGCAGAGTTGGGGAGGTAAGGATCTGGAACTGGGGAGTCAGAGAGTGGGGAGATGGGGTTAGCCACACAGGGCCTGGGCTCCCATGAGCCAGGGTCATCCCCCTACCCAATGGCCCCAACTACCCAACGGTCCTCTTGGCATCACTCTGGAGTGCTCTGTCTGTGACCCTGGTCAATAATAACCAGGCTTTTCCCTTCAAAACACAAACCAAGCTGGGCGTGTAAGCTGGTGCAGCCACTGTGGAAAACAGTATGAAGAGTCCTCAGAAAACTGAAAATAGAACTACCATATGATCCAGCAATTCACTCCTGGGCATATACACGGACAGAACTATAATTCAAAAAGATCCATGCACCCCTATGTTCATAGCAGCACTGTTCACAGTAGTCAAGACATGGAAACAACCTAAATGTCCATCAACAGATGAATGGATAAAGAAGATGTGGTGCATACGTACAATGGAATATTACTCAGCCATAAGAAAGAACAAAATAATGCCGTTTACAGCAACATGGATGCAACTAGAGATGATCATACTGAGTGAAGTAAGTCAGAGAGAAAAAGACAAACACCATATGATATCACTTATATGTGAAATCTAAAATAGGACACAAATGAACCTATCTACACAATAGAAACAGACTCACGGACATAGAGAAGAGACTTGCGCTTGCCAAGGAGGAAGGGGTGGGGAGAGGGAGGGACTGGGAGTTTGAGGTTAGTAGCTGCAAACTATTAGGTTTAGAATGGATAAACAACAAGGTCCTACTGTATAGCACAGGGAACTGTATCCAACCTCCTGGAATAAATCATACTGGAAAAGTATTTTAAAAAGAATGTATATATGTGTATAACTGAGTCACTTTGCAGTACAGCAGAAATTAGCACACCATTGTAAATCAACTATACTTCAATTTTTAAAAAAAGCCACAAAGGGAGGGAATACGGGGATATGTGTATAAAAACAGATGATTGAACCTGGTGTACCCCCCAAAAAATAAAAAATAATAAAAAAATAAAAAAAATAAAAAAAGCCACAACCAAACAACCTCCCCTCCCAGAGAGAGTGGGAGGTTTAGAGGGCGTCAGGGGCCGCTTCAACAGATTCCAGGGCCCCAGATGAAAGCAAGCTCCCCAGTTTTCAAATGAGCCACATAGGCTGCAGGGCATTCCTGGGACAGAAATTTTTTAAATGGTTTTATTTATTTTTTAATTACACAAATGCTTGAATATGTTCTCCTTTAAAAAAAATTCAGCCATTAAATAAAGGTATCACCCCTCCGAGTTGTCTGAAAATCCCCTCCCCCATCCCTGAAGACATCTCTGGTTTATTTTCTTCCAGACCTTTTAAGCACTTTTACAACATAAACACGTCTGCAGAGAATTCATAGAACTGTCTATTGTTTTATAGGTTTGTAAACATCATGATATAACACAGTTTGCATCATTCTTCAACTTTTCACTCAACAAAATGCTGTTGAGAGGTCTCTGAGTCGATACTTGTAGATCTAGATCACTCCTCTTAACAGGTCTCAAGTGCAAGAGCAGACGAGGGTCCACGGGTGGATGAATGTGTAGCCTGCTTCTAGTTTTCATCTATCACAAATAGTCCTTCAGTGAGCCTGCTGGTTTACGGCTTCTTGTTTTCGTGAGGCGGGATTTCTTTAGGGTAGATAATGAGAATTGCAAGTATAGGTCAGATGGCTTTGTTTTAAATTTGGGGGTTTTATAGCTATTTCCAAGATACTTGCCAAAGTAGGAGTTCCAATTTATCTTCCCACAGCCTTAGAACATTTGGTCTCGGCAAGCTTTTACTCGATGCCCGCCTTGGGGTGGGAGTGATGGGCTATGCACTCTTCAGCCAGCAGGGGCTGGGGTCCCATGGGCACCTTGGCCGGGCCAGGGAGCTTTCGTGACTGGGTCATGGGGAAGGCAGAAGGAGGGGGCCTCACGGGAAAGTAGGGCGTGAAAGGGAGGATGAGAGGGAATAACGTGTGGGTGGTGGGGGTGATAAGCTCAGGAGCAAAGCCCAGCACCCACACAGCATCCCTGGAGAGGCAGTTGACGGGCCGGCATAGGAGTGCGTGTGACCTGAGGGCACGAGAGGGGTTGCGCTGCCTTCGGTGGCTGTCCACACAATAAACCCCAACCTGGTCACAAACCACTGGTGGCTGGAGTGCTGGTTAGAAGCCCGTGCGCCTGGGCCATACCTCAGCTCACCAGAGCGGGATCTCTGCGGGGAGGGTTGCATGTCTGTCCCACACAGAGAGAGCTCGGAGCTTGTCCCCGTGCTGGGGAGGCCTTCCGCAGGGGACACGGACCCCTTAGAAGCAGCCCTTAGTCTTCACATGGCAAGTGCCCTTGGTGACAGAAGGGACAGAGTCTGCCATTGGTGCCAGATCCAAAGCTAAAACTGGTTCTCCGTGCACCCGATTCTGCAGATGAGTTCAGTGAGCATCTGCAAAGATTCCAGGAGCTCTTCTCAGCCCAGTGTGGGCCTCCTTCTCCCTCAGGCAGAGGTGGTGTCCAGGGGAGATACTAGGTCCATTCTTCTCCCAGACTCCCGTAAAGAAGGCCTGGCTGCCCACCCCTGACCGGCACTGCTGCCCCGGTCGGCCACCCAGCCTACCCCGGAGGAAGCTGGTAGAAGCCCCGTGCTGGGTCGGCAGCTGGTCCTGCAGGCGGATGCGTGGTCTGGGAGGAGCCGCATGTGCAGAAGCTCCTACCTCTGGCGTTTCTACTGTGAGACGATTTTCAGTAAATTCTCCCTCAAGCCCTAAATATTGATCTCCGAGCTCTGGAAATAAAATTGTAATTTTCCCAAAGACTGTTTGAACAGAATGTCCAGACAGGATGGGGAAGCGAGTGAGACCCCTGCTGGCTCCTGAAGCTGCCAGGGAACTTGGTGTCTGATTCAGAGACTGTGTTACTGTCTGGACTGAGCACAGCGGTGGCAACATCTTGGGTACCTATTAATCTTTTAAAAAGATGTTCCAGATAGAACGACCAGTGCTTGGAAGTGGAGCGGGGCACTTGGGAAGGCGTTGCTGCAGCTTGTCTTCCTCTAGGTGAGAAGGTGCTTGTTTTAGGAAGAGCAGGGCTCTCTTCACGCTCCAGGCTCAGCCTCCCACAAGGTTTGGGTCTGTCTGAGCCAGGCTAGCCTAGGGCTGGACTCCCTGCTGACTGTCACCTCTCAGCTGCCCCTCCAGGCCACCCAGGTACAATCCCATGCGACGGGCGCCCCGTGCTGGCCTTGCCCTGGGGGGTGACCGTGCAGGCCAAGTTTCCAGGCCGGGCTCACTGGCTTTTGGTGCACACACGCCTCCATCGGCATAATCCCGTGGATTTAATTGGCTCTAGCACCATCCCTATGGCAGGGGCCTTCCAGTCCCCTTAAAAATCCATGTCAGGTATTCCTGGGGGTTCCCCAGGGGGATTCTTAGAGAAATTCAGAGTCCTCCCGCTTCCCGTGTTTCAAGTCGGCTGCCCAGAAAGCCCCACTGGGGGCACCGAGTCTCTGCACCCCTGCTACCCGGCCTCCCCTGTGCAGCAACAGGGCTGCGTGGGGGTGCTGCCTCTCGGGGCCCCCAAGGAGGTGCAACCACATGGTGCCGGGCAGAACCGAGGTCCCTGCAGCCAGACCATGCTCCAGGTAGAGGTGGCATGAAGGTCACACTTTCTCCCCAGGACCCCGCAGCGGCTGCTGCTGGGACCCTGCATCTCCCAGAGGTCCACGTGACAGCAGCCCCTACAGCATCTGTCCCCAGCCTCCCCTCCAGGGTGTAAGTTCCAGGCTCTCCTCCCTCTCCCCTGCGTGATCACCCTGCGTAACAAATCACCCGTTGGAATAGTTCAAAACAACCATTTACAGAGCTCCAGGTTCTGGGGCTGGCTCGGCGGGTCTCTGCTGGACTCATTCGTGGGTCTGCAGTCAGTCCTTGGGTTGGCTGGAGGCTGATAATCAAGGCAGCCTCGCCTGTGTGTCTGCTGGGTGGCAGGCTGTTGAACGGGCATCTGACATTCAGGCAGGCTAACCAGGGCATCTTCACCCTGTGGCAGGGCTCCCAAGAGCGGCAAGAGGGTGGCCCCAGTGGGTGAGCCCCTTCCGAGGCCTCTGCTTTTTGTGAATGTCTTATTATCCAAAGTAAGTCACATGGCCACTCCAGATTCAAGGGCTGGTGAAATAGACTCTACTTCTGGATGGGAGGGGCTGCAGCATCACGAAGCAAGGGTGTGGACACAGTGAGGAGAATTTCAGACCCATCTTGCAATCTATTGTCTGTCCCTAACCCCTCTCACAAACCTCCTTGCAGCCCCTCTTCCCTACATGCAAATCCATGCCTACAAGCAGAGTCCTGCTGGCTTCATAGGTGGGGCCAAAAGCCCTGGGTGCAGCCAGGGACGCCCTCTCTGCAGCCTTCCCCACTCATCTCTTTCCGTGCATCTCTTTAGCATCTCTGTGTTTGGCTGGACTGCCAGTTTATGTACCGGGAGCAAGGCTGGCTTGCATTGGCCAGGCAGCCCCAGGACCCAGCTAGTCCTCTTGAAGGGAGTAAACACTGACCCCTTGGCTTGGGGCTATGAATTCACTCATGTGTGCCAAAGCTGCTCTGTACATGGGCAGGGCTTAGAGTGACCGCATGGGGCATCTCGCCCACCTTCATGCCTTGAGGATAAGGGTCCTGGTGCTTTCTTGCTGCCCCTACTTCTCAAGTGACCACGGAAATAAGGAAGACAGCCATCCTGAGTCAGGGGCTGTACTGAGTGTCTCATGGGACCACCCATCTAATCTATTCAACAATACACCAAGCTAAGACCCATCACCCCCCGGTTTAGCGAGGAGGAAGCTGAGGCTCAGAGAAGTTGGGTAACTTGCCCAGCGCCACACAGTGAGTAAAGTAAAAAAGCCAGGAATGGGATCTAGGTTCCTGCATCCACTCTCCTAAGCTCCATGTACATGCTCTCAGATAATAAATATCACAATAAGAAAAGTGACCACTGCCACATTTGTAGAGTGTTAAACTCTTCCCCAAGGGCCCTGGTGTTCAAGGCCTCCTCTGCCCCTTAGAACTGACTCTTAGGGGAAGCAAAAGCACCTTGTTGTCTCCAAATAGCAAAAGTGAGGGCCAGGGAAGTCAGGGGACCCAGGCTTCTCATTTTGAAGCCCATATACTTCTTTTCTTTCTCCACTGCACAATTTCTAACAAGCTGTTTGTGCTCAGGGATATTTACTTGGCAATGATATGGAGGCAGGGCCAACTAAGGCCTTTAGAGGCAAAGAAATGAAAATGATGTATCCTTTCCTGTAAACTGAAAAGAAAAACTAGGAAACAAGAAACTCACACTTGTGCTGAAATGAAAATCGTCGCCTTCTAAGCTGTTCGATTGCAATATTCAGGGCTAGTTTGTCCAAGTTGAACTTTTCAAGGTTTTATTTGGGGGGAGTTGCTGACACCCCAAATTGGTACCCATGATATTGTGTATCACAGGGATCTGTGTATCTTTTTCAGCATCTTAACACTCACCTGCTTGGAGAATGGGACTCGGTGAGATGCCAGGCACCCAACCCTTCCCTCCCTGTTTCAGAAGCCCACCAAGGGCTTTGGCCGTGCAGGGAGTGAAGCCAGGATGCTGGATGTTGGATGCTGTGTCCGTCCAAGGTGATGTCCAAGAGGAGGGGTAGTGGCAACAATTTGGGGCAGCAAAGTGGTATGGCCTGGCTGTACACTTAGCTACCAACCTGCCTGCTTCCATTCTGTTTTCTGAGCCTGCCTCTCCTGCATGGCCAGACTCAGGGGCTTTTTGCTACCAAGAACACTGATGAGCATGGGGCTTAAAATGGGAAGAGACTGCAGGCAGGCAGGCAGCTGCAGAGCCTTGGCAGCTACACAGGGGAGTCGGAAGGGTTTGCAGGGAGGGAGAGGTGGGGGCGGGGGGAGAGGACGGGGGTGGCGGTGGGGAGACAAGGCACTGAGGAGGAAGAGTGGACAGGTGTGAAGTCAGGAGAGTGAGGAATCACAGGTGGCACGGACAGGTTAGGTGGCTGCTGGGGACATAGTCTGTGGATGATTTCACCACGGGCTGAAAGCATCCCCCTTAAAATGACACCCTGGTGGGAACCCACGAGAGGAGCAGTTCTACATGTCAGCAGGAACATCACATCCAGTAACTTGCAGCTGGGCAGAGGGAGAGCCCATCCCCTGGGGAGATTTCTCTCCGGGACACAAGTCACAGAATCCAATTTCCCTGTGCTGGGACTGTACACATACTTTTGAATTTCGTTCATTTTATCAAGATCTTGAAACGTGGCAATAAAGTTACACCAATGAATAGCCCCGCACAACATGGGAAATGCAATAAAAGTGAAAGCAATAAAAGGTGGAGAGAGAGCAGCCACTCAGCGCTGATACGACTCGGAAGAAATAAAAGTAATTATCACCTGCTCAACCTAGTCAGCCCACTCCGCGTGCACGGGAGAAAACCATTTCAGAACTTTATTTCCTATATTGAATGTCGATAATTGGATGTATTTGTAAGTCTCTCTGGAAGAAAACAGCTTGTGATTTCAAGATGAGAAAACAGTCTTCCAAACAGTGAAAAACAATATATTCCCATTTTCACACACACACACGCACGCACGCACGCACGCACGCACGCACAAAGAGCTTGTTTCCTTCAATGTTTTTAAGGTGCTGTTGGAATGATTTGCCTTTCCGAATGCACTGTTCCATTTCTCATCTTGAATTGCCTCGTAGACCCGGGCAAAGCACTCAGAGGGGACCATTTCATCTGAGGCAGTGACGGGGCTTCCTAGGGAAGGCCCCCTGGCTGCTGCCCGCCTCTTTTCTGCAGGAAGACGGATACCCGGGCAGGCTGGGTGGGGCCAGAAAGGGCAGGAGGAGTGTGATGTGGTGTGGGGGTTCCTCTGGGGAGGCTGAGGGATGGTGGTGACAGCTGTGGCATGGTCTGGAGGAAGGAGCAGGCCAGGCTGGTCCCAGGAGTGGAAGAGCTACGGCTGCTGCTGCAGCTGATGTTGCAAAGGCTGAGGGCTGGGATCTGCCGGAACTGTGATGGGGAGGTGGCCTCCTGGGCATTTCATTTCCATCACGTGCCTTCCTTCTCCACCCGGGAAGAGGCTGGGTTAGAATATGCCACCCCCACCTCCTATCTCACACACACACACATGCCTGCATCCTCTCCTCTTTCTGTTCAGTCTATTTCGTGCTGGTTTCCTGAGCCCAGTCTTCCATTGTCAGCAAAAGCAAATAGTCACAGAAACCTCACATGCCACCCCTTGTGGGGTTTTACCACCAGAGGCTGGTGCCCCCATGCAGTTGGCACAGAGCCTCTTGCCAGCTCCTCCCGCCCCAGACACGGGCTTGGACCCCACTGCTCCCCTGCTCAGAATCCCTCAGTAACCCCTCACTCATCACACACCCCTGCTCTTGGCCCTCCTGGATGACGGGCTCCTTGGGGACAATGCTGAGGGCCCCTCTTCCTCCTCTGCTCCTAGACCTCCAGGGCAGAGTCTGGGCCCCATCCTTTCCCAGACTGGCACATGTACAGCTTGGTAGCAAAGGCAGGGCCAGCATCCAATGTGGTTGCACAGAGCCTTCCAGCAGACCAGTGTCCTCGGATGTAGCAGAAGATGGAAGGGGCCCATGTCTGGCTCTTCCAGGGACACCCCTGCGAGGCCCCAAGTCAGAGACTGGCTGGTTGCCACCTCTGAGCCAACCATCTCCAGGCAGCCAGCCGTCAGCTGTGTCCATGGAGCTGCAAGAGCATGGTGACTTGGTCGAGTGGCGTGGGCACAGCAGGGAAACCTGGCAGGACACAGTGTCACAGGGACAAAGGGAGCCATGGAGAAGCCTTCCTGGGACCAAGTTTCTTTGTGGTCTCTGGCTGGGGCAGGGCACTTCCGGAGAGTCACGATACCCTGGCCGCTGGGCTGGCTGAGCGCAAACGCTTCTCAGCCACTTGTAGGTCACGACGAGGGAAGTCTGTTTCAGCCAAGGGTCTGTGACCTCAGAGGGGACGCCGCATGAGGCCTGAGTGTGCTGGCTGGAGCTCTCCCGTGCTGATTTATACACTCTCGCTCAAACTCTCTAAAATCAATCTTTCCCCAATTGCCTCCTGGCTCCCAGCAGCGTTCAGGGTCGGCCCTGCATGAGTAACTACGCAATCTTCTCCTACTCCCAGGGCTGCTTCTCCTGGAGCCCCCGCCAGAGCCCTGATGAGGAGGCATGGGGGTGGGGACAGCCCTACCAGAGCCTCTGATGGGGAGGGGTGAGCAGTAGCAGGGCAGCCCTCTGTGCCAGGCTCACTGGCAGGGCAAGCCCGCCATCCAGACAGACCTGGGTGGGCAGGAATCAGGGGCAGCTCCACCCCCTCCCAGCACTGCCCACAAACAAGCATGCTCCACTCAGTTGGTAGGTGCCCTCCCACCATTATTTTGCGGCTGTTTAGGATAATTACTTCTTCTTCATATTAACAAACAGCTGGCAGTTGGCTTAATTTTGACATATTTTCTGTCAAAAGAAATGGTGGAGGGGCTGGGATTAGCTCCAGGGCAGGTTTTCCTTCTACAAAAGAGCATGAGAAGTTCATTCTGCTCACCCTCTGTTATTTTTAAAAAGTGTTGCTTATTAGAGAATCGAGTCTCTTTAGCTGAAGGTGGGAAACTGCTTAATGGGAAAGGCGGGGCAGGGGTCCAAGTTCTCAGGGCAATGGACTGGGCAGTGGGGTGAGGGGCTTGTACTTCTGCTCTCCTCCCTGGAAACTGGCAAGAGGGCAGATAGATCCTCACTGGGGTCCTGCCTGGAGGAAGCGGGAAGGGGGAGGAAGGATGGGGGTCCCCTCTTCCAATAACGCTCCTTGGTCTTATCTGGGTCAGGGAGGTGGGAAGTGCCGTCTGGAGGTGCCACCTTCCTCCTCATGGCTTTGGCCATTTTAGCTGTGCCACAGGCTAAAGGTGCCTGGATGTTCGCTCGTGAAATCCTACGGCAGCCCCAAGAGGAGATACCATTAGCTCCCACCCGTCAGATGAGGAAACCAGGGGTGGTGCCAGGACTTGCAGCAAGCACACTCCGACACCCGCCCTGCTTATGCCCCAGCTTGATTCCCCACCCTCCCATCTATTTAAGGGGCCTGCTCTCTTCCCAGATGTGTGGCGACAAACTGCAGCTGCTTCTCCATCTCAGTCCCTGGTGCCTCCCTAGCTCAGCCAAGGTGACTCACATCCTCATCCTGACAAAGAAACAAGGCCCAGCATGTGCCCACGGACTCCCTTACCCCAGCCCCCAAACCCAAGGTCTTCAAACAGAAGCCACTTACAGCTGTGAGATAGCTCGGGGCTGGGGTAAGGGAGCCCATGGGCACGTGCTGGACCCCACTTCCTGTCCACACACATCTGCATACCCTCATGGGGCCCAGGACTCAAGGGGTTCCCTCCCCCACCAGCCCTGGGGCCCCTTCCTTCACTGAGTCAATGTGAGTCACTACCAAGTTACTACTAAATAAGCTCAAGCCCCTGTGTGAACTTAGGTGAGTTATTTACCTCTCTGGGCCTCAGTTTCCTCATCTGTAAAATGGCATTAAGAACAGAGCCTACCTCACTGGGCTATTGTGAGGATTCAATGAACTGACACAGGGCTATTGTGAGGATTCAATAAAAAGGTGCTCCATACCTGTTAGTATTACTACTATTTTAAGGCACCGACAGCACGTGGAGCCCCCCTGGAACATCTACTTACCATCCCCCTTCCTGTTCCACTCCCTAACTCTCTGGAGGACCCTGCACCCAACAAGAGTGCCCAGCAGGGCAGAGGGCGATGCCCTCTGGTAGATTCTCCCTCCTGAACTGTGCCCTCCCTGTTCCCACTTCTCCCCAGCCCTCCTCACTGGGCTCCCTGCCTCCAGGCCCTTCTCCATCCTGCAGTTGAGGGAGCTTGGAAAGGTCTTAACAGACTTAACTCCCCAGCCCCATATTCAAGGCGCTGCAAGACCTGACCCTTGCTTAGCTCTGAGGCTGCACCTCTCACTCCCACACCCCCCTCCTGGACACTGAACTTTTAGGTTATTCCAGTTGCCCCGGCCTCTGCTCAAGCCATTTCCTTTCTTAAGCAACAGCTGTCACCTCTGCCCCGACCCTAGACTGGGTCAGAGGCTCCCTCTCGCAAAGGTGTCCTCCCCCCTGGGCAGGCTGGGAGGTCAGGTTAGGGGCAGAATCAAGGTATCCACTGCCTCGGGAAGTTTTCTCCTATTCTGGAAAGGCCTCTGCCCGCACCCCAGCCCCGCCCCTCGCCTGCAGCCAGAGGCCTGCGAGCAGATAGATTCTTCTTCTTTTTCAGGGCTCCGCCCCTCCGGGTCCTGCGGAGCCTTTTCGCTGGAGGCGGCGAGGCTGGGGCTCCCGGCCCCGCCCAGGCCCCGCCCAGGCCCCGCCCCCCAAGTTGGGACCTGGTGGGGCTCAGCTGACGCCGCACTTCACGTGACGCTGGAGCCCGGCAAGCATGGCGGCGGCCACTGGGTGAGTGCCGCTGCTGTCCCTGGCCCTCGCCCGGCGGCGCGGAGCGGGGGCTTGGGCCTCCCGTCTGGAGAGTGGGTGAGAGGCCCGCTGCCGGCCCGCGTCCCCGCCGGGCGTGCAGTGTGGCCGCGGGCCGCGCGCTTGTTGGCGCGGGTTGGGCGTCTGGCTGCTCTTCCGAGTCAGCTCGCTGGCCGCGGGCCGCTGCCCACTGTCCTCGGGGCCTCAGTGGCGCTCAGGCCCCAGCCGCGCGTGTGGCGTCCCCACGGAGCGGCCGTGGTGGGGGCCCCGGGTACACGCGCGCGTTCACGGTCACGACCCTCAGGTGGAAGGGCGGCGTTGCCAGGGCGCTGGGAACCTGGGGGCTCCCCGGAGGAGGCAGCGTTTGAGATGGGTTTGGAATCCCGGCTCTAGCAGGTCGCTTCTCCTTTTCCTTAAGGGCCCAGATGGAACCTCCTCAGAGGAGCCTTCCTAAGCACCTATCCTATTCTTATCACCACCTGGTGAATTATATAGTACATGTAGAAAAAAACCTGAAAACCAAAAAAACTTGTTTCTTGTTTTCTCTGCATTTGTTGTAGGAAGGGGGACCCCTTCCAGGGCCCGAGATGGGGCTCTTGTCTATCACTCAGAAATGAATTGTCCAAGGAGACACACCTGCCGATAAAGCAAGAGACTTTATTGGGAAGGGGCACCGGGGGTGGAGAGCAGGAGGGTAAGGGAACCCGGAGAACCTGCCCCATGACTTGCAGTCTCGGGGTTTATGGTGATGGGATCAGTTTCTGGGTTGTCTCTGGCTAATCGTGCTGACTTAGGGTCTTCTCAGGTGGTGCGCACATCTCTTAGCCAAGATGGACTCCAGCAAGGCAGGTAGCACATGTGGACTGGCATCTCCTTTTGACCTTTCTCCTATTCTTCCCATTGGTGGTGGCTTGTTAATTCCATGTTCCTTACCAGGATTTCCTGTCCTAAAATAACTCATGCAAGTTGTTACTCTCTGCCTGGCCAGGGTGGGTGGTTTCAGACTGTGTTTCCCCTAGCACATTTAGAGTGTGAGGTCAGGCCTTTGTCTGATCTGCTCTTGAGCCTTGTTAGTACTGTATGTCCCTTGCACACAGTAGATGCTTCATAGATTCTGTTGAGTGAAAGAATGGTGAGTGGTCCTAGTGGAAGGAAGTGTGGGCAGATGGGCTCACTGAAGTGTTGGGGAGTGTCCCAGATGAAGGAACATCTGAGCAAAGGTTGAGAGTTCAGAGTGTTCTGGAGAGAGGGGACAGTGGAGTGTGTCCCTGTGCTGGAGGGCACAGTGTCTCCAGTGTCTCAGCAGGCTTTTCCAGACTTTGTCCTAAGGGACTGGAAACATCCAAGGGTTTTAATCTGCTCAGATCTACCTTTGAGATGACTATCACCTGGGCTATGTATGAGTTCAGGGCAAGGCCCAATCATGGACACAGCATTTGGGCCTGGAGATGCTGGGGGCTGGGAAGGGGAGTGGTAGAGAGAGGGCACTGCCTCAGATACCAGGCTGGAACTGAGATCGGAGTCGGGGAACTGGTGGGCTAAATGCATCTCTCTTTTTGGAAGGTGGGGAGAATGGTGACAGAAAATGGCCCCCTCAGTTGGCCCCCAACTCCAAGTTTGGCTGAGCTCTGGACATACAAATCAAACACTTAATAGGCACCTGCTGTATTCCAGGAACAGTGCTGGGCCTACCCTTAGGTGTTCATGGGCCACTGGGGTAGATGCCATGCCTCTGGTCTTGGTGAGTGCCATTGATGGGAATGGGTTCTGAGCTCAGAGGAGAGTGTCTGTAGGCTTCACTCCCTGAATGACATTTGTGCTAGTCCTTGAGCACCCCTCAGGCAGAGAACTGTGCTTGCGAAGTCCCAGATGAGTGTCAAGGAATCCAGGGCCAGATCCTTGAACCCCAGCCTGTGAGCAGTAGCTGCAGGCCACTGCCCAGATGTGGGTCTATTACCCCTATATCTGGGCTGCCACGTGGTCACAGGGAGTTACAGGGGCTGCATTTGGGTTGAGAGCTCCATGCTGACTTGAGGTCTGCTGCTCTCCTGGAGGTACAGGGAGCCAGGCTGGTGATTGGATGGGCATGAGCGTAGAGCTGGCTGAATCCCGGAAGGAGGGCCCTTACAGCAAAACTGATTCTCTGGGCCATGGAGCAATAAAGCTGAGTGACAGAGGCCTTGGAGAGGTGTGTAATTGGAAGGGAGACCTGACAGGTGCAGGTAGCTTCCAGAGCTTGACAGGACCTGCTTGGCAAGAGCCATCCCAGGCTGGTATGGGTTGCCCTGCTGGACATTTTGAGCCCAGCAGATTCTTTAAGTAGAAGAGGCTTTGAGTGTGTTTCCAGCAAAGTCCGGTGCCCAGCTGCACACACAGGACAGATCAGAGTGTCAGGCATAATGAGGTACCACACCATCAAGTCATAGCCACAGGCTCCCCAGGAGTTGGATTTGGTCGCCTGTAAAGTCCTTCCTGGGCCCAGGGAGGCCCATGTGATTTGGGGAGCAGTGGAAGCCCTCAGCTGGCATCTCAGATTCAACTAGAAACTTGAGATGCTCTTCTGGGAGTGTTTCGGGGTTGATCCTGCTCTGTCCTGCTAGCCTGGGCAGGGAGTTCAAGTTTGAGACAGAGGGTCCTGTAGCCTCCAGAGGGTCTGCTGTGAGGTCACCTCCACCCCGCTTCCTCCTTCCCATCCCATGGTACTTGGTGGGAGGGAGTCTTGCCTTCTCCTTGAGTCATGCCTTGAGCTTTCCATGGGCAGAGATGGGACTTTGTTGCTGTAGCAGGACCTGCTGCATCGGCCCCCCACATGGCTTTTTCTTTTCTCCTCCTCCCTTTGCCCACTCAGCGGCTGGCCCTGGAGAGCCTTCGTCCTCTGACATATTGTTCACATATTTGCAGGCTGAGCTCAGATGGTTCCTCCTCCTAGAAGTCTTTCCTGACCCCCTTCCCTCCTGACCTTCAGTCAAGTCTTCCTGCTCAAAATCCCAGAGAATCCCAGTCTTTTCCCCCTGGCAGGATGCTTTTTGACGTCTGCAGTCTGCTCATTGTGGTTGGGTAGGGGGTTGCTCCCCTTCGTGTCTCTGCCGGCATCCTTGGGAGCCCAGGGACCAGTTCAGTTTGTGTCTCCAGGGCCCTGCAGCTGCCCTGGGAGTGGTGCTGGGTGACACAGTGCCTGATGAACAGGAAGAGGATTCACTCTACATCAGTCCAGCATGCCACCCTGCTTTCCACAGAGCCCTCAGTGACTGAGGAAAGGAGCCATGGGTGGGAGTGGGAACAGAACTCTGAATAGGATGGAGGAATATCTTTAATTCTTTAACTGAGTGACTCTCAGGGAACCGCTGTGCAGAGGGCTTTGGCCCAGAGATAAGCAGCAGGTGAGCTGCCCTGGGTGTGTACCTGTAGGGTCATAGGTCACGCTGGAGTAAGCATTTCTGGAGTGCAAGGATCTGGAGGAGCCAGGTTCTGGATCAGAGCCCGTCCCCACGCTGATATGAACCTTGTGCTCTTGGAGAAGAGGCATCAGGCTGACCTTGGAGCTGGGGGGAGGGGTGGGTCTGTGGGAGGCAGGCTGGCCACTGAGTGCCCCTGTGCTCTCCCAGCCCCTTCCCCAGGCCTGGTCTGACTCCACACAGGTCCCTGTGTGTGCTTAGCCCCTCTGACCCTCCTCAGGAGAAAGGTACGCATTTGGGAGATGCTGACCGTGAGGCCTCTCCAGCCAGGGTGAGCGGGCTGGCCCTGCTGACAGGTGGCGGAGGGCTCGGTGCCTGACCCGAGGTGGAGGCTGTGGCTGAGGGAGCAGGCCGGTCCTTGGCTGGCCTCTCTTGCCGGGAGTTGAGCAGCATGGCCCCATCCAGAAGTGGGGTCACATCCTAGTGCAGGGATCTTGTCCTTGTCTGTGCCGTGGACCCCGTGGGCCTCCGTGAGACCTTTACATCCCTCTCAGCTCGATGAAATAAAATACAGAGGATTACGGGAAAACCAATTGTATGGAAATATAGTTATCAAGATGTTAAGAAATACATTTGTGGTATAGTAATATATGCTTCTTTATTAACACATTAAATAATAAAAGCGGCAGGTCTAATAACCACCTTAATGTTGAAGTAGTGATGGGTGAAAGTGGTATTTTGAGATACTGTGACATCCATGAGGTGACGTGAAAATACCTCTGATTTCTGTTGGTGACAGATTCACATACTGCTGATACAGGTGTGGTTTGTTGCTTACATTAATAATTGAAGAAAATGTTAATTTGAAGGCGAGGTTAGAAAAACTAAAGATATAATTTTTTTTCCCATCCCAGTAGGTGGACTGCCCGAACTCTGTGCACGAATCCCTTGGGTGAGAACCCTTGCAGGTGGCCATGGAGGTCCAAGGAGGGGGTGGCTCAATACTGATCTGGGGGACAGGAGAGGGTTTCAGGGGCAGTGGCATCACATCTTCTGTGGGGGCTGGTCACTGGCACTTCCTGGGCTCTGGCAGTTGGCAGGGGGTGGGCTGGCCCAAGGGGGGCTGGAGCTTGTCCTGCAGGTCTCTTTGACACCCTGGAGACCTTGTCCGCCAGCCCCTGCGGTCTTCCCTGGGGCAGCCTGCAGTAAAGTGTCCCTTATTTACACTTGGACTTGGGGATGACCTGGCTTTTGCCTCTTACATTCTGGATGCCAGTTAGCAAAAGCTCCAGCAGAAACCAGTTGGGGATGTTTGATTCTGAACCTGCGAGTAGCGACCTGCGATGGCTCGGGTCCAGTATTCTCTCTGAGGGGTTGGTTTATGCCACGAGAAATCAAAGGGCATGTCTCTATAAACCTTGATTATGGGGTGCCCTGCAGTAACGAATGACTGCAGCCATCGGCCTGCCTGGGGGCTCTGGCCGGGCTGCCTTTCTCTGTTGTGGCTGAGCCCATAGAGGATTAGATAGTATTGTAGATTTTCTTTGCAGGAGCAGCTGATGCTCACGGGGAGGGTAGCTTATCGAGTTTCCTGTCTTGATCTGGGCTGCTTGGCTCTTGGGCCACAAGGCTCCTGTCTGGGTGCCCTGAGGAATTTAGGTCTCTCAGAAGGTTCTGGACAAGGTGAAGTCCAGTCCTTCTGAGACCCTTTCAGGTGGGGACATGGTGGCAGTCCAGGTGGACTGGTACCTGATATGCTTAGGAGGGGGGTTTGGGGGGTGACTTGAGGGGATGGGGGGATGTGGTGGGCAGGGGTCTGCAGGCTGGGCATGTACAGGCAGATGTGCTATTGAGTCTGTACGAATCTAGGCAGCTTTGGCCAAGGCCATCTGCAGCAGTGCCTCAGTACTGTTCCCTCTGCTGTTGGGAGTCTGTAGAGATGAGGTTCTTCCCTGAGCCCACCCCCTCCATGGGCTTTGCTAAATAAGGGGAAAGAATGGGGGCGGGGCTTGGGGGGACTCTCTGCAGGGGTGCTGGCGGCTGCACTTTCAGTTCCTGACAGCACGGCCAGCTGGGATGCTGGCATGTTTGCAAGCTGTCACCTCAGCCCTTTCATCCTTGTGGCTCAGCATGGCAGGCAGGTGGCCCGGCTTAGAGGAAGCCCTGGCCCCTTGGGTCCACCCTCCCAGGAGGGTGGGTGGGGGCCCATGCTCGGGGAGGGGGCCAGCAGGGAGGCTGTAGTCCTGTCAGCACATGTGGGGTGGGCCAGACCCCTTCACCCTTCCTGGCCAGGCTGGCCCGAGGGTTCTGCTTCCTGCCCCTCTGGAGCTGATGTGGCAACTTCGCACAGCTGTGTGGGTGGCCCCACGTCGTGACAGTTGTTCACTCAGCACATATTTATTGAGCACTTGCTGTGTGCCAAGCACAGTGCTAGGCCCTGGGGCAGCAGTGACCAGGGCAGACCCAGGGCTCTGTGTTCCTGGGGTTCCCATTCCAGTGGATGGAGGGAGACCTCACCAGTGAGCACCCGTACACAGTTATGTTGGAAGGTGATTGCGTCCTTTCAGCAGGGACTTGGATGAGTCTCACTCTGCGGGGTGACTGAAGAGAGTGTCCTGCAGGGTGGGTTTAAGAGCTGTGGGCAGGTTGGGCGGAGGGAGGGTGAGCAGCCTTTGTAGTTGCAGGTTCCACCAGGGAGGGAGCTGGGAGTGGATCCTCTGGCCTCCCCCATCTCTTCCCACTCCCCAGCCTCCTACCCTGCCTCCCAGTCACCAAGTCCTCCTAGAGCTAATGAGGTCCTCGTGGGCCGAGCCTGGACAGAGTGGGAGAGTGGATTTGGAGAGCGAGCGTGGAGGAAGCCTGGCCCAGGGCTAAGTGGGGGGACAGGCCGGGAAGAGAGCTGCAAGGGTAAAGAGGGGAGCCAGGGAAAACCATCCTGAGAAAGTGGCATTGGAGCTAAGATGTGCAGAAGGCGTCACCTGCCTCTGAGGGTCCCATGGCCAGTGAGCGCGGGGCGTGCCCCAGGGCCGTGAGGGCAGGTTCCATGTGCCCGGCTCTCACTGCAGAGCTGCCTCTCTCACACCAGCTCCGGGCTGTCTCTGCCCTCCTGGGCCTCCAAGCGTGCCTGCTCCTTGCTGCCCGGAGAGCCTGCAGGGCCTCCCTCGAACACACGTCACACGCACCTGCCTGCCTCCTGCAGCCTGGCTCCGGCCTTGCTGGCCCCCAGCCCACTCGCTGGGACTGCACTTCCTTCCTTTGTTTAGTCGTTCATGCAGCACAGTTTTAGGTGCTGGGAAGGAGTCAAGGTCCCTGCGCTTGTGGAGCTTTTTACATTTTACCTGGGGAGACAACGAGCTAGTAAATATACACGATTAAGCAGTGATGCGTGCTCTAGACAGGCGGGAAGAGAGTAGCGGATAGGTTTGAATGGAGTTATTGGAAAAGCTTCTGGAAGAGGGAGCATTTCTGCAGAGGCCTGGGTAAAGTGAGAAGGCCAGCCTGGTGGGCGCTGGGAGAGAGCAGTGAAGGCTCCCGGTGGGAGTGTTCTTGGAGTTTAGAGAAGGATGGGATGCCTGGGCGGCTCCCCTCCGCGCCTTGTGGCTGGGAGCAAGGCTGCACTGGGTTCTAAGTGCACTAGAAAGTGGGGAGAGGTTGAGCAGGGGCGCGCCTGCTGGGATTTGCAGTTTTTAGGGGTCCCTCTGGGTGGGTGCAGACCAGGCAGGGGGGGAAGCTGGGACCGGGAGCAGCTAAGAGTTCCTGCAGTTGCCCGGGTGGGAGATGGGGATGAGCCACATGGTCGTGGCTCCAGCTTGGAGGAGAGCTGAGAGGGAGGGGGCCCGGAGGGGCTGGCGCTGGGCCGGGTTTCAGCGGAGAGCGTGGCCTCCAGTGTCCTGGGTACCCAGGCCCCGTGAGGAGGGCACCCACCTGCAGATCCAGGAGCAGGGGGCCCCCGTGGCCTGGCAGGAGCTGCAGTGCAGGAGGGGTGGGCCGAGGTCTTTTGGGGTGGACTGAGGAGGGCACGGGCGGCCAGGACATGGGGACGGGCTGGCTGACTCTTCAGAGGATATTTATTGCAAAGGGAGAGAGAAATAGACTGCTGGAGGGTGGGGGGTCAAGGGAAGTACTTTTATTTCTTTATTTTAAAGACGGGTAAGGTTCCTTTATGTCTGGGTGCTGAGAATGACCCTGAGAGGGGAAAAGTGATGCTGGAGCAACTCGGGGGGTGGGCGGCGAGGGGAAAGGCGAGGGGTGGGGCAGGCCACGCCCGGGTGGAGGGGAAGCCTCAGGTGGGGACAGATGCGTGGAGGGCCGGAGGCAGGAGGGCTTTGGAGAGGGGGTGCTGGGAGGACAGGTGGTGTTTTCTCAGTGAAAAGGGAAGCCAGGGTGGGGGTAGGGAGATACACCCACTTGCTCTGCCAGGCCTGACTCCGCCTGGCCTTCCGTGAGGTCACCGCAGCTCATTCCTTGCTGGCTGCTGTCCTCGGGGTCAGCGCCCCAAGGGCTGCCGCTCCCAGGTCATCTGGTCATGGTTCCCCCTTGGTTACTTGGCACATACTCTGCTGGCCTGGTGCCAAGTGCCCTGGGGGGGGGGGGTGTGTGCGCGCATGCGCGTATGTTGGGGACAGGTGGGTGTCCCAGCTCAGGTGAGGAACAGCCCAGGCTGCTGGGTCTGTGACTTGCAGAGAAGGTGGCAGCCCGCAGACACACAGGCAGGGATCCAGTGTCATGTGTGTTGGATCTCGCGTGGATGGGAAGCTCCTGGAGGGCGGGAATTGGGGGTGGGGGGGTGGGGAGGGGATGTGTCTCCACTCCATTGCAGGCTTTCCCTCCATGGGCTTCACCTGCCTACTGGTTAAACAGACACAGCTGCCCCTCATCCCCACTTGTGGTCCCGCGCTCAGGGACAGGAGGGAAGGGTGTGGTCCTCCAGCGGCCCAGTGAGGGCCTGTTTCTGGGTCACAAGCAGGTCGAGCTTGGACCAGCTTGCCACGTGCTAATGGGGGTCCCATGGCATGCTCAGCCCTGCCCGTGGGCGGGGGACATGCCTGGCGGTGCTGACAGAAGCCTGCGTGGCGGTGTGTGCTTGTGTCTCTGCAGACCCTCATTCTGGCTGGGCAACGAAACCCTGAAGGTGCCGCTGGCGCTCTTTGCCCTGAACAGGCAGCGCCTGTGTGAACGTCTGCGAAAGAACCAGGCGCTGCAGGCCGGCTCTGTCGTGGTGCTGCAGGGCGGCGAGGAGACTCAGCGCTACTGCACCGACACCGGGGTCCTCTTCCGCCAGGTGAGTGCGGCCGGCAGCTTCCCGCATCTCTGAGTGTGCACTGGGCCTCCTGTGGGCTGTCTGCTGTCCTCCAGCATCAGGCCTGGTGGGCCTGGGCCCCTCTGTTCCCTGGGAGACGCTGAAGAGGCTCTCTGAAAGCAGGCCAAGGCTTGGGTCCCCAGGGAGCCCACTCTTTGGGGGCAGAGCTGTTGCCAGCCAGCCTCAGCTCTCTTAGGTCAGAATACGAAGAGATGATGTTCCTGGGGGAGCAAGCAGGCAAGGCTTCATGGAGGAGGCAGTATTTGGTGTGGGCCCTGAAGGCCAGTGTGAAGTGACAGGTGGAGCTGGTGAATGGGCGTTCCAGGTGGGGGGGATGGTATCCGCAAGATTGGACCTCAGAGGGTGAGCGGGGCAGCTTTTCCCTGGCCCCAGAGAGGTACAGATGGGGAGCCTGACTTCCTGGGGTCAGGTTCTGCTGCAGCAAGGAGGACGGGGGCTGCGGAGGTCCTGGGAGCAGGCACGTGAGCGGGGTCTGGGCAAGAGTTGGGGGGCCGGGTATGGGTCGCAGCTTGGCCAGTGCTGACCCTGTGACCCTCACTGGGTTTTGGTTTCCTCCCCTGGGAAGTGACCCAGGGGCCCCTTGAGGTTCTGGAACCCTGTGGGGCGGCAGGTGGCCCCGCTGCAGGAAGCCAGCCTGGATGTGGTGGCCTCGGCTAAGAATCACTGGCATCACTCGGTTCCCAGGAATAAGGACAAGGACAAGGACACTGGACAGAGGGCTCACTCAGGGAGGCCTTGAGCTGGCCCCACTTTACAGATGAAGAGACAGGCTCAGAGGGGAAATGACTTGCCAGAGGTGGAGCTGGGATTAATTAGAACCCATCTCCTGACTCCAAGTCTAGTGCTTTCTTCTCCCTGCGCTGCCCAGAGTGGGGGTCTGATGCACTGGGAACTCCCTGGGGGCGGGCAGAACTTGGAGGACATGGCCATCCAGCATCCAGGTCTGGGAGGAGGCAGGGGAACGAGAGGGGAGGTGAGCGTGGCGAGCCGGTGGCAAGGCGTGGTCACTGCAGCGGGACATCATCCACCCCGCAGGGCACAGGCCGAGATCACTGCCAGGAGCCTTGGCGCGGTGTTTTCTACGGCAGGTGCCCCCTACCGGAGGGCTTCCCTCTGCCACATTGTTCACGCAGCCGGAAGCCTGCCGTCCCCTGGTTGCTAGAGACGTGAAGGTCTAAATAAGTTTTCTCTGACTAGTCTTGATGCTTCTTGAGGTTTCCATAGTCTGTGGTTTAAAAACCGATCTCCTAAATTCAGCTGTTGGCTCTCTTACTGATGTTATGCAAGATTAATTTTAGAAGAGCGCCTCCTCCACTTCATACCTTTGTAACGATATTTTAGCTCCATGTTTAATGCTAAACACTGAAGTCATCAGCTGCCCCGGGGGTGGGAGAAGGAAGGAAGACGTCCTAAATGGAGGAATCCGTCTCTGAGCAGACGCCTGGCCTGGGCGTCTAAGTCAAGGTGGCGTCTTGCCTGCCTGTAGGCAGTGGGGGTGGCAGAGAGGTGGCGGGGGGGAGCAGGGGGTGCGGGCAGGGCAGAGCCGGACCTGCGGTGCTCATGGACACCCGTGTCTTAACCTGCCCTGTCTGGGACCTGAGAGATGTGGCCAGTGAGGTGGGGGTGCAGGTGGGGCTGGGGCGTGGGCAGGAAGCGGAGTCTCGGCAGCCAGCCAGGAGGAAGGAGGGGACGGCAGCCCGCAGCCGGCTCGGGGGGGCAGAGGGCGGAGGTGGCGGGCGGTGTGAGGCTGGGGGTCCGGCCCCGAGAGCTGGGGAGCCCGTGCTGACTCTCTGGGGTGCGGGGAGGAAGGTGCTTGGTCAGGTGCCCCACCTCTCCCCTCGCGCCTGTTTCTGTCCTGATGACTGGGTGACCTGGGTCCTCGTTCCCACCACAGGAGTCCTTCTTCCACTGGGCGTTTGGTGTCACCGAGCCAGGCTGCTATGGCGTGATTGACGTGGACACCGGGACGTCGACCCTGTTCGTGCCCAGGCTTCCTCCCAGCCATGCCACTTGGATGGGAAAGTAAGGAGGCCCCCGGGGCACGTGACCGTGCCTGCTGACGGCTGGCTGGCTGGGCTGGGGGTGGCTGCAGGGCCTGGTCTGCGGGTGGCAGGAGGGGGTGGAAGTAGCAAGAGGGAGGTTAGTGGTCAGGCCCATTGACAGCCTGCTCTGGACCAGAGCCCTTTACCCTTGGTTGGGAAGGGCTGTCAGAGCCAGAGCCACAGACTGTGCTCACGTTTGTTTGGAGGTGTTTATTAATCTTGAGATTCCGGATTCCCAGCTTTGTTAAGATGCCTGAGGCTTGGGTTCCAGGGGACCGTCACTCCTGCATGGCATGGATGGGAGGTGGCCCCTCCCTGGTGTGGTGGGGATTGGCTCTGGTCAGGGAGGGCAGCCTGGGGCCCTTCTCTGAGGCCCGTCACTGACGTGCAGGGCATTACTGGGTGCCTCTCGTGTGCTGGCCTCTGGGCTGAGCCACGTGGGGCCGTGGATGTGGGCCCTGCCTCAGTCGGCTCACCTGGGAGACAGGGTCGTGTTCTAGGGCTGTGCTGTGTGAGAAGCGTGGGGCCGACAGCCTGCCTCTCTCATCATCCGTGGTGCCTGCCTGCTTCAGGGCCCTTGGCCGTGTCCAGCCCTCCGGGGAGCCTTTCCTGCCTGCTCAGAGGTGCCGAGGCAGAAGCTGTACTTCACTGGGGATGTGTGAGGTGATCAGAGGATCCTGCTACATGCTCACTGCCTTCCAGCATGTCGTTTCTGCCAGGAGAGTGCTTATTCTGGGCTAATGTGTAAATTGCAGCCTTCGCTGCCCCGTGACCCCAAATGCTCATTACCAGGTAGTCTGGGTCTGCGGCCAGTTTGAATGACAAGGCATCTGACTGCTACAGGGACATCGCTCTGTGCAGAGGACCGGGCCAGGGCCCCCACACCTCAGTGGGCTTCTCTGGGGAACGAATCTGGCCACTGTCGGGGCTTCCGATGCCTTATCTGTGGAACAGCGATGCTGTGGCTCGTGAGGCATCGCCCGGGCTGTAGTCACAGTGCTGGTCACTGTGGGGTGGTTACATTTGTGACCCTGAAATGAGGCAGTGAGGGTGCTGGGGACAGGCAGCGTGTAATGTCCACAATATTTGTGGCCATTCCCTGTGGAGAGCTGGAATCTTTCCCCTCCTTTCTGACTCGATCAGGCCTGGGTGAATGTGGCCAGGTCACCGTGTGACTTCTGAGGCTACACTGTACAGTGTGCTATGGTTTCCACCTGGTTTTCGCTCCTCAAGCCCAGCTGCCGTGCAGTGAGGAACCCAAACTCGCCCATGTGGAGGGACCAGAGGCCTGGCTGACAGGCACCACCACCGACTAGAGCCGGTGACTCCAAGCCCCAGCTCTCTCGGGGCTCTGTGAGAGCCCCAACCATCAGAGTCCGTGAATGTGATAAATGCTTTTTTACTCCGCTACATGTCAGGGAGGTTGGTCACAAAGCCCTGGTAACTGGAGGAGTTTCCTGCTGAGAGTTTATATCTGGTCTCCGTGAGAAGACTCTCCCAGAGCCCTTCCTACCAGCAGCCCATCTGGGAATAGCCGGGGCCCCTGTGCCTGGGCGGCACCCATGGCTCCGGCCTGGCTGCCCTCTGTGCCTCCCCGTGGCCCTGCCTCCTGGCCCGGGTGTGCTGAGATGGCCACGACTCAGAGCAGCGCTGCAGTCAGACATGCGTCCCCGTGAGACGTGGGTGTGGACTGCGGTCGTTTCTGGTGGGAGCGGTGAAGGGGCTCTGAGTGCGTCCCCTCTCTGACTGCCGCTGCTGCGCATGCAGAGCTGACTCTCACGAGAAGTCAGGGAGTGCCTGTCCACGGGCGAGGGTGGGCATCCTCCAGGGCGTGGCCCCTGCTGCGGGGACGGCACAGTCCAGTGGGAAAACCTGAGCAATCTCACCCTGCCTCCCCACAGCCACCGTCTGGGGAACCAAATGGCACTTGAGTTGAGGGTTTTGTTTTGTTTTGGCCGAGCTGTGCAGCTTGTGGGATCTTAGTTCCCTGACCAGGGATCCAGGGATCGAACCCTTCCCCCCTGTGGTGGAAGCGCAGAGACTTAACCGCTGGACTACCAGGGACTGACTTGGGGGTTTAAAACCCAGGACCTGATTGGTGAGGGAGCAGCTCTCAGCGGTTGGCTATTCTAGAGCGTCATCTTCAATAATACAGGAATGAATGATGTGCAGCACTTTGACCACGGCTGTGTTTTAGAGCCGCTGTTAAAAAGTTCTCCTTTAGTCTGTCCCTGCTTTCCCAAGGCAGCTGATTGCCTGGTGTGGACCTTGGAGGGTAGAAATGGGTCTGCAGGGTGGGTCTCCCTGTCGGAAAGGCTCCAGGTGCGTGCTGGGCAGGCCAGACATCGCAGGCCGGTCCCAAGGGGCTTTCTGGCTCCGCAGCAGAGAGCTTGCCCCTTGTCTCTTGCAGATCTGGCCCCGCTCCGTGCCCATCCCCGGCAGGCCTTTCCCTCCCTCTGCTCTGGTGTGACCCTCCCCTAGTCCCCATGTCCTGAGCCTTCGGGAGAGAAGGCACGATGGGAACAGGGCAGTGGAAGGAGTTGGTTGCCTGGAGCTGGAGGTGGGGAGTAGCCAGGTCTGATGTGCGTAGCTGTTTCCAGACCCTCGTAATCAATAGGGTGAGAGCGAGGCTGATGGGATTACCTGGCCTTTGCAATCAAAACCCACCAGACTGAACATTTGACCTTCAGCTCCTCAGCTTCCTTTTGAGTCTCTATCTGATGGCTTTTGAAAATCCATCTGGCAGATACTGCAATCCGAAGTCGCCCAGGGAAACAACACCCCCGCCTGCAGATCTGCCACTTCCTGTGTAAACAGCCTGTGCTGTTGTCAGGGCTGCAGACGCCAAGGGGCCCGTGGGCAGCCTGGTGCTCAGCCTGTTCCTCACCCCGGGCCTCTGTGGGCACGGGAGGGTGGTGGCTTCTGTTTTGTTTTTGTTTGGAGTCTTTGCTTACACAAGTCTGGTGTCTTTTTGATGTGAGAGTGTTTCCCATCGTTTTCGTCCAAATCGGGCTCAGCTGTTGGCAGTGTTGGCTGCTGGAGTGTCTGGGGTCCTCCGAGCAGGTGGGAAATTGCCTCTGTGATTCAGCACCCCAGGCAGCTTCAGCACCAGTAGAGGGTGAGCGGCTTTGGGCCGGCTGGGTGGCCCTCCTAGAACCTTCGGAGCCTTGGCTGTGTTCTGCTCCCCTCCCTGGCTGAGACCTCGGGCTTGGAACAGGAGACAGCGTGGCCGGCCTGGGGTCCCCAGGGAGGAGGGTCTCTGAGGCCCTGAGCACTGCACTCTCCGGTGTGGGAACTGGTGTGTGCGTGCTGTGGGGGGGGTGTGAGTGCAGTGTGAGTGGGGAGCACAGGGGGGCTGTGATGTGGTGCGTGTGGTGTTGTATGGCGGGGTGGGGTGTGTGTGAGGTGGAGAGTGGGCGTGTGCGCGTGTGGTGTGTGTGTACGCATGGCGGAGGGTGGAGTGTGTGGGGGGGTGTGTGGTGTGTGTGTGGTGCGGTGTGACGTACGTGTGGGGTGTGGTGTTTCACAGCCACTGCTTCCACCGCCTACACACAGCTGGGTCACAGGACGAAGGCTGCCTCAGCCTGCCTGCTGGCCTGGCCCCGGCTGCCCCGCCTTCAGGGAGGGCGCCCCGGGCACTGGTGAGGGGTGCAGGCCTTCCTGAGGAGGAGGGCCGAGGGAACTCCTTTGGCTCTGACCCCAGGCCGTCTGTGGGGCGCCTGAGTCCCGGCAGCCCGAGGCCTGGCGAGGCGTTTACCGGGATGCTTGGCCGGGCCCTTCTCCCCGGGCTCCGCTGACCACAACTTCCTCTCCATCACCTCTGCTCCCTGTGCCGGCCTCGCTGAGAAGTGCTGCCCCGCCACCCGGGAGCAGGCGCCCGCACAGCTTTGGAGAGCCCTGCTCTTCTCTGACGAGCTAGTAGAACCTTGACACGGTTGCCGACTTCCTTCCGGAGCAAGTGCGGGGTCCCGGGCGGTGAGCGGGAGGAGAGGCCGCCGCGTTGTGTGTGGCTGCAGGCAGGCTCCGGCCGCTGGAGGTGGGTGACAACGGCTGTAACTTGCTCCTGGTACTTCTTCATTAGCCCCATGCAGGTGGTCAGCTCGCCGGCTAGAGCTGCGCTTGGAAGTTTCATTTTCTAGAGGGCTCCACCGTGTCTGCACCATGAGCATTAATTGGAAGTTTCCTTCTCACAGGAGGCCCCGCACAGGGTGGGCGCTCACTGTGCCTGCCCTGACCCCGAGTTCTGCGAAAGGCCTCCCCATCGCATGCCGGGCCCAGCGGCCAGTGGACATGGCCTGCGTGGGCCGGGTCCCCAGACACTGGCTCCTTCTTGAAGGCATGAACCCCTTTGAATGGGGCCCTCCCTCCTCTCTCCTGCCAGAGCTGCCCCTTCCTTTTTTTTTTTTTTTTTTTTTTTTTTAATATTTATTTATTTTGCTGCGTCAGGTCTTAGTTGTGGCACACGGGCTCTTAGTTGTGGCATGTGGTATTTTTTGTTGTGGCACGCGGGCTTGTGAAATTCTTAGTTCCTGACCAGGGATTGAACCCGCGTCCCCTGCATTGGAAGGTGGATTCTTAACCACTGGACCACCAGGGAAGTCGCTACCCCTTCCTCTTGAAGGGAGCGTTACTGGAGTGGGATCGGCTTCCCAACGGACCCACCCTCTCCCATGCATTTGGATCTCTCACAGGACGAGTTCTGGCGTGAGCTGCCCTGCAGGACCCCAGACTCCAGTCACGGCAGCGTGCAGCCCTCTGTGGGATAATAATAATAGCTGCCCAGTGACCTCTCCAGCCCGCTCTGCAGGGCTCACATGGACGTGCCACTCCTTCTCCGTCAACCCCACTGGTGGCTGGCTTGATGTGGCAGCCTGGCACATTCATCTCTTAGGGTAACATTTAAATGATTTTTAATATAATTGGCCCCAAAACATGAAAAATAAATATTATTCAAACTTAATTATCTCAGCCCTTTAGAAAAAAAATGACATTCAAAGTGCCAGAAAAGATGCTCACAGCTTTTCAGGTTATTTCTTTCTTTCTTTTTCTAAAAAATGTATTTATTTATGTATTTATTGGCTGCATTGAGTCTTCGTTGCTGCACCCGGGCTTTCTCTAGCTGTGGAGAGCAGGGCTACTCTTTGTTGCGGTGCGTGGGCTTCTCACTGTGGTGGCTTCTCTTGTTGTGGAGCACGAGCTATAGGCACATGAGCTTCAGTCGTTGCGGTGTGTGGGCTCAGTAGTTGTGGCTCACAGGTTCTAGAGCGCAGGCTCAGTAGTTGCGGTACACAGGCTTAGTTGCTTTGCGGCATGTGGGATCTTCCCGGACCCGGGCTGGAACCTGTGTCCCCTGCATTGGCAGGCGGATTCTTAACCCCTGTGCCACCAGGGAAGCCCCTTTTGGGTTATTTCTGTCAAATGGTTGTTCCTGCTGAGAATCAGGCCTGTGGCTAGTTGGGCACTTTGGGCCCTTGAGGCCCCGTGTGTGCTCTGGACTCGCTGAGGAGGGCAAAGAGCATTTGATGGGGCTGGCCCCTGAACTCACGTCCTCCCAGACATCAGGATGGTGCCAGCTGGCTGTCCCGTAGGCTGGCTGGCCCTTGCTGCTCCTTGGCTTCTGTGGCAAGTGAAGTGGCTCGTGGCTGGTAAGTGAGAGGTGGACAGGTGAGTGCAGAGCCCTGGGCCACCCGCAGATCACAGCTGCCTCGTGTTCTTCTCTCCTTTGCCACCTCCTCCCCCCCACCCTCCTCTGGTTCCACCTTGTTAAGACCTTGACCTCAGGCTGAATACATGGAGATGTTCCCAGGTCTCAAGTCTGCCAGGTCACTGCTGAGTCCTGACCACCAAGACTCCCAGGCAGGGCTGACAGGAGCACATTTCCTGACACATCCTTTGGCCAGATGGTTTGGGAAAGCTGGGAGGGTTAGGGTCCCCGACGGGAGGGGAGGTAAAAAGTTCAGTGTCCAGGCTAATGGCCGAGATGTCCCTCTGTAGGCATCATCGAGGCTGGCCTCAAAAGCAGGTCCTTGGCTCTTCCTGAATGTTTTAAGGGTTTGCTTTTGATGCCTGTCACAGCTGGAGGGAATGAAGTGACCTGGGACCAGAGGTGAATTGGGGACCTGCCGAGGATGCTGGGTGTCTGTCCTGAGCTGGAATTGCAGCCAGACCAGTCATCATGAATGTGGTGATGGCGCCCATGGGCCTGCCTCTCGCCCTCCTGGCATGTGCTCTCGTGCACAGCTGCAGGGTCAGCTGTGCTGAGAGTGTCACTGCTTGGTAGCGAAGGGTCAGCGAGCTCTTTGTAGTGAGCCCTGGAACCAGGCCTCCAGCATCCAGGTGAGTGCTGTCATCAGTTCCTGCCCCGTGTAGCTGCTATAGGCGGCGCTAATGGAGGCCAGACTTTGGCCATTTAACTTTCAACTGTAGAAGCTAATGCAGTTGGATTGTGCAGAGTTAATTAACGATGCGAGCTTGACACTCAGTGCCCACTTCAGAGAAGCCGAAAAGGAGGTAAAGCAAAGAGGGTTCTGGGGCACTGCGCCCCCCGTCTCAGTGGACCACTGTCTCCCTGGCCCGGCTCACTGCTGTGGCTCTGAGCTCCCCGCTGCCAGTTCCCTGGGGCCAACCCACCCGTCCCTGGATTGTGCTCTGTGTTTCTTGGGCACAGTGTGGTCTAGGACGCTTGTTTGGGTGGAGAGGAAAATGGTGCAGGGCTCAGAGAGGGAGTGGGAATCTGTTTCCTGGGCAGTGGTGTTTCAGGGGCACGTGGCGCTGGCTCTTAGGGGTGGTCGTCTCCGAGTCCCAAAGTGCTCTCCCCACCGTCCCCGTGGGCCTCCCAGGTACAGTGTCCTTGGCACCTCCATCTGTCTGTCATCTGCTCACCCTTGAAGCACGATCCGAAAGCCATCTGCTACTTCCTCTGAGGCCTCTTTCGGATCTGACACTTGGTGACTAGAGTATCATGTGATCACAGGCAGGACGGGGCTGCATCCCCTGCGCTGACGCGGTGCTCAGGCGTGGGACAGCGCAGGACGGGGTGTGAGTGTCTTGGACACCCTTCCCCCAGGCAGCTGGAGCTCCTCATGTGAGCTCTGTCACCAGCAGTGACGTTGACTCAGCCGCTGACCTAGAGGCTGGGGGGTGGGGGTGGTGCTTGCTGGACCCGCCAGCCCTGCCCAGCACAGCCGTGACCAGGAGCCCTTCGTGAGGTGGACAAGGGCTACCCAGCCGCCTCCGCCCTGTGTCTGTCTTCTACTGGCTGATTTTTCAGGGCCGATGAGTAAACTTGTGTATTTCTCATCACAGTGAGTAATACTGTTATTGACTTCTTTAAAATGTTAATTTTTAAACTTGCCTTTAAAGAGGCTCTGTGGGGGCCTGGGAGGCAGCTTATTTCACGCCCCAAAGTGTAGGGCGGGCTGGCTGGCTGCCCAGTGAGCCCTCATTGGTGGTGAGGGAGGTTTGTCCTCAGCTGCTTGCTGCAGGCGGCCAGGGGACTTGAAGGAGGAGCAGAGGTCAGCTGGGGAAGGTGGAGGGACGCAGGTGGGATTCAGCAGTCACTCTGTGGCCCAGTGCCTTTTGCCCCTTGAGTCTGTGTTGGGCAGACTGGCCCGATGCCAGATGCTGGCTGCGGCAGGGATGGGCCTGGGGCTTCATGGCTTGGGCTCGGGAGCAGGGGAGGGCAGCCTGAGCCCAGTCGCGGCCACACACTGACATTCCTTGTGTTTCCTTTTGAGGATCCACTCCAAGGAGCACTTCAAGGAGAAGTACGCGGTGGACGACGTCCAGTACACAGACGAGGTCAGTAGTGGCCGACTCCTCCCGCTGCCACAGCCTGGCTGGATATCACGGGACAGCATGGTCTGGCCACCAGCTGCCTCAGCAGTGCCCTAGTTTGGAGAGAGCAGGCGGGAAACATGCATCTCAGACCTCCCTGGGAGGCCCCTCCTTTGCCGGGGCAGTGCCCCTGACTCAGTAGCTGGAGGTGTCTGGTACCTGGGATGTGGCCGCTGCGCTGCACGGAGGGAGGGTGTCTCTTTGAAGGTCTGATCAGGCTTCGCCAGCCCTTCACATGTTGGGAGGCCCTTCCCATAGGCCCTCACCAGCTGCAGATGTCGCTGTCAGAAAAGCCCCCGACTGCAAGAGGCCTGTGGGGTGGGGTGGACTTGGAGAGCCCCTGGCTTTATTTTTATTTTTTTCTTTTACTGACCATGCCGCGCAGCTTGTAGGATCTTAATTCCCCGACTAGGGATTGAACCTGGGCCACAGCAGTGAAAGCCTGGAATCTTAACCACTGGCCAACCAGGGAACTCCCCTCTGGCTTTAATCCTCTTCCCAGCCTGGTTGTCCAGTGGTGTGTGGCCTGGGTAGGTATGTGACTGTCTTCCTGGAGCTTTGAATCTGTCCCCAATCCAGGCAGTCAAAAGGGGCTGCCCCTGACTTCCATTGCCGATAGGACCGGGCTGTGGCAGAGGTGAGAGCACAGCCACGAGCCCCCCTTGTCTCCTTGGGGGACCAAGAACCCCTGATACCACACCACTGCCAGGCACACAGGAGGCCTCTCCTCGTCCCTGGCTGCTGTCACAGCCCCCATCCTCTGTTCAGGTCAGTGCTGGGTAGAACACGAACACTCTGAGGTCATTGCCTGCTGCTCGAAGTTCAGCCCTGGCCGGTAGGATCAGCTGGACGGGGCCCCTCTGTGCCACGTTTCCCCACCCAGAGGTTGTCATACACTGAGAGCTGGGGCGCGGTGTGGAAGTTGCTGGAGGAGCCAGCCAGCTGGAGACCGAGCAGCCCCCAACCCACATCCCCTGGGCAGGACACAGGCTGTGTCAGGGAATGACGGCACTAGGTGACGGGCTGCCTCCCAGGGATCGTGGCCAGAAGCACCGTGTCGTCTGGAACCGGTGTGTCTCAGACCCGTCTGCTTGGGGGCAGACAGCTCACCTTGATGAATACCCGTGCCCATCCCAGCCCGTGCACAGGACAGTCCCACTTCCGTTCTGCTGTCCTGGAAAGCCAGCCCACTTCTCTGTCCATATCCTACCCATCCTCCGAGGCCTTGTGCTGCCCACAGCATCCCCTGCCGACTGCATTCCGCACTGGCAGCCCTCCTCTGGCTCTTGGGACCAGTGGTGCAGATGGCGGGCACTGGCTGTGTTCTGCTCTGTACCCTGCCCTTGACTGTCTTGTCTTTGTCACTAAGGCCCAGTTCTTTCCCCCCAGAGTTTACTATCACGCTCTCCTTGCCCAGTCCCAGGGATGGGTGGACGTCAGAACTGGTCGGGACCCAGGGCTGAACTCAGCAGCCAGGGGCACGGTCTGGGGCAGAAGGTGACCGCACAGGTGGTTAGTCAGCCGTGTGATGGTGCCCGGCCATGGGGCCTCATGGAGGAGTGAAGCTTACATCCACGGGGCCTGTCTCTGCGGCACCTGCTGTCTGGTTGGAGTGTGAAGCAGAGGGGGCTTTTGGTGGATCTTTATTTTATGTCGTGATTTCAGCACCAAGTTATTGGGGGTGACTCATCGCATCTAAAGAGTCTGTTAGTATACACATGACGTGTTGCGTCTACCTCTTTGGGTGTAGCATCTCCAATAGCCTGAACATTTACTTGTCTGCCCCTAACGAGGTCATTTGCCCCTTACCTGGTATTTTATAGTGCTAGAGAGCGAGGGATGCCCGTCCTTAGGTCTGATTTTGTTCTGACCCTCTCCTTTGGCGGGTGTATCCCTCCTGCCTTTGTAAACTGCATCTAAACATTATTGCCCTTTGGGACCTTGACCTTCTGGTTCTCCTCAGTATGAGACCTGGAGGTGGCAGCCTGGGATGGGCCCTGGAGCTCAGCCCACCGAGTCAGAGTGTCTCTGTGCTGCAGCCTCGCAGCCACAGTCTGGTGTTTTTGCTTTTATGACCAGGGTAGAGGGGGGCAGTGGCGGGGGGGGGGGGGTGTTGGGGGCGGGATTGGGGGAACTGAGCTCCATTTACACAGTGATTTCTGGGGAGAAGAAGGAGAGCTGGCCTCCAGATGAGGTAAAACGGAGGTCTTGAGTGTCAAGCCAGAAAAGCCTGTAATGATAGTGTAGAATTACAGCCCCACAGACCAGCTCATTCTGAGTCTGTGTTTATGAAGCGGAATCTTCAGTGAAGGCTTCAGTGGAGGTGTGAGCACAGAGCTTTCTGCAGGGCCCACCGTCATCCGTGTCATCGTTAATTGGCTTGGTCGTGACTGTTACTGCTCTGGATCTTGTTGGGAACGAGGGCTCACGTGGAGTGTGGGACAGGTGCTTCACGCTGGGGCAGCACCCACGGGTTCCAGTAACCTCGGCGGCTCGCACGGACCCCCTCCTCCCTCCGCCCTGTCCCGTGGTGGGCCACAGTCTCACCCCGTGAAGAGGAGGCCACGGCTGCAAGCAGGGAAGGGCCTCGTCCACAGCTCCACGGCCGTGGAGTACCAGAGGCAGGATGTGACCCCACAACCTTTGGACCCCAGAGGCTCACCCTCCACCCCGGCAGTTATCCTGCCAGAAGTGAGGGGATGCTGCAGGATGCATCTACAGGAGATGCCTGTAGAGGTGACAGGGCTCCCAAGTGCCTTTGATTTTCTGTGGCTTGAAATGGAACCCAACTAAAGTACAGATACCTGGGCTGGGAGGCACTCGAGATGCCTGGAGCTACTCCATCATGGAAGGTGACAGGTAGCCCTTTATATCGGGGAAGAGTTCCCTGGGCCAGTTCTGTGGTGCTCAGCTTGATCTAACCTCTGGCAGCCTCAGCCACAAATCACAGACAGGAAGCAGCAGACACTTGTCTCCTCTGGAAGAAGGCAGGCAGCCCCTACCCCAGGCCGTGGCCTGTACACAATACCACATGCACAGTGCAGGTGTCTGATGTAGCACACCTGGCTCTCTAGTTGTCCTCCTCCTATAGGTGATCCTGAGCTTAATTATTGAGAAGGTAGAGTGAACGGTGGCTCCCCTGAGAGAGGGGAGCTCAGGAGAACCTTGACAGGGGCAACTAGGCATTGCTGTTGGTGCAGTTCAGAGGCTGGTGTTCATGGGACGGGAGCGGGCCAGAGAGGGGGCAGGTTTTGTGTTCTCCTCTGTGGCACCAGTGGCAGCGTAACTGGCTCGGATGTAAGAGACTTGGTGGCAGCACAGTGACGGATGCCCCCTGCCTCTCTGCCTTGGTGGGTAGGGGCGTCAGGGAGTGGTGGGGGTCTGTGGTGGGCCCTCTGAACGCTCTGTGGGACTGCTGGCCCCAGGTTACTAGATACACCATTTGTTCATGAGTAACTGCAAATCCATGTTGTTCGTGGCCTTTCTCAGTGTTTAAATTTTGGAAACACATTGAAATTTTTAAATGCATTGCCAGCCACCAGTGTGCAGCCCTGTTTCAGACCACCATGAAAAAGGTTCTCTTTTAAAAGCTTTGCTTTTTACACAGTAAAGCCCAGCTCCCTGGAGCAGTGCAAGCTTTCTTGACAGCACTGGTCAAGATTTGTCCAGCTCTTTTTTCTGGATCATTGAAGAGTGGCCCGCAAGCCTGGTAGGAGCTCTGGGCACGAGGGTGCATGAGGTGTCCTTGGGAAGCCTCTGATTGTCCCCAGGGGAGGGTCCTTGTCCACAGGTCTCTGAAGAGTTCTGTGCGTGCCATCCACCGCGACCTGCCGGAGAGGCCAGGCTACCTAGGAAACTGATGCTGCGGCGTGAAGCAAGGCAGGGGCGTTTCACAGCACTGGTTCATGAGAGCTGATGGGTCCCCAGTGACCACCACTCCATGGCAACAAGGCCCCATGTGGACAGAGCCATGTCCCGTGTGCAGAGCTGCATTTCCCACCGGTGACACAGAGCTGCCTCAGGTCGCCTTAATTTCAGAGGCAGGGAATCAGGGTGTGCTGATGAGAGTGTAGCGCTGATGGGTCCCTGCAGGGAATGGCGAGTGCAGCTGCCTGGCTGGGAGAGGTTTTGCAGCCACAGAGGTAACCAGAGCCCACTCAAGCGGTCGTGATCAATAAAAGCCGCTGCCCTGCCAGGACCATCAGGCGCCCGGCCTGCTGTCAGGCCGCCCCCATCCGTCTGCGCATTGGGCGGCACTGAGAGGCCTGCTTTCTGCTCCATTATCCCAACCTGCACGTCCTGAGTCACCGCCAGGAGAAAAACCATCAGCCTGCACACTTGTTATCCCGCTCCTCTCTCCCAAGGACAATAGCGCATACAGTCCCCAAGTGCCTGCTTGCGCTCTGGCTGTGCTGCTGGAATTGACGGACCCATTCTGTGCTGATGAATGTAGACCCTTCAGTCGCCGTAACAACACACCCAGGACCCAACAGGTGTGGCTCTGGTTCCTTCTAATGAGCGGCGCCCTCCTCGAGGAGGGCCTGGAGAGAGCAGCGACTCACCACGCCGTTGTGTATGCAGCCCAGAGGCCGGCCTTCCGTCATTCTCTGGGCAGTTACTGAGCAAACGAGGAGGGTCCAGGGAGATGGAGCGTCGGGCCCACTGGTGGAGGGCGGTTGGTACACTGCAGAGCCATCTGGCCATGAGCATCCAAACCTTGACAAAGTGTGGGGCTTGTCATCCAGCAGTTTCACTGGGTCACTTTTTTTTTTTTAAGTCCCTTCCAGTTGTAGGAGTCTATTTTTTTTTTAAATTTATTTATTGGCTGCATTGGGTCTTTGTTGCTGTGTGTGGGTTTTCTCTGGTTGTGGTGAGCAGGGGCTACGTTTCATTGTGGTGCATGGGCTCCTTCTTGCAGTGGCTTCTCTTGTTGCGGAGCACAGGTTCTAGGCGTGCGGGCTTCAATAGTTGTGGCACACAGGCTCAATAGTTGTGGTGCATGGGCTTAGCTGCTCAATGGCATGTGGGATCTTCCTAGAGCAGGGATCGAACCCGTGTCCCCTGCATTGGCAGGTGGATTCTTAACCACTGCGCCACCTAGGAAGTCCCTTCCACCTCCTTTTTATAAGAAAGTCATTTTTTTTTAAGGAATGTATTTTAAGGAAATAGACTCTTTGTCCATCAGGGCATGATTTGTAATAATTAATCGTTAGAAATAATGGAAGTGCCCAATAGAGGAATAAATAAATCAGCTGTGCCAGATCTGTTAAGAGAATATGACACAGCCACCACTGTGCTCTCTTTTAACTGTGAACCTGGGCAGATTAACCCATAAGCTTCTTCATTGGTGAAATCTGGACATTCGCAGGACCAGCCTCCTGGGTGGTTACGGGGGCGGAGTCTGCAGTGAATGGCACAGGCTGTAATCGGGGGCTCCCTGGACATTTACCAACCCCCACGGTAGTGACTGGTGAAAATGGCATGTTTGAAGAATATTTAATGACAGGAAATAAGCGAAGCATGTAACTTCATATGATCCAAATGTCGTTACAGATCTCTGTTTTTATGTGCAGAGATAAAAAGTCTCGGGGGAGGGTTTTGTAGGTCTGTTTTATCTTTTTATAGTTTTTAGTATCATCCAGGTTTTCTCTGGGAGCCTCTCAGTATTAAAAAGCATATGTATACGTATGTCAAAACTTATCAAAATACACGCTTCAAATAACGTGCAGCGTGGAGTATGTCGGTGATGGCTCGGTAAAGCTGTTGAAACAACAAACAACAAATCCTCCTCACTCTCGCCCTGTGCCAGGCTGTTAGAGTTTAGGGTGGGAGCGTGGGGAGGGGGCTCAGATACAGTGGGAGCTGCCATGGCCAAGATGCAGAGTGGACTGCAGCTGGTGGGGCCAGGGGAGGAAGAAGGCGGTCCCACCGGGGTGGCAGGCACCCTTGGGGTACGGATGTCATGGCCGGTGCAGTGTGATGGGCACTTTGCCGAGGGAATGAGGGCTGTCAGGGGGGCAGTAGAGGAGGGAGTCAGCCAACCTGCTGGGGGGCCAGGGACCTCCGTCCTGAACACAAATTGATGAAGCGGCTGAGATGGGGAGAAGGCGCCTCAGGCGGAGGTGAGAGTCCAGGCAGACGCGTGGAGAGGTGGGATTGCGTGGCACGCTTGTTCAGGGGGTTGGGTAAGGAAGCAGCCAGCAGGCCGGGGCCTAAGTGGGCCGTGGGAAGGATGGGGAGCGAGGCTGCAGGGTTGGCGGTGGCTAGCTCCGTGTGGTCGGGGGATGAATGGCGGCAGGGAGGAGGGCGTCCACCCTGGGGACCGGAGGCTGGTGGGGCCAGTGCCTAAGAGATTACCAGAACGGGTCTTTCACGAGGGACTGGGCAGATGAACAGAGGTGCTGGCCTTGGAGGGCGGGTGGGTCTGGCTCTTTGGAGCTGGGATCTGGGGGGGGCCCAGAGGCAGGGCAGCACGTGGATAGGTGTGCGAGGTTTAGGTTTGAATCCCTCTCTGCCACCGCGTAGCTGTGTGGCTTTCAGAAGTCCCTTATTCTCTGTAAACTTCCTGTTGTGAGGATATGCTTGATCAGAATGCGCTGTCTTTATTTGGTAACGCTGGTACTTCATCTCCATCAGCCTTCCTGTGGTGGCGCTAAAGTGGGTTTTTCTTCCTGACCTTTCAGATCGCCAGTATCCTGACATCACGGAGCCCTTCTGTCCTCCTCACTTTGGTAAGTGGCTGGTGTTCAGGGACCAGGCGGTGTTTAAGTACAGGGAGGGGCTGCAGGGAGCCGCTTGCCCCTGCCGAGGTCAGAGCTGTTGGGAGGATTGAACACTGAGAGCAACGGTCATTGGTGATAAGTACTAACACCTCAGACTGCATTGCTGAACGTGTCGGGCCACGTCCTCCAGCCTCCAGCCGCCCTGGGCTGTGTCCTGTCCTGAGGCCACTGTGGGCAAGACGCCACACATACTCCGAGGGTGAAAACCGGACTGGAGGGTGTATTGTGTCAGGCTGAGCTCTGGGGGTTTGTGGATGTGGAATATCAATTTATCCACCCTGTGTCTCCTCCGTTGTTGATAGAATTTGAAAAACACACCCTTCGCATCTGTGCAGGAGGGCGCTGGGCTGTGTGGCATCAGACGTCGGACTCGGGGCACTGAACGGCCGAGGTCCTGCTGCAGCCTGGGGCAGGCAGGGGTGCACGGTGCACGCTAGCAGGGTGGTGGGGGTGCTGGGGCTGTGCAGTTGCTCTAGGAGGAAGCCTGTTTCTTACGCTCCTTCAGCCTTGGGGAGCTTCAAATACGAAGAGTGTGCAGCCCTTCTTTCCTCCCAAAGCAACCCTACTCTCCTTTGTTGATTTTTACAGAAGTAGTTTTTCCCAGTTATTTTGGTTAGCACTACACATGATCTCTTTTTCCTGCCCTGCTGTTTTGAAGGCTGAGAAGAAAACATGATGGTGGTCACGGAGGGTCCAGTGTGCTTTATGTGGGGGGAGGGGGGATACAAGTAGACATTGACCTGGAGGTCTTGAGGAAGAATTAAAAGGCGATTTAAAAAGCTTGGCCTCTCTGGCGATGGCATGTTTTCCTCTGAATCCTTTGTTTTGTCTCTGCTCCTGGTCTGGGCTCTTCTCACCCCGCCCCTGCCTGTGCCCAGGTGGCCTGAGCTGGGGTCAGCAAAGTGCTTGGACAGAGGAGGCCTTGCTTTCTCTGCTTTTCAAGAGAAAGAAGGGCTGCCCCTGTGCTGGGCCCGGCCCGAAAGGCAGGAAAGGCTGGGTTGACCGGGCTGAGGTGGGGGCTCCCCGGCCTTACCCAGTCCCGCGAGGCCCCGTGTGGCGGGTCTGCGCCCTCACACTCCTCCTCTCTCCGCAGCGTGGCGTCAACACCGACAGCGGCAGCATCTGCAGGGAGGCCTCCTTCGAGGGCATCAGCCAGTGAGTCCTGGGGCCCCGGGAGCCGTCTTCCTTCGTCCTCTAGCAGCTCACATCTTCACCAGCAGGCCTGGCCTGCAGACCAGACACAAAACACACACACAGGAGGATGCTGACAAGGGCTTAGATTGGGTATTTTGAGGAAATGCTTAGAAAAATAATTTGCCTACATTCACGCCAACTTTGACTTTAAGGATGAACGCCACGTCCTCTGAAGTTCTGTCATGAGAGCACAGGCTGCCGGGTGCGTGGGGAGCCCTGGCCGCCGTGCACACTCAGGAGGCGGCCGCTTTCCCTGCAGGGACCTTCTCTGAGCTCTGTGGTTTTCGTTCTCATCAGCCCCCTCCCCTCACTTCTAGCCCCTGACCTCCCCCAGCCTGGCTCGCAACTCCCGTGTCCCATGCCGCCCCAGTCGCAGGTAGGGCCCCCCTTACCTGCCCTCGCTCCCCAGTGTAGCCCCAGGCGGAGCCCCCAGGCCTGTCCCCCCTTCTAGGCCTCTCCAGGCAGGAGGGCAGGTGTTGGGCACAGGGAGCACAGCACCTCGCCCGCCTTGCCACCCTCACGCCCTGGCCCCTTGGAGGAGGGCCGCCTACCAGCCGTGCCTGCGTCCCCGGGCTGGCTGCCAGCTGGCCTGGAGGTGGTGGTGGGGGGTATCTGAGGGGCCTGAAGCTGCAGCAGACGAGCCCTTGAGGGGCTGCTGAGTGTGGACAGCCTGCCGTGTCTCCTGTTCCTCTGGCCTTGGCCCCTCCCCCACCACCCGTACCCTGCACCAGGGCATCCTCTGGCGTCCTTTGCTGGACCCAGGCAGCAGCAGAGGAAGTGCTTTATAATTATGTATGAGCCTGAGCCACGGGAGTCTGTGCGTATGCGTGATGTAGGGTGATTAGGAGGGATTATGAGCTCATAAATATGTATCACCTCCCCCAATGATGAGCGCGGTGGGGTGGGGGAGCGGGTATCAGGTTTGCTTCTTTTCATCGCCCCAATCTCCGCATCCTCTTGGGAGTTCCCCAGAGCGGCCGTGCCTCCCACACCAGCAGTGATTAGCCCAGCTCGTTGAGATGCTGGCCGTGGAGCCGCTGTCTTTCCCCCAGGCCCTTGAGGCGGGCGGTGCGGGGCGCGGCCAGCTGCTGCCTGTCCTGAGCCGAGCCTCCCCTGGTCCCCCAGCACCGCCGGGGGCCAGGGCTCCCGTGCCCTGCTCACCTGCCTCCACCAGCACCGTGGAATGCCTCTGGTCCCGTGGGCTGGCCTCTCCAGTCTTGGCTTGGGTCTCTGCCTTGTGGGGAAGGCCCTGAGCTGGGGGGAGGGGGCCCTGGTGGCAGCCACGCCGACCGGTTCTGTGACCTCAGCAGAACGTGCTCTGAGCCTCAGCTCCCCCGCATGTAGCGTGGTGCTCCTCAGGCTTGCCGTGGGATGAAATGAGGTCCGCTCATCCAGAGCCTGGCGTGGAGCCGGTGCCTAATGAACAATTGTCCACGAAGAGGCCCCCATCGTGCCCCAATGCCCCACCAGTTTCCCCAGCTGTGTAGTGGGCCAGTGGACTTCAGGATCTCTGATGACAAGATTCCTGAATGTCAGTGAGCTGTGGGGCTTCTTGGCTGTGAGGTCTTTGCTCGCTCCGCCCCCCAGCCAAGGTCTCTGCTGCCAAGAACGGCTCCTCAAGCACTGGGGGCACAGGTCCCATGGGTGGTATGGCAGGGGTGGCTCCTGGTTGCTCCCTAAGGTTTTCTGGGGGAGAGGCGGGGGACCCCAGGGACATCACCACTGTCTGTGAGCAGTGGAAGCTTAGCCCTCGTCCCCACTCCCCCGGGAGGAGTCCCGCTGTGAACTGACCTCTCCCTCCACTGAGCAGACCCCAGCCTCTGTTCCCTGCTGCTTACGGAGTCTCTGTGGCCCCGGCCAAGAGCTCAGAGGAGGCTGTGCTCGGTCAGCACCCCCACCGCACCTTGGGAGGCTTTTTGGAGAGCCTGAACTTTGCACACTCTCCTAGGCACTGGGCTGTCGCTCTCCAACCCGTGGTCCATTCCAGATGGGGGCTGACTGTGGGCTGCTCCCCAGGCCTCTCACTGCTGGGCTGAGCGCCTGCCCCCATACTGGGGGGATTTGTTTCCACACCCACGTGGCGGGCTGAGTTTTCTGACTTGGCTGAAGTACCGCAGGTGAGAGCCCTCCCTGCCTTGGGGTCCCCTGGCCCGCCTCCTACCCCTCCCCTCCTGTCCCCTCACACCTTGCTCTGGGCCTCACGTCCCACTGTGGCTCTGCCCTTAGGGGTTACTCTGTTTGGGCCCCCCCACCCCCCCACCCCACACGCCGTGGCTGCTGACCTTGGGCCCCTTCCAGCGTCTTGCCTGCGGAGAGTCGTGTCTGTATTCCTGGGGTCTGGGTGCAGCTCAGTCCCCTGCCTCAGCACCCCAGCTCTGTCACCTCTCGGCCCCTGCGCCAGGCTGGAGAGGCCCTTGTCCTCCAGAGCCGCTGCGGCTCAGTGACCGCGTTCACCTGCCTGCTGTGAGCATCTCCAGCTGTTTGCGGGAATAATAATAGCCTGTTTCTTAAGCAAGATGAATCTTGCTGTCGTCCTACTTTCCAGCCCTCAACTGCTTCTATCCTCGGTCGCTTCTCACTGCCCTAATGACGTGCCTCATTCCTGGAATTTTTGTTTTTGACCCTTCTGAACTTCTCTGCAACACCTCCCATCTTGGATCCTTGATTGACCTGCTCTGGCAGAAGTTCAGGTTTTGGCTTCGGTTTGTCCTGATGGGCCAACCCAAGCTACCTTTATTCCTTGGCCTGGGGGCAGGAGGGAGCTTGTGGTGGAACAGTGGCCTCACCTATTCACCCATACCTAACCCTCCAGGCCCTGGTCTAACTGGGCGGTCAGCCTGTGACCTTCTCTCCAGCCTGTGGCTCCTCAGGGTTGGCTGCCTCAGGCCTATCACCTTGGTGGGGCCGTGGCTTTGGTCCTGGGAGCCCTCAGGCTTCCCAGATCAGGGCCAGGGTGCCTGCTGCCTGCGGCAGGGGGTGTGCCAGGTGTCACAATGGTGGGATCGGCAGAGGACTGGAAGCAGGGAGGCAGAGGCAGGTGGGGGAGGGTAAACATGCACTGAGATCTCCCTGTGGCGAGGGGTCCCTGGACTCACTTAGGGGTGTGGCTTTGTCCTCCCTGGGGAGCCAGGGTGTGATTGTGCTGGGGTGAAGGGAGCAGGTGGGGACAGTCTGCAGGCCTTGTGTTGAGTTTGACTCCAGCCTGGGCCACAGCTCCCTGCATGGCAGGATCCACTCAGGGACAGCTCCCAGGAAACGTGTGGAAGGAGAAGGCCCTGTCGTGGGCTCTGGCCAGAGGATAGGGTCAGGCACTCATTGCCAGATCCTGGTAAGGGCAGGGCCAGGCTGGTCTGTGGAGAAGGTAGCTCTGTAGTAAAGACCACTTCTTCCTGGGGGCTGCACATACCACAGCTGCCTGGAGCAGCTGGTTCCTGCAGCCTGGGAGCAAAGGCAGACATGATTAGTCTTTGTTAGCATCTGAGGAGGTAGACTTGAGAGCAGATTTTCCTGAGAGAGAGAGAGGCAGACAGACTCTGGCTATGAAGGGAAAGAGATTTTCTGTGGGGGGCCAGGTGGCCTATGGGCTGCCTTCCTGGCCTGAGACAGTTCTCTCCAAGGCAGGCAGACTGCCCAGGAACCCTGGGTAGGGGCAGTGAATACAGAGCACTCTGTCTCACGCTGTTGTCTGATGGATAAATATGGTCGATATTTTACATCAGCTGGTTTTTCAGGATAAGCATATTTCTTATCTTTTGGCATTTACTTAAATTGCCTTGCATATTTGAAGACAATTGGTTACAAATTAATTCCATTTAAATAAACAGTTAAATATGAAATTGCTGAATTTGGGGGTGATTAATGCAGAAATATTAATGTTCAGAGATGTGAATTTTTAAACCCAAGAAATAGAGGGACATTATTAAAACTTGACAGTTACAATAAAATGCCAGTCTGTGGTGTGGGGACCAGTGGCTTTCTGGTTGCTGTTAACTTATGTATCAAGTTAATAATTCAGATTGAGGTCCTGATTATGGGTCATGGAATCTCCATGAGGCTCCTGAAGAGCCAGGAACCTACCCCGGGCTCCAGTGTGAGTGGAGTGAGGGGGCCTTCCAGGGTCTGTTCTCCATCCCCGAGTTAGAAACTGCAGGGAGGAGCGTGGGGGCTGGGGCAGGGCTGGCTGGGCCCATGCTACTCACCCTCCATCACCCAGCCCACAGGTGGAGCCCACCAGCAAGGTGCCCTCTGCTTCCAGGATATTCCCCACCCGCATGGGCTCTGGTGGGCTTTGTTGTTGTTCTTACACAATTATTACATGCTTGTTGTAGAAAGCTCTAACTACCACAGAGGTGAAAGCAAGAAATGTTCAAATTTCATTACCTGAGTATTAAACCGTTGACATTGCAGTGAATGTGTTTTGGACTCTTATGTGTGTATGTGAGTGTGTTTCTCTATCTGGGTGTTTTTGTGTCTGAGTGTGCATTCGTGTGAGTTTGTGTTTGTGTGTAAATTTGGGTGTGGCTCTTTGTGTGTTTGTCTAAGTATATGCCTTTGTGTGTGTGTGTGTGTGTGTCTGTGTTTGTATTTGCCTGTGTCCGTGAATATACATCTGTGTGTGTCTGCCTGTGCCTCTTTTCTAAGCGTATGCCTGCCTGTGTGTGTGTGTGTGTGTGTGTGTGTGTGTGTGCGTGCGCGCGCACACGTGTGTGTGTTTGCATTTGTGTCTTTGTGCATGGTCACCTTGCTGCTCGTGTGTGTGTGTGTGCATGTGGGTATATGTATGTATGTTTTGTAACATGAGATTTTATGGCGTGTTCGGCTTTTGAAGAGATAGGCCGTTGCTTTTCCTAGCATCAAAGTGACATTTGGCGGAATGGGAGACAGAGTCTAGATTGCCGTCTTTATTTATGTCATCTGCTGCTCTGTTCCTCACTCTGAGCCATGTTGGCTGTCTGTGGTCTCTTTGATATTTCACAAGTAGGGCTTGATTTTACAACATTTTGGTTGACTTTGAATTAAGTAGTCTTATTTTTATAGTTAGGGATCCCGAAAGCTTTGAAGCTCTGGAATCCTCTCAGTCTGCTGATACCTCCTTCTCTCTCCCTATCCCTTTCCCTTCTTCAGCCAGGAGTAGGGGTGCCAGCTGCACACCACAGCATTAGATAGATGCTTTCAAACACCTGTCAGTGAGGCCATGAAGAATTCCTGGTTGGTCACAATCCTGTATGCCCCGTGTGTAATATCCTGGCTTGAGATGCAGCAGGGCTCAGAATCCTGAGGGTTGAAGGCTTGCCAAGGCTTCTCTGCTGAGGCCCATACATTGTCCTGGGCCACATTGCGCTTACCTAACTGTCTCACTGATAGCTTGAACTCTGAGTCACACATGACACAAGTGTCAGGGATGTGCCCCAGCCTGATCCTTCTGTCTCCTGGGCTCCCTTTTCAGTTATGTTCATCTTATCAAGGAACAACTTTTGGCTTTGTAGGTTTTTCCCAATTGTATGTTTGCTTTTTATTTAATTGATTTCTGCTTTAAAATGTTTTCATCTAGTTTCTTTAGGTTTTATTTGTTCTTCTAGCTTCTTGAGACAGAAGAAAGGGGCATTTCTGGGATGGAAATTTAGATCATTGATTTTCAGTGTTCTTTTCTACTGTCTACATTTAGAGCTATAAATTTTCCTCTAAGCACTGCTTTAGCTGTATTTCATATTTCATGTTTTTATTTTCTAATTTCATTGTTATCTCTTCTTTGAATGGTAGTTACTTAGAAGTTTATTGCTTAATTCCCAAACAGCTTTGGATTTTATAGTTTTCTTTCTGTTATTGATTTCTAGTTTAATTCTACTGTCATCAATGAATACTCTCTGTATTTCAACCCTTTGAAATTTGTTGCAACTTACAACATATGATCATTATGATAAGTGTTTCATGTGTAATTAAAGAGAGCATATTGTTTGCAGTTGTTGGCTGTATGTCCGTGATGTCAGGTTGGTTAATTGTATTGTTCATATGCTCTGCATCTTTACTGATTTCTCTGTTTGCTTGTTCTGTCATCAGAAGAGGTATGTGAAAATCTCAAACTATGCTTGTGGATTTATCTGTTTCTCATTTCTGTTCTGTCAATTTCTATAAATCGATTTTATTATAATAAAGTTTATATACAATAAAATTCATTGTATAGTTCAGTAAGTTTTAAAAAATAGCTTTGTTGGGATAGAATTCACATAACCTTACAATTGACCCACTTAAACTGTACAATTAAGTGCCTTTTATATGCTTATAGATTTGTGCAATCTTCATCACAATTTTAGAATATTTTCATCACCCTAAAAGAAACACTGTGCCCATTAGCAGTCATTCCCCTGGCTACCACTAATCTACTTTCTGTCTTTGTGGATTTGCCTACTCTAGCATTTGTATAATGGAATCATGTAATATGTGGCCTTTTATATCTGGCTTCATTCACTTACGGTGTTTTCAGATGTCATCCATGTTGTAGCATGAATCCGTACTTTGCTCATTTTTATGGCTGAAAAATATCCCAGTCTAGGCATATGTTGGTTTCTGTTTGCATAATATGTCTTCCCATCCTTTCACTTTCATCTTGTGTCTTTGAGTCTAAAATGTCTCTTTAGAGTATATGGTTGAATCATTTTTTTTCATCTATTCTGCCAATCCTTGTCTTTTCATTAGAAAATTTAATCCATTTAGATGTAAAGTAGTCACTGATAAGGAAGACCTTCTTTCTGCCATTTTGTTATTAGTTTTCTGTATCATATGTTGTTTTTGTTCCTCAGTTTCTCCATTATGCCCTTCTTTTGTGTCGCATTGATTTTTTTTTTTGCACTGTACAGTTTTGATTCCATTTTTATCTCATTTTCTGTATATTTTAATTATTTTCTTAGCAGTTACCCAGAGGGTTACAAATGACCTCTTAAACTTGTAATAATCTAGTTTGCATTAATATCAATTGATTTCAATAGTACACAAAAATTATGCTGCTTTCCCTTGTGCTGTTATTGCACACAGTTTGCATTTTTATCCACTTTGTGATGATCTACACAGGTTTATAATTATTGGTTTTTGCAGTTGTCTTTTAAATCAGATAGGAGAGAAATAGGACTTACAAACAAAAAATACATTTACACTTTTTCTATTCTTGCCTATGTAATTACCTTTACCAGTGCCCTCTTTCTCCTTATGTGGATCCTTAGTTACTCTCTAGTAACTCCTTTCACTATAGTCTGAAAGACTCCTTTTTGTGTTCCTTATAGGCTTGGTCTTCTAGTGATGAATTCTCTCAGTTTTTATTTATCTGGGACTGTTTTCTCTTTCATTTTTGAAGCATAGCTTTGCTGGATATGGAATCTTGGTGGACAGGTTTTTTTCTTTTAGCACTTTGAATATGTCATCCCATATTCTGCCTTCTGGCCTCTGTAGTTTCTGATGAGAAATCAGCCATTAGTCTTATTGAAGATTCTTTGTACGTGATGAATTTATTTTCTCTTACTGCTTTTAAGATTTTCTTTTGACAGTTTGATTATGCATCTGTGTATGGATCTTTTTGAGTTTATCCTACGTGGAGTTCATTGAGCTTTATGGATGTTTACATTGATGTTTGTCATTAAATTGGCAAAGTTTTTGGCCATTGTATTTTCAAATATTCTTCTGCTCCATTATCTCTCTCCTTTTCTTCTGGGACTCTTATTATGTACGTGTTGATATACTTGATGGAAGAGGCTATGCTCTCTGCCTAGTGAGGGTGGAGGATGGCATTTTTGTTTGTTTGTTTTTAATAAATTTATTTATTTATTTATTTATTTATTTTGGCTGCATTGGGTCCTTGTTTCTGCATGTGGGCTTTCTCTAGTTGGGGTGAGTGGGAGCTACTCTTTGTTGTGGTGCACAGGCTTCTCATTGCTTGTCTTGTTGCAAAACAGGGCTCTAGGTGCACAGGCTCAGTAGTCGTGGTGCACAGGCTTAGTTGCTCTGCAGCATGTGGGATCTTCCTGGACCAGGGATCTAACCTGTGTCCCCTGCATTGGCAGGCGGATTCTTAAGCACCGCACCACCAGGGAAGTCCCAAGGATGGCGTTTTGCAGCCAAGCAGCTTGTTCTCCAACTGACTACACTTGGAGGACATGGCCCAGGCTGCCAGGTCTGCTGCAGGAAGTGAGCAGCAGGCCTTCTATTGCCCAGGGAGCCATGAAGTTAAAGTCCTCTTGGTCAGACCTTTTCTTGGTATGTCTTAAATGAAGTATTTCTTGCTGGGAGGTGATAGACCATTAAACTAATGGACTTGGCTTGTTTTCTCCCTGTAGGTTCAATGTCAACAACACCATTCTTCACCCGGAGATTGTGGAATGGTGAGTATGGCTTGTGGCTGTTTGTTGTGCTCCACCCAGGAGGGTGAGAGACCTTGCTGTTGCCACCCGCTCCATCTCAGGGAGCCTCGCAGACAAGCTGGTCCCTGGGACCTCTTCTCTCAGCCTCTTCTGTTTTTGTTGTTTTTCAGTTGGTCTGTGTTTCCAAAGGCCGCGAGTCACTTGAATGTCAATTAAATTTCTCTTTGTCTTTATTTCGGAGTTTTTAAAAGAAATCTTAACCATAAATGAGCCAAACTTGTATAGCTCAAAGTAGATTGTGAAGAAGAACAAACATAAACATTATACATAATCCTGTTACCAGAAAGGTAAACACGTTTTCCTCATGTCACACATGCGCCTTAGTTAGCTGGCATCCTTTTTACATGTTTTATGTTGCCTGACCTTTTTTCTTCCTGGTACTGGCAGCCCCTACCTGCAGCATGGTTTCTGTTGGGTCACAGCAAGGTGAGCCACCTCCAGTTGGGCATCACCTCTGTGGGCCCTGGAAGAGCCCTCCATCGCTGATGTGCTACCAGTGTTCTTCCTAAGCCGTCGAGTTGCTTGTTGACGGCACTACAACGTTTAGTTGTTGTGTGCCTGCGCTTATTCTGAAGGTAGGAGAGGAGAGGCGGGGCTTTGGCCGCATCATCCCCTGACTGGGAGGCGTGTGGACTCCTCACGCCTGATCTATAGGCCATGCGTCAAGTTCCCCATCTAGTTGGGAGGCCTCGCTTACCTAGTCTTGGAGCTTAGGAACACTGTGGCCTGAGGACAAGGATGAGTCAGCTGGTAAGATTGGGGGAAGCGCAGAGTGGGGAGGAGGAGAGAGTGGTCCAGGCCAAGGGGCTACTTGTTCAAAGGCTGGAGACAGGAAAAGTTAGTGGCTTTGTGTGGCCAGCCTAGAGCCACACCCTGGGGAAGTGGCCCCTGAGGTTGGTCAGAGAGACGGGCAGGGGCTGAGTGGCTGCCTGCACTTCATCTTGAGAGAAATGGAAACCGGGAGAAACCTTCAAGGATTTAGGCAGGAGAAAGATAGGGTCGGGTTTGCGTTCTTTAAAGCTATGGGGTGGGAGTGGGAGCAGTCTGCCAGTGAAGAGGCTGCTGCAGGGTCCAGGGGGCCGTGGAGGGATGGGGGAGGGTTGAGAGTAAGGGGCAGTCGAGGGGGATGCCCCCGGGAGGAACAGCCTTGATGCCCGTGTGAAGGGCGGAGTTGAAGGTGACTCTGGGTTTTCGTCCTGACAGCTGGGCGGTGTGTCACTGAGATGGGGCGGGTGCCGTGGCAGATGAGGGACTTGTTTGCGGCGTGTGGAGTTGGAGGCAGGTGCCAGTGGGGGGGAGGCTGGGCCAGAGGCGAAGGTCTGAGGGCTGTCGGCTGGCATCCGTACTGACCCCTGGGGGAGCTGGAGGGCGGGCAGGCCGGCAGCTCTGTCGGGAGCCCTGGCCTGGTACCCGTCCCGGCCACACACTCTGTGAGCGTGGGGGCCTGCGTCCTTCCAGTTCACAGCCACCTCGTCTTGTTTTCATAAAGTCACAAATGCCTGGCCCCTCTGTAGCCCCCAGTTGGCAGAAGAATAAATCCTGGATGCTCAGGAACCGTGTCCACTTATGCCCCAGGTGTGACATCCCTCGCGGCCGCTTACGCTGTGGATGCTTTGGAGACCCGGGCTGGGTTATACACCCCAGCATCTCCTGAGGGACAAGTCATGAGTTTGTCACTTTGGAACAAGCACGCTTTCATCCTAGTGACATTTCCAAGGCTCTGAGGTAGATTCTGCGTTCATAAGATACTTCCCAGTTTTATTAAAGCCAGCAGCAACAAGGACTTATTTGGCATTTGATGGCAGTAGAACTATTTTAGAAATGTCACGTTGTCCTGCTGCCTCAGGGGTGTGTTTTAGCAGCATGGGTTCTGGCCTCTGTAGTGACTGCAGTCATTCTTGGAGGGATCCGCGGGAGTCACGGTCCTTGCCCTCCTCCAGGAACTGAAGGAAGGCTTCTGGGTGGAATGGCAGGCAGGCCCCTCATTTACAGGAAAGACCGGGCTTCCATGGTGTTCAGTTATCGCTCATTGATGGGTCTTTGGGCTCTTGTGTCCTAGATGCTTTTACCACCCCCCCCTCTTGGCCCCATGGGGAGAAGTTACCTGGGGTAAGGGAAAGACTATCCAGTTGGGCATATCTGAATTCTAGCCCCAGCCCACCCGCCTCGGGAAGCCACTGAACTTTTCCGAGCCTCAGCTTCTTCATCTGTAAAATGGGGCTGTAGTAACGCCTCATGGACAGTGTGGACGTGAAGGTTCATGCTGCCTAACAATTACCGTAGACCTATGGCTTATAAGAAACAGAAATTTATTTCTCACACTTCTGCAGGCTGAGAGGTCCAAGGCCAAGGTGAGGACCCACTTTCTGGCTCATAGATGGCTGTCTTCTTGCTGTGTCCTCAGATGGCAGAAGGGGTGAGGGAGTTCTCTGGAGTCTCTTTTATAAGGGGACCAATCCCATTCATGAGGGTTCCACCTTCGTGACCTAAGCACCCCCCAAAGATCCTGCCTCCAGATACTATCACATTGGGGATAGGTTTCGACCTATGAATTTGGGGGGAACACAGCGTTCAGTGTATAACACCAAGCCTCAGTTTCCTCATCTGCAAAGTAGACATGGTCTCCCTTGATGGACGGCTCAAGGATTGAGTGAGAGCATAAGTCAGGTGACAACACACCCTTTGAGACTTCCTGTGTGCAAGGTGCTTTGCTAAGCACTCGACACACGTCACCTTATTTAAAGAGGTATTTATGTTATAAGGTAGGGCTCTGATTATCCCCATGCTACAGATGAGCAGACTGAGGCACAGGACAGTGAATTGCCCAAGAAAAAGCCAGGAGCTGAGCCCAGGCCAGTGGTTCCAGGCTCTGGTGCCCCACCATGTGGCTCTGAGGAGCACCCTGGGGGGCGGGGGGTTGCTTCCTGAGTGTCAGCCTCTCGGTTCATTCTTGGCCACCCAACCTGCTCAGAGCCCCTGGCACAGATCTTGTGTGAGGCCAGGGTATGGTGGGGCAGAGGGGACGCGCAGCTAAGCTTCCCCCTGCACCCCGCCACCCACATGCACCTGAGCTCCCACACAGCAGCTGAGCTGGGGATTTGGGATCCTTCCCAGAGCCTGTCTGATTAGGAGGCCACAGGCAGCCTTTCCTAGCACAGGGGAAGCTTCCTTTCCCGTTTGTGTTTGGGTGTCATTCATTTCCTTTCTGTGACTGCTTGATTGTTTTCCATTCTCTCAAGCAGCACCTTTTTGATTTCCTGTAAATTTCTCCATAATCATACCCTTCTCCCCCACAAACATGAGATCATAACTGATCATTTCGTTCCTTGTGCTGGGTATTGCCGTTTGAACATGGAGGTCAAAAGTTGAAACTTAATAAGAGCAAGCGTCTCACTTCCATAATTTAGGCTGTGGTTCTGCTTTCCTGTTCAGCAGATGATTAAATTGATCTGAAGGTAGGGTCGGAAATAAAAGGAGATACTTCTCTGCTGTCTGATAGCTCGGCATCGTGGATTTCAGTTAAGTACCTCCGGAAGCGTCACAGAAGAGCAGGCATGTCAGCCATTGTCGTGTGCCTTCTCGGGTTTTAAGTGAGACCGTGTTGACTGGAGTCGGTGTTATGCTGGTGTTAGAGCTGTTAATTACACGGAGCAGAGGTGGCCTGTGTGTATCCATCAGGCAGGGAAGTAACTTGTCTATTTCTACTCCCCTGCCTTTCGGTGCATGGGAGACGGTGAGGTGCGGGTAGTTTGGGGCAGACGCACACCAGAATCCTGCATCCTGGGTAACGTGCCCCAAATTAGAAATGGTACGTAGATGATGATCTAGATTCCTGGTGTGTGTGTGGAAAGTATTCCAGTAGAGTTGCTGCCTTGTCTGCTGGTGAATAGGCATTTAACCCTAAGTCAATGAGAAAGCCACGTGGAAAGTAGGGACCCGAGAGTAGGGGGAGAACCTGGCTTACAGTGCACCAGAAGGCCAGACACAGGATGCAGGGCTGTCAGGCCCTGGTCCCAGCCCTCCCTGCACGTGCCCCACGACTACCTGGGCCCTGGTCAGGTCTCAGGCACATGCAGCTCCCAGCTGAGCTAAACCGTTTTCTTCCTGGCTCTGGTTTCTCTGAGAGAACTTATTGATTGAGCCTCCTGAGGATATGTAATTCCAACCAGCTCTTTCCTTTCTGTCCCTCCTGTTGTCCTGGGTCTCCAGGTCACAGGCAAGGGAGGGAATGGCCGTGGGGGTCCTGTGGTATTGAATTCCCGCCCACCTCTCCCCCAGAACCAGCCCCTGCACATTCATCTCCAGGAGAGATGGAATTCCTGTCCGTTCAAATGGGTTTTGTTCAACACTGTGGCACTTTGATGCTTAGAGACTGATTTTGGGAATCCTTCATCCTGCCTTGCTACTGTTTTAATCAGTGGAGCATTCAGACCTCACTTAATTGATGTCTTAATCCTGGGTTTGATGCCCAGACGCAGTTTTGTGACCTGTGACTATTTAAGGAAAAAAAAAAAGCCTGCACGAATGCATCTCAGCCTGGTCCAGTTTTCGTCATCTCAGGCCAGTAGCAGGGGCCTCGGGGCCCTTGCCCCCTCCCCGCCTGTGGTGTTGCCTTTCTCCTTGAGCAGCCCCCTCGATGTGGTGATGCTCAGAGGCCTGGCCGCAGGGCAGGGACCCTGCCTGAGTGCCTGCGTCCCCTGCACACGTCAGGCATCTCCTCTTGCTGCTGGACGAGCCTGAGCTGCCTTCTGCCCAGACATCTTAAGTGGCATCAGTGCTGTCCTATCCTGAGCCTTGGTCCTCTGACGCTTCTTGGAGGAGGTGGCCTTCATTCTCTCCTGGGGATAGAAGCCTTGCAGATGATATTTCTCACCACCACCCCACATGTCCTCGGGCTGGACGAGGCGGGGGCTGAGTGTGGCACTCAGCATCCCTTACTCCAAGGCCGCTGGGCCTGCAGAGGCTGAACCACGGCGACATCCCGTTTTCTTGCCTCTTTGGGCTTGGGAGTAAAGGAAATAGCCTCCTCAGATGCAGGGCAGTGCAGTCTTCCTGCAGATGAGGAGAGACTGTGCAGAATGCGGGAGCATCTTACTGTTTCCTGCCGTGATCTTAAAAACAGTTTCTGGTGCTTGTGTTGTGGAGTTGACGGGGCCAGGCTGCTGGAATACCCCCCGCCCCCCGGCACCAGGGCAAGACTTCAGCCCCAGAGCACCCCGTGGACAGTAGGGTGAGCGGGCACGCGGCAGCTGTCTGCTTTCAGGGCCCTTAAAGCTTGGATTCAGCTGGGCCAGGCCAGTGCCCAGCCAGGCCGGCTTCACTGGAGAGCTGCCTTTATGGGACAGTTTGCACAACTGTTGGTTCGGTTTGATTTTTTTTTTTTTTTTTTTTTAACATGACTTGATACAATAAGTCTTGAGTAAACCAGCTAGAGGCCTAGTTTGTCATCTTCCCCAAAGTGAAAACTGGAAAGGAAAGCAGGACTCTGGGCCTCCATGGCTCTACATGTTTATCACCTCTCATGGGCAGCGAGCGTGGATTGGACTCCAAGTATCTCCTCTCCTTGGGCTGATGGAGTCTTTTTCCTGGCTTCTTTCGAGACCAAGGGTGCCCACACTGTAGGGAGGAGGCACGTGGAGAGCCTGTGAGGTGCGCTCCTGGGGTTCAAATGCAGGGGCTGCCTCTTGCTGCCTTTGTGGCTGGGGTGAGGCAGTGGTGGTGGGAGTTTGGGCTGCTGAGGCCTGGGGAGGCTGTGCCCCACCCCTCGTTCCTGCCTAGGGCCTGCCAGGCTGTGCAACATCCCGTGATGACCTGGTGAACAGCCCGGGGTGGGCAGAGTGGAGGAGGCCTGCTTTTCTTTTTGAGATGAGCTGTTCTCTCTCCTAGTTGGAAGTAAAGTGTTTTCTAGCTAGGGTGCAATGCCCAGGTACTGTGTCCACTCTGGGCCAGGCACTGTTCTGGCCCTGGGACCCTGCCCTCCAGGGCTATGGGCTTTTAGAGGGAGACTCAAATGAAAAGGAAATTACAAGTGTGATAGCTTGCTGAGGATTTACATGGACTGCCCAGGGAATAGAGGGAAGGGATTTAGCCTGGTGGGGGGCTGGAGGGGGCCTCTCCCCCCTTTCTGAGAAAGGAGCTAGAGGATGAAAGGGCAGGAGCCGGTTCCAGGCAGAGGAGTCCCTGTGGAGGTGGGTGGGGTAAGTGGTGGAGACAGGCAGAGTCGGGCCTGGAGAGTCTCTTGGTCACTGCATAGAGTTTTAACTTCATCTGGACATCTAGAAGCTACTAAACGTTTTAAGCTAGCGAAAGCTTGGTCAGATTTGCATTGCCTGAAGATCTGCAGCTGTGGTCAGGGAGCAGACAGGGCTGGAGGCCAGAAGAGCCAGGAGAGGTTGTCCAGGCTGGAGAGAGTGGGGTCTGGATGGAGAGAAAGGGGAGGCATGAGAGGTTGTGGAGGTGGAATTGCAGCCCTTGGTCTTTGGTTGGGTGTGGGAGTGATGGACGGATGAGAACGAGGGGCAGGGAGCTGTGGCTGGAGATGGGGGCCTGAGGGAGGGTGGGAGTCTCTGTCCCACTGAGCTGGAGGTGCCTGGGGTTGAGGGTGGGTTCCTGCAGGTGGGATGCAGCTGAGAGGCCTGTGTCAGAGCCCGGGGTTTGGGAGCGGTTGCAGCGGCCAGGCTCGGGGGCAGGGAGGGGAGGACCCATTAGAGATGAGCAGGGGCGGCCGCCGAGTGTGTACCAGCATCACGGCGCCCCTTGCTCTCGGGAGGGCACGGAACGCCTCTGGGTTTGGCAGCCTGGGGGTCATTAGCCCACACACTGGTGAGGCGGGGCTGGCAGAGTGGCAGGGGCTCAGGGAGAAGAGGAGAGGGGAGAGGGCTGGCGACAAGACAGGGAGGAGGTTCAGAAAAGCTGCTCTCCTCCGCTCCCGAGGCAAGGACTGTTAGGGTTTCCTTTCCAGAAACGTGGCCGGGTGGTTGGGGGAAGGCTTGGCTGGGGGAGGAGGAGGTCATGGAGCTTCCAGTAAGAGCAGCAGGTGCATGGAGGCAGTTGGGGGTGTCTGAGTCCAGGTGTGTGTGTTGAGGGGCTGAGCCTCACTGCCAGGAGGGCACCCTTTCCCTTGTAGGCCGGGAGGGAGGGGAGGATGAGGGTGAGGAAGGCTGGGGAGTTTGGAGAAAAGATGTGAGTACACCCATCTGCTGGCTTCCGTGTCCTCCAGGAAGGAGGGGATGAGTTCATCCAGGTGAGAAGGAGCCCTGGGAAGGCTCCGAGGTGGAAGAAGCTGAGAGCAACCTACACGCTCCCCTGTGACTCCTGGCAAAGCTGGGGCGTGTGCAGGCTGGTGGCCACTTGCTTGCTGTGCCGTCCGCCTAGCTCAGTGGTTTCCCCTCAGTCCTCATGTCCTGCACACACAGGCACAGGCTTTGTTCGTCCCTCGTGGGTGTTTGGCCAAGCCTGTGTAGTTGGAAGGGCACAGGGCCTAGGGGTCTGAAGCGCTGGCGAGAGTGTTGGCTACAGGACTGGACCAGGGCTCTAGGCTGAAGAGAGAGCAGATGGTCAGAGGAGGTGCAGCCCGGGCCTGGCTGCCACCTGTGTTGTCTCTCTGGTTATCACAGCATCGGAGAATAGAGAGGCCCACTGCCTGCTCACAGATCCTCGGGCTGGTGCCGAGCAGGGCAGGAACAAAGCACCAAGGGCTGCTAGGTGATCTGCGAGTGGGTTTGGACTTCACCCTCCAGGGCACAGGAAGCAGCTTTCTGTTCCCCCAGTGGAACTGCTTGCGGTGCCCGGAGGCAGAGCCAGAGCGCCTTTTTTTTTTTCTTTATGGGACTATTTTTTTAATTAATTAATTAATTAATTGGCTGTGTTGGGTCTTCGTTGCTGCACATGGGCTTTCTCTAGTTGTGGCAAGTGGGGGCTACTCTTCATTGTGGTGCACGGGCTCCTCATTGCAGTGGCTTCTCTTGTGGAGCACGGGCTCTAGGTGAGCGGGCTTCAGTAGTTGCGGCATATGGGCTCAGTAGTTGTGGCTCGTGGGCTCTAGAGCACAGGATCAATAGCTGTGGTGCACGGGCTCAGTTGCTGCACGGCATGTGGGATCTTCCTGGAGCAGGGATCGAACCCATGTCCCCTGCATTGGCAGGTGGATTCTTAACCACTGCACCACCTAGGAAGTCCCGAGAGCACCTTTATGATGGTGAAGAGCAAACTTAGGCTTCGGGGTCTGCTTCTCAAGAAAGAAAGCACGTTTGTTCATTTGGGAAAAGTCTCAGTGGGTTGGGAGTTTGTCTTTCCCACATCCCCTGGAAGGTTTCACAGTCTTAGGAAGATGTCCCTGTGCTGTGCGATGCCTTCCTCCCTTCCCAGTGACAAATGGCTGGTTGTCCTGTCTGGACACCATGGAGACCGTGCACGTCGGTAGCTGCCTCTGATGGAGGTGGGCACACCTTCCTTGCCATCCTCAGCCGCCTCGGCTGAGGCCAGCTCAGTGACGTCAGGCTTCAGTGGAGGACAGTGGCTGGACGAGCGGTGCGCTGTGGACGGAGGGGCAGGCGCTAATCTGCTATCGTGACACTCCGCTCTCCTGACCTCGAGGGGGCTTGAGTGTATTCCCTTTGTGAGAGGGAGAGGCGGCTGTGTGGGAGCTTTGGTGAAGGCAGGTCACCTTTCATAAGGGGAGCAGAGTCAGCCACGAGGGGCGCACCGCGGACTTCCATGCGCTCAGGGACTGGGCCTGCTGCTGCTTAAATGCTGTGACCTGGAGGTGCTTGTTTGAAATGGGTAGAAGGAGAAAATGAGTATTTAGCTTCTCTACGGGAGTCTTACTTAGGGTTGAGATTGATCGCAGGGACCAGAAACCTAACCAAATTTGTGCAAATTAACATGAGTTTATGGTGAGGATCCTGGGACACCCTCATCTTCCCCAGCTACCACCCTGGGAGTCCAACTGGCAGGAGGCACAGCTGAGCCTTGAAAGGATGGCAGGGTCTGTTGGTTACACCACCCCGCCCCTGTTCCCACCTTGACCCTGTCTCACGCAAGGGGCCTGAGTCACATGGTTTTCCAGGGCGCCCTGGGCAGGTGGGTGCGGTGGGGAGGCAGTGGGAGAGCTCTTCAGCCATCAGGGCAGAGCCCTGGGAGTCAGCACACTGAAGATTGAGGTCTAGCAGCCTTGCCTTGTAGATTGCATCCCCATTTAATGGATGAGGAAACTGAGTCTCAGGGAGGCCAGGTGTGTCTAGCTACAGAATCTGGGCTTCTAACACCCACAGCAGCTTCCTGACCTTGTAACTGGAAACAGCCTGCACTCCTGAGGCTGGCATTGAGTCGGGATGGGCCATACTTAGCGCAGCGTACCATTCCTGGAGCTTGGTGGCCCATTCTACCCCCACCCCCTGGCCCTGGCAACCCATCTGCAGCCCTGGGCTCCTTCCCGGGCTGTGCAGGGTGTGGAGGTCTCCCTGGAGGGGTCCGCCAGCTCCTGCTGGAAGTCTCTGACTTGCTGCTTCGTTTTTCTCCTCTCTGCAGCCGGGTCTTCAAGACAGACATGGAGCTGGAGGTTTTGCGCTACACCAATAAAATCTCCAGCGAGGCCCACCGGGAGGTAAGCTTGGCGCTGGCTTGTTGGACCCGGGTGTCCTGGATGGGCTGGGAAAGCAGCATCGCTCTGTGTGGGGCAAGAGGGCAGTGTCGAGACAGACAGTCTGGGGGTGGCGCGGGTCCCCGCTGGCAGAAAGTGTCGCTGCAGGCTGGAGATACGGAGCTGGCTCTTTACTGGTCCCCAGTGGGGACAGGGCAGGGAGGGCAGTGGCTCTGCCCCAGTTCCTCACCCTAAGGCACCCACCCTCAGGGAATGTCCCAGCAAGAAGTCCCAACATCCAGGAGACTAGAGCCTTCCCTCCTGGCGTTCTGGCGGTCCCAGTTCCTTGTAAAGAATCTGTGGTCCTTAAGCATGATTCAGACACATTTATTACTGTCATGCATGTTTTGAAAACACCCTCACATGGCTCTCTCCCAAAGCTTCCCACTTTACCTGAGGAGCAAGAGCAGATAAGGACGTTTATTTTTTGAAATGGGTCTGGGCGACTGGGATAGCCCCGTACCTCCTTACTGACATTTGCAGCTTTGTGTCAGGGGACAGACGGGAGTCACTGGGAGCAACAGCATCTCTTGTCTGAGTTCATTTTCTCTGTGTTTTATAAGGAAGGAATCTTCTTAAGATAGTTGTCATAGCCTCCTGAGCATTAAGTATTCACCAGACACATCTTGGTTAAATCTTCACTTGCCTGCCGAGGTGTTTACTGACTTCTGAGTAGAGGTGCTCCGGAGTGGTTTAAATAAACTGTATGACTTTGGAGCTTTAAAAAATTTCTGATTTGTCTCATTTCTGCACCACTGTGTGCACATATCATTCTTTTTTTTTTTTTTAAAGAAGAGATTCTTTTGAGAAAGTGCTATACGTTGTGTATAAGGCAGTGTTACTTATCTCCTTAATACAAATGTCTTTGCTTAATATCCCTCCTCCAGGTAATGAAGGCTGTAAAAGTGGGAATGAAAGAATATGAGATGGAAAGGTAAGCTGCTGTGCTTCTCTGGGTAAAGATTAAAATATAAAAAACAGTAATTTATGTTCCCTGAGCAAGTAACAGATGAGGCGCGGCGGCGCGGCGCAGCACACAGATTGAGTGGGGATTAGGACCAGGGCTTCGGTGTCGTGGGCAAAGAGGATTTTTCTTCCGACTGTGGCCACCTCCCTGGCTCTCGGCAGAGTGTTTGATGGTAATGGTCTTTGATTACTTTTCAGGGTGGTTTAGTGCCCCATCATTCCACTCTTGGACTTTGTTTCTGCAATTTGCAGGAAACTTTACCAAATAGCCGCTATTGTGACTCTGAAAGCCGCTAGTAAAACAGCTTGCCATTTTTATGTGTAAACACTGCCATTATGTCTGCTGTGCTTGGACGACTGGGTGGCGGGCTGGTTAAGTGGATCATAAAGCGTTCTGGAGTGCTCCATTGTCCTGCGGCTCCAATTAGGCTGCAGCGAGCCCGTTGCCACCCAGGGCCTTCCGGGGGCTGCCCTGCTCTGCTAGGTGTAGCCAGGCCAGCTCCTCAGCCCCGCTCCAGGACCCAGGGGTCAGCACACTGCTGTCCACGGCGTGAAGAAGACCCAGACGGCCCCAGTGGCTCCCCTCCTGCCCACCTCCTGGGGCAGGAAGCCCCCATTCCTGAGTCTCCCACCAGTGACCTCACCCCCCGGGAGCCCCCGCGGAGAGAAGACACTGAAGAGGCTTGTAAAACCTTTGAAATTCCCTGATAGAGAGACGTGTCTGTTGTTATTTATAAGAAGCCCCTTTCCAGCGCACCTGAGTTTATGCGAATGAGGGACTCTGGGAGAATGGGAGCTGGTTGCCAGAGGAACCCCGACCTCCCGGGAGAAGAAAGGGACTAGAGGTTAGGATTGAGTGCTGATCAGTGATTTAATCAATCATGTATCTAAGGAGGTAACGGCACTTCCATAAGCCCTAAACCAAAGGGTTTAGGAAGCATCTAGGCTGGCAAACACGTGGAGGTGCTGGGAGGGTGTCGCCCCTGGAGGGGTCTGGACGCTCCACGCCCCTCTCCGCGTGCCTTGCCCTGTGCCTCTCTTCCGTTTGGCTCTTCCTGAGTTGCATCCTTCATAATAAAGTGGTAATAGTAGGTAAAGCGCTCTCCTCCGTTCTACGAGCCGTTCTAGCAAGTTGTGAAACCCAAGGCTGGGTTTTGTGGGAACCCCTGATTGAAGGCCAATCAGTCAGAGGTAAAGGAGGCCTGGACTTGTTGTGATTGGTGCCTGAAGAGGGGGCCGTTTTGTGGAACTGAGCCCTTACCCTGCGGGGTCTGCACTGACTGCAGCAGTTAATGTCCGAAGGTGTCCACAAGAGGACCGCTGAGTGTGGAAAACCCACATTACATCCTTGATGTCAGGAGTGTTGTGAGCACCAGAGAGCGTTTTGCCTCGTGCCCTTTCCTGCCTGGCCACGTAAGAGCTCGGTGCTGCTCCCCCTTCCGCACCTTGCAGGGCCCAAGTCCGCCCCGGTACCCTCAGGGCCTGCCCTGCCTCCACCCCACCCCAGCCTTTCTGGCCGCCCAGCTTAGCCGTGCAGGGGGCGGGCGAGGTGCAGCCGGAGTCGGCAGTGGGCATTTCCCATCACTGTCGCGTGGCCTGGAGATAGGCGTATTTTTTCAAAGTCTAAAAACCCTTAAAGGAGTCCTGAACAGGAAGCCTCTGTACTTCTCTCCTCTTACCCTGGGAGATAAGAGGTTAACGTGGCCTTGGAGGCCCTGCTGCCATGACTTCCCAGGAGGGGGCATGGAATACATGAGTCATCAAGGACCCAGCTCTGTCATGCCAGCCCGAGGAGGACAGGGAAGGGCGTGCGGAGCCGTCCCAGCGCTTGCCTCCCTGTGGCCTCCTGGGACTGCTCTAGGAGTCCCAGGGTCCTCGCCCCGCCCTCGCCCCATCCCCCGTCCGTGACAGGAGGAGGTCTGCGGGGCTACCAGGGAGGCGGCCGGGCCGTGGGCCCCTCAGACTGGCCCTGGCCCAGAAATCTGTCCCCAGCTCAAGTGGCCCGTCGTGACCCCCAGCTGACGCGTCTAGTAAAATAACCCAGACGCTGGAGCAGGACGCGCTGGCCCCAGTGTGGAGCCGCCCTGACTGCTGCACTGTGCCCTAAGCGGCGGGGAGTCCGGCTCCGAAGGTGGCTCCTGGGAGGGGCCTGAGCCGTCCTCAGTGTCCCAGAGCCAGATAAACCTGCGTGTGAGGTCTGGGTCAGGGGCTGGGCACCCGGAATACCTCCCCCTAGGTAATAGAGGTCTTTTTTTCCTTTTTATGAGAAATTTCAAATACCCCCCACCCCCAAGTAGAAGAGATAATGAATGTTGAATTCCCCATGAGGGATTTTTGTTTAGTTTTGTTTTGCTGGAGTATTTAAAACCAAACCCCAGACATTGTGTCATTTTACCTGTAAACCCGTCAGTGGGCGTCTCAGTGGATGAGGGTGTTTTTTTCCTTTTCACATAAGCACTGTGTCATTACCACCTCTAAGTAAGTTAACAATAATCCTTAATATTATAAACATCTAGTCCACGTTGCCTAAAGCTATCTTTTTAGAGTCGGTTAGTGTGAGTTGGGCTTCAGCGTCTACATGTTGCGGTTGGCTATTGCTGGAAGGAGAGCCTCTTGTTGAGCTGAGCTCTGGGGAGATCTTACACCCATCTACCAACTGCTCAGCCTCCCCCTCAGCCCTGAACCCCAGGTCGACCCCACTGCTGCCTCCTCTGTGGACCAGGCTCCGGGCTAGAAGCAGCCACCCTGAGGGTGCCAAGTGGTATTAATCCAGCTCAGTGTGCCAGGTGCGTGCCCTGTTGTGCACCTACTGTGCACCGTGCCCACCCTGCAGCTGGCTGCAGGCGGTACAAAGGGGCAGCAGTGGCTGCCCTCTCGGCCTCAGCCTGGCAGGAGGGCCATCTGATCTGTGGGGCCCTGAGCCCTGAGAGCAGTGGGGTTCCTGGGGTGGAGGGCAGGGAGGTGTTTTAAAAGCTGAGGCAGAGATGATGAGAACAAGAGACAGAGTCTATTTCTGAAGGGCAGGAGGGTAGGGTGATCCTGGGAGGCAGATGGTGTCACTCCCTAGAGACCATGGGAAGATGGTTGTCCTGGGACATTGTCACATCTTGGGGTGTTCCTGGCCAGATCTGAGGAGGCCACCATGCACTGCCCGTGCCAGCCTGAGCCCGGGGGCTCCTGCAGTAGTGAGGGGGGCCGACGTCTCTGCCTCGAGCTTGCTCTCTCCCCACAGACATGTCTCTGTCACTGCGCAGGTAGCCTGGGATGCTCTTTTGTGGCCTGTGTCCTCGGAGCCTGGGAACTTCCTCTTAGAGGCCCCATCTCGTTAATCTGTGCATCTGCCCCACAGTTGGTGTCAGGAAATACATGTGGGTGGGTTAGGTGGATGGGCAGGAGAGAGAAGAAAACGTCCTGAACTACTTTCCTCCCGTCCTCCCTGCCACTGTGAACTTCAGTGTTCTTCTCTTAACCAAGTGGGAGTGTGAAATCTTGTCTAAAGCAGGTGGTGGGTCCCCAGGAGGTGTGGCCTTCTTAACACAGGCTGGACTGATGCCGGGGACGGTCCAGGGCAGCGACTCCTGTGCAGGCCACCAACCCCTGGGTTAGAAAAGCATCCCTAGAGCCTTCTGGACATTCTGCTGAGGGTATAGCCAGCTCCAGCCCCACAGAGGGACACAGGGCAGGAAGGGCAGGGAGTCGTGTGCAGGCCACCAACCCCGGCTTAGAAAAGCATCCCTAGAGCCTTCTGGACGTTCTGCTGAGGGTATAGCCAGCTCCGGCCCCACAGAGGGACACAGGGCAGGAAGGGCAGGGACTCCTGCGTGTGGGGGTGGGGGAGGAGATGGAAAATCACCTGGAACGAGGGCACACCACCGGCACAACGGTGCTCAAACTAGACGGGGGCTGCTGACCGGGAGACCCAGTTCTAAGCCTCATCTCTTTGTTTTGTTTTATCATCCAAGATCTGTCATAAAATCTTGAGGGCATGTTGGAAAGAAGGAAGTGAACTGATGGCATTTATTAAGACTCCTCCTCCTCTGTGCTGTGCCTGTGAGCAGCGTTCCAGAGGAAATGAAAATCAGTTTCCGCAGTTGAGGTGTAGTAAATTGTGTTAAACCAATAAGACGTTACTGTTTGGGTAAATCGGGTGCTAACAGCATCTGACTGCAGGCCCAATCAGGCAGCGTGTTTTACCGCCTCGTATTATTTAATGTGAGTGGCGTCACTGGCTTGTCGCCGGCTGGCGTGCGGCTGGCAGCTGAATCAATTACCTGCAAACACTAATTTAGAGCATGCTCAATTGGCTGTGTAAGCAGGTCCCGATTCGCATTTGCCACAAGGAGATTAATAACTTGACGTTCTTGACGGTCTGGGACCTTAATTGAAATTATGCTCTCTTTCTCTCCAAGCTGTGAATGGGGCATTTCAGGCCCTTTCCCGGCAGCTTCCGCGGGGGTTGTGGGATTCATTTCACAGGCGGGGGGTCTGTGAGATGTACTAGGGGGTGGCATGGCCTTGTCCTCCTCCCCTAGCTGGGGTCCTTCTTGGCAGACACCCCATCCCCATCTGGAGACCCCTGACAAGGCCTGGTTTTCCCTGTGCTCCATCACAGGCAAGAGCTGACAATAAGAGTCCCCTGTTTTCTTTCAGTCATTTCTTAATGACGAACTGCGGGGCTGAGCTCCTCTGCGCTCAGAGTGGCCTTGCTCTCTCCTGCCCTTTGGCCAGAGGGAACCAAAGGATTCTGTGTGTTCAGTGTGGCCGCTGGGCCTGACTGGGGGCGGGGAGGTGGGCCCGGGCCTAAGGGGCTTCTCCCCAGGCTCACAGTCACACTCCCCACCACCCATACCACGTATCACACACATACTGCCCCACACACCCTCACACCCCCCCCCCCACTCATCGCACACCACAGGCAGACTCCATCACTCACACCACGTACCACACACACAGCCCCCCCCACTCCTTCACACATTCACATCCCACCACGTGTACACGCAAGCCATACTCACACCACGTGCGCATACCACACGTGTAGCACACACCACACCACGCACGCACACACGATTCCATCTGAGCCACGTGGTGCTGGATCCGTGGCTGATCTTTCAGTTTACCCAGCCCAGGGAGCAGGCTGCAGAAACTCTTGCTGTGTTCTTATTAAACAAGCCCGTTTTTTTGTTCTTGTTTTTATTTTTCCTGAGGATTAGAAAAATTTAACTCCAGCAAGGATAATTGGAAGGTGTGGAGTTGCCAGGAAACCCCACGCCACTTCTCACCCGTGGTGGTTAGGGCCGCAGAGAGCGGAGGCAGGTGCGGCAGGCCTTTTCTGTCTCTCCCGCCCAGGCCTGGCCAGCACAGTTGACCCCTGAGCTCACCCCTCACTCTTTGCAGTGCCACCCCACCCCTTGCTGGTCTGGACCAGCGTCTCTGTCAGAGCTGCGTTTCCGTTCTCAGGTTAGCGCCCTGTTCTTCTGTCCACCCCTCCTGGTGCAGTATAACCCCTGCGGGGCTGCCTCTTAGACACCTGGGCCTGCGTCGCCCTCCTCTGGCTCTGGGTCTCACCGATGGCTCTCCCCGCCTGGCGTGTTGGGCGGGGTCCTCAGACACGGCCCTGTGTGTCTCTGGCCACGCCCGTGGGTCATGCTGGAGATCCAGGGTGTCGTTGGTAATGGACGTCACCCAGAGGCCCTTGTTGCTTCCTGCTTTCCTGGAGGTCTTGGAGGTGTTACCTAGAGTGGTCCAACCCAGTCTGGTCTCAACCTAGGCAAGCTCGGGCCTCAGTGAAGCTGCTCTCAGTTTATCTAGCCCAGGAAGGTGCTAGATTTTGCCTGGGGCCTTTGGGGCAGGTCTGGGTCCAGGCAACCTCTGAGACCAGAGCCCCTGGGTAAGAACAGACGTGATGGACCCTTCTCCGCGGGCCTGGTCACTGTCTGGGCAGTGAGCGCCCTGCACCCTCCACAGCAGACACATCGCTCACTCTCATTAGACACTCTGAGGGATGAGGCTGTGGCCTGGGCTGCTGAGACCCCCAGGTCCGGGTGAGGCCAAACCGGCTCTTTGCCTCATGTTGTGAGGCTGGTGCGGGTTTCCTGCCAGCACTTCCTCGGCTGTTGGAGATGGGCCACACACAGCCCACCACGAGAGCGTCAGGAAACCCCCATCTGTTTGGTGCACCCCTCAGGAAGGCCGCCCAGGAGTCCTGCACCCCCGCCAGCCGCGCCTTGGTGTGTTTGAGCTGAGCCTTTTCTGAGAGTCAGGGCCTTCTTGGGTGGAGAATTTCCTGGGAGTTCCGGGCAGGCTTTACCTCATCCTGGCCTCCAGGATACCAGGCAGGGCGTATCCTGTGTGCCCACCCAGCCTGCTCTGTCTGCAGACCCAACATCAGAGAGGAGAGCCGTGAGGTTCAGCAGAGCCCGGCGTCTGGGAGTGTAGCTGAGCCTTAGGGGTGGGGAGGCTGTGGGGATCTGTGACTTAAAGCCTGTGTAGCTCTTTTTGCTCAAAAAGTAGCTGAGAAATGGGCACTTATAGGACGTAAACTAACCTGACATCCAGCTAGAAAGCTGGGCAAAGAGCTGGAGGGAAGGGCTTCCTGCAGATGTGCACCCTGGCTGATGCAGCCCTAATTAGAGCTTTTGGGGACGAAGCCAACAGAAATAGGCATTTTCTTTTCAGATGCTGGGGGAATTGCCCCTGGGGAACCCATTAAGTAACAGTGGTGCCGGCAGGCATCTTTATGGATTTGCCTCTAGTGTTTCACCATTGAACCTGGTGCTGACTGTTGATTTTCGATAACTATTTATCATCAGTTTAAGGAAGTAGTGCTTTCTTCCTGGCTTACTAGATTTTATCAGGAAAGGATGTTGAATTTTATCAGCCTTCTGTGTCTGTGTTTTAAGCAATTAATAAACTTTTAACTTTAGAACAGTTTTAGATCGCAGGAAAGTTACAGGAACATTACGGACAGTTTTCTTTTCCCCCAGTTGTTAATGTGATTGTGATACATTGTCATAACTCACGAATAGTGTTCATACATTATTATCGAGTCCATACTTTATTCCACTTCCCTTAGCTTTTACCTAATAACCTTCTTCTATTCCAGGATCCCACCATTATTACATTTAGGCTTCCCTGGACTGTGGCAGTTTCCCCGACTTTCCTTGTTTGAGCAGAACTGGTCAGGTGTTTCGTAGGATGCCCCTCAGTTTTTCTGATGTTTTTCTCATACTTAGACTGGAGATACATGTCTTTGGGAGGAGGACCCCAGGGGTAAAGCGCCACTTTTATATCTCATCTTTCTAGGGGTGCATGCTAGCAACCTGACTTATCACTGATGTTGACCTTGATCACCTAACCGAGGTAGTGTTTGTCAAGTTTCTCGACTGTAAACGTACGGGTTTTCCCCCTTTCCGTAGTGAATTCTTCATAAGGCAGAATACACAGCCCACAGGTAAGGAGTAGGACATTATGCTCTATGTCCTTGAGCAGGGAGTTATCTGGATACACTATTCGGAATTCTTCTGTACAGGAGATTTGTCTCTTGTCTCCTGTTTATTCAATCTGTATGGACTCGTATTTTATACTTTGGGTTATAAACCAATATTACAGTATTTTGTTGCTTAAATTGTTCCAGTTTGGCTGTTGGGGGCTCTTTCATTTGGCTCCTGTGTCCCTCTGACACACCCCATAATCTTGCTTTTTCTTTTTTTTGGCTGTGTTGGGTCTTCATTGCTGCATGTGGGCTTTCTCTGGTTGTGGCGAAAAAAATGAGGGGCTGCTCTTTGTTGCGGTGCGCGGGCTTCTCATTGTGGTGGCTTCGCTTGTTGTGGAGCACGAGCTCTAGGCGAGCCGGCTTCAGTAGTTGCAGCGTGTGGGCTTAGTAGTTGTGGCTCATCGGCTCTAGAGCACAGGCTCAGTAGTTGTGACGCCTGGGCTTAGTTGCTCTGCAGCATGTGGGATCTTCCTGGACCAGGGCTCGAACCCCTGTCCCCTGCATTGGCAGGCAGATTCTTAACCACTGCGCCACCAGGGAAGTCCCAGTTTTGCTTCTTGAGCACTTCCTTTCTGGCACTGTGGGATCTCCAAGCTCATGTTGTCTGTCCCTTGCTCCAGCCATTTCTCTGAGGAGCCCTGGTGGCTTTTACTGGAGCAGGGTATCAGATACCAAGACTGGGCGCTGGGTGTCCGTTAGATGAATTTTATGACCAGACTTCCTGGTGCAGAGCCAGCCTGGCATCCCTGGCACCCCCTACTCTGTTGTAGTGGGTTAGTATTTTAATAAGCGGCAGAACTGAAATGAGGAGGCAGTACACTCTCGTGATTAGAACATGATCTCTAGAGACTGGTGTCCTGGGTTTGGGTCCCCATTGTGCCACTTGCTGTGCCTCAGTTTCCTCACCTGGAAGAAAGGATGACAGCACTTCATAGGGTGGTTGGGAGGATGTAGTCAATTGTATGTGCAGTCTATGGAACAGTATGTCTAGTAAGCATCATAATGCTTGTTTTGATGTTATTCTTTTCCTAGCATTGCCTATAGGTTCAAAATAGGGGGTTGAGGGGTACATTTTTTTTCAACTTTCTTAGCCATATTTTGAGATCAGAGTTTTTGAGATCATGATTTGGGGAGCTCTCCACATTTTTCTGTTGTTTGGGAGGCACAGGGGTTGTCTCTTCCTTGAAAGTATAAAGAAGTCTTTTGATGCTGTCAGAACCTACTGTTTCTTTGGGGAGAATTTCTTTGATACCTTTTCAGGTTTTCCTATGGGGGTTTTATTCTGACTTTATCCTTCTTAAAGTCAATACAGTACACTTCCCTGGAAAGTCGTTGTTTTCATCCAGAATTTTAAACTTCTTAGAACCAAGTTATCAATTTTATTCTCTTAAGTTTTAAAAATATATTCTCTAGGGAATTCTCTGGTGGTCCAGTGGTTAGGACTGAGCGCTTTCATTGCCGGGGTCCGGGTTCAGTCCCTGGTTGGGGAACTGAGATCCAGAAACGAAAGGTACACCGCGTGCTCCCCCTACCCCCCCAGTTTTCTCTATAACTGTAGTTGTATTTCCTTTCTCATTCCTAACTGTGTATTCGTATTCTTTTCCTATTCATTAGCATTGTCAGAACTGTGTCTGTTTTATTGGTTTTTTCATAAAATCAGCTGTTAAATTGTATTTATTGGTTCTGCTTGTCTAACTTCGTGGATTCCCAGTTTTATTACTGGTTCCTTTCTCTCCCCCTTCCTGACCTTGTTTTGAACATCCGGCTTTTAACTTGTTTAGTTGAATCTTAGCTTTTTATTTTTTCTTCCTCAGTAATAAGTGAATTTTAGCTAGTATATTTTTTAATGCTGCCTTGACCATATCCTAAGAGGTTTTGATTGATTCGTTTTTTAACCAAAGAAATGAACTAAGAGCATTTCTTTTCATTTCTAGGTAGATGTGGTTTGTTAACTTTCTGTTATTGGTTTCTGGTTTTATCACCATTGTAGTGAGAGATTGTGGTCTACGTACATTTTGAGATTTTTCTTTGTGGCCTGGACATATTCTTTGTCAATATTTTATGGAATACTGGAAAATGTTTATTTTTTGTTTGTAGAGTACATACTTTGGTGTACATTAAATCAGATTTCTTACCTTATTCCAGTCCTCTGCCTCCTTCCTTATTTTTATATATTTAAGATTAAGAGGGAGGGTTTTATGAATTCCTCTTTGTGATTCTTAGTAGCTTTTGTCTTACTCATTTCCATCCCAAGTTGCTTGATGCATAAAGGTTGCTGATTAAGACTTGACTGTGATATTTCACCTTTTTACAGCTTTTCAGAACCATTTTGACCTAATTAATCCTTTTTGTCTTGAATCTGACTTGAACTGATACTGCTTTTGCTACTAAATGTTGTCTTTTGTTGCATTTTCCTGGTGTATCTTTGCTACCCCTTTATTTTGAACTTTGTTCACTTGTTGCAGTTTACTTGTTTCAAATGGAGCCCCTCCCAGTGTTAAGAGAGCCACTGGCTTCTGTGGTGATGACCAGTATGTTCTATTTCTGATACATAGTCTCCTTTGGTACTTTCTGGTTTCTGTTCTGGCATTGATTGTGTGTGTGTGTGTGTGTGTGTGTGTGTGTGTGTGTGTGTGTGTGTGTGTGTGTGTGTGTGTCTTTGGAAAGTTGGTGAAATTTCCTTTGTTCTATTTTATATGCATTCCACTTTTATTGTAGAATTTACCTTTAAATAAAGAAAAAAGTGACCTGTATTTTTCTCCATCCTCTACCTCTGTTAAAAAGTTAATCATTTTAATAACAGTTATTTAGACATCACTGTCGTACTGAATCCAGTGTGGACCCCTATTTTGTACTGTGTTTTCCCTTTCCTCTAAAGCATCTAGTTTGACCTTGCACGTTGGAGACAGCTTTTGTTGCCTCCTATGTGAAGGATGGCTTTACTGGGTATTGAATCTCTGTTCTATGAAAACATTCCCTGCATTGTTGCTGGAGGTCTTAGGCAAATCATATTCTTTCTCCTTTCTAAGACACTTTTAATGTTCTTGCCCGATGCTTATAGGCTTCTTGAGCACAACAGTATTTCCCAAGGATCTGTCTCGGTGCTGTTCTGTGCTTCAGCCATCCTTCGGGAGTGACAATCCCGCGGCCTCGCCAGCTGGGTGGGAAGCCCTGGAGGCGGCTCCTTGAGGAGCGGCACGAGCTAGGCCTCATGTTGGCCGACAGCTCTTCAGCCAGGCAGCAGGGGTGGGTGCAGGGGGCAGCACAACTCCAGTGGCAAGACTCAGATCAGGTATGTTCTGACTTAGGCCAGTGAGAGGTAGAGCAGAGAACACCTGCATACAGCAGCCGAGGTGGAGGAGGACACAGCCTGTTGACTGGGATCCAGGCGACAGGCCTGGTGGTGTCAGAACCGCTCTGTGGAGTCGGGAACAGCTGGGCCACCAGCCAGGACAGGCCAGAGGCAGTGGCTGCATGCACACTCAAGTGAGAGTGTCGGATGCTCTGTATTTTCTCTTCTGCTGGTCACTCCCCAGGGACAGGCATTTATCCCCTTGGGTCATGTTGTCTGAGACCTGTGATGTAATTGTTTATTGTGTCACCCTGCACCGATGTCACTCCCCGGTCTCTCTGTGGCTTCCTCCTCAGTTACAGGAGCTAACGTGGTGACCCACTGGGTACCAACAGCTGTGTAGACAGGCCTGGGGTTGTCCCTACGAGCTCCCAAATGGTCTAGAAACTGGTTCTGTCATCTGAACAATGAAACCTTTCTTCACCTCAGGGCCTTCTTTTAAACCCCTATTTGACATGTATCAGGTCCTGGCTGCTGCCTCGAGGCTCTCATCTTTTCTCTTGTAATCCCCACTTCTGCATCGGTGGAAAGTTGGCAAGCTTGTCTTCCCATTCACCTCCTGTGACCCTTTCCAGAAGCTCTGCTCCTCCCTACTTACGCCCATCTTATAACTTGGCCACCACACCTGTGGTCTTAGAGAGCCCCTTTCCTTGGTGGCCCCTCCTGCATCCGTGACTTTCGGCTCTCACTCTTCCGAGTCCTCGTGGAGCCCATAAAAACACGGGCTAGAGACTCTTTTTAAGTTGCCTCCTGTTTCCCGCAGGAAGACTTGCTCTGGCTCCTTCTGCAGAGCCGAATGAGAGCTGTCTGATTGATCCTTAGATGTGGGGTGCCGTTGACATGGCTCAGGCCCAGAAGAAAAGGGGAGGGAGGTTTGGGTTGCCTGTGGATTCACTGTCAAGATGACCACCCAGAGGAGCTGAGGAGGGCGTGAGCCACACCGGGGGTGCAGCAGGCCTCCGCTCTGGCCATGGGAGACATCTCCCCTGCACTGGCCACTGAGGGAGTTGGTTTCGGCTCTACCCTAGCTGGCCTGCCTTCCCCCTGGGGCCCCAGTGAGAATGGGCTGCAGCCCTTGTGGATTTCCTGAAGCTTCTGCCAGGTTAGGGTCTTGTGGGGAGTGGAAGCTTTGGTGTCCCCACTTCTTACCCCTCAGGAGGAATTTTCTAGCAAGACAAAGTCCAGAGGTTGTAAACTGATGGGTGGCCTTTGGGCTGGACCCAGGGCGTGGGCAGTGTTAGTTTGGCCCACGTGGTTCTTTTGGTTGTTTTAAGTCAACAGTTAAAAATCAGGAGACTCGGAACTTCCCTGGTAGTCCAGTGGTTAAGACTGCACGCTTCCAATGCAGGGGGCATGGGTTTGATTCCTGGTCAGGGAACTAAGATCCCACATGCCGCGTGGTGCACCCCCCTCAAAAAAAAAATAATAAAAAAAATAAAACAAAATAAAAATGATGTTTAAAAAAAATCAGACTTCTCTGGGTTTCCCCAGAAATTGAAATTGACAGTATCCTTGGGCTGGAACTCCCACAGAGCAGCAGCCCAGTTGGGCAGAGTAGCCTTTGGGGTACAAGCTGCAGGCCCCGCCCCTCCCTGCTGCCTCCCTCAGCACGGAGGCAGACCCTCTCCATCTCCTTTTCTCATGGCTCTCATGCCATTGGTTCTTTTCATAGTTTAGAAAGATTTCTCATAACAGTGTCTCTATCAAAAGAAAGAAAGAGAAAAGATAGTCAAAAGGGTCATGTATTTCAAGAAAAATGAGAGCACTATGGGAAAAAAAAAAAAAGGGACTGTTTCGTATATTTCGTGTATAAATCTCTGGTCAACTTCACTCCTTTACAAGTTACCTGCCAGGTGCTCCCAGGCCTCTGAGCTGGTCCTGGCCCTCACCCCCACCCCAGAGTAGCTTTTCTGCTGTTCCGTACAGGAGGCGCCCCATGGCAGATGGGAAGGGATGAGGATGTGGCTGTAGACAGGGGGCCCATCTCGGAGGGCAGTCTGCCCTTCTGGGTCCGATGAGCAGAAAGCATCACTCTGAGTCCCAGGAGCTTATGGTGTGAAATTACCCTGTAGGAGCCGTTCTTTCAGCTTGGCTCCCAGAACAAGCAGACAGTTGTGATTTTGCTGCAAGGTTTGGTGCCGGTTTTTAGAAAATTCTCATCCAGACCTGTTGCATTCTGGTGCAGAAAGATGCTCCCTGTGGGAGCAATTATTCTGGGCTGGGAGTTTTTCGCTCCTAACTCTGAATTCTGTAGATGTCATAAAGGGTTTAATCCAGGAACTCTGAAAGCCTGTTTCCATATCTGCCAGCAGGCACGTATGCTTTTAAAATCCGGAGGTAATTGATGGTGGAACCACAGGGAGGGCTTCCCACTTAGAGGTTCCAACAACAGGGGCTGCGCCCTGGGGCTGCTGCGAATCCAGAGTTGTGTCCCGCACGAGCCTCCCGGGCCAGGGTGGCCTCTGTGCCCTGCGCAGGGGCTCCCTTTGGTCCCTGGCATGGAGTGGGTCTTTGAGCTTCTACAGTTGTTGAAGGGCCTACCACAGTCCTGGCCACGGCCTCCTCCTCCCGCAGCTGCCCCAGAACAGGGTGAGGAAAGATGCAGGGTTGGGTGAACAGTCAAGAGACGGGTTCCTGCTGCTCCTATGGACCCGGGACTCTCCAGGTGTGCTTGAGGTGTGGAAGAGATGAGGATGTCCAGGAGCCAGGCTGCTGCTGCCTGGCTGGGGGCCGTGTCCCGTGTTGGTGACGGGCCCCGGGCCATGGGCCTGGGCTAGCATGTAGTCACTGTGGAGTATCCTGGGTTCATTCAGACCCCTGTACTGCCACGACCCAAGTCCCCTCCTGTCCCCTCCTTCCCTGAGCAGAATAAGACGGTGGCCCCTGCCCGTGGGTGCAGCCCTGGCCACAAAGGCTGGCTTCCCCGGGCCAGCACCTGCGGGAACCCGGTGTGGTTTCTGCTGCTCACGGACCCAGCCGGCTGCCTTTATGTTAATTCCACTGTTTTTTTAGAAAAGCCAGTTCTGTGGCGGCCACATCTCCTCAGCCCCTTCTGCTCCAGCGTCACGCAGCTGTGCCTTCCCCTGGGGCCATCCTCCGTGAGCGTGCCACACCCACGCCAGCCAGGCGGACTGTGTTCAGGACTGTACCCTGGGTCCCCTCGCTTGTGAGTGGCAGTCCCCTACCTTCTGTGTCTGGGCCTGGGTGGGGCTGTTCTCACGTCCTAACCTTCAGGAGCAGCGCTGTGGCCTGCCTGGTGGCTCTCCTGGGTGTCCTGGCAAGGGCCAGGTGCGCTGTCGCCACCCCTCCAGCCTGGGGTGGAGAGCCCTGCCCGTCCAGCCCCCCACACAGTGGATGCCTGGTGGCTGCTGGGGTCAGGGCCTGGCTGGGCGTGCTTTTGCTGTTTTCTTTTTGTCTTGCTGTTCATCCAAGTGGGGTTCAACTGCTCGACCTGGAGCTGGGCTGGTGGCTGTGGAGATGGGTACCCTGGGTTGGAGAGGCTGATGCTGGCCGGGCCCTGCCCCCTTGGGTGGCGAGTAGCCCTTTTGTGGGGTAGGGGTTGCTTGGGAAAGAGGTACCAGCTGCAGGACTGGGGAAAGAGAGAGGGTCCTCCTGGATGCACAGTTTGCAAATGGGGCACCTCGTTGGTCCCACTAGCCACAGCCAGCTGGCATATGTCCCTGAAGCCCGGGGTGACATTCTGCTGAGGGGTAGGAAGGGCTTGACCGAGGCATGGGCAGCTGGTGCTGGCTGCAGCTGGACCAGTGTCACTGTCCCGCAGGTGAAAAGACACAGGGAGTTGTGTGCAGGTGCCCGAGTGAGTCTGGGGCCTGGCCGCCAGCACGGCCTGTCTGATGAGAGCGTGGTCGGTGCCTTTCCCCACAACGTGGGGTCATTCAGAATAGGCTCTACACAGTCCATATATTTTCAGCACGAGCTGGAGTCCTTGAATCATTTATCTTGGCAGCTCTTCTTGAAACTGGAGAAAGGTAAAAATTCATCTAGGTGCTGAGAAAGGAGCCTGGAAGAAAAAAGTGTCTGGTGGCTGCCGTGATGGGTGGTGTGCCTAGAGAGAGTGCTGGTGGCTCAGAGATCAAACAGCTGAGAAATGGTTTCCCAGGAAGAACTCAGGGAATTCTAAGTAGGTAATGAGTAGTGACTTTCTTTTGATTTACGGCAAGACTTCACAATCAATCTGTCATGCTTTGAAGAGGAAAGAAATGAATCTTCGAGAGGCTGCAGTCTGGATGGTTCGGACTGGCAGCCCTGCCTTGGGGTGGGCGTGGGGGTGCATGCCAGAACTCCAGCCAGGGGCGCTCTAGGTGGGGGGTCTGCGTCTCTCTCCCGCCACGAAGACACAGGCCCCTTCCTGGCAGGCAACAAAGCTGTGGCTGGAGCTGGCCTGGGGGCGGGGCTCCTCACATCCTCTCTCTGGCCTCTGAGGTCTTGGCTTTGACCTTGGTGGGACGCTGGTTCAGCTTTCAGGTCATGGGCGATTCAGGCCCCGGTGGTTTGTGGCCACAGCCTCCTTGAGTGCTTTGGGGACCTCTCTCCTCCTGGCCTGAACGCGTCTGTATTAACTTGCTAGGGCTGCTGTAACAAAATACCACAGACCAGGGGCTTAAGTGATAGAAATTTATATTACAGTGCTGGAAGCTGGAAGACACCAAAATCAAGGTGGGGGCAGGTCTGGTGTCTCCTGAGGCCTCTCTCCTTGGCTTGCAGATGCCGCCCTCTCCCCGTCCTCACACGTCCTTTCCTCAGTGGCTGCACGTCCCTGCTGTCTCTCTGTCCTCATCTCCTCCTATAAGGATGTCAGTCAGATGAGATTAATTTAAAGACCCATTTAAAGACCCTGTCTCCATACAGTCACATTCTGAGGCACGGGGGTTAGGGCTTCAGCTTAGGAATTTGGGAGGCTCACATCTCCGCCCATGAGAGTTCCTGGCTGACGTTCCAGAGGGGAGGACAGATGAGCAGATTTGCCCAGGGTGGTGAGTTGGAGTCCAGGAAAGAACAGGGAGCTGACGGCCCAGCATGACCTCACCCAGTGTCACGCTCTCCCAGCGCCCCTTGCCTGTCCCCTTACAGGCGGGTCTGGTGCTGGCAGCTCCAGGGGCACCGCTCCCAGGCTGCCTGCTGCTTTCTCTCCTGCCTCCTACCTCCCAGGCAGTGTAGTTCCCACCTGGAATGCAGAGGCTCTGCCTTCAGGCTGTGCTTCTGTGACACCTGTGCCTTTGGATGGGAGAGAGATCCCTAGGGCCCCGGCGCTGCATTTTCACTCAGGGCCTGGCTGTATCTCATGTCCCTGTCTTGAGTGTATGGGGGGTGTGTGTGATGTGTTGGGAGGGTGTGGGGGGTGTGTGCTGTGTTTGTGGGGCAGGGTGCACACCCGTTAAGCAAGCCCCCTCCCTCTGCCTGCCTGAGAGCACACAGGCCTGGCCCTCGCAGGTCCCTTTAGACCACGGACAGGAGGTGGGGTGGGTCTTGTGATACCACTCAGACAGATCTCCAGAGGGACAGAGCCATTCATGGGGCCGACGACCAGCTGGAGGAGTGAGGAGGACCTGGGGCAGTGTGTCTGGGGTCTTGGAAATGATCCGCAGTGACCCGTGCAGACAGGAAGGTGGTGGTTCTCAAGGAGGGACAAAGGGGCTTTGGGGATCAGAAGTTCTTAGCCCAGCATATAAGACACAAAACCCCTGAGGCTGGGGCAAGTTCCCTCAGCCGCTCCTCTTTCAGCCCATTCATTTGTTCTACAAGCATTTACTGAGCACCTGCTGTATGCCAGACACTGTTCTGAGCCCTGGGGATGCAGCAGTGAAGGAGGCCCTCTGCCATGGAGCTAGTTCTCGGGGGGAGAGGCCATGGGCGTTGGCCAGGCCGCAGCAGCAGCCCTGTAGCTGGGCTTTTCCCCCTTCTGCATCAAATGAGGGTGCGATGTGTTTCATCCTCACAGCAGCCCTCTACATATAGGGACAGTTGCCTCTTTTATAGGTGAGGAAAGTAAGGAACAAAGAGGCTGAGTAACTTGCCCAAGGTCATACCATTGTCAGGCAGAGGAGCCAGGATTGGAACCCTGGCCGATGGCTCTAGAGTGCTCGACCTTTGCTGCTTGGCCATGGCGACCTCTGCCCAGTGGTTGGGGGCCTGCTTGTTTCAACCTGGCAGTGATCTGGTACAGTGCAGGGTACCAGAAAGGCCCAGGTATCTTTTGTGGGAGTTCTGATTTTTTAAAATACCTGTGCAAATACCTTTCACTTTATGAATGATGACGACATGTAACCTAGTGCCAGAGTCGGCGGCGGGGGCGGAGGGAGGGAACCTGGCCAGCCAGCTCTAGGTAAGGAAGAATGTTCTGCCTCCTAACGTGGGAGGACACTGCCTGAGAAATCGCAGGGCATTCAACCCACCCTCAACCCCACCCACTCCCCTGGGTCAAGGTTAGCCTCAGCCTAGAAGCCCAGGGGCCACTGTCTGGAGGCCAGGGTATGGCCTTCAGAGGCGGCTCCAGCCTCTGGAAATGTTCTCTGTGGCCCTTTAGAGACCGCAGGTCCAGAGCAAAGGGACAGGCTGGGCAGGGGAGTGGAGGGGTGGACATGGGGGAGGGGGCAGAGGTCACCAGCAGGGATGGATGGTTCTGGAATGTAGACGAGGCAGAGAGAACAGGCCCTGCCTCGGGACCTGCGGTGGCCTCGTACCACAGCAGGTGCTCAGTAAATATTCCTGAAGAGGAGGAAGACTCGGTAGGCTCCTCACTCAATGTTGGGAGGATTCAGGGTGCAGGGAGTGTCCAGGCTGGCTGGGGCCAAAGTCCTGCATGTCACAGCAAGGTCATGTCCCACCTGCATCCCACCCCACCCACCCCACCCACAGCCATGCGCTCTTTCAGGCGGCCTCGCTTCCTGTGGATGTGGTCGCTGGCCCTGGTGAACCTGACAGCCCAGTGGTTATCGAGGAATTGGGTCCGTGCCCCTGGGCCGGCAGATAAGAGACGTGTTGGTGTCGCAATGAGGGCATGTGGCAATCGTTCACAGGTGGTCTCAGGGCCAGACAAAGGCCGGCCTCACCGAAAGGATGTTCAGACAGCAGGCTGACGAGGCCATCTCCGGAGGCCTGGCACAGTCAGAGCTGACCTCTCCGGGCTTGGTGGAACCTGCAGAAACCAGCTTCACTGTCCCTTCAAGACTGGGATTTTCCAAAGTCATTTCCAGATGTAGTCTGTGCAGCCAAAACTAGCTCAGAACTACATTAGGGTTGTCCGTTGCAGGCAGCTCTGATTTGACCATTCAGAGGGTTCGCCGGGAGGGCAGCGGAAGCCCTCTGGACCCTCCTGCTGGTCTTGGCTGAGCAGGCTGACAGGTGCCCCACACACACTGCCCGTCCTTGGCAAGCAGGCCACCCAGGGCCCATCCTGCTGGCCAGCCAGCAAGTACTGGCTCATTCCCAGCTTGCTAGTGCCAGTTGGTTGGATTACAAACATTTATTGGGGAACTACAGGTGCCAAGCAGGGAGGCAGAACAGAGGGAAACCTTTCTGTGCGGCTCTAGAGGGAAGATAAACAAAATAAATAAGTAAAATGCACAGAATACTCGATGGTGACAAACACTGCTGAAAATGGAAAACCGTGAAAGGTGATAGAGGGAGTCCTGGGAGTGGTGTGTGGTTTCGAGTAGGGTGGCATTGCAGCCTCGCAGAGAGGTGGAGTACCACCTAGAGGGGCCAGGGGCTGAGCCCTGGGGTGTCAGAGGAGAGAAGCAGTGCGGAGGCTCGGGGGGCAGAGAGGAGAGGCTCGGGGGGTGAGGGCCTGGAGGCGGCAGGTGGGGTAGAGGAGGGGCTGTCTGATGGTGGAGAGCAGCCTTTGGCAACTGTGCTGAGCGGAGACAGCCGTGGGGTGAGGACAGCGGCAGGGGCTGGCGAGGAGGGCCCCGCGGTGGTGCGAGGTGACAGGGCCCCGATCCGGGGTCAGAAAGTTCAAGCGGAGAAGTGGGCAGGTTCTGGACGTATTTTATGCCAGACCTGGTGAACGCCAAGGCTCAGAGGTTATCGTGGAATCTGGTCCCTGTCTAATTTGGAAGGTAGGCTAGCAGGATTGGTTGTCAGGTCAAGGGTGACTGCAGGGTTTTCGACGGGGTACCTGGAAGGGTGGAGTTGCTGTTCAATGACGGGAGGTGGAAGACCGGCTGGGAGGAGTCCGGACCGCCTGGGCCTGGGGAGATGGAGGCCGCAGAGGCGAGAGCAGAGGAGCACGCGCGGAAAGGTTCGTCTCCAGCTGCAGTCACCCGGCTAGTGACAGGTCCCACCGGACGTCATTTAGAATTTTTATAAATGAACCATTGCTGTGCTTGAGGAAAAGCCAGCATAAAGTCATTCAGAACATTTCCTGGAACTGTTTTCTTGTAAGGTTTGGCACTTGCTCCGGGGAGCGTATGAAAGGCAGTAATCAGTGCCTGAGGGTGGCAGCACCTGAGAGGCGTGATCTGATTTAATCGCGAGCGCTGATAGGCGGGGGTGTCAGCCCCCCTTTAGGAGGATGGTGCTGGGCTGCGTGACCTGCCGAGCCCTGACGAGCCAGCTGTGGTGCTCATCTCTTGGCCAAGCCCTCTCACTTGGGAATCTTCTTTTTGAAGAGCCCCCCAGGAAGCTAAAATCGACTGCCTGGACCCCAGGGGCCCTGCCGGGCCACCCTCGGAGACCCAGCTGCTTGTGGAGACTCAACGGGCACGCTAGTCTGCCCCGAGCCTGGTCCCCCTCCCCACTGCCCCCGTGCACAGGGGAGAAAGCCTTTGTGCTGACGTGCCTTTGTCTAAAGTTTGGTCCCTCCAGGAGAGGATTTGGAGGGTCTGATGCTTCTCCCCAGTCCTAGCAGAAGTCATGGCCACCAACAGCCGGGACCCCTTGTCTTAGGTGCCCAGCTGAGGGGAGGTGGGGCCAGGAGGAGCAGGACCCGGGCACTGCGCTGCCGGTGCACTCCAGGGCCGGTGGGTGCCTGTGAGACACGGCAGGTGACGGGGGCCCCGGCCAGGTCACGATTCTCCCTCCTGGGCCGTGTCTGGAGCGTGGAGCAGCCCCTCAAACCTCCACTTCAGGTCCCCTCTGAGAGCAGCCGCTTGTGCACTGCCAGGGAGGAGAAGAGTGTCACTGGACTACCCTGGAACACAGGTCCTTCTTTGTTAGAAAGCATTCTGCTTGTTTCCTATGTCCTTATAGAAGGACGCCTCAGTCCCAGAGGTGCCGTTGGCTAGGCTCCACAGTGCTGCTCCGGAGAGAGCAACCAGTGCAGGGAGAACATCTTCCTCCAGGACAGCTGCCCCAGCAGGGCCGGCTGTTGATGTGGGCGGCCCTGCCGTGCCCCCCTCCATCACCCAGGGGCCACTCCGGTTTGGCCTGGCCGCTGGACAATGGAAGAGCTCACCGTCTGCAAGGCTGGGGGCACAGTGGGCCCTGGCGAAGGTCCTGGCCTTGTGTGGAATAGGGCTCCAGGGCCAGTGGAACCCTTTGACCTTCCTCTTCTCTCAATGCCCTGCAGTCTCCATTTTCTGCAACCACAAAATCAGGCCGGTCCGGCCCAAGAGAGGGAGCAGCCCAGCGTGTTGGTTGGGGCTCTGAGCTAGGGCAGGATGATAAGATGGGCATCGTTTCTCCTGTAGAACGGGCCCGGGGTGGGTGTTGGGCCTGGCATCCTTACCTCTGGGACAGTTTTTCCCAGGCCCAAGGAGCAGATGGGTCTCTTCGCCCTGTGCCCAGCTGAATGTCTGTACCAGAAGTCCAGTGCCCCAGGAGCTGCCCTCTGAGCACCCTCTGCTGTTTCGGGACGTTGCACAAAGTCTTGCTGGTTGGCGACATCTTTGGGGGCTTGCCTTTGGGCAGCGGGCCAGCCAGCAGGACGTGGAGGGCGGTTTCCAGCTGTCTGGGAGGTTCATCCATTGCTTTAGTGCACGTCTCTCCTTATGTTTCATGGTCGGACACGTCACTCCATCATTCTTTGCACCTTATTTTTTTTCTGCCCATTTCATTGGCTCTGCTGTGACATGGTGGTTGTTGGGGAGAGCTGGGTATCAGTCCCCACATGTTATTGAGGGTTGGGAAACCCCACCTCTTCCAACAATGAGATGACACGACAGGAAGTGGTGAGAGTCAGCGAGAAAACAGGCCCCTCTCCACGCGGCCCACATACCTCCGGAAATCACTGTCCAAGTCCTTCTGGTACCCCCGCCCTCCCCCTCCACGTCACCGCCTGCTTACCTGTAGTGGGCAGTTTGGTTGGATTTATTCCTGTGGGCTCTATGCACTTAGCAGTTGAGAAAGATATTTGTCATTTTGCTATACAACATCAGACGCACCGCGGCCTAAATGACTGTGACAACGAGAGTTCAGCCACAGTCTAAAATTTCAGCATTATTTATGATGCTGAGAGGTCCGGTGTCTACAGTATCTCCTTAATCCGGTCTAAATCTAGAGCCCTGTCTCCCGGGCCTGCCCGTATGTCTCTAATGGCTGTTAATAACGGTCCTCCAGGCGCCCTGTTTGCCGATGGAAAATCCATCTGGAGCTTTTGCATCTCGTGTGGCTGTTAAAAATTGTCGTTTCTTTATTAATGTAACTGGTTCCTGCCAGATACTTGGGGACAAATAAAAGTGATTGAACTCAGAGATAAGCAGCGAACCATTTGTTTGGGGAATGGCCGGCCAATTGATGTTGGTAGTTAAACAAGCTGTCTTTTAAAAGAACCTTGGAGGAGGAAAAAGTAGACTGTTTTGAGAAGCTGACGTTCAGAGGGCCAGGAGTGGGCGACACAGGCATTCTGAGCTCAGAGCCCCCCGAGCTCTGGCTGCCGCCTCCGGCCTTGTGGCCGCGCCTCTCACATGCCCTGCTTCTCTCCATCTCTGGATTTCCCCCTTGCTCTGCATCTCTGCTGCAGACCCCCTCCTCCAGGAAGTCTTCCCGTGAGTCCCGTCCCTTTGGCTGTGCTCTCCCGGCTTGTGCTTTGTCCGGCTTCCTGCTGCCACTGCTGATCAGGTGGGTGAGGTTAATCTCCGTGGACCAGGGCCTGGGTCTGCCTCACTCATCCCGTGGTCACAGCAGGACACGGCCGGCGCGTAGTAGGTGTGCCGATGGTATTGCCCAGGGACCTGATGGACAAGCCGGAGAGCTGGGCTTGATGAACCTCTCCCGGCAGCTTCCCATCCCGGGCCCCCCTGGGATGCAGGGGTGGGGCGGGCGGGCGCTCTGGGAGACACCGGCCGGTCTTGGCCTGTCGCGCTGTGTAGTAATTACTTTAGACCAGCAACAAGTGGGGAAGATCGAGGAGGCACTACCATTGATTTTCCCATAAAGGTGCCATTTATAGTAAGTGAGAGAAGCTTCCTGGCAATTCCTCACTCATCTTCACCGATGGGCCCCTGAGCCCCTACCGGGCGCGTAGAGAGTCTCCCGGGTGACCTCATCTGGGGCAGCCCCCGAGGCCCCCCTGGTGGGCGCTGGGCTCGTGGCCCACCCCAGGGGCAGATGTCTCCTCCGCCTGGGGACCTCTGGCGTTCTGGACGGTGCTGGTCTTGGTCAGGCAGGAGCCCCCCGTCCCAGGCCAGTGGAAGAGGCTGGAGAAACTCAGTCTAGCCTCCAGGTGAGGCACTGGGGGCCCGCTGGGAAGGCTACCCATCTGAGCCCCGCCCCTTCCTACCCCCTCCTCCTCTTCTTCCACCTCCCCCTCCCCCACCCTCTCCTGCTCCTCTCTCCAGAAGCAGCCCTGAAACCAAGCTGGGAGCTGAGAAGTGGGTGGTGGAGGGGGCCCTGGGCCAGCGTGACTTCAGGCTTTTCCTTGCCTCCCTCTAGCCCACCTTTCTTCCTCCTCACTGCTTCCTGGAGGCCAGCCTCTTCCTCCCTCCACACCTGATTTACCTTCCAGCGACGTTCATTGAGGGATACTCAGTGCCAGGCACTGGGAAGGCAGAGGACCTGCTGAGAGCCCGGTGGGGGGCGGACGACACGGACCGGCGGACCTGCCTCCGACTGCGGGCAGCAGCTCCCTGGGGCTGGTGTCGGGCACCAGGCAGGAGGCACCCTGGGCGTGTGGTGTGAGGACCCCCAGGCAGCCTTAGCCTGCAGCCCTTGGCGATTCTGACCCCCAAGATGCTGAGGCGTGTGAGAGCGGAGGGTCATAGGATCGGCACTTCCGTGACATCTCGTCAAAGCGTGGTCATCATTCCCGTTTCACAGGTGAGGGGACCGAGGCCCAAGAGCCACGCTCAGGAGCCAGGATCCCTGCCACCAGGGCAGGCCCGGCCTGGGGCTGAACCGGGGGGGAGGATTCTGGGGGCGTGTCTCCCAGCCAGACCCAGGCCCCGATGGCTCTTTGTTCTGGGCTGTGGCCAGGTGAGGGAGGGGCCTGGCGCCCCCGCCTCCTGGCCACCTGTCCATGCTGAGGGGCCAGGCAGCCGGAAGTGACAAGGGAGGCCACCTGCTGAGTCACCCACCCCGAGGCCTCCGCTCGGCTCCCAGATTCTGTTTTCCATCACATTAATTGCATTTATTATTCATAAACTTCTAAAACTGGCTTCTGGCGCCTTCATTTTCCAAGCCCCCCAGGCCGGCACAGCTGAGCCTCCGTGTCGGGCTCACCAGGCACCCGCTGTGGCGTGGAGTCAGGATCAGACGCTGGCCGACGCCAGCCCAGGGCCCTTTGAATTTGGAAATGAAAACAAAGGATCTCCGGCTTGGTGGCTTTCCAGCAGCCCTGGGAGGCTGGGCCTCTCTCTCTGCTTGGACCTGTAGGGTGAATAAGAAACTGTCACCTCAAGCACCTGCACGTGGCCACCCCCAGTGCTGGGGGCTCTCTGCTCCCTCGTCTGTCCCGCCTCGCCCCTCAGTATCTGTTCTGGCCTGCGCTGTCATCGTCCCTGTTCCTCGTGCTGCAGTGGGCCTGCGCCCTGGGACTCCTTCCCCAGGGAAGCTGGTGTCTCTCTCTGCTCCCTCTCTCAGTTATCCTCAAGTGTTTGCCTGTCCGGTGTCTGTGTGGCTCCCGGCTGCCCTGTCTCAGTCTGCACTCAAAGCAGGAAGGGCTGGACCTTGCAGGTCGCTTGGTGGGCTTCCTCCTGCTCCTTCCTGACCCAGTTCCCCAGGCCAAGCAGCCAATCCGAGGGCATGATCTTTCCCAGCCCCCAGCTGGCACCTTTCTCCCCTAGTTGAAAAGGTTTATGTTTTTCACTCCTTCTGCCTCTTCCCCCAGTCGTGTCCATTTCTGCAGAAGTCTCTACTCATAGACCAGGGAGCACCAGAGTCCCTCTGCAGCTTCATTTCTCAGGAGCACATGGTCCCGCCTCTGGGGCTGGGGGAAGCCCAGATGTGCCGGCGTCCCACAGGGGGAGTCTGGCTTTAGGAGAGGGCGGTTTCTGCCAGCTTTGCCCGAGACAGCTGAGAGAGGCAGGACCCAGGCCTGGTGAGGCACCCTGAGGCCTCACACTCAGGTTCGAGCCTCTAGTTTGTAAAGGGATGGACTTGAAAGTTTCTTCTCTGCTGGGGAAAAAGTAGCAAACATGAAAAAAAGAGACACTGGAGGACGACTGGCAGTGTCCACGAAAGCTGAGCGTCCCATACCTGGCAACCAGCAGTTCCACTTGGCACATGGCAGACACGCTAAGAGCCACGCACAAGAATGCCGTGTATGTGGACTGGGGAGTGCTCTAACATCGACGGGACCCAAAGCCCGCCTTTGGAGGTGGATGGGACTGGGGTGTGTTCTCACGATGAGCACCGTTGAGCGGTGAGAACCAGCAGGTCTCTGCACGTGAGACCAGGGTCAGGCGGCTCCCATGGGGGCAGTGTCGAGAGAAAGGAGAACCATTCCACTCCATGAGGTTCCCCAACAGGCAAAACTCAGATGATGGAGGAGCAGTGGGCAGGGAGAGGGGCCAGCAGTGGCACCCGCTGGGGACTAGAAATGTCCTGCGTCCTGCTCTAAAGGGTACATTTGTGAAACCTCACCAACCTGGACACCTACAGTGTGTGCATTTTACTGTATGTATGTTATAGTTCAATAAATAGGTTTACCGAAGAAACAAAAACAAAGCAACTCTACAAAGCAGGGCTGCTGCAGCGGCAGGACAGAAAGGCCGCCTCATGTCTCTTGTCCTGAGTGGTCCTTGTACCTTCCAAATTTATGGGCATCTCAGGAGCTACAGGCTGACACGGTAAGATGACCGTTTGTGTGCTTTCAGAATTATTCCATTGGCCAGTGACAGAAAGACAATGAAAAGTTAAGTGTAATTTGGGGAAGTGCCACCCGGGCTGTCTGTTAAGGCCAGGACCTGAATATTGAGTCTATTAGAAGCAATTATAAAAGGGGTAGCATTTTCTAATGTTTCTCATTTGACAGGAAGGTTTTTATATATGGAGCAGTAGTTAATAAAAAGTCCCCAGAAGCCTATTGTAATATATTACCTAATTCCTAACAGTTTGTAGTCACTGAAATAGGTAAAAAGGGAATGTAAAATTAATATATAGTTATTATTAAAATTGCCTTATAAATTAGTTAAGTCCCCTGGAGGTACCAAGTGGGCATCATTATTCTAAGACAGTCCAAAGGGGCTCGGTGTGCTGTATGTGTGTGCGCACGTGTGCGTGCGTGTGTGTGTGTGTGTGCATGTGTGTGTGTGTGGAGTGAGAATGCCCAGCAGGGAAGGGAGCGCTCTGGCTCTGTACTCAAGGGTAAAACACCTGCTCACTCTCGAAGAGGCAAGAACTGGCAACCAGACCACAAAAATTTCGTAAAGAAATCTCTTCCCAGTTGAAGTTTCTGGGGAGGCTGGCGCTTTGTGGCCTCACCAAGCTTGTTCTGTGTCTGAGTCCAGGAAGGCCAGGAGAGAGAGCCAGATTCACATGGGATGGAATTGGTTTGGAGCCACATACAAGTGTTTGTATAACTCCCAGGGCCCTGGGGACCACCCGCTGTCCCAGAACGGCGGGGGGGCGGGGGGTGGGGGGTGGGGGAAGATACGGGTAGAAACAATTCCCTTAAAGTGTCTTCCCCCAGAACACCCAGCTGCGGGCAGGCAGGTGGAAGGGTCTGATGCCATGCGCCCAGCCACAGCTGCGGGCAGTACAGCAGAGGGGGACCACACGTGCATGCGACTCTAGGCAACGTCAGGGCCACCGTCTCTAGGTTACACATGCAGGGAGCCCCACCTTCCCAGCTTTGCCTTGCAACAGCGCATTGCATTGGGGATTTAGACGTTGTGAATGTAAATCCACTCAAATCTGAGCTGTTTACTGAATCCAAGTGCTCTTTCCAGGGACATTTGGTGAATGTCATGCTTTATACATCCTAGGTGAGGTTTGCCCTGTACCTGCTGAATCTGTTTACAGTAACAGGCTTGCTTCCATGGAACAGCTCAGTCCCCTGGGCAGAGAAGCTTCCTCTTGCTCCCAGGGGAGATAGCTGGGGTTTCGCAGCAGCAGCACCAGGGGCAAATTTGTTTCTTAATGTGGCCCTTCAGTGCTGCACATTCGGCCCCATCCTGTCTCTTCCTCCCTCCACTCAGCGGGAGGCCAAGCCCTGTGTGTTTCCCGAGGCGCGGGGTGGGGGGTATCCACGGAGGGCAGCATGTATGGTGTGGGCAGCCAGGGAAGCAGGCGAGGCTGTTTCCAGCCAGTCTCTGATATCCCCAACTCATGCGGCAGGAGGGATGCCCACTTGTGCAGACAGAATCCCATTCCAGAGAAGACAGATAAATGGGCTTTGGAAGCATGGCTGAGCAGACATTCTTGTGGCTTGGATTCTGCACACCCCATACTAAAGGGCCTTCCTACAGAGTTTGTTTCCGAATTGTGGTCCCTCAAGCCAGGCTGAAGATTTCGGGTGGCAGGCGGTGTGCACTAGCGACCCCTCGTGGCAGCTTTGCAGCGTTGTCCTGGATCTCGGCTGTGTGTGTCGTGTCCCCTGGGCCCAGCACATGGGAAAGAGGCCCGGTGGGGCCCATGGGGCCAGGCTGGCTGCAGGCGAGCTGGTCTTTAACAAGCAGCTTTCATTTCTTCCAAAAAATATTTTCAAAATGAAAACAGCTTTCTCGTATAAAAAGATATTACACGTGCCAGCAGGAAATTCAGTCAGCACAGAGCGTTATAGACGAGATAGGAAAAATATCCTGTGATATTTTTCAGGTTCTCTAACCCCTGTTGCTTTAGCAAATGTGTCCTGGATCTCTCCGGGGGCACAGGCAGACAGACTCTGGTCTGCTGGGATCGCGCTAGGCGGAGTTGTCCCTCCTCCTCTGTGAAGTGGAAATCTCTTCCATCAGAGAACCAGGGCCCGCTGCACCTGCGGGGCTGCAGTGTAATCTGCTTATCCAGCCCTCCGCTGGGGCGGCCAGGTGGTTTCCGTCTTTACAGTGTGAACGACACCGACACCATGACCACCAGCCTTATCTCTCCACCTCTTGGATGTTTAACTGATAATCTCTTCAGGGTAAATTCCTGCTAACAGAATTTCTAGGGGGTGGATTTTGATGCGTACAGGCTAACTGCTCTCTAGAAGTTGTTCTCCCACACAGCTCAGATGACGTTGATGTCAGTGTCTGCTGAACACACACTACGTGCTTCCTGGGGATTTTCTCATTTAATCTCGTAAGGTGGGGATGGTATCCTTTGCGCTTTATAGCACACAGAGCCAGGAAGGCTCTAAGGAACTGGCCAAAGATCCCACAGTGGACAGATGGGTCTTAGAGGAGCCAGATGGCCTCTCTCCAGAAACCGAATGCTCAGCTACTGAGCTGGACACACACACGCACGCACATAGGTGTACATCCATAAGTACCTGTGTGACCACTCGGGCAGCAAACTTAATTGTTTTTGTTATTAATCATCTTTACCAATCCGATAAGGGAAAAGTAATATCCCACCTTTATTTGTACTACTTTATCTACTGGCAAGGTTAAATTTCTCTTACAGGTATTTCCCGGGCATTTGTCTCTGTGGCTTGCCTCTCCTCAGCACAAGTTGCTATTGGGACATTTGTAGGTTGACTTACTGATCTACAAGAACACTTTATAACAAGGCTCTTCATATTGCTGTTTTATTGGTCAAAATATTTTTCCCAATTTGATATACAGAAATTTAAAATATAATAGTCAAATTGAGCCTTTCTTGTATAGTTTGTACCTTTTGCATAGTTACGTACACCGTTTCTAGCACCTCAATATGTTTTCTTCTGTTTTTATCATTTTCTTTTAAAAACTATTTTCTGTACAATTATGAAATATTTCAACACTGTTATGTATAGTATAACATATCCATGTACCCATGTGATTTCACCCTTGGTTTTTAACTCTTTATTTAAAGTGCATTTAAGAGTGATGAGTGAGCAAGGATCCTGGCTTTTTTGCCCTCATAAAGTTACCAGTTGATCCACTGTCTTTGGAATAACGTCTTTGCCCCCCGACTTATAATTTCACCTTTACTGTATTCTGAGCGCCTATGTGTGTTAGTCAGCATAAGATAGCCTTTGCTGCAGTAACAACAAAACCCCAGATCTCAGTGACTCAGCCCAGGGACAGTTTATTTCTGGCTCATGTTGCGGTCTGAGTGGGCCCCATGGCTCTCCGAAAGCATTGACCGACTCTGCCCCCTTTGAGAGGGGAGAGAGAAGGCACAGAGAACTTACATCCACTTAGAAGCCTCCCTTCCCCCCATACTCCCATTGGCGAGAGTCTGTCCCTGCTCCCAGCCTAACCGCAGGGAAGCTGAGAACTGTGTCCAGAGGGAGGAAATGGAGTGGTGAGCATATGGCCAGGTGTCCCCCCAGGGCTCTGCCTGGACACGTGGGGCCTAAGGCTGTGTGTGTGTGCACGTACACATGTGTGCATGTTCTGTTTTGGTCACTAGGCGTGTGCAGGCCAAGCATCCCTGCCGTCTGTTACCCTTTCCCCGGATGTTTGCTGAGGACTGACTGTGTGCTCCTCACCATGCTCAGCCTTGGGTGCAGAGTGACTTGGGCCTGCTCCTGGGAGTTCCCTCTGAGACTGGAAGGAGAAAGGGCAGGCCCTGTGGTACAACCATGTGCAAGGCCAACAGCGATGAGAGGGTGTGTGTGTGTGTGTGTGTGTGTGTGTGTGTGTGTGAGAGTGAGGGGGAGGCTGGGGCGGAAGGGGCCTTACCTATGAGGAGCTTCTGATGGGGAGAGGGGGGGAGAGGCCGCTGTGGGGAGGTAGGCCCTGAGGGACCTGGTTAAGGCTAGCAAGGTAGCCAGGTGGCTTGGGGGTAGCCGTGAGGAGGGGTCACGGTGATCCTGCGGGGAGGGGACCTGACACGGGGCTGGCAGCGGGTGGTGCTGGAGGCGGAGCCTGGGCAGGAGCGCTCAGGGCACGCTGGCAGGTGTGAGGATGCCCCCTGCGGTGATGAGCGCGGCAGGCTGGAAAGCACGCCTCTCGGGGTGGCCGCCTCTTCCTCATTCTCCAAGTTCTCCCTGCATTTTGTGAGCTTTCCAAATTTTGGCGGGTGATTTGATTGCTCCACTGGTCGCTCTAGTGAGATGCTTTGCCGGGTGTGCCGGGAGGGGAGTGGAGAAGTCAAGGGACTTTTCTGCCTCATGGCTGCACAGCAGAAGGGGAAACCCAGACCCTCATCACGTAACTGGTGAGTCCACCTTGGAGTGTGACTCTTACAGGCCGGGAGCTAGGAGAGCGCTTCCGGACCAGACAGTTCCCAGTAATTAGATTCCCACCTGCCAGGACGAAGACAGAGAGTTCCTGCAAGCACCTTTGCTCCCTGAAATGGGATTTCACACCCAGAAGTGTTCCTGCTACTTGTCTGCTGGCTTTGGTTAGCAGCAGTTAGTACCATGAAGAAAGATCATTTAACTTTGCATCAATAGACAAAGAATAATTAAAATATAATTAAAAGCATGAATTCTTCTAATTATTGGTTTTTAAAATGTGTATTTAAAAATAAGACATCTGTTAAGGCTTTCTTCTGAGTCTATCCAGAAACCAAGAGAAGGTAACATTTTAATTAAAAATGGATTATTTCAAAAACAGTTTAATCACCCTGTCATTGTAGGACTTGGACATTATTAATTAGCTATTGATAAATAGGTTTAAGTTACCAAAATATTTGGTTCATGGGGGTTAGAGGAGTACTTTTAGGAGCCTGCCCTGTAACTCTGGGGTGTCAGGAGCAGAGAGGTTCGGAACACAGGAGTGAGTTCTTCAGTCACGTCTCCCATCCTCTGCGGACCCAGAGTGGACATCCCACAGCAGGTTGGGGACAGTGGGGAGCACTGTGGCTGTGGAAGGTGGCACCACTCTCTGACCGTGTCCTCACTGCACTCAGCTGCGGCTGAGGCCCCGCTGGTAAGTTCCCGCGGGAGCCGTGCTGGAGGTGCCACTGGCCAGGCCAAGCCCCTGCCCCTTTGCTCCCCCCACCCCTGCCCCGTGTCTGCAGAGTGTCCCCACCGGCAGCACCTCCTCTTTTCAGGGCTCATCTTTCTACAGGGGCAGCATGAGTGCAATCCCCATTTATCATCTTAAGTGGATGACGACTTTCAAAGTGATAAATAGCGTTCTCTGTTGTTCCTTCAGCGACTGTGACTAAAATAACGTTTGGAGTCGTGAGTGAGGATGGGAAGGCTCATCAGAGGAGAGGTCTTCGGCAGCTCACCCTGAACAGCTGACATGCTGCCAAAAAACACAGCCACGTGCAGGGTGGGAAGGGCCGTTTCCACCAAGGGTCCACCCAGGCCCTGCTGGACAGTGTCCTGGCCTCCCTCCCCTGCTGTTTTGGCTTTGACCTGGGCTTTGGGGCTCCTCAGGGCTTGGGAGAGCCTTCTCAAAGACGAAACATCATATCACAGGCGCCTGGGGTAGCGGTTGCCTGGCAAAGCACCAGTGGTTCTCACTTCCTGCAGGTGCCCTGCAGTCCTGGGCTGCAGGGACGTGGCTCCCTGGCTTCCTCTAGCCTAGGCGTGGCCCCGGCCTCCCGCTGCACACTCACCACCCGGGTGAGCGGTTCCCTGTGTTCAGTGCCCTGTGCTTGACACACCTAGAGGGGTTTGCGTGCAGCTGGGCCTGGCTGGGGCGGCACCTGCCTCTCCTCCTCTCCCCTCAGAGCCTTGAGCCGAGGGCAACTGGGAGGGAGGATGTGGACACGAGACCAGAAGATGACCCAGAATAAGCCAGGGCCCAGCTGCGGCTCACCCACTTAGAAGCCGAGGGCCACGGGGGGCTGCCCAGAGCCAGAGGCAGGATGGGGAGAGGGAGCCAGCGCTTGCAACCACCACGTGAGAAAGGCATTGGTAGAAAATGGTGCTTTCCAGGGAAACTTCTATCTGAGATGACACGTTTGTGAAATATTTTAAGAGGAAGGCTGAGAAAGGAATGCGATGTTTGGAAGTAAAGTAGCACTAGGCTCTGTAGAAACAAAACACAACACCCTAGAGGGATTCAGAAAGCAAAGCCCAGAGGGATTCAGGAAGAAGGGATGGCTAGACATCCTGTCCTGACTGCACTGGGTGGAATCCAGGGCCCTTGTCTCCTGCAGGATTGGTATTTAGGAAACACCTGTTTGGTGGACGATCAAGGTTTCGTTTCTTCCACTGGGGTTGGGAAGGGAGTTTGTGAAATGAGAGTTGTGGCAGGTTGGTACCCCCAAGGACACCGCAGGAGGGGATAGGGCAGCCACCAGGCTCCAAGGTGCTGTATCTCTGTGGCCCCAAGTGGGCACCCAGACAGACGGTCATTGCCCTGACCAGGCTCTGTCAATGGCCCATCCTCATGAGGAGATGTTAAATAAAGGAAGTTGGAAATATTGCCAGGCGAGGCTCCAGCCAGGATTCTGGGCTGAAGGGAAGCTCTCACTCGCCTGCTCTTGGTAGAGGAACAGAGCATCGTGGTAAAAGCTTGGCATCTGCTTGTCTGAGGCCCTCAGAGCCAAGTTTGCTGGAGATGGCTTTGTTCCCTGAGACCCCTCGGCACCCCTGGTGCTAAGGACAGAGGGCCCGTTTGGCCTTTGTCCCCAAGGTCCATACTGGCCTGGTGTCCGAGGCTGCTGAGCTGGGGACAGGAGCAGATGGGGGCACAGGGAAGAGCCTGGGTTCTGTTGGAGTCCTCACACCAGCTGTTTTCCAAAGACCAGCAGATTTGGGACGCTTCTGGACTGTGTCCTCCCACCCAGAACTAAAACCAGGCTTTTCTTCAGAGAACTTCTGCTAGATCCTTGTATTATTGGCTTAATAGTTTATTTACTCTTTTCTTGGAATACATTTTACAGGAAAGCTTGTATTCCTGTCGTGAGTGAAACCCAGTGTAATTTGCCACAGTGGAAGGTGACTTTAAAATAAATACCTAATGTATAACACATGTTTATCGGTGTACCCCATCCCATAATGTCATCTCATGGACCCTTGTCATGCTTTGGGAAACGTTAGCTCAAAAAAATCCCTTCCCTCCCCTCCCCCAGAAGCCTCCCTGTGTCTGGGCTTCCCTGCCCTGCGCCTTCCCAGGGAGGCGAGGAGGGGATGCTGGCATCCCTTGGAGGGAAAGTGACCTCTAGATCATGGTGAACAAGGATTATCTTCCTCCGTCCCTGCCTGGTCATGCAGTTCGAGCCTCCCTGGCTGATTCCTAGGGCGGCCTGGTGCATTTTTAAAGGGGGAGTTTTGGGTTTGGGGGCCAAGAAAGGTGTTCTTGTTGACATCAGCAAGAACTAGTGGGACTGGGTCAGATGAGAGCAGACGTTGGTCTCCAAGGAAGGCAGAGAACGGCTGGCAAGTTGTGCCTGTGTTTGCACGGCTCTTCCAGGCCCTTCCCAAGCTGGGCCTCGCACTTGCTCAGGAGTGCCAGCCCCTAGGGGTCTGGATTTACAGGTCTGGAATCTCCCACTTGAGCCGTGTGCTGTGGGATCCAGGTTTCATCCTCCCGTGTGTCGTCACCATCCTGGGCACCAGTCATGTCCTGCCTGCGTCTGCGGTGCCTGCCCCAGGCACCCTGTTCTTTTTCCAGACAAAGAAGGTGCTGCAGAAGGTCAAAACAGCCCAGCGGCTTGTACGTAGATGATGGTCAAAACCACTAGCTAGTATCTTTCATATATAAACCCCTTAAACATCAGTAAATAAAAGATGAACATTCAGTGTTCTAAAATAGAAGTAGGCCATTCAGAAAGGAAGAAATATGAGGAAATAAACATATAAGCATGTTCAGACTTGCCAGTTAATGAGACAATGAAATCCTTTTTGTTTTGCCTACCAGATTCACAGTCCAGTGGGCAGACAGGCCCCGTGGTACATGGCTCAGGACCCTGAAAATCCTCCTGAGCGTTCTGGGGTCCATTTGGCAGAACATGCCCTGAGACTCAAAGCTGTGCATATGCTCAGAAATTCTCTTTCTAGGAATTTAGCCTGAAGATAGTGAAAAGGCATATGGCCACGGGTGTCCATCGTAACACGGAGGTGGAAGCAACCTAGATATCTAGCAGCATGAAATCGATTAAGTAAATTATAGGCTGTGGTCCTGCTCACACAACCATTTACTTATTCAGTCACTCAACAGATGTACTGAAAACCTCCTGTGTGCCAGGCACTATTCCAGGCTCTGGGGATTCTACAGTGAACAGAATAGACAAAACCCGGCCTAATGGGAGGTGAGAGAGGATGGACGGACGGACGGACGGATGGATGGATGGATGAAAGGTTAGATATTGGTGAAGAAGTATTCTTTACCCAGCGGCCTCAGGACAGGTGTCCTTGAGGAGGAGACATGAAGGAGAAGCCTAAAGGAGAGGGAGCAAGCTGTGGACCTCTGGGACAGACGTTCCAGGCAGAGAGAACAGGGCTTGTCTGGTGGCCCTGAGGGGGGAGCTTGGCTGGTGGTTCCATGGGTAGCAAGGAGGCAGATTGGGAGGTTGAAAGGAGGTGGGGGAACAAGAGGGAGACAGGCTGCTTGTGAGAAGGCAGGGTTTGAGCAGAGAAGTCCTTGGAGCCAACTTACATTGCTGAAGAAGTACAGTCTGTAGAGGGTGAGGGCTGAAGCAGGGTTCCCAGCTCCACCACTGTCACCATCGACCAGGCAAGAGAAGATGGTGGCCTGCGCCAGGGACGAGCAGTGGGGAGAAGCGTCAGATTCTGGGCATAGTGGAGACATGTATCTCTTGACAGGGAACAACGTTCTCGCTTTAGAAGGAACCTTCCCTGGGACATTCTGGCCCCCATTCCAGGCTGGGTGGGGTCATGGGTCCTTGCAGACCCTCTTCAGCTCAGTTGCGCCCCATGCACAGTTCTGAAGGGGAAGATGCCAGTGAATACATAGATCCAGCTACCTGGAAAGACTGGTTTTATCTGCTAAAGCTGAACCTACATGGAGTCCAGCAACGCATGGCATTTCCACTCCTGGCTATGTGCTTGGCAGGGATGCGTGCACACGTGCCCTGAAGACCACATGAGAACATCCTCGGCAGCACTATTCATAATGGCTACGATCCAGAAACAACAGGAACGGTCACCAACAGAAGAATGGGGCACACTCACCTGGCGGAACACTGCCAGTGATGAGAAGCTACAAATGACTGTGGGGGGTGGTTCACCAGCATAACGTGGAGCAGCTGCAGAAGCCACTCAGAGAGCCCACGTCATTTGATTCTATTTACATCAAGTTCAAACACAGGTGAAACTTAAGCATCAGAATTAGGGCCCTGGGTAAACTTCGTCTCCGGACGACCAGAGCAGAGCAGCCTGGGTCCTGAGTCTTCCTCAAGTGTATGTCCCAGATGGGTAGCCGGCTTTGTCTTCTCTATTTTCCCATACCTGTCCTACAAAGTAAAGTTTTCTACCTTACCTAAGAAAAAAAGAAACAAACAGGTGAAACTAACCTGTGGGTCTTGGAAATCAGGCTCCCCGTGGGCGGGAGAACTGACGGGGTGGGGCCTCTGGATGCTGGCACAGAGATGCTCACTTTGTGACAGGCCGTTGTGCCCGGCCCTTATGATTTTGGTCCTTTTCTGTATGTATGTCAGACTTTAGTCAGGAGGGGGCTTTTAAAAGTTTAGTTAATTACTATTCTAAAAATCTGTGTTTATGCATTAAAAACATTGGAAGGATGTTCAACAAAATATTTGATAGAGGTTATTTTTGGAGGATAAGATTACGAGTGATTTTAATTTTTTTTCCTTTGTATAAAAAATTTCTAAAATCTCTTCCCTTTATATGTAATATATATTGCTGAAGTTTATCAGCAGTCTGATGTGGCCCAGGGTTTGACAGCTGAAAGGATATAGTGCATTATCCAGGAATTGATACGGAGGAACTCAGGAACTCCACCTAATTGAGCACGTCAAGAATAAAGGAGAATATTTGTTAATTGAATGTCATGTTATGTCCTCGGTTATGCCTCATACAAGATAGGCAGTTCAGAATTCCCAGTTATCCAATTAAAATGCTAATTATCTCATACCTTGATAAGGCTGCTCTCGGGGAGAGAGTGAGTGGCTTCTCCATGGTGCTGCCCTTGCCTCTGGCTGGCGAGCTTTCCCCTTCCAGGGTCCCTGCACCCCAGCAGCCTCTCCCGGAGCACCAGCTCCTGCTTTCCCCTGGCTGGCCAGGGCACCGTCCCTGGGATGGGTGGGACATTTGTCCTGGCAGGCCTGTTCCCGCTCAATCTGGGCCCCATGCACAGACTTGAGTCCAGGGCCCTGGAAGGCGTAGCACAGCATCATCCACCACCGTTGTTCGGGGAACAGAGAGCCTTGCCCTGCCAGGTGCCCCCACCACTGACCGATCTGAGGTTTAGAGGCATTGGGGTCAGAAACCCTGCATGGACTCCAGGCTCAAACGGGTTCATTCAAGGGGTTCCCTGACCACAGTACATCACCACCTTGACCCCCAATTTCCTCATCGGCAAAGTAGGAAACCTCTCCTCCCCTGAAGCAGTGTCATAAACGCCAAATGGTGCAGGTGGCTGTTGGATCTTTCTCACTGGCCAGGCCTGTGGGAGGTCCTGGCGAGAAGGCAGCAGCATCCCTCGTCCGGCCAGGGTTGCAGATGGTCCTGTGTCCCTGGTGGTGCTGCATCGGTGCAGGCTGGGCCACGAAGCTGTGCTGTGAGCACTGGTTTTATTAATAATGCATTTCTGGGTGTATCCAAGGCTTTCAGTCAGTTCCTTCTTGATGCCAGACCATATGAATGCTACTTGCTCACTGAAAACACATTCGGGGCCTCGGTGGTGGCACCCTGGCATGCTCTGTGTCTTTCCTCACCACGGGGCCTCGGGAAGGAGGAGGACAGGGCAGGCCCCCGGTTCACCGCCGAGTCTCGGTACCTCCCTCCTGCAGAAGGCCCACGTGCTCTGGCCCTGCCCACCTTCGTAACCCTGTGTCCCAACTGCCTGCCTTCCTAGACCCTCTGCTCACCCAAGGGGCCTTCACCACCCTGCCCATCTTCCCTTCCACACTCCTATTCCTGGCTCAGCCTCCTGGGAACCTGACATGCATCAAGGCCCAACCCGGGAGGGGATCAGGTGGCCGATGGCACCCACGGCCCCTGCTGACCTCTCTGGCTAGCCCCGTCTGCCAGTGCTCACGCTAGCGCTGAGAGCTCGGTGACCCTTGTTGTCTGGGGCAGGCCTTCTGCCATAATCTTGGGCAGCGAATGCATTTTTTATGTGACTATGGCCATCTCCTCATTAGATGATAAACCTCAGAGGGCAGAAGCTGAGTCGTGTGCTCAGGAAGGCTCCATGGGCTGGATCTGTGGGCCCCTGGGGAGGCCCGGCAGTACTGTCGCTGGAGATCTGGGGCTCAGAATCTGCCGTCCCTGCCCTGTTAGGCTGCTCCAGGCACTGACGGATGGACCTGCCCCACCGTCACTGCAGGAACTCCATTCGCGTCGTTATTCACATCACAGACTCTCCCAGATTACTTAAAGGTTCTCATTTATGCCTGCATACAAAGCACTTTCTACCCGTGTCTTCTTTGGGAGAAATTTGTAGGCAGGAGTGTTAGAGGGATGGCTCTGTGGGGGAGCTTCGGGGACCACAGCGAGGTGGGAGGCAAGGATGTGGGCCGTCCCTGTCCCCTCTGCTTATCAGGAGGCCCCTCCTGCTGCTGGGGTGGGCTCTGGGCCGTGTGCCTGGTCGGGGTGCCCCCCACCCATCCTCCATCCGGGTGAGCAGGAGGGAACAGGGGCCATTAGGCCCACCTAACCCTCGCGCCGTGCGAAAGAGTCCAGTTGTCTGAAAGGGTGGGAGGGGATGGTCTCTGGGGCTGCCGACACTGCTGCCTGTCTTCCTGTCTGCTGTCCTGTCTGCTGTCCTCTTATGGTTAGGCTGGTCATTTCTAGCAGTTCTGCTGTGATTCTTTGCAAAATCTGCCTGTTGCGTTTTCATACCGTAATTTTATACGTTAATTACCTTACACGTGTTTATAGTCTGTATCTGATGGTTTTGTTATTGGAAGTCCTAGGGGAGTCTCAGCTGCTGCTTGCTGTGTCTGACAGCTCTTGTGGACTGTTTTCAGATGGTGAGTTCATCTTCACTGTGTGGGGTGTGTCTTTGTATCTGTGTGTGTGTACATGTATGTGCACGTGTGTCCTTATGTATGTGCTCTCCTGCCTGGGTTGAGAGTGTGGCTTTGTCAGTTTGGCTCCAGGTGTCACCAGTCAGGGACCAAGTTTTTTGTTAATTTCCTGGCTCTGGGGTTTCCAAAACCATGCATGTCCTTCACACTTGAACCTGAACCCCTTGGAGGACAGACCTATGCTGCAGATTCTAAGGGAACATTCATTATTTTTTCCCAGAACCCGGGAAAGCTTCCTGACTGCCTCCTCTGATGCTGGTGAATTTTCTCCAAGTCTGTCCTCCTGCTGAGGGTGCATCCCTGCCCAGCCCCCAGCTTTACGTGGCGGAGGGCTCTCAGTTCTGGCCCCCAACTTGGGTTTGTCCGAGGCCTCCTCACTGTCCCCACATGGCAACGAATGCCAAGGCCTCCAGGTTAGCAAGACTGGCAGCTTCCTCTTCTATTCTGGCCTCACTTTCCTTCCTGAACTATGGACGTAGCTTTGCTTATTACATTTAATCAGCAGCTCTGAGTGTTGGGGGTGGGAGGGCTTCTGGCTGCGTACTCTGCCTTCATCTCACTGTGGCTCTGAGGGGCGGATGGGCAGCTCACGTCGAATTTGGCCGTAGAGCTGTGTCATCAGTAGTCAGGCCCCTCCACTTATGTGTCAGTTGGACCCTCACTTGGCTCACAGTCGCCATATTTTCTGCAAAGGTCTGGCGGGCCTTCGTGAAGCATCCTCGCGTTGCCACCTGGTCCGTGAGCTGAGCCGTGGGAACAGGTGGCTCTGCTGCCGCCGCCGCTGTCTGTCCTCCAGGCATGTTCTTTCCAAGCTCTGATGAGGCTGTGCCGGAGCCTCACGTCGAGCCTGTGGCCCCCGTCTGGGAGCATCCTCACTACCCACCCCTTGAAAATCAGAACTATGTCAGACTCAGGGCTCTGGGCCACTGCACATGTCCCAGAGCTTGGTTGCCTTTGCACATCCATGACCCAGGGCTGAGGTCCCGGGGAGAGGGGCCTCTGAGGTGTGTGAGCCAAAAACAGGGCCCGTCACGTCCGCCTGTTATGCCACCAAAGCATCAGTTTCTCCTCGTATCGTGTCAGACAAGTTCATGAAACAAAGTCAGGTGCTGAAGTCCAGCTTGAAGGACTTAAACCCTTTTAAGGGAGAGTGAATTTCCAGCCTGTGGCGTTTCCCCTCCTCCTTCCAGCTCTTCCTTGTGGGTGCAGGACCCGCGTGGCTCGCGGGGGCGATCCGGGCTGCCGTTTGCAGATGAAAACTGGGTCAGCCGTTCCTTAGTCTGGCGCTTCTGTGAGCCATGCCTTTTACTCTAAAAGGCTTTTTTTACTTAAATGGAAGCCAGGGCATGTGATAAAGGCTGTTTCTACTGAGTAGGTTACAGGGCAGGGAAACACCTGCTGCTGAGACTGGCTGCAGGTGGGGGAACCGAGGCCACCCCATTTCCCAGGCTGCTGTAGAATGTTCCGGTTTGTGCATCCTCTGCCCCTCTGCCTGTCCCCATCACCTGGAGAGCGGCTGCTGCCCCCTGAGGCCTGCTTCTGTCCGGGCAGGGCATCGTCCCCCGAGGCTCAGGGAGCCCCACGGCTCCGTGGCCTGTCGGCGTTCCCCGCTCACCGTGGTGTGCTGTTGAGCAGTCCTGGTGGCTGAGGCCCCAGCGTCTCAGCAAGTGGTGAGGGCCTCGGGGCCCTGACGTGGCTTGGCCATCCGGTGGCCTCGGGGACTGGGGCCGGAGGTGGTGGCAGCCGCCCGAGCGCTCCTGCCATGACTATGGGGGCGTCTGATGCCATACACAGCTTTCCTCACCTCCCCGGCAGTTCCTGCAATCCTTTGTGTTGAGGAAATATTTCACTTGTACCCAATTATCCTGTGAGATTTGTAAAGCAAGTCTGAAAGCTGACTGAATAGAGCAGAACTGTTCCTGCCTAACAACTACTTCATACCCAGTCATAACAATTACACTTAATTTGTGTTTACAGTGCCTGGCAGATTAGACTCCTCCACGCAGACCTTCTCTGAAACAGGCCTAGGACATGCGGGGCAGAACTGCCGCTTAGCGTGCCCACGGGCGGCCTTGGCGTTCTGAGCACAGCCCTGCCCGGGTCGGTGTCCCCTGCCCTGGTCGTCGGTGGGTAGGGTGGGGTCCGCCTGGACCTGCTTCTCACCCGAGGCCACCCAGAAGGCTGGGCCCGAGCTCTTGCCCAGGCCTCGGGGCGGGGGGTGTGAGGGCAGCCCGCCACCGCTGCTCCCTGCGCCAGCTGGGTTCTGCAGAGGCCGGGCCCTTGGAGTGCGGAGTCCCATGCCCAGACCATCTCCCACCCCCCAGGTCCTAGGGTGTATGTGGGGGGAGGGGTCCTGGCCTTTCTTGGCAGCGTGGTCTCCCGAGGGGTCAGCACTGCTCGTGTGGCGTTGATGTGGCGGTCGTCCCCAGGATCTGCCCCAGGGGGCAGGGCAGGGCTGGCTCCGCCTCTGACCTCCTCATGGAGGTCACCCCTGGGCTTGCCGGGCTCTGCTGACATCCGAGTTCCTAGAGGCCTCCCCGGCGCTGGCTCTGTCTGGACTCAGTCTGGGAATGGGCTGCCAGCTACCGGTGGCCTGCTCTGGGGTCTCATCTTTCCCTCCAGACCTTGCTCGTGGCCTCCCCTGCTCAGGGTGGGAGCTTGTCCGGGGGCAACTGCTTTGGTGCTCTTCCCACATAGGGAGAAGCTGGGCCTGCCCCCAGACCCTGCCTCTCTCCCCCTCCCTGGAGCCCGCTCAGCACTGCTCTGTCTGCACCTGGGCCTGCCCCTCAAGCCCGTCCTCCAGGCCAGCGCTGAGTGGCTCCTGCTGTCCTTTCGCCACGCCTCTCCCCGGGGTCAGGCTCAGGGCCCCAGGTGAGTCCAGCACTGGGGCCGGAGGAGCTCTCATCCCTACCTGGCTGTGCATCCAGCCCCTCCTGGTGTGGGAGGCTGGGGCCACTGGAGAAGGGAGTCACAGGGAGACGCTCCCTCCAGCCCTGCAGAAACAGAAGGCCTCCACCGCATCCCATGTCCCCCTGATGGGCCTGAAAGCCTGGGCAGCGCCGTGGCATGGGAAGCGGCGAGCTCCTCCAGCCTTGCTCGCTCTCTGTGTGTCGGTGGCCTATGGCCTCCAGGCTACCAGCCGCAGAGACACGCTGCGGAGTTCGGGCCTGCCTGTGGGCGCAGCTGAGCCGGGCCTGGGCTGAGGATGTGCGTGGGGGCAGGGGGCGTGCGTGCTCTGGTGACTCCGCGCTGACACGTTTTCCTTCCCCCACAGCCTCTTTGAGCACTACTGCTACTCCCGGGGCGGCATGCGTCACAGCTCCTACACCTGCATCTGCGGCAGGTAAGCGGCCTCCTGGGCCACGGGGGAGTGATCACGGGGAGCGGTTGGGGAAAGGGAGGGGACCTCACCATCCTCCCAGCTTAGACGCGCCTGTTAGCTCCACGCCCGAGGCAGTGCCCCCCTAAGCCTAGAAATCGCTCTCCCCGGCTAAGGCTCTGGGAGCAGAGGTTGCTTCCTGCCTGCGCCGGGCGGTGAGGGGAGCCGGCCTGCCCACTGCCGTGCCCTTTGTTCCCGCCTGCAGCTGGCTGCTCCTCCTGGGGCTGGCCTTCCTCGCCCCCTCCGCACAGGCACGCTCCCAGCACGTAGGGACCGGGCCATGACCTCAGGCTGTGATGGCCTCCGTGTGCAGGGGTTGCGAGAGGGGCTGTATCAGTGCAGGAGGCCATGGGGTGGGGGCCGGGAGGGGTGCTGTGTGGGGAACGGCACCGCCGTGGGTGGGTCTGGGGCTCTGTCGCGATTGTGTGTGGCACACTGTGGCTGCGGGTGGGGGGCTCTGTGTATGTCCCTGTGTGCCACCTGCCGTTGGCTGGGTGTGCTTGGAGGCACAGGGTAGAAATGACCCTGAATATAGGGGGAGCTCATGGCCGTGAGTGTGCACTGCTGTGTGTCTTTGAGGGGCACGTCCTGGCTGTGGGTAACCCCCTTGTCCCCCAGGCTCACCCCATCTAGTCTCCCTGTGCTCTCCCCTTGGGTCATCCGGTCTGGCCTCTGCCCAGACAGGATGAAGCCGGCAGCTCTGCTGATGTGCACGTCCTTGGCACCTGAATAATACATGTGAACATCTCAGTCCTTGGAAATGTTCTTCTCTGGTGGATAGAGAGAAAAATCATTATTTCTACTTTTATGATGCCTGAGACTCCCGAACGGGCCCATAAATATTACACCCAGGTGGGGTTTTCTTTTTCCTTTGGACAGACTTAAAAGTCCTTTTTTTCTTAAAGGCATCGCTCATTTGGAAAGTGCTCTCAAGCAGAGCAGTGAGGAGCCACTGGCTCCCTGTCTCTGGCGCTGGCCCGGCAAAACCTCCGTGGCAGCTCCTGGCACAGCCGGGCCCGTCCCACTGGGCCTCCCCTCTCCCTCAGCCGCCAGGAAATAAAGGCTTCTTTGGTCCTTTCCCTGAACCCGCAGGCCCTTGCACCCATGTCAGGCCCACATCCCCAGCCTCAAGGGCACCTGCTCAAGCAGCCCTCAGCCAGGGAGCGGTGCAGGCAGCACCGCTGTGAGCCCAGAGGTTGGCCTCCAGCTGTGTGGCTACAGGATGCCAGGGCCACCTTGCCCTCCACGCCCGCCTCAGGCTGTGGACCTGGTCCAGCCAGCCCTGGGCCTCTGCTGCAGGGTGGACGGCACTGTACTGGCCCTTGGGGCAGGGAAGTGGGGCAGCAGCCCCCGGGCCTGCTGGGTGAGGACGGGCCGTTGACCTCCCCTTGGTACTCTGCAGTGGTGAGAATTCGGCTGTGCTGCACTACGGACATGCCGGGGCCCCCAACGACAAGACCATGCAGGATGGAGACATGTGGTAAGTGAGGCCAGCCCCCGAGCTGCCCTGGTTCTGCATGTGAACGGCGGGGCCACGGTGGGACTCAGCCCCAAAGGCGGCTGACTAGGGCTTCTTGGTCCCACCCTGAGAAGGCTGACCACAGCGAGGTCCCTGCATTGCTCTGGGTCCAGACTTCTCTGCCAAGGCTTTTGGCCTATGTGAAGCCTCCTCTCTAGGACCAAGGAGGCCCTGAGAGAGGCGAGCAGGGACCCTGTGCTGTGGGGGTGAGGCACCACCTCAGAGGGGGGCCTGCACGGTCACCCATCACCCACCACGCTCATATCTCTGGCTCGGCGCCGGGGGCGTGGGTACCTCCGTTAGGAGCAGGGAAGACCCTTAGGAGTCCCCTGCCCTCTGAACCTGCCAGCTCCTGCCTCAGGACCCCTTGGCATGAGCGGCCATCCATTCAGGAGGTCAGAGGTGGTGCTTGGCCCTCGAGGCTGTTTGCAGGGCTTTCCTGAGCACAGTTTGATGTGCTCACTGCTCCTCGTGGAGCTGTGACTAAGCAGCTATGGGCAGGACCCACAGCCTGCAACCCTCTGGTGGACTCTGCCCAGTTGGCGGAGCCGCAGACCCTGCTCCCAGACCCCCGGTGTGTAGGGCTCTTACTGGGCATGCGCCCCACCTCTCTTGGGCAGCCACTCTGGCCTTGGTGGGGTCCTGTGGGCGCCTCATTGACCCGGACTGGCCCCGTCCTCAGCTCATAGGCACTCGCACTCCCCCCATCCTCTCCACCACCCAGATGTTGGGCAGGGCCAGTCCAGGCTGCCACGGGCTCCTGAGAGCCGCCCAGAGGCCACCAGCCCCGCGGGGCCACCTGTCTTGGCCTGCAGACATCTTGCTGTGGTCACGGACCCGCACGTGAGGGCGGGAGGGATGCGCACCGTCCCGCCTGGTCCCTTGGTGCCTTTCCCTCCCACTGCTGAGGCACCCGAGCCAGGCTCCACCATGCTGCTTCCCGCCAGCGCCGTGCCCCCCTCCTGGGTCGTACGTGTGCCCTGCTAGGCTCCGTCCCCGAGCGGGCATGCCTGCAACACTGGCCAGGACCCAGCCTCACACAGGGAGTGGGGGAGCCTGCGCGCAGGGTTCCCTGGCCCACAGCCATCGGGGGATGTGAGCCAAGAGACGCCCAGTTCTGAGCAGCCCCTGCCCAGTGTTTTCAGAAACTCACCCGAGCCCAGGGTGCCCCTGCCACAGGCACACCAGGTACCCACTGGCTGTGGTGTCCACTCACCCAGGGTCCGTAGCTGGATGGGATGTTCTGGCTCAGGCCCCTGTTGGCAGGAGCCCAGCTCAGCCTTCTAGGAGGAAACAAAGCCTCTTAGTTCCCTGTCTGAGCCTCAGTTTACTCTGTCGGTGGAGCTAGCACACAGCACTCGGCCCTGTGCCCGGCGGCCGCAGGGATGCGTCGACACAAGTGCTGGGTGGACATGCGGTCTCCCAGGGGCCTGGGCCAGCAGGACGAGGACGGAAGCACACAGAGGGCGACACCCAACGTGGACACAGAGACCCTTGCCACTCACTGCAACCCACTCACCCCCAGAGTGTCTAACGCCTTTCCTGGCATAGGGGCCCAGGGCGTGCAGCAACTTGGACAGGGTTCTCCCCTATGCCTGGCGCTGGGGACAGCGCTTTACGTAGATTCGCTCACCTTGATCCCACGCAGTGGGCATCTTCCCCTTCCCTCACCACCATCCCCCCCCAGGTGTAGGCAAGGTCACTGAGGCACAAGGAACGTCCAGGTGCAGAGCCAGAGGATTGGGGATGGGGTCAGCTGCCCCTGGCTTGACTCAGCTGGAGACTAAGGAAAGTAGAGGGGCCTGCCCTTTGGCGGCCCCAAAGGAAGACCACCTGGTGTCTTCAGGGACTTACGCTTCCTGGAACCTTTCCTAACACTTTTGACTCTGCGGCCCCTTCTGGCTGGGCCAAGATGTGGGAACCCGGTCCCCAAGCAGAGGGAGACCCCAGCCCACGCCAGCAGGCCCCGGCTGCCGCTGTCGGAGGGCCCTGTGGCAGAGCCATGTGGCTCCCAGTCTTCTCTGTGAGTTTGGCACAGCCCAGAGGAAGCGGCTGCTCCTCCTCTCTCCTCTTTATCTCTCCCAAGAGAGTCCTCCCCCCAAGAGAGGCTGGTTCCGGGGGCCCCTGACGCGGTGGGGCCTGGCTGAGCAGGGGCGCCGTGCAGCAGGCCTCCTGCACACGTCCAGATATCGTGGCCTCGACCCTCCTGGGCAGCCTGTGGCATCTGTGTCTCCTGGTTGCAGCTTTAGAAACAGGAGTGATCCAGGGAATCCCATAGATGTTAACGCCAAGCCCAAATTGGTGATTTTATTTTTCTAGTGCTAACTTTGAAACATAGCCAGTAGAATAATTATGAGTTTATTATAGTCAATTTATTATGCAGCATTTAGAACAACATGTTTTGTTGATTACTGCTACTGCCAGGTTGCTGGCGGCATTTATAATCCATTGTTTTATTGAAATTGATCTGCCGAGCGCCCACTGTGTTTGGTAAATAATAAATCACTCTGTTATCCCAACATAAAAGTCATGGTACTTCATCAGAGGATATGAAACCAAACTAGGAGCACAGTGCAGAATCTTCCCTGAGGCTGAGTGTCTCTCAGAGCCGTGACTGTTTTCCAGGTGCCCATCGGGTGGTACCCTCTGGGTCTCCGTTCCTTGATGTTCCTTGATTTAGGAATGGGGCTGTTCAGGGGCCAGAGCTGGTCCAGGGCGGTCCGACGGCTGGAAAAGGTGGGGGGGGGTGCCGGGGCGGCCAGCCCGTCCCGCCTCTCTCCCTCTGGGCCTGGACAGGTCGCGGTGACCACGCACACGAGGCCCCCGGTGCACGTCCCTGCCCTCCCCTTCGCTCGCTGGGTGGCCACCCCGCTGCCTTGGTTTCTCCATCCATCGCTGGGGGAGAGACAGCACCCAGCTCTGGGAGGCCTCACAAATAATAAGGACAAAGCATTGAGTATGGAGCCTGGCACGGGTGGCCCCGGCAAGAGAGCTGCAACACGGCGGCATCCCCAGAGCCAGCAGCGCACCTGTGCCCCTGAGGCCTGCCTTCTGGCAGCTGCTTCCAGGACAGAGACCGGGGACAAGAGCCACCAGCAGAGCGTGAGCCGGGGACAGCTCTCAGGTCACGGGGTCGATAGCCCTGTGTGTGTAGCCCCCAAACCGTCCTCGCGGTGTGTGCCGGGTGGAGCACATACAGGGCCCCATCCACTCCCCTTTCCGTCCAACACCAGGCACTGCCCAGGCGCTGGGCCGGGAAGCTGGGGACTGTAAGTTAGACGAGGTGGTTCTTACTCCACGTCAGACGCGTCACCCGAGGACTGAGAAGAGGATTTTGAGGACCACCCCTCACACCGTGCCAGCCCTCGGGCCCCTCCCCGTTCCTCCCGGCTGGACGTTGCCCCTCTTGCTCCTGGGGTGGGGAACTGGACTTGGATGTGCCTCAGGTGCCCACAGCCCTCCCTCTCGGCTGGCTCGGAGGCCCAAGACCTCTGTGGGGCCTCCTGGGGCTTTGCTGTTGCCTCTGAGAGCGCTTTCCTGCTGCAGCCCTTGGGGTTCACCATGAACCCCATCACCAAGGCGCTGTCCTAGAGAAGCCGTGAGTTGTTTTCTGTTTTCATTTGAAGGCAAAAGCAGGCAGACCTTCTAAACCAGGGTAACAAAACTGTGCCTCACTTCTCATTAATGCCCTTCCCGAGCTCACCTAGGGGACGGCGTCCGAAGTCATCAAAGGCCCTTCCTGGGTGAGAGCTCCAGAAGACCCCTCCCCATCCAGTCATCCCTGACACAGTGGCGGTGAGCTCAGCTGTGCCGGGGGTGACCATCTGCTGAGCCCTCGTGCACTGCCCTGTCCTCCCAGAACCAGCCTGGGCTTTGGAAGCCGGAGTCTCCAAGGGGGGGGGGAGGCACCAAGGGCTGGTACCCTGCCCGTGGGCTACCAGGGAGCACTGCTGTCCCCAAGGAAGCAGTGCACCCAGAGTTGGATCCACTCTTGTGCTAGACTCCCCGCCTCCCCTGAGCCCAGCAGGCACACCCCAGGGCAGAGGTGGGGAGGGTCCAGGGTCTGCCTCCAGTGGGCTCTGATTTGGAAAACAGCTGTGGCACCTCTCCTTACCTGGTACCACCTCCCTCTCCCACCATCTGATCAGGTGGCGGGGTGGGTGGCTTTGGGGGTAAGGTACCCTTTGGCCTCTCTCAGAACCTTCTAGATGCCCCAGTCAAAGGATGCCCAGGCCTGGGTTGCCCAGCTGCAGGCAGGATGTGGCTGGTGGGTGGCGAGCCGGACCTCCCGGCACTGGCCAGCAGAGGGCAGCGTTGCCTCAGGACATGCTGGCCGGGCTCATCCCTGCTGGCTGTGGTCTCTGTGCCCTGGGGCGTGGGAGGGACCGGCCAGCCCAGTTAGTAGGGGAGATGCCTGTCCCAGCCCCACTCTCAGCAGCCAGCCTGTGTCATCTCCGCTCCTTCCCTGTTGGATGAGGGCCTCTTCTGTCTCCTTGCCCCAGTGATGGTCAGCCTGAAGCCCCAGCCTTGCCCTGCGGACGGACAGAGGGCTGACAGCTCACCTGGACCAAAGCCCAGAGAAATAAGGGCTACCGATTTCCTCTCAGGGAGGCCCCAGAAAACACCCAAAGTGTCACTGGCGTGTGGGTGTTACGTGCTGCTGCTCCCCGAGTCAGGGTGGCGTCAGACCCTGTCTGCAGGGCTGCCAGAGCTGCCCCGTGCTTTCCTCCCGTGGGAGAGGAGCCAGGCCCACAAGGGAGCATGGCCGGGGCAGCTCTCTCCCCACCTGGCAACCCCGCTTCTGCCACCGGCACCAGTCCCAGCCGGCTCCTCCCTGCCCTTCTCTCCAGTTAGTTCCCTGTTCATCCCACAGGTTTCATGTGGACTAGACGTTAGTTTAAACTGCTTGGGAGGCTCACCCCCACCTCACCCCCTCCATCGCAGCGTGCCTGGGGCAGCAGCCTGCGTCTCCGTCATAGACGTCCTGCCCTCACCCCTGCGGGCTGTGGGTTCCCGCTGCTCGCCCAGGGCCCCAGCAGCCCCCGTGGCATCTCTGGGGTGCCTTGGGCAGGGATGGGATGATTCTGCCCGCTCCTGGAGGCCCCTTGGTCTGCTGTCTGTCTGGCATCTGTGCTGCCGCCCATGGAGGGGCGCAGTCATGCCTGGGGCTCCTCCCCAGCTGACAGAGGGGCCGCGTTGAGGGACCTCCGAGCCCCCCTCCTCCTGGTGCCTGAGGCCTCGATCCGCTTCAGGGAGTGAGTGTCAGCTCCAGGTGCAGCTCCCTGATGCCAGGCCCAGCCCAGACCTGCCCCCCGCCCCACCGTGCTGTCTTCTCAGAGGACAGCTCAGCAGTCACCAGCCAGCTCCCATCCTGAGGATGGGAGGGTCTTAGGACATGCCCCAGTCCTGGGGGCAAGAGAACACTCTTCAGCAGGTCACCGGCCATGGTCAGCTGTCTGTCCAGATCAGTGGCCGTGGCCTTCCACCTGCCATCCAGGTTGAAGCAGCCTTTACGTCCTACGCCAGGACCATGCACGCAGAGGTGCCTGGACGATAACCAGGCACCCTCGCCGTGGGGTCCGTTCTGTGTTGTCTGTTTGTGCTTCTTCCCCGCGTCCCACACAGCTGACGTCACAACCCACAGTGTGAAAGCACCAGTCCAGACGGCCCGGGTGCTCGCAGAAACCCCGGGACACCGCTTACCGAAAAGTGGAACGAAGCATGTGCTGTGCGCGTGACACCGACTCACTGGCCTCCCCCGCGGAGGCCACCGCCCTGACGCCCAGCCCTCGCCCCACGGTGCTGTGGCGACAGCAAGCCCTGGGGTGGGTGGCTGCTGTGTCCCACCCACAGGCCGGACCTTCCTGGGGACGTGGCCCTCCCTGGTGCTCCGCTTCTCCCCACATCATCCTTAGAAAGGTAACAGCGGTTCCATCCAGACACAGGAGGCCCGTGCCTGCTCTTGTCACTATGTGTGCTGGGGATTGCTGGCTCTGGGGGTCCTGGAGCTGGTTGACTGGGTGACTTCCCCTGTCTACCCGGGCCCTACGGGAGCAGCTGTCCCGTGACTGGGTTGGGGAACAGGGACGCCCAGAAGGCACTGGGGAGAGATCAGCTTGGTGAGGGAGCCTGCAGGGCTCCATGTGGTGTCCTTTGGCGCCAGCCTTGTCACACCTGGGGCTCGGCACTTCACCAGAGGTCTGGCTGGGAGCCGGTGGGTGGCCCGTGGGCCTGGTCTGGCCTACAGCAGACAAACGGGAAAGTTACCGGTATGCCTTCCTCTCTGTCTCACGCTGAGGTCTGGAGGGAGGCAGGAGTTTCCTGCAGCTCAGAAATCCCCCAGCCTGGTCTGGAACGCAGACTGGGGCTGGTGCAAGTTGGGGTCTGAAATGCTGCCGCCGCGGTGAATAGGTCTTTGGGTGAGTGCACGTGCGCACACGTGCACTGGGCCTGTCTGGGGTGAGAGGTAGCTGAGAGCAAAGCAACAGCCCTGGAGATTAAAATGAAGCTGCAGCCTGCATACGCAGTGGCCCTCGCCCTGCAGCGTTTCCCCAAAACTCTCCCCGGGCCTCACATCACTGGCTGAACCATCTCATAGGCCTTGTGCCTGCAGTGGGGCCGAGGGGACCGAGGGGGGCCTGGGGAGGGCCTGGGTGGGCCGGTGGTGGCAGGTAGCCCGGGCCTGAAGCTGCCCAGGAGGAGCCAACGGAAGACAGAACCTCTCATCTGAGCCAGAAATGGAACCAAATGAACACATGTGAGGAATGAGACGCCAGCATGTTGCTCGGAGATGTGTAACATCTCCCCAGATGGCTTAGATTATCACACGCGTTCACTCGGCCAGAGATGGTCGGGTCCCCGGTGGGTGTCCCCAGGCAGCCGGGGAGGACGGATCCTGCGTTCTCGGTGGAGCCAAAGTATGAGCGAATTCTCCATCATCAGCGTGCGTTCAGAGGACGGATGGAGTGGACACAGAGGAGCTGGGGGACGTGATTTATAAAAGCGATGGCTTTTATCCCTGGCTTCCAGAATAGCTTGAAATCTGAATAATGTATACATGTAGGAACTCTGAGGGGGATTTTAAAAAAAAAGAAAAAGCAGAAAAAGATAGGGAACTGAGAGCACAAAAATAGACGTCAACCCCGTGCCCGAGCGTCGCTGGGCAGGATGGAGCTGGCCAGCTGGGTGTACACTTCCTTCTCCAGAAAGCGGATGATTTTAAGACCAAGAATACAGCCGACGTTTTCTAGAATCTGAACAATAAAGCCAGACGGAGGAACTCCAGGCACCCATCTTCCCGTGTTTTTGAGAAGTTGGTCAGGAGTCTTGGCTGCCCCGGGGAAGAGTCCTGTTTTCACTGCTCCGGATGACTGCGGCATTTGGCGTGCTCTTGTGGGCTTCCTGGCTTTTTAAATAGTTTAATTTCTGTTTTTCTTTGAGATCTGCACTGTCTGATAAAACTTTCTGCCTGGGGGTGCTGCTACAGGTCGCCGTCTGATGTGGTGGCCCCCAGGAATCCGTGTCCCCACGCCCCTGGCTCTGTCCTGTCTGCTCGGGCCATTCTGAATCAACAAACCACAGACCATTTTCCTTTGTCGCGCCTGAGGAGCCCAAATGAGAACGCTCTGCTCCCTGGGTGAAGCAGGGCCACGGCCCCATGCGGTTCCACTCCCTAGACCTGCCTTGCACGCTGGCCCTGGAGGACGCGAACCTGCAGCGGTGGTGGCGTCACATCGTAAAAGTGGAAGAACTGAGGCCCTGAAGGCTGAGTGCCGGAGCCGGGACAGGAGAGCCCACCCCCGGGCTCTGAACTGCTGACGCCCGACTTGGGACTTTGCTGGACCCGTGTTCAGAGCCTTGGTCTCCCTGCAGTTTAGGGAAACCAGCTGGGGGGTGGGAGTGGGGGGGGGGCGCGACGTGCCCCGGGCAGGAGTAAACCTGCAGGCAGCTGTCAGCCCAAACACCCCGGTGCATCTGGGGCCTCCTGGAGAGCAGATGCCTGGGAGTGTCTGCTCGGGGCCTCTCGCTGTTTCATCCTTGGTTCCCACACCAGGCCCGGCGGGTCCCCCCAAGTGAGGCCCACGTTCCCCCTTCCGTTGGCCCGCCCCAGGCAGGGTCCCCCAGAGTCTGTGATTTTGACCCAACCCGAAGTCCCCCTGCCATGCCAGTGGGGCTCTTCCCCCGCCCGCTGCAGATCACCTGAGTTGTTATCTGGTGCTTTTTGCACTGTTGACACTGTTTATGGTGTTTTGCAATCGGAAAAAAGACAGGAGATTAAAAAGTGCCCAACTGGGGACTTTGGATTCCAGCAGAGCATCTGGGGATCCCGAGCATTCTCAGTTTTCCTTTAAAAACCTGTTTCTGTGGAGTCCCTGGTGCTGCCATCAGGCCGCGTGGCCCAGCTCCTTGCTCCACTTGTAGAGCCCGTTGCTCGGGGTCGGCGGTCCCCAGAGACAGGCACACAGGCAGCTTCTGGGATGTTGGTTGAGCCGTCACGTGTACCATGAGAACCTGGGCTTGGGTGAGAAGCCCTTGTCTTGGAAGGCGTGCCTCTGCCCCCCAGGCTCCGGGTTGCCAGGATCTGTGCGGCTGCAGGCTGCCCCCCACGGGGCAGAGCCAGGCGCGGAGCGGAAAGCCTCCCACCACCTCCACCCCACCCGGTGCTTGTGGTCCCCTGGCCTTGAAGACACAGCAGGGGCCTGGGCCTGAGGCTGGACTGATTGTTGCTCAGGCGGTTTTGTCACCGTCAGCGTCGTGACTTGGCCCTGACCCCGTGATGGGGTCAGGGGGCTGGTGGGTCCCTGCTCTGTGCCCTGCTGGGGTGGGACAGGATGGGGAGACCCCTCCGTCTGGGCACCCCACTCCTCTCAGCGTGGGTCACCCAGGGGGAGCCAGGCTGGGACCCAGCAGCCCCTCGTTTATTTTGTCTTTTCTCACCGTGCGGGGTGCGTGGGGCCGGATTCTTACCTGCCCTTGACCAGTGGGGGCTGTGAGCGCACAGTCAGGCAGCAAGGGTGTGAGAGCAAGGCTCACCCCCCTCGCTCCCGGCCCTGCCGCGCTGGGGCCCTGTCCCAGGGTGTCCGGAGGGCAGGCTCAGCTGGCCCGTCCTCCTGACTCAGCAGCTTGCCTGCCTGTCCCAGCACCGTCCTGCCTCTGCTGGCTCCCCGCCCCAGCTTCTTTCCTCCCACTGTCCGCTCCCGCCTTCTGTGCGTCCTGGTCTCCGCTCTCCGAGCTAGGGATGCCGGGGGCCCAGTGGCCCCCGCGTCGGGCCCCGGCAGAGCACGCTGTGCCACCCCAGTGGGGAGAGGGCCGCACTCCTCTGGCCAAGGGGACCCCAGAGCTGGAGCAGAGCTGTCGACTGGGTTTTCACGGGGACACGGGGACCTGCAGGAAGCAGGCACTGCGGCTCAGCCCACGTCTTCTGTCCGATGGTGCCTCTGTCCCACAGCCCCGTTCCGCTCCCACGAGCATTGCCTCGTGGGCTGCAGCGGCGCCCCTGCACTGCCCCAGCTGTGCAGGGTCGCCCTGGGAGGGGCTGTTAGAGTGCCCATGTGGAGACCAGGTGGCAGCTGTGGGCCTGGGGACATCTCTGCCCCTCCCTCACGGAGGCCCCACAGCCCAGCACCCAGAGGCCTGGCCAGCCGAGGCCCGGACAGTGAGGTGCGTGGGCAGCGTCCCTCCCCCCGGCCTTCCGGCCCAGGAGTCGGAGGGCTCCCGGGATGCCCTGTGGCTCCTTTGCCTCTTGTGCACCAGGAGGAGGCGGCAGGGTCGGAGGGCCCCAAGCTGCTGCCTGCACGGGCCGTGTCCCGAGACACCTCCCGTTCAGTGGCCTTGAGTGCCAGGCGACGGGGAAGCGTGGCTGGGGGGGGGGCCCCAAATGTCCCGCTGGCCTCACGCGCCGCTCTCCCTGCAGCGTGTTCGACATGGGCGGTGAGTATTACTGCTTCGCTTCTGACATCACCTGCTCCTTTCCCGCCAACGGCAAGTTCACCCCGGACCAGAAGGCCATCTATGAGGCGGTGCTGCGGAGCTGCCGGTCCGTGATGAATACCATGAAGCCAGGTGAGGGCAGGGGTGGGGCCTGCGGGGAGGACCACCTGGCGTGGGGATGCAAGTGGCAGGGCGCCTCTGAGAAGCAGGTCGCGCACTCTGCAACCTGAACCTATTGCCGCCTCTCGTGCTCAGCCAGGAAGGCTCCAGATCCCAGCGGGTCCCCAGCATCACCCCTGGGAAAGGGGGCTGGCCACCAGGCGGGAACAGAGCTGGGGACCGGGGAGCTCAGCCCAAGGTCACCCCATATCCCATCCAACCTTTTCCACCTGCACGTCTCTCTGTCCACATGGCCACTGGGATGTCACCATGTCCTCTGCCCTGTCCCAAAGCAGAGTCTGTTCCAGGGAGGGCCTGGCAGCTCGGACACTGGCCTCTGGTTGGGCGTGGAGCACCCTGGTGCAGGGCTGCTGGCTGCAGCTGGGTTGGCAGGAGCTGAGTGTCTCTCCAGTGTTTGGGGAGTGGTGAGCAGAGGCTGCGGGGCCGTCTGAGGACCTGGCATGACAGACCTTGAAGGCTGGACTCTGAGTTCACACGGACATCAAGGGGACTGTGGCAGGCAGGCTTGTATCCCTCCAGGGAGCTTTTATTTACAAAGAGAAAAAGAAGAAAACATCCTGAGCCCCCAAACCGTAAGGCCCCTCACAGGCCCAGAATCTGACAGCTGGGTGCGCGGCCCCTGCGGCCCCGTGGCAGGTTGTTGGCGGCCACGTGCTGGTGTGAGGCGTCCTCTGCAGCTGCCGCCTTCAGAGGAGGCAGATTGTGAGCCGGGGCCCACCAGAGGCCGGGGAGCCGCGGAGGGGCGATGGGCCCGCACCCTCCCTTGTGCAGCAGGAGCAGAGCTTGGTGATCCGATGAGTCCAAGGATGAGGAACTCAGATACACCCCGAGAGGGAGGCAGGGAAGGAAACCCCAAAGCTGAGCTCCTAACGGCTGACCGTGTCAACAAGACTTGCCTGGTGTAGAGGCTGGGGAAGAAAACAGAATCTTGTGCTAGTTGTGTTTAAAAAAGCAGCAGCCCCGTCTAGGTAGGGATTAATACAGACACCTCCAGGACGTAGTCCTGCATGAAGACAGAGACGTGCAAGAGGGGGTGGCTGGGGGACCCCCCTTTGTGAAAAAGAGAGGGCGGTAAAAACATGGATTCACGTGTGCTTGTAAGTCCACGGAGGAGGTGCAGGAAGGGGGCCAGATGGACGGACAGGGTGGGACGTGGGGAGGAGGGAGGGTGTTCCCCAGGAGCCTTTTTATACTTTTTTGACCTTTAAACCCCGGAATGTATCACCTGTTACCTTATAAAACCCAGCCTGTGTGGAGCAGTCACCCAAGCACGGGGCATCTCCTCCTCCTCCCTTGACACCCTTGCTTTACCCCAGGGAGAGAAGGAATAGAAGGTTCTGCTCAGCTCTGAGCATTAGTAATTTCAGTGATAAGCATTTCAGGTGCAGGAAAAGGTTTGGGCCTGTGAGAGTGGGTGGAGGTGCATGGCCCCTGAGGGAAGCGCTCCTCTGGGTGAGCCCGTGACCCCTGTGTACCCACGCCCCATGGCAGGTCCCTCCGGGAGTGTGGAGCGGGCCTCCATGGACCCAAGCCTGGCGCCAGGCTGTGGTGCAGAGGGCTGGAGGGCTGCTGCCACACTCCACACTGGAGACCAGGGGGCGGGCAGAGTGAGGCCAAGGCCTGGCGGTGGTTGGCGGGGAAGGTTGGTGGGATGTCGGGCACGTACGGATTTGGAGGGACAGTGTCTCCCCTGGAGCTCCAGGCTTCATGCCTCTGGCACTGCTTAGCGCCATTCCTGTGCTGAGACGGCGGCTGTGGCCAAGGCCTGACCGACCCCACCCACCCACCCACCCACCCACAGGAAGACCTGCTGCCTGGGGAGGACCTGGGTGGCGCCTCCCCAGCTGGTGTCCTGGCCCGTTCAGTCGGCCAACAGAGCGACCCCAATCCTGCCCAGAGAGTGACCGGACCCACAGGCAAGTCCCCAGGGCCACACGTCGCACGAAAAGGGCCTGGTACGCAGTCCTGGCACCGAGGTCCTAGGGGGCCGCCTGGCCATGTCACTTTGGGGTCCGTTATAAGGCTTCAGGCCCAGCCAGGCCAGGCTCCGCTGCGCCAGTCCCTGCAGACTGTGCGGCAGGCCTCCCGCAGCACACGGTGGGGCATAGGTCTGGCCTCCACTGGGGCCTCAAGGTTCCCTTGTGTGGGGGGATGGAGCACAGCCCCCACGGCGGCCCCCGCACATCCCACGCCCCGTACTTCAGGACGGTGATGCACAGTTCCCTGGGGGTCTCGTGGTGCAGGCCCGGCGGGATGGCGGCCCTGTGCCCACAGAGCTGCTCCCAGAGGGGGGCAGGTCCCCTCCCCATAGCGGCTCGGAGGTCATGGCCAGGTCAGCCCCGTGCCCTGTCCTGGCGGAAATGCCCCTGGTTTGTGGGTTCAGCTCCTGGGCCAAGACAAACACCCGCTGAGACGGCACGACTGCTTCCTGAGCCTTCCAGGGAAGAATAAGTAAAGACGGCCGGGGCCACAGCAAGATGCCCAGAGGAGAGGCAGGGACCAGTGCTTGGAGCGCACACAGATCCTGGGGTACGGCCCCGGGATTGAGGAAAGCAGGCCTGGGGTCAGGGCAGGGAGCGACCCTCGCTGCCACTCAGAGGCAGCCCGAGAAGGAGGGCTGCGCTCCCTCGGGGGGCTGCACGAGGGTGGCGGGGGCAAGCCAGGCAGCCGCGGCACCTGGGAGAACGCCGCCCTCACGGGCCCCACAGGCGGGGGGGCAGCAGCCCCGTGCCGGCCCCTGGCTCGGTGCCGTCGGAGCTCTCCGAAGCTTCCGTGTCAGGGCAGGTGCCCACCCCACACCCACCTCCCGTCTCTGCGGGCGCCCCGGAGCTTGCGGATGGGACCCCAGCCCCCTGAGGGGAGGAGGTGCAGCGGGGAGGGCTAGGGCCAGAGCTGGGGTGTGAGCCGGCCGCAGCCGCGGGCAGACTTCCGTGGTCGGGGTGCCTTTGCCGGCGCCGCCTCCCTCCCTGGCGGGGACAGGGGCTGCAGCCGCTGGACTCCCCTCAGGCCTCGTCGCCTTAGAGATGGTGTGGAACGCAGGGGTCCAGCGGACAGAGGTACGGGGACAGCGCATCGTGCAGACCGTGGGCCCCTCTGGCAGAAGCCAAGACGGGGAGGGCCCTGTGTCCCCCCTCTGGCCTGAGAGGCTCCCCCGCTGGCTGCGGGGCCGTGGGTGAGTTCCCGCCTTTCCTGGCCTCTCCGCCAGGGAGTGGGGGCAGGGACCACGCCGAGCCCTCGTGAGGCAGTCACGCTTACCTCAGCATCCAGGCACCCGCGGCCCGGCCGCGTGCTGCCCCTGCCCTTCTGCAGGGTGCGTGGGCCCCCAGAGGGCCGGGCAGCAGTCAGGGCTGTGTGGTGGGGTGGACGGGAGCCCCTCGGCCCCGCGCCTGTGCGGCCTGCCAGACAGTTCCCTGCAGCCCTCGGGGCCTGCCCTGGAACCCCAGCCCCGAGCCTTCCCTCCCGCACCCCCAGGGCCTGGCGCGCAGTCATCCCCCGAGGGCCGTTGTCTTCCGATGAAGTGATTGAGCTCTTTGTCTGGATGGGCCTGCGAGGATGTAGCTCCAGGGGCCCTCTGCTGCCTTCCTGGCTCGGCTCAGGGCCTCAGAGCCCCCAGGGCTGTCACGCTCTGGGCAGGAGGCCTCCGGACAGGGATGGATGTGGGGGCTGCGAGGAGCCGGCCCCGCGGCAGGCCCAGCAGGCGCCCGGCCCATCAGGGGAAGGTGTGGTCTGAGGGGGGCCAGGTGGGCAGGGAAGACCAGCCCGTGGCTTGGGGCTGCTCTGGGTACATAGCGGGGCCTGGGCTCCGCGACTTCAGTTCCTTTGAGCCAAAAGGCCGGTGGTGTGGTGCAAACCCAGATGCTGTCCTGCCACCCTGGGGTCTGAGAGCACAGAGGCACCAGGTGGGGCCTCGGGCCCTTGAGGTCACAGCACTGGCTGCGAGAAAGCCACGAGGGAGGCCGGCTCCCGGTCAGGCCACACGGCTACCAGGCGCAGAGCAGGGCACGGGCCCCGCCTTCTCAGAGTTCAGAGGCCATGACCTGCTGTGGCTGTGCCAGCGTGCTTAGCTCTGGCAGCACAGGAAGGGGTAATCAGGGAGGGCTTCCTGGAGAAAGGCTCAACACAGGCCCACAGGAGGAACAGGAGTGAGACTGGGAAGGCGCGAGCCCCGGAGAGGGGTCCCAGCTGAGGAGGTGCCAGCAGTCAGGAGTGGGTGAGGGATGCGGCTGGAGTGGGAAGCCGGGCCGAGGCGCTCAGGGCTCTGTCCTCGGGGCAGGGGCTGGCCTGGTCTGACCCGTGTTCTAAAGAGATGGCCTGGTGTCCTGGCCTTGCGCAGGATGCCGTGGGGGTGAGGCACTGAGAGGACTGGGGAGGAACCAGGCAGGAGAGGTGGGGGCCCACAGAGGCGCCGGGTTCAGGAGATGTTTTGGGAAGATGGGACGAGATGGGGTGCTTGCTGGAGGTGGGAGGTGGGCAGGGCAGATGACACCCAGTTTCTGCAGTATGATCCCCAGCGTGGCGCCCCCAATGTGAGCAGGCTTGGGGGACCGCCGGTGCCCCTGGCTGGACGTGTGGGCTCAGAGGCGCCTGCGGGCTGCAGAGGCTGAAGAGCCCAGGCATCGGGGCGTTAGGCGGGCAGGGAGGCCCTCTGGCCTGTGCCCACGCCTGCAGCCTAGCCCAAGGACAGTAACCTCCACACACTTCAGGGGCCCCTGCCCTGGCCATGGGTGTCGTAACCACCATCCGGGCCAGACACTGGGGCCAAGTTGCTGGAGGTTTAATCACTGTCACAACCCTAACCACACACAGGCAGAAACTCCCACTCCTCCCGGCCAAGAGAGCTGTGTGCAAGGCCTTCCCCAAGGGTGTGCAGGAGAGGAAGACTAGAGGCGCCGTGGGGACCGCTGGGGCCTGCATGTCCAGCCCCCACGAGGGGCCACGAGGACAGGAGGAGAGCCGAGCTGCCAGCGTGCAGCTTGATTTATACCTGATTCCCACTCTCTGCCGAGACCGCAGCCCCGCTGTGGAAGTTAGCCAGGTTTGCAGTCAGGCTGCTTCCCGGGCCTCCCTCTTGGCAACCGGAAAAGGGCCTGCCCAAGAGAGAGGGGGCTGCCCTGGGGCTGGGGCATCGGCCCTTCCTCGGTCCCACGGGCCAGGCTGAGTGCTGGGAGCCGAGTTCGCAGGGCTGCTCGGGGGCTCTTCTAGGCCCAGAGTCCCCGGGCGGGAGCAGGCCTCAGGAAAGAGGGTGCTGCACGCCTGCCCCTAAACCGGCAGCCACCCTTCTGGTGGAGAGACCGCAGAAGCAAGTCAGCACACCTGTCCGGGGATCAAGGTGCATGGAGAGGAGTAGCCGGGAGAGCAGAGAGAATGACACTGGAGGGGTGGGTGTCACGCCAGGAGGGGCTGACGTTTACGCTGAGCTCAAGAATGAGGAGTCACAGGCCAGCTGGGTCTGCAAAGGGCTCGACGTGCAGAGCCCTCTATGTGCTTCTGTGACAGAGGTGGCCTGTGACAGAAGGTAACAGGAGGAGGTCAGGGTGGGTGGGTTGCTCTTAGAAAAAGAGCAGTGGCCAGGGCTGCGGCAGGCTTGGCTGGTGCCCCAGGAACGTGGTGAATGTCAAGTGTGGAACCCAGGGTCTGGCTGGCCACAGGTGATGGATGAACCGTGGCTAATGACAGTTTTGGGGGGATTAGTGAGCTGGTCCTCTAGTAGGTGCCAGAGCCTCTGCAGCCAGCTTTCTGGGGCCAGCGTTGTGGCCCAATTTGAAAAAGGAGGCGTCTGAGGCTCCTGGAGGTGAAGGCTTGCCCAGGTCACACAGCAAGTGAACAGCCAAGCTGAGACCCAGTTACCCAGGTCTCCGTTTCAGGATGCCAGACGGTCAGAGAAAAGCACCCTCAGGGGTGCGGACCTGGCCCCCCATGCTGATGTCGTCGTCACCAGGCTCTGGACCCCAGGACGCCACCCCCACTTCGTGGGCAGGTAGAACGGGGCTGGACTCCAAGGAGGCTGTGTCTCGGGACAAGACGGCACCCTCCACCCTTGGCCTCCCTGCGTCTTGGGCCAGGCGCTGGCCGCTGCCCTGTGCGCTAGCCAGGGTGCAGCTCTGCCCGCTCAGAGCCTGCTTCCTGGGGATCCAAGGTGTTGGATCAGCCCCAGGCCTGCAGCCAGCCCAAGACCCCCAGCCATGGGCCCACTGTCTCTGGCAGGGAAGGGGCCCCCACATGGGGGAGTGGTGCCCGGCAAGATGATCTGAGAGGGGAGGCCTGTGTCCCAGCACGGGTTCTCATCTCCCTTTACCCCCTGGGCCCATCATCTGCCCTCTGCCAGCCACAGGCGTTCAGACCCTGGGGGCCCAACCCTCACCAGCGCAGGGTCCAACAAGGCCCCTCAGGGGGTGGGTTCCCAGTGCTCCCCTCTTGCAGCCGTGATCATCAGGGCTGCGCCCCACGAGGAGAGGGCCGCGGGGACTGGCACTGGCCACGCTCTCTGGGTGCAGGTCCTGGGGCCGCTGGCCTCGGCCGGCACGCGGCCTGCCCCCGGCTCCACCCTCGCAGGGCGGGGCAGGGAGCACTGCCAGCCTGCGGCCTCGTCTGGTGCCAGGCTGAGCACCCAGTGCCCTCGAGTGAGACCGAAGGTGGGGACTCCATGGAGCCCTGTGGGCAAGGTGGCTGTGCCCCGTGACGGCTGAGGCTCTGTGAGGCGGCTCCCTGAGAACCCTGGGCTCCAGCCCCCAAGGGGCTCCCTGGGGGTCGGGCTGGGCTGAGCCCCTGAGCTCCCCACAGCCTGCATTCCTCAAAACTCGGTGTCTGGGGACACTCTCCATGGCGACCTTTGCCCCAGAAAATGTGAGGCGAAGATGAGTTTGGTTCGCAGCCCGGGGCTTGGACATCTGGGCTGCTGTAGACATGGGCACCTGGCGTGTGTAGCAGACAGGGCTGCAGACCCCTGCCAGTTTGCCCGGGCACAGGGGAGGCAGTGCCAGCTGCAGCTTCACGCCAGAAACCTTTGCTGCGCACAGCGGCTCCAGGGACGTTTCCGCCCCAGGCAGGGGTGCAGCATGCCCCCTCCCCCGGGCAGTGTTTGGGCCTGAGCCTCGGTCTGGGGCTCACTGAGGCCGCCCCACGTCCGCTGCTGGGGACATACGCTTTTCTCCTCCTGAGACCAAGGACCTTCCTGGGCTCCCCTGGCCCAGGCATGAACGTGACATGGGCTGGGCCGCTGTGGTGCCTGTGGGTGACAGGAGCTACCCCTGAGGCACAGTGGAGAGAGAGGAAGGGTCTCGAATCCGGAGCTGTGCCGGGAAAGCCCTGCACGGAGGGCCGCCCAGGCCGTGTCGCTCTTGCCCCTCACCTCCGGCCCTCCAGCCTCAGCCGGGGCGAGGGCTTCGTGTGTCCCCCAGAGCCTTGCCCTGGGAAGCCCTGGCCGGGTTGCCAGCCTCCGCAGCTCATTGCAGCCTCCTTGGGAGCCGCAGGTGTCTGGTGGCCTGACATGCACCGCCTGGCCGACCGCATCCACCTGGAGGAGCTGAGCCGCATCGGCATCCTGACCGGCAGCGTGGACGCCATGGTCCAGGCCCACCTGGGAGCCGTGTTTATGCCTCACGGGCTCGGCCACTTCATGGGCATCGATGTGCACGACGTGGGAGGCTACCCCGAGGTCAGTGTGGGCACGTCAGCCCCAGGGGCCTGCCTGTGAGCCGTAGCTGAGCTCAGCTCTCCTCGGGGTGGGGTGCGGCGTGGAGACGGCGGGGCTGTAGTGGGACAGGTGGGCTGAGGAGGAACAGGGTCCCGGCAAGGCCTGCTCGCCCTTCCTCTCCCTTCACCCATTGGTTGGCCCCGCCCAGGTCGCCGCCCTGATGCCCCTTGCGTCCTCATGCTAGTTCACCTCCCCTGGTGGCTGCCTCCACAGGACCTGGTGTGGGATGGGCGTGCTCTGCACGGAGCCTGGGCTGTGCACTGGGGGCAACACCTGCCCTGAAAAGTGGAAGACGGTCAGTGTGCGGTGCACAGGGTCCCCACGGGGCAGGGGGAGCCCCAAAGCTGGGTCTTAGTGACGAGGCTGGCACTGCACCTGGCGTGTCCTCCTGCCTCTGGCTTCATCCAGACAGGGTGAAGAGGCTCCACCAGCCAGTGGCTGGCCCCGGTCCCTCCCGAGCCCAGCGCCCCTCACAAGTCCTGCCCCCTCCCTGGTGCCACTTCTGCCCCCCAGGTCCCTGGGCCAGCACTCCCCGGTGGCCTCCTCGCCTGTAAGAGGCACCCTTGGCAGAGGAGGGAGGCTTGTGTTGGCATCTCCAGGCCAGGCTTTTCCCTCTGCCTTGTACTGACCGACCCTTGAAAGGACCACCCAGAGGGTGCTTGTGGCTTCAGGAGGCCCTGCCGGGCAGGTGGCTGCAGCCTCCCGGGCCGGGGGTGGGGGGGAGCCTGGCCCTGCCGTCCGGCCTGGTGCCTGCAGTGCAGGGGCCGGGTTATGCAATCGCTCCGCGCCCTGGGGCCCACCAGCCAGTTAGCCAAGACTAGGCTTGGCCTCCTGGCTGCAGGGTATTTTGAAAGCTCTAAGAACGATTTTTGGGGGGGAAAAAATTGCTCAAGAGAAGCATTATTATTCAATTATTTTTTCCTCAAGTGTAAACAGTTAAATTTGGAGAAACAAAATCAGTTTTAATTTCCTAATTTCTATCCATCACACTATGCACGGGGAGCCAAGCGCGGGGCCTTCCAGACATTGTTAACTGAGGTTCGTTATTCATTAGTCGCCAAAGCACTTTTTTTCCACCAGAGAAAATTGGCAGCAAACTGTTTTCATCTTTTCCAGTAAGCAGTCCTTTGTGCTCACAGAGTCTATTCTTCTGACAGATAAACATTGTGGAAAAAATATGGCTTTTCCTATAAAAGTCATTTGTTTTATTTCAGGCCTACAGACACATCTGGGTCTCCTCTGCCCGGAGCCCAGTAAAGTTGAGGCCCCGTCAAGCCCTAAGGCCAGGCGGAAGCCGGCACAAGCCTGGCATGGGTAGGGGCCCCCCACCCCCAACAAGGCTGAAGTTCCCGGGCCCGAGCGGCTGGGCGCTCGGCCTCTCCCCTTCTTGCGGTCTTCTCCCCGCTCAGTCCGGCCTCCATCCTTCTCCCAGCCCTGATCTGGCTGGCTGTCCTTGGTGGGTCACGGTCAGTGGGCTGGGGCAGGCATATCCTTCCATGCCCTCTGGGATCCCTCCCATTCTCACCTCCCCTCCAGTCTGAGCGGTGGTCCTGAAATCTTCTGGAGGGAAGGCTGTCTGTACAAGTTTGAGCAAACCCCCCACCCCCAGCACACAGCTCTGGGGCAGCCCGGCGTGGGCTCACAGCAACCAAGGAGGTCAGGGAAATGAGACCGCGTCAGGTCTCTGCCTCCGCCAGGCCCCTGGCTTTGACAACCCTGGAGTGGAGAGAAGGAGAGAGCAGGAAGAGAAGGGATGGGAGGGGCTGCCCAGGGGCAGGCACGGCTTCAGATGGCGGAAGACAGGCCCCCACCCCGCCCCACCCGCATGTCCCACCTGAGCACAGCGACTGTCATCCCAGACTGTGCCCTTCTTTGTCCCCTGCCCTCCAGGCACATAGTGTGTGGGGTCGGGTACCACACCAGACGGGCATCTGGGCCCACAGCTGACCCATCAGGAGTCACAGGGCCTTGGTGTCCCCTCATCACCTCCATCCCAGCCTGACTCACACCAGGTCAGGGTAGCTGTGCCCGCCCCCGTTTCTACGTGCCCCGCTGTCCCCGCCCTCATGGAATCACGCTCACAGCCCTCCCCGCTGTGCCCAGCCGTGGATGGAGGCTGAGCCAGCCCATTTCTGGTTACCTTACATGAACCACTAATTGAAGTCTGATGTTCTTGGCCCCCAAACAGTCAGAAATGACAGCTCCATCTCCAGCAGCTGGGCTTCCAGGGGAGAGCCGCGAGCGGGCAGGGAGCTCGGAGCCTGACCAGAAAGCTTGCTCGCAGCCCTCTCGCTCACAGGCCTCGGCCGAGGGCCGGATGGGTGCCTCCAGGCCCTGGGGAAGGCAGGGAGATCTGTGCAAGTGTCCTGGGTACCACCTGCCCTCACGGCCCCGTCGGCCACGCCCATGTGAGTGTCGGGGAGGGCCTGCCTCTGCAGGGCTGAGCACCCGTCCCTAGGGCTCAGCGGAGGCCCAGAGCACAGGCGTGATGCGGAGCCGCCCCGTGTGCTCCTCAGGGGCCACACCCCCAGGCTATGCACACGGGCCAGAGCTGGTACTGGTGGCCCGTCCCGCTGACGGCGCCTGTCCCTCCTCCTGGAAGGCCACACGGAAAACCTGGGACTTGGCTTGGGGGGGACCATGCCCAGCACTTCTGGGGCTGGTTTCCACTCGAGCTGCCCGGACGAAAAGAGGCAGCCTGGGAGGCCCCACAGCCTCCTTAAGGGTTTTTTTGGCTTCACCGGTTTGGCTCCTGCTGTTCCCTGGCGGGGAGAGGGCCTGGGTGGGCGAGCAGGGGTAGCTTGCCCTGCGTGCGTGCACGCGGGCGTCCACGGGCACCGTTCTCAGGGGTGACGGGCAGGGACGCGGGAGCTCTAGGGGAGCATGCAGAGCGGAGGGTTTTGTCTGAAGTGCCGTGGGCAGCACAGCAAGGCTGAGTCTGGGCTGGAGGCCCTCATGGTCACAGAGCCTCCTGCAGCCCCAGGGGGACCCATGGGGCTCGAGCCAGAACCCCCGTGTGGGTGCCTGCACAGGCAGGGGTGGGTGCCCTGTGCGCTCACCTGTTCCCACCTGCCCTCTGCGAGGCAGGGGCCCTGGGCTGGGGCTGCGCCCTCCTGGACGCCCCTCATTGTCCTGCCCCCCAGGGTGTGGACCGCATCGACGAGCCTGGCCTGCGGCGCCTGCGCACTGCTCGGCACCTGGAGGCGGGCATGGTGCTCACCGTGGAGCCCGGCATCTACTTCATTGACCACCTCCTGGACGAGGCTCTGGCTGACCCGGCCCGCGCCTGCTTCTTTAACCGTGAGGTCCTGCAGCGCTTCCGTGGTTTTGGCGGGGTGAGTGTTGATGGGCCCCGCGTCCTTGCTCCCAGACCGCGCCCCCCCCCCCAACTGCTGTGTGTCACCCCTTTGTCCTCCAGGACAGGAGGCACAGTCTTGACTTCCTCACTTGAGAGGGACCTGGTCTGCCCTTTCTCATGGTCTGTCACAGCCCTCAACACACGTGACACAGATTCCTACAAAACCCCACCCACTCCAGGGGCTCCCATCCACCCGGCAAGGGGCAAGGCCAGGGTGGGCAGGTGACACAAGCAGATGTCCCTTCCTCCCAGCAGCTGCCCACAGAGGTCTTGAGGCCTGCCCGCCCCCCGCCCCCTCCCGGGCAGTAGTGACCGCTCCTCAGAAAGGGCTCTTCCCACTTGGCAGGGGTCAGCCAGGAGCTGTCGGGCCTGACCCTCAAACTTAGCGTGTGAGGCCAGCTCAGAAATAACGTGTGTCCATCGGTCTGACCAGGTCCGGATCGAGGAGGACGTCGTGGTGACCGACAGTGGCATGGAGCTGCTGACCTGCGTGCCCCGCACGGTGGAGGAGGTGGAAGCGTGCATGGCAGGCTGTGACAAGGCCTTCGCTCCCTTCTCTGGCCCCAAGTAGAGCCACAGGCAACTCACTTCATGGAGGGCGGCCTGCTGATTGGCCCCCAGCGGTGCTCAGAAATCACACGCGGCATCAGAGTTTGATCACACCCAACGTGCTGTTTCCCGGGGAGAAGCGTTTGTATTAACCGTCTGTGGGATCACACCCTTAATCTGTTTTTACTTTGCTTGAATGACAGCGGCTTTTAAAGTGCTACTCCTCAGTTATCCCATTCTTTATTTTCAATAATCCCGTTCTTCACCGGCAACTAAATGTCTTGCCGTCATTTGTATTCTGCTCAGGAAGGGTGCATTTCTAGTGTTTTCTCTCAAAATCAATACACAGAATGGAATTTGCAATAAAAGATGTCCTAAAACGGACCTTTGTGTCCGGCTCCCCCTCTGTTCTTTACCCCTTTGCCGATGAGCGCTGCAGGGCTCGACCTGGAAACTCACCCTGCAGAGACCCCGGGGGTCTGGGCACGTAAGTGGGGCTGTCCTGCCTCTGCACACATGAAAAGGGGGACCACACGGTAAGGAGTGTTTTTGATACAGTTACTGCCTCAAAGCTGGATTTTCAGAGAGGGCAGAATTACGTAGCACTTAAGGTGCAGTCATTGAAAACGTGAGACTTGCAGACTCCTTGTCCTTGATTTCCTTTTCAAGTGGGACGTGCCAGCATCTGTTTGAGAGACACTGCTGCCTAAGGCAGCACCACGGCAGAGGTGCGCTTTCTCGCTCCTTCCACATTCCCCGAGTCCACATTTGTCTCCCCAAAGTGGAAGCCCGCTGGCCAAACTCCACTCTGAGGCAGTGGAGCCACGCAGGGCCAGCTGGGCCTGGTCCCTGCCAGTGGCAGAACACCTGGCCTTCCTCTGCCTGCCTAGCTCTCCCGCGGTCCGACAGAACCATCCCACCCCTGCAGCCAGCTTCTAGAATTCTGCACACCATTGCAGGGTTTTCTCTGCCCAGGGCTCTCATCCAGGAATTTGTGAGCCAAGGTGAAGGGCAGAGATGTTGACAGGGTGGGGAAACTCTGTAGCCCAAACAAGAGACTAAGTCACTGACGAGTAAATGTATTTCTTCCTGTGGCAGTAACACAGACGTGCTTGTGATGTGGCCACATTAAAATAAAGCAATATTAGTTTCAAATCACCACTTATCTTTTTTGCCTCTTAGATTTGTAACATGTTTTTTAAGGTTTCCTGCTGGTGTGCAGATATATTTGCCTAAGTTATTCGTGAATTGAGCATTTTGAGTACTGACTGTCTTCCTGAGGGTAAGGAGTTTGAGTTCACCAAATCATTCTCTCCCCAAGCTGTACCTGCGAGCCACATCCTAGTGCACAGGGTTTCAAGTTCCCCCACCCCTAGGATAAAACCAGTTAAAGTTAGGTTGGAACCCTGGGCAGTTCAGTTCTGTTAACGAAAAAACACACACATCTTTCTCCTTCCTCTCCTTCAGATGTTTTATACCAAAGTTGCCCATTGCACATAAATGTTTGCTCTATCACACAAGTCAGTAAGAAAGAACAAGGAGAAATCTCAGCAACTAAATGCGCTTTGTCCAAGAGGGACACTGGGGACAGAAATGGCTGCTTGGGCCCAGGTGGGCAAGTCAAAAAGCATCCTTTGCAGGTGTGGGTCTCGGGACTGCAGTAGCCACCTGTTCTGCCCCATGTTCCAGCGAATGGTCTAATTCCTAAGTGTCCGACTTCTGCAGATATCTGTACAGCTTCAAAAACATATTAGCGACCCTTCCAGAAAGCAGTACAGTGCCAAAACCTTTCCAAAACCCAGGAAAGGTCTAGGTATTCATTCAAGAAAAAAGCATCTCCTATGTGCCAACGTGGCATAAAAACATGACCCCTGCTCTCAGAGCCCGGAGTCCCCCGAGAGAGGATTCCCTTAAGCAAACATGCACAAATAGATCGTCTCAAACGTTAGAAAGAGCCAAGAAGGAAAGTAGCAGGATTGACCGTGTCTAGAAAGCCACGAGGCTAAGACAGTAAGGGAGGAAAGTGAAAAGCAAGAGGAGATGAAGCATTCCAGACATAAGGAGCTGTCCTAAGGCAGCTGGACCTGGGGTAAAACGTGCTGAGAAAAGCCCTGCAGCCAAAGCAAAGTGATGTGGGAGTGGAGGGGAATGAAGGTAGAGCAAACACAGCCACATCCCAGGGAGACTGGGTCTCACCTGGAGTGCACTGGGGAACCAAAAAGGTTCCGGAGAGCATGCAATGGTCCAGGGAGACAGAAGCCAGGCAAGAGAGGGTGATGGCTCTGCGGAAGGTGGGGTAGGGGAGATGAAGCAGACATCATGAGATTCATTTAGGAGGCAGGACTGAAAGGTGGAGATGTACAAAGGCCTCTGGCTCCAACAGCTGCTTCAGAGGAAGCAAGACTTGGGTAACTGGGCTGCAGTAAAGTGTGATGTGTGACAGCCTCAAGCCCTGTTCTCTGGACACCCCTGCACAACCTTCAGGTCTAGAGCCCTGGGAGGAGTGGGGATGTTGCAGTAAAAGGATATTCAGGGTTGCTGTTCTCCTCTGAGTACATGTAAAATGCACGTGAACTCTTCAGATACTCACAGGCAGCCAGAGCTGTAGGTCTGAAGCGCTTTTATTGCGGAAGAGCTGGCACCCTCACAATCATCTCAATATAAAATTCCCTGACGAGTTATTGGATTCAAAATTACAGCTAATTCATAAAAATGAAATGGGACACATTACCCACAGAAATAACTACTGTACTACAATTTTCATTAAGATGCAATAAGTAGAAATTATTTCCCCACATGAAAGTAACTGAAGGATCACAGAAGACAAGTATCTAAATGGCACCTTCCCTTGAAACACTTGGACTCCCATTTATGAGGTCATTTCTACAGACACTCTACGGCATTGTGTAAAAGAAGACGACACACATACTACAAACTGTACTGTTAGGGGAAAGGCCTTCCTCTGACATCCCGTCGACCTCAAAGCCTCAGAACTCATTTCCTACCGCTCCAGGTGGAGACTGCCCTCTGAGACATTAAGTGTCTAAGCAGGAGGCAAGTTACTGCTTCCTCTACTCTGGTATACATTTTTACATTAGAGTAGGTGACAGAATGTTACTGAGAAGGCACTGTAAATTCAGACTATGTTCCTATCACTAAGGAAGTCTAATTGGGACAAAAGTGCCTCTGCTTGCCCCCACGCCTGCCTCCCCCCTGCCCCGGGCTGGCAACAGAAAGGCAGCAGGGCATCTGGCTGCCCCTCAGAGCTGGTTCATCTCTGGACTACATCCTTGGTATCTACCATAAAGAAACTCACAATGAAATAGTCATTATTCCAAATTTTTTTTTATTTCATTGAGATTTTTTTTTAATTCATTGAAAGAAATAAAATTATATTTAAAAAAATAGAATAATCTCACAAACTGAGGAAAGCCAGGAACAAAAAGAACAAGTTAAGTACTTTTTCCTGAGAGGCAGATCTAACAGCTATAGGATGGACTTCCTTCCTAGCTTTTGTCAAACAAAAAATTTTTTCCTATTTCTAAGGCATCAAAAACACTCTGAGTGCTTTAACTGGGTTGTTCAGGTACAATGTTTCAAGTCCTCTAATGGGGATTAAGAAACATCAAAAGCTGCTATGATCTCCTTTGTTGTAACACCAAACATTAAATTGTACATACTTCTACTTCTTTATGTAGATTTGAGAATTTCACACTCGTGACATGAATTTCAAAATTCTTGTCATATTTTATTAAAATCTTACTACTTCTTGGTAAGAATGTCCAAAGTATCTGAGCTCATATCCCAGTAACTAAAAGGAGCCAGGCAGCAGGAAGGACTGTTGGATCGCACCACCTGCAGCCAAGACGGGTCAGAAAACACCCATCCCGGAACACTCAGATGCAGCTAGAAATTTATACTAAAGCCTAATTCCTAAACCACTAGACCTGCCAGCAAAGGCAGATCATATCCTAATGGTTCATATGTAACCTACAGAACAAAAGTTACAGAAGTCATTTACAATTGACTCTAAACTTATCCAAAGCTCTAAACTTACCCATTCCCCATACTTGGTTTCCCTCCATTTTATACTGAGAAATCTATCAAACTAAAAACTTTCACTCCCAAACACTTCAATAAGATAGTCAAGACAATGGTTAACATTTTTGTTCTATGCATGACTGCTTGTGCTAGTTTTAATTTGCATAGGTAAAAGGAAATCTTGAATTTTTCCAAAAGTTACAATCTTATTTTCTTATTTGAAATAATTGAGTACATACCTGATGATTTCCCTAAAGCTTCTTTTCCAAAATAGTTAAGTCAATTCATATAATTGGTAACAATAAATTCCATGAGGACATCCATTTCTGAAAGATACTGTTTAGTAAATAAGAGATTAAAATGTCTGTAGCACCTCTTACAAGTGCTTAAAAGATTCAAGTGACCTAACTGCATCTCCAGTGAGGTGCTATTATTCAGCAGGATTCTGTGGGTATCTCCTAGTTAGTTTTTTAAAACATCTATCAACCTACAAGTAGATCCATAATCCAACCACAGTAAACCGATGTTGGACCCTAATAGAAACCCTATCCTCTCTCCTGGCTCTATAGGGAGTTAACCCTCCTGGTACAGTGGCTCTCATAGAACAATACTGGGCTCTTGTCACATGCAGAAGGGACTCTTGGCCTTTAATAATGGCTTTGCTGAGTTGCACGGCACTGTGATGTCTTCTCCCACCCAGAAGGGCAGATAGCACTCTTCCACCAACCCAAGGTGCAACTTGAGTTATATCCTGGTTACACTGTCCCAGGTCCTAGTATGAAACAACAGTATAGTCCAAAATGACCACATTCAAATAAGATACCTGGTAACTTTTTAATCAGATGTGACTCAGTCTCTTGTCACCAGTCTAGGTCACCCAAAAACAAGACCAAAAAAAGAGAAAAACACAAATTTGAGCTAGACTTGTGCTTTAAAAAAAAAAAGTCAACAAGGACAACCAAAACTACCAACACTGATATAAGCCAGACCCTCAAGATTCCCATCTTCAGTGACTGCCACTTTTTTTAGTCTCAACAAAAATGTCAATATCCTGAGTTTTATCAGTATTTTCTTGCTAAAATAATTTATGGGACATACATGCATACAAATGAATAAAAAGTGGTACAAAAGTCTGGAAGAACAGCCCACTAACTATGTCACAAAAACAATATAAAACGATGTGTTTAAGTGAAATAAATTAAAGGTTAAACCTTATACTTTCAAGTTTTCTTAGACTATTATTTTGGGAAATGGCATGGAGTTGATGTATTTTTTTAATAATCAGTTGTTTAAGATCAAATACCAAGTGATCCTTCAGAAGAAATTTTTGCTTTTAAAAACCACGGCCCCATTGCACTGTATTTGAACACAGGAGAAACTACCTGCTGAAATTAATATTCAAAATCCTAATCAGTAACTTGGGTGGTCATAAACTGTTTAGACATTTTGTTTACTACCCTGGCTGTCCAAATGGTATCATTAAAAAAAAAAAAAAACTTACCTTACTAGCATCCGCAGAAACTAAAATTTGGGTACATAAGTTTCTCTTAACCACTGTTTTTTTTTTTTAATTTTAACAAAATAATGCCAATCCAATAAGCCAAAGGTATCCCAAATGCTTTTGCTTTTACTTTTAAGAAACCTATTTGTTTCCTAAATGTTATTTATATTTTTAAGCCAACCGGTTGCCTACTGCCCTTAAAATGCAATGGGGTTTCTTTATTTAACCTGACATCACTATTTAAAAACTTGTACTTGCTGGGGAAAATAGTACTAATTATGCTAAAACAAAGTTCATGCTATACATAAAATCACTCCAAATTATAGTATTTGGTTTCTATAGCCCTAAGCATATTTAATACATAATTTAGAAAAAGTCACAAATAGATGAACAGAGACGGCTTTCAACTTTCTTTCATCCAATTAACCACATCCATCAAAACCGAGACCTTCTGCATGACGTGCCAGTTCCCCATCGCTTTTGTCAACCTAAAAAAGAAACATTTCTTGGGAAGTCAGGATTTATTAAGAACATCAAGGTCTAGGGCATTTTTTTTACCATATACCTTCAAAAATGTCTTTTATCCCCACCTAAATCCTTATCAGTTAAAACCAGATATTCAAATTACATGGCTAACATTTTTAGCTCGTCAACTCTTCAGTGCTGATCCTAGAAAACAACCTTCAGTGGATCTCTGAATAATGGAGGTTCAGCGGCTGCTGCGGTGGTGTACGTACGTAGTCACCCCTTTAATGTTCAAGCCACAAGCTGTGACATTTGGAAGAGGTGAGGTCTACTGTCCTGCATTATCAGAATTTGTTGTATTTTCAGTGCTATTGGATTGCACGTTATCTGCGAGGTTGTGTGCATGCTCAAGAAACAAATCTTTCAGTACACTTAATTCCTTAGTCAGCAGTTTAATTTTTGCTTCCAACCGTTCATTCTCCTCCTTGAGCTGATTCACCCTCTGCAGTGTATCCTGCGCTTTCTGCTTGCTTTTCAGCCGGCTCTTTTTCACAGCCATGTTGTTCCTCTCTCTGCGCTGACGGTACTCATCACTGCTGCGATCCATGGGCGAGCTCTTCTTGCTCTGCTTGCTTGGAGCCACAGCTTTGCCTCCGCCCCCGGGGCCGGCGGGCACCAGCTGAGGAACCTGCTGTAAGCCGCTGGCATGAGCCTGAGGATGGATGACACTTATTCCGTTCACGCCCGGGGTACTGTTCTGCTGCGATACCTTGCTCATTTGGGCACGCTCCCTCGTCAACACAGAACAAGCAGAAACGGGGACAAGGTGATCAATGGTTTCCACGCTAAACTGCCAAGAAATCTCTACATGTACCTAGTTAAAAACAAAAAATACATTGCATTAAAATATTTGATATGACAAGATCAAATGAGATTAAACTTGCATGTACCTGACAGCAGGTTACTATTAATTGATTAATGCTGAGAAAAGTCTATGACAACTGCCAACTGTTCCAATGTTTCAGAAGTCTAAGTCATGTAATTTAGAGGTAAGTCAACACAGATGCACCATATGGCCAAATTCAACCCACCTTTAATCCCTGAGGGTACTGCCCATCTGTGACTGTCATCAAAAATGGGAGGAAAAACAACAGAATACCACTAATTAGGTAGAACACATGAACTAAAAGCACTGGGCAATCTGCAAGAGAGAAATGTGAGATGTTTGGTTTAAACACAGGAAATATGAGTTCAATTATGATAGGATATCCCCCCCGCAATAAAAGGGGGGAAAAGTTTCAATTGTTGGTTCAAGTCAAAATAGAAGGCGGGAGCAGAGCGCCCAGCCCAGGCTCCAGTGCTCACCAGGAATACTGCACTACAACCTCTGCATGGTCCTCGCTCTAACAGGCAGAGGCTGAGTCATCAAGGACTGGACTTTTCTCCCAGAGCACACGTATCGCTTTACGGGATATTCTGAAAAGGTGTTTTCTGCTTGTTTTTATTTTTAAATGGCCTCAAATGATAGCAGTTTACAGAGATTTTTTGTTAGTTTCTTGGATTACAGATTTAGCAGCTCTGAGATACCCAATTTGCTTCCCCATCCCATCATGCTTCTAATAGTGTTTTTTAAATTCTCAACATAATTAGTAAACACATTTAAACACAGTCAACCTGAAACCACAAGGAAAGAAACAAAAGTCATGATGATGCATCCAAGAAGGTGCAAGCACTGGGACTCAGGCTGGACCAAGAGCTGGAGCAGCTGCAGCGCCTGCACCCACCAGACGTTTCTCAAGGGGCACAGGGGAAATGCCAGTTCTGAAGTACTGCTGCGGTGCTGCCCACAGAAATGAAGTTACAGTTTCAGAAACCAGTCATATGTGGATTACTATGAATTCAACCAAGTCCCTGCAACTACCTCGAGATGTGTCAAAAGCAGACCTATCCTATCATCACGAGGCCACTTCAAGACAAACTGACTTAAGCTGAGTGAACCATTTCCACCAAGAAGTCACAGCCCTCTTGGAAACCGAGAAAGCAGTATTAGGAACATAAAACTATCCCATTCTCTTTCCACAAAACTGCTAAAACTGCATCAGTGGAAAAAACCTGCAGCCAGAATTATGAACTGCCTCAAATGAGTACACCTCACAGTTCTTAAAAAAAGATCAGTTAGTAAACACCAGTAGCCTCACCCAAACCTTTAGCCAGGCATTTCTGTATAAACACTGTTTATCGGTCTGCTTTTTAAAAATCTATGCTTTTAAAAAGGCCATCTATCATTACTTTCCATTGTTTTTCAAGCCACACAGGCGGCCCTGAGCTAGCAGGTCATCTGTACTCACTTCAGTACTAAGGAAACACTGAAAGCTTCCTTCCAAGCGATGATGGATATCTACTCCAAGTAGATCTTCAGTAATGAATATTTCACAATTTCCCTTGATAATTTATCATGTTGTCTATCTTTTCTTCCAGTTAAAAAGTGGCAGTTCAGTATAACTGGAGCCACACTTACCACTGATATTGTTAGTGGCCATCTCCACTATTGCTTATCTAATTTGGTATAAAGTGAAAAGTACTCAACTTTTAAGAATGTTTGATTTTAACACCTCTCCTGGGACTGTCTCAACAATCATGATTACGCCCATCTCAGTCATCTTCTTTTTTATCTATTAGATACCAATTAGGTTTTTGTCTTTAAAACTAATCTCTAAAAAACTCAGAGATAACAAAGATCCAAAGAAGTGCAGACCAGGAACCAACTCTCGTCTTGGCTCTGACTTGCCCCGTTTTGCTCTGGACATACCCCTTCCCTCTGTGAGCCTCGATTTCCTCATCTGCAAATGAGGGACGGAAAAATGGTAAAATGCCTTCTGACTTTGGCAACATACCACGAACTTCAGTCACCAAAAACTCTCACTACAGGCTCCAAATTTAGTGAAGCTCATGCCTATTTTTGTTCTCAAAGATAATGGAACAGGGAACTCAGTCTGACTCATCTTGCGAACGTACTAGGCTAAACACAGTAGGCAAGGTTTTGAAAATGAGTCCTTTGGCTTGTAAAACAAATAGTAATGATCAAATCGGTAAAAATGTAAGAAAAGGAAACTTGGAGATAATAAAAAGAACTCCATTTTTTTTTTAAAGTTCTCCAACCAAAGACAAGCCAGGAAACTAGCTCTTAAAATGAAGGGTTATCCACTGAAGAAAGGGGGTCAAAGAGTTAAGTGGTCTAAGACTTAACTCCAAACATATTACCAACTTTGTTTTTTACACTGAGCAAAACAGCTGCCCATAAAAGTTATATATTTTACACTTTATACTGTTATCTCTGTGTTTTTGTTTCTTCCACAAACATTTATTGAGCACCTACAATGGACAAAAAGAAAATAAGTTTATTTCAAATCTGGATATTCAACCCTAAATGACAGTCTGGTTCCTACGTGGACAAACACTATTCCAAAGTTCAGTCTACAGGAAGCAGGGCGGCACCTTGTTTCCTTGCTGTGAATCATTCAAGCAGGAAGCAGGAGAAAAACTGAAAAGCAGTAGTTCTCAAAGCGTGGTCCCTGAACCTGCAGCATCAGCATCACCTTGTTAGAAATGCACATTCTCGGGCTGCTCCAGACCTAGGAATCAGGAGCTCTAGGAATAGGGCTGAGCAACCTTGTCTTATCGTAACGGGTCCTCCAAGGGATTCTGATGACACTGAAGTTTGAGACCACTGCTACAAATCAACCACAGACCTTAAGAAAGATGGACTGAGTGGGTAACATTTTTTTAAAATTCAAATTTCTTAATTCGAGTAATGTTTATTCAAATCAGTGACACAATGAAAACTCAAAACATTAGAATGAGTAAAAAAATCAAAAATTTCTCAAGTTTCACTTGGGAAAATAAACCTCTCAAGGATTTCCCTAACCCTCTTGTCATTTTCTTTACATATGTACAACTAGATATTCCTCCCCTGCCCGCCCCCCAAAAATTTTTAACTTTAATTTTCTCAATGAAGCTCCACACTCCAAAATATTCGAACGTTTGTCCCTTGTTCCAAATCTGTTTAAATCACTGGTATCTAACAATTTTACCCCCCCCCCCCGCCCCCAAACACCTCACCTCCACCATCCCGCTCCATCCCAATGCCATAAAATGACCTCAGCTGACATCATCTCTCAGGGGCACAGCCTCCTCTGCTCTAGCAGTGTTCCCTCCAACCACTGTCTCCCCAGCAATCTAACACTCAAAGCTGAGTGTATCACACCCTCTCACTGAAAATTCTTCTGTGGTTCCAGTGTACAGATCAAATCCAAGGTGTTAACCCACTCTCCAGCGCCTGCTCCCTTTCACATCACACCTCAACAATATTGAACCACTATCAGTCCCCTAAATGGTCTGCACTTTATCTTTTCTCTGTGTTTCTGTCCAATTTGTTCCCCCAGTTTCTCTGTCAACGCCAGCTCCATAGTGTGCCTCCCTGTAGACTAAGCTAGAAACAGGACTCTTTATCACCACATGCCCAGCATCTAGTGGCGATGCTCAGGAAATATTTGTTGAATACAGCCTCAAAAAGCTAAGAGAAAACATTTTTATAAATGTCTTGCATAAAAATGAGATTCTCTAACATTACAATCTCTTAAAACAACCATCATAACTAAATCAAGAGTGTTCCTAAGCTATTATGGTCTTAACCACCTAAAGTTCTTGGTCTTTCTTAAAGGTATACAGGAAAATAAAAACATCTGCTACTTCCAGCCCCCAGACTATACAATGAACGTCATTCTTGTCTGGTCTTTGCTTCATTTCAGTTGAGAACCCTTATTTTCCACTTTGCCCAGTTACGTCTTCCATAACCTCAAGTTCTTAGCCATGTGTTGCCAGGGAATGACAACTCTGTACAAGTGAAGTGAAGATAAGCAGTCAAAGTTAACAAAACACCCAGATGAGCAGGATCGACTTATCTGTCACTGCTGGCTTCGTGAGCCAAAACAGGGGTCCACGGAGGAGTGTACATCCCTTCAGGGAGTACATAAGTGGTGCTCTGGAGTATGAGAAGGAAATAAATGTTCTTTTGTCTTTTTTTAATGTCATCTTTTTACTCTACTTCTGGTGTCATTTACGACACACACACCATGTTTATAAATACCCATCTATTAGGGAGTCACGCTCAATTATCTTCTCTTTTTTTAAACTGATAGGTCTGGAGAGCCAAAAAGGCAGGAGACCAATGTACCTACCAGTGTAAGAACCTATGGAAGCACCCGCCTTCCTAGAATACACAATAAACCTGGAATTGTGGCTGCCTGCGTTTACCATTTCTGTGATCAGGTGAGGCAATCTTAGGCCATAAGCCCAAATTCAGCCCCAGGAGGTCCTATTTGTCTTTATCTAGGACTCACCAGGTGCTGCTCAAATCCCTAGGGATGAAACCACTTGTCCAAGATCTGACAATCATGCTGACAGTCATGATACGATCTTGAAAATTTAGCGGATATTCTGGGGGGGGCGAAAAATGAAGTTTTGCTTCCACCTATGTTTTTCCGGCAGATATTAAAATGACTGAACCCGCCAAGTGTGCCCACCAAAGCAGGACTCGAGAAACTGAAAAATTCTTCAGCTCACTAGCATCCTGTAGCTCATTTAGCCTTGTTTACACTAACTTTTTCCAAAACAGTGAATCAACTTTAAGAATAGCCTACCCCAAATACTACTCAAGTAGTAACAGCTGACCAGATTTTATCTTTTAACTATCAAGGGCTTTTAGATGCAGAATTCCTTACTAAAGCAAGCCTTCACACTATTTTATTTCAAAAGTTTGAGTGTCCCACATGTTATCTGAATTAAAGGACAACCTCTTCAAATAAGAATTCAACCGAGTGAGTGTACACTGGGAGAGAGAACTACCAATTTTTGTGCAACCTACCGATGTTAAAAACCTTTCTGAAACGGACACATTTTAAGAGGCCAGGTGACAGCACAAACCTCAGACCAGAGCAAAGCCAAGCAATGAAACCTTCTGAAGAATAAAAACACACAAGCTTATCTGGAAGAACAGATCCCCCTTCCCCCCAAACATGCACTTCCATCCACTCCATCTAGACACCTCTGCTGGCAATTTTCCCGTGTTCCCTGCATGCAATGCTAAGGAAGCGCTGCATTTCTTGCCCTCCTCTGTTCTAGCCAACGCGTGGCTGCTGCACGTTCATCCAGTCTCTGCTCAACAGTCTACCGCAGGATATTCCAAGCACAGCTCCATAAGGAAACACAATATTACTTGTGCAAAGTCATGTACTTAAAAATCAACTGCCTTCCCTGACTCCTCCTCTACTAACTTCTGCACAGGAGTCTCGATTACCCGGCACCGAGCAGTTTTGGAGGCACAGGAAATATCCCAAGTGGCCCTGAAGTAAGATACGGTCCACCTTCTGCTATTCTGGGAACACCCTTCATCCCCAGGGGCCAGTACGAGCCTGGCCGCTCACACTGCACACCGCACAGAGCGCCGGGTTCTGGAGGGGGCACAGCCGGGCTCGCACCCCGTCCCGGGCCGGCAGCAGGGGCGCCGGGAGAGCGCGGGGGTCGGCGGGTGGCGCCGCGGCGCTGGGCCGGGGCCAGGGATGAGATCAGCGGCCCCGCCGGGTGTTGCCGGCAGGTTGCATCAGACGCCGCGCGGGGCCGCCGCCCGCGCCGCGGGCCGCGCGGGCCCTTTCCGGCAAGCCGGCCGCCGAGGGCCGGGCCGGGTCTCCCTGGGCCGGGGCCGCGCCCACGCGAGCGGCCGGCGGCGCCGCGGCCTCCTCCTCCTCCTCCCTCGGCCCGCCGGCGGCCTCCTTACCTGCGCCTTCAGCCCGCCCGCCCCCAAGCGGCCTCCACTCCGAGCGGCCTCGCGAGGCGCGGCCCGACCCGACCCAGGCCTCGCAGCCCGCGAGTCAGCGAGGAGGAGCGACGGTTACGAAACCAGCAGCCTCCGCCCGTTCCGCCGCCGCCGCCGCCACCGGCTTTCCCTCCTCGCGGGGGGGCTGCGCGCGAGGCCGCCGCCGCCACGACCAATGGAAGCGCCGGCTTGTGGGGGACGCGCCCTCCCCCCCGCGACGGACAGCGCCGCCAGCCAGTCGCGGGCGGCCTGGCCGCTGGAGGCGGGCACGTGGCGGGGGCGTGGCCCACGGCGCGGAGGCAGGGGCGGGGGCGGTGGGAGCGTCCGCCAGGGGTTCCCCAGCCGAGCGCGCCTGGCGGCACCCCGGCCGATAGGCGACCGGCTGGGAGGAAGATTCTGTGAGTGTCGGAGGCGTTGGAGAAGCGTAGCATCTTGAAGGCAGCACCTGTCTTTGGAAAACACAATTACTCGAGGTGATGTTTTGAATCATCGGTTTCTGTTTTGGTTTCACCACGTCCTCGGGGAGCCCCGCCTCGGCGTCGCTCCCGGGGACCGTTTCCCGGAAAGGCCCACCTGACTCGCCTCCCGGGACGCGGGGCGCCCGACGGACGCCTCACCGCTGACGGCCCGCGCCCCGCGGAGGGGACCTGGGGAGACGTCCTGGACCTCGCGGCAGCGAAGGCAGCTGCAAACTTGTTGAAAGACGAAGGGAGCAGAATTTTCCCAACGTAGGATTAGTGTTCATGTCGCATCGGTGCAGACTGTGGTTACGGGGACATGAGTCTTATCTCCACGATCGATTCCCTTGTGCTGGCTTCCAGGTGAACAGATTGAGAGACGTGATCTCAAAAAAGGGGATGGCAGTCCATCCGTATGTATCTTAAGACGATTCACGGGAGGATCTGAAAGCGTGTTACCACCAGGAAGCAGCGCGCTGGGTGGAGGCAGATAGGTTTGATTGCTTCCTCTTTAGCAATTCTTATTGTCCAAACACTGGAGTCTTTGAAAGAGGAAACGTTTCTTCATCACCGAGGCCATGGCCCCACCTCTCCGCGTAAGGCTGTTTCGAGGAATCAGTAAAGAGGTGATAAAACATTTGCAAAAAAATAAAAAATAAAAATATAAAAATTAAAAGGGTTGCAGCTAAGAGTGAACACTGATAACCGCAGAAGCACGCTTGGTAGAATGACACAATATCCTCAAAACCTGTATGTTTCTTTCACTTTGGCCCTTAGTGTTCGGAAACTTCTTTGATCAAGATTTTAGCACTATGAAAACTGGATTCGATTTTGTTGGTCACAAAGACATAATTTTACCCTCACCGTGTCCTAATCACTTAAAAATTTGTGTAGAAAGAAAGAGACATATAGGTATGTTCATTTATCCCCTGGTCTGCTAACCACTCTGCCAAGTTGCTCCAGCATTCTCTGTGTCTGTCTGGGCAGGCCTTCCTCCACACTCAGCAGTCTAGTCAGTGCCAAAGAGACTAGAGTATTTATTTCCTCTTCAGCTGGTAGCTGGTAATTCTTTCTTCTACTCAGTTTACATATATTTATTTGGTACCAACTATGTGCTAAGCTGTGGCGAATCAGCAACAAACAAGACAAACAGTCCCTGTCCACATGGAGCTTACACTTAGAGTCAGGGAGACAGGCATTCAGTAATCACACAATTTTCTAATTACCATTTTCACAGCTGTTACAAGAAAGAAGTACAAGATGCTGCAAAAGATTATAAGAAGGAAATCAAACCTGGTCTGCACAGGTTAGGGAAACCCTGTAAGATGAGTAGGATTTGCCTGGGTGGTGCAGATGAAGTAGATATGCCTTCAGGTCAGAGGGACTGTCTTATCTAAAGGTCTTAAGATGGGAGGAATTTAAAGCCAGAGTGGCTGAAGCACAGTGCCCCACAGGAGACTGATGAGATGAACAGGGCCTTGTGGCCTGAGAAGTATTCTGATTCTTACGCTGAGAGAGAGAGGAATCCTCTGAAAGACTTGCTCTCACCATAAGAAAATGAGGAGAGCGTGGTGGAGCTATCTCTAGTTTGAGGAGATCCACCATGTTGTTTTTTGCAAGTCACAGGGACCCAAGCCACTATAATCAAAGAAAAATTTCCTGCATGGGTCTCTGCTTCACTGATACCCAATGCAGAGTCTACAAATCCAAAAATTTGGAATGAAATAGTACATTAAAATCCCCTCCGAAGGACTTGAGAGGTAGGATCTCCTGCTAATTGAATAGGCTGGTTACCTGAGAGCTACTACAATTAACTACTCAGTTTCCTAACAGGTATGGACTCTAGTGTCAGGCTATTCTGTTCACAGCCTCCCCTCTACTGCCTGTGTGACCACGGGTAATGTACTTCACCTGACATGCAAATGGGGAGAACAGTGTCTATCCAATAGACTTGCTGTGAGGATTAAAGGAGTTGATAAAAGTTAGGGCCCTAGAACAGTGCCTGCCTGATACATAGTAGGAGCTCAATAGTATTAGCTGTTATTACCATGATGCTCATACATGAATTATAAACAAATTATATCCATAGAATTATGGTAGACTAAAATACACTTCAAAACAGTCATGTTGTGCTTAATATTGCTTTGATGATTCAGGCACTGAAATATTCACAATATCGAAGGTGATATTGACTCTGTAGGGTATCTCAAAAGGCGTTTTTTAGAATACTTACCTTACCACATCTTACATTTCACTTCTTTCCACAGAGTGGAGAAAACGTTTAGTAATTTGACATCTTTTACTGTTTGAAAGCCTGATCAATAGACGTTTACTATGCAAGCTTAAGTATTTATCTTAACTATGTCTTAAGTACTTAGGATAATACTTAAGTATTTAACATAAATATGTATTTGGAAAGTTTCTGAAAGTGAATATACCAAATTAACCACCTTTGACAGATCTGGACTATAGCTGTAATTTTTTGGTGGGGGAGGGGCTGCGTTGGGTATTTGTTGCTGTGCACAGCCTTTCTCTAGTTGTGGTTTGTGGTGCTCAGTAGTTGCAGCTCATGGGCTCAGTAGTTGTGGCTCATTGGCTCAGTCGTTGTGGTGCACAGGCTTAGTTGCTCCATGGCATGTGGGATCTTCCCAGCCTAGGGATTGAACCCATGTCCCCTCCATTGGCAGGCAGATTCTTAACCGCTGCCCTACCAGGTAAGTCCCTACAGCTCTAGTATTTTGAGAACTGAGATAATGTCTGTCACAGGTTAGAGTCTCAGTAGATAAGTTTTGTGGTATTTTAGCAATAATAGGACAGTGATTGGCAATCCTCCTGCATTGGTCAGGGCTCTTTTAATAGGAAGTAACTGAAAACCAGCCCTGAGTAGGCTGAGCATAAAGAAAGATTTGTTCAAAGATTTTAGGGCATTGCACACATTATTCTTTCTTCACACAGCCACTAACAGCCTCAATGTTCACAGCTTTGATCACTAAAGAAGGGCCCACTCACCTTGTAAGTTCCTGTTACAGGAGGGCCCAGCAGCTGGGTCAAGTGCTCTTCCCTGGAATGGTCAAATGGCCAAGAGCAGGTCACAAGGCACTCACATGGCAGCTTGGAGGGGATGGCGGGGCACTTCCCAGAGGACAAGGGAGTGCTGAGCAGACTGACCCATCAGTACCCACTTCAAACACCAGCTCACACCGTGGTCACTCGGACAGAGCCTTAATCACTCTAGCCGACTGATCTGTTCTTTCCCATATCATATGATTCCCCAACCTTGCGGGCAAAATTTGAACCTCCAATTTTACCTTTGGAAGCACTATTTGAAATCATAACAGCTAAGATGCTAAATGGTTGTCTTAGGACATCCCCAAATTTCAGAAGCAGGTCCTATGCATGAAGGAGAAAAATCTGACATAGTTTAAACTTAAACAGTTAGCAAATAGTGTGAATGTCCATTATAAACCACTGTTTCACATGTCGGATTCCATTATCCTGTGAGTTAAGACGTGTTATCCCTGCATTTAAGGATAGCACATGTCATCTGTGGTGTGTACTGTGGTGTGTACCTTGTGAGCACATGAAGCTAGGTACAGAAGAGAGCTGCATGCATCTGTGCTCATAAGAGGGGTGTAACACCTATACATATCAGGAGAGATAATCTGTATCATGTTGTGGGCCTAGGAGGGTCTTATTCTTGTATCTTCACCCCATTGAATAAGCACTGATTACCTGTTACATATTGATTGTAATGCAAGTTATTCCTATGCCCTTGAAGCACAAAACTGAAGATAAACAGCGGGTGTTTTGGGTTTGTTTGTTTGCAGTATATGTGATACCAGTCTCCATCATAGCGGTGTGATGGGTTTTGGAGACAGAACAAGGTGACGCTGGCTAGCATTTACCTAGCTAAACCTCTGTTCCCCATCTGTAGAAAGGGTTGACAGTAAACTCCTTATAGAGTTGTTATGAGGACCAAGTAAACTGACAGGAAAAGAAGCTAGCATGGTGCCTGGCACATAGCAGGCACAAAATCATCTGTCCATCCAAAAAGAACTTGCTACCTAGGACTCCATTCTTGGTTTCTCATAACATTCTCCAATAATAGCAACTGGGCTTCTTGGAGAAATGGCTGATTCTAGGATTGAGGCAGGAAATACACAAGATGAGCCCGGAGCATCTTGCAATGCCAGAAAGTAAGGAAGAACTCAAAAAGCAAAGCAGTGTGTCTTAGCTCAGGCTGCCATAACAAAGCATCATATGCTGGGTGGCTTAAGCAACAGGGATTTCCTTCTCACAGTTCTGGAGGCTGGCAAGTCCAAGATCAAAGTGCCAATAAGGTAGATTTTATTCCAAGGCCTCTTCTCTTGGTATGTAGGCAGCCACCATTTCACTGTGTGATCACGTGATCTTTGTGTGGATTCCTGGAGAGAGAGAAACAGGCTCTCCAGTGTCTCTTCTTATAAAGGCACTAATCCCAATATAAGAGGGTCCTCATGAACTCATCTAACCATAATTACCACCCAAATGCCCACCTCTAAGTACCAACATGTTTGGAATTAGGGCTTCGACATATGAATGTGGAGGGGCAAGGGTGAGACACAAACACCAATCCAAACTAGTGTGCCAAAGGGGCACAGGAAGCAAATGGAGGAGCACCTAATACCCAAAGAGCCCCAGTGCCAATGTGAGTAGCAAAATAAATAAGGTAGACTGAATTATAACCCAGAGTATAAAAGAAATACCCAAGAGTCTGTATTGATGTAAATAAATGTCAGAGGAGAGATGAGTCTCCCACGCAGGAGAATTCCAAAAATTTATGTAGATGCTCTGCCTTCAGATGGGAGAGCATAATGCTTCACTTCTTATGTATGCGCTGCACATGGTGACTTCCTTCTGAGAGTAGAGCATGAAAGGGAAAAATAAAGGAGAAACCTGACAAACACTACCTCAGCCAGGTGATCAAGGTCAACATCAATTAGACATAAGCCATGTTACTATAATGAGATGAAAATGGCACTTGACCTCCCAAGAACTCATGGTAGTCCAACTATGAGAAAAACACCAGACAAATTCCAAGAGAAGGGCATTCTGCAAAGTATTATCTGACCAGTACTCCTCAAAACTGCTGGGGTCATCAAAAGGAAGGAAAGTCAGAGGAAATTTCACAGTCTGGAGAATCCTAAGGAGACGTGACAACCAAATGTAATGTGGTATCCTGGGTGAGATCCTGCAACAGAAAAAGGACATTGGGTAAAAAACTAAGGAAACACAAAGTATGGACTTTATTTGACATTGTATCAAATTTATCAGTACCCCTTCTAGCATCCCCTCAGTCTTGGCCAGCATGTCTCCTGGTCTAAGAAACTTACTGTTGGGGTACCCCAAACCTTCATCCTTGAGAAATCTGTACCCTTCATTTACACATCCTTTTAAGACTCTGGCCGCTGTTCTTGTCCGTTTACCATCAAGACTGGCAGGGGATCTGTCGTGCAAAGGAAACACAGGACAAATAAACCAGAAACTAATGATACTGGTTACCTATGAGGGGTGGATGGGACTGAGAAAGAATGGGAAAGTGGGAAGTGGGTGAAAGGGATGAGGGAGTGAGTGATACCCCTGTGAGTATAGCTTTTTGTATAGCTGTGACTCTGAGAACTATGGTGAGGTTTCACAAACCCCGGAAACAAATAAACACCAACCAGGATATGGGAGGAATCCAAAATGAAATATTGTACAAACAGTAACCAATAACCTAACTGTACTACAAATGAACAACATAACCACCCTGTGGCAAAGGGACTTCCCTGGTGGTCCAGTGGATTAGACTCTGTGCTCCCAATGCAGGGGCTCTGGGTTCAATCCCTGGTCAGGGAACTAGATCCCACACGCCGCAATGGAGATCCCGCGTGCCGCAACTTGGCCCAGTAGAGCCAAATAAATAAATATCTTTTTTAAAAAAGAGAACAAAAGGAACTAACCTGCATAGCTTCAGACCACAGTATTTTGATTGGATAGGCAAAATACAAAAAGAACTGTACACAAATGATGTGCACTAGTTACTAAGTGTTTCAAAGGATTAGCAATTCCAAAACTATTTTCTGTATAGTCTAGCACTAAGCAATTAACTAAATACATTTGGATAATGAGAGCAGGTTTCTCACTCTGGATAAAGGAGTTACAAATAAAAAAAGAGCAAAACTAGAATGAACTCTTGGTGTTGAATTGGAATCAAAGGTTATCAGAATGAATTCATGATTTGCAGTATATTCATAGGTTGATAGACATCAAAATAAAACAGATGTGTGTGTAGGTGTGTGAGAGAGAATATATATATTCTCTCTATGTGTTCTCTAGCTTTGTCCACTGAGAGGACCTAAAAGTAATGACACCCCAATAGCAATGATCCCACCTAGAGACCAAATCATGGCTTCTAAATATCTTTTTTTCAATGAGAGGCTGTAGGGCTCATTGGAGAAGTGGCTGATTCCAGAGTTGGGCAGGGAAAAGGCAAGAAGAATCTAGAATACCTTATGGTGCCAAGAAGTGAGAAATGCTCAAAAAAAAAAAAAATGGGAGCATATCAAAAAGAACATATGCGTTAATTTGAAGAAGTTCCCAATGGCCAAATCTGGGACAATTTGAACAACCAAATAATAATAGTGGATCATAATTCACAGACTAAAATAAATGTCTATTATTTTATACTGATATAAATAAACAAATAAATGGCAAAGAAGAAACAACTCTTTCTTACAGCAAATTCCAATTAATAAATGTAGCAAGAATGATTGACACAGTAAATCACTATTAGACAAACACAGCAGTAATAATTGTTGCAGGCATGAATTATCAATGAATTTTAAAACCAATGGGTGAAAGTACGATGAGAAACGAAATACCTACATATTCTCAAACTATCTTCTCACAAGATACTTACTAATTACAATGGAAAAAATAACTTCCAGAAACCTGCAAGAATACCACCAAGTAATCAAAGTTAACATCAGCAGGAATAAGACACATTGACATCATGAACCCCTGTTAAGGTGCACTGAGAGAGGCATTCTTGTGAAAATGCATAAATAACCTCAATCCAATCATTAGAAAATTTCAGATAGATGCAAACTGCAGGACTCTCTATGAAATAACTGGTCAGTACTCTTCAAAAATGTCAAGGTCATAGAAGACAAAGAAAAGCTGAGAAACTGTCCCAGGTTGGAGGGGACTAAGGAGACATGAAAACTAAAGACAACACAGGATTCTGCACTGGACTCTGCACCAGCAAAAGGACATTAGTGGGATAACTGGAGAAAATGATTGAGCCTGTAGATTTGTTAATAGTATGTACTGTGTCAATGTTAATTTCCTAATTTTGACCAGTGTTCTATGGTCAGACCAGCATTTTTGCTGGAGGTTCAGGAGTGGAAACAGCCTTTGTATGAAGAGACTGGCACCCCTCCCTCACCCCATGAACCACCCACTGTGTTCTAAGCAGATACCACTAGTTATAATGGCCAGAGAGGAGCCAATGGCCAGAAGGAGGTAAGGCTCCCCACGTACACAGGACAGTAAGAAAAAATTCCCTGATTAGCACTCAAGCCCTGCCCCAAGGCTATCATAGAGGTTAGCAAATTGCTCCCCTACAGGATAGAAACTGCCACAAGGACATTACATAAAATTGACTTCCAGATCAAAAAAGACAAAGAAAACAATTCATAGAGTTGGGCACACAAATATTTAAAACTTTTGGATATAAAAATACACCATAAATAAAATTTGTAACAAATGAGAAACTGGAGAAATATTTGGAACATATATAACATACATAAGTTCTTACCATACAATTAATTCTTAAAAATTGATAATCAAGATGAACACCACAGGACTTCCCTGGTGGCACAGTGGTTAAGAATCCACCTGCCAATGCAGTGGACACAGGTTCAATCCCTGGTCCGGGAATATTCCACACACCGCAGAGCAACTAAGCCTGTGAGTCACAACTACTGAGCCCACGTGCCACAACTACTGAAGCCCATGCACCTAGAGCCCATGCTCCGCAACAAGAGAAGCCACCTCAGTAAGCCTGCACACTGCTATGAAGAGTAGCCCCCGCTCGCTGCAACCAGAGATAGCCCATAAGCAGCAATGAAGACCCCAATGCAGCCAAAAAAAAAAAAAAATGAACTTCACAATATTAAAAAGGGCAAGGGACATGGACAAGCATTTCACAAAGAAACACTAAGGGACTGAGGTTTGAAAAATAAATTACCTTATTAACAAACAAATGCAATTAAATCAATAAGATACCAAACTTTGTCTTTGATTATAAATCACCAAAAAGAATGTTAATACAAGGTGTTAGCAAGAAGATAGGGAAATTGGCACTTCATATATGGTCAGTGGGAAAGTAGTTTGGTAAAACCTTTCTGGAAGGCCACTTGGCAATTTGCAATAAAAACCCTAGAAGTGTATCCTTTGACCCAACCATTCCAATTCAGTCATCTAAGACATGCATGCAGAATTACAAGGAAGTACATTATATGAGTGTTTACAATAGCAGAGAAAGAGAGAGAACTCATCTAAATGTCCATTCAAATGAGCTCCAACCAGGGGTGACCCAGTTCTCAAAATAAGCAAGAAGGAATGAAGGTGATGCTTGGAAGAAAAGATATCCCTAATGTAGGTAATTGCCTTAAAGTAACAGGATTATAACTGGGACTATTATTGGATCTTTTTGTCACCTTTCTTTCTTTTGTCTTCTTATCCCTTGAGGAACTAAATGCCTATGTGTATGGATTGCACTGTAATTTGACCATTAGAGCAGAGAATTCTGTCCATCCCACCTGATCGCAGGTGTTGATTAAAAATGTATTCCTCTGGGCTGTCTGGTGTTTGAAGAAAACCAAGATTAATGACTTGTGTTCTCTCTTTTAAAAAGATATACATACTTAGCTTTGGAATATGTATATACATATAGGTATATTTATAGACATATATATATTCCAAATGAATGAATATTCATTCATGAATATATACATTCATTCTCAGACCCAAGATTTTTATATAATAAAAATCTTTTTTAGTAAGTTTAAAAATTGACCTTATAAAGATCAGTCTTATTAGATTCATTCTTCTATATAAATTAGACTGATACCAAATCTTGCATAAGTGTTTCTTATTTTTAATGAGGATTTATACAATGAAATACATATTAAAATGTATACATTTTAATAACAAGAGTTTTTTTATTGGAAAAAGTGTGAATAACTTTATAGTAGTAACAAAAGCTTATATTTAATAAAGCTCTTTTATTTCTATAAAGCATATATTTGCATATATTATCTAGAATTTGAATGTTGTAGGATCAGAAATTGTGAAAAACCAGAATTGTAAATATTGTAGAAAATCAATAAAAAATCATGACTTGGATGGACACCAAATGTCCGTCAGTGGATGAATGGACAAATAAAATGTGGTATATACATACAATGGAATACTACACAGCCTTAAAAAAGGACGAAATCCTATAACACATTACATGCATGAACTTTTTTTTTAATTTAAAAGTTTTTTAAAATTTTATACAATTTTTAAAGGTTACTTTCCATTTACAGTTACTACAAAATATTAGCTATATCCTTCATGTTGTACAATACATCCTTGAGCCTATCTGATACCCAAAATTTTGTATTTCCCACTCTCCCACTCCTATGTTGCCCACCCCCCCCCAATGGTAACCACTAGTTTGTTCTCTGTATCTGTGAGTCTGTTTCTGTTTTGTTATATTCACTAGTTTGTTATATTTTTTAGATTCCACATAAGTGATATCATACAGTATTTTTCTTTCTCTAACTTATTCCACTTTGCATAATGCCCTCCAAGTCCACCTGTGTTGCTGCAAATGGCAAAACTTCATTGTTGTTTTTCTTTAATGGTTGAATGGAATTCATATATATATATATATATATCATAGCTTCTTTACCCACTCATCTGTTGATGGACACTTAGGTTGTTTTCATGTCTTGGCAATTGTAAATAATGCTTCTATGAACATTGGGATGCATGTATCTTTTTGAATTAGTGTTTTTGGTTTTTTTTTTTTTTTGGGTATATACCCAGGAGTGGAATCGTTGGGTCATATAGTAGTTCTAGTTTCAGTTTTTTGAGAAATCTCCATACTGTTTTTCACAGTGGCTATATCAATTTACATTCCCACCAACAACATAAAAGCATTCCCTTTTCTCCACATTCTCACTGACATTTGTTATCTGTGGTTTCTTTTTTTTTTTTTTTTTTTTTGATAGCCATTCTGACAGGTATGAGGTGATATCTTGTTGTGGATTTGATTTGCATTTCCCTGATGATTAGCAATGCTAAGCATCTTTTCATGTGTCTGTTGGCCATCTGCACTTCCTCTTTGGAAAAATGTCTATTCAGTTCTTCTGCCCATTTTTAAATTGGATTGTTTGTTTTTTGACACTGAGTTGTATGAGCTGTTTGTGTTTATATATATATTGGATATTAATCCCTTATCAGGCATATCATTTGCAAATATTTTCTCTCATTCAGTAGGTTTCTTTTCATTTTGTCAGTGGTTTCCTTTGCTGTGCAAAACCTTTAAGTTTAATTAGATCCCACTTGTTTGTTTTTGCTTTTATTTCCTTTACTTTAGGAGATGAATCCAAAAAAACATTGCTTCAATTTATGCCAGAGTGTTCTGCCAAAGTTTTCCTCTAGGAGTTTAACAGTATCTGGTCTTACACTTAGGTCTTTAAGTCATTTTGAGTTTATTTTTGTGTATGATGTTAGAACATGTTCTAATTTCATTTTTTTACATGTAGCTTTTCAGTGTTCCCAGCACCACTTATTGAAGAGACTGTCTTTTCTCCATTATATATTCCTGCCTCTTTTGTTGTAATCTACAACATTTTAGATTACATTGACTGTAAGTGCGTGGGTTTATTTCTGGGCTTTCTATCCTGTTTTTGTGCCAGTAGCATACTATTTTGATTACTGTAGCTTTGTAGTATAGTCTGAGGTCAAGAAGCACGATTCCTCCATCTATATTCTTCTATCTGAAGATTGTTTTGGCTATTTGGGGTCTTTTGTGTTTCCATACAAATTTTTAAATTACTTGTTCTAGTTCTGTGAAAAATGCCATTGGTAATTTGATAGGGATTGCATTGAATCTGTAGATTGCCTTGGATGATATGGTCATTTTAACAATATTGATTCTTCCAATCCAAGAGCAGAGTATATCTTTCCATCTGCTTGTGTCATCTTCAATTTCTTTCACCAGTGTCTTATAGTTTTCAGAGTACACATCTTTTGCCTTTTTAGGTAGGTTCATTCCTAAGTATTTTATTATTTTTGCTGTGATGGCAAATGGAATTGTTTCCCTAATTTATTTCTGATATTTCATTGTCAGTGTATAGAAATGCAACAGGTTTCTGTATATTAATGTTGTATCCTGCAACTTTACCAAGTTCATTGATGAGCTCTAGTAGTTTTCTGGTGGCATCCTTGGGATTTTCTATGTATACTGTTGCTGCACAGTAACAGTTTTACTTCTTCCTTTCCAATTTGGATTCCTTTTATTTCTTTTTATTCTCTCATTGCTGTGGCTAGGACTTCCAAAACCACATTGAATAAAAGTGGCGAGAGTGGGCATCCTTGTCTTGTTCCTGATCTTGAGGGAGTGCTTTCAGATTTTCACCATTGAGTATGATGTTAGCTATGGGTTTGTCATATATGGCCTTTATTATGTTGAGATATGTTCCCTCTATGCCCACTTTCTGGAGAGATTCTTTTTATCATAAATGGATGTTGAATTTTATCAAAAGTTTTTTCTGCATCTATTGATATGATCATATGGTTTTTATTCTTCAGTTTTTTAATGTCATGTATCACATTGATTGATTTGCAGATACTGAAAAATTCTTGCATCCCTGGGATAAATCCCACTTGAGCATGGTGTATGATCCTTTGTATCATGGTATATTATTGGATTTGGTTTGCTAGTGTTTTGTTGAGGATTTCTGCATCTATGTTCACCAGTGATATTGGCCTGTGATTTTCCTTTTTTGTGGTATTTTTGTCTGGTTTTGGTATCAGGGTGATGGTGGCCTCACAGAATGAGTTCAGAAGTGTTCCCTTCTCTTACATGCATAAACCTTGAAGACATTATGCTAAGTGACAATAGCCAGTCACAAAAGGACAAATGCTATACAATTCCATTATATGAGGTATCTAAAGTAGTCAAATTCATAGATATAGGAAGTAGAATGGTGGTTACCAGGCACTTGGGGTAAGAGGCAAAGAGGAACTGTTATTTAATGGGTATAGAGTTCCAGTTCTGCAAGAGAGAACATTCCAGAGATCTGTTTCACAACAATATAAATATACTCAACACTACTGTACACTTAAAAATGGTTAAGAAGGTATATTTTATGATTTTTTTTACTGCAATATAAACAAACAGCCTTCTTTAGTTAAAAAACAACAGATGATGTTGAGCTCTCGAGCTAACAGAGGAGCTATTTATTCATTCATTTCAATATCTATAGTCTATCTGCTATGTGCTAGGCACTTTGCTTAATCTTGGGGTTAGATAATGGTCAAGAAATGATCCCTGCTCTTAAGAGTTTTCAGCCTAGTTGGAGACAGAGAAAAATAAACTGTGATGTGGGCTCCACATAACAGAGATAAGTACCAGGGAAACACCAAGAAGGGGAGCTTCCTCTGGTCTTGGAGTGGTGGTCAGGAAAGCCTTCCCATCTTCTTGCTGGAGTAATGAAGGTAAACATGCATTAGCCACACAAAGTTTCAGAAGGAAAGACCAGGTGAAGGCATAGTGAGGAAGTCACGGACAGTGAAAAGCATCGTGTGACCAGAGTTTAGGGCTGGAGAGAGCTGAGGAGACTGAAAATGGAGGCCTCCTCAAGGAGTTTCAATCTTATCTTGAGATCAATAAGAAGTCATGAAAGCTTTTTAAGGAGGGGAATCATGTGTTCAAATTGGCATCTTAAAAGGATTATTCTGGCTGCTACAATGAGAAACAGATTGAAGGAGAACAAGACCAGAGGCAGAAATATTAGCAAAGATTTAATAATAAGGAAGTGACAGGTGGGTGACCTTTGTGGAGAATGAGAAATGAGTGGGAGGAGAAGAAACGATGAGTTTACACAACTTTTTCTAGAAATGTGGCTTTGAACAAGAGGAGACAGCAAAACAGCTGCAAGGAAATCTGGAGTGAAAGGGTGTGTGTATGTGTGTGTGTTAAGGTGAGAGTGATAGGCATGTTTAAACACAGGGCAGAAAGGAGCTATTCCCTAAGGGAATGGGAGGGGATGGGACCAGATCTCACTTAATTGAGCTTGGGAGGAAGAGGGCGGGACTCTCTCTCCATTTTAATATCCCATATTATGGTTTGTTTTTATTCTGTAACAAAGAAGGGAAGTTCATCCTAGAGGAGTAAATGGAGGGATGGTTTAAGTATAAAATTGGAGCTAAGAAGAACAGGAAAGAGAATTGACTCTGGAAAAGTGAGACTTGAGAGCAGCATGGGGCCCAGCAGAAGCTGAAGACCATAATTCTGTTCAGTGTATTTTATGGCTGTTTCTGTGGAACATAGCACCAAAGATATTTCTCTAGAATCTTATCTATGTGCTCTGCCTGGCCTCAGCCTGTGCATCTAGACTCAGAAGACCTTAAAGTGTGCCCTCTGAATTCACTACAGGCTTGGGAAAAGATACTGAAGAGATACTTGTCTTACCAGAAATCAAAATACACTATTAATTTATAGCTATTAAAACAATGTGATATTGGCCCAAGATTAGACAAAAGCCCCAAAGCCGAGACAGAAATTTAGGAGATGAAAAATGTGGCCCTTTAAATTACAAGGGAAAGAAAGGATCAGTCAACAAATAGGAAAGTGACAAGTGGCTATTTGTTAGATGCCTACCACACACTATACATGAAAAGAAGTTTTGGATGAATTAAGGATCTAAATATACATATATACACCTTTCTAAATCATTAGACAAAAATATTTTTTATGAGCTTGGATTGCAGAAGTTTTCCTAAATAACTCATGAGACCTAGAATCCAAAGAAGAAAATATCAACAGATTTGACTACACACAAATTAAAAAAACAAAAAAGCAAAAAAAAAACAACCACATAGAAAAAGCCCTGTATGACAAAAGAAAGAGAGAAAGAAAGAAAGAAAAGAAGGGAGAAAGGAAGGAAGGAAGAAAGAAGGAAAGAAAGGAAGAAAGAAAGGAAGAAAGGAAGGAAGAAAGAAAGAAAGAAAGAAAGAAAGAAAGAAAGAAAGAAAGAAAGAAAGAAAGAAAGAAAGAAAGAAAGAAAGAAAGAAAGAAAGAAAGGAAGAAAAAAGAAAAAAAGTTTAAACTAAAAGGTTAAAGGATAAGCTACAAACTGGGGGGAAGTATTTGTAACTATATGACACACACAGGGTTAATATCTACAAATCAAATCTACTGCTCTACATTTGTCACATTTATCATAAATTGTGTCCACATGTGATTAATTTCCAGACTCTCTGTTCTGTTCCATTAGTCTGTTTGTCTACCCTTGTGCTAATATCACACTGTCATATTATGGTAAAAAAATGTTTTTACATCTAGTAATATAAATTCCCCAAAATCTTTCTTCAAAATACAAAGTGAAAAATTGGTGATAATGTTCTTTTTCTTAAATTTGATGGGTACATACTCTGATATTTGTTATGTCAATTATTATTTATAACTCATATTTTATAAATATTAAATTATAGCTGCTTAATACTAACACTATAACAGAAAAAACCTTTTATGTGCTTACTGTAGTAGCAGCATTAAATTTTATAGAATTAAAAGTTAAAAACAAAAGTGGAAAATTACAAAACCACATTTTTAGTGGGATAATTTAATAGACCATTATTTTTTGACAAGCCAAGGAAAAATACGTGGAATTGAAGGGGCCCACATGGTGAAATAGCAGAAAAAAACTCCAAAACAGCTATTATAAATATGTTCAAAGAATGAAAAGAAACCATGCTTAAAGACTTAAAGGAAAGGATAACATTGTCTTGTCAAATAGAGAACATCAACAAAGAGATAAAATTACTTAAACAGCAACAGAGAAATTGTGGAGTTGAAAAGTACAATAATCAAAATAAAATACTTCACTAGAGAGGCTCAACAAAAGATCTGAGCTGGCAGAAGTAACATCAGTGAAACTGAACATAGGTCAATATTGATTATTCAATCAGAAGCACAGAGTAAAAGAAAGAAAATAAAGAAAAAAGTTAACAGAGCCTCAGAAAAATGTGATACATCATTATATGTGCATGTGTGTATATATATAGATATATATACACATATACATACACACACACACACACACACACACACACACACATGCATAAAGGAATTAGAAGAAACAGAGGAGAGAGAGAAAGGAGCATTAAAAGTATTCAAAGAAACAATGGCTGAAATTTTCCAAATTTGAGGAAAAATATTAATCTACATCGCCAAGAAGCTTAACCAACTTCAAGGATGATAAACAAAGAGATTCATGGCCAGACATACAATTAAAATGTTTCAAGCCAAAGACAAAGATAAAATCATGAAAGCAGCAAAAGAAAACAACTCATCACACACACAGACTCCCTAGTAAGATTAACAACAGACTTTTCATAAGAAACAATGGAGAACAGAAGGCACTGGGATGATATATTCAAAGTGCTGAAAGTAAAATATTGTCAAACATGAATCTTATATCCGGTAAAATTACCTCTAAAAAAATGAAGAGAAAGACATTCCCAAATAAACAAAACCTGAGAGAATTTATTGACAGCACACCTACATGACAAGAAATATTCAGGCAGAAAGCAAGTGACCGCAAACAGTAATTTGAATGCGCGCGCACGCGCGCGCACACACACACACACACACACACACACACACACACACACACACACACTCAGCACTGGTAAAGGTGATTATGTAGAAATTGCAAAACAATACATAATTATATACTTATTCTCCTGCATTCCCTAAACTGAATTATGAAACAATGTGTATATAATTGTATTGTTGGGTTTATAACATCTAGACATACAATATATTTGACAATAACATTACCAAGAAGGAAGGTGGGAGCAAAGCTATATTGGGATAAGGAAAGCATACAAGGTGATAACCCAAATCTATAGTATTAAATGAAGAGAAAAGAAAAAGTAGGTAATTTAACAACTCTATATATACTTGCTTTCCTTTCTTCTGTTTCTTTAAAATACATACTACATAAAGTTAATTATAAGAATGTATTGTTGGGTTTTAACACATAAAGTGTAAAAAATTAATAATCAGAAACCTCAATTAGAGTCAGGAGACCAGGAGGGGGAGCTCTCACGCCCTGTGACAATAGGAGAGCCCAATAGGAAGCACAAAGACTCTTCTTTCCCAGCAAGGACTCAGCCAATGAAAAGGTATGGACTCTCTGTTTACTACAGCCCTCCCAACTTCCTTTTCCCCTCTCTGAAAATGTTCTCCTTTCCTTGCTGAGTGGGGATCTGAGTGTGGCTTACCATGTCTTCAGACCCCAAATTGCAATTCTCTGCTGATCTCAAATAACCCCATCATTGCTGAAGAAATATCTAGCCGTCTGTTTTAGGTCAATGAAAGACATAGTATTTATAATAATAATAGCATAAAGAGGAGCTGGAATGGTGCTTTTTAGGAGTAAAGTTTCTATATTTCACTAGAACTAAATTATTGTAAATCTGAAGTTGATTTTGAGAAGTTAGGCTAAAATTAGAATATGCTGATTTATTGTACAACTCTGTGAATATACCAAAAAACACTGAATTGTATACCTTAAATCAGTAAATTGTATGGTATGTAAATTTTATCTCAATAAATTTGTTATTTTAAAGAGACATGGAAGATCTGAATAATAACATATAACTATGAACTAATAGATAAAATATATCAATGCTCTATTGGCCAAAGAACATGCATTCTTTGCAAACACCCATGGAATACACACACACACACACACACACACACACAAATTTACATTAGGCAATAAAAGAAATGTGAATATATTCCTCAAAAACAGAGCTTCAATTGTTCACAATGCAATAAAACTAAATGATAAATAAAAAGGATCAACATAATAAACTTATAAGTCAAAATAAAAGTCTTTAAAAATCTTTAAATTTTGGGGTATAATAAAAATGGCAATTTCACTTATGTTTAGAAAATAATTATAAAAAAGTATATATTAAATTTTGAGAATATAGATTTAGTTACTCAGGAAAATTCACAGTTTTAAAGGCTTGTATTATTGGAAAAGAATAAAGGGACAATCATTCAGTTCTGGGTAGTAGAAGGGGGATTTCTTTATCTGAAATCTGATATTTATGAAGTTGCTCAGGAAATCTGAGGTAATCATAACATGGAAATATGAATGGCCATGGTAAAAGGATTGGCCATGGTTAAAATAAACTCTCACTTACACATCTCCTGACCCAACAGGGGAGCCATTTTGTCTTTCATGTTACCATTTTGAGGGGTCAGTGTCTTCCTGGCAATGGAATGGGATACACATGCAACAGAGCTACCACGAAGTGAAATCAGAAAAAACAAAAAAAGAAAAAGAAAAAAAAAGAAAAGCCAAGATTTCACAGTCTAAGTCATATTGATTGTTTGTATCACAAACAAAGCCACTGTCAGAGGGGGATGGCGCACAATTCAAACAGATTAACAACCGAGGAAGGGAAATCGATGGATAAAGGATACTGACATGAAAGAGAATGAGTTAAACAGCAAAGGGAGGCTCTTGGGATAATTAATAAAACCACCTTCTTTGTCCTCACACTGTGACAGTCTAAAGGGAAATCCACAGAGTGTCAGCACACACCATAAACAGAACCTCCCCCAGCACCACCTGACTCATTCTTTGTTCATTTTAAGAATTGTTCATGATTGCAATTATAACCCATTTTCTGAAACATAAAACTTTTTGTAGTGCTCGTTTAATTGTCAAGGCAAAGCCCTAATCATATCTTTTCTTCTCTGTCTTATGAAATTTTGGCTCCTGTTTTAAATGGATTCACTCCAATCCCACCCCCCTTTTGGGGGGAGTACTATTTTTCCTAGGATAAAAAGCCCCCTCCCCACCCCCAACACACACAAATTAACCTTTCACCAGCAATTGGTTCCTTAGTGTGAATTTCTTCTTCTGGTAACTGAAAAGGTGAAGGCAGAAGCTGGGGGCATTTTGGAACTAGTGGAGCAGCTCAGAGATGGCATTGGTGCCGGAAGAGTCCTCTGAGTAGGGGACACACAATACCAACTTCGGTTTTGCCTGGCATATCGGCACTGGAAAATGGAAAATCAGCCCTAGACAAGTCATGGGCTCTGTTGACAGAACTGCAGTAATTCTCAGACATTTGGGTCCAAACTCTGATCTCCCTTGAATCATCAACAAAAACCACGTGGACGTCCATCTTTTGGCCTGCTCTGTCCAGCTCTTCTGTTAACACACCCTCGTTCAGCCGCTCGCCTCTCTCTTACCTCACACAGGGCGTCCCCCTCCACAGAAACCAGCTCCTCTTGATCACAGCTGATACCTGGAGGAAGCAGGGTGGCAGTAGCTGAGCCTCACACGGACGCTCTCTTGCCTTGTAGAAACCACTTGAGTCACACATGAGTGTTATCCCTGAGCTGACCCCCAGTATCGGTGTTCAGGCTTTGGACTGACAAGCAGTTTTGTTCCCTGGAGTGGTGAATTCCAAACTTCTGTGTGAAAGAAAACATGCATCTGATGGGGCAGGTGGCATGTCATGGCTTGTTCTAGCACTTATTTTTGTATTTGCTCTCCAGACCTACATACCACTACTCAACTGTGACTCTGATAAGGCTTGTGGCATTTTTTTTTAAAACGTGGTGTAATATGTCTTTTTATGGGAAAATAGAAAGGATTTGGTCTCAGCAATGACTGACATGTGGCTGCCACATTTGATCTTTTGCTTCACAACGGGTAAGCTAAGTAGTTTTTCCAAGGGAAGTTTCAGGGTCAAGTATTTCTTCTCTTCTCCTATTTTTCAAACTTTATCAATGCGTGGAAAAATAAAGTTTTTAGGTTAAATGAGAGAATGAATTATAAACTCTCTGCTCACTTTTGGACGTATACCTGAGGCAGTAAATCAACTCCAAGTGAACGCCACTGGGCAAGGGTTGTTGTCTCCATTGGCCGAAGGTGACTGGCCTTCAGCTTCCTGAACTGAAAGAAACGTACCACCCAGCCTTGCCGGGTTTGTTCACCCATGGATTTCTGAGCCACACCATCCCTGGGATGTCTCCCCCTTTGCTTTTCCCAGCTGTGAGATTTTCTAATTTAATTTATGGTACAAAGCTACTAATGTGATTGGTTAACCTGACTTGTGCAGTTTTGCTTCAAGGAACTGCCTCAGGATTTTAAATGTTTTACATTAGACATTGAATATTTAATGCATGACTAAATTGATGAGTCACTAACAAACAAACAAAACTTGATTTCCCTCTGGGGGTGCACCTTCCCTTCTTGTAATTCACCCCATACATATATCTGTCATGGACCAAAAGGGTGTGTGCAATTATTTCAGTGTGGGAGAATCTCAGATGATTAGCTACAACCACAATGTTTTGAAGGTGTGACTGTTGTGGGCACAGCCAGATAATTAATTAGATTTGAACAGTCTGTGTGCCAATGTCTGTCCTTGAAATTAACTGAAGCCCTTCCAAAAAGAAAAAAGGATTACTTATGTCCTTTAGAACATAAATCAAAAAACTTTAAAATGTTTCAATAATTCTTAAAAATGTCAGTAATTGTGCTAGTTCCCTATGCTTAAAGGGATTTATTAAGAGTTATTTTCCCATGACAACTTTTAAATGAAAAACTCCAAGTTGAAAAAAAAAAAGGAACTGGAATAATTGGCTTTGATGAATTCAAGTTCCAGTTCTGCACTGGAACTATGGGTGTAGAGAGTTTAAAGGGACAGATGTGCTCTGAAAATATACTCTATGAATGAGCGCATTGCCTGTGGAAGGTAATGAACAGCGCTGAGATAGACAGCACGCACCCAGTAAGTGGGTCACCCTAGGCTTAATTCTTCCACGGTTTCAGGACCAGGCAAGGTGCTGTGGTTTTGCCAATGAGATCTCGCCTGTGTTCTGAGCCAAAATACAGGGAAGCCTCTCCCTGCATCATCCCACAGAGCAAAACCAGCAGGGCAGCCAGTGCCCCGGCATCCTCCTCTCCACACTTCAGCCACAGCCCCCTCTACCTGGACGGCCAGACATCTCCATGACTCCATGACTCTTGGTGGCTCCTCGTGTGATTACTAAGCTTCAGATAACTTCAGAAGAATGAAGAAAGCACTGAAATTTCTCAACTTCATTAGGTAAGTATCAGACACTCTTCAGCCTGTGGAGAAAGCATCGGAGCAGGTAAACAACAATTTCCTAAAAGCAGATTTCACTTTCGGATGCAATGATGACTGTCCCTAGAAAGTTTTTTTGTTTTTTTTTTGTTGTTGTTGTTTGTTTGTTTGTTTTTCATGAACTATATCCATCAACGTGAAATGCAGGAAAAAAGGATAAAGAAAAATACATTTTTCCAGTAGAGACTGGACTATACATTTAGGACTATATCAACTACAGCGAGGCTTATGGGAAGCCCTCGTGGGCGCCCAGATCTCATGGGAGAAAAAGCTGCTCTTGGGGGCTTGCATCACTTCCTCATCCCTGGAGCAGTCCAGTCGGGCTGTGGCTGCTTCAGTTTGGCCTGTGTCCACCATGGTCTTTGCTGCCAGCAGATGGTCCACAATCCTTGCATCATTCACTCAAGATCCAAGGTCACGGCAACCAGCCTGCAATTGGCCGAGGGTGGGTCCCATGCCTCCCCGCTTCCCCCCATCACTGAAGAGAGGAGGCATTTGCCTCTTCAGCTTACACAGAGGCTGGGAAGCAGAGCGAGGCAGCAACCTATACTTACCCCTGTGCCGAGATCACACCCAGGGTGGGGGGAGGTCACTTCTTGAGAGAACTAAGGTGCACTGTGAGTCCAGATAGAAGCTGGGCAGCCAAACCCAGCCAGTGGCCCCAGACTGGCTGAGAAGGCAGAGGGCCGGCCTGTGCTTGGGCTCTGGGAGCCCAGCCCAGGAGGGCTTCTCCCTCGTCAGTGCTCCCACAGCATCTCCATGGACCCCACTCAGCTGTCACACCACATCCTCTGCCCGGGGTGCATAAGTACCTCCCAGCGAGATGGCAAGCTTCTTACGGTGATCTCCAAGGAAGCCGGCACAGTGCTATGAACATAACAATTACTCAAAACATATGTGTTGACGAAGAATATTGAAACCAGGGACATATGTGAGTATCGCGTGAAGTCGCATTACACTATTTTCCGGAGAACTAGCACAGTGTCTGGGGATAAACCCTGGGGTTGAGCAAACCCATGTCTCATCTGAGATCCGTGTGACCTTGAGCCAGTTGTTTCTCCTTTCTGGGCCTCAGTTCCTCATCTGCGGGTGTGGATGATAATACCTACCTTGGAAGGTTGTTGGGAAAATAAGAGCTCATGTGTAGGCAAAGCGTCTGACACATACCAGGCATCCAACGTACAAGTTTTAACAATTGTAGTCGGACATGGACTTTTCATGCACTGTTCCTCAAACAGACACACTTCATGCCTTGATTAAAGACAAATGTGTTGTGTCTTTAAGTTCTCCTTTTGAGAATCTTCGATTAACCCACAGTTTGCTTCACGTCATAGAGTATGTGTGTGTGACATACAAACTTTTTTTTTAATTTCCAGGAGTTTTAGACCTTGATACTAGACGATTCGCATTCATTAACAATTTGTTTTAAGTGATATGATGAAAAGAGACCGTGCAACCCAATCCTGTCTAGAAAATGTGTTGCAGTATCCTTTTGAATAAAAGCAAAGACATTTTAATCAAAATTTTTAGTTTGATGTGAGGCAAGAAGGTGAAAGGGCTTGGCCCTTGGTTAATTAAGGTGCTGAATTTTCAAGTTGTCAACAACTATTGAGTGCTCACTGTGTGCAAGGGACGGTCCCTAGCATTTAGTGCGCACCAGGGAACAAACCAGAGGGAGATCCCTGCCTTCCTGGCATCACTTTCTAGCAGGGGGAGACAGGCCACCAGCAACAGACAGAAAACTGAACACTATGTTGAAAGGTGCTATACGTTGTGGGGGGGGGGGGGAGGGAAGTGGGGGAGTGCAAGGAGGACTGGGTTTAGGATTAAGTACATTTAAATAGGATGGTCAGGGTGGGCCCGGGGGAGGTGCTCCATGTGGGAGCAGACTTACAGAGTCCAAGAGAATCAAAGCCCCCAAAATGTGCTTCAAGAACAAGCTTATCTAGAATGGTTTTCTATGGGTGTCACATTACTCTGAAAACTGCCAGGCTCTTTTTTTTTCTTTTTTTTTTCCTTTCCTCTTAGGACAGGATATTGCAGATATAATCACAGTCATTCTTTTGGGAAATGTCTCCGCCCCTCCTCCCCCCCCTTCTTTTCAAGGATTGTATATATGTAGAAAATGTGTTCAGAGAGGCAGCTGGATGCGTGCTGCAGAAAGAAGTAAGTTCCTTTCTCTTAACAAGACATTTGTTCCTGCAGGGAGACATTTTTTTCATTTGCAATTTAAGTGAAACCCACCCAAATTACAATTATTTTTTTTAAAGGGGCCTGTCGATGCAAAACAGGTCCAAACAAGAGTGAGTGGGATACACCTGGGAATACAGTGTGTACTCTTGTATATGAGTTTAGTAACCACCACCCCTATTTCCAAAAGCTCCCTTGAGACCTGCCAGGGTTTTGCTCTCCTGAGCCTGGAAGAGCAAAAGAGTCATGGCATTGGGCCAGTGAGGCGCCTGGATAGGAGGAAATCCCCACCTGCAATTACCGGGATATTCATAAAACTGAGATTGTCATGAAAAAAAGTTCTGGTTTTGGTACATAGTTCCCCAGAATCACATGAGGTACACAGATGCCAAATCTTTCGAGTTCCAAGGGTAAATCTCCAGTTAGCTCAATTTTTTTTTTCCTGTTTCATCGAAACTAGAGAAATCCAAAGCTGCAGCTCTGAGTGCTCAACTCTGCCCCGTGGGATGTGGAAGAGGAGAGGAAACCTTGCTTTTGGTTACAGGTCTCCATGGTATCCAGGAAGAGAGAGAAGAGAGGGGTTTGGGAACGGTGACTGCAAACTCAGCTAGCTTTGGAACACCAAATGCCCCAGTTCAGCTACATAATCAGTTGGGAATAAAGAAACTAAGTCCTTAAGAGGGATCTGTGCTGAAAATTCATTTTTGATCCTTCTGGGATCAAGACAGCGTCTGAGTAAATTTGCTGGACTCTATTCTTGTTGTGTTTAAGCAAGTTGTTTTCCCTCTTGAATCCCTTCTCAATTCCATAATAAAAAGCAGTCCCTTATCTAAGCTCCTCTTTCTAAGAATAGTCAATGTAATGTTCTTTTGACTATGGGAAGTGTAGTCTTTTGGGAGAAATTTTCCAAACTGTTGCTGAGGAGCTAGATCACAAATGCTGTCAGCAGCTCGGAGAGAATAACGCCATTTGTTATTTGTTACCTCCTGCCTGGCATGGACAGACAATAGGGACATTGCAATTTTCCTGGCCGAGGTGGTGATTTAAAAATCAGCTGCAGACCGGTATCAGGCTGGCTTGAGGTGCTTTGCTTTCTTTAATGAACTGAGATACTGAGGAAAGTTGCACAAAGTGAGGACCCAGGTCAAGGTTCCCTACCCCCAGTCACTATCCTACTTCTTCCTCCAACACCATGGAGTAATTTGCCTAGTTTTGAACTTGAAGTTAATGCAATTCTATAAATTGTACAGAATGTACATTTTCATACCTGGCTCCTTTCACTCAACGGTATGTTCATGAGATTCACCTATGTTGGGAGTAGCAATAGATCATTTTTATTTTTCTATAGAATTCTGTTGCATGAATATACCAAAATTTATCTATCCTCTTATCCACTGTGGATATTTGGTTTGTTTCCAGTTGAAGCGATTGTGAAGGCTTCCACGAACATTCCTGTATTTACATGTCTTTGGATGTGCAAACGTCTGTGTTTCTGTTGTATATCCACCTAGAAATTAATCATCCCTGGGGCACAGGATGTGTGTCTGCTCCACTTTAGTAGATGTTGTCTAACCATTTTCCAAAGCAGTTATATCAATTTATACTTCCATTATATGAGAGGTCCCGTTTGCTCCAGGTTAAGGGCTGAATTATGTATATCTTCCTAAAATTCATATGCTGAGGTCCTTACCCCCAGTTCTTCAGAATGTGACTTCAGAATATTTGGAGATGGGGGTATTTAAAAAGGTAATTAAATAAGGTCATCAGGGTGGCCTATAATCCAATGACTGGTGCCTTTACAAGAGGAAATTAGGACACAAATACACACAGAGGAAGGACCATGTGAAGACACAGGGAGAAGATGGTCACCTACAAGCCAAGGAGAGAGGCCTTCAGAAGAAACCAACCCTGCTGACAGCTTAATCTTGGATTTCTAGCCTCCAGGACTGTGAGGAAATTAATTTCTATTGTTTAAGCCACCCAATCTCTGGTGCTTTGTTATAGGCCCTAGCAAACTAAAACACTCCACGTCACATCTTCACCAAAATGTGGTATTATCAGTCATTTTTATTTTAGCCATTCCGGTTGGAGAGTGCAGTGATAGATCATTGTTCTATTAATTTGCATTTTCCTGAGACCTAATGAAATATAGCAAATTTTTCTATGTTTACTGACCCTTTGGAGATCCTCTTTGGTGAACTACCAGTTCAGGTCTTCTTCTATTGGGATGTCATTTTTTGATTTGTAAGTGGTGTTTCACATTCTGTGTATAAGTCCTTTGTCAGACATATGTCAGCAAATGTCTTCTCCCATTCTGTGGCTTGTTCTTATTCCTTTAATAGTGTCTTTTGATGAGAAAAAGTTACTAATTTTAATGTAATCCAATTTACCAACCTTTTTCTTTATGTTTTGTGTTCTTTTTAAGAAAGCTTTACCTCATAGTAATGTATATCTTCTATATTTTCTTCCAGAAGCATTGTTGTTCTAACTTTCACATCTAGATCACTGACATGACAGGAATTCATTTTTATGAATGATCTGAGGTAGTGGTGAAGATTCTTTTTTTCCACCTGAAGATACCCAATTGATCTAGCATCATTTATTGAAAAAATCATTCTTTCCTCACTGTTGTGCATTCATCATCTTTATTATAAATTATCTATATGTGTGTGAACTTATTTCCAGACTCTCTGTTCTGTTCATTGGTCTATCTTTGTGTTAATATCATACTGTCACATTATTTTAACACTATAGTAAGTCTTAATCTCTGGCGGTATAAGTCCTCCAAATTCATTCATTCTTCCTCAAGGCTGTCTCTGCTCTTTTTAGCACTTTGTATTACACAAATTTAGAATCAGCTTGCCAAGTTCCTATACATCTACTGGAATTTTTGTTTGGATTGCATTGAATTTGGAGAGAACTGACATTTACAAAATTGAGTTTTCCGATTCATGAACATGGCATATCGCTACATTTACTTAGGTTTTTTTTTTATCTCAATAATGATTTTTTACTATCACTGCGGAAGCCTTCTATTCCTTTCACTTGATATACACCTAATTATTGGCTACTTCATATTATTATAAATGTTACTCATCTTTTACAATTTTATTGTCTAATTGTCTGCTGCTGAACATAGAAACATAATTTTTGTTGACTTCGTATCCCATAACCTTGTCAGACTTATTGATTTTAACAACTTGTCCATGATTCTTTGGAGTTCCTATATATATAATCATATGTTGTAAATAATAGCAGTTTTATTTCTTCCTTTTAAATCCGCATGCCTTTTGTGTTCTTTTCTTGCCTTTTTGCATTGCCTAGGCCCTCTAGTACAATGTTGAATACAAGTGGTGATAGCCAACACACAGATGGTCCCTGACTTACTGTGGCTCCACTTGTGATTTTTCTACTTTATGAAAGTGTGAAAGCAATATGCGTTCAGCAGAAACCGTATTTTGAATTTACTCTTTTCCCAGGCTAGTGAATGTGCAGTTAGACATTCTTTTGTTGTGCTAGGTAGCATCAGCGTAATCACAAGGGATATCCCCGTCAGTCATGCCATCACAGAGGTAAACAACCAATACACTTACAACCATTCTGCACCCGTACAATCATTCTGTTTTTCACTTTCAGTACAAGTATTCAATAGATTACAGGAGATACTCCACATTTTATTATAAAATAGGCTTTGTGTTAAATGATTTTGCCCAACTGCAGGCTAAGGTAAGTGTTCTGAGCATGTTTTAGGCAGGCTCGGCTGAGCTATGATGTTTGATAGGTTAGGTATTTAAATGTATTTTCTTTTTTTTTAATATATGGAAATTCTTTTTTTAATTAATTAACTCATTGGCTGTGTTGGGTCTTCATTGCTGTGTGCAGGCTTTCTTTAGTTGCGGAGAGCAAGGACTATTCATTGTGGTACGTGCGCTTCTCATTACAGTGGCTTCTCTTGTTGTGGAGCACGGGCTCTAGGTGCATGGGCTTCAATGGTTGTGGCACACAGGCTCAACAGTTCTGGCACACAGGCTTATTTGCTCCGTGGTGTGTGGAATCTTCCCAGAGCAGGGCTCAAACCCGTGTCCCCTGCATTGGCAGGCGGATTCTTAACCACTGTGCCACCAGGGAAGCCCCTAAATGCATTTTCAACTTACGATATTTTCAATTTACAATGGGTTTATTGGGATCAATCCCATCATAAGTAGAGAAAAATCTGTATTTTTCTCGTTACCAATTTCTGATAGCGGTTTCAGTGTCACTTTTCTATAGGTATTTTTAGATATCCTACAAAAGGAAGTTTCCATTTTTTCTTAGTTTGCCAAGAATTTTTACAATGAATGTTTTGAATTTTATTATATGATTCTTCTGCATCTATTTATATGGTCCCATGATTTCTTCCTTTATATTGTGATTGTGTGAAATATTATCAGTTGGTTAAACCAATTTATTTATTGATCTTTATATATTATCCTTTTTCTGTAATGCTGGGTTTAGTTTAATAATGTTTTGTTTAAGATTTTTACATCTAAATTCAGAGGCTTATACTTTTCTTATAATATCCTTGTCAGTTTTAGTATCAAGGTTATTCTATCCCCATAAAACAGGTTAGGAAGTGCTCGCTCTTTAAGTAGTCCCCAAAAAATAAATATTTATTCTCCTTGAATGTTTAGTAAAATTCACCAGTGAAGCCATCTGAACTTGGAGTTTTCTTTGTGGGATGGTTTTTAATCATGGATTCAATTTATTAAATAGATGTAAGATTATTCAGATTTTTCTGTTTCCACTTTTGTCACTTTTGGTATGTTGTGGGTATTTTTCTAAATTTCCAGACTCATTGGCATAAAATTTATTATCTTCTTATCTTTTTACTGTCTGAAAATCAGCTGTAATATCCTCTTTGTCAGCCTCATACTGGTAATTTGTGATTTTTCTCTGATTTCTTGATTAGTCTTACCAGGAGATTATAGATTTCAATATTCTTTTCAAAGAACTAATCTTTGTCTTTTTTTTTCTTTAATATACATTTGTTTTTAATTTCACTGGTTTCTATTCTAATCTTTTTTTTTTTTTCCTTCCTTCCTCTTGCTTTGGGTGTATATACTTGCTTTCCTTTTTCCAATGTTTGAAATGGGTACTTACATCATTGACTTTCAGCCTTCTTTTCTAACATAAACGTTTAAGGTCTGAAAAGCACAGTTTTATCTGCACCCAGTACTTTCACTGTCATATTTTTACTATCATTCAGTTCAAACTATTTTCTAATTTTTATTGCAATTTCTTCTTTCACGCACTAGATTTTTTAAAAGCATTTCTTAATTTCCAGCATTTGGGGATTTGGATTTTTGTTTTTGTTTTTTATTGATTTCTTGCTTAATTCCATTATAATAAGAAAACACTAAAATTTGTCCAGACTTGCTTTATGGCCCCAGTCAGTTACTGAGAGAGATGTGTTCAACATTTCTTCTAATGAATGTGAATTTGTCTGTTTCACCTTTTAGTTCTGCTCATTTGCTTTATACATAGTGAGGCTGTGTTATTAGATGCAAATAAATTTAAATTGTTATATCTTCTTGGTGATTGACTCCTTTCTTATTAATCCTTCTTTAGCTCTAGTAATGCTTCCTGTCTTAACATATATTTTGTCTGACATTTATATAACTGCACACACTTTGTTTTGGTTGATGTTTGTCTTATCTATATTTTTCACCTTTTTATTTTCAGTTTTTCCTATATTGAAAGTGTCTTGTAAGCAACAGTTAATTGTATTGTGCTTAATTATTCAATCTGATAATCTTTGTCTTTTAATTGGAGTATTTCATCCTTTTACATTTATGCAATTAATGATACATCAAGATTAAAATCTACTATCTTAGTTTTGGTTTCCATTCATTCCATTCTCCTATGTTCATTTTTTCAACTTTTTAACATTTTTGGGGGTTAACAAGTCATGTTTATCAATCCTTTTTCTCCCTCTACTAACTTGTCAAATACACATTATTTTACTCTTTATTTTTTTATATACATTTATTTATTTATTTATTGGCTACATTGAGTCTTGGTTGCTGTGCACAGGTTTTCTCTAGTTGCAGCGAGCGGGGGCTACTGTTCATTGCAGTGCACGGGTTTCTCATTTCGGTGGCTTCTCTTGTTGCAGAGCATGGGCTGTAGGCACACAGGCTTCAGTAGTTGTGGCACATGGGCTTAGTTGTTCCAAGGCATGTGGGAATCTTCCCGGCCCAGGGATCAAACCCATAGCCCCTGCATTGGCAGGCGGATTCTTAACCACTGGGAAGTCCCTATTTTACTCTTTAAAATCTGGAGGTTACAATATGCATCTTCTATTTATTAGAGCCTAATATAAATTAGTACATTTATTTCTTCCTGGGTGATTAAAACTAATTTTTAAATTTTTTAACGCCCTTTTTTCCCAGTAGTAGATGTTTTCTATGCCCCACCTAAACCTCCTTGGCACCATTTCCAGGCATGCTGGCCCAATTTACAACTCCCCGCATCTGTGACTCAACTTGGCCTGAAGGCTTCTTTTGGATGCTGAGTGCCAAGCAGGCTAGAAGTGCCTAGAAATTTAAAACTCCCTGAAGTAGTCCTCAGCAAATTACTGATCAGAAATGGTGAATAAATATCCCAGCTTCTTTGCCGTTTAGGTGGGATTAACTCTGAGGTGCCTGATCTCCTCTGGTCCCAGAATTTCCAAGCAGGATTAAGCTCCAATTACCCCTAGTGATACTTTCCTAGATTATACACACTTCATTGGTTCTCTTCCTCCCCAACCTCACTTCCCCAGTCCCATACGGATATTATCTGGGTTAACTCCCCAAATAGGTGATTTGAACTCAGATCTTTGTTTCAGGGTCTGCTCTGCTAAACTCCCTATCCACCATTTGTGATATTGCTGTCATTTTTCTTATTCTATGTGTCTATAAAATTCATAAGTCATTCTTTTTCTTTTTCTTTTTTTGCTGCACTGCACAGCATGTGGGATCTTAGTACCCCAACAGGGGATCGAACCTGTGCCCCCTGCAATGGAAGCGCAGAGTCTTAGCCACTGGACCACCAGGGAAGTCCCTGTAAGGCATTACTTTTGTTTTATGCAATCAGTATTCACTTAGATTTACACACACATTTTCTCTTTCTGCCACTCTTTAATCCTTCCTGAATTTCCACCCTAAACTTCGGAATTATTTTTTTTATACTTGAAGAACTCCTTTTAGCATTTCTCCTAGAGTGAGTACACGGATAACTAATTCTCTCTAAATGTTTGTTTGTCTAAACATTTTTTATCGTGTGTCTAAACATTTCTTCATTTCACCATCATTTCTGAAGCATGTTTTCACTGGATGTGGAATTCTAGGCTGGTAATTATTTTCTTTCAGCACATTAAAGATCTTACTCAGTTTTCTACTGCCTTCTAGCCTTTCTATCAAAAACTCAGCTGTCAATTTCATTGTTTCTTTTGGAGAGAATGAGTCTTTTTTTTCTCTAGATACTTTTAAGATATCTCTTTGTTTCAAATTTTTAACATCTTCACTGTGATATGCCTAGCTGCAGCTTTCTTTGTATATATCTAGCTTGGGATTCATCCTCTCTTTCCTCTTGCTCTGGGACCCCAATAATATGGTGTTAAACATTTTATGATGTCTTTTATGTTATCTTCTGTATTTTCCATTCTTTCTCTCTCCGCATACACATAAAATTAACAATCACGAGTACACCTCTTGTCAACCTGGCACCCACATGCATCTCGTAAACCATACTTTAGCTCCAAATAAAAACAACAACAAGGTCATAGTTCCACCTTACATGGATACAACAATTCTGCATACAGCTAAAAACACACTAACTCCTTCCCCAGAAGAGGAGGTGAAGTCCTTGAGTGATGTTTTCTCCTTGATAACCTTTAACTTAAAACGTGATGTAAAATTAGTACTTAAATATTATGAGATAAAGTCAGTACTTGTGTTGCACAACAAGAGAATAAGAGAGGGAAGAAAACAAAGACATTTGCTATACACACACAGACAAACATATTCACAATAAAATAAGGAGGAAATACTCATGATAATTACAGTCCTGGCCATGTGGTTGTAGCTGGTATTTATAACTACCTTCTTCTGGCCTTTTTGTATTCCTACTGCCTTCAGCAAGCATCTCTGCTGGTCATGGTTCTTTAGCTGGTGGGGTGACCCAAACCTCTATTCCTGAAGGGTCTGGGCCATTAGTAGTTCTCCCTGGATTGGGTTATTGTAGTTTTGCATTGACCTTAATCACAGGGCATGGCAATACAAAGAGATACCTTAAGGGAGCTTCTGTATTCCAGACATACTCTTCCTTACCCTCTGTTGTGGAGTAGCGCTTGCAATTTCCCCTTGGTACTCAGCATCCGTCACCCCAGTCAACACAAGCACAGTACCTCCTTTCTTTGCCTATTGATTCAGAGGCGTGAGGTGTCCAAAACGACCAGGTGGCAGTCTTAGCTTCCAGTTCAATGGAATCATTGTTGTGTGTCCTGGTAGAACCATTCCTCCCACAGAACTAAGGCCTCTAGGCCAGCAGAGCATACACTTGCAGGAACAGGAAGCAAACGTTTTGCTAGTGGGTCAGCAGAGGGAACAGTGAGTGGTGCCACTCCCGTCTTCTCCCCGTGATTCCTGGACCTGTGATCCTGGCTGTGGGGGAAACAGCACCATATTTTGGATGTTGATTCAAAGCATCGACACCCTTCTTGAGAACCTTGCCCCAACGTTGCAAGATATTGCCACCTAGCTAGAGCTGTAATTGAGTCTTCAGAAGGCCAGTCCACCATTCTATCAAATCAGCTGCTTCAGGATGGTGGGAGACGTGGTAAGACCAGTGAAATCCAAGAGCACGGGCCATCGCCGCACTGCTTTTGCTGTGAAGTGAGTTCCTAGGTCAGAAGCAGTGCTGTGTGAATGATGAATAAGATATTCCACAGATGGTAGTTTGGCCCAAAGCATTGTGTGCAGGGAATGAAAATCCATGTCCAGAGAAAGTGTCTGTCTTAGTAAGAACAAAGCATCGTCCCTTCCATGATGGAAGCAGTTCAGTGTAATCAACCTGCCATCAGGTAGCTGGCTGATCACCCCAGGAAATAGTGCCATGTCCAGGACTGAGTGTTGGTCTCCTGGCAGACTGGGCAGTCAGTGGTGGCAGTAGCTAGTCTGGCCTTGGTAAGTGGGAGCCCATGTCGTCAGGCCCATGCATAACTCCATCCCTGCCACCATGACCGCTTTGTTGATGAGCCCATTGGGTGATGACCAGGAGTGGCTAGGGGTCTCCACAGAGGCTGATGGGCATCCACAGAACCGGTCATCCTAGCCACTTGGTTATTAAAATCTCCTCTGAGGTCATCCTTTAATGAACATTCACATGGGCTAAAAATATCTTCACATTTTTTTACCCATTTAGAGAGGTCTATCCACACACCTCTTTCCCAAATGTCCTTGTCACCGATTTTCCAATTATGTTCCTTCCAAGTTCCTGCCCATACAGCCAAACCATTGGCCAGAGCTCATGAGTTAGTATATAATCACACGTCTGGACATTTCTCCTTCCAAGCAAAATGAACCAGGTGCGCTGCTAAAAGTTCTGCCCACTGGGAAAACTTTCTTCCACTACTCCTTCAGGGATGTCCCAGAGAGGGGCCGTAGCCCTGCTGCTGTCCGCTTTCGGGTGGTGCCTGCGTATCGTGCAGAACCACTTATAAACCAGGCCCAAGTCTTCTCTTCAACCGATGGTAGCAGTCTCCCCTTGAGGCCATAAGTGCAGGTTGAGAGTTCAGCTTGTGTTGTAATTCAGCCAATCGCAGGATGAGATTCTGTGTTTGATTTTCAGCAGTCTCAGTCCTGCTGCTACAAGAGTGAAGGTTCTCCTTCAGGGCACATGTAGAAGCTTTACAGAGATGGGACTTGCCTATTGAAATATTATCATAATACAGAAATATTTAAAGCAAAAAGTGAACGTTCGCTGTCAGTTCCACCCCTTTCTCCCAACTCTGACTCCACAGGGCTAATCACTGAACTTATTTGGGCTGTGTGCGCAGGCTGGCACGTGTGTGTTTTCAATTTTTTAAGGGAGAACGTGCCATTCCACAACTCTTTTTTCAATTACCAACATATCTTGGGCATACTTCCATATGCTGTATATAGATCTACTTCATTTCTTTTAACAACTTCATTTCTTTTAACAACTCTCTTCATTTCTTTGAAAGGAGATATCATAACATTAGAACACTTATTAATGGACATTTACAGTATTTCCAATATTTTGCTTTTACAAACTGCTGCAGTGAATATCCTTGAACATATATGATTGCTATGTTTTCTGTGTATGTGTGTCATTGTACGTTTCTGTAGAATAGGTTTCTAGAAGTAGAAATGTGTGGGTCAGATGGTATGTGTTCTACATTTGGATAGGTAATGGCAAATCTGCCCTGTAACATTCACAATAGCTTTTTTTAAAATTAATTAATTTTATTGGCTGTGTTGGGTCATTTTTTTTTTTTTTTTGCTGTGCGCAGGCTTTCTTTAGTTGCGGTGAGTGGGGGCTACTCTTCGTTATGGTGCACCGGCTCCTCATTGCCGTGGCTTCTCTTGTTGCGGCGCATGGGCTCTAGGTGCGTGGGCTTCAGTAGTTGCAGCACATGGGCTCAGTAGTTGTGGCTCACGGGCTGTAAAGCACAGGCTCAATAGTTGTGATGCATGGGCTTAGTTGCTCCGCAGCATGTGGGATCTTCCTGGAGCAGGGATCGAACCCGTATCCCCTGCATTGGCAGGCAGATTCTTAACCACTGTGCCACCTAGGAAGCCCCACAATAGTTTTTTATAGTGATATTTGTTTGTTTGTTATAATGAGACTATACCAGGTAACTAGGCCACCAGAAAGGGCTGAAGATTCTTTTGTTCTTTTAGAAGATGTGGTCATGACCAGGATTAGCAACTATGGCCTGTGAGTCAGATGTGGCCTGCAGCCTGTTTTTGTACGGTTCATGAGCTAAGAATGATTTTTACATTTTTAAGGGTTTGTAAAAAAAAAAGAAAATCAAAGAAGAACATGCAACTGAGACTACCTGTGACCCACAAAGCCTAAATATTTACTATATGGCCCATTATGGGAAAAGTTTACTAACCACTGGTCTGGAGCATCTTTTTAAGCTTTAATGTGTGTTTGAATCCTGGAAACTAGCTTCTGAGATCTAGAGTGGGACTACATCTCTAACAAGGTCCCGGGTGATACTGCTGATGCCTGGACCACACTTTGAGTAGCAAGGCTCTAGAGCTGCACTGTCCAGAAAACTAGCACTTGCAATGTGCCTGGTACAACTAAGGAACTACATTTTTTGTTTTATTTCATTTTAATTAATTTATATTTAAAATTTAAAACTAGTACTTGATTCAGCAACTGGAAATCATTTAAATACTTTGGTATGTGACTCTTTCAACTGTCAATTTTATGAAATTTAAATACAGATCAATTATTTCCAATTCAAATTTAGTGTCCAAATTGAGGTGGATTCTAAGTTTAAAATGCACACCAGATTTTGAATAGTTTGTACGAAAAAAGACTAAAATTTTGCACCATATTCATATATCAAATCATTATGTTGCACACCTTAAATGTATACAGTGTTATATGTCAATTATATCTCAAAAACACTGGGGTGGAAAGGTTGTAAAATATCTCAGCAATAATTTTTTATATTGATTACATGCCAAAATATTTTTATATATATGGTTAAATTCAAATTGTTACTTCTTTTTAACCTTTTTTTTCTTTAAGAACTTTTATTGACATACAATTGATATACAATAAACTGCATACACCCAAAGTGTACAATTTGATATTTTTTTTCTTATTAGTAATGTATATATGGCAATCCCAATCTCCCCATTCATCCCCCCCAACCCCCCTCCTCTCCCTACTTTTCCCGTATGTTTGTTCTCCACATCTGTGTCTCTGTTTCTGCCTTGCAAACCAGTTAATTTATACCATTTTTCTGGATTCTGCATATATGTGTTAATATACATTTGTTTTTGTCTCTCTGACTCACTTCACTCTGTATGACAGTCTCTAGGTCCATCCATGTCTCTACAAATTTTTTAACCTCTTTAATGTAGCTATCAGAAAATTTTAAATTACATATGTGGCTCATGTTCTATTTCTATAGAACAGCACTGGTCTAGAGCAGCCCAGGCCTGTGTTTCTGAATGCATGCATCAGCCAAAGGAACCAGGTTTTATCAGCCAATGTAGGGGTGGCACAATGGGAGAAGCTAGCTCATGGAAAATGTAAAGAATAAAATAATTTGTTGATAAAATCATCCATGTGTCAAGAGATTCTCAGGTGGGGACAGAACTCTGCACCTCATCCCCCCAGAATCCATGGTTCTCATCAGTGGCACAGTATTCTTACCCTTCATGGAACTAACCCTATAATGCTGTGCATTTCAGTGTATTCTTTTTCGTATGATGGGTCAAGTCCAGACCATCCTGGAAATGCTGAGCCTAGAGTGCTGAATAAAGTAATGAAAGATCAGAGTGCGTTTAGATGCCTTGCCTGAAGCCAGGAGAATAGAGCAAATGTTCCCTGAGAATATCTACAACCAGAAGATTTGAAAAAACTTTGAAAGTAAATATCTATTAGAAAAGGAAAAAAGGCATGAAAAGGAAAAGAAACAACACAAGGGTATTCTGAAGAACAGATTCTACCAGCAATCTGGAATCTTCTTTGGGACAATTCCAATTTTAATTGACGGTGTAAATGCATGTTTGTGATAACTGGAGGTGTGTGTTTAATCCAGTCCACAAATGTTTAACTTAAAGACCATCTGAGTTCAGAAACCAGAGGACTAAAGTTAAATTGAGTAATGACACAGAAAAGGAAAATGGAAAATTTTTTTATAATTATTCCGCTAATTCAGTTTCTTTTACTTCCTGTCCCTAAAATATCTATTTATAAGTGTTCTTTTAAAAATGCATGAAGCTCAAACAAATACTTTTGGGAAAAGAGCGAGAAGAATGTTTCACTTTACAGAAGTTTTCTTTCCTAAGTATTCATTTCGGGATCTCACACAAGAGTGGTCTTTGAACAGAACATCACTTAACTGGCAAAGAGAATCCTGTTGTCACGACCACCACTTACTAAAGAACAGTCAAACATGAAGATGACAAAACTTTGATACTATAAGTAAAATATTAGGAAAATATAACTTGATTTGCCAAAAGAAAGTTATTTGCATATAGAATCCAAACATTTATCAATTATGTACATAAACTGAAGTTGGGGTAAAAATGGATAGAGTGGATTTTTACTCTTTGGACATTGTTCATTCTCCAAAAGGCCCAGGTGGACAGAGAGGCAGTATTACAGAGGGTGATAGTGTTTTCGGGGTTAGTTTGAAACTACTTAACACTAAAAAAAAAATTAAAGCCATATCTGAAGCTACATAAGACAAACTAAGTTCACAAGGCGCTGAGCAGGAAGGAGCTGCCCAGAAGCGTGCCCTTTGAGACTTTGGGACTTTGGGGTGGACTCTGTTCACCGTGGTCATCCCTTCCTTATTCTTTTGATATTAGTACAAGATTCTTCTCTGGGGAACCAGGCTGGCCTGGCCAAATCAGAGTCATAGTGATTGGTTGGACACATGCATGGCCCCATGACCCAGGCTAGAGCAACAGACGTCGTCCGTTGGGAATTCGAATGGTGACAGGAGTGACAAGGTCAGAGAGTGGGTGGAGCTGATTGACCTCAACAGCAGCAGCACCGGAATAGAGGGTCCGTTGGTCCCTGCTCTCCGGAGCCCTGGAGTTGCCCTGGATGGTCTGCCTTACAAGGTTATTCTGTTTCTCCTTGGATTCCACGAGCTTCTCCAAATCCTTTCAACAGATTGTTTGGTTTAAGTTAACTGGACTCAGTTTCTGTTGCTTGTAAACAAAGACCCTGCTGCATTCCAATGAGAAAATACATTAAGAGGTAATTTAGCCCATCTGTATATTCTCATTAGGCAGAATTAGGTATAAATGATCCCAGAAAGGTAAAATCTGGCTTAGCTAAACAGAAATAGTGTATTCCATAATGTCACCTATTAAAAAGCTGAGTATACCTGCCAAGAAGTCCCCCCAAGAAGTTCTTTCTTTATATCTAATTTAAAATTCTCAATGTTTGGACTATATCCATTTAATGCTATTATCTCATTATGTATTTATTACATGCTCATTAGGTAACAAGAGGGGTAACATGTCAATGGAGAGGGAGGAGTACACAGGCATTCATTATACTCTTTTCTCTACTTTTGTGAAGTTTGAAAATTTCTAGAAGTTGTTTTTTAAATGACTATCACATGTGTAGGATGGTGGCAGTATTATGGGAAGCACAAAACAAAGTTCTACCTTCACGGAGTGTGTTAGGTAAAAGAATGAAAACACAGAACTCTTGGTCCACGTAGAAACGCTTTTGTGAGCACAGGTGTGGAACAAGGGTCCCTCAGATACAGGTGAACTTATACTGACATCAGGGAGCCAAACGAGCACACGATAATAAAGATGAGTGAACTCCGTGGGGTAGGTACCAAGGCTGCAGGCTACAGTGCTAGCCACTTGCAAAGCTTCAACTTTAATACGTTAGAGGATGTGCTGTTTTTCTTAAATCTGATTGAGTGGCCCAAGCCAGCTGGCTGCTAGGGCACCAATCATGAGAAGACAAATAGACACAAAGAAACATGTTTGCCAGAATACCTCCAGGCAGGAGCCGGGCAGGGGGAGGCGCTGTGAATGTAAGTATAAGGAATCCACAGATTAAACTGCTTGGGTTGCAGAAATGAGACCTCTGAGGGGCATGTTCTGGCGAGAGTGGGTGACAGATAACCTGCCTTCTAAAGTGCCTGGGTCCCACTACCCGCAGGACTAGCCTAGCCTAGTGTTAAAAGCAGGCATTGTCATCAGATGACCTGGATTTGGATCCTACCTCCACCACTTCTTTTTTTCTTTTTTAAGTTTTTCCAGAAAAAAATTTTTTTATTTCGGTAAAATACACGTGCTATAAAATTTACCATTTTTAAGTGTACAGTTTGGTAGTGTAAGTACACTCACACTGTTGTGCAGTCAATCTCCAGAACTCTTTGATCTTGCAAAACTGAAACTCTATAGCCATTAAATAATTCCCTCCTCCTCCCAGCCTCTGGCAACCACCATTCTACTTTCTGTTTCTATAAATTTGACTACTCTATTATTAGGTAACTCATCTAGGTGGAATCATACATCATTTGTCTTTTTATGACTGGCTTATTTCCCTTAGCATAATGTCCTCAAGGTTCATCCAGGTTATAACATGTCAGGATTTCCTTCTTTTTTAAGGCTGAATAATATTCCATTGTATGGAGACACCACCTTCATCCACACTGTTATCCATTCATCCATCAATGGATGTGTGGCTTGTTTCCACATTTTGGCTATTGTGAATAATGTTGCTATAAACCTGGGTGCAGAACTACCCCTTTGAGTCCCTGCTTTCAATTCTTTCCATTCTATACCCCAAGGTAGGATTGCTGGATCATATGGTGATTCTACTTTTAAGGTTCTGAGGAAACTCCATACTGTTTTTCACAGCAGCGGCACCATTTTACTTTCCTACCAGCAGTGCATGAGTGTCCCAACTTCTCCACATCCTCAAGAACACTTAACATTTTCCTTTTAAAAATTATTATAGCCATCCTAATAGGTGAGCTGGGATGTTTTCATGCTCACATCTGATTTGGAAAATGTAGATCTGTGGCAGAGGGTACTAATAGTAGCCATAGTTGGCGGTAGGAATCCAAGAGGTCTCTGAGGGAGAAGGTCACAGAGCAGTTAATGCCAGAGAACCTGAAAGAGCTGGCAAGAGCCATGGCTGCCCAGATGAGGGAAGTACAGTAGAGCCACACCCAGAAAACTGTGCTTAGTTAGGGCTGCTTTCTACCACAAGTATGTAGAGAAAAGGCTGGCAGGGGCCAAAGAGGAACCAAAGTTATTAAAAGAATGGAGGAATTGGTCCAGAGCAAAGACTAAAGCTCCAAGGGGTAGTTTGGGTCATCAGTGTCCACTGTTTACAAATACATGATGGGCAAAACCAGCAAGGGAATTTTTTTTTTTAAGAAAAGGGATGTTTTAAATAGGGAAAATATACCAGCAATATGGCAAAGCCTTAAAAAGGAGAATCTGAGTTCAATATTAGGCAAAAATTATTCAGATAAAGCTATACAAAATGAGGAATGGTTTCACCAGAAAGTGAGGAAGTACTATTTTTGGAACTCCCTCTGCTGAAAGAAGTGTGTCTCATTGGAGGAGAAAGTTCCATCTTTCTACAGATCAATCAAGAAACAGAAGAATGTTCAGTCTCTGGCTTCTTTGATATACATACATATATATTTTTTAAGCTTCGTCATATTCACATTTCCCTCTTCCCCACTGATTTCAGAAAGCTCTCCAAATTCAAATTCAGCGTGTCTGAAATCCAGCTCAAACTCTTCCTCCCCTCCCACTCCACCTCTTCGAAAAACTCCCCTGACCCCACAGCTTTCCCTGCCCAGGTGAGTGGCTGCCCTGTCACCGCTCCTGTTCTTTGCAATCACCTCCTCCCCTTCACTTACCCAGTGGGTGATTTCTTCTGACTTGCTTTCTGAACCTGCATCATTCTCCGCTGCCCCAGACCTCACGCTCTCCCCAGGCTTATCTATAGTGTGGCAGCAACTTCCCAGCTCACCTCTAGTCTCCACCCTCCATCCGTCTAGCGCTCCCAAGCCCCAAGGCCGCCCTACCACCCACTGCTCTACGGGTGCTCAGGCCCCAATCCATCCTCAACTCCTGGTTTCTCAAAGAGTAGCCTGAAAACCTTTTAAATGTCCTTCAAGGCAAACTAACCTCCACCCCACAAACAATCACGGCTTCCAGCATTCGCCATATGTAACTTTTTTAAGAAGTTATAATATTGACAAAACAATATTATTTTAATGACAAAAATTCAAGGCAAAAATTCCCCACAGTCTCATCGGTTTGTGTACATCCATGGTATCCTCTAGTCCTTGTCCATATGCTTTGTCCATGTTTACAGACTTGCAGCAGTGTTGCTAGAATTTCTATTAATACAAGAATGTCTGATTTCATGTATTCTTACCAGGCACTCTTTCATTTTTGTTTTTTTGTTTTTGTTTTGTTTTTTTGGTTTTGGGGGGGTTTTCTTTTTTGTTTTTGCTGCATTGGGTCTTCGTTGCTGCGTGTGGGCTTTCTCAGGTTGTGGTGAGTGACTACTCTTCCTTGAGGTGCACAGGCTTCTCAGTGCGGTGGCTTCTCTTGTTGTGGAGCATGGGCTCTAGGGGCGCTGGCTTCAGTAGTTGTGGCACTCAGGCTCAGCAGTTGTGGTTCGGAGGCTCTAGAGCACAGGCTCAGTAGCTGTGGTTCACGGGCTTAGCTGCTCCACGGCATGTGGGACAATTTGGGATCAGTGGTCAAACCCTTGTCCCCTGCATTGGCAGGCAGATTCTTAACCACTGCACCACGCTTTCATTTTTGCCAGTCTGAGTTTGTTTTTTGTTTTTTTTTTTTAAGAAAGGTACCTCAGTTTCTTCACATGTTTATTCACTCTTTGAGTTTCTCTTCCTCTGAAAAGTCTATTAAATCCCTTCTCGGTTTTTCTATTGGATTGTTTTTCTTCCCAAGTTGAAGGTCGTTGTGTACTGAAGATTTTAACCCTTCATATGCCATGTGTATTGCAAGTACTTTCCCATTATAGACCTCTCAGCCCCCGCCCCCTTAGTCTTGAGTCAGAAAATGAAATATCATTTGTCATGTCACAGGAGAATGCATCCAATTTGCTGCCTCCTTGGGCACCTCACCTCACCGTTCACCTCCTCCTCAACAGGTTAATTCCCTTCAAAACAGAGTGATGCATAAATGTCTTTGTTGGTGTGAAAGGCTGGAAGTGAAAGGCCAGAGTTCCTGAATGAATGAAGGGGTGGGGTGTGGGACTGAGGAATGGCATAAGGCCTGATTGGAGAGATGAATCAGGAGCTGGGTCATGCAGGGCCTTGTAGGGTTTATTTTAAGTGCAAAAGGAAGATATGAGCTGGATTATGTTCTTGAAAGGATGCCAGTAGCTGCTGGATGAAAACTGTACTAAGAGAGCAGGACTAGAAACAAGGAGCCCACTTAGGAGGATATGATTATGGTCCAGGTGAGAAGCAGTGGTGGACTAGGGTACTGGCCGTGGGTATAGGAGAGGTTAATAAACACATTTTGAGCCATAATGAAGGGTTAATATGGTCAATAGATTATGCTAAGAGATCAGACACGGAGCAGTGAGATGGAGATGTAGAGATTAACTCCTGGGATTGTGGCTTAAATCACGGGATAGGAGGATCCGATTGGGAGGGGACTTCAGGAGGAAAACAAGATTCAGTCTTAGACTTGTCAACTCCAAGCCACCTGTGAACCAAGCAGATGGAGAGGTGAGTTGTTGGAGGATGGAGCTCAGACTCAGTGTCTGGGTTGGAGACATGAATTTGGAAATAAGCAGCAACTAGATGGTATTTAAAGCCAGGGGAGAGGAGGTGCCGATGAAGGAGACTATTGAATCTGGGAGCCCGGAAGGCACCTTACCAAGAGCACTATCAGTAAGCGCGTGGGGCGTGGTGAGTATATTGGACTGAGCTGGAAAATTCATAAAAGGTGAGGAAGTGGAGTTGGCGTATGGAGACAACTCTGGCAAGAAGCTAAGTTGTGAGTAAAGAGTTGAGAAATAGGGAGATGGATAGAAAGGGTGTGGAGTCAAGAGAGAGGTGTTTTGTTTTCTTAAGTGGGGGATACGAGAGTGTGGCTGAAGGCTGCACGGGGTTGGGAAGGTGAGACGAATGGGTCCAGGGCATGAGGAAAGGGCTTGACTTAGGGCCGAAGGAGGGCATCTCCCTTGTCACAATACAGGGAGATGAAGGAGAAGATGCAGATGTGAGAAGCCTGTAGATTAGAAGGTAGGAAGGTGAGAGAGGTCCTGTCCAGTGGGAGTCGCGGGGTTGGGGGGGATGCTGGCAGAAAGGGAAGCAGGAGGGGAATGGAGAGAGAGAAATATCTAAATAGTGAAAGAAAGAAACCGGTTCTTCGATTGCTAAGAAGAGTGAAGAAAAAGCCCGTCTCATGAAATTTCAGAATACCAAAAATAAAGAGAAAGTTCTCCAAAGCAGAGAGAGAGAGAACCAGATCACACACAAGGGGATGATGACCCTATTAGCACCATATCTCTCTCGTTGGCAACACCGGATGCTAGAAAACAATAGAGCGCCATATGGATGCTTCCGAGAGAAGTTTAATTTTTGAGCCCAGAGCTCTATACCAAGTCAAACTAGCATTCAAATGGAAAGGACAAAATAAAGATGTTTTCAGTCACCCAAAGATTCATAAAGTTTATACTCACAGACACATCCCTGAACGTTTCCCAGCAAGTCAGAAAATGAATCCATGAGAGATACATGAGATGCTAAAAACACTGACAAGCAGAGGCATGGGGGTAGAAGGTGTGCTTATAATTAAGGATAACTGATTGCTGGCTATTGTTTTAAGGCAGCCTGAAACTCAAGTTCTGCTGATTACAAGCATGAGAGGTGGTGGTGGAGAGAGAGCAGAGGGAAGTGAAAGCCCACGAAGTTCTTCATCTCGTTCAGAGGAGGAAATAGATACTGATTATCTCTAGTTATTGAGAGGAAAATGTGTGTTAAATGTAATCATAATCCTAAAAAGAATAGAAGATGTATACAGTCTATATGTTCTAATCCCCAGAGGGAAAGAATGGAGCAAAAAAAAAAAAAACCCTATTAATTCAAAGAAAATAAAAGATTACTAAAAAGGGGCGAGGAGGAGAAAGGCAAGAGAAAAGAAATGATTCTATTCAGAAATAGAAACCCAAAAGAAGATGGTATAAGCAGTACTAAACATATCTCATTGAGGAACTGAAGAATGAGTTATTAGAAAAACATACTAAAATTTCTGAGCAAGGTTATCTTCTCTTTTCCACCCTAGTTGGAAGATGTTGAGGAATACCTCTAAAATTACCTTTATTAATACATATACTCGTTACCATGGCTGTATAATAAATTACCCAAATGCAGTGGCATGAAACAACAATTTCTTTTGCTCACAGGGTCTATGGATCAGGAATTGGGGCAGGGTATGGTGGAGGGAGGTGGCCTGTCTTTGCTGCCGACGTTTGGAGCCTCAGCTGAAAGTGTCAAAAACTTTTCACGCACATGTCTGGCAGTTGGTGCTGGCTGTCACTGGGGGCCTCATTTCCTCTCCATGTGGCCTGGGCTTCCTCACGACATGGTGGCTGTGTTCCCAGGGCAAGCATCCCAACAGAAAAAGAGCCAAGTGGAAGCTGGAAGTCACACAGCATCGCTTCACGCTGTTTGTTAGAAGTGAGTCACTAAGGCCAGCTCGTCCTCCAGGGGAGGAGAATTAGGCGCCACCTTTTGTGAGAGAAGGGTCAAAGAGTTTGTGGACATGTTTTAAAACCATCATAATAACCAAGTGGAATTCTTCATGATAAAACCAAGAATGTTGTGTAGAAACAAACCTTTAAAACTTAATTCTACAGCAAAACAGGATGATATACTAAACAAAGATAATATACAGCTATACAGACAGACTTGTAAATAACACTACTCTTAGCAATTTGTCAATAATAAACTCTTTGGGTTTTGCAAGTTCCCCTTTTTTCCAGCTCTCAGATCAGGCAAATTCTGTTAGAGTTACAATCAAGAAAACCTAGCTATACGCTACCTACAGCAGATATGGACAAAACAAAGTAAAAATCAAAATAAAGGGATAAATAGAGAGAATTTTAAAACTTTAAAAAGGGATGTAACAAATATACCAGGTATCCTAAGAAAAATAATTCAGGGCAAAAATGTTAGGGAATTTCATATTCACTAAGCTTATAAGTAACCAAGAAAAGAGAAGTTAAGACAACAATGAGATATCAAACAAACAAAATTTTAAAGTATCAATAATGTACATTGCTTGCATAGGTGTAGGGAAGGGTATACATATTCATTGTTGTTGGGTGTGTGAGATTTTACACCCTTTTGGGGGGACAATTTGCAGTATTTGTTAAATTATGAACCCCACACCCTTTGACCCAACAATTTCACTATTAAATATCCAGGCTACATAAATCTTTACTAATGCAATACTATGTAAATACTATGCAGTACTTTAAAAAAGAAATATGTATACATAATAATATGGAACGATTTCCAAAACACAACATTAAGTGAAAAAAGCAAGCAGCAGAAGAATACATACAGGGCTTCCCTGGTGGCACAGTGTTAAGAATCCGCCTGCCAATGCAGGGGACACGGGTTCAAACCCTGGGCTGGGAAGATCCCACATGCTGCGGAGCAACTAAGCCCACAAGCCACAGCTACTGAGCCTGTGCTCTAGAGCCTACGTGCCACAACTACTGGGCCCACATGCCACAACTACTGAAGCCCACACACCTAGAGCCCTTGCTCTGCAGCAAGAGAAGCCACCACAATGAGAAGCCAGAGCACTGCCACGAAGAGTAGTCCCCACTCGCCACAGCTAGAGAAAGCTTGTGCATAGCAACAAAGACCCAACGCAGCCAAAATAAATAAATAAATAATAAAATAAATCTTAAAGAGAAAAAAAGAATACATACAGCATGAGCCCTCATTTTTTAAATCACAGAACTAAATTACATATCTACAACTTAGGTTCATACATATGCAAACACAAAGAAAATTGTAAAGAAAGATTTGTATTGAACTGATAACAGTGGCTTCCTTTCAGGATTAAAAGTAGGATTAAAAGTTTAGAATAAGAAGGTAATTAAAATTTTTCTCCTCTATACCCTGCTATATTTTGGATTTCTTAAACATAAAATACACATATATTAGCTATATAACTAAAAATTAAAAACAAAATGAACTTTAAAAAACTTTAAAAATTAAAAACAAAATGAACTTTAAAATTTGTTTTGTATTGATATATGTATATTTTTTGGTAACTGTTTTACCGAGATGTAATTCCCATATCATACAGTTCACCTACTTAAAGTGTACAATTTAATGGTTTTCAGTATATTCACGGAGTTGTGCAACCATCATCATAATCAATTTTAGAACATTTTCTTCACCCTCAAAAAAAGCTTTTAGCTATTTATAATATCCAGGACATAAAAGCAACCTAAATGTCCATCAACAGAGGAATGGATAAAGAAGATGTGGTACATATATAGAATAGAATATTACTCAGCCATAAAAAGGAATGAAATTGGGTCATTTGTAGAGACATGGGTGGACCTAGAGACTGTCATACAGAGTGAAGTAAGTCAGAAAGAGAAGAATATCATATATGAACGCATATATATAGAATCTAGAAAAATGGTCTAGATGATCTTATTGGCAAGGCACAAGTAGAGACACAGACGTAGAGAACAAACGTATGGACACCAAGGGGGGAAGGGGGTGGGTGGGATGAAGGGAGATGGGGATTGACATATATACAGTATTGATACTGTGTATAAAATAGGTAACTAATAAGAACCCACTGTATAGCACAGGAAACTCTACTCAGTGCTCTGTGGTGACCTAAATGGGAAGGGAATCTAAAAAGGTAGGAATATAGGTATACGTATAGTTGATTCGCTTTGCTGTACAGTAGAAACTAACACAACATTGTAAAGCAACTGTAGTCCAATAAAAATAAAAAAAATAAAAAAAAGCCTTTAGCTATCACCGTTCTCCAATCTTCCCATCCCCTCAGTCCTAGGCAGTCATTAATCCGTTTTCGGTCTCCATAGAATTGCCTTTTCTGGACACTTCATAGAAACAGAATCACATAATACGTCATCTTTTGTAACTGGCTTCTTTCACTGAGCATAAGGTTTTCAAGGTTTATCTGTGTTGTAGTATGTATCAATACTTCATTCCTTTTTATAGCCAAGTAATATTCCATTGGATGGATATATGTACCATGTTTAGCTTATCCATTAAGCAGGTGGTACGCATTTAGGTTGGGTCCACATTTTGGCTGTTATCAATGATGCTACTGTAAAATATTCGTGTACAAGTTTTTGTGTGGACATATATTTTCATTTCTCCTAGGTATATATCAGGTGTGGAATTTCTGGGTCAGATGGTAGACCCATGTGCAATTATTTGAGTAAAGTGGCTGCACCATTTTACACTCCCACCAAGAGTGTGTGAGGGTCCCAGTTTCTCCACATTCTCACTAACACAAATTATTTATATTTTTGATTACTAGCGGATGTGATGTCATATCCCATTGTGGTTTAGATTTGTATTTCCTGATGACTAATGATGTTGAGCATCTTTTCATGTACTTCTTGGCCCTTTGCATATCTTCTTTGGAGAAATGTCTAATCTGAATAACATTTAATAATTAGCCCATTGATTATTAATCTAATCAATAAAATTAGATTACTTTTATTGTTCAGTTGTAAGAGTTTTTCATATATTTCAGACACAAGTCCTTTATCAGATGTATGATTTGCACACATTTTCTCTCATTGTATAGATTATCTTTTCACTTTCTTAATAGTGTCATTTGAAACACAAAATTTTTAATTTTGATGAAGTTGAATTTGTTAACCTTTTGTTGCTTGTTTTTTTGGTGTCGTATCTAAGAAGCTATTGCCTCATCTAAGGTCACAAAGATTTACCACACTGTTATCTTCTAAGAGTTTTATAGTTTTTGCTCTTACATCTAGGTCTTTGATCCATTTTGAGTTAATCTTTGTATATGGTGTGAGATAGGGGTCCAACTTCATTCTTTTGCATATAGATATCCAGTTGTCCCAGTACCATTTATTGAAGAGACTATTCTTTCCCCACTGAATGGTCTTGGCGCCATTATAAAAAAAATTGATTTACCATAGAGATGTGGGTTTATTTTTGAACTCATTTCTCTATATATCTATACATGCCAGTACCACACTGTCTTGATTACTTTTACTCTGTAGTAAGTTTTGAAATCAAAAAGTGAAAGTTCTCTAAACATTGTTCTCCTTTGCAAGATTACTTTGGCTATTCTGGGTTCCTTGAGTTTCATATGAATTTTATGATTAGTGCATCAATTTCTACAAAGAAATGAGCTGAGATTCTGATAGGGATTACATTGACTAAAACGAACTTTTAAAATAGTAGATATTGTTATGTGCACTTCCCCAAGTGCTTTCATGAGACTCAACTTACAGGAGTTAATAAATGTCAGTGTGTGTCATCATCTAGATCCAGAGTTGCCAAATTCTCACTATATTGCTTCCTATGTATCTTTCAAAACCATGCTTCCTTCTTCATCTCTGCTCGAAAGTTACAAGGCACATCCTTAACTTTTCACAATCTGCTAAGAGTTTGTGTTATACCACTTCACATGAAATGTGGAAAGCTTGCAACCATGTAGGTCCACTTATATCCCCTGTCCATCATGCATAGGTGTTATAAGTATTACATCCATGTATATCATAAACCTCATTATACAATGTTATAATTTTTATTTAAACAATTATTTGCATTTTAAAGAAATTAAGATGACAAAAATAACCTTTTTTAGTTATCCACCTATTTACAATTTTCAGTGACCTTCATTCTATCCTGTAGAGTTGGGTTTTTATCTGGTTCCATTTTCTTTCTGTCTGAAGAACTTCCTTTAGCATTTCTTGTGGTGCTTGTCCGCTGCTGACAAATTCTCTTAGATTTCTTTTAATCTAAAAATCTTTATTTCACCTTTATTCTTGAAGGATATATCCACTAAATATAGAATCCTGGGTTGACAGGGTTTCCAAACCCCTCACCTCCCCACCCCCCCATACTTTAAAGATATTGTGCTACTGTCTTCTGGCCTCCTTTGTTTCTGAAAGAAGTCCCAGGTTATTTGAGACTTTGTCCTCCTGTATACAATGTGTTGTTTTCTCTGACTACTTTCAATATTTTGTTTTTATTTCATTCTCAGAAATTTGACTGTAATGTCTCCACATATGTTGTTTATTGTTGTTTTTATAAAATCCTGCTTGGGAGTATCCTGAGCTTTTTGAATCTGTAAATTTACCAAGTGTAGCCATTTCTTAAAACTCTTTTTTCAAACAATTTCTGTCCCATTTTCCCTCTCTTTTGCTTCTAGGACTCCACTTACAAGTATGTTAGACATTTTGATATTGTGCCACATGTCCTTGAAGTACTGCTCATTTTTTTTCAATGTGTATGTCCTTCAGAATGGATAATTTCTACTGATCTACTTTCAACTTCACTGAGTCTTCTATAATCTTTCTTCTGCTCTTAAAGCCACCCAGTGATTTTCTATTTATGATATTGAAATTTTCATTTCCAATCTTGACTTTTCTGAGGAATCCTGAGAATTTCCATTTCATTCTTTTCTATAATTACTCTTCTGCTGAGGTTTTCTATTATTTAATTTGTGGCAAATATATTTCCTTTATGCTCTTGAGCATAGTTGTGATAGCTGCTTTTAAATCCTTGTCTGCTATTCTAGTATCTGAATCATCTTGGAGTTGGTCTTCATTTTTTGGCTATCTTTTTTCTTAGGTTGTCATGTTTTCTTGTTTTTTGGTACAAATCAGGGAGTTTTGATTGTATCCAGGATGTTATGAATGATATGTTGTAGAGTCTCTGAATTCTGTTATGTTTCTCTGAAGAAAATTGGTTTAGATTTTGGCTTGTAGTTAACTCAACTGAATTGGAACTGTAAATTTTGTCTCTCCCCTGTGGTGGGTGGCAGCTCAAATGTAAGTGCAATTCTCTTAGCCTTACCAGGCTGCTAGGTGTCTGACCCATCTATGTGCAGCTTAGGGGTCAACCAAGATTTGGGCTCCCTCTCTCCTTTCTTGGGTTCCCCTCTTCTAACTCTCCAATGACTGCGGTGCCCTAAACTGTGTCCTCTGTTCATCAAGCCAATAATAAGGCAGGTTTTTCTGTCAGAATTTTAGCTGCCCTACAAGCACACGCTGGGGCCTGCCTTCAGGCTAAATGTTACTTAAAAAGAAAGAAACTCTGTGATGTCCTTTTTTTCCCAAGTGTCCACTCCTCTCCAGCATCCGCCTTTTTTCATTCCCCATTATCTTCAGGTAGCTGCTGTGTAGATTTTGTCTAGAGTTTGCAGTTGGATAACACTGGATTTTGTTGATTGATTGTAAAGAAGTCCATGGTCAGGGACTTCCCTGGTGGTGCAGTGGTAACGAATCCGCCTGCCAATGTAGGGGGCACAGGTTTGATCCCTGGTCTAGGAAGATCCCACATGTCACCGAGCAACTAAGCCACAACTACTGAGCCTGCGCTCTAGAGCCTGTGAGCCATAACTTCTGAACCCATGCACCACACACACCGAGAAACCTGTGCACAAGGAAGAGTAGCCCCTGCTCGCCACAACTAGAGAAAGCCCGTGCGCAGCAACAAAGAGCCAATGCAGCCATAAAAAAAAAAGAAGAAGAAGAAGTCTATGGTCAGAAAAAAAATGGCTAGGAATCCCTGATCTTGTTGTTACAGGGATTGTCATTTTTATCCCATATGATATGATTTTCTGACTCTCCACACTTTAGTCTGATTTTGTTTCCTTACTGGGACAGCTAATCCTTAACATTTACCTAAGTGCTATTAAATTCGTGGGTTATTTTATATAATTCTCAAGACTCCTCTATGGGGAAGATGGCTTTATTATCCCCATTCTACAGATGAGAAAACTGAGCAAGAGAGAGTAAGCCACTTATCAAAGTCACTGTGCCTGCGTGGCATTCAAATGGGCTGCTCACTCTATAGCTCCTTTTCTTTCTCAATCTGGCTATGAGACACAGTTTACACAGAGGGCAAGTTTTCAGGACCAAGGCCATAGCTGGAGGGAGAAGGTGGAAGGAGTCATCTATGACTTTGATCTTGGCCCAGTCCTCGTTAGTCATCCAAGTCAGAGACTTATCCCAGCTGGGCAAAACCCACAGAATCCACTCTAGTTAATAAGAATGAAGTCCAAGAAGAGTTCTAGAGGATGTTAGGTAGTTGGCGACTTCCCTAGGAGGGCCAGAGTATCCAGAATGGGGGCCAGCTGTAAGTGCAGCCGATTACAATGCCCACAGCACCCCGGACCCTGGCTGTCTCTTGGCTACCCTCCCCAGAGTGAAGCCAGCAGCACTGCTCCTTACACCTTTCATTCATGCCCCGACGGCTCCCACCAGCATGTGTGTTGTCAGATCCTTCCTCTCATGCCTCATTCCAGCCATGAAGGAGGCTGTGAGAGCATTCCTGGCTTCTGTATGGGGAGGTGGGACATCCCTGGATGTCAAGAAGGGTATTCAAATGCTGCTGGGCAACCAAAGAGTTCAATGGATGTGCACCTTCCATGTCAGTGAGCCATTGGGCAGACTCTGTGTGGCTTGCTTTTCTTGTAGTAATTTCTCCAGTAAGAAGCCAGAACAACCCCATTCTCTGCGGCCTGACTTTGAGGTTCCCTCGTTTAGAGAAAAGCCAAACTCTGCAAGTAGACGGTTTTATGGGAGCATGACTCATGCTGGTTTTCGTTTAACTGTTATTGCACCTTGACTATGATAAAAAGGACTGCATTTGGAATGGAAGTTAGATTTTCTAGTTATTATAATAAAAATTGGATTCTAAAGATATACTTGTCGAAACTTTCGATTTGTTCAGTGTCACCTCCAGTTGTTGGCCAAGTAGACAAGGATTTATAAGCCAGCACTACCCTGGCTCCCAGGACTCTGCATTGGGATTGGGCCTTGGGGGGGTTATCTAGCCAAAAGGGAGTGTCTGGAAAGCTTAGTGGGTTATATGCTTTTCGAGTGACCTTTGGAATTTTGACCGAAAATGGTAGAGACGGAACTAGTTGGAGGGATGGGAAGGGATAACCCTGCCCTGCCTGTGGTCCCTGAACTGCTAAATCAATATGGACAGGAAACTCAGTTCCATGTTTGGGGGAAATGGGCTCATGTTGTATACAAGAGTTTCACTGTAACTGACTGGTTTATACATTTTCTTGGGGACAACAGTGAAAATATTGTTTGGGCTTTTGTGGTCATCTATTTCTGTTCAATGACACGGAACTAAACTAAACCCCTGCCTCATTACCCTAAGGCTAGCGTTTTGGGGGCATATTCAGCAGTCATACGATTTGGGATTTTTGGAGCAATCCCAATTCCTTATTATTTAATTACTATTTAATTATTTTATATATCTTTATGTATAATAAAAATTCTCACCCATTTGCAATTCCCTCGCTAGTTTCCCTGCTTATGCACCCTTCCAGAGATGTTCTAGACAAACATAGCATATATGTAGACCCTCCTTGTTTTTACACTAATGGAAGCACATTTCTGCACTGTGTGTATATAAATATGTATATATTCATATACACATGTGTGCAAGTGTATTTTATACAGATGCATATATGAGTGAATGTATCAGAGCTCTTTCTATATGTGTTCATAGACAGATCTTCCTTCTTCTTCTTAACAGAGATACAGAGGGTTATTAACCAGCTATCCCGTGGTTATTTAACCAGTCATCTATTATTAGACAGACATTCCATTGTTTCCAGTCTTTTGCAACAATAAACAATGTTTTGGTGAATATCCATGTATGTACCTCTTTGTGCCTGTATGAGAGTTTATGAGATTAAATTTCTGTAAATGGAATTATTAGGCGAAAGGTTAATAACACTTTCAAATTAGATAGGCATTGCTAAATTGGCCTCCAAAGAGACTGTATCACTATATAACCCTACCTGTTTGCCCTACTCATTTATCACTACAGCACATTACACCTGTCCCACTGGTGTAGTTTTAATTTGTATATCTTTTATTCAGAGTATTAGCATTCTTAAACATGTTTAAAATCCATTTGCACTTACTGTGTTATTTTTTTAAAATAAACTCTCTGACCATGCCTATTTTATTTTGGACTGTGATTCTTTTTCATAGTGATCTGTGGAAGTTCTTTATATATCACTTATATATATAATTTCTAATATAAATGAGCTTTCCTCATTTAAAGTAAAGATGACCTTAGTATGTAACAACGTAAATGGGAAGAGAATTTGAAAAAGAACGTATATGTATAACTGAATCACTTTGCTGTACACCTCAAACTATCACAATATTGTTAATCAGCTATACTCCAATATAAAATAAAGTTTTAAAAAAGAATAAAAGTTGCATTATCTGTAAAAGAAAAAGTAAAGATGACTTGTTAAATGTAGAAGTAGATGTGATTCAGTGTCTATAACTAGGTGCGGTTCTTCAGATGAACAAATTCATAAATCAGGAACGATTCACTCTTAGAGCATGTTTCCAGACTTTTTTTTTTTTTTGGAAAATATGGTCATTAAAAAGCATTTTGAAGTAGTTTACAAAACTTTGCAACCCATTATGGCATTACATATTTGCAGAATAAAGTGACTTTAAAACATTTTAGAGTTTATAACTATAAAATTAAAAAACTATAAAATGTATGTGACAAAATATTTTTATAGTTTCTAAACTTATAAAAGTCATAAATACATACTCATCTGTTTTTAAAAATCCAAGATACATAAGTGTATGAATTTAAAAGTACAAGGTACTTCCTACCAAGGCAGCACCCCTGTTAACAGTTTGGTGTGTGTTCCTCCTGACTTCTTTCTATACACCAACAATATGTATTTCAATAATTTTTCCCTAAAAAGTAGAAACTGCAAGCTGTTCTGTAACTTGGTTTTTTGGTTTTTTTTTTTAATTATTTTTTTGGGGGGTACACCAAGTTCAATCATCTGTTTTTATACACATATCCCCATATTCCCTCCCTCCCTCAACTCCCCCCCCACCCTCCCTCGAGTCCCCCCCCACCCTCCCCGTCCCAGTCCTCTAAGGCATCTTCCATCCTCGAGTTGGACTCCCTTTGTTATACAACTTCCCACTGGCTATTTAACAGTTGGTACTATATATATGTCTGTGCTACTCTCTCGCTTCGCTTCAGTTAAGGATTAGTCTTGGACGTCAAGAATGGTAACTTTTGCGAATCAGGTTTTTAACTCTGAAAGTTGACAGTATATCACCATAGATACGGCTTCCTTTGGGAGCGGTCCAGCCCCAACTAATAGACTAGAACAGATAAGGCCTTTGGAGACACATCAAGTAGCTCACTGTGTGCAGATCGTTTCTCCTGTAGCTCCAATGTCTGCACTTCGGGCACCTTTTATACATACTCGGAGGGGCTTAGACTGGAGGGTGGGTGGCTGAGTGTAATCCCCGGGAAAGAGGGCTTGAATTGAGGCCTTCATGAGCCAGCACCTAAAAACTCATTTTGGTTTTCAAAAGATTTGACTTCTCACCTTATTTAAGGTTTGTTGTTGTTGTTGTTGTTCTTTTAAGATACACCTTGCAGAAATCCTGGGAATCAGCAAAGAGAAAGAATAAGGTCAAAATGGTGGGTCCACAGAAGTGGGCTCCAAGGAGCCTCACCCCATCTCTCGAGAAGTGTGGTTGTCGGGTCTACACATTGGAGCAGCCCCTGCCTCCCACATGAGCCTGCAGGAGGCCGGCCCATCCTCCCCGGCGGATCTGACACCCAGTCACCTCCGAGGACTAAGTCTTGCTCTCCTGGGGCCCCCTCCCAGCAATGCCCTACGGATAGGGGATGCTCTGGAGTCAAGGTGGAGGGGGCAGGGTTGTCACGCAGGGCTGAGAAGTTTTGCGCCACATAAACCAGCCCAACTCAAGAGGCCTCTACTCACCAAGCCTTGTGTCCTGGCTGGGCTGCATCTCTCCAGAGAAAGGGGCCCTTTTTCCTCCCAACAAAGGCACTTTCTGCTCAGCCAAGCCCCTGGGGGCTGCATGTGCCTGAGGGGGGCTTCTTCCAAGTCGGCCCAGAGGCACTGAGCAGACTCTCCAGGCCCTGGCAGCCTCGCCTGGCACAGCTTCAGGAGGCTCCGGATGGGTCTGCCCTGGAGAGCCCTGACCCAGGGGGCCGGGTCTTCCCCAGCATCCTTTGGGGCCACCCTTGAGCTGCCCTCCTAGGCTTGGGAACAGACTGAGTTCTGGGAGGGTGGCCGGATAGCAGTTTTCTTGAATAGAGTCCATTCTGTGTTCATTCAACAAATATTTGAGGCTCTACCATATGCCAAGGCCTGTTCTAGCTCTGGAAATAGGCAGAACAGGACAGACAAGGTCCTGTCTTTGTGGAACTGGCATCCTAAGTGGGGGAAGCCAGACAGGGAACAAGTCAAATGAGTACACAAGACCATTTTCCAGAGAGCGCTGTGAGGATAAAGTAAAATGCACAATGGCCTCACGAGTGATGGGAGAGGCGGCTTGTGTGCAATGCGCACCTGAGAGGAACCTCCTGGAGAAGGCGAGGCTCAAAGGACAGGAAGGAAGGAGTCGTGCCAACATCTGGGAAGAACATTCCAGAGAGCCGGCAGAGCAGAGTGCAGCGCCCCGAGGCTGGGAGCCCAGCGGGCAGCCCGGGAGAGTCTGAGGTGTCAGGAGAGGTGAGGGCCAAGCCATGCAGCGCCTTGAGATCAGGCCAGGACGCTGCACATCCTCTTCCACATGTGACGGGCGGTCACGGGAGGGTGAAGTAGGTGGCTGTTGCGATCTGGGGGCATGTCTAAAGGGTAACTCAGGCCTCTCCATGGGGGAGAGCTGGGGCAGGGGTGGGGGGGCGGGAGGGGGAAGGAGGGCAGCAGGGAGACACTCAGAGGCCTTCTGCGTGGTCCAGGTGGGAGAGCGTGGGACCAGGATGCCTGCGGTGAGATGGAGAGGAGCCATGAACTGGGATACAGATTTGGGATTACTGCTGACTGACACATCCTCGCACAGAAGCAGGGCCTGGGGCGCCCAGACAAGGCCAGAAGCAGTGGTATCACTGCTCTCCTGCTCGCACTGAAAGGGTGCTGGCCCCACCAGGGTGCTGAGACCCTGCCTGGCGGATTCCCCATATCAACCTTCAACGCAGGTATGAGGGCCCCTGAGCGGGACCCTCAAGCTGGACCCCCATATTAGAGGGCCCCACTCATGCCCTCCTCTGGCTGCTCCCTTCCCTCAGGGTGAGGACCCTAAAGGCCAAGGAATTTCCCACCCAAACAGCCCAAGAACAGCTGCCTGGGTCCCCATGGGCCACCTTCCCAGGCACTTGGCAGTGCGCACACCCTTAGATCAAGGGGTGATGGGAAGAGGACAGTTTTCAGGGGGTCTGGGTAAGGTGCTGGGAACCTGCACCCACTTGACGAGGGACCTTTCGGGTGGGGGACGGCACAAGGAGTGGCAAGGGAAGGGGGTGGGTGGCTTTCCTGGCGCCATCATGTTCCAGAGTCCAGCTCTACATTTAAATCTGGCCTTCTAGGACATTGCGAAGATTTATTTGTCAAGTCAGGAAGGTAGAACATATTTTATCTAAGAGTTTCATTTGATCGATACCATTTAATGTTTAAACAGATGGTATGGGGGCTGCCGTTTGTCATCTTGTCCCAGATCCCACAAAAATGTGGGGTGGGGGGGATCGTTGCACACGAGCCACCCTCACCCCCACCCCCACTCACAGCTAGCTTTCTACTGTGTTCCCCAAATGCTGCATGGCCAGTTCTGGGGGCTGTTATCCACCAACGGAGTTTTCTACCAAAATAAAAGCCTGTTCCCCACTCGCTAAACAAAATTAAGATAATGGATAGAACTTTCTGTATTTTAAATTTCGACTCAATTTTCTTTTTCTAAAATCTTTGCTGCCTGGTACCGCTTACCTGCTGGCAATCGCAAGCACGTAAAATATCAGGAAACATAACAAAAGAAAACACATACACATTAGAGTAGATGAAAAGTGAGGGGAAACTAGAAACAGCTGAATCTGACCGTATGGATTTGTTTATAGACCTGAGTATTCACGGTTGTGATTTCGTATGGTATACATACAATCTAGTTATCTTTCCTAATAGTTAAATCATCTCTAGCTCATGGTGACAGAATTAATTATGCCTTGTGATATTCCGTGTGACTTCTTGGTGCTTTGTCCTAGAACAAGCTGAGAATGCACCACGGTGAATTATTGCCCCCAATTTACAGAAAAGGAAACAGAGGCTTGGAGAAATTCAACACCTTCCCCAAGGTCACCGTAGTAAATGGTGAAGAAGGGGTTTTAACAGGTCTGAGGAATCCCCCACACCACCGGACCTCCTGGTGAGATACAGCACGTAGTCTAAGGATAATAAGGATGTCTTCTCCCACTGCCGGAGTCTGTTCATAAGAAACACTAGACTCTTGGTTGACTGTCCATTGAGTTTATATGCTTTACCCCTCAATACCTAAAGCGTAAGATGAATGAGTATAAAACTCATTAGCCAGTGCATTGGTAATAAAAAGTAACTGGTGCTCTGTTTTTAGGAAGGTCTTTGAGAGTATTTTATTGAATCACTGTATTAGATATATTAGCCAGAGGACAAACCAGTTACTGAAAATTATAGTTCTTGTCTTTTATCTTAATTTGCCCTTATTAATTATCTTAACTAGTCCTGCTTTGGAATGACCCATCTCACAACCATTTAGCCGTAGACAAAGTTAGAAACTAAATCAGAAGGGTTCATTCGGCTTTGTGCTTCAGAATTCAATTGATTTTCAGACTTAGGTACTAATTCTCTCATATATGTTGCATTAGGAAGTTTGAATCAAGGTAAAATAAAAACTTCCTGGTTCTATTTATCTTTCAAAGTGGTTAGCATTGTGAAGGACTCTGGAACTAGGCTCCGTTCCAGAGCACCCAAAACTCAGAACCATGATTCACGGAGGGGAGGGCCCTCGCCCACCCTCTCCCCACCCGGCCTGCCCTCCCCCCGGCTCAGCAGCCTCCTCTCCTGAGCTGTCTGGAGCAGAATTCACACCTACGAAACGCATTTTCGCTTCTGTTGCTGATTTTCAATTTGGTAAAAAGTAGAGCCAGGGCACGCCTCCTCTCTCCCTGGGTCTCTGCGGTGGCAGAAGTCAGGCCCAGTGAGCTGAGGTCCCTGCCGCATACCCTGCTGCTGTGCTTACTGAGGCCGGACCTTAGCAGAAAGCTCTCCCCCCACCCTGCTGGCTCCTCAAGGACTGCCAAGTGCCATCAATTAAGACCAAGCAGAAGAATCATAAAGATGGTCAGAGAGGATTTACGAGCTTCTCTTATTACTGGCTCTGTCTCAACCCAGCGTGAGCCACTGAGCCATCTCCCTCCCAAGTGATTCCAGCCAAACGCCAGCTGCCCACACATCCTATCAGGCCACAGCCCCCTTCCAGCCGTGGGCACCTCCCAGGGAAAGCGGCTCCACCAACCCTGGGGTCTCCCCCAGGTTCTGCAGCCAATTCTTGTTTCACAGCTTAGACAGCCCCAGGACTCTCCCTCACCTCTGGGCAGCCCAGTCATGAACCCACTACTTGCCCTCTAAACCACTTCCTCCTCATCCCAAGGTGTTCTCTTAGACCTCAAAGGAAAAACAAGACTATGAAGGTGGATCTTGGCGGCTGTTCCTGGGTCATGGTCCTCTCCTCCAGTACTGCAAATCACGCAGGGGGTGTCCTATGGATGGTGAGACCCCCATGACCCCCGGGGGCTTGGAGGGGACCTTCTATTTTCCCTGCATTTATATATGTTGGGGGATGGTAACCCCAGCCCAGAAACCAGGCATTCAGCCCCCAGCCAGACTCCAAGTCCTGACATCTCATTCAAATCCATCCCTTCTCTCTGTCCCCCATCCTGGGGCCTCAGGCCTCCACTACTTCTCATCTGGTCCACCCTCCCCTCTCCAGCCCCTACCAGAGTGGCCTTGCAGGAACCCACATTGGATCACAGCGCTCCCCTGCTAAAAGCTGGACGCCAAAAGCCTGTGAGAGAGGCACTCCTTCACCTGGAGCCGCCTTGGCCATGAACCCAGCCCTGTCTGTGAATCCAGCCTTATCTAGGCCTCTCCCCAGCAATCCCTGCACTCCAGCCCATCAAACATCTCGTCCTTTGTTATCAGAACATGCCGTGCACTTGCAGCTGCTCCACCTTTGCACCTGTCGTTCCGCAAATTGCACCTATCCTTCTAGCAAATTCCTGCTCATCCTTCAAGGTGGGGCTCAAAGGTCCACTCCACATGAAGCCCTCTCCAACCTCCTACCTCAGTCAGGTGGAGCTGCCATAACAAAATACCACAGACTGGGAGCTTAAACAACAGAAATGAGTTTTCTCACAGTTCTGGAGGCTGGAAGTCTGAGATGAGGGTGCCAGCATGGTCGGGTTCTGGTGAGGGCTCTCTCCCTGGCTTGCAGACGCCCCTATGCCTCACATGGGGTGGGGGGTAGACGTTCCCTCGCTTCCTCTTTTTCTAAGGCCACCAATCCTATTAGAACCTCAGCCTCATGACTTTATTGAACCTTAATTACCTCCTGAAAAATCCATCTCCAAATACAGTTACTTTGGGGGTTGTGGCTTCCACATATGAATTTCAGGACACAATTAAGCCCGAAGCAACTCCTCAGATGAAGTTGGTGGCACCCTCCTTCAAAGCCATGTTTGCCAGAGCAGGACGTCCCTTTATCACAGCACGTATCCTTCATCCGCATTTGTGTGCGGATGTGATGAAGTAATGGACTAAGTGCCTCTACCCGATCCCACTTCCTGCTTTTTCAGCGGCACCTCCTCTTTGAGGAGGCCCTTGTCTCTTAGCAGACTTTAAGTGATGACTTCTCCGTCTCCCCAGCTGTTCCCAGAGTCCTGAGAGGGCAGGGGCCACGTCTCACTCATCTTGAGGCACTAAGCACCTTGCACAGAGCTGGTCTCGTGGGGAGCTTTCTGCTTCTGCTATGGGAAGACCTGCGACCCTGGCTGTGGGCCCCATCTGGTGCCTCTCTTGTCCTCACAAACAGGGCTTATTGACAAGACCTTACTCCAATACTTTCCCCAGCCCCAGGAGCCTCTGTGATTTCCCAGGTTCCTCAGAGGAGACATTCCTGCTGCCTGCACAGGAGAGCCAGGTGTACATGCTAGAACAGGTCACTTTGAGTAGCCCTTTCTTTGTTCCTGCACTGGGGCAGACCGTTATTTTTAGCACTGCAGCAAAAATGAAAATCCCATTCCATGTTTTTGGGTTTCCCTCCAGGCCTCCACAGGTGCATTGTGTATAAATGGTCCTGCATCCCAGCCCAGAGAGCAGCTCCTCAGCTCACACAGGCTATTTATTTAACAAATCTACTTTTACTCCCAGTCCAAAAGCTTCAAGCTGAAAATATCTTATGTATGCGCTCTGGACCAAAACATGAAGCGGCTGGATCGTTAATCACTGGGAATATGTTGAATAGGGACTTGATTAAAGCACAGTATGCGTTCCCCAGACGAAGTTGCTTCTTTACTGTGACCACAGTGGAAGCTCAGCCTCCCAAGGTCTGGCTTTTACGCTGCGCCTCCTTGAGGGCTCCTGGGTGGGTTGTGGCGTCTTGCCAGTCTTTGGAAGGCCGCTGTCCTGGAGGGGTCTTGACCCCCGCAGCCTGGCGATTCTCAAGCTGGCAAACTTCCAAACAGCACCCAGGCGGCGTTGGGCTTCGGGGCACTTAGTCCGTAAGGGGCAATGGGGGGTAGAGGCCGGAGCGACTTGTAGGCCCACGAGGCTCCAGGGGAGCCGGCGATCCCCGCGATCCCGAAGTAGAACGCGCGAGGCGCCACGTGGCTGGGGAAACGCGCGGCGGTAAACCCCTTCCCCCTGCAGCAGTGAGTGCGGAGGCGGCGCGGCACCCGGGGGTCACCGAGGCCGGCCCGCCGTGTTCCCCAGGATTTGGGGGACCCAGCGCCCGGCGAGCCACCCTGCAGGGTTCTCTCATTAGGTGCCCCGACCCTGGGCGGCAGAGACTCGGAGGCCCCGGCTCCCTCGACACGCACGCTCCCGCCTTGTAGAGCACCTTAATGGGGAGTAGGGGAGAAGGCGGGGGAGAAGGCTGTGGATTCCAACCCTGTTGACCGCCGGCCCCGCTTCGGGATCCCTGTCTCGGAGTCAAATTCGCCTCCTCCCTCTGTGCGTCCCCCCTCGACGCGATACCCCAGCGCCGGAATCCAGTTCGGCTCGTCCCGCAGGAAAAAAAAAAATTGGCGGCCCCGCGCCGGGGAGCAGCGCCAACTCCTTGCACCTAGCAACACCTAGAGCTCCGGCTAGGAGAAGTAATTCAAAAGAAAAAGTTTTCCAGCCCAGGCGGGTGGACCGGCCGGGTGCTCTGGGCTCCGCGGGCGCGACCGCCGCCTCTTTCCTCCGCTCCCCGCGGGGTCCTAGCGCCCGGCACTGCGCGCCCGTGGGACCCCGGAGAACTGCTAGGGGCGGAGCGGGAGAGCGTTACTTTTGCGCGGAATCGGCGGGGACGCCTGGAGATCAGAGAGACGCAAAATCCCCGCGTTGCAGGCCTCTCCCCTCGGCCTCTCCACGCGGCAGCGTGGGCTGGGCCGCACGTCCAAAATTGTTCCCTGCCCCCCCCCCCCATTCCCACCCCCGACCCCTTCTTTACGCCGCCTCCTTCCAGAGAGCCGGGACCCGGGCAGGGCTGGTTCTAGCTTTTAAAGCGAGTCCGCTCCAGAGAAGCTCAGAGACCAAGATTTGCCTCCCCCCACCCCCACCCCCCCAATCCCCCCACCCCACCTCCACCCCCCCAACCCCCCCTCAACCCCCTGCGCGGCGTCGGGTGCTCCCGGGCTCCCCGGCCATTGGCTGGAGGTGGGTGCCCTGGGAAGGCTAGAGGAGGGGGCCCTGCCACCGACCACGTGTGCGCGGGGGCAACAACTCCGCCGAAGGTGGAGCACCGCGCGCGGGTCACGGTTCGGCTGGCGGCGCAGGAGGCAGTGGGCGTTGCACCGCGGCCCCTCCCCGCCAGCGCTGCGCTCCGGCTCCACTCGCCGCCCTCTTTAGACCTCAGGCGCTAGGACCCAGGAGGCGCTGCTCCGTCGTCGCCGAAGGTCCACGAGGGTTTGGACGCCAGAGGGCGACAGCCGTGCCAGTATAAATGCGCGGCCCGCGCGGGCCTGGCCATTCGCGACCGGGAGCTGAGCGGGCGCGTACGAGCAGGGGCTCTGGGTGGGCGGCGGCAGCAGCGGCGCCCCGCGCAGGCTGGAGGCCGCCGAGGCTCGCCATGCCGGGAGGACTTTAGCTCCCCCATGGAGTCGGCCGACTTCTACGAGGCGGAGCCGCGGCCCCCGATGAGCAGCCACCTCCAGAGCCCCCCGCACGCGCCCGGCAGCGCCGCCTTCGGCTTTCCCCGGGGCGCGGGCCCCGCGCAGCCCCCCGCCCCACCTGCCGCCCCGGAGCCGCTGGGCGGCATCTGCGAACACGAGACGTCCATCGACATCAGCGCCTACATCGACCCGGCCGCCTTCAACGACGAGTTCCTGGCCGACCTGTTCCAGCACAGCCGGCAGCAGGAGAAGGCCAAGGCGGCCGCGGCCCCCGCTGGAGGCGGCGGCGACTTTGACTACCCAGGCGCCCCCGTGGGCCCCGGCGGCGCCGTCATGCCCGGGGGGGCGCACGGCCCCCCTCCCGGCTACAGCTGCCCGGCGACCGGCTACCTGGACGGCAGGCTGGAGCCCCTGTACGAGCGCGTCGGGGCGCCGGCGCTGCGGCCGCTGGTAATCAAGCAGGAGCCGCGCGAGGAGGACGAGGCGAAGCAGCTGGCGCTGGCTGGCCTCTTTCCCTACCAGCCCCCGCCGCCCCCGCCGCCCCCGCACTCGCACCCGCCGCCCGCGCACCTGGCCGCCCCGCACCTGCAGTTCCAGATCGCGCACTGCGGCCAGACCACCATGCACCTGCAGCCCGGCCACCCCACGCCGCCGCCCACGCCCGTGCCCAGCCCGCACCCAGCGCCCGCGCTCGGCGCCGCTGGCCTGCCAGGCCCCGGCGGCGCGCTCAAGGGGCTGGCCGCCGCGCACCCCGACCTGCGCGCGGGCGGCGGCGGCGGCGGCGGCGTAGGCAAAGCCAAGAAGTCCGTGGACAAGAACAGCAACGAGTACCGGGTGCGGCGCGAGCGCAACAACATCGCGGTGCGCAAGAGCCGGGACAAGGCCAAGCAGCGCAACGTGGAGACGCAGCAAAAGGTGCTGGAGCTGACCAGTGACAATGACCGCCTGCGCAAGCGGGTGGAACAGCTGAGCCGCGAACTGGACACGCTGCGGGGCATCTTCCGCCAGCTGCCCGAGAGCTCCCTGGTCAAGGCCATGGGCAACTGCGCGTGAGGCGCGCGGCGGCGGGACCGCCCTGGGCCGGCCGCTGGCTGGGACCCAGGGAGTGGTTTCGGGTCTCCGGATCCCAAGACTGCCCGAGCCGCGCAAGCCGGGACTAGGAGATTCCGGTGCCGCCTGAGAGCCTGGCCTGCCGCGCGGCCCCCTTGCCTTCCTCGGCGCCGGACACGGTGCGTCTAAGCTGAGGGGTCGGGCAGAGAGGAGAAGCGCCGTGGGGCTGAGCCGGGAGCCCGGCAACTCTAGTATTAAAGGAATAACCCTGTGCCTTGGAAACGCAAACTCACCGCTCCGATTCCTACCGAGTAGGGGGAGCAAATATGTGCCTTGTCATTTTATTTGGAGGGTTCCTGACCCCGCGAAAGAAGGAGGGGTGCAGGCCCCCCTACAGGAGGAAGGTTCAGGGAGCAGAGATCCTGATAAGCCAGCCCCAGCCGCTCCTGAGCGCCTGTCCTTGGAGGGGAGGAAACACAGGGACTTGGGGCTTTGAACCTAAGGTTGCTCCCCTAGTTCTACACGAAGGTGGAGGGGCCCTAGTTCCTTGCCTCTAAACTCCCAACCTGCAACAGGCTGGGCTCTTCCGGGCAGAACTCACTGAGATGGGCGTCACCAGGTGACCGGTGGGAGCCTGCGGCCCCCAGTCAGATCAGAGAGCTAGGTGGTGCGTTACTCTGAGGACATATGTTCGTGGGAGTGGTGGCCAGGTGGGAGAGGGGAACCTAGAGATCTGCTCTGGGGGTTAGTAGGGGGTGGTGAAGGGACCCTGGGACCATCAGCCTTGTCTGTACTGTGTGTCGCCAGCATTGCCATACAAACATAAAGCACAGTCAGTCCACCCCAGAGGGACCGAAGTTATGAAAAGCTTTCCAAATATTTTGCTTTATCAGCCGATATCAACACTTGTATCTGGCCTCTCTGTGTCCCAGCGGTGCCTTGTGCAATGTGAATGTGCACGTCTATGCTAAACCACCATTTTATTTGGTTTTTGTTTTGTTTTGGTTTTGCTCAGATACTTGCCAAAATGAGACTCTTCGTCAGCAGCTGCAGGGAGGGTCTTGCGGCTCTCTTTCCTTTTGGTTTTGGGATTGCTTTTGCTCCCAGGGGAACCAAAGAGGCGAGGTGGGCTTCCCCTTTCCCCTCAGCTTTCCCTGGGGGTGGCTGTGGGCCTCGGCCCCCTCGAGTCTGGGCTGCCCACAGCCTGGTTCCCCCCCCCCCCCCCCCAAGAGGCCCTGGCTCCTGGTCTGGAAGGGAGGCAGCCTGAGCCAGCACTCACAGATCAGATCCCTGGGCCTGGGAGCGGGGAAGGCTGGCTTGGTTCTCTTCTTTGGGGAGAACATGGAGTTTCATGCTAGATGTTTTATGTATTATATCTATAATATAAACATATCAAAGTCAGTTTTGGTGTCTTTTTAAAACTAGAAAAGCTACTTCCAAGGTTTTCTGTGGGCCAGGTCACATTTGTAAATAATCACAGCATATTCTCTGGCTGAGAGCCTGACTTTCATTAGCTCTCCACCCATCCTGAGCCCCTCTGTACATTAAGGGGGTGACTTCTCCCAACCAAGGCAAATAAATGGCAGAAGGAGGTCAAGGCTCCCGGCTGAGAATGCCAAAGCCTGAAGTGTCTCTGAGTGTGTGGTGGGGGAGGAGTGTGCAGGGTGTCACGGGGCCTCCGTGTGGCCTCTCCTCAGCCCCTGGGAGAAGGGGGACTGGGAGAGGGGGCCCTCTGCCTGAAGCTGCCACAGCCTCTTTGGGACCCGGCAGGCCTGCCCCAGGAGTTCCAGGCTCCAGGGGCCCTTTGACCACACTTACTCCCGGATCACTCACAGCTCCGGCTCTGGAGCAGCGCCTGTCGCTCACACCTGCCTTTGCCCCAGCCCTCCGGCGGGACCACGGGCGGGCAGGGAGAGGCCACAAGCACTAGGACCCTCCACCCCTCCCCGTTTGCTCTGGGCCGTGTGGCTGCAGCCTGTCCCAGCGGGGCCCTGAGTTCAGGGAGCCCTCCACCCAGCCGTCCTCACCTGCCGTGCCCCAGCCCACCCAAGAAGGGGGACCCGCGGGGGACCCAACGCAGTGGGTGTCTGGCCTTTCCCCACGTACCTGCCCAGCAAGGAGCCAGCCCCAGCGTCCGCCTCCCCCCTGTGCGCACCCCGGACCCAGCCCCCGGTCCACTGAGTGCCCCATGTGGACAGGCACCCAGGACCCCCCCAGCAGCAGTGATGGCCAACCAAGGCAGGGCACGCCCTCCTGCCTGAAAGAACAGGGCCTGGGAGGAAGTAGCCCAGGAGGCTGGCCGGGCTTTCGGCGTTGACCCTCTCTGAGGGTAGAAGGCAAAACTCTACCTTCTGTTTTCACCCCGAGAGGGTTCACTTGAGCAGCTGACAGTATACACTAATGTGGGCTGTGACCGATTCGGGGAAATTACACCTTCTTTTTAAATTCTGAAAGTTTTTGCTTCACCTGCCTGTGTGGTTAAAGGGGAGACCCTGCCCCCTTCCCTCCCCACTGCCCCACCCCCTCCGCCGCCCTCTCTGTCCCGCGTCTCTCCTCCTCCTCTCCCCTGGCCGCCCGCAGCAGAGGAAAGGCCGAGAGCCCCGGTGAGGAGGCGGCAGCCTGCCCCGCTGCCTGGGAACCAAGGAGGCAGAGCCCCAGCGCCTGCCTAGAGGCCTGGGGCAGGCCACAGCTTGCTAGGCCCCAGCAAACCCTCTCTGAGTTCAGCGCTAATTCCAGTTTTTCTTGTTTGAGGGGGCCAAGCCTCGGCTTCCCCCTTTGCCCCCAGAACAGATCCCAAGACGTGGGGGGAGGGGCACCCCTCCTGCCCTCACTCCTCCCCTCCCATCCCCCTGTCCCGTCTCCAGGGGTTTCCTCTTTCAAAGCTGTCGGCTCCCCAAAGGGCACCCCTCCTGCCGCAGATCCTGAGGTCCAGGGCAGGCTTTGTTGGGGACAAGTCAGCCCCAGGAAAGGGATGGGGGCAGTGTGCCCCCAGTGGGGTCCCCAGAAGACAGGGAGGCCTGCTTGGGGGGAGGGGGCGGCATGGGATGAACCCGCCCAGCATGTGCTCTGCGCCTAAGCAGAGGGGCCCCCCGAGGAGAGCCGCCCGTCGCCACCCACTGCTTCCTGAAGGGCCCCCCGTGGTCCCCCTCCTGACTGCAGCCTTTGTGAGGACCCACTTAAAGAGCCTGGCGCTGAACACGCCCCAAGTATTTATTGGATGCCTACTGTGTGCCAGGGGACACGCACAGCCTTGTGGACCCAAGATGTGCGTCAAGGGTGACAGAGTAATAAGGGGGAGTTTCAAAGTGTGAATAGAGGCCACCAGGGAAGGCTTCCTGGAGGCAGCAGCTTCGACTAAGACCTGGCCAAGGGCCAAGTCCAACATGCCCGCGTGCCTCTGCCTCGTACTCTCCCACGGGAGGCAACGGGGACCTCACCCTCTCAGTAGGCCACTTGAGCCCAGGGTCCCCTGGAAGCACTGTTCAGGGGAGCCAGCCTCCAGGGAAAGAGCAAGGACAGGAGGGAGAGGGAGGTGCCCCTGCACACCAGATGCCTCCTGATGGTTGAGCACTGTCACGATGTCACCCTTATCTGCTGGATCTCCTGGGAACCTGTGAACATGGGGTTTGGGCCTGACACCTGCGATGAGCCACTGGGACTGGTGGGGAGTGTCTGCCCCTCCCAGGTCTCCCGCCCCCTCCTTCCCAGGCAGGAACCTGCCAGGCCTCCTCCAATAGCTGCTGACTTCACGGGAGGAGAGGGGGCAGTGGGAGAGGAAGCGGGAGGCCTCTCGGGGAGCAGGTCTAAGGGGAGCAGAAACCCTGACCTTGCTCAGCCACGAAGCCTCACCTTCCAGGCACCCGCAGGCCTTCCGCAGACATGGGGCAGCATCCTTGCTTGGGCAGAGGTAATATCCCATCTGCTTCTTTCCTACGCTGGAGGGAAGGACAAGGCTTGACTCTTCTTTTCTTTAAATGAAACTGAACCACCAGTGCCTTTGAAAGATTTCTTGTCTCTGTGAGAGACCTGTGCTATCTCCCTTCTCCGGACACCCCTGCCTCTCCCCCACCCCCACACCCCTCTCTGTGGATGGAGGATTTGACGCAAGCAGAGACATAGGAAAGATACCAATTCACTATCAAAGCATCCTAGCCCCATCCCAGAGCAATTAAAAAGCCAGATGGAATCTCTGGGAAAACGGCATCAATAACGCGAACAATCTGTGCAGGCCGGCAGGGACCCAGGAGCTGCGGGCGGGGGCGGCGGGGAGGCTGGGGTGCTGGAGCGTGAGCTGAAAGCAGGGTCTTGGCCACATTGCGGCCGACCGGGGATGAGGCCATCGCCAAGGATATGTATGCCCACGTCTGACCACAGCTGGGCTGTCCCATGTAGCCCCTGCAAGGCCCACGGTGCATCCTGGATTCTGGTCCCTGCAGACAGAGCCAGACAAATGTGGAACCCATTACTCAGGCAGCCACAGCCTCGGCCAGCCCCATTCTGGCACCCAAGAGCCTTACTTCTCTTCGCTTTTGTTTTTATTTATTATTTTTTTAGCCTTCTGGCCCCACCCATCTGAAACAGGCCTCCCTGTGTGTATGTCTCCCAAAGATGCCCTTTCTCTTCATTAGCTGTGTCCAAACCTACTGCCCATACCTGAGCACAGCAGAAGATGGTGTTGGGGACCGCAGTGGGGCCTGAACTCCAGGGGTTCCCCTTAGATTGTGGAATGGCAGGCACTTCTGGAAGGACCAGCTGAGCTCTCAGACGCTGGCATGACTGCTAGGGGAGCAGGGGTCCATGCCGCCTGGCCGCCTTGTGGGGCCCAGAAGGGGCTGAATGAGAACCACGGGAAAAGAACCTTCTGCTGCTCTGAAGCCTTTTCTAGGCAGAGCCAAGGCAGACTCTTCCATGGCCCCATTTTTCAGACCATGGTTTGGAGCCTCACCCAGGGTGGACTTAAAGATGTGGTTTTCTTATATCCATCAAGTTGGGACAGGAATCGGTGTTTTCAAAACATCTTTTGTGACTCTTACCTACCCAGAGAGCCACTTTCTGAACTTCATCTTCTCCTTCCTTGTCCCTGCCCTCCTGGAGCCAAATCACATGAAGTCGCCTGGGATCCTGCCTTTCTTGGCCTCTGGCTGAATTTGGCCCCAGTGGACATCCCGTGTCTGGCCTACAGCAGGTCTTCAACACGTGTGCCTGAATGCACAGATCTCTCTGCAACTCATCTCCCTCCTTTAAAAAACACCCGCACCTTCTCCTCTCCACGCAGGGGTCTGCAGGGTTGGCCTGAGGTCCACCAAGCAGGGGTCTGAGGGTAGGGGGCAACACAAGGACACCGGAGTTAAGGCTCCACTGTACTGGCCCACTCCGGGGGAGTCGTTGCTTCTACAAAGTTAATTTTTAAATGCACGAATCCTAAGAAAGTTAGCTTATCTAGTTCTAGGTAATCCTCCACACCTCTGTGTGATGAACTTACACCAGGTCTAGCCAGGCCCCAGCGAGATGGGCATGCTCGTGGGGGCGTGTACAGGGAGGAGGTGGGATTCCAGGAGAAGGGGAGAGGGCTGGGGGAGGCCGTGCAGTGCGCCCCAAGCCTGCCAGGGCTGCTCAGAGACACTGGGCAGCTGGGGCCTTGGCGTTTCTGCTGTAAAGGTCTATCAGCCTTCGTGTCTCCCCTTTTGTGTCTCTCTAGGTTGACTGGCAAAGTCATTATTGGGAGACTAGTGGCCGGAGAATGGGAACACCAGTGGCCAAAGGTGGTAGCCTAGGGCCAGCACGTGTCAGCCGGTGACCGAGACAGGGTCGAACGGAAACCATCAGGGCCTGTCCCCAGCCCTCTTGGATCTGAAAATATTTCTGCTTCTTGGCAAGTGGCAGCCAGACTTTCACCTGAAAGCAAGCGTGTCCTTCCTGAGCCGCCCCTGGCCCTACCCTACCCAGACAGGGAAGCCCTCGCGAGTCGGCCACCTCCCCCAGCCAGCCCGAGAGCTCTCCCCGCTCCCTGGCGCCCCCAGGAATCCAAGCCGCTCTGGCTGGTGAGGAAACGTGGCTGATTTATGGCAGCCCTTCCCGCACATACGCTGGGCAGTCATCTCGGCTGGATGTGACCACACAGCCCCTACCCCGAGAACGTTGACGGGGGTGGGGGGTGTCAGGGCTGGGGCGCCCGCCCCAGAGGGAGCCGCTGTGGCCTTGAACGTCAGGTTCGGACCCGTCGGGGGTAGCCTCCTCAAGTGATTTACAATTTGCAAACACGCTTTATTTGATTCCTCAGTTTTGCTAGAGCAATTACAGTGACTCAGCATGACAAATCACTCCCAACACGGTGTCTACGCGCTGTTAGGAAATGTGTTTCCTTCACTATTTTGCCTGGTGCGGCAACATTTTAAAAATAGACTCATTCACTGTACTTGAAGGCAATTTGTTCCAAATTTTCCCACTAATTTGATTTTAATCTGATATTTAAAATTCGTGTGACCACATTCCCACTGATTTATAGGGAATAAGCCTTACCTGGCAGCAGTTTCATTGGCCTTAACCCAGGAGTCCACAGGACGAAGGCTTTATCCTAGGACAATTTGAACACACTGGAGTCTCTCCTGCTTAATTATACGCCTAATTCAGCCTTGCAGGTACCACTCGCCTGGGGCCAGTAACCATGAGTGTGGGCTGAAGGCCACTGCTGCTCTCCTGCAGAGCCCTGGCACGTAGTAGGTCCACAGGCCTCGTTGAGCGGATGCACTCAGCCCAGATGTCCTGGCACGATGCACCCACCGCTGAGCTGGGTGCTGGAGGAAAGTCATTCGTGCACACGTGATAAATAGAAGTTTCCTCTTTCTCCCGTCCTATGATCAGGATGGGCCACCGGAGGTGGGCTTGCAGCACTGGCGCCAACAGACTCCTCGCTTTGCCTCTTGCTGGCTGTGGGGCCCTCACCAAGTCTCTTCATTTCTCTGGGCTTAGGTTTCCTTTTATGCAAAACGTATGCAAAACGAGTCCCACATCATCGAGTTGTTGTGAAAGGTAAACAGGCAAAGCTTGTGACACTTGGCTCAATCTAACGAGAGCGCCGTCTCCGTGTGTGAGGGCAGGAGGCAGAGTGGGTGCAGAGGCCACACCTGGTCCCTGAAAACTCTCCTGGAAGGAGACAGGCGTCTGAATAATTTAGGACAAAATCCTTGTGCCCAGAATAACCAAGGTACTGGAGTCATTTTAATGTTGCTTAGATTTTTTTTTTTCCAGGATACCTTCCGTTTGCTTAAGAAGCACTTAACAAGTTCCTCCTGGGTGCAGAACCCTCTTGCCAGTGACCTTGAAGGCTTAGCCGGAGGGCAAACCCTCCTCCACCGCTCTCTGCAGAGCGGGCAAGGATGCCCTGTGTGCTTGTCGTAGTAAAAGATTCTTGATACAAGTGCAGAATCCCAGGGGATGAGTCCTGGTCGGTGAGGCCAAGCATTCTCACACTTGGGGGTATCAGCCTCCCCAAATCCTGAGAGACCCCCCACGTCCTGCACCCCTGGGCCTTCCCACTAACTCCTTTCCATTTGGGAGGCTGGAACCTCAGCGACGAGGGTGGCCCTGCCTTCCCTTCCTACTGGTGAATGGGAGTGGAGGGTACGCGTGTGTGTCGGTAGCGGGGTGAACACGACCTACCCCCTTGCCTCCCTCAGTTCCCCACTGGCTCATAGCAGCGCTTGGCCAACCAGTTGGTTCCCATTGGCCAACCCAGCTCAAGCCCGGGAAGTGAGGAGGGAGGCTGCCCTCTGCCCTGTGGGGCAGCCTGGCTGGGCTCACACAACCCAGGCAGGCCCCTGGGGTCCAGGAGGGGCGAGGAGGGCTTCCCCAGAGCTGGGCCACCAACAAGAAAGAGCTCTGGAACCTACCCTGCTTCTCCCTTGGCTGCCGGGAATGCCACCACGAGGGTAATTTGAGTTAATGAGCAAACTCCTCAGGCGAGGAAGGAAGGCCACCTTCCTCTGGGGCACCTCCGCCACAGGAAGCAGTTGGCTGCCACTTGTCAAGGGAGGGCAGCAGGGATGGAGAGGGGCCAGGGGGCCTTCAGTCATTGGCTCGTCCACAGCCAGGTCAGCCGGGCTTGGTCCTGGAAAGGAGAGGGGCCAGGTCTGGGCTGGGGGCAACTCCCTGGGGGGTTGGGGGGGTGTGGCCGGGGTGGGGGGGTGGGCACGGTTGCAGGAGTGAGCTGTGGGCGTACAGCCTCGGGGCTGATTCTGAGCCTTGGGCTGGAGGAGCTTGAAGGCCCAGCAGGGGTGCAGGGTCCTCCCAAGAGCAATTCCCGAGTTCAGCAAGGCCCGTCCTCTGTGGGAGGAACAATCTCATCTGGGAGAGGTAGAGGCATGTGAGTCATGAGCCAGGCCCCCGAGCTGCGGGGAGGTGGGGACGATGGCTTCAAGCCCGAATTGTGTCACAGGCGAGATGAGCATCTTGAGTGATGTGCCGTTTATGTAATTACGTGGGGCAGTGCTGCCCAGGGTGTGTGTAAGCCGAACCAGAAAGGAGAGCAGCTCTCTCTGGTCCTCTACTCACCAACCAGGCTGCACCCCAGGCTCCCCAGAGGCCCAGATGCTCACCAAGGAGCCCGGTCTGCCAGGACCAGTGATGAGACCAGGGCAGGGGCAGGACCAGCACCCGGGCCCCTACACTGAGCATCCAGCGGGAGCGTTTCACCCTCTGCACCCCCAAATCCACCCAGGGGAGGGAAACGCTCCTGTGTTCCTAAGACTCTCCTTACTGGCTGTGTTCCATGCCACCCTCCCCCCCCCCCAACATTCCTCAACTTAATTTACTTGAGTTTTTAATTTTTTAAATTAAATCAGCTGTACGTTGTTTGGAACATCTTTGAGAATTTCAGAAATTGGAATAGCATGTCAGAGACATTGCAGAGCCTGGTTTGGGGACCCCCGCGCCCCCCCCCCCCATCTTCACTCATCATGGGCTGAAAGACCCCTCTCTGCTTTCCCCATGAGACAAGCCGCTGGGATGGTATCCCCACAGCGCAGTGGTTTGGAGGGACCTCTGCTGGGGGTGGGGAAATGGTTACACAAGGGCTGGGTCTGCATCCCCACCCACCAGGGGCGTGAGACAGTGAGTATCCTCACCTTGTCACTCACCTGCTGTGTGACCGAGTGCAGGTTTGGCAGCCTCTCTGTTTGAGCGTGTCTGAGAGGTGTGCCGAGATTCCCAGAGGCAAGATGATGAATGGGTGTCCCTGCAGAACAGAGCAACCACAAGAACCTGATCCCAGGACGAGTCACACTTGAGGAGGACCAGGACCAGGCCACCTGGCAGCTGAAAGGGGAGGGTGAGTCAGAAACAAACGACCCACCTGCCAGCCAGGTAACTTTCCTGCCCAAGGGAGCTCAGGCTTGGAAGCCAGAGGCCTGTGGGATCAAGGGTTGGGTGTTTCTCCTCCTGCCTCTGGAACCCAGCTTCTAGTTCCTTGTCACCCATGTCATAGGTGATGCGGGTGGGCTGGACAATGAGGGACATTAGTTCTCCTTGGCTTACATTGGGGCCTGGGATTGAAGGACCCTCAGGTGGTGCTGACATCATCCAGGCTTCTTCAGCTGTGGCACAGGGACACTCTAGCCTCACCTCCTCTTTCAGATCCCCCCACCCCAGCCAGGATCAGCCCACATCAGCCAGTGAGTCAATAAGTCTCCACCAAGCACCCCTGAGGGCTGAGATGGGAGCCCAGCCACAAGGAGATGGGGTCAGAGGAGCAAAGAGGCACAGTGTCTAGGAGGAGGATGTCACCGTCAGTACTGAATCAGGGTGGGACACTCACACAAGCCATCGGACCCCCCGTTGACTGTGGAGGGACCCTAAGGAATGGCATGGTGCTATCTCCCGGTGACCGGTCAGCAAGGCCTGCAGGAGGGAAGAAGGAGCAGGAGGCAGAAGCTGTGGTCATCTCAGGGCTGCCCAAATAGTTCCTAAGAAGGCAGGGCTGAACTGCAGAGGCAGGAGACAGGCAAGAGCTGATTTTTCACCTTTTTCTTGTGTCTTTTGCTATATTGAACTTGGCACCGTACAACATCATGGCCCTTGGCCAAGAGCAAACTGGGTCCAGAGTCTCCTATCAGTATTCCAGGTTGTCTGAAACATGGAGCTGTGTTATCAAAGCACAACTAACCATTAGATGGTTCGGTGCACCCCTCATGCCTTCATTCATTGGTTCCAGAAAATTCTTACCCATGAATCCTTAAAACATTACTTCTGCTCCATTTCCTCTCTCCTCTCCTTCGGGGACAATATTAATGATATGTTACACCTTCCCTTCCTCTTTATCTCACAGCATCTCTTCCGTATGGGCTTCTTTTTGTCTCCGTGAGCTACATCTGTGATCATTTCTACGGACTTCTCATTTCCCAACTCTCTTTTCAGCCGTGTTTCCTCAGATATTACAGCTGTCCGTGAGGTTTACTTCGGTTATTGTAATTTTCTCTTCTAGAGATCAACTTGATTCTTTTGCAGATCAGCGATGTTACTTTTCATAGATTCCCCTTCCCTGCAGTTATGTTTAAGCAAGTCGCATTTCTTTAAACGTCATGTGCACAGTTCTTTCACGGTCAACAATTTGAAGTCTTAAGGGTCTGTTTCTGATTTCTGTGGACTCTTCTGTTTGCTGTAGCGCCTTATTATCTTGTGTGTCTGATCTTCTCTGACTACGTGCTCGTCATTGTTTGAGAAAAACACGTTTTCAAGGCAAATGTTAGATTTAGCACAACAGTGCCTTCCGCTAGAGAGCATCTTTCTTTGCTCCTGCCAAACATCGAGGAACACTACTAGTTCAGGACCACCTTAACCCACCTGTAGGGCTAGCCCACCTCGGAGATGAGACCTAGCTTGCAAGATCGTGTGAGGGCTGGCCTTCTTCTGGTTCATCCGTATCCTGAGGGTATAGCCCTTTCGAGCTCCACATCAGTGTGGGCTGGCCTTTTATTATATGGCCCTACCTGTGTGAGCTCTGAGATTTGATTTCTATCTCTCTCATCTCATGAGGCCGTCAAAATAAAATTCAGATTTGTTGGTATCAGACAACACCTCAAGGGAAAAAAAGAGGCTTCTCCTCTTGCTTACCTGTCTGGATTCCCCTTCCCCCCACTTTTGGTACTGCCAACTCTTCGGTGCTTTTACTGTGTTTTTAAATTTTTTTATCCAGCATTTTTTGTTGTTTTCAGTGCGAGGATGGGCCCAAATCATCTAGCCTGCCGTTACTGGAAGCTGGAAGCTCCCCCTCGGTCACTCAGCAAGCATTTGTGGAGTGTTCACTGTGTGCCCGGCACTGTACTGAGCAGAGCAGCACACCAGACCGAGTGGGCTCTCGTGGCGCTCACCATCTCTCTGCGGAGACGGACAATAAACAGAGAGTTGCTCAATTGATTAGTTAATTACAGTTGTGATAAGGATTGCGAAGTGAGGAGACTCGGGAGGGATGAGAAGGAGCCCGTCCTCGCTTTGTGGGCTCAGGGAAGCCTTTCTTAGGGATGTGACTTTTTTTTTTTTTTTCCCAGAAAAAATGGGTTTATTTAGGAATAGCAGAGGAACTACAATTCAGGACAAGCAAGCTATAACAAACACCACAGGCGAGAACGACAGACAAAATTAGGGATGTGACTTTTAAGCTGAGATCTGAAGAATCGGTGGGATTTACAGGTCGTCGGCGGCTGGATTGAGAGAATCCAGACAGAGGGAGCAGCATGTAGCAATCTCAGCAGTAGGAAGGAGCGTGACATTCTAGGTACTGAAGAACATCCAGTGTGGCTGCAGTACCTGGTGCAGTGGATGGAGGATGGGAGGTGAGGCCAGAGGTCAGCTGGGTCAGACGATCGGGCTCTCACAAGCAGGGATTCAGACGTTGGTCAATACACCAAGAGCCCCAGGAGCCGTGGAGAACATCAAGGTCAGCCTTCTTATTGCCATCCCGCTGCTGACGTGTGGGGGATGGGCAACAGCGAGGCGGCGTTCTAGCACAGAGGTGGATGGATTCAAGAGATGTCGAGGGGATAAGAGAAGAGGGCTTTCCACCAAGTTTGACCGTAGAGTTGTCCCAGAATGCCTTCCCCTATCCTGCTGGTTACTCTTCGTTTGCCCTCAGATCCACTCGCCACCTGCTCTCTGCCCTGGGAGTCTGGCCCGCGTGGGCCACACCGAAGTCCTCCCGGGCCTCTAGCTTCCTGTTTGGTTTGGCCAGTGGTAGGTACCAGCCAGAGATCAGAGGGAGGAAGAAGAGAGACGTTGGGGCGTTTTACGTCTGCTCTCTTCCCGCTCCAGCACCCCACCTGCATTGTCCAGGAGACTGCAGCCGCCCTCAGGCGGCCTGTGCGCTGCCCTCCTCTGTGCAGTTCTCCTGGGGCTCTGGCAGCATGAACACTTTGCCTTACCCCAGGGCCCTGTGCTGGTGAGCACTGCTGCCGCGGCTAGTCTCTGGGGGCCTCCACATCCCTCCTCCCTTCCCCCAACCCGGGCCACACCCCACAAACGGCCCCTTCACTTGCATCCCTCTACTGGAAGCATCCAGGCCGACTTTGGTTTTCTGCCAAGGACCCTTGAGTGACCACCAATACTCAGGTTTTTTCACGTTAAAGGATCTGGAGAAGCCAATCTGTCTGGGAATCCTGGAGAGGGGCCAGTCCCTCATGGCAGCCAAAGGGGTGGTGTCCGAGCCACATGAAGGCCCCGCCATCTGTGTTCCGTAAACAAACACCCGCGTGCGTGCAGGGTGAGCCAGAGCCCAGTGACAACCACGGCTGTGATGATTTTATAGAGCCCCAGTATCAGAGCGGACAGAGGTAATTAGGAAAATCATAAACATATCTGGTGTCTTCTGTCTGGCCGCTGGGAGTTCCAAAGGCATTGCCTTCCAATCCACAGTCACATTCAGGTTCCAGACACTTCTTAAAGAAGCGTCCGAGTGGCTGGGGTCTAAGTGCATCTGATTTCTGGGGTGGATGTGATGGGCCCGGGGCTGAGTGCAGTTCCGGAAGAACCCAAACCCCCGCTCCCTGCCCTTTTCCTCCCTCTCCTCTGCCTCCCACTTCCCCGCCTCCCTCCCTCCTGATCTGAAGCTCCTTCGCTTCACTTTCACTTTGAAGATGTGTGCTGGGAACACGAGCCTCTACTCAGAGGTTCACAGATGTTGAGAACTGGGCTCCCAAACATCGTGGGTTCATTTCCGCCCACGCCCCGCCGGCCTCTGTGCTGGGGGCTCAGGCACAAAGCCGGGGCCTAGGAGGAAGAAAATGAAACTCAACCTCGTGGCAGAGGTTGCCTGGGTGGAGGTGGTGGTCAGGGAAGGCCCCCCTGAGGAGGCAGTGTTCAGGGGAGACCAAGGTGACAAGAAAGATCCAGGCACTCAGAGGAATTCTCCAGGTAGAAAAACAGACAGAGCAAAGGTCCAGGGGAAGGTCAGCAAGCTGGATGAGGAGGAGGGTCAGAAGATGAGGCCGGAGAGCTGGGCAGAGACCAACCCACTGGTGGCCTTGGAGTGGGGCAGCGCCACATCCCAGATGACATGAAGCAGCTCTAGCTTACTCCCACTGCTCCAGCATAATAGTTTATAGCATCCCCTTTGACTCACAATGTACCCCTGCTTATTCAATAAATGACACGGTCACCCTACTGATAAAGTAGAGCAAAGAAATCTAGATTTTTCGTATTTTTAAATAAATTTATTTATTTTGGGCTGTGTTTGGTCTTTGTTGCGGTGTGCAGGCTTCTCAGTGTGGTGGCTTCTCATTGTGGAGCACCAGTTCTAGGCACACGGGCTTCAGTAGTTGCAGCATGAGGGCTCAGTCGTTGTGGCACACAGGCTTAGTTGCCCTGCGGCATGTGGGATCTTCCTGGACCAGGGATCGAATCCGTGTCGCCTACATTGACAGGAGGATTCTTAACCACTGCGCCACCAGGGAAGTCCAAGATTTTTCATATTTTAACAGCAATGGGAAGCCGTGGGAGGATTTTGAGCAGGGAAGTGACAGGATTCTAGCTTTTTCTTTTATTCCCCCAACAGTTAGGGAGTTGTCCTCCTCGGCTCCAGGACACAGCACTGAGCCCCACTTGGCAGAACGTCCGCCCTCAAGGAGCTTGCATTCCACAGTTAGAGGTGCCGACACATGGGACTCCCCTGGTGGTCCAGTGGTAAAGAATCTGCCTTCCAATGCAGGGGACGCGGGTTCGATCCCTGGTCCGGGAACTAAGATCCCACATGCTGCAGGGCAACTAAGCCCACATGCCACAACTACTGAGCTTGCACGCCTCAACTACAGAGCCCATGTGCCGCAAACTACAGCGCTCACACGCTCTGGATCCCACACACCACAACTAGAGAGTGAAAACCTGTGTGCCACAACTAGAGAGAAGCCCGTGCGCCACAACCAGCCGCGACGGAGAGCCCATGCACTGCAACAAAAGATCCTGCGTGCTTCAAAGAAGATCCTGTGTGCCACAACTGAGACCCGATGCAGCCAAAATAAATAAAAGAAAATAATAAATTTTTAAAAACTTATTCTGAGTTCTCATCACACAAAAAAAGATTTAAAAAAAAAACAAGAAATGCCAACACATGTCTAACAAAATTAACTAACTCTCCACTCTTAGTGCCCTCAACAAGGCAAGGTGCCCATTAGACAGATAGAAAGATGAGGCCAACAGAGCATCCCGCAGGTTCTTTTTCTAAATTTAATGTCTGGAAAACCATACGCTACTTCCCATGAAGTCTGCTCCCAAATTTACCCCGGAGGGAGGTGTCTGTGGGGAGCCTCTTGCAGTATGACTTGCCCTTGACTCCCCTCTCACCCACATACCTAGGCTTCCGTGGTCAGCGAGCCTAGCGGTGTGCTGGTTGCTCTGACTGGGCCCTCACTCCAGGCTGGTCCTTAGTTCTCGGTAACAGGCTTTCAAGTGCTCGCAGAATCCTAGCTTGAGTGGTCTAGGCAGAAAGGAGCGTGTGATGCTGGCACATCGCACCCCAAATCCTGTCTCTGTGCCGGGGATTCAGGCATAGAGCCGCGTGCAATGAGGAAGACAAAACGCAGCTGGATGCGTCTTCAGGCATAGCTGGCTCCAGCAGCCTGACTGTGTCATCAAGCGTCCTCTCTCACTGAATTTCCTGGTTTGCCTTCCTCTGTGCTGCCTTCAGTCTCCTATTAGAGGTTCCCAGCGACCCAAGGCCTCCAAACAGATACCCAACAACCCAGCATAGGGCTTCAATTTTTGAATAGTTCCGTCAAAATTCCTGGAATCAGGTTCTCTTGGACCGCAGGCTCCTCACTGAACCAGCTACTATCTCCAGGAGGATGGAAGACACTCACTGGCCAATACTGAGTCGTGTTCTTACCTCTGCCACAAACCATTCGGGAGGGGTCAACCTCACTCACACGGCACGGAATGAGCGTGGGGGAGGGGGAGGGTCTCTGAGGAAAATCCAGGTGTTTTGGCCGGAATGAGAGAAAATGAGACAGGAGAAACAGCTTGTGTCCCCTTTACCCGTGTCCCTGAGAGAAACAGGGCCCATGGAGGGGAAGGATGACTCGGGGTGACTCCTTGCCTCCAAAGAAAAAGCAAGTTCATCACCCTGGTGGAGGTCGGTGGGGGGTTTCTGGCATCAGCTGCTGTGATGGGGGCCCCAGGTCCGTTCCTGACGTCTGCCCCACTCAGGCTACCGGTACTCTCTCCACGCAGGCAACGCAGCTGCCCTGGGCCCCAGGCTATCCACGAGATCCGTGACTCTAGCGCACAGAGGCAGGGCTGCTGTGGACACACAGGGGATGGACAGCTGTCCCAAGAGAGACTTCAGAGGCGCTCCAGGCAGGGGCCTCCCCTACGGCTCCCACCCAATACCTACCTGGGATTGGGAGGTATAACCTGAGGCCTCTGAAGCCACCAGGTCCTGTTCCCCCACGGGCCGCTGAAACTCCCTGGTCCTAGCCTTTCTGAGGCCTCCAGCCCCAGGGTGGGAATTCCGCTTCCTGATCCCTGGGACCAGAGCTGGGGGAAGGAGCATGGTGGGGGGAGGGGGATGCTGGCTCCATAGGGCAGGTTAGGAGAGGACTCCCGCCCTTCTGGCCTTAGGATGGACCTCAGAAGGGACAGGTCACCCCTCATGGCCCTTGTCACCTGTACTCAAGGATGCTGCTTGATGGCCGGGAAGGAAAAGCTTTCATTGAGCACCAATGGCCTGTAGATGCTTTTGTAAGTGTCTCAGCTGCTCCGGGGACGGTCCTGCACCAGCCTGTTCATGGGATGAGGGGTAGGAGACTCCTGAGGTCCACTGGACTTCATCCCGATTCTCTAACTATAAATGGTGAAGCGGGTACCCACCACGACCACCACCCTAGCCAGCCTCCCTCCTGCCGAAGGGAATGGGCGGTGAGGTCAGGGAGGCAGAGGCCTGGGAGGTGAGAAGCACGGCCATCAGAGGCAACACAGCACTCATCTCTTCCGGGAGGGTGAGAGCCCCCAGCTCAGGAAGGGACGGGGTCGCCATGGCCCAGGCTGTCGAGCAGGGAGCCCCGCCAGGGACCAGGAGGAGGGCTTCCTCTCAGTGTCTTCAGGCCACAAGATGTAAAATAATCCCCTCGGCTTAGAAAAACACATTTTATGGCCGTCTGACTCATTTCCCACAAAGCTAGGTTCAACCCTCATCCCCACCCCCCACCCCCCCAACCACGTGTAGAGCTTTTGTTTTGAAAAATAAAAAAAATGTTGAAAATTTCAAGATGACTTTTAGACATAAACTGTTCCCTTCCTCACCCTCGTCCCAGACCCCCCTCACCTAATTTCCTAAATCCTGGCTGCCAGAGGCTCAGGAGGACCCAGTCCAAGTGGGTGTGGGATGACTCTGAGCGACACAGTCCCGGGCCAGGCCAGCGGATGCCTGCTGGGCATGGAGATGGGCTGAGAGGCCCTCCAGGGAAGTGGGCGTCCCTGGCATCTGCTGCGGTGCCCCTGATCCTTCTGGTTCGGAGTCCCACGTGGGCCCCAACACCCGCTCCAAGCCTTGAGGTCTCTGCTGAGTTCCCGGAATGCAGGTAATGTCTGCCTGGTTCCTCCGCACCCTGATACTCTAGGCTAAGGGCTGCTCCCGAGGTGACCTCAAACTCCCAGCTGGGACGCACCCCAGCCCTCGCGGCCGTACTGCTCTTCACCGGGGCCAGCAATGAGCGGTGCTGAGTCTCACTGCCCCTGGGACCCTGCAAGTGAAGCACAGGGGTCCTCTGTTCTCCCAGGTACATTAGGGCTTTCAATTGCCCCACACACACCCTGGGGCTTGGTCTCCAGGCTGCCTCTTACTCTGCCATTCCTTCCATTTCCCAGCAATCCTGAGCCGGGAGCATCGGCATCCCCATTTCACAGGCAGGAAATGGTGCCCCAGACAGCACATGACCCATGGCAGCCGAGGGGGGCCTGAGGGCAGACAAGCAAGCAGCCCCACATCCCTTGCTGGCTCCCAGATCGCCCAGGAAAAGCACCCTGGTTGGAAGCCCAGGGCTCAGATGGAGGGCCATACCAGGAGGCCCCTGGTTTCTGGCATGTGGCACAGACACACCTAGAGGACACCCCGCCCAGACAGCCAGCCTCCCCATCCTGCTAGGCAACTGGCGCATTCAAGGCCCTGCACATAGCACTCAGGGGGCTGCCCACGCCATCCCTCCATCTTCCCAGAGGATGGCCTCTGGAAGCTTCCTGAGGGTCTCCAAGGGAGGGGCAGCAGCCTGTGGCCAGGCCAGGGCACCAAGCAACACAAGCTCCCACTGAACCGAGAGCCCGAGCTGGGCGGGAACCTGCCACTCTTGGGCCGGGCACCTCAGCCCATGGGCTCAGCCTCCTCAGAGACGGAGGCCCCACCTCCCCCCGGCTGCAGCAAGCCTCCCTGGGGCCCAAGACAGTGGGCCAGTGGGGACCCAGATCACAGTCGCCCGGGGAGCCGCCCACTTTTCATCCACTGTAGCCCACAGTCCACACTGGGATGCGAGCTGGGTTCCTGGTTCTTCAGGGCTCTGGACTCCCACCTGGGAGCAGGAAGCAGGTGTGGGAAGCAGCAGGTGGGCTGGGGTATCTTACCATCAAGGGCTCTGCTGGGAGGACCCCGGGGGTTAGCTGAGGGCAGGCATGGGGGGAGAGTGAATTGGGGTCCCCCAGGCTGGCTGGGCCGTGAGTATCAGGGGAAGGGCCAGAGGCGACCTGGACTTCCTTAACCACAAGAAAATGACTCAGCTAAATTGAGGAAGATTTCCGTTTCGGCAGACTACTTTTTCCACTATGGTAAGAGCTTTTTACCCACAGGCTCCTGAGGAGCTGATACCCCAGAGAGGGGCTTGGGGAGTTTCGATTTGAATAGTCAATGCTGATTCTTAATCATTTTTTTGAAAAGGCAGCTTTTGGTTTTCCAGCAGGTGTCTGGGTCCTGGGGAGTAAAGCCAGGTGTGTGTGTGTGTGTGTGTGCACGCGCGCGCGTGCATGCATGCGCGTGCCCAAGTACATGTTTACGCCTTGAGGATACTGGAGTCCAGGAAGGGGAGGTTTAGTCAGGAGTGTTCCCCTTTGCCTGGTGGGAGGCCTTGCCCAGGTCTGTAGAAATGACTTGGATTCTCAGCCCTCTGAGCCTGTGGACCTGAACAGGGCTAATGGCTACACTGACCGAGCACTAAGTTTGGGCCAAGTAGCAGTCTGGACACGTATGCATGTTATCCCACAACCCACTCCAGATATCAACGAAGACTCCTGGAGGGGAAAGCACAGCCAGATACAAACCCAGGCGGCCACAGCAGGCACTGATCACTGCCCCCATCTGCCCTTTCTCCAGCTCCTGGCATCTCCTGATACTGTCCGGGCTCACCTGCCAGAGCAGCTTGTAGCTCTGGGCCCAGCGAGGGCTAAGGGCTTCTCTGCAGGGCCCCTGCTCAAACGTCAGCCCGTCGGTGATCAGAAGCTGGGCCTTGCCCTGGGTTCTGAGATGTCAAGTCAGGGCATCTCCAGTGCAGCCCTGGCTCCCAGTGTCCAGCCGAGGCCTGAGGCCCAAGAAGGTGGGGTGGCAGATAAGGTGTCCCAAGAGTGGAGGGCCCAGCCCTGTTCCCGCAACTTCTAGCCTCACGAGCGTGATGAGGACAAGTCCTGGTCCAGGTGCTTGTTGAGGAGGAAAGCTGCTTGATCTGGGGTCCTCCCGCTTCTGGTTCAGCCCAGGTGGGCGCCAGTAGGCTCTGGACTGAATGACCGCACTAAGCACCGTAAGGACCCCCAGGACAGGGATGGCCCAGGCTGGAGGACGCTCTCCCCATCCTCCCCACGGAGGCCCCTGTGTCAGCTCCCACCCTGGCAAGACCCGCCGCTGTGAGAGGGCCCCTGTGTCTCACTCCCTCTTCCAGGGAAGGTCCTTCCCTGAGGCCCCACTGAGGGAGATGACAGGGCCCTTGCTGGCTGGACCTCGATTCCACTGCGGGGTCATCCCACGTCTTGCTTCACCTTCACTCCTGCTCTGAGCTGGGGTCAGTTTCCCAACCTGGAGTCAGGGGGGAGGGATCCACACCGCCCGGGGGAGGAGCCTCGCCCTCGACTCGCTCCGGGACCTTCAGGGGACGGAGTGGGGCCTGGCCGGGGTGGCTCTGCGGCCGGGGCTCGGGTTCTGCCTGGGGCCAGCACACGTGTCCTGGCTCTGTGGCCTCCCCATGGTCCAGCCCGCTGGCCAGCCTCCCGGGGGAGGAGCAGGGGCTGCAGAGGCTGGGGGAGGAGGCGAGGCTAGTGGCCCCCTCGGGTGCTGGCAGTTCCAGGACAAAGGGCAAGCTGCTCCGGCCAGAGCGAGGAAGCAGGGCAGGGAGCAGCACGGAGATGAGAGCGGGGCGGAGGGACCGAGGGGCCTGAGCCCGGGCTCCAGGCTCGGCCCCTCCTCGGGTGCCCCTCCGGGAGACAGAAAATGAGAGCTAGAGAGAGAGGAGAGCCGAAAATGGGGAAGGGGCTGACACAGGCCAAGGCCAAGGCAGGGAAAGGAAGAGGAACAGAGAGGGAGCCTCAGAGGGGCAGCCTGGGGAGGTCCCCAATCCAGGGGGTCCCACTGCTAGTAAAGAGGCTTTCTCCAGGCCAGAGCCCGGGAGTCAGGCAGGAGCCTTGGAGGGGGGCTCCCCGTTTATAGCCCCTGCTCCTCCCCTGCCCACCCAGAGGCCCCCAGCGTCCCCACCCCAGGGCTCACACTAGATGACCATCGTCTGTGAGTGTGTCATCTGTGTGCTGTGACCATCGTGTGTGTGTGTGTGTGTGTGTGTGTGTGGTGTGTACCATGTGACAGAAGCCCTCTGCCTGTAAGACTCTCCACTGCCCAGAGTCGTGGGGGTGGCCTGGGCACCAGGGCAAGGCCTCTCTCTGAGCCCAGCCCCATGAGACAGCCCTCCTTGGTGGCCCTGGGGCACCCCAGTATGGGCCCAGTCTCGGCCCCTCCAGAGGCCCACCCAGATGTCCTTCGCACCCTGTGGTGGAGCAGAGGAGGCATCCCCTTCTCCTTGGGATTCCCCTGCTCAAGTGATCCTCGGGCTCCCAGGAACCACACAGCCCCGGGCAGAGGGGGCCTGACTGGCCAGAGGCCTCTGACCCACTCCCGCACAGTCAGCCCCAGGCTTCTGCAGGGGACAGGGACTCAAAGGCTCCCGGAGGGGGCCACAGAATGCTCGCTGCATGCAAAGCTCAGTGTGTGTGTGGGTGTCTGCCTGTGCCCACACAGAGACACACAAGCACAAACGTTCACACGTGTCCCCTGGTTGGTGAGCTCCAGCCTGTCAGCCTCACCATCTGCCCATCGTCCCCTCACCCAGAACCTCCCAAGAGCCCAGGGTACCCAGCTCTCTCCCTGTCACTACCTGGCCTGACCCAGCCCTTGCTTTGCGCTTAGTAATTCCTCCCTCAACCCCTTCACTACAGCCGGCTGCCTCCCTCACTGGCGCTGGTCTTCATTTACATTTTCTATGCGGAAGTTCAGCAGTGTGAATACCTGCAGCTAATGTGTGTTTTTGGCATCGTCTCTGCATAGTCTGAGTCAGGTGTGAGAATGTGCAAATCGGGAAAGAAACTCAATCTGCACTGCTTTGCGCAGAAAAGAAATGTATCGGTTCTTGTGATGGAAAAGCCCAGGATGGTACTGGCTTCAGGCTCAGCTGGCTCTCAGCTGTGCAAAATGCACGTCCCTCTCCCAGCCCTACTTCCCTTTGTGCTCTCTACCCTCTGCAGGCTCCCAGCAGGACAGCCTCTAGGCTCACATTCCCCTGCTTTGCCACCTAGGGAAAAGAAAATGATTTTTCCCAGTATTTCTAGCAGAAGTCCCAGGGCTGATACCCATTGGGCAGGCGCAGGGCATGTGACCCACTTCCGGAGGCCCGGGCTGGGCAGCCCTGCCTGAACCACGTGGTCTGAGAGTGGGAGAGGGCTGGTTCCCCAGAGGAGCACCAGGGCTGCCCTAGAGAAAGGAAGTAGACGCTGGCAGCCAGCACCACGGGGTCCCAGTGATGACCTGGGGCGGGTGGGGCATGTGCTGTTCCTGTCCTAGGTCTCCCTCCAAGCCAGAATGCAGTCTAAAATCCTGGAGCTGGCAAGCCTGGGATCTCTGTGCCATTTCTTGTAGTACACATGGGGAAACTGAGGCCCCGAGGGTCAGGGTCACACAGTCCTTTAGGGCAGAGCTGGAGCTAGAACACAAGCTTTTTGACAGCTGATCCTGACTGTCTACACAGGGGGATCTGAGGTAGCCCAAGCTGCATGTTGCCTGTCTGGGAAAGTCTGACTTATTGGCCTGGGATGCCCATCCCAGACCAACCGGTCAGACCTGGGATGCAGGTCCCAGACATCGGTGTCCAAGAGAATCCCATCATCAGAAGGTCAGCATTGATGGGCTTGAGGCTGTGGTGGGGGCTCCTGGCTCAACAAGCCCCAGCGGCACTGATGCAGGGGCCGAGGCTGGGCCGAGACACTCCATCAGCAAACCCTGGTCCAAGAAGAGGCCCCCACCTCAGAGACCAGTGGCAGGGGGAACGGTGCAGAGAGGATAAGTGCTGGGGCAGGGATAGGTGCTAGGCCTATCTGGGGTGGGGGTCAGAAAGGCCCAGGTATCCGGACCACCGGCCGCTGCTCCAGCTTGCAGCTGAGGTGGGGCAGGGGGGCCTGGACCACGAGGCCAGAAGAGGTCAAGGGGCGGAGAGGCCACGAGGGGCCCAGCGGGCTCCAGCGGCCTGAGGACGCTTGGCCAGAAAGGTCTGTTTACTCAGAGGCCCACGAGGTCAAGGCCCAGGCCCAGGGTTAATTATTAACGGCCACCCGGCTCGTGGCTGCCCAGTGTGGTGGAGGCCGGAGACCAGAGCCCAGACATGCCCCCCACCCCACCCCCTGCCACCCCGCTGCCACCCTGCACAAGGGGGGCCCTGGAGCGCTCCCAGCCCCTCAGCTTCAAAAGGCACTGCCTCTGCAGCCTTCAGCAACTCTGACAGCCTGCTCCCCAGTTCCGGCCAGAATGAAGCCCATTTTTCTGGCAGGTGGCTAATCTGATGGCAGTATCTGTGGGGAACAGGCACCCGAGGCCTGAGCTTATGGGGGTCCGGGCGGGAGGTTCTCCAGGGAACCCCCAAAGGGGCCATCACTTGTGTTGACCCTGCGCAGGGACAGCTGCGTTCCCAGTCATCACCGTCCCAAACGATCCAGGACGGGTGGCTCCCCGTACCCTGGGGAGGCTTCTTCCCTCTCCAAGGAGCAGGTGCTGACAGAGGAGCTGTAGCTGAATTAGCAGCTTTTGGGCCGCAAATCCTGGCTTTGTCCTGCAGATTAGGCCCTCACACTGGGCTTGGAGAAGGGAGGGCCGGCAGGGGCAGGGCTGGCTGCCCACCTCTCGGGCTTCAGCCAGGTCTCCCGGAGCCCTACCCCCTCAGCCTCCTGGCCCCGGGCAGCCTTGGGGGACTGGGGTGACAGGGGAGGAGGGGAAGTCAGCCCGTCCAGTGCCCCTCTTGGAAGGTGACAGCAGCACCTGGAGGGGACCTTGTTGAAGCCCAAGGGCTGACTCAGCAGGTCTGCAGCCCAGGACTCTGCATTTCTCAGGAGCATCCAGTGGGGCCAAAGCTCCTGGACCCCCTAAGAGAGGCAACTCTCTAGAGGGGCCCCCCCATGGCGGCGCTCTCCTGGGACTCTTCGCTCACTTAGATTGAGACCATCAGCCTCAGAAGATTTTCATTTTTATCTGTTGAGGCTTTGGTGGGTGGGGCCGGTGGAGGGATAAATGGACCAGGGAAGCAGATACCATGGCCCAGCCTGGTGGGGCGCTTGGCACGGCGGTGCCAGGGGGCGTTGGAGGCCCCCCCTTCACTCACGCTGCGCCATCCTCCCCTCTGGGCGGTAAAGGGGGCAGCCAGGCCCAGAGCCCCCGGCCATGTGGCCCCTGTGAGAGCGCGGAGCACGGGGCAGGGCTTTCGGGCAAGTCTTCTGGGCCCGCTTAGGGGCAAAGCGTTTCCGTAGCTGCCTCTGGAAACCCGGCCCGGGCGGGCGCGCGGCCTGGGGCCCCACGGAGCACTGCACAGCCCAGACCCTTCAGCGTCCACTTCAGGATACAATTGTTCCCTTTTCAAGACACCACTTCTGCCCAACCAGGAAATCCTGAACCAAGGCTGCCGTTCCCTCCCTGAGTCAACACTCGCTGAGAAAGAGGGCGGGGGAGAAGGAAAACAGGCCTCGGGACACGGCTCGAGCCACACCAGCCCCGGGAGTGCAGACCACACATACACACTCACACACACAGTCACGCTCACAGAGATACGCACACGGGTGCCCACAGACCCTCCTCATGCGCTCCGAGTCACACGAGTGTGTACAAAGCCTCCAGGCACACACACTCATAGCCCCCACACTGTTCACCGTCTCACACGCACACACAACCAGATACACACACACGCACACAAACACACACGCACACAAACACACACGCACCCAGGCACCCTCACCACTCACATGCACGCACACACATACACTCGGAGTCACACATGTACACACAGACACACACACACAGGCCTTCCTGCCCGCAGGCCCCTGCACACGCACACGCACACGGACGCAGACCCACCCACACCACGCTGCTCCGCTCGCCTGGCGGCCTTCACGCTGTTCGGTGCCCTCCCTTGAAGACACCAGCCACACGGCGCCCAGGAGCCCACTCCTGGCAGCCCAGGAAGTTTGAGACCAGGACTAAGTACTTGAACTTCACGCAGGGCTCTGTCTTTGGGGCCAGATGCTGCCCAGGATGTGCCGGCAGCACTGGGGAAAGGGGGACCAGGAGGAGGAGAGGCAGCAGCGGACCTCCCTCAGCCAGGGCTGCGCTGGGGCTGGAGGTGCCCAGGAGCCTGCTGTAGGAGGAGGCACCCATCACAGGCAGACCGTGCACCCATCAGGCCAGACGCTCACTTCCTGCAGGTCTGCCCGGCTAGACAGACCCTGGAACAGGGCTGCGCCCGGCGTACAGTGGGCCCTCGCTATGGAGTGGTTGGACAGATGGACAGAAGCCTGGTGAGGGTGGAGGAGCTCTCTGTCCTCTGGGTTGGCTTGTGAACCCGGGGAGGCCCCTACCACCCTTCCACCCACCTCACTCCACAGTGCTGAGAGCCTGCCTGAGGCTCCTGTCTCTGGGGCGTCAGGCGGGCAGCCCCGGGACGTGCCCGCACATGGCTCCCCGGCGGCCGCACACCAAGCCAATGCCAGAGCCAGGCCAAGAGCAGGAATCTCGGGACCGGCCCACCGCCCACGTCCCGCCCAGCCTTCTGTGCCTGCTCCAGCACGAGACCCAGCCCTTGACTCCCCCGCAGGACCCAGATTCCCGTCCACACACTAGCCTCCCCTTGCACTTGGGCACAGGCATCTCGCCCACAGTTCCCACCCTCAGCAGCGCCCAGGAACCTTTGCAAATGTCAATCTGATCATGTTCCTGGCCTGGCCTCCCAAAGGCTCTCCAGGCCATTATATCGGCTGCCTCCCCACCGTGCCTGGTAAGGTCCTGCGTGGCCAGGCCATCTCCCTGTCCCCATGCTTGTCACTCCGCCTCTCTCTCTGGGCTGTTCCTCAAGCAGATTGCTCCTGCCGCCGGGGCTTTGCACTGGTTCCCTCTGACTCTGCTTGGCTGGCTCTTTTCCTTGTTCAGGTTGGGGTTCTACTGCTTCCGCCCCAGAGAGGCCCTCCTGAAGCAGCCCCCAGTCACAGCTCAGCTACATCAGCCCTGCTATGCTGTACTCCAGTTGCTCGTGCTCTTAGAAATGATCTTGTTCTTGGCCTTGCTTGCGTGTCTATTATCTGTCTTCCCTGCTGGACTGTCGGTCCCATGAAATAAGAATCCTGTGTGTATTACTTGAAACCCAAAGGGGATCTATCCGGCAGGTAGTTGGTGGGAGGTGCGCCAATGTTTGTTGAGGGAATGAATGACCGAGACAGGACAATGCTGAACCCAAACTTATGAGTGTGAAATAGGAAGGGCCACATGTCAGGTGTGGGGCAGGCCTGTAACAGGCAGGCTGGGACCTCCTGGGGGGCCTTCTGGTTTGCTCACACCACATAGGAAGCCACAGCCCAGAGGGTCAGGGCTAGGACTGGGATTAGGACTCACACCCCCCTTGGCTTCCGATGGCATTAGGCTCTGCCCTGGCTGCTCCCAGTCCTGTACAGAGAGGAGCCCCTTGTATCAAATCCCTTGGATTTACTGTGGCCGTGCACTCTGACAGCTCCTACCCCCGGAACCTTTGTCTGGAATGTGTCCTCTGCCTGCCCAGACAACACTGCCCACCCCCAGCATGTAGCCAGAACCCCCTCTCAGCCCGGAAGCGCTCTCCCCACCACACGCTGCCACCCCGAGCTCTTCTGCCAGGCGGCACCCTTAGCCTGGCAGTGATGAGTGCCCGTTAGAAGTTTCTAGGTACTTCCTAGGCTTCTCTTCACATCCTCTGGCAGCTTGAAGGTTGATGAGAGGCCTGGCCAGAGGTCAGAAAGATGGGGGTTGGGCAAGAGGTCAGTGGGATAGGCCAGGGGACAAGGGATCAGTCAGGTCTAGAGAAGCCCAGAGATGAGAAGGGGGTGACTCTGAACCCAGGAGATAAGGGCTTCGTTAACTGGTTCGTTGGTTAGTTAGCTCCCTCATCCGTTTGCTCTGTTTGTTGAGCACACACCACGTTTGAGCGGGGGCCCCAAGGGACCACTGACCAGGCGGCTCTCAGAGCGGGGAGGCTTGGTTCTCACCCTGGACCAGGGATCAGCCAACCACAAGCCCCAGCCCGAAGCAGGCTTGCCGCCAGTTTTTATACAGCCTGTGAGTGAACGATTTTTCACATTTTTTAATGGTAAAAAAAAAAATCAGCAGAAGAATCATATTTCATGACACATGAAAATGATATGAAATCCGTAAATAAAGCTTTATTGAAGCACAGACACACCCTTCTGTGGAGGCCCTGTCGGGGCTGCTCTTGTCCTTCAGTGGCAGCAGAACTGTTGCCACTGCAACCAAATGGCCCACAAAGCCTAAAAAAGTCACCACCTGGCCCTTTACCAAAAAAGTCTGCTGCTCGACGCCCTAGTCTCTCCGCCCACCATCCGACTGGCTGTGGGCAGATCACCCCTGCTCCCAGCTCTCAGTTTCCCTCTCTGTACTGTGGGATGAAGGCTCTTCCATCAGAGAACGGCAGTGAGGACTCCGGGGTTTTGTCTGTCACTGGGTGACACGGCTGCCCCCTGCTCACTCTTCCTTTCCTTTTTTCCTTTAAGGAAATGAACACTTCCAAATTCTGTGTCAGGGCTGGCCTGGTACCCAAGACCTGCCCTCAAGGGACACACACCTGGGGGCACGGAGACCATTTAGCCGGGGCTGGGGTGCAGAGGGTACGGAGGAAGGTCAGGGAACCTGGCCTAGAGTGCAGAGAAGGCTTCTGGTGGGGAGTGATGCCCAGGCTACGTCTTAAAATAGAAGTAAAAATTTGCTAGGGGAAAAGGAGCGGGGAAAAGCATTGGGGGTGGAGGGAACAGCTTTAACAAAGGTGCAGAGGCTGAGAAAGGGGCAGGCTGAGACCTGGTGGAGGTGGCCTGGCGCCCATGCAGGGCTTGGGACAATCAGAGGCCACACTTCATCGCCAGCCCCACCCCACCCCCACCTGGGTTTGGCTTCAGGCTGGCAGCGGTGCCCCCCCCAAAGGCAGGTGTCAGGATCTGGCAGGGCGAGGTGGGGCCTTCAGGGGAGGGGAGGGGCATCCTTAGGACCACACTCCTGGGGCCTTGCACGCCCCTGGAAAAGGAGGAGCCAGCTGGTGGCCGGGGCCTAGGGGCTCAGCCCAGCAGGGTGGGGGCTGCGAGGGCTGGGGTCGCCCGGTCCTGCCCCTGGCCCGGGGCAGCCCTTGGAGTCCCGGGACCAGGCAGGCTGCCACAGGAGGGGAGCTGGCAACAAAGGCCTATTCTTCATGGTTTAAAAAAGTCTTAAACAACAACAAAGGGAGTCCAACTCGAGGGATGGAAGATGCCTTAGAGGACTGGGGCGAGGAGGGTGGGGGGGGACTCGAGGAGGGGGGAGTCAAGGAAGGGAGGGAATACGGGGATATGTGTATAAAAACAGATGACTGAACTTGGTGTACCCCCAAAAAAATAATTTAAAAAAAAAAAGTCTTAAAACCCGTCCAACCTTCCTTCGTTAGATGCTCCGGGATATTTCCCCTTCGGAGGCAGCTCAAGATACCTGGCCGATAAAGGCCTGATTCTTGGAGTCTTAATTATGGCCCCGAGACCTCAGTGTAAGCAATCGTCGAGTGTTTGTCCTCTGCCTCCCTTCAGTGTAGAGAGCAGCACAAGCCAGGTGCCAAGGAGTGGAACCCAGCGACCCTGGGCTCTTGAGTTCCCTACGCTGTCTCCCAGTGGGGCCCTCCCCAGGGAGGGAGGTCGCCAGGCCCCGAGTTTGGTGTACATCCCTGCGGTGTGGCCACCGGCTTTGGGTCCTGCAATCAGAACCTCCTGAACACATGGCCTCAGCCTGTGCGTCTGTAAGTGGCAGTCACGGTCATCAGACAGAGAAGGAGACCCCTGGCCCGCAGCGAGGGCTCAGGAGATGCTGGGCAGAAGCTCTGGTGGAGCGGCACGGTCCTGACCTTGACCCCTGCCCAGCCCCTGGGAGGAAGCATTCGAATCATCAACTCCATCTCCGGTCAGCTGGATGAGCAGAGAGGTGGACGCGAGGCCAGCCTCTCAGCAGCTCTGCCCACATTCACCGCGACGCACGCCCCTCCCCCAGGCCCAGAGAGCTCACGAGGTGCCCAAGGCTCCACGTCCCCAGTGGATCAAGGTGGTCCAAGGTGGCAACTTGAGGGCTGCCCTGTGTACCATTCCTGGCGGCCTCCCATGCCCTGGGATGACCGTGGCCCCCGCGCTCACCTTGGGCACCCCCGAGGAGTCACTGGGGGAGGGAAGCCCACCCCCTCCCCCTGTGCCCCTCGAGGGTGAGCTCAGGGACTTGGCAGAATGCAGCTCAGCTTCAGTTGGGGGAGATTCTCTGCTCAGCATGCACGATGCGGTTGGAAAGAGATGGCACCCCCCAAACATGCTCACCCAGAGAGACCTGCACACACATACATGTGTGCACAGCCTCCCTCAGCCCACACCCACACTCACCAAGGCATGCACACACAAGCACACTCCCCAGGCCAAGGCTCAGCATCCAGGAGGCTTCAGCTCTCTTCCGGGTGGGGCCGCGTGCACACATGCGTGAGTGCGTGTGCACGTGTGTGCACCGTGGGCCGCTGTTGTGCTGCCCATAAGTGCCTGTGTCAAGTGCGAGTGTGCCTGGGAGGAAGCAGGAAGAAGGGGAGGGTGAGAAACCCTCTGGGTCCTCTGTCTGAAGCAGGAAGGGGACACAGTGACTGTGCAAGGTCACGCCAGCAGGGACCAGCCACCTTGGCCTCCAGCAGTGCTCACAGCAGAAGCTCCAAGGAGCTGGGGAAGGCTTGTCAGGGGCTCCAGCTCGAGTGCTGTGGGAAGGACCACATCTCAGTGGGCCCTGCCACCCGCCAGGGATGCAGAACCCCTCACCCCGCGATCGATGTCCCTTGGTCTGGGGCGACCAGCCTCTCGCTGGGCCTCCAGCTGAGACCAGCAAGCCATTTTGAACTGTGATGAGAAGAGGAAGTTCCTGCAGCCCCAAAACAGAAACAGGAAGCTGGGAGGGGGGTGTATGGATAGGGAACGGGAAGGGGGACACGGGCACCCGGCAGATGCGTCCAGAGCACCCCAGCCTTCCTGGGCCGGGCCCGGCAGCCGTGTCTGGGTGTCTCCGCCTGACTCCGATGCCGTTGGGCTCACCTGCCCAGCTACACCCACCCAAAGGGCAGACTCCCTGAGGGGTTGTCAGATGCAGGCTAATTGTCTATCCAGGCTCATCTGGTCCTGATCAAGAGGGCTCCATGGGTCTGCTCGAATCTTCCTGGCCACCCAAGCACTTGTGTCTGCCCACACCACCTCTCCCTGGCCCCTGCGTGTGGCCATGTGGGACTCTCTCCACCAGGCTGGCCTGACTCTCTCCAACCCACCGTGTCTGTGTGACCACCTGACCGCTCCCCTGACCGGGCACGCGACTAGCCACCTCCCTGGCCGTGAATCTGATGACTCCCAGCCCCGGCTCTGTTTTCCCAGCTGCCCTGCAGGACGTGGCAAGTCTCCAGCCACACTCTCACTTGGTAACTGGACACGGGACTGTCTTGGTCCCCTCAGTGGAGGCGGGAAGCCGGGGCTCTGCCCCACACGTACCACAGCCTCACCCTGCGTCCTGGGGTGGGATGTCCTGGTGCCTTAGTCTCCCCTCTGCTGCGTGGGGTGGGAGATGGAATGTCTGAGAACACCATGCCCCGGAGCACAGGGCCAGCAGGGCACAGAATCACGCGCCAGCCTCCGGAACTGGGGGGTGTCTGGCTCACGCAGGGCCTGGGCTGGGGTGAGGGTGTGGAGGACAGGAGGGCGGCACTCACTCAGGGAGAGCAAGACCTGCTTTTCCTCCCGGGTTTGGAGGCTTCTGCAGAGAGACTCTGGGGTGAGTAGGCGGGGGCGGGAGCTAAGGGGCCAGAAAGGCAGATGTCACCAATTTCAGTTCTGCCCCGGCCGGCCTGAGGCAGCTTGGGACTTCCCAGAGTGGAAGGACAGTCTGGGAGGCCAGGTCACTTGGAGACAGGGGACCCCTTCCCTTCCCCAGCTGGGTGCTGTCTGCAGGGGAGGCAATGGAAGTTCTGGGGACCCAGGGTGGGCTGGGTGTGCCTCCCTGGGGTCCCCTGAACTCTCTCCCTGAACCCCCTGGGCCTCCCTCTCGTACCCCACGCCCCAGCCCGAGATCCTGGCAACAAAAGAAATGATTGGCCTTCTCGTCTGCGCAAATGAAGGCCATAAAGGGTACGGCTGCCCCAGATGCACCTAGGAAATTTCCGGGGTGGGACAGAGGGGTGCCAGGTGGACACCTCTCCCCGTGCCAAAGGGTGGGGCAGAAGCCACAAGAACACCCCCCACATGGTTCCATCTTCCCAGCTCCACCTGCTCAGCCCGCAGAGAGGGAAAGCGTGGACCAGGTGGGGTGGGTGAGTGAAGCCCCCTGCCTCAGCATCGGCCCTCCCCTCACGACCCAGCCGGGCGGGCGGTCAGCACCAGAGCCAGCAGGGAAATGGGCCCCCGGGCGGGGAGCACATCTGACTGGACCGTGTTCTTGGGAGATCAGTTGTGAAACTTGCTTCAAACCCCCAAACCACAAAAACGGCCGATTTTCCCAGCCCTGTTCTCACGTTTCTCAGATCAGCCTAGGAGTCTTCAGTATTTCCATCCAAGAGACGCCAGGCCAGCCACCAGCCCCCGGGGGACAAGGAAACGGTGCACAAGAGACTTGGGTGCTGCGGAAACCCCTCCCACCTTCCCCAAAGGGCACCATTCCCGCCAATGCGTCTGGAAACGTGGGGTCTGGGGAAGGGCAAGGCCTGGGCCTGATGCAGGAACCTGGAAATCGGAATAGAAGGACCTAGAAGCTGTTAGGGCCGCCTGGCAAGGAGAGTTCGAGAGCACCATTCTCGGGTGGGGGAAGGCGGTATCCGGCTGGCGGAGAGTCAGAAGGCGGGTAACTGGGAAGATGCCCTTCGATTTGAAAGAAGGTCCCAGTGGCGTCCCCTGACGTCTTCCTCCCATGCCAAGAGTGCAGTGCACATGGTTCTAGTTCTTTCTCGTTCAGGGCTGGTGACAGCAGCAAAGCAGGCTCCCACCAGGCAAGGACTGACGTGGGGACTCTCGGAGGCGAGCGGAACCCCAAGGAGGCCTCACTGCTTTTCTCCACAGGGTCAGGATGATGGCAAGAGCCATCTTAGAGAGAGAGAAGCTGGTGTTTTGAATGACAAGCTGCCTCGAGACCCCATTCCCTGCTGCAGGGGTGCAGGCCCATCTCTGTGCCCCCCCTCTTCTGCCTTCCTGGGGTCAGAGGCTCCACCAGGCCCTGCCCCCAGACGAAGCCAGGTGAGGCCCCACCCCCACCCCGTGCCACCGTCTCTGGGCCCTGCCTGCTGCCCTCCTGCCGTCTGCACTCACCACCCCCCTCTGCCTGAGGGCCTGCCCTCTCCTCGGCCTGCTACCCCTCACCCATGTCTGCCACCACAGCTGCCTGTTTCCAGCTGGAACCTCCTTGAGCCTGGGACAGAAACCCTAACCGGATTAACTTCAGCAGTGATTCCAAAAGCAAAACATTGTTGAGAAAAATACCAAGCTTTAGCTCCGTGTGTGTGCTGCTCCAGTCCTTTCCCTGAACTGTCACCTTTCTTGAAAATGCCTTGTAAGAGGTTAACTGCCGGTGTGCTCTGTGTTAACTGGGTGCGAGTTCGTAGCGGCTGTGGTACTATGCGTAGGGCCTGAAAGCTACTTGTTGTAAGAACTAATATTTCAAGACCACCGCCAGGACCCAGAGAATCCTACCTGGGGAGCCTGTGACCTGGGTTCCCTGAAGCCAAGGCCAGGGCAACAGAATCCAGGAGGCTGCCACAGACGGGGGGGTCCCACCTGAGGGGCAGAGTTGGGGGCGCCCAAGAGCCGGGTCACCGGGGTACCCACCAGCCAATGAGAAGCCTAGCGGACAGTGGGGATGTGTGTGTGTCTCGGTCTCTCTTGTGTACCTAGGTTTGCAGACCCACACCTGCGAGTCCGTCTGGGTGTCTGTCTATGTGGGAGTTCCCATGCATTGCCTGTGGATGTGTTTGTGTGTTTCTGTGTGTACACCTGCAGGCGTCCCTGTCTCTGCTCATTCAACCACTGTCTAGCGTGCCAGGTCCCAGATCAGGTCCTGGACGGGTGGTGGAGGGCTCGGTCCCTGCCTCATCACACCCTGTCTGGTGAGACGTAGGCCATACACAAGGAATCACCCCTGAAACGTGCAGCCCGGTGGCAACAGGAAATCCACACCGTGGGGGCAGAGCAAGGAGACCAGAGCCCCTGAGACAGTGGACTGACAGGGACCCTCGACGCTCTGAGGAAGTGGCGTGAACGCTGAGTGAGCCGGGACACATGGGAGTCAGCCAGGTGGGTGAGAGAGGAAAGTTTTCCAGATGGAGGGAACAACCTGTGCAAATGCTGGGGCACAGAGGAGGGGCAAGGCGGCCAGCAGGGCAGAAGCAAAGACAGCTGAGGGGCCGGGGGAGGAGAAGGCACGGGGTGGGGCAGAAGCTGGACATAAAAGCCCGGAGGCCACGGTGACAGTGTGGGCTGGTCCTGAGAACTGCAGGAGGCCTGGTTAGGAGAATGGGCTGCAGCACGCCTGGGGCAGGGCCCGAGAGGCCATCCAGTGAGGAGAGCGGAGGGATGAGGTGCAAAGCTTGGCAACAGGGGAAGTGTGCAAAGGTCCAGCAGGCTTCCTGTGTACGTGTGTGTGCGCGCGTAGGCATGCGTGCGCGTGTGAGTGTGCACTCGCGCGCCAGGGGCTGGGACCTGGCCCTCCGTCCTCTCCCCCTCCCCTGCCAACCTCGCGCCCGTGTCCCCCCCACCGCCTTGCCGCGGACATGACAGCGACGGTAAGAAGGGCTCGGTGTTGCAACTGCATTTCCTCTCGAACCCAGGGCCACCAGAGATTAGCTGAGAGCCCCGTGTGCGCCAGGCGATAACACCCCCCTCCCCTGTTTCCTAATCTCTGATTCATTTCCAACTGATAACAGGATGAGGGCCCGTGGGCGACTAAGAAATGCCCCAGCAGGTCCTGCCAAGGCTGCGGCCGAGCTGCCTGCGGGTCTCTGGACAGCAGAGCCTCGGGAAGATGAGGGCCGGGGGTGAGCTTGGAGGGGGAGAGAGGGGGCGGGTGAGGAGGGAGAGAGAGACAGACAGAGGGATGGAGACAGACACAGGCATGGAGACGCAGAGGAGCCGGGGTCAGGGTAGGGTGATGGGAAAGTCAGATAAGGAGAGAGAAACACAGGGAGCAAGACAGACAGACTGACAGATGTATAAATATAGAAAGAGAGGGGTTGGGAGTCCCGGGGGCTGGACGGACTTACGAAAGAGAGAGAAAAATAGGAGACTGAGAGAGAGACAGAGAAAAAGAGGTGACCCAAGGTCAAGAGAGATGGGGCAGGGGGCTGACCTGGCTTTCCCCAGGCACTGCCTGTGCGGCCTGAACACAGCGGGTCAGAGCTGGGGGTTGGTCTTGCCGACTCGACCCCTGCCAGGCACGGGCCCCAGCTGGGAGCAGGGAGGCAGGAGCAACAGCTCCAGATCCCCCACCGCACACCCACTCGGGCGGCCTCAGAGCCTCTGGAGGAGCACGGGGCTGGGGGTCTGCATGGCGGTGGGGCTGACGGAGCCACGCACCCTGCCCTGGAGGCCAGCACAGGGGCTCAGCCGGGGCGGAAGGGACGGACGAGGGCCCCGGGGGTCATTTGTATCCTGCTGCGGTCTGGTGGGGCTGGAGTAAAGCTGGACAGTCAGGGTGGGATGGGGGGGACTCAGCGTAGAGGCAGGTGTCAGGGACCACAGGAAGCGGGAGGCCGGCCACCCCCCGGGCTGGGACTGGGGGGAGCCCGCTCTCCCCTCAGCTCCCCTCCCAGGCCCAGGTCTCCCCTGGGGTCAGAGCCCGGGCTCATGCTCTGTGAGGCTGGGGGGAGGGGGGTGGGCTGCAGGAGCTGTGGGGGCCCAGCCGCCTCCCTCGCTCCCCGGCCCCCACCCCAGGCCCCTCCCCAGCACGAGACAGCAGGACGCACACAGCCGCCCACTGGAGCGGCGCCAGGAGCGGGGCGGGCTGCACAGGCTTCTGGGCTCAGGTCTTGGGGGGGACGGGGGTTCCACAGAGCAGCCCAGCCAGGGGCTGAGGTCTTCCCGGAGGGGAAGGGGCAGCAGGCCTCTGGACAGGCCCTTCCTCAGTGCCCAGGAGCTGCGTGAGCAGGTGCTGGACGGGCAGCGTCTGGAGATCCTGAGGGATGAGAAGCGCATCTCCAAGCCCTGGTGGACCTCATGCGGAGGGCAGAGCGGAGCTCTGGCGGATCCCCAAACAGGGGACCCATGGCCCCCTGGGCATTTCAGTACGTCCCTTCATCCCAGGGCCCCCAGCCCGACCCAGGCTGCCCAGACGGGGCTCCCCGGCCCGGCCCTGCTCGGGAAAGCGCACCTCGCCCCCTCCTGGGGCAGGGCGGCCACCCCTCTGATTTGCCACGCCGGCCCTGATGCCCTGACTGCCGCGACCACAGGAAGCGCTGCCCCAGCTCAGCACTTCCCCTTTCTGAAATCTGCCCCCAGCAGCCTGGTGGCCAGGGAAGGCAGACTTCCCGCTGCCCCCACCCCGGGCTCTTCCCACCGGTCACAAGTGGTTTGTTCCTGAGCTTCCCTGGGTAGAGGTGACCTTCTTGCCTCAACCACAGATCAGTTATTTATCAGAACAGGAAAGATGGCACCAGAGATATGTCCTCACCACCCCCCAGGAGGGCCTGGCCTGCTCCAACGACCGCACGCCTGCTCCCCACATCACACGGGGCCTGCTCCCCACATCACACGGGCTCGTGCGGCTGGCGTGTGCGGGCTGCACAGGGGAGGGGGCCGAGTGAAAAGGCCTCGTGGGCAGGCAGGGCAGACCCAGATGAGGCTCTGTGTGCGCGCTGGGAACCTTCCGGGCATCTGGTGTCCCTTGGCTCTGATGAGACCCCCTCTTCCTCTCGTGGCACTCTAAGCCTAGGGCCGGTCCTAGGCCTCCTCTGTCCCCCTGACTGGGAAGACCCCGGGGTCAGGGCCTCAGGCTGCTCCCCTACCTCTCTCTTCCATCACAGACATAGGGCTCAGTGCCTGGGGATTCAGGACCCAGTTGTGAGAAAGGGAAGAAGAGGCTATCAGGACTCCTCAACAGTGGCAGTACTGACATTTGAGCCTGAGTCGCTGCCTCTGTGTTGTTGGGGGCTGTCCTCTGCACGGTACAATGTTTGGCAGCAACCCTAGCCTCTATCCACTACATGCCAATAACATTTCCCTACCAGCACCACCGGTCACAATATCCAAAACGGCCTCCAGACATTGCCAAATATCCCCTGGGAGGACAAAATTGTCCCAGGTGATAACCGGTGATCTGGGTATATCCAAAGGCCTTGGCGTCCATGGGTAGAATGCTCCAAGTCTCATTTGGCTTGTTTTACTTCTAGTTTTATGCTAGAAGGTCACAGACTGAAGAGACTGGAACTGGTCAGAGTCTAGGGTTCTTGGGAGTTGGAGGGTGTGTCTGTCTGAGGGGTCTGTGCTATCGTGCCCCCTCTGGGGCTCTGGGCATCCGTATATCACAGAACCTGGAGCCAGAAAGGGGAGCCCTGGGACTGGAGGGGGGATGGTGAAGGTGGGAGGTTTCATTCAAAGGAAGGTCAGTGAGATGTACTGGGGGAGGGGGACATGAATTGAGTCACCTAAGAGGCACTCAGGGTCATAGGCCAGAAAGGCTGGGAAAAGCTACAGAATTAGGCAGAACAGAGGGACACACTGTGCATCCTGGATTCCCTGAGGTGGTGAGCTGAAACTGACGTCCTCATGTAAAGCCCAGGACTGAAAGGGCTATCCTGTACCAAGGAGACTTGTAAAGCTGACTCAAGAAATTAAGCTTTCCATCTTTCTGTGACAATGGGTAGGAAAAAGTAGTCACCTATGAGAAACCAAAACTCTAGCCAGAGCCATAAAGAAGTATGGGATTCAAATTTACACAATCCAAGGGTTCCAGAGTCCCAACGTTAGAAATTAACATAGAAACTTACAAAGAACCATGAGAGAAACTTGCTTCTACCCACATTGTATGGACACTTCCACCCAGGGCAATTTCCACAGGAAAAACAAACCCTGGTGAAGATGAGCTCACAATAAAAATAAATTATGAATGACCTAAAAAAGCAAACCACTACATCAGCAGGAGATCTTAGGCATAGATATTAGTACAATTTGAAAAAGACTATACAATAAAAATTTTAATTATTAAGGAGATAGAAGATGGAGTGGAAGATTTAATAAAAATATTACTTAAAAAGAACAGATTCCAAAGGAAATCAAATATTCATTGCAGTATAAAATAAAAACTCAGTAGGTGGATTATGTGGCAAATTAGTTGTGGTGGAAGAGAGGATTGGAAAACTGGAAAGCACAGCTGAAAAAATTTCATGAAATGCAGCACAAAGACATAAAAACAAGAAAAAAAAAAAAGATACAAGGCTCTTGGAGGATAAAATGAAAGAGCCCAGGGAGGTCCAACATGCATATAATAGGAATTCCAGAAAGCGAAAACAGGACAAATTCAAGACCTAATGGTTGAAAATTTTCCAGAATTAAAGAAAGATTCCTGGACTTCCCGGGTGGCACAGTGGTTAAGAATCTGCTGCCAATGCAGGGGACATGGGTTTGAGCCCTGGTCCAGGAAGACCCCACATGCCGTGGAGCAACTAAGCCCATGTGCCACAACTACTGAGCCTGCACTCCAGAGCCCACAGGCCACGACTACTGAGCACACATGCTGCAACTACTGAAGCCTGCGTGCCTAGAGCCCATGCTCCATAAGAAGAGGAGCCATCACAATGAGAAGCCCACGCAACACAATGAAGAGTAGTGCCCACTCACCACAACTATAGAAAGCCAATGCGCAGCAATGAAGACCCAACACAACCAAAAATAAATAAATTAAATAAACAAACTATTAATTCACTTTTGGCTTTAAAAAAAAAAAGAATGAGTCCTCGTATTGAAGATGCACACTGAGTCCTAAGAATAATAAATAAAAAGAAATTCACATCATAGTAAAACCACAGAATGTTAAAAACAAAAAGACAATCTTAAAAGTACCAGCAAGAAATGAGGAATTGCCACAAAGGAATGACAATTAGACTGGCAACAGACTTCTCCTCAGCAGCAATGGATGCCAGAAGACTAAAGAATCACATATTCCAGGTGCTTAGGGAAATAAACTTTGGCCAAGAATCCTATACTCCACTAAACTGGAGTCAAAAAAAGAATTGGGTTGCAAGAAGTGGGCTCGAGGCAGGATCTGTGGTGAGAAGATAGCATTCAGGAGTACGACTGAGGGTCTTCAAAACAATCATGGCACCTGGGGGAGGGGACCGGGGAGGCAGAGTGGGGAGGTGGGTCAATCTGGCCTTTTGGAGAATGGCTTCACTTTTGCTGGACACTTTCAACAGGAAAGTGAAAAATAAGGTCAGAAACTGTTCCAGAAAGGACAAGATAAAGTGGCAAGAGAAGCCCAGCAAGCCAGCTCTGTGTCTGGTTTTGACATGGTTGTGAGTGTGAGGTCAAAAGTGGCCACTTTAGCCCTGGAGTCATGCTGGCTTCTGGGCACAGCCACATCCTCCCTACATCTCCACCTGACCTGCTTTTCATGCTCCTCTCAGACACTACCTCTTTTGCCCTGACCCCTCACCAGATGCAACTCCCTACGAACTATCTTAGATTATTTCTATCTGAACTTCTATGTTCTTTCCCTATGAGACACCCACCCCCGGATCAGGATAAACTCACCTGTGCTTCCCACACAAGCCTTCCATGGCTCCCTTTCCCCTGTGGGCAGACAGGAAGTGTGCCCTGCTCATTCATCAGAGAGAGGCTGGCCATAGGCTCATCCATACCCCAGCTGCCCTTGGTCAGGGCAAGGCTGCATCAGAGCTCAAGGACCAGAATGCCTATGACTGCCCACTCGTAGAACCACTCTGAGGGGCTCCTGTCTCAGTGCCTGAGACATGGGGTCAAGGGGTCCTGTAGGTCAGCCATCTATTACAGTGGAGTCAAGCTCTCATCACTTCCTGTTACCCTGGCCTGACCTCGGGGAAGAAGTGGAGGAAAAGTTCCAGGACTCCACATATGATTCCTTGGAGGCAGGAATTCTCCACCCACTGCGAGGCCCAGCACAGCTTCCCGGACTGTCAACAGAGGGCTAAAGATAGGTACCCACCCCCACTCAGATCTGGGGAAGAGACTCAGGTCGTTTGCGTGGGGGGGCGTGTGGCCTGCATCTTGGAACCACTGTTAACCTGGCTCCTGTCTGTTCCTCAAATACTCCAAACCTGTTCTTGCCACAGGGCATTTGCACTCACTGTTTCCCCTGCGTGGTACACCCTTCCCGCTTAAAGTCATTTTGTTGGCTCCTTCTTGTCATTCAAGTCTTGGCTCAAGTATCCCTTCCCAGGGAGATCACCTCTGACCCCCTTAGCTGAAACCTGACAGCCACTCTCATCTCCCTCATCACTCTGACTCGTGTCCTTCATGGCCTTTCTCAAAAACTGAAATTATGTCATTTCCTTATTTGTTCCCTGGTTGATCATTGCCTCTTCACAGAATGTCAGCTCCCCAAAGGCAGGGTTGAGCCTGTCTTGCTCACCACTGTGTTCCCCATGCCTGGCTCAACACAGAGCACACAGTAGGTAGATGCTTGGGGCAGGGGTGGTAATGACTTTGGAAACCCAGAGGGCACTGGAGGTGGACAATGCCAGCCCCTGACTCTAAGCCTTAGGCCACCCTGACGACTCCCTACCCAACCGGGCTCACTCGACCTCACCCTCCCAGCTGCTCCCTGGCCCAGGCCTTAGAGGCTGGACCTCACTGTCCTCACAATTGGACCCTGGGCCTAAACAGCCCCAAGTTCAAGTCCTGGCACTGCCAGTTATTGGCTGTGGGACCCTGAGCAGATCGCTGGGCCTCAGCTTCCTCATCTGTAACATGGGTCTGCCCGGCAGGTGTCCTGGGAGGATTAGTAGGAATACAGAGCAGATGCCTTCAGCATGGGTTGGTTCCTAAAGAGTGCCCCGGCAAGGCGGACCCTTGAGCCAGCCTTGAGGGGTCCAGATGGAAGGCCGGAAGCGTTTCCCAGAGGCTGGACACAGGGTTCCTGGCAGCCGTTGGTGGGTGACTAAGGCCCTTCCTTCCTGGGAGCAGCCGCCCCCACACCCGGGAAGAATGGCAGACGGACACCCGCCTGGCACTGGAGATCACTTCCTATTTTCATCCTACCCTGACTATGAACATGACTCCTGCCAGAACAGGCCGGCCGGCCATCCTCCTCAAGGGTCAGAGCCTAGGGCGAGGAGATGCCGGCCCGCTGCTGACTGGGATGAGAGTCGGGGTCCAACCAGACCCAGGCAGGGGGGCTTCCTGAGAGAAAGGGACCCTCACCCTCCGTGCCCCCCAGGTCGGCATCCTCCCCAGGCCCTCTACTGGCAGGGGGCTGCTGGCGGTGAAGCCTGGTGGGCCCTGACTGGAGCAGACATTGGTGACCCTCGGGGCGCAGCGACGTCAGCGGGCGGTGACTGGCCAACGGTGCCCTAAGAAACGCTGTGTGAGCCGGGGCCCGGCACTGGCTCCTCCTTTGGCTATCGTGTCGCCACCATGCTGGGACGCAGCCAAGGTGGAGGGGGCGGCCTTGACGCTTCGAAATTCCACTGTCCACCACGCCTGACTTCCGGGAAGAGCCGCACGGGACCAGCGAAAACCCACTCCTCCTGGGAGCCTTCCTCGCCCGGGCCCTCCTTGCCCTCAGCACCCCACCCCCTCCACCCATGCACAAATGGCCCAGGAGCGCCTGGGGCACGTTCCAGCAGAAGGATCCGGCTCCGGAGCTGGAATGTCAGGCAGACGCAGTGGGTCAGAGGTGTCAGAGGCCCTGCTCCTCACGGCGGGACCTCTGCTCCGACCAGCTCGGGCTCGGGGAGCAGAGACTGGCCTGGCCACAGGGCCTGGAGCAAGTGGTGGGTCTTGGGCCCAGGCCAAGATGCGGGGACCCCTCCCTCTGAACTCCTGTGTTCCGGGCCGGGAGGGCCGCAGGGTGGGGGCCCAGCAGGCCCTCCCCCCAGATCTGCTGTGAAGGGGTATGTGTGGAGTCAAAGATCAGGGCCTCCTTTGGGCCCACATATACCCCCAGGGGGTGGCAGAGGCCGTCGCGAGAAGGTGACACACGCTGCACTGAGGATGCAGGGAGTTCGGGGACATTCCCCAGTCTCAGGCCTCGGCATCCAGCCACCCACCCCTGAACGCACCCAAAGCCCCTGACAAGTCCCCACCCCGAGGGATGTTCCCCTGGAAGCCCTGGCTTCCCCTCTGAATTCCTCCCATCAGACCTTCAGCTGAGGACACCCTGCCCTCCCCTGAGCTCTGGCTTCTGCCAAGTGGAGGCTGAGGAACCTCTGGGATGGGGGAGGGGCTGTGGGGCCCCAGGGCTTGTGGAGGGTGGCTTGGCTGGCTCTGTGAGTCTGTGTGCATGGTGGGGCAGGACGTCTGGCAGGTGGGGGCAGGGTCAAAGCATGGTCTGTGTGTGTCTGTGGACTGTGTCGTTGTGTGGAGTGTGGTGTCTGTGGGCCATATCAGTGTGGCCTGTGTGTCGGTGTATGATATGTGGGTCTGTGTGTGGTGCGTGTCTGTGTATGGTGTGTGTGTCTGTGTGTGGTGTGTGGTGTGGGGTCTGCGTGTGGCGTGGGATCTGCGTGTGGTGTGGGGTCTGTGTGTGGCGTGTGTGTCTGTGTGTGGTGTGTGTGTCTGTGTATGGCGTGGGCTCTGTGTGTGGTGGGTGTGTCTGCGTGTGGCGTGGGGTCTGTGTGTGGTGTGTGTGTCTGTGTGTGGTGTGTGTGTGTGTGGTGTGGGGTCTGTGTGTGGTCTGTGTGTGGTGTGTGGTTTGTGTGTCTGTGTGTGGCATGGGGTCTGTGTGTGGCGTGGGCTCTGTGTGTGGTGCGGGGTCTGTGTGTGGTGTGGGGTCTGTGTGTGTCATGGGGTCTGTGTGTGGTGTGGGGTCTGTGTGTGGTGTGGGGGTCTGTGTGTGGCGTGGGCTCTGTGTGTGGTGTGTGTGTGTGTGGCATGGGGTCTGTGTGTGGTGTGTGTGTCTGTGTGTGACGTGGGGACTGTGTGTGGCGTGGGGTCTGTGTGTGGCGTGGGCTCTGTGTGTATCTGCGTGTGGTGTGCGGCGTGGGCTCTGTGTGTGGTGTGGGGTCTGTGTGTGGTGTGGGCTCTGCGTGTGGCGTGGGCTCTGTGTGTGGTGTGGGGTCTGTGTGTGTCTGTTTGTGGTGTGTGGTGTGGGGTCTGTGTGTGGTGTGGGGTCTGTATGTGGTGTGGGGGTCTGTGTGTGGTGTGTGTGTGTGTGGCATGGGGTCTGTGTGTGGTGTGGGGTCTGTGTGTGGTGTGGGGTCTGTGTGTGGTGTGGGGTCTGTGTGTGGTGTGGGGTCTGTGTGTGGTGTGTGGAGTCTGTGTCTGGTGTGGGGTCTGTGTGTGGTGTGGGGTCTGTGTGTGGTGTGTGTGTCTGTGTGTGGCGTGGGGTCTGTGTGTGGCGTGGGCTCTGTGTGTGGCGTGGGCTCTGTGTGTATCTGCGTGTGGTGTGCGGCGTGGGCTCTGTGTGTGGTGTGGGGTCTATGTGTGGTGTGGGGTCTGTGTGTGGTGTGGGGTCTGTGTGTGGCGTGGGCTCTGTGTGTGGCGTGGGCTCTGTGTGTATCTGCGTGTGGTGTGTGGCGTGGGCTCTGTGTGTGCTGTGTGGAGTCTGTGTCTGGTGTGGGGTCTGTGTGTGGTGTGGGGTCTGTGTGTGGTGTGTGTGTCTGTGTGTGGCGTGGGGTCTGTGTGTGGCGTGGGCTCTGTGTGTGGCGTGGGCTCTGTGTGTATCTGCGTGTGGTGTGCGGCATGGGCTCTGTGTGTGGTGTGGGGTCTATGTGTGGTGTGGGGTCTGCGTGTGGCGTGGGCTCTGTGTGTGGCGTGGGGTCTGTGTGTGGTGTGGGCTCTGTGTGTGGTGTGGGGTCTGTGTGTGGTGTGGGGTCTGTGTGTGGTGTGGGGTCTGTGTGTGGCGTGGGGTCTGTGTGTGGCGGGGGGTCTGTGGGTGGCGTGGGGTCTGTGTGTGGTGTGTGTGTCTGTGTGTGGTGTGTGTGTCTGTGTGTGGTGTGGGGTCTGTGTGTGGTGTGTGTGTCTGTGTGTGGTGTGTGTGTCTGTGTGTGGCGTGGGGTCTGTGTGTGGTGTGTGTGTCTGTGTGTGGTGTGGGGTCTGTGTGTGGTGTGTGTGTCTGTGTGTGGTGTGTGTGTCTGTGTGTGGCGTGGGCTCTGTGGGTGGTGTGCGGGGCTGTGTGTGGCGTGTGCCTGTCCGAGAGGCTGAGCGTCGGGCCGGGTGGTAGGGTGCCTCGCGCAGGATCCGTCCGGGGCAGGGAGCCCAGGGAGACCCGGGGGGGGTCACTAGGAAGGACCTGGGTTCCCCCGTGGGGCCACCGCACAGGGGCTGCGGTGCAGGGCGGGCGCACCTCAGAAACCAGGGCGCGGGCGCTCTCTGCCCCCCCCCATCCCCTCCCTCCAGATGTTGCCTAGCGCCCCGGGGGCCCAGCGCGCCTGGGACGCATTTCCCCTCTCTGGCCCAGACCCGCACGGCCCCGGTGCCAGCCGTGGCAAACCCTGTCTGCTCCTCCAGCAGGATGTCCCCCCCGGTGGCCTGGAACGCCCCGCCTGGGGTTCAGGTCCAGCTCCGTCCCCTGAGGGTACTGCGTGAGTCACTCCCCTCTCAGGCTGGGCTCCCGGGGCCTGGGTGGGGTGACCAGGCACCTGCGTAGCCCAAGGCAGGCAAACGGGGGTCGCCCGGCACACGCGACCACGGCTGCCGCGGTCCCCACCACCTGCCCCCATCCAGGACCCCGCGGCTGGGCGGAGGCAGGCTGTGCCCACCTGACGGGTCCAGGGCCCAAGCAGAGAAGGAACTGGGGGTCAGAATGGAGGCCCAGGGCACGGCCAATTCAAGTGCGGCAAGGGGGCCTCGTACGCTGCGGTGGGGTCTCCGGGTCCCGCACCCCACCCCACCCGCCGACCTCAGGGCTGGCTGCCCACGCGCCTGCCAGCCTGGGCCAGTGCAACCGGTCTTCCATCCCAGGCCTGGCCCGTCCCGCCTGGCACCTTGAGAATGCCCCAGGGAGGCAACCCTGGAGTCAGGCCCACCTGAGCCCACTTCCAGGCTGCTCCTCCTCCCTGCCTCTCTGACTCCCCGCCTCCGCGCGCTCCTCACCTGCATCTCCCATCTCAGAGGGCAGCCCCCAGTCATCTGCCTTCTCTGTTCCTCTCCCCACTTTCTTTCCTCCCCACCTTCCCTTCTCTTCTTCCTCTCCTGGGGCGATGGGGGGGGGGGTGGGGGAGGGGGGCGTGAGTCTCACGGCTGGATTTCCTGGGCCATTGCCCCGCCCACTACCGCAGACCCAGGAGGACCCAGGCCAGAGGGCCACTGGGCCCCATGGCCCTTGGAACACCCCTGTGGGGTAGAGGGTCCCCTATTAGAAGCAGGAGCCAGCGTGGAGACACTCCAGGTGCCAAGAAAGGCAACCAGGTAAGGGTCACATGGTGAGTGACTGGCAGGTTCTGTTGTCTGGCCTGACTCTCTGGGGGCTGAGTCATGGGACAGCAGTGTCTGCCTGGGAGCCCAGGACGCTCCAGATCGCATCTCAGGGTGATTCAGAGGACAGGGCTCTCAGAGTCCACGGAGGACTTCAGTGAACAAGGGGCTAAACACCCACCAGGTGGAGCAGGCTGGGTGGGTAGGTAGGACAGGGTGCCAGAGCAGTGACACTCCCAGTACAGCTGAAGGGGACCGGGCCCAGGTAACGCAGTAGGGGGCTCTGAGCAGCTCTTCCTCATCCTCAGTTCGGGGCTGAGACACAGAACTGGGACACAGATGGGTCAGGGGGACAGCCGCAGGGAGGGCACCTGTTGGATGGGGACACCAGGGTCCCTCCATCCCTTAGAGGCTTCAGGGCAAGTGCCCTGGCTATGGGGCCAACGTCGGCTACGAGCCATCCCTAGCTGCACTCCTTCCTGCCCTCGGCCCCTTCTCAGCCAGAACCACACTGACGGTAGGGGTCTTGAGCCTCAGATCCGCCGCCTGGTGCACAGCAGTTTGCAGGCAGCAGGGTCGGGGGACGCCTTAATAGGCCTCCGATAGGAGACAGGAAGCCCAGAGTCCCTTCCCTGATGGCTGGACCTCCAAGGCCCCCGGGCCCCAGAAAGGAGCCTTCGAATCCTGCACTCACAGCCCTTGGCTGCTTGTGCGTTCAGCTCCAGGGCCCAGCATCTTCCCCCGGGCCCCCTCGCAGAGCCGGCCACCCGCCTGCCCCCGGGGCCAGGCGCGGACCGCAGCCCTGAGTGTGGAGTGAAGGGAAGAGGCTGGGCCCTGGAGGCTGACGGCCTCACACTCCCTCCCCTCACAGCCTGGGCTGGAGCCAGGGGTCACCCCCTCACCCACCCCAGAGACCAGGGCAAGGATTGGTGGAGAGGCCGAGAGGTTCAGGGGTCACAGTGCATGGCTGTGTCGGAGGTCAAAGATTTGCTGACAGCAGCCCTGGAGGTATTGATCTGGTGGGGGAGGTGACAGAACTCTGTCCCCTGCCGAGGGCTGTGGGCATGGCCTGGTGGTCAGCAAGCTGGACTCCGCAGAGCCCACCCCAGAGCCGGCTCCTGGAGATGAGGGGCTGGGCGCTACAGAGCCCCTCTCATGGCGCCAGGTCCCTCGACAGGCAGGGGAACAATGGTCAAACCACAAGTGACTTCAGTTCTCCTCCTTGGGCGGATGGTCCAGCAAGCCTGGGCCTGTGTGGCCAGGGGGACAGCAGGGACCTGGCGACGCCCTGCTCCAGCACCCGGAGCCCTCGCCAGTTTGAGACGACAGGCTCAGGGGAGCTGGGAATTGGAGAGTCAGGGAACCCGCTGTCCTCTTTGAGAGAACAACGGGCTGAGGGCCGGGCTGGCTTCCCAGGGGAGCGTGCACAGCTGCACTGACCCTCAGAGACTTCCCCTAGTCTTACCTGCTCACCCGAGAGTCAGGCAGCCCCCACTTCCGGTCCTGCAGCCCCAGCCTCGGGTCCGACGCCCATCCCAGCCGGCCTCTGTGGGAGGCAGGCATCGTTCCAGCTCCCTCCCACCCCAGAAGGATGCAGTGCGTCTACCCTGCTCCCGTCCCCAGCCTCTGCCCAGAGCCCTCCCAGAGGTGGCCAGACCCTTCAGCTATCCTGCACACACACACACACCAGGCCAGGCCAGGCCAGGCCAAGGCCTCCCCGGAGCGGGGAGCCGCCATGACCAAGAGGATGAAGGGGCACCTCCCCCGACGGAACTCACCCCACGCAGTCTGGACCCAAAGGCATTTCTCCATCCACCCTTGAGGCTGCCTGGGAGAGAGGGGGAGAGTGTGTGTGCCTGTGCGTGTGTGCAGGTGTATTTGCACGTGTGTACCTCCAAGTGCTTGTGTGCCTACGTGAACTGTGTGATCATGTGCACGTGGGCGCATCGTGTGTGTGTGTGTTTGCGTGTACGCACATGTGTTTGGCTCAGGCCCGAGGCTGGGCTGGCCCCCTTCCAGGCGCTGACTGGAGAGACACTCCAGCTGTCCCCTGGAATGGCTTGATCCGGGCTTAGCCAGAAACCCTTACCAGTCCCTATGGCCCTGGCCCTGGCAGCTGTCCTAGAGCTGAGGGCTCTTATCAGCCCCAGCCAAGCTGGCAGCACGGCCAGAGGGCAGCTCTGTCCACTGGGAAGGCATGTGGTGGCCCCTGGCTCACAGCATACCTAGGTTCGAGGTCACTGGCACTGAGGCAGAGACACGTGGTCCACTGGGGTCTGGAGCTCTGCTTGATGCCACCAGGGCCTGACCGGGGCCGCCTCCTAGCAGTGACCCCTGCTGAGAACATCAGGTACTGCAGGCTGGCTCTACAAGCCATTGTCAGGGAAAGGGGCCCCCTTCATTTCAGTGGATTCCTCCCTGCAGGGAGCCGTGGATTGATATGCTTGGTTTTCAAACTGTGCTTTAAGGGACACTGAGGTTCCTTCAGGTCTCTCCAGGGGCTGCCAAAAGTTGATGCTCCCAGCTTCTCACCTTCCTCCTCAAAAGAGCATAGCTTTTAAGTATTGAGCTTTTGAAGATATTTAAAATATTCCGAAAATATTTTAAACCTCCAGGCTGATTTTGACCTTTCAGATCTAGGAGTCTATTTATGAGTGTGTCTCAGATCTGCTTTTAGAACAATTCACTGGGCTTTAACCGCACCATCTCCTGCCAGGTGTACAATATTACTTTAGGAAGGGTTCTGATTTAAATACCTCTTGGAAACCAGACGAGGCAATAAAGAGAGAGAGCAAGCGTCCATTTCAGAGCTGGGTAGCCTTAGGGGTCTCCTGGGGTCCAGCCCTTTGGCGAGGGCAGCGCTCATGCCCTCCAATAAGGGGGCATGTATGTGAGGGGCTCTCAGGGAAGGCGCTGCGTCGCCACCCAAGCCTTGACACGGGAAGACCCTGATAACAGGGCATCTCCACCCAACAGCCCACTGGCTCCCCACCCCCCCAGAGGGGCGCTCCCTGGCATGTGGCTTCCTGCATTCTCCCGCGTATCCCCCGTGCCCGCACGTGACACGTGGGGCACACCACGTTGCCAGCATTCCACGCCTTGCTGTGTTTGCCTGAAGCCATAAAATGTGATTTGCTGGATGTAAAACACAGTTCACAGGGGCGTAAAGCAGGGACAGAGGTGCAGTGGGTGGTGGCTCTGGCACCCTGGCCCCAGCCTAGCCCACCACTTCTAGCTTAGATTGGCCCTAGGAAGCTCCCCATGGGGGCCACTTCCCTATAATTTCCTCCAGGGGATATATGTCCACAGCAGACCAAGTAGGGCGTGACAAAGTCTGGGCACCTCTGGGGCAGACACACCTTGTTTAGGCCTTTGGCTCTGCTCTAGGGGGATGGGCGCTAAGTCCCAAGGATGGTCCTGTGGTGGCCAGACAAGGTCAGGAGGCATGGGGACAGCCTTGACCCACTCATCCCCATTCATTCATTCCAAGGTGGAGAGACTCCAGACAGCAACTCTGTTGCCCTTCCCTCTGCCCTACTCCCTCTGACTTTGCTCCCAGCCAAGAAGACACTATCCAGGAGCCTGGAGACAGACCAGCCCTATCTTGTCCTAGGGAGCCTTAACCAGCAGGGAAAGTCCCTCTGGGGTTTTCATTGGTCTCAGACCACAAAGATATGAGGACTAGGTCCTGTTGGACCCACCACAGCTGTGGCATCTACTCCTTACCAGCCACTGCCAGCCCCCAGATAAGACAAGCCCTTCAGCCACATCCCAGCGGGAAGGCTCCACTGCCCTGCAGAGGAGATGGCCCCTGAGGACCTCTCCACATTGAGTACCCTTGGGGAGAAGAAGGTAACGTGGCCCGAGGCCCTTTGTAATCTGTTTCCTCCCACCCTTCATCCTCTATCACTGCATCCCATCCACATAGGCCTAGGTGTTTCACTAATAACAGGTTCAGCTTGTTTCTGCCTCAGGGCCTTTGCACATACTGTTCCAGCCGCCTTGAATGCTCTTCCCTCCAGTTTTCACATGACTGATCCTCCTCATTACCTGTTCACAAAAGCCCTCTCTGGACCCTCCAAAACAGTCCCCCCAACACGGCCTTCCCAGTTCCTCCGTGACTGATTTCCTGTGTGACAGAGTCCCTATCACAAATTCTCTGGTTCATGTATGGGTGACTTCAGCATTCTGTAGCATGCAAGCTCCATGGGGTGGAATCCAGTTGTCTTGTTTGTGGATGCATCCGCAGCACCTGGCACACAGTGGGTCCTCACTGAGCATGACACACATGAGTGTGTGGCAAGAGGGGGGGACTGGGCCCGAGGGGACTGGAGTAGGGCCATGGGAATCCAACTGCTGAGCTGGACAGGGGCAAGCAGGTGTAAGTGGGACTCTACCCTCTTCCTCTACCTGGCAGGTGCACCAGTGTGCAGTCAAAGTGCTAACCTGGAAGTGCCAGCAGGAAGGCCCTCCCTCCCCCGCAGCAAGGCATCTGGACCAGGGAGGGACCGGGCGGCCAGGAGCTGGTGCTGCCTCCCCACCACTCACTGGCTCGGTCCTCAGCCTGGGTCTGCGTGGGCAGGAGGTGGGGACAAGGTGGCCTCCACAGAGGATGTCTCCTCCTGGACAGGACAATGCTACCTCAAGGGCTAAACACAGCTAGTGGACACTCGGATGCCTTGACAGACCAGGGAGTGCCCCTTGCCCGTGGGAGGGGGCAAGCCTGGGGGGGGGATGAGGGGCTCTGGCTCCTCACCTGGGGCCTTTCTTCTGTCCCGTGGGCTCCTGGTGACACCTAGTGGCCAGCATTCCTGATACACCGTTTCCTCCATTCCCCGAACTCTCTCCCAGGAGGGACGTCCCAGACAGCAAGGGCACCCCTGCCCTCCGTCTCACCCACTCACATTCTCACAATCCCCATCTAAGGGCCCCCACCCACACGTTCACTCTCACACCCTCTCTCAAGGCTCATGCCTCCCACACACAGTCACAGAGCCCCACGGGGCCCATGGCTGTCCCCGGGCCCTCTAGGCAAAGGGTCTTCGCCGGTGCCCCATCTGGGCCAGCTCCTACCCTCCAGCCCCACCCCCCCATTCCAGGTGCATCAGGACTGGCTAGTCCCCCTGGGGAGGGAGGCCTGGAGGGGAGGCTGCAGTGACACCCCGGGCTCCCTGCCCATCCCCTCCCGCTGGGCCTCACAGATGCTGTTGGTAAAAAACAAACCAGGGCGGGGCACGAGACCAAGGCTGAGAACGAGCAAGAGCCCTGGAGGTCGCCGTCCGGACCACAAGCCCAGGAAGAACCCATCCTGTGGGCAAGGCCCACTCAAATGAGGGTGGTGACATTTGAGGACACCGGGCAGGAGAAAGGGCCCTGGGAGCCGGGCCGGGCCCAGGAGCGGGCACGTCCGCATTGGCCAAGAGCAGCCTCAGCTGAGCCAGGGCCAGGCCGCCTGCGTCACCGCGAGGAGCCCGAGGAACTGGGGGAAAGGCCTGGTGGGCGGGGGACCCGGACCCTTCCAACTGAGGTAGGAGGCATGGGTGGCCAGCAGCACAGGGCGGGGCCTGGGGCCTGGGACCCCGGACCCAGTGACACCAGAGGGACCCATTTCAGGTATGTTGCCAGCCTCCTCCTGCAATAGCCACCAGGAGACGAAGGCAAAGGTCGCTCTCCCCGTTTCCCAGCTGGGGGCACGGAGGCCCGACAGGGGCTGCCAGAGGCAGGAGTTGCAGGTGCCTCACCTCCTAGACTGCTGGGGAACAGGGCCTCCACCCCCTGCATCCTCCCAGGACCCAGGCGTCCCTCGGCGCTGGGTGCCCAGCTCTGCCAGCTTGGGGGTGGCCTCATCTGACAGCACGCCCCCTTCCCGACCCCTGCCACCTGGCCTCCAGCCCCTGCACCGCACAGAGGAGGTGTCCCAGAAGCCAGGGCGCCCACGGGACGGTATGGGGTCTCTGCAAGGGCTGAGGGGCGGCCAGGGAGGGGCGGCTGCAGCCTTTCCCTGCCCTGCCCGCAGCCCTCGCCTGCTTGTCAGGCACGACCCTTGCTCAGGGAGGGGCAGGCCTGGGGGAAGACGAGGAGGGAGCTGAAGGCCAGCCCAGAATGCTGCTGTCTGTGCCCAGTGCTCCAGGCCCTGGGGACAGCTTAGGTGCCGGAAGCTCCAGCTCCTCAAGGGGTAGATGCCAGGAGCCCGGTTGGAGGCTGGACCCCTCAAGAGGTCCCTTCTGCCCCCTGCCCAGTGCTCATCCTCAGCCCCACTTTGGACTGGAGCAGACGTTCCCCAGGAGACACTTTTGGATGGACGTCCAACAAAGCTCCCAGCCCCCAGCCTTCCCACAATCCTATGGGAGAAGGGGCCAGAGCTCTGGGCTGGGAGATGAGATTCCGGGTCCTCCTGCCAGGGCTGTAACCCACTGCCCTCTCAGGTCTGCCCCTCAGCAGGTACCTCCTCCAGTCTGTGGGGGCCACAGAAGGCCTCAGTGGATGAAACTCGGATTGAACTGAGCCGTAGACTCAGCCATGCCATCTTCTTGGAGCCAGACTCTGGGGGTGGGGCGGGGGCAGGTGAGAAACGTGTGCTGGGCGGATGCTGCCCTGGGGGCTGGGACACCTGGGAAGAGTCACTGGCCCAGGCCATGCGGGGGAGGGGGAGCTCGGGGAGGGCTCCCTGGAGAAGACACCGGGGCTGAGAAAGCGCCTCCAGACCAAGGGCGTGGACGGAATTCCAGGGTAACACAGAGAAAAGGCACTGAGAAGAATGAGACCCGGGGCTGCTGGAAGGGAGAGGCGGGAGCAGGGAGGTGGGCAAGGCTGGAGCACGGGGTCCCGGGGGCCATGGTGGGGGGTGGGCCAGACGTCCCTGCAAGGGCCAGTGAGGCGCGACGACTGGGCCCGAGGGAGAAATCAGGACCCGGGTCTTACAGCAGGTGAGGGCAGAGGGAAGGGGCTTCTCGGCCTGGCCGCCCCACCCCCAGATCAGGGAACCAGGTGAGTAAGAGGCCCTCACAGCAGTTGTGCTTCTCCCACGGGCTATGTGAAAATGGAAGGGAAACTCGAGGTGTTGTGGTGATGGGGGTGCTTGCTGCAGGTGTGGGGCCTGGCTGTGGGGCCTTCCTGGCCAGCAGCAAGTCGTCCTGTGCCCACACAGTGTCTGAACATCCCACCGGGCACTCGGATGGGGGGCAGTTCCCCCCTGGGGGTGATTCTGCCCCTCAGGGGACCTTCGACAAAGTCTGGAGATGTGTCTATTCACCACCACCTGGGCTGGGTGTGCGGCCGGCATCCAGCAGGTGGAGGCCAGGATGCCGCCAACATCCCACAATGCACGACAGCGCGTCCGTAGTACCGAGGCTGAGGAACCTCGGCAGAGGTGAAAACCCTGTGGGGAACGATCAGGGTCTGGAACCTGCTTTCGTTTTACAGGGTTTCCAAACGCAGAATTTCCTAGGGATGCAGCAAGCATGACAATCTAGGGAAAATGAAACCTTGTTTGCTTTGGATATTTACCAAGAGTTGTTTGCCATTTTGGAAAACCACATCCCTGAGCCCTGACTCTGGCAGCCATCTGAGCCTGGGAGGATGCTCGACCCGTCTGCGTCTGCAGCACTTACACAGCCTCGGCGCTTCTACATAACAGGTATCTGAGTCCTCTGTAGGTCATACGCAAGCATTTTTCAAATCGAAAACACATTATGAAGTTATAAATTACATTCCTTTTATTTCTCCCTTGTTTTAAAGTTAGGACATTATATCGATTTTTTAAAAATTATGACTGCAGGTTATATTATCTATGAATTTTATTTTGGGGTGGCAAGAAGACATTATAAGATTCTTTATAGAAGAGGCAATGAATCTGACCGGATTGATCAGATGTAGGTGCTCACGGGAGGTGGGGGGTGGGAGGAGATGAGGAAGCCCCAAGGTTCTTGCCTGAGCAGCAGATGAGGGTGCCCCCTGGATAACGGAAGGTAGGGGGGCCTGGGCATGAAGGAAGATGCTAGATGCTGCCCATGGACCATCAGCTTGAGGGGAGCTGGACCTTAGGGTGGGGCAGCAAGGAGTGGAAACTGCAGACCACAAATCACTCAGTGAGGGACAGTGGCCCTGGAGGGAGCCCTGGGGGCACTGCAGGGGCAGATGGAGGACAGGGGCCATGGACGGGACAGAGAGCAACCAGGCAGTCTACTCCAGGGCAGGGGCCTGTGAGCAGCTCCCTGAGGGAGGTGTGAGTGATTCAGGGCATGGCAGGAGCACAGCAGGGGACAAATATCCTCTGACCTATTTGGGGGTCTCCCTTCAAGACTACAGGCAGCTCTGGGAAGAAGAAGCCTATGGGTCCAAGCAAGGCCATCAGCAGACCAGGGTCTCTGCCCATCAAACCGACAGGCTGGGCTGAGTGCCAGGAGGGACCGCAGGGCAGGGAGGGGGTGAGGAGCCCCAGGACCACGAGGCACATGCCTCCCAGGGGTTGCAGTTTCCAGATCTGACTCTCCCAGCTCCCCACTCATCAGCTACGTGACCTTGGGCTGATTATTTCCACTCCATGCCTCCGCTTTTCCACCTTTAAAATGGGGAGACAACACAGTGCCAGACCCAGTCCCATCTCTCCCCCGAGACAATGCCTGATCCTGTCCCATGGCTCGGCCAGGCCAGCACCTCCCTCTTGGCAGGACCCACACTTGGCCAAGTTGACCCCCACCCTGGAACCGCCTGGAGCCAGCTGAGGCCCTGAGAATCCTCACTTCACACATCTTCCTCCCTGTAAGATGGACACAAGAGGGTGCGCCATCTTCCTTCTGAGAAAGAGTTCCAATAGCCGTTGGTCCTGAGGGCCCTTGGTGATGGTGCTGAGTGGGCCTGAGGCCCCCAGCCCCACCGGTGCCTCATATCAGGACATGAGTGGCAGTACCAGATTCAAATCCTCTCCTGATGCAGATCTCAGCCCAGCCCACCCAGAGTGGCTGGTACCCTGTGCCCAAAGAGGTGGTCCCAGGAGGGTGGCCACGGACCGGGGGTGGGGAGATCCTGCTGACACTGAGAGGGCTCCTCCCCAGACCCTTCCGAGGGTACCCAGGATCCAGCAGGCCCATCTGGCCAGGGTCCCTGGAAAAGTAGATAGGCCTGCGTTTCTCAGCCCCCACGACCAGGGGAGTCAGACCCCTGCCCTCCCCACCAGCTCTGGCATCAGTCAGCACGGGGAGTGCCCCCCCACCACGAGGGGGATCCCGATGTGGGGGGGGCACCCAGAGAGCCGTTCTGTCCAGGGCCCCATGTTCAGACTTTCTGTGTGGTCCCCCAGTGACGTTCCCCACATGGTCCCCAAGCTGCCCGCAAGACTGAGGACAGTCCCCGCCCATGGAATAATAAGGCCCTGCAGTGTCCCAGGGGCTGATGTGTCTCACATCCAAAGAGGATCTGGTGACATGCGAAGTCTTGTTTTCACATGAAAAGTGTTGGTTTGTTACGAGTACACGCCCAGATCGCCCCGATGTTTTATAACTGGTTTTGACATTGCCCTGTGTGTGGAGGCACGCGGTCTCAGAGGGGCCTGCCTGGGCGCCCCCACCCCCACCCCCCACCCCGCTCCAGCTGCGCCCACTCCTCCGCCCGCACCTTTCCCAGGCTCACTGCCTGCCTGCCTGCCGGGCAGGTGGGGAAGCTGGGCCCGCGGGGCTTGCAGAGCCCTTGCCCACCAGGCCATTGGGCGGCCTGTCAGGGCAGCTCAACTCAGCTGTGAGAAAGGCCAGGGCCCATCAGATAAGGCTCTGGGCCCTCCCCACACCACCGCCACCGCAGAGGCTCTATCGCCTCCCAGTCCCTCCCCAGCCCTGCCCTGAGGCAGGTGTGCTGCGTGGAATGAATTTCACTACGCGATCTCTCTGGTTTCACTATGAGTTTCCTGACCCAGGCCAGCACCTACGGCCTCCGGGGCCTCCCCTGCACATCTCTCGGGCCAGGAGGCAAAGCTCCCCACTCAGGTAGCAACAGGAGGGAGACTGGGCAGCCCTTGGGAAGGACTTCCCTGGCTCCCAGCTGACTCCAGGGGTCCCAAGAGAGGCTGGATCCTGGTCCCAAGAGGCCTGGCCAGCCCATCCCAACACCTTGGAAAGGATCCGCCAGGGGCCTGGATTCCTTGAGGTCTGAGGGGGTGCAGGCCACAGGGTCTAGCCAAGGATCAGGAGACTGCCCTCTGGTGGCACCTTTTGGAATGGCAGGTGTCCTTGAGAGACAGCCAGGGTGGAGTGTCCTGGTTCAGGAGGCTGGCCCGGCAGGGTTTGGGGCTGGGACAACCACGAGGGAGAGGAGAGTCCAATTCCAGAGCAGAGGCCCAAGCCTCAGCTTCTCATGTTCCCTACTGGTCCCTGTTACCCACAGCCCTCACCCCACCAAAAGGGGGCTGCACAGGGCTGCGCCTCTAGGGGGTCTCAGGGGAGGACATGGGGTGACACAGGAAGACTCAGGAGTCATAGACTCCCCAACAGGTCACCCCTCCCCTCCTTTTCCCTCTTCCGACTAGTGAGCCCAGGAACCCCAGGGCCTGGGCAAGCTGACCCCCAGGACAGCTGTGGCACTTAGGGACCAGGACCCGCCCCCACGCCCCCACCCCGCAGATGTTCAGTGACTCATCCAGCTCAGAAGTCAGGGGCAGAGCTGGGGCTACAACCCGTGTCTCTTAGTTCCCGGGCCAGACACCTGGGAACCTGCACTGAGGGCCTACTATGTGCTGGGAGGAAGGCCTTTGAAGAGCCCCTGGCCCAGCAGGGAGAGCAGCAGTAAGGAGAGGTGGCAAGGTGGGCACAGAAGAGGCATGTGGTCCAGTCTGGGGACCAGGATGTCTTCCTGGAGATGGCGGTGAGCAGGCTGACTCACAGCGGACATGTGAGCATGAAGGGTCCCCTTTTGAATGTTAGTTAAATGGCCTCCCTGCTGAACCTTCTCTGCAGGGGGGTTGATCTTCAGCCCCAAGGGCTGCATTAAGCAGGGACAGTTTGGGATGGGGCAGAGGGACTGGATTTGCATTTTGGAGCAATCCTGGAGTGGCGAAGACGCTGTCATCAATCCCAAGGAAAGGGTGGACGGTAGAGAGTATTGGGGGGAGGATGGTGTGGAGGATGGAGGCAGTTGGAGCTCTGGGAGTGGACGCTGGGATCTGGGTCCCCATCCCAGGAGGGAGTGGGTGAGCGCTCGGTGTGGCGACACACTCTTCATTTGATCTAGGGCCTGCATGCCACAACTACTGAGCCCACATGCTGCAACTACTGAAGCCCATGCTCCGCAACAAGAGAAGCCACTGAACTGAGAAACCCGCGCACCACAATGAAGAGTAGCCCCCACTCACCACAACTAGAGAAAGCCTGCACGTAGCAACAAAGACCCAATGCAGCCAAAGGAAAAAATAAAAAGAGACGGTGCTTTCATTTAAAGCTGGCTGCCCCAGATCACCAAGGGTGGTGTCCAAGCAGCCCGGTTTCCCCATAGCTATGCTTTCTCCACTCTCTGTTCCGTAGTGACCTTAGGGGAGGCGATTTACACTAAATATTTAGGCATATAGCATGTGCAGACTTCATTTGGACTCCTGCCCTGGGCCTATCAGTGTTAGGGCTGGACGTGAGCAATGGCTGTCCGGAGAGAGTGCAGGGAGGGGAGAGCGCAAACATGAAGGGGCAGCGACTATGTCCAAGGCTGAGAGTCCCATGAGACAGAAACAGAGAGGGGTCCCCAAGAACCATCAGCAAAGAAATGCTTGAGACTTAGGGAGTGGTTTGAGATCAGGATGGTGGACACCAAGGAGAGACAGGCTGCCTGAGGGGCTTCTTAGGTGGGAATGTGAGTAACAGGAGAAGGGGTTAAGGCCAGAACAGGTGTGGGAGCGCCAAGCAGCTTCAATGCCCTTGAGGAGCTGGTGCAGAAAGAATAAGCCCAAGAACCCCGCCCCTCCACTCGGATCCTGTCCCACCCAGGGACCCTACAAAGGATGTGTTTAACGTCCTATTCTTGTTGAAGTGGGCATAACCGACATATAAAATATTGCAGAAATCCTAAGTGTTCCCCCTTGGTGAGTTTTCGCAAACTAAACATACTCATGTAACCAGCACCCAGATCAAGAAACAGAATGTGACTGGCACCCCAGAGCCCTCCTTGGGTCCCTCCCCAGTCTCCACCTCCAATGAGCAGCTCTATCTTAACTTTTAGCATCCTACATTAAATGTGCCCGTTTTAACACCTCGCGTGAATGGGATTATCCCAGAATGTTATATATCAGCTTCTTTTGCCCAATACATTGTCTATAAGACTTATCCAGGTTGTGGCATGGTGGTAATTTGTTCATTTCCCCTGCAGTATAGGACTCCAGGATTTGAATGTACTCTGACATATTTATCCATTCTACTAATAATGGTTTCCGGTTTGGGGCTACTGTGAAGAGTGTGGCTGTGAACAATGCTGTAAGCGGCTTTCAGTGCATGTCTATATTTATTTCTGTTGGGTATATATCTGGGAACGGGCTCTCCAGAAACAGAGCCTGAGGCAAAAACTTAGGTGGTACTTTTCAATCAGGGGGTGGAACCACAGGCACTCAGGAGGGGAGGGGAAAGGGGGTGAGGCAGAGAAGACAAGAGAGCCAGTGCAAGGATGAGTTTCTGAACTGGCCACAGCTTTGTGCCAAAAGCATCTGATTGCTGGGCCGGTGGGACCCTCTCGCAAGAGGCTTTATAATGAATGGGATTCAGGACAGTCCGTCTGGGATGCGAAATGGGGGAGAATCTGTCCACTGGCTTCCACCTGCCATGGTCAAAAGATAGACCTCAGTGCGTTAACTCCCCTGCATTTTTGGTTACAAATTTGTGGGTACCAGTTTCATCTCTCATTGTCTCATGCTTCAAGGGGTAGCAGAGAAGCCCGGGGGAGGGGGGAGCGGGGAGGAGAGATGCCAGCGGGTGGTACTTGAAAAGGAAGAAAACATAACCAAGGCCTCCACAGCAAGGTGAGACTGGAGGATCTGAGGTGGTACCCTGCAGGTGTCTGATACAGAACAGAGACACTGGGCCATCGGGATTTGAAAATACCGACCAGTCTTCCAGACTGGTGGTACCAATGCACACTCCCTCCACAGCGTATGAGAGCCTCAGGTTGCTTCACATGCTTGTTGACACTGATGTTTAATTTTAAGCACTGTGGTAGATGCGCAGTGCTATCTCATTCTGGTTTTAATTTGCATTTCCCAGATGACTAATGAGGTTGAACACCTGTTCAAGAGTTCCCCGGCCATTTAGACATCCTCCCTTGTGAAGCACCTACTTAAAGTCTTTTTCCCATTTGATTTGTGGCAGTTTTCATATTATTAAGATACAAGTCCTTTATCAGATATGTGTCTTGAAAGAACTTCTCTCAAATGTGCCTTACTTTTCCCTCTCTTAATCATGCCTTTTGATTAACAGAAGTTTCTAGTTTTAATGTAGTCCAATTTTTCACTTTACGCATCATGCTTTTGTGTTCTGTGTAAGAAAATGAATCTGTCCTTTCCCCTAAGTCTTCTTCTAGCAGCCTTGATGTTTTACCTTTCACATGTACAATTAGCTTTCATGGGCACATCCATGGAATTGGTTTAGGATATGGTGTAAGGTAGAGATAAAGAGGGTTTTTTTTTTTTTCCAATATGGATACGTAATTGATCCAGCACCAGTTGCCGAAAAGTCTGTCCCACTTGTGTCCCCTGTTCTGCGATGTCAACTTTGTGGTGATGAAACGGGGGTCCATAGGTGGATGGGGTCTCCTGGTTGATTTGTTTATCCTTGCACCTGTCTTTCCAACTGTAGTATAAGTCCTCCGACTTTGTTCTTCTTCAGGTATGTTTTAGAATCAGCTACTTTGCTAAATTAACTAATTAACCTTAAATTTGCCTATAAATTTTTTGGATCTTTTCCATCAAATCATGTTATATATAAATGACAGTTTTATGTTTTCCTTTCCCATCTTCATACCTTTTTGCTTCTTTTCAGATTGACATCTTTCACTTAATAACATGCATTTACGTTTTCTCCATGTCTTTTCATGGCTTCATAGTGCATTTCTTTCTAGTCCTGAGTATTATTCTATGTGTGGATGTACCACAGTTTACTTATCCATTCACCTACTGAAGGACATCTAGATTACTTCCAAGTTTTGGCAATTCTGAATAAAGCTGCTATAAACATCCATGTGCAGGTTTTTGTGTGGATATAAGTTTTCAACTCCTTGGGGTAAGTATCAAGGGGTACTTTTTAAAAAATTTTTATTTTATTTACTTATTTATTGGCTGCATTGGGTCTTTGTTGCTACACACAGGCTTTCTTTAGTTGCGGCAAGCAGAGGCTACCCTTCATTGTGGTGCACGGGCTCCTCGTTGCGGTGGCTTCTCTTGTTGCGGAGCAGGGGCTCTAAGCGCACGGGCTTCAGTAGTTGTGGCACATGGGCTCAATAGTTGTGGCTCACGGGCTCTAGAGCACAGGCTCAGTAGCTGTGGGGCACGGGCTTAGTTGCTCAGTGGCATGTGGGATCTTCCGGGGCCAGGGCTCGAACCCATGTCCCCTGCCTTGGCAGGCAGATTCTTAGCCACTGCGCCACCAGGGAAGTCTCCAAGGAGTATGATTGCTGGGTTGTATGGTAAGAGCATTTCAGTTTTGTAAGAAACTGCCCAACTGTCTTCCAAAGTGGCTGTACCATTTTGCATTCCCATCAGCAATGAATAAGAGTTCCCGTTGCCGCACATCCTCGCCAGCATTTGGTGTTGTCAATATTCAGGATTTTGGTCGCTAAAGTTTGTGCCTTATTACTTCTTTTTCTTGCCTTATTGCCCGAGCGAGGACCACCAGCCCAGTGCTGTACAGAAAAGAGTGCTAACACTCTTTCTTATCTCCACTCTCAGTAGGAAAGCATTCAACATTTCCCCATGAAGCACAATGTTAGCTGTAGGGGTTTTGTTTGTTGTTTTTTGTTTCTTGGAGGGTTTGGGGTTTGGTATAATACCTTTATCAGATTGAGAAAGTTGTCTTCTCTTTCTAATTTGCTAAGAGTTTTTTTGGTTTGTTTAAATCATGGAAAACTGTTTTGTTAATCCGCTAAGAAGATCCATACTGCTTGTCTTTTGGCTGGTAAACCAATCTTGCCAACTTTTTATTCCTACCAGGGTTTGCAGGTTCTAGTTTATTCCACTAAAATGACCTCCTGAACTGTGGGCCTGGAAAACAACATGCAAATTCCATCCTGTGCAGTGCCCTAGAGTCACCCCTCCTCCTCAAACACTGACTCCACATTTCAGGTACAGGAGAGGCTCACCTTCGAAAACCACAGGCTCCTGGCCCCCGGATGCACCAGCCCTAGTGAGACCCTCTCCCAACCCACCCTAGCGTTGCAAGGGCAAGTGGGTGAGGCGAGTGAACAGGGCAGACCCCAGCCCCCCCCGCCCCCGCGACTAACTGTCTCCAGAGCTGGTGCCGCCTCCCCCCACCCCACCGCCTGCGTGAGGCTCCTTTAAGAGAATCGGCCTGAACGCGTCTCTGGGGCGGGAGGCGCAGGGCGCCAAGAATGCCGGACTCCGACGGGAGCGCAAGAGCTGAGGCTTCGCCCGGCGGCCTCCGCCTCCGCGTCCCCCCAGGGTCGTCCCGCTGCTACTCCCAAGTCCCCGCCCCCGACTGCGAAGGTCCTCCCTCGCCCGCACCCCCCCGAACTGCCACGCTCGCACCTCGAGGCTCCGCCCGCAGCCCGGGACCGGACCCCGGGCCCCGCCTCCAGCCCCTGTCCGCCCGTCGGAGCAGAGCGAGCCCCAGCCCGAGGCCGCGGGCGGGGGAAGGACGGGGCGCCCGCACGGCCTCATCCACATGCAGGAGACGCAGCGTCGCGGCGGCCGCCAGGAAGGGACAAAGGCTGTTCCGCCGCCGGCCGCACCGTGCCAGGCTCGCCCCGCCCGCCGCCCCGGTGGCCCCCGACGCGGCCCCCCTCGCGTCTGCTCCGCCGGCCCGGCTGCACAGTCCGGAAGGCTTCCGGGAGGAGGCAGCCTGCCTCCGAGCCCGCGCGCCCTGCCTCCTCCTGTGACCCCAGGGGCCACAGCCCCTTCTCCGTGTCTCCCGGGCAGTTGAGGTGGCCTCGTCTCCTTGCGCCGGGCTGGACCGCGCGGGGCCTTCGCCAAAGACCCGAGTTCCAGTCCACTGAGCGCCGACTCTGACCTGTGGCCAGGCGTCTGTGGATAAACCTGCCAGACCCGGTCCAGAGCCGGGCTGGACGGCGGAAGGCGGGGGGCGGGGAGGGGAGGGAGGCGAGGTTTGGAGTGGAGGCCCTTCCAGGACCCCTACGAGGCATAGGGTCCCCTCTGGCTGAGGGTTGGAGGCCACAGAGTCTACACTCCAAGCGTGTCTCGCCAGACTTTTGATGATGGGGGCTTAGGGTATCCTGATCCGAGGGGCTCCTGGACACAGCCCCCACCCCTCCAAGAGCTATCCCTCACACACCCCATCAGTGTCTGGAAGCCGAGGAGGTATCAGAAAGGGCTGGCACTTCGGCCCTGCCACTGGCTCTGTGACCTTCCTTGCTATCCCTGGGCCTCAGCTTCCACCTGTAGAATGGGCCCAATCTCCACCCCTCTGCCCGCGCACACACACTCTAGGGGTGCGTGCCAGGATTTAAGGAGTACGCAGCGCTGGCGCACAGTAGGTCTCAATACACAGACGGCTATTATTTTTGCCAGCTTCCTCGGTCTCCTTGAGGGCAGGGACAGTCCTGCCTTTGAGCCCTGCTCCCCAACCCCCACCCCAGGCCTTCTTCCCAGGCCTTCTTGGGTGCGGGAAGTCCTTCCTAGGTCTGCCCCCAAGTCCTCTCCTTCCTTCCAGGCCCGGGTTGGGAGGGTGGGGGCCACGGGGGGAGTTCACTTTAAGGAAGGTGGGGGAGGGGGCTGCCGGCCGGTCCTCCTTCCGCCCCTCCCAGGCCCCCGCCGGGGCTCAGGGCCCGGGCCCCGCGCCAGCGCATGCGCCAGCCTGTGGGCGCTGTCCCGGCTGCGAGGGCGGCGCGCACCGACAGCCGAACCGACCGACGGACTGAGCGGCGGCGGGTCGGACAGACGGGGCAGCGCAGGGAGCTGGGACGCGGCGGGACAGCGACATGGCCGGCCACACTCTGCAGCCGAGCGGGCGCGGGAACGCGGGCCCTGCTCCCTCGCCCTCCCCCGGCCCGGGCCCCGGGCCCGGCGCCTCGGAGCGGGTGGCGCTCAAGAAGGAGATCGGGCTAGTGAGTGCCTGCACCATCATTATCGGTGAGCGGGCTCGGGGCGTGCGGGTGCCTGGGACGTAGGCCCTAAGGCGCATAGCGGCTCGGAACAAGGGCACCCCACTCTGGGCGCACCTACCGCGGTGGAGGGTAGATGAGGGGATGCCCGCCCGGAGCACCTGCGGCGTCGCCCCTCACACAGCAGCCACAGGGCTTCTTGTCTCCACCTCCCCAAGCGCCCCGAATTTTTGTGCTTGAAGGAGGTGCACGTCCCATCCACTGCTGGAACCCTCCTCCTGCCTTTACTTCACTATGGACTTCTGCAAGGCAGTGACCCTCAGTCTTCTTGCCTATAACATAGACTGTGGTTCTGCCTTGAGTACAAGAGCCTTGCAAGTGTGAGAACTCAGTAAGCTGACCCCCGGCTAAGGCCCTAAGTTCTGGGTCTTGCGGCTCAAACTGAGTTCCTACTGTGTGCAGGGTCCAGGTGCTGTGCAGTGTGAATGATTTATTCTTCGAAAGCAGGAGGGATTTGTGGGTAGCCTGGACAGGTAGAGCCAGCCCAGAGGGGAAATCAGTTCAGAGTATATAATGAGTGCCGAGTTTGGCACAGGACCCTGGCGGAGGGGGCAGAGCAGCCCAGTGACTGGGGGAGGCCGAGCTGGGGTGGGCAGACCCAGCCTGCAGAAAGGCCAGCAGCTTCCTGGGCTGGGATCCCGCTCGCATCCTCTCGCTCTCTGGCCCAGCTTCCCCACCTCACGCGTGGAATGAGCCCATGTGTCCTGCCCCCACAGAGGGACTTCCGGGGAGGCAGAGGGCTCAGGGCACAATGAGAATAGTGGTGGGGTTTTCCATCTTCTGTCCCAAGTTATGAAACTGACGGCTCAGGACCTGGCTGACCCAGACCTGTGCCTGTGTCCATACCAGGTGCCTCAGAGAGCCTCGTGGGAGGAGTCTGTTCCTCCCCTGTGTCCCCAGAGACATGGGCTGGGAGGATGAATGGCAAGGGTCTTGACCGCTTTGACTTTCCCACCTTCCCGGTCTTCCCCTCCCCAGCCAGTGGGAGCTGCTTATGCATTACTGCCCACCCATCCTCAGACCCTCGGAGACGGAAGAAGTTGGGGGCTCAGGAGGGCAGACTGGGTCTTCACCGCCTCCTCCTCTGCCCACACTGGGAGCTCCTGGGCCAAGGCTGTGGTCTAGGTCTTGGTCATCCTTTGCACTCACACTGAGAATTGCCCCAGAACACAGCCCCTGTGCAGGTACCTCCCTGTCTCACCCATTGCACCTGGAAAGGTACCTTATAGGAGCTGGTCCCGATCTGGTCCAGAGATCTTGGCCTAGAGTGGCGTTGCTTGGCTGCTGGGAGGAAGGGCTGGTTCCGGGGATTCGGCCAAGGTACTGGTTAGAGCTTTGGCCTGGCCCACACCTTCTCCAGGACCTGCGCCCCTAGGAAGGGGAAGCCCACACATCATGGATGGGCCATGGGATCAAGAGCCTGACGTCTGGAGCCAGCTACAGTGCCCGGCAGGTGCAGGGAGAGACATGGCTCTTTCTGGGATGCCTCAGCTAAAGCCAGCACCCTTGAGCTGTATTCCTACTCTGCCTCCTCCCTGCCTCCCATCCCCCTCAGGTCAGGCAGAGCCTGCTGGCTCCTCTGTCCTCAAAAGAGGGCCCTGGTGGTGATGGTGGGAGTGGATGAGGCTAAATCTGCAAGAATTTTTCCATGCGGCTCAGCTCTGCCCCTATAGCTCCCCTACCTTACAGGCCATCTTTGCTGTTCCAGGTCTACCGCTCCCTTGGCCTCAGACCTTCAAGATTGAGCGAGAGTTAGAGGTGACTTGGCCAAGGGCAGCAGACTCAGGAACAGAACCTAGATGACCTGACTTCAGCCCAGAACACTCAGGGCTGGTCCTACAACCCTGCTTGGGAAGCTTTGAAGGGTTTCAGCAAGCAGAAGGCTGGACTGGGCAGGAGACAGACAAGGAGAGAGTGGACCTGGTCCAGAAGGTGACAGATGACGGAGGAGGCAGCTGTGGGTTGAGTCACTGCACAGCCCTCCCCCACCTGATGCCCTGAAGGCCCCCACCCCCACCCCTTTCACTATTCTGGGGACCCCACCTCCCTCATCTTTCCCACCTTCCTGCCCTGGGGAGCCTGGTCAAAGTAAAAAAATGCCTGCAAAGTGTCATATTTTAGCCTTAAAAGTCTTGAGAATTTTATAGCCTATTCCGTAATCTTTCTTGCTTGATAGCAGCTGCTATACTTATTATCTCCAAAACTTCCAAATAGACCCTCCCAGAAGATCCTATAATTCTCTCCCCTTGTAACCCCTGCCCCAGGCTGAAGAGTAGGGCTTTCAGGAATGGAATGACATGACGTAAAAGGGCTTTGGATTGAAATAAGACTCCACCTAAAATGTGTTTAGGACAGCACTTGCTGGCTGCAGCAAGCACAACTGGAGGGGAATAGGCCAGCTTGGAGGAAAAAGAGCCTTGTTGGGCAGGGACTGCACAAGACATCACCACATCCAATATCTATTCAGAAAAACACGCCTTACTACATTATGAAAACATGTTCTCCCTTTATCTCATTTGATTGCCTGCCTTGCAAGATGGGAATTTTTTGTACCCATTTTACAGATGTAGAAACTGAGGTTGGAAGTTAAATGACACTGCTGCACGTGGTGGACTCGGAATTTGGAACCAGAATTGGGCTGGTTCTCCCAATCCTTTGCCCTTTTTCACAGTGCTCTGGTGCAGGGCAAAATTGGGGCCAGATTCAGAGCCCGTGATAGGGGAAGGCTGAGGATTGAGCTGGGAGCTTATCCAACCAACCAGGATTTACTGAGCTCCCCACTCTCCTGTGGATAGATGAACAAACAGGTGGACAGAGAAATCGCCTCTGACTCCCCCACCCCCACCCAGGGCCATATGCACGGGGTCTCTTGTCCTGACTCAGAGACCACAACCAGCTCCCTCCCTGTCCACACCTAAGGAAGGGCCATGCCCAGGTTCAGCAGAGTGGGAGTCAGCTGGGTCTGCTGATCAGGCTGTCCTGTCCTTCGCTCTGTCCCTTTGACTCAAACATGCAGCCCATGTTTGTGGATCAGCTTCAAGTATGTTCTAGGACTCAGGAGTCTCCTTCATGAACCCCATCTCCTTAGGAGCCAATCTCTACTCATCTGGCTGTGGCCAGGTCCCTCTGTTGTCTCTAGGACTGGCAGTGCTGGGCTTCTCAGAGGATAGCCCTCTCCAGAACCCCTCCCAGGGACCCTTAGAGGACATAAAACCACGCAGGAGCCTGTCTGTGCCTCACCATAGCCCCAATTTACAGAGGAGGAAACTGGGGACCTGAGGCTGCAACCAGCCCCATGTCAGATGCCCTTGGTGTGCTCTGGGTCACCGCCGGGGGCTGAGGCTGCTCCAGCTACGAGGGGGCGCCTGCTAGCACCCATCACACTCAGTCATCTATCCAACAGTTAGGTACTGGGCAATACCGGGCACTGGTCTAGGTGCTGGAGACACAGCAGGGGCCAAGACAGCGCCTGTCCTCCTGGAGCGGCCATTCCAGCATGGAAGTCAAAAAGCAAACAAGATAAACAAGCTGAATGTTTAGCTGCTGGGGTAATGGTAAGTGTTAAGGTGAGAAAATTAAGGAGGGAGAATTGTAGGTAGGAGATGAGTCAGGAGTGGGTTGGGGTCCAGTCTTTGTGGGTCTTGTGGCCACAGTAAGGACTTTGCCTTTTTTTCTGTGTCAGATGGGAGCCCGGAGAGGGCTTTGGGCAGAAGAGGAATGGCAAGGGATGGGATAGGATGGCATGGCGTGGTCTGGGGCTTACTGTGGAGAAGAGGCTGTGGGCAGTAGGGGCAGAAGCTGGAAGCCTGGTCAGGAGGGTACTTGGGTCACGTGGATAGAAGATGATGGTAACTCAGAGCAGGGTGGTGGCAGTGGAGGTGCTGAGAGGAGGTTCAGTCCTAGGTGTGTTTGGAAGATTGAGCCAAATGTGGTGAACTGGACACAAGATGTGGCAGAGCAGAGTTGGTGACAGCAGGTTGGGGCCTGAGCAGCTGGGCGCATGGCTTGCCATTAACTGACCTGGGAAAACTGTGAGACGGGCAGGTCCAGGGAGGAGAGTTCCACACTTCTGATCATCCCTCTCTCGAAAGGAAAGTGGGTTAGGCCGGAGGTGCCCGTTGGCCAATTGGCAGTTCCAGGCAGGTCCTGGAAACGTCCCCACTCACCTCCCTGGAGTTCTGCCAAGACCTCAGCGGGCACTTCTGCCCCCCTAGAGGGGTGCCCGACTCATGTTCACCGTAAGGACACTGTGCTGGGAGGCATAGGCTTCACCCAGAGCAATAGCAAGGCCCCCAAAGCAGGGCTCTGGCCGCTGACCCCAGGGTGCTGAGGTCCCATGGGGCTCAGGTCTCCAAAGACCTGCTTGGGTGGCCTGGGTGTCTCCAAGGTAAACAACAGTAGTGAGACCCATGAGCACTTCCTGGGGCCTCTGATGTAGCAGGTGGGGTGGAAAGAGAACTACATCACTGCCTCATCTCCCCATTTTACAGGTAAGAAGGTTCGGAGAGTGAAGTACCTTGTCCATAGCCTCCCGCCAAGAGGGATCTGCGTTCAAATCCTAGATCTAGGGGTTCTCAACTAGTAAGCACCCCTGCCCATGACCTCAGGGGCTTGGGACTTACCAATGGGAATTTGGAGCTTTTCCCCAAGGGCCTCATGGGTCACATCCTACCAGGGAGGTTCTGGGACTCATTGCCCAGAGCAAGGGAAGGAGGCCTGGCCCCTGGCCAGCCCCTGATCAGGCCCAGGAGTCCTGGAGCTGCTCTCAGTCAGGCCAGCAGGCCAGTGTGGCAGGAGGAGGCCCTGTCGTGGCCATGTTCGCTGAAGAGGCAGGCGTGGGCCATTTGCGTATAAGAGGACCTAGGCCCTGGGCGGTTCCCTGTCCTGCTAGGGGGCTCAGACTTCTCATCTCAGCAGGCCAGGACACAGACCCCACCCTCTGGGAATGCAGGGTCCACCCAGGATGGCACATAAAGGAGTCACTTCCCGGCCACCCTCCGGGTACCATGGGAGAGGAGCAGGGGCCAGGTTCTAGGAATCAGGGTGGGAGATCAGGGCGGGTTTCCTGGAGGTGGCCTTGCTTCTGGGAGGCCAGTGAGCTGGGGAGAGACCTGCCACAGTGGGGGACAGAGGGCCCTGAGCAGAAACTGTGTTCCCTTGGGCCCCGTGCAGATGTGCAGGACGCGTCCATCCTGCCCAGCAGCGCCTCTGCCAAAGTCAGTTTTGCCCCAGCCCTCTGCTGCCCCCTAGCCCAGTGGCCCTCCCTGGCAGAAGGGGAAACTGAGGCCCAGAGGGGCAGCCCAGGTCTGAGGTCACACAGCAGATTCCTGAAAGTGTCCTACGGTGCCAGTGGCCTGACAGGACCTCCCTGACCCCTCCCCACATTAGACTCTGCAAATTCCCCGCCCAACACACACGGAGGGCAGCTGGCCCCCTTCCACCCACACGACCTCCGCGGTCCACCCCTGCGACCTCCATGGTCGGCCGCTGCCTCCCAGAAATAGGTCAGCACGCACCGCTGCAGCCGGGGGAACAATGGCCCTTTCTTCGTTCCTCCACGGAGCCGGGTAAGCCCCATCAGGCCCGACATCTTAATGTGATAAAAACCACCCAGCTCGGCCTGAGGGAAGAGGAGCGGGAGGAGACTGGAGTCGGGGGCCCCTGGTTGGGGGACTCCCATCCTCACCCCCCCCTTCCTGGGAGCTCTGGCCCTACCGAGGACCCGCAGGGACCACAGAGCCACCGTCCCATTGGGTGGATGGGAACGTGGAGGCCTCAGAATCCACATTTCTCCAGCCTGCCGTCAGTCAGACACCTGAGCAGGGGCTCAGCACTGTCTCCCGGCTCATCCCACAGACCGTGGTTCCCGCCCCTCCTCCTCTTCCTCCGGAGCAGGGTCCCCCAAGGGTTGGGCTTGTCCACTGCTTTTCACCAAATCGGGCAGAGCTGATTCTGCCGGGCCTGAACATGAGGGCAGAGAAGCGGGGCCTGGACCCACCACCACTAGGCGGGATGGGCAGGCACCCCTGCAGCACTGCGTTACAGCTCCGTGGTCCCTCCTGTAATCATTCAGTGCTGGAGGCGCCCACCCCTGTCCTCAGCGTCCTGCCTCCTCCTCCCCGCCCTCTGCCTCTCACTCAAGCCCACCGCCCCTTTCGCTCCTTGCAGAGCCCCCTCTCGGCACCACGTGGTGCCAAGAGCAGCCAGTGGACCTTGATGGGGTTTTCTGCCATCTTCCAGCACAAACCTGGGGCAGATGCTGGAGGCTGTCCAAACCCAGAGGAAGAGGCCCCCAAAGGCCTCAGAGACACCTGCTGGCACATGTGTTCCTCTGAGCCACGTGGGGAGAAGTCCTGCACTATAGCCTGAGGCCATGTGTCTAAAACAATAACAATCCCCACCCCTGGCCCACCCCCCAGATCCCAGCATCCGAGTCTCCAGCCACTGGGCACAGACTAGCGATGTGTCCCTTTCAGATCCCAGCCGCAGAGGTTGAGGTGCCCGGTGTGGCTTCCCCAAGGGCTACACACATGAGGTCCTGTCAGGCTGAATTGTGTAGGGTGGCGGGGTCCCCATTGGGTGGGTGGCTCAGGGCCCTGGATGCACCCAGCTCCTTCCAAGGCCACCCAGCCCCCGCTGGCTTCCAACCTCCCTGGCTTTTGGCAAATCCCACTCCACCAGGTCCTGAGAACAGAGGCTCTACTGCTGGATAGAGCGAACTCAAAGGCTCTTTACAAACCTCATAGCCCACCCAGACCCTGAGCCCCGAGGTAGATGAAGGAGGTGGCCCCTCTCCCCCTGGAAGCGGGCTGAGGGCACAGCTTACCTCTGGGGGCTGGGAGACAGGAATTCTTTCCTCCTTATCTGGATGTATTTAGGGCTCCTGGGATGTGACTGGAAAACCAAGTGGGGCATCGTGGCCGTCCAGACTGGAAATCTGTGTCGGCCGGGTGGGGGTGGCGGCAGGACCGTGGACAAGGAGCGCATGCAGATGGGCGGCCACAGCTGTGTCCTCGTCCAGACAGGCCTGTGGGCCCAGCAGGTGGAGCAGGCGGGCTCTGCCCTGATGGACGTGTGCTCCCCACCTGGGCCCTGGCAGGTGGGGCCATCTCATGGAGGGGCTGAGCCCCGGGTCCCAGTAGTGTTGCTTTTTTATTCATGTGGGCTACGGGTTCTGGGATTATTTCCTCTTGGGCAGGCCCGAGTCCAAATCACCAGTGATGTGACCTGATTCATTTAAACAGATGATGAGACCCGGGGAACCCAGAGCATTGCCCTCTTTGCCCTGACTGCCAGGGAGCTCAGGGCTAAGTGGGCACTCAAGCTCATCCTGGGAACCTACTCTGCAGCCCACAGCTTGGCCCTCTGAGCGTTTCCCATCGTTCTGCTTCCAGACCCTGTGAGTCAACAGAGCACACACACTCCCACCACTAGTGCCTGTCCTTCCAAGACTCAGAGTTGGCCCAGGGGCAGCCAGGCCTTCCGTGACCCATGACCTGGCAGATTCCACCCAAGTCTCGGCAGCTGGCAACCGCCTCTGCTTCTGCCCACAATCCCCTTCTGGGAGGGCCGAGTGGAGACTGCTGCCCCCATTTCACAGATGAGGAGCTCAGTGCTTCACACCAGGGCATTGGTGCCACTTCAGGCATCAGGCCATTCACTCATCCAGCAGTTTGCTCAACAGATGTGTGTTGAGCACCTACTATGTGCTGGAGGCCCCAGGTGAGGTTGCAGACAGTACCCACGGAATCATGCGAAGATGCAAAGGACATCTGGATACAGCTGTGAAGGAGCTGAGGCTTCCCGTACAAGTACCCTGCTGCATCCTCACAGAAGTCCCATTGTACAGACAGGACTCAAGAGGTGACCTGAGCGGGGAGAGGTCCTCAGTCTCCTAAGCCCCAGCCAGGGTTCCACACTGTGGTCCTGGGATTTGAGCAATGACCCCTGTTTGCTGTCCCCAAGGGAGAGGCACCTGTGTCCAGGTGCCAGGCTGGGCCACCCAAGAGCCCTGACAGTCTGCCATCGTCCACCCCATCCCTGCCACTGCTTGTGCGTGCCCCACCTCTTGGGAGTAAGTAGGGGGGCAGAGGAACTTGGAACAGGACCCATCTCTGTCAGGAAGCCTGGCTGGACAGACAAGGTGCCACTCGACCGGGGAGGGGAGATGAGGTGGCCAGAGTGGGACTTGCAGGGTTTTTTTGTTTGTTTTTATAAATTTATTTATTTATTTTATTGGCTGTGTTGGGTCTTCGTTGCTGCATACGGGCTTTCTCTAGTTGCAACAAGTGGTGGCTACTCTTCCTTGTGGTGCGCGGGCTCCTCGTTGCAGTGGCCTCTCTTGTTGCGGAGCACGAGCTCTAGGCGTGTGAGCTTCACTAGTTGTGGCACATGGGATCAATAGTTGTGGCTCATGGGCTTAGTTGCTCCGTGGCATGTGGGATCTTCCCGGGGCAGGGATCGAACCTGTGTCCCCTGCACTGGCAGGTGGATTCTTACCCACTGCACCACCTAGGAAGTCTGACTTGCAGGCTTTGAGGGGCCCATGGCATCCACATGCCTCCAGGCCCCCCTCCCACCTCCTCCTCCAGGGAGCAGCCCGGGCTCCCCTCCTCACTGCACCATCTGGAGCCGCCCAGAGAGGCCGGCCTGCTGGGGGCGCCTGAGACCTGATGCCTCCCCCCCTCTTCCCTCCACAGGAAACATCATTGGTTCGGGCATCTTCATCTCGCCCAAGGGCGTCCTAGAGCACTCGGGCTCTGTGGGTCTGGCCCTTCTCGTCTGGGTCCTGGGTGGGGGCATCACTGCCCTGGGCTCGCTCTGCTACGCGGAGCTGGGAGTCGCCATCCCCAAGTCTGGCGGCGACTACGCGTATGTCACCGAGATCTTCGGCGGCCTGGCTGGGTGAGTGCGGGGCACCAGCAGCTGGAGGGTGGGGACAGCCTCTCCAGAACGGATGGCCAGCTGGGCCCTGGACCCCAGGGTCCCCTTCTGCTTCTCACATCCCAGGGAGGTCATGGGGGTGGGTGGAGAGAAGGAAGAGTGTTGGGCAGCCTCCTAAGGCTGGGGTGGGTGGGACCCATGCCCGCCCCACTCCAGCTGGACACTGCAGCTGGCCCCTTGACCTCTCTGTGCTTCCTTTTAAATAGAGGTCCTCTGAGCCCCGCTCCCCACCAGGTGTTTATAGGTGGGGAGGGCCTTACTATGGAAACCTCTAGCTAATGCCCGCATGCAGACAGGGCTGCCTTGACATGAGTAAACTGTATGCAGGGTGAGGGGTGTGACATGCCTATCAACGTCCTGCCGCGGCTCCCCTCTAAACGGCTCCCCAGTGTCCCTTTCTTCACTGTAAGCGTTAGCCGAGCACCTTCTGTGTGCGGAGGGCCAGGACGCAATGATGAAAAGATCCATCCGGGTCCTCAAGTTGCTTACAGTGCACACCCTTCAAATGTGATTAAGACCAGGAGGATCCTTGCTCTGAAGATAATGTGAGAGGCTGAGCCCAGCAGCCAAAAGAACAGGGTGCCCACCACCCAGAGAACGCTCCCAGAAAAAAATCACGTTTGCGCCAAGGCTTGGAAGAAGGGTGGGGTTTTTTGCATCCGACCAGTGGGGGGCGGGGGGGGGGCACTGGGCGAGCTCAGCCTGGCTGCGGCCAGAGGCGAGGTCAGGTCCATGGTAGACACCCGGGCTTGGCGGGGACGGGGCAGCCTGTGGGCGGAGGGGCATCCAAGCGATGGCAGCCATCTAGCTGAGCCACGCTGAGGGCCTGAACAAAGGTACGGGAGGATTCCCGCGTCATTTAGGGATCTAAATCCGGAGGACGAGGCGGCCCGTGTGGCATGAAGGAGAGGTTTGGAAAGACTCCACAGATGGAGTTCCTGGGGTGGGGAGGGGGAGGTTTTAGGTTGGGCTTTGCCACACGGGTGGGGTCTGTGGCACGTCTCGGGAGATGCTCCGTTAGGCCTTGGGTGGGGGCTCCGGAGCACGGGGGGAGACTCTAGGCGGACGTATTTGAAGTCCGGTGCTGAGGGACGTGGTCAGGGACCTTTAACAGGGCAGCCACGGATGGGGCCCCGGCAGGGCTGCGCCCTGCTGTGGGTGTTTCCAAGGGTGTTCTCCTCTGGAGAGAGGGTCCTCAGAGGGGCCTGGGACCCCAGGAAGCAGAAGATTTGTGCTGTGTGGCTGGAATACTCCAGAAGATAGGAGAGAGACGAGGGCCCAGGAGCCACCCCAAGGGCACCCAGCACTGAGGGTGGGCGGAGGGAAGCACCCAGCACTGAGGGTGGGCGGAGGGAAGCACCCAGCATGAGAGGAGGGCGGTGGAGCTGGGGTGTCCCCGAAGCCAAAGGGGGCGCGGGGCGTGGTGCAAAGCACGAGGTGAGGAAGCAGGGCTACAGAGCACAGGTGAGGACCGAGAGGGAGCCAGCCTGCTAGTGCCCAGAAGTCACTGGCGTCCCGGGATGAGGCCGTCCCCACCCTCACGGCGGGACGGACAGGGGGCTAGGAACACCCCCACGCTCAGGCGCTCCCCTGGGTGCGGGCAGAGGCCCCAGGGGCAGGTCGGGCCTCGCTCCCGGGTGGGCGCCCTGCAGAGGCGAGATCTGGGCAGATGGGATGTAAATCCCCGCCACCCCAGCCGGGGCTGTTGGCAGGATCGGGTCCCTCCAGCATCACCGCTCGGAGTCGGCCATCCGCAGCCACAGGGCTCTGCTGAGAACGACGGCTGGAGCCGTGACTGGGGGTCCCGGGACGGCCCACCCCGGCTCAGCCACAGCCCGTGGCTGGGGGCTAGGGGGCCGTTAGAAAATTGGTGGGTTCCCGAGTTCCTCTTCACACCTGCCCAAGGGCAGCCCGCGGCTGTTTGTGCTGAACACCACCCCTGCTGAAATAGTTCATGAATAGAGCAGAGACCTCGACAAGGGTGGCCCTGCATCCCTGGACCAAAGCCAGCATCTGGCACCCACAGCGGCCCTGGGTGCCAGGACCAGGGTGCAGCCCTGCTCCACACACCCGGGCCCGCTGGGCTGGGAGGGTCCCGGGCGGCCTGCGCCACTCGGGCCCTCCCGCATTCCAGCTTCCTGCTGCTCTGGAGTGCCGTCCTCATCATGTACCCCACCAGCCTGGCTGTCATCTCCATGACCTTCTCCAACTACGTGCTGCAGCCCGTGTTCCCCAACTGCATCCCCCCGGCCGCTGCCTCCCGCGCGCTCTCCATGGCCTGCCTGAGTGAGTGCCCACCGTGGAGCCGGGCTGTCCCCAGGCCTCGCCCTGCTCTCTGCCCCTGTGGGAGGACTTGGGAGGGGGCACGTCCCTGCAGCTGCCAGTCCCTGCGAGGCTGACCTCAGGGGTTGGGTTCAGGGCACTCTGGCTGCCGCACGGGACGCCGCCCTCCCGCAGCCCAGGCTGGACTCGGCCGTGGCCCCCCTTGAGGGGCTCGGCCTCAGGCGCCCGCCCCCCGACCCGTCTGCCCTTCCTCCCCAGTGCTCCTGACGTGGGTGAACAGCTCGCGCGTGCGCTGGGCCACACGCATCCAGGACGTCTTCACCGGCGGGAAGCTGCTGGCCCTCTCGCTCATTATCAGCGTGGGCTTTGTCCAGCTCTCCCAAGGTAGGGCCGGGGCGGGGCTGGGCGCGGGGCCGGGGAGGCGGCGCTGACCTTGACCTCCGGAACCCCAGGACACTTCGAGGAGCTGAGGCCCAGCAACGCCTTCGACTTCTGGATGACGCCGTCCGTGGGTCACCTGGCCCTGGCCTTCCTCCAGGGCTCCTTCGCCTTCAGCGGCTGGAACTTCCTCAACTACGTCACCGAGGAGCTGGTGGACCCTCGAAAGTGAGTGGGGCACCAGCCGGGCCCCAGGAAGGGGTGTGGCTCGAGGCGGGAGAGGTAACCTCCTTGCACAGGCCCACGGTCACCTCTGGCCGGTCTGGTCAGCTTCCTGACCACACTGCTGTCCGCCAGCAACAGCTCTGGAGAGGCAACCGGGGCGCTCGTCTTCCAGCCCGGCCCCGTTCTGTGCGGCTGTGGATGAGTCCCGGCCCCTGGCTGGGCCCCAGAAACACTGAGTACCATTGTCTCACGGTACACGGGTCCAGCTATTTGCATCTGGCCAAAAATGACACATGTGCACACAACACAGCCCCTACAGATGAAGCCAGTAGCTCCGTCTGATGCTCAGCCGGGACCTTGGCAGTGAACAGCTACAGCTGGAGCTGGGGCTGATGGGAGTCCCAGGGACCCTGGTCTGCGGACCGCGCGCTAAGGGCACTTTGAGGATGTTCAAGGCTGATTTTGGCTGGGTGCAATGCTCTTTTCATGTGCAGATATTAGATCCGCCCTCCCCGCCTCCCACCAGATATGAGTAACCCCTCCTTCATCTGCCCTACCTCCCGTCAGCCTGCGCCAAGGCCGGGCTGGGGAGTGGAGGGGAAACAGACGGCAGGGCGGCCCGCTGCCTTGCCCCAAGGCCCCCAGCAGACACAGGAGGCGGAAGCTCAAAGCTGCTCCTGTCGGCGGGTTCCCTGCCACCCCCGCCCCGAGGCCCCATCCCCCTGATGCTCACACACTGTAACACTGTCCGCAGGAACCTACCTCGTGCCATCTTCATCTCCATCCCCCTGGTGACCTTCGTGTACACGTTCACCAACGTCGCCTACTTCACCGCCATGTCCCCCCAGGAGCTGCTAGCCTCTAACGCGGTGGCCGTGGTGAGTGGGTCTCCGCGGGGTCCCCGGCTCCTGCCCGGCCCCCGCCCCGCCTCACGCACCCCCTCTCTTCTGTGCCCACCCAGACCTTCGGGGAGAAGCTGCTGGGCTACTTTTCTTGGGTCATGCCCGTCTCCGTGGCACTTTCCACTTTCGGAGGGATCAATGGCTACCTGTTCACCTCCTCCAGGTGACCGGAATGGGGAGAGGGTGGTCAAGGGGAGGCAAGGCAGCTGCCCTGGCGCACACGAGCCGTGCCGGGGGCCAGAGGAAGGGAAGCCCTGCCCGGTGGGGCCCACCTGAAGGTGAGACGATGAACTCCCCGGAAACAGATGTCTGATCCCAATTGCAAGGAACAGAAAGCAGGAGGGAGGCAGGCTAGATGAGAAGCAGAACTGCCCAGTGGGGCAGCTGGGGCCCGGAGCAGGGGGTCAGAGGCGCCCGCTCAAGGGGACCGTCAGGTCTAGGTCCGAGGTCGGGATCTAGCCGGCGGGGAGCCCTCAGCTGGGCTCACGGCCCCCACCCGTCTCTGCCCCCCACCCGCCAGACTGTGTTTCTCGGGAGCCCGAGAGGGGCACCTGCCCAGCCTGCTGGCCATGATCCACGTCAGACACTGCACCCCTATCCCCGCCCTCCTCGTCTGCGTAAGTCGGGGGCCCCGGCTGGCCGGGCGGGGAGCCGGGGTGTGCGGGTAACGAACGGCAGGGGTGAGGCCTGGCCTTGGTGGGAGTGGGGGGGCTGGGCTGGCTGACCTCCCGGCCCGAGGGGGCAGGCCCTGGGCCCCTGCTGGGCAGACAGGAGGCAGCGGGGAGCCAGCCCTCAGCCCGGTCCTCTCCCAGTGCGGGGCCACGGCCGTCATCATGCTTGTGGGAGACACGTACACGCTCATCAACTACGTGTCCTTCATCAACTACCTCTGCTACGGCACCACCATCCTGGGCCTGCTCGTGCTGCGCTGGAGGCGGCCGGCACTGCACAGGCCCGTCCAGGTGAGGCCCGGGGGCGGGAGGGTGGCAGGCCGGCCGGCCCACGTGCTGGGAGCAGGCAGGGCCACCCCTTCACCGGCTTGGGCGCCGGGGCCGGCGATGGCGGCGACGGGGAGGCCCGCCTCTGCCGTGCGCCGGGCCCTGCTCGGGGCCCTGTGTGCACTGGCGTACCCAGTTCTTAAGGCAGCCCCGTGGGGTGTGTGCCGCGAACACTCCCGCTTCACGGACGGGGAAATAAGGCCGAGACCCTTACGGCCACACAGGATTCCTCGCGCCCACACAAAACAGAAGACCCAAAACTGAGTTAAACGAAAAGGCTTCCCATTTGGATATAAATCCTTGAGCTGGAGCAGTGCTCAGTGCCTGCAATGGGAAACACCAAAAGACCACTCACCTTCAGCCACGTGCAAGCGGCAGGTCCACCGACCATCGCTGTGTGGCGCTCGGAGCCGCTGAAATCGACACACCCGCAACCATCTGGCCGACTGGCCAACCGCACTGGGCTGCCGGCAGAAGGGGGCCCCTTAGGTCTCAGCTCCCAGGAGAGGGTGGAAAGGGCCTCAGACCCCCGGGGGGGTGGGGCAGGAGAGCTGGGGGTCCTGTGCCATTGGCACCGCCGCTCGCTGGCCCCCAGGTGAACCTCCTGGTCCCCGTGGCGTACCTGGTCTTCTGGGCGTTCCTGCTGGTCTTCAGCTTCATCTCGGAGCCCATGGTGTGCGGGGTGGGCGTCGTCATCATTCTCACGGGGGTGCCCGTGTTCTTCCTGGGCGTGTTCTGGAGAAGCAAACCGAAGTGTGTGCACAGACTCACAGGTGAGCCAGGCCGCTCCCTGAGGGGGTGGGGCCTGGACACAGGACCCTCCTGGGGGGCTCGCCCTAGAGCAGGCTCTCCTGGCAGCTGTGCTGGCCACACGGGGTCCAGCCATCACCAGATGTCTCCCTGAGGCGTGGCCCGAGTGTCTGGGTCCCCTGTGCAGACGGGGCAGCTCCCTGAGGACCCCTGTCCCACGGGGTCAGACCCCAGGGTCCATCTGTCGGCCTGTCTGTCTGTCCTCAGAGTCAGTGACACGCTGGGGCCAGGAGCTGTGTTTCGTGGTCTACCCCCAGGGCTCCCCGGAGGAGGAGGAAAATGGCGCCTGCCAGCCCGCCCCACTGCCCGCCACAGACAAGCCCTTGAAGACACAATGAGACACGTGTGGAGCCTGAAGCAGCTGTTTCTGTTTACATGTTGTTTATTGAGGAGGTGTTTTGCAAAAAAAAAAAAAAAAAAAAATTCCTGGGGGGAGAAAAAAAGAGATGTGACTCTTAGAGGCCTGTGGTAAGGCAGCCTTGAAGATACGGACTGGGTGCCCTGTCAGCGCTGCCCTGCTAGCTTTTCCCGGAAAGGTCTGTGAATAAAACAGGGCTGGTGGTGCACCTGTCTCAGGTGAGTCCCTGGTGGGCACCTCTCGGCTCGGTGGGGGGCACGCGTGGAGCTGGCTGGAGAAGGGGGCCTGGTGGGCTCAAGAGGAGGCCCTTGGCGTTCAGGGCCCCGCTGCCTGAACCCGGCGCTCCCTCTCTGGGGCTGGCGCGGTGGGGTCCGGATCCACCCCTGCCCCAGCGGGACGCGGGGGGTTGGGGAGCAGCTGTGTGTGCCCCTCCCCCAGCCCCTGCAAGGCCTGCTGGAGGCTCTGCCACCCGGGAGAGCCCGGGGTTCCCGCCGGAACTGCCTTTCTTCCCGTAAATCCTCGCGGAGTGAGTGTCAGGACCTCAAAGCCCACGGCCTGGCCCTGGTTTACAGGTGGGGGAACTGAGGCTCTGAGACAGGATGGGATGGGTTTGGCTGCTGGGTGCCGCGGCCTCTGCCCCCTGAGAAAGCATCAAGCAACATCTTCTGGGGCCTCAGGGCCTGCAAGAGACCCCATGGGCTTTCTCTACCCCATGCCCACTTTCCCAGCCCTGCAGTACCACCCGGGAGATTGACCCCTCAGCCAGAGGGCAAAGGGCATCAACCTGGCCAGGCCCACGCTGACCCCACAGGCATGAGGTTGAGGGCAGAAGCCTCCCGGCCCCGCTCTTCCAGGGCCTGTTGGGAGGACGGGGCAGGGCTCAGTGCCACCAGAGCGCCCAGCATGGGCTAGGTGTGATGTACCCATATCCCTGTTCAGTCCAGGGACAGCTCTGGTGCCCCACAGGGTGGATGAAGGGAGAAGCCACAAAAAATAATCCAGGGAGCCCTGCCCTGGCCCTCCTGCTTCTCTGGAAGAGTATTCCCAGAAAGGAGTCAGGGAGGGTAGACGTGGGCCCCCGGGGTGTCTTGTGTACACTGGGGCCCTGCAGAGGGTGGGCCCATCACGCCACCCTCACCCCACGTTTACCGCCTCCCCGCAGCCCCCCTGCCCAGCATGCCCACCGGGGCGCCAGGGTGCTGATGCAGAAAGCTGGCTGGGCTCCTGGGTGGGCCTCTCCGTGAGAAAGAAGGACACGGAGGCAGGGTAGAAACGACTGTGTATTCCCTGGTTACAGAGCGGGGCTGTGGCGGTCATCAGCGTGTCCGGCGGGTCAGCAGGCCAGCAGGGCCTCGTCGTCACTGGCCTCCAGCGCTGGGGAGCGGGGTGGCGGGGGGCTCCTGCAGACACCCAGTGGCTCTGGTGGGTGGGGGCCTAGGGGGCTGCCGGCAGTGGGGGCCAGGGGGTGAGGGTCCTGGGCCGAGCAGGACTCCCGAGGCGTGTCCGCAGGGGCTGGGCTGTCCACCAGAGGGTCCCTCCTGGCCTTCCTGTCCTTGTCCACTGGCCCGGACGCCGGGTCCCGCCGGCCCGAGGCGGGCAGCACAGAAGATCCCACCTCCGGTGCGTGGCTGGGGGCGCCGGGGGGCCCCTCCCCGGCTGCCCCTGGGCTGCCCGTGTCCATGAGGGGTGCCGGGGGGTCCAGGGCGGCCCCCGGCGCTGGCTGGAGGAGCCCGTCACCCAGCACCGTCTGTGCGGTGCGCGCAGCCGTCAGCAGCGGGATCTGTCCGCGTGGCGCCCGCGGCCGGTGAAAGAGCCGGTTCCAGAGGCGGCCGAGGCGGCGGCGGGAGGGCCCGCGGCGGGAGGCGTGCCGGCGCATCTGTCGCCGCATGGCCGTGCGAAGGTTCTGTAGCACCGAGGCCTGGAGGGTGGAGCGGCGGCTGAGGGGGCAGAGGTCAGCACGCCCCCCGAGGGACCCGAGGACCCAGAGACCAACTTGTCCCTCCTCTCGCCACAGCCTGCTATGTCACCCTGCCCAGGCCTCACCTCCCGCCCCCCTCGACCCCCGGACCAGCCTGGCTGCACGCTGTCCGACCCGGCCCCTCGGCCTCCCTGTTGCAGCTGTTCTCTGAGGCCTGGCCGGTGGGGGTCTCATGCCCTCTGGCTCACCTGTGATGCACTGTAGACAGGAAAGTCCTCCACAGGTGGGATGAGGCCCTGTGCGATGAGCTGACCGTAGGACGGGGGTGCCTCCCGCCGCACAAACTCGGCCTCCAGACGTGTCATCTGGGTCTCAAAGGCCCTGAAAGCAAGGGCAGAAGGGCAGCATGGCAGGGCTGCGGGGACCCCACGCTTCCTGCCTCCTGCGGGGGCCCCCCCACAGGATGTGGGGCCCCGGCCTTCCATCTGGACATCCCGAGGTGCCCAGACCCAAGAAGCCCCGTGTGGGTGGCCCGAGCCCCGGTTCACAAGCCACGGCCGTAGGAACAGTGAGCCCAGGGCCAGGAGGCACGCGAGGCTCCGGCCCTGCGCCCACCTGTACTCCTGCGTGCGCAGGGAGTAGAGCTTGAAGGCGCAGCCCAGGGCGATGACCAGCAGCAGGCCGCAGACCAGGCTGCCGATGAGCGCCGCAGTGATGACCTTGCGCGGCACGGCCGCCAGGCAGCCGTGCTCGTCGCTGCCGTCCTGACAGTCCTCCTGGCCGTCGCAGCGCCACGTCTCGAAGATGCACAGGTTGGTGCCACAGTGGAAGGTGCCCGGCTGGCAGGAGAAGCAGTTCTTCTCGTCGGCGCCGTCGGGGCAGCTTTTCTGGTTGTTGCAGCGGTCGGCCGGCGTGTAGCAGAGGCCGCTGCCACCCTCGCAGGGGTACTGATCGGGAGGGCAGGCGGGGCAGCCCTGCTCGTCCCGGCCGCTGGCGCAGTGCCACCAGCCATCACAGCGCTGCGGCTCCGAGAAGCAGCCCTGCTCGCCCGCGTCCTCCGCGTCGCCCTCGCGGCTGCCCCCGCACGGCTGCTCCCACGGGAGGCAATAGCCCTTCACTTGGTAGGTGGCGTTGAAGCCGTGGCCGGCGCTGCGGGCGCGGGCGTGGTAGGCCACGGTGAGGCGGCCCTGGGCGGCCTCGAGGCTCACGGGCCGGTGGTTGCTGCGGTAGGAGAGCGTCTGCAGCAGGCGGTCGCCGCGCTCGCCCAGGCCCTCGTACACCTGCACGTAGTCGTCGTAGCCCAGCCGCAGCTCCAGCTGCAGCAGCACGCGGCGCGCGTCCTGCGTGTCCACCAGCCACGTGCAGTGAAGGTCCGAGGGCCCGCGGGCCGCACCGAACAGGTCTGGGGAGGCGAAGGAGCCGTAGAAGCTGCCCAGCCGCCGGCCGCAGGCCAGGTCAGGGCAGCCGGCCTCGTCGGAGCCGTCGCCGCAGTCCTGCGTGCCGTCGCAGCGCCGCTCGGCCGGCAGGCAGCGCGTGGAGCGCGCCCCGCTGCAGGGGAAGGTGCCCCCGGGGCACAGGCTGCCCGGCGGCTCGGAGGCGGGCGCCGAGCAGTTGCCCTCGTCGGAGCCGTCGCCGCACTCGTCCACAGTGTTGCACTGCCACGGGCCCGGCAGGCACTTGCCGTTGTCACAGCGGAACTCGTCAGCCTGGCAGGATGCCTGGCCCAGCTTCCCTGTGGGGTGGGGCGCGTGGCGGAGATCGCTGGGGGTGAGCAGAGTCGCCCTCCAGCGCGGGGCCTGGGGCCAGCAGGTCCTCCCATCCCAGCAGGGCCTCCGCAGGGCCCAGGGAGGGGCAGGACCCAAGGAGAAGGGCCCTGGGTTCTCCGTGGCCAACTGAGGGGCAGAGACCCGTGGAATGCCTGACCTGAGCTGGGGGTAGGGGGTGAGCGCCCCACGCTGGCCAAGTCTGTGAAGTGGGGTCAGTGACCTCAAGGGGCTCCAAGGCACCCTGAGGCGGCAACGTGACCAGTCTCCGTCCCAGCACTGGGCTCCCGCTGACAGGTCTACGGGGGGAGACCCTGCAGGGAGCGGGTGGATGGAGGGTGCCGCCTCGACCCCCCTGCCGGGAGCCCCTGTGCACCCACTGAGGTGCCCCGCCCGCTCCTGCCACCAGCATCACCTCGGATGTATGAGAGTCGGAAGCCCTGGGCCTGGCCGGAGCTGGAGGCGTCCGAGTGGAAGAAGATCCAGACGTGGTCCCGGGCGGAGATGAAGGCGGGTGGGATGGCGGAGCCACAGAGCCGGAAGGCCTCCTGGCGGGGCGGGGCCGCCGGGCCCAGCATGAGCCAGTCCAGGGAGCACTGGTGGGACTCCTCCACATCAAAGTTGCGGAAGCTGCGGGGGGCGGAGGGGACCGCAGACGTGGGTGGGCGGCCAGGGACCGGCCGGGAACGGTCACGCCTGAGCGCACGGCGAGGACGGCCAGCCTCACCATCCCTCCTCTCCTCCACGCCCGGCCACTCAGCAGGGCCCCCAGGGGTCCGAGGGCGGCTGCATGGAGCACAGGACAACGTGGACGGCCCCAGCGCAGCTCTGTGAAGGCCTCCCTCCGTGCCTTTCCACCCTCGGTCAGCACACACACGGCGCTCCAACCCGCGACCCGTGCGGAGGGGGAGGCAGGAGCCCCATCGTAGGCGATTCCCTGCCCTGACGCTCTCCCCTGGAGGGCGAGGCCCGAGGGTCCAGATCCCCACCACACTGGCTTGGCTGGGACAGACCCCGCACAAATCCCAGGCCTGCGCACGGAGGGGCTGCGCGCGCACAGGGCTGGCCTAGGCGGCGGCTGGGGGACCGCTCGTCCCCTGGGGAGAAACGCTGGCCCTGGACTCCCTGGCCCAGGCTGTGGATGAGAAGGGCCGTGGAGTGCTCTAGAAGGGGCCTGGAAGGGTGGCGTCTTTAAAGAGACTCCCAGGGGCCACAGGGAAACGGGCACAGACCCTGACGGTGTCCGTCACATCCCCAGCCTTGGAGATGGGGAGCGACAGGGCTCCCGGGCTTGGCATTTACGAGGGTGACTCCCCGTGACCGCCCCAGCCCAGGGGTCCGGCCTCAGTTCCGCCATCTGATCCCCTCACCCTGTTTCCCTCCGCATGTCCCTGCAGCTCAAGCGCCTGGGTCCCTCTCCTGCCAAGACTGTCCCGAGGTCCCTGGGGAAACCCTGCTCTGGGCTCGGCGCCAGCCTGGCCTCAAGCCACCCCTGCAGGACAGAAAGGACACCTCTGCCACCTCACAGGCAGCTGGACCATGCCCACCAGTCACAGGGCTCCCCTCCTGGCAGGCTTGAGGGGACAGGCAGGCCTGCAAGCCCATGAGAGAGGCTCAGGGCAGGACAAGGCCCGGGTCCAGGCAGTCACCCACAGAGGCCCACACTCCCCTGCTCACATGCACCCACGTGCGTACAGCTGACACACGTGCACACAACTCACACACGTACTCACATACATACACATCTGCTCACACTGCCCTCCACACCGACCCACACACGCGCTCACACAGGCACACACAGATTGGGCTCATGACATACACAAGCACACGTGTGTGCTCACATACACGTACACGCGCATCTGGTCACTGAGCTTGCCACACGCACTCACATGCACACCGTCACACACACATGCAGCGTGTAGGCCCGCATCGGTTCCCTCTGACACCCCCATACCTGATGGTGATCATGTCCCCACGGTCGCCCTGGATGTACCAGCTGCAGTTGGCGCCCGGCGGGTAGTTGAGGGGCCAGGCTGGGCTGTAGATGACGCCGCGTCGCTCCGTGTGCTGCTCCAGTCTCCCGCTGCAGGCGGCTGTCAGGAGAGGAGGCTGAGAGGTGCTGGCCTCACCTTCGGGCGGGAGCGGGGAGTGAGGGAGGGGGACACTGGAGCCCCCCGTGGCTTGAGCACAGGCATTCCCCAGGACGGGATCAAGGCCAGCCAAGGTGCTCATGGCCAAGGGCAAGGCGACCGTGTGAGACCTCAGGGAAGAGACGCGTATGGGGGGCGAAGGGGAGGACCCACACGGACTCAGGGCGGCCCACCCTTGTGCCCCAGAGCCTAGGTCCCCCGTCCCCCTCGGGGCTGGGAGCAAGCCCACCGACTCCCCTTGGCACCTAGTAGCTGTGGCCTCTGGGCCGCAGGGTCTCAGCTCAGTGGGGAATCCTGCAGCCCCAGGCTGTTGGCCCAGCACAGGCAGACCCACTGTGCTTGCCTGCCTGTCCCCCTCCTCCCACCCAGGGCTGGCCGAATACAGGCCTCGGCCTGGGAGGGAAGGGGCTTTGCTAAAGCAACACATATTTACTGAGGACTTACGATGTGGCGAGCTCAAGTGCTAGGCATGCTTGCAAGACAGGCAAAAGCCCGGCTCTGTGGCGCTCGCCGGCTGGGGGAGGAGCGAACAGACGATGCGGATCCCCTGGGCGACGCGAAGGTTAGAAAACAGGCCCGAAGGGAGGGGCTGAGGTCCCGAGGTGGCTGGAAATGCAGGCTGGGTCTGACCACCCCTTGTGTGACATTTGGGTTTTGTCCTGAGCGTAAGTGGGAAGCCACCAGGGGTGGATGTCGTAAGCAAATGAAGAAACCGAGGCTCAGAGAGGGTAAGTGAGCTGCCCGTGGCCACACAGAGGGTAAGTGGCAAAGCCAGGGCCCACCCTGGTTCTCTCGTGGGCTTGGCCTCTGCCAGCCTTGAGCCAATGCACTGATGAAGCGTCCACCATAAACTGTCAGGGACAAGCACAGAGCATCACGCCAGCTAGCACGGGGGACAAGTGCCTCTATGCCCAGCCCCACAGGCCTCGCTGTGCCCACTTCATTACACGTGCTCCCTGCTTCCCAGCCGAGCCCGCTCAGCCTGAAGGCAGCACACCGTGCCCAGTGTGCCCTGACCTTCCCAGGACCAGGAAGGCCCTGTGCTTGGCTACTCCACCCCCACCCCTCACAGCCCCTCCATCACACTTCTTCACTGATCTTCATGACAGCCTGCCGCACAGGTGGGGCCCATTATACAGATGGAGAAACTGAGGATGGGGAGACAAATGATGCTTTTCCCAAGCCCAGCAATACCACCTCCTTTCTCCCATTGCCCGGTTCCTTCCACCATTGCCCTGGAAGCAGGGTCTCTCTGCTGGCACTCAACAAGACTCTGGAACCCCGAAAGGCTCAGCTGCAGAAAGGAGAGTGAAAGCCCTCCAGCCGCCTTCCCCTCTCTTAGGAGGGTACACGTGGAGGTCTGGGTGATCCAACAATGTGACTAATCGGGAGTTAACCCCCAGCAACAGCTCCCAGGAGTAACAGGGGACTAGAAGGGAAACACCCACCCTGACCCTAAAGTAAGGCTGACCACGCTCAGGTCGCCATCAGAGCCTCGACAGTCCTGGGTCAGCGACGTACCAGCCAGGGCTCTCCACGTGGCGCTCCCATGGCCTGGGAGACCAGCCTCCCTGAGCCTCAGATCTCTCACAGCCCAGGAGGGTAAGGACTAAACAAACGGAGTGGCGGTCAGGGGCCTGAGCAACGTGTTCCCTCTGGTGGGTGAGGCCGCTGGCTTTGTGGGCCTCACAGAGACGCTGGGTGCTGACCTGGGGACACCCGGGGAAGTGTGAGGTTATAAAACCCAGAGAGGCTTCTCCTACAGGGTGCTGGGTGGGAGGTTCCCAGGCAGGGCTGGGAGCACATCTTCCTCCTGCACTGAGTCTCTAAAGCAGATGTTACACCAGGAGCCGGAGGCTCTGTCGGCCAGCGTGGGAGTCACGCCCTGTCCCCTCAGCCCCCAGGAAAGGCCTGAGGCAAAGCAATACCTGCCCTGGACCCGAGGGGCTTTCCCTACAGGACGCAGCACTCACAGAGGCTGCGTTTCTCTCCCACGCCGGCCGGGGAAAGCCGGGCCAGCAGGGACCTGTGCCTGGCCCTTCTTTCATGAGCGGGGAAGCCTGTCTCTCCAGACCACCAGCCTCGCTGGGAGCAGATGAATGGACAGCTGCCAGCCCAGCTCTGCCTCTCAACAAAGCCCCTGAACACATGTCCCCCAAAGAGCCTCACCCCTGAGTGCCGTCTGGTTGCCCCAGAAATTTCCACATCGGGGGCAGCAATGTCACTTGGTCACTGTTTATTCTTCTCCAAAGGGGCCCGCACAGACCAGAGTTTCTGCAGCCGTCGGCCCGGCCCATGCAAAGTGACCATGGAGCAGGAGGGAGGCCGGGGTCCGTGCAGGGCCCCAGACCGGACGCTGGCTGACCGCGGGCCTGGAGGGCATCACCGGCTCAGACAACCAGCCCCAGCATGATGGCAGGCCTCAGCCCCACTCCACCACCACCCCAGGAGCCAGGCACAGGCAGGGGAAAGAGCTTTGTGACTCCAGTCCTGGGGGCCACACTGCCTGACACAGTGTCGCTCCCTGGGCCCCAGTCTGTCCATCAGTGAAGCAGAGTCAGTGGGTGCTGCTTGTGTCAGAGGGTAGCACAGTCTGCAGGCAGACGTGCACGCACTGGGGTGAGTGGGGGGATGACCATGGGAGGTGAGGGTGGTGACGGCGTGTGTGATGATGGGTGGGCAGCGAGGGGAGCTGGGAGATACAGATGCAGGATGGAGGGTCTTGGGGGTTGTTTAGGGGTAGTCAGAGAGGTCTGCCTGAGTATAACTGCAGGTGACTTGTCTTCACTTGGGCAGAAGATTGCTCAACCCTGGGGTCAAGGTTGCCTGCTCAAGGGGGCAAGGGATGACTGAGCACTTTCAGACCAGCGTCCTTCTTTCCTGGTCCAAAGAGATGTCAAATACTCCTGAGAGGGCATAAGCAAGGCCTGAGGACTCACAGGGTTCAGATCCAGTTTCCAGAGGCCATTGCTACTCCGTATAACCTGCTGGTCTAATTGATGACAGGGAGCTGGGACCCCCACCAAAGCACGTGGGCGAAGCTGCCAGGTGAGTGGAGAACAGCCTGAAGAACCTGCCCAGGCTCACCCCCAGGTCACAGTGGCCCCATGGCAGAGCCCAGAGTCTGGAGTGTGGGAGGTAGGTCATCGACTCAGTTCGTGCCTGACAACCTGGGGCAGGACAGGGTCTGAGAGGCAAAAACCTGTGAGGTCCCCGGGGCAGCCCAGCTGGGCCCTCCGGAGGGTCTGAGCCCAGTGAGGGCTGGGAAGGGGCAGGCGAGACAGGGATGATGCGGGCTCCTCACAGTAGGAATCGCAGGAAAACCCTGAAACTGCAGAGGCGTGAAGCTTTGGGTGGGGGAGGCACCTCTGGCAGCAGAAGCTGGTCTCCACTTCTCTCAACAATACTAGAGGGTCAGAGATGGGCTCCAGGACAGCCGAAGCCCCAGCCCACCACTGTGGTTGCACCGGACAGCGGGGGGTGCACCGGGCACAGGCAGCCTGGACCCTGCTGGCGGCCAAACGTGACGGTGGACCTGGATGGCTCTCTCTCTCTCCCTGGCGCTAGAAGTGGACCTTGTCCCTGGAGCATCTCTTTCCTAACCCTGGGGCAGACGTGTTTGGAGCCACGTGCCCACCTACCACACCAGCAGGAGGGCTGGCCTAGGGCTGACGTTGGTAAGAACTGACACCCCACATCCCCTTCCCCCACCCCCGCTCTCTACCGTGGCCACAGACACCTGTCCAGGTGAGGCCAGTCTTCTCCTGGAAATTGGGATGGGGAGACTGGGCAGTGAGCTGTGGGGACCAGGACGCCAGGCAGGGCTGAGGCTGGCTCAGTGCTGAGCAAGGCCGGGCCCTGGGCCAGCGGAGTCAGCAGAGGAGGCCAGGCTGCCGGGAGCAGGGGCTGGTGGGCAGGGAGAAGGCAGACTGAGGCTGCGTCTGAGAGACGGGCCTGTGGACCCTGAGCCTCCCCAACCCAGGGACTGCAGCCAGCAGAGAACCCTCTCCCTGAGCCGGCCTCAGTGGGTTTCTGCTGCAAGCTGGGCCCTGAACAGAAACTAGAAATCCCTGGTACCTCCTGCCCCACAATGCAGCTCAGCACACAGCAAATAAGTCCACGGCCCCCTGACTCCAGCTCCCGAGGCCCTTCTCAGATGTCTCCCGGTGGCACCAAGGGCCACAGGGGCCTGGGCTTAGGCATTTGCCAGCCCCTGGCAGTCCCCTCAGCAAAGGACAAATGCCCCTGATGGCCTCAGCCTCCCTCCCGCTCCTGGCAGCCTTTGCTGTGCTCGGCACCAGGCCCAAGCTCAAAGACGGCCAGTGGATGGACGGCCCCACACTGACAGGCAGGAGGCAGCCGCAGAGTTCTAACTGTGTTTTCTTAGACTCCATATGTCTATTTGGCCTCCACTAATCGCAGGGCCAAACTATCAGCCAAAGTGTTTACCTGTCTCCCGCAAACCAGTTAGCCTGAAACTGGTCTTTCCTGGGCAGACCGGCTGATCCAAGGCTCAGCCCCACTGCCTTCTTCTCTAATTCATACACCAAGCCAATATTTCATCCCAGGGTCAGGTACCAGGCACCGAGAGACCACCCGCATAGCCCAGAGCCCTCGGGAATTATTCAAACCAGCCAATCCTAAGCTACTTCCCCTGCCCTGCCTTGCCTTTCCCACGGAAACTCCATTCAGGGCTCTGGCCTAGGCCTTCCCCTCCCTCCTGTGTCTGCCTTGACCAAACCTGGTATTTCTCCTATGACCCTACGTAGCACAGCATGTCCCCTCCTCACAAGTCACATGTGTAATAAACTTCTCCATCAATGGCTTTGGCTTCTCCATGTTGTCACTCAGTCATACCTTTATAAACTAAATCCCAGGTATAATTTTAAAGCAGGCAGGCATCTCAGGGCGCGCCACGGCCCTCTGGGAACCGCACAGCACCATCTGTCGATTGTGCTGCCGTGACAGTTTCCTAGAGGTTATTAGGCCACCACGTGCCAACGCTGTGCTGAACACCTTACCTCATTCACCCATTTAACCCTAATAAGCAGGCTTCGGAGTGGAGCAGGTTATTGCACCCATTTTACAGAAGAGGAAACTGAGACTCAGGGAGGTGTAAGTTTGCCCAATGACGAACAGCTCCTTTGTGATGCAGAAAAGATTTCCAGGGATTGAGGTAGGAAAAGGCCAGGTGACCTCAGGGATGGAGCCAGGATCCTGAAGGCTGGTCCTCAGAGGTCACTAAACCGGGAGGACACGGAGGAGGGGAGGAAGGGGAGAAGCCTCTTACTCACCTAAGGCAGGAACGGCGCTGCTGAGCCGCCCGGTGAGAACAATGTTCACTGTGGGAGACACAAAGAGGATTCAGTGGAGGGGGGGAGGGGAGAGGAGAAGGGGGGTGGCTCTCGGGTTCAAGCACCTGGGGCACAGGACAACACAGCCCCAACGGCAAGCTGGTTCTCTTCATCTTTAGGGTAAGGCCCAGAGCACTGCCACAGAGACTTGTGCTCCCACCCCGGTCCTGCTGGGATGGGCAGAAGTGAGAACCCCAGGGGATCTCAGGACCCACCTGAACACCCACCATGGAAGAGAGCAGGGTGCAAGCCGGGCTGCACCAGACCGCTCCTGCTACTCCCCACGCTTGGGAATTCTAACTCATCTGGGAGGGGGTGTGTTTCTCTTTCCTCTCAGGCTTGGGAATCATGGGCCTGGACCTCATCCTTCAGAGAGAGGCCCTAGCTCAACCCGGGCAGGGGCCCTGCTTGTCCAGGGGCTCCTACCACCTTGTAGGGCTTCCTCCCTCTGAGGGGCCTCTCCAGCCAGGGCGGGAGGCAAACAGTTCTGATCACCCCCATTTTACAGGCACTCACAGCTAGCAGGGTTCAAAGGCCTCCTCACTGTGCCGTGCTGACCTTGAGAAGCGAGGCGAAGAATTCGCCTGCCACCTACCCCTTCAAGTGCCCACCAGCATGGATTTGCCCTTTGCTTTCACCGACTGCTTTCCCACAGGAGCTATGGAAGCATAAGATATGGGCAAGCTCAACTTCCCAGAGTTCAGGTGCCCCCTTCCCCAATATCAAGAATGCCAAGGGAAGCAGAGAGCATCTCTGCAGGGGTCAGCCCCCATCTGGCGAGGAAGCAGGGCCAGCTGGCCCACGCAGGACACCCAGGCTGTGCTGGGCAGAGCCCATGCCTCATCTGGGTAGGGAGAGCCTTGAGGAGGCCAAAGGGTCTGCCCATTGCCTCGCTCCCCTGGGAAGGCCAGCACCCAGCAGCACATGACCACTGACAGATTTGGGAGTGGGCAGTCGGGGGCCAGGGCTGTTACCGAGACCCGCTCACGCAGTTTAGGCAGAGGCCTTCCCCCAGCTCCCAGGCTCTTGGGGGCAGCGGAGTGTGCAGCCTAAAATGAACAGGCTTCTTTTTCACTTTGTCATTTCAGTGGCTTCAACAAACCTATTGGGGTGAGAGAGCCTTCACTGATGACACCATAGGGTGTCCCCTAATGACCCGGGCTTAGATAATGGCCTCCCTCCTTCATCATGGTAAATAAAGGAGCCATGTGGCTTGAGGATTTAACTCCTTCCTTCCCCTCTCCCCCACACAAGGCCCTGGAAAGGTGGACAGAGAAACTCCAGTAGGGCTGGAGGGGTGCCAGGCCTGGCTGGGTCCCTGGGCCCTCCCCAGACACACCACCCTGGGCTGATGAGGCCCGCCCCGCTGGGTGTGAGAAGACACAAAGGGAAGACAGGAGTCATTCTAGCAGCTGCCTCCTGCCCTGCATCCCGGCATCCCGGCATCCCGGCATCCTGATCCCGGCTCCGGCAGCTCCCGCCCCTACCCTACTCTGGGCAGGAAACAGTTCCTTGTTCAGGGGGCCACCGGCCCCAGCCCCACTGGCTTCGTCTTTGTCCGCAGCTCCGGAGGCCCCGATCTCCCATCGCCGCCAGGCTAAGCGCGGGCAGGCCGGGCGGAAAGCCACTGCCTGCCAACCCAGGCGCAAGCACAGCGGGCCGCCCTGCGCACCGCTGACCCGGGCTCCCGGGCGCTGTTCCGAGCCGGGCGGGAGCCGGGGCTCCGCGGCCGGAGTCTCCCTCCCAGGCCTAAGACCCCAGCAGGCCGGGGTCCCAGGGGCCGCAGTCTCCTTGGCCTCCAGCAGGAGCCCTCGCAGTGCCGGCTCCGGGAGCCCCGGCCGCAACCGGGGAGAGGGGCGCCCCGGCTCCGACCAGGGCGCGGCACGGAACTACGAAGCAGGGGACCGACCCCGCCGGCCCGCGCGGCCCACTCACCCAGGCAGACGACGGCGAGCTGCGCCCGGGCGCCCGGCGCCCCCTCCGGCCCCGCGGCCGCCCGCTTCTCCATGCCGGGGCCGGCCGGCCGCCCGCGGGCGCCGCCTCCTGCCCCACACCTGCGGCTCCGGCTCGGGCTCGGGCTCCCGCGGCGGCTGCGGCCCGGCTGCGGGCGGTGGCTCCGGCGGCGTCTTTGTGAGGCGGCGGTGCAGGCCCGCAGCGCGCGCGGGGCCACATCGGCCGCGGCGTCACGGGCCCCGCGGGGGCTCAGCGGCGGCCGCCAGGGAGGACCCCCGCCCGCCGCTGCCCCCGCGCCCCGGGCGCCGCGCCGCGGCCGGCCTGCGCCCGGGGGCCCCCGGCGCGCCCATATCCCGCGGCGCGCAGCCCGCCCGGCCCTGGCGCCCCCCGGCCGCCCCGCGCTGCGCCCAGCCCGCCCGGCCGGTGCCGCCGGTGGAGCGTCCGCGTGTCTGCGGGTCCTGCCGCCCGGCCCCTTGCCCGCCGGAGCCCGGAGGCCGCGCCGCGCCAGCCACGTGACGCGCCCGCCGAGCCGCAGTGGCGCTGGCAGGGCGGGTGCGGGCGGCTGGGGCGGGCCGGGGGCGCGCGCCCCGCCTCGGGTGCTGGACAGCTCCGCGCAGGCGGCCCCCGGCCAGTGCGCGCCCTCAGGGCCCCTGAGCCTGGCGCTCCAGGCGGCCCTCCTCCTTGTCCAAGACTCGGTCCCTCCCGGAGCCGGCTATGATGGGAGGGGAGGGAAGGGATGATGGGTGGAGGGTGGCAGAGAAAGGGGCTACGTAGGGCTGCTAAGGGGACCTGAGGGCAGGACAGCGCGTGGTGGCGCAGGACTAAGGCCTGTCTTCCGCGGGAGGTTCCTGCCCCTCCGACCTGCCCCCCTAGGTAGCCACAACCCAGAGATGAATGGCTCTGCGCAGAGCGAGGCCTGTGAGGGGACACTGGTGACCACTTTAATAGGCCTCTGGAAACCCACCCCTCCCAGGAACCCCTGAGCGCACCCAGTCATCCCAACTGGCATTGGGAAATGGAGAGGAAGCCGATTATCCAGGCTTGGGGCCCCATCTGGGAGAGTTTGTCAATCAAGGGGCTGAGCCCAGTAGGAGCAGAAACCCAGGAAACAGTTTGAGGAGGCCATATAGGATGAAGCAGGGCCAACCCTCCTTCCTTGAGACTGATGTGAAATCAGAGGTCCCCAAAGGTTCCCTCCCTGGCGTGGAGGCTTCATATAGCCTGCCTCGCCTGCCCTGACTGTGGCTCAGAACCCCTCTCCCCCTTGATTTTCCCTGTTTAGGAAAGAAGGTAGAGAGAAACTGATGTTGTATTGTAAACAGAGTAACTCAACTAATTCATTTTCACTGTGCAGGCCAACTGGATTTTTTTTTAATATTTATTTGTTTGTTTATTTATTTATTTGGCTGCGCTGGGTCTTAGTTGTGGCCCGTAGGGTCTTCATTGCCCCATGCAGGATCTTTAGTTGTGAGATCTTTAGTTGTGGCATGTGAGATCTATTTCCCTGACCAGGGATTGAAGCCAGGCCCCCTGTATTGGAAGCACAGAGTCTTAGCTATTGGACCACCAGGGAAGTCCCCACCAACTGGATTTTAATATTTTAAAATTTGCGAAAAGCCTTTTAGGTTTTCTGCCTTTCCTGGTTCTCTCTCTTCTAATTCATCTGGTGATTTTTGCAAAGCAGACTTCTTCTTGGGAGATGTATTCAAGGATTTAAAAATCAAATTACGGGATAAATGACTCATTTATGGTAAAGAGCACTAGTCTGCCATAATTTGGTTTCAGAATTTCCTCAGGCTGCTGAGCGCCTTGTAATGAGCATTTATGTACAGTAAAAATGTCCAGCAGAAGTAGGGACACTGACAGAGAAGGTCTGCAGTTTTGTTTCCACTTGAAGATGCTTTCTACTTCAATGTGTGTTTTGCAAGCTGTATAAGGAATCCAGGGTTGAGGCCAATGCCCTGGGGAGTCCTACTGGAACTTGCAGTGAAAGGGAAAATGTGAGCCCCTATGCACACTTATCAAAATAGCAAATAGCAAATATGTCGAACCAAGTGGGAAAACATGGCTACACAAAAAGCTCCAAGTTGCTCATTCTGTTCACACCCCACTGCGTATGTTTAGAGTGTACAATTTGATATTTTTTCTTATTAGTAGTGTATATATGGCAATCCCAATCTCCCAATTCGTCCCACCCCAACCCCTTCCCCCTCCTCTCCACCCCCGCTTTCCCCCCTTGGTGTCCATATGTTTAACAACAACTTAACTTTATGTAAACTTTTCATGATCCGTTCACCATGAATGTTTTTACATTTATTAGATTTTTTAAAACGTGACTTATCTTGATTCCTGGGTTTTTTGGCGCAAACTTAGTCCCCACCCATATTGAGACCTTAGCTATCTGATACTCCTTTCCAGCTTAGTCTCACAGGGGTCTAGTGCCCTCTAGAGGCTGCCGCTCTGGCAGGGGCCTCGCTAGGGGTCCCCAGAGTAGCCGTGGCCCAGTCCCCTCCTCCGATTCTTCCCATCACTTCTGGAGTAGTTCCTGGCCGCCTGACCTCTGCTGCAGGACTCAACACCCTGGTGGCAGGCACTGCATCCCTGGCAACTTTTCAACAAACATTCCACCTTGGCTTGCTTGTATCCAGGAGGTTTCTGTCCCTCATAACCCAAAACCTTCCAACTAGCGGAGAACTGAGTCCTGGAAAAAGCATGATGCAGATAACAGACCCTGAGAAGATGTAGACTGGCTGGGGCAGATGAGGGAGCAGTGGGGCAGAGGGACCCAGGCAGAGGATCAAGGTCCTCCGGGCAGGAAGCTGGCCTTCCTGGTTAGGAGGAAGCAGAGCTGCTGCCCCTCACACAGGTCTCATGAGATGCAGACTGTGGGCCACGGAGGCCTTCAGCAATCTGCTCCAGGAGTGAGGAGAAGAGGGCAAGCCAAGTGGAGAAGGAAGAGGCCTGGAGGTGTCACACATAAATCCCTGTCTGGGAGAACCCATCCACCAAAGTGCAGGCACAAACGCAAGCCCGATCTTACCCCACTGTTGCTGAACACTATGTAGAAGATGCCAAGTTGGATGGTAATTGCCTTTCTTGCCTTTTTGTTTTTTCTATATGGGCCATGCCACGCGGTTTGTGGGATGTCAGTTCCCCGACGGGGATTGAACCTGGGCCACAGCAGTGTAAGCACTGAATCCTAACCACTAGACCACCATGGAACTCCAGTAATTGTGCTTCTTGATCTCAAATAGTTAATTTCTTTGAGGATCAAAGGCCAAATGTGGCTTTGGCAGGCCAGACTGAAACACGGGCTTATGACCACCTGGTCCAGGTGTACTGCAAGTGCCTTTCGGGGGGCAAACTTTTCACTGTCCAGACACCTCTCCCTCTGCGGTCTGCACCTTCCCTATTGTGCCCAGCTCAGTCCATGGCCGCATCATTAACTGAGTCAATAACTTCTACTCCAATCCCCCCAGACCAATCCATCACGAAGTCCTGATAGCTCGTCCCCACAATGTACCAATATCTCGAATCTGCCCACGTCCCTCCATCACCGTGGCCATCTCTCTGGTCCCAGCCACCATCTCCTCTCTCTATGGCCTCCACAGAAACCTCCTATGTGGTCCCCTGCCCGCCAATCAATAGCTCACATTTTTAACATGCAAAATAGACCAAGCTCCCTGCAGAAGATGTTCCAGAACAGACTTCAAAGTTTTTAATCTGAGCTTTCTGATCCTGTGGGACTAGCCCTGCCTATCACCCTCTCCAAGCGCCCCCACACTGACCCCGGCACCCAGCTCGTTCTGGCCTCAGGACGTTTCCTCCCTTCCCAGAGCTAATTTTTACTCTTCCTCCTTGGCCAGGAGAACAGTCAAGAAGCAGAGCCAAAGAGCATTGAGAGAGATATTCTTAGCCCTGTGAGCAGCCCTTCCAGCATGTGGAGGTACTGACTGGCCCCACATGTCCAGGGCCCCCTTGGAGACAAGCACTCCAAGCACCCAAGGCCGGCCATTGGCTGGAGCCAGTGGTGGGAGGATTGTTCTGTATGCATTTAAGATAAGTCTCTCCTCGGGCAGAAACCGTCCTGCGATTCTTTTTTTTTTAATAAATTTACCTATTTATTTTTATTGGCTGTGTTGGGTCTTTGTTGCTGGGTGCAGGTTTTCTCTAGTTGCGACGAGCAGGGGCTACTCTTCCTTGTGCAGTCTCCTTATTGTGGTGGCTTCTCTTGTGGAGCACGGGCTCTAGGTGTGTGGGCTTCAGTAGTTGTGGCTCATGGCTTAGTTGCTCTGCGGCAGGTGGGATCTTCCCAGACCAGGGATCAAACCCGTGTGCCCTGCATTGGCAGGCAGATTCTTACCCATTGTGCCACCAGGGAAGTCCCTGTCCTCAGATTCTTTATAAGATCTCTCTAGGACCCAGCAGAGGAGCCTCACCGTGCGGTGCTTTGTCTATGGCTATTTTGTTCTCATATACATTAAAATCTGTTTTTCTCAAGTGACGTTTTAAAATCTCAGCCATTTAGGTAGAAACTATCATGAAAACCTGCAACTGTGGGACTTCCAAATGGCAGCTGGTGTTGCACAACTTTGAAATAAGATGGTGGAAGGACAGGAAAGAAAGTAAGGGAAAGAATAGCTTTAGAGAAACGGAGTTAAGGTTTATTTGCATTAAAAATACTACAAATATCAGAACCACGAGATACCACTTTGCATCCATTAAGATGGCTATTACAGAAAAGAGAGAAAGAAAATAACATGTGGGCAAGAATGTGGAGAAGTTAGAACCCTTGTGCATTGCTGATGGGAATGTAAAACGGTGCAGCTGCTGTGGGAAACAGTCTGGCAGTTTCTCAAAAGGTTAAATATAGAACTACCATATGATCCAGCTAGTCCACTTCTGGGTATATACCCAAAAGAATTGAAAGCAGGAACTCCAGGAGATGTTTGTACACTCGTGTTCATGGCAGCGTTATTCACGATAACCAACAGGGAGAAACAACCTAAGTGCCCATTAATACATGAATGGATAAACAAAACATGAGATGTAGATATAGATATAACGGAGTGTTATTCAGCCTTAAAAAGGAAGGATGTTCTGATACATGCTTCAACGTGGATGAACCTTGAGAACATTATGCTAAGTGAAACACGCCAGTCACAAAAGGACAAATACTGTGTGATTCCACTTATATGAGGGACCTAGAGTCATCAAATTCATAGAGACAGAAAGTAGAAAAGCGGTCGCCGGGGGCTGGAGGGAGGAATCAATGGGTACAGAGTTTCAGTCTGGGAAATAAAAGGGTTCTGGAGATGGATGGTGTGATGGTTACACAACAATGTAAATGTACTTAATGCCACTGAACTACACACTTAAAAATCGTTAACAGACTTCTCTGGTGGCACAGTGGTTAAGAATCTGTCTGCCAATGCAGGGGACACGGGTTCAATCCCTGGGCCAGGAAGATCCCACATGCCAAGGAGCAACTAAGCCCGTGTGCTGCAACTACTGAGCCTGTGCTCTGTAATAAGACAAGAGAAGCCACTGCAATGAGAAGCCCAGGCACCACAACAAAGAGTAGCCCCTGCTCGCCACAGCTAGAGAAAGCCCACGTGCAGCAACAAAGACCCAATGCAGCCAAAAACAAAAATATAAACAAATAAAAAATTTTCAAGGGGTTAAAATGGTAAATTTTGTGTAATATGTATTTTACCACAATTAAAAAATGCTAAAAAATAAACTGGCAGAATTCGGGGCTTTGACAACATTTCCACCTGGGCTCTGTGGGGTGAGGCGGCCAGCCCGAGTTGCTGCTTTGGATTTAATGTGGCTTCCTGGTGTCTCCGCCTTCCCAAAACCTCTGTCTGCCAGTGGTGATAAGGGAAGAGCAAGGCTCAGAGCAGAGCACCTGCCCCACCCTATGTGATGCCCAGGCACCCCAGCCACAGCCCCGCGGCCTGGCCCTGCCACGTCTGCAGGCACATCTGATGGTGGGCTCAGTGCAGTGGAGCACATCTAGTCACAGACGCTCTCCAAGCCACTGCTGGTTCTTCCAACTTTAATAGACCAGCAGCAGTAAAATCATTTTACCTTTGGTAGTGAGCAGTAATTTTCAAATTATAGAACTGGAACAGTGATAGTATGTCGTAAAAACACCATTTCGAAAAGAAAGAAAAGGCTTTTGCTGCAATAAAAATGTTAGCGCCAGGTCACCCCCTTGGTTTACATAACCCTCTCCATAGTAATTTTGAACAAGGAGTGAGGTTCCAATTTTCAATCAAAAAGCTCCCCTCGGCCTTGCTGAACCACTCAAAAGTGCCCTGAAACAATAGTCATTTGTATATTGATTTGGGGGGGAATCAATCCAATTCAGTCCACCTCACTAAATTATTAATGGAGCAAAGTACATCAGAACCCCGAGGTGGATTAGCAGATACGGTTTGTTCTTTAACTCTGTTGCTGCTGCAGGAATAAAGGTGACAGGATGAGAGCCTGAGTCCAGAGGCACGTGTGCAGATCTGGGAAACTCAGGGCAGGAGGGATGTACTAGGAAAGCCATGGGGACAAGTCCTCACACTCCAAAGTGTCTCCTTCATGGTCAAGGTCAAGAGAGCAGAGACCAAGCTCACTTCTGGCACGCATGGGAGATGAAAGCAGCCTGCTGAGGGGCTCTGGGTGGCTCCTAGGGAGGCTGCATGCCCCTGTTAGAGCTCCTAGGAGCCCTGGGGGACACATGGGGAGCCTAGTGCAGTGTTGCTCACTCGCCAGGGCTCAGGGGACCTCCCTCCTCTACCACGGTGGACAGTGAGCCTTTATTATGGACTTAATGGCTGTATTTGTCAACTCATTCTTAGTTTACATAAGTATCTCTGCTTCAAAAAGAAATCGTACATCATTACCTTGAACATAAATCCAGATCTCTAGCCACAGCTTGGTAACCGTAAGCATGACCCAAACAAAACATTGCACATTTTGTTTTCCGTGTCCCCGTCTTCTCTGTCTCTATTCTTCTGTCTCTGGCTCTCTGTCTATTAATCTCCACTGAAGAGACTTAGGAAGTAGTCTAAAGCATTCAAGACGCACTAGTCTCAAAGCAAAGATTTTCTCTTCAATCAAATGAGAAATATTGGAGAAGAACTGAAGAGAGAGTAGCATCCTGGCATCGTGGTTCAATAGTATTCAGGGCAGGCTGTGATAGCCCTGATCCAGATCATCCCAGTCCCACTAGAAGTCATCCCACGTATCCTGCATCCTGCATCCTGCAAGCAGGAAGACAGGCATGATTAGGCACAGTGGCTTTGGAGTCAAACTGTGGAGAGTTCAACCCGGCTCCCCACACACTCCCCACATGAGCAGGTTTAACTTTTATGAGCCTTGATCTCCTCATCTGTAAATAGGACCATGACAGTACCTACTTCACTGGATCATTGTAAGAACTCAAAGCGTTAATACCCACAAGGCACTTACAACAGTGCCTGGCAGAGAGTTAAGCACTCACTAGCCATTATCCAACTGCACCCCCCTCCAGAAAAACTCCTATTCAGTCTTCAGAACCCAGGCCAGCTATACTCAGCCCTCCCAGAGGAAGATAAAACTCCCTCCCACCTCACTGCTGCTTCTGTACCTCGAACAGTGTTCTAGGGCTTAACACATCATCCTCCTGTAATTTACCGGCTTATTTTCATGGCCGTCTGTGTCCTTAAGCTGTTAGCTCCTTCCTAGAGATGTTGAGCTACCTTTTACATCCTTATCATCCAGGGCAGCTCTGCTCACACCTACGTAGCAGGTAATTAGCAGGTGTTTACTGATTTGAGTTGAAGCAGGTGGCAGCGTGCCTCGGGCTACCTACAGAAATACTGTTCTTTTATCGTGTCTCCAATCTCTCATTCCGTAAGTCCCAACCTGTAGGAAAGGAGTCCACCCAGCATCCCTCGGAATCAGGCATCACCTCCAGATAATCCTGCCCCATCCGGTCCTCCATCCCTAACCCAGCCTGAGTCTGGTACACATAGTTCCTCTTCATTTTTATACTTTTATTACACAGTATATACCCATGACATATTATTTTATGTAAGTGGTTACATATTGCTGTATCCTCTGATAACTTGCTTTTTCACCCAATGTTAAGCCTACAAGGTTTATCCACATTAATATGCTTAGATCTAGTTTATTCACCTGGGAGCCATGAAAATGCAGGGCTCCCAGGCCACACGTCCTGCACGCTGCTCCCAGCCAGGGGCGGAGCATGGCGGGGGTGATAACTCCCGTCCACTGCTGAAGGTGAGGTGGGGGGGGGGTCCTCTAACGGGGAACTGTGACTCGGCCTGGTCAGACTGAGCCTCTTCCCACCCCCTCCTCCTCGCCAGGGACAGGGGACCATCAGGCCTGGAGGCTGTCCCCCTTTCTCAGGCTCCCTCCCCTTCACTGTTCAGGCATTTCCCCCAGTAATCATCTTGCAGATCTAACCTCATCTTTATATCTGCTTCTCAAAGGACCCAAACTAACACAATTCCTTTGAACTTTTTCTTCTTATTATTCTATTCCTACTTATATGTGCATTTCATGCCTCAGGCTGTTTTAGTGTTTTGCTATTGTCAGTAATGGTGACACCTGTGATGGTTTCTAAGTTATGGGGGATGCACAACGGGAGTTTTCTCCTTAGCTTGGCATCAGGGTATCTGTGATCCACAATGGCTTCCGATGATCCCAGACTCCTGGCAGTCATGCTCTTGAAGGGTTCCCTCCCCTTGAACATGGGCTGGACCTAGTGATTCTCTTCTATGAATAGCGAAGCAATGGATGTCAGTTCCGAGATCAGGCTATAGAAAATCATGGCGCACATCTTGGGCTGCCCTCCCTATCCTCTTTCAGTCCAAGGGAAGTGGTGAGTAGACCTGCTGACACCCTGATCTTGGACTTCTAGCCTCCAGGACGATGAGAATCAATGTCCATTGTTGAGGTCCCCCCGTCTGTGGTATTTTGTTACGGCAGCTCTAGGTGACTGATACAGGGACCAATGGAGAGGTGACTCTATACATGCAGGTTAGTGAAGACAACACACCCAGGTGAAGATAAGCACACCAGAGAAAATAAAATGTGGGATCAGGATGGAGGGATCTCGGATGGCCTGACAGAGGGATGCACCAAGGTGGCCTTCAGGCTGAGAAGTAAATAACAAGGAGCTAGCCAGGCAAAGGTTTGGAGACAGATCGTGGCAGGCAGAGGGAAGAGCTTGAGAAAAGTTCCCAAGCTCTGGAAGTTTACTGCCAAGTGGGCAGATGTGGGGGTTAGATGGTTCTCTCTTCCTGGTCCCGATCTCAGTTTCCTTTTGAGGATGCTCTGCCCCTGGCCAATGCGAGAATATCAGCGGTCTAGTAGGGCCACTGTCTGTCCTGCTCCCTGATCACCACTCCCTCAGGCACTGGTTCCAGAACAGGGAGGGCAGGCGGGAAGTGGAGAAAAGCAGGATTGCTGTTACCAAACCAAACTTGGGTCCACTTGCCTGTGCACAGTAAAGCCAATCAACTGACACCGGGCTGTGGTGAAGGAAAGTGTAGTGTTTTTGCAAGGCGTTCAACATGAGGCCAAGCAAGGAGAACAGACAGCTCATGCTCAAAAGACCTGAGTTCCCCAAAGGCTCTCAGGGAAGGGTCTTAAAAGGCAACAGTAGGGTTGAGGGTCTCAGGGTGACCGATCAGCTCATAGACATTCTTCAGATTGGTTGGTGGTGAGGCAACTGGGTAGTATTTTAGGAAGTCAACGTCATCAACCTTCTGGTTTCACCCGGTCTGGGGTCTACATGCTGGTGGTCAGCATGCAGTTAACTTATTCCACCTGGTGGGAGTTTTAGTATCTGCAAAACAACTCAAGGACGTGGCTCAGGATCTCATCTATAGCCCTTAAGGAGGGAACTAAAGGTCCTTGACTTTGTTTTATGGCTAAACTATTATTATTTTGTCTGGCTGACTGTTTTCCTTTGTTTCTGTATTTTTTCATTTCCCTGATTAAGTTTGTTCTTTGGAGCTCAGGAAAGACCCAAGAGGCTAAAGTTTCTCTGCAAATGAGAGGTGGGGGACATAGAGAGTTCTGTCCCTGGGAAGGCCCCACAGGGTCCTGCTCCGTTTCAATGGGGATGGGGACCCGGTGGCTGGTCCCTGGGACTGCTCCTTTTTTCTACCAGTGCCAAGCTGGTGTCCAGCTTTGCTGCTGTGGGTTCCATGAACAACCCCTGCCCCCAAGAACATCCTCCTCTCCCTCCCCAACAAATTTCCCTGGAGGCTAAAACAGTCGGTGGTGCCCACTGTGGGTAAGAGCAGTCCACAGGGGCTGAGACTGACATTCTACAAGGCCATGTGGCAGGACCCATGCCCAGAGTGTGCCCTTAGCGAGGGGAAGTTTGGGGAATGGAAGGGGTAAACATGGGTGGGGAGAAAAGAGACAAAAATTACATGACAGAAACACCTGAGGGAGGTCGTGGGGTAGGCTCTATATAATAACATTTTAATTTTTTAATGGAAATAGAGGTCTTCAATGAATCCACAGCTCACTGGTTGGCCACAAAATATAAAAGTAACGTATGCACATTACAAAGAAAACAAAGACAAACCACACAGAAAATAACACTGTTATTTTGGCAAAAATCCTTCCAGCCGCTTTTTAAATAAATTTCATCATGGTAAAATATACATAACAAAAAATTTACCATTTTAACCATTTTTTATTTTTTATTGAAATACAGTTGATTTACACAATGTTGTGTTACTGCTATACAGCAAAGTGATTCAGTTATACATACATATACACATTCCTTTTTAAAATATTCTTTTCCATTATGGTTTATCCTAGGGTATTGAAATGTAGTTCTCTGTGCCCTACACTAGGACCTTGTTGTTCATCCATCCTACACATAAAAGCTTACATCTGCTAACCCCAACCTCCCTCTCCATCCCTCCCCTAACCCCCTCCCTCTTGGCAACCACCCGTCTGTTTTCTGTGTCCGTGATTCTGTTTCTGACATTTTGACCATTTTTAAGTGTACGATGCAAAGTACATGTCCACTGTCGTGCAACCATCTCCACCATTCAGCTCCAGAACCTCTTCCCAAACTGCAGCTCTGTACCCATTAAACAGTAGCTCCCCATGCTACTATCCCCACAGCCCCGGGGCAACCCCCAGTCTACTTCCGGTGTCTGTGAATTTGACTATTCCAGGTACCTCCTAGAAGTGGCGTCATGCAGTATTTGTCCCTTTGTGACTAGCCAGACTACATTTTTAAACACACACACACACACACACACACACACATGTTTTACAGCAATGGAATCATGATAAGCACAGATTTGTCACTTTTTTCACTTGGCAGTACATCCACGACGTGTCTCCACATTTGCATATGAAGTTCTGCACCCTCATTCCCAGCACCTGCCCCACGCTCCAGGGAGAGCTGTACATCATTTGTCTCACCCATCCCTGCTGTGGACATGAGGTTGTTTCTCGTCTCTCTCCTAAACGATCTTTAGTGCTAAATGACCTCAGTTTCCATCCTCGCAAAGGGATCCAGTAAGGGCTTCAAGATGGGTGCCTGGAGGGACAGTTTCTGAGCCAAAAGGAGCAGCGTCAGCCCCGGTGCCCGTCGCCAGATTGCACCTGGACGGTGGGATGTAAAAGGGGCCCATTTTCTCAGCAACACGGGATTATCATCAGACTTTCTGCTCGTATAATATTTTCTTATGTGGCTGGAGGTAAAAAAAAAAAACACCTCACTGCTTCAAATTGCATTGACTCGGTTGAACATCTTTTCATATGTTTATTTGGCCATGTGCCTTTCTTTGTGAATTACCTATTCCTACCTTTTGCAATTGTTTTCAAGGGATAAAAGGTTTTCAAGACAGAGAGGTATGTGTACGGCTTTTAGGAACAAGAGCAAATAAAATTGTGTCTCCGTAAGCCTCTCAGAAGGGCACATTTGTCAACAGAATGAACATGCTTTGAAATTCCTCCTTTAGCACACTTCCGGGATATTTTATTCTTTCAATATGTGAATCATTAGCACCACAGCAGCTGAAATAATCAGTTCCAAGAAGCTTATAGGTCTCCTTCCAGCTCCTAAATCTCAGATAACAAACAAGAGAAGCAAGTTATCCGGCATCAGAAATACAGATTTACACTCTCTGAGGTAGCTGAGGCCAAGTTCAACTTAACATCATCCCTGGCACCCAGAGATTGGAGGTCACCGAGGTGCGTGGGGCTGGCTTTCATCCATTTGAATCCCTACACTGTCAACAAAGGAAGTTGTGCAAAAAAACAAGGGAGTGATGTTTTTATCCAGAGAATGAGCACCAGAAATGTCCATCCCAGAAGTTCATTCAACTGTTTATGTAAATAACATTCTATGTAGCTGAGAAAACCAAGAGGTAGTGTTCTTTTCCTTTGTCTTTGTTTTTTTTATTTTTATAAATAAAGAATAATCCCAGTTTCCTTAGCAAGAGCCAAAGTATAATCTGTTTTGATCTAAAGTGAGCCATGAATTCGTCAAGTCTGGGAGTCCAGGAGGACATGGGCACACTCAGAAGCACGTGAACTCAGGGTGCTCCTTCATGTCTAGCTGTAACGCATAACGACAATGACAGCATTAATAACATCCACTTTTAGGAGGGTTATAACACCTTCAAGGCAACAGGTTGGTTTTCTACACCTGGGGAGGCAGAAATCCCAAGTCATTATCCCCACTGTCATCATCACTCTTTGACGTATCACAGCCCAAAATTTAGAAGACCTCAGGAAAGTCTGGGTGTCCTTCCTTACAACATCGCTGTCCTGGGCTGTCCTTTGAACACCCTTTCAGTGCAAGATGCCCGCATGAGAGTCAGAGAGGATTTCCCTCAATTTAGGAAAGATGCAAATGAGGATCAGAATGGCGTGGCTCAGCCACTGCAGCCCCCCATTTAGACTAAGGAGGAGGAGGCCCGTCGAGGGAAAGTGACCAGTGATGCAGAAAAATTCTCCTCTCTAGAAGAAAACATGAATTGTCCAGTGAAAGACATTTGAGCATTTGAACACTTTCAGCTGCAGGTAACATATTTTTTTAATTCACTGCTGGCACTTTTTTTTTAAAGTCTTTATTGAATTTGTTACAACACTGCTTCTGTGTTATGTTTCGGTTTTTTGGCCATGAGGAACGTGGGATCCCAGCTCCCCGATTAGGGGTTGAACCTGCACCCCCTGCACTGGAAGGCGAAGTCTTAACCACTGGACCACCAGGGAAGTCCCTAATCCACTCCTCTGTTGATGGACATTTAGGATGCGTCCATGTCCTGGCTATTGTAAATAGCACTGCAATAACTAGAGACTGTCATACGGAGTGAAGTGAGTCAGAAAGAGAAAAACAAATATCGTATATTAACGCATATATGTGGAATCTATAAAAATGGTACATGAACCTATTTGCAAAGCAGAAATAGAGATATAGACATAGAGAACAAACATATGGACATCAAGGGGGGAAGGGGGTGGGATGAATTGAGAGATTAGGATTGACGTATATACACTACTATGTATAAAACAGATAACTAATGCACAGGGAATTCTACTCAATGCTCTGTGGTGACGTAAATGGGGAGGAAATCCAAAAAGGAAGGGATACATGTCTGTGTATAGCTGATTCACTTTGCTGTACAACATTGTAAAACAACTACACTCCAATAAGAAAAAAAAATTTTGTTTTTTAAAACCACGAATAGAAACCACCATACACATCAGAATGGCTAAAATAAACATTGGTAATACCAAGTGCTGGCAATGTGACACAGCTTGAACTCTCAGACATTGCTGATGGGCATGCAAAATAGTACAGGCATCATGGAAAAGAACGCAGTTTCTGATGAAGGTAAACATACATTTACCGATGACCCAGCAGTCCCACGTGCAGGAATTCACCCGAGAGAAGTGAAAACTCATGTTCACAGAATCTATATTTGAATATTCATAGCAAATGTATTCATAATGGTCCCAAACTGGGAATAACCCAGATCTCCTTCCATGAGATAAACAAACTGTGGTACATCCAGACAATGGAATATCACTCAGTAGAAAATCAGGAACAAACTACTGATACATAGAGCAACATGGACCAAAGAAACTAGACTCAAAAGGCTACATGCTGGCGACTTCCTAGGTGGCTCAGTGGTTAAGAATCTGCCTGCCAATGCAGGGACATGTGTTCGATCCCTGCTCCAGGAAGATCCCACATGCCATGGAGCAACTAAGCCTGTGTGCCACAACAATTGAGCCTGCGCTCTAGAGCCTGTGAGCCACAACTATTGAGCCTAAGTGCCGCAACTACTGAAGCCTGCGTGCCCAGAGCCTGTGCTCTGCAACAAAATAAGCCACTGCAATGAGAAGCCCGCACACCACAATGAAGAGCAGCCCCTGCTCACCACAACTGGAGAAAGCCCATGTGGAGCATCAAAGACCCAACGCAGTCAATAAATAAATAAATACATTTATATATAAAAAAAAAAGGCTACATGCTGTATGGTTCTGTTTATATGACTCTTTAACAGGCAAAATTCTAGGAATGAAGAGTAGATCAGCGGTTTCCAGACACCGGAATTTGTGGAGGAATTAACTGCCGTGAGGGGTTAACTAACGAGGGATATTTTGGGGGCAGTGAGATTTCTTTATCACGATTGTGGTGGTAGTTACATGACTATGCGTTTGTCAGAATTCCAAACTACACACCAGAGACTTCCCTGGTGGTGCAGTGGTTGGGAGTCCACCTGCCAATGCAGGGGACACGGGTTCAAGCCCTGATCTAGGAGGATCCCATGTGCCGCGGAGCCACGGAGCCCATGCGCCGCAGCTGCTAAGCCTTTGCTCTGGAGCCTGTGAACTACAACTACTGAGCCCACGTGCCGCAGTTCCTGAGGCCTGCGCGGCTACAGCCCGTGCTCTGAAATGTGCGAGGCCACAGCAATGAGAGGCCCCATGCACCACAATGAAGAGTAGCCCCAGCTCTCCGCAGCTGGAGAGGTCCCATGTGCAGCAACAGAGACCCACTGCAGCCAATAAATAAATAAATGTGTGTATATATATATATATTTGTTTTAAAAAAACTACACATCAAAAATATGTGCACTAATTTAATTATATGTATATTATTGTTAACTGAAATTTTCAAATTTAGTTTAGTCCAGTATATATAAAGTCAGAGCTCTCTCTCTCTTTTTTTTTAAATTTATTTTTAGCTGCATTGGGTCTTGGTTGCTGCATGCAGGCTTTCTGCTGTAGTTGCAGAGAGTGTGGGGGCTACCCTTCGTTGGGGTGCACAGGCTTCTCATTGCAGCGGCTCAGTGGCTTCTCTTGTTGCAGAGCATGGTCTCTAGGCATGCGGGCTTCAGTAGCTGTGGCTCGAGGGCTCAGTAGTTGTGGTACATAGGCTTTGTTGTTCCACAGCATGTAGGATCTTCCTGGACCAGGGATTGAACCCGTGTCCCCTGCATGGGCAGGCAGATTCTTAACCACCGCACCACCAGGGAAGTCCCAAGTCAGAGCTCTCTTGATGCCTCATTGCAGGTTCCTCCCCACCTTTCCAGAGGTAAACACTGAAATGAATTTCCTATTTACTCTTTTGACCCTAAAAAAAGTTTTTTTACATACCTGTATGTGTATGTACCTTAGAAAATATACCATTTGAGTTTGGGTTTATTTTTTAAGCCTAATAAACACTGTTACATCACATGCATCTTCTTTCTTCTGGTTTTGTTTTGTCCCTTTAGAAGGTCTCTCAAGTCATTTCAGGAGCAGATTCTGATGTGTTGCCAGGACCACAGGGGGACATTGTGGGATTCGCCCACCGAGCCTCCTCTCCTTTCCTCCAGGTGACAGCATCTCTAGTTGTCTTTGGGCCCTCACAGCCCCCGTGCTCAGCCCAGGGGCTGAGTGAAGTGATCACCCCCAGTCTCAGGGATGAGCCTGTGACCCATACCTGGGACAATCATTGCACATTTTGTATTCTGTCCCCTGGTGTCAGAAATCACACCCAGGAAAGGCCTGAGGTCCCACTCTGGCTCACGAGGCTCAGCCCAAGACTTCAGAGCTGGGGCAACTCTACCTTGAGCTGATAGGGTGGCGGGATGTCCGTCTGGAGCTGATGGCAGTGAACTCCCCTCCAGCCTGCAATGGAGGCAACACCAGTTCTCCAAGGGATGGAGAATGAGCAGGTCCTGAGGCATTATGGAGAGCCTAGGCCACCCGACCAGAAGCCAGGACTTCCCAGGGACAGGACCCAACCAAGTTCTCTTTCTTCAGTGGAAGGAGTCCTAAGGAGCACGCAGGCCCAGGCGCCCCCTGCAGAGCCCGGGACCAGGTGTTGGGCTTCCACCTGAGAGGTCACCTCCCTTCCTGCCAGGGCTTCGGTCCTTTGAGCTGCCACACAGGCTGCCCTCATGCCCTCTGTGTGCCTTGACACCCTCTCCTTCAAATGGACCTGCCTCCAAAAGACACTGATGAAAATGCCAGGAAACAAAATCCAGCCAGCGGCACGTGCTTGGTTTACACTCATTTTATCTGTCAGAATCCTTCGGCCCCTTTGTCAAAGACTGCTGCCCACATTTGCATGTTCTGTTCCATCAGGTAGCTTGTTCAGCATTTGGGTGGTGAATGTAGTTTGAAAGAATTATACTATTATTTTTAAATTTTTACCAAAATTATAGAGTATAAGATGTAACAATAAACATGGTTTGTTGTGAATATAAAATCCAGCATTCTCTCAAAATTATTGGGAGAAATTGTACGTTTACGTAGCTAATAGATCACGACACGCTAATTACAAATTTGTTCATTTTAGAATGTAAAGAATAACACAGGTCTCTTCATTTGTTTACCTACAATCTCATTTTGAAATGCTGTGATCTAGAATAAACACTTAGCTCTATAATGATATTTTACAAACTTAGAAAACATGGTCTAAAAATACTTCTTCGATGAATTGGTTTTACATAATTATATTCTGTACTGTAAGTTATGGTGATTCAAACAAAATTCTTTCACTACCATGCATTAAAAAGAGCTTTGGGATTCACTGAAAGAGGGAAACTGATCAGCTTGGCCCTCTCCAGGGCTTGATTCTCATAAGTGTGGATTTACTGAAAGTCACCAGCTTGGCAGTCATCCCAGGTGTCTGCCCCTACCCCCAAGGCTACCCTTAGCTGTGTGCCCTTGGGGTTGACCCGCGGAAGCCCTGCTGAGGCATTCACCAACAGACTCGCTCCCTAGAGCATCAACTGGCCTCCAGAACCCTCCTTAAAGCAAGGTTCCCAAGCTCCTTGATCCAACTCAGTCCCAGGTACGCACAGGGAGGCCAGGTTATCTGCCACACATAGCAGAGTAAGCACAGCTGGTGGCCGACTAGGTACCATTTTATTTTTTAAAATAACAACACAGTCCTACTGTATAGCACAGGAAACTACATTCAAATCCTGTAATAAACCATAATGGAAAAGACTATTTAAAAAGGATGTACAGGGGACTTCCTAGGTGGCATAGTGATTAAGAATCCACCTGCCAATAGGAGACACGGGTTCGATCCCTGCTCCAGGAAGATCCCACATGCTGCAGAGCAACTAAGCCCGTGTGCCACAACTGCTGAAGCCCGCATGCCCAGAGCCTGTGCTCCACAACAAGAGAAGCCACTGCAATGAGAAGCCCGTACACTGAAACAAAAAGTAGCCCGCACTCACCACAACTAGAGAAAGCCTGCATGCAGCAACGAAGACCCAATGCCAAAAAAAAAAAAGAATGTACATATATATGTAAAACTGAATCACTTTGCTATACAGCAGAAATTAACACAATGTTGTAAATCAATTATATTTCAATTAAAAAATAAAATAACTGATTGCAACAGCCTTCTAAGACCACTCTCTGTTCAGAGGGAAGTGATACAATATCTAAGGGGCACAGAGCAGTGAGAAACCAAAACATGAAGGCTGGAAACCAGTCGACACTAATTTCTACACCTGCACTTCGCTACCCATATTAATTCTCCCCCAGCCTGAATTTTTAGGGCCCCCTCAGACCTTCTAACCTCATGTTTAAGCCCCCAGAGCACAGAGTAAATCATTCTACACCTAGTAGACACTCCACGTTTACTGAGTTTAAGTGAAATTTTGATGCATTTTTGTATTAAAGCAAAATCTAATTAATTATGAGAAATATAATGTGGTGTGAAATGCTTTCTGTTTCCACATTAGTTACCTATTAAATTAAATAATAAAATCTTACAAATCTCATTTGTACAAACACATTCAATGTTACTATTTGTGTTTTTTGTCTTTTTTTTTTTCTTTTTGGCCACACCATGTGGCTTGCGGGATCTTAGTTTCCGAACGAGGGATTGAAACTGCACCCTCAACAGTGAGAGCCACGGAGTCCTAAACCACTGGACCACCAGGAAATTCCCTCAACTTTACAGTTTGATTTCTAAAAGTAACCACGTAATTGAACACAGCTGGGGTGAGGGAAATCCATGATTGATTTTATCTCTTCCAGCCCAGAACCCAGCACAGTGGAGACCCCACTCTGGGCCCTTCCCTGACAGCCAGGCTTCTTCCCCAGAGGCTTTCAGAGGGTTCATCCCCAAGGCTGAGGCTACCCCTCTGCACGATCGTTAAATGTGAAATGCTTCCCAGGAAGCATCTAATGGGATGTGCACATCTCTGTCCTCCTGGCCCAGATGAACCCCCTATCTGGAGCCCCCTAAGCTGGTATTACACAGGAGGTAGAAATAGGGGGCGATGAGACAGCCCCCAGATGGAGGCCTGGCCCTGCCATGAGGACACAGGCAATGGGCAAGAAGAATGAAATCTGCATGGAGCTGGTGGGGCAGACTAGGGTATAGGTCCAGATTGCTGCTAACACAACTTTGATTATTTTCATATTTTGAGATTAACTTTCATGCAATAAAATACATACATCTTGTGTACAATTAAATGAGTTCTGATAAGCACACACTCCTACCAAGATAAAGAGCATTTCCATCACCCCAGAGAGGTTTTTTTCGTGCCTTTTCTCAGTCAATTCCTCCACCACATAGGCAACCATTGATCTACTGTCACTATAGATTAATTGGCATTTTCTCAAGTTTTACGTAAATGGAATCATAAACTCTGTACTGTTTTACTCTGCACAATGTGAGATTTTGTTCACATGGGTGTAAATATCAGAAGTCCATTCCTTTTTGTTATTCTGTGGAAGTTCATTGCCTGGATATGCCACAGTTTATCTCCTGTGACAGATACCTGGGCTGGTCCCAGTTTTTGCTATCGTACTTAGAGCATCCGTGAACATTTGTGTACAAGTCTTCTTATGGATACTGTTTTAATTTCTCTTGTATAAATACTAACTTCTCTTGGATAGATACTTGGATTATTAATAACTTGGCTTTTCAAATTCTGATAAGATGAGGTAATTTCTACTGCTCTGCTAACCCCACTGGACCCTTCCTCTGCCCAAAATTATTTTGTTATGTGTATGTATTGCAGATAACTTTTTCTGGTTTGTAAGTTATCTTTTTCCCCTTAATATTACATTTGTCATTCAGTATCCCAATTGGCACAACCCAGAACCTGCCCCCAAAAATCTAATGAACTATTGAAGGAATTATAAGCAAACTGTAAGAGAGTGAGGGAAGAGGGCTGCTTTAAAAAGCCACATCCAAACTTCAAGGGCATTCCTACATAGTAGGAGTATAGGAATTTTAAAATAATAGGAAAATTATCCCAATCACCATGCCTAGACTAACCAAAGGACTTGAAAGAAGACATAAAATAAATAAAAAGATAAAAGACTCTGTCACAAAGTTCAAAGCACAGGACATCCCTGGTGGTGCAGCGGTTAAGAATCTGCCTGCCGATAAACCCAAGGAGAAACATGCCAAGACATATAGTAGTCAAACTGACAATAATTAAAGACAGAGAAAAGTTATTAAAAGCAACAAGGGAAAAACAACAGATAACATACAAGGGAACTCCCATAAGGTTAACAGCTGATTTCTCAGCAGAAACTCTGCAAGCCAGAAGGGAGTGGCATGATATATTTCAAGTGATGAAAGGGAAGAACCTACAACCAAGAATACTCTACCCAGCAAGGATCTCATTCAGATTTGATGGAGGAATTAAAAGCTTTACAGACAAGCAACAGCTAAGAGAATTCAGCACCACCAAACCAGCCCTACAACAAAATGCTAAAGGAACTTCTCTAAGCGGGACACATAAGAGAAGAAAAGGACCTACAGAAACAAAAACAAAAGCAAAACAATTAAGAAAATGGTAATAGGAACATACATATCGATAATTACCTTGAATGTAAACAGACTAAGTGCACCAACCAAAAGACACAGACTGGCTGAATGAATACAAAAACAAGACCCACATATATGCTATCTACAAGAGACCCACTTCAGACCTAGGGAGACATACAGACTGGAAGTGTGGGGATGGAAAAAGATATTCCATGCAAATGGAAATCAAAAGAAAACTGGAGTAGCAATACTCATATCAGATATAATAGACTTTAGAATAAAAAATGGTACAGCAGACAAGAAAGGATATTACATAAAGATCGAGGGATCAATCCAAGAAGAGACAACAATTATAAATATATATGCACCCAATATAGGAGCACCTCAATACATAAGGCAAATGCTAACAACTATGAAAGAGGAAATTGGCAGTAACACAGTCATAATGGGGGACTTTAACACCCCACTTATACCAATAGACAGATCATCCAGACAGAAAATTAATAAGGAAACACAAGCTTTAAATGACACAATAAATCAGCTGGATTTAATAGATATCTATAGGACATTCCATCCAAAAACAGCAGATTACACATTCTTCTCAAGTGCATATGGAACATTCTCCAGGATAGATCACATTTTGGGTCATAAATCAAACCTTGGTAAATTCAAGAAAATTGAAATCATATTAAGCATCTTTTCTGACCACAATGCTATGAGATTAGAAATCAATTACAGGAAAAAAAACTGTAAAAAACACAAATACATGGAGGCTAAACAATACGCTACTAAATAACCAAGAGATCACTGAAGAAATCAAAGAGGAAATCAAAAAATACCTAGAGACAAATGACAATGAAAACACAATGATCCAAAACCTATGGGATGCAGCAAAGGCAGTTCTAAGAGGGAAGTTTATAGCGATACAATCCTACCTCAAGAAACAAGAAAAATCCCAAATAAACAATCTAACCTTACACCTCAAGAAACTAAAGAAAGAAGAGCAAACAAAACCCAAAGTTAGTAGACGGAGAGAAATCATAAAGATCAGGGCAGAAATAAATGAAATAGAAACAAAGAAAACAATAGCAAAAATCAATAAAACTAAAAGCTGATTCTTTGAGAAGATAAATAAAATCGATAAACCTCTAGCAAGACTTATCAAGAAAAAGAGGGAGAGGACTCAAATCAATAAAATTAGAAATGAAACAGAAGTGACAATGGACACTGCAGCAATAAAAAGCACCATAAGAGATTACTACAAGCAACTACATGCCAGTAAAATGGACAACCTGGATGAAATGGACAGATTCTTAGAAAAAAAACCTTCCAAGACTGAATCAGGAAGACACAGAAAATATGAACAGACCAATCACAAGTAATGAAATTGAAACTGTGATTAAAAATCCCCCAACAAACAAAAGTCCAGGACCAGATGGATTCACAGGTGCATTTTATCAAACATTTAGAGAAGAGCTAACACCCATCCTTCTCAAGCTCTTCCAAAAAATTGCAGAGAAAGGAACACTCCCAAACTCATTTTATGAAGCCACCATCACCCTGATACCAAAACCAGACAAAGATACTACAAAAAAGAAAACTACAGACCAATATCACTGATGAATTTAGATGCAAAAATCCTCAACAAAATACTAGCCAACAGAATCCAACAATACATTAAAAGGACCATACACCATGATCAAGTGGGGTTTATCCGTGGAATGCAAGGATTCTTCAATATTCGCAAATCAATCAATGTGATACACCATATTAACAAACTGAAGGATACAAACCACATGATCATCTCAAGAGATGCAGAAAAAGCTTTTGACAAAATTCAACACCCATTTATGATAAAAACTCTCCACAAGGTGGGCATAGAGGGAACCTACCTCAACATAATAAAGGCCATATATGACAAACCCACAGCAAACATCATTCTCAATGGTGAAAAACTGGAAGCATTCCCTCTAAGATCAGGAACAAGACAAGGATGTCCACTCTCGCCACTACTGTTCAACATAGTTTTGGAAGTCCTTGCCCCAGCAATCACAGAAAAAAAAGAAATAAAAGGAATCCAAATTGGAAAAGAAGAAGTAAAACTGTCACTGTTTGCAGATGACATGAAACTATACATAGAAAATCCTAAAGATGCCATCAGAAAACTACTTGAGCTAATCAATGAATTTGGTAAAGTTGCAGGATACAAAATTAACACACAGAAATCTCTTGCATTTCTATACAGTAACAATGAAAAATCAGAGAGAAATTAATGAAACAATCCCATTCACCATTGCAACAAAAAGAATAAAATACCTAGAAATAAACCTAACCAAGGAGGTAAATGATCTGTACTCAGAAAACTATAAGACACTAATGGAAGAAATCAAAGAAGACACAAACAGATGGAGGGACATACCATGTTCTTGCATTGGAAGAATCAACATTGTGAAAATGACTATACTACCCAAAGCAATTTACAGATTCAATGCAATCCTGATCAAATTTCCAATGGCATTTTTCACAGAACTAGAACAAGAAATTTTGTGATTTGTATGGAAACACAAAAGACCCTGAATATCCAAAACAATCTTAACAAGGAAAGACGGAGTTGGTGGAATCAGGCTTCCTGACTTCAGGCTATACTACAAGGCTACAGTGATCAAGACAGTATGGTACTGGCAGAAAAACAAAAATATAGATCAATGGAACAGGCTAGAAAGCCCAGAGATAAACTATGGTCAGCTAATCTCCGACAAAGGAGGCAAGGATATACAGTGGAGAAAAGGCAGCCTCTTCAATAAGTGGTGCTGGGAAAACTGGACAGCTACATGGAAAAGAAGGAAATTAGAATACTCTTTAACACTATATACAAAAATAAACTCAAAATGGGTTAAAGACCTAAATGTAAGGCCAGACACTATAAAACTCCTAGAGGAAAACATAGGAAGAACACTCTTTGATGTAAATAACAGCAAGATCTTTTTTTAATCCACCCCCTAGAGTAATGGAAATAAAAACAAAAATAAATAAGTGGGACCTAATGAAACTTCAGTGCTTCTGCACAGCAAAGGAAACTATGAGCTAGACGAAAAGACAACCCTCAGAATGGGAGAAAATATTTGCAAACGAATCAACAAAGGATTAATCTCCAAAATATATAAACAGTTCATGCAGCTCAATATCAAAAAAACAAACAAACAAACAAACAACCCAATCAAAAAATGGGCAGAGGACCTAAATAGGCATTTCTCCAAAGAAGACATACGGATGGCCAAGAGGCACATGAAAAGCTGCTCAACATCACTAATTATTAGAGAAATGCAAATCAAAACTACAATGAGGTATCACCTCACACTGCTTAGAATGGGCATCATCAGAATACTTACAAACAGTAAATGTTGGAGAGGGTGTGCAGAAAAGGGAACGCTCTTGCATTGCTGGTGGAAATGTAAATTGATACAGCCACTATGGAGAACAGTGTGGAGGTTCCTTGCAAAACTAAAAATAGAACTACCATATGACCCAGCAATCCCACTGCTGGGCATATACCCAGAGAACACCATAATTCAAAAAGACACATGCACTCCAATGTTCGTTGCAGCACTATTTACAATAGCCAGGACATGGAAGCAACCTAAATGTCCATCAACAGATAAATGGATAAAAAAGATGTGATACATATATACAATGGAATATTACTCAGCTGTAAAAAGGAATGAAACTGGGATATTTGTAGAGACATGGATGGATCTAGAGACTGTCATACAGAGTGAAGTGAGTCAGAAAGAGAAAAACAAACATTGTATATTAACATATATATGTGGACTATAGAAAAATGGGACAGATCAACCAGTTTGCAAGGCAGAAATAGAGACACAGATGTAGAGAACAAACATATGGACACCAAGTGGGGAAAGCAGGGAGGGTTTGGGGGGGAATGAATTGGGAGATTGGGATACCAAATTGTACACTCTAAATATATGCAGTTTATTGTATGTTAACTGTATCTCAATAAAAGTTCTTAAAAAAATACATATGGAAATTCAAGGCACCCTGAGGAGCCAAAACAATCTTGAAGAAGAATTAAGTTGGAGGTCTCAAACTTCCCAATTTCAAAACTTACTAGAAAGCTGCAGTTATCACAACAGTGTGGTACTTGCAGAAGGACTGACATACAGATCAATGGACTAGGACAGAGAATCCAGAAATAAGCATTCAAATTTATGGCAAATTGATTTTTAATAAATGGTGCTGAGACAATGGGATCTCCACATGCAAAATAATGATGTCAGACCTTTATTTCACATGATATACAAAATTAACTCAAAATGAATGAGACCCAAATGTAAAAGCAAAAACTTTAATACCCTTAGAAAAAAACATAATTGTAAAACTTTGTGACCTTGGATTTAACAATGGAATCTTAGACACCAAAAGCATAAGCAAAAAAAGAAAAATAACTAGATAAATTAGACTTGATCAAAATTACATGTTTTTGAACTTCAAATGACAGTATGAAGAAAGAGAAAACTCACAGAATGGGAGGAAATACTTGTAAATCATATATCTGATAAGAGACTCGTATCTAGAGTATACAAAGAATAATTACAGTGCAATAATAAAAAGACAAATAACCCATTAATCCTTTAATGGGCAAAGGATCTGAATAGACACTTCTCCGAAGAAGATATACAAATGGTCAACAAGTACATGAAAGGATGCTCAACATCATTAGTCATTAGAAAAATGCAAATCAAAACCACAGTGAGATACCACTGCAAACCTACTAGGATGGCTGTAAAAAGATAATAACAAATGTTGTCAAGGTTGTGGAGAAATTAGAACCCTCATAATTAAAGGATATGGGGTTTTAGGGGTGGTAATTTTATGTGTCAACTTGACTGGGTCACCAAGGTGCCTAGACATGTGAGCAAACATTATTCTGGCTGTGTCCGTGAGGGTGTTTCTGGATGAAATTAACATTTGAATTGGTAGACTGAGTAAAGCATATTACTGAGTAAGTACTGAGTAAATTAATTACTGAGTAATTACTGAGTAAATTAATTACTGAGTTAATTACTGGGTAATTACTAAGTACTGAGTAAAGCAAATCAACTGAGTAAAGCATATTACTCCCTAACATGGGTGGGCCTCATCCAATCAATTGAAGACCTAACAGTAAACCCTCATGAAGCACTTCACGTGATCTAAGGGTGAAAATAACTCATTTAGTCCTTAGGACAACCAAATGAGGTTATTATTATTCTCCCCATTTTACATATGCAGAAACTGAGTCACAGAGAAGATAAGAACTGTGCCCAAAGTTTATCACTGGTAACAAATACACACAGCTAGCAGTACATGCCAAAGCAGCCTGGTTGCAGAGTCTGTGCTCTTAACTATAACACTGTATTGATTCTCATTTATTTTGGTCTTTACATTTCTTATTTGAACTTTCATCAGGAGGATGTATTGGTATGATTTCAAAACTTTACTTAAAATCATACTTTGGTCATCTAATCAAGATAATTCACTCAGCACTATCAAAGGGGTCATCAATCAATGAAAATGGTGCTGTCACCACATTCCAATCCACAGTCACCATAATTCAAAGCAGCTGTCCCATTGAGGGGAATGCATGCAACCCCCTCACACACATCCCAACACTCTCACTTATTCTGCCTCTCTTAACCTTTCAAGGCTCCAAAAGCTTTTACATTAAAATGGTCATTCGCAATTTTTTTATCTTGAGATCTCTTTGTATCCTTAAAAATTATTGAGATTCCCAAATAAGTTTTTTAGAATTTTTATTGAGATATAATTGACATACAATAAACTCTATATATTTAAAGTGTACAATTTGATTTTTTTTCTTATTAGTAATGTATATATGGCAATCCCAATCTCCAAATAAGTTTTTGTTTATTTGGAATGTACCTATCAATATTGGAGATATTAGAAATTAAAACAGAAAAATTTACAAATACGTATTAATTCATTTTAAAATAACAGTAAGCCCATTACATGTTAAATAACATTTTTTATGAAACTATTTACAAAATAAAACAAAACTGAGTGAGCAGGACAGCATTGTTTTACAGGTTGCAAATCTCTTTTATGTTGGTTTCAATAGAAGGCAGCTGAATTTTCATATCTACTCCTGTATTCAGTCTGTTGTGATTTTGTTATGTTCTTTTGTTGTAATTTTGTTGTGATTCAGTCTGTGTTATTTTGGTTGAAGTAGAAGAAAATATGTCCTCAAACAGATATGTAGATGGAAAAGGGAGGAGTATTTTAATAGCCTTTTGCAGAAAATTGTGGATATTCTTCTGTTACACTACACCAAAACCGAATCAACGGTAGTGTGGAATCTGAAACCACACCAATGAACTTTTCATACTCTGTTACATTAAAATACACTGGTAGACTGTGCTCTTTAAATGAATCACGCACTGGTCATTTGGAAAATATTGGTTCACTGAATTACGCAAATCTTCCAAATGTTGACATATTTCATTACATAGTGTTGAAAACATACATTCATTAAAATAACCACAAGTCTCATCAGAAAGCCTTTAAATATTAGAAAACTGTCAAGCTCATGGTGGTGGATACAATGTTTCTAAAATTTTAGTTTGGGTTTGGAAATTCAGATTTTATCATTGGCAATGAATACTGTCAGTTGTTTTCCTTGAAGTGAAGGTTCACTTTATTCATTTTCAAGAAAATGTCTATTAAATAGCCAACTTGAATATGCACAGTATCTTGAATTGTTCACTGACAATTCAAACCATCACACAAGTTTTTTTCTCAAAACAACCACTGTACCTCGGTACTCGGCAGAAGTGCTCTCTGCCTACTTCCCATTTCCTCACACAAAACATTAAAAATACTCATGTGAAGATTTAATAAAATTAGGGACTTCTCTGGTGGCTCAGTGGTTAAGAATCTGCCTGCCAATGCAGGGAACACAGATTTGATCCCTGGTCCCAGAAGATCCCACATGCTGAGGAGCAACTAAGCCCATGGGTCACAACCACTGACACTGCGCTCTAGAGCCCAAGAGCCACAACTACTAAAGTCCCTGCTCAGTAACAAGACAAGCCACTGCAATGCAAAGCCCGCACACTGCAAGAAGAGTAGCCCCAGCTTGAAGCAACTAGAGAAAGCTCACGCGCAGTCACAAAGACGCCATGCAGCCATAAATAAATGTATTTTTTAATGTAATAAAATTAATAATGCTTTCTGCCTCATAAGCGCATTCTTAAGGGAAACTGGCTTTTCTCTGTGAAAGTATGGTAGTGAAAAATAAATACAGCGACAACTAGGGCCCCACAGTGATACGGCCTGATTCCTGCACGGGTGCTAGCAGTCTGTAGCACAACAATGCAAATGTCAACACAGTGAAAAAGAGACATAACACTTAGATTATGAAAATAGATGTAACCACCTAAAGGAGTCTTAGGGTCCCCTCGGGGTCCATGAACCACATTTTGAGAACTGCTGCCATACAGCATTTGAAAAGATGGACTAGCTGTCCAAAAAATCCCTCAAGATGCATAATCCAATCAAGATTATACTGATAGGGATTGAGTAGGATGATCAAATAGTCAGCTTAGAAACCCCATCGTAGGCAGAGAGGGAACTTTAGGGGACTTTGGGAGACCACAGTAAGATGAATGACCGCTCAAGAAAATCCTAGAACTATGCAGCTTGCTTGACTCAAAAGGCAGAACAAGCTGCTTAGCATCAAAGCCAGATTGGCTTGCTTCACAGCAAAATCAAACTAACTTGATTATCAACAAAATTATGCAGCAGAAGCACAAGACATGCCCCAATACAATAAAACAATGGTAGCATGAGGCCTGTACCCTGCCCAGTGAGCTCAGTGAGTTAATGACCCCCAAGACATGCTCTTTATACAATGTCCTAAAAACAATAAAACAATAGAAGCGAATAAGTCCTACGATCTGCCCAGTGGTGTCGTCAAGTGAATAACCCCCAGCACATGCTCTGTGCACACACACACACACACACACACACACACACACAATCATTTATGGAAACGTGACATTTACTCAAGAAAGACAAAGAAGAGCTTCTCCCCCGCCCTGTCTTTTTTGATTATAAAAAAAATGTAACCCTGGACTTCCTAGGTGGCGCAGTGGTAAAGAATCCACCTGACAATGCAGGGGACACGGGTTCGATCCCTGCCCTGGGAAGATGCCACATACTACGGAGCAACTAAGCCCGTGTGCCACAACTATTGAGCCTGTGCTCTAGAGCCCGTGAGCCACAACTACTGAGCCCATGTGCTGCAACTATTGAAGCGCACGCGCCTAGGGCCCGTGCTCCACAACAAGAGAAGCCACTACAATGAGAAGCCTGCACCCCACAATGAAGAGTAGCCCCCACTCGCAGCAACTAGAGAAAGCCCATGTGCAGCAACAAAGACCCAACGCAGCCAATAAATAAATAAAATAAATAAATTTATTAAAAAAAAAATGTAACCCACTGAGCACTTGGGGCAGTGCATTGCTTGCCTGCCCCCTTGTAAGCCTCACAAGCGTCCTATTCTATTAACTCACTTCTTATCTATCACTTTGCCTCTCGCTGAATTCTTTCTGTGTTGAGACATGAAGGACCAGGCTCCTCGGAGCCCCCCTGAAATCATACCTATCCATTTCAATATGATCAATTTTAATAAGACATGTGTCCACAAATGCCTATTAGGTTTCAAGCACCATTAGGTAAATAGACATATGTGGCTCCCCACCTCTTGGGGTTTAATTCTCTTTGAGGAAATGGACAATAGACGATGATTTCAGACTGTGAAATGCTATAAAGGAAATAAGCAGGATGTGATATTGGAAGCTGGCCTGGGGGAGGCAGAGACTCCTGTACAGAGCATGGTGAGGGGAGGCCTCCCAAAGAGGTGATACACTTGCTGAAGGCCGGGAGGTGACAAAGACCCATTTATAAAAAAGGCCCAGGAAACAGCATTCCAAGCACAGGGCAGAGCAAGCAGAAAGGCCCTAAGCAGGAATAACATGGCATTTTTAAAGAAAAGAAGGAGGGGTGGACTCAACCCCGGGCCTTTTTCTCTTTTCTGGTTTTGCTCACTGCCCAGGAGTGTTCACCCATACAACACCTTCGAAGTTACCTGCTGATGGCCCACAAATACTTTTCTTCAGCTGATCCTCCCTAAGACCCAGACTCACACCCCCAACCAACATCTCCCCTTAGCCACCTGATTGGCAAAGGCTCAAATCTGCCTCGGAATACCCAGGTTAGCAGTAAAGATGTGCCAGAAAAAAGAAACAACAAAGAAACAAACACACGTGCACAAAACACAGCGCCACAATGACTCAAGCCCTGTGACCAATAAACTCATCTGCAATCGGATTAGGAGGATGCTTCTATCAGAAATGCGAAGCCGCAAAGTAACCCTACAAGTTTTCCTTTCAATGCCAATCAAAAACAACCAAGCTGCAAAGGGCAAGAACTGACCCCAAAGAAGAGGGGGAAAAAAAAACACACTAAACTCAGACCCAGACCCATGGGAGAAAGCAAGAAAGAAGCTGCTTCTGGGGAAGGTGATCTGGGAATACAGGCTGATGCCGTAACTGCAATTTCTGCATCTCGTTGGGATTGTCCTGTTGCATCTCACATAAATGTTGCTGAGTTAGACATGAGAATTCCTGGGTACGTTTTCCTTTAAATTCCAATGCCTCGCTGCAGCCCCAGAGACTGATGCAATTGCTCTGGGTCAGGACCCACAACCGTCTACTTGTGCCGCCCCAGGCCTTCAGGTTCAGCCTCACACTCGCCCGCTGGAGAAGCCGGCTCTAAACCTGGCACAGGGAGTCCCATTTGAGATTCCCTCCCTGGAAACCTGACACTTTCATCTGCCTGAGGGTCACCCTGGCCGGGTTCAGTCCTCCGCTCTCCCAGGCGCCCGTGACTTTGGGCCTCACTTGACCTCTCCAAGCCCCAGTCTTCAATCTACGGAATGATGGTCCGGACTGCGTGGCTGGAGAGAGAGGAGTAAGTCTGCAGGCCTCTGTGAGAGGTGCCCGGCACGGCGTCCAGTCAATCAACCAGGGAGCGCCCGGGCTCGGCCTCCCAGTGCAGGTCGGTCGCCCGGCGGGGTACCTCCAACCCCGGGAATGTTCCCACGGCAACAGAGGAAGTCCCGCGCCGCCTCCAGGGGGCGTCCCCTCTGCTCCGGAGCCCGCGTCAAGGATGCCCCCACAGCTCAAGGAAACTATAGGGGCGGACTCCGAGGGTGGCCAGCGTCCCACCAGGCAGAGGGCAGGGGGCGACTAAAATGGCTTCTTGAGCTCCCCCGCACACCCCCAAAGTGAGAAGGCCCCGCGTAGTGGGCGCGTGGGCAAAAGAGAGCCGGGACGCTCGGTTGAGGCACCGCTGGGATTCGAACCCAGGATCTCCTGTTTACTAGACAGGCGCTTTAACCAACTAAGCCACGGCGCCGCCCGTACACCTACCGTCGGAATCTGTTTCTCATCACCATTGACTTCATCGGCCGTGCGCACGCGCAAAAGCTTTGTCGGCAGCTGACGCATGCGCGGTTCAAGGTCCCCCAGCAGGCTGCTCTGGCAAATGAGTTGTACACGGAGACCGGAAGCTCGGGTAGCGCAGAGTGGGCGGGGCCCGGGCGGGCTAGTCTTCCCGGTGCTGCAGTGCTCGCGTGGAACCAGGGTGGCCCATTTTCGGGGGATGCTCGCGAAAGGTCAGATCTTCGGGCCTCCAGAACTGGCTCAAGGAAGCCCCCCCCAAGCTGTCCGGCGAGGCCGAGCCCCCGCCTGGTCCGGAGATCCCTGCCAGGTTAGCTCGGCCCGGCTCCCGGCTCCCCCCGCGTGGGGTCAGGGCTCACACCCGGCCGTGGTCCCGCGGTGACCACGCGATGGGTCCATCACACTGGCACCCTCAGCCCGGGCGGCCGGTTGCCCTCTTCAGCCGCACTCTGACCACCGGGGTCACCGACGCTGCCAGCTCTGGGGGCTCCTCCTCCCGCCGGTGGAGACCAGACCCATAGCTTCAGTTGGGCCTCTTCCGTGGACCCTGAGCCGGGGCACTGAGGGCACCCTGAGCGGGCACTGAAGGATCAGGAGCTTCAAGGGGCCCAGGCCGCTGGCCTTGGGGCATCGACACCATACATGGGAGGTTTCCGCCGCCAGAGAAAGGCAGAGCCCTCCCCACTCAGCCTTCTCACTTGCCCCTTCTGGGGCTCCTCACTCAGACATGTCAGCCACCTCGTCTCAACACTTTTTAGAGCGCCTTCGAGCAGCAGCAAAACCAAAACCTGCTAATCCATTGAGCTAGCGATCTCCCCAGTGGGAGAGTTTCATCCGCAGAAAGGTAAGTCTCTGCAAACATGTGTACACAAGAAGGTTCACTCCAGCATTGTTTGTAATAGCAAAAAAACGAGAAACAACGTGAGTGCCCGTCCATGGGGACAGTGTTGGTACATCCTCCACAGCAGCGGAGGAAAACACATCCCTGCGTGTCTTCATGATGGGGCCAAGAGATGTCTTCTCTTCCAAAAAGAGCCCAGTTGCTGGGAGGTGGTGCAGTGGCGTTTTGTCATCTTCGTCCATCATTCGTGTAAATTAATGGATAAATGCTGAACAGCCTGCGGAAGCTGGGCAGTCACCCTGGCTGTGACTAAGGAGGACAGCACCAAGCACAGGACCCGCTCAAGCAATGACTGCCACGGCACTCGTGGGCAAAATTATCAGATGCCAGTCAATTAATGTTAAGTAAATCCGTCTTGCAACTAAGTTTTTAAAAGGTACCAAGGGGCATACTGATATATTTGATGGAAATCCTGTAAGCCACACCAAATGGAAAAGGGAGCCCTTCATGTTTAACGGAGACCTCCACTCTTGGTGAAGTAATTGATTTACATTGTACATGATGCCTGGAAGCAGGGAGGATGCTGTGCACGTGCACCGGCATTCTGGAAACTGAAGAGACTGGGGTGGAGAGCAAGAAACATTCTGTGATGGAAATGCCCACCCACCTGCCTAGCCAGACCTTTCTCTGCTCTGGGCAGGTGACCATCTGGGGGCATTAGCCATGGAGGCACCCACAGTGCCGCAGTATAGTCCCCTCCACAGAGGGGGCTACGCAGCTTCCTCTTCGTTCGACAAACCCTTCCTTGCGGGCTGCTGGTGCCAGCACCCAACGGCTGGGTTACAGGGCAATTCCAGAGACCAGAATGTGTCCCCAGAATGAGACAAGATGAACACCAGGACATAGAATTTAGAAACAGCCAAAATGTCTCTAGAATCCACAAGCAAACCTGTTTTCCAAAAGATTCTATATTTATTCTGCACGAAAACTAAAGACAAAGGGATCCCCGAGGTGCTGTGGAGCTGAGGAGGCGGCACAGTGGTGGGAGCCCAGCCAGAGCTTGGCCCCTGCTCCAGTTTGAGGGGCCCGCCCCCTGGGGAGAGGCCCCAGAGAAAGGTCTCTGCAGAGCCCCGAAGCCTACATGACGGCTGTCCTGTGCTCGAGTTACCCATAGGGTTCAGTGGCCATCAGCCGTCCTCAGCCGGGCTGCACTCCCGTTGACAGTCAGACCTCTCCTTCTGCTGATGGTGAGGCCTCTGTTGACAAGTCTTTTGCATTCATCCGGCAGAACACACACTTGGTGACCGTTCCAGAAAAGATGTCACTTTCGTAGATGGAGAAAGGCCTGTCACATTCTTCACACTGCCATGAAATATTTTAAAGGAGTAGAAAGGAAGTGCTGATCAGAGGATCTCGAGGCATGCAGTTAGAATTCTCCCCCCTAATCCAACCAGCTTGGGCCGGGCCCAGGCAAGAGCTGCCTCTCCTCTCTGGGGTCTCTAAGCCCACAAGGGTGGAAACTGTAGGCCACTGAGAGGGAATAAGCATAGGCTTCCCCCGCTCTTCCCTCACGTAAGGGTGTTCCCTGCTGTAGGGTCCCGGAGTGCGGGAGGGGAGGAGTGGAAAGCCACTTGACTGTGGTGAGGACCAGGGGTGGGTGTCTAACCTCACCCTTTGTTCTGTGCAGAGCAAAAGTGCATGGCCGAGGGGCTGTCCTAACTCCCCGACCTTCTGCGGACACCTAACTTTTGAGACTCAAGTAGGCAAGCCTTCTGAACAAAGCAGAAGTCTTTTTCTAGATGATGAAGGTGCCGAGCATCCTCCTCTGTCTCTGAGCCTGTTTCGGGCCAGAGCGCCCAGAGGACAGTGGACACAGCGGCGCAGCGCACTTGCCACACTTTCCCACAAACAAATGAGCAGCACCGCAGGGTGGGCTCTCAGGTCGTGGGCAGAGGTCTCTCAGCGGCTCTCACCGCAGCACAGGCCCCCTGAGACGAGCCTGCAGGTAGCAAGCCCCTGCCCTGGCTCTCCAAGCCCCTGTGCTTTGCCGCCCCCACCAGCTCCAGGGCACCAAAGCCTTCAGGAGAGGCGGGGCAAATCCCTCCCAGGGCAGGTCCTCTGGGAAATCTGGCCTCTGAGGTTTCTCATGTTGATTCAAAGCAAGTCAGATGCAGCAGGCTCATCTTTACGACAGCGTCAGGTAGGTTTCTTTCTTTTGCAAGAAAGAAATTCAGTCCTTTACCTACCATATTCTATAGCATAATTTCCCACGACCCAAGCCCAGAACAGCAGGGCTCAAGAGGAGGCAGCTCCTGGGTCCTGCCCTGGTGGCAGGTGGGGACACAAACACTGCTCTCTGGCCACTCAGCTTCCAAGGCTAACGTGGCCACAAAGGCCATGAGGACCCGCTGGCCACAAAGACGGGGTTCCACATGGGTCCCACCCCTCAGCTCCCTGCCCCCCCGGTGCTGTTCCCCGATTAGCCATCCCCGGAAGCCGTGGCTCCAAGCCAGGCCTTCTGAGCAGAGACAGGCCTAGGGGGTTCCGGGATTCACGAGAGCGCGGTAGGGACTCCTCAGCCTCTCCAGGTGGCAGAGAGGTGCCTGCACTGCGAGGCCCCAGCAGGGACTGGCCTCCGCTGCCCAGGGCCAGCCTTGGCTATACCTGGTGAAGCAGATGTGCCCACCATGATCATCCACTAGAGAACTGGGACCTGAGCCCTGCCCATGGTAAACAGAGCCCTGGGGACCTGGCCGGGGTTCTGCTGCAGGAGCGTGGGAGGCCCACACAGGGTCCGGCTGTGTGCCAGCCGTTCCTCCCGGACTCCCTCGGGCCTCACCCCCCGCCCCCCCGACTCCCTCCAGTCCTCAGCACCAGGCTCACTCCTGCCTCAGCATCTCCACATGGGCTGTTCCCTCTGCTGGGATGTTTTTTCCCTAAACAGCTGCACAGCTCACTCCCTCACCGCCTTCAGGTCTTTGAACAAATGTCACCTTCTCCATGAGACCTATCCAGACCACCCTTTAAAATGTTGCAATCACCAGCACTCCCATTTCCCTTTCCGATGTTATTTTCCTCCAAAATACTTATCACCATGTGACTTACTACATATTTTTCTAATTTCTTTATTTGTTGTTTGTCTCCCCTTTTAGCCACGTCAGCTCCCTCAGGGCAAAAATTTCAGTCTGTTTGTTCATAGTTTTATCCCCAGTTGCCCAATAATGTTTGTTCAAAGAATAAATTAATTTGTAGAGAGAACTAATGAAAACCTTCGTTTAGCTTCCTTTTACCTAATACCAACCTGTTTCACCTTTAAGCCCTGGGTCTTTTTGTACTCGATTACCAAAGGAATTTGGTCAATTTCTTCAATATTCCATAGTCTCATGGTCCTATCCTAAAACAAGTTAAACACCAAAGCAGTTGTCACAAAATGGGCTCATTAGGCTTGGAGGACCCAGGGAGGTATAATAAGTCGCATCCAGGTTACATGTGCAGAACTTTGACCTGCAGAGGGACAGAGTTAGGGTAACCAACTGTCCCAGTTTCTCTAGCACCATCCCAGCCTCAGCACTGGAAGTCCCACGTCCCCAAAACTAGAAGCAACCAAGATGCCCCTGAATAAGAGAACAGATAAACTGTGATACATTCATATGATAGAAAATTATTCAGTGATTTAGAAAAAGAAATGAGATGTCAAGCCACAAAAAGGACATTGAGGAGCCTTAAATACATATTTCTAAGTGAAAGAAGCCAGTCTGAAAAGGCTACATGCTGTACGATTCCAACTATATAATAGTATGGGAAACGCGAAAATATGGATAATAAAAAGGACAGTGGTTGCCAGGGGTTGTGGGGAAGAAGGGGAGGGATGAATAGGTACAGCACAAGGAGTTTTTAGGACAGTGAAATTGTTCTGTATGATACTGTGATGGTGGATACATGACATGCATTTGGCAAAACCCACACAACATAAAGAGTGAAACTTAAACCATGGACTTTAATTAATAATTATGTAACAGGAGACTTCCCTGGTGACTCAGTGGTTAAGACTCCATACTCCCAATGCAGGGGGCCCAGGTTCAATACCTGGTCAGGGGACTAGATCCCACATGCATCTGTAACTAAGGAGCTCATGTGCCTCAACTAAGGAGCCTGCATGCCACAACTAAGACCTGGTGCAACCAAATAAATATATAAAAGGGTTTTTTTTAATTAAAAATTTTTTAAATAATTGTGTTAATATTGGTTCACCAATTGTGATAAATATACCACACTTAATGCAAGATATTAACAATAGTGGCAAATGGAGGGCGGGTTTATATATAACTGTATGATTTGCTCAATTTTTGTGTAAACCTAAAACCGCTCTAAAAAAATAAAATGAATTTTTAAAAAAGACATCTGTGCTACTTAGAAAATAGTGGTCGTTGAATTAATTTGGGAATACCACACAGATGCATTGTCTCATCACTCGTTTGATTAGTCTTGTAAACTGAATGTGGTTAGCAGAATAATGTTCTCCCCACCACCACCACCTAACACCCCCCCAAAGAAGTCCACATCCTAATCCCCAGAACCTGGGAATATGTTAGATTACATGACAATGGGGGAAGTAAAGTTGCAGATGGAATTAAGGGTGATCAGATGATTAAGGGGAATCAGATGATCTTAAAATAGGGAGATCCGTCACCACAAAGATCCTTAAAGGTGGACGTTTTAGTCAGAGGAATGAGTAACGACCGAAGAAAGGCACCGAGAGATACGATATTGCTGGCTTTGAAGATGGAAGAAAGGGCCACAAGCCAGGGGGTGGCTTCTAGAAGCTAGAAAGAGCGAGGAAGTGGATTATTCCTTAGCGCCTCCAAAACGCAACACAGTCCCATTGACACGTCGACTTTATCCCAATGAGAACTTGTCATACTTCTATCTTACGGAACTGTAAGCTGTTAAATGTATGTTAAGCAGGGACGTCTGTGGTGATTTACTCTAGCAGTAATAATAATATTAAAAAACTAACACACTGAGTAATATTACAGTTCCTGGTTTGGCAGTTGCAACTAAAGTCTGGTGACTTACATATTGGCCCTTTCAGTGTAGAGCTGTCAGGTTTTATCAACAATCATACTGTCAACAGTATATCAAGTGAGGTGTCCAATCAGGAGGACACAACAACAAAGCTCCCCCTAGCTCTTAGATGCTTTAATTCAGAAGGTGGAGCACTCCAAGGCGCAGTGGTTAAGAATCCGCCTGCCAATGCAGGGGACACGGGTTTGAGCCCTGGTCCGGGAAGATCCCACATGCCGCGAAGCAACGAAGCCCATGCGCCACAACTACTGAGCCCATGTGCCATAACTACTGAAGCCTCCACGCCTACAGCCTGGGCTCCAAAACAAGAGAAGCCACGGCAATGAGAAGCCTGAGGACCGCAACGACGACTAGCCCCCACTTACCGCAGCTAGAGAAAGCCTGCACAGAGCAACAAAGACCCAACGCAGACAATAAAACTTAATTAATTAATTAATTGATTTTTTTAAAAAAAAAGAAGAAATTAACATTGGTACATCACTATAGAAAAAGGTGGGGTTTCATCTTGATTTCTATGAAGATTTTCATGAAACTGCAGAAAACATAAAACAAAAGCATGTTGACAGCTTATGCAAGTACAAAAGACGCTGCTCATCTATATTCATATTTAGCAGAAAGTGCAAATGTGAATTTTGGCAAGTTCCATTCAGTCTATTAACTTCTTACCAAAGTAAACGAAAATATCTTACCTGCTAAATGGCCTGCACATCCTAAAAAGGAATGTGATTTGCTTACCTGTGGTGTAGGGTCTTTCCTAATAAAAGGTTTTAGTCACTTTTCACCTTCCTCAAAATGTGCAGAAGCATTTAATAAAAATGGTGACTTTATAGAAATGGAAGAAGATAGATAACCTTTCTTAAACATATGTCTACAAGATGGTTATCCTCATTGCTGGCCATAGAAAAGATGTTAAAATTTTGGCTTGCCATAAAATCATGTTTTTTACGTGTGGGACGAGAAGAATGTCCTGTAATCTTGAAATACATTAAAAATGAGAATGGATGTATAGAAACAGATGATTGAACTTGGTGTACCCCCCCAAAAAAAATAATAAATAAATTTTAAAAAAATGAGAATGGAGAAAAGGATTACAATAACACTGAAAGTTATATACTGTTTCCCAAAACTGTTTGATACTCTTTCAAGAGGCCACAACAAGCATAAAAAAAGGAAGAAGTGACTTCACCTGAGTTGTAGGTTGTTACAAAAACTCATAGAGTAAAAACAGTGATTCAGGAGTTCCCTGGCAGTCCAATGGTTAGGCCTCAGCGCTTTCACTGCCACGACCCAGAGTCAACCCCTGGTCAGGGAACTAAGATCCCACAAGCTGCGTGGCATGGCCAGAAAAAGGGAAAAAAAAAAAAAGATTCAGTTTTTGGAAATAAGACAGCTTCACAGCCTTTTAAAAATTATCAGAGAAGGACAGCCAAATTAAACAGGACAGTCTCAATTTCTTAACTAAAACTGTAACTTATTTGAAATCCAACTTCATTATCAGAAGTCCAGGGACTTCCCTGGTAGTACAGTGGTTAAGAATCCGGCTGCCAATGCAGGGAACACAGTTCAGTCCCTGGTCTGGGAAGATCCCACATGCCGCAGAGCAACTAAGCCCGTGCACCAGAACCACTGAGCCTGAGCTCTAGAGCTTGCAAGCCGCAACTATTGAGCCCTTCAGCCACAACTGCTGAAGCCCGCCTAGAACTCGTGCTCCACAACAAGAGAAGCCACTGCACTGAGAAGCCCATGCACCCCAATGAAGAGTAGCCCCCGCTTTCCGCAAGTAGAGAAAGCCTGTGCGCAGCAACGAAGACCCAACACAGCCAATGAATAAATAAATTAACTTTTTTTAAAAGGTTCAAATTACCTCTGTGCTTTAAAACCATTTCCCTGAAAAAGAGAGATTTGACTTATGATGACATCCAATGTACTTCAGAGTGTTTAAAATAATGGACGTTTTAGACATGGAGAGCCTGTATGATGAATTTATCATGGCAAAGGACCTGATTGGCAAATAACTGTTCTACTAAAACAAGTTTTCAGACATAGTACATTTGGATGTTTCTGGAGAGCTGGAAAATAATTCCCATAAATCTAAAAACTTGTTATTGCTATAAGTAAAATCCTAAGTATTCCATGCTCAACAGCGTCTGTTGAGATGGTATTTACTTTGATGTCATGACATTGGACTGACACCAGGAATCAATGAAATGTGGGCTTGCTGAGAGCAGGGCCACAAGTCAACGTGAATTTTACATTTGCCAGCATTTAGTTTTACTACTACATAAAAGAAAAGAAGGAGGTAGGCAGTTCAGAGCAATATTATTGGGAAAGAAAACATAAAAGTAAAAATCTCCTACTGTATCATGGGACAGAAAGAAGCATGTCATTATTGGATTTTTTTAATGTGGTAAAATATACATCACAATATGTATCACTTTAACCATTTGTAAGTATAATTCAGTGACATTAAATGCACTCACAATGTTGTGTCATCATCACTATTATCTATACTGAGAACTTTTTATCATCCCCCCAAAAAAACTACATACGCTTTAAATAATAATTCCACATCTCCCCTTTTCCCAGCCCTTGGTAACAACCATTGTGCTTTTGGTCTCTGTGAATTTGACTACTCTAGGTACCTCATATAAGTTGAATCACACAGTATTTGTCCTTTTGTGACTGGCTTATTTCACTGAGCAAAATTTCCCCAAGTTTCATCAGTATTGTAGCATGTGTCACAATGTCCTCCCTTTTTATGGCTGAATAATTTTCCATTGTATGGGTATACCACATTTTGTTTACCCATTCATCTGTCAATGGACACTTGGGTTGTGAATAATGCCTCCATGAACATGAGTATAAAAGCATCTCCTGGAGTTCCTGCTTTCAGTTATTTTGGGTATATACCCAAAAGTGGAATTGCAGGGTCATATGGTAGTTCTGTGTTTAATGTTTTAAGATACTGCCACTATCTTCCAGAGCAGCAACACCATCTTACATTCCCATCAGCAATTAACAAGTGTTCCAATTTCTTCACATCCTTGCCAACACTTGTTATTTTCCTTTTTTAAAAAAATTATTATTACAGCCCTCCTAGTAGATGTGAAGTGGTATCTCACTATGGTTTTGATTTGCATTTCCCTAAGGACTAATGATATTGAGCATATTTACATGTGTTTATTGGCTACTTGTATATCTTCTTTGGAGAAATGTCTACTTAAGTCCTTTGTCCACTTTTGAATTGGGTTGTTTGGCCTTTTTGTTGTTGAGTTTTAGGAGATCTTTATATATTTTGTTATTAACCCCTTATAATTGATATGCAAATATTTTCTTCCATTCAGCAGTTTGTCTTTTAACTTTCTTGATAGTATCCTTTGATGCACAAAAGTTCTTAATTTTGATGAAGTCCAATTTATCTATTTTTTTCTTTTGTTGCCTGTGCTTTTGTTGTCACATGTATGACAAAAATCATGAAGATTTCTCCAAAAATTTTCTTCTAAGAGTTTTATAGTTTTAGCTCTCAAGTTTGGGTTTTTGATCCACTTTGAATTAATGTTTGTATATAGTATAAGGTAAGGGTCCAATTTCACTCTTTTGCATGTGGATATCCAGTTCTCCCAGCACCAGTTGTTTTAAAGACTCTCCTTTCCCCATTGAACAGTCTTGGTACCCTTGTTGAAACTTGACCACATGTGTGAGGGTTTATTTCCAGGCTTTCTATCCTATTTCATTGATCTATAGGTCTGTCCTGTTTTCATTATTATAGATTTGTAGTGTTTCAGAGTTGGGAAGTGTGAGTTCTCTAACTCTATTCTTCTTGTTCAGCTATTCAGGGCCCCTTGCAATTCCATATAAATTTGAGGATCAACTTTTCCATTTCTGTGAAAAATGCTAGTGGTATTTTGATAGGAATTGTGTTGAATCTGCAGATCACTTTTGGGTAGTAATGACATGTTAACAATGTTAAGTCTTCCTGTCCATGAACATAGGATATCTTTACATGTTTATGGGTCAGAAGAATTAATATCATTAAAACGACTGTACTATTCAAAGCCATCTATGGATTCAATGTAATCCGTATAAAAATTTCAATGGCATTTTTCAAAGAAATGGAAAAACAGTCCTGAAATTTGTATGGAACCACAAAACACCCGAAATAGCCAAGCGATCCTAAGGAAGAAGAATGAGGCTGGAGGCATCACACGTCCTGGTGTCAAACTATACTATAAAGCTATAGTAGTCAAAACAATATGGTACTGGCATAAAAACAGAGAGCCCAGAAATAAATCCTCACATATACAGTGAACTAATTTTAAAAGGGAGCCCAGAATACTCAATAGGAGTAGGTTAGTCTCTTCAAAAGTGGTGCTGGGAAAACTGGATAACCACGTAGAGAAGAGAAAAATGAAATTGTACCCCTATCTTGTACAACTCAAAAAAATTAACTCATATGAATTAAAGATTTAAACATAAGACCTGAAGACATAAAGAGAAAATATTGTTAAATCATATGTCTGATAAGGGTCAAATATCCAAAATATATAAAGAACTCACAGAATTCAGTAACAACAATGACAGAAGACAGAGAAACAGAATAAGCATTTTTCCAAAAAAGACATACAAATGACCAACAGGTACATGAAAATGTGCTCAACATCACTAATTATCAAGGCAATGCAAATCAGGGGCTTCCCTGGTGGCACAGTGGTTGAGAATCCGCCTGCCAATGCAGGGGACACGGGTTTGAGCTTTGGTCTGGGAGGATCCCACATGCCACAGAGCAACTAAGCCTGCAAGCCACAACTACTGAGCCCATGTGCCACAACTACTGAAGCCCAAGCAACTAGAGCCTGCGCTCCACAACAAGAGAAGCCACCGCAAAGAGAAGCCCATGCACCACAACAAAGAGTAGCTCCCGCTCGCCACAACTAGAGACAGCCCATGCAGCAACAAAGACCCAACGCAGACAATTAATTAATTTTTTAAAAAAAGGAAATGCAGATCAAAACCACAATGAGATATCACCTTACTGTTAGAATGGCTACCATCAAAAAGACATGAGTTAAGTGTTGGTGAGAATGTGGAGAAAAGGGAACCTTTGTGAACTGTAGGTAGGAATGTAAATTGGTACAGTCACTATGGAAAAAAGTATTGGAGGTGCCTCAAAAAATTGAGAATAGAACTATTATATGATCTAGGAATCCCACTTCTGGATGTATATCCAGAGGAAATAAAAAGAGGATCTCAAAGAGATATCTGCACCTCTATGTTCATTGTAGCATTATTCACAATAACCAAGGTATAGAAACAACCTAAATACCCATCAGTGGATAAATGGATAAAGCAGATGCAGTATATATATACATATATATAACACACACACACACACACACACACATATACACACACAATGCGATAGTATTCAGCCATGAGAAAGAAGGAAATTCTGCCATTTGTGACAACAAGGATGAACCTTGAGGAAATAAGTCAGACTAAAGACAAGTACTATATGACCTCACTTATATGTAGAACCTTTAAAAAACCAAACTTATAAAAACAGAGAGTAGAGTAGTGGTTACCAAAGGCTAGGGGGTGAGAGAAATGGGGAGATATTGAGTCAAATGGTACAAACTTCCAATTATAAGATTAACAAGTTCTGGGGATCTCATGTACAGCATGGCGATTATAGTTAATAATCCTGTATAACATACTTGAAATTTGCTAAGAGAGTAGATCTTAAATGTTCTCACAAAAAAAGAGATGCTAATTCTACGACATGGTGGAGGTGTTAGCTAAGGCTATGGTGGTAAGTATTTTGTAATATATATGTGTATCAAATCAACATTGTACACCTTAAACTTACACAATGTTGCATGTCAATTATAGCTCAATAAAGCTGGAAAAGATAAATACATAAGGTATCAGTTTAACCAATCTTATTGTATTTATATTCTCTTTTTTTAGTCTTACATTTATGTATCTTAAGAATGTACAATAATATAGCCTATAAAATTTAAATAACCAATAAAGTTTTTTTAAAGTCAAAATAATTGCTATATCAAAGGACAAACACATTCGCTTAGTTATCCTACTATCAGTTACTACTAACCACTGTTATTAACTAGTTCTGTTTTTGTTTTGTTTAAATAATAGCATTTATGTAACAGAAAAGTAAAGAAGATAATTTCAAGTAAACAGTTATTTTTTGATACCTTGTCTTGTATTTTCACTTTGTTCGAGCTTTACTGAGATATAATTGACATGATCATTTTTCATATTTTTATGCTAAAGTACAATAAAGTATCAACACATTGGTATATAATTTTTGTTATGTTTTATACTATTATGTGGTTTTTTGGTTTTTTGTTTCAGATGTGGCAGTATCCTGCACTGGCTCTCTAAGAAGTCGATCATGACCGGTGGAGTCTTGCCCACATTTTTATACACCTAGAAACCCCCAGCCTAGAGAATGAGATGGCTCTAATAAAGGTTGGGGGACAAAGTGGGACCCCACTTTCTCTGGTGCTCACACACGGAGGACAGCCCTCAGGATATCCTGGGCTGGCCGTTGTGTGCCACTGGCACGGGAATCCCAGGATGCAGTGAGTAGGGAGGGAAGACCCAGCTGAAACCTCAGGGTGGATGCTTGTCCACGAGCGGACCCCTTCTCCTCCAAGGCCCCGTGTTGGCTCCATCACCCTTCAGTCTGGACAGGCCCTTGCTCCAACAAAGCTCAAATGACCGTGGTACAGACAAGGATATACCTGGCAACTTCCCACGCGAGCAAATGGAAGGACCCACTTTCCACATTCCCAGGCAGCTCCATGGCTGGGGTCAGCCTGGCCAGGTGTGGCCTTCAGACTGAGCTGCTCAGGAATTTTACTTGACAATACACTTCTGCTAACATCAGTTCTCACCAATGTGATAGGGATTTTAAGGCACTCAAAGGTTGGCCACTTTTACCTTTGAAGCAGACAGGATCCATTTCTTATCGTTGCTAATGGCAACATCCATCACCCAGTCATTATGGCCCTGAAGAAAAATAGAATTTTAAGAGGACCTAGAGAAAAAAACCTTTGAAAGAACAACAACAACCACAAAAAAAAACCCAAACAAACAAACAAAAAACCAAAGTCAAGAATCCAACATTGCTTATTTTTAAGAGCAACTAATTGTGCTTCCCTGGTTTCACCCATGACATTTAAGGTGGAGTACAACGTGTAAAGGCTTGGGATTCATGTGTATATCACAGCAACATATGCGTTTTTAAAAATAGTACTCTGGTGCTTAGCACAATGGGAAAAATAAATTATATTCCCAGCTGGTCCCAGAGCACCTCTTGCAGGCTTTTGTTTGCATTCTTTGTTCTAGGAAATACCACTCGGCGGTCCTATCGGTGAGGGAGGTTTCGGCTTCAAGTAACTGCAAACCTACGTGCTGTGGCTTAAGTAAAGGGGGGTTATTTTCCTCGGGTAAAAGGAGTTTAGAGGAGATGAACACTTGATGGTTTAGACAGTTAATGATACCGGAGCTCTATGCCAGCATCTTTTTCGTCCTTTGGCCTTTCCCTAATGGAAAGAGGTGGTTGAGGAGGAGTGATAAGAAGAAAGGGAGCAAGAGAGAGGTTAACCTGCTGTGCATGACAAAAGGATGGGAATTTCAGGGTGGAAGAATAGAGAGAGGAGAGAAGAGAGAAGGGAGAAGAGAATGACCTGATGGGAGAACAAAGGGACTTTTAACCACAGCGTGGGTGACCATTCAGTCTTGAGCCATTCAAGTGCTGTGTGTAAACTCCCCTTGCCTCTCCAAACCCACAGAGTAGAGAGAGGGTCAGACAGAACAGCCCTGGGAGCCTGAATGTATATGGTGATCAAGGGGACACAGTCTACATTTGGCTCACGGGGAACAGAGAAACCAAGAGCCATGGATGCAAGCATTCACAGCGAAAGCCAGTCATGAGATCACAAGACCAAGGAGTATGCAGAAATCTTGGGGTGGAGGCACCTGGAACAGAAGCACTGAAGCAGCCAGTCCTGGAACTGCCTGACCTCTGGATTCTCGCTATGTTGGGTAATCCATCTCCGTATCACAGAACCACTTTGGGTTCAGTCTCCTCTAGCTTGCAGCCAGGAGCACCCAGTTGACACCCACCACTCTGGAGCCCCACAGCTCTCTGTGCATGCCCCATGGTGGCATTTGTCCCTCTGCACGGGAATTCCTGCTGTTCTCTTGGAGTTTCTGCATGTGCTGCTCCATCTGCCTGGATCGCCCTTCCCCAAGATCCTCACTCGTCCAGTCTTTCCCTGTCATCCAGTTCTCAGCTCAGATGCCGCTTTCCCCAAGAGCCCCTCCCAGCCCACTCACTGTGGATTGGTCCCTGGAGTCTGTTTCTATCATATCAGCCTGCTGGGGGCTCTCTGTGTCACTCGTCACTCCTGAGGCTTTGTTTGTTGGTTTCTTGTCTGTCCTTCCCCACCAAAGTGTCAGCTCCATTGGGAGCATTTAGCTGTGTCTCACTGTTGTATCCCCAGCACCCAGCGTGAAATGAAGAATGAAGCTCATGCTGCGTAACACAGGGAGACCAGCTCGATGATGGGTGATGACTTAGAGGGGTAGGATAGAGAGGGTGGGAAGGAGTCTCGGAAGGGAAGGGATATGGGTTTATATGTATAAATACAGCTGATTCACTTTGTTGTACAGCAAAAACTGGTGCAACAGTGTAAAGCAATTACACTCCAATAAAGAGCTTAAAAAAAAAAAAGAAAAGAAACACAGCAAATACAACTGACATTATTTGCCATTGAAAGACAGGAAGATTTTTTTTAAAAAAGGAAAAAAGAACTGAAAAGTGCTTTTCATTGAAGCAAATTTGTTTGGTTCAATGAGACTATTAAAACATTAAAATTATTTAATACCAAAAAAAAAAAAAAAAAAGAATGAAGCTCAGATCCTCCATCGGATGCTGGCATTGGTACCTTCAAGGAGAGCTTCCGGCAGCCTTCTGCCACATCCCAAATAGCCACAGTCTTGTCAAACCCTCCAGACACAAGAAAAGAAGCTGGAACACAAAATGAAAGTCTCAGGGGGTCACCTTCCTCAGCCAACTGCTTCCTCCTCCGGGGAGGCCAAAGCAGGCTGAGGACGCAGCTGTGAGATGCCACCGGGGCTCACCCTGAGGACACTCAAACCCCTTCCTGGTGTGCCTCAACAACCCCCAGTCAATTACAGTTGACTCTCGATGTTCAGGGTAGTTACACTCTATAAAGGCAACCCAAACACTCAATGGGTGATGATTGACTGGTCTCAGGGGAAATGCGGGGTTAGGTTCCTGTGAGCCACCGGTCACAACATTTGCATCAGCCAATCAATTGTTTTCAGTCTGTTTCTGTTTAAAGACACCTTAGTTGATAAATATTGCTTATTCATGAACATTGAACTCACGGCCATCCGCGTTATAACTCACGTCTGAATGAAACGTATCTAATGTGTTTTCCCCATAAGGCACATCACAGGCTTCTTGCAGTTAGGACCCTAGACGGCACTTCAGCACCACGCTGAGGGGGTCCTCTTTAAACAGCAAAATCATCAACGAAAAGCACAAAATGCAAAAAAGTGAAACTAAATAGATCACAGAAAAGGACACCTTATGATAACAGAACTGAAAGAAGAAGGCAGAGGGTCGCCTTGCTCAACCTCAGCTGGGAAAGGTGTGCACATGGCAGGCTTGTCAGTGCTCTGCACATACCCACGGGTGGCTGCAAAATTGCTGTTGAGTATTGATGTTAGGGTTACAAATAAATTTTACCCGGGAGGTAAATTAACAAATACAGAATCTGCCAGTAGTGATGACTAACTATATACAACTCTGAAACCTATAAAGCAAAGGACTGAAGCTGGTGGGGCACCTCATGTTGGGGTCTGACTTACACAGAGACTGCTTCTGAAGAGGGAAACATTTCTCCAGCCAGGCCCTGCGTATGTGCGTATTGGCTGGGTACGCCTCCTGACTCACAGAGCAAGCCCCACCCCTCACGAGGACTGGGGCATATAGTGATAACATTTTTCTCCTGGGTGTCTGGAATAGTCACAGCCCTCACTGGGGCCAGCAGCCCCTGGCTATTTCCTGGCATTGTCCCTGGTCACATCCATGCCCCTTCACCTGGAAACAGCTCCCCAATGCCCCGTGAGGAAACACCCCTCACATATTCTCAGTGCCTCTGGTTCAGAGGGTACCGACTCTGACCTCCAGCTCCAAGGAAGGGCAAGTCCTCAGCCCTGACCAATCAGGGGCTTTCATGCTCTGCTAAAGGGGGCTGGTTCAGAGATGGGCGTGTGTCCCCAGCTGAGCCAATGCGAGTCTTCCCTGGGACTTGTGTGGGCACCATCAGAAAGAGATTTTCTCTTTCCCTAGGGTTGCCAGTGGCCAGAACCTTTGTTGGCTGGAACCACCAGAGGCCATCCTTTCCTCCTTGAGGAGAAGAGAAAGGTCAATACAAGAGAAAAGCTGAACTGAGGGACAAAGTGGAAGGGTTGGCTCCCTGAGAGCATCGTCCGTGCGTCTGGACCCAGCCACTCCTGAAGGGAGACCGGCTCCTAGACTTGCCCACTACAGAAGTTCATAGATTTTGTTGCTTAAGCTTCATCAAGCTGATTTTCCATCATTAGCAAACTTCTGCATGTGAATCTCCCTCTTGGCTTTTTCGTTCTCGTGGAAAATAAATCCACCCTCATCACTGGCATCATTGGAAATCGCCTCCTTGCGCTAAGGGAAGTCCACGTGAATGGAACATGAGGAACTCTGCCCCAGCACTCCCACGGGTGTGGAATCCTTCAACATTTACTCACTGTCTCTGGCAAACTGGCAGGAGCTCACAGAACCTTCATGGCCCTGCATCAGAGTCACACAGGCTCCATGGTTTCGAAACTCCCCTGTATGGACGTTCCATATTTTTAAGGTCTTATCCCAAGAGCTTGTACACAGGAAATGGCCACTGAAGGTGAAACAGCAGTTTGAGATTGCATTGGTATGTGCCCTGAAACATATATAGAAGGGTGCACACATTAGCACGTCACTCCTGGAGAATCTGAGGACACACTTACAGGGGAGGTGACTGGAGAGGGCCTGGGAGCTGATGCCCTGTGACCTAATGGACGTTATTCCTTTGATCTCTGCCTACCATGGTCTAAATATTAATTAATCTAACCATGTCGCACTATTCTAGGATATCCAATAATGGCAATATTGACTTTTTTCTGGATAATCCTTTGTGGTCAGGAGCTGTCCTGTGCATTGTTGGATGTTTAGCAACATCCTTGGGTTCTACTCACTATATGCTGGTAGCCTCCACACCCAGTTGTGACAACCAAAAAATGTCCCCAGACATTGCCAAATGTCCACTAGGGGACAAAATTGCCCCTGGCTGAGAACAACTGCCCTACTCAGAGCTGCTTGAGGCTTGAGGAAAAAGATCGGCTGGAAAAGTTGTCAGTGATGGTTAATGGACTCACAGCCTTTCAGGTTTAAAGTGGGTCTCTCCTGCTCCCCCTCACCCTCCTGTCTCTCCCAGACCTGGGGGCATGTCTCCTTCCTCCCATCCTCCTCTCCCACCCTTCTCTCACTCCCCCTACTTCTTCTCACCCCAAATGCTCTCTCTCTCTTTTTATCTCCTTCTCTCCTTTTCTGTCTTCAGTGTCACTAAAGCATATTTTAATGTTGAGCATTTAATTAATAAAGTTTGGGGTTATTCATTCTCAATTTTTAAATGTCATATTTTTTTAGAGAAAAATTTGTCAGAACTTTGCTTTTTTTGTTTTGTTTGTGATCCCCAAAATATTTTCCCTGTGACTCTCATCTCCTGTTATAAACAGGGTTTTCAAGCAAACCTAGAAACATAAATGAGCATCTCTGAGTAGCTTGGATTATAATACCAATTCACCTAACTAAAGAAAAAGTTGAACAAAACTTTCCTAGAGCTCAAGTTTCAGACTCTGTTTTAGTTCTTTGAAGTGCACAAACTGAGTAGGATTAAAGGAGAAGAAATATCAACTTCCCAGGGGTGTCCAGGCTTAAAATGTCCAAATCCTAGTGTCTGGTGGGGTAAGAACCATCCCAGCATATACTAGAGGTGAATAGCAAGCCCTCCCCGGAATCCAGAGGCTGTCATTTGGGTTTAAACCAGGGCTCTCTCTATTTTCCAGCATGAGGCTCTCATTTCAGATAAATTCCACTTATCATAAAAGACCAAGTACTTTTGTACTTATAAAAGTTTGGGGAAAGTGTTTGTGTTGCACTTGCAGTTCGGGACAAGAGTGAGTCAATGCACTCCTCCCCATTCCTCCTATTAATTACAGCTAACAACCCTGGGCATTCGTAAAGTAAACAGGAGACTGTGAAAGGTAGGGAAGAGAAGGCAGTCCAGCTCAGAATCTTGGGACCCAAGGATGGCATGCTGTTGAGTCCCTACAGTTTTCTTTTCGCTTCTTATATCCTGGACCGGGTACTGGGAAAGACTGCAACCCCCAGAACAATGGGGACTGGATAAAAGGCTCCCAAGAAAAGCCTGTCCTCCCTAGCCAAAGGGATAGCCTTGTAAGACAGAAAACCTTTAGACAATACCTGCCTTACTCCGGCCAAAAATCTTGGGCCAAACTGAAATCCTATCCCCACCACTGTCAGCAAAGGCTGAGGGGAGAGTCTAGACTGCCACCCCTGCCAGGCTCCAGTGAGGCAGGCTGCTAAAACAAAAGATTTAAGTAAGACTTAGAGTCTCATAGTGCAATACTCAAAATGTCCAGGATGCGACTGAAATTCACTCATCGTACTAAGAGCCAGGAAAATCTCAACATGAGTGAGAGAGAGAAAGTCAAATGCCAATACTGAGATTACACAGATGTTAGAATTATCTGACAAGGATTTTTAAGCATTTAAGAATGCTTTGATGGGACACCTCTGGTAGTGCAGTGATTAAGAATCTGCCTGCCAATGCAGGGGACATGGGTTTGATCCCTGGTCCAGGAAGATCCCACATGCTGCAGAGCAACTAAGCCCGTGTGCCACAACTACTGAGCCTGTGCTCTAGAGCCTGTGAGCCACAACTACTGAGCCCATGTGCCACTGAAGTCTGCGCCTAGAGCCTGTGTTCTGCAATAAGAGAAGCCACCACACTGAGAAGCCTGCGCACCACAACAAAGAATAGCCCCTGCTCACCACAACTAGAGAAAGCCCATGCATGTCAATAAAGACCCAATGCAGCCAAAAATAAAATAAAAAATAAAAAAAGAATGCTTCGATGGACAATTATCATGCTTGAAATAAACAAAAAGATCAAAAGCTTCAGCAAAGAAATAGAAGATATAAAGAATGACCAAATGGAAATTTTATAACTGAAAAATACAATAAAGACAACAACAACAACAACAAAACCCTCAATGAAGAAGATAGAGGAAATAATCAGTTAATATGAAGACAGACAATATAAATTAACCAATCCAGGGTGGGATATGGAGGGTGGGAGGGAGGCTCAAAAGGGAGTGGATATGGGGATATATGTATAAATACAGCTGATTCACTTTGTTGTACAGTGGAAACTGGCACAACAGTGTAAAGCTATTATACTCCAATAAAGGTTGAGAAAATAAAAATTAATAACTTAATTAACCAATCCAAAGAACAGACTGAAAAAAAAAAAAAGAAACCAGAGCCTCAGCAACCTGTGAGACTACAACAAAATATCTAACATTTGGGCCATCAACATCTCAGAAGAAAAGGAGAAATAGCATAGAGCTGGAAAAATAGTCAAAGAAATTGTCTGGAATTTTACCAAATTTGGCAAAGGACAAATCAAAAAGCTGAGTGAAGCCCAAGTAGGATAAACCCAAAGAAATCTATACCCAGATACATCATAATTAAACGTCTGAAAAATAGAGAAAAAGAAAAAATCTTGAAAGCAGCGAAAGAGAAATGATACCTTACTTATTGGGGGGAAACCATTTGAGTGGCAGCAGATTCCTCATCAGAAACCATGGAGGTCAGAAAAAGGTGACATGACCGTTTTCAAATGATGAAAAAAAAGAGAACGGTCAGCCCAGATTTCTATATCCAGCAAAAATATCCTTCAGGATTGAAGGTGGAATCAAGACATTTTCAGATGAAGGAAAATTTGTTGCTCTTGGACCTACCCTAAAAGAATAGCTAAAGGAAATTTTTCTAAACAGAAAGAAAATGGTGAAAGAAGGAAACGTGGAATATCAGAACACAGAACATGGTAAGCAAAAGTATGGGTAAATACAAATAGACTTTCCTTCTCCTCTTGAGTTTTCTAAATTACGTTTGACAATTGATGCCAAAAATATATATATAACAAAGTACTTCAGTTTACTCCTTGCAAGCTTCAAAATCAGTTGAGATTATGAATTTTCAAAATTCTCTAGTAAGACCAGCTATATAATTTGCAGGGCCTAGTGCAAAATTAAAATGAAAGGTGCCCATTTCTCAAAAAGCTTTACATAGATAGTATTACCACATGATCCAGAAATTTCTCTCCCAGGTATATATCCAAAAGAATTGAAAGCAGGGGACTTCCCTGGTGGTCCAGTGGTTAAGAATCTGCCTCTCAGGCTTCTCTGGTGACACAGTGTTCAAGAATCTGCCTGCCAGGACTTCTCTGGTGGTGCAGTGGTTAAGAATCTGCCTTCCAGTGCAGGGGACTCAGGTTCGATCCCTGTGCTGGGAAGATTCCACATGCTGTAGAGCAACTAAGCCCGTGTGCCACAACCACTGAGCCTGTGCTCTAGAGCTCACGAGTCACAACTATTGAGCCCATGTGCTACAACTACTGAAGCCCACGTGTCTAGAGCCTGTGCTCCACAATAAGAGAAGCCACCGCGATGAGAAACCCACTCAATGAAAGGAAGAGTAGCCGCCACTCGCCACAACTAGAGAAAGGCCATATGTAGCAATGAAGACCCAATGCAGCCAAAAATAAATAATAAAATAAATCATAAAAAAAAAAAAGAATAGAAAAGAATCCGCCTCCCAATGCAGGGGACGTGGCTTTGATCCCTGATCAGGGAACTAAGATCCCACATGTTTCAGGGCAACTAAGTGCTGCAACTACTGAGACTGCATGCTCTAGAACCCATGTGCCACAACTAGAGAGAAGCCCATAAGCCACAAACAAAGATCCCATGTGCTGCAACTAAGACCCAATGCAGCCAAATAAATAAATAAATATTAAAAAAAAAAAAGAATTGAAAGCAGGGACTTGAACAGATATGTGTACACCAATGTTCATTGCAGCATTACAATAGCTAAAAGACAGAAGCAACTCAAATGTCCCTCAGTAGATAAATAGATAAGCAAAATGTGGTATATACATGCAACGGAATATCGTTCAGTCATAAAAAAGAATGAAATTCTAACACATGCTATAACGTGTATGAACCTTAAAAACATTATGCTAAATGAAATAAGCCAGACACAGAAGGACAAACAATCCATTCTTATGAAGTATCTAGTATAAGCAAATTCATAGAGGCAGAAAGTAGAATACGGGTTACTAGAGGTTAGGATTGGCGGGGCGTGGGGAATGATTGTTAAATGGGTACAGAGTTTCTGTTTGGGTGATAAAAGGGTTTGGGAAATAGAAAGTGGTGACTGTTGCACAATATGGTAAATGTAATGCCAGTGAAATAACTTTAAAATGGTTAATATTCTGTATATTTTACCACACCTTAAAAAATAATAATGTAATATCCTCAAAACCACTGAATTGTACCCTGGAAATGGGTGTGTATGAATTATATCTCAATAAAGCTGTTAAGAAGGAAAGGCAGCCGGCAGGCAGGAAAGAAGGGGGAAAGTGATGGTTTCTTAGGAAACAATGGTTACAAGACAGGTAAGAGAGAGATTTCTCACTATGTATCCTTTAGTACCTTTATAATTTTGTGCTGTGTTGCATGTTTTACATTTTCAAAAAGTAAAGTACATATTTTTGAAATAAAAATATTCGAGGTCCCTTGTTCAAAAACGAGAAATTTCAAGACGTTCACAGCAGAGCTGTGTGAGCCCTTCTGTGTGGGGGGCCCTGTGTTCATGCCATGAAGCCAGCCCTGTCCCGCAGCCCTGACAATCCTTGCCTCTATATGTTCTTGCTAAGAGCTGCATTTCCAGAAAATTCATAAATGTGGGTCCATCACGCCAACAGACATTTTCCTTATTTCCCTTTCCACCCTCCTTGGGGAAACAAAGTGGAGCGCGTCGTGACACCCACAGCTGGAGCTGCGGCCACCTCTGCTGTGCCAACCCCCCTCACTGCCACCACGGAGCAGGTCTAAGGACCAAGGGGGGGGGATCCCACGGCCTCTCCCAATCCCGGTATCCACGGGAGTCACCCTTGTTAAGAGAGTCTGTGCTGAGCACCCACCGTGCAGCCTGTACTAAGGAACTTTGCGTGTTATCTGTTCTGACCTCACCTGGGCTCCATCTGCAGGTGAGGAAACTGAGGTGCACGTTCACCCAGGATGGGAACCTGCGCATTCCTAACCCCGGGCCAGACGGGAAAGCCTGGCCCAGGGTGGCAGGACGTGTAACGGGGCCAAGCGGGCAGGGTGACAGGGCATAGACACGTTCCGGGATCCCTCTAGCGAGGGCTGGCCACCTACCTGGTGCCGGTGGCCATAGACACAGTGACCCTTGCAGGCCCCGGATTCTCAGATCTTCCCATTTTACAGGCAATGCTGGAAATCCACATTTTGTGTGTGTATGGGGTTGGGTAGGGGTGGGGGTGATGTGGAACTCTGCACAGTGCTTTCCAGTGTTGGCTCACATTGACACAAATGCATGTGAGGCCTGTCCCAGCCTGCAGGCCACAGCTAGTGGTTTTCCCCCATCTGCCCGTTCCCTTCCCGTTCTCCATCTCCAGCCTCCCCTTGGCACCAGTGGACCATAGTTGGAGATGCCCCTCATTGACAACAGCTGGGGAGCTGAAGGTGCACAGGCTGAATCCGGGAAGGTGTGAATGGGGACTCGCGCCCACCTCCCTGTGCAGGAGGCTGCCCGGCCTCCCAGGGCCTCCTCACTTGGTGATGGTGAGCAGCGTGGCCTGGGAGGTCACATCCCAGATCTTGATGCTCCTGTCCAATGAGACGGAAGCCACCCTCTGGCTGTCGGGGTCAAAGCAGCATGCCGTGACCGACATCCTGTGATGATCTGAGGCACAGGGAAAGTGACTCGTTACCGTGCATTCCGCACTCTGGGCCACGTGCTCCAAGGGACGCAGAGGCTCCCCCTGCTCCCCCAGACAGGGACAATATTACAGAGACGCAACTCTGGTTTTCACAAGGGACTATTCATCCACACAAACATTTTCCCGAGTGCCTGCTGTGAACCAGGCTTTGAACAGGGAGCACTGCCCCTTGGCGCCTGCCGCCTGCCTCCGTGGAGCTCCCAGGCTGATGGGGAGACACCCTAGAGCAGGCAACGACGGGCAGCATAAACCATGGCTCCCAGCCAGCAGAAGGAAGCCTGGCCCAGCCCTGAGAGGTTAAGGAAGGGCCCTAAAAGTTATCGAGGGACGGAAGAGTGCTCTAGGCAGAAGGAACAGCATGTGCAAAAGACTGGCACGGGGACAGAGTGTGGAGGAGCGTGGTGTGCAGCTAGAACTCCGAGTGTGGGCAGAGGTAGAGTATGAGGTGATGCATTAAGGGGAAAATGCAAACTGTGGGGCAGCGCACACATCACGGTCCCGTGTTGATAAAAATAAACATTAAATGCATGTGGGAAGTAGTACTGTGTGTGTGCAAACACACACACACACACACACACACACAGGAAGGCCACCCAGTGATGTATTGTTAATAATACATACCTCTGAGGAGGAGTCCAGACAGGTATGGCATCCTTGCATTTTTTACTTTACACACTTACCAGTTATTTTTTACAATGATTATGTATTTTTTAAATTTTTCTTTTGAGAGAGCTGTTAACTCACATGCAATTATATGGAATAATACAGAGAGATCCTGCATGCCCGTCACCCAGTTTCCCCCAATGGTAACATCTTGCATAATCATTATACAGGATTACAACAAGGAAATTGACATATGATGGGTTTTTTTTTTCAGTAGATGCCATTCTATCCTTTTTCCAATTATCTGAATTTGTTTCTACATGACAATTAATAATAATAATATTGTCAATCATCATTATTGTAAAACACTAGAACAAATACTTTATATGCATTATTAATAATCATTGTCATAATTATTTTTATATTTTAAAAAAAGATTAAAATATTAAGGAGGCTGGGACTCCACTCAATAAAGAACTGGGCTTTATGTGTCCACGTGAGGTTGGAGCAGAACCCTGCTTCATTACCTACAAGCACAAGACTGAACGGAAAAGCCTTAACCAGTCTTGCTTTTAACTGCCTGTGCTTTTATCAATCAGTGTCCCGTCTTTAATGATGTGGTTCATAGCATTGCAGGTTCACCAAATAAAGCAATCAAAATTCACTGTCAGTCATGTGACAAGTGGCTGGTACCACAGACAGAACAGAGCAGGGAGCCCATGCAAACTCACCTTTGATGTGAGACACGATGGTGGTGTCTTCCGCATCTGTTATACAGATTCCATGATCCACGTCCAAGCCTGAGACCACGTATTTACCATCAGGGGAAAACTTACAGGAGACTATGAAGGTTTCGTGACTGAGCTTCCACTGAAACAGGGCAACAATCCAAAGGTTTTCTCTCTAGCCCAGTGTTCCAGCAGGACTTTCTGAAATGATCTATCTATGCACTGTTCAATATGCCAGCCACTGGCCACATATGGCCATTGAGTACTTATAACAGGCTGGTGCAAACAAGGAACTGAATTTTTGTTTGTTTAGTGTTCATGAATTAATTTTTTAATTAATAAATGTAATTAATGTGTGTCTGGGACAGATGAGCAAGGATAAACAGCACTTAGCAGAACTGGCAGCAAGGTTCTAGTAATGGCCAACTTTATTCCTTTATTTTTTTTTTTTTGGCTGCACCAAGTGGCTTATGAGATCTTAGCTCCCCAACCAGGGATCAAACCCTCACACTTGGCAGTGAAATCGTGAGTCCTAAGCCCTGGACCTCCAGGGAATTCCCCCTGGTCAACTTTTTTCTTGTTCAGTTTGGTAAACAAGTATTTATTGAATGTCTGCCCTTTGGAGAAGACCCTACAGCCCCAGGCCCTTGGGACAAAGAGCTACTCAACATTCTAGGAAAGGAGGATCTCTCCGTATGTTCTAAATTATGGTATTGCCATTGTGACGGTTCTTAAATATGCCCACCAATTCTTTGATAGTCCACCCTCCGCAAGCCGGAGCCTAATTACCCGCCCCATGAGTGTGGGCTCGGCTTAGCGACTCACTTCTTTAATTATAGTATGGCAGAAGTGATAGTGTGTGACTGGGTCATAAAAGAAACCAGGGCTTTCTCCAAAGAAGACATACAGAGGGCCAACAGGCACACAAAAAGATGCTCAACCTTGCTAATTATTAGAGAAATGCAAATCAAAACCACAATGAGGTATCACCTCCCACTGTTCAGAATAGCCATCATCAAAATAATAAATGCAAAGGGTATGGAGAAAAGGGAACCCTCCTATACTGTTGGTGGGAATGTAAATTGGTGCAGCCACTATGGAGAATAGTATGGAGGTTCCTTAAAAAACTAAAAATAGAGCTACTATATGATCCAGCCATCCCACTCCTGGGCGTATATCTGGAAAAAGACAAATACTCTAATTCAAAAAGACACATGCACCCCGATGTTCATACCAGAACTATTTACAATAGCCAAGACGTGGAAGCAACCTCAATGTCCATCGACCGATGAATGAATAAAGATGTGGTGTGTATATACAATGGAATGTTAGCCATAGAAAAGAATGAATTATTGCCATTTGCAGCAACATGGATGGACCTAGAGATTACTGTATCAAGTGAAGTCAGACAGAGAAAGAAATATCATGTGATATCACTTATATGTGGAATATTTAAAAATATATGATACAAATGGACTTATTTAAAAACAAAATAGACTCACAGACTTAGAAAACAAACTTACGGTTATCAAAGGAGAAAGGTGGGGAGGAGGGATGAATTAGGAGTTTGGGATTAACAGATACACACTAGTGTATATGTAAAATAGATAAGCAAGAAGGATATACTGTATAGCACAGGGAACTATATTCAGTATCCTGTAATAACCTATAATGGAAAAGAATCTGAAAAATAATACACACACACACACACATATATAAAACTGAATCACTTTGCTCTCCATCTGAAACCATTGTAAATCAACTATACTTCCAAAAAAATAATTTAAAAAAATGAAACCACTGGGATCATGCTGTTTTATATTCTGTTCTTTTCTCTGAATGTCATATTGGAACAATTTGTCTTCACATGAAATATTCTCCTAAAACACACACACACACAAAAGAAAGAACGAAAAAGAAACCAGGATTTCCTCCTTGCTCTCTCTGGAACCACTTGCTCTGGGGGAGTGAACTGCCATGTCCTGAGGACAGTCGAGCAGCGCTAGGGAGAGACCTGGGTGCAGAGGAATTGAGGGCTCCTGCCAATAGCCATGTGAGTGTGTCATCCTGGAAGAGGACCCTCAGCCCCAGTTGAGCCTTCAGATAACTGTAGCCCCAGAGGACATCTTAACCGTGACCTCACAAGAAACCCGAGCCAGAACCACCAGCTGAACTCCTCCTAGATTTCTGTTAAGAAACTGTGCAAGAGGGACTTCCACGGTGGTGCAGTGCTTAAGAATCCTCCTGACAATGCAGGGGACACGGGTTCGAGCCCTGGTCCAGGAAGATTCCACATGCCGCGGAGCAACTAAGCCTGTGCGCCACAATTACTGCGCCCACACTCTAGAGCTCGTGAACCACAACTGCTGAGCCCATGTGCCACAACTACGGAAGCCGAGCAGCTAGAGCCTATGCTCCACAACAAGAGAAGCCACTGCAATGAGAAGCCCACGCACCACACCACCTGCTCTCTGCAACTAGAGAAAGCCTGTGCACAGCAACGAAGACCCAATGCAAACAAAAAATAAATTAAAAAAAAAAATTTTTTTTTAAAGTAAAGAAACTGTACAAGGGACTTCCCTGCTGGTCCAGTGGTTGACTCCACACTCCCAATGCAGGGGGCCCAGATTTGATCCCTGGTCAGGGAAGATCCCACATGCGGCAACTAAGAGCCTGCATGCCACAACTAAAAGATCCCGCGTGCTGCAACGAAGATCCCACACACCGCAAGTAAGACCCGGCACAGCCAAATAAATAAATAAATAAAAACATATTTTTAAAAAGAAAGAAAGAGAAAAGAAACTGCGAGACAGCCTGTTGTTTGAAGCTGAGTTTTGGAGTCATTCGTCAAGCAGCAGTGGATAACTAACTCAGCCCTGCAGTCGGCACGCGGCGTGGATGGCTCATGCAACAAAAATAAATAAAAGTGCTAAAAAAACGTTTAAAGAAGGGAAGGGAAAGCATCTCAAAGAGAAAAACAGGCTAGAGACAAGAGCAGGAAATGTATATGAGAAGAACATTTGGGAAAATGCTCAAAGTCAGCAGCAACCAATGCTCGTATATATGCTGGGATATGATGACATCAATAGAACATACTTGCCCGTGTTCACATGTGACATGCGTATAGAAAGAGAGACACCAAGATGTTAACTGTAATCTCTGGGAGTTGTTTGAAGGGTTTTGTGTTTGTTTTTTTAAACTTGGCTTATCTCATCTTTCAAAAAAGATTTTTACAATGAATATACATTGATCTTTACACTAAGAAGAAAGATTGTTCTTTAAGGAGAGAAAAGAGGAGGAAGGGAGAGGAGAGGCGATGAGAAGCTGTTGGGGGAAGGGGGGCAGGGATGGGACAGGAGACCCTGAGGAGCCCCCTGAGCAGGGTCAGGGCTGCCTGGGTACCAGGCAGGAGAGAGAGGGTATCCCAGACCAGTTTGGATGGATGGATGGTGGTCCTTCCTAGATGGAGAACAGATTGGGGAGGGCCCAGAAGCCTCACGCTTTTGCCACGTCCCATCGGTGACCTTTGTCCCAAGGTCTCAACTCTACTTCCTGCTTCATCAAAAGCAGACCTCCCATAGGGGAGGGTCTCTTTTCCCATGCAGTCCCCTCAGCCTGGAATGCCATGCTCCCTACCCCACACTCCCACCTCTGCTCCTTCTCTTACGTCCATCCTCCCCACCCCGCAAGCAGAGCCCTCTTCTGCCTGCTTCAGAAAGTTTTCCTTCCCTGAGGCCCACCCTCCGTCACTTTTGGTCCCTGAGAAGATTCTCCTTTTCTGGAAGATTGGCTACTCTTCCCACTCCAGGCCCAGCTCAAGGTCACCTAAGGCCCAGTCAAGACCGTGTGCTGTGGACTCTAGTTAATGCACCGTGATGACCTAAATGGGAAGGAAATCAAAAAAAGAGGGGATATAATGTGTAGGTATAGCTGATTCATTTTGCTGTACAGTAGAAACTAACACAACATTGTAAAACAACTATACTCCAATAAAAATTAAAAAAAAAAAAAAAAAAAAGACCCTGTGCTGTGACGTCTCCACTGGTACAGAACATACATACCAGCAGCTTGCCTGTTTCAAGGTCCCAAGCCCGCACTGTTTTGTCATAGGATGCTGCAATAATTCTAGAAATAAATGACAAACATAGAGTCTTAATGACCCAGACTATTATGCCTGTGGTTTCTATGAAAAATATATATATATAGGAAATTCTTTACATAAAATTTCTATAGTTTAGGACCAAGATGGCAAATAATACCAGAATCTTTCTAAAGATGTTCCATGACCCTCTGGGAGAATGGGGGCTTCTCAGTGAAAACAGAGAGTTCCTAACACGGAAGGCACCACAGCAGCTTAGTCACACAAATACGTTATTTTATATCCGGGGCGTTATAGGTATCATTTCTTCTGTTCTGTAATTGTCTTCTTCTTGAAGGCTAGCTACAACTCACAAGGATCAATCACTTCCACTGATTACATGTCTATATTTTTACAGGAAAAGACTGTCATAGCTCATTTCATTCTGAAATGTTTTCTTGTACATTTAGTAAAATAATATCAATGTGCCCTTGTCTTCTTATATTGCAGGTTTCTGTGACAACCTCTGTCCTCTATATAAGATAAATTCCCATGAAACTTAAATCCCCACCCTGGTTTTCACTCGTAGACTAATTCTGTGGCTGCTGCTTAGGGTGAGAGGAAAGCCATTTTAAAGCACATCCCCTTTTAAAGGCCCATCTCACATCTCTGTGAGGCGTAAATGCACATACATCGCAGAGGCTGCCTTCCAGCCCCGACTCTCCCCAGGTGGCAGCTCCGGCTTGCCTCTGCTTCCTGGGCTTCAATATCCCCTGTGAAATGAGGGCGTGGACTGAATCGCTAGTGAACTTTGCAGCTGCCCCAGTCCACAGGTGTGACTGCAGGAAAGAAACTCCATGAAGAATATTCAGACTGGCTTTAGCCACAATAAATTTTGCCTTTTTAGCATTTTCACTTTTCCAAGAGTTATTGCATCTACCTGATTCTCATAGCAAAAGATGGAAACCATGAGACCAATATATGGGAGTAAGGTGGGGTACGTCCTTAAAAGACAGTGAACTGTCCCTGGTGTGCTGCACACTGGCCTGCTCTTCCCTCTCACTTTCCTGACCAGAGTAAAATGAGAGCAAGTCACCTTCTGCTGTCAGCCGTGACACTGCATTCTAAGACAGGACCTCCGGGCTCTGGCTCAAAATCCCGAACAACAGATCCATCCAAGGCATCCTCAGATCAGCGGGAGAGAAGGGGAGAGGGCCAGAGGTCACTGAGGTGTTGGCTGAAGCTGTGAGCTGAGTTCAACATCAGCCCTGGGCTTGTCTGAGAACCCACGGTCCTATGACTCTCACCCAGCTCAGAGGGGCGAAAGGACGTCCCCACCACTGCCAGAGCAGGAAGGACACCCTCACCAACCACAACATCCCAGGAAAACTCCCCCTCGATCCCACAGTGCCCGATGGAAACAGGTCACTCTGAGGGTAGAGCTGCAAACAGGTAATTTTCTCATTCTATACTGGCCAAAAAGGCTTCACAGAATCTAGCGGATCTTTTAAGAATTTTTAAAAAGTTCCCACTGTTTGACCCAGCAATTCTATTCTGAGAGGGGTCTCTCTTAAGGAAATAATCTGAGTTGTGGCCAAAGACTTATGCATGGGGACTTCCCTGGTGGTCCAGTGGTTAAGACTCACGCTCCCAATGCAGGTGGGCCCAGGTTCAATCCCTGGTCGGGGAACTAGATTCCCCATGCATGCCACAACTAAGGGCCCACATGCTGCAAATAAGACCTGGCGCAGAAAAAAAAAAAAAAAATCTGCATGAATAAGTTTAATCACACGTTATAGGGGACAGATGGTAAACACACCAGCAACAGTCTGTGTCCACCTAAGGGGGGCAGTTAAAACAAATTCTAGCACTTCCAACAGTGGGGCCTAAGCAATGTTATCACATTGAAGGGAGATAACTAGACAATATGATGAGAACAATCAGGGTACCAAAGTGAAGAGTGCCTGTTGTGGGCTTCCCTGGTGGCGCAGTGGTTAAGAATCCGCCTGCCAATGCAAGGGACATGGGTTTGAGCCCTGGGCCAGGAAGATCCCACATGCCTTAGGGCAACTAAGCCCATGCACCACAACTACTGAGCCCACGTGCTGCAACTACTGAAGCCCGCACACCTAGGGCCCGTGCTCCACAACAAGAGAAGCCACCACAGTGAGAAGCCTGCACACCACAACAAAGAGTAGTCCCTGCTCTCTGCAACTACAGAAAGCCCGCACAGCAGCAAAGACCCAATGCAAACAATAAATTTTAAAAATTAATTAATTTTTTAAAAAAAAGAGTGTCTGTTGTGCCAGAGATAAAATACTTTCAGTAAGAAATGTGTCCACAGCTTTTCAGGATAAGCAGGGGTGGAAAGTCCCCTTGAAACAAATATTATTAGTAGGACAACGAATTCCTAGACAGTCTTTGCATTGTTATGCGAAATTATCGTGCCCGGTTGAGGGAGCTTTTGGCCTGACCAGGGCAGGCCTGGGAGAATTCTCCCTGATATGCAGTGACCACTTTGCATTAAGACCCCAAGCCTGGGCTTCCTAGGTGGCGCAGTGGTTAAGAATCTGCCTGCCAATGCAGAGGTCACGGGTTCGATCCCAGCTCCAGGAAGATCCCACATGCCACGGAGCAACTACACCCGTGTGCCCAAAAAAAAAAAAAAAAAAGACCCCAAGCCTGCTGGGAGGCAAAGGGCCCTGTGTCAGGGGTCCCCAAGACCACCCCCAGGGCTTCCTAGGTGGTGCAGTGGTTAAGAATCTGCCTGCCAATGCAGGGGACATGGGTTCAATCCCTGCTCCAGGAAGATCCCACATGCCGTGGAGCAACTAAGCCCGTGTGCCACAACTATTGAGCCTGTGCTTTAGAGCCCGTGAGCCACAACTATTGAGTCCATGTGCTGCAACTACTGAAGCCCATGCACCTATAGCCTGTGCTCTGCAACAAGAGAAGCCATAGCAATGAGGAGCCCGCGCACCACAATGAAGAGTAGCCCCCACTCACCGCAACTAAAAGAAAGCCTGCTCACAGCAAAAAAGACCCAACACAGCCAATAAAAGTAATTAATTTTAAAAAAATCTCTTAATAAACAATGTTAACAATAAAAGTAATTCTTCCAATTTCAAAAAAAAAAAAAAAAAGACCACCCCCAGGATTGGTGGTTCTCCAGGGCTCATAGGACTCTGAATATAGTCTGCTCACAGCTAAGATGTATTACAGCCAAAGGACGCAGAGCAAAATTAGCAAAGGGAAAGGCACGTGGGGGGAGGTCCAGAGGAAACCAGGCTCTGCTTCCAAGAGGGTCTCCCTGTGGGTCACATGGGACATATTTAATTCCTTCAGCACCAGTCGTAACAACACGTGTGAGCTGTTGTCTACCAGGGAGGTGCACCTGAGTCTTGGGGTCCCGGTTTTTATCCAGGTCTGGTCACACAGACACTTCCAGCATGCACCAAAATTCCAGACTCCCAGACAGAAAGCCAGTGTACAGTATCAACCACTGTGGTTTGCACAAACAGTCTATAAGCCCCCTTTATCACTTAGGGAAAGATTCATATGATTGTAGGACGCTGTTTACCAGTCCAGTTCCCAGATGCCAGCCAAGGCCAGCCTTGCCAGTGGGCCTTTCCAAGGACAGGAGTCTCGGGCCTACTGTGCGAACTCTTTTCTGCACAGACTCAGTCCCCCAGCCCCTGCTGCATGAAACTTGAAACAGTGGGGTTGCATCTGGGTGAACCCGGCAGACCTTAATCAAAGCCCACTGGCAGGAAGAGATCCCAAAGAGGAATTCATGCAAGCAGGACACAGTCCAGGCTGGAGGCACTGGCTGGTGTGTTGCTCTAGGACAAACATGTGTCTGGGGACTAAGAAAATGATCATCGTGGGGCCTGGGGCGGAAGCCCACTGCAGTCTGTGCAGGGCCCCGAGCCAGTTAAGGGCAGCACGAGAATGGACTGATGTCCGTGGGGTTGCATGGGTTCAGTGTTCACTAGTGCCACCATATGGCCGAGAGGAGGAATAGCAACCACGGACACATAACCCTCTTGGAAAATATCACTGCCATGAATGATTTGGCAGCAGATCCATAGCAATACAAGCCAGATGTTGTTAGTGAATTCCAAAGACAGTGGAAATGTCCCTGTTTTGTACTGAATGTTTCTTGAAATAAATGGGCCATTGGCTAGGGGTGTGGGAAAACAAAGACAGTTGCCTCTTCACTTGGCATTTGGAGCCAAGAACTCTTTCTGCGGACTCAGATAATTTAAGGGGGGATGTTGGTTGGACTTGGAATGAATGGCGAGGAAGGAGTTCTAATAAATGGTTAGAAACATAAAGGAGATGTGACAATATTAGTAGCCCAAGTTTGTTGTGGTTATATAAACAGTTTTTCTGTATGGTCTCAATTTCATAAATGTGTGTACACATGTGTGAACAGGAAAAAAAAAACTACACACCAACATTTTCATAGCTGTTAACTCAGGGTTCGTGGAGCAACAGTTTTTTTCTTCTTTGTGTTTTTATGTACTTTGGTGATAAAACTTTATTACCTTCATATATGAGAAAAAATGGTTTTTTTATAAAGACTGAAAAGAGATGTACCATATTAGAGGGAGGTTGGGCACAGGATTAAGGATGATTTTTTCCCAGCTGCTTCATACATTTATGAACTTTCTAAATTATTCACAGTGATCTGAAGTTAGGGGAAAAGGAACTTTTTTAAAGATTAAACCGGATGTTTGGATTTGGGGTAGATTGAGAGGAAGGGCTGAAGATGGGAAGTGATGAGAGTGGAGGAGAAAGAGGAGAAGCAAGCAGACGTTTTGCCTGAGATACCGTGCTGAGGAGGCTTAGTCATCTCCTGAGGGAGGGCTCACACCATGAGCTGCTGCTGGGGCAGGGAGATCCACAGGAGGAGTCAGGAACAGAGACAAAGATGGGGAAAAGAGAGCCAGGAGGTGGAAAGAGGACCCCTTGGAGGGACAGCCAAGGCAGGGAGAGCAGAGAACCGGTGATTCTGCAACTAGGGGTAAAGGCATGAAGGAGGGCAGAGAGAGAGTGCAGCTGGAGAAGGTGGTGGAAGGAGGTAGGGCTGAGGGCAAGTCAGGTATGAGGATGCTTGGACAGACTGAAGTAACCACATCCTGAATGGGACATGGAGTAGGCAGGGAGCAAGGGCAGTGAGGCTTCTGTGAGGAGCTGAGGACAACTTTTTTTCTTTTTTAATATTTATTTAATTTATTTATTTGGTTGTGCTGGATCTTAGTTGCGGCAGGCAGGCTCCTTAGTTGCGGCTCACCAGTTCCTTAGTTGTGGCATGCGAACTCTTAGTTTCAGCATACATGTGGGATCTGGTTCCCCGACCAGGGATTGAACCCGGGCCCCCTGCACTGGAAGCACAAAGTCTTAACCACTGCACCACCGGGGAAATCCCAAGCTGGGGGCATCTTGGTGGATGGTCCCTAATCCTGGGACAATAAGAGAAAACAGGCAGATGTCCCCTTTTAGAGAGAGAAGCCCTTTGGCCAAAACAGACAGTAACCTCTGTGAGTACTTCCACTGACTCAGAAGGTGAGGAGAACACGAGAAGGATCTGAAGATAACAAAGCAAAATGCACACTTGGAAAGTCACCATCCCCCTCCCCCTGGGTGATGACAACAGGTGGAGACCCCCCCAGCCCTGGGCCTTCTCAGTCACCCCGGAGGATTGGGAAAGGGCTTAGGGTTCCCAGAGGAAGCAGTGGTTTTCCCAAGAAGATCAGGGGACTGGGGGGTGGGAGGTGGATAAGGGCCACAGAATAGGAGGGACTGGATGTCTGTCGGGACCTGGTACGGGCCAGGCAGGCCCTGAAGTAGCCCTAGCATGCAGCTCATCCTGTGAAGCCTGGGGAGGCTCAGGGAGGCCCACGAGTCATGTAACCACCCAGGGTCAAACAGCTGGTGGGTCCCTAAGGTGGGGCCTGAACCACTTGAATAGTCCCCAAACCCTCCTGCCTAGTATTCTTGGCTTGGTACCCGCCAAGACCTAAAGATGACCCAGAAGATGCTCCTCCAACATGACCTGGAAGGTGAGAAGCTGTCCTCAACCTCGTTACCCAAACCAGAACCCAGGAACCAGCCTTGACCCTCTCCACCCTGTTCCCCTCCTGCCCCTGAAGCCAGAGGAGTTAACAAAGCTCAGAACTTACTGTCCTTCCCAGTGGATTCAGCCCTAGCCACCCAGTCATCTGTGGCCTGGCCCCTGATGGCCACGCCATCTCCCAGTCCTGCTTCCTTCCTACCCACTCCTGACTGACCAGCAATGCCCCCAGGCAGGCCTACCAGGGTCTGCTGGCTACACCCAGAAGCCTTTGGAAGAGTTCTCAGTGGGCACCTCTCTGTAACCTCATCTGACCATCACACTCTGTTCCTATGCCCCTGCTTCCTGCATTTTGTGGCACTGACCTGTGCTCAGACCTGCCTCTCCCAGTCATCCCTCATGGATAGGTCCTAGGTCTGGCCACTTTTCTGTCCTCTTGTGATCACCCAGGCCTGGCCATAATACTATCTTTGTGGATGGAACTAACTATTCCAAATGAGAAGGAGACCCAGAGAGATGATACAGCTTAGAGACCCCCAGGTAGGTCTCAGGCACAGCCTCCAACAAAAGGTGGCCAGTTCCTGGTCCAGTGGTCTCCATCTCTGCTCCCACTATGTCCAAATCAACAGGCTGACAGCAGCCACACTAACCTTATCTCTCCCCAGTGGCTTGAAACTAGAGTGAGCCCTCATTTTGCTGCTTCTTCTTGCATTTTGCTCAGAAAGGCCTCTCCAAATCTTTGGGATCCTTGAATGTCTGGGAACTCAGTACTGGGGAGCTCTCCACAAGAGGTGACATAAGCTTACAGGATGTTTTGGCTCCACCTAACACTGGACCACCTACCCACAGCTTCACAGTGCAGTCATAGGAGCCACTGAGGACCTTTGTGTCATCCGCACAGAAGTGACAGGAACTCACAATGTGCTGGTGCCCCCTCATAATTTTAAATGGGATCTGAAAAAAGGATAGACTGAATGAGTTCAGAAGGTTGCAGAATACCAGATCAATGTTTTAAAAATCAGTAGTATTCCTATACACTTGCGATGAACAATCCAGAAAAAAAAAATTAAGAAGAAAATTGCATTTGCAAAAGCACCAAAATAGGAATAAATTTAACCAAAAAGAGTAAAACTTATACTCTGAAAATTACAAAACATTGTTAAAATAAATTTTAAAAGACTTAAATAAATGGAAAAGCATCCCATGTTCATGGATTAGCAGACTTACTATTCTTATGAAAATACCCTCCAAAGTGATCTACAGACTCAACACCATCCCATCAAAATCCAGCAGACTTCTTTTCCAAAACTGACAAGCTGATCCTGATCTCAGAGAGACAGCAGTGAGCAGTCCTGAAAAGACATCTTAGTTCTCTGCCCAGGAATTGAACCTGGGTAGCCTGGATGAAAACCAGGAATCCTAGCCACTAGAAGATCAGGGCCTAGAGGCTAGAAGCAAAGTTCCCCTGGCTCTTGCACTGCTTGAAAAATGAAATTCTCAAAGAGGCAAAAACTGTAAAAACAGGTCCAAAGCTTATTATTAGAGACACAGCACAACAAGTGGGAGAGCACACAGAGAAACAGTTTATTTATTTAAGATAGAAGTAAGGCAGAAATACACACCAGGAGAGAAAGACTGTGGGTGTCTTCCCTAATGCAGAGGAATGCAGTAAAGAGGCAGTTAAATCATTTATATAGAGCAGTTCTTCCGGGTCTTTGTTTACCTTTGGCCAATTCTCTCACTTCTTTACTCACATCTGACTTGTCCTAGGACACTCCACAACATGTGTGCACATCTTTTGTCAAGATGGATTCCAGCACAGAGGCTTGGCATCATCTATTATGGGGTGGTGCTCCTTCCTTTTTGATGCCCAAGAAGTCTTTCTGCACCTGTGCAGTCAGGGAGTTTTCCTTGACCTCAGGAATGGTCATGTTAACTCTTCACTACAACAGAGCTCAGCTCCTGCCATTAACTTTGTGCTTGGAGTGTCTAGGGAAAACAAAGCTTCAATTTTACTCCACTTGACAAATACCAACTGTCCAGCCCAGGGGCCTTTCTACTTCCTACCTCAACCCTAAAATTTTTATGGAAAATCAAGGGAAGCAGAATAGCCAAAACAACCTTGCAAAGGAACAAAGGTGGAGGACTCATAATTTCCAATTTCAAAACAATTTTCAAAACATACAAAGAGACAATAATCAAGACAGTGTAGTACTAGCATAAGGATAGACATACAGATGGAGGAAATAGAACTGAAAATCCAGAAATAAGCACTCATATTTTGGGGCACTTGATTTTCAACAAGGGTGCCAAGATAATTAAAAAGGGAAAGGAAAATCTTTTCAACAAATTGTGCTGAGACAAGTGAATATCCACGTGCAAAAAAATAAAGTTGGACCCTTACCTATTACCACATACAAAAATTAACTCAAAATGGATCAAAGACCTAAATGTGAGAGCTAAAATTACAAGACTCTTAGAAGAAAACATGGGTGTAAATCTTTGTGAATTTGCATTAGGCAATGGTTTCTTAGATATGACAACAAAAGCACACGGAGCAGCAGCAACAACAACAACATAAACCGGACATTATCAAAATTAAAAACTTTTGTGCTTCAAAGGACACCATCAGGAAAGTGAAAAACAACCCACACAACGGAAGAATATTTTTGCAAATCAGGTATCAGGTAAGGGACTTGTATCTAGAATACATAAAGCACTCTTAAAACTCAACAATAAAGAGACAAACAATCCAATTTAAAAATAGGCAAAAGATTTGAATAGGCATTTCTCCAAGAAAGATACGTAAATGATCTATAAGCACATGGAAATGTGCTCAACATCGTAAGCCATTAGGGAAATGTAAATCAAAACCATATTGAGTTAAGACACTAAATCCTAAAAGTTTTCAACACAAGGAAAAAAATTTTTTATCTATTTCTTTAATGTTGTATCTAGATGAGATGATGAATGTTCGCTAAACCTATTATGGTAATCATTTCACGATGTATGTAAGTCAAAACATTATGGTGTACACCTTGAGTTTTTGCACTGCTGTATATCAATTGTACCTCGATAAAACTGCAGGAAAAAAGATATTAAATTATAGTATCTAAATATAAAAAACAGAACAAGCCAAACAAACACAGAAACATTTTGAGATACCACTTCATACCTATAGAATGTCTATAATCAAAAAATCTGATAATAACAAGTGTTGCCAAGAATATGGAGAAATCAGAATTCTCACATGTTGCTGGTGTGAATGTAAAATCATGCAGCCACTTTGGAAAATAGTTTAGCAATTCCTCAAAAAGTTAAACATATGTGTTAACTTATGATCCAGCAAATTTACTCCTAGGTTTTTAACCTAAGAAAAATGAAACCATATGTCCACACAGAAACTTGAACATGGGCATTCACAGCAATATTCTTCATAATAATAAAAAACTGGAAACACCACACATCTATGGTCAATTAATCTTCAACAAAGGAGGCAAGAAGATATAATGGAGAAAAGACATTCTCTTCAGGAAGTAGTGTGGGGAAGCTGGACAGCTACATGTAAATCAATGAAGTTACACCACTCCCTCATACCAGACACAAAAATAAACTCAAAATGGCTTAAAGACTTAAATATAAGACATTTGACAACATAAAACTCCTAGAAGAGAACACAGGCAAAACATTCTCTGACATAAATTGTAGCAATGTTTTCTTAGGTCAGTCTCCCAATGCAAAAGAAGTAAAAACAAAAATAACCAATTAGGACCTAATCAAACTTACAAGCTTTTGATCAACAAGGAAAACCATAAACAAAATGAAAAGATGCCTATGGAATAGGAGAAAATATTTGCAAATGATGCAACTGACAAGAGCTTAATTTCCAAAATATACAATCAGCTCATACAACTCAACAACAAAAAAAAACAGCCCAATCAAAAAAGAGGTAGAAGACCTAAATAGACATTTCTCCAAAGAAGACATACAGATGGCCAACAGGCACATGAAAAGATGCTCGGCATCACTAATTATTAGAGAAATGCAAATCAAAAGTACAATGAGGTATCACCTCACACCGGTCAGAATGGCCATCATCAAAAAATCTATAAACTATAAAGAAAAAAATCTATAAACTATAAATGCTGGAGAGGGTGTGGATAAAAGGGAACACTCCTCCTCTGTGTTGGTGGGAATGTAAATTGGTTCAGCCAAGAGAACAGTATGGAGGTTCCCCAAAAAACTAAAAATAGAGTTACCATATGATCCAGCAATCCCACTCCTGGGCATATATCCAGAAAAGATTAAAACTCTAACTTGAAAAGATATATGCACCCCAATTTTCATAGCAGCATTATTTATAATAGCCAAGGCATGAAATCAACCTAAGCGTCCACCAATAGATGAATGGATAAAGATGTGATATAAATATACAATGGAATATTACTCAGCCGTAAAAAAGAATGAAATAATGCCATTTGCAATAACATGGGTGGTCTTAGAGATTATTATACTAAGTGAAGTAAGTCAGACAGAGCATGACAAATATCATATGATCTTATATGTGGAATCTAAAAAAAAAAGATACAAATGAACTTATTCACAAGACAGAAACAGACTCACAGACATAGAAAACAAATTTATGGTTAGCAAAGATGAAAGGGAGTGGAGGGATAAATTATGAGTTTGGGATTAGCAGATACACACTACTATATATAAAATAAACAGCAAGGACCTATTGTATAGCACAGGGAACTATAGTCAACATCTTGTAATAAACTCTACTAGAAAAGAATCTGAAAAAGAATATATACATATATACATATTCACTTTGGTCTACACCAGAAAATAACACAACATTGTAAATCAACTACACTTCAATTTTTTAAAAATTGAAATGATAAATTGGAAACAATACCCAACCCACTGATGAATGAATAAATAAAATGAGGCATATCCATACAATAGAATATTACTAGGCAATAAAAAAGAAATGAAAGACTTCTTTCTTCTGATCTGGCATGTGAGAAGCTTGGAAGTCACCACTCCATCCTCACAATAGGGAAAAAGCTGAACAAACTGGGGCTAACCTGATGGTGCAGTGGTTAAGAATCTGCCTGCCAATGCAGGGGACACAAGTTCGAGCCCTAGGCCAGGAAGATCCCACATGCCAAGGAGCAACTAAGCCCCTACCCCACAACTACTTAGCCTTGTACTCTAGAGCCCATGAGCCACAACTAATGAGCCCATGTGCCACAGCTACTGAAGCCCATGTGCCTAGAACCCATGCTCTGCAACAAGAGAAGGCACCATAATAAGAGGCCGTCACACCGCACATCGCAATGAAGAGTAACCCCTACTCACTGCAACTAAAGAAAGCCCGTGTGCAGCAATGAAGACCCAACACAACCAATAAACAAATAAAAATAAATTAATTAATTAAAAAAAAAAAAGAATCCACCTGCCAATGCAGGGGACATGGGTTCGAGTCCATGGGTTCGAGTCCTGGGCTGGGAAGATCCCACATGCCGCAGAGCAACTAAGCCCATGCTCCACAACTATTGAGCCTGTGCTCTAGAGCCCAGGAGCTGCAACTACCAAAGCCCGCGTGCCTAAACCCCTTGCTCCACAACAAGAGAATTCACTTCACTGAGAAGCCCGCTTGCCACAACCAGAGAAAAGACTGCGTGCAGCAACAAAGACCCAACGCAGCCAATAAATAAATTAATTAATTAATTTTTAAAAAAGAAAAGAAATGCTACGGATGAGAAACACCGTAACAGAAATGAAGACTATCTTTGATGGGCTTATTATTAGACTAAACATGGCTGAGGAAAGAATCTCTCAGCTTGAGGAGATCTCAGTAGAAACCTCCAAAACTGAAAGCAAACAGAAAAAAAGACTGAAAAAGAAAAGACACAACAGAATATCCGAGAACTGTGAAACAACTACAGAAGGTATAACATATGCAGAACAAGAATACCAGAAGAAAAGAGGAAGGAACAGAAAAAATATTTGAAGCAATAATGATTGAGAATTTCCCCCAAATTAATTTCAAACACTAAACCATAGATCCAGGAAGCTCAGAGAACCCCAAACAGGATAAATGCAAAATATAAAATTAAAAAAAATCTACACTTACATTTTAAAGCTACAGAAAATCAAAGATTAAAAAACCCTGAAAGAAGGCAGAGAAAAAAACACTTTACCTATAAAGGAGCAAAGATAAGCCTGACATCCGGCTTCTCTTCAGAAACCATGCAAGTAAGAAGAGACTGAAAATTTTAAGTATTAAAAGGAAAAAATTACCAACCTAGGGACTTCCCTGGTGGCACAGTGGTTAAGAATCTGCCTGCCAATGCAGGGGACACAAGTTTGATCCCTGATGTGGGAAGATCCCACATGCCATGGGGCAACTAAGCCCTGCTCTCTAAAGCCTGCGTGCCACAACTACTGAGTCCACATGCTGCAACTACTGAAGCCTGTGCACCTAGAGCCTGTGCTCCACAACAAGAGAAGCCACCACAATGAGAAGCCCGTGCACTGCAACCAAGAGTAGCCCCTGCTTGCCACAACTAGAGAAAGCCCGCACACAGCAACAAAGACCCAACACAGCCAAAAAATAAAAATAAATTAAAAATTAAAAATTAAAAAAAAAAAACCAACCTAGAAATTTGTATCCTGAAAAAGTATCCTGAAAAAGTGAAAGGAGAAATAAAGACTTTCCCAGACAAACAAAGATTGAGGAAATTTGTTATCAGTAGATCTGCCTTGCAAGATATGTTAAAATTTCTTTAGAAAGAAGGAAAACGATATAGGTCAGAAACTCAGATCTATATAAAGAAAGGAAGAGAATCAAAAAAGAAAAAAGTGAAGGTTAAAAAAAAACTTTAATTGTTGTTATTCCTAATTGATCTAACAGGTAATAGTTTGTTGAAAATAATAGTAGCTACTATATATATATGTATATATGAAATGAATGACAGCAATGAAAGGGACAAGAGGGAGGAATTAGAAATATTTTGTTATTTTAAGGTACTCACACTACCCATTAAGTGGTAAAGGGCTATTGAAAGTAGACTTGAATTAACTACAAATGTATACTGCAAACTCTTGGGCAACCACTTTAAAAAGTAAAAAAGAGTTATATCTGATACACTAAGAAAGAAGAGAAAGTGAAATCATTTAAAACTGCAAAGGGTAGGGAGTTCCCTGGTCATCCAGTGGTTAAGACTCTTGCTTCCAAAGCAGGGGGTATGGGTTCAGTCCCTGGTTGGGGAACTAAGATCCTGCAAGCTGTGTGGCGTGGCCAAAAAAAAAAAAAAATCAAAAAACAAGGGCAACAAATAGAAAGAGTGACAAATATGGTAGTTATTAAACTAACTATATCAACAATCGCTTTGAATGGTCTAAATGCACAAATTAAAAGACAGAGACTGTCAGAGTGGATCAAAAAACAAGACCCAACAATATGCTGTCTACAAGAAACCCACTTTAGATATAAAGACACATAGAAGGACTTCTCTGGTGGTGCAGTGGTTAAGAATCTGCCTGCCAATGCGGGGGACACAGGTTCCATCCCTGGCCTGGGAAGATTCCACATGCAGAGCAACTTAGCCCATGTGCCACAACTACTGAGCCCACGTGTAGTGACTACTGAAGCCTGCATGCCCAGAGCCCATGCTCTGCAACAAGAGAAGCCACCACAATGAGAAGACCATGCACTGCAATGAAGAGCAGCCCCCACTCACCGCAATTAGAGAAAGACTGAACGCAGCAACAAAGATCCAACACAGCCAAAAATAAATAAATTAATTTTTAAAAAACATAAATCCTGATTTAAAAAAAAAAAGACATGTAAAGATTAAAAGTAAATGGATGAAGAAAAATATACCATACTAACACTATCAAAACTATGCCATACTAACACTATCAAAAATTTCAGACAGAGCAGACAACACATCAAGAAAATTTATCAGAGCTAAAGAGGGACATTACATGATGATAAAAAGTCAATTCTCCAAGAAGATATAATAATCCTCAATGTGTATGTGCAGAACACCAGGGCGTTAAACTCTAGGCAAAAATGAATAAACTTGCAAAGAGAAATAGGTGAGTCCACTATCATAGTTGGAGATTTCAGCACCTCTCTATGAGAAATGTACGGATCCAACAGGCAGAAAATTAGTAAGGACATAGAGGAATTCAACACCATCATCAATCAACTGGATGCAGTGGACATATATGGACTACTTCATCCAACAACAGCAGAATACATGTTCTCCTCAAACTCATATGGAATATTCACCAATGTAGACCACATTCTAGGCCATAAAACACATCTCAACAAATTTTAAAGAACAGAAATCATATACTGTCTGCTCTCAAAATACAACAGAATGAAATGAGAAATCAATAACAGAAAGATGGTTGGGATACACCAATATACATGGAGACTAAACACTTCTAAATCACACATGGGCCAAAGAGGAAATCTCAGGAGAAATTTTAATATATTTTGAACTAGACAAAAATGAAAATACAGCTTATCAAAATTTGTGGGATGCGGTAGTGCTTAAAGGGAAATTTATACCATTGAATGCATACATGAAAAAAGAAGGAAAATATAAAATCAGTCATCTCAACTTCCACCTTAAAATAGAAAAAGAAGAGCAAATTAAATCCAAAATAAGTAGGAGAAAAGAAATACTAGGAATTACAGCATAACTCAATGAAATTGAAAACAGGAAATCAATAGAGAAAATCAAGTAACACAAAATTTTGTTCTTTAAAAAGATCAATAAAATTGATAAGCCTCTAGCCAGGCTAAGAAAAAAAGAGAACACAAATTACTAATATCAGCTCAGGAGGTAAGGAGGTGTCCAGGATGTAGGGGTGTTGTAAAGAAAAAAATGTTGCCTCCTATTCCAGTTCTACAAGGATCAAACCATTAGCCACCGCAGTGGCCCACTGACAGTGACAGTGCGCCTGAGGGGAATTCAAGACAGAGAAAAACAGGAAGCATTCTGTGCTTTGGATACACTGGCCCCAACACGGTTAAGATTCATACTTAAGCAGCATTTAAGTGATCCCAGTTTTTCCATCTTCTTCTCATACACAGAAAAGCACTAAAATCATTAACTTGAGAAGTCTGTTCTTTGTGATTAACAGTAATCTTCTTATACTTGACTACATGTTTTTCCCAGCAAAATGTTCATATGTATCCTGGCTCCTCCCTTACCTCTCTAAAGCTGTTCCTCAGAGCTCTCTGAGAGGTTGTCTCCCACGCTGTAGTCCACAGTGTGATCCAGGAATAAAACTGAACTGGTAACTTTTACATTGTTCATTTTTCTTTACATTAACTGCGCAGAGGGACTTCCCTGCTGGCGCAGTGGTTGAGAATCCACCTGTCAATGCAGGCGACACGAGTTCGATCCCTGCTCCAGGAAGATCACACATGCTGCAGAGAAACTAAGCCCATGTGCCGCAACTACTGAAGCCTCCATGCCTAGAGCCCATGCTCCCCAACAAGAGGAGCCACTGCAATGAGGAGCCTGTGCACCACAATGAAGACTAGACCCCGCTCTCCGAAACTAGAGAAAGCCCCATGCACAGCAACAAAGACCCAATGCAGCCAATCAATCAATAATAAATAAATAGTTAAATTAAAAAAAATTAATTGTGCGGAGTTGTGGGGAAGTGAGAGGAGGGATTTGAGGCTGTGCCGCCAGGCAGTGCCCCGGTGGATGCAGGAACTCTGGAAGGGGAGATGTGGGGGAGAGGTTTGGGGGGTAGGGCACGCAAAGAGGTTGGGGGGAGGCGAATTCAGCCAGAGGTGCAGGGATGAGGGGAGGCAGGGGTCTAGGGTAGGAGAGCGACTTCAGGGTTGTGGGGAACAAGGGGTTGTGGGGATGCAGGAAGAGGGCCCTTGGGCTTTTTGTAGCTGGGAGAGGTGGGACAGGAACTGGGCCACCAGGAGACAAGATGTGAGGCGCCAGGTCGGGGCTGGGTCGCCAGGGGGCGCAAGCAAACTGAGCCGGGCAGCGTATGTGGGGCGGTGCCTGGCAGGGGAGGGGCGTGGCTTTACAGGCGAGGGGCGGGCCAGGGGCGGGGCCTGGAGCGCAGGATGCCAGCAGCTCTGGCCGATAGCCGGTCCCCGGAGGCGACCGGATCAGCTGTCTGCTCCAGCTCCACCGCCAAAGCCTGCGCCTTGGGGCCGGAGACAGCCGTCCCTCAGCTGCCTGCTCTGCAGCTGCCTCGTCTCTAGGCAAAACTCTGGGGGCTTCGTTCTTTTTCTCATCACAAAGACAGAATTTTGGCATGGGAAAACAGAGCAAGAGCAGGGACATCCCTCTACCCCTCCTCTGGACCTTTCTGGGCAGAGTACTTTTGGGGTTCATTATGGAGAGGGAGCCCTAGGAGCCACGGAGAGAAGTTCCACACTCTTGTACTCTGGCTACATGGTCCAAGGCCCTAGCAAAACTAGCATATAGAGGATAGCCCCATGTTTGTAAAAGCAAAAAAAAAAAAAAAAAAAAAAAGGTGAGCTCTTTTTTTAGACATAGGTAACGTCCCACAGATATGTTCTACAAGTTCCTCCGCCTCCCTGGCCGGGCCTTGATCGCGGTGCTGCAGTGCATTGGGAATCAGAGAGCAAAGACCCCAGCCCAGGAGCGCGCGTGGCGGGCTCCTCCTGCTCTCAGGGGCCAGGGCGGGAGATAAGGGCGGCCACCGCGCAGGAGGCACGCGATGCCAGGTCACTGGCAGAGCCAGGTGAGCGCTGCTTTAGACAGAGGGCAGGGAGAGACAACCACCCCCCACCCTCCCACCCCGGGGAAGGGCGGAGCGGGGACAACGAGGACACAGGAGGCCGGACTACCTGGCTTGAAGGTCAGCAAGTCAGAGGGAGGAGAATGGAGAGATGAGCAAGAGACGAAATGGCTTGGTAGGTCAAGGTCAGATCTCCCGACTTTATCTTGAATGTGCCAGGAAGCCAAGGAGAGGTTTTGAGCCAATTATTTTTAAAATTTGTGACACATCCAGTGTGTGAGTGTGCATTGTTTAAAGGCCAAGAACAAGGCATTATCATCGAGAGCGTTCTTTAGCAAACCATCTCAGGTTGTTGGATGAAATCATCCGGAACATTATTATTCTTGCCTTGCAGCACCTTCACTTCAAAAGATCATTTCTTAACATTTTCATTGAGCTACACAACCGCATTAACCTCACTGTATAAACATTTCCAAAGTGTACTGTTTTCAAACTGTACTCCCTTCTGTTTATTCTAAACTTTCTCTTACTGCAGTTCTTAATTCTGATTTTGTTGTTGTTTTTTGCCAAAGTGCTCCCTTGAGTAACTTTTTTCTCAAAGAGAGGCATCCTTTCTGAGTTCTTGCAGCTCTGCAGAAAATGTCTTTTTTCTTTTCTTTTCTTTCTTTCTTTTTTTTTTTTTTTTTTGGCTTTATCAGGGACCAGCAGTTTGGCCAGGCAGAGAATACTTAGGTCACAAACTTTTCTCCCAGAGCTTTATATAACTTCTCAACTTCTGTTAACCTAATGGATCATAAAAACCTCAGGCCAGAAAAAAATCTTAAGCCATCTGAATGTACAATGCACCCAAGACTGGTTAAATCCATCAGGGGGTGGCCAGCCAATGGAATACTCTCCATAGAAAAGAACACAGAAGCTGTTTCTTTACTAATATGGAAAGATCTCAGGGCTTCCCCAATGGTCCAGTGGGGACTCCGCGTTCCCAAAGCACGGTTTGATCCCTGGTTGGGGAACTAGATTCCACATGCATGTCACAGCTAAGATCCCGTGTGCTGCAACTAAGACAGCGCAGAATAAATAAATGTTTTTTAACAAATACGGAAAGATCTCTAAAATAAGTAAAAAAAAAAAAATGTCTATACCAGGTGCAGAAGAGGTCTAAGGCATGCTTCTATTTATGTAAAAAAAGGGGGGGAGGGGTCAGAATATACATGTAATGCTGGTATGTGCATAAAATGTCTCTGTAAGGATACAGAAAAAACTAGAAACATTTGTTGCCTCTGTAGAGGGCAAGAGTGTAGTTGGGGAGGTTAGGGTGCTAGGGAGACTCTTTTTAAAAATTTATTTTATTGAAGTATGGTTGATTTACAATGTTGTGTTAATTTCTGGTGTACAGCAAAGTGATTCATTTATATGTATAACCCCAAACTCCTAATCTGTCCCTCCCCCAGCACCCCTCCCCCTTGGCAACCACATAGAGAACACTCTAGGTCTGTGGGGAGGCGCTTAATTGTAAAAAACAAAAATAAAAACCCCCCACAAACCTTTTTTATCTATTGAATTTGGATCTTGGGGGTGTTCTATGGAGAACAGAAATAAAATACAACTCCGATGCTCTCCTTTAATTTTACTTAAAAATCAGAATAACTATCACAAATAAAAACAAGCAAGGCACTGGCACACACTGCTTTCTCTCCAAACAGACTTCCCCGTGGAGACCTCAATGCACCCCTGTGGGGGGAGCTGGCCGAGACAGCCATTCGACAGGCCCAGTTGTGGACTCAGCTCCAAGGTCCTCTGACAGCTGGAGAAACCTCCACCTGTCTGATCCCAGGCTTTTCCATCTGCGTGGGGACAGCCTTGCTCCTATCCTTGCAGTGCAGGCATTCACCACCTGTAGGTTATACTTCCCTCCAGTCTTGCATTGAACTTGACTATCTCTTTCCACGTGAGCACTCCAGTCTTTCTTCAGCCCAGGGAGAGTTCCTTGCTTCCTTCTGTATTCCTTTCCTCCTCCTGCTCCCTCCCCTACCCCCCCCCCCCCACCCCCATACCTCTTATATTTATTGGCTCTTCTGCATCTCTCCTGCATTCCTCTTCTCTTGTCTCTCATCATTATTTTTCCTTTATTTTTTTCTCTGAGTTCTCAGAGAATCCCATGAGCTCGTTTTCTAATTTTCTGTTTCAGTTCTCTGTTCTGATTTTAAAGCTTCCATGGAGGGTTTTGGTTTGCAAATCTTCTTTTTCATCCCCAAGAATTCTCTGTTCACAGATTATTTCCTCTTTCCAGCCATCAGCCTTCTTTTTATCAATGCATTTGTCTCTCAAATATCACTTAGAATACAAAATAGTGTTGTTGGGTTTTTATTTCTGTATTTTGTTATTATACGTTTTCTGTTGCTTCCACTACTGTTTCATGGGTGACAGGGCTCCTTCACTGACCCAAGGGCACGCACGTGGGAGTGTCACCATGGGGACAGTGGGAGGCTCAGTGGGAGCCCACAGGGTCTGGGCTGGGTGGTCCTCCTCCCCCAGGATGGTTTCCCTGGGTCACCCTGCCTTTCCTCCAGCTGCTCCCACCCCCTGCTGCCACTTTGCCCACTAGCTGTGCCTCAGGCAGGGGACCGGCCCCAGGCCTAGCAAGCCAGGTGGCTCCCTCCTAGGTCCCCTTGCCAGCTCTTGAGATCTCCCCACCTGCTGGGAACAAGCCACAGCCCCTCCCCTTGAAGGCGGTTCTGACCTTGGAGAGGGGCTCCTGGTCGCCCCAGGACACCTTCTCGGCGGCGGCGGGCATCCAGTGCTTCTCCGGCGGTGGCAAGTCATTGCCCACAGCCAGAGGGTTAAGCGAGGGCAGCAGCCGTTCCCGCCGCGCCTCCGAGAGAGACATCTTGACGTGGCCACAGGCCCTGAGCAGGGCTTCCCAAGGCAGCTTGCGGGGCCGACGCGTGCTGTCGTGGATGCGGAGCAAGGACAGGGGCACGTTATTTCTCCCCAGTTCTGCCTTCCGGTCCTGGTCCGGGGCTTTTGCGGAGCTGGGAGTACCTGGGGGCTGGGAGGCCATCGCCGAGCCCAGGCTGGCCACGAACGGTGGCGCCGCGCGCCTGCGCCCCCGCGCCCACCTTAGGACCCACGCCCCCTCCCTGAGCCCCGCGATCTCGCTGCTCCCAGTCAACACGCAACACGGTTACCCCCAGAAAAGCGGGCTTCTAGTTGTGGGTGTAAAAGGAATGAGGCCAAGTGCGTGAAACCGGCGGCCCCATGCTCGCAGCCTCCCTTAGGGTCTTCCTGGCTCCCCCTCCCAGGACGATCTGTATGTCTTCTGCTTTTGTAGGGGCTCCTGGCCAAACCACTTCACTGTCAACAAAGAAATGGCCCCTAAGTTATAGAATGTGCCTTGGATTAATTAAGATGCAGCTGTTGGGGGGGGTACACACAATACATAAACACATAAGGGAAATACCTGTCACAGTGCCAATGAAATACCAAAGAAAAAAGGGCACCTCTTTTTTCTTTTTTTGATTATCTCACACTTTTAAATATTTATTTATAAGGACTTCCTTACTTCCCTGGTGACACGGTGGTTAAGAATCTGCCTGTCAATGCAGGGAACACAGGTTGGATCCCTGGTCCACGAAGATCCGACATGCCTAGGAGCAACTAAGCCCATGTGCCACAACTACTGAAGCCCATTTGCCTAGAGCCAGTGCTCCGCAACAAGAGAAGCCCCCGCAATGAGAAGCCCACGCACTGCAATGAAGAACAGCCCCCCTCTCCACACCTAGAGAAAGCCCTCGTGCAGCAATGAAGACTCAACGCAACCAAAAAATTAAAAACGAATTTAAAAAATTTTTTTAAATTAATTAATTTGGTTGCACCAGGTCTTAGTTGCAGCAGATGGGCTCCTTAGTTGTGGCTCAAGGGCTCCTTAGTTGCAGCATGCATGTGGGATCTAGTTCCCTGACCAGGGATCGAACCCAGGCCCCATGCATTGGGAGCTTGGAGTCTTAACCTTTGCACCACCAGGGAAGACCCCAAAATGTCACCTCTTGTCTGGGAGCAGACTCAATGCTAGAAAATGACTGCATGGAATTATAAGAAAAGAGCAAGGGTGGTCATCTCAGCGGGGGCAGAAGTAAAAGTGATTTTCTTCCTTCTTTCTCCTTTCATTTACAATTGTTCTGATTTTTCTATGATGTCACTTTGATAATGGGAAAAAACCCTCTGCACTCTACTCTTTCTAAAGGTCTCATGCGACAGATGAGGCAGCCGCAGAGCAGGGATCCAGGGCTGCAGCGCAAAGACCTGGAGCCTGTGTGCCCCAGGGTGTGGGCGCACACGCTTCTGCTCTTGGTGCCAGTGCCTTTCTCAGACACTTCGGTGGCATCTACCCCGAGAGGCTGAGGCCACCTGCCAGGATCCTGGTGCTGTGCCACCCACTGGGCTCCCAGCCACCAGCACCAACTACATGAGGGAGGAACCACACTCCCCAGGAAAACAGCAGGAGTGGGAAAGCAACCACCGCCCTCCCACACGAGTCCTTAGGTCAGTCAAACGGTCCTCACCTGAACTTGGCTTTCTACATGACAAAACTGGAGAAAAGCCTTTGCTTTTCATTTCTTTTTTGAAGTTTCAGGAAATGAAAAATCAGGAAGAAAATAGAAAAATGCCATTATAATTAAACTGTACAGTCTGAATTTTTTCCTCTGACACTAACAGAAGTTAAAAATAGAAATCAATTTCGGCAACCTTCCAAGGCAGGCTTTGAAATATCAAGGTTTAAAAAGAAGTTATTTTACAGCACAAATTTACATATAAATACAATCTGTACAGTGTATTAACTGAGTGATCAATGAACTTCCATCCTGGAGGAGATCCAGTATTGGGGTAAGCCAGGGCAGAATTCAATTACTGCCTCCTTAGTGGAAGACGCTTCAGCCTGCGAAAGGAAATAAGAGAGAGAGAAGGAAAGTTAGATACAAACAGAAAAATCAGACAGTTCAGTGGGGGCGGAGAATGCCAGGCCTCTCCCAGAGTCAAAGTGGCACAAAATACAGAGGATGACCACACACCATGAAAGAAAGCACCGTTTAATCTGCATTCTTAAGATTCTGTCCCCCCGCCAAATACACAAGAGAGACTCACTCCTCCACATCTCATGTTAAGACCCATTTATGAAAGCAAGTTCTAATCCGGTTTCGCTCACCTATCTCATGTATGACATTTGGGAAAGAACTTAAAAAAAAAAAAGAAAGAAAAGAAAAGAAAACCATATTTGCTCCAGGGCCAAAAGCTCCTGAGCTGTCAGTCTTAAATCTCAGCTTTGTGCACACAAGAATGTTCACAGCGGCTCTACTCACACTGAGAGCTGGGTCACACTGACTCTAGATCCTTGCTCTACAGCCCCAACGTGGAAACCAAATGCCCCCAACAACGAAACAGATGCATACTCTGTGGTGTACCCCATAAAGGAATACTCCACGGCAGGGAGAACAAAGCAGCTGCTGCTACGACACCGCGGAGGACTCGCACAGGCCAGATGCAAGAGTTCACAGGACACGGGTCCCTTAAATAAATCTCAAACACAGGCAAGAGTAATTAGTGGTGACAGGAGCAAGAATGGTTACCTTTGCGGGTGGGGGTGGCCATGATGAGTGGGAGGGGGCTTCTGGGGTGCTGGTTTATTCCTTGCTCTGGGATGCTGGTTTATTCCTTGCTCTGGGTATATTCAGGTAGTGGGAATGCGTGGAACCACGAACTTACAATGTGAGTGCGCTAAAGGGTGTGCTTAACTGTATGATTCTGTGAAATTCTAGAATGGGCAAAGCTAACTTATAGGGACAGGAAACAGATTGGTGTCACCTGGGGAGGGGATGGAGGGGACAGACTGCAATTCCATCCAGAACCAGGTTGTGCTGTCACTGAAAAAAAGCATCAGGGGCCCTTGACAGGAGTGAGACCTTAGCCAGGTGCTGGGGAGGCAAGTAGGACCCATGTGGTCATGACCCTCAAAATGCCCCTTGCAGGAGACAGATGCAGACAGGTAATACAGAGTAGGGTGAGGCACAAAAGATGGAGGGGCCCCTCCTGGCTCCCTAGGGAGAACCTAGGAGACTTAGGGCTGAGGGGCTACGGAAACGAGACCTTTAGCAACCACAAGAGTAATATTTAAATACACTTCACACCTCTGACCCTGCCTTTGCCCCATCCTAGTCCTTGCCTCAGAGATAAGTGCTCTCAGGGGTGTAAGAACCGCTGCAGCCCTCTTCTACGCAAGGATGTACTCACACATGCATGCGGGGAAATCTGAAGGCCTGAGGACCACAGTACCAGCTGTATACACTGTTCTGCAGCTTTTGGTCTCTTAATGGTGAGTTTTAGATGCCAATCAGCCCACGGCCCACGTTTGCTGACTGCCGTGCCCGGCCTACCCCACCACACCCTCCTGATGGACACGTAGGGGCTTCCCCATGAGCAAATGCGTCCCTGAAGGAGTGACTCATCACACGGCCCCAGACGGTCAAGGGTGATCATAGCAGGTGTGGCTGAGGGTCTGTGGGCCTCCCTGGGCTTTGCTTTCCCTGCCTGTGAGAATAAGGGACAGGAGTCACAGGGCTGTGTGAGGCTTAAATGAGCCCACGCCCGTGGTGTGACTCACCGCGCCTGGCCTGTCCCTGTCACCACTGGCACGTGCCCTGAGGAAAGGGAAACAGAGAATCCAGAACAGACCCACGTGGGCACAGGGATTTAGCACATGATCAAGCGACACCTCCCTTAATAAGCCAGAACACCAGGTGGGAGTGAGTGGCCAGGGCTCACGCCTCTGTGTCCCCCTTCCTCCCGGGCCCATGGCTAGACTTCCCCTACCCGGTCCCGGACTGGCTGGGCAGGGCCGTCAACTGCCCTGGCCCGTGGGCTGGAGGGGAAGGGAAGACAGCAACTTCCAGGGAGGACCATAAGAACCTCCAGGACCATCCTCCAACCCGTTCCCCTCCTCCCAGGGCCACACTGAACAAACCAGGATCCCGAGTAACTTTCTCAACTTTATGTACGCGTCACTGTGCTGTGCCATTGGGTTGCGAGCGTTCTTTTTAATCGCAGCTGGCTTACTTACTCTCACTAATACCACTGGCCATCTATCTGGAGAAAGGTAAGTTGGACAGCTACTCTACTCTGTTCACCAAAAAAAAAAAAAAGGAAAATAAAACTATTCAAATAGATTAAACAAAAACAAAACTACAAACGCATGAGAATAGTCTACACACATATACAAAATCTTACATTACCGAAGGCCTTTAAAAGACAAAATGTAAAACATACCAACAACAACAACAAGAAGAAACTGGCAAAATTGAGTGCACTAAAAATTAAAGTTTCTGTTTAACAAAGATTGTTGAAAGCCATATAACAGGTAATACTCTAAAACACAAAGAATTAATACCCAGAATTATTTTTAATTCCTAAAAATCAATAAAAACAGTACCTAAAACCAGCAGAACAATCTAACAGAAAACAGAACACTGTGCAAAGGACAAGAGCACGTTATTCACAAAAAGAGCCCGTGGCCAAGGCTGAGACACACAGGAAAGGCCGCTCAGCCTCATTACTGGTTCGGGAAATGCAGCGAAGAGGACACGCCATTCTTCACCCATCACGCTGGCAAACATTTCTGTGCTGGTCGTAACTGATGTAATAACAAGGTGCTTTCATAATTTAAATGGATAGAGCCACTTTTGGAAACAATTTGGTGGCACTTATTCCTTCTGAATGTTCATTCCCTATAGATTCAGGCTACATAAAGTTATATCACTTATATTAAAAACGTGAAACAAAATGTGTGTGTGTGTGTGAGAGAGATTGTGTGTGTGGTTGAGCAAAAAAGTCTTCAAAGTTACAAAGCAACTGATGATAGGGGTTACTGTGGAGAGAAGAGAGATTTGGGGAATTGGTCACAGGCCCCTTTAAGTCTTATCTGTAAGATCTGAATTTGCACAATGATAATATATCTACATACTACTTATGCAATTAAAAGTTAACTTTTTAAGAAGCTGAGTTAATACACAAATTTATCATTTCTGACATTTGCCTCTAAGCAAACACAGCAAGGTTTCAACGAGCCTCTGAGGGGTTTCTGAAAGCCTGCTGTCTCCTGTCACCTACCGTCTCAGCAGCTCCTGGGGCGACAGGTCTGAGGCCCCTTCGTCATCACTCTGGCTGTCACTGCTCTCCGTACTCTCAGAACTACTACTTTTCTCTGACTTTTTATTCTTTTGCTTGCCTTTGTGTTTGTGCTTCCGGTGTTTCTTCTTCTGAAAAATAAACAAATCAAGGAGAACAAAGGGGTGTTTCCCTCCCTAATTCAGCACAGGGACAGGCTAATGAGGTATTTGGTTGCTGGAGTCATTCAAAAACAAAAACAAAAAACTTCATTGGGGGGAGCTTCAGCCTGGTGTGGGACAGACCAGGACACACGGCCGGGCAGACTCTCTGCCATGAACACGCTCACAGAATGGATCTTCTGGCGACAGACACAGCAGAAGCAAGCGGGCACAGGCAGGACCCCATCACGACGCTTAGCCCCCATCTCAACCAAGGTGACCCCTGCCCCCTTCCGTGAACCTGCCTGCTCCACTGTGTTAGGCATGTGTCACAAACCACGTATCAGGATGGCAAGCCCCCTGGAAAAGCACAAAGAAGAAACTGGTAGAAGGTCAGAGAATAGCACACATACTGGTGAGAAATGAGTGAGTTTGGTTTTCAAACCTGTCGGTACCAGTTTCTTTCCTTTCACTCCAGGAGAACTCCTCTTACCTTCCATGCTCAAGAATCCTTTCTTCTGGTAGCCAAAAGTGGAGCTGTTTCTAATCAATTCTACTCCTGCCCAGGGGACTTCCCTGGTGGCACAGTGGTTAAGAATTCGTCTGCCAATGCAGGGGACATGGGTTCGATCCCTGGTCTGGGAAGATCCCACATGCCTCGGAGCAACTAAGCCCGTGTGCCACAACTACTGAAGCCCACGCGCCTAGAGTCTGTGCGCCACAACAAGAGAGGCCACCATACTAGCCCATGCAACGCAATGAAGAGTAGCCCCCACTCGCCACAACTAGAGAAAGCCCGTGTGCAGCAACAAAGATCCAATGCAGCCATAAAATAAAATAAAGTATATGGAAGGTCTGTGTAGATTACAAGCAAAAAAAACAACAACAACAAAAACCTACTGCTGCCCAGATCACTGCGGGTACCCAGCACTAACTTTTAACTGAATTAAAAGCCTGTGCCATAACTCAAAAGAAGACATGGATATTGAGATAGGCGTGGCAACAGTATTCAAGTGTGCATCACTTCAAATGGCAGGCTACAGACCCAAATCTCTGTTTGTAATGATGACAAAGTAGTTGAGAAATGTTCAAATTAATACCTTCCTTTAATATTGCATGATAATCAATATTAAATGTTTTTATTATTTATTTAAATATTTTATTAAAAACAATTTTTATTAAACAGTAATTATTTTACTATTTAATACTGAACGATTACTCTAAGATTTTTTTTTTTCTTTTTTTTTTGGCTGAGCTGCTTGTGGGACCTTAGTTTCCCAACCAGGGACTGAATTCAGGCCTCCACAGTAAAAGCCATGAGTCCTAATCACTGGACCGCCAGGGAATTCTCAACTCTAAGATATTTAAATGTCCTTTTTTCCTACTTTTCTAATGTTCATGAATAAAAAAAAATTTTTTTAAGTACAACTGAATAAATTAAAATATTCTGTCTGAAAGAAAAATAGGACTTCCCTGGCGGTTCAGTGGTTAAGATTCCACGCTTCACTGCAGTGGGCATGGGTTTGATCCCTCGTCGGGGAAGATTCCACATGATGCTTGGTGTGGCCAAAACAGAAACCAAAAAAACAAAAACAAAGTTTTTCTGAAAATCGAGGGTTTCCGTTGAATATCAACATTTCTGTCAAGGTGTAGAGAGATCAGTGGTCCCCATCTCTCTTTGACTGGGCTTCATGGGTTGCCCCTGGAGGCTGGTCTGGATGACACAAGCAGCCGCATCTGACCTCACACGCTGATCCTGGTACACCCAGAAGTTACTCACCTTCTCTTTCTTCCGTCTGTGCTCTTTCCTGGTCTTGTGTTTTTCTTTGTTCTTTTTATGTTTCTCGTTGAGGGGTGCCTCAAGTTTCTGACGAGCATCTGAAACACAAATGTAATAAAGACATTAAGTAGAGACTATAGGGAAAAGAAGGCTAAATTACCAAGTTAGGAATCCGATGCAGATGGGATGTTTACCATTAAGGCAGAACTCCTGCCCTGCCTCACTGATAAACAAGCAGATTAGCGTATCACGCTGTAGCTCTATATTTAGAAACTGCCAGAAACCCCAGCCTAAGACCTGTGTGATCCAACTGGAGTCGGGCCGCAGTCTTATCTGCCAGATGAAGATACAGTCAGACCAGGATGCCTACCAGCCTTCTGTCACTTAACACCCTCAGGTAAACTCAGAGACAGGCCAGAGCCTGAATCTGGCTGTCACCAGGTCTGTGACCTTTGGCATGTTGCTGAGTCTCTCCAAGTCTGTTTTCCTGTCTGACAGATGAGGAAAATAAGAATCCCTATCCTCTGAGGGACACAGAGAGGAGCAGATGGGACCATGCACATGAACCCCAAAGCCCAGAATCTGGCACAGAACAGTCAGCCCCTCCGATACCACCTTTCCTTTACAAAAGCACATTTCATATGAGTTTGTCTTAAAGGCAGAAACACTAAAAAATTAGCATCAAAACAACATAATATATGTGATCGTTAAAAATGACTGAGGGCTTCCTAGGTGGCGCAGTGGTTAAGAATCTGCCTGCCAATGCAGAGGTCACGGGTTCAATCCCAGCTCCAGGAAGATCCCACATGCCACGGAGCAACTAAGCCCGTGTGCCAAAAAAAAAAAAAAAAAAAAAAAAAATGACTGAATAAGTTGCACACGCCCGACTTCTCCACCTCCAAATTCTGACCGGACCGTTTTCAAAGGTCATTAACTTCCAGGTCATCAAGTCAGAAGAAAATTATCTACAGTAGAAACAGTGTAAGTCATTAAATCAACTTTTTTCTACCTAAAGAAAAATCTCAAAGTATTTCGGGAGTATAGTTTTATTTCCCAAACCCTGTTAACCAATGCCTGTGATTTTCTAGACCTATAGTTTGGTCAGATATTGCCAAATTTGACCTCCCCAAACTTTTCTTTTTTTAATGCTAGTTTTTGGAAAATAGCCCATAGATCAAGTTAAGTTATTAACAACTACAAGGATACCAAAACCAGTCTGGAAAACGGGCATAAGTAACTTAGCTTTCAAGTGCTGACACACTTATTTTAAACTAATGATCTGAACAATTATACAAATGAGAAATAAATTCACCACAATGTTTCAAAACCTCACCCTCTTTGCTCCTCTCTGCTTTCTATCATCTCTTTGAAGGCCGGGTTAATTAACCAAACCAATATGTATATGTGGGCACTCTAGGAAACTATCAAGTAGATAATAGAATCTTATGTCATTTATATATCTGGGCCCTATTATCAGATGTCTGATAACTCAGCTTTCAAAGAGATGATAAACCAGCCTAAACATTTTAACGTGAGATGCCAGTTTAAGCTGGCACTGAAGAGAAGCTGTTAACAGATACTGGGGGAGGAGGAGGAGCTGCATTTACTTCTGAAAGGATTAGTTTCATTTTATTTGATACATTAGCCAAAGTATAAAAAAGTCTCAGAATACCCGATCCCATCTTTGCGTCCAGATGTTTACTTTTTTATGTCTGTAAGTGACAAAATTTGAGATCCTTAGGACCCTAGCCGTTTTTAATTTAAATTTAAAAAAAATTTAAAGGTCTCTGAGGCTGGAAAGCAAAAACTATCATTTAGGTGCAAGATGGAAGCACTGATTTTCCAAACATGGCTTAGAACAGATAAACTAGAAACAAACATATGTATTCGGTCAGCCTCATGCTGGGTCATGTTGATGGATGGAATGACGCGGTTAGAGTCGTCCTGTCTCAGGGGAGACTCTGGTGCCAATGCAATTGGATGACACAAGGAGCTCTCGACTCACTGGGGCAGAAGACGGGAGGCAGCCGGGGGCCGAACTCCTCTCTTTCATCTATCTGCATCTTCTGAATCTGGAAGAAAGGTGCGGGCTCCTGGGGTGCTGTCTCGCTAGCTGAAAAACACCAGGGTATTAATTTTAGATACACGCCAAACATTAATGTGCTTGAGTCTTCAATTAATGTCTGTTTTTACCAGATAACATGTGCTTTTCTTCAGCACCCCGAGTGACTAGCTCACTGCCAGGCACTGAGGACACAGCAGTGAGCACACAGGCCCAACCCCTGACCTCACGGACATTTGAGCTGGGATGTCGGTCACACAAGGCCACCTGCAACCAGGTGCCCTAGGGGCTGTATCATAGGGGTGGCAAGGGTACCTGTGGCACATACTCCACATCACCTGAGACCTAAAAGGTTGAAACAAATCGGGGGACTTCCTTGGCAATCCAGTGGTTACAACTCTGCACATCCAACCCAGGGGGCATGGGTTCAATCCCTGGTCAGGTAACTAAGACCCCACATGCCGCATGGCACAGCCAAAAAATAAAAACAACAACAATGTGATTAAGCCAGCCAAGATGAGTAAATTTCATGCCACAAAAACTCAAAAAAAAATAAAAATAAAAATAAAAGGTTGAAACACATCCTCAAGGAAGAAGGACCACCTCAGGAGAATAAAGACTTATAAACAAACAGGATGTAAGACCATGTCCCAGCTCAGAAGGCTTCATTTCACTCAAAATAAATTGTCAAAGAAGAGAAAAATTGAATATAAATAATTTACTGTGTTCACATTAATAATCTCGTGTTTTAAAAAGAGATGATTAGGTTTTCAGAGAGAAGAAAGATCGGGAAAGTCCAAAAAAATATGCATGAAAGTGTTAATGGTGATTATCTCTGGAAAGGGGGAATTCCCAGAGACTTAGGTTTTCTACATTTCTGCATTTTTAAACTTTTCAAGTAATATATGACCTTGTAATAAAAAAATAAGTTGGTTTTTTTTCACAGAAGAAAGAAATAGGCTGACATTTGCAATCACCTAACAACAAACAATATTTTGTGTCTCTATGTAACTTTTTGGTTAAAGGCCCTCAAAAATTATACCCAAGCCCACCCAGACGGACAGGGGCAGGCAGAACACTCTAAGACTGAGTTGGGAAATTCTATTTACCCACCCAAGTGTCTGAAAAGTCTCCCACCCTTGCAAGCACCAGACGGCCACCTTTCCTATGCCAAAACTCCTGGCTGGGGTAAACAGGACAAGTAGGACAGGCTACTAACCAAGCGTTAGGCTCACTCTAACAAGAGCAGACACCATCTGCCAAGTGCTACTTATGTGCAGGCAGCGCCCATCTGAGGGCGGAACCAGAGCACACAGTCTGCCCTACAGAGAGGAAAGCAGGAAGAACCCCTGTATCCGTCATGACCAAATGTTTCCCACTAATCCTGGCACCTCATCATCAACCAGGGTATTTTTTTAAATGAAAATTTTACTATTTTTTAATTCTTCCCAAGTAGGATAAATAGGAAAATCAATATTATCAAACACATTTTTATATCCTAAAAATATGCCAGAGATTTAGATCAGATAGGGAAAAAACAAAAAAAGAACGCTGCTCTACCTCAATTAAAAATGCGAGAGATTATAAATCACAGAGATTTTTTTTGGATCTGTCTACTAAAGCAAGGAAACAAAAGCAAAAATAAACAAATAAGACCCAATTAAACTAAAAAGCTTTTGCATAGCAAAGGAAACCATCTGTACTATTTGAAACATAATGAAAAGACAACTGAATGGAGAAAATATTTGCAAATGATATGACTGATAAGTGGTTAATATCCAAAATATTTAAACAGCTCATATAACTCAACATCAAAAAAATTAACAACACAATTAAAAACTGGGCAGAAGACCCGAATAGACATTTTTCAAAGAAGACATGCATATGGCCAACAGGCACATGACAAGATGCTCGACATCACTCATCAGCAGAGGAATGCAAGTCAAAACCACAATGGTGAGAAAACAAAAAACACAATGTGACATCACTTCACACTTGTCAGAATGTCTACCATCAAAAAGACCACAAATGACAAATGTTGGTGAGGATATAGAGAAAAGAGAACCCTTGTACATTGTTGCTGGGAATGTAAATTGGTGCAACCCCGCTGTGGAAAATAGTACAGAGGTTCCTAAAAAACTAAAAATAGAACTATCGTGTGATCCAGCAATGCCACTCCTGGGTATATTTCCAGAAAAAAAACAAAAACTCTAATTTGAAAAGATACACACACTCCAATGTTCACAGCAGCATTATTTACAAGAGCCAAGATATGGAAGCAACCTAAGTGTCCATCAACAGATGAATGGATAAAGAAGATATGGTATATATATATATATATATACATATACATATACATACACACACACACACACACACAATGGAATACACACACACAATGGAATAGTACTCAGCCATAAAAAAAGAATGAAATTTTGCCATTTGCAACAACATGGATGGACCTGGAGGGTATTATGCTAAATGAAATAACTCAGAGAAAGACAAATACTATACATTATCACTTACATATGGAATCTAAAAAATAAAACAAATGAATGAATATAACAAAACAGAAACTGACTCACAGACATAGAAAACATACTAGGGGTTACCAGTGAGGAGAGGAAAGGTGGGGGAGGGGCAAGACAGGGGTTGGGGATTAAGTGACACAAACTACCATGTAAAAAATAAATAAGCTACAAAGATAAATTGTACAGCACAGGGAATATAGCCAATATTTTATTATAACAACTTTAAATGGAGTATAACCCATAAAAATTTTGAATCACTATGTAGTACACCTGAAACTAACATAATACTGTAAATTAACTATACTTAAATAAAATTTTTTTTAATTTAAAAAATACAAAAGATTAAAACATCATCAAAACTTACTAATTATCCTGGTTTAAAATTACACACTAAATGAAGAAGCAGCTTCTCTAGAGACATCATTGCTTTCTTTTTTAGATCCCAAAGTCTAAAAAAGACATACCTTGTGTCACAGATGACGTTTCCACCAAGTCAGTTTCTTGGGCACTTTTGAAGTCGGCCTCCTTGGTACCCTCTTGATCATCCTCACTGTCACCTTGCTCATCCTCAGAGGATGAAGACTTCTCATCTGAGGAGCTGGCAAAGATGGCTTTGAATAAGTCCATGGATGGGCGACTACCCTCTCCTTCAGTTTGTGAATCCACATCTTTGTTTACCGCCTGTATTAACAGTGAAATAAGAGTCAGAAATGAAGAAGCAAGGGTGAAAGGAGCCACATGTTCTAGAACATGGCACCCATGCGCACGCACACACACACGTGCACATATGCACACATACTTACGTTTGAGCTCATGTACGTGGGTCTCCACACCCACACACTGCCTAACTAAACAATGATCACTCACATGGCATCATTTCTGTGCTGCTTCTGATTCAACACACTGTAGACTGCGTTGACTGGTAGAAGCAGCTGAAGCCTCTCATGGAGATAGGTCATTAATCAGAATTGCAAAGGACCCAGAAAAAGGCAGTAGGGACTAGCACAGTGCCTGTCCTGTTTTCAAAAGTCTATCCAAGCCTTCAGAGGTCCAAACATGAAAGGCAGTGAAGACAGTTTACTAGTATAAAAGTGCTGAAGAGAAAATTGGGGGCCTCCACACAATGGGGACGGTGCTGGGAACACTGAAAAAATGGTCTTGGAGGTCCCCTCTGCAATTAACCGTCACCTTCCTAAAAGCAGCCCAGGTATGGAGAGTCAGGTTACCCAATAAAAAGGCAGCAGCTTTGCATACACTCCATTCTATAAACAAGGAGCAAAGGTATGAAGAAGACATGGCTCCCACACCCCAACAGCTTATCACCAGACAGACATGGGGTGATCTAACGTGCTAAGTGTGAACAGCAGCGATGACAGAGCCCAGGGCTGGCCTGGATCAGAATCCACTTCAGTCCTTCCATTTTACCACTGAAGAACGGGGGTCTCAGGTGACAAGAGGCTCTGTCAACAACACACACATGCTACATGCCCAGGGTGAGTCTGGACTCTACCACCAGCTCCCCTTGCTCTCAGCCAGGGGTCCCTCCCCCAGTCCCACACCACCTCCAATTTCTGGAGCAGAGTTACAAAATACTCAGGTGAGGAAAAAGAATATAAGATAGTAGACTTCGTGATTTTAAAGTAAACCCTGTTCACAGAAAAAAATTAAGGAAGAAAAGCATATCATTGCCCACTAAAAATAACCAGGGCACCTTGGAGTGAGGACTGATTGTAGAGCTGGGGCTGAGAAATAAAAACAGGAGCCCAGAGCATCTCACTGTGCCCAGAAAGTGAGGGCATGCTCAGGGCGTAAGAGGGACATATCAACAGAACACAGAAGCCAATCTGAAGGGGCTTCAATGAACCAAACTAGGACAATTGGAGCATTAAAATAAATAATGATAGTACTGAATTTATCCCTTTGGATAAAATAGGGAACCATGGATCCACAGTGACATAAATAGTTTGATGAGGGACAGGGTATTTATATATTTCAAAGTACTCAAATATGCATTAAAAATAAAGTAAAAACTAATAAGAAAAGAATAAATAAAAGTATTAATACTTAACTACAAAGGGTAAAAGACTAACTTCACAGTGGAGAAGTCTGGCAGACACCAACTTACTTAAGTAATCAAAGTGAACATCAGTAATGGGACAAATCAACACCACTTGCTACTTGGCAGGACGCACCAAGAGCACAGCACCATCCCTTGTGAGGTGTTCCTCCCCAAACTGCAGAACCGGAATCGAATCCCGAGGAAATGCCAGATGTGAGCAAATTCAGGGATATTCTACAAAATTCTGGCCTCTAATCTTCAAAAGGATCAAGATCATGAAAGTTAAGGAAAGGGTCTTCCCCGGTGGCGCACTGGTTAAGACTCCGCGCTCCCGAAACAGGGGGTCCCAGGTTTGATCCCTGGTCAGGGAACTAGATCCCACATGCCACAACTGAGGAGCCCGCCTGCCACAACTAAGACCTGGCTCAACCAAATAAATAAAATAAACATTTAAAAAAAAATACTACCTATATAAGAGAAGAGTTAAAAAAAAAAAAAAAGGAAGTCAAGGAAAGACTGAGGAACTGTTCCAGGTTGAAAGAGACTACAAAAAAGAGACGTGACAGCTAAATGCAACAAGCGATGCTGAGCTGCATCCCTTCGCTATAAAGGACATTATTAGGACAACTAGTGGAACTGGAATGGGTCTGAGGATTGGACGTAGTAATGTATCAATGTTAACTTCCTGATTTTGATGGATGTACTGTGGTTATATAAGAGAATGCCCTTCTTTAAAGGAAACACAGGTGTGATAGGGCATCTGGTTGGCAACTTATACTCAAGTGGCTCAGGAAACAAAATTATCTGTATAGTATTTAAACTTTTGAGATTGTTTAAAATTTTTAAAAATTATAGAAAATGTCAGGAGAGAGAGAGGCTGACAGTGAAGCGCAGGCAATCATGGCCACAATTCCCTAAAAAAGTCATGCATCTGATATCTTTATGGCAAACCACAGATACCAATGTCACATGCATGGACCATAACTGAATGACAGTGTTTGCAGACAGTCCCGCCCTTTAATAGTGTCTACATTACTAAATGTACTTGAGTACAAGAGACATTCAACTGTTAGTCACAGAAGCTGATCTTTTTTGCTTTTATTTTTTCTGGAATATAATAGGAGCTGTATTGAAATTAAATAACAACAGAAACACACACCAAAGACACAACGACTATATCTGCAAAGCTTCCCCACCTTCCACCAAAAGTGTGCACAGTCACATTTGTGCTGACTCAGAAAGTGTTCAGGGAAAGAAATTAAATAACCCAGACCCTCCTGAAGTCACAAGCTAATAAGTGAAAAAGCAAGAATGAAGGCATTCCAGCCAAAATTATCTAAATACTATCTTGACATGATTTGAGAAAATCTAGAAGGCTTCCTAATCCAATGACCATATCACAGCCAGAATCCCTGGGTGGGGTTTTACGCCATTAAAACCCAGAGGGAGTGGTTCTGAATCTGCGGTGGCACAGGTGGTAGCTGCAGCTGCTGGGCTCTGAAGGAAGGGAACCCTTGTCTCTGACCACAGGAGCTGTGGTCTCAATAGTCTGGAGTGAACCCCATTGCTGTTTTCCCCTTCCTGCCCTCCTGCCACTTACTCCAGACAGAAAAAGTCAAAGGAAGTGCAAGGCAGAGCAGGGAAACTAAAGTCCCAGCTTTCTGACTGGAGGACTTGAATGGGGAGCCCAGAGTCAAAATGTCTGGAAGATCCCAAAGAGAAGGAGCTCAAAAGGGTGATCCTATAGAGTGGTTTATGAGCTTCTGGCTCACCTCTTAGCTCGTGGATCTGATGCTCAACAGCAAACCAAAGCCTTTGATAACAGAGCTATGGGATTAACTACTAGCCAAGTCCCAGACCAATTACAAGGAAAAGCACATACAGGCAAGATCTGAAGAGTACTACAAAGGCTTTGAATACTGGGAGGACATTTCAACCAAGAGGGGTTGGAACTTGTTGCCTGAAGCTAATTAGGTTGTCTGCTAAAGCAAAACAAAACAACTAAACAAAAAGTCAACATTCTCCTTAGAATTTAAAGATGACCCAGGGTCTCATTACATAATATTCAAAGTATCCGGAGTGCAATCCAAACTGACTTGGTATACAAACAACCAGGAAAATCTCAACTTGCAGATGATAATCAACAAACACCAACCCCAAATGACAAAAACTAAAATGACAAAAATGTTGGAATTATGAGACTTTAAAGCAGCTATTGTGGGGGCTTCCTAGGTGGCGCAGTGGTTAAGAATCCGCCTGCCAATGCAGAGGTCATGGGTTCGATCCCAGCTCCAGGAAGATCCCACATGCCGCGGAGCAACTAAGCCCGTGTGCCAAAAAAAAAAAAAAAAAAAAAAAAAAAAAAAGATAACTAAAGCAGCTATTGTGACCCTGCTCCAAGAATAAAGACAAATGAATATAAAGATTAAAAAGGTCTCAGCAAAGAAATAAAAAACATAAATACAATAACCCAAATAAAAAATTCACTGAATGGGCTCAGTAGCAGAATGGAGATGACAGAGGAAAGACTCAGTGAACTTCAAGACAGATCCATTGAAATTATCCGATTTGAACAATAAAGAGGGGGAAAAGAGAGTGAAAAGCAAAACAGAGGCTCAAAGACCTACTGGATGGATTTAAAAGGTATCACATTTATGCTCTCAGAGTCTCAGGAGAGGTGTGAGAGTGTGATATATATTTGAAGAAAATATATTTGAAGAAAATAATGGCTGAATATGTCCAGATTTGGTCAAAGACAAACTTAAAGATCCAAGAAACTCAGCAAACCCCCCCAAAAATAATAAAGAAATGCACACCCAGATACAACATTATCAAACAGCTAAAAACCAAAGACAAAGTGAAAATCTTGAAAGCAGCCAGAGGAAAAATCACATCACTACAAGGAGAGGAGCAATGATGTTAATGATCTTGGGTTTCTCATCAGGAACCACAAGGCCAGGAAGAAGTGGCATGACATTTTGAAAGAGCCAAAAGAAGAAAACTGCTGACATAGAATTCTACATTCAGTAAAAACAGCCTTTAGGAATGAAGATGAAATACAAGATACTCTCAGATGAAAGAAAATTAAGAGAATTAGTTGTTGGAACTGCTCTAAAAGAAATGCTAGAGGAAGTTTCTCAGACAGAAGGAAATGATAAGAGAGGGAAACCTGGGGCTTCCTGGCAGTGCAGTAGTTAAGACTCCACACTTCCACCACAGGGGGCATGGGTTCAATCCCCGATCCAGGAACTAAGATCCTGCATGCCATGCAGTGCAGCCAAAAAATAAAAGAACTAAAAAAATTAAAAAAACAAAAAAAAACAAAAACAAAAACAAAGAGGGAAACCTGGAACTTCAGGAACAGAAATGGTAAATATCTGAGTAAATCAAATAGACTATTATCTCATCAGTTCTCTAAACTACATATAACAATTGAAAGCAGAAATTTAAATATTGTCTGATGAGGTTTCAGTATATATACACTGTAACATATAAGACAACAACCTAAAGCAGGGAGGGTAAAGAGGTGGTAAGGATTATACCTAGCTTAAAGTGGTAAAATATCACTTCCAACTGAAGTGGTAAAATATCAGTTCTCAATACATGGTGAAAAGATTAAGTATTATATATTGTAATCCCTAGAGCAATCACTAAAAAAATAGAGTAAAAAAATATAATAAATTAAAATGGAAAACTAAAAATTATTGAAGTGATACAAAAGGAGGTAGGAAAAGAGAAAGAGAGGAACAAAAAAAGAGTGGGGACAGAAAACAATGAAACTGCAGATCAAAATCCAAATTAAATCAACAAATTACATTAAATGCAAATGGTCAAAACATACAAAAATTAAAACATATAGATTATCAAAATGTACTTAAAAATAAAGCACCTAATGACTATGACATGCTATTTATTAAAAACCCACTTTAAATATAATGAAATAGATTAAAAGAGAAAAGATGGAGAAATATATACTATGCTAAATTACCAGGGATAAAGAGGAATATTACATAATGATGAAAGGGTCAATTCATCAAAAAAAATATAACTGCCCCACATGTGTATGCACCTAACAAGAGAGTTTCAAAATACATGAAGCAAGCATATGGGAATAATGTTTGGTAGCGTCTCATAAAGGTACATCTATATTTAGCTATTAACCAGTAATCCCACTATTAGGTATTTACCCTGGAGAAGTGTAAACTTATGCTCACGTACAAATCTGCACATGAATATTCACAGCAGCTTTATTTATGATAGCCAAAAGCTGGAAACAACCAGGACTTCCCTGGTGGTCCAGTGGTGGGGAGTCCGCCTTCCAACGCAGGGGACTCAGGTTCGATCCCTGGTCGGGGAACTAGGATCCCACATGCTGTCGGGCAACTAAGCCTGCTTTCGGCAACTACTGAGCCCGCACGCCTCAACTAGAGAGCCCGCGTGCTGCAAACTACAGAGAACACATGCTCTGGAGCCTGCACACTGCAACAAGGAGCCCACGTGCCGCAAAGAAAGATCCTGCAGGCCACAACAAAGATCCTGAGTGCCGCAACTAAGACCTGACACAGCCAAAAAAATAAAAATAAATAAATTTAAAAAACAAAAAGCTGGAAACAACCATATGTCCTCAAAGAGTGAATGGACCAAGAACTGTGGTGCATATTGTCTGATTCCATGTACGTAACGTTCTGGAAGGAGCAAAACTATAGAGACAGAGGAGAGATCGACGGTGGACAGGGGCTTGGGGTGAGGGGAGGGTATGACCACAGAGGGGCAGTGTGAAGGAGTGTTTCAGGGTGACAGTGTCATTTTGCATCCTGATTGTGGCAGTGGTTCCGTGAATCTGTATATGCATAACGACTCACTGAACTGCACTTTTTTTTAAGTCAAGTTTAATGCATGTTCATTTAAAAAACAATTTTAATGAGGCTATTAGAAATAAAATCGAGTTTTCATTAAGTTCAACTCAACTACTGAAGCAGTAATTTTTAAAAAATCCAATGGATATTTTCTCTATAATTTCAAAAGGGATTACCTGATACTTGAAAAATCACATTTTCTATACAACACACTGAATTTTGTTTCAGTGGTTGATGCTAAGTGAAAGCCATTCTAGGCAGAGAAGTTTATAAGCTCTGCTCAAATGATTAAGGCTATGACTGAAACTGCTGAACTGTAGAGCAGATGCTGGCAAACTGCCGCCCATCCTGGAGCACAGATGTACTCAAGTTTTTTCATGTTGCCTGTGGTTTCTTTCACATTCAACAGCAAAAGTGAACAGCTGTGACACTGTAGGGCCCACCAAGCCTAATATATTTAATATCTGGCCTTTCCCAGCAAAAAGTTTGCTGACCATTGCTATCGAATAACAAAAAGCATCACCACAGAGAAAGGCAAAGGCCACAGTCACCCTGGCAAAGAGAACCTGAAAGCCCCAAATACCTTATTTGAGACTGATTCCGTTGTATGCTCTTCCTCTTTGTTTGCTAATGTACTGGACCCTTGTTTAGGTGGGCCAACTTTTGATCTAGCCGAACTTAAAAATTCACTAATGGAATCTTCTTTCTTTTCTTGTTTAGATGTATCCCATCTGGATGGTTTTCTTGATTCTGAAAGGTAGGACACAGACCTAACATCAGAATTAGTAAGCAAAAGGCAAGCTCCGCATTACGGCTCTTTAATTCACTCAAGAACATCAGCAAAATAGAGTGAAGTGAGTCAGAAAGAGAAAAAACAAATATTGTATATTAACACATATATATGGACTATAGAAAAATGGTACAAATCAACCTGTTTGCAAGGCAGAAATAGAGACACAGATGTAGAGAAAAAAACATATGGACACCAAGTGGGGAAAGCGAGGAGGGTTGAGGGGGGAATGAATTGGGAGATTGGGATACCAACTTGTACACTCTAAATATATGCAGTTTATTGTAAAAAATTTTTTAAAAAGTTAAAAAAAAAAAAAAAAAAGAACATCAGCAAGCCTACTATGGTCCAGGCACTGTGCAAGGTGCTGGGAATGCGGCAGGTGCGGAAGCAGAGCCCCAAACCCAAACAGTGTACATCTGGGCCACCTCAGCACAAGCTAATGTATTCACACAAACAATTCTTTTAATGGAAGGAGAGTTTGCACTATGTGTACACCTAGGACTAGATGACCCTTTACTTCTGTCTTCCCAACAGGCTAGGGCTTGAGACCATGGTCAGCACGTGGACCTGGGGAAGCCCTACTCACTGTCAGGACCTCGGTGCGGTGGAACTTTTTCACTTGATGCTTGAGCTGCAGGTGAGGAAGCTGTCTCTGGGATTGTCAGAAAGTTGAAGACTGAGTATTTGTCACGTTTCACTCTTGGTAAGCCAACTAAAGTTGAACTGCAGGTTGAAGAGGAAACATATACATAATTTTAATCACAACTGCAAGGATAAAATCCAATTCCTATAAAAATGTCCATCTCATATTTTTCACCAGCAGCTCTTCTACTTGGCTGAAAAGGTCCCCTAAGATGTTTTTGCTTCTCAAAGCAATTATGTAATTTGGAATGTCTGATTTTAGGAGCCATGAGTTTTTTATTGTTATAGTAAGAGCTAGAATTTGACAATGGTTTTCCATGAAGGAAAAGTTCCACTGTTAACAATATACCTAAATTTTCTGACAAAGTCTCTGATTCAACTGGATATGCCTTCTTGCAGAGTTTGCAATCAAATAAGAAGGTACTGAACTTGTCTAGAGAATCAGAAAACATAAGTTTCATTTTAAATGTAAACTCTGTGTGATTAAAAAGGTGGCAAATCAGACAGGCATTATGTTTTTGTAACGACGCATATCTGAGTTTCCTATCTTCAATACAGAATAAAGTTTACTAACTGGATGTTTGCTTATTTTTTTAGTGACAAATTAATAGAAGTTAAATCTGCAGTGTCTGCAGCTCCGAGCATTTACAAGTAAGTTCATCTAGAAAAAGGAAATTTAAAGGACAACATAAGGGGAAATTTAGCTTTAACATGGGGAAGTAAGTACTGACGTAAGGGCAGGTTTACCCAACTTACTCGGGATAAGGGTCAGGGACGTTAAACCTCCTACACAGCAGCTTGTCAGGGTGCCACTCGAACGTGTCTCGGGTCAGCTTCCCAAACATCTTCATCCTCACGGCCGACTGCTTGTCACTGACGTCATTCTGGGAAAAGACCGTCATCTGTTTCATCACGTGGCCACACAGCTGACCTGGCTGCCTGGCCATTTACAAGTTTTCAAACAATCTTCCAAAACTGCAAAACAGCTTACGCTACATTTCTGCTAAAGTACACTGGAGGCTAAAAGCATAAAGCCATTTCTTATTCTATGGTGCCAGGCAGATTTTGATCTCCTCACTGAGGGATTTAACGTCTTTGGCTGCGCCGTGTTTTAATTCTAAAATTCATCACGTAGGGAATGGTGGCGACAGACCTCTTGGTCCCGAGGGACTTCCACCTGATCGGAGTTGTCTTCCTCCTTGGCGTGAGTGAACCGGGAGGACAAGGTCGAATGGGAAGATGCATACAGCAGGGCTGCCCGGGCAAACTCGTCCCGCTCACGGCCTCGCTCCCACTCTGTCATGCTGGGATCCAGACAACGTTCCAAAGCATCTATGGTAGACGACAAGAAACTGCTCACTCCCAGGGAGAACAGGGAACTTAAAGGATAACATCTAGTGGGTACCACTGAATCCCTGTAGATTTCACCAGAGGAAACACAAATCATTATCTGGTTTTTAAGAGCATGGCGGGGAGGTCCTTGGTAGATAATATTGCTCCTTCCCTCAAAATGATGCTTTTACTGAATTCTGTCTACTGCATATAACAGAGAAAAACACTGGGGACTAGTGCTTGATTAAATTTTCAAAGCAAGGAAATTATTACCAGTCCCAGACAGTGAAAATTCGTCCCAACTACATTCTTAAGTTTAAGCAGAAAACACTCCTTTCTCTCTTTTTTTTTTTTTTAACTTAACAAGTAAACATTAGGGGTGTGGAATTTTAGTAGGGAGTTAAGGCACAGTACACAAAGATCTGCTTTTGAAAACCAACCCCTCTAATTTGCTAACAAGCTCTCACAAGGTCTACTGCATATAAGAGCAATCTCTTGCCTCAGTCTTGCCAAATTTACTTCAGAGATCACAGAGTGAATTTTTCCCCATGTAAGGGTTCAACAGTCAACTATCTTTGTAAGTCAAATTTTAGACTATGATTTAGAGCTAGATGGTTAGGATCTTAAGATAGAGTGGGAAATGACCTTGTTCTCTTGGCAGGAAATGTAAGCGTTACACAGAAGTCCAGCATGTGCAAACAGTAAATGGTCTGTAATTTAGCATTAGCCACTGCCAAGGCATGCTCTCTACTTAAACAGCTATCTTTGGGACCTGAGATACAGAGAAACACAGGCTAATTGTTCTTGCTTTCTCAAGTCAACAACCAGGGCCTGAAATCTTTGCCGTGTTCAGAGCAGGGCAAAGTAAAGCACTGCCAGAGCAGGATACCTCCATTCGGAATCTGGGCCTAGGGTCAGAACAGCAAGAATGCTGTCCCTGGCGAGACGTGGGAGGCCCAGGCCTAGCACTCACCTTTCTGACCCCGTTTCATGTGTATTAAAAACTCTTCATATCGTTTTTGCTTTTCTGGATCTTTTGCGAAAGGTTTGAAGTTGCTGGCTCTTGTGGCGGCTGTCCCACCACTCAATGCCATGTGCCAAGAGCAGTGTCCGACATCTGGAGAGGAGGGCTGGGGTCTGCTGCTAGAGGCATTCTGGGCCAGACTCCTGGCCTTCAGCTGAGCTGCTTTAAGGTCAGTTGCCTGCTTCATTTCTTTGAGTCTCTCTTTATCTTTTTGGGACAGAAATTCTAACACTGAAGGAGCTGCCCCTAAAAGAAACAATAATAGCAAGAGATGAAAAGTATAATAAGACATCTATAGTCACATTTCTCTCTACATACATTTTCAATATCACAAATTTATGTAATTGAAGGGGAGTATTTTACATTTGGTGTTTCATCTGTATTCAGACTATCCCTGTGAACTAGACAGTAATAAAATAATGACACTCCTCTTTTATAGTTGGCAAAAGTGGAGGTTAATACTTGGATGTTTATAAGGCCAGTGAGTGGTCCTAGAATGAGGACCCTGACATCCCAGAGTCTGGACCTCTAGTCTGTGGTGACCACCATTTCCACGGTCCCTCCCAGCACAAGCCCTGGCTCAGAGCACAGCTACCCACCAAACACTCACACGTGTCACAAATGCTCACTGAGAGCCCACTCCGTGCCAGGCTTGGGGCTGGGAGAACAACGCAGGTGATGCCCTGCTCTCACTAGTGAAGGAGATGGACATTAAAGAAACCAAGAATCAACACCAGAGAACCGCCACGAGAGGAGGACTGTGGGGGGTGGGGGGTGGGGGGGAATAGGTGACCTAGGTGATAAAATTGAGGGAGAAATAACTAGCTTAATCAGTGGGTAGGGAAAGCCTGCAAAGTCCCTCTAAAAAGGTACTATCTGAGGTAAGTCCTAAGTGAAAAGAAGGAGCCAAAATGTGAGGGAAGGGAGAGACAGAGGAAACAGGAAACATGAAGGCCCTGAGGCGGCATCACTGTCGACAGGTTCAGAGGGCAGGAGGGAGGACCATGAGGCTGGACTGCAGGGGTTCAGGGAAAGGGGTGTAAGCTGTGGCCTGAAAGGGAGGCAGGGCGGGGTCCACAGGGCCTTGTGGGCAGTCTGGACCTTTCCTTAGTGTGAGCAGTACTACAGTGTTTTAGGGGAGCGGGTGGGGAGTGGTATAATTTAGCTGCTGCTGAAGGGAACAGGCTACAGAGAGAAAGGAAGGGAACTAAGAAGACCAGTGAGGAGGCTGCTGCCATGATCCAGGTGAGAGAAGATGGGCGCTGAGACCAGGGTGGAAGCAGCAGAAACACAGAGAAGTGGATGGGGTCCACTTCACGTTGAGGGTAGAGCTGAGAGGACTTGCTGAGGGACTGGGTAGGGCAGGAGGAGGCAGGGAAAGAAAGGAGTTAAGAATTAGGATTCCTGTGTTCTGGGCCAGGCAGTTGGTCCCTGGTGGTCTTATTTACTGAGAAGGGGAAGGCTGGAGAAAGGGAAACTCTGGGGAAGGAAGTGGGGAACCAAGAGTTTGGTCTACTGTATTTGAGGTATCTATTAGGCTCCCAGATGGCAAGTCCAAGTCTACCTCTCATAGTGGGTCTTTCGGCTCCAGCCTACAAGGGAATTCTCTATGTCTGTCCATCCTTTCAGACACTCATTCCTTTTAGGCTTTCAGGAAAAGAGCGACAGTACCCTTTTCCCTTGAGAAGAAAGTCATACACTCCCAGGCTGTGCGGAAAAAGTGAAGGTACACATGGCCCTGGTCTTCGCCTCATTCTTGAACAATTATCAAAAGTCTGAAAACTGCTGCACTTAAGATTGGGCTTATGGGCTTCCCTGGTGGTGCAGTGGTTAAGAATCTGCCTACTAATGCAGGCGACACAGGTTTGAACCCTGGTCCGGGAAGATCCCACATGCCGTAGAGCAACAAAGCCCATGCACCACAACTACTGCGCCTGCGCTCTAGAGCCCGCGAGCCACAACTACTGAAGCCCATGCACCGAGAGCCTGTGCTCCGCAACAAGAGAAGCCACCGCAACAAGAGAAGCCACCACAATAAGAAAAGCCTGCGCTGAGCAATGAAGACCCAACGCAGCCAATAAATTAATTAATTAATTAAAAAAAAAAGACTGGGCTTGTAATTTTAATGACACAACTCAAACCGATGGTGGGAAAACACATCTTAAGTAAAGGATGTGCACACTGCTAAGCACACCATTCACAGTAAACAATTTTATTCCCAGTTTGGGAATACAAAATTATGTAAAAAATTTCAATAGGAAAACGACTTTCCATTTTGATTTGGATAATACAGATTATTATAAATGTAATCTTCTCTGTGGCACGTACCTTGAATAGGCGTTTCTCCTAGCAACTCTCCCCGTTTGGAGGCATTCAGTTGGTGCCTACTATGTGTCCCTGGGTCATGTGTTGGCTTTCCAGCTGACTCTGATAATACCTGAAGTAAGTGGGAGTTCTCTGAGGTTGCAGCCACCACAGGTCTGAAATAATGCACTGGTCGATAGTCTCTTGGCAATTCAGGTGGTGGATAAACCTTTAAAAAATAAATAAGTAAAACAAAACTTAGGGACTTCCTAGGTGGTGCAGTGGTTAAGAATCCACCTGCCAATGCAGGGGACACGGGTTCGAGTTCTGCTCTGGGAAGATTCCATGTGTCACAGAGCAACTAAGCCCGTATGCCACAACTACTGAGCCTGTGCTCTACAGCCCGTGAGCCACAACTATTGAGCCCATGTGTCGCAACTACTGAAGCCCACGCACCTGGAGCCAGTGCTCTGCAACAAGAGAAGCCACTACAATGAGAAGCCCGTGCACCACAATGAAGAGTAGCTCCTGCATGCAGCAACTAGAGAAAGCCCATGTGCAGCAACGAAGACCCAATGCAGCCAATAAATAAATTAAATAAATAAATATATTAAAACAAACAAACAAAAAAACCCCAAAACTCAGAACATACAGGCTGCAAGGTGATCGTGTTTCATTTAACCAAGAGAACGCATTACCTCTGAGGATTGTTAACCCCACCCCTTCCCAGGCTAACACTCAGCAGGGAGGCAGCACTGGGAACAGCCTGCCCAGGTGCCCAGCCATCACCCACCCTAGATCTGGAGGGGCACCAGAACCACATTGATCCTGTGGCCAGACATTTTAAATATTTATGTATTTATTTATTTATTTGGTTGCGCCAGGTCTTAGTTGTGGCAGGTGGGCTCCTTAGTTGTGGCTTACGGGCTCCCTAGTTGCGGCATGCAGTCTTCTTAGTTGTGGCATGTGAACTCTTCATTGCAGCATGTAGGATCTAGTTCCCTGACCAGGCATCAAAGCCAGGCCCTGCATTGGGAGCATGGAGTCTTACCCACTGTACCACCAGGGAAGTCCCAGACATTTAAATATCACCCCTGACCACTCTACACAGAGATGCTAATACGCGTGTTTCGTATGATGAGAAGAGTAACAATAACTATAGCTGATACTCTTGGCCCACGTGCAGAACTGGCCCACTGCGAATCAGAAGAGTTAGCAAAGCATGATTCATGGCTTAGAAAAAAATAACAACTTTCAATAAGTTACTTTTAAATTCAGAATTCTTTTTCGGGTTATGTTTCAGTTCCAAATTGGAGTTTCAGGCCTTATTTTTTGGTCCAAGGTATTTTTCATTCAAAAGCTGACTGAACTGAAATTGAAATCCATTTGGGAAATTCAGGCATTAATGATGGTGGAACAGATAAGCTAAAAGAAGGCATTAGATATTTTTAAAGTATTGCTTTAAATGGTCTCCCTTGCTCTTGGTCTAACACACACATATTTATGGACAGTCCTATTTAAGCCGTTTTCTAGATTTTTCAGCTACTGGAATTCTGAGCTCTGTAACCAGTGAAACGCTGAACGCTCTCTGGCTGTGGTTCTCAGCTCCAGCTGCACACAGCACTCACCCAAGGGATTTAACGGTTATGATACCTGCGTCCCATCCCACAAAAAAATCAGCTGCAGTTGGAATTTCCCAAGCTTCCCAGGTAGTTGTAAAGCGCAGCCTTGGGGTGAGCACCTGGTCCACTGAAAGTCGTGAAAGAGTGCTATCATCATTGTTAGGAAATCTCATTTTTTATAATCTTAGCCTGACCGCCTTCTCTGAAAAATATAACTCCCAAGTCAGCTGGCAAACACTCTCGTGTTACCATGACACAAAAAAAACCAGAGGAGTGTGGCGGAAAGGAGGGGTGTTTACACACTCTTCTTAATATCCTCCATTGGATTCAAAGCATTTCACTCCCTCTGCTAAATCACTGCTCTGTTTTGCCTCTGGATCCAGAGGCTGGGTTTTTAGCCACATTTTAGAAAACCTGCCCATTTGTGAAAGGCACAGTGAACACAGCCCTGCTCCGAATCGTTCACACCCAAAGCCCTACTCCAGCGAGGAACCACCAGTGCTTGTCTCTCTGTTTACACACTCTGCCAGGACAGTGGACTTCTCTGTCTGGCACCCTCAATGAGCAGGAGCTATTTGGGGGCTTATTTAAATAGTCCTATTTACCCTTGAGCCCCAAGCCGAATGAGTACTTAACCATTTTTACGTGTAAAATGGTACGTGTAAAGCCCTTTTCATACGTGTAAAAAACTCACATTCTCCTCTGACATAATATGACATTTCTGGTAAATAACAGTGGCTTACTACGTGCCCAGTGCTGTTCTGAATATATTCTGCTCACTGTTACAACACATTAACTATCACGACTAAAGAAATCAAAGCCACTGTAATACCGTACGTGGCTTCTCAGGCTGCGCTGCTCCTGGCCTCCTGGGTTCCGGAGAACCACAGGCCAAGCCACAGAGGTACTTAACAAATGTTTGCTGAGTTAAAAACAAAAAAGCCCATTAAAGTGTGGAACAATCTAAAACAAGTCTGCCAAGGAGGCAACCTGCCAGGCACCCCTCCTGAGTTACCAGCAGCCATGCTAACCTGTGAACACGTGGCTCCGATGGGTGTTAAAGAGCCACGTGGCCAAAGCTGCAAAAAGGCTCGCAGACACAGGACTATCCGGAAAGGCATACGCAGTTCTCCCCGGGACTGACCCACACACTGCCAGCTCCTCTCCCTTCCGCTCAGCACAGGCAAGGAGCCCCGGGAGCCCTGCCCACAGCAGCTAATGCACTCCACGGCACTCAGGAGGAGTCGGGACCGTGGGCTGTTACAGCTCTTTGAAATTTTCTTTAAGTTACACTGCTCCTAGGATTAGATCAATTCCATTCTCCCGCCAGCTTCTAATGTAATTCTTTCTCAATGGAAATAACCACTCCAAGTTTGGATTTCAAAGATTAGCAGTTAGATGTTTTGAATACAATATGGCTACTGACTGACTTTTCCAAAAAAGAATATGTTTCCCTGGACAATCTCTAGTAACCAGACTGTTGCTTTCTGTTAGCAAAATTTATCTTTTTAATTGTTAATATAATAATTCCAATTACACAGCAGCAAATATTTTAAGTGCTAAACCAGTAAAAAAAAATCTTACTTTCTTAGAAGATAAAGGTTTAGAAGCCAAGGAAAATCCATCCAAAATTTTGCCAACGTAGCGAAGATCTTTCTCTGGTTCTACAAAATGATGTCATTTGATTAATTCCAGGGGCAGAGAAGATTAGAATAAGACAAAAGACCTCAGTTTTTCATCTCTAAGAATATAAACACTACATGTCATAGCTGCTATCAGTAAAAGGGAGGAAAGAATGGTAGGTAAAGCCCTCACACCTCTGTTGACTCAGTGACTAGAGTCCAGACCACACCGCCCTGGGCTGATTAGGCTGTCCAGGTAACAACGGCACTTCAACATTGTTATTTAGAAAGAGTACCTGAGGTCCTACCCTGAGGGGCTCCAAAGAATATATTCTGTGGAGTAAAAGATCTCAAGAAAAACCACCGAGAGAACAAGTATGGACAAAAATAAAAATAACTTTGAAAGTCATTTCTAAAACTAGGTGAAGAACCACGGGGAAACAACCTCCCAATTTCTTTAGCAACCATCCAAATAACGCACCAAAGGCAATACAACCAGGTCAGCCTGTAATCTAACTGTGGGACCAATTAAAAGGTGCTTTTGTCTTTTCCTCAATTGAAATTCTAACAAGGACAAAGATTACTAATTCAGGATTCAACCAACGGCCTCTAACTTGCAGCCAGGGATGGTCTATTTGTTGCAGAGAAAACCCCTTTGATTCTCAAGGATTTTCTGCAAATAGAGGTTATGTCAAAAATCCATATGCATGAACTATATTTTCTGTAGCCAAAAGCCCCTGCTACATGACCACCAGCACTTACACAAGCTGGGTGTTGAGCCCTGAAGCAGGCAGGGCTGCCCGAGCTGCAGGCGGCACGGAGGGTCTCAGCCACTTATGATGCAGCCCTGCCCGGTAACTACCCTCCCCACAATCTCATTCGTTGTACTTCAACGCACGTAGAACTTGTGTAGCAGCTTCTGGAAGTCCCTAAAATTCCGTAGGGTAATTGAGGATTAAATTTTACATTCTTGGAGTTTTGTATTCTTTTCAAACCCAGCAATTTCACTTTCATGAATTTGTTCTGAAGATATAAATAAATGTCTATAGAGAACCATGAGAATATTATAGCCCTATTGTTCATGGAAACAAATAATAACAGTTTAAAAATCAGCCATGGAGACTGGCTACATATAGATTCACTCAGTGAAAAACCGTAAGGTCACAACTACAGATGTTGTGACCCTAAGGGGAGGGGAGGGGCCTGTGGAAGAGAAGGTGTGAGGGGAGGGTGGGGAGCTCAGAGGGAGGCATCGCCCCAGGCCTGATGGGGGGAGGGGTGGGGATGAACCAGCCAGGGCAAAGGTGTTATACAAAGGAAAAGCCAAAGATTTGGCTGAGGGCAGATTTAAATATGTATATTTATTATAGATTAATAATTATTATATCAATATATTAATATTAGTAATACAGTATGTGTCAGTATGTTGATATGGTTAGTATAAATACTAACTAGCATATGTTAATATAAGCTATAATATTAATATATTATAACATTAATTTAATATAATATTATATATCTTCTTTTAACTTATAAAAACAATGAATAGCCTTAGTAGAAAAATCTGGAAATATAGGTGAGCAAAAGGAAGAAAATAAAAGTAAGCTGGTTCCCACCCAGAGGTAGCGTCTACTAACATCTGGGTGCACACCCGCCCAGCACCTCGTGTAAAAACCTGGATTACTTTTGTGACAGTGACGACAGAGGCGGCTCATCCTTGCAGAGTGCTTGCTGTGCAAGCTCTAAGCCCTTTTACGCACATTACGCCTCCGTGGGATAGGTAAGCCATCACCATGCCCATTGCCCAGGCAAGGACACCGAGGCATAGAGAGGTTAAGCAGCCTGCCCAAGGTCACAGCTGATAAATGGGGAGAACCAGGACAGGAGCCCAGGCAGTCTGTCTTCAGAGTCTGTACTCACGGCCATTAAGCAAACTACACCTGCTTTTTTTTTCTCTTCTAGAAATGTAAAAGTGGCATCATTTTGGGGGAGTGATGCCCAGATTGTTTAGATGCATTTTATAAGAGTTAGATCAAACCTTACCTGATTCCAGCCAAAAATGTCTAAATAGATTTTCTCACCTCCTTACTTTATTTAAGTGGTTGTTATAGTAGGTGGCATGTATTTTGGCACAGGTACTATGCCAAATCTGTGATGCCATTTAGGCCTCACAATGACCCCCAGAGTGGGTTCTATCCTCACTTTCCAAATGATGCCCAGAAAGGTAGGTTACAAGCCTTGCCCACGGTCATGCAGCTGGACCTTAGAGAGCTGGGATTTGAATCCAGGTCTGACTGAGTAGAGAGCTAGGATTCAAATCCAAGTCTGATTAGATCTGGATCACATGCCATTAATACCTACTGATTCTTCCCTACACCTTTTCTGGAAAGAAAAACTGAAATCCTACTTAGAACCACAGAATCTGAATCACTATGGACTCTGACTTGAAATTCCAGATGTGTCAAGAGATGTCCATCTCCGAGCTTAACTGGAGCCCCTCAGGAACCAGATACTTAAGCAATGAGATAAGCTGGGCACCGATCTCCATTTTGCTGCAGGCTCTCTGCGTACCTACCACCTGGTCCCCACGCCTAGCCTCCTAACCTGCTGCTTGAGTTGGCCTCCTTTGGTCACCTGCCCAGTTCCTTGAGCTGGGAGTGCTTCCCTCTGACCCACTGTCAGCTCTGACCTGCAACACGAGCAAGCACCTGTCCACACACTTGCTCCTTCCCTGTTCCAGGCCCCTTCCTGGAAGGGGCCTGCCCCCCATTTGACTCTGCCTTGACAGTTGGCTTTGGCCTTGAACTGGTTTAAATCCCACTTCCGTCTTACTTCCCACAAAGGGCCTCTCTTCTCCCCACTTGTTCCTCACTCTGCATCTTTGATCGACAACTCCCTGCTCCACGGAGGCTGACACTCCAGTATCAATCTTGCAATCCCTTCTTCCTGAGGTCCCGACACTTGGTCCTACCATCAGTTGCAGGTCCATGGAATTACCTTTCTGACTTTTATACTGCCTGGGTGCTGTCCAGCCATAGAGTCCGTCTCCAGGCTCCTCGTCCTTCAAAACAGTATCATACTTGGATAGAGTTTCTGTGGCATAGATATCATCGTCTTCCTCTTCCAGGGCACCTACACCAAAAGCCTTCGAAAACAAGATTTCACAATTACAGATTTTAGCATGTGTCTGCCCTGAAGGATAAGGCTACTATAAGCATGTGACTGATCAGACCACATCAGCACTTCAAGATCACCAAGAGAGAAGCAAGTGGGAGCCCCAGATTAACACAGGGATCCAAGTCTTCTGGAAAACAATGACCAGAAGTGAACGTCCCGCCTCCAGGCCTCCAGCGCTGGAGCTGTCTTCCAGGCTCAGCAGCAGCGGCAGGTCTGGGTCCTTGCGCAGGAAGAGGGGTGAAGAACACACCCAAGCAGCAGTGCAGGGGGAGAAATGGGACCTCCACAAGGAGAAAGGCAGAACGTTCAACTACTGATCAACGTGGCCGGGGGCCAGCGCTGGTGACCAGTGCTAGAAGAACTCCTAATCTTTGTAGGAAATGGCCAAGAACAAATATCACTTTTTGTTAAAAGGACTGGGAAAAAAAACACGTATAGGAAAGAAAAGGTACAAATGACAAAGTAACCATTCTCTGGACGTATTTTAGGAAAGAACTCCTGAATTAATTTGAGAAGACAGGCAATCAGGAAAAGCTCTCCATCTCCTCAAAGGTAAAAAGCAAATCTCCCAAGTAAAACTTATACCCAGGTTCCCGACGTAGGGCTTGCAGCACTAGGGAAGAGTTGGAGAGGTAGTAAAACTCAGACCTGAACTGGGAGAGGCAGACTGTAATTCAACTATTAACTAATTCAAAGAGGTAAGTGTGGGTTTTCTGTTCAGCCCCACGGGGGTATGGGAAGGCAGTCCTCACTCCTGGGAACATACAAACTCCACCAAGAACGTTAGGTCACAGGGTCTCAGGAGCACATATTCAAATCAGGAAAGTGTGCTTTACACGTCTTCGGACAAGCTCCCACGGAAAATACAACCGCTTTAAGGTCTTCATTTAGTCTATGAATAATGAGTGCTTACTATGGGGCACATGTAATATAGCCAGAATTCTCACTTGTCAGTGGTTCCCTGTTTATAAAATAGAAACGCTTTTACCTGGCCTGAAATTCCCAATTTTCTTCCTTTATTCACTCCAATATCTCCGAGAAGATTGTTGGTCCCCTCAGGTCCACCACTAAAAAGATTAAAATGTTCTCCTGAAGTTCCAAACAGTGCTTGGTGGGGATCCAGGCCCTTGTAAGCCAGTCCGTGTACATTATCTTTAGGTGTGAAATCCACGGGTGTGACATCTTTAGGTGCAAAGGTCACATTTTCTGGCAAGTAGTCATCATCTTCATCCTATTTTCAGTGTTTAAAAATGAAATGAAGGTGAGTCACTGCCTGGTGTAAAGCCTGTAAAATACTATTTTAAAATGCAGTGATTAATTCCAAACAGAACAATCACCATACTTTCATTTCCACTATTACAAATGACTAAATCAAGTCCCTGAACAAATGATACTAACATAAACAACTCCATTTTTTAAAATCTTTCTTTTAATTGAAGTATAGTTGATTTGCAATGCTGTGTTAATCTCAGGTGTACAGCAAAGTGATTCAGTTTTATATACATATATATATAATATATATAAATTTTTCAGATTCTTTTCCATTATAGGTTATTTCAAGACACTGAATATAGTTCCCTGTGCTACACAGTAGGCCCTTATTGTTTATTTTATATTAAGTAGTGTTTATCAAAGTCCCAATTTATTTCTCCTCCTTGGCCCTCACCGCTGTCCCCTTTGCTAACCATAAGTGTGCTTCCTATGTCTGTGAGTCTATTTCTGACAAACAACTCCATTTTAAGAACCTGAACAGACTTGGGACATCTATGGAGCTGGCATATATTATCTGACACAATGAGGACAGTTTTAGGATATTGGCATTTCCTTATAATGGGATCTGACTGATTTCTAAAGTTTTCTGACCCTAAATGCCCATTCATAGCGTAACAGGCGCTACTATCCCATACGATACCTCAGATCCTTCAGAGGCTCCAGGGGGTAATGCACAGCCATAGATTTTTACTCCGGGATCTATAAAGAGATTTCAAGTGCATCAGTCAGGCGCCACTAAAAACACAGAGGGCTGATTCACTGACACTCTTCAGAGGTAGACGGCCGAGCTTGTAAAAGGTGCTGCAGCTTTAGAGTGGGACACATCACTCGGGGACTGTTTTCCACCAGCCCCTGCCCCACCTGCACTCTGGCAGAGATGTGCACAGTGAATAACCACTACTGCCCAGAACCCGAAGGAAAGCTCTGCTGCCTCCAAGAGTTCACAGTCTGGCTGGGGAGACCAAGGATTAATGACAATCAATACACTTACCAGGTTTCTGTCGGCGTGGTCTTCTCTTTACTCGAGGACCAATTCCTTGTCCTTCCTTCCAACCCATTTTTCTCAGCAATTCAAAACCAACAGACAACCTAGGATATCAAGGCATTTTTAAAACACTAACGAACAGAAGGAAATAAGCAGCTCATACTCCTGTCATGCCTGAGCCCTTTCCCCCATTCCTATTAGAAGCACACGGCCCTACTGTTCCTGCCACAGCTGACTGGACCTGGGGAAATCGATCAATTGCCTCCTCTCCCAGGCCTCTGGGATGGACACACAGATGCCAAGCATGTGGCCTGGGAAACCATGATGCTCTGAGGCTGCCACCTGAGGCCACATACCCAGGAGCAGAACAAGGAGGTATGCAGAAAGGGAGGGTAGAATGAGGAGAGAGCCCTTCAGGCTTATGAAGCGGCGGGTGGGAGGGAAGCCACCCCAGTTCCTAATAGCTCTCCAGCCTCCATGAGCCCCAGGAACACAGCTAGTGGCTGCAGCTCTAGAGCACTCCAGGAGATAATAGCACAAGGAAAGTCTTTTTGGCGAAACCCTCTTTTATACTCAAGCTAGGCTAAGAAGGCTTCTCCTACTTGCAACCAAACTATTCCTAAGTAAGATCATCATATATATATATGCAAGGCAGTGATGCCAAGATCAGAAAAGCTGGAATGAAATTCTTCTTACTTTGCTGGTGTTATAAAGTCATCAAGCAGCGTGGCTCCAGGAATAGGGGCAGTAGCCGCTGCTAACTGCCTGGCCTTTTCTCGTATTCGATCTTTGGTTTTAGAAGCAAAATCATCTGTGGTAACAATCGCTTTAGGTGCTATCCCAAATTCACTAAGATCCTTTAAAAAAAATTCAAACAGAATTACTTACATTATTTGGAAAGTGATTAAACATGATACATCATATAGCTTTATTTCTTTAAAAAAAAAGTTAAAACTATGAAATTGAGGACTTCCCTGGTGGTGCAGTGGTTAAGAATTCACCTGCCAATGCAGGGGACATAGGTTTGATCCCTGGTCCAGGAAGATCTCACATGCCAAGAAGCAACTTAGCCCATGCACCACAGCTATTGAGCCTGCACTCTAGAGCCAGGGAGCCACAACGATTGAGCCCACATGACACAACTACGGAAGCCCACGTGCTGCAACTACTAAAGCCTACACTTCTAGAACCCATGCTCTGCAACAAGAGAAGCCATTGCAATGAGAACCCCGCGCACTGCAGTGAAGGCCCAATGCAGCCAATAAATAAATGAATAAATAAATAAATGTATTTAAAAAATAAACAAAATAAAAAAATAAAACTAGGAAATTGAGTTAGGGATCAGCAGAGCAGTTGATTTACACACTGACTTTGGATATGCTAAGGCCAGTGGCCAAGGACAGGGGCGTGACAGTGACCACTCAGTGAAGCCACAACAGGCACTGCCCAGCTAGGAAGACAGGAAGTAAGTACTGTGCTCTTTGCTCTTCCTTGACAGTATCTCAAAGGTCAGTGTGAAGGGGAAAAAATCTCAGCAAGCATTCAGGAGCACCTCTGTGCCAGGCCTAGAGTTACGTGCTTTTGCATTTACTGGAACAATTACCGTCAGCTGCCTGTCCAACAACCACAGCCCCTCCTCTTTCCCCACAGAGCCCTGATGTTGTCCAGGCACCGGCCTTGCTCTGCACCACCACGCACTTCAGGAGTGGTGTCCCTAGGCAGGTGTGTGTTAGGGCAGGGGAGGGTTAGGGAGTGGGGGGTTCATGTCTTATCTAGGCCAGTCATTTCTGATCCCATTTTCCTTACCAGGGACTGCTTTAAGAATGGGCTTGTAAAACAACGCACAAAGCAGATGTGAGGGAAAATCTACTAAATGGTTTCTATGCTCTCAAGAAAAGATCCCAAGAAGAAAGTTCTCCTCCCACTGGATAACATCATCCCGGATGTGCCACCTGGAGCTACTGCAGCCACTTTGCAACCACAAGGAGACCCTGTGTAAGGACAAGCTGATATGCAGAAGATGCCTGAGAACCCAGGGCCTTGCTGACATCCGGACTTCTTGTTCCAGGAGATACGTTTCCTCCTAGATTATGCTTGTCATGTAGGAAGGGGACTGCCCCTTGCCTCTTACCTGTAGCCTAAAGCATGTCCATAGAAGTATTTTACTTAATCTTTATCACAAATGAACCCACAACTAGTGTTTAAGGTAAAAGAGGTTTAATTTTACAAGGAAATGGAGCCCACCTTGCAGGCTGGTAGGACCATTTTAAAATGCTCCAACATTTACCCCTAAGAAGCTGGCGGCTTAATGAGGGCTTCCTTTCTCTAGTCTAGTCACTCACTCCTCCTTAAACTGCAGTGTGCAGAAGAGTCACTGTGGAAGGCTGTGGACTCAGCTTGGCAGACACTGCACTTTTGGGGTAACTGGGGCTTAAGTAAATTTGCCTGTAAGTGACCTTCCCCTTACACTCTTGACTTTAGAAACTGGCACCAGCCAATTAAGGTGCTACACCAATGAACAAGAATCCATTGATGTGCAGGGCACTATGAAGCCAAATACCGAAAAGATAAAGTCTTACAGACAAACAGGAAATCGTACACTGAACTTTCTGGGGAGAGAGAAGGTGCTACAACAACCAACCACCCACATTCCACTGACTGACTGGCAGTTAAAGTTCTGCATACCTACCTCTTCATCCATAAAATCTTCGGGACCAAGAACAGATTTGTCTGCTCTGTTCTGCCGTGAAGACACGAAGGAAGAGGGTGTCCATCCTTGAAAGAAAAGAGTTTAGAACATTATAATCCCAGATAGCATTTTGATTTATAACTGAATAATTAAATAACACACATGGACTTGAAACTTGCAACAACTACAAACTCTTAGCAGCTTCTCATCTCATCGCTCACATAGACATAATTATGTCACATAAACTTCTTATTAATCCCAATATGCCCTGTTGCCAGCACTTAGTGGATACAGTGAGGTTTCCCCATACGAATTTGCAACCAAGAAAAATGCAATTATACATTGAAAGTTGAACTGTGAAAGGAACACAAGTAGATCTGAGCAGAAAGATGCAAGATCACCTTAAAAGGCAGGACCCCTCTGAGACCACCAGGATAGCAATATACACTAACATACTAACACAGCAAAGAAACACTATGTCAGGGTGCATTAGTCAGCCATGAAAGGATTCAACCTGGCTAGTCTAAGGGCAGACCCCCAATTCCATCAAACACCTGAGTCCTATAATGAACACCTCTGTTCTCCACCCATGGTCACAGATAGAAAATGCCTTGGAGGTCAAATGTATCCGTAACACCCTAAGATAAACTGTTTCAGTTTTCTCTAAGAGTGGCACACCTCCCTTCTGACTTTATACAAGAGTCTTGGGGAGCTGAGGACCATGGGGCAGACCTCGTCTTGGTAGGTGGGTGGAGCAGGTTTCTAGGCCAACTTGGGAGAAACCCTAGGACAGTGAAGATCAGCTCTCCCCGGCGATACTCTGGCCCAGCACCTTCCTCCACTTTGGATTTCTGTAGTCTTTGCCCTGTATCTGCACAGTCCTTGAATCTGTCACTCCTAATGGTAAAGCGATATTCCAGTGTGTTAACATATCACAGTCTACCTGTGATGACTCATCATTTGAGCTGGTCTTGCTTTTTAATTACAATATATAGCACAGCCATAATTACAACATTCAGCAATGTATTCGTGTACTTCTTTCTTCACATATCCTACGGCCATTTTTAACGTACCAGTATTAATAAGTATGCTACTTTAATAGTGCCTTAGTTACCTTACTTTGCTTCTCTTAACAACAAGGCTGAATATTCCAGCATTTCTATCTCCTCTGGAGTAAACTGTTCAAATACTTTGATCATTTGCTCATTGAACTGATCCTTATACATTCTAGACACTGAACTTTAACCATCCTATTTACCCTAATTATTTTTCTTACATGCCTTCCCCCACCCCTTTCTTATATTGTTTATCATCTTTATTTTACTATCTTTGTTATGTATGAGTTATTTTTTAAAATATATGTGAAAGCTCTGGCTCATCTTGTTCTTAATAATTGCTATGTGAGTTAGTCATCTTCATTCATATTTGATATACATAAGCCATTTTCTTCCAGTTTCTGTGTTAAAATGTTTTTTAAAAACATATATTACATTTTTTATCGGCTGTGCTGCGCAGCATATGGGATCTTAGCTTCCCGACCAGGGATAAAACTCGTGCCCCCTGCAGTGGAAGCACGGAATCTTAACCACTGGACCGCCAGGGAATTCCCAACATACATTGCTTTAAACAATACAGAATTTATTATATTGCATAATGTGAGAAATGTGACTGACTTTTCTCCAGGTGGAGAACATGTGCTGACAAGTGATGCTGTGGACCCCAGTACCGGGACCGCAATGTCCTCATCCACAAAACAGCTGTGACGCCTGCCCTCCTTAGGCACTGAGTCATGCCAGATGATTGCCTGAGTGCATCACTGTGAGAGCACTGCCTGCGGGGAAAGACCCAGTAGACAATGGAAGTCACTGTTACCATTTAAACAACTGCTTAGGATGTATCTATTTTTTTTGAAATGAAGGAAAACTCTTTCACCTTCAGGTTGTAATCAATGAACAACACACAAGTTGACTTTGGAAACATTCCAGACATTCAAAGAACACAAAAGACTACAGTGTATGTAGCTTTTAAAAGTTTTTTTTTAAAAGGGAGAGGCGGGGGAGGGGAGTGAAAATCTTATGGTATTTCAATCATTTGCTTTAGTGATATAGTAGCTACAAGGAGGAAAATCCTACCTTCTTTTGAGCCAACGGTGTTGAAGTAACCAGCAGAGAAACCTCCACTAAAGGCTCCATGAAATCGTTTATACCTTCCTTTTTCATCTCTGACAGTCTGATCCTGAAGAGGAACTGGTTTCTTAGGTCTCTCACCTGAAAAAAAAATTTTTTTGAATGAGAGAGAAGGGGATGGTGGGTTAGAAAGGATCTAGGGAAAAGATCATTTCTTAAATATAATGAATTGTTCATTTCTCATAACTCCTAATATAACAATTTTAATCAATTGCTATTCCTAGACCTTAATAGCTTATGTATGAGTAGTTTAGAAAACAATACATTTTATCAAGCTTCTTTATAGTTCTAAGACAATTATAGATCTCTCTTATTTCTATTAGAAATATGTTTTAGCAAAAATGGCCTGATTTTCCCACTAAGTTTCTTCATGAAAACTGAATTACACTAGGGGAAGGGTTCAAACAGATGGAGGTGAAATCTGCTGGTGGTAAAGTAGGCAAGTTGCTGGGGTGGCACATGGCATGCAGAGGTTTACACATGGCATGCAGAGGGAAACACTTCTATATCTCTTCTAGAAATTCACAGCATCCCCGACTCCAAATTTTTCCACTGATATTGCCCATTTTCCCCAACTCTTAAGTTTCCCTATTTCTAGGACTCTTCTGATTCCATAGTTACTGTTCTTTAAGCTCATTCCTTTTCCTACTTTGTTGAAAATGGCTGGGTTGCTATATCACACAAGTAAAAGGAACTTAACACATTTTACCCTCACCTAAAAATTCCTTAGGTTTATAGTTTCAGGTGCCACGACACAAATTACTGCCAAAATTTTTTAATTCCAATGAACACTTCTCAATCTATTTAAAATAAAAAATAGGACTTCCCTGGTAGCACAGTGGTTAATAATCTCCTGCCAAGGCAGGGGACACAGGTTTGACCTTTGGTCGGGGAAGATCCCACATGCTGCGAGCAACCAAGCCCAAGAGCCACAACTATTGAGCCCGAGTGCCACAACTACTGAAGCCCAAGCGCCTAGAGCCTATTCTGCAACAAGAAGCCCACACACTGCAACGAAGAGTAGCCCCTGCTCGCCACAACTAGAGAATGCCCGCGTGCAGCAACAAAAACCCAACGCAGCCAATAAATGAATAAATATATAAATAAATAAGTTTTAAAACAAAAAGTAACCACCAAGTTATTTTCAAACATTAAATTCAGAAAGCAAGTTACACAGTAGCTAAGTGCTCAGGGTTGGGAGTCACAGTGCTCTGGATTTTAAAGCCAAGCCCACCTTTACTAGCACTGGGATTTTGGTCATCTTAACAACTCTCTGTGCCTCAATTTCCTCACCTGTAAAATGGGGTGACACTAATAGTAATATCTATTTCATAGAGCTGTTATGCAAAATGGATCACACAACGCCTGTAAAGTGCTTAGCAAAAAGAGGGACACACAACAAAGAGCTTTAAAGTACTAGTGTCTATTGCTATTATTAGTAGCACATAGAGTAGGTAAGATGTGTCCTAAAGCCCATGTATACCTGTTACTTCAATAATTAAGCCAGCAACTACTTCTGGATAATGGAACAAAAGGTAAAGAAAGGTTTAGCCTCATAGTCCTAAACTTTTACTCATAGCTTTCGGAGCCTTGAAGTCATTTCTAGCTTATAACCTACAGCAGGTAGTGAAGGGGGTTCTGTAGACAGGAGATCTGGGTTCATATCCCCCTCCTCCTATTTGCTAGCTTTGTGCTTTTAGGCAAGTTTTTTGATCTCTCTAAGCCTCAGTCTCCACAACTATAAAATTAGGGTAGTAACCAAACCCACCTTGTAGGATGGTGCCAAGGATTGAAAACCACATGCAGAAAGCTGAGCACAGTTCCTGGCATAGCAAATCTCAGTTCATATCAGTTACAATTTCATTTCATTCTAAAGAACTGAATTACAGTGTGGGTCCCACAATCCAAGATTTGCACCATTTCTTAGAAATACATACAGTACACACACTCCATTACTGCACATGCACCTGGCATGATTCCTGGCTAAGGCAGGGTTCCTCAACCTCAGCACTATTGACAGTTTGTGCTGGATAATTCTTAGTTGTGCGGGACGTCTTACACACCACACAACGGTTAGCAGCACCCCTAACCTGTAATACTAGATGCCGGTAACGCCCCCCTCCCAAAAAAGCAGGACAACCAGAAATGTCTCCAGACATTGACAGAGGTCCCTTGGAGGGGGCGGGGGGAGGGAAAATTCATCCCTGGCTGAGAACCACTGGGTTAAGGTGAGAGAGAATAGGTCCTGCCAATGGAAGGTTCTGCTCTTGCTCTGTTCTCCAGGTACTCCTGATCTGAAAGCAGAGATAATATCTGCAGACAACAAAGCAGAACCAGGCAGCAGATGATGACGGCCAAGCAGGGGGGCCGACTAGGTCCCACAGGGCTCCTGCGGGGGAGGCGCCACCCCTAATCACGGCACCGGAAGACTCCAGGGAGGAAGGGGCATTTCAGTCAGGCCCTGTTATCATTATTGCTACTAATAACAACGAATTCTTTTCTTTCACACATATTATCTCACTTATCACACCCTGATAAGGAAGCTCTGATTAAAGAAGCGCCCTAAGGTCCATGGCTAATAAGCACAAAGCTGAAATCAGATCTCAACTCTGCCTCCAAGTCAGGGACACACCTATTCTGTTTTTCACTCGTTCCCAACCAGGAGTTTACTGAGGGCCTTACCATGGAAGCTGCCCTGTTCTAGATGCTGGGTGTGGAAAACGAAACACAACTCCATCCCTGTTTCCAGGGCGCTTAGAGCCCAGCAGAGGAGACCTGCGTGTATAGGAACTGTTCAGACAATGTGCAAGGCCCACAACATCAGAGTCACCCAGAGGCATGAGTAGAATTTGATAGCTGCAGGTAGGGACACATTTCCCCACAGAGGCATTAACTCCATCCACAGACAGTAAACAGGAGGTCTAAATGGGGAAGGTCAGATGTTTGAGAGAGTAGTCTCTTCTAACTGGAGGACAGGGGAGGCACGGAAGACAGAACCCGAAGAGCAGATAGTGCAGCGGGCCTAGAACACGGTGCTGCAGGCTTGGGGTATGTCTTGTGAGGGACTGGTAGTCTCAGGCAGTTTTAAGTGGCATCAAAGAAGAGGAAAATGGTCCTAAATTAATCTGAGAGCAGGATGAGCTAGAAATGAGAATTCTAGGGACTTCCCTGGAGGTCCAGTGGTTAAGACTCCAGGCTTCCAAGGCAGGGGGGCATGGGTTCGATCCCTGGTCAGCGAACTAAGATTCCCACATGCTGCGGTGCGGCCAAAAAACAAAATTTTTTTACAGTTAAAAAAATAAGAGGAGAATTCTACAGCCAAGTGAACGTATCTAAGGAAAGGTTAGATAAGCACTGGGGCCCCTTCCTCTCAGACCAGAGGGCCTATGTGTCTGAGTCTGTGTGTAACACATCAGCCATTGTCTCTTAAACAATAAACCTTTCTGCCAAGTCCAGCAACTTTAATTAAGTAATGGAGTCCCTCCTCTACCAATGTTTGTCTAACCTGTCACTAAAACTTCAAAGTAGGAAGTAAAAGTAATTATTGGTCTAGTATGTTATATTGTAAAATGTAGTCACAGTGCATTTTAACTTCAAAGTGCTTAGGAAACAATTCTAAACAAATCCTCAAAAATTCTTACTACTGAGAAGTTAAAGGATGATTTTAGGCCAGGAAAAAAAAAAGTCCATTCCACTTCAGAAGCATGGCTAAACCATTAGGCTCCATTACAGATTTTGTACACCATCAAAATAGGAATAAGAAAAATATAGGTCAAATAGTTGATGACTTACAATACGCTACTTCACAAGGAAACAACTGTGTGAACAGAAATATAGAAATGATACAAATTCCTGCCTGACAGGGCTGTAATAACCCCCACTCAGGCATGTTTAACCCTGTCCTCTTCCTGCATACCTAAATTCTAACCAGTTTTCAGGGGGTCCCATCCTGCCTTCTCAGGTTTCCCTGTTAGCTTGTATAGGTTATTTCCTCTCTATATCACATACTTTAGCACTTGTGAACCTCATACTTTTGTTCTCAACTAGATTTGAAACACCTCGAAGTAAGGATCTTTCTCAACAAATTCCTTGAAATCATGGGATGATGTGTTTATCAATAAAGCTAATGTTATCCTAGATTGTATTAAAGAAATACAGTTTAAAATGAAGGACGGGACTTCCCTGGTGGCCCAGCAGTTAAGACTTCCCAGGCTTCCAATGCAGGGGGTGTGGGTTCGATTCCTGGTTGGGAAACAAAGATCCCACATGCCATGCAGCGTCATAAAATAAAATAAAATAAAACGAAGGACATACTAGTGATGTCCCCACTCTACCCACACTCTGGTGCCATACTGGAGAAAAGCTAACTGAATTTATTAGAGAACTGAGTGTGGTACCTTAGAGGAAATGCAAGGGGTGTCTTTAAACACATAAGAAGCTTTCAGGAGACCAGCATTTCTCTGTCTTTTGTAAGCAGAGAGTAGAAACAGGGCCAGAATCTAGCAGAAGTTTCTAATGATTAGAACTGTTTGTAGGGAATAAAAGGATAATCAGTGGCAATGTCCCAGAAGTACAACCTGACAGGATGTAGTTAGGGTGGGGTAAAAGGAGAGTCTGCAAATAACTCCTAGCCCACCATACCTCCTCTGTCTTCTAGCACTGCCATCAGTTCTTACTGAACAAATCAAGTCATTAAGTGAATCAGACCCGAAACATGGGAGAGAACCTTGCTTCACCTTGCCCTCCCCGCACACTCCGCCAACAAGTCAGGTCTGCTCTGTTTAAAAGTACATCTCAACCCAGACCACGGCTAATACTCCAGCCCAAGCCACCATCGTCGCCAGGCCTCTTTTTGCTAATCTCCCTACTTCACTCTTGCCCACGCCTAACCCGCCTACCCTCAAAATCCAGGATAGAACAATCTTAAAAATATACATCTCTCCCTTGTGTAACCCCCACCCCCACCCCCGTAAGCCTCTTCTGCACTTAGTATTAAAATCCAAACTCCCAAGTAAGATTCAACCCCCGCCTCCCCCTCTGACATCATCTTCTACCAGCCTTCCCCTGGTGCTGTCTGCTCCACCCACATCAGTCCTGCCTGTCCCTTAATTTGCCAAACTGGCTCCGACTTCAGAGCCTTTGCACTTGCTGTTCGCTTTGCCTGAAATGCTCTTTCCCCCAAATCTTTATACGGTTGCTTCCTTCCTGTTCCAATTCTGAGCTCAAACGTCCTCTCCTAGGAAACACATTGCCTGACCACCGTTTCTCCTCTACCCCCGCTCTCACACGAGCCTATTTGTCATCTTTCTATTTCCCAACCCCCCGGGCCTCCCATCCTTCCCCCCGAAACGTGAGCACCGCAAAAGCACAGTGCACGCCTCTCCGGTCGCTGTTCGCACAGCCCGTAGCAGACCAGGCTTTCCCCCGGTGCCAGACAAGGTCTGGCAAAGGGTTGTGCGTTTTTGGCCCGAATCCTGGACCCCCGGCCTGTTTTCCACAGGCCCCAGCGACGAATCTAGCCCGCACCTTCTTCCAGCGGCTCCAGACCCGTCCCATAGCTAACCAAATCCTCGTCGCTGTCACTGTCCAGCGCCGCCATCCTGCTCCCTTCCGGGCCCCGCCTCCTCGCTACGGGGGCCTCAATGGGCCAAACCCCTTCCGCTCTTTCTTCTCCGCGCACTGCTGCGAAGCTCTACCTGCAGGTCGTGGAAAGTGCTCACTCCGTCTGGCATGCCTCTTTCCTCCGATCTGCTCCTGGTGGTTCTCAAACCCGTCTTGGGAGAGGCGGACCCCGGCAGGAGTTGCCTCGGAGGCTTTGGCTGCCACGATATCTCATCCTAGCTCCACCATGTGCCAGTCAGGAGGAGGCTCCTGGGAGAAGGTGGAAGGCACCCGGCCGTCCGGAGGCAGAGCTGGTTCTACCCACCCCACACCCCTCCCCAACCCGGTGCCTGCCCTTCCTCCCTTACCCAGCTGGGAGACTCTGCTTCCCTCAGTCCTACCCCTGCCATTTGCCGGGAACTTGCCCGTACTCCCAGTTACACACACGCAGTCTGTATATATCACCCTCAGGTTCATGGAAGTGAAGCCCCCTTCCAGACCTCTGAAAGGATTCAGACAGAGCAACCCTGATGCCCACGGTGAAGGTAGCTTGCGACAACACTTGGTCAAGGAGGAAAATAAAGGAAGAAGAGGTTAAAAGAAAAGAAGGAGACTTCCCAGGTGGTCCAGTGGGTAAGACTCCGCACTCCCAATGCAGGGGGCCCAGATTTGATCCCTGGTCAGGGAGCATGCATAAGGCAGCTAAAAAGTCCACATGCCACAAATGAAAAAGATCCCGCATGCCACAACGAAAATTCCTGTGTGCAGCAACTAAGACCTGGTGCAGCCAAAATAATAAATATTTAAAAAGAAAAGGAGAGGATTTCCCTGGTGGTGTAGTGGTTAAGAATCTACCTGCCAATGCAGTGGACATGGGTTGGATCCCTGGCCCATGAAGACCCCACATGCTGCTGGAACAGCTAAGTCCAGTGCGCCCCAACTACTGAGCCCATGCACCGCAACTACTGAAGCCGATGCGCCTAGAGCGCCTGCTCCGCACAAAAAGAAGCCACTGCATTGAGAAGACCGCCCTTGTTCACGGCAATGAGAGGAAGCCTTGGCACAGCAAGGCAGACCCAATGCAGCCAGAGAGAGAGAGAGAGAGAGGAAGAGAGGAAGGAAGGAAAGAAAAGAAAAGAAAAGAAAAGAAGAAAAAGGGGGTGGGGGGAGAGGAAAACAAAAATAAAGCGAGAGAAAGAAAAAAGGAAAGTTGAAAACAGAACGAAGAAAACGAGAAAGGAGAAAGAAAAGGCGAGCAGACAGGCAAAAGGTTGTGAGGTGGGGAGAGGGAGCTGAGGACTCCCTTATTGAACCTAACAGAGCAAAGAAATGAAGCCCAGATTTTCAAAATAAGGGTCAGAATTCTGAGTGAGTGAGAATCACTAGGATGTTATTAAAACGGGTGTCCTACCCATGCCCCAGGCCTTCTGAATCAGCATCTCTGGGATTGGGACTGTTCCTTGAGCACTCCAAGCACAGTCTGGGCTCAAGGCCTTTGCATTCACTGTTGCCTCTGCTTGGAATACTGCAAGCATGACTCATTGTCTCATCTGCTTCAGGTCTCTGCTCAGAGGTTACTTACTCAGCAAAGCCTTCTCTGACCCTAATTTAAAAATCAACCCCTATCCCCTCCTACCCTACTATATGTTTCCCACAACATTTATCACTTTATGTATTTTGATTTACTTATTATGTCTATTGTCTTTCTCTTCCCATTAGAATGTAAGCTCCCATTAGGATGTAAGCGCCCATTAGGATGCAAGCTCCCATTAGAATGTAAGCTCCAGGAAGACACAGATTTGAGCCAGTTTTTCTTTCTTTCTTTGCTGGATCCTCAGAGCTTAGAACAGTGCTTGGTATGTAGTAAGCGCTCAATAAATAATTTTGAAAAAAAGAATGAATAATGAAATCAAGTCATGGTACATGACTTTTTTTTTTAATTATTTTAAACACAACCTTGAAGTTTTGGGCAATTTCTCATTGAAAAGTGGAGTCCATGTCCCCTCCCTTGAATCTAGGCTCCATGACTGCTTGACCAAAAGAATACAGTGAAAGTGACCATATAACATTTCCCACACCCAAGCTTTAAGAAACTGGTAGCAGGAATTCCCTGGCGGTCCCGTGGACTTGGCGATTTCACTGCAGGGGCCCAGATTGGATCCCTGGCCAGGGAACTAAGATCCCACAAGCCACGCTGCGTGGCCAAAAAAAAAAAGAAAAGAAACTGGTAGCTTCAACTTTCTGTTACTTGGGATGCTGGCGCTGGGAACCCAACCTCCACTCTGTGAGGAAGCCCAGGCCATGAAGAGAGGCTATTTGTAGGTAGTCCAGCCGATGACCCAGCTGAGGTTCCAGTTAACAATCACCAATAATCCTCAGACACGTAAGCAAGGAAGATTCAAAACGACTCCAGTCCCAGCAGCCATCTGACTACGGCTGCATGAGAGACCGCAAGCAAGAACCTCCTAGCTGAGTTTAGTCACCGCTGGAACCGTGAGAGGTAATAATAAAATGATTGCTCTTGTCTGGAGCCGTTAAGATTTGTGGTAATTTGTTAACGGCAATAGGTAATTGGAGCAACCTTTATGATAAAATACTAGAAAGCATTTAAAAATGCTGATGGGGAATACCTTCAGCATATGCTGTTAAATGAGCAAAACAGAGAGTGAGGCAGAGTACACAGCGTGCTGCCATTTATTTTATTTTATTTTTTTAATATTTGTTCTGTTTCTCTTTTTTTAAATTAATTAATTATTTATTTTATTAGCTGTGTTGGATCTTTTTTGCTGTGAGCAGGCTTTCTTTTTAGTTGCAGTGAGCAGGGGGGGGGGCTACTCTTCGCTGTGGTACGCGGGCTCATCATTGCCGTGGCTTCTCTTGTTGTGGAGCACGGGCTCTAGGCGCGTGGGCCTCAGTAGTTGTAGCACATGGGTTCAATAGTTGTGGCTCACGGGCTCTAAAGCGCAGGCTCTATAGTTGTGGCGCACAGGCTTATTTGCTCTGCGGCATGTGGGGTCTTCCTGGAGCAGGGCTCAAACCCTTGTCCCCTGCATTGGCAGGCGGATTCTCAACCACTGCGCCACCTAGGAAGCCCCAGTGCTGCCATTTATATTAAAAGAAAGCATTAATAGCCACATTTATTGTGGTTATTACATCCACAATGTAGGGACACAATACACCCACAAATATGCTATATCTTCAGTGAACTCCCCAAAGAATCTGGTAACAGTGGTTGCCATTGATCAAAGGAAATCAGAGCAGGAGGGCTATATGTATACAGCATTGTACCATTTGGATTTTTGTTTTTAGCTATATCCATGGTATTCTTTCCAAAACATTTTTATATCAATGTCTTGGTTTTCATTTTTTTCTTAAAGAAATTTTCTCTTTTTCCTTTTCTTTTCTTTCTTTCTCTCTTTCTTTCTTTCTTTTTTTCTTTCTACCTTCCTTTCTGTATGTATGTTGTATGTATGTATTTTTATTTATTTTTGGCCGCATTGGGTCTTCTTTGCTGCGCACAGGCTTTCTCCAGTTTCAGCAAGCAGGGGCTACTCTTCATTGCGGTGCTCAGGCTTCTCATTACGGTGACTTCTCATTGCTGCTGAGCACGGGCTCTAGGTGTGCGGGCTTTAGTAGTTACAGCACGCAAGCTCAGTAGTTGTGGCTCACGGGCTCTAGAGCACAGGCTCAGTAGTTGTGGTGCATGGGCTTAGTTGCTCCGTGGCATGTGGAGTCTTCCCAGACCAGGGATTGAATCCATGTCCCCTGCGTTGGCAGGCAGATTCTTAACCACTGCACCACCAGGGAAGTCCCTGGTTTTCATTTTAAAGGTTTTTGTATGTATTAGCCCCTTTCCTAACTTGAGAAATTTAATGTACTCAAGGGAAAGCATGTTTGTTTATTAAAAGCCCTGCAGGGCCCCAGCATCATCCATTGATCATGAACTGTCATTGTGAATAAATGTCCATATTGAAAGTAAAGAAAGGTGGGGGCTAATCCATACACCCAGACAGATCATGAAGGTCCGTGATTTTATTTCTAAATTACCATGGCTAATTTTCTTACAGCTTATAGTTTCTACAGAGGCAGGAAAAACCCAATAAATTTATTATTCCGTTTACTTAATTGGACTTCTGACAATCACAAGCATTTAGTAAAGGAGTAATAACCAACCTTTCTGACTTCAGATCTTCAGGAGGAGCAACTGGATGCTTCATCTGCAACCCTGGTCATTTACTAGCCAATATTCCTGATTCTTGGCAGCAGGAACCCCTAAACAACGTGTTTTCATACAAAGCTGTAAAAGCTTAAACACCATATACCCTTTCTTCCTTATTCAGACAGGCAAGAAAGCACAAATCTCCAGATCTTATCAGGAAACTGCGGATCGGAAGATGGGCTGAATCACCTGGGTAGGGAGTAATTTCTTTCTCACAGTCCACACATCAGTGCTGGCAGCGGGATGATCACTCGTGACGTACAAAGAAACCTGCTCTGCATGCTTGGAAATCAATGTCACTCATTTTTTTCCATTGAGTTTTCTTATTGAAATACAACATAGGTACAGAAAATTGAGCAAATCATAAGCACACAGTTCTGTGCGTTTTCACAAAGTGAACACACCTGTGTAACAACAAGCAGATCAAGAAATAGAAAATTTCCAGAATCCCAGAAGCAAAAATCCCAGAATAGACTAATTTTGTCTGTTTTGGACTTTATATAAAGTGGAATCATATAGTATTTTGCCTGGCTTCTTTGGCTCAACAATATTTTTGTGAGCAAAATATTTTGCTCACAACATATTTGTTGCCTGTAATAGTAATGTGTTCCTTTTTATTATGTGAGTACATCACAATTTCTTACCCATTCTACAGCTGATGGGCAGTTGAGTAGTTTCCAGTTAGGTGTTAGGAGTTAGTTTGTTTGGTTGCACACACCTCCCACCCCACCCCAGCACCAACTCAGGGCATGCAAGAATCCCCGTTCCCCCGACCAGGGAATTGGCCCCCCTCCCCGGCGCACCCGCAGTGGAAGCGCACCTTCTTGACCATTGGACCACCAGGGAAGTCCCAAGTTAGGGGCTATTTTGAAAACTGCAGCTGTGAACATTCTTGTACATGTTTTATGGAGAATAGATGTGTGCACGTCTGTTGGGTATCTACCTAGATTTGGAATTGCCGGATCATAAGTTATGCCTATATCCCTCTTTAGTAGAAAATGCCAAACAGTTTTCCAAAGTTCGGAAATCTTTGGAATTCCAATCTACACTCCCACAAGCAATGTATGAGATTCTGGTTGCTCAAGGTTCTCATCAATACTGATTTTTTTTTTTTTTTTTTGGCCATTCTGTCACTCATTTAATTTTAATCCATAATCATTTCTTCCCAATATGGCAAAATACGTTTCCTTTTAAATCACAGGGAACAGTGTAGAGTAGCACAGTGTGGTGTAGGCAATCTAATTCACGAGACTGGTGGCCTCTGAGCCTCAGCTTCTTCCTCTGTAAAATCGGGATGATAAAGTATACACTTCTTAGGGTTGTGCATCAACTTAGATCATATATGCAAAGTGCATAGCACAGCTCCTGCCATAAAGTATACAATAAATGACTGCTACCCATTTAAGACCACATTTCATAGCTGGTGATACTGACGCCACAAGGGGTAAAAACAATCTGGCCATGGTGACATAGTGGCCAAGCCTGCTGAGCCTAGTGTGGTTTTCTCAAGTCAGTGCTCCATGGCATCATGTGGCTTCATTTTTTAAGGTTTTTTTTTTTGTTTTTTTTCATAAAAACTGCATAATTGGATCAAAAATTTACAATGATTTTCACTCACTTAAGGGCTACCTTGTGATTTCTGCTTTTAATTTGGCAAGTTTCATCAGATTCTCTAAGAGAGGATGTACATCAGGCTGTCCCCCAGAGAAGCCAGTGTTCCTTTTGTCAACAAGCAGGTCTTAGGAGGTGAGACTTGCCTTACTTGGAGAAACTAAGTCCCTGGATAGTCAACTGCTGGCTCCAACCAGATGGTAAAACAGGGACTTGACAAAACAGTTGTTTGCAGTTGAGATTTTAACCTTTGCTTGTCTCAGAAATTCCCACCCGAGTCTTGTTAGGAGCACAGGGGCTCGTTGGTGGTTCTTGTGACACACACCATCAACGGGGCTGACAAATGGGAGGTTAAATGTTACTCTCCTGCTGGGCCAGCAGCAGCAGCTTCATTTCCTGATCGTAGCAGGATCAGAGATATGGCTTAGGCCTGTGACCTCTGCAAGGAGCCATGAGAACGTCTGGAGATGTCTGATCCTGCACAGCCTCCAGGAGTGACACACAGATGGTTCACTCAGCCAGCAGATACCTGTTGGAATGCCCAGAGAAATGCTTCTTTTCCTCTGAAGGTGCCCAGGCGCTAGTCTCAGGGTGGGCTCGTGTGTCTTTAACACCAGGCTTCCTTTTCTTGCTCTTTTTTTCTTTTTAATTAAAGAAGCAGCTCAAGAAAGGCAAAGGTGTCGGGCTAGATTAAATAACAGATTTTGGTTTTCACTATATTCACTTTTATGTGTATGTCCTCATAGGGCAAAATAACACTGGTTTTCTGCTTATTGTTATGACATAGTTATGTTTTAAAATAAAGTTTGTTAAATAAGGTGAGTAATTTTAAAGAAGTCTATTAAGTCAATAATAGTACAAGTGACATGCATACGTGACAAACGGTAAAGGCAATTGGAGCTTCATGGTAGTAGCAGGAGATGACAAAAATGTGAGAGTGGTAGGGAAGGGCTGGAGTCAGCAGCCCTGAACTAAACACCAATTTTAGCCACTCATGCACAGCGTGCCCTTAACCACTTCACTCCTCTGAGCCTCTGCCTTTTCACCTGTTAAATGGAGATTATTTAATTCTCTTATTTGCAGAAGGGTCGTGAGACATAATAGCTATAAACTTTCTGGCTAGAGTAGAGGTTCTATTATTGATATCTTTATGATTAGTAGTAGTAGTAGCAGTATTACAAATATAATGGAGTGAGCCGCCAACCCCGGACCCCCAAAATGGAAGTGGTTGTTTCCCGCGGGAGGAGGGGGTGTACATTTCCAGGGCAATTAGTTAATTACAGGGTGCCTGACAATGCTGGAATTAGCTTGATACTCACTTCTGATCCTAAGATTGAAGGGAAGTTTCTGCATCTGCCACTGAGTTTCCCAAACACCTGTCCCAGATGCTTAAGATTCTTCAGGTTCTTTCTTAGTATTTAAGCAGTCCTTGGGACTTCCCTGGTGGTGCAGTGGTTAAGAATCTGCCTGCCAACGCAGGGGACATGGGATAGATCCCTGGTCCAGGAAGATCCCACATGCCCCAGAGCAACTAAGCCCAAGCGCCACAACTACTGAGCCTGCATGCCACAACTAGAGGAGCCCCTGCTTGCCACAGCTAGAGAAAGCTGGCGCACAGCAAAGACCCAATGCAGCCAAGAAATAAATTTATTTAAAAAAACAAAAGCAAAAGAAACAGTCCTTTCAGAGAACTTTTCTTTTTCTTTCTTTCTTTCTTTTTCTTTCTTTCTTTCTTTCTTTCTTTCTTTCTTTCTTTCTTTCTTTCTTTCTTTCTTTCTTTCCTTTCTTTCTTTTTCTTTCTCTCTCTCTCTCTCTCTCTCTCTCTTCCTTTCTTTCTTCCTTTCTTTCTTTGTGGCTGCATTAAGTCTTCGTTGCTGTGCACGGGCTTTCTCTAGCTATGGTGAGAGGCAGCTACTCCTCATTATGGTGCGAGGATTTCTCATTGTGGTGGCTTCTCTTGTTGCCAAGCTTGGGCTCTAGGTGTGCGGGCTTCAGTAGTTGCGGCACGTGGGCTCAGTAGTTGTGGCGCAGGGGCTTAGTTGCTCCGTGGCATGTGGGATCTTCCCAGCCCAGGGATAGGACACATGTCCCCTGCATTGGCAGGTGGATTCTTAACCACTGCGCCACCAGGGAAGCCCAGAACTTCTTTTCTTGTGCTGAGTCTCAGAGCCGTCAGTGATGATGGTTTTTTGTTTTTGTTCTTTTCTTTAACATTTACTTGGTTGTTGTTACCATTTATTTTAAACTCTCTAACATCAATGAACCTACTTTTTTTTTTTTTTAACAAGAAAAGGAAACGCTTGGCTGATTTTGAAAGCCGATCCTATTGTGTTCTACCTGTGGCACCTACCAGGACAGCCAACCCCCTCAGTTACCTGCGCAAAGGCGTGTCCCTTGGTTGGGGGAGGGGGTAGGAACTGCTGGACACTGGCCAGGAGGGGCGTGGCCCCGCGAGCTGTGGGGGCTTCCGGCTCCCACAGCACAGCCCCGGCTGCTAGGCTTCTACTCCCGGAGTCCACCGATCAGCGGCAGGTGGGCAGGCGAGCGGTGCGACCCCTGTCCACAGGAGTCCCCCTTTCACCCCTAAGCTATGCGCGTTCCTACTGCGCGGCTAAGCGCTTATTCACCACTTTTGTTGTAATACCTTCGACCAGCTCGAAAGAGGGTGATCCGGACTCATTGTGCAGTAGAGAAATCTGAGGTTTGAAGTGGTGGTTAAGAAGCGTGCTCAAGGACATTCGTTGAGTCTCTTGGGCACGAAAACCCTTTCTGGGGATCCTCCTTGGGTGGACCCCTCTCCTCACCATCTGCGACCCCCGGCGGATCCGCCTGGTCTCTGCAGCGCGGTCGGGGGGAGAGGGGGTTGATCTACGCGCCAACCTGTTTGAGTCGCCCGCCGAGGCCCCCGGTGGCGCAGCCAACTCTCCCTCAGCGTCCCGGACTTGGCCCCGGGGTCCCTGGCGGCGGGAAGCTGTTCCTGACTGCTCGGCCCAGGGCCCAGCGCTCCCGCCGCGCCCTCGCCGTGGCGTCGGGTCTGGTCACTGTCCCCACGGTGTGCGCGCAGGAGCCGTAGCTTCACCCGCGCGCTGCATTTTACCCCCAGGGTTCCAGACAAGGGGCTGGATCCCGAGCCCAGGCCTCGCTGCGGCCGCGGAGACCCCCGGCCCGCCCCTGCGCCCCCGGGCTGAGGCTGCAACCGCGCCCAGATGAAGCCCCTGAGGCTGGAAGAGGGCGAGCGAAGGGCTTAGGGGCCGGTGCTCTCAGCTGCGCTAGCCTCGCCCGGGGCGCTGGCTGCGCGCGGCCAATCCGGGGCCGGGGCGGGGGTGAGGGCGTGGTCTCGGCGGGCCGGGCAGGGTCTCACAGGCTCCCGGCCTGGCCTCAGGCTAGGCTGGAGGGGCGGCCGCGCCGGCGGGGCGGGGGCGGGGGCGGGGGCGGAGGCGGGGCCGCGCGCCCTCTCCGGCCAGCGCGCCGCTGAGCTTCAGTCTGTGCAGCGTTCCCGCGCCGCCAGCATGACCGACGCGCTGCTGCCCGCGGCCCACCAGCCGCTGGAGAAGGAGGGCGACGGCTACTTTCGGAAGGTGGGCGGCTTGCGGGGGAGCCTCCCGCGGGGCTGTGGAGGGGGCTGCAGAGCGCGCGGCCGGGGTCTGCCAGGCCGGGAGGGGGAGGGGGCGCCCGGCGGAGGCTCGGGGTGAGGGCTGCGGCGGCGGTGCACAGGCCGGCCGAGGGCAGGTGACTTCCGGGGCTGGGGATGGGGGGGGGGCGTCTGGGCCGGCCCGCGCAGGTGCCGGCGGGGGACGGGGCCCGGAGGGGTGCGCGGCGGTCCCGCGCGCCTGGGGAAGGGACCGAGTCCCAGGGCGCTGGCGCCCTCGGCGTGGCGGCGCGTGGGGACCCGAGCGCTCGGCCGCGGCGCGTGGAAATAAGAAGGAGCCCCTCAGGCGGGTTGGCGTGTCCTTTTTGCCTCCGGAATGCTTCCAGAGTTCGCCTCTTCGACTTTTAGAGGGTGGCGGCGGACCTACGGCGTCTCCCCCTTCTCTGCCCCAAGTCGCCCAGGAGGGCGAGCTCGCGGCAGACGTGAGGGCGGCGCTCTCGCCCCCTCTCCACTTTACGCTAAAGCGGATTTATCCAGATTGTTGGGTAGGCTTGCGGGAGGTGCGGGCTCCGCGGGAGCTTGGCACATACCTTGGCCTCCCGCCCTGAAGATAACAGTTCGCAGCTCAGACCCTCAAAAGTGACCCCAGGCCACGGAGCGGGGTCGCTGGGATGCCCGCAGGTGGCAAGGCCTGGGCTACAAAGATGCTTTTGAGCGCGGGGTCACGGGGACACCTTCCATCCTTCTTCCTTGTCCCTGTGAGTCTAAAAATAGCCTTTGGCGCTTGGCCAGATTTGACTGGGTGGGTTGAGAAATTGTTTTTTTATAACTTCAATGACCGAAGGCAGAGGGCGTAATTATAAACAGGGCAGTGAAACTGTTTCCCACAGAACAATCAATTGTTAATTGTTCCAAGCCTAATGATCCAGTCAGTAAATGCTCTTGGCGTCTTCCTCCTTCTCGCATGACGCTGCTTTTGGGCTTTTGCTCTCTGGCGAGGAGCAGTGGCCGGCCCTAGGGGATGGGCAGGAGGAGAATCTGAAAACAGGTGAGGACAGAGATGGAAGATTCTTTTTGGTTAAATTGCTTTTAGCATTAAAAAAAAAAAAAAGAGTAATTTTAAGGTGTATTTAAGTTAAAAGATGTCATCATGGAATTACAGGATTAAAACTTCTAATTATGTGTGGCATTTGGGACAGGCCATGGAATTGCAGAAGGAGGCCAGGCCTGGGAATCCCTAGATCTTAGCCCTAGGGCCTCAAACCCTGACTGCCTCCCCCACAAAATTGCAGTGTAGTCTCTAGCAAGTTGCTGCCTCTTTCTGGGACTTCATTTCCTCCCCAAATTGTCCTCTGAACAGGTGGAGTTCTGGACCTATAGCAGCATCCGGGGGAAACAGCAGAGGGAGGGGCAGAAGAGATGGTGAACACCTGCCAGGGTTATGTTCCCTCGTCTTCCAGAACGGGTTTTCCAGGGGAGGATGTGCACAGGAGAGAGTGGAAGGCAAGGGAGCTGTGAAAGGATGCCAAGCTGAGTGTTTTTCAGGTGCGGTTTCTCTGGTGGTAGATAAGAGAATCATGGGTGCAAAAATAAGATGAATCATTGGTTTGTGATTAGAAACATTTCTTTTGAAAATGAGACCTCGAAATGATCATTGTGCTACGTCATACTAGTCCAAAGAATGTTCCTAGTACAAGGTTAATAGAAGGCGTTGACGTGGAACCTTTCCTGATATGAGCCAGTTTGTCCTAAAACAGGTGCTCCTTGAATGAGAGGTATTTATACAGGTGAAGAAGGGAAGGAAGAGCATTTCAGGTAGAGAGAACAGCATGGGTGAAGGTACAGGACTGTGAGTGATTGTGAGTAAATCCTCAGGTGTGTGGAGGTGTAAGAGGGAACTAGGCTGTTCAGGGGTCATGCATCCTGGTTGCATGGGTAGGGAACCTGGGGACCTATCAGAGTGCTTAATGCAGGACCAGACATGTGAGATTTGTGTCACAGAAAGACCATTTTGAAAGCTGAGTGATCAGTAGGTGGTGGGATGGGGGAGAGGCAATGGTGGAGCCAGGCAGGGAGGAGTGTGGAGGGTTAACCCTCATTGTCGCAGTCCTACTCCCATACGGACTACTGAGGACTTTTCAGTCACTTATTTAAAGTACTAGGTAAACACAGTCTCACCACCCATCCTTTCCACCAGCTTGCACCCCTAACTCAAACCAGGGGTCCAGACTGGAGTCAGGGATCCCAGTGGGGAGGGTAGAAGGATGAGGGCCTGAGCAAAGGCATTCAACAGGGATGGGAGGAACTAATGGATCAGATATGGTGGGGAAGGTGCTGCTGACCGGAGTCCAGAATGTCTGCCTTTGGTGTCGGGGTGGATGGACGGGCGCCTGAGATGTGGGAGCCAGGAGGCTGAGGTAGGGGTGGTGGACTTGAGGCCCCCAAGAGACATCTGAGTGGTGGTCCCAGTGGGGGTCTACTCCATGGACCAGGCAGCCACGAGAGCACCCTGGCTGGATTTGCAGCTTTGGGCGGCCCCAGTATGGGAGGCAGTGGGATATTGTGACAAAGGACCCAAGACAGAAGGGAATAATACCTCCACTTAAGGGACAGGCAGAGAGATGGTAAACAAGCCCAGAGGGTGACAGTGTCAAGGCAGCTGAGAGAAGAGATCTTTTTAGTGGAGAGATGAGGTTGAGAAGTCAGAAGAGCCCTGGAAAATAATGGATTTAGTCCTTTAGGGGGTTGTTGGTAAATGAGTTGGTGGAGAATTGGGGGCAAAAGTCAGTGTGGAGTACAGGGGGAAGACCAGCAGAGAAAATAGTTGCTGGAAGGGAATGGGGGTAGAGGAGAGGAAAGAAGGCAGGTTTGTTTAGAATGAGGAAGGAGGTCTCGAGCCTTTTTATTTATTTTATTTATTTACTTTTTTAATAAATTTATTTTTTTATTTATTGCAGTGGCTTCTCTTGTTGCAGAGCATGGGCTCTAGGTGAACGGGCTTCAGTAGTGGTGGCACGTGGGCTCAGTAGCTGTGGCTCTTGGGCTCTAGAGCACATGCTCAGTGGTTATGACGCACGGGCTTAGTTGCTCCAGGGCTTGTGGGATCTTCCTGGGCCAGGGATCGAACCCATGTCCCCTGCATTGGCAGGAGGATTCTTAACCACCGTGCCACCAGGGAAGTCCCTACAGCCTTTTTAAAGCTGAAAGTGAAGACATTGGGATGGGGCAGTGTTTGAAGATTCAAGGGAGAGAGGACAGCAGTGGAGAGGTCCCAGGAGGCAAGGATTGGAAACAACTGGGGCACGTTTCAGGTGGATGAGCCAACTGGAGGCAGTGAGTGAGGACCCCGGGACTCAGATGTATTCAGGGCATCATACAACTGCCCCCAAGGCAGGCCTCCCTGTCCTTCCTGGGCATTTTATGCACACTTACAGGACCAAAGTAATGTCTACTAAAGTCAAGCTTCTTCATCTTGTTCTCTTTATCCTACTGTCCCTCCCTTCCCTCTTTTCTTGAACGTGCCATTCTGCTCTATTCATTCTGCTCTGTTCATTCTTTCCGTGGCAGTCCAGTGATTAAGACTTGCGCTTCCACTGCAGGAGGCCACAGATTTGATCCCTGGTCAGGGAACTAAGATCCCACATGCCACACAGCACGGCCAAAAAAACAAAGCAAAAAATCCCCCCAAAATAAAACAAAAAGCATTTATTGCATGACATCTTTGAGACTGATGGCTGTCAGTTTCTGGGGCCCACTTGCCCCTGACTCAGTGTGGCTTCTGTGGCAGTTCACAGCGGTCCTCGTTTCCTGGGGTGGCTGAGCAGTGCTGAGATAGCTCAGACCATGCTTGAAAAAAAGCAGCTTCTTTGCTTTAGTCCAGACAGCAAGAAGTCGGGGGGGTGGGGGTCCATGGTCCATATTCAGAGCTTCAAGTCTTGTTTTGTGTAACTTGCACACAAAAGTCCACTATGCCTGCTGGTCTTGGACCCTGAATGTGTGAGACAGTCATTGGCAGAGAGGGCGCCCTGGCAAATGAGGGTCTTCTCAGGGTTGTGCAGGATGTGGCTGTACAGAGCCTGAGGACACGGACTCAGTTTGGCCCCAGGTCAGCCACTGGACGCCCCCAGTACAGACCCTGGCCTCCTGGGTGAGCAGCTGGGGGGTGGGGGTGGGTGTCTCTGAATTAAAAACAAACAAAAAATGCAGAATACTTTCTGGTCTTTCACAATATGTTCGTCTCTTCCGTGGCTTCTCATTGTTCTCTCTTTCTTTACACTAAAATGTTTAAATAGAGGTATAGTTCTATAAGAATAATTAAATACTAAATTACTTTCTTAAAAGAATGACCAGTGGAAATGGAGTTTCTTTTTCCCAACCAGGTTTTTATGCTCATCCTAATGAAAGTCTTGAAAGAATGTGTGTTCTGGCCTATAGTTAATGCAGAGTAATACTCGTTTCCAAGACAGTGCATATGTCCTGAGAGCTGCTTCCGTCTCCAGGGCTCTCCGGGGGCTGTAGTCCTAAAACCCACAGGAAAACCTGTTCTTGACCAAGAGAAAACTAGGTGGCGGAAAACTAGAGAAAGGTGTTCCCCAACTGCTGTTGAAAGGGCCTAAATGAAAAGTCTTAGCCGTATGTGGAAGAGTTGTTACACAGTGCAGCATTGTGAGACCTTATCTCTGCCTCTCCTCTGGGAACGCTAATGGCCTGAAATGAATTTAGCTCCATTGTTTTTACCCAAGAGCTGAAGGAGAAGTTGCTCCTTGTTCACAGAAGCCTCCAGGCTGGACAGGGCCCCAAAGTTCACCATGGCCTGGTTTATGGTCCCTGTTTACTCTGGATTTCCTCGAGGCTCCAGCAGAGAAGGAAGGAGAATTCTTTAAAAAAAATTTTTTTTAACCCAGAGGCTCCTCTTAGGTCCTCCTCTGCACCATCCATCTTAGTGGGGTGTGATTTCGTGTTAGACATATGTGTGCATCATATATAAGCCCATGTGGAGGGATGGGTTCTGCTGGGCTGGGTCTGAGGAGCACAGCGTGGCTCATGGGGGCTCATCGGCTCCATCTTTGTGGGGTAGTGATGATGTCTCTCCGGGTGTTTGGCCCCATTCCCTTGGAGCCGTTAATCCTTTCCCAGGTGCGGGTGGGGGAGGGAGGAGGAAGGGTGCAAAGGTTTGTGATGCTGCCTCCTCCCCGCCACCTACCCCACCATGGTCTGAGCCAGGTTCTACAGGCCAGGCTGCATCCAGGCCGATCACGGCCTTGGTGAGGGTCTGTCCAGCTGCACTGGTGCACACTAGCAGCCCAGAGGGCGTGCTGGACAAACACCTCCTCACCTTGCGGGATCCTGGCCAGGAGGGGGGTCCCCTGGCAGAAACAGAATTTTCAGGTGACTCACAGGAGAGCCAGCATTGATGAGCTGTAACACTGTAAATGTCCCTTGCTTCCTGGGGCTATTTGGACGGATTCCAAGACACCACCTGATGACACATTGGCTGTGGCCTGATCGCCACTTCCTCCTTTGGCTCAGGTTCTAGAGTCTCGTGACACAAAGGCTACATTTGAGGTGGCCACAGAGGGCAGCGGAACCGCAGGTGCGGCTCAGCCAGGCTGAGTGTCAGACTGAGTGTCTGGCAGAGCCAGGAGCAAGGGGTACCAGCGGGGGGGAGGGGGGGGAAGGTCTCCCTCCTGCATCTCCAGAAACAAGGAAAGACGCAGGTCCTTCTGGCCTTGTTAGTCAGACCCACGGAGTTCGCGAGGACCATATGCCTTAGAAAATCCTGTTTCGATTGGATTCTAAGAAGGGGAAAGGGCAGGTGATCAAAAACTACAACTTCAGAAGTAGTTTCTTTTTCTCCAATGTTATTGTATTAGAAAAGTAACGTAAGTAATAACAGAAATGTACAGAATCACACACATATACCAGCAACTGCTCCCCCTCCCCCCCGCCACCAATAAAAACTGTAAATTAGTGGTGAGTACATCCTGCCAGTTGAAATAAACACGTCACCAGTTGGGTCTGAAAATACATTTGACTCAGAAATTTTGGTGATTGTAAATCTTTGTAGAGTGGCACACACTTTGTACACACACAGTAGGTGTCTGTAAAGATTTGTAGAAGTGACTGAAGGGAGCCTCTCTTGAGGATTATAGCTAAGTGTTGGTTCATATTCTGGCCCCCCATCCCCATGTGAATGGATGGGGATGCCAGAGGGAGGCCCCTGGCAGAGATCCTGGAAGGGCGGGAGGCCTCTTTACAAGTGCCAAATTCATGTTTCAATTTTTTTTAATTCATTAATTTAATTAATTTGTTTATTGGCTGCATTGGGTCTTCGTTGCTGCACACGGGCTTTCTCTAGTTGTGGCCAGTGGGGGCTACTCTTCATTGTGGTGCTCCGGCTTCTCATTGCAGTGGCTTCTCTTGTTGCGGAGCAGGGCTCCAGGTGCGTGGGCTTCAGTAGTTGTGGCACATGGGGTCAGTAGTTGTGGCTTGCAGGCTCTATTAGAGCACAGGCTCAGTAGTTGTGGCGCACGGGCTTAGTTGCTCTGCAGCATGTGGGATCTTCCCGGCCCAGGGCTCAAACCCGTGTCCGTCGCATTGACAGGCAGATTCCTAACTACTGCGCCGCCAGGAAAGTCCCTCATGTTTCAGTTTTTATGGACACGGAAAAGGTAGATTCTGTTCATCCACACTGCCCTAAATCTCCAGCGTGGTGAAAAGTTAAATTAGATGTATTTTTGTGTATTGCAGGGTATTGCATGCTATTTCTGTGCTTTCTGGTTAACAGCTTCTGGCTAAGTCATAAACAAACAATTCTGTTTTCCAGAGCGTGGTGGTTGAGTGAGGGATTGCATAACTGGAAGGAGTGAAAAAGGCAGAGAAAATATCTTCACTCTGGAGAGGCAGCAAAAAGCACCCACTCTGCCATGGCCTATGTAAGGGTCTCTAGCCAGGAGACCCTGCATGTTCACTCCTGACTCAGTCTTACTCCTGGCCTGGAGACCCCAAGTTCACACTGCACTCTCAATTTACTGGAAACACACCTACGTGTGTGGGCTTTATCTTTGGTTGCGTGGAAGAAGGGCCCTCACTGGTTCTCGGGGTGGAGGGGAGCCAGGCGCCAGGCACTGCCTAGAGCGGGGCCCCCCAACCCCTCCCGCCCCCCCGCTAGGGAGGAAAGACTGCTCCAGTCCCTCTGTGTGTGCCTTCTCAGTGGCCTGGCCTGTCTGCCTTTTTACGGTCAGTCTCTGCATGTGTAGGCAGAGTATCCTTTCCTTTCTTTCAAATCCACAGACTCTGGTTTTTGCCTAGGTGCTGCTTTTAAATACTTTCCCAGCCGAATGACTTGACTCTACACTAAGGGCATGTGCGTGTGTATTAACAAATAGAATTTTCACTCTGGGTGAACTTACTCTAGTTAGGACTTTCTTAGTTGTGGTTACCAGAAAATCTAATCCCCAGTGGTTTAGGCAGATAAACGCACTTCTACTCATCACTTAAAAGGAGCAAACCACTGCTGAGTACAGCCACATGGATGAATCCCAAAGCATACTATTGAGCAAAATAAGCCAGACACAAAAGCACACATGCCGTGTGATTCCATTTATATGAAGTTCTAGAACAGGCAAAAGTCTGTGGTGATAGAAATCAGGGTCTTGTTTGCCTTGGTGGGGTGATGAGAATGGTCTATATTCTGATTGGAATAGTGGTTTCATAGATGTGTACATTTATCCAAACTCATTGAACTGTGCTTAAAAATCTATGTATTTCATCATGTTTTAAATAAAGAAATTAATTGGCTGCGTAGGGTCTTCGTTGCTGTGCGTGGGCTTTCACTAGGTGTAGAGAGCGGGGGCTACTCTTCGTTGCAGAGCACAGGCTCTAGGCTCAGGCTTCAGTGGTTGTGGCACATGGGCTCAATAGTTGTGGCACATGGGCTCAGTTGCTCCACAGCATGTGGGATCTTCCTGGACCAGGGCTCAAACCTGTGTCCCCTGCATTGGCAGGCAGATTCTTAACCACCATACCACCAGGGAAGCCCTACCTCAATTTTTAACAAATGGCTTAAGCAAGAAAGGGAATGCATTTGGCTCCTGTAACTGAGAAGTCAGAGGAATGGTTTCAGGTCTGGCTTGATCTAGGGCTCAAATGCTGCCACCAAGACTCAGTTACTCAGCTCTGTTCCCCCAGGTTGGCTTTGTTTGAGGGGAGACACTCCCCCACTGTGCTCATGTGGCTGCAGGTTCAAGGTCGATGGGAAGAAACAAAGGCCCCTCCTGCTGGGCTCTGTTGTCCTATGTCAGGTGCTCACCCTTAATCAAACTCAGAGCTGGGGACTTTGGTTTTCCAGTTAGCCAGGCATGAATCAAATGTCCTTCCCCTTGGAATGGAGGTGTGGGAGCATGGATTTGCCACCCCTGACTGTTATGGGCTGTGAGGTGGGAGAGTGGGACGTGTGGGTCACTGTGGCCAAAAGATATGCAGTGATGCTGGGCAGCCCTCAGCCAGGAAGCACGTAAGGGGTGCCCAGGGGTCGGTGGACGAGCTGTCCCGTGTTCCCACACATGCCTGCTGCTAAGGCTCATCTCAGAGTGGCAGGAAGGATGTGGGCTTAAGTCCCCCTCCCACCCTGACTGCCCCTAGCATCTTGAGGAGCTCACTTACCCTCCAAGCCTCAGAATTGCGGGGTCCGAGATGCCCTAGCAGAGTCCACGTGGGAGACCCTGCTCAGCTAGTGAGGAAGCTGAGCTTTCGCTCCGTACTTGCTTTTCCTGGGTGTTGGCAGTGGGACCATCCTTCCACGTATCAAGACGGACGCCAACGCCCAAACCTTAGTCCGGTCAGGGAACCGACAGACTCCGTGTAGTGGACAGACTCCACTTCACTCTGAGACCTGTGGACAGTGACCCTAGAGGCGAGGACAGTTAATTCGTTCCCTCCACCCCCTCCCCAGTTCCCAGGCCAGGCAGGTGTGACGGGTGCTGCCTAGGTCCTGGGCACAAACCCTCAGTTCAGTTTGGAGCAGCTCTACATCCTGCTGTGAACCAGTTAAAGACCTAAGGTGTGGCTGAGCACTGTGGGTTCCCACCAGCAGAGAACCCCTGGCAGGGGCCAGTGGACAGCTAGCAGCCTCTGGTGATGCCCCACGGGGTCCTTCGAACAGTCTCGCCCAGATTCATCTCTCAGGGCTCTGGGAAGTTTCCAAATAGCCCCGTGGGCGTTTCTGGTGGTTCCAGCAGGCCCAGCATTCCTACCTGTCAGTGAGAAGTAATGTAGTTTAGGGTCCAATTACTCAGTCAGATCTAATCCTAAGCATTCCTGTGTCTTATCTGGAAACTTGACCCCACATCTGTGGGCTGATTAGGGTGTAGTGATTCCAGGCCAGCCAGAAGTTGGGTGAAGTATGTGAGCACGAAAAAGTTCTTAACCGTGAGCTGGAATGGCTGCGTGGGAATGTATATAAAGGAATTAGTTATTAAGGCTTCTCTGTAAAATAGAACACAGCCTTGGTGAACCACATACTCTTAAGTCAGATTGAGCCATCCCTTCATAGTAACTTTAGGAAGTGGAAAGGAAAGGGACTGGCAATTATTTTAGCCCTTTAATATTGTTAGCTTAATAGTAAAGGTATTTTCATCTTAGATCTGAAAAGAGAATTCGTTTTCTGATTTTTGCTTTAAATTAGGGGTCATTTAATGGTTTGAAAGATGTTAATTTTAAGACTCTTCCAACTCAGATTCTGAACATCTGTGTAATTTGAATTTGGGGGGCTGCACGGGGGACAGGTGGGTGGCCACCTGCTGGGATGGGAGAATGAGAAATCTTTGTGGAAGGAGAGATGTAGCTTATTTCTGACCCATTAGTCTAAAGGCCACTGATGTGGGACTCCCTGAAAAGGTTGGGGCTGCAGATAACCCATCGCTTCCTCCTTTGGGTCAAGGCCATGGGTGTGGCTTGGGCAGAGGTGTGGGAGGCTCGGTATGTGGGGAGCTGCGATGGCAGTGACCAAAGTAGTGACGCAGAGAGAAAGGGCAGTCCCCTCACCACATGCTGCCCACCAGCCACTCCCAGGGTGTGACGGCAAGCCTGTCAGTGGGCAGAACCGAAAGATAAGCTTCGGAAGGGAAGGGAGCTATCACTTAGATCGCGGGGCTTCTACCTGCTGGGGTGGGAAGAACGCTATTCGGTTAGAAGGAAACTTTTTAAATCACTTTGCTGTATACCTGAAACTAACACAATGTTGTAAATCAACTATACTTTTTTTTTAAAGATTTTTTTTTTTTTAATGTGGACCATTTTTAAAGTCTTTATTGAATTTGGTACAATATTCTTTCTGTTTTGTGTTTTGGTTTTTTGGCCCTGAGGCATGCCGGGTCTTAGCTCCTAGGCTAGGGATAGAACCTGCACACCCTGCAATGGGAGGCAGTCTTAACCACTGGACCACCAGGGAAGTCCCTCAATTATACTTAATTAAAAAAAAAAAAGGAGATGGGAATTCCCTGACAGTCCAGTGATTAGAACTTGGCGCTCTCTCTGTGGTGGCCCGGGTTCCATCCCTGGTGGGGAATTAAGATCCCGCAAGCAGTTCAACCAAAAAAAAAAGGAAACTTTTTTCTGATCTTAAACTTTTCACAATGAAACATTGATTGTAATCTAGGGACTTCCCTGTCGGTCCAGTGATTAAGACTCTGCGCTCCCAATGCAGGGCGCATGGGTTCTATCCCTGGTCAGGGAACTAAGATCTCGCATGCTGCATGGCAAGGCCAATACATAAATAAATAAATAAAAAATAATGCAGGCGGAGGCTGAATTTGGCCCATAGACCTTAAAAAAAGAAGAATAAAAAAGGAATTTTTTTTCTGATCTTAAACTTTTCACAGTGAAACATTGATTGTAATCTGAATACCCCAGTAAATAATGGACAGAGAACACAGACAATTCACTGAAAAAGCAATTCCAATCATCAATAATATATGAAAAAAATTGTTTACCTTCACTAATAATCAGTGCAAGTTGGGAGAATGGGATACCTGGTTTTTTTGTTTTTTTAATAAATTTATTTATTTGTTTATATTGGTTGTGTTGGGTCTTTGCTGCTGAGTGCCAGCTTTCTCTAGTTGCAGTGAGGGGGGCTAGTCTTCATTGTGGTGCATGGGCTTCTCATTGCAGTGGCTTCTCTTGTTGCAGAGCATGGGCTCTAGGCGCATGGGCTCAGTAGTTGTGGCACATGGGCTCAGTATTGTGGCGCACGGGCTTAGTTGCTCCGTGGCATGTGGGATCTTCCCAGATCAGGGACTGAACCCATGTCCCCTGCGTTGGTGGGCGGATTCTTAACCATTGTGCCACCAGGGAAGTCCCGGGATACCTGTCTTTTGCATGTCAATTTGGCAAAGATTAAAAATAATACTTTTCAACTCAACAATAAAAAGATAACCCAGTTTACAAACAGGCAAGGACGGAATTCCCTGGCGGTCCAGTGGTTAAGACTCCAAGCTTCCATGGCAGGGGCTTGGGTTTGATCCCTGGTTGGGGAACTAAGATCCTGCATGCCCGGTGGTGTGGCCAAAAAAAAAACCAAAAAACAAAAAAAGGGCAAAGAATCTGAATTGTTCTTTCTCCAAAGATACACAAATGGCCAATAATAAGCACCTGAAAAAATGTTCAGCATCATTATCCATCAGGGAAATGCAAATCAAAACCGCAGTGAGTACCACACATCCTAGATTGACTATAATAAAGACAGTAACAAGTATTGATGAGGACAGGGGTAAATTGGAACCTTTGTCTACTGTTGGTGGGAATGTAAAATATTATAGCTGCTTTGGGAAATAGTTTGACCTCAAATGGTTAAACACAGAATTAACCACAAGACACTGTAGTTCCATTCCTAGGTCTGTAACCAAGAGAAAGGAAAACATACATCCACAGAAAAACTTACATGCAAATAAGCAGCGCTCTTCATAAGAGCCCCCAAAGTGAAAACACCCCCAAATGTCCATCAACTGATGAATGGATAAATGAACATGCATATCGATTGGAGCGTTAGGGACAGAAAGGAGTGAAGTACTGATACGTGCTACACCATGGATGAACCTTGAAAACATGCTAAGTGAAAGGAGCTCATCACAGAAGACTGTATTTTGTATGATTCCACTTATATGAAATGTCCAGAATAAGCAAGTCTGTACAGACAGAAAGTATTAATAAATTCATAGTGGCCTAAGGCTAGCGGGGAGAAAGGGACAGGGACTAGAGAGTGCCTTTCTTTGCTGGAGGATAATTGGGCTGGTGCGTGGGGGCAGGAGGGGGCTTAAAGAGGTTAGACCCCCTGTAACATTCCTAGAAATATACCTTAAAGGAAAAAGTTGAGGTTTATAAAGATTCGTTTTAGAAATATGCATCAAATAATTATAGATAATAGCAGATACTTGGAAGCAATCACACTGTCCAACTATAAGGAAATGGCAAATCCTAAAAAAAGGCAATGTTATGCAGTTATTAAAATCATGGTTTTGAGGAGGACTTCATAATAAAGGAAATTTTCATGAAAGAGTATTAAGTGAGAAAACGTGACAGCCTGTGTGTGCCACTGTGCAGAAAAGGCTTAACATGGCAGGCCTGAGGCTGCTTTCGTCAGGAAGACCTGCTTGCGAGGTTGGCCCCTGCCTGGTCTCTGGGAACCTGGCTCTTGGAGTGTTCCCTCCATCCCCTAAGTGATAAGGTTGGCTCACTGTGCCTGAACTGATGGCGAAAACCATATGGTTTATGATGGACACCTGCTTTCCTTAAGGGAGCCTGGAATTTTGGTACGTGCTAGGCAGAAGGTGCCTTTGTGGCCAGCCCCTAATAAAAACCATGAATCTGATTTTCCAATGGGCCAACCTGGGCAGTGACACTGCATGCATTTGTTGCTGCATTTTTGTTGCTGGGGGCAGAGTGTGTTTTGTGTGACCCCCTCATAGGACGGAGAAAGCATAAGGAAGCTTGCACGTGGATTCCTCCACACTGCCTTTTTTTCCTGATGATCCAGCTATGTTATCTTTTTTTTTCTTTTTTAAAGATTTATTTTATTATTTATTTATTTATGTATTTATTTATTTTTGGCTGCATTGGGTCTTCGTTGCTGTGCACGGGCTTTTTCTAGTTGTGGCAAACAGGGGCTACTCTTCGTTGTAGTGCACAGGTTTCTCATTGTGGTGGCTTCTCTTGTTGCGGAGCACAGGCTCTAGGTGCTCAGGCTTCAGTGATTGCGGTATATGGGCTCAGCAGTTGTGGCACATGGGCTTAGTTGCTGCGGCACGTGGTATCTTCCCGGCCCAGGGATTGAACCTGTGTCCCCTGCGTTGGCAGGTGGATTCTTAACCACTGTGCCACCAGGGAAGCCCCAGCTATGTTGTCTTTACTAAACTGCTGTCATAAATCTTAGCCATGAGTGCAACTATGTGCTGAGTCCTGTGAAACTCCAGACATGTGGCTGGTCTAGGGAACTCCTGACAACCACTAATGTAGAAGGTAACAATATGCATGTGTAATACAATACGTGGGCCGGAAAGAAACCAATCACAGTGGCTGTTTTGGAGTTGTGTTATTAGGACTGATTTTCTTTTTTTTATACTTTTTGTATTTTGTGTATTTTCCATGTTGATGTTACTTCTTTTCCGAAAAGATGGGTTTTTAAAACATTTTGTTGCGTTAGACGTTTGTCATCATTTTTAGAGTGGCTGACCTCTGAAGGGGCATCTCTTGTTTTCCCTCAGGGTTGCAATCCCCTCGCACAGACTGGCCGGAGCAAACTGCAGAATCAGAGGGCTGCCTTGAACCAGCAGATCCTGAAAGCCGTGCGGATGAGAACGGGAGCGGAGAACCTTCTGAAGTAGGTGCCTGCTGGCTCCACTACCTCGACTGGGAGCCCGGCCTCTCCTGAGTCCATCTGTTCCCTAAACTCCCAGGCCTGCCCAGCTTCCTCTCAGCTCTTGGTTTGAGCTTTGAGTTTCCTCCTCATTTCTGGCACCTAGAGCAGGCCTTGTCTCACCTAGAGTTTGGCTGGGTTAAAGACAAGTATTTCACGCAGCCTATCTATGTGTTTGGGGGTAGGCGGGCAGTGGGGGAAGGCTGGTTATCCTATTCCCGTTTGTTTTCCCTGCTTTCTTTGGGACCTGTTTTCTCTACTGCCTAGCACTATGCCTGATCTAGAATCACTGCTTGCTAAATATTTGTCGAATGTATAAAGAAAAGAAAGGCAACACAACATTGTAAATCAACTATACTTCAATTTTAAAAAGTAAATTTGAGAAAATAAGAAGTTATAAAAAAAGAAAGAAAAGGAAGGCAGAAAGGAGGGAACAGCAGCCTGTCTATTGCCAGTGTCCATCTCTCTAAGGAGAGGGGCCCCGTACGGCCCCAGGCTCTTGGGACACTCATTGTTATGCTCTGGTGGTGACACAGTTACTTATCAAGCCTAGAGCTCAAGTGAGGCCTTACCTGTAGGCAGCCCTAAGCCCTCCCCACACCCTTCAATGCAATGCAAGATGATGTGGCAGCTTCCTCTTGTGTGCAAAGAGTTCAGACTTTCTTCTCCTTCAGAGTTCTAGGGGTAGCTCTTGGCAGCCCCATGCTGCCTTCTGCACTGGGTGTGGAAGCAGACACTATGCCTGCTGCCCCGGCTAAGGGAGACAGATGCCTCCTGGAGCCTCAGAAAGAGATGGGGAGTGTTTGCTGGGACCTGGAACCCAGGAACCTGGCAGGGAGCCCGGAAAGAAAATGTCAGGGTACGGATAATGGGTGTTTCCAGTGGGTCTGCTTCACTGTTGGAGGCCTTAGGGAGCCCCGAGGCTGCTTGGAGGGTGTTGGGAAAAAACAAATACGTCAAAGCAGGTGTTGGTAAAAGAGCCACAAGACTCTGGTGGTCACAGATACTGTATGAATAGCGTGGTCTGCTCTTCCGTATGGGCCGCTCACCGGAGCACTTAGTAGAGAGAGGAGGAGCATTTCTCACCATGAACTAGGGGTAAATTCATTTCTGAATCAATCTGTATTTGTTCTTTAGGAAAGATCTCTGAGGTATGAAGTAGGGGGAAAAGAAGGATGCACTTATGAGTCCCCTGCATAGGAGTTTAAAAAATTAGCCCATATTCTTTTGTGTGTGTGCAGATTTTTTCCAAAAAGGGCGAAGAAAAAGCTGTTAGTAGAGTGGGCTTTTGGGAGCAAGGCAGGGTGTTCGAATGTTCTTTTAACAAAGTGCCTGGATTACCGTCATGCATTTTTATTGTGAAATACTGCAAAGGCCCAGCAGAATAATATAAGCGACCCACTGCCCGTGGGTCAGCAACAACAGTGCTGTGCCTGTATTGGTTTTGTTGCTCATGGACCAGCAGAGGACACAGGTCCTGGGGTGGCCACATGTCTGGGAACCTCTTTTCCAGCTACTTTTGTAACAGGGCAGAAGGGAAATTGTTCCTAGAGGAGACTGGGGAAAGTACTGTAACATTTCACCTTTGAAACATCTGACCGTGTCCCTGTCCCCAGGGAAGTCTGGACCTGGGAGTTGTCAGGTCTGCCGCACAGCAGACCTCAGCGGCCAATGCAGCTCAAGAGAGGCCCCCAATTTCGGGAAGGCCTGCCGTGCTGGGGAGGCTGCAGGCACCGTCCCCCTGTTGTGTTTTGTGGCCTTGGGTTTTGGTTGACACCCTGCCAGGGCCAGCTGTGTGGCCAAGAGGCAGGTGGACAGCCCTGACCCTGTGCCTGTCCGTTCACCCTACAGAGGGATTTACCGAGCACCTACGAAGCAGCAGGCAGTGTCTGGGACGTGAGGGGATAAGGTTGAGAGCAATTCACATGAGGCCCTGCTTTCCTGATGCTCAATCTCTCATAGGGGGAACCTTAACATGCAAGCACACAAATCCGATCCCGTCAGGAGGTGATGTTTTCTAGGGTGCCGATGAAAGGGAAATGTGATAGAGGCTGATGCAGCGTGACGCGGCCTTGGAGACCGAGGGTGGTCAGGGAGGCCTTCTCTGGCCAGGGCGCTTGGCGTTGCTAGGGCAAGGACTAGGCTGGTTTTGTCTGCCTTGCTCTGTTAATGACACCAGCAAACAGCCTCTCCGAGGCTCATTGTCAAGTCGGCAGTTGTTGAGCTGGCAGGGGTGGGGGTGGGGTGGGGTTGTTAATGATTCTCGCAGGGATCTAAAAGTTCAAAGTGCCCCTCTCTGGAAAATGTCAGAGGAAGCCTTAAAGGTATTTATTAATCTGACTTAACCGGCACCAACGGTTTCCTGAAAACAAATAGGGCGTTTAGCCAAGCCCAGCTCTGGCCCTTGGCTGTCCCTGAGTGGCCGATTAGGTGGCTGTCCCTGCTAGCAAAGGGTAGTTTCGGTCATAAACCGGGCCCTGCCGTCCTGTCTGTCTGTCTGTCTGTTTTCAGGTTCCCAAATTTCCTACCACAGCCCCCAGATAAAGATAGAGCAGTTTGAATGTTTGGGGGGGAGTGGGTGTTTGGGAGAATGTCCCCCGAAATGCAGCAACGTGAGGGTCCCAGTCCTTACCTGCACAGGTAAGGGAGCTTTGAGGCTGGGCGGGTGCTGTGAGGGGCCAGGTTTTGTGCCCCTTCAAGGCCTTCTTCTCTGATCTTTATTGCCTGAGAGTCCATGAGCTTCCTGGAGTTTGATTAGGAAGATATTTCAAATGTGCCTTTTTAGGCTAAGCAAGGACAATATTCTCTCTCTTTTCCTAGCTCCCTTCCCTCCCTTGAGAAAAGCTGTGATGGTGTTTCTCAAAAACAGGTGGTCTTTGTGAAAATTAAAGCGAGTTGCCACATAGTTCAATTGTAACTAACTGGTTCTTTGAACAAGAGTGGGTCATTTAACATCTTTGGGCTTCAGGTTCTCTTCTCTGGGCCAGGTGGGCGAGGAAGAGGGTGAAGGGGGCTGGGACTGGTGCTGTGAGGCAATAGAGAGTGGTGGGGACTGTGGTGAAGTGTGGAGCATGTGCTCTCTAGAGGGGGCAACTAGCCTGCAGCGCATATGGAGGGCAGGGCCAGGGTTACCAGATCTTCAGTTTTGCTTTATTTTTGTTTTTCAGAAGCAAGAGATCTCACTTTTATTCTCCTTTTTATCTTTTTTTTAGAAATTCTTTTCTTTTTTCTAGCTCTCAAGTTTTTTTCTTTTTCCTTTCTTTTGTTTTTATTTATTTATTTAATTTTACCTTTTTTTTTTTGCCTGCATTGGGTCTTTGTTGCTGTGCACAGACTTTCTCTAGCTTTGGTGAGGGGGAGCTACTCTTCATTGCAGTGCACTGGCTTCTCATTGTGGTGGCTTCTTTTGTTGCAGAACATGGCCTCTAGGTACACGGGCTTCAGTAGTTGCAGCACACGGGCTCAGTAGTTGTGGTTCGAGAGCTTAGTTGCTCTGTGGCATGTGGAATCTTCCTGGACCAGGGGTCAAACCCATGTCCCCTGCATTGGCAGGCAAATTCTTAACCACTGCACCACCAGGGAAGGGAATCCCCCCTTTTTATCTTCTGATAGTTGAATTTTAAAATGTTGGCAACTAGTTCAAAGGGTAAAAAATAACACCCTGAAAGTCAAGTGAGCAAGTCCCTTGGGCCTCCAATTTGCAACTTCTGGACCAGAGGGTAATGAAGTTCTGGGATGGGGTGCCCTGGGGTGGCTTGGGCTGTATGAGAGTGGCTTGCGGTTAATGACTGCTCGCACTATCAGTTCTTAGCGTGTCTGGGCAGTGGGGTGTACAAGCCAAGGCCTTAAGGCTGTGCACCAACTCTGAGGCTTGCCTTCCTACACTGAGAGATGGGCTGGGAGCAGATGTCCTGCCAGATCGGCTGATCTGCTGCCTTAGCCATGCGGCCACATGAGGCCACTGGGCAACACTTGCTCCAGCCTCCCTGAATCTCTGGCATAGCAGGATTTGGGGTCAGATGGATCAAGGCCAGACTGCTCCAATAAGGTCTCTGAAGCTGATACAAGCCCGTTCCTAGAGGGACAATTTTACAGAAAGACTTGGGAGAAAAAATAAATTGAGGGACTTCCCTGTGGCACAGTGGTTAAGAACCTGCCTGCCAATGCAGGGGACACAGGTTTGATCCCTGGTCTAGGAAGTTCCCACATGCCACGGAGCATCTAATCCCATGCGCCACAACTACCGAGTCTGTGCTCTAGAGCCTGCGAACCACAACTACTGAGCCTGTGTGCCTTAACTACTGAAGCCCGTGCACCTAGAGCCCACGCTCTCCAACAAGAGAACCTGCGCAGTGAGAAGCCCATGCACCGCAACGAAGAGTAGCCCCCGCTCACCACAACTAGAGAAAGCCTGCGCACAGCAACAAAGACCCAACGCAGCCAAAAAAAAAAAAGAATAAACAAAAAATAAAATAAAAATAAAATAGTTACATGGGTCAGAATGCAAAATCATGTACATCTTTAAGACAAACCATGGGGACGTTAGAGAAATTTTGGACTTGGGGCAAAGAAGCCATCATCCCTTATGGTGGAAAAGGTCTCAGAAGCTCCAACTTGAAGGGCGTGTGTGGATGCGGTCAGTAGCCTCAGGGAATCGTTGAATGTGGCTCTCCTTTCCCAGTTCACGTATGGTAAGCTGATCACTCAGATAGAGTAAGTGGGACACCTTTTCATTCTTGACTTTTGCAGTTTATATATGGTCTTTCTGAAAAACCCAAGGGAGTAGGCCTCTCCTTGGTGGTCCAGGTCAGGAGGCCGTGGAGAGCCTGGGCAGTGAGACCCTGGGCAGGAAAGGGCTGAAACGCCCTTCTGTTTCATCCTAGTTGGTCTCAGGGCCTTCTTTGGCTGTAACATGAGTTACCAGACCACAGGGATCTCCGAGGAGGAGCGCACCCAAGTGAAACCTAAGAAAACTCATGTTCTCTCCAAAATGGCCCCTAGAAGGGGTTCATTTGCATCCAGAAAAGCAGCCCAGGTGCAGAGCATCAGTACTGAGGCGACTGAGGTTCTGGTCTTCATTTCTGATTTGGGCCAGCTCTTCCCCCAGCTGGGGCACAGGGGAGCTGGGCACACCCACCGTACTGAGCTGGTGGTACCTTGTTCTGGAAACCCCCCTCCCAGGGAATCTGTGAGAAATCATGACCTGTACTAGGAACAGCGCACACTCTAGGGTTGATTTCTGAGTCAGCATTGTTCCCTAAGGTCAGCATTGTGGAAACCCTCTCTGAGGGCCCCGCCTGGCTACCGACTTTTTCCAGAGTGACCCGTGACCCACAGGAAGAGGTCCACGTCCAAAGAGCAGCTCATTGATGTGTTGCAAATCCTAAACCTCAAATTGTCGCCAAGTCAAGAAGTAGCAGAGCCATATACAGAGGTGGGAAAATCAAGAGTTGACGTATTTGGAGGGTCTCCAGCTATTGGGTTGGGGAGGGGGCGTCTTAGGGCCTAAATTGTCATATTTAGTTGGACCCATTCTGTTGCTGAGAACCCAGTCACACCACCCACACCCCAATAAGCACCCCCCACCCTGCCACCATACCATTGCTTCTAGAGAGTGGTCTTTACTCTGCGCTTTGTTCTTTTTTTTAATAAGTTTATTGATTGATTGATTGATTGGCTGCATTGGGTCTTCGTTGCTGCCAGCAGACTTTCTCTAGTTGCGGTGAGTAGGGGCTACTCTTCGTTGTGTTGCAAGGGTTTCTCATTGTGGTGGCGTCTCTTGTTGTAGAGCACAGGCTCTAGGCACGCGGGCTTCAGTAGTTGTGGCACACAGGCTCAGTAGCTGTGGCGCACAGGCTTAGTTGCTCTGAGGCTTTTGGGATCTTCCTGGGCCAGGGATCAAACCCATGTCCCCTGCATTGGCAGGCGGATTCTTAACCACTGCGCCACCAGGGAAGTCCCTGCCCTTTGTTCTTTCATCAACTGAAATTTGTTAAGCCTCCACCATGTGGAAAGGACAATGCCAGGTTCCAGGAGACATAATTACAAAGAGATAGGCAAAGGTATTGTCCCTCCAGGAGTTACAGTTGTTTGTCTTGCCTCACTCTAAAATGTATTTGAGGCACCCTGATGCACTCGTACAGCATGAAGGATTAAAACAGGAATGAATGGGACTTCCTTGGTGGTCTGGTAGGTAAGACTCCGCACTCCCAATGCAGGGGGCCTGGGTTTGATCCCTGGCTGGGGAACTAGATCCCACATGCTGAAACTAAGAGTCCGCATGGCACAATTGAGGATCCTGCATGCCGCAACTAAAGATCCCCCGTGCCTCAACTAAGACCCGGTGCAGCCTAAATAAATACATATTTTTTAAAAACAAACCAAACAAAACAAGAATGAGTGAGGATATGGGGGCAGGAGGAAGGAGACTAAAAGAGGTTTAGCTGGAAGTAAGGCTAGTGCACGCTACAAGGTCTTATGTCTTCTGTTAGACGTGGGCTGTGTTTGTCTCCGGATTTTCTGGCAGGCAGTAAGAAGGGAATGTGACCTGGAACACCTTTCATACCCATTAGCTGGAAGCAGACCATTTCCTAAGAAGCAGCTGTTATACCGAGGGCTGGGAGAATTTCCTCCCTTGCACCCTCGTCGATATTATCAGCTAGTGAATCAGTCATGTTCTCAGTAACGTCTCTGGAGCTCAGGTTTTACAAGGGGCAGGTTGTGACCCATGGTGTGTAATGAAATCAATTCAGTGGGTTGCCGTGGTATAATAAAAAATAAATATTTGGTCTTTGTGCCTGGTTCCTGGCACAGAGCTCCTAAAACCCTGAGTGTTTTTTTATGCTAATGAGATGACACCTGTTGGGGGTAGGGAGTCTTCGGGAGAGGCGGGCATTATTTGCCAGAATGACCAAAACCTGTTTAGAGTGTTGGAACTTTCAGCCTTATCCCTGGACTTCTGGGAAGGAGAGAGGGGCTGGAGACCAGTAGCCAATGACTTAATCAGTTAGGCCCATGCAATGAAGTAATGAAATGTTCATTAAACCCCAACATGTTGGGGAACTTCCAGGTTGGCGAACACGTCGAGGGGCAGGGAGGGAGGCCTGCCAGGAGAGGGCACGGTGGCTCCTTGGCCTGTGAATCTCTTCCATCTGCCTGTTCCCGAGCAGTATCCTTTATTTAAAATAAACCCCAGTAAATGTCAGTAAAGTGTTCTCCTGAGTTTTGTGGGTCATTCTAGTGAATTATTAAAGCTGAAGAAGGGGGTTGTGGGAACCTCTGATTTGTAGCTGGTTGGTCAGAAGTTCAGGTCCCCCTTCTCCCTGCCAACCGCACACGCCCCCACCAGCTTGCAACTGGCCCCTGGAGTGGGGGCAGGCTTGTGGTGCTGAGCCCTTAACCTGTGGGGTCTCTCCTAACTCTGGGAGTTGGTGTCAGAATTGAATTAAATTATTGGGTGTGCAGGTGGTGTCAGAGAATCAGAATTGGAGAGTTTCAAACATTATTGTTTTTAAGAAAGAAGTTATGGGGCTTCCCCGGTTGCACAGTAGTTAAGAATCTGCCTGCCAATGCAGGGAACATGGATTCGATCCCTAGTCCAGGAAGATCCCACATGCCATGGAGTAACTAAGCCCATGAACCACAACTACTGAGCCTGTGCTCTAGAGCCCATGAGCCACAACCATTGAGCCCTTGTGCCACAGCTACTGAAGCCTGCGCGCCTAGAGCCCACGCTCCACAACAAGACAAGCCACTGCAATGAGAAGCCTGAGCACCACAACGAAGAGTAGCCCCGCTCGCTGCAACTAGAGAAAGCCCGTGCACAGCAATGAAGATCCAGTGCAGCCAATAAATAAATAAGTAAACAAACAAACAAAATTAAAAAAAAAGAAACTAGAGTTGAATAGAATATATTGTAGAGCATCACATGCATGGCAGAGTATGGTTTTGTGAGACTTTTGTTTTTGGGGGCAGGAGGTGTATGTGTATGTGTGTACTGTGCTGTAATATAAAGTGAATATCTTACTGGTGATCATGTCCTTCTCCAAAAAAATTCCCAAACCAGTGATATTCACCAACTGAGCTTCCAATGTCTCATTGCTTGGCTGGGGAGTCTAAACAGGTGGAAACTTACTGGACAGTGAGAGGGCAAGTGCCATCCTTTCTGCAGCCAGGTCATGACTGCTCTTTTTGAGGGGGCGTAAGCTTGTTGGTTGGTCGTGGAGAATGAGCTGAGGAAAGGGAGGGGGAGAGAGGGAGAGAGAGAGAAGGGAGTATATATACGCCATGGACCCAGATACGTGCAAGGCGGGGAGAGCCCCAGCGGGGAGGGCCAACCACAGGGGAAGTGGTTTAGCGCTTTGCTTTCTGGAGGAAAGGTGCACAGGTGGTGAGCAGAGCAGGCCAATGGCAGGTAGATGGGTTTTCATCGTCTGAGGAGGGGAGGTGGTGAGGTACTGTCTCTGGCTGGCTGGAGCTCTTGGCTGGTGACCCTCAGGTGTCCTCATCCATGAAATGAGGACAGTTCTAGTAACTGGCCTGAGCCATGACTCAAGACTTGCCAGGATGGTTCAGGGAAATGTGCTCAGCAAGACCTGGCTCAGACCTTGGTTGTTATTGCCACAGTTATTTTTGCAGTGATACCCAATCTGTAAAATGCACTAGCACCTGTGAGGTCTTCGAGTCAGTGGCAAGACCCCAGCTTTGAGAACCTGGGTAAAGTTCGTTCCTCCATTCGGCTTAACGCTACTCTGTTCTGTGGGTCTAGCACATTTTGCATATCCATTTGCTGGTTAGATATCTGGATTTGTTTCTGCTTTTCAGGCCATTAGGAATAATGCTCCTATAAACATTCACGTTTGTGTCTTGGTTTGGACACGTTTTCATGTCTCTCATGTAGATTCCTAGGAGTGCAGTTACTTGGTTGTATGCTAAGTTTATGTTTTTAACATTTTTTTGAAACTACCCAGCTGTTTTCCCAGGTGGCTGTGTCGTTTACATTCAGGAGAGGGTTCTAGTTTCTCTATACATCCTCACGAACACTTGTTATTGTTTGTCTTTTTTATTATAGCCAATCTAGTTGTTGTGTATTGGTATCTCACTATGGTTTTTTTTTAAAGTTGTTTTTTTAATAAATTTATTTATTTATTGGCTGTGTTGGGTCTTCTTTGCTGCACACAGGCTTTCTCTAATTGTAGCAAGTGGGGGCTACTCTTCATTATGGTGCACAGGCTCCTCATTGTGGTGGCTTCTCTTGTTGTGGAGCACGGGCTCTAGGCACACGGGCTTCAGTAGTTGCAGCACACGGGCTCAATAATTGTGGCTCACCAGCTCTAGAGCGCAGGCTCAGTAGTTGTTCATGGGCTTAGTTGCTCCATGGCATGTGGTATCTTCCTGGGGCAGGGATCGAACCCATGTCCCCTGCATTGGCAGGCGGATTCTTAACCACTGTGCCACCTAGGAAGTCCCCTTACTATGGTTTTAACATGAATTTCCCTATTGACTAAAGACATTGAGCATCTTTTCATGTGCTTATTAGCCATTCATGGACCTTCTTTAGTAAAATGTCTATTCAAATCTTTTGCCCATTTTATGACTTTAGTAAAGTGGCAGGATACAAAATCAAATATACAGAAATCAATTGCATTTCTATACACTAATAATGAACTATCAGAAAGATAAATTAAGAAAACAATCCCAACACTGGTACACCATTGGTGGGTCTGTAAGTTGATACGGCCACTATATGACCTGCCTGCTCCACTTCTGAGTATTTATCTGAAGAACACAGAAACAGCCTGTGCCTGGTTTCCTCCGAACCTCACCTCATGCACCTTTCCCTTAGGTGGTTTTTCTTTGTGGTCTTTTGCTATAGTAAATCAGAGCAAAGGGTACAACTATATCCCGAGTTCTGCACGTCCTCTTAGTAAATCACTGAACTGGGGTTGGTCTTGGGGACACTGACATGCCTAGGGATGTCCAATGGCTTCAGCATCATTTGTCTGAAAGACTGTCTTTTCCGCCTAGAATTGTCTTGTCACCTTTGTCAAAATCAATTGACCATAAATGTAAGGACTTGTTTCTGGATTCTGTTCTGTTCCATTGCCTATCCTTATGCCAACAACCACATTGTCTTGATTACTGAGGCTTTATAGTAAGTTTTAAAATCAGATAGCCTAAGTCCTCCAACTTTGTTCTTTTTTAAAATTGTTTTGCTCTTCTAGGCCCTTTGCATTTCCATATAAATTTTAGTATCAATTTGCCAAATTCTACTAAAAAGCTTACTAGGGTGTGTGTGTGGTTTTTTAAAATATTTATTTATTTATTATTTGGCTGCAGTGGGTCTTAGCTGCAGCACACAGGGTCTTCATTGCCACATGCGGGATCTTTGTTGCGGCATGCAGACTCTTAGTTGCAGCATGCGTGCGGGATCTAGTTCCCTGACCAGGGATTGAACTTGGGCCCCCTGCATTGGGAGCGCAGAGTCTTAATCGCTGGACCATCAGGGAAGTCCCTAAAAAGCTTACTAGTGTTTTGATTGGAATTGCTTTGAATTGATAGATCAATTGAAGAGAATTGATGTCTTGACAGCAGTGAGTCTTCCAATCCGTAAACATGGAATATCTCTCCATTTAATATCACAGCAGTGTTTTGAAGTTTTCAGGGTACAAGTGTTGTGCTTCTTTTCTCAATTTTATTCCTAAGTATTTTATTCTTTCTGATACTATTTTGAGTGAAATTTTCTTAATTTCATTCCAAGATTGCTCATTGCTAGTATATAGAAATGAAATTGATTTTTGTATTTTGAATTGTATCCTGTGACTAGCTAAATTTATTACTTCCAATATTTGTTTTGGGGATGCCTGGGGATTTTATACATGCAAGGCTATGTCAGCTGTGAATAAAAACAGGTTTACATTTTCCTTTCAGTCCAGGTGCCTTTCATTTCTTTCTTTATTTTATTGCTGCTGGCTTGAACCTCCAGTATGGTGTTGATTAGACATAGCATAAGTGGACATCTTTGCCTTGTTCCTGATCTTAAGAGAGAAAGAATCGCTCTTTCACCATTAAGTATGATATTAGCTGTGGGTTTTTGTAGATGCCCTTTATTAGGTTTTGTAAGTTATGTTTTATTCCTAGCTTGTTATGGACTTTTATCATAAATCTCTGTTGGACTTTATCACGTGCTTTTTTTCCTGCATCTATTTTTTTTTTAAGAATTTTTATTGAGAAACAATTAACAGACAATAAATTGCTTATATTTAGGTGTACCATTTGGTATTTTTTCTTATTAGTAATGTATATATGGCTATCCCAATCTCCCAATTCACCTTGCATCTATTGAGATGACAGTTTTTTTGTTTGTCCCTTATTCTGTTGATATAGTATGTTACATTAATTGATTTTCAGATATTAAGCCAACCTTACATTCCTGGGATAAATCCCACCTGGTTAGGATGTATAATGCTTTGTATATGTTGCTAGGTTCAGGTTGCTAATATTTTGTGGAGGATTTTTGCATGTATATTCATGAAGGATATTGATTGGTTGTTTTGTTTTCTTTTGGTGTCTTCCTCTGCTTTTGGATCAGGGTGATACTGGCCTCCTAGGATTGAGCTGGGGAGTGTTACCTCCTCTTCTATTTTCTCATCCATTTCCTTTTAAGGGGATAATTTATGGTCTCTTACGGGTGACTGGGAGCAACTCCTTTTTCTCTCCTCAAGGCAGATTCTTACAGAGAGGTCTTAGCATGCACATTAGGCAAGCTCAGTGTCATTGGCTGTATCCCTGGCCCATTTATTGGCAGGTGTGGCTCAAAACAGGGCAGGTGCGCAGCATCCCTGAGACACCTTATCTGATCACATCTGGCACCTCCATCTGCAGGCAGACCCTCAGAGCTTCCCTACAGGGATGGGGTGGGTGGGGTATCTGCTCACCTGGCAGCTGGGATGCTTGGCTGAAGATGTTTCTCTCCCCCCTTCTCTTTTAACAGAGCAGCCACAAACCAAAAGGTACGGGAGCAGGTGCGCCTGGAACTGAGCTTCTTGAACTCTGACCTGCAAATGCTCAAGGAAGAGCTGGAGGGGCTCAACATCTCGGTGGGAGTCTATCAGAGCACAGAGTAAGTGGGGGCAGCACTTCTTTCTTTTTTTTAATAAATTTATTTATTTATTTTATTGGCTGTGTTGGGTCTTTTTTGCTGTGCGCGGGCTTTCTTTAGTTGCGATGAGTGGGGGCTGCTCTTTGTTGTGGTGCGTGGACTCCTCATTGCCATGGCTTCTCTTGTTGTGTAGCACAGACTCTAGGTGCGTGGGCTTCAGTAGTTGCAGCACATGGGCTCAATAGTTGTGGCTCACGGGCTCTAAAGCGCAGGTTCAGTAGTTGTGGCGCACAGGCTTAGTTGCTCTGTGGCATGTGGGATCTTCCTGGAGCAGGGATTGAACCCGTGTCCCCTGCATTGGCAGGTGGATTCTTAACCACTGCGCCACCTAGGAAGCCCGGGCAACACTTCTTTCGGATACTTTCTGGCCTCAGAACATGCCTACATCAGGGATGGCGCACAGATAGGCCTGAGGGTAGCAGACCCCACTTTGATCCGGTTTGGGGTTGAGCAAGGTGCAGGAGTTAAAGGGATCAACCCATAGGATTTGTTGGAAATACCTGGCCAGTTGGACAAAAAGGCATTTATTTGTCCTGGGGCCACTTGGGACATAGTTTTACAGGAGAGCTGTGTGGCTGGGCCCATGTGGGGAGAGTGCGTCTCTCATGTGGCCTGAGTAGTGGCTCTGCTGTAAAGATGCCCTGGAAGGGCGGCTGTGGTTAGCTCTGAGAGCCGACCTGCCAGGGGGAGCCCAGGAAGCCCTGCCTTCTTCCCTGTCAGCCTCAGCACCATCCAAACGGTCTGACCCTGGGCCATTCTGTTGATAAGAGTACAAAAACATATCAACTGCCTTTAATATCAAAGGTTATGAGAACTTTGTGAATTCCCTGAGGAGACAGTGTAACTGAGACACTCTGGAAATGTCTCCTATTAAATATTTGAGAAACAAATGTTCTAATTCAGGAGCATTCCTTAGGGAGTGTTTGTGGGAGGCCACATGCTGAGGTGTGGCCTCCGAAAAGCTCAGAAAGTCTCCCAGCCCAAAATGAGCTACCTCGGAAAGAAAAGTCCATCTTTAAGAAGAAATAACTTTGAGAACCGCTAAAGAATGGTTTACAGGGCTTCCCTGGTGGTACAGTGGTTAAGAATCCGCCTGCCAACGCAGGGGACATGGGTTCGATCCCTGGTCCGAGAATGTCCCACATGCCGTGGAGCAACTAAGCCCATGCGCCACAACTACTGAGCCTGTGGTACAAAGCCCTCGAGCCACAACTACTGAAGCCGGTGCACCTAGATCCCATGCTCTGCAACAAGAGAAGCCACTGCAATGAGAAGCCCACACACCACAACGAACAGTAGCCCCCACGCGCCACAACTAGAGAAAGCCCACACACAGCAATAAAGACCCAGGCCAGCCAAAAATTAAATAAGTAAATAAATAATAAAATAAATCTTTAAGAAAAAACATAAAAAAAAGGAACGGTTTACATACTTTTCTGTGTGGGGGAAGTGGGACTTCTCAAAAGGTAAGGGAGCCCCAGGGGAAACTTGGTCAGAGAATAGTTCCCTGGATTTACGGAAGGAAAATGTTGGGGAACCTTGAGTCACCTTTGGAATGTGCTTTTTCTGATCGTCCCCAGTCCTCTGCACTGTCCCCAAGGTGTTTTTCTGAGCCACGTGTGAAGCCTCTGCTCCTTTGGTGACCGTCCAGGGGCCAGCCCGTGTGTCCTGGCTTGCTTCCCTGCGGGCTGCCAGTACGGTTCTGACACCTAATCAGAACAGTCAACGAGTGGCTTCCCCTGCCTACGCTTTGGTGTTAAATTCCAGTGTTTTGCCCAGAAAGTCAAAGCTCCTCAAGGAGGCAAGGGAGGGCCAAATTTGGTGACCAGCGTAGGATGTTTCATATTTCCCCCTCGCTGCACTGAGGCACAGGGCTGTCCCCCACCAGGGTGTCCCCAGAGACATGGCGTTAAGGCCCCCGTGTGACCACGGTGCCGCTCTACAGCGGCGGTCGGTCCCCTGTGCATGGGGAAGAGGGGAGAAGGACGAGCAGCTGTGTAATGCTGACACCCTGTATTTCCATCCTCCCCTCTTCCTGTTTTCAAAGCAGATTGTTTTTTTCTTGGCACAGTTGATCTTTAAACACTTCTGTGAGGTAGTCAGGGAAGAAAGAATCTCATTGTGCAGGTGAGAAAACACAGGGAGGCTGGAGGTTACGGACAAAGTTATATTAGCGCAAGGTGGAGGGTGGGGCACCCTGGCCAGGAGGCCTCGGGATGCTGGCTGCTCTGGGACAGTCACAGGAAGAGCCAGCCCCGTTGGGGTGAGGCCAGGAGTGCACTGGGGCCAGAGGAGAGTGGCACGGCCCATTCTCGGCTCCTTCTCGCAGGATCCAGCTCTCCCTGTGGGCTTTGGGGAAGCTATACACCCTGCTGGGGCTTGCCTGCTTTCAGCGCAGCCCGCCCGGTGGTTTTCTGTTCCCCACAGAGGCAGCTTCAGCTTACAGCCCATTGTCTGCTCACCCTGCTTGCATTCCTGGCCTCCTCCCCAGGCTGGGCTGAGTGGCCCCAGGAGGTCTCCTGTTACAGGTCGGGCAGCAGAATTCCTATTTGCAAAACACAGCTGAGTGCGATGCACTTCCTGTTGGCCCTGTCCCTAAGACCACTCCCAGGGTGACCTGTGGGGTAACCAAGTGGTCAGCGTGAGGTGGGGAGGTGGAAGGGAAACAGCCAGCCAGGGTCTGATCCAGGGCTGGGAGCCAGGAGCACTTAGGTGTCGATGGAGCCCCAGCCCTCAAGGCCTTGCCCGTGCTGGGGATGGGACACCTAGAGGGATACGCCCCCCGAGAGCACAGGGTTGGAGGGCTGCAGGAGAGGTGGCACCCCCTGCAGTGAGAAGAGGAGCGTGGGGGTGGGGGTTGGGTGGAGATCATGGAGATGCTCCAGGTGGCAGAACAGCGAGCATGCCAGGCACAGACCCTGGCGCACAATAGGGTCTCAGCACAGTTGCTTGAAGAAGGGTAGCGATTGGAGGGATAAATCAGCGTGGAGCTGGTAGGTGCCTCATGTGTTAGACTGAGTTGTTTACAAGTCGCCGGGGACCGGGACTAGTTTTGGAACGGGCAGGGATGTGGCCCGAGTGGTCTTTATGGAAAATCACTGATGTGTGCTAGCTTGGCGGGAGAAGAGGGGGCGGGGACCCGAGCTGGGTTGCTGGGGGAAGGCTGTGGGGTCCACGTGGCCGGGATGCATGTGTTCACATACCTTGCTGTGTTCCTTCTAGGGAGGCATTTACGATTCCCCTGATTCCACTTGGTCTGAAGGAAACCAAGGATGTTGACTTTTCGGTCGTTCTCAAGGTAAATCTCAAAGACTGGGCACTGGACTCACTGTTTAAAAGGGGAATGTAGAAATTGCGTATCCTTGCCAGTGGCCTTAGGCTCCATAGGCCGAGGGTCAGTTGACTTCTGCAGGGTGGCCCTGAGCCCCCTCAGAGCCTGTGCCGTCCTTTCACGTGCTCCCTTTCATCTGGTCACTGAGGCTCTTGGGGAAGGAGTTGGAAACCAGGGCCAATCCACCCCGGGAGGCCAAGTCAAAGAGGGTAGGTGATCAATTTAGGCCGCGTTTTTGGAAGAATAGCCAAAGGTTTTATCCCTCAGTGTTTTGTTGTGAAAATAGAAAAATTGAAGGAATTTTACAGTGAATCCCTATATGCTCACTCACTACTTATGTTCTCCTGTGAACATTTTACTGGAGTCACATATTTGTCCATGTATGCATCCCTGAATCTGTATGTCAGTCCATCTTATTTTTTGATACATTTTGAAATCATAGAATTCCTGGGGGTCCAGTGGTTAGGACTTGGTGCTTTCACTGTTGGGCCCGGGTTCAATCCCTGGTCGGGGAACTAAGTCCCACAAGCCCCGCAGCTCGGTCAAAAAGCAAACACCGAAACAAAGTAAATCAAAGATGTTGGTTCACTTCCCTTAAATACTTGAATTTTTGAGTTTATGGGTCCCTCGCCCCCTAATTCCTGAGTGTCTGCCTTCTCTCCTCTCCCCCCCACCCCTACTTCTCCCTACCCCTCTTTCTCCCTCCCTTCCTTATTTCCTTCCATCTTTTTTTTCCAATAACAACTTTATTGAGATACAATTCACGTGCTGCACAATTCACCTCTTTAAAGTGAACGGTACCCGGCCTTCCCTTGGCTGTGTGCATCTCTGGCAAGCAGCAATGCTTGTTAGGCCCACCTGTGTCTGTCACTGTGCAGGGTGCTGTTGATGTCACAGGTCCTGACTTTGGAGTCTGTGGTTCAGTGCGGGATCCAGGTGGGAAGTGCAAGATGTGCTTTGATGGAGTCACCCAGAGATGGCTTGGGGCCAGGAGAGGCCTCCTTGTGCCTGGAATGCTTTCCTCTTCCTCCTCACCCCACATCCATCACTCTAAGTTTTACTGAATGACCTCAAACTTCCATTTAGGAGGAGAAAGTGGCCATGAGGTGGAGGGTAGTGCCTGTCTCTGAGCTTTCCAGCATAGGCGTGGTATATAGAAATGAACCTCAGCATCGTGAAAAATGCTTCAGAGAATTTTGTTTCTTTTTTCAGTCATCCTGTTAGTTGATTCATCTTGGACTGCTTTTAATTTAGAAAAGGAAAAAATGATCATATGGCATTTTGGGTATACACAATTTGTCCTTTATTTTATTTTATGTATTTGGTTGTGCTAGGTCTTAGTTGCAGTAGGCGGGCTTCTTAGTTGTGGCACATGGGTTCCTTAGTTGTGGCATGTGAACTTTTAGTTGTGGCATGCATGTGGGATCTAGTTCCCTGACCAGGGATCAAACCTGGGCCCCCTTGCATGGGTAGTTCAGAGTCTTAATCACTGTGGCACCAGGGAAGTCCCCACAATTTGTCCTTTTAAAAAGCAATTGGTTAATGCTTCAAAAGCTTTCTGCACTTGACCTCCAGTCTCAAGCACAGACTGACTGAGTCCCTTGACATAAGCCCTTTCTCTCAGGGCCGTGTGGACTGCTGCTTGTTTAAATCCAGGTTCCAGGCCCTGTGAATTTGAGGTTTATCTTGGAGTTTGAGAAGGGACTTTGGTAGTCTTACTGGACCCAGGATTGCCAAAGATTTTATTTTCTGGATAGAAAACAATCCACAGCTATATGCCAGCTTTTCACGAGGCACCTGAACTTTTAGATGTGACACTTGCCACAGGTCTGTGAGACTCCAGAAAATACTTATGTCTGTGGAAATGTTTTAGTTGCTTTTATAGAATAGTTTCTTTTTTTTAATAGATTCCATTTTATTATATATATAGATATTTTATATACCACATTTTCTTCATTCATTTCTTCTTTTTAATTAATTTATTTATTGGCTGTGTTGGGTCTTCGTTGCTGTGTGTGGGCTTTCTCTAGTTGCAGAGAGTGGGGCCTACTCTTTGTTGTGGTGCATGGGCTTCTCATTGCAGTGGCTTCTCTTGTTGCAGAGCACGGGCTCTAGGCGAATGGACTTCAGTAGTTGTGGTGCATGGGCTCAGTAGTTGTGGCTCGAGGGCTCTAGAGTGCCATGCAGGGGCACAGTTGCTCCTTGATATGTGGGATCTTCCTGGACCAGGGATGGAACCTGCGTCCCCTGCATTGGCAGGCAGATTCTTAACCACTGTGCCACCAGGGAAGTCTCTAGAATAGTTTCTTTTAAGATTTAGTTTGTTGCTTGGTGCCAGAGCTGCAAGAGTGCAGGCATTTGATGGGGAGGAGGTGGTGCAAAATAGGTAAAGGGGATTAAGAGATACAAACCTGCAATTGTATAATAAATAAGCCAGGGAATTGCAATATACAGCCTAAGGAATATGGTTAATAATACTGGAATAACTGTGGCGACAGATGGTTACTAGACCTGCCATGGTGGTCATTTCATAATATATGCCAGTGTCAAATCATATGTAACACACCTGAAACTAACATAGAATTGTAGTCAACTATATTTCAATGAAAAAAAAAGACATACCTAGAACCACAAAGTGTCTGAGTTTGGAATTGTAAAGGTCACCAAAAAATAAAAATGAAAATAAAAAAAGAGCGCAGGCATTTAAAAGGGAGACTTTTGGAGAAACTTGGGAATTTCATGGGCATCTGTAAGGACCCAAACATGTCATGTGCTGAATTCACATGAAAGCCAGCGGGGAGAAAAACAATCACATGTTGTGGGTATGGCCAAGTGCTATTCAGCTGAGGCTTCCAACCATGTCATTTTAGCCTAAAATGGTCTCTACAGATGTCAGTCATACACAAATGAGAATGTTGGGGGATGTTGTGTTTTTCCTTCCACATTTGTGCTTGAGAGTAACACAGGCAGGTGCCGCAGAAGCAGTTTGGCCGAATGAATTAGGGCAGTTCCAGTTGTTTTTCAGATCTGTGTATCCATGTGGTGTTTAATGGTCAGTGAAGCTTCATGGTCTGATTTTATTCTATTTTAAATAAACAGGCTTTAAAACTGCTTCATGAAAAAACACGGTCAAAATAAATTCCCTTTCCAGAGAATTCAAGTTTTTTGGTTTTTTTTTTTACTTTTAAATAGGTCTATATTAATTTATTTTTCCCGTTGAGAACAGTATTGAAAAACATTGAGAAAATATCACAGCCACACACAGCCCTCCCCCACCCCCCACCTCCCCACTGAGCTATGTAACTTGCTCAGTACTTAATCTTTGAGCACCCGGTCTTGTCCTCTGATCCGGGGCCTGCCTTAGGAGGCTGTGAGACTACTGTCATCTGTTCAGGCTTAGCATGGTGACTTCTGGTAGTAGGTGCTAAATAAGGTAGCTACTCATTTCATTCGTAAGGCAGCTTTCAAATGCTATTGTCAGCAGCTATCCTCTGAGCATCTTTGCACACTTCGCTGAATATTCCCTTTGGATAAATTTCTAGATGAGGATTTGGTAGGTCAAAAATATATGTTAGGGACTTCCCCGATGGTCCAGTGGTTAAGACTGCGTTTCCACTGCAGGGGTCACCGGTTCTATCCCTGGTCAGGGAACCGCGTGCCACACGGATGGGGGGAGAAAAAAAGAATACGTGTTACCTAATTACCCACCAGAAGTGGTCCTGCCTTACTTACATTCCTACTCTGTATGACTGCTGACACTGGGTATCATTTATCATTTTGATTTTGTGAGGTCTGGCAAAAATGATATTATTACAGTTTGCATTTCTTTGATCAGTACTAGAGTTGAATACATTCTAATGTTTTTTTATTTGCCCCTTACATACGTCCTTTAGGAAATACCTGTTTCTGTCCTTTGGCTGCTTTACCATAGAGTTGCTCTTAAGAGTTCTTTTACATATGAAGGAGAGTAATCCTTGGTTATACACATTACAAATATTTCACCCAGTAGGTTGTCTCCTTTAACTTGCTTTACAAGCAGTACCAGTTTAAAAAGTATAATATATCTTTTTGTGTGTGTGCCAAACAGATTTTATGTTAAGCTTAACAGTTCTTCCCTTAAGAATTCCTCCTTGATAACATGTGCAGGAAGGCATTCTCCACACCAAGAAGACATAAATATTTTGCTATAGTTTCTTCCAGTGCCGTGTTTAAAATTTTTTAACATTAAATCTGTAATCAATCAGGGATTTGTTTGGGGGTAAAAAAATGAGGTGTAGGGCTCTTTTTATTTTCACCAAAATATGGGTAGCCAGTTTCCCCTGAACTATGCATAAAGAATCCATCTGTGGTGCTGGATGCTGTCCATTTCATTGTGTGCCCCTCCCTCCCCGTCAGTCCCGTCCCCCCCCCCCCCCCCCCCCCCCCCCCCCCGCTCTGTGTCCGGGAGGCAGCAGCCTGCTCTGTGGCTTTCTATTGGGTGTGGCCGAGGGGGAGGAGCACCAGCGGGGGAGGAGCACCAGCAGGCGATGAGAGGACGGGGGAGAGGGAAGTCAGGGCTTTTAACTCCTCAGCTGGCTACCTTTTACATTCCCCCGCAACAGGGAAGGTCCTCGTGGCTGTTGGATGCTCACCTCCGGCAGCCACCCCTCCAGGTTCCCGTAGCCCCTTCTCTCGCCGACCCGTCAGCTCTGTGGTCCTAATGGTTCTGGAGGCCCTGCACAATCCTGTGGTTTCCCTGCCCGCATCACTATAATTCACATCAGGTGCACCTGTGTGCCCCTCCGTCCTGCCTGGACCTGGTGATGCTTCCTCTTGTTTGGAATGCTGGCTTATGTTATATAACTGATTCTCGAATATGCTTCTGTCTGTTTCTGCTCCATGCCTGGTTTCATCGTCTGTCCATTTCTTTCTTTTTTTTTTTTTTCACTTTTTTAAAAAATTTATTTATTTATTATTTTTTGGGGGGTACACCAAGTTCAATCATCTGTTTTTATACACATATCCCCGTATTCCCTCCCTCCCTGTCCATTTCTGTTTAATCCCTATGTGTTTTAACACCAAGTAGAGCAATCCTTCTTTATTACTTTCCCAAATGTTCTTGGCTTTTCTTCCATGTTTTTTTTTTCTTTTTTAAAAAATTTTATTTATTTATTTAATTGCACTGGGTCTTAGTTGTGGCAGGCAGTCTCCTTAGTTGCAGCATGCGAACTCTTAGTTGTGGCATACATGTGGGACCTAGTTCCCTGACCAGGGATCAAACCTGGGCCCCCTGCATTGGGAGCACAGAGTCTTTATCTACTGTGCCACCAGGGAGGTCTTTCCATGTTTTTAGCTTCCATGTTTTGTTAGGTTTCTCCAAAATAGCACTTCTGGATTTTGACTGAAATTTCATTAGGTTCGTAGCTTAATTTGGACAAAATTGCATCTTTACAAAATTGTACATTTTCTTCCTTGAACGTAATATTTCTAATGTTGATATCAACAAACAGCAAGTTTTATGGGGGCAGGGATCATGTCTATCTTGTTTAAAAAAAGTGATTTCATAAATAAGTGAAAGAATGAAATAGCTTACACCTTTCAGTAACGTTCAATAGTTATCTGCTTAATTAATTAAATTAATGTTATACCTAGGGATATTATATTTTTGTTATAATTGTGAAAGTTTTTGATCCCCTGTTATATTTTTCTAAGTGATTATTGTTTGTGTAAGAAAGGAAGATTATTAACTTTTTTTTTCGAATTGAAGTATAGATGATTTACAATGTTGTGTTAGTTTCTGGTGTACAGCAAAGTGATTCAGTTATACATATGTATATTTTTCATATTCTTTTCCATTATGGTTTATTACAGGATATTGAATATAATTCCCTGTGCTGTACAGTAGGATCTCGTTGTTTATCCATTCTAAATATAATAGTTGGCATCTGCTAGAATCAAACTCCCAGTTCATGCCTCTCCCTCCCCCATCCTCCTTAGCAACCACAAGTCTGTTCTCTATAAGACTAATAACTTTTAGTATTAACTTTTGGCCAATTTTACTGAATTCTTATTAGTTTTGTGGTTTTTTAGTTGACACTCTTGGAGTTTGTAAAAACACAGTTATTTTGCACAAAAATTATTTTGTTTCTTCCTTTCTAACCTTTATATCTTACTTTTCTTAAGTTGTTGGCATCATGCTAGGTAGTGGCAGTGGTGGTAGACCTCCTTGCCTGGTGCCTGATATTTACAGTGGGTTTCAGCTCGATATTTTTTATTCTACTGGGTATGTGTAGTGTATCCTAGTTTACTAAGTTACAACATCAATAATACATTTAGAATGTATCAAAATCCTCTTTGACTTCTATGAGGTTGAAGTTTCTCTTTTAACTTCTCGTTTTAAGTGTAATTCCTCTCCTAATTTTAAGAACATTTTTCGCCAGTGTCCACAGTAGAAGCTGATAGAGCAGCGAGCTGCTCTGGAAAGGATACAGTTCTCATCCTTGAGCATCTCCTGAATGGTGGCCCTTAACACTGGTCTCAGAGATGTCGTCAAAGAAGCCATAGAGGAACTTTGTTCCCCAGATCGTCCTCACCATAATTAATGTCAGTAATAACATACCTAATATTTGAAAAGCATTTCAGGGACTTCCCTGGCGGTCCGGTGGCTCACACTCCTTGCTTCTACTGCAGGCGGGCGTGGTTTCAATCCCTGGTTGGGGAGCTAAGATCCTGCATGCCGTGTGGTGTAGTGCACCAGTCCCCCCCCCAAAAAAAGAAAGGAAGAAAGAAAAGAAAAAAAAGCAAAGCAATGCTATGTATTCATCCAGCACAGTCCCATTTTTGTCAGTGGAGGGTATACAGGTGTATGTGTAGTTATTCAAACATATAAAAAGCAGAAGGGATCTTAATGTAGAAAGTGTGTAAAGAGAATACTCACCGACACTTGGGAAAATGTAATGAACAATCTCTCTCCTCAACCTCTTGCAGCCAGGGAGAGCCAGCACTTATGGAGGATGTTATGCAAGAATCCATTCTCCATACCCATTACACTCATCTTATTTTTTCCCTGTGATACTTGCCACCTTCTAATATATGATATAATTAACTTACTTGTTGTGCCTGTTACTTATTGTCTGTGTTCCCTTGTGAGATTATAAGCTCCATGGGGCAAGATCTTCATTTTGTTCACTGAAGTAGCCCCAGCACTGTGAGCAGTGCCTGGCACATAGCAGGTGCTCGTCAAAGTGTCTTACGTGGAATGAACTCACCGAGTGGTCATCAAACACTGGACCCAGTTGGGGGTCTCACTGGGGTGCTTTGTTTGTGGAGGTACCTGGAGCTGTTCTCACAAACGTTCCCATCACAGACCCTGAGGGTAGCATCCTCGTAACAGTCCCCAGACATGAGTTCCTTCTTCTAGGAAGACCCTGTGCCCAGAGGACGAAGGTCTGAGCCCCTGCATATCTGTGATGTTTGCCAGAATTATCTGACTTATAGTCACTTATACAAGTCACTTAACAGTGCTGCCAGGACTTTTTTTTGTTTTTGTTTTTTGTTTTTTTTTTTTGATGTGGACCGTTTTAAAAGTCTTTATTGAATTTGTTACAATATTGCTTTTGTTTTATGTTTTGGGTTTTTGACTGCAAGGCATATGGGATCTTAGCTCCGCAACCAGGGATTGAACCCACACCCCCTGCATTGGAAGGCAGTCTTAACCACTGGACTGCCAGGAAAGTCCTCATTTTTAAGTAAAAAACAATTTCAACTTCCCTTTTTACTGAAGAAGCAACAAAAGCAAAATTTTTAAATATACATAAAATTAAGAAAATAAATCTCAGGGACTTCCTAGGTGGCACAGTGGTTAAGAATCTGCCTGCCAATGTAGGGGACACAGGTTTGATCCCTGCTCCAGGAAGATCCCACATGCTGCGGAGCAGCTAAGCCAGTGCGCCACAGCTGTTGAGCCCATGTGCCGCAGCTACTGAAGACCACACGCCTAGAGCCTGTCCTCCACAACAGGAGAAGCCACTGCAATGAGGAGCCCACATACCACCATGAAGAGTAGCTCCCACTTGCTGCAACTAGGGAAAGCCCGTGTGCAGCAACAAAGACCCAATGCAGCCAATAAATTAATTGATAAAAAGAAAAAAGTTAAAAAAAAGAAAAGAAAGAAAATAAGTCTCACCACTTAGAAAGTTACTGTAATATATACTCTCCCGTAAGTTTTTATGAATTCTACATGCATTTTTAAAGGAAGGGGGGCACATTAGACACTACTCTTTTACCTGTTCATGGTTCTGAAGCACACCTTACAGTATCTAATTTTCTTACAGGACTTTATTCTGGAGCATTACAGTGAAGATAGCTACCTCTATGAAGATGAAATAGCAGATCTTATGGATCTGAGACAGGTAGGTTTCCATGTGCGGCAGGGAAAGGAGGGTGGCTACTAGGGCTTGCTGAATCTTCAGATGATCCCATTATTGCTTTTGAAGTCTTGTAGAATCACTGTGTTTGGAGGTGATGGGGGTGGGGAGGGGGTGCTGTCAGAACCATCCATTCAACTTGCCACATAAGAAGACCACAGAGGGACTTCCTAGGTGGTGCAGTGGTTAAGAATCCACCTGCCAATGCAGGGGACACGGGTTTGATCCCTGCTCCAGGAAGATCCAGCCTGCCACGGAGCAGCTAAGCCCGTGAGCCACAATTATTGAGCCCGTGTGCCGCAACTACTGAAGCCCACGCACCTAGAGCCCATGCTCCGCAACGAGAGAAGCCACCGCAGTGAGGAGCCCGCGCACCACAACGAAGAGTATCCCCCGCTTGCCGCAACTAGACAAAGCCTGTGTGCAGCAACGAAGACCCAACACAGCCAAAAAACAAACAAATAAAATAAATTAAAAAGAAAAAGACCACAGAGGGGACAGACACATGTGTCTGGGGCTGGGTCCCAGAACTCATGAGTTCACCCCAGCCTTTCCCACCTCTCCTAGAGTTCATGATACCAGCAGCAGGGCCCAGGCTCCAGAGAAATAGCATGCATGAGCATCTTCCCGGCCCAGCCCTCTGCTCTGTGTGCTCACCAGCTCACCCCCTCGATGGTTCCTTTCCTTTCAGGCCTGTCGGACACCCAGCCGAGATGAGGCGGGGGTGGAGCTGCTGATGAGTTACTTCATCCAGCTGGGATTTGTCGAGAGCCGATTCTTCCCGCCCACCCGACAGATGGGGATCCTGTTTACCTGGTAGGTACCTGGACTGGGGCTTTCCCATTCTGGCCACACTTGGGAGCCTCAGCCCCACAGAGGCCCCTCTGCACTGCAGCCCTCTCTTTCTAATTGTCCCAGTAATACAAGAGAGCCTGGAGATGTGTAGATAAACCTGTGTTTATTTATGAAGGGGATCCAGCGGGGGAAGCCTCCAACAGACCGTGGCTTCTTGCTTCTCAGAGCAAGGGAGCTGAGGAGAAGAGGCATTTTTTCCCATGCTCATTTTATCGTGGGAGAACACCAGGGCTCTGAGGTAGAACGAACAAGAAGCAAGATTCTTGTCCCAGATGGGATGAGGCTGGGAATCAGGTTTTGTCCCAGTGATGAGGGCAGCAGACAGAAATAGGTCAGATTTTAAAAACTGAAGCAGAACCTTTGATTCTTCCCCGGAGTCGGTACTTTCCACAAGCAGTGTTGTTTAAATATTTTAGAGATGCTATACCTCTTCTCTGAGTGGCTTAGGAGTGTGTGACATGAAAGTAAATTCCAACAGCATATCCAGAGTTTAACTTCACCGTAGCAGCAGGCTCCAGATGCTTCCTTTTGAAAGGAAAGGCAGGTGACTTTTCCTGAAGATGTGTTAGCTGCCTGCGCATGGGTGAAAGGGCCAAATGTGACTTCTCCTCCTTTGTGTTGAATTAGGAAGAAGCAAGAAGCTCTGTATCTATCCCCTGGTTGATACATGAACTTTCAAACACATCCTGAGTCTTTCAGACTTCAGGAAGAATTATGAGGGGTTAGTAATTGCTATATTTCATGTCAGAGAAGCCTTATTTTTTTTAATACATTTTATCTTTTAGAGCAGTTTTGGATTTGTAGTAAAATTGAGGGGAGGGTACAGAGAGTTCCCCTATGCCCCCTCCTGCACACCCATGACCTCCCCCACTGTCAACATCCCCCACCAGAGTGTTACATTTGTTACAACCGATGAACCTACAATGACTCACTATCACCCAGCATCCATTGTTCACATTAGGGTTCACTCTTGGTGGGCTGCCGTCCATGGGTCTGGACAAACATATAATGACATCTATCCACATTATAGTATCACATGGAATAGCTTCACTGCCCTGCCATCCTCTGAGCTCCACCTAGGCATCCCCACCCCTCCCCACCCCCCACCCCCGGCAACAACTGATTCTTTTTGTCTCCATTGTTTTGTCTTTTCCAGAATGTCATATAGTTGGAGTCATACAGTATGTAGCCTTGCCAGATTGCCCTCTTTCACTTAATCACGTGCCTTTAAGGTTTCTCCATGTCTTTTCATGGCTTGATAGCTCATTTCTTCTTAGCTTTGCATAATTTTCCGCTGTATGGCTGTACCACAGTTTGTGTGTCCATTCACCTATGGAAGGACATCCTGGTTGAGAAGCCCTGTTTCTGTTTGTGCTTGTGGGTGTCTTCACTCAGTATGATGAAGCCCATCGTCTCGCTCGGAAATAAAAAGCCTCATTGCATGTGCATCTTTGAGTTTTATTCAAGAAATAAGTTTTGTCCATTTTTACCCAAAAGTGGCACTCACTAGCCAAGGAATCCATATTCTCAAAAGACGTTTCTTTTAAATAGGTATGACTCTCTCACCGGGGTTCCGGTTAGCCAGCAGAACTTGCTGCTGGAGAAGGCCAGCATCCTGTTTAACATCGGAGCCCTCTACACACAGATCGGGACCCGGTGCAATCGACAGACAGAAGCTGGGCTGGAGAGCGCGGTGGATGCCTTTCAGAGAGCCGCAGGTGTGTCTCCACGAGGGCTGCCGAGATAGAGCCCGAGCCCTGCCATGTGACTCTGGTACCCCAGCTGAAGGGGGTCTGTTGGTCCTCCCCAGGCCCACACTTGGCCTCCCAGGCCTGAAAGGGCCAGGCCAGTTTCCGGAGCTGGTGTATCTTCCCACCAGGAAAATCGCTTGTTGGCTCAAACCCTGTCATCTCCGTCTAAATGTGGCTCATGTACACAGTGGTTAATGATTAATCTTTTCCAAATGAGTGGCCCCACAGATGGCAGTGAATGAACTATTTCTTTGAACACAGTTCTGAAGAAGAGAATACGTTTTCTCAAGTGGTGGGAATGTAGGCTGTTTCTTTTGTCTTTCATCAGACGCGCCTCATCCGTGCGTGTTCCTATCCATGCCTCTCTGTTATGCTCAGAGAAGCTCGCTCACCCAAGGTTGCTCTTCTCGGCCGCCAGCCTGTAGAGGACTGGGGGCTGCCTGGAGGGGTGCAGTGGGCAGGCCTGCCTCATGCGTGTCTGAGGGTCCTGCACTGCTCCCCTCCAGCAGGGCCTGTGTCCAGCAGTCTCGGCACAGGGAATGGTGAACAAAAGCAGTGACAAGCGCAGAGCACCACGTGATGCCCCGAGCTGGCTGCACAGCGAGTTTCCTTCTGTGCCGGTCCTTGTCGCTCTGCATTACCCCTGGCAGAAAACCTTTTGGGGTATCTTACTTTGCTCTTACTGTGGCTTTGCCATTTGGGCTGGTCGTGGAATTGCTTGGTTAAAATGATGGATCCCTTGGAAGGAAGCACCGTGGTGAAATTCCACGTGGGAGTTGATTTCTTTCACTGTAAATCCTATTCTGGGCTCATCTTTCTTTCTGAGGAATCCGAAGCAGGTATGCTTAGTGACCTGTCTCTGAGATTTCAGAGATACGGATAAAACACAGCTCAAGAACAGAGTAGGAGTGAACCCCAGAGAGGAGCAGGCAGCCTGCAGGCATTGCCTGCCTTCTGCAGGGCAGTTTATGCTGTGCGGCAAAACCAGAGGAACCAGTCAGGTGGGATTCGTGCCGTAGGTTTTATTTCAGCCCCAGGTTGATTGTCAGTTGATGCTGTGACACTTTTCTCACACGTAAAAAAGTAAGCTGAGGGCTGCAGCATGAAAATTCCCACTGGGGTGGCTGAGTTGATCTTTTCCTGAGGTCCTGGGGAAAAGCCCTGAACTTCTGAATGACCCAGGGGTTAAGTGTGAACATGTGCCCCTGAGAGCCCTTCAGTCATTCTGTTTGCCTTCTGCCTTCACCTCCATCCAATGCGTAGTCACGTATGGAATTTCTCACAAGCGTCCCAGGTGGGACAGGAATAGGCAGGGCGCAGGCTGGTTTCCTTGCTTGATACCAGTGTAAATGTTTTAGAAGAGATTTGGAAAACAAAAGTTTTCAAACTGTGGTAAAACATATATAACAAAATTACCATTTTAACCATTTTTAGGAGTACTGTTCATTGGCATTAAGTACTGTCACATTGTTGTACAACTGTCCATCTCCAGAACTTTTTTATCATCCCAAACGGAAACTCTGCCCCATTATACACTCCATTAAATCTCCATCCCTCCTCCCCCAGCCCCTGGGAAACAGTCTGCTCTTTGCCTCTGTGAATTTGGCTGTTCTAGATACCTCATCTCAATGCAGTCGTACCATGTTTGTCCTTGTGAGGGACTTACTTCACTTAGCGTGATGTCTTCATCCATGTTGTAGCGCGTGTCAGAATTGCCTTCCTTTTTAAGCCTGAAAATATTCTGTTGTAGGTATATACCACATTTTGTTTACCCACATATCTGTCAAGGACGTTTGAGTTGTTTCTGCCTTTTGGCTATTGGGAATAATGCTGCTGTGAGCATTCCTCTACAAATATCAGTTTAAGTCTGCTTTCAGTTCCGTGGGGTTATACCTAGGAGTGGAATTGCTGGATCTTCTGGTAATTGAGAATCAGATTTTTTTTAAAGATGCTTCAGGATACCGGTTTTATATTTTTGCTTCTGTCATTTTCTATACTGCAGAGCAGTGTGGTGAAATAAGCATCATCCCCAACTAATGTGCAAAACAATTCCAATCGTAGGGGTTTTAAACTACCTGAAAGAGACATTTACTCACACTCCAAGTTACGACATGAGTCCCGCCATGCTCAGTGTGCTGGTCAAAATGATGCTCGCACAAGCCCAAGAAAGCACCTTTGAGAAAGTCTGCCTTCCTGGCATCCAGAACGAGTTCTTCACCCTGGTGAAGGTGGCTCAGGAGGCTGCCAAGGTAAGCCTTGCTGTTTCCCGTGACTTTCGGGGTGAGCGGGGTGCATTGGTGTGGGCCCCCTGGAGGCCGCGGGGGGCTTCCCATGGCAGCTTGCCCGTGACCTGGGCAGCGTGCCCACCCCGGCTGGCCAGAGTGCTGGCTTGCATTTTCTTGGCAAGTAATGGCTTTTCAGATACGGATCACTGATTCCATCTGCAGCTTTGCCTAAAAACCAGCATAATGACGGTGGCCTGATCTCCCTGTTAACTCCGACAGTGACAGCACTAGGAGCCCTTGGAGTTGCTCCCAGATTCTGGAGCAGTCTCTGGCAGGGAGCACTGCACAGAAGAAAGGGCTCTTTTTCTGCAGCCCGGATACGTGAGGGTCTCTGTGCCAGGCTCCCCGTCCCCAACATTTCTTCTGTTTTAGGTGGGAGAGGTCTACCGGCAGCTGCATGCAGCCATGAACCAGGTGCCAGTGAAGGAGAACATCCCGTACTCCTGGGCCAGCTTGGCCTGCGTGAAGGCCCACCACTATGAAGCCCTGGCCCACTACTTCACGGCCACCCTCCTCATCGACCACCAGTGTAAGGCTTGGCGGCTCAGGGCTCTGGGCTTTGGTCAGGGTTGCGGGTGAGGGATGCTCACAGCCTAGGGGCAGAGGGCAGGGATTACATGTTGGCACAGGCAACTTTCCCACAGGGTGGGATTAGGGGTTATGTGGTAGCACTGTGGGAGAAAGAGAGGTAGCATTCCTTCTGCCTGGGATGGAGCAGACAGCTTCACGGAGGTGATGTTTCACCTGGAATCTAGGACCAGGGCTCGACCAGGGAGGCACAAAATCCAAGGGGATGCCCATAAACTCAGTAACTGAGATAATAGTTTAACATAATAATTGTAAATGAATCAAAACTAAGGCAAAAAAAAAAATCCACAGTGATTAAAATTTTAAATAAAGCTACAGATCAATAACAGTGCTGTGCTGGGACTTCCCTGGCGGTCCAGTGGTTATGATCCCTGGTCGGGGAACTGAGATCCCGCGTGCCACGTGGTGCGGCATGGCCAAATAAATAAATAATAAAAGACCAAAGCAAATATTTGCTCATATTCCAGTTGAACAAATTAAAAACAATAGTTACAGACAAAATAACAGAGCTGTGCTGAGGCATATTGGAGCCTGAAACAAAAAGAAATTTAGATGGGTTGTTCATCACAAATATTATTGCATTAATTTTGATATTTAGAAAATTGTATTAAAATATCATATATATCTTGATGGTTGAGTTTGGGACACGCCCTTAAATCTTCAGCCTGAGGTGAGTGCCTCATTCTCCTCCCGGTAGTTTTGGCTCTGATCTGAGGTTGGGTAGGACTTTTGTTGCAATCAGTGCTAATCAAAGCAGCCCTCTGAATAACAAAAAGCATAACCTCTGGAGCCAGACTGCCTGGGTTCATATCTCAGTTCTGTCATTTACTGGCTGGGTGATCTTGGGTAAGTTACTTAGCTGCTCTGTGCCTCAGTTTTCTCATCTGTAAAATGGAGATAGGAAGAGAACCTGTCTCACAGGCTGTTGTGAAAACTAAGTGCTTTTATGCAAAGCTAAATAGTGCCCTGTATACGGTGGGCTCCCTGAAAGTGTTAGCTGCTCCTGCTAGTATTGTTATATAGTCTCTTAAGTGGGACAAGTCATGTAAACCAATCAGAATCAAGTGCTTCAGTCATTGTGGTGGGAACACAGATGAGGCAGCAGTTGGAGTCCTTGGTGTGGTCATGGCTGGTTCCTCAGAGGCGGTACCATTCGAGTTGGACTTGGGACTCTGAGGAGGGCTTTTCCAGCTGAACAAGGAGGGAAAGGACAGCTAGAGCGAGAATACCATCTGAGTGAGCCCTGGAACGGAGGATAGAAGTGTCGAGGTAGTGGTGGGTGGTTTGGTGAGGTTAGGAGCAGACACGTGCCAGGGAGGGTGCAGGCGCAAAGGCCTCCAGAGGTTTGAGGCAGGGCTATGCTTGGAGGCTCATGAGATGGGTGATGGGGAGCAGGTAGAGAGCAGGGGCTCGGAGCCAAATCATGAGCCCCTAGAGTGTGCCTGGCCCCTGTGCACAAAGACCTTGGGCTGGATTGCCTGGGTGTGTCCGGGGGTAGAAAGGAAACCTATTATCCCAAGTGCCTTGGAAAACAGGAGAAGGGAACCTGGGGATGTGGTTGAAAGAGGAATCCCTCAGTGGGTGTGCAGTGCCGTCTATAGCACCTGCACCACAGCCACGAGAAGGGATGTATCCTGCGGTTCTCATTGCAGTGAAGCCTGGCGCAGATGAGGACCACCAGGAGAAGTGCCTGTCCCAGCTCTACGACCACATGCCAGAGGGGATGACGCCCTTGGCCACGCTGAAAAACGTTCACCAGCGCCAACAGCTGGGTGTGTGTCAGTTCTCCTGCTCCCTCCCTCCCTGTGTCCCATCTGATGTCCAGCTGCTCCTGCTCCCTGACAACCCCAGACAGGTCCCCAGGGCAAGGCCCGGAGAGTAGGGCTTCCTGAGTCATCGTGGCCGCTCTGGCTTCAGAAACCATGAGGCATAGTCCTCTAGCCTCGATGGGCTTCCAGAGCTGGGTTCTCATGGGTTCTGTGAGGGACCAGGCCTCCCACGGTGGAGCTAGAGCTTTGGCAGTCTTCCAACACCCTAGTGGTCCAGGGGATGGCCCTTGGTCATCCTCATCTGGAAGGACACATTTCTTAGGCCACACCTAAGAACTGGTAATGAATTGTCCTAGTTTAGTCTCTAACAGTTCTCAGAGTGAGTATCACTTTCCATGTCCAAACCTGAATTCTTCTACCACCCAAACTTGTCGCCCACCCCACACATGCACTTTTCCCATCTCAGTGATGGCAACTCCAGGACTCACTCTCCTCCCTCATCTTTCTTTCTCATCACCAGTTTGATTAGCAAATCCCATTGACTTTACCTAAAAAATATCCCAAATCTGACCACTTCTTACCACCCTGGTCCAAGCTACACTTATGCAGTGCTTATTTAACAGACGTTGACTCACTTAAACCTCACACAACCCTATGAGATAGATATGGTGTGATTCCCCATTTTTCATTTGAGAAAATAGAGGCCCAGAGAGGTCACACAACTTGCCCCGATTTTTACCAGGGGCCTTCATGGTCCCCTCTCACCCAGAGAAGGAGAATGCCTCACATGCACTTGTGAGGTGGGACATGGTCAGGCCCCTGTTCCTCTCTAGCCTCATTCCCTGCCCTTTTCCAGCCCTGACTCCCTCCAGCCAAACTCCCAAGCTCCTTGTTCTTAAACATGCAGGGATGCTCCTGCCCCAGGGCCTTTGCACTTGCTGCTGTTTTTCTAGGAATGCTCTTCTGTCAGATATCCTATGATTGCTCCCTCACTTCCTTCAGAGCTCTGCTTAAAAGTTACCTTCAAAAAGGCCTTTTCTGATCACTCATCATAGAAGGGTGATTCCCCATTCCCTGTCTTCTCATGCCACATCTGCCTATTTTTATTTCTGCTTTATTTTTCTCCAGAACCTCATAGCCACATGACCCATTACTTATTTCTTTGCTTGTTAATTTTGTCTTCAACCACTAGCATGTAAACTCCATGAATGCAGGAGCGAGTTTTCATTCGTTGCTTTATTTTTAATGCCTAGAATCTTCAGTAAATGTCTGCTGAATGGAAATTTTATAGACACAAGCGAGCATATTGCACATGTGTTTAAGAGGGACTGAAGCCATCCAGGCAGATCCTTCAGAAAAGAGAACGTCCACCTTTGTGGGCAAATCCTTGGGCACTCAAGCTCTCCTTGAGGTACTCATGTTGCCGTTTACGACTTGTGTCCCGTGGTGTTGATTTTCTGTGGGCAGGCAAGTCCCATCTGTGCCGGGCCGTTACCCATCACGAGGAGTCCACGAGGGAGGCCAGCCTGTGCAAGAAGCTCCGGAACATTGAGGTGCTGCAGCAGGTGCTGTCCGCGGCACACCAGCGGTCCCGGCTCAAGTACACTCAGCTCCGTGAGGACTATGACCTGCTGAACTTGGTCGACGTTCCCAACATCATCTGTGAGTGGCCTGGGTGCCGTTGCCAGGGGCAGAGTGTGCCCTGTGAGAGAGAGGGGTGCTTGGGCGCTCATCCTGCAAGGGGTGGGCAGACCCTCACTGTGTGCTGGGCACTGGGACAGGGCCAAGTGCTGCTCTTGCCCTGGAGTCCTCACCGCCTCATTCTCAGATCAAGGGCCTTCTTTATGGTCTTTGTCCTCCTTGACCCAACGGTGGCAGCTGACCCCCTCCTGCCCCTCAACATGCCACCTGTGGTGTCAGAGCCCTGCCACCTTGGTTCTTTCTGCTCCCACCTTCCTCTCCACCCTGTTTGCCGACAGTGTTGCTCAATCCCAGACCCCTGTCCTGGCATTCTTGAGGGTCTCCTCTCCCTGGTTTGTTGCCGTTAGATTCCCTTCCTAAAAGTCTCATGACCTCCTCTGGGGTTCCAGCCATCACTGCTAGTCAGGGAACCGCAGGAACTGCCTTTTGCCCTGATGTTTTCCCTGTACTCCATACCTGCCCACATACCACCTGGCTTCTAGAAAGCTGCGCTTTGCTCTCTGTCTTTTACCTCTGGCTCCATAGTTTGAAAGCCTCCTGCATCCTAATTCCTGCTCCAGGGCTTGATCTTTCCCCTGTTTTCTCCATCTTTCATCAGCACCAACATTTTCTTTTTCTTTTTTTTTTTTAAGGACAAAAATTATTCTTCTTATGAAACAAGAAGTAAATTTTTCACTAATACAGTGGAACCAGGGGATGCAGGGAGAATTTTTACTTTGGCAGTGAAAATTTCTTCAATATCTAGTTCTGTGTGTGTGTGCGCGTGCTAACAGATGCACACGCTAACACGTGCGTGCACTAACACCTAAGATCTACCCTCTTAGCCAATATCAAGTATACAATATAGTGTTGTTATACTCATGGTACTGTGTTAGACCTCCAGAACTTATTCATCCTGCATAACTGAAACTTTGTACCCTTTCGTGGTACCACCACATTTCCTCACCGCACGCCATCCCCCTGCCCCCAGCATCTACCATTCTGCTCTGCTTCTATAAGAGACCTTATTTATTTATTATTGTATAAGTTTCAGGTGTACAGCATTATAATGCAACATTTGTATACACTATAAGTGATTACCACCACAGGTCTAGTTACGATCCATCATCATAGAGTTGACCCCCTGAATTCACCCAGTTTGCCCACTCCCCAAACCTCTTTGGTAACCACAGATCTGTTCTCTATATCTATGAGTTTTTGGTTTTTTTTAGTTGATTTTTTTAGATTCTAATCATATGGTATTTTTTTTCCTGTATCGGACTTATTTCACTTAACATAATATCCTCAAGGACCATCCATCCATGTTGTTGCAGATCACAGGATTTCATTCTTTTTTTTTTTTTTTTTTGGCTGAGTAGTGTTCCATTGTATGTATATATACACACCACATTTTCTTTATTCACCCGTCTGTGGACACTTAGCTTGTTTCCATATCTTGGCTATTGTAAACAATGCTGCAGTGAACACAGGGGTGCATATACCTTTTAGAATTAGTGTTTTTTGTGTTCTTCAGCTAAAGACCCAGAAGTGGAATAGTTGGGTCATATGAACTATTCTTACCCTTTTGAGGAATGTCCATACTGTTTTTTGTAGTGGTTGTACCAATTTACAGTCCTACCAACAGTGTATGAGGGTTTCCTTTTCTCCATACCCTCTCCAACATTTGTTATTTCTTGTCTTTTTGATAATAGCTGATTATAACATGTGAGGTTATATCTCGTGATTTTGATTTACGTTTTCCTAATAATTAGTGGTGTTTTATGTGCCTGTTGGCCATCTGTATGTCTTTCTTGGAAAAATGCCTATTCGGACCTTCTGTTCATTTTTTAATTGCGTTGTTTGTTTTTTTGTTATTGAGTTGTATGTGTTCTTTGTATGCTTTAGCTATTAACTCAACACATATATAATTAGCAGATATCTTCTCCCATTTAGTAAATTGCCTTTTCATTTTGGTGATGCTTTCCATCACTGTGCAGAAGCTTCTTAGTTTAACTAGGTCCCATTTGTTTATTTTTGCTTTTGTTGCCCTTGCCTTTGGAGCCAGATCCACAAAGAATCACTAAGACCACTGTCACTGAGGTTGCTGCCTATGTTTTCTTCTAGGAATTATATGGTTTTAAGTCTTACATTCAAGTCTTTACTCCATTTTGAGTTAATTTTTGTGTATGGTGTAAGATAATGGTCTAGTTTCATTGTTTTGCATGTGGCTATTTAGTTTTCCCAGCACCATTTATTAAAGAGGCTATCCTTTCTCCATTGTATGTTCTTTGCTTCTTTGTTGTAAATTAATTGTCTGTCTATGTATGGATTTATTTCTGGGTTCTTAGGTCTGTTCCATTGATCTGTATGTCTGTTTGTATGCCCATACCATACTATTTTGATTACCATAGCTTTGTAAGATAGTTGAAATCAGGAAGTATGATACCTCCAGCTTTGTTCTTCTTTCTCAAGATTGTTTTGGCTATTCAGGATCTTTTGTGGTTCCGTACAAATTTTAGAATTATTTGTTCTAGTTTTGTGAAATATACCATTGGATTTTTGATAGGGATTGCACTGAATCAGCAGATTGCTTTGGGTATTATGGACATTTTAACAATATTAATTTTTCTAATCCATAACATGGAATATCTTTCCATTTATTTGTGTCTTCTTCAGTTTCTTTCATCAGTGTCCTATAGTTTTTGGTGTAGTAGTCTTTCACTTCCTTGGGTAAATTTATTCCTAGGTATTTTATTACTTCTGATGCAATTGTAAATTGGATTGTCTTAATTTTTCTTTCTGTTAGTTTATTATTAGAGTATAGAAATGCAATGGATTTCTGTATATTCATTTCATATCCTGCAGCCTTACTGAATTCATTCATTAGTTCTAACAGTCTTTTGGTGGAGTCTTTAGGGTTCTGTATAAGTAGTATTATGTCATCTGCAAATAGCAACAGCCCTGCTTCTTTCTGATTTGGATGCCTCAGTTTCTTTTTCTTGACTAATTGTTATGTCTAAGACTTCCAATACTATGTTGAATAAAAGTGGTAAGAGTGGGCATCCTTGTCTTGTTCCTGATCTTAGAGGAAAAGTTTTCAAGGCTTGTTGTATATGGCCTTATGTTGAGATTTGTTCCCTCTGTATGCACTTCATTGAGGGGTTTTATTTTATTTTATTTTATTCACTTTGTTGAGGGTTTTTTTTAAATTAATTAATTTATTTATTTATTGGCTGTGTTGGGTCTTCGTTGCTGCACACAGGCTTTCTCTAGTTGCAGAGAGCGGGGGCTGCTCTTCATTGTGGTGGGCAGGCTCCTCACTGCGATGGCTTCTCTTGTTGCAGAGCACAGGCTCTAGGTGTGTGGGCTTCAGTAGCTGCAGCACATAGGCTCAATAGTTGTGACTCGTGGGCTCTAGAGAGCAGGCTTAATAGTTGTGGCATAGGGCTTAGTTGCTCTATGGCATGTGGTATCTTCCTAGGGCAAGGATCAAACCCGTGTACCCTGTATTGGCAGGCAGATTCTTAACCACTGCTCCACCTAGGAAGTCCTGTTGAGGATTTTTAATCATAAATAGATGTTGGTGAGTTTGACTGATTTATATTCCACATGTAAGTGAGATCGTGCACCACCAGTACTAAGCATCTCTAAGGTGTTGAGCACTGTCCTGGGTTCAGGAATATGAAAGTGAACTGGATAGTTCTTGCTGCCCTTGGGGAGGTGATGGTCATTTCTGCCCCGGAGTGTGGGAGCTGGGAGCGGGGGTGCTCCCTGGAGAGGTGACTTCACAATGAAGAATGACTAAGATCTTTCCAGGAGTTAGAAGAAAGGAATTGAGAGTTGCCCAACTGAGGGAACCCCCTTTGCTCATACTCCCTTCCACCCCACTTCCTACACCTCTGTCCCCAGTCTCTGGAGTTCCACCCGATTTTCAGGGACCAACTTCTAGAGACAGAGCTCTCCTCAAGCTAGAATCCTGGGCTTGTCAGTAGTAATGTTGGCTGATGTCTATTGAGGATTTGAGGTCTGCTAGGAACCATATGTATATAGAATCTTTCAGCTTGCTCTCCAGTACTATGAGGGTGGTACTGGTATCACCCTCATCTTAAAGATGAGGCATTGTAGGCTTAGAGAGATCAGTCTTAGTTCTAGGTGACCAGGCTGGTTGGTGGAAACAGGAATGGCACTCAGGGATTCTCCTTCATGGACACAGCCTACTTCCTTGGCTCCCTTGTCCACACAGTACATTCTGTGACCAGGAAGTAGAGACAGCCTCCACAGAGGGAGGGAGGTGTACAGTTCCTGGCGAGGCTGTTTAAGGGTAGTGGCCCCAGTCTCATAGTGGATGAGCACCCTGTCTGAGCCCAGTGCTGTGTGAAGCGGTTTGCAGGGAACCGCAGGGCCATCCTGTGAATACAGGGGTGTGTGAGTCTTCTTGGCAATGTCAGTCTTCTTCCCCATATTTTCTTTTTATACTGTTGTTCATGTATACTTAGCCTGCTCTGGGAGCCTTGGTTAGACACAGACTAGCCTCATGGGAAGGGTTGGCTTGGGCCTGCCATGAATATGATGGTGGAGATTTGAGCTATTGATGCATGCAATTTGGCAAACCCACTGTGAAATCCTCACCTTACACATCAATAATGGAAAAAGGAAGCACATCTCGCCCAAAACTCTCTGCTGAAAGCATGGTATTTCCATAACAGCCACACCTGAACGTAGGTCAGATTTTATAAATGCCAGAGGATGTGCACTAGAATGCAAATAAACTTCTTGAAGGCAGGGAATGTGTCTTATTGTCACTACTCTGTCCCAGCCCCAGAGTGGATACCCAAATGGACTTAGGCCTGAGTTTTCAAGGATGACTTTCAGTTACAAAAACATTTATGCTTTTATTTTTAATCTTCTTTTCCAGCTAAAACTGAGCGAGAGGTTGAAATCATACCACCACAGTTCTCCAGAGTGACAGTAACGGACTTCTTCCAGAAGCTGGTATGTTGAACATTTGTTTCATACTGACTTGAAGGGAAAGCCTTTCTGTAAGTTGCAAGTGTGTAAAAGGCTACTTTTAGATATTTTTTATTTTTAATTAGAGATGTTCTATAAGATGATTTTAATTTAAAAGATAATTTTGTCTTAAATATACTGGATCTTTTAAAGAAAATGGCAGTTAACGTTTTTGTGTGACTTTGTAGCATGTATTATCCCAGGTGGTATCATTAGTCCCTGGGCAAGGCCGAATGAAATCTGTAAAGACAAGGCATCATTTCCTCTAGCTTTCAAATGCCTGATTCAGCCTTCAGATCCTACACCTAATGATGCTTATTTATTCCAAAGGGCCCTTTATCTGTGTTTTCGGCTAACAAGAGGTGGACGCCTCCTCGAAGCATTCACTTCACTGCAGAAGAAGGGGACTTGGGGTTCACCCTGAGAGGAAACTCCCCAGTTCAAGTTCACTTCCTGGATCCTTACTGCTCTGCTGCGGTAAGCGTGGACCCTTCTAGATTGGGAGCAAAACTCACTGGCATATTTGCAGTCAGCCTGATAAAATACAAAGAGAGGTGGCATCTTTGCAGACAGTCAAACTGGTAAAATACAAAGAGAGCTGCCCGAACAAATATATCTGGGTGAGTGAATTTAGGGTTCCTCTTCGTAGAAGACCTGGCTTTATGCGAAAGACCTCCATGCCTTTCTTGCCCAAAGAGAAAAGGATTAATTTTTGCCCTCTTGAAGTAAACTTGCGCAGATAACTATTTCATTAATGAACTTGGGAACTGCTTCAGGGATTTGAATGAACGGAACACTGACCTTTATTTAAATCATATTTTTGTAGGTGGCAGGAGCCAAGGAAGGAGATTATATTGTTTCCATTCAAGATGTGGATTGTAAGTGGCTGACTGTGAGTGAAGTTATGAAGCTGCTGAAGAGCTTTGGCCAGAACGACATTGAGATGAAGGTGGTGAGCCTCCTGGATGCCACGTCGTCCATGGTGAGTGCCGATGCACCCCGGCAGCAAATAGCAACGTGGAGTGAAGTCGGTGTGAGTCCAGCCCCAGAGCTCTTTACCAGGACCCCTGTCTCCTGCCTGCATTTGTAACATGCCACAAATGACTGAAATCCTAAGCGTGTCATCACTGAGACGTGCTCACCTTGGGTCAGAGAGATCACTGGAAAACTTAAAAAAAAAAAAATCCTGTAGATAAAAGAACCAGTTGATTTATTTTCTGATTAAATTATTTTAATTACAAAAGTAGTACATACTCATGGTTAAAGAACAATACTCACATGGTACAGAAGGGCTTAAGATGATGTGTGGAGGATGCTCTCCGCGTGTCTGAGGCAGTGTTAGCAGTTTCCTGTGAGATCTTGGGAAGTGTCTCAGCTTGTGCAAATCCACGTGCACAGTTACATCTCTTTGTTTCCCCAAGTGGGAGGAATTGTCGCATACACACTCTTCTGTACTTGTTGCATTTAACTGTGTACCTTGGACGCTTCCCTCTAGAACAGTATGCATTCATTCACTCACCAAATATTGATTGGGCATCAACTGTGTGCCAGGCCCTTCTCAGGTGTTGGAGCTACAGCTAGAATTAGATAAGGTCCCTGCGCCCACAAAGCTAGCACTAAATAAGCAAATAAGTGGCTGTGATTTTGGTAAGTGCTGTAAAGGAAATAAAACATGTAAGGTGCAGGGCTTGGCTTGCACTGAGGCTTGAGTGACAGGAGGAACCAGCCATGTGAAGAGGGATAAGAAGAGCACATGGGCAGGGGCACCGACAGGTGCAGAGACCAGACCCTGCGGCAGGAGTGAGCTTCACCTGCTAGAGGAACAAAAAGCAGGCCTTTCGGCTGGGACATCTTGACAAGGGCAACAGTGGCAGAAAATGAGGTGGGAGGGAAACAGGGCTCCATTGGCAGTGGAGGGAGTTTGAAACCTTTTCAGACGGGGAGTGACGTGGTATGATGTTTATTTTAGAAGGCTGTCTTGCTGCCTGGAGGCTGGCCAGGTGGCTGCCGAGCGAGCAGGCTGTGGCAGCCAGCCAGTCCAGTGATGTCAGCAGCTTCACACTAGGGGGTGACAGTGGAGGTGGAGAGAGGTGGGTGCACCTGAGACATAATTTGGAGGTAGAGCTGACGGATTTGTAGATGACTTGTAAAAAAGATGGTGGAAAGAGAGAGGACTCCTCAGTTTTTGGCGTGAAGAATTGCACCATTTTTCATAATGATGGGAAATGGGGCCAGGCTGAGGGAGGCAGAGGAGAGAGAAAACAAGTGTTGTGCTTTGAATGTCTCATGTGCCATTAGACATCCAGATGTAAAGCTGGCAGTTGGATGTTCAGCTCTTCAGTTCAAGGAAAATGTCAGAGCTAGAAGTAAGTATTTAAGGATCCTGAACATAGAGATGACATTTAAAACGAAATTACCCTCAAGGGGTTGAGGGCTGAGGACTAAACCCTGAGAGACACCACAGCCATCTGGTGGTCAGTTAGAAGAGGACTAGGTACGAAGGGGAGTTCAGACAGGCGGGAGAAAAACGAGCTTCTGAAACCAAGAGAAGAAAATCCTGCCCGGAGAGAGTGGCAGTTTGTGTTGAGCACAGTTAAGAGATGCAGAATGTGGGAAGCAGAGCCACGTCTGTTATATTGGGCAGCAGGACAAAAGGATACTTTTGGTGGGGAAACGGCAACCCAGACTAGAGACGGTCGGAGACTGAGTGAGTGTGTGTGAGTCCGTTCGTAAGAAATGTTCAGAATAGGCAAATGCATAGAAATAGAATGTAGGTTAGTGGTTGCCAGGGGCTGGGCGTCGGGGGATGGGGAGTTACTGCTGATGGGTACATGGTTTCTTTTTTCTTTACTTTTCTTTCTTTTTTTTTTTTTGGCCGCACCAAGCAGTTTATGGCATCTTGGTTCCTCAACCAGGGATCCAATCCATGCCCCCTACAGTGGAAGCCCAGAGTCCTAACCAGTGGACTGTCAGGAAATTCCCCAGGGTTTCTTTTCAAGGCGGGTGGGAATATTCTGAAATTCAGTAGTGGTGGTGGTTGCACAACTCTATGAATATCCTAAAAACCACTGGGTTGTATTAAAAATGGTGATTTTTATGGTATGTGAATTACATCTCAATTAGAAAGAAAAAAGAAGATTAAAGCAGCTTCAAGGGACTCACAGAGCATCTTGGGAGAAGGGATCATGAAAAATGGCACTTTTAGGGATGGAATCCATAGCATTGCTAGCGATCGAGGTCTCAACTGGAAACAAAAGAAGCTTGTCCAAAAAGTGCTGGGCTCTAGCCTGAGGGGCTGGAGTTTGTTAGGCACAGCTGGAGGACCTGCAGCTTTAGAGAGCAGCCCTGCTCCTGAAGAGACTGAAAGGCTTATCTGTTAGTCCTGTCACACCTTTGAACCAGGCCAGTGAAGAATCTGATGTGGGGGTGAGAGCAAGGATTCTGTACTCAGACTGCCTGCACTTGAACCCTGGCTTTCACCAGTTCTGCAACCTTGGGCATCAGAGAATTGCTCTGAGCCTCAGGAAAATGGAGAAAACAGTGTGTAGCTGGGACACCAATTCATAATAGAGTACTAACCGTGACATGGTTATTCTTCTCACCCAGCATGGACTTTAGATCACTGAGCACTGTTTTTAACTGCTGAGCCTTTTCTTCAAACAAAAGCAAATCATGGGAACAACAAAGCCTGGTGCTCTGGCTGAATTGGTGGCCTGCTACCCCACCTCTGGATTACAGTGGGGATCCTGGGTACCTCTCCATGGAGCACATTTTGACTACCACTGATATCGTGGAAAGAACCCCAGGCTTGGAATCAAAGACCTGGAATCAGGCCCTGCCTGCTGTTGACAAGCCGAGTGCCCTTCACCAGGTTAATACCCTCCCTAGGCCTCATGGTCCTCATCTGTATAATCTAAGACTTAGACGAGTGCAGTGGTTTCCAGCTGTGTTCCGTAAACCCCTGAGAGTGCCAGAGAGATGCCCCAGGAAGATCTGGGGAATGGGTAGTGGGGAGCATGCTGGATGAGGGCAGGAAACAAGTGAATGGGAGGAAGGGAAGACTTGTGAAAGGGATCAGAGATACTGCAGTGGTAGCTGGGAGGAGGATGTAGGGAAAAGGAAAGTTTTTCAAAGAAGATGTGTGTGTTGTTGATAGCACAGTTAGCTTGTGTGTGGATGGGAAAGGTTTAGGAGACAGGAGTGCAGAAAGGAGGGGATACCTGGAGGAGAGAGGGAATGAGGTCCAGGCACATGTCTTTGGAGACAGATGCAATTAAGCACAATTGGCCATTCGTATCCAGGGGTTCTGCATCTGCGGGTTCAACCAATTGTGTATCATTTTATTTTTTATTTTTTTAAAAATTTATTTATTTATTGGCTGTGTTGGGTCCTTGTTGCTATGCTTGGGCTTTCTCTAGTTGCTGTAAGTGGAGGCTACTCTTCGTTGCAGTGCACAGGCTTCTCATTGCAGTGTCTTCTCTTGTTGCGGAGCACAGGCTCTAGGCACGTGGGTTTCAGTAGTCGTGGTGCATGGGCTTAGTTGCTCCGAGGCATGTGGGATCTTCCCGGACCAGGGATTGAACCCGTGTCCTCTGCATTGGCAAGTGGATTCTTAACCACTGCACCACTAGGGAAGTCCCCATGTATCACTTTATATGAGGCACTTGAGCGTCTGCAGATTTTGGCATCTGCTGGGCATCCTGGAGCCCATCCCCCGTGGACATCAAGGGATGACTATAAGGCAAGGATAACAGGTGGGCATATGAGGGGCTTGAGAGAATGTATCTAGGAGAAAAGGAATGAAATTACTAGGGAAATGTAGGAGTACCAGGTAATGGGATATCTAGTAGGAGTTTGGGGTCAGCATTGGAATTTCAGTCAGTCAGCTTGGTAAATGTCCTCCAGTAATTTGCAGCTTTACTGCACATTGGATGCAGGCGTGGGGGAGACAGGATAGAGTTTCACTAGAGTCAACATTCCCTTGTTGACAGTTGCTGGTGGAAGAGAATAGAGGGTACGTATAAGGGACTGGTTATAATGATGCCTAATGGACGCTAAACAGATTAAGGTTGAAAAATGTTTGCTGGCATCAAATCTACCTCCAGAACTGTTTATTATTGTTTTTAATGATAGTGTGTGTCACATAGAGCATGGTGGGATTAAAGGGCAGGTTTTGTTTGTTTGTTTTTTGGCTGCGCCGTGCAGCTTGCGAGATCTTAGTTTCCCAACGAGGGATTGAACCTGGGCAGTGAAAGTGCTGAGTCCTAACCACTGGACCACCAGGGAACTCCCTAATGGGCAGTTTTATAGAAAAAGGAGAGGCATCTTCATCCAGAGGAGCCAAACTCAAAAGGGACTTTTTAAAGTGAAGACCCCTCCTTTATTGCTGCATCACTCAGATTCTCCTGGAATTATATTATGAGCAATGCGCCCAACCACTTTAGATATATGGTATGTAGACTTTTATATATGGCCTGCTTTTAGTGCCTGGAACAAGTAGATGGTCAATAAACATTTAGTGAGCAGAGTAATCTCAGTGTTAGGCAAACCTTAGAAGCAGGTAAGTATTTAGAAAACAAGTTCCTTCACATTCCTATATGAGTCCTGCACAAGCCTTTTAAAGTTAACAGTAATGTTGAGTGGGTATGGAGTTCATTTGGGGAAGATGGACCAGTTCTGGAGATGGATGTAGTGATAGCTGCACAACAGTGTGAACGTACTTAATGCCACGGAACTACACTGACAAATGGCTAAATTGGTAAATTTGATGTTATGTTTATCTCACCAGTTAAAAAAACTGGAAAAAGTTAATAGCCTTGTCACCATGGATTCTGTATTGTCTTTAAAGAGAATGAAATTGATCTGTATCTACTGGTGTGGGCTGAAACCCAGGATACATTAAGTGAAGAAAGCAGGGTGCAGACCAGTGTATGTAGTATATTCTTCAGGAAAGACAAATGGTGATGTATACTTACACATATATCAATACCTGTATATAAGTGTTATCTCTGAAGGTGTAACAGCTAATGGTACCTCAGGGGAAGGGCCTGAAAGCCTTGGTGGGAGGGACCCCTACTGTTCACCTCATGCATTTTCATATCATTGACCATGAGTATGTATTACTTTTTCAAGTGTAGTAACTTTAAAAACTGAGTAGCGGTCCCTAGTGTAAATTACTACTACTGAGTATATTCCTTAAGAATCGTCCCTGTTCTTAAGAACCTAACTCTGTATAAGCATCTGTCACTGAGTTTCAGAATATCAACTTAATTTTAAAGAGGATGCTGTACATGCAGAATGTGAGTCTCAGACTTGGCAGTTGTCTCTCTGACATCTTGACTTCTAACACCTTTCTGCTTCCTTTTGTGTGCAGCATAGTAAATGTGCCACGTACTCTGTGGGAATGCAGAAAACTTACTCCATGATCTGCTTAGCCATAGATGATGATGATAAAACTGATAAAACCAAGAAAATCTCGAAAAAGCTTTCTTTTTTGAGTTGGAGCACCAGCAAGAACAGACAGAAGTCGGCGAGCACCTTGTGTCTCCCTTCGGTTGGGGTGGCGGGGCCTCCGGTCAAGAAGAAGCTCGCCTCTCCGTTCAGCCTTCTCAACTCCGACAGTTCTTTGTACTAACTGAGGAAACAAAGGCGTTTCCTGTGCTGACTGGGCCTTCATATTTGTGCCATGGTGGAAAATTTCTAAAATGTTCTCAAATCTCATTTTGTCACAGTGTAAACCTACCACTGATATGTCTTTATGAATGAAACTAACAAGAAACCTTTAGAAACCTGTGGAAAACAGACTTGTTTGGAGAGTCTCACCATACTGCTACAAGTTATTTATTATATCAAGTATTGTAAATAGAGTAACGTGGAAATATGGCGTTTTTAACGACTAAAATTATGACTCTTAGTTACTTACTATCAGAGTTAAATTAGATTTTCCTATATTGGTCCTATTTGTAAGTTTCCAGGCTTGGGTGCAAGACAGATAATTCCTTAACTCAGAATCCAGTTGACCCCAAATTAAGGAAGGGCAAGGGACTATTATGATAGACTTAAATTAGTGTTACTAAAAACTATTCCAAAGAGCTGCTTCCTAAGGGGAATTCATTAACCTAAAACAACAAGATTTTACTATTATTTCTAAATAATATGAATGCTATTTCCAGATAAAGTCTAGTGACAAATTTGTCATGACTTATTAGATAAAAAGCCATTTAGGAGCAGCTTTTCTTCTATTTTATGTCATTTAAAAGTCGCTAACACAGTGGCAGTGTTAGATGAAGATGCTGTCTACAAGGTAGATAATATGCTGTTTGATACTCAAAACATTTTTCATTTTGTTTAAAGTAGAAAGTACATAGCTGTATATTTTAAGTCTTTAAGAAGGGTTAAAAACATTGTATAAGGTCAAGATGTAAATGATTCAAGTTTATAGCTCTATTTGACTTTTTGAAATGACATTCTTACCAATTGATTTCTCTTGCTATACATTGGATGACACTGTGACTCTAATAAGATTCACTGTTGACATAGTACAAGTTATATAGTTTTTAAAAACAGTATTGATGTGTAATTTTGAGAATTAATGAACTTGCATATTTTCTAGTGTGTAATATCAAAAGGGAAGCAATATATTTGGGGTCGTGTATCCGTTGCACCTAGGGCTATTTTTGTATAAATATTTAAATAAACGCAGTCGTGTGCCTGAGTTAATGGTTTCCACTTTGAGTTCACTTTAATTCCCTCCTCTTTCAAATCATTTTTACCCTAATGCACAAAATGTTTTTATTGTACTTGATTTTTTAAAAATTACTAACATTTCACAAAATAGGACTCTCACTTTCAAGTTATCTTAGTATCCCTGAAAACATATGGCCTCTTTAATTTTAATTGTATTTATTTTTTGAATGAGCAATTGCACATTTTGATCCCCAGCCCCGGGCTCTCCACTGTGGATGCAGCTGCCCCTGCCATTTCCCCATCTCTTCCCGGTGTGGGGCTATACATTTACAAACACATTCTCCCCCTCCCTCACACGTTGGCTTATCTTAAAATGGGAACTCCAGACTCCAGGCTTTCTGTGTTCAGAAGATGTGCTCAGTAATTATAAACAAACTGTGCAGCTACCAGGAAAGGAAGGGGGGGGGAGGAAGGGAAGGAAGGCAGCACAATTGTTTACACTGGCAGCCACCCTCAAAGCACAGGTGTGTTAAGACCAGACCTGAAGAGCCGTGGCTCCACCAGCAGGAACAAGGGGCTTATGGTACACAGTGCTTCATTCATTGTAGCTTTGTTTCCTTTAGGTGGTCACATCCACCACCTTCCATGATACATACAGGTCAAGGTCACACATTAAAATCTGCCCAAGCTGGCTTTTTGCTGAATCTGAGTCCCTGTTTAAACCGACTCCCTTAGGAAGGTGTCCACCAGCCCTCTTCATGCTAGTAGGATGAAGGCAGTGCCGTCTGGGACTCACTATCTGAAGTAAGTGCCTGAGCCCAGAGAGCAGGGCAGGACAACTGGCAGGTTCCATTCAGGCCTCCCCTCATCATACGCTAGTTGCTGTTGAGATGAGATCTTTTCTTAATATGAAAAGAAAACAAGATCCTGCGGTTCGTGGTGCAAAGGAGATGCCCTGAGAAGAGCTGTCACCTTGACTGGGTGAAGAACACATGAATGTGCTGGGCCACTGCTTGTCCAACCACTGGCTCCAGTTCTTGGAGGGAAGCGTTACTTAGTTGTTGGATACTCGGAAACCTCCGAAGCAGGAGGAGAGCTTTAACTTTCCCAACTCCTGGGATCTGTTGCACAGTTCGAAGGAGGGCCGGCTCAGAGATCAGAGCCCGTTTCTTCCTGAGAAGAGGGTTCTTACTGGGCTCTTTGGTTTGCTCTTGAACCTGAATTGAGATTAAAGGAAAAGCACATGAGCGCCCTCTAGAGGACTGGCAGTTTTCTTAAAATTTTGTTTTGTGGAAATTTAGTTTTTCCATTTGGTTCAGCTTGACTTACCACTACAAATGTTCTCATATATATCATGAATATAACTTTTCAGGCATCAGTAAAATTATTAAAAGATGAACCATACGATTACATAAAGGAGTGAGAGGTAAAAATCTACAAAAACTTGAGTGTTCAGAATGCTTAGGATAAAACCAATGAAAACCTATGCTGAGGAATTCTAACATGTTCCTATGGTCCACTAAGAAACGTTTCAGTGATGTAATAGGATTAAATGATAGCTCTACCTGCTTGATACAGGACCTGGAAGAAGCTGGCCTATCAAAGGAGAAACCCAGTCTTCAGTTAGTGGTGGATATAGGAAGGCAGATAATAACATATCAAGAAGAGTTAGGAAGAGTGAAGCAAGGGATGTGGTGGAGAGCAGTGGAGACGAAGAGGGGTCTATGAACTACACAGGGCTGCTTGCATCTCCAATTTGGTTCTTAACCCTCACTGTACATCACTGGGGAGATGTAAAAACAACACAACAAAAACAAAAGCAAAAAAAAAAAAAAAAAACCCTCAACACAACAACAAAAATTGATGCTTAAGCCCTACCCCAGTGTTTTGATTTTTTTTTAATTTTTAAAAAATTTAAAAATTTTTCTATTTTTATTTATTTTGCGTTGCTGCACGAGGGCTTTCTCTAGTTGTGGCCAATGGGAGCTGCTCTTCATTGTGATGCTCGGGCTTCTCAGTGCAGTGGCTTCTCTTGTTGTGGAGCATGGGATCTAGGTGCGCAGTAGTTGCAGCACTCGGGCTCAGTAGTTGTGGCACATGGGCTTACTTGCTCTGCAGCATGTGGGATCTTCCTGGATCAGGGCTCACACCCGTGTCGCCTGCATTGGCAGGCAGATTCCCAACCACTGAGCCACCAGGAAAGCCCCCATGTTCTGATTTTTAATTGGTCTGAGGTAAGGCTCATGTATTGCTACTTTTAAAAGTTCCCCACGAAACTCTAATATCCTATTATATCACTCATATGTGGAATCTAACTTTTTTTTTTTAATTTTTTGGGGAGTACACCAAGTTCAATCATCTGTTTTTATATACATATCCCCGTATTCCCTCCCTCCCTTGACTCCCCCCCCACCCTCCCTCGAGTCCCCCCCACCCTCCCCATCCCAGTCCTCTAAGGCATCTTCCATCCTCGAGTTGAACCCCCTTTGTTATACATCAACTTCCCACTGGCTATCTATTTTACAGTTGGTAGTATATATATGTCTGTGCTTGGAATCTAACTTTTTAAAAAATGATACAAATGAACTTTTTTCCAAAAAAAGCAGAAACAGACTCACAGATATTGAAAACAAACTTACAGTTACCAAAGGGGAAACGTGGAGGGGAGGGATAAATCAGGAGCTTGGGATTAACATACACACACTACTATATATAAGATAAATAACCAACAAGGACCTACTGTATAGCACAGGGAACTCTACTCAATATTCTGTGATAACCTATATGAGAAAAAATCTGAAAAAGAACCAACATACGTATAACTGAATCACTATGCTGTATACCTGAAAATAACACAACACTGTAAATCAACTATACTCCAATAAAATAAAACAAAAAAGTTCCCCAGGAAATTCTAATGTACAATCACAGTGAATAATAGTGAGGACAATGGAAAACCACTAGGTTAAAAAAAAAACAACATATGAACTTGCAAACAAAAGTGATAATGTTTAACAAAAGATACATGTGGATGAGACTAAGTAGCTGCTAGTTGATAATGTCACCCGTATAAATGCAGAATAGAGCCTGGGAGGCTAAAATCAGGTCTCCAGCTTGTTCACTTTGTTAGAATAGATGGCAAGCTCAGCTAACTGCAGAGACAGCTTCTGAACTTAAACTCCTCAAAAATGTTTTAGAAACCAGCTCAGAGTTTGACAGAGACTGATTTGACGGACTGTACCTATAATAAGGGCAACTGCCAGAGGAAAGGGTCCAGGAAGGTCAGTCAAGAGTCCTAACACAGGGCTATCATGGAGGAGTAGAAGTCAGTACTTACTAACTGGATAATGAGGCAGGACGCTTCCACCTGGTTGGCCACTGGAAGCAACACCATCCCAAGATCCAGCACGACAAACTTCTGTACGGCTGGAAAGTACTGTTCACTCATCTGCGTTTTCTCAACTACTACAATCCCTTGAAGTTTACCGGACTTCAAAGAAAAAAAAGAAGAAAAAAAAAGACAGGAAATTATTTTGTAACAAAATTCCGTTCAAGATTAAGAAGCTTATCCAAGGGTGCTTGGAATGGCCAATGGTTTTATGTAAATTATTCCAAGGGATAGATGGAGGGGGATTGAAGTCAATTTTCAATTTCTTTCTTTTATTCAGTACTTACATTTCTAATCCGAACAAGTCTCTTTCTGTAGCCATTTCCTGCCACCAGATCAGCTTCGGTGATATAAACAATGCAGGATCTGCTAGACAAGTAAAAATCTACCGGTGTCAGGCCATCCTCAAAAACGAGTTTAATTTTCCCTTCAAATAACAGACAAGAAGAGAAGTTCTGTGAGCTTGGGACGAAAAGACGGCAATAGGCGGAAAGTTTTTAAAAAGTGGGGTGAGGTGAGGTGAAAGAGGGCTTGTGCGGAGAGAGCCCACCGACCTTGCATTCCCTGTGCCAGCTGCGACCCGCGCCATTTCTCACTGGCCACAATGTGCCCAAATGGCACATGCATGGGGCCTGTGCCATCAGGGGGGTTGCTTTCCATCGGCGGCCCGGATCTAATGGGGGGAATGTGAGACGGCACTGGAGCGGGCTCTGCGGCACACGGCCCCACATGCCACTTCAAGCCCGGACCTCTCTGGCAGGAGCCCGTCTGCAGAGTGTTCTTTAAAAGACTGGATTACTGGCCAAAGCCTAAGAACCAGGAGATTCCTGTCCTGGAAGCCGCCTGCCTTACTTCCGTCACCTGCCTGGCCCCTGACACCCCCCAGCTCGGTCAGCGCCATGGCTCCTCAGTCCAGTCCAGGGCGGGGGCCGCGCCGGCTGAGGCCCCACCTCAGCTCCCGCTCTGGGCCCCCCGCGAAGTTACCTGCGACGCGCCACTTCCGGGTTCCCTCCTGCGCGCTCGCCTAGTCCTTCATCCTGCCGGCTCCTCGCCTGTCCCGGCGCCGGATAGGCTATGGCCTCAGAGATCGACACCTGACCCAACCAATAAAGTCACGGACTGCGCGCACAGCTTCCGCCCTGGGGAGGATTTGAGTGGTATCCCCTGGTTGCCAAGAGCGACGGATGTGAAGTAACCTTCTCTCTGATTGGTCTGGGGAAAAGTAGAGCCAATGGCAGACGTAGTTGTTGCGAAGTCCATTGCGTAGAAAAGGCGTCTGGGGCCAGGCCCGCTGGCGGCTGCAGACTTCAGGGAGCGGTTCTCGGCTGTGACGGCTGCTTAGTAGTCCAGTCTGGGTCTGGCCAACCCCCCGCAGCTACGATGTTCCTGGGGCTCCGGAGAGGCCGCAAGAGGCAGTTTGTAAGTATATCTGCGCCCTGCCTGCGCTCTGGCCCTTGGAGCCGGGAGTTAAGTGGGGAGGGGTTGTGATTTGGGCTGGAGGCAAGGTAGCGGCACAAGAGGAACTGGTTTTCCTTTCGAGAAGCCCTGAGTTTTTGTTTGGAACACGAATCCTCTATCCCAGTGTCGACCTCAGTCAATAGGACTCGCCCTGACTCACCTGTAACTTTCGCCCCGGCGTTGGGGAATACACTCCTGTCGCACACATCTGCTCTGCTGTTGAATATCCCGCGGCGGGAAGTCACTTTTGATTCCTCCGTCCCCTATCCACCACGTACACCCCACCAGCAAGTTCCATGGATTCTAGCCATCAAATGCATCTGGCAGCCGTCCCCGCCCCCACCCCGGCCTCCAGCATCTACCTGGACTGCTGCAGCAGTGCCTCCCTATTTCTCGGTCTCTACTCCTTCCTTTCCCCTAGGTCCGTTCTCCATAAAGCAGCCAAAGGGGTTCTTTTAAAATGCAATTCTGGTCGTGCCCACTGCCCCCAAGTCACACACACAGACGCTCCAGCTATTCCCACCTTTCCGTTCCTTCAGGCCTCTGCCTTTGCTTTTTCTTCTGCCTGGAATGCTTCCCTCCAAACCTTACCATGGCCACTCTGTCACTGCGGGCGCACACTCCCAGGCTCATTCTCTGACCCCTCGTCCTACGAGTAAGCTGCTCACTTCCTTTAGTATCCTGACATCGACAATTCTTTGAAGTCCTCCCTTCCTCCCCGTCTGTTGGTCCTACCAATGTCCTCATTGCTCTCTTTCCCAGCCCTAATTTCTGATTCCTGATCCTTCATTATAACCACTACCCCTCACCCTAATGGTCTTGCTCCTGCCTCCATTTTCCATACTTGCCTGGTGAAACCCCAAACCTGCTTACATCTGGTTCTCCATAAATTTAATACTTTAAACTCAGAGAGATCATTTTGATAAGGGTACTCCTGAACTCCGTGTTAAATTGGGATCAGAAAGCATGTCTCACTTGGCTTCCTGTTCTGAGGCCTATGACCTGCTGAAGTCGTTTTAGACAGGCGGATGTTGAGAAGCGAGGAAGGCATAGTTGAAGCATATTTTTCCATTGCAGTTTTGCTAACTCAGCATGTTTGTTGAGGTTTTTGCGTTACTGAATTCCTACTGTGTATGTGCCAGATACCTACAATTGATTGATAGTCTGTGGCCACACTGGCTAAAGGGTAGACAAACCCATAAGTCATTCAGCACAAATGGTAATCAAAAAGTGCTATAGAGGCGTGTACCAGGGCAGCAAAGTCAGCCCAGAGAGTTGACCTGGGCCTCGGGAGGAGTAAAGAAGGAGAATTCCGGGTGCAGAAAGCAGCACAGACAAAAGCCTGACAAAGAATGAATCATGGGATTTCCCTGGTAGCATGGTGGTTAAGAATCCGCCTGCCAATGCAGGGGACACAGGTTCAATCCTTGGTCCGGGAAGATCCCACATGCTGTGGAGCAACTAAGCCCATGTGCTGCAACTACTGAGCCCATGCACCGCAAAACTACTGAAGCCTGCGCACCTAGAACCTATGCTCCGCAACAGGAGAAGCCACCGCAATGAGAAGCCTGCGCTCCACAATGAAGACTAGCCCCTGCTCGCCGCAACTAGAGAAAGCCTGCGTGCAGCAATGAAGACCCAATGCAGCCAATAAATTAATTAATTAGTTAAAAAAAAAAAAAAGAATGAATCACTTGGTGTGTGGGAATGGGAAGGCAATTTTGAGTGCTATAGCCTGGAGATGTCCCTACAACAGGGATGAGGAGAACTAGCCAGAAATGAATCTGGGGCCGTTGCTAGGAACTGATAGCAGCCTTAGCAGCCTTCTGTGCCACAAGAGAACATTTCTCTGTCAACAAGAGAGTTTTCATGCTGGGTTGAGATGGGATTATCCTGTGTTTTAGAGACTGAGGCAGGAGAACCATAGTTAGGAAATGATTATCGTGGTACAGGGGAGAAATGTTCAGCACACTATGGGAGATTCACTCCATCAAAAAATAAAATAAAATCAACAAAACTCACAAGGCCTTTCTGGAGGAACTACTGGATGCCAGCCCCTGGGGATTCAAAGGTGAAGAAAAGCCTTTCTTGTCCTTGAGCATCTGCCAGGCAGTGGGGGATTGGGGAGGCGGCAGACAAGTGTATATCCTAGAAAATGGTGGGATACAGCAGCAACTGCTCTCAAACACCTGATCTTGGCGTTGGGCATCCACGTGGAAGTGGGCTGGAGGTGGGAGAGCCGCAGGAGGCATTTGGAAGGTCTGCTCATCCCTCACTGCCGAAGGATGCCCAGACCCCTGGCTCTTCCCCTTGGCTGCACCTCCCTTTCCCCCTCCCGATAGCTTGTGCCCACCCCAGCCTGGTCAGTCTTTCCCAGGGCCAGTTTCAGTGGATGCCTCTCACTAGGTCACAAGGTCTCAGTCTGGCATCAAAACTCTTAAAATGGGAACTCTGACCCCCAGCCCATTTTTCTACCCTTTCCATCTCAGATGCCTCTGTATTCCAGCGAACTGGATTGCTTATTTCTAGAAAAATGCCACTAATGTCGTGCTCCATTCCTTGTTCATGTTGTTCCCTCCTCCTGAATGCCTTTCCATCACATTTCCCAAATGTGAGAGCAGTGGCCATCTTTGAAGACCCCGTCTAAGTGCTCTTGAGTTTTCTCCAACATCAGTGGTCCCCTTGCTGGCCCCCAGACCTGAAGGAACCCTTCCCTCCCTGGGCCACCTCGGCACTTTGTCTTTACCTCCCCCTTGCACGTTCCATAGTTGTGTGTTTATTATAAACAGCTGGGTGTTTTTCCTCTACTCTCCCTCCTTGAGGGTGGGGACAAGGTTTCTTCATTGCTGTCATGGCATTTTGCCTCTAGTAGGTACAAATGGCTGGTGCACAGAAACTCTGGGCTACACTCAGAAACTTCTCGGGGCCTCCCAGTTGCCTCAAGCAGGCTTCTTCTCTGACTTTCATTGTGTGTAGGAACTAGTTTTTATTACTCTGCATCTTTGAGATAAACTACCTGAAATCCTTATTAAGCCCCTACCAGGTACCTGCGGGGGGGTGGCAAGTGAGTGAGTAGGGCCATTGTGGGCAGTGCTGTGAGACCAGTGGAGGTGCTGAAGGGTGGCTCTGGGGCATGGCCAGGGAAGCTCTTGTGAGGAAGGAAGGACCAGAGGGCCCCGGCTGTGCAGCTGTATGGCGCTCTCTGGGTGGGCACACCTGCCTGGCCAGATAGCGACTGAGGACGGCAGGGGGAGGAGAGGGCCTCCTGGTGGGACTAGATCCCTGGGTGACCCTCGCAGGTGTCCCCTCCCAGGCCCAGGGAGGGGTGGTCGCACCACCCAGAGACGATCCTGTTGACCTGTGCTGGGTTTCACTTGTGCAGAACAACATCATCCACGGCCTCCTCCCTGCAGCCAGCATCGCACCCAAGCCAGCTGTGCCCCGCACGCCTCCTCCGCGCAGCCCCAACCCCTCTCCAGAGAGACCAAGGTGAGTCTCAGGTGAGCAGGCACGGAGGTCACCCTTAGCTCAGCCACCGATGGCTGGGTCCTGGAACTGTTCAAACAGGTAGGAAGATCACAAGTAGGGTGATTAGAATCGTGTCCTTTGAAATAGGTGTGGTTCCATAATGAAGTATTGAATATGGTTTTTCTGTGGGGTAATGGTCTGTTCCTTTCAGGTCTGTGGAGTTCTCACATTTCATAACTGAATGCAGTTTTTCAAAATATGAGACATTAAAACCCAAATATTAAGGTTGGTAGTATGTTAAGAGGAATTTGAATTGTGCACATAATTTTCTTTTCAAATGCATAATTCTTCCGCCTTTCAGAATTATTTTGCGGGAAGGTAGGAGAAGCGAGCTCTCTTGCCAGGGCCTAGGACTCCGCCATCCTCCAGTGCTCCTAACACACCAGAGAGCTGTCTTCTTTTACACCTAAGACCCCTGCCTGTGCCCTCCAAGCTTTTACACACAGGAGAATTTTAGACTATGCTTTATCCATAAAACACGTGGATACATGGCTTAACTGTTAACAATGAGAAATAATTTCACTCAAGGGTAGCGCCTTCTTTTAGTGTATCCTATGCCTCCTGATAATAAACACTTTGAAATATTTTTAGTGTTTGTTTTTTCCTTCAGTACAATCTTAATAACAAGAATAGCCATTTCTTAGTGTTTACTTTGTGCTGAGGACTCTGGTTAGTGCTTCAGAAGCATTGTTTCATTTCTTCCTCTCAGCAATCCTGTGAGAGAGGTCCTGTTGGCATCTCTGTTTTGAGCTCAAGTGCTAGCCCAGAGTCTCACGGCTGGTGGGTGGTAGCATCACTGCAATGGATTTGTAGGTCTGTCTGGCTGTTCAGTGTTTGTGTGAACAGCCCTTAAGTTGTGTCATTAGAACTTAAATGTTTATGTAGCAACAGTAGTAAGAGGGTTAGCTGCACATTCCATTGTAAAGTAGAAAAACAAGAAAAACAAAAGACCACGTTGTTTCGTGGCAAGCATGCTGTAGACCCGTTAGAAAATCTCTGTAATAAGCAGTTTAGTGTATGTCAAAAAATAAATAAATGAGAAAAAAGAAAAGAAAAAGAAAATCTCTGTAGTCCCCTCTATGCTTTCCAAAAATATATTTCTGGATTGTAATCTTTATTAACCCCAAATAAACAACATGGTTGGCAAATTTGGCCAATTTCTAGATTATTTTACTCTAAAAACTAACATTCAGGGGCTTCCTAGGTGGCGCAGTGGTTGAGAATCCGCCTGCCAATGCAGGGGACACGGGTCTGATCCCTGCTCCAGGAAGATCCCACATGCCGCGGAGCAAATAAGCCCGTGCGCCACAACTATTGAGCCTGTGCTTTAGAGCCCATGAGGCACAACTATTGAGCCCATGTGCTGCAACTACTGAAGCCCACGCGCCTAGAGTCCATGCTCCGCAACAAGAGAAGCCATGGCAATGAGGAGCCCCCGCACCACAACGAAGAGTAGCCCCCACTCACCGCAACTAAAAAGAAAGCTGGAGCACAGCAAAGAAGACCCAACACAACCAATAAAATAAATTAAAAAAAAAAACAAAAAAACTAACATTCAGATTAACCTCTGACATTATTCCACTTTGCGTCTAGTGTAATAATGTAAGAATCTTCCAGCAATCACTTCTGTTTCCTTCTTCCCATCCTTTGCCACTGTTGTTATACATTTTAATTCTATATGATTTAAACCCCACAATATATTGTTCTTATTTTTGCTTTAGAGAGTCATCTTTTTCAAAGCAATTTTATTGTGTAATGGACATACAGTAAACTACATGTTTAAAATGAATAATTTGATAAGTTTTGACATATGTTTATACCCGTGAAACCATCACCACAATCAAGATAATAAATGTATGTCATCCCTCAAGTTTCCCCATGCCCCTTTGTAATTCCTCCCTCCTTCCTGTTTCTCACTTCCCATACCTCGGCCCAGCCCACGCTCATCCCCATCCCACACAGCCATCATTCTGCTTCCTATCTCTATAGATTAATCTACATTTTCTAGAATTTTATAGAAACGAAATCACACAAAATAGTTATGCTGGCTTCTTTCACTCAGCATAATTATTTTGAGATTCATCCATATTGTTGTGAAAATCAGTAATTCATCCTTTTAATTGTGAGTGTGGCACTATTTGTCCATTCACCTGTTGATGGATATTTGGGTGGTTTCTTGTTCTTTGGGCACTAGATATAAAGCTGCTGTGAATATTTGTGCACAAATCTTTGGACCTGTGCTTTCATTTCTCCTGGGTAACTATCTAGGAGCGAAATGGGTGGGTCACATACTAGGGATATATTAACCTATTAAGAAACTGCCAGACTGTTTCCCAAGATGTTATTCCATGTATGTTCTCACCAGCAGGGTACAAGTTCCACTTTCTTCACATCCTCACCAACACTTGGTTTGGTCAGTCGTGGGTGGGTGTGTGGGTGTGGGTGTGATTTTATAACTTTATTTGACAGTTAGCCGTTAGTTCTCATGCACAGTGACTGTCTATAGGTTTTTGAAGGTAGTGACAGGTCCATAGGTAACAATGTACAGCGCTTGTTTGGTGAATCTTCATGTTCATTACTTTCTGGACAACCATACTGACAAAGTATGGGACACTCCTTCTTCCTTGGGCCCAGACGGTTTTGTGGAGCCTGGAGTCCGTGTGCGCATCTGTGGTGCCTGTAACTTCCTGGATCTCTTCAGGTGTCCGGGTACTTTCTTGAAGCTTGCTCCATGGATGTGCTTGTGAATGTTGCTGGGTTATTCTCGGGTCCCCACCTCATTGACAGCAGACAGGTCCCTTCTTCTCTCCATCCTTCTTTGTGAGAGCTGTTCTGCCAGACCCAGGTTGAAGGGATTATCTTGGCCAGTCTTTTAAATTTTGGACATTCTATACAATAATAGGTGTGTAGTGGTATCTTTACGGTTTTATTTTGCATTTCTCTAGTAACTAATGGTGTTGAGCATCTTTTCATGTGCTGATTTGCCATTGTATATCTTTTTTGGTAAAGTATCTGTTCAGATCTTTTGCCCACTTTAAAAAATTGGGTTGTGTTGCTATTACTGTGTATATACAGTAATAGGATATATGTTCTAGATACAAGTTCTTTATCAAATATGTGATTTGCAAATATTTTCTCCCTATCTATGGCTTCTCTCTTCATTTTCTTGACAGTCTTTCAGAGAGCAGAAATTCTTAATGTTTATGAAGTGCAACTTGTCAGCTTTTACAGATCATGATTTCAATATCATATCTAAGAAATCTTTGCCCAACCCAAGGTCATAAAGCATTTTCTTCTATATTTTTGTCTAGAAGTTTTACAGTTTTAGTCTTTACATTTAGGTCTATGATGCATTTTGAGTTAATTTTTGTGTGTGTTATGGGAGGTATAGATTCAAGTTCACCTTTTGTGCATGTGGGTATCCAGTTGTTCCAGCACCATTTGATGAAAGTTATCTATTGCCATGTAACTAATTACACCAAAACTTAGTGGCTTTTTTTTTAATTGTTTATTTATTTGGTTGTACTGGGCCTTAGTTGAGGCATGTGTGTTCCTTAGTTGTGGCTTGCTAATTCTTAGTTGCAGCATGCGTGTGGAATCTAGTTCTCTGACCAAGGATTGAACCCAGGCCCCCTGCATTGGGAGCACAGAGTCTCATCCACTGTGCCACCGGGGAAGTCCCTTAGTGGCTTTTTTTTTTTTTTCTCACCATGATGCGTGGCTTTCAGGATCTGAGTTCTCCAACCAAGGATTGAACCCGGGCTCTCGGCAGTGAAAGCATGGAGTCCTAACCACTGGACCGCCAGGGAATTCCCAAAACTTAGTGGCTTAAAACATGAAGCGATAGCATTTTTTTTTTTATCTCATATCTTACTATGCTCTTTAAGTTATTTTTTCCTCTCTGTATTTTATTTTGGTTATTTTCTATTGTTTTACCTTCAATTTCACTAATCTTTTCTTTTGCAATGTGTAGCCTACTGTGAGTCCCATCCAGTGTAATTTTCATATGTCTCTACTTAGGTTTTTGAACATATGGAACACAATTATAATAACTGTCTTAATGTCCTTTGCTACTTCTAACGTGTTCAGTTCTGAATAGATTATTATTATTATTAATTATTATTATTATTATTATTATTTTGTTTTCTTTTTAATGTATTTATTTTTTGGCTGCATTGGGTCTTTGTTGCTGTGCGCGGGCTTCCTCTAGTTGCCGCTAGAGGGGGCTCTCTTCGTTGCAGTGCTTGAGCTTCTCACAGCGGTGGCTTTTCTTGTTGCAGAGCACGGGCTCTAGGCACGCAGGCTTCAGAACTTATGGCGCATGGACTTAGTTGCTCCGAGGCATGTGGGATCTTCCCAGACCAGGGATGGAACCCATGTCCCCTGGATTGGCAGGCAGATTCTTAACCACCGCACCACCAGGGAAGCCCCTGAATGGATTTTGATTGGTTATTCTCTTCATTATGGGTCAGGTTTTTCTGTCTCTTTGCATGCCTGGTTATCTTTGATTGCATACTAGACCCTGTTGTGAGTTTTACCTTGTCGAGTGCTGGATATTTTGGTATTCCTAGAAGTCTTCTTGAATTTTGTTCTGGGATGCAGTTAAAGTGCTTGGAGCCAGTATGATCTTTTGGGTCTTGCTTTTATGATCTGTTAGGCAGGGTCTGGAGCAGTGTTCAGTCCGGGGCTACTTATTCTCCACCGCTTTTAGAGTGCTGTGCCCAGTGCTCCGTGAGTTGTGATGTTTCCCCATCTGTCTGGTGGGCACGGGCACTGTCCCCGCCGTGTGTGTGAGCACCTGGCACTAGTCCTCTCATTCTCGCGAATGGGTCTCCCCCACCCTTGGGGTGTGTCCTCACACTCATGCACGGAGGAGCCTTTTGCTCAGCACACGGGGGCTTCTGCAGGTTTCTGGAGTTCTCTCTGTTCAGCTGTTTCCTTTCTGGTACTCTGTCTTGCACATTCTGTCTGCCTTGTTGCCTGACTCTCCACTCCACTTCTACAACTCAGAGAGCCTGCCCGGCTCCACCTCATTTCCTCCTGCCTGTGCTGTGACCTGGCAATTCTCTCAGGCAGTAAGCTGGGACAATTCATTGTAAGCCTGTTGTTTGTTTTGCTTTTTCAGGCAGGAAGGTAAATGTATTACTCTGTCTTTCCTATGTTATAGTTTTGAATAACTGCAAGATTTTAGAATTCCTTTTCATTTCTTTTATATCTTTCTATTTCTCCTTTTTTTTTTTCCCATTCTGATCTTTCATTTAGAAACACTACTTGAGTATAGACTGCCTGGATTACAGGCCTGGCTTCATCTCCCATTAACTAGGAAAGTTTAGACGAGTCATTTAATGTCTGTGAAAAACGGAAATGACAATAATATGTATTCATACAGTTACTGTGAGAAGGAATTGAGGTTGTCTGATGGCACGTGACAGACTGGGCATGTAGTCAGTAGATACGCACTGAACACTGTAGAGCTGAAAGTAAACCTTGGTTAATTCACGTATCCTGTTGTTCAGCCTTCAGTCGAGGGTTCGTGTCTCACTGGCTCACTGAGATGTTTTTGTCCGTAGATCTGCTCTGGCTGCAGCCATTCTAGCAACGACATTGACTGGCCGGACCGTTGCCATTCCTCAGCCTCGCCGGAGATCCCACTCTGAGAGTGACACGACCTACATTGAAAAGGACAGTTTCATCGAGCCCTATGCCACCACCTTGGAGCTGAGGCATCAGTAAGGACTGTGTCACGGGCTCAGCTTCCTCTCAGGCAGAGACAGAGCAGCTCCGCGTGCGTGTGCCTGCATGTGCTTGTGGTTGGGACTAGAGCTTAGTACTCAGGTTTTCATCACCAGCGTCAAAGGGATAGCATCCTGGGACATTCATCGCTCTTTAATTGTGTCTGAATTTTCCCTAGAGTGGATCTTGTTAAATTATAGCTTGTGAAAGCACTGGTTGCCTTCATGGCAGCACCGAGCCGGTGAATTCAGTGCTCCTTTCAGCCACAGCCTTAGATGGTGAGGGTTGTCAGTCACCACTTCTTGTGTATCTCCTCTCTGCATGATCACAGTGACTTTGCCTTTGTTGACACCTATACTGTGACCTTTCTTCTTTAACATCGTTTTTTCTCTTGCTTGAGCTGGATTAGAGCTGCCATAGGGCCAGGGGTCAGGAAGGTTTCCCCCTGAGGAAGAGGGTATTGGGGGAGAGCTGCGGGATATACAGGAATCAGCCAGGAATGGCTTGAGGGTTGGGAGGTGGTCAGCATGGGGCTGGGATGACCTTTTTAGACGGAGAAGAAGGAGCATGACACATGTGAGCAACTGAAGGAAGACATTTGTGGCCGGGAGGAGTCAAGTGAGGTGGGGAGTCATTTGAGATGTGCGGGAGGAATGGGCAGGCTAGGGGTGCCTTTGGCATCCTGTTCCAGCAGCAGTGGGAAGCACTGAGGGCTTTAAGGGCTCATGGGGTGGGGGTGGAGATGGAGAATACATCACCAGATTTGCCTTTTATCTGCCATGTTTATTCAATTTTGGTTTTTGAGGTTTGGGTTTTTGGTTTTTTTTTTTTAAAATACATTTATTTATTTATTTATTGGCTGCATTGAGTCTTCATTGCTGCATGCGGGCTTTCTCTAGTTGTGGTGATCAGGGGCTACTCTTCATTGTGGTGCGCAGACTTCTCATTGTGGTGGCTTCTCTTGTTGTGGAGCACGGGCTCTCGGTGCATGAGCTTCAGTAGTTGTGGCACGTGGGCTCAGTAGTTGTGACTCGAGGGCTCTAGAGCACAGGCTCAGTAGTTGTGGTACATGGGCTTAGTTGCTCTGAGGCATATGGGATCTTCCTGGACCAGGGCTCGAACCCACGTCTCCTGTATTGGCAGGAGGAGTCATAACCACTGCGCCACCAGGGAAGTCCCTGAGGTTTTTTTTTTTTAACATACCAAAATATTCTGTATTTTTTATGTAGTTTCTGACATCATTATTAAGTCTAGAAAGATTTTCCCTATTAGAGCATTATACAAATGCTCACATATTTCCTTCTAGGATGTGTGGGGGTTTTTTGTTTTGTTTTGTTTTTTATTTTATTTACTTTTGGCCATGTTGGGTCATCGTTGCTGCACATGGGCTTTCTCTAGTTGTGGCAGTGGGGGCTACCCTTCATTGTGTGCAGGCTTCTCATTGTGGTGGCGTCTCTTGTTGCAGAACATGGGCTCTAGATGCATGGGCTTCAGTAATTGTGGCATGTGGGCTCAGTACTTGTGGCTCATGGGCTCTAGAGTTCAGGCCCAGTAGTTATGGTGCACAGGCTTAGTTGCTCTTCAGCATTTGGGATATTCCTGGACCAGGAATCAAACCCATGTCCCCTGCATTGGCAGGCGGATTCTTAACCACTGCGCCACCAGGGAATCCCAACTTCTATATAGTCTGTAATGTGGTTATAGTACTTTACGGTGGGGCTTGGAGGCAGTGCCTTTAATACATATGCCTGTATTGATATCAGTGTGACGTGTCATGTTTGTTTATTTGTTTATCTTGGTCTTGAATGTTCTAATACAGACCACACTGGCAGAATGAGACGGGAAGAAGATCTTCTTTGCCATCCTTTGAAATGCTGGGCTACGAGGAGGAAGAGGACACTGACACACACCTGTCATCCAGCCGCAGGGAGTCGGGGGATGCCAGTGCTCGCAAGGAGGAGGGAAGTCTCAGCGACGCCGTGTATGCGGTGCCGCACAGAAATCAGGTGCGCGGCACGCGCCAGCCTTTGTTCTGCTTCTTGAGGTTAACTCGTGGTAAATTGTGTCACGTGTGTTCGTGTGGATTTTTCCTTTCCTCTCTTCAGCCGTTAATGGCTTTTGTTCAGGGACTTATTTTTTTTTTAACATGTCCAGTCTCATTTTCTACCTTGTTAGGCTAAAATTTAAAACTCTTTCCTGTATCTTTCAAGACCAGTCCTGCAGAAACAAAGATCTTCACGCTCTTAACATAGGTTTCCATCCGATGCTAGTCATCCTGCTCTTTCCTTTGACTCCCCCCCCCGCAAAGCTAATTTTTCTACCACTTTTCCATATCAATGTGTATGTTGCAGCGTTTCTTCAAATTCTTGCCTGACAGGAGGAGTGTGGTCACTTGTCTCTTCATAACAGCAGACGTTCTTTGAGTGCATATGTGAGTCTCTAGATCAGACTCTTACATGCATTGATTTCCTGTTGTCTCGGTGACATTGGTTCCGTGTGTGGCCCTGTCACGTGTGGGGGAACCAAGGTCTAGAGAGATTGAAGGAGCCCATTTCTCCACCATTGTCCACGTGCCCTGGTTTAAACACTCTGCTCCCAGGGTTTTGGAAACTGGGTAGTGCCGTTTCTTTAATGGCAGAAGACAGCACCATAATTCCTTTTTCCTTCCTCTTTTTTTTTCCACCATCACTATAACGTGTTATTTGTAGTGAGTATACTTACAGACTTGCAGCATCAGACTGTATGCATATTATGTTATATTATATTGACTATTATATTGACTATTCTCCAGTATATAGAGTCACATTTTAAATGACATTAGGGAACTTATTTCAAGGAATCCTTATGTGAGTATTTCAGAAACTAACCATCACTTTCTAGCATATACAGAGTTTACCACGCAGAGTTAGGTTTCTCTACAGCAAGGAGCACTGGACAGGCAGACGGCTGCCCAGAGCCCAAGGAGGTCTGCGTGGGGCTCTAAAAGGCCTATGTGAGCTCCCACTGCCCCTCAGTCTGCACACTTCCTGGCTAGTATTTTGCACCGAGGTTGTAGACAGAGTTGTATCACTCAGCTGTTTTGGAAGTGAAGCTTACTACCACATTTCTCTTAGAGGAGAGAGATTATAGTAACCTCTACAACTTCCTTTGTGGTTGACAGGACAAATACTTTATTTTTTAGGCAAGTGTGTCATGGTGGCTCTAGGACCCATGTGCAGTGCGGAAATTTTTTTTATTTTAAAATTTGAAAAGTAGCACAAGGCAGCTAGCAATGTCAAGGGTAGGTAAGGACATGGAGGAGCTCTCTAATGCTGTGGGAGTGGGAGTTGGCACCACCGCTGTGGGGAACTATTTGGCACTATCGATTAAAGCTGAACACATGCATTTTCTATAACCCAGCCCACCCAAAATTGAGATGTAGAAAATAATGTAACACATTAGTGTTTTCTTTCTTTTTTTAAAAAATATTTATTAATTTATTATTTATTTAATTTATTTATTTTGGCTGTGCCAGGTCTTAGTTGTGGCACATGTGATCTTCCTTGCAGAGTGCAGGATCTTTAGTTGTGGCATGCAGGATCTTTAGTTGCAGCATGCAGCCTTCTTAGTTGTGGCATGCCAATGTCTTAGATATGGCATGTGGACTTCTTAGTTGCAGCATACAGACTCTTAGTTGTGGCATGCGGCTTCTTAGTTTCAGCATGCGGACTTCTTAGTTGCGGCATGCAGGGTCTTTAGTTGCGGCATGTGGGATCTTTAGTTGTGGCATTCAAACTCTTACTTGCAATATACGTGTGGGATCTAGTTCTCTGACCAGGGATCAAACCCAGGCCCCCTGCATTGGGAGTGTGGAGTCTTACCCACTGGACTGCCAGGGAAGTCCCCAACACATGAGTATTTTCATTCTCCAGAGTGAGCAATATTGACATCTTAACTTTTTTTTTTTTTGCTTCAATTTTTTAATAAAAGAAAAAAATTAGGGCTTCCTAGGTGGCGCAGTGGTTAAGAATCCACCTGACAATGCAAAAGAAAAAAATTACAATTAGGGTTGAAATCTTTGTCTCCCATCTGCTCTGTCCCTGGAAGGGCATCTTCTCCTGGATTTGGAACGTGTTCTAGAAGTCTGTTTTTATTCTTTTACTGCAGATAAGTGTCAGTAAACAAATATATTACTATGTATATATTTTTAATTGTACAAAGGTCACCGTACTGAACCAGTCTTTTGGCTTTTTCACTCAGCGTTGAAGTTTTGAGTTGGATACGTGTTAGTTTATTTATCTACTCACCTGCTGATGAACACTTAGGTTATTTGTTCGCACGTTTGGTACCTGTACCTAGGTCGCTGCTTCATACTAGATATTGCTGAATTGGTCTCCGAAGCAGTGGTTCCCATTTGCCTTCCCTGCAGCAATGTGTGTGTGCCAGTCCCCACCTTTCTGTACATCCCAGCCAACAGGAAGGCCTTTCCCTACACAGCCCAGGAGCCAGAGGTGGAGTATTAGTCACTGATTGCAGTTCGAAGGTCTCATCGTAACCTGAACATCGTCCTGGCCGGTTGTACATGGCATGAATGAAAGGGCCCTGGCGAGGGATTTCAGGTTCCTACAGCCTTATGATTAGTACAGTAGGGGGAGGAAGACACAGTGACCTTTTCTGAGCATTTGGTATTTGCCAGGCAGCTCACACGTGCCATTTCATTTACCTCACACCCTTGTGGGTAACTGTGTGAAGAAACAGAATGAATGACTTGCCCAAGATCATCCGACCAGCCACCCAGTGGCAGAGGCGGGATTCACATCAGGGCGACCAGAAGTAAAATTTGTGTTTACAGTCCTTGTGCCTGTCAAGAATATTTCTTAGACATAGGATTTATTTTTTATTTTTATTTTTTTGAAACTGACCAAGTGTTCTTCAATTTATTATGTGATTAAAAAAAAAAAGTATTGTTGAAAAGAATGGGTGTGTGGAGCATGTAAAACTGCTATTTAGTCACTAGGTGGCACTAGCTCTAAAGGAGATACTTCCTATGGGGTATAATGTTAAAAAAAAGAAGTAAAATTGCCCTTCTTATTTTTACTGTAGACATTCTGTGATCGCAAGTAAATAATTTATAATTTTATTCTTTTTTATTGAAACCAGTAAGATAAGGAAACAGACCAACCCACATCAGACAGTTTGGGTATAAGTCTCTACCTCATGCCTCTCTCTGTGTTTCAGGGTAGTCTGGGCAAACATCTTCATGTGAAGTGTGCACCTGCTCAGAAATGGCCTAACATATGGAAAGCAAGTCTTGTTTTCAGCCGTTTTCTTGTTGGTGCCACCCAAAAGTAAGGCTGGAGGGCATCTGGGGTGCATGAGTGTGTGGTCAGTTTGCACGATACTAGAGCCCAGTGGAAAGAACAATGCCGCGGGCATTCAGAGACCTGAGTCCAAGTCCCAGCGTCTCTGCCTCCCCATTGTATGACTTGGGAAGTCTGATAATATCTCTGTGCCTCAGCTTCTTCATCCTGTAAAGGACTGTGTTATGAAGGAAACTGTCTTCGGGTAGATAAATAATTCAAAACTTACTTGTTGAGCGTCTGATTGAGTACCAGGCATTGTACTAGGTGCTGGGAAATCAGTATGAGACAGAATCCATAGTCACACAGTTGATAGCTAATCAGTTACAGTTATGATAAATGTTGCAAAAGAAGGGTACACGGTGGAGTGAGACCATGTAACCTTTTCAGAGAGGACTGCTAAGAGTGACAGGAAAGAAGGAGTTATGGCCTTTCTTCTCCCCTTTGAAGTCTCATGATTTTTCTGCCTGATACCTTTGTAGGTTCATTCTTTATCTTTTGAAGTTCAGTAATCTCACCAGGATTAATTGTGGTGTTTATTATTTTCTGTCCTCTTTTCCTGAAACTTAGTGTATATAATTTAATTCTGCAAATGCAGATTTTCATCTCCCTGTTTTATTTTCAGGGACTATTTCCTCCCCTCTTTTAGTTTATCTTTGATTTCATCATCCGTTTGTTCTGTTCTCCCTTCGGAACACTAGTTATGCATTTGTTGGGTATCCCTCATTTGTCTTCCGTGTCTGTTATATTTTCTGTAATCCCTTGTCCCTCTCTCTTCTTTTCAGCATCACTTTGTGTGATTTCCTCTTTGTACCCTCATCTCTCTCAGCACTTTGTCACTAGGTTTTATGGCTTCTAGTATAGCTTTTACTTCTGTGTTGGTTTTATTTTGCCTTTTGTGTTTTTGAGTTCTGCTGATTTACTTCACACATCTTTCTGTTGCCTTGTCACTTTTCTTGATCTCCTGGCGCTCTTCTTTGGCTTCCTCATGTCAGTCTATGCTGCCTTTAACTTCTTTGAGAGTACAGAGCTGGATTCTGGATGGCAAAGGTGGGCTCTCCCAAGTGTCTCCCTTTAGCTTCACCCACCCTCCTTTCTGCCCTGTGGGAGTGACTGTCCGTCTCCTGGGACGGTCACATCCTTGCTCTCAGCGCACCCGTCGGAGGATCACTGTGGGCCTTTGTAACGGTGACACGTTGTGTGGCAGTCGGAGCATCTGCATACCGGACATCTGAGGAGCTTTGGTGGCTTCTGGCATTCTCCCTCTCTCCCACATTTCATAGGTTTGGTAGCTGTTTTCTGGCCATTGACTGAGCTTGCTTGCTTGCTTTTCATTCTTTCGATTGACTTCAATAGGTTTTAAGGGAGGAGAGTGTAGTCTAAATGCCTGCTACCATTTTCAAGCAGAAATTGCTGATAGGGTGTTGCTGAAGCTCCTCTGTCACACGTCCTTGCTATTGGTGTGTTTGTGGGTTTGCAGAGCATCTTGTAAAATACCATATCTTCACTCATTTGTTCATTTATTCATCCAGTCAGCTGCCAACAAACAGATATTTGAGTGTCCGCCATGTGCTTGGATCCACAGAGGAGTCGTTCACGCAGGGGTAAACCAGTTATCTCTAGAAACTTCTGGAGGCCAAAGAATAGTAGGGAATCTTTTGTTGCTGCCATTGGGGATTAGGAATGTCCCCTTTCTCTCTCCACAGTTTTTAATTTTTAATTTCTTTAAAATTTTTCTTTCTGTTACGCAAGTATACATGAATCCCCATGTCTTATGAACATGTTTGATGTTGCATATAAAGCACACACTGCCCAGAAACCTTGCCATTCCATCTCTCCTTTCCTTTGCAGGACAAGCCTCTGTGGTCACTTTGATGTATGTTTCATCTTCCTGGCTACAAATAAGGAAACAGACAAAAGATTTAAACAATAGACATTTAACTCTCTCCCATAACAAAACCGAAAAGTAGGAGATTCCAAAATTGTTTCAGCTGCCTGTCAAAGACTGGCGCCTGAGATTCCCTTGGCCTGCTCTTCATGGTCACCAGGTGCAGTTGATTCTTCCTGCAGCAAGGGGAAAGCGGGGCAAGGTCCTTCTAGGCAGGCTGGGCTGTGTTGATTATGGGGAACGTTTTTTCCTGGAAGCCTCCTGGCAGGAAGCTCATTGGTCACATGCCCATCGCTCGATTGATTGCTGGCTAAGGGGAAGGTTACTACGGGCCGAACCCACTTGCCCTGAGCAAAATCAGAATTCTCTCAGCAAGGTAGAAAGTGCGGGTCCTGACTGCTGCGTGGGCTGCAGTGCCTGCAGTCTCCCTGTCTGCATTTACACACGCACCTCCCTGCACTCATAGAAATGTCCATGGTTAGCGTATGCGTGTGTAGGTGAGTGACTCTGCTCTACCAGTGCGAGCACCTCTGTGGGAGCTTGACCCCCACTGGTAACGGTAGAAGGCCAGGATGGCAAGTCAGGCACCAAGCTGTCACTGCAGCCAATTTGCAGAAGCCACCAAGAGTGAGCCCGGCTATTTGCCAGCCGTGGGGTCTCCTCTATGCAGCAGTGAGGAGGCATGGATTCGCAAACGCTGATTTCATTCACTGTAACATACCAAACCAGGGGAGGTCCAGCATGTTTTCAGACTTACAAAGGTGCCAGTGCAGCCCCGTGAGATCCCTCTACCTTACAAGTCAACACTGCCTCTCTCAGAGTTAGTCCTTGGTTCACTGCACATCCTGACCACCCTCTTGCCTGGACTTTACCCTGAGGTGGTGCTAACTGGACCCTTCTGTTGCTCCACCTCTAGTGTCTGTTTAATGCTTCTGGGGTGGAGGTTCTTAGGATGGAATCATTGATCTGAGGTGAGGCATCTGGGAAGGTGCCAGTGCCGTTTGGGGCTGGACCCTGCACGACCTCAGGGTTAATCACTGCTGGCTCTTACAGTCGGCCCGCCCCACAGTCATAGGAATCTAGATGCTGCAGCTCCTTTGCCGTGTTGTCAGGTTTTCCAATATCTTGCTTTCACCTCCAAGAGAAGATATCACAGATTAACTTTGCATGTTTCTGAACTTTATATGCATGGAATCATAGAATGTGTATTATTTTGCATCTTACTATATTTTTTGGTGTGTACAAATTTAAAATTGTATCTTCCTGGTGAGTTGAACAGTTTGTCACTATAAAGTGAATTTCTCTATCTCTAAAGTTTTCTGCCTTAATATCTGTTTCATCTGACATTCTCCATCTTTCTTTTGTTTGACATTTGCATGGTCAATTTTTCCTTTAATTTTTTTTTTTTTGGCTGCTCTGTGCAGCTTGCAGGATCCTAGTTCCCTGACCATGGATCAAAGCCGGGCCCCAGCAGTGAGAGCGCTGGGTCCTAACCACTGGACCTCCAGCGAATTCTCAATCCATCCTTTAGTTTTAACATTTCTATATCCTTATGTTTAACTGTGTCTTGTAAATAGCATTTAGTTTTTTTTGTTTTTTGGTTTTTTTACGTTTACTGAGATATAATTCACATACCATACTATTCACCCATTTAAACTTTACAATTCTGTGCAGCATAGAGTTTTTGTTAACCAAGTTTGACAAACTTTGCCTTTTGAACCGGACCATTTCGTTCTTTTATATTTAATGGATATATGGATATATTTGAGTTTAAATCTGTTGTCTTTATTTTTCCTACTTGTCCTATTATTCTATATCTGTTTTCCTCTTCCATTCTTTTGGATGGGTGGTTTTTTTAGTTCTATTTCTTTCCTTCTACTCATTTGCAAATTATACTGGCTTATTTTTGTTTTCTAATACTTGCCCTATAAATTCTAGCACGTACATTTTACCCTTTAAAACCCAAGTAAGTGTCCCACCCAGGAGGAGGGCAAAGGAGCTTAGGCCAGGGCTGCAGGTGGCTGCGGGAGAGTGTGCCCCCTCCCCGCCTTGTCCCTGGTCCAGCACTGTGGCTGGGCTGGCTGGCTTCTTCCTACCTTCCTTCAGTACCCAAACAATTTTTGTTTTAGTTACCAAAGTGACCTTCACACTCAGAAGTATTTAATAATTTTAAAACATGTTTTAAATTAAAACTTTTGAATTAGCGTGTGTTTAGAATATTGTCTCAAATTCGTCAGGCTTATTTATCCACGTAATTCATATACACAAAAGTCACATAAGCCATAAGTATACAGCTCAGTGAATTTTTACCAAGTAGCCCCCCATCCGGGTTAAAAGAAAAAAAACAACACGACTAGGACCCCAGAAGTCCTCCTCTGTGACTGAGAAGAGTCACTGCTGCCCCAAGAGTTAACCACTGCCCTGACTCCAAGAGTAGATTAGATCTTAGAAAGTCACCTTCGGTTAGTCTTGCCCACCCTGAGGATTCTATGACTTTAATCATGCAGTATGTATTCTTTGAAGTTTTTGAGAGTCTTCTGTCATCGTGTGTAACAGTTGTGGGTTCATTCTTACTGCTGTATAATATCCAGTTGTGCAGCTGTAACATCCAGTTGCTTACTCATCGTACTGGTGACGAATACTTGTTTCTAGCCCGGGGTGTTTAGGAACAGAGCTGCTGTGAACATTTGTGTAGATATGTGTACGTATGTTTCTGGTGGGTATACACCACTCACATGTACCGCCGAGTGATACATGTACGGTCATAGAGCATGTGTGTGATCAGCCTTGGTGCTAGTAGATGTTGCCAAACATTATTTTCCATAATAGGGTATCTTCGGCATTTTCATATTTCCTTGGGTAAAAGTGAGTAGCTTCATATATCTTTGACAGGGTGAACGTGGCAGATGGTTCCTGGGAGATAAAACCTAAGAGGCCATTTCTTTTTCATTCCTTCAGATGATGAGTAGAGGGGGAGACCTTTCTGCCACTCTAAGCCAGGCCACCCTGCAGCCCTGTACCCAGAGCCTGGTGGGCCTATGAGCCTTAGCTTTTGGCTCTGAAATGCCCCTTCTCATGGGCATCTTGCCGGTCACTGCTGCCCCCCCGCCAGCCGTGGGGATGGCCCTTCCATGGCCTGCAGCACAGCACAGCTAAGCCAAGCTGATCACATACGCAAGATTTTATTCAGGATAGCAGAAGGGAAGCCATCCAGGCAGCACCAGTCACAGCCCATTTTACAAGACGTGGTTCACTGCTTTTCCCCTTGGGCAGCCTCTGTCCTCACCTCCCAGAGTCCTGCTAGTGGGGTGGTCTCCTGTTCATCAGCGAGGTGGGGGGGGGGTCCCAGTCATGGCCCACAGGTCTGTGAAGGGCAGCTCTGTAGCCCTGCTACCATTCAGGGTACTTACATAGGAGATGCTCACAGACAGTGGAGGGGAGAGTTCCATTCCATCAGGAAGCACTCACAGTAGACTCATAGCCAGTGAACGTAATGGACCTCCATCCCAAACAGTTGCCTGGAAGAGGGTTCTCACAGGGCAAGTCGGCAGCTCTTGTCCCATGTAGTGATGAATACACAGCGTCAGTACCAGGGCAGGGTGGTGCTGTGTGCTATGCAGAGCAGGCCGGAGGCGTCCCCCTTTCCCGGGTTGGTCCCTGGCAGGAAGGAGGAAGGGAAGCTGCTCAGGTAGCGTGGGGAGGACGTGAAGTTCTCGATGGCTTAAGCATAATGTGGACAGCATTGCCTTTGCCACTGGGCTCTTCCTGAGGGACCTGGATGGAAGTTTCACCCAGCCCTGCCAGGTGTAGTCCCTTCATGTCTTAGGAGGTAGCAGTGGAGAAGGTATGGAATAAGACGTTTGAGTTTGTTGGGAGGAAATCTGATACAGAAGCACGTATCACATTTGTTCTTTTCTTTTGTAACAAAAAGGTTCCATCGTCACGTGGGGTGGACACTGAAGATGAGGAAAGTGATTCTGAACAAGGTGGGGTTCCAAACTCACCTGTCCCACCTGAGCGTATGCAAGACAAAGGTAAGAAAATTTTTTAAAACTTAATATAAAAGCATTTTGTGGCAATAAATATTGGTTAATTTGGGAGACCATGTAGCTGTCACACCTCCATACTGTGGTTCCATGATTTTACGTGGCAGTATCCCTGAGTTTTGTTTTCACTGGGATACGGAGAAAATGGTAGATTGCCTGGGTGTTAGGTTGTCTTTAAAGCACGAGGCCTTCACGTTGGAGTCCATCTTGTCGGTTCCGTCGGCGGCCGTGAGAGGACCCCTGGGGCAGAGGATCAGGGTTCAGGCTGTGAAACTCTCCATGCTCCTTCCTCGCTGTGCCCCATGTCCAGCGCTGTGAGGGGCGGGCACACAGTGGTCTCCCGGGGATGGCCGAGTGAGCTTGTCTGTCTTGTTCACCAGACCAGCTCCAGTGCCTGGAGCAGGGCCTGGCCCACGGCAGTGGGCTGTCCCTACAGATGTTTTGGATGAATGAGTGCATGGATATGTTTACAGTACAACTTTGTAACAGCACATCTTTGTATATTTCATTTGGCACAGTGAGAGAATTCAGCTCATTAAACTGCAAAGGTAGTTTTCCATTTCCTAAGAGGTAGCTTATGTTTGAGAAGTGAGAAGGAGAGCCTGGCATAGAGTGGGCACCAGTCATTGCTTTATCAGGACCCTCAGAGTTGCCTGGGCTCAAGGAGACTCTCATTTAAGTCAGTTCACAAGGGGACTGATTGAGAAACAGAAGGCCAGCCTACTAATACCTGTGCCAGAAAATGCCAGTTGGTTGGCTAGGCGGCATATTTTATCCCTGTGGTAAAATTCATGTGTATATTGAATTCAAGTAAAAAGTATATCTTTTTTTTTTTTTTGGGGGGGGTTCACCAAGTTCAATCATCTGTTTTTATACACATATCCCCGTATTCCCTCCCTCCCTCCCTCGACTCCCCCCCACCCTCCCCGTCCCAGTCCTCTAAGGCATCATCCATCCTCAAGTTGTAAAATGCTTGTTGTTTTATTACGTGCCTTTTCAAAAAAATTTTATAACATATCCTGAATAACATATATAAAAATTATATAACACGTCTTATGTTCACATATGTCCATCCACTTTCTAATGTCTGTGTTGTCTGTGGCCTCATGTGTCATATATCAGTCAGAATCTAGTCAGGAGACAGAAAGTACATGGTGATTTGCACAGGGGAAGTTTAATATAAAGAATTATTGGCTAAAACAGGATTGCCTACTAAGGGGGAGAGAGAAATCTAAAGAACGCAGGAATAGCGGGTAGAGGGAACAGCTGCTCCCTCTTTAGTTAACGGAGAGCCCCCAAAGGAAGAAACATGTGGAGAATCTCCAATGGGGACATCGGAGAGGATGCAGCTGTGGCCCACTGGCGGGTGGAGGAGTTAGCTGAGGTGTGGTACTAACAGAATTCGCTGGAAAGCTGCCCCCTCCAGGGGAATTCCAGGAGAAGCCGCCATGGAGAAATGCTGCTGGCCACCTAGAAGGAGGGAAGGAAGGAGGAGAGGAGGGAGAAAGAGGGGGATACAGGGAAAGAGAGAGGGATGGAGACAGTATTCTGGAATGAGGAACCCAAGCCCCTTCCTCCTCCAGTGTCTTTTCTGCACTCTACTGATGAAGTTTATTATTGCATCACCTGGCAAGGTAGAGCTACTGCAGTAGCACAGGCCAGCAATAAATGTGGCCTTGGAGCTGAAAGGCAGTGATAACTGGTGTACTTAGTAACATGAACTTGGAGCACAGGTGGTGGTTGGGAGAGAGTGCAGCTTCTGCAGTGGTTTTTGGTTTGTGGTGGGCATTAAAATCCCCTGGACATGTGTGAAAAAGGCCCCGCACCGACCCCAGATTCTGAGTCAGTGACTCTGGGCTGGGGCCAGAGGGCTATGTGTGTGTGTGTGCACACGTATGGGTTGTTTTTGGCCACGTCACCCAGCTTGTGGGATCTTAGTTCCCTGACAAAGAGTCAGACCCGGGCCTGGCAGCGAATGTGCCATGTCCCAACCACAGGGCTGCCGGGGAATTTCTGGGCTGTATTTTTAACAAGCTCTTTAGAGAATCTGATGTGAATGATCCTTGGACCACACATCAGAAACCCTGGCTTTTAGTGCTTTGGTTCTGTCATTTCCAGGTGGCAAGAGGCTTGGCCAGTTCCTTAACCCCACTTCTACTGCAGTTTGAGTGTACCTCTCATCAGATTATTATAAGGATTAAGTTTAGCCGTAAATGTGGAGCACAGCATCCTCTGTAAGTGCTCACTGATGATTACAGCCTGAGGCACCACGCTGCACCCTAGCAGTACCCAGCCAAGAAGCTCAGACACTGACGTCCTTTGGTTGAGGTACCAGCATCTGACTGAGTTGACTGGTACTGGGGGCAGGGGAGGCAGAGAGGAGTCGAGCCTTAGCCCGTCTGGGGAATGGCAGGTGGCACAGGTAGAATGCACTGGGAGGGGGGGTGCTGGGAAGGTGGGGAAGGCTCAGAGTCACACTGAGGAGTTTGGCCTTGGTTCTGCAGTCATGTGAGCCTCTGAAGGTGCTCGGAAATGAGCAGCGGGAAGAGATGGGCAGTTCAGTGTTGGGCTCCTGCCCGCCTCTGGACCTGCTTGTCATGTGACCTTGTGAAGGCCGCCCCGCCCAGACCTGGTTTAGCTCATCTGCAGGAGGTGAGTTCCTAAGACTGTACTCTTCTGAGTTGTCAGATGTCTTTCTCTGCTTTACAAAGTTTTCTCTTTTTTTTTAATTAGATGGTAAACATTCTGTTCTGAATTTAAAGGTAAGAATTATTTTTTAAAAACTGATTTTCTTAATAGAATTTCCACCATAGTTTCAAAACAACTTTTGTGATTTGTGGGGGAGAAAACTTCCGTTAAGAGTTCTTTTCCAGGGCTTCCTAGGTGGTGCAGTGGCTAAGAATCCGCCTCCCAATGCAGGGAACACAGGTTCGATCCCTGCTCCAGGAAGATCCCACATGCCTCGGAGCAACTAAGCCTGTGCACCACAACTACTGAGCCTGCGCTTTAGAGCCTGAGAGCCACAACTGTTGAGCCCGTGTGCCACAACTACTGAGCCTGTGCTTTAGAGCCCAAGAGCCACAACTGTTGAGCCCATGTGCCACAGCTACTGAAGCCCACGTGCCTAGAGGCCATGTTCCACAAACAGGAGAAGCCACGGCAATGAGGAGCCTGTGCACCACAATGAAGAGTAGCCCCCACTCACTGCAACTACAGAAAGCCCGCGTTCACCAACAAAGACCCACAGCCAATAAATAAATAAATAAATTTATTTTAAAAAAAAGAGTTCTTTTCCATTAAATGTTTTTAAGACAATAACCAGTTTGCAGACGTGGAAATAGTTCTACTTAAGTTTTTAATTCTGCAGTGTCAAAGGAGTTTAAAAATTAAAGACTTCTCAGTATAGTTAACTTATAACCTTATCTTCATTTTCAGCAGAAATTAGAAATTTAATATCAGACTGATGTGTAGTAGAAAAATGAACAAAAGTTCAAAGGCTTCCATTCCCTCTGAGTTTTGGGTTGAAAAGGAGGATGTTGTATTCTTTTCTCAGTGCTTTGAAAACATGCTTCTCTGAAGCTTATGGTGTCTTTTTGCATATCCCAAGGAGAAAAGGCCAGTTGGAGTTTGCTTTGTGCATCTCTGCTCAGCACCTATGGTCGTATCACATGCTTTAGAATGTGAACTGATAGCCTGTCATTCATGGGACCTGCATGTAAACACAGTGACTGAGTACAAATAATAAATTGGGGAGAAAAGGGAGCCCTCCTACACTGTTGCTGGGAATGTAAATCAGTACAGCCATTATGGAAAATAGTATAGAGGTTCCTCAAAAAACTAAAATAGAGTTGCCATATGATCCAGCAACCCCACTCCTGGGCATATATCAGGAGAAAACTCTAATTCGCAAAGATACATGCATCCCAGTGTTCATAGCAGCACTGTTTACAAAAGCCAAGACATGGACGCAACCTAAGTGTCCATCAACAGATGATGGATAAAGAAGATGTGGTGCATACATACAATGGAATGTTACTCAGCCATAAAAAAGAGTGAAATGTCATTTGCAACAACATGGATCGACCTAGAGATTATCATACTAAGTGAAGTAAGCCAGATAGAGAAAGACAAATATTATATGATATCACTTACATGTGGAATCTAAAAAATAATACAAATGAACTTATTTGCAAAACAGAAATAGACTCACAGATACAGAAAACAGACTTATAGTTACCAAAGGGGAAGGGGAGGAGGGATAAATTAGGAGTATGAGATTAACAGATACACACTAGTGTATATATAAAATAGATAAGCAAGAAGGATATACTGTATAGCACAGGGAATTATATTCAGTATCTTATAATAACCTATAATGGAAAAGAATTGGAAAAAAAGCTGTATGTATAACTGGATCACTTTGCTATACACCTGAAGCTAACACAATATTGTAAAGCACCTATACTTCAATTAAAAAAAAAAAAAAGACACCAAACTCATTGACAAAAAGGCAGGAAGAAACCAGGACTTCCCTTGCTGCTCAGAGAACCTGCCAAGAAGGGAAGACCCTGAAGGTTTAGGCTTATTTAAAAGAAACTTAAAATATTAAAGTCTCTAAAGCTAAAGCAAACTAGCAACTACAAGAGCCAAAATGAATGGGAAAAAAAGTGCTTAAATATTTGATATATGATGACCTAGTTGCTTGTGCCAGTCCACTTTTAGAAGATGCTAAGACTTTTTTTTTAATTAATTAATTTGTTTAGTTATTTTATTGGCTGTGTTGGGTCTTTCTGTGCGCAGGCTTTCTCTTTTTAGTTTCGATGAGTGGGGGCTGCTCTTCGTTGTGGTGTGCGGGCTCCTCATTGCCGTGGCTTCTCTTGTTGTGGGGCACGCACTCTAGACGCGTGGGCTTCACATGGGCTTCAGTAGTTGCTTCACATGGGCTTCAGTAGTTGCAGCACATGGGCTCAATAGTTGTGGCTCACGGGCTCTAAAGCGCAGGCTCAATAGTTGTGGCACATGGGCTTAGTTGCTCCATGGCATGTGGGATCTTCCTGGAGCAGGGATTGAACCCATGTCCCCTACATTGGCAGGCGGATTCTCAACCGCTGCGCCACCTAGGAAGCCCAATGCTAAGACTCTTAATTCATTACTCTTATGTTTTTTCTTCCCTAGGATGAAAAACCACCATTATGTGAAAAACCTCCACCCTCTCCAGGTATTTGCCTTTTGAATTTCATTATGATTGAAAACCTTATTATTAATCTCACATAAAATAAAGATCACCTTTTTTTCCCGGTAAAGGCTGTTGCTTCTGCCCCATTATCAAAACTGGGAAGAGGTAGCAGTTTGTTGAACTACCACCTTTGCCTTAAAAGACGGAGTCCAAACGTTCAAATATTGGACTGTGGATATATGTCCCCATGGAATGTGCTCAGATCCTGGGGAGGGGGTGGACCAGTGGGATGTAGGCAGACACTGGGAAGGGGGTGTATGCAAACAGGGCTCTGCTCAGGGGCTGGAGGCCTAGCTTAGGGGTCTAGAGATACCTTCTGGGGTGCTATCCCCTCTGCAATTTGGGGAGCCTCATTAGCTTTCAAGGTGGATTTTGTAATTTTTTCCTATTACGCCTCACATTGCTAGTCTGAAAATCCTATCAGGTATCAAGGCTTTTGTCTGTCCTCCATGTCGGATTGGCTTTGTTTTCACCCCTTCTATCTGGTGTCTTGGTGCTGTATTCTGGGGTATTGCTGGGGCTCTAATGTCTAGCCCACAGGTGCATTCTTCACTGTGTGTATTCTGCTGCTCAGCCCATCCTTTGAGTTTGTGTTATGAATGAAGCTGTTTATCGCCACGATTTCTATTAAGTATTGACAAGCATCTCTGGAATCTTAACTACACTCGTTCAAACATCTTATAAGTATTGCACAGGCCACTCTCTACTCTGTTATCTGATTTTGGTGCTTCTCTTAGCTCACATGATTTTTGGTGATGTGTTCACCTTGGTCCTTGGGAGTCCCTATTGTTCTGCCCGGGGATGCTGTACCTGATTACTGAGGGTTGCTCAGAGGGGGAGACCAGTGGGCTGACAGGTATACAGTGACCGATGGGGACAGATAGGGTGTATGGTCAGCCAGAGGGTTCGGGGTCCCTCTTCCTGCTGAGTTTCCCCAGCCTGCCTGCCTCTCTGTCCTCAGGGCCTGTATGTACTACCTGGCTCAGGGGGCTTGAACCCTTGCTGCTCCTGTCCGACGCTCTAACTGGACACCTCATCAGTCCTTTCTAGGTCACTTTGTGTCCCCACTACCGCCAGCGCAAGGCACATCGCTGGAAGCACTCCTACCTCTTGTAGCTGACCTCTCCTGGCATATTTTAGGCTGCAGCTTCCATCTTCAGTCTAATCTCAAATGTTTTCTTTCCAGGATTCCTGGCAGCTTGCCTCTTGTTTTCAGTGTAGCTGTGGAGTTACTCATTGCTTAGACTTGCCTTTCATGTTCTAGGGGTTGCGGATGTGTGTGTCAGGGGCCAGGGGAGCTGTCTGGAGCCACCAGCACCCGGGCCCTTGTCTGCACATCTGCACACAGACCTGTGCCCAGGCTGGGAGCCCATCGAAGTCCTCACCTCCTTTGATCTCCCCATGGAACACCACGCTCTGCTTTCCTCCAGGCTTTCTTGCTACTCCTTCCTAAAGTCCTTTTGTGGCCTCTGGTTTTCTTCTCGCCCTGGTACCTTTAGGTACCCCCACGTGCTGGTGGTGCCTCGGTCTCTGCAGCTGAGGCTACCTTCAGCGCTTCGAGCCTGTGTCCTAACCTGAGCATCCCTTCCCCTGCCACGCTTGTGTTCCCTGTCTGGCTCAATGTCTTCCTTGATTTGCCCCTCCCTTACTATCCACACCCAGTCGGCTGTTGAGCCCTGCCAAGTTTTCGCCCCTGAATCCTTCTCTCATGTCCTTTCCTCTCCATCCCCACTCTAGAAGCCTCCAGACTGGTCTCCCTGCCTCTGGGCTAGGCCTCCTTCCTGTTGCTGTTCTTCACTGCTGGCCTCAGGGATTCTTCTGAGAGTAGAGCCTCTTCTTTCCATACTTCTGTTTGAAAGGCTTTCTGGCTCCTGGTGGCCTGCAGGATACGACCTCCACTCTGCATGTTATGATATGCAAGGGCCTCCACCGGCTCCTGCCTGCCCCTCTGTCACCTCTCTTCGTGTTTCTCACTGTAGTCTCAACAGGCCATTCTCTTTACAGGCACTGACATGAAGAAGTTGCTCATGTGGTTTTTGAAATAAAGCCTCCCGTAATTTTGATGTGAAATTGTACATATCAATTAATATTTTAAAACTTTTTTCCTGTGCCTTTTTAGATATAACTGGTAGAATACGTCAAAGATGTATAGGAATAACCAAAGAAAAGTTCGAGGAATTAAAAGATGAAAATTTGCATCTAAACAATGCAAATCAAACCCTTACTCTTGAACTTAACATAATAAAACAAACAATGAAAGAACTACAATTAAAACTTAAAAGGATGGAAAAAGAAAATGGAAAGCTGAAAGAAGCTGAGAAAGCATCCTCTCAGGAAGGTGGGGACAACTACATAGTTCTTTTATTAAAGGAACAAACAGGAATTGAAATTTTCTTATTTACTTTGAAAGTTAATATTTTGTTATAACATTTGTTGGTGTTAATGTTGTTGATATTTTGTTATGATATTTAGGGTCTTCCATTAAAATACTTGTTGAAATTTGATTTCATCTGCTATATCATTATTACTATGCTAAAGAAATTCCAATACTTCTTTTGTTTCTTTTATGGCATGTGGGACCTTAGTTTTCTGACCAAAGATCAAACCTGCACCCCCTACAGTGGAAGCACAGAATCTTAACCTCTGGACCACCAGGAAGTCCCCTTTCTTTTGTTTCTTAATGCTTAGTATAGTATTTTACATATATTTCATATCAGTTTTTACCCCCATGTGCAGCATATGAAAGTCCCTCTTTCACCACATATTTACCAATGATGAGGATTATATTTTCCTTGCTAATTTGATAAGCAAAAACAAATCTTATTTTAGTTTAATTTGTATTTATTTTATTATTGATGAGGTTGAATTTTTTTTTTTTTTTTTTTTTTTGGCTGCACTAGGTCTCAGTTGTGGCATGTGGGATCTAGTTCCCTGACCAGGGATCAAACCTGAGCCCCCTGCATTGGGAGTGCAAAGTCTTAACCACTGGACAATCAGGAAAGCCCCTGAATTTTTAAAATTATCTTTGCAGATCATTTTCTCTCTTTCATAAATTTTCCCACTTTAAATTGAGATGCTTTGATCTTTTCTGTTGATTTGTAGGAGCACTTTACATATTAAGGATTTTAGCTCTTTGTCATGTATGTGATATTTTCTCAGTTTGTTGATAATTCAGCTAAATGTATAGGATATTTTTCTGTATGACCTATGCCTTTGGTGTCAAATTCTTTTTAATGCTAAGGTTATATAAATATTCACTGATGTTTTCTCTATACATGTATCTATTTATGTAAGTCTCATACTATGGCCTTAAGAAGGATGTAGTTTTCTTCATATAGACCCTGCATATTTCTTGTCTTAGACACATTTCTAAATACTTTATATTATTTGTGCTATAACTTTCTGGGATCTATTCTCTATGATGTTTTCTAATAGGACATTACTATTATTTGGGAAAGTTATTAGTTCTAAAAAAAATTCTCCATTTATTCTATATAACTTTCAAGACACATATTTGTATATCATCTGAAATAATGACTTTTTTCAATGTAAAATTTTTATTTTACCTTAATTGTACATGCAGAAACTTCCACAAACTTCTACAACACTGTTGGCTCTCCGGTGTTTAAAAACTTAGTAACTTTTATTCATTTGTATCTATATAACTGTCATTCGCTGCCTCTGTGAGCCTAAAAGAAGGAAAGAAGGAAAACAGCAATTTACATAAAATCTTGATAAATCTGATATAAGTTCTTATGATATAATATTAAATTTTTTTTTGGTAGTTGCTGCACATGAATTACAGTATCTAAGAAAACAGGCTCAAGAACTGGTGGATGAAAATGATGGATTGAAAATGACTGTCCATCGTTTGAATGTAGAACTGAGCAGATATCAAACAAAATTCAGGCATCTGTCCGAGGAAGAGGTAATGTTTCCTATCAAGAAAAATCAGTTTTCTGATATTTTAGCCTTTACTGTTGAATTGGTTTCCAATTCTGAAGGGTTCATATTTATTGTAATTTGGTATAAAAAAGATATATCCAAAGTACAGTCTTTCTAGGGACCTTTCTGCTTTCTCCCTCCCTCCCTTTCTCAAAACAAAAGTAATAAAGGCTCTTAGTAAAAAAATTTGGACAATACAGACGTATATGAAGTAGGAGTAAAAGTCTGTGTTGGCTGCTCCATTCTCAGTCCTGTTCATCAAGGTTATAGCTGTTGTTTGTCAGTGCACAAACTTTGAAAAGAAAGCAGACTAGTTTTTACAGGCTCCCAAATCACCTAGCTCTCACAGCCAATGGAACTTGCATTCATGAGTCCAATAGGACTATAGCAAAGAAAGAAGCAGTTTTTAAACAGGCATAAGAGCACCCCCTGTAGCTGTACACCTGGGCTCAGTGTAGACAGAGCAGGCAAAAACACCCTTCTCCCACTTTTTTTCCTGGAAGAGGTTTAACTGCATTCTTTTTCCGATGCTGCTTGAAGTTCTGGCTTCTAATGAGCCTGCATCTAGATGCTGACTGCAATCCTTCCCTTTGGGACACTGATGGGTCTTGGTACACCCCCAGCCCCTGGGAACCACTAAGAATAAAGACAGCAGCTTGCACAATCACAGAGGTTTGAGAGGCAACCAGGAGCTTGGGCCAGGCTGATTGATGAGGCTCATCTTCTATACAGGACCACTCTGTCAAGACTGGGAGAGGTGGCTGTTTTTTCTAATGCACAGAAACCAACACAGAGAGTCAAGGAAAATGAAGAAGAAAGGGAATATGTTCTAAAGAAGAGAATGAAATAAATCTCTAGAAACCAATCTTAATGAAACGCCAATAAGTTATTATACTCAATAGAGAGTTCAAAATAACAGTCATAAAGATGCTCAGCAAGGTCATGAACAAAGTAAGAATTTCAACAGAGAGATAGAAAATATTAAAAACTACCAAAGAGAGATGATAAAGCAGAAGAATATAATAATTGAACTGAAGAATTCAATAGACGGCTTCAACAGCAGACTAGAGCAAGTGGAAGAAAGGATCAGTGAACTTGAAGACAGAGCAGTGGAATTCATCCAAACAGAAAAGTAAAAAGAATAAAAGAGTGAAAAAGAGTGAAGATAGCTTAAGGAATACCATCAGGTGGATTACAGGGGTCCCAGAGAGGAAAGAGAGAAAGAGGCAGAGAGCTCATTTAAAGAAATAATGCTGAAAACTTCCCTAACCTGGGGAAAGAAGCAGACGTCTTGATCCAGGAAGCCCAGAGAGTTCTAAGTAAGGTGAACCCAAAGATACCCGCATCAAAACACATTATAATTAAATTGTCAAAAGTTAGGGACTTTCCTGGTAGTCCAGCAGTAAAGAATCCACCTGGCAATGCAGGGGGCACAGGTTTGATCCCTGGTCAGGGAACTAAGATCCCACATGCTGCGACACAGCTAAGCCCGCACACCACAACTACTGAGTTTGTGCACCTCAACTAGAGAGCCTGCACGCCACAGCTGCAGAGCCCATGTGCACTGGAGCCTGTGCACCACAACTAGAGAAGAGAAAAACCAGCACGCCACAACTAGAGAGAAGCCCTCATGCCACAGTGAAGGATCCTGCATGCTACAACTGAGACCTGATGCAGCCAAAAATAAGAAGGAAAAAAAAGTTAAAACAAGGAGAGAATCTTAAAAGCAGCAAGAGAAAAACAATTTGTTACATACAAGGAAACCCTCATGAGATCTATCAGCAGATGTTTCAGCAGAAACTGCAGACCAGAAGGGAGTGGCACAATGTATTCAAAGTGCTGAAAAGAAGAATAAAAAACAACAACAAAAACAACTACCAGCCAAGAATACACTACCCAGCAAAGTGTAGTAGAATTGAATTAGAGATAAAGAGTTTTCAGGACATGCAAAAGCAGGAGTTAATTACCACCAGACCAGCCTTGCAAGAAATATTAAAGGACTTCCTTTAAGCTGAAATAAAAGGGTACTAATTAGTAACAGCAAAACATGAAATTAAAAATTTCACTGGTAAAGGTAAATGTATAGTAAAATTAAAGATAATCTAATGTAAAGTTGGTGGGTTAATCACTTATAAATCTAGTGTGAAGGTTAAAAGACAAAAATAGTAAAAATATAACTACAATAATTTGTTAATGAATACACAAGATAAAAAAATGTAAACTGCAACATCATAAACATAAATGGGGGAGAGAAAAAAATGTAATTTTGGAATTCATCCAAACTTAAGTTATCAACTTACAATAGACTGTTATAAGTTGTTTTATGCACACCTCTTGGTAACCACAAAGAGCAAACCTATGGTAGATACACAGAAAATAAAAAAGGAATCTAAGCATACCACTACAGAAAATCATCAATTGACAATTGAAGAGAAGAGAAGAAAGGAACCAAATTACAGAAAGCCAGAGAACAGTGAACAAAATGGCAGTAGGTCCCTACCTAAGAGTAATTCCTTTAAATATAAATGGGCTAAAATTCTCTAGTCAAACACATAGAGTGGCTGAATGGATAAAAATTAAGACCTGTCCATGTGCTGCTTACAAGAGACTCACTTCAGATATAAAAACATAAACTGTAAGTGAAGGGATGGAAAAAGTTACTCCATGCAAATGGAAGCCAAAAGAAAGCTGGGTTAGACAGACAAAACAGCCTTTAAGACAACAGACAAAACAGACTTTAAGACAAAGACTGTAATAAGAGAGAAAGGTTATTATAGGATGATAAAGAGGTCACTCCAACAAGAGTATATAACATTTGTAAATATTTGTGCACACAACATAGGCACATCTGAAAATATAAAGCAAATATTTACAGACCTAAAGAGAGAAATACAGTCATACAATAATAGCAGGGGACTTTAATACCTCACTTTTATTAATGGATAGGTCATCCAGACAGATAATCAGTAAGGAAACATTAGCCTTAAATGATACATCAGACTATGTGTATATAGAACATTGCATCCAAAAGCAACAGAATACACATTCTTCTCCAAACACACATGTAACATTCTCCAGAATAGATCAAATATTAGGCCACAAGACAAGTCTTAGTAAATTTAAAAGGATTGAAATCTTACCAGGCATCTTTTCTGACTACAGTGGTACAAAACTAGAAATCAGTTAAAAGAAGCAAACTAGAAAATTAAAAATATGCAGACATTAAACAGCATGCTACTCTGAGCAACCAGTGGATCAAAGAAGAAATAAAAAATATCTTGAGACAAATGAAAATGGGAACACAACATACCAAAACTTACGGGATACAGCGAAAGCAATTGCAAGAGGGAACTTCATAGTAATAAACACCTACACTAAGAGACAAGAAAGATCTCAAATAAACAACCTAATTTTATATCTCAAGTAACTAAAAGAACAAAGCCCAAAGTTAATAGAAGGAAGGAAATAACAAAGATCAGAGCAGAAGTAAATTAAAGAAAGAAAAAACAGAAAAAAAAATCAATGAACTAAGCTGATTTTTTTTGAAACCATACTAAGAATAACAACCCTTCTCAAACTCTTCTAAAAAATTGAAGAGGAAGAGACACTTCTAAACTCATTTTAAAAGACCAGCATTGCCCTAATGCCAAAACTGGAGAAGAACACTCCAAGAAAATTGTAGGCCAGTGTCCCTGATGAACAGAGATACAAAAGTCCTCAACAAAATATTAGCAAACTGAATTCAGCAGTACAGTTGACCCTTGAGCAACATGGGTTTGAACTGCATGGGTCCAATTATACATGAATTTTTTTTCAAGAAATATGTACAGTACTATAGAATCTGTGGTTGGTTGAATCTGCAGATGTAAAACTGTGGATCTGGAGAACCAACCATGGGACTTAAGCATCTGCAGATTTTGGTATCCATAGCCGGTTCTAGAACCAGTCCTCCACAGATACTGAGGGGTGACTGTACGTTGAAAGAATCAAACACCAGGATCAAGTGCTACTTATTCCTGGGATGCAAGGATGATTCAACATCTGCAAATTAGTCAGTACAGTAAGTCCCCTACATACAAACGAGTTCTATTCCGAGAGCACATTTGTAAGTCCAACAAAGTTAGCCTGGGTACCCAACTAACACAATCGACTATGTAGTACTGTACTGTAATAGGTTTATAATACTTTTCACACAAATAATACATAAACAAGCACAAAAAATAAACATTTTAAATCTTACAGTACAGTCCTTGAAAAGTACAGTAGTACAGTACAACAGCTGGCATACAGGGGCTGGCATCGAGTGAACAGGGAAGAAGAGTTACTGACTGGAGGAGAAGAGGAGGTGGGAGATGGTAGAGCTGAAGGATCGTCAGCCGTAGGAGTTGGAGGGCAAGGCAAGCTGTGATTTCACTCACTCCTGACATTGATGGAACACATGGGGATCTTTGAAACTTGGCAACTTGAAGGTTCATATGTAGGGGACTTATGGTATAATACACCACATTAACAAACTGAGAGTAAAACCTATGATCATCTCAATAGATGCAGAAAATTTTGACAAAAATTCAGCATATCGTCGTGATAAAAACTCTCAGCAAACTGGGTGTAGAAGGACCATACTGCAACATAATAAAGGCCATATGTGACAAGCCCACATCTAACATCATACTCGAAGTTGTGAAAAACTGAAAGCTTCAGGGGCAACACAAGGATGTCCACTCTTACCAGTTTTAACATAATACTGAAGTTCTAGCCAGAGCAATTTGGCAAGAAAGATATAAAAGGAATCCACATTGGAAAGGAAGAAGTAAAATTGCCTCTATTTGCTGATGCCGTGAAATTATATATAGAAAACCCTGAAGGCTCCGCCAAAAAATTGTTAGAACTAATAAATGAATTCAGTAAATTTGCAGGATACACAATCAATATGCAAAAATCAGTTGTTTCTATACACTAACAAAAAAATATTGGAAAGAGAAATTAAGAAAACAATCCATTTATAGTAGCATCAAAAAGAATAAAATACTTAGGAATAAATTTACTAAGGAGGTGGAACATCTACACTTAATCTTAGCCAAAAGGCCGAGAAGCGATGAGGTGAAACATCTGTACACCAAAAACTATAAAACATTCATGAAAGAAATCGAAGATGATGCAATTAAGTGGAAAGATATTCTGTGCCCATGGATTGGAAGAATATTGATACAATGTGCATACTACCCAAAGTGACCTACAGAGTCCGTATAATTCCTATCAAAATTCCAGTGGCATTTTTCACAGAAATAAATAAAACAACCCTAAAATTTGTACGGAACCACAGAAGACCTCAAATATATAAAGTAGTCATGAGAAAGCAAAAGCTGGAGATAGCACACCTCCTGATTTCAATCTATATGCAAAGAAATAGTAATCAAAACATGCTATTGGTGTGAAAATAGACACATAGACCAGCAGAACAGAATTGAGAGCCCAGATGTAAACCCCTGTGTTTATGGTCAACAAAGAAGCCAGGAATAGGCTAGGAGAAAGGATAGTGTTTTCAGCAAATGATGCTGGGAAAACTGAATATCCACTTGCAAAAGAATGAAACTGGACCCCTATCATACACCATACACAAAAATCAACTCAGAATGAATTAAGGACTTGAATGTACAACCTGAATCATAAAACTCCTTGACATTGGTCTTGGCATTGATTTTTTGGATTTGATACCAGAAGCAAAGACAACAAAAGCAAAGATAAACTAACGGACTACATCAAACTAAAAAAAGCTTTTGCAAAGGGAACCATCAACAAAATGAAAAGGCATCCTATGGAATGGGAGAAAATATTTGCAAACCACGTGTCCAATAAGGGGTAAATATCCAAACTATACAAGGGACTATATGACTGAATTGCACAAAAACAGATAACCCAATTTGAAAATGGGCAAAGGAATAGAGATTTTTCTAAAGAAGACATACAAATGGCCAACAGGTATATGAAAAGGTGCTCAGCATCACTATTCATCAGAGACATGCAGCTTAAAACCACAGTGAGAGATCACCTCATACCTGTTAACATGTCTTTTATCAGAAACATAGAAATAACAAATTCTGGTGAGGGTGTGGAGAAAATGGAACCTTTGTACACTGTTTGGTGGAAACGTAAATTGGTGCAGCCACTATAGAAAACAGCATGGAGGCTCCTAAAGAAATTAAAAATAAAACTACCCTACCATTTAGCAATCCTGCTTCTAGGTATGTATCTAATGAAATCGCTATCTTGAGGAGAGATCTATACTCCCATGTTCATTGCAGCATTATGTTTATGATAGCCAAGGTGTGAAAACAACTTGTGTGTCTGTCAGGATGAATGGACAAAGAAAATGTGATATATGTCACATATGTTTTATATACATGTGTATATATATTATACACATGTATTATATATATACACATATATATATAATATATTACATATATAATATATGTATACATATATATAAAGCATGTGACATACAGTGGAATATTATTCAGCCTTTAAAAACAAGGCAGTTCTGTCATTTGCAACAACATGAATGAACATGGAGGGTATTATTCTTAGTGAAATAAGCCAGATAAAGATGGACAGTATTGCTTGGTATCACTTATATGTAGAATCTTACAAAGAGAAGTTGAATTCATAGAAACAGAGGGTAGAATGGTGTTTGCCATGGGCTGGGGGAAATAGGGAGAGACAAGTAAAAGGGTACAAACTTTCAGGTATAAGATGCATAAGATCTGAGAATCTAATGTATAATGTGGTGACTATAGTTAATAATACTGTATTGTATAATTGAAACTTAAGAGAGTAGAACTTGTGTTGTCTCCCCTCGAAGTGGTAAATATATGAGGTGATGGGTATGTAATCAACTTGGAGGTGGAGATCCTTTCACAGTGTATGTGTATATAAAGGAAGAAGAAAGCAGACTAGGTTTTACTTTAGAAGCAGGATTGCAGAATTCGACAGACTCTCACTGAGCAAATCACGTCGGATGTTGTGAGGAACAGCAAGGGGAGCCCGCAGCCCAGGTCTGTGCCCTGAGGCTCGTGTGCATGAGGGATGTGTCGGGGCTGGTGGCGGGGTGGGGTTGTCAGGATGTGCAGCTGACCGGCCCCTCTGGGATCAAGGGGAAGCCAGGCATGCACAGTGTTGTCACGCGGCTCCTGGGAGTTCAGGGCAGCTTTATGGGCTTCTCTCTTTCTTTTTTGAAGTAGGACTTAGGTTTAAATTTTTTAAATATCAGCTTTGAGGTATAATTCACATTCTGTCTAAGTCACTCATTGAAAGTATACAGTTCAGTGATTTTTAGTGTACTCACAGAACTGTACAGCCGTCACCACAATCAATTTTAGAGCATTTTTCAGCACAGGAAATCTCTTACCTGTTAGCAGTCACTCCCCGTTTTTTCCTTCACCCATATCAGCCCTGGCAACTACTAATCTACTTTCTGTCTCTGTGGACTTGCCTAGTCTGAACACTTTATACAAATGTGATCATATAATAGGTGGTGTTTTGTGACTGACTTCTTTCACTTAACATAATAACTTTTTTTACTTTTTTTTTTTTGGCTGCATGGGGTCTTTGTTGTTGTGAACGGGCTTTCTCTAGTTGCAGACAGCAGGGCCTACTCTTCGTTGCGGTGTGCAGGCTTCTCAATGTGGTGGCTTCTCTTGTGGAGCATAGGCTCTAGGCATGGGGGCTTCAGTAGTTGTGGCATGTAGGTTCAATAGTTGTGATGCATGGGCTTCATTGCTCCATGGCACATGGGATCTTCCGGACCAGGGCTCGAACCTGTGTCCCCTGCATTGGCAGGCGGATTCTTAACCACTGTGTCACTAGGGAAGTCCAACATTAACCTTTTTTTTTTTTTAAACAAAAATATTGACGTTCCTCGGATCCTATGATCCAAAACAGGCTTCCTAGGCCAGGGCCTTCTGCAGGGCTGTGGGCGAGCCAGTTCTCTTTCAAAAGGCTGTGGGCAGGCAGGCCCAGTGACTGGCTGCTGCCCTCCCACCCCCTCACTCTCGCCCCCCACAGTGTGCACACCGTTCTGCCCTGTGCAGCTGCCACGTTCTCCACGACGTTCTCCACGACAGTCTCCCCTGATCCCACCAGCCAGAGGTGATCTCTCCTTAACCATGGCACGCTCTTGTTTGTTCCACTCTCAAGGCACATTCTACCCTGTGCTATGTGGGAAGACCTATGTCTGTGTTAAACCATAAAATCCTCGCAAACAGTGAATGTGCTGTGATGTCCATAATGGCTTAGTGAGCGTTCAGTGTTTGCTGAATGAATCATGAGATGGTAAATGCACTAGAGAATTTTTGTTAAATAAAGAACTATGCCATCAGGGCCATTGCTTCTGACCCTGATGGAATTACTGCTGCCAGGCTGGCCCTCTTACTGTAAACAACCAGAAAACTGGACAGAATAAATAATACAGCACTTTACAGACATCATACAGCAGGCAGCACTGTGCTCGTGGGGAGAAGGAAGATAAATAGATGAGCCTTATGATCACCTTGCCTTCTGCTTGGAGGCACTCTCAGACCACAGTGTAGGATGGAGCAACCCAAGCAGAGTACAGCGGTCTGAATTGAAGAGACAGATTAGATTTGGGGAAGCAGAGGAGACTAGGATTTGTGGGGCAGGGACACCAGAGCCATGGCGAGAAAGAGCTACATAAATCTGCATGGGGTTCCTTGAAGTCTTTTGTTGAACACTTTTGTTTTGAGCACACGTGTAGGATGAAACTCTATGAGGCCCAACAGAAAACAAGTTCAGGGAGCTGTGAGCTAAATAAATTGATTAACACCTGGAGACCTTTGGGTTCCGACCAGCCACAGTGGAGAGACCTTAGTGAACACTGCCACGTTGAGTAAAGAGCCCGAAGGGCCATGCCTTAGCAGTATGGCTAAACCAGCCTTTCAGTAAAGACCCACCCTAGCCAGAGTAAAAAGACAAGCCTCAAAAACATCAGGCTGGTCTGTGAGTAACTTAAAAGCCTACAAAAGAAGAAGAAGAAAACAAAACACTTTAAAAGAAGACAACAAAATCTAGACACTCAACAACATGATATTGGAAAAGTCTTATTGGCATCAAATAAAAAATTACTAGATATGCTCCAGATTTTAAAATACTGAAAAGTTTTGACAACTAAATGCAACATGTAATCCTGGATTGGATTCTTGACCAGAAAAGGACATCAGTGGGAAAATAGGTGAAATTTCAGTATCGTCTATAGATTAGAATATAATGTTGCATCAGTCTTGATTTCTTGATTTTTATGATGGTATTGTGGTTGAATAGATGAATGCTTTTGCTTTTAGGGAATATACACTGAAGTATTTAGAGGAAAAGGAGTATTATATCTATAAATTACTCTCAAACATTTCAGATAATTTTATGTATATAAATATATATACAGGGCTTCCCTGGTGGCACAGTGGTTAAGAATCCACCTGCAGGAAATACGGGTTTGAGCCCTGGTCCAGGAAGATCCCACATGCCACGGAGCAACTAAGCCCGTGCGCCACAACTACTGAGCCTGCACTCTAGAGCACATGAGCCACAATTACTGAGCCCACGTGTCACAACTACTGAAGCCTGTGCGCCCAGAGCCCTTGCTCTGCAACAAGAGAAGCCACTGCAATGAGAAACCTGCACACCACAACGAAGAGTAGCTCCCGCTCTCCGCAACTAGAGAAAGCCCCAAGCGTAGCAACGAAGACCCAATGCAGCCAAAAATAAAATAAATAAATAAATTTATTTAAAAATATACATATATACAAATATATAAATAAATACACACACACACACAAGAGTAGCTAAGGCTTGAAATTTCAGAGGAAGTATAATTTGTCTTCACCATGTGTTTTGTTTTTAGAGTTTAAATATTGAAGGCCTCCCATCAAAGGGCCCTATACCACCCTGGTTGGTAAGTGAAAATTATTTAATTTCAGGCCCATTTTTTCTGGGCTATAATTGAATAGCTATTACAAGCCATTCCAAATTAAGTATATTTTCTTTCCTTCTTAGAGATGTGCTGATTGTGTTTAGATTTAAGAAAGATAGTAACGTTCTTTATTTTGTTATGTTCAGGTGGACATAAAGTACCTGTCCCCGTTGTTGCTGGCCTACGACGACAGAATGAAAGAGAAGGACGAGCTCAATGCCAGCCTTCAGGTAGGTTGGCCTAAGTCCCAGAAGGAGACGGTTTCTAAACAAAGGAGACCGATTCAAACCTGGAGGCAACATTTTGAAGGTAGATATAACCAACATCTAGCAACATCTCAAGTGTTTGTTAAGGAAGGAAAGGAGGAAGGAGGGGGTGGTGTAGCGTGGAAGGAGGGAGCAACAGGGTGCGGGCAGGACGAAGAAAGGGGGCGAAGGGAGCAGGAAAAGGAGTGAAGGCGGGAGAGAGTGACGGGCAGAGCAGGAGGCGTGGGTCGGGACTGATGGGAGAATATGGAGGGACGGGGTGGGGCTGCACTGGGAGTTGTGGTTTCCCAGACAGGCAGCCCTGCATGGGCTGGGATCTCGGGGTGCAGAGAAGGCGGCAGTGGGAGGCGCTCCTTTCCTGGTCCTTTGCAGCTGCAAACAGCACTGGTAAAAGGGACATTTGGGCAGATAAGGAAGGTAGAAGACCGAGGACGTTTTATGCAGACTTAAATGCTTCTTAATTCTATGAAGAGCTGACCCCAGGAAGTCTAGTTACTGAGCTGTTGGTAGTGGTAGGGAAGTGAGGTTTTTGTTCATTTCTGCCTTGTTCACTCTCTTTCATGGGAATGGCTCCTGGAGCAGAGCTCATTCTAATTATACAGGAAACCAAGGCTGAGTGGCTGTTACAGGTCCATCCCATGCCTTTCTGTGCTGGGAACCTCTGTGTTCCTTATTCAGGTGACCAAAGAGATCTCTGGAATTGGAGGGATCCAGGGAGAAGAGAGTTGGTTTTTCTGGGATCCCTGATGGGAAAGCTTACCCAGCCTGCTCTTGTTCTGCTGTCCCATGTACGTGGCCCATGTAATGCAGTTGGTTTTTTTTTTAATCTTTTTTATTTATTTATTTATTTATTTATTTATTGGCTGCATTGGGTCTTCGTTGCTGCACACGGGCTTTCACTAGTTGCGGCGAGTGGGGGCTACTCTTCACTGCATAGCGTGGACTCCTCATTGCGGTGGCTTCCCTCTTGTTGTGGAGCACAGGCTCTAGGTGCGTGGGCTTCAGTAGTTGTGGCACATGGGCTCAATAGTTGTAGGTCATGGGCTCTAGAGCACAGGCTCAGTAGTTGTAGGGCATGGGCTTAGTTGCTCCGCGGCATGTCGGATCTTCCTGGAGCAGGGATCGAACCTGTGTTCCCTGCATCGGCAGGCAGATTCTTAACCACTGCGTCACCTAAGAAGTCCCCTGTGTAATGCAGTTTTGAATCTTTTCTCCTAGACTTTCTGTTGCACACTTAATTTTTTAAGAGGGTGAATTAATCTTGTACTAATTGGTTAAATATCAATCCACATAATAAAAATACTTATTTAGTGCTTCTTCTAGAATAGGGTTTAGGAAACCTTTTCTGTAAACATTTACTTAGTAACTATTTTAGGCTTTGGGGGCCATGGAGTCTCTGTTTGTAGATACTCAGCTCTGCTACTGCAACATGAAAGCAGCTGCAGAGCAGGTGTGAATGGATGGGTGTGGCTATGTTCCAGTAAAACTTTATTGACAATACAGGCGACTGGCCTGTGGGCTATAGTTTGCCCCACCTGTGTTCTGAAAAAGGGCCAGTGGACTGCTAGCAATTGGGAAGTGCGTTTGGGCAGAAAGGTAAGAGAAAGAGAAGCTGCTTGGCATTGTTGCTTTTTATAAGCATAAATGTCTGCTAGCTGGGAGAAGAATATTTAGAAGCATCCCAGAATAAATATTGGCATCTCAGATTCTCACCAAAAGACAACACATGATACTGAAGCTGGCCGAGGGCTAGCTGAGAAAAGTCATGAGGGAGGCCACCCAGCATGAATGCCACAAACACAGACTGTTAGGATCCGAAAACAGGCGAAGCAACAGTCCTCAAGTGGGGGCCCATGAATGATGAAGATGGACTGACTGACGGCTTTCTTGTGATTGTAATGGGGCAAAATTATAAGATTCCAACCCCCACACTAAGCCCTTCCCCACCAAAATGAGCTTCAGTTAGGAGGAAAAATTTTTATTTTTATCTATAAAGCTCCGATTTATCCTCCACAGTCTTTAAACAGAGAAAAAACTATGGCATTTATAGGCATTTCTGCCATTTTTATTCCCCTTTTTACCTTTTCAAATATTTGGCAGTTGTAGAAAAATGTTATCGAGTTAGGAATCGAATATTTAAAACCTGAGGCATTTTGTCTCTTGTTCTCAGCATGGTAGCTGTCTCTTGTGTTTTCTGGCTAGACTGTGAGCCCCTCAAGGGCAGGCACTTGGTGCTGGTACCAAGTTTAAGGTTGCTGGTACCATGAGACTTTGCTTAAAAGCTATTAACATTTGATTTTAGCCACAGTGACAGCATTAGAACTAAGAAATACAGATATGTGTGTATGAGTGTGTTACAATTTACATAAATTTTGTTTCAGGAGGAAATGAGGACGTTTAGAATGCGAGTCCAAGAGGTGGTGGAAGAAAATGAAGAATTGCACCAAGAGCTAAATAAAAGTAGTCCTGTCACCAGTGAGGAATGGCAAGTGGTGTTATATTTCTGGTATTTTGCCAGTTACAAAAAGAAAAGATAATAGGAATAAACTTCACTAAATTGTCAAATATATATGTATTGTAACTAAAACATTTTAATGGAGAGTTTCTAAGGAACTAATAAGGTGCGGTGAAAACCTAGTAAATTACTCTAAACTTGTATTTTAAAGATTACTTCAAAAATTCCAAACAGGTTTTTAAGCTGAAATATATTTGCTGTCCCCATTTTTATCCTCTGAGGTTGTATTTTTCTAGGGCACTTTTCCATCCCAAGCCTGTGGAGTCACATTGTTTCTTAGACCCCTCAGATGGCTCCCAGGGCTTTAGGACAGACAGTGCAGGATGAGGCCCTGCACTCCCAGCGCCCACCTGCCCGGCTCCTTCCATTCCCAGACAGCCGAGTGCTGCCTCACTGCCAGCCTTTTGCTGATGCTCTTTCCTCCCCGCAGAATGCCCCCTTCTGCCCTCCTGTTCATCCGTTAGGGCCCTGCTCAAATGGTGCTGGTCAGTTGTTTTCCCTAAAGGCAGAGTAAATTGTTCCCTTGTCTCGGTTTCTGACTTGGCCCTAAACACGTTCCCTGTCCTGGTACCTGCCACACTATGCTTACCTGTGTGTCTCCACCCCTGTCTCCCTCTTCTCCTTTGTGAGCCTCTCAAGGGCAGGGCCATGTCCTGTTCGTCTAGCACAGCAGCAACAAATGCCTATTCAGTGCATTTGAGAAAGTAAATGTCTTCAAAGTCTAAAAGCAATACCCAAGCAGGACCAAGAAAGCAAAAGCAGGTCAATTGGGCTGCTTCCAGGAGCCCTCATGAGAACCTGGACCCTCAGATTCTTTCTCTAACCTTGTACATAGCTGTAAGTCAAACCTATTTACTTCTCCTTACAATAAAAACAAAAACATAAATTAAATATAAGAAAGAAAGGCAGATCCCACTTTGAAATCCGCATGCCCACAGTCTTCCTATAAGAGTTTGAAATTTGCATCCTGCTCTAGTGCGGAGGCTTGTGGCGCAGGGTTGGGGTACAGGAAGCTGTTAGGTCTGCGCAGAGCTGGTTGAAGTCCCCAGCCGGTCTCCCTATACTCTAAGTTCCCTATCGTCTAGCAGGGGGAGGGCTCCTGGGCTTTGGAGCCTCACAGGCTGTAGGCAGATCTCCTGACACCCCCGAAAGCCCCTCCCAGTCGTGCCCTTGCCTGCGCCCCGCGTGAGGTGCAGTGCGTCCCCACCCAATACTCTCCTCGGGCACACTGACATCAGACTTCAGCAGAGCCTTTCTCCTTAGTTTCAGAGAATTTCTCGATGAACTTCTGGGCTGCAACTAAACTCTACATATCTTTCCCTGTTTTCCTCTGTCCAGCTGGGTAACCTCGTGTTTAATGGGCTACAGTTTCTTTACCTGTAAAATGGGAAGGAGTATTAGGCTAAGTTTGAGATTTTGACCTTGTCTTTTAGGGATCCCTTTCATTTAAAAAAGAAAAGATGGAAGGAAGGGGGGAAGGGGAGGAAGGAGGGAAAGAGGTAGGGAAAGAAGGAAAGAAGAGGGAAGTAAGAAAACAGGGAGGACGAAAGGGAGGAAGAAAGGAAGTCTTATAAGGAAGTCCGAAGCAGAGCCCTTCTGTTTGAGGTAGGAATGAGGAGGCTGGAGACAGCGGGTGCCCATCCCCACCACGGGTGGGGTAGCGGACAGGGATGCCTCCAGGTGCCAGGGAGCTAGTGCGCAGCCTCTGTTGGAGTGAAGTATCACTGTGGCTGGACTCCCTTCATCTTTTCTTCCTCCTTCCTCCATCTCACTTTTTAAGTCTGAAGTGGAAAATTGAAATAATGTACTGGTTTACCGTGTACTTTGTGTGGTAAACATTTAACTAGAAGATTTGTGAGATCCCTGTGGCTCATTCTCACTGGAATCTGCGACCGTGAGGCCAAGCTGAGCTGGGATTTCCTTTGCACCAACTGTTAGGAAAGGGTTTGCTCATGTGAAATTAAAGCTGGGAGTCTTAGCACAGTTTAAGGAATCGTACAACGGCTTTTAACAAAGCCATTGTTTTTTGGCAAGTAAGCTACTGATTACAAGTGAACGTATTTTGCTTAAAATGGGAACTTTCTAAATTCTTTAGAAATATTTCATACTGGCTTCAAAATAATCCAGTGGGTGGGGGATTAGAGGTTTGTGTTGATGAAACAAGACCGGCCATTTGACCATTTGATAATTGTTCAAGCTGGGTGTTTGGTACATGGGAGTTTCTAGTCTATTCTTTCTACTTTTGTATATGTTTGAAATTTTACATTTTAACAAGTTAATAAAGCAGTTCGTAATTCAAACTTCATTTCTGTCCTTTCCCGCAATTTAATGGAAATGGCAAGACTTACTATGTTGATAACATGTTTAGCATTAAAACATGTCATTACCTGCAACACATCAGTTGCTTTCTTTTGGACTCAGGAGTGTCTCTGTGATCATTCAGCACTGGAATGGCAGTATTTAATTTTGTAAATCAATTGTAGGTGTCAGCTTCAAACTCAAGCAGAGCTGGTTTTAGAGGAAAACAAGTTGTTGATAGAGCAGTTGGAGATTCAGCAAAGAAAAGCCAAGGACACCCACCAGGAGCGTCTCCAGGAAGGTGAGCATTTTCTCCTGTGAGTGATGGTGATGCTGGGACATCACCGTTGTGTCATTTTACACTGCCCCTCCCCCCCCCCGGCCCCACTTGAAAACAGTGGGAGACAGTTGTTTTAGAACATGTTCTTTACTGAAGTGCAGCTATTTATGATACAGTATATCCAGCCATCACCTGTGATACATCGACTGCTTTCTCTTAGACACCAGAGAGCATGGTGTCCAGTTACTGTCTTTTGTGAATCAGTTGTAGATGATAGCTTTAGAGCCAGCAGAACTGGGCTTGGAGGAAGCAGTGTGCCACGTAACTGGGGAAAATCGTGTGAGAGGAATATTTGAAACAACACAAGGATGTGTTCCCAAAAGTTTGTTGAGTGAGTAAATAAGCAGGAACCATTGACTCTCTAAAGAGTTTCTCTGTGCTCTCGCCCTTCCTTCAGCTCCCGCTGTAGCTTAAATCCCCGTCAGATCCTCTCTGTGAGCACCTCCTCTCCCCACATGTCCCCCTCGTCCCAGGAGCCTCACAGCGTATGACAGTGGACTTTGAAGTGGCCAGACTGAGTCATTTCGATTAAAACCGAAACTTATGAGCACAAGAGACAGTGGCATTTTTTCCTTTGGCTTCACTGACTTTTCCAGTGGAGAGCAATGTAGGACAGGAGTGAGCCGGCATAAGCCCTCCTTTCTGCTTCCCCTTCTGTGCCTGTTACTCAGCGGCTCCCCCTTCCACACTGCGGAAGAGTTCACTGCCAGCTCCTGCTGTTGCTGAAGCTGCAGGGCTGGCACTTGGCTTGGGTCTGCCGGCCAGGTCGGGTCTGCAGTGACAGCACCTCTCAGAGTCCCACAGGAGTTTCCTCCACAGGACCTCCCCGTGGACTGAGCAGGCACAGGAGTGGTTGCCTTTGTCCTGGCACTGTTTGGGGTAGAGGGGAAAGAAAGTTGTTGAGCCTCCTATCTTTGCTTTCAAGATTAGAGACGATAGGGAAATTAATTTCATATTTACTGAGCTTAATCTCAAACACAGATCTAAGCAGGGAGGATGATTCTTTTGGCCTGTGTGATTCAGTCAGCTGCCCATGTTATTTTCCCATTTCCCAGAAACAGCTGTTTGTTTTGATCAACTAAATGTTTTTACAGAGTAGAAGGATGTAGAGTTCTCGCTGTAATACTTTTAAGTGCTAGTTTCAGCAGATATTCAGGAAGTGTCTTAATATTACATACTTCCATGTCACTTAGAATGAAAGTATTTATGATTTACTTTAGATGTAGGACACTAAACATAAAAACTTAATGAAGAAAGGGAAGAAAAATAAATTCTGTACTTGGGCCATATTTGATGTCCTTAAAAATCTTGAAAATCTTGCAGTTTTAGGGATGACATCATGATATATGCTTGCACATCTGTGTGTGACTTAGGGCTTTGGTCTTTGGAAAGTCAGGTCCTTGAAGACAGGAATCATGTCTTGTTAAATATTGCATATTTAACAATAATATCAATATATTGAGCCCCAGTAAGAAAGTGTATGTTTAGTGACTACTTAATACAGGGACAGTAATTTCTAAGTACAAAGCTTTTGGTATTAATTTCTAAATCTCCAGTAGATTTTTTAAAGATCATTTTTTATACGCTCTCACCAGTGTTAGTGATCAGTAATCATGCTTTATTAAGTCTTCTGTACCGAGTCTTTATCCATCTTTTTTGTGTTTCAGTTTCTAAACTGACTAAACAGCTAATGCTTCTGGAGACTAAAACACAGAACCAAGAAAAGGAGCTAACTGAAAGTAAGGAGCAGTTGGGAATTTTACGTATGGAATGCCAAGAACTAAAAACACAGTTGGACAGCAAAGTTGCAATGGAAGTTCACACTTCAATTGTGAATGAGTTAAAAAGGTAAGGATTTACTGTCTTTTCAAGCACTGGTGCATCACCATGCATGTTGTTATAGGCAGGTAGAGAGAGGGTGCTCCATCTTTTTGTGAGTCACTTAGCTACACCAGCCCAGGCGTCCAAGACTGAGAATGGTAAATATTTTATTAAAGTAGAACACGGCCGTCCTTGAGGGCTGCAGTCTGCACTTTATGTGTATGTATGTGATTTTCTTTCCCTACGGTTCCAGCCTCTCTTGTTTGTAGAACCAAAGACAATTTAAAGTAATAGAACTGGAAATCTAGATCTCCAGTAATGGGGAACTGGTGCAGTGAAAGGATAGAACAATAAAATGAAATACAATGCAGCCATTAAATATGTCACAAAAAAATATTTTTGACATTGGAAAATACTCACAATGTATTTGTAAGTGACGAGATCAGGTTACAAAACAGTATGTACAGAATGATTGTAATTTTATTTAAAAAGAAAAAAGGTGTGTGTGTGTGTGCGTGTATTAAGCTGACCAGCCATCTCAGTTTGCCAGGGACTGAGGGGTTTCCCAAGATGTGGGATTTTTGTGTTGAATAAGATGACTGGGATGAGTTGATCACTCTCATGTGTAAGTCTGTCTGTGTCTGTATAATTACATACATGTATATGAAGTTACTTATATACCATATGTACATAGAAAAAAGATTGGAAAAATGGAAAAATAGTAATAGAAATTATCTTTGGCAGGTGAAATTATGGGTGCATCAGCAGTTATTGTTCTCCAAAGAAACCACCAAGAGGAGATGTATAAGATATGCATATGTATATTTGGGGAGAGAGAGAGAGAGAGAGATTGAGATTTATTTAAGGAATTGGCTCATGCGGTTGTGGGGGCTAGCAAATCCAGACTCCATAGGGCAGGCCAGCTGGCTGGAAACTCAGGCTGGAAACTGAAACTGTGTTACAGTCTTGAGGCAGAGTTCTTTCTTCTTTGGGAAACCTCAGTTTTTGCTCATAACCTCTTCAATTAATGGGGTGAGGCCTACCCATATTATCAAGGGTAATCTCCCTTCCTTAAGGTCAACTGACATGTTAGTTACATCTACAAGATACCTTCACAGTAACATCTAACTAGTATTTGCCCGAACAACTGGGCACCATAGACTAGCCAAGTGGACACATAAAATTAACCATCCTAATGAGTAATGTAAATTTTCTTTGTGTTTTCTCTACTTTCCAAGCGTTCTGTTATGAATGCATATTATTTTGGAATAGAGAGGAAATAATTTTTTAAGTGGTGGGGCTTTCAGCTCAGGATGGTTGGCATGGGGGCGTGAATGAGTTCGTGCATGAGAAGGGCTCAGCGTGATGCCTCAGTAACCACCGACGATCGCAGTTAGTGGTGGCCCGTGTTTCCGCCACACTGTTGCTTGCCCTCTGCGCCGGGTCTGCACCTCGCTTTTCTGTCCCAGTAGAGGGAGGGGATTTTTTTGAGGTCACGTTCATCTTTAGGGTTTTATTTTCCTCAGACACCCACTCCTGTGGCTAATTTTTTTTTTTTTTAATGAATGTGTCATAACCACATGTCCTAATAGCCCCCTCGAGGTGAGCATAAAAAATTTCCAAAGGAAGCCGCTAATTGGCAACGGGAGTGAAGGCGATGGAAGATGCCGTCATTGGAGAAACCAGCATGTCACCAGATCTCTCTCAAGTGGAAATTGGGTCAGGGGTGTAGTGGCTCAGAAGCAGGCGGAAGGGAGGTGTCCCCTGCTAGTCTCAGGCTATCAGTCGTGGTGCTGTCAGATAGGAGTGCCTGAGGCACTCGCCTGGGCCATGCTACTTGTGACGACCCCCCACCCCCACCCCGCCCGCCGCCCCCCAGCTGGAGCCAGTGTTGTTGTGGCTGGGCCGGCCCTGTGGTTCCTATTCTGATTGTGGGATGCACCTCAGAAACAACCATCAGGAAGCTTTGAAGGAGCAAGGTTCATTCCTCACAGGTCCTGGAGGGTACAGGGTACACCTGGGGCCACACAGCAAGGCTGAAGAGAGGGAGAAGGGGGGAGAGAGAGAGAGAAAGAAAGCGCAGAACCTGGGATTCTGCCTCTATCGGGGTCAAGGGTGAAGTGCCTGGGGTTTCATGGCTTCACTCTTTATTTTATTTTATTTTTTATTTATTTTTTGACTGCTTTGGGTCTTTGTTGCTGCACGCAGGCTTTCTTTAGTTGCAGCAGGCGGGGGCTACTCTTCATTGCAGTGCACAGGCTTCTCGTTGTGGCTTCTCCAGTTGCGGGGCACGGGCTCTAGGCACGTGGACCTCAGTAGTTGCGGCACGTGGGCTCAGTAGTGGTGGCGCTAGGGCTTAATCGCTCCGCGGCATGTGGGATCTTCCCAGACCAAGGATCAAACCTGTGTCCCTTGCATTGGCGGGCGGATTCTTAACCACTGCGCCACCAGGGAAGTCCCTCATGGGTTCACTCTTTATTGGCGAATTTAAAGTGTAAGAGCAGGAATTAGGGTGTGGGAAGGAGAAAGCTGTGTCACTGAAGTGGTCAATTACCTAGGTCACCTAGGACTTTCTGCAGGGGGAGCTCTATGGGTAAGATGGCCTGGCTCTTTATCTAGTTGTGTAGCTGGCAGTATGTTTACCCGAGAAGGATGTCTTTGAAATGGAAGCCTCAGCAATCAAAAGAAGGTTAATGTCAGGCACTTACATTACAGTCAGAAAGGCTGGTTGTCAGGCCCTTACACTACAGGAGGGAAAGCCTTTGTGCCAGCTTTTTGCTGGGAGGCTTTGGGCTCTGAGTTGACAGGTTGGTATGGAATAGAGGAATGAGGAAGGTGGAGGTGGCGGGGGTTGAGCCTGGTGGTGCTGTTGGAAAGGGGCAGTATGTGCCTGGAGAGGGAATCTGTAATATGGGAAGGGGGCGTGGGTTCATCAGAGACAGAACAGTGAGTCAAGGAAGTGTGTAGAAGTGGTACCAAGACCTGGTAGAAAAACAGACAAAATAAGGAGAGGGAAACTCAGAGGGTTTTGGCTTGGGCTACTACAGACAGGAGGTAAGCCAAGGACACCTTGGAGTCGGGCTAAAGGTGGCGGAAGGGCCTCTGAGGCTGCAGTGCACCTGCCCTCTGGTTGCCTCCGTTAGGGGAGCCCTTCGCGTGCTGCTGTCATAACAGAGCTACGCCAGGTACAAAAGAATTAATAATTAGCAGCGGAGCGGCTGCCGGACTAGCTCCTACGGTGGGGGTGAGTCTGAGGAGGAGCTGGGAAAGGGTTGCACCTCAGGCAAGGCTGAGGTCAGGAAGGAAAGGTTTTCACTTCTATACAGGAAGGTAGGGGGAACCTGTGCTTGCTGAGCTGCTGGGCATGGCGCATGTGTTGTTCTCCTCGCCTGTTGAAGGCAGAGAGAAAATAAACCCGGTGTGGCTTATGCATTTTGTCTTGCTCCTTTTACTCATCAGCAGCCGTGCCCGGAAGGAGCCGTGACGCAGGAAACGGCAGAAGCTTATTTTCCTAGTGAACTGTCCAGTTGGCTTCGAGCTAGACTGGTAGTTACCCCTTGAAGCTTAGATTGCTCTTTGCTTTTACTGTTACCTAGAAAGCTCGCGCCTTCTCAGCCTGGGTGATGGGAGAGAAACCCACGTCAGCCTACCTCAATGAAGAAATTTAGCAAACTCTTTTGGGGAGAGCTAAGGGTTTGCGGTGACTCGTGGTATCTGCGAAAGGCAAGCCTTCTTTATCCTGGTTTTGGGGGGCCCTGTGTCCTAAGTGAAGCCAGTTGTTCGCATACCTCACCTACGCAGACAGAGTCCTGGTCAGCCGCTGGTGATATGCCTGCTCAGGGAGGCGCCAGCACAGAACCATCTCCTTATGTGATACACGCCGAATACCCAGTTCTTCATCCTAAAATAAGAACAGACTACTAGATGCGACCAAACAACAAGGAGCACTGGGTCAAAGGGGAAACAATTGCGATGGAGAGACCTAAATAAGCAGAGAAGCTCACTGCAAAGGAAAGTGAGATAATTCAGAGAACTGAGGAGATCTCAGTTCCCTGACCAGGGATTGAACCCAGGCCCTTGGCAGTGAGAGCCCAGAATCCTAACCATGAACTAGGCCATCAAGGACCTCCCGAGGAGAGTTTAAAAGAGTAAAATGCCATGGCAAAAAAAAAAGTGTAATCATTAAATAAGAAAAATAAAAATAATTACCAGAATTTTCAAAAAAATCCATAGAAAGCTGAAAGATAAATTTGTGGATTCCCCTAGAACATCAGGAAACAAACAATTGGGAATGGAGACAAAAGGTAACAAGCACTCCTCGTGGGGCCATGTGGGAGGTCAAGGCAGAGAGAAGCGGCAGGACCTGGGGTGCATGTCTTTATTAGGGTCCCTGGGTGGAGTGCTTTGAGGTTTCTGGGCTAAGGCCGATTGGTCAGTTCAAGCCAAAGAGAGCAGAGTTTTGGTAAGCTTCGAGGGGCAGGTGTGTGTGTGTGGAGGGGGAGGCTGTGTGTGTGTGTGCCTCTTACCTAAAAGGTACATGAGGGGGAAGGCCCTGCGCTCCACAGCAGAGCTAGTGTCAGTCAGTTCAAGGCCCCTGCAGGCTTCCTGGCCACACAAAGTGGATGCCAAGGCAGCAGTATCATGGAGTAGTTTACCGATACTCTCAACAGCAGCTCTGTGTTGTCTTTAAGATAGACATCTTAAGGACACAGAAAGGTCAAAAATAAAAGGGCAGAAGAAGTTATACTACTCAAACACAAACCAAAAGAAAGGTGGTAAATTATATTAATATCTGACAAGATAAATGTTAAGGTAAAAAACTCCACGTAACAAAGAGGATCAATTCATAGAGATAAAAGGTTCAATCCATCAAATAGATGTTTAAATTTGCGTGCACCTAGAAATAAGTTCACGTCAATACATTTGGAAATTTAGATGAAATAGTGACATTCTTTGAAAAATATAACGTGTCAAAACCAATTCGTAAAGAAGAATACCTGAATATTCCTTTAGTCATTAAAGAAATTGAATCCAAAGATCTTCCCTTGAAGAAAACTACAGGCCCAGATACCTTCACGAGAGAGCTCTAAAAATATTCAAGGAGGAAGTAATTCCAGTCTCACATAAAGCCTTCTTAAAGAACAGAAAAAGAGTTAATGCTCTCTGATTCATTTTATGAAGTAAATATAACCTTGATACTAAAACCCAACAATGTTGGTATAAGAAAGGAAAATTACATTTCATTTTCACTCATGAATCTAGATGTAAAAACTCTAAAAACAGTATTAGTAATAGATGTGAACTTCGTTAATGGTTCTATTAAAAAATAAAACTACAGTAAATGTCTCTCTTAGTGGGGAAATGTTGCAAGCTTTCCTATTGAGACTGGAAATAGTACAGTGATGCCCTCTGATACCATTTCTAAACAACATTGGTTACTAAATGGTAACCTGTGCACATGGCAAGAAAAAGAAAAATTATAAAGTTTGGTAAGAAAGAAATAATAGTGTCATTATTCATAGATGATATAATTCCATATGTAGAAAACACATTTACAAGTAAATTAGAAATAATAATGGATTTTTGCGCTACAGTAATCAAAACATATGTCAAAAAATAAGCATAGATTAATGGAACAGAATAGAGAGCCCAGAAATAAACCCACATACCTACGGTCAATTAATCTTCAACAAAGGAGGCAAGAGTGTACAGTGGGAAAAAGTCTGTTTAGCAAGTGGTGTTGGGAAAGTTGGACAGCCACATGTAAATCAATGAAGTTACAACACAACCTCTCACCATACACAAAAATAAACTCAAAATGGCTTAAGGACTTAATCATAAGACATGACACCATGAAACTCCTAGAAGAGAACACAGGCAAAACATTCTCTGACATAAGTACCAATGTTTTCTTAGGTCAGTCTCCCAAGGCAATAGAAATAAAAACAAAAATAAACAAATGGGACCTAATCAAACTTAAAAAAGCTTTAGCACAACAAAGGAAACCATAAACAAAATGAAAGACAACCTACAGAATGGGGGGAAATACTTGCAAACATTGGAGCCATCAAGCGCTTAATCTCCAAAACAGCTCATACAACTCAACAACAAAAAAACAACCCAACTGAAAAATGGGCGGAAGACCTAAAGAGACATTTCTCCAAAGAAGACATACAGGTGGCCAATATCCACATGAAAAGATGCTCAACATCACTAATTATTGGAGAAATGCAAATCAAACTATAGTGATTAAGAAGTCTACAAATAACAAATGCTGGAGAGGGTGTGGAGAAAGGGGAACCTTCCTACACTGTTGATGGGAATGCAAGTTGGTGCAGCCAGTGTGGAAAACAGTAGGGAGGTTCCTCAGAAAATTAAAAATAGAATTACCATATGATCCAGCAATCCCACTCCTGGGCATATATCCAGACAAAACTATAATTCAAAAAGATATATGCACCCCTATGTTCATAGCAGCAATATTCACAATAGCCAAGACGTGGAAACAATCTAAATGTCCATCAACAGATGAATGGATAAAGAAGATGTAGTACATACACAGGTGAGTCAAAAATTATCCTCACTCTGGCTATAGAATTTATAGAAGTTTTAATATAATTGGAGTGTGGATAATTTTTGACTCACCCTTGTATATACAGCGGAATGCTACTCAGCCATAAAAAATAACAAAATAATGCCATTTGCAGCAACATGGATGCCACTAGAGATTATCATACTAAGTCAGAAAGAGAAAGACAAATACCATGTGATATCACTTATATGTGGAATCTAAAATATGACACAAATGAACCTATCTATGAGACAGAAACAGAATCGTAGACATAGAGAATAGACTGGTGGTTGCCAAGGGGGAGGGGAGTGGGAGAGGAATGGATTGGAAGTTTGGGGTTAGCAGATGCAAGCTGGTATATATAGAATGGATGAACAACGAGGTCCTACTGTATAGCACAGGGAAGCATATTCAACATCCTGGGATAAACCGTAATGGAAAAGAATATGAATAAGAATGTATATATATGTATAACTGAATCAGTTTGCTATACAGCAGTAATTAACATAACATTGTAAATCAACTATACTTCAATTAAAAAAATAATAATAAATTTTTGCAAAGTTGGGAGAAACAAAATCAATTTATAAAAATCAATTGTACGAGGGTGAGTCAAAAATTATCCACACTCCGGTTATAGTAAAACTTCTATAAATTCTACAGCCAGCGTGCGGCTAATTTTTGACTGTATTTTTTTGTAGGACTAAATATGCAGAAAATAAATGGTATTTTGAAAAAGAACCCCCAGCCTAAAAAAAGGAAAGAAAGGAGGAAGGGAGAAACTATTTACAAAGCCTCACAAATAGAAAGGAATAGAAAGATTGACAGTACTTTTATTGGAAAAATCATTAAACTTTATTGATAATTTCACTGGGTAAAGGATTCCAAGTTGACGGGTTTTTGGTTTTGGAGTTTTTTCCCATTCCGTTTAAAGGTGTTCTCTGTAGTCTTCTGTCTTGCATTGTGTCTAAAGAAAATCTGCAGTTATTATCTTTGTTCCTCTGAACATCGATATGTCTTTTCTCTTAAGCTTCTTCTAGTAATTTTCCTTTGTTACTGGTGTTTAGCAATTACTTAGGATGTACCTGGGTGTGGTTTCTTTATGTTTAGTCAGCTTTAGGTTAATTGAGCTTCTTGGGGCTGTGGGGTGTATATTTTCCATCACATTTGGAAATAATTTAGCTGTTATTTCTTCAGTATTCTTCTCTATTTTTCCTTCTCTCACCTCTCCTTGTGAGACAATACTGTCTCATGGGCCTCTGATGCTCCGTCCATTTCTTTTTCCTGCTCTTGTTTTCCTCTGTGCTTCAATTAGATGGTTTATATTGTTTGTCTTCAAGTTCACTAATCTTTTCTTCTATAGTGTCTAATCATCTGACGCATTGTTTACCTCTTCCATTTGTTTTTTCCATCGCTAGAAGAGCCATTTGAATCTTTTTTGTGTTTTTCATTTCTCTCCTCATCATGCTGTTTTTCTCTGTTGTATGCCATCATCTCTCTGACTTCTGGATCCACTCTGTTGATTTTTTTTTCTTGTCTTGATCATGGAGCCTATTGTATTGCTTATTCCCATGCTTGATTGGATATTGAACATTGTAGATTTTGTGCTGCTGGATGCTAGATTTAGTGCATTGCTTTGAATAGTGTTAGATTTTGTTCTAGTGCACACTTATGTTACTAGACAGTAGTTGGATTCTTTTAGAGCTTGCTTTTTAGGGTAGGCCCAAAAGAACCTTCAGTCAGGGCTAGTTTAACCACGCTACGAAAGCAGTAATACCCTTCTAAGGGTTATCTCCAATGTCCCTTATACCATAAGGTCTTTCTACTCTGGCTGATGGGCTCGTGCCCTGTTCCCAGTTCTTGGTGAATGTCAGGAGTTGTTCTGCCTCCGTGTTCCTAGTGGTTCTTTCCTCGGCCTCAGGTAGTTTCCTCTCATACACGTGCAGATCAGTAGTCAGCCAAAGACTTGCGGTGACCCTGCCTAGAGATCTGCAGAGCCCTTCCTCTCTCCATGGAACTCCCTCCTCTCTGCCCACAATTTCTAGCTACCTTGGCCTCCCTGATCTCTGACTCAGCAAGTCCACTGGGTTTGGTTTGGGATTTCCCTCCCTGTGCTGCAGCCAGGCAGTAAGCTGGAGCAGTCGTGGTACTCACCTTGTAGTTTCCCTCTCAGAGATCACAGTCCTGTACTGCTTATTGTCCAGAGTCTGAAAACCGTTGTTTCTTATGTTTTGCCTGGTTTTCTAGCTGAATAAATCTGGTCTCTATAACTCTGTCTTGGCTGGAAGCAGAAAGAAGTCTTTGTATTTTCAGCATTCTTCTTTAACCTTTTATCATAAAGCCAGGTCTGTGTCCAATAAAATAATAATTAGATGACTTTTCAGTGAAAGAAATGAATTCTGGTTTTTATACATTTTTGAGTTAGTTGATAAACTAACCTTAAAATCATACACTGCACGTGATAATTATGCAGCTCCTACCATATGCCTCTCTCTCTGCAAACCTGACAGCACCCAAGCTGCTGTTCAGCAGAACCAGTTCACTCATCTCAGACTGCCCAGATGTCACAGCCATGTTACATTGCTATAAAAGTTTTGGAGCCGTTTTCTCAATTTCTGTACTCATCTTGTGGATGAGTAACAGACAGCTAGAGACTGTCCGTCTGATCCATCTAAGGACCACACTTTGAGTAGCACTGCCCTGGGGAATCCTGCAGGTATGTGCGCAGAATAGAGCCCAAGTGACTGTCAGCAGGAAAATGAATGTATAGAGTCTGCTGTACTGATGCAATGAAATATCCTATAGCCACACAAAAAGACAGGTGAGTCTTGGAGGCATAATGACACTAAAGTACATATAGTTCCTTTGTGCACCTGTTATGGGGCTTGGTTCCCTTGATACATGGTTCCAATGCTGGGAAACTGAATTAAGCTGTAGTGATGCATAGATAGGTGAGGACACTATAGAGATGATTACAGAGGGGTCTACAGCTGGGGCGGGTTGCATGGGAGTGCCTGGAGTACCGGAAATGTTCTGTTTCTTGGCCTATGTGGTAATTATGTGGGTGTTCACTATAATTGTTTGTTAAAATATGCATTTATCTTTTGTACAGTTTTCTATAGTACATTTCACAATTAAAAAAAATTTAAGTCATGGTTTCTCACCAGAAGAACTACAGTCAGAAATGGGCAGTAGAAGTTCTTCTGAGGAGTGAGACCCTAGGGATGGAATAGGAAACATTTTACTAAAAAAAAATTTTTTAATCAACTATTTTCCCCACCAAATATTAACTGTTAACTTTGTGTGTGTGTGCGCAAATTGTTTCCACCTTTTTTTGTGTTTGTTTTGTTTTAAGAACTATATTGTTAGAAATACAGCTGAAGCCCCTTTTAACCACTGCTCTTAGTCCCATTGTTTTCCCTGCCTTTCCAAAAGCAATCACTGTCATAAATTTGGAATTATATTTGCAATCTATTTTTTTTCTCTACACATATCCATGAATAACATAGTATTTTGGGGTGTGTTCATAAATGAATTCATACTTTTAGTATCTTCACTTTTTACACTCAATTTTCAAGCATCTTTCCATGTTGAGATGGATCCAGAGTTTATTCTCTTTAACTACATGGTGGTATTCCATCATATGAAATACTGCATTTTACTTAGCCTATTAATGGAAGTTTAAATTGTTTCTAAGTTTGTTCCATTAAGCAATGCCCCAGTAAACTTTCTTGTACGGGTTACGAGTTTCCCTAAATGCATACCTAGAGGTGGCATTGTTTGGCCATAGAGTAAATGCGTTTTCTGGATTTTGACATACTGTTCTCTGAGGCATCTGTGCACGCCCACCAGCAATTTCCCAGCATTTCCTATTGTCTTTGGTTGCTTTTCATTGTGAACTTTTGATTGATTTTGGTACCAGATAAGTGGCAAAAATACTTTTCAATAAAATTCTAAAAACAAAAGACAGCAAAGAAAAAAGATAAAAAGATGAGTTTAATTCAAACCTCAAGTCTGTGGGTTTTGTCCAGATGTGCTCTCTGCTCTTTGACTAACAAAAAGTAGTAGACTAGAAAGCAGTGGAAACTGTTTGGAAAATTTCTAACTGGGTGTTTAGGGAGCCAGCCCAGGCTGAAATCACTGAATTTGTGTGGCAAGTGAGGCAGACCCCAAATACATGCAGCGTGAGGCTTGTTCACTAGCCAGCCAGCCAGCCAGGAAGTAAACCCCATGTGGTACCCAGAGAGACCCCATCTCTCAGGATGCTGGGCACCCTGTGTGTGTGGCCCCACCTATTCGGTCTCAGTTATTTCATGAAAATTGACTGAGAGAACCACTGAAGAAATAACTCTTATCTCAAGCATCATTTTGCCAGAATTATATATTGATTGTATGTCCTCCTTGCTTTTCCTTTATCAGAAAAACATATAATTATTTTATTGTGGAAAAAAATATGTTTTAGCATTAGGATTTGAGGGAGGGGGCAATTATAACTAAATAAAAAATTAAGCTGTCTTAAATTCTTTCTGGAAGGAATAGAGTATAAATAAGTGTATATATATATATATATATACACACACACACAGACATAAGCAAAATTGTGGGCAGAAAAAGGAATTAGATCGTCAAAGCAATGTGTACCAGCCACGCCTCTCTGCTGCCCTCCAGGAGCTCCCCACCAGCCCCTCCAGGGGCAGGATGAGGATGTTCCTACAGAGGCCCCCATAGGACCCACCCAGGCTGGAGGGCTGTGCCATCTGTCACTGCCTGGCAGGGGCTGCTTCATTTACCCTCAGTGTACTGGGTAAAACCTTATGATATTTTTGTCCATCAGCCAGTTGCAGAAGGAAGAAGAGAAAGAAAATGCTGAGATGGAAGAGTTGATGGAAAAGTTGGCAGCCCTGCAAGTGCAGAAAAAGAGCCTGCTATTAGAGAAGAAAAATCTGATGGCTAAAAACAAGGCGCTAGAAGCTGAACTCGAAAAGGCACAGAAAATAAATAGGTGTGTGGTTTTTTTTTTAATAGTTAAAAAAAGACAATTGAATATTCTGTTTCATATTCCTTTTCTTTTTCTAATATTGGGCAATGAAATGGAAAGAGATACATGAGATTATTAAATATCAAAATCTGAAACATGACCAATGTTAACCAACATTATAGTTCAATTACGGTTGATAGTCATAATGCTGACCCTAAGACTCTGGAAGTTCTAGAAGTTCTTTACCAAGTATTTCCCAAAAGTCTAATCCACGCATTGCCAGATTCCCTTTTCAAAAATATCTTTTAAAGAACACAAGCCAAAAAATTAATAGAATAATATGTGTTAGCCTGTTAGGTGTGTTAAGCATTTGGTGATTCCTGTTGACTTGGCTTGGAGTCAATAATTATGCTTCCTTTAAAATTAAATTCAGTTACCTCTTCTCACCTTGAAACTAAATAGGAGATTTAGGTTGCTGAAGAATACCCTTAAATGCTAACATGCTTGCTGTTTTTATAATACAGATATTCACTATGCCCTGGCCATGCAGGCTAATGAATTTTTTATTCCACCATTTGGGGGAACTCTCTAGGAGATCTCAAAAGAAAATTGATGTCCTCAAAAAGCAGGCGGAAAAAGCCATGGAGAATGAAACGTCTGCTCACCAGTACCTGGCAAATCTTGTCGGCCTGGCAGAGAATATAACCCAGGAACGTGACAGTCTTATGTATTTGGTAAGTTTCCTCAATTATTTCAAGTATGCTGCAAGTTAACATGCAAACATAATCTTAAGAGTTGTTTTTTCTTTTTAATGATCCACAAGAAGCTGCATCTTTTTAAATTTCAACCGTAAATTTTCAAACCAAAATTTTATTTTTCAACCATCAGTGAAAAACATTTTTGAAAGGCAAATAACCCAAACTTTTAAATACTGGCAAATAATATTTTAGAAGGTAAACTAACGGAATCAGTCCATTCAGCGAGGAACAGTAGTCATAAGGCATCTATTACACACACGAGTGCATCTTTATATTCTCTCTGTAAAGTTGTCTTAATGTCGTCCCGGTTCGAAGAGGAAACAAAAGAATCCTAGACAGGTTAAACAGAGTTCCTCCCAGTGACACAGTTTAAAGGGCACAAAGAAGTAGCTACAGGGGTCCTCATCCCACGTTGTTTCTAGTAGCACCAGTTGTGAGGAAAGGAATTGAGTCCGTTATTGGTGGTCCTAGAGGGTTGGTGGGGCACTGCCCAGCCAGCAAGAGTGATGCTGCGGATGTGATCTCGCATCTCCACGTTGATTTTAAAAGCTGTCTGCAGCAGCTTGTGCAGTGAAAGAAGACAGACGCTGTGCCAAGCTATGTGTTGAAAAAAGTCTGATAGAATTTACCACAAAATATATCAGTGAGTTAGTTAGATAACTGTATCTCCAAATGGTGAAATGACAGGCGATATTTAAAAAATCTTTTTTACCTATCTGCATTTTATGCTTTTTCTACTTGAATGCTTATTTCTTATCTACATTTAAACATGTTTATTTAAGCAGTGTTGCAAATTGCTGGTAGCATAGGATCAGAAGTAATAATTTAATGCATGTCATTTCAAGAGCCCAGCAGACTTTCTGTGAGAGGCAGAAATCAGCCAACTTGGAGGTAACTCCACCCTTTTCCAAGGGTGAATGAGGGGCGGAGAGGCTGTCAGGATGTGTGCCACACTTATTCCCATTTGTTAGAAAGATGTTAAGTTGCTCCGAAGGAAAATGGACACGGGCTTTTAGCCATTGTTTACATAAGAGGAAATATGACTAGTACATGGCTCTTGGGGCAAAATGTTGATCTTTACTTGTAATAAAAGAAATGCTAATTAAGCCAGTCCTTAAGACTATCTCAAACTCCATTTTGCAGTTATATTAATGTTACAGATTTTTTTTAATTATAGTAGTTGCTGGTAAGAGTGTGGTAAGGCTGGCTATACATTACTGGTGATTTCTGAGTCCTTCCCCAAGTCTTTTAGAAGCTGTTTGACTTTGCCATGGCATGGTAGGAGCTTTAGAAGCATTCAGACCTCCTGAATCAGGAGTACCCCCCTGAGAGGTCACTATCCCAACCTCAGTGCCGAACTCTCTGGCATGTTCTGTACCAGTGCTGAGCACGCACTTCATCTTCTGCTGTGTCTCCTGAGCTTACCCACTGGGCTGTCAAGAGGGCAAAGCAAAATCTTGTTGAAAAGTGAAAAGTGCCAAACAAACGCAACACTCATGGGGGCCTGGCCGCCACGTGTCAGGGCCGTCTTGTTTATAGGGTGGGGTTTGCTGGTTTCCCCAGGATGTAGGCCCTGTACCTCCCATGTGGGCCAGAGAGCATCCCAGGCTTCCATGAGGAAGTCAAGAGGCTCCTCGACCATCAAACGGTCCCCATAGGCTCACCCCTCACATTTGTGGCTCCAGGATGAAAATACAAATGGAAGCCATATACTGCTTGTCTAAATACTTGAAAGTTACAAATTAAGCCAACAGATTACTAATAAAATATGTTCTCTCCTTCCACCTTGACCTTTGTTATTATGGCCTGAAAGCCAGGCTCAGATTTAGAATCTTTAGACCCTTCAGATTTGGGGGGAGCTGCTCGCAACCCACCCTGGCTCCGCTCACCACGAGGGACCTGTGTATGCACACAGATATGCTGTCCGCTTGGCCCCTGCAGGCTCCTTGCCTTTGGGCACCCCAAGACCAGCCTCTGAGGTTCAGGGGTGGTGCTGGCTGCCTCTGCCCTGTCTTGGGACTGCTGGCCGTGCACCCCTGCCTTACCCTCTCCTGGTCTCCCGGGCCTTGTGAGAGCCCCTTACATCTTAATGTATTGATTACTGGCATCTTATTTCTAATCCCACCTTTAGGGTGTGTTTTCCATGTGACTTGTGGCAAGTTTAGTTCCCTGGGTCCTAGTTTTTCTTTCTAGAAAATCATTTGTCACTACTGTACTACCTTAGAAGGAATGCTCACCTTTACTTTTTTTTTAATTTTACCATTTGCAATAGTTAATTCATAGTGTGTAGTAGTTCATGTCCCATCTGGATATTAATCTAAATCATTCCGCTTCAGTGACATCCCTCTTTGATCTACTGCCTGTCACATTTGGTTTGGAAAATGGCATTGTGTGTTCATCTCAAGTTATCCTTAATTTTGTTAATTATTCGCATAGTCAAGTGAGAAGTTTATTTGCATGTTGGCACTTATACCTTGGATATGATGGAAGGAGTGATAAATTCCCCAAGAACAGAGAAGTGTCCTGGAAGCTCACATCCCCCTTGTTTGAGGGGCTCAGGTTTTGCATTTGTGCCCTGGAGGTGTACCCAGCCTGCCACTCCTGGCTCTTGCCCTCCTCAGCTGTTGGTCCAAGTTCTGCCCACAGCCCTCACACAGGGGGTCGGAATCTGGAGGTGGGGGTGCCAGAGAGGTGTTGGGCCAGCAGGAGTGGCAGAGTGGTAATACTCTTTGTAGTAATACTCTCAGCAGAAGAATTTTTTATTATTTTAATTTTCCTGTTAAACTAAGAGCCCATTGTTTTTCTTTTCACTTTACTCTGTAGGCTAAGTGTTTAGAAAGTGAGAAGCATGGAGTTCTCAACAAAATCATAGAAGGCAATATTCGCTTGGGAAGGTTGGAGGAAAAAGTCAAGGTAAGTGGACATTTAGCCACTTCAAATAGGAATGGGCTTCCTGGGGTCAGGTTCCCATGCTTAAGACAGTGACCCATTTTGTATGTGTGTATCACTGATCACCTACAGAGTGAAGCAGTATTGGGCTTCTCTGAAACAGCACCTCTCAGGACTTCCCTGGTGGCCCAGTGGTTAAGACTCCGTGCTTCCACTGCAGGGGGTCGGGGAACTAAGGATCCTGCATGGTGTGTGGCAGCGGCCAAAAAAGAAAAAAGAAATAGCACCTCTCCATTCATTAAATAAACTTCGGTTCATCTGCACAATCAGATGCCATGCAGCTGTTTAAAAACAACAGAAAAAGATATGGAAAAATCTCTAGGCTCTACCTTTGCTTTGTTATTTCTTCCATAGGCAACATCACCTTTTCACAGAGTACGTAATTCATTTATTATGTGTGTTGGTCCCTGTTTGTCTATTCTGACCAGACTAACAAGTGCAGGGATTTTTTTTTTTTTTCTGTATTTGTTCACTGGTATATCCCAAGCACCTACAGTAGCACCTGGCACATAGTATTCAATTAATTCAATAACTATTGGGGGAATTAAATAATATATTTTACAATTTAAAAAATGTAACAAAATCAAAAGCAGCATTCAAAACATCGCACCTCTGCGTCAGAAAGGCTAGAAGGACTGCACCGCACTGTAATGATGGGACTCTGCATAGAAGTAATATGAGTAATAACGAACAGTTATGGTTTGTTCGTTTTTTCCTGGTTTTCCTATTGGCTTTTGTTTCCAAAAGAGAAGGTCTGATCTTCAGCGTGGTTGGCCTTGTCTTGGGAATTTGTCTCATTATTGTTCATCTGAATAAGAATAATAAAAATAAAAAGGTTCCACCCAGTCACCCAGAGGAGAAATCTGTGAGCCAGATCCAGGTCAGATAGGGCAGAATCTGTGGGAAAATGAAGAGAAGAGACCTAGAAAAAGCTTGTCAAAATTCAGAGGTGACAAGGACTTCCTTGGCGATTCAGTGGTTGAGACTTCGCCTTCCAATGCAGAGGGTGCGTGTTCGATCCCTGGGTGGGGAACTAAGATCCTGCATGCCTCGCAGACAAAAAACCAGAATATAAAAAAACAGAAGCAATAGTGTAACAAATTCAATAAAGACTTTAAACTGGTCCACATCAAAAAAAAAAAAAAAAAACACTTGAAAAAAAAATTCAGAGGTGACATCTCAGGAAACCCCAGCAAAATATGAGTCCTAAAAGTGAGGGCATCGACTTGGAAGTCAGGGCTGTGATGAGATCTGGGAAATCAGCGCTGCAGGCAGAAGTATTTCAGAACCAGGCTGGATTCAGAGAGCCAGAGAAGGGACTGCAAGAGAGGCGGTGTGTGAAGCTTGGAAATTGACCCATTGCTCCCACCCTCCCAGGAACCTCATCTCATCCCAGAGGAGTTCAGTGGCCTCCATACAAACATTCTTTAAGAAAAAGGAAGAAAAAAAGAAGTATAATTTTCCTACACATGATGAAAACACATCAGAAATAATGTTGCCACAAAGGAGATCAAAGTTGAAACCTATACTCCAAGGTGAACTGATAGGCTGGTAGGTAGATAGACAAGTAAGGAGGTAGGCAGTTAGCCAGTTCGCTAAAACTCAATAAAACAGTAAAAGCTGAGAAGAAATGCCAAAAAGCAGAAACACAGATGGCCAGACAAAGGAGGATGTGAAATGGAATTGACACAACTCCAGAAAGAAATAGAAGGAAAGAAAAACTGTAGACTCAATTACAAGGAGCACCAGGAGGGGGATAACGTAAACGCTGGATAAAGGACACAAAGGGCAAATGAGAAGGGCAAAGACAAGAAGGCAGGACTAAACATGGAAAAAGAAAGAGCAGAGGGAATTCCCTGGCGGTCCAGTGGTTAGGACTCTGTGCTTCCACTGCCAGGGGGCCCAAGTTCTGTCCCTGGTCAGGGAGTTAAGGTCCTGTAAGCCACAAGGTGTAGCCAAAAACAAAACAAAACAAAACTAATACCAATTGATAGAGATCAAATATACCTAAAGCAGAAATCAAAAACAATGGCACTTATTCTGCTTCAAACAGTAATTCTTAAAAGTTTTTATTCGTAAACTTTTCTGAACTAAATGAAGAGTTTTGAATCTGCATATTGAAAGGACACATTACATACCTATGAAAAACTGACCCGGGGTGGACCTAGAAAATTGACACCAAGACCTGTGACTTCAAGATAAAGAAAGAATGCCTTGGACAACCAGACGAAAGACACAAGAAAAAGAAAATCATGCTGGCATGACACTTCTCAACAGCAACACTGAGTGCCGGAGAACAGTGGAATTCCTTCTGTGAATATTCAAGGACGTTTCCATCTAGCCAAGCTGCTCTTCAGACGGTTTTGACCGTGTAAGAACTCTGGAACATTTTTTCCGTAAACCTTTCCTAAGGATCAGTCAACTTGAGGTCAGCCAAGATGTGATTGGGTAAATTTCAGAAAAGTACTGCTCATGAGCAAAGAGTATATTTAACTGTGAACTAAGACTTAAAAAAAAGCAGGGATAAGGCTGATGCAATGAAGAGTAGACAGAATACTACCTGACAGTGTAGAAATGATACAACCAAGGAAAAAATGATAGGTGAAGAGGGAAGGAAGATAGAAAGCAGAATGAACTTGCTGGTTGCGTGATCTGTAATAACTAAGAGGTCAAAGCATATCATTTAAAGATGAAAAATCAAGCGGGAAGAGCTCAAGCCTATTTAAGTAGGGGAAGAGTGATGAAAAGATTGCTAGGCGCTAACATTATGTCGCCTGTAATAAGTGAGGGGACTGAGGACATATAATATGACAACATAAAAACAAAAGTAACCACAAGAATCAAAAGAGAATCATTCCTTTTTATTTTTTAAGTTTGTTTTTGTGTATTTTATTTATTTATTTTTGGCTATGTTGGATCTTTGTTGCTGCGCGCGGGCTTTCTCTAGTTGCGGCAAGCAGGGGGGTATTCTTTGTTGCGGTGTGTGGGCCTCTCATTGCAGTGGCTTCTCTTGTTGCAGGGCACAGGCTCTAGGCGCAAGGGCTTCAGTAGTTGCAGCATGTGGGCTCAGTAGTCATGACTTGCAGGCTGTAGAGCACAGGCTCAGTAGTTGTGGCTCACAGGCTTAGTTGCTGTGAGGCATGTGGGATCTTCCCGGACCAGGGATTGAACCCGTGTCTCCTGCATTGGCAGGTGGATTCTTAACCACTGTACCACCAGGGAAGTCCCTAGATTCATTCCTTCATAGCAAAATTACAACAGCAAAAAAGAGCAAAGAAAACAGACAACATTAGTCTTTAAAAATGTATGTAGATAAAACAATAAAACATAAGATAACAAAATTGAGGCCAAACAAATCTGCCATATAAAAAAAATGTAATAAGTTTAATTCACCCATAAAAAGAGAACAACTTTAGATTAGATTACAAGGCAAAACACTATTACATGCCAGAACCAAGAGACAGTCTGGAACAGTGTTTCAGAAAGATTAAAAATGGAAAGATGAGTGAAGATAATACAGACTTATGCAAACAAAAAGAAAGCAAAGTTGTGATCTTTACATCTGCCAAGAGAGAATTGAGGCCAAAAGCAGTAAATGAGACCAAGAAAAGGAAAAAAAAGGAGGAACCTTAATAGTGCTAAAGACTACAATTAATAATATATAGTAAAGGGAGAGAAAAAGATGGCGGCGAAGTAGAGAGACGTGGAGTGCATCCCTCTCCACAGATGCATTGGGAATGCACGGAAGGACGCAGGCATTCCCATAGAGAACCAGCTGAACACCAGCAGACGGCCTCGGACACCAGAAAGGGCTGCGGGGAGCCCGACATAGCCGGTAGGGAGGCATCTACGAGGGCTCAAAGAGGGTGAAGCGGCGGAGCTGTGGTAGACGGGAGGGAGTGAGAAACAAACGGAGGGTCCACAGCGCAGCTCAGCGTTCCCGGACCCAGACATCGATCCGCGGCTGAACGGAGGGTCCAGGAGCGGGAGCGTGGGAACCGGAGAGCTGGTTCAGGGTGAGAAACATTGTTGCCGGTAGGGTGACGGACCGAGAGGACAGGAGGGAGGAGGTCCGCGGAGAGGAGTGCCGATCCCTGAGAGCTGCCCGGGCCATGATGGCGGCTGGAGGCTGCAGGCTCCCGGGCGGGGGGGAGGAGCCGCGCGCGTAGCCTCTCCCTCTCTTTCGGCGCCTCTGCAACAGGCAGTGGAGAGACGCCCTGCGGGCCACCTAAGGAGCTCAGGGATAACAAGCACCCTCAGGCACTCGGGCGGGGCTAGATTAAAACTCCTTGCAACGCCAGCAGCAGGGAGGCTGCCGAGAAAAAAAAAAAAAAAACCAGCATCAAAAAGAAAAAACCCCGAGAGAGGCCGAACTCTAAGACTTTCGGTGTACGCCTGAGCCACCAGCGTCCCGCTGCAGCAGGCACCTCCAAGCCTGACTGAAACATCAGTGCGCCACTGCTCACTCACTCCCAGGAGAAGGAGCCACTCTCCCTCCCCACACACCGAGGCTTACAGACGAACAATAAAGGAAACCCAAGGCAAGGAGAAGGACACTTACAGCTGAGACGCTAAGGAAACAGAAATAGTAGTATCAATACCTATTGAACTGGTCCATTCCGGGATCAGTTCTGGATTTTTTTTTTTTTTCTTTTCTTTCTCTCTCTCTATTTTTTTTTTTTTTTTTTTGATTTACTAAATACGATCTTAGCCCTAAGGGATCTACAAGTTTTACAACATAATTTTTTAAGGATATTTTTTATTCTTTTTTTTTTTTTTTTACCTTTTTATATACTTCTATATCTAGCTAAGTTTTTGGTAGTACGGACAAAATATCTTTCATACTTTCCTTTCATCCCTTTCTTTTATACACTTCTATTCCTTTCTTTTTCCTTGCATATTTCCAACCACATTACGCTCTTCTGTTCCCCTTTCTTCCAGCCATTTTAAGTGTATTTTATATTAACATACTTATAAGCAACACTATTGGTCTGCTCAGACTCCTTGCTCTATTCTCCAGATGATGCACGGCCTTGGTATTAATATTAGGTTTTTGTCTTTATCTTAGTTCTTAGTACAGTTGTCTAATTACATTCTGAGAATCTCCATTCTCTCTGGTGGTACTCCAGCTCATTTCTATATTTGATCCTAGCTTACAAAATCTCCCTGGATTGATGTTTGTATGTGTAGGGTGTTATTTGTTGTTTGTTTGCTTTTGCTTTTGTCTCTGATTTGTTCTGTTTCAGTTGTCAATTTCTGCTGGGTTTCTCTTTGAATATCTGATAGCACACTGGGGTTCTGTCAGGTCTTTCTAGAGCCTTATGTCCTAACGGATTCAATAATTGTGTGTCTTATACATGTATGTGTTTCCTAGACTGAATATTCGTTTAATCCAATACTTGGACATTAGTCTGAGGCTTGGACAGTCTTCTATAAACACCTCTATCACCAGGACAAGCAACCCCAAAAGCTTGGACAACCATGAGGAAACAAAGAAACCCCATGCAGGCAAAGGAGCAGGAAAAAAACCCACAAGACCAAATAAATGAGGAGGAAATAGGAAAAATGCCTGAAAAAGAATTTAGAGTAATGATAGTTAAAATGATACAAAATCTCAATAACAAAATAGAGAAAGTACAAGAAACAGTTCATAAGAACTCAGAAAAACAAACAGCAATGGATAACAAAATAACTGAAATTAAAAATACTCTAGATGCTATAACCAGCAGAATGACTGAGGCAGAAGAACGAATAAGTGAGTTGGAAGATAGAATGGGAGAAATAAACGCCACAGAGCAGGAAAAAGAAAAAAAAATAAAAAGACTAGAAGACAGCTTCAGAGACCTCAGTGATAACCTTAAACGTACCAACATTCGAATTATAGGCATCCCAGAAGAAGAAGAAAACAAGAAAGGGTCTGAGAAAATATTTGAAGAGGTTATAGTGGAAAACTTCCCCAACATGGGAAAGGAAATAATTCACCAAGTCCAAGAAGCACAGAGAGTCCCATACAGAATAAACCCAAGGAGAAATACACCAAGACACATATTAATCAAACTAATGACAATTAAACACAAAGAAAAAATATTAAAAGCAGCAAGAGAAAAGCAACAAACAACATATAAGGGAAAACCCATAAGGATAACAGCTGACCTTTCTACAGAAACTCTGCAGGCCAGAAGGGAATGGCAGGATATACTGAAAGTCCTGAAAGAGAGAAACCTACAGCCAAGAATACTCTACCCAGCAAGAATCTCATTCAGATTTGAGGGAGAAATCAAAAGCTTTCCAGACAAGCAAAAGTTAAGAGAATTCAGCACCACCAAACCAGCCTTACAACAAGTGCTAAAGGAACTTCTCTAAGTAGGAAACACAAGGAAAGGAAAACACCTACAAATACAAACTCAAAACAATTAAGAAAATGGTAATTGGAACACACATGTCAATAATCACTTTAAATGTAAATGGATTAAATGCTCCAACCAAAAGACATAGACTGGCTGAATGGATACAAAAACAAGACCCTTCTATATGCTGCCTACAAGAAACCCACTTCAGACCAAGGGATACATATAGACTGAAAGTGAAGGGTTGGAAAAAGATATTCCATGCAAATGGAAGTCAAAAGAAAGCTGGAGTAGCAATACTCATATCAGACAAATTAGACTTGAAAGTAAAGACTATTAAAAGAGACAAGGAAGGGCACTACATAATGATCAAGGGATCCATCCAAGAAGAACATATCACAATGGTAAATATCTATGCCCCCAGTATAGGAGCACCTCAATACATAAGGCAAATGCTAACAGCTATAAAAGGGGACATCGACAGGAACACAATAATAGTGGGAGACTTGAACACCCCACTTACATCAATGGACAGATCATCCAAACAGAAAATAAATAAAGACACACAAGCTTTAAATGACACATTAGACCATCTCGACTTCATTGATATTTATAGGACATTCCATCCAAAAACGACAGACTACACTTTCTTCTCAAGTGCACATGGAACATTTTCCAGGATAGATCACATCTTGGGTCACAAATCAAACCTCAGCAAATTCAAGAAAATTGAAATCATATCAAGCATCTTCTCAGACCACAACGCCATGAGACTAGATATCAATTACAGGAAAAAAACTGCAAAAAATACAAACACATGGAGGCTAAATAATTCACTCTTAAACAACCAAGGAATCACTACAGAAATCAAAGAGGAAATCAAAAAATATCTAGAAACAAATGACAACGAAAACACAACAACCCAAAACCTATGGGACGCAGCAAAAGCAGTTCTAAGAGGGAAGTTTATAGCAATACAGTCCTACCTTAAGAAACAAGAAAATGATCGAATAAACAACCTAACCTTGCACCTAAAACAACTAGAGAAAGAAGAACAAAGAAACCCCAAAGTGAGCAGAAGGAAAGAAATCATAAAGATCAGAGCAGAAATAAATGAAAAAGAAAGGAAAGAAACCATAAGAAAAATAAATAAAACTAAAAGCTGGTTCTTTGAGAAGATTAACAAAATTGATAAACCATTAGCCAGACTCATCAAGAAAAAAAGGGAGAAGATGCAAATCAACAGAATTAGAAATGAAAAAGGAGAAGTAACAATGGACACCTCAGAAATACAAAAGATCATGAGACACTACTACAAGCAACTATATGCCAATCAATTGGATAACCTGGAAGAAATGGATACATTCTTAGAAAAATACAATCTTCCAAGACTGAACCAGGAAGAAATAGAAACCATGAACAGACCAATCACAAGTACAGAAATTGAGGCAGTGATTAAAAATCTCCCAACACACAAAAGCCCAGGACCAGATGGATTTACAGGCGAATTCTATCAAACATTTCGAGAAGAGGTAACACCTATCCTTCTCAAACTCTTCCAAAATATTGCAGAAGGCGGAGCACTCCCAAACTCATTCTACGAGGCTACCATCACCCTGATACCAAAACCAGGCAAAGATGTCACAAAGAAAGAAAACTACAGACCAATATCACTGATGAATATAGATGCAAAAATCCTCAACAAAATACTAGCTAACAGACTGCAACAGCACATTAAAAAAATCATACACCACGATCAAGTGGGGTTTATCCCTGGGATGCAGGGATTCTTCAATATACGCAAATCAATCAACGTGATACATCATATCAACAAATTGAAGGATAAAAACCATATGATCATTTCAATAGATGCAGAAAAAGCTTTTGACAAAGTTCAACATCCATTTATGATAAAAGCTCTCCAGAAAATGGGCATAGAAGGAAATTACCTCAACATAATAAAAGCCATATATGACAAACCAAAAGCCAACATTGTTCTCAATGGAGAAAAACTAGAAGAATTCCCTCTAAGAACAGGAACAAGACAAGGGTGTCCACTCTCACCACTGTTATTCAACATAGTTTTGGAAGTGTTAGCCACAGCAATCAGAGAAGAAAAAGAAATTAAAGGAATCCAAATTGGAAAAGAAGAAGTAAAATTGTCACTCTTTGCAGATGACATGATATTATATATAGAAAACCCTAAAGACTCTACCAGAAAACTGCTAGCACTAATTAATGAGTTTAGTAAAGTAGCAGGATACAAAATTAATGCACAGAAATCTCTTGCATTCCTATACACTAACAACAGAAGAGCAGAAAGAGAAATTAAGGAAACTCTCCCATTCACCACTGCAACAAAAAGAATAAAATACCTAGGAATAAACCTGCCTAAGGAGGCAAAAGATCTGTATGCAGAAAACTTTAAGACATTGATGAAAGAAATCAAAGACGACACAAACAGATGGAGGGACATACCATGTTCCTGGATTGGAAGAATCAACATCGTGAAAATGACTGTACTACCCAAAGCAATTTACAGATTCAATGCAATCCCGATCAAATTACCAATGGCATTTTTCACAGAACTAGAGCAAGAAATCTTACGATTTGTATGGAAACGCAAAAGACCCCGGATAGCCAAAGCCATCTTGAGAAGGAAAAATGGAGTTGGTGGAATCAGGCTTCCTGACTTCAAACTGTACTACAAGGCCATAGTGATCAAGACAGTATGGTACTGGCACAAAAATAGAAAGGAAGATCAATGGAATAGAATAGAGACCTCAGAAGTAAGCCCAAACACATATGGGCACCTTATCTTTGACAAAGGAGGCACGAGTATACAATGGAAAAAAGACAGCCTCTTCAATAAGTGGTGCTGGGAAAATTGGACAGCAACATGTAAAAGAATGAAATTAGAACACTTCCTAACACCATACACAAAAATAAACTCCAAATGGATTAAAGACCTACATGTAAGGCCAGACACTATCAAACTCCTAGAGGAAAACATAGGCAGAACACTCTTTGACATACTTCAAAGCAACATCCTTTTGGACCCACCTCCTAGAATCATGGAAATAAAATCAAGAATAAACGAATGGGACCTCATGAAACTTAAAAGCTTTTGCACAGCAAAAGAAACCATAAACAAGACTAAAAGGCAACCCTCAGAATGGGAAAAAATAATTGCCTATGAAACAACGGACAAAGGATTAACCTCCAAAATATACAAGCAGCTCATGCAGCTTCATACCAAAAAAGCAAATAACCCAATCCACAAATGGGCAGAAGACCTAAATAGACATTTCTCCAAAGAAGACATACAGATGGCCAACAAACACATGAAAAGATGCTCAACATCACTCATCATCAGAGAAATGCAAGTCAAAGCCACAATGAGGTATCACCTCACACCAAACAGAATGGCCATCATCACAAAGTCTGGAAACAACAAATGTTGGAGAGGGTGTGGAGAAAAGGGAACTCTCCTGCACTGTTGGTGGGACTGTAAGTTGGTACAGCCACTATGGAAAACAATTTGGAGGTTCCTTAAAAAACTACAAATAGAACTACCATATGATCCAGTAATCCCACTCCTGGGCATATACCCAAAGAAAACCATAATCCCAAAAGAAACTTGTACCATAATGTTTATTGCAGCACTCTTTACAATAGCCAGGACATGGAAGCAACCTAAATGCCCATCAACAAATGAATGGATACAGAAGATGTGGCATATATACACAATGGAATATTACTCAGCTATAAAAAGGGATGAGATGGAGCTATATGTAATGAGATGGATAGAACTACAATCTGTCATACATAGTGAAGTAAGTCAGAAAGAGAAGGACAAATATTGTATGCTAACTCACATATACGGAATCTAAAAATGGTACTGATGAACTCAGTGACAAGAACAAGGAAGCAGATACAGAGAATGGACTGGAGAACTCGAGGTATGGGAGGGGGCGGGGGGTGAAGGGGAAACTGAGAAGAAGCGAGAGAGTAGCACAGACATATATATACTACCAACTGTAAAATAGTCAGTGGGAAGTTGTTATATAACAAAGGGAGCCCAACTCAAGGATGGAAGATGCCTTAGAGGACTGGGGCAGGGAGGGTGGGGGGGACTCGAGGTGGGGGACGTCAAGGAAGGGAGGGAATATGGGGATATGTGTATAAAAACAGTTGATTGAACCTGGTGTACCGCCAAAAATAAAAAATAAAAAAAAAAATAAAAAAAAAAATAAAAAAAAATAATATATAGTAAAGTTATGCACATCTATGTAGTAAACAACACAGCAGCAAATTTTATCAACTACAGGGGATACAAGGGGAAATGGAAACTTAGTGACAATTAGAGCTTTAATACATTTCTCTTGGTCTACGATAGATCAAGAAGTTATCCAAAAGAAAGGATATAGAAGATTTTACATCATCTATAAGGTTTACCAGCAGTCCCACTACTGGGCATATACCAGGAGAAAACCATAATTCAAAAAGATACCTGGGGGGCTGTGAATTAGGAGATTGGGATTGCCATGTATACATTACTAATAAGAAAAAAAATATCAAATTGTACACTTTAAATATATGCAGTTTATTGTATGTCAACTGTATCTCAATAAAAGTTCTTTAAAAAAAAAAAGATACATGTACCACAAGGTTCATTGCAGCATTATTTACAATAGCCAGGACATGGAAGCAACCTAAATGTCCATCAACAGATGAGTGGATAAAGAAGATGTGGCACATATATACAATGGAATGTTACTCAGCCATAAAAAGGAATGAAATTGAGCTATTCGTAGTGAGGTGGATGGACCTAGAGTCTGTCATACAGAGTGAAGTAAACCAGAAAGAGAAAAACAAATACCATATGCTAACACATATATACAGAATCTGGGAAAACAGTACTGATGAACCTAGTGGCAGGGTAGGAATAGAGATGCAGACGTAGAGAAAGGACTTGAGGACACGGCGGGGAGGGGAAGCTGGGACATAGTGAGAGAGTAGCATCAACATATACACACTACCAAATGTAAAATAGGTGGCTAGTGGAAAGCTACTACACAGCACAGGGAGACCAGCTTGATGCTTTGTGAAGACCTAAAGGGGTGGGATAGGGACATTGGGAGGGAGGCTCCAGAGGGAGGGGGTATGGGGGTATATGTATACATGTGACTCTTGCACTTTGTTATGTAGCAGAAACTGACACAATAGTGTAAAGCACTTATACTCCAAGAAAGATTAAAAAAAAACCTATAAGGTTTATATGTGTGTGTATATGTATATACACACACATATACAGAACAATCACAAAAGTTGATCATAGATTGGCTACCAAAAAAAAAAGCCTCAGTAAACCCCTAAAGTGGAAGTAAGGCAGATATTTGTTGATCAAAAAGATGAATATGAGAAATTAACAAAATCAGAGATCAAAAAATGTTCTTTCACCTGGAAATGTAAAAACTGTACAGTTAACTAGCTCTTGGGTCAGAGGAGATGTATGAATTGAATGTCATAATTTCTAATGAGAACTGAATCTGTGTGAACTACAAGTCAGAATCTTTGTGACAACAGTTTTGGAAATGCTCAGAGGGAAATCTGTTAACCTTAAATACTGTACAATAAAAATGTAGGCAGGAAAATAAGTGGATCAGGCTCTTATCTCAGTCGCCTGTTTACCAATAGAGTATCACAGACCTTGCCAGGTCCTCCTGTTTTAGTTTTTATTTGTAGCATATAAAAAACTAGGCATGATGTAAGTCAGAACTTTGGTTTTATTGTACTTGAAGTTTTTTTATTACCTTATGTGACTTTTGTGATCCCAACTTGCCCTCCCAGCTCAGACCTGTCCAGGGCTTACTCAGTTCAGGGGCTCTGACAGGCCAAGGAGTGGGGAGGGCACGCCATTCACAAAGCCATCCACCTGGGCCTCGGGCAGCATCCCCTCACTCAGAGGCCGTCCTCCTCCCCCCAGGGGTACAAGAAGCAGGCGGCACTGAAACTGGGTGACATCAGTCACCGTCTGACGGAGCAGCAGGAAGACTTTGCTAGCAAGACGGCTCAGTACCAGCAGGAGATGAGGCACCTCCATCGGATGCTGCAGGACAAGCAGGATGTCCTGGACAAGGCGCTGCAGCAGAAAAGGTCTGGCCGCCCCAGCCCCGTGTGATGTGTTTGGTTTTTGAATGTTTGGTAGAATTCTCCAGTAAAACCCTCCGGACCTGTTCTGTTCATTTGATTGCTTCTTTTTGTTTTTACATTTTAGTTTTATCTGAACTTAATATTACTCTTGATTTGTATTTGCTCCTCATTTTTTTCTCTTTTAAAAGATTTTCCCTAGCAATTGACATATAATATTGTATTAAAGTACAGTGTGATGATTTGACACGCATGTATGTTGTGAAATGATTACCATAATGAGGTTAAACAGGTTAAACATCCAGCACCTCATATAATTACCGTTTTGTTGTTGTTATGGTGAGAACATTTAGGATCTACTCTCAGCAACTTTCAGGTATGCAGTACTGTTAACTGTGGTCTCCATGCTGTACGTTAGATGCCAGGTCCTCATTTTCTTTAATCTCTCCTTTAAAAATTCCTGTTGTTTGAGTTTTGGACTTCCTAAACCGATCCAGTCCTCTCATCGTCCTTCCCTTTTCCCCTCTCTTTTTCATCTCTTTGATACCTTTATTTTATTCCATTTTCTTGGGAGATTTTATTAATTTTTGATTCAATGTTTTATTTCTGCTATCATGTTCTCATTTCTGAGAACTTTAAAATTTCAGATTCTTCCCTTTTTGTAAGATCACAGTCATAAGATTGTGGCTGTATCAAGTTCTCTGTGTCTGTAAGGTACTGTGTCCGTGACACCTTTGTCCTTTAAACGTGTGATAGAGGAAGTATTGCCAATGTATTGAAAGCCCTCGGGAGTATCGCTCTGTGTTTTGTGAAGGTGGACCTGGTGGTCCCCTCCCGTAGTTTGGGTTTCACATTTAAGTCGGCCTTTTCAGAACGGCTGTGTCGCCTTTGACAGACTGGAACATAAACGGATGCATGCGGAGCAATCATAACGGCCCTCGGATGTGATTTTCTTCAGGTTCTAGTAGGAGCTGTGTATTTGATGCCAAGCAGAATGCAGACAGCTGTTTGTGTTTTCTATCAGCCAGATGCTTCTTAATGCCAGGCAAAACGAAGTCTTATCTGACAGGTTTTGTGTAGTCGCAGAAGTTCTTACCGCCGTAAACGGTCACTTTGTAAAAGTTGGGCTGATACCAAGTTTCTTGACAGACAGGAGGTTTAGAATTGCATTAATAAAATGGAGCTTTGTTTTTCACTTTCTCCCTTATTCCATTTTTTGCCCTTTAACGGTTTGAAAGTTAAATATTCTATTTATGTTCTTTCAGTGGTTACCCTTGAAATTTCACTGTAGGTACCTAACATTAAAAAAAATCTAGAATTAGTCAGCACCTCTACGTTTTTGCCCGCAAATGCAAGATCTAATGCTCTAATCTTATTAATTCCCACTCAGTTTATATGCTGTTGTTGTCTATTGTCATTACATGTAGATACAGATATGTGAAGGTGAAAAGCAAAGATCTATTTTATATCCGTTTTTAGCCCCAGAAATTATGTATTATTAGTTTTAATATAGCTGTTTTGATTTACCCACAGTTTACCAATTTCTTTGCTTACTCTTCTCTTTGCACCTTAGACCTTATTTCTCAAATTCTTTTCCTCCTTCCTAAAGTACATACTTTAGAAGTTTCTTTAGTGAGAGTAAGCTTTCTTAGTTTTTGTTCATCTGAAAATGTCTGCATTTTGCCCTCATCCTCGTGAGCTGATTTTTGCTGGATACAGGATTCTGCCTAGACAGTCTTTTCTCAGCATGTTCCACTGTCTCCTCTGTTTCATCATTGATGTTGAGAAGTCTTTTATTTAGTTTTTTAAAACTAGATGATCCATCATTTCTGTTGCCTCTTTTAAGATCTCCTCTGTCTCTTATCTGTTTTACTTATCTACTTGGTATAAGTTATTCTCTATACCTGTGATTTTGTCTTTCATAACTTCCAGAAAATTCTCAGTCACTACCTCTCTCTTTTTTCTTTCTTTCTTTCTTTTTTTTTTTTTTTTTGGCCATGCCATACGGCTTGTGGGATCATAGTTCCTGGACCAGGGATCGAACCCATGCCTCCTGCAGTGGAAGCATGGAGTCCTAACCACTGGACCGCCAGGGAAGTCCCAGTCATTATCTCTTAAAATAAGTCTTTACCCGCTACTTTTTCTAGATTTCCTTCTGGAACTCAGATTAAATGTATGTTAGACCTTCTTATTGAATCTTCCATGTGTCTTTTACACTTTCTGTCTCCTTGTTTTTCTGGTCTACATTCTGAGTAATTCTCCTCAGTATTTCTGTTTACTAGTTCTCTCTTCAGTTTTGTTCAGTGTACTGTTTAACCTAGCTACTGAGTTTTTTTATTTCAACAACAGTATGTTTCAATTTCAGAAGTAGTATTTGGTTCTTTTGAAAATCTACCTAGTGATTTTTAAAATGCTTGTTCTTTGCTTGTCTTCAATACATCTTTTATTTCATCTAACATTTTGTTCATAGTTATTTTATATTCTGTGTGTGACAGCTTCATGGTCTGGAATTTGGGGGTCTGAAATCTGGTTTTGCTGACTTTTGCCCTGTGTGGCTTATTTCATTCTGTGTACAGTGAATTTTTTTTACCATGAATTCATGTATGAGTTGAATTTAGTCTGTGGAGTCCTGGGAACCTGAATCGAGGATGTTTTTCTCCAGAGAAGGTTTGCATTTGCTTGTCGTTAGGTCCAGAGAGTATTCCGAGACGTGGAGTCACTTTAATTTTATTATTAACTTACAAAATAATCTACAGTAATGCTTTTTTTTTTTTTAATACAGAAGGACTTTAAAAATATTCTCAGGATATTCCCTGGTGGTCCAGTGGTTAGGACGCCTTGTTTATACTGCTGAGGGCCTGGGTTCAGTCTCTGGTTGGGGAACTAAACTAAGATCCTGCAAGCCATGTGGCCGAAAACAAACAAAAGAAAATTGACAAAGCTATTATTACATTTCTAATGAATGTATAACTTATGAATATATATTTTTCAGAGCTGCATCCTGGGTGGTTTCCTCTGCTCAGTACTCCACTCTTTGGTTGTGTCCAGTGTACTTTTAATTCATCCATTGAGTTTTCTCCCTGATTGTCTCAAAAATGTCTTTTTACTCTTGGTTCACTGCAGTCAGGGCCTGGGATGCTCTACAAAGGGCAAAAGTGTAGATTCAAACCCCAGATTCGTTTGAGAACAAGTCAGTGGCTACAGTCCCCAGGGAGACTCTCAGAGCAGATTTCTTTGGAAGATTGGCAGATTTTTCCACCCGACCACCCTTCCTTTGAGGGTTCTATACATATCTCCACTTAGCTGCCTGGTTCTGGGCTGCAGAGTTGAGAGTGTGGCTAGGAGGAAGAGGGGAAACACGGGTGTGAGTGAGCCCGGAGGTTTTCTGTTGCACCCAGTTTGCATGGGCCCAAGACTCGTCTCCATTCTACAGAAATCTGGGTTTCTAGCATGGGCTTTTGTCCTCAAAGCAATACCAACATTTTGTTTGCCTACCTCTGTGATTTCAGTTTAACCTTTTTTTTTTTTCCTGCCCTTAGAGATTTCCTTCTCGCTTTGTTTTGAGTTCAGCTATACATTATCATGATGTAATGTATCAAGTAACTGGATGTTTTGGGTCAGAAAACGGAAGCCCGGGGAATTTTTAGACACAGTGTAATTAAATAGTACCCAGCACTCCATGGACATCATGGGTTTTGGAAGAAGATTGACACTGGACAAGTGGGCGTCCCAGGCCTCCTCTTTAGACAGCAGTGCTACGTCCACCTGGCGTCCAGTTGCTGACATTTTGCATAACCACCTGAGTGTCTGTGAAGGAGCTGGCCTCCCCAGCCCTGCCGTCCTGCATGAGGCCCCCTGAGCTCCTCCTCCCAGGCGGAGGCTTGCCTTTCCCTCCCTGGGGGGCTTACGTGATGCGGTGTCTGGCATCTGGTCTGCTCTCCCAGGGGACCACAGCCCTGGGAGGACACGTGTACCTTGTCTGCCCCGTTTCCCTCAGCTTCCCACGTGGGGCCCATCACATGGTCCTGGCTCAGGACTTTCCTTCCGTCACGAGCCTCGACTCCCTGCGGGCACTCGCCCCTCCGGCACGTGGTCTGGGCCAGTCTTCTCTGTGTCCCGGCGTGTGGTCCCCACTCCCCACGGTCCCCTCCTCGCCCCCTAACCCTCTGTGTCCGGGCCCGTCAGTGGCTCCGTGGATGGGGGCTGTGAAAGGTGTGTGAGTGTTGGCCAGGCCACGGGGGGGACAGGCAGAGGGGACACAGGAGAGGCCTGCAGGGCCTGTGCCATGTGGACGCCCACAGCCAGGCCATTGTGCTGTAGGTCAGCCGCTCTAGTTATTGTATCTTATTTTCGTAACATTAATGCCATAGAGAACAAAGGGTGTGTGCACTTGTACCAAAATAAAGGCAAAGGCAAAATGTAGAGAGGAAAGCTAAGTGTCATTTTCAGCCTGTGCCTTTGTACCTTTTTCTGTTTCCAGGAGACCTCAGGCTGCGTTCAACACTGGGAGTCTTTGCTTCAGAACCCACGCACAATGGGCTCTGTTCTCTCATGTTAAACATTCTTCCGTGTGAGTTCTTGCTTTAGGATTCATAAGGGCTCTATAAATATTTTTTAAATTGTGCTACTTTAAAGTTTTTCTTTGTATTATTTCTCAGAGAAATGGAAGGCGAGCTTGAGGTTGTTTGGGAGTCCACGTCCAAGGAAAACCGAAGGATCCGAGAACTTCTCCAGGCCACCCTGGAGAGGACAGGCCCCTGGGATAACACCAGAGCTCTCGAGGACCCCTTCCTGGACGGCATCTCTCAGGGAGACGTGCTGGATGGCTGCCGCTTCAGCTACTGTGACACGAAGCCCCCTCCCGCCGCCTGCCAGGCTCTGCGGGAGCCCCTGGGCTAGGGCCCCCCGGCGGCGAGGTCTGCCTTTCACAGGACAGGGAGGGCCGAAGGGAGGGCAGACTCACACCCGCCACTGCAGCATTTCTTCTCCTCAGGGCTAGGAAGAAATAAACTGTCTCAGAAATTTAACCCGATTTTTTTACATTTTGCTTTATTTTTAAAATGTGCTGCTGAGCTATATTTAGCCAATGCACGTCCTCTGACCCCACTGCCACCGAGCCGGGCTCTGTGAGACCCACTGCTCAGGCTAAAGGTGACCTGACAAGCTGGCCTGTCTCCGGGCTCCTAGATCCGCGCCAGGAAAGCACCAGAGGGAAGGTGGGCAGGCCCGGGTGCTCAGCCTGTGTGTGTGATGAGTACGTGTATTCGGAGGAGCCAGCGATGGAAGCGACAGCGGTGAGACCTGTGCATTCACTCTGGGCAGGACTTTATTGTTTGGCAGGAAACACGTGCCGGCCTCATGCCCCAGTAAGTTGTACGGAATCCGTTCTGCCCTCTCCCCCAGCCTTTCTCTGTCTCCCTGGGAGGGTAGTTTTTCTGGGGCCATGTAGCCTCCTTCTCCCTTTGATAGCCTTGACTTTGAGCACCAAGGTGAGGTCCCTGCCGCACTGCCACCACCAAGAAGGATGCCGGGGCCATGGTCCCACTGCACCCCGTGCCACCTCCTCAGGTAGATCACCCGTGCCTCCGGGGCCGTTCCTGGGGTGTCTAGGCGTGTCCAGGGCTGCTTGTCCCCAGCATGCTGGAAGAAGGCTGCAGAAGAGCCTAAACCGTGCTGTCACATCCTTTCACCAGACCCCTCAGAGCTAAGGCCCGTGTGGTCTCAGGTGTGCACACAGACCCAGCATTGGTCCCTGGTCAGATGTAACAGTTACACATGTGCTCTTTGGTTGCTAAGTGGGAAGTTGAAATAGAAAATCATTGGTCTTTTACATTTTATTAAACTTGCTCAACAGTTAAAGAATTCTAATTTATTTTCATTTTACCACAGATAGAAAGACGCACCAGGATTTGAAACTATGTATTGTCTCCTAAGAGATGACCTAGCACAGAACTTTGATGTTATTTCAAGGGAATCTGTGCCAGCCGTCTAATAATCCGTAGACAGACTGAAAGGCGGCAGCAGCCCCGTGAGCCTCTTGCCTCCAGACCGATGCTCATGGGGTGGCTTGTCCGTGGGACGCTGCGGTTGTCACATCACCTAGAGAACCACGTTTATTATCCCTGCTTCTTCCTGCCTTCAAAAAGGACATTTTATTCCCTTGAGAAGTGAATGTTTTTGCAATTCTGCTTTATCACATGTTACAAATACACTTTGCAAGTTCAGTGACCCTTGGCTCTCATCACGGCCCGGCAGGGGTGGCAGTTGCGCGGCACTCGGGCTCTGCTGGCCTCCCCCGGCTGCTGTAGCAAATGGGAAGGTGAGCTCAGAGTCTGGGATGCAGAGGAGGGCAGGACAGAAGAGATGGCAAAAGACAAAGCAGCTGAGAGGCACAGAGCCCAGACTTGAGGTGGAACACCCGGGCCTTGCAGGATAGACAGGGTCTCAGGAGCTGGAGAAGGGCAGGTGGGGCTCTGGGGCTGGAGGTGGGGGTGGGCGGTGAGGCCTGACTGCTGGGAAGGGGGGGCTCCTGTTCCTCTTCATCCTGCAGGTTTCCAGTCTGAGCAGGAACTGGTCCCATTCTCTCTTGGTCCTGGTGAGTCTTTATGTGGTGCTAGAAATGTCCCGATCAGGGTGAAAGTAACCCAAGGTCATGCTAGAAAACATGACCCAGGGACCCAGGTGAGCCCTGCTGCCTTTGGCAGTATTTAAAAGCAACCCTGGGGAAGTCAGGACTGAGTGGAGAGGGGGCCAAGTGTGGCTGTGAGTTTGGTGTGACAGCTGGTGGGGGGCTGTCCTGTTTTCCATTTGTCCCATGTGGAGGGGCAGTGGGATCAGAAGTGACGCCTTTGCCCTTCAACCTCTGAGAAGAATGGGAAGGACCCCACCCTTTTCCAACAGCTTAAATCTTTGTAGACCAGTGGGTCTTCTAAGTCTTAGGAGAGGCGGAAGTTCTGGATTTTATTAATTTCGATGTAACTATCCAGCAGATATGCTGTGAATACGTGTCTGTGTGCTCCATTTGTTGAGAACAGCAGTACTGATGAAGGCAGACATCATTATAAAGTGTGCTAGGTGCTCAGAAGAAAAGCCCCAGGACAGAAGCCCAGAGCCATGAACGTCCAGAGCACGCAGGGTCTCAGTGCATCATGGGAAAACTGACTTGTGTGCTGGAACACGTGGGTATGTGAACCTGCCTTCTTCACTGTAAGTTTTATGAAATCTAGATATGTCAGGTATCTTTGATGAAAATCTAGCACCTGAATTGAGAGGTGCTATAACTGTCAAATGTACACCAGATTTTGAAGTCTTCCTATGAAAAAAATAATGTAAAATATCTAATAACTTTTATATTCGTTTTATGTTGAGATAACATTTTGTACATTTTGTATATATTGGGTTAAATAAAATGTTATTAAAATTGATTTCACCTGGTTGTAAGGTGTGTTTTTTGTTTGGTTTTTGTTTTTGGTGGGGTCTTTTTGGTGTGTTGTTTTTTGTGCTTTTTTGTTTTTGTTTTTTTGTTTGTTTGCTTTTGGTTTGGTTTACTTTTTAAAAAATATGGCCACTAGAAAACTTTAAATCCCTTACGTGGCTCCCATTTTTTTCCCTTGAACAGTGCTATCTAGACTTTAATGTGAAACGCAAAACTAAGCTTCTAGAAGATAAGTCATGACTTAGGGTCGGGGAGAGAGGTGGAGGGAGAGAGGGAAAAGGGAAGAGCAGGGGTGAGCCTCGGGGTAGCTCCCAGGCCTTACAGGCTCCCAACCCTGCTCCCACCAGCCAGGGCTTGTGATCGGTCCGGGACAGACCTGCTTATCCCCCTCTGACTGGGTGACTGTCACCTCCTTGATTCCTCCAGCAGCTGGGCTCCATGGGTGGGGGTCACCTCTATCTGGGAAGACTTCAAACACTCCCAGGTACTCTAGACCTGAAGAGTCACTGGTCCCTCTGGGCAACCTTTCTGTCTCTATAAGACTTTCCCATCAGCAGTAAGGACTCCTCAGGTGTCCCCCATCCGAACGAGAAACTTCTCCTGGACCCCACCTTCTCCCATCTCCGTGGAGAGCCCAGCCCCCGAGGCTCTGCCCCACGCCAGCCGGCTGCTGCCCCTGCTGCCATGGTTCCCAGCCTGGCACTACACAGCCCGGCAGCTCCCAGCCCAGCACGGCCGCTGTCCCTGTGCATTCAGGGATGCAGTGCTCTCCTGGCTCTGCCCATTCCTTAAACGCTGGGTCCTCTGACCCTGTCTCTGCTCACCCCTTGCTCCCCTCGGCTGGATCTGCCAGGGATTCACACACCCATAGTTCCCTTCACAGCCCTGTCAGTCCTGGGACCACTGGCCCTGATTAAGTAGTAATTTAATCAAAGAAAGCCTGTTATATAGACACAGAGAAAGGATAATAAGTGTGTAAGCAGCTCGTGATAGAATGGACCGTTCACGAAACAATGGGCACATCTTTGCAGGGTCTCCCCATGAGGTTGTATGATTCGTGCACTGCACAAAGGCTCACAACCAAGGGGTCAGTGGGGCTGGAATGTAGCCCAGACCCCTCTCACCAAGCGTGTCCTGGAGAAAGAGGCACTTTGTTCTTCATCCCTGTCCCTCGCCAAGCCATGAGTCCAGTGCTGTGTCCCCTCAGAGGAGGCTCCCTTTTAAACCTGCACAGACCTAGATACTTCAAGACCCTGTGTCTTCCTCATCCTCAGCTCTGTCATATTTATTATTATCATTATTTACTGTCATAGGGAAGCAAAATTTGCCACCCCAAAATGTCTCATTGGCATATAAGGGTTAATTTAGGCTGATTGTTTTTAAGAAACAGCAACATGGGAGGTCTTTCTTTTTACCCTTCACTTAGCTGCCTAAAGAATTTAAATAAAAGGCCAGTTTCCAGAATAGAGCTGTCACCAGACATATGTGCAAAGAATGTTGGCATAGATGTGGTGGGGGAGATTCAGCAGGGCCTAGAGATGAGAGTCTACTCTGTATCCTATTGTCTGCAAGGCCCAGAAAACATTTATCTGCCAAGTATTTGTTTTTCCATCTCCCTATAAATTGCCCTCCTTCCCTTTGAAGTTCCACACCACTACTCCTCAGCATCCTCTTTTGTCTTTAGCTGAAGATGTATTTACTAAGGTGAGGGCTTCAGACATTTTGGGGAGTTACTCCTTTTTCCTTGGTCTCTCCCATGTGTACATGTTATTCAACTTTTGTGTGATCTTTCTCCTGTTAAATCAGTCTCGTGTCAATTTAGTTCTTAGACAGACGAGCCAGAAGAACCTAGAAGGGCAGAGGAAATTTTCTTTCTTCCTGACAGTCGGCATAGTCGGCAGGACTCACCATTACTGGCTGGACACTGCTCACCCCAAAGCTGCTGCAGCTGAGATGCTGAACAGAAGCCGGCAGGAGGTGAGAATTCGCACCATGTCAGTCAGTTTCCCAGATCGCTGCCTGCAGGATCTGTTGGAAATGAGAGTGCTGAGTCCATTTTCTCTTTTCTAAAATGAGATTAGCAGGAGAAAAAGATTTGTGGAGCTAGTCCTTTGGACTTAGCAACTCTTGGGAAATTTGGTTGAGTGTTCTTGGTTTGTTGATCCTTTCCCTTCCAGAGATGGTCACTGTTTTTCTTTGTTTCTGTCTTCTGTGTCCTTTGTCATAAGCAGGAAGACCATCGGTCTGACTAGGTTTCCTCGCGTCTCATTCTATGTCTTGAGTGCCTCGTTTGTTGAGCAGTGAAAAACGCTCTCTGATCTCTGCTGTCTGGAAGGTGCACGTAATGGTGTGCGTTTGGCAGTCTGTCAGACTTGAGATTCTCTTCATTTGGCCCAGCTCTCAGGGGAGTTGGCCATAAGGGGTCCCAGTCCATAAGGGGCCTTTGTCATTTCAAGCTTTGTTGCTCTGTTAGTGCTGCCAGCACACCATCCTTACCACCTGTGCAACAAAGGTTTTTGCTGTCTTGGCTTCTTTTGGGGAGTGAGCTTTGTGGATCTCGTGAAGGCTGCATCCTTTGCATTCTTTCACCCATGGTTAAGCCATAAAAAGACTTATGAGTTTGTGTGGCTATTAAGATGCTACTCATCAGTGACCAGACAATAGATCCTCTGAACTGGAAAAACTTATACATTGGTAAATTTTTTAGAGCTCTCATCATAAACAGCTGTTTTATTGGTACCCATGGAAAGACCAAATTGAAAGGTGGATACAAAGAAATATAATGGCTAACCTTAAAAACTCCCTTAATAAGACAAAAAAAATCAGGAAGCACTATTGAGTATCTGATCTGAGTGTCCCCTAATGGGTCTTACAAGATGGTAATAAAAAAATTAGGTTAATTAAGAGAATGGGAAGAAGCTGAGGGGAAAGTCAAAGAGACTCTTCCCAACAGGGTGGAAATTTTTAAAGAGTTACTAATAAATAAGGTAAAGAAAGCAAATATTGAAAGTGGCAGAATAAAGAGGAATCAGAAAGAGAAGAGTCGCAGAAGTCATCCCAGCGGGATGGAAATTTTTAGGTGGTTATTTAAAGATGGGATAAGTAAAACATTGATGGGATGAAAACAAAGGTTTTAAAATAGCCACCTAAGGCTGGGTGGGCCAAAGGGACCCTCTATGACCCCCCGAGGTTAAAGGGCACTAACCAAGTCTGCCCTATTTACTCCAGTTTGGTGAAATTTTAAAAAGCCAGAAGGAAAAAATTACAGTGAGAAACCTGACCAGCAACAGGCCAATCAATCAAGTTAAAGACCTGGGTTCTTCGGCTCCGTCCCTCACTGGGAACCAAAGACTTTTACACTGCAGTGGGTAAGACAGCCAGGTGATGGAGAGATGTTTCCGGGATTCCTTGATGCGAGAGTCCCACGAGCTGTGGTACCAAAACTTATTGATGGAAACCTGACTTGGGCTACACTTAGATTGAGAAAACGTAAAGATACAAGGGTTGAAAGGATTATAATGGTCGAAATGTTTGAATGGACTTTATGTGAAGAGGTTATATGAACGTTTTATGGGAATGGATGTTCTGTCTGGGTGGGAATACTTCCCCTACTCAGTATTGTAAGACCACGAGTTGTTGTTGGGGTCCTAGTGGAGGCTGTGGTTAGAGGTGTAAGAGTCCATGGAACTGAGGTGAACGTTTATAAGAGAACTGGTGTATGTGAACAGGCTTTGTGTAAGGCGGTTGCATCTCTTTTGCCTGATTATACTGTGGGGATGGACCCTGTCTCACTGGAGAATGTTTCCCCTGCCGACATTGTAAGATACGGCATGTAAATCCACCCTTCAGGTAAAGTGACTGAATGAACGTACTAAAGGGAACGCATAGGGTTGCCTGAACCCACACTGTGTGAGGTGGAAGCTCGGGACAGATATTTGGGACTGATAGGAGCAGTTGTGGAGGCTTTTTGCCTGTAAGGTGACTGGGTCGGGGTTGACATGTGCACTAGGAAAGAGGGCCTTTATTGAATGCCTCATGCAGACCTATTGAAGGCATGGTATTGAACTCTGAATTCCTAGAACATAGAAATCTTTTTATTTCCATTTTAGTTGGAAACCTTCTCTCTGTTATAAAGAAGCAAATTAAAGAAAATGTATTTGGATGAGCAGATCAGCTTTTTAGGTGGCAGCCGGATATTTAGGAAATTGAAAACAACTGTAGAACAGTTTCAAACAGGTGTAGAGAATAAACATATGGACACCAAGTGGGAAAAGCAGGGAGGGTTGGGGGGGAATGAATTGGGAGATTGGGATACCAATTTGTACACTCTAAATATATGCAGTTTGTTGTATGTTAACTATATCTCAATAAAAGTTCTTTTAAAAAAAAACTGTCTTTGTCTTGCAAATTTCTACAAAGTCAGAAGTGTAAACACGGCTCACAGTCCCCTGAGACCGAGCCTGGTTAACTCAATCAGTAGAACCTGAAACCAAAGGGAAAAAAAGGAGAGCCCTTTTAAAAATATGAACTGCCATAAAGTGTCCTTCGCTCAAAATCTCATTCACAGCCTCAAGGATTTGTCAAGGACAAATACAAATCTTAAAAAGTCTTTTTCACAAATAGTAAAAAGCCTTAACCACCTGAGCAGATAAACTTATCCCAACTGTTATTTATAAACTAGTGACTTTTATATTGTTATCCCTGATTCATGACCGAAGTTTTAAAATGAAAACTATCTCAGGTTGTGTCTCTGTGTGTGTATATGTGTATCCATTTTAGATATGGTTTTATTCTACCTCCAGATGGTATTGCCAAAATTAATTTGTAGAAGAGGTCTATTTAATTTAGGCTTAAAAGTAAGCACTTATGACTTAAATATTTCTAAATCTCAGAAGTGTAATAGAAAGTGACCCAAATGCCTTTCAAGTTCACATGGTCTAAGAATAACCTTCAGTAAATAAAAGCAAATTTAAAGTTATTGGTTTAATTAAAATAGGTATGTCTTTAGCATTATCAGCATGAAGTGTAAAATTTTTAGTCTACCTACGTTTACCAAAAGTCAAATAAGTTCATGTTATCTCTGTTACAAAATCTGTCAGCAAGAAAAATAGCCTGGGATGATGATTGACTTTGTCTAATGTCTCATGAAGTTTTCATGGGTAATCTACACATAATTGTTGAGAACAAATGATTTAGATAGATATAAGTAGGATAAGACTTAAAATTAGCTTCCAAAATCTTTTGGTAACTTAAAATTTTAGAGTTTTGCTAAGTTAAGTTAAATGATGGGAATTCATTGAATGTCTAGATGATTTCCAAATAAAAGAAGATACTGAAACATTACTTGCTAAACAAGTATTAAGTTTACCTACTTTTACTACAGAAAAACTGAAGATGTTTGGGTCCATTAGAAACATGTCTTATACCCACTGGAAAAAAAATATGCTATGAGGAAATGTATGTTTCTAGAAACTATGAAATGTATTCATAAGTTTGCCAATCAAAAAATACTGGTATAGCAAACAGTTCACACTTGCTTACTTTTTAGTTTTCGCTACAAATTAAGGTTCCTAAGGGTTAATAATTCTGTTATATGTAATTAAAATTACTAAAATAAATAAGAAAAATATATTCATATGCAAGGAAAAATATTTTTAAAGATATAAGGAATGGAAATGCATGTTGTTAAGGGCAAAGCAAGTAATTTTGTCCTAAAGAGAGGTTTTAAAAAAGAGAGGGAAATAGCCAGGACATGCAAGCAACCTAAATGTCCATGACAGATGAAAGGATAAAGAAGATGTGGTACATGTATACGACGGAATATTACTCAGCCATAAAAAGGAACAAAATTGGGTCATTTGTAGAGACATGGATGGACCTAGAGACTCTCATACAGACTGAAGTAAGTCAGAAAGAGAAAAACAAATATTGTATACTAATGCATATATGTGGAATCTAGAAAACTGGTACCGATGATCTTATTTGCAGAGCAGAAATACAGACACAGATGCAGAGAACAAATGTACGGATACCAAGGGGCAAAGGGAGGGGTGGGAGGAGTTGGGAGATTGGGACTGATACATACACTATTTTGATACTATGTATAAGATAGACAACTAATGAGAACATACTGTACAGCACAGGGAACTCTACTTAATGCTCTGTGGTGACTTAAATGGGAAGGAAATCCAAAAAAGAAGGGATATATGTATATATATAGCTGATTCATTTTGTTGTACAGTAGAAACTAACCCAACATTGTAAAGCAACTATATTCCACAGCAAACAGTGAAAATACAAAAAGAGAGAGAGGGGAAAGCATAGGACAAAATCTGAATGTAAAAAAAGAAATTATAGAAGGTTTGGGGGAAAAGAACCCTGAGAAAAAAGTTCTGTGCATGGTGAGGACTGGCTAAGATTCGAATGAATTTAATAAATAATGAAAGTAAGCTGGTGCAAAATTAGAATTTGGTTTTCTCTCTGTGTTAAAAAGGCAAAAATCTTCTATGGTAAGGAAATTGCAAAAGGTTTTTCTTTACCTCTGAATAGTCTGTCTGAAAAGCATAGATTTTTATGTTTCATCAAAATAATTTCCTGTGTTGTTTTATCAGGTTACTTACACTGAGTCCACTGAGTCTTTTTAATATTAAAGTTTTTTGTTTTGTTTTCTTTTTAATAACCATTAAACTTTCTGGATTTGCCTGCGAAGTGTTTGTCACTTTGGTTAAGTGAATCAGTATCATTTCACAGTGACCTGTGATCCTATTTGAACAAGTGTTTTAAAACCTTTTGATGTCTTTTTTTTGGAAAGGAGTTTTATTGAGATATAATTGACATACAATAAACTGCATATATAAAGTACAATTTGATTTTTTTCTTATTAGTCATCTATTTTATACACATTAGTGTATATGTGTCAATCCCAATCTCCCAATTCATCCTACCACCACCACCACCCCTGCTTTCCCGTCTTGGTGTCCATATGTTTGTTCTCTACATCTGGATCTGTATTTCTGCCTTGCAAACCAGTTCTCTACCATTTTTCTAGATTCTACATATATGCATTAATATACGATATTCGTTTTTCTCTTTCTGACTTACTTCACACTGTATGACAGTCTCTAGGTCCATCCACATCTCTATAAACGACCCAGTTTTGTTGCTCTTTATGGCTGACATTCCATTGTGTATGTACACCACATCTTCTTTATCCATTCGTCCGTCGATGGACATTTAGGTTGCTTCCATGACCTGGCTATCGTAAATAGCACTGCAATGAACATGGAGGTGCTTGTGCCTTAAAACCTTCTGAGGTCTTTGATAAACTTCCCCAAATCAAATTCTAAATGAAGTCCTTTTGACCTCTAGCGAACTTTGTGATTTTTTAGAGGGTCCCTTAAACATCTCAAAGAGAGATATTAAACTAATTAGGCTTAATTGGCATATTAAATTACATGGGCAGCATTGTCAAATGAGTGATGATAAACCACCTTAGGTTATATTGCATTGATGAATATATGTTCTAAGAATTATGTGAAATTCCTATAAATCTGATATGTCCTGATAAAATGCTATCGGTCATAATTCTAGTTATCTTAAAATGTTGTATGTCATAGAAAGAACCAAATTTCCTTGTCAATTGCATTGTAATCAGATCTTTACCCATGCCATTTTGTCTTTGTCCTTTCTAGACAGTTATTATTTTACTCTGATTCTTCCGCAGAAATGCTTCATCTTCAAGAAGATTCATAGAAAGACTTTTTGACAATTACAGGTTGCTGATAACTTTTAGATCATACCATTGGGTAAGATTATAAGAGTCTAAAGGCAAGCCTGATGGCTGCATAAAACTGCTAACAAATTATCAAGATCAACAAGAATTAGTTACACAGGAGTGAATGAACTGATGAATGATTATGATTCTCATGACTTTTCGTCTGAAATGTTACACGGCTTTTTAATATTTGTTTTCCAGCTGTAAGAAAACCTTTCCTCTTAAGCTAACTATGAATCACAGGAATTTGGTAAATTATACCTTTGCGAGCAGGATTGAAACATTTATCTTTCTCCCTACTCGACCCCTCCAGAATTTGGAAACTCTTAGTAAGCATTCTTATTTTCATGGCAATATGGTTATTTATATAAGTTCACTGAGAATCTGTTCTCTTTGTAACAGGACACATTAATTGTATCACCATGGCTTTGACTGCAATGTCCTATTTGAGAATGTGCACAGAAGCAGGCTTGACAGACAGCTTTAAGGAACGAAGATGGACAATGAAGCCATAAAGCCCCTTAGAAAAAGAGCCTGCTTCCTCGCTTACACAGTTCCCAGCAGCCTTGCCAGGTGCGTAAGGAAGGTCACTTTCCGGCAGGCACAGGGACCTCGGGATATTTGGGGGACCTTCAGGAAGAGAGGAATTCACGCGAATCTGTAGGTATTACAGACGAGTCTGATGATAAGTCCTTGACATGGCTTCTTAGCCTCAAGAGGCTATTAAAAATTCAGTCTGGAAATTCCTTATGAAAAGTTCCAGCAAAGCAGATTTAAAACAGCCTACAGTGTCAATTGCTAGTCTTGCTGAACTCACGGAAATAATGAGGTCAAGTTTAATGAAACTAAACTTATTTTGAAAATAAATGAGTGTGAATTTGGCTATCTCTGGTAGAAACAAGAGTGACTTTAGAGAAAAAAAAAATATGCTTCAATAGAAACGATAATATCCAATATATATAAAGAACACATACAACGTAACAGCAAAAAAAAAAAAATAATAATCTGATTAAAAAATGGACAGAGGTATCTGAATAGACTTTTTTCCAGAGATGATATACAGATTACCAAGAGGTACATGGAAAAGTGCTCAACATCACTGATCACCAGGGAAATGCAAATCAAAATCACAATGAGATATATCACCTCACACCTATCAGAATGGCTATTATCAAAAAGACGAGAAATAAAGTGTTTGCAAGGATGTTGAAAAAAGGGAACCCTGTATATTGTTTGTGGGCTGTAAGCTGGTGCAGCCACTATGGAAAACGGTATGGAGATTAAAAATAGAACTATCATATGATCCAGAAATTCCACCTCTGGCTGAAAACACAAACTTGAAAAGATATCTGCACCCCCATGTCCATTGCAGTATTATTTATAATAGCCAAGATGTGGCCAACCTAAGCGTGCATAAGTGGTGAAAGAATAAAGAAGATGTGATATATATACACATACACACATCTATATAATAAGATATTATTCAGCCATAAAAAGAAGGAAATCTTTCCATTTGTGACAACACGGATGGACTTTAACATCATTATGCTACATGAAATAAGTCAGAGGAAAACAAATACGAAGCTCTCACTTGCTTGTATCAATAGGATCCAAAAAAAAAAAACCTCCCAAAAAACAAACAGAAAAACAAACAGGACTTCCTAGGTGGCACAGCGGGTAAGAATCTGCCTACCAATGCAGGGGACACAGGTTCTATCCCTGCCCCAGGAAGATCCCACACGCCACAGAGCAACTAAGCCCGTGCACCACGACTATTGAGCCTGCGTTCTAGAGCCCATGAGCCGCAACGACTGAGCCCATGTGCCGCAACTACCGAAGCCCATGCGCCTAGAGCCCGTGCTCTGCAACAAGAGAGGCCACTGCAATGAGAAGCCCATGCACCGCAATGAAGAGTAGCCCCCGCACCTCAGTGAAGAGTAGCCCCCGCTCTCCACAACTAGAGAAAGCCTGTGTGCAGCAATGAAGACCCAACACAGCCAATAAATAAATAAATAAATAAATTTATAAAAAAAAGAAAAGAAAGAAAAACAAACAAATGAACAAAAAACCCAAACAGACCAAACTCATGGATGTAGAGAATAGATTGGTTGTTGCCAGAGGTGAGGAGTGGGCAACATGGGTGAAGAGGGTCAAAAGGTACAACTTCCAGCTATAAAATAAATGTCTTAGAGATGTAAGGTACAGCACAGTGACTATAGTGAGTGATACTGTATTGTTTGAGAGCTGCTAGGAGAGTAGATCTTTACAGTTCTCATCACAAGAAAAAAAAAAATTGTAGCTATGTGTGGTGACAGATGTTAACTAGATTTACCATGGTGGTCATTTCACAATATAGGCAAATATTGAATCACTGTACATCTGAAACTAATATATATATGATATATGTCAATTATATCTCAAAAAAATGGACAAAGTTCTAAGGTAGAATTGCACAGTTCTAATAGCTCTTGGATATATATAGATAGAGATTGTTTCCCAGTTAAGAGCTTTTAAATTGTGCTTTCCTTGCTAATTGTTTTATGGTTAGACTGTAAGTCCTTGACATTTAAAGACTTTGCACATTCCGCTGACTCTTTTTTTTTTAAGCTCTTTATTGGAGTATAATTGCTTTACACTGTTGTGCCAGTTTCTGCTGTACAACAAAGTGAATCAGCTGTTTTTATACATATATCCCCATATCCCCTCCTTCCAGTGGATCCTTCCCACCCTCCCTACCCCACCCTTCTAAGTCATCACCAGTCTTCGAGTTGATCTCCCTGCGTTATGCAGCAGCTTCCCACTAGCCATCTATTTTACATTTGGTAGTGTATATATGTCAATGCTACTCTCTCACTTCATCCCAGCTTCCCCTTCGCCCCCTGCCCCACCATGTCCTCAAGTCTGTTCTCTACATCTGCATCTTTATTCTTGCCCGGTCACTTGGTTCATCAGTAGCATTTTTTTAGATTCCATATATATGAGTTAGCATAAGACATTTGTTTCTCTCTTTCTGGCTTACTTCACTCTCTATGACAGACTCTAGGTCCATCCACCTCACTACAAATAACTCAATTCCATTCCTTTTTATAGTTGAGTAATATTCCATTGTATATATGTGCCACATCTTCTTTATCCATTCATCTGTTGATGGGCATTTAGGTTGTGTCCATGTCCTGGCTATTGTAAATAGTGCTGCACTATTGTGGTGCATGTTTCTTTTTTGGATTATGGTTTTCTCAGGGTATATGCCCAGTAGTGGGATTGCTGGGTCATATGGTAGTTCCATTTTTAGTTTTTTAAGGAACCTCCAAACTGTTTTCCATAGTGGCTGTACCAATTTACATTCCCACCAACAGTGCAGGAGGGTTCCCTTTTCTCCACACCCTCTCCAGCAATTATTTTTTCTAGATTTTTTTGATGGTGCCCATTCTGACCGGTGTGAGGGGATACCTCATTTCCAATGACTCTTTTTGAGTTCTTTTGGTTGGAATTCAGGTAGGTAAGTGAACACCTGTTATACGGTCTTTTGTGTCCCCCCCCAAAGCCCTGAACTACTGTCAGCAGCAGAGGGAAGAAATGTATGACGAGTGAACTTGGAACAGAAGAAAGTCTGAAAACTTGAAGCCAGGTCTGGAACAAGTTTTAAGTGGTAAAGGAAGAGCTGGCATCTGTCTGAAGGTTTGACTCTGCCCCTCACTCAGAGGAAGGTGACTTAGAGGACAAGACACCAAGAGGCTATGGAGAAAAAATTTACACTGCCGGGCTAAACAGGTCTTTATAAACCATTACAAGACCAGGGAACCATATGTGTACCAAATGTAAGACAATAAATGCAGATGGTTGTTACCATCTTCAAAATGCAAGCATCTTTGCAATTGGAAAAAGCACAGTTTGAAAGTGAAAGTCAAGAGCTTTAGCAGAAACTTAAGAAACAATGGAGTTGTATAAAAAAAAAACATGAAACTTCATAAGAAATTAACTGTAAGGGGGAATTGATTGTAAAGAGGTAAAACTTCAGCCATGTGGTAGAAGAGCTAGATGCACAGTGGACCAAAGATCTTAAAGAACTGGGGAAAAAATTGTGCTGTTAAGACAAATCCACATTATTTCCCCACTGAGGGGAAAAAAAACCCTTATGATAATTGGTTGAACACTCTGCTGCAGAAAAACAAAACAAAACAAAACAAAACAGAAACAACAGCTTTAAGAGGAGAAATGCTCACCATGGACCAAAAATGAACCGAAGTAGATTTCTGACCCTCAACAAGGATCCTCGTGGCCAGCTGTTCCAAACTCAGCATGTAGCAGAGGCCCAAGAAGACCAGGGGAGCCTCTGCATTCACAGAACGCTGAAGCTGAATGCATAACCTTCTGCAGTCCTCACAGCTCTGTGAAGGGAGTGTGCCAGTACGAGCCCATTTTACAGATTTGGAGCTGGATGCTTGGAGAGAGGCTAAGTAACTCTGAGGCCATGTGGCTGGTGTGGATTCATAGGAGCCTCCCACTCACCATCCCACCCACCACCCTATCTTGTTGTCCTCGATGGTTTCTGTTAGAATATCAGCCCTCTGGGGCGACCTTGACCAGGGAGCTTCCGTAGGGCTCTGCAAGTACAGATGGGCCAGACCTACCTCTGAGAGCTGCAAGGTTGGCAGATTCTTAAGGAGTGACTCAGGCAGGTCCTGCCTCCACGCTCCAGAGAAACAGCCCATGAGTGAGCACTCTGCTTGGGCTCTGGCCATGGTGGGCAAGAGGAACAGGTGCCCTGATGAATAGGTGCAGCCCCACCGAGGGGGAGCAGGTAACAAACTTCTATCTGACTCTGGGACAGCAAAGGTCCCCCACATTCTCCAAAGGCTTTAAGGGATGACCCTGAGAAATCTGCCCTGCTCTCAGGTCTGCCTGTCCCAAAGTGCTCCCAAAGTAATCCCTAGTGACTCACCAATTCTGTCCTGTGACCTTTGGTCTCACCTGGATATCTGGGATGCTGTTAAATTTACCCCAATGCAAAATTGCTGCGGGGAGGTGACGGGTGATAAGCAACAATGCTTCAGGCTGGGCTCTTCCATCCCAGATAAGGTCTCCTCTGAGATAAGGGATTAGAGAAACTGAGGAGCGGGCGTTGGTAGGGAGGGGCGGGTCTGCCCCCAGCTCCTCTGGGCACAGCTGCAGCCCCTCTGCTCCCTCCCTGAGAGGAGAGGTCTCCAGACCTCTTGACGTGCTTCCTTCCCTCTGGAGCCTCAGTTTCCCCAAGTGAGAGTTAAGTAAGAATGTGGAACTGATAACGTCTGTGCCCCTTTTCACTTTAAAGTCCTTTGGTCTAGAGATAGCATACTGAGTGAAGTAAGTCAGACAGAGAAAGACAAATATCATATGATATCACATATATGGAATCTAAAAAAAAATGGTAGGGGACTTCCCTGCTGGCACAGTGGTTAAGAATCTGCCTGCCAATGCAAGGGACACAGGTTTGATCCCTGGTCCAGGAAGATCCCACATGCGTCGGAGCAACTAAGTCCATGCGCCACAACTACTGAGCCTGTGCTCTAGAGCCCACGTGCCGCAACTACTGAGCCCATGCGTTGCAACTACTGAAGCCCGAGAGCCTAGAACTCCACAACAAGAGAAGCCACCGCAATGAGAAGCCCGTGCACTCCAACAAAGAGTAGCCCCCGCTTGCCGCCACTAGAGAAAACCTGCGTGCAGCCACGAAGACCCAATGCAGCCAAAAATAAATTAAAATTTTTTAAAAATGAATGTAAATAGGTACAAATGAACCTATTTACAAAACAGAAATTGAGTCACAGAGGTAGAAAACAAACTTATGGTTACCAAGGAGGAGAGGGGAGAGGAGGAATGAATTGGGAGAATTGGGATTGACATATGTACACCACTATATATAAAATAGGAAACTAATAAGAACCTACTGTACAGCACAGTACTCAATACTCTGTAATGACCTATATAGGAAAAGAATCTAAACAAGAATAGATATATGCATATGTGTAACTGATTCACTTTGTTGTACAGCAGAAACTAACACAACAATGTAAATCAACTATACTCCAATTTAAAACATTAATTAAAAAAAAAAAAGTCCTACGAGCACAGGCCTGGGCCACTTGGGCAGCAGTGGCACCAAATCCCAGGGGCATGTGGCCAGGGCTGTAGATGCGGCCAGGGCTGTAGATGCGGCTGGAGCAGGGGCCTGGCAGACCTCACTGCTGTGTCCCCATTTGCCAAACTTTTGCGGGTCCAGGTGGGGCCGAAATCCAGTCACTGGCAAAGGTGAGTGGGAAGGACTCCCCCACCGACCAGGCTTGGCCAAGACCAGGGGGAAGGCAGACCAAGGACGCTGGAGGAAGTTCCTCAGCGGGGAGGGAAACAGCTGCCCCTCACCTGCGAATTCCACGTGCAGTGCTGCGGTTTGTGCTGCCTGCCCGGAGTTGTAAATAGAACCTATTAAGGTCATAAAAGAGTGGGCTCCAAAGTTGATCTCCACTAGTTCCAGTCTTTAGAGAGATTTCTCCTTACAGGATGTAGCTATTTGGGGGAATCTGGTTAACTTTAAAACAAACTGGTCTGGACACAATGAACAAAACAAAAACATTTTGGAGAGAAACTGGCTTGCCCGACCCTCCCCTTTTTGTGTGGTGTATCCAAGCTTTGTTGCTTAAAAAAAAGGTGTTTAATCATTACCCCTGTTGACCTCTGTACCTTCTGGCTTCCTCCTCTCCTGGGCACGAGACATGGCCATTCCTGGGGTGCGACTGTGTGGAGGAAGGTGGTCAGCTGCCCCGGGCAGGTCCCTGGGCTCCTCGAGGTCAAAGAGAAGGTAAGGCCGCCGGGTGATGGAAGCCTGGCTGATCCCCTGGCCAGGGACCTGAGAGGGACTTTATTTGGAGGAAGGGAACTGGGAATGACCACTCACTAGTTCATCCTTGCACTGATTTTCCTCAGCAATGTTCCTTGCATCACTCAATGAAAAAATATCTATCCCGTGGATCCATTGTGTGAGAGGTGCCTTAATTTGGGGAAGTCATTATGAGAAAATCCTTCCTTCCTCAGACTTGACTCCACTAAGTACATTCCAGTATGTTTTAAAATATTTCTTTTTCAAAGCTTTTGAAAAAACGAGGTTGGGCTGTAGGATAACTTTCAGGCACATCACTGCTGAGGGTTAGGACACACAGGATAGGGAAGGGGGCGCGGCGGCACTGGAGGGGTTTGGAAAAGACCTCAGAACCGTGGTTGCCCAGGGTCCGAACAGCAGTCAAAATTTTGCTGGGACTGAGCAAATTTACCCCTAAAGAGCCGACAACTGCACTTTCCCCAAACTGTAGCGAGTCATCAGTTCCCACAATCCAGGGGCAACAGCTGAGCTGAGCCCCCATTTGCATCCTGTCCTCCCTGCAGCCTCGCAGAACTGGCAGGAGGGTAAAATGGAAAAGACAAGCCTGAGAAAAAGGAGAGAGGATGAGAAGTCGATCCAGAGCAGGGAACCCAAGACCACGAATCTCCAAAAGGAGGTAAGGCCGTCCTTGGGGGCAGCCCCTTCCCAGGTCCGGGGCTGGGGAGGGTGCACAGCCAAGTCCCCTGCCCGCCCGCCACATCTGATTGAACAATCCCTGGCGCTCACCGCTTTCCCTCTCGCCAGGGAACTCAGCATATCCTTGTGAGGTTAACGCATGTGTGCTTCTGTGTGCTGGGCGAGCACCTGGAGGGGCCGGTGTTTGCTCAGACCAGTGGCCTCTCCAGGATGGTCAGGGAGGACTTCTGATGTGGGAGTCCCCTCTAGTAGCTGCGGGGGGTGGGTCTGACATGGGTGTGACATAGATGATCCCTCTGCGTTGGACGATAGTAAGGGCTGGACTGGAGGTGGCTGTGGCGTAGAGGGGCCAGAGCACTGGGCCTGGGGGAGGGGGAGCTTTGGCGGGCTGGGGAGTGGAGGCAGAAAAGAGCTCTAAGCCCCACGCTTCGCAGAGCTAGTCCCAGCTGGGTGGTAGCAGCAGGGGCTGGGGATAAGATTCGGGGCTCAGAGGGTGAGGACCAAGGGTCCCAGAGCGGGATCAGGATGGCACCAAGGGCAGGACGAGTGGGCTGGGCTCTGGGCAGAGCCTCTGGGTGCTCCCCCCCGGCAGCAGAGGAGATGGAGGAGGAACCACGGGCTTGACGGGGGGAATGATGTGGCTTGACACGTGTTGGCCTGGGATCTTGAGTCCCCAGGAGTTGGCTGATGGGCAACAACACTGGCTGTGAGAGAAGCACAGCTGAGCAAATCTCCAGCATGTCCTAAACTTGGTTAGGCAGCTTCAGGGCGAATGCAGAGCTCAGCAGAAGGAAGGCTGCTGGGGGGCCCCCGAGGCGTTGGTGAGCCAACCCGGGCCATTAGAGGAGGAGAGCTGAAACGGCAGAGGGAGATGGAAGCCGACATTGTTCCCAGGGACCCCTCCTCCAATTGCGTATCCCTTGGTGGCCGGTCACAGCTGGGCTCTTCCATGTCTTCTGAGAGGGAATCTTAAGCGCAGCCTCTGTCCAGACAGACAAGCAGGTGCATGTTCACCTTCGGCTCCAGAAATCAGGCCAGTGGCTTCAGGGGGCTGACGTTACAAGTAGGGGCCTGAATCAGATTGTTTTCTTCCTTTAAAAATTTTTTTTTCTTGATTTGTGTATAACTTATATACAATGAAATGCACAGATCTTCAGTGTTCAGTTCAAAGTGTTTGGCACATTGGTCACCGCAGAACGTCCGCTCTTGCCCCTTTCCACCCGAGTTCTATCTCTGCAGACTCGTTCCCCCTGTTGCGGAATTTCACAAGAATGGAACCATGCGGGGTGTGTCTGAGCCGGGCCTCATTGGTAGGGAGCACATAGTCTACAAAATGGCATCAGAGAAAGCTCACAGCCCCCAAGTGCTTCTGTCCCTGGAGGCCTTGTTGCTCACCCCCTCACCCCTTCACCCCCACTCCCCTGGCCAGGAGCCCTAAACCCTGACTTCACTCTTAGTTTGGGGGGAGAAGCTCCGTGCGGCTCTGCCCAGCTAAGAGGCGGGTCCCGCGGGCCTTTCTCGCTGGTGATTGTCAGATCGGCCTTTACCACCTGGGCCCCTTTGTCAAGGGTGATGAGGGTTGGCACGTGGAACCCCAGCCGGGCCTATGAACTGCACTGGCTGTGAACCCTGGGCACTAACGGAACCTTTCTGCTCCTCTGTCTTCTCCTCTGTAAATGGGTGTGACAATGCCATACCTGACTGATGAGGCTGTTGTAAGGATTAATTGACTTAATCTATACAAGCAAAGCCCCAGCAGCAACGCCCTGGTCTCTCCTTGCAAGAGCACACGGTGAGAGTAGCACAGACATATATATAGTACCAACTGTTAAATAGATAGCTAGTGGGACGTTGTTGTATAACAAAGTGAGTCCAACTCGAGGATGGAAGATGCCTTAGAGGACTGGGACGGGGAGGTTGGGGGGGACTCGAGGGAGGGTGGGGGGGGAGTTGAGGGAGGGAGGGAATACAGGGATATGTGTATAAAAACAGATGATTGAACTTGGTGTACCCCCCAAAAAAATAAAAAAAAGAAGAAGTGATTCAGGGGCTTCCCTGGTGGTGCAGTGGTTAAGAATCTGCCTGCCAATGCAGGGGACATGGGTTTGATCCCTGGGCCAGGAAGATCCCACATGCTGCGAAGCAACTAAGCCCGTGTGCCACAACTACCAAAAAAAAAAAAAAAAGAGCACACGGTGAAGGTGCCTGGGACGCTTGGGGCTGCCCCGGCCGCGCCCGGAGTGGGGCGGGGGAGGGGCTGCGTCTGGGCCTCTGAGCGGCCAGGCGGCAGCACTGACTCCCCTCTCCCCTCCTCCGCACCCGAGCTGGGCCTGTTCAGTGGCACCTGTATCATCGTGGGCACCATCATCGGCTCCGGGATCTTCATTTCCCCCAAGTCTGTGCTCAGCAACACAGAAGCTGTGGGACCCTGTCTCATCATATGGACGGCTTGTGGGATTCTCGCGACACTGGGTAACAAAGACGCCCCGCCCCGGTGAACTGCCCCTGCGGAATGTGGGCCAGGTTAGCGGAGTTCTGTCTGTGCCCGGCCTCGCTGCTGCCCGGATCCCCTTCAGTGCTTGTGCGCAGATAGGTGTAAATCGGGCTTCACGGGATGTCCAGTGGCCAGAGTTCAGAGCGAGAGGCACCGTGGTGGGCTCCGGGAGCACCGCCCCCACGGGGGCGGAGGACTCCCTCGACCAGGGCAGTGCCTCACGGGGAGCCCGGGGTCCCCTTCCTCTCTGTATTCCAGGCGCTCTCTGCTTCGCGGAGCTTGGCACGATGATCACCAAGTCAGGGGGCGAGTACCCTTACCTGATGGAGGCCTTTGGCCCCATTCCTGCCTACCTCTTTTCCTGGACCAGCCTGTTCGTCATAAAGCCCTCGTCCTTCGCCATCATCTGTCTCAGCTTCTCTGAGTACGTTTGTGCGCCCTTCTACCCGGACTGCAGCCCTCCTCAAGTTGTCGTCAAATTCTTGGCTGCGGCCGCCATCTGTGAGTACCTGGGCGAGACGCTGGGCAGGCGTCAGAGGAGACCTGGCACAGGTGGCATGGGGAGACTCTGCTCCTGCACAGCCAGAAAGAGGCCGAGTGGGCCTGGAGGCACTGGTGAGGAGCAGAGCCGGGTCTAGTCTAGGCCCCGAGCCTGATGCCCTTTGCCGTCCGGTCCCTGCTGTCAGCGAGGGCTGGCTGCCGGCTGTCCCACGGGGCAGTGCTTGGCCGGGGCCTGGCTGCTTCTCCGTTGCTCTCGGTGGGAGGCAGCCCCGGCTGGCATTCAGAGGGGCATTTGATGGATGTGGCAGTGAAGAGGGGAGGCGGGGGAGGGGAATGGCAGTGAGCCTGGGAATGGAAAGGAGACTCTTTCCAGGGCCTTAAGAGAGGAGGGAGATGCTGAGCCCACAGACACAGAGCGATGCCCCCCTCTGACTCCCCAGTGCTCATCACCATGGTGAACGCGCTGAGCGTGCGGCTGGGGAGCTACGTGCAGAACGTGTTCACCGCGGCCAAGATGGTGATCGTGGCCATCATCATCATCAGCGGACTTGTCCTCCTGGCCCAAGGTGACCTTCGGCTGGAGGGGAGGTGGTACCACGCAGCCCCGACCGTCTGCAGATCTTGCTCCTAAGCATATCCTGAGGACAGGAATTCAACAGAAACAGTCTTTAGCTTCCCAATTGTTCAGAGTTTGTTTAATAACCTGAGGTCATTAGTCATCCCCTTCCCTCACATGGAGATGAAGCAAAGTCCCAGTCTGGTCAGCTGACACCAACTGTTCACTGTCTGGCTTAATTATAGGAAATACAAAGAATTTTGAAAATTCTTTTGCGGGCACAAAACTGTCTGTGGGAACCATCAGTCTGGCGTTTTACAATGGCCTCTGGGCGTATGATGGATGGTAAGACACTCCTAAGTGGCACACGTCTGGCTGTGGGTTTCTTTACCCTATCTTACTGAAACTGGATGGAAAGCAGTGACTTCTCCTTTTGGGGGTTTGGTGGGACCCTAACATTTACCTTCACATCTCCCTTTTGTTAAACACCCCACCCCTCATCCTTCTGTTCTCCTCGGACCCGAGACACCGAGGCACCTGCTCCTTTCCTAGTTGCTCAAATGGCACCAGCCCTTGACCCAGTGGCCTGTGAGCCCGCAGTGGGGGGCCCTGTGCCAGAAGCTTCACCAGACACACACAGGCTCAGCTGGATTGGAGGCGGTGAGGGCTGCCAGGCACTGGACAAGGCGAGAATGTTTGGTAGCACTTCTATTCATATTTCAACCTTGCAAATACTAGGTTTAGTCGATGAGATTCTGTTTATGTCCAGTGGCCATCGAGGATGCTGGTCTTTCCCTCATTCAAAGCATCTGCAGGCTTCATTTTCTTTTCAGACAAAGAATCTTCCATTTTTTTTTCAAAACACATCAGGGACTCATTACTCCCAACACACGGTTCCCATGAAAGGCAAAGACTTGCCAACTGAAAGATGTGCAGGTCTTAGTAGACCCACCACCACCAGGGTATTTTCTCTATGATGGAGAAGCTTAAACAAGGCCTACATTTTTTATTTTGTGTTTCATAATCTTAGCAAAGAAAGTCAAAATTATGTTACTCATGTTGCTTTTTTCTTTTTTAGGAATCAACTCAACTATATTACAGAAGAACTTAGAAACCCTTTCAGGTAAGAACGCTGAGTCAGGGCAAGGAGACAGTGGACAAGTGAGCGTGTTTCTCTCCCCCAGCCATAAAGGGGAACTGTTTTCCCCATCACCCATCACCTCCTTCAGACCATGGATGGTTTCCTATGAGCTCATCTCCGGTCGTTAGAGCTTGGTTTTGTTTTGGGTAGTAGAATGGTTGCTGAGAGAAAGGAAGAACTCTCACTTTAGCTTATTTTGCTTTATAACCCATTCAATTTTACTGCCCTGGAGTCTCAGAGAGGGAGAGTTCTTTCTCATTTGAAAATGCCACATGTCCCCGCTGGGGCTCTGCTGTTCCACAAGCCCCCTGCTTCTGGGTGGACCTCAGGAAGGGCAGCTGTGACCCCAGCCCTCCCCAGGGAACAGGTGAAAGGGAGGACTAGACAAGGACAACAGTCTTGGGAGTCCCTCGTGGATGCTCTGGTCTGACTGGGTCCCTGGCTTCCTGCCCCTCCCAGAAACCTGCCCCTGGCCATCATCATTGGGATCCCGCTGGTGACAGGGTGCTACATCCTCATGAACGTGTCCTACTTCACTGTGATGTCGGCCACTGAGCTCCTGCAGTCCCAGGCAGTGGCCGTGGTGAGTGCCCAGGGTCTGCGAGGGAGGATGCCTGGTCTGTGGGAAGGGGGAGGCAAGGGATAGATGTGTAAGCTGAAGGGCCCTCACAGGGAGGGAAGAAGCATCTAGGAGACCAGACACCGGGAGGGTGAGCAGGTTAGAGCAGCACCAGAGACCCAGCTGAGGTTCCAGGTGGCTGGCAGGAGGCAGGTCCTACTTTCCCAGCACACCTCAACTGCCCCCAGGGGCAGGCATGTAGTGTAGCTGCATCAGGGCTGGACTTCACCAGGGGTGCGGCTTCCACAGTCAAGTGTGAGGGAGAGCAAGCGCGGGGGGCGGGGGGCGGGTCATTGAAGGAGGGAGTTATACTAACCAATTGTGGAATTCAAGCTGGGTGGGGAAGGAAGCAAGGGCAGAGGGATGGGATGTGGGATGGGGGAAAGGTAGGTGGCAGCCACGTGCTGGAGGAGGCCTACGGAGTTGGGGAGGGACAGGAAATGAAACTAAAAACAGACAATGAGATGGCAAGGATGGGGAGTGTGGAGAGATGCAGGCTTGGTGATGGGGCCACTGACCAGAGAACCGGAGGCTCAGGTGGGAGGAAGACCGGGTCATTCCGACGGAGCGAGAGGCGGGGGCGTCAGAGGATGACGAGGCACTGAGAATTATGCCAGGGAGCGGGTGGAGAAGAGAGCTCCGTCACCATCTGCAGAGGAGATCGTTTCCTACCTGCTGGCACTCCACAGTTCCTCTGGGAGGAGACGTCCAGGAGCCCACCTCAGCGGGGCGCTGGGAGGGTGCAGCTGCTGGCGGGGGCCAGTGGCTTCTGGGGGCGCACGGCCTCAAGACGCACCCACTTCTCTCGCAGACCTTTGGTGACCGCGTCCTCTACCCCGCCTCGTGGGTCGTTCCACTCTTCGTGGCGTTTTCAACCATCGGCGCCGCTAACGGGTCGTGCTTTACTGCGGGCAGGTAGGGCCAGGCCCCCACCCCGGGGCGGAGCGCGCACAGGGCCTTGGCATCCGCAGGAGCCAGAATCCGGGTGATGGAGTGGAAAGCGTGCAGACCGGCTCGTGGCGCGGGCGGGGCTGGGCGACCCTGGTGAGCGAGGTTTACCAGCGGGAGTTTTCACCGAAAGAGCATTCTTGAACATCGTCTCATGTTAGTAGACACGCAGTCTAGACCAGGTATTGGTACACTTAAAGGGCAGATAGTGTAAACCTGTCACGCTCTGTCTTTGCAATAGGAAAGCCAACAGCCTCGGTTAGGGGCCACTAAAACCTTATTTACATAAACAGGCAGTTTGCCAGCCCCTGCCCAGCCTCTGGCCCTTACTTGGTCTAGAGACAGCTGCTTTGGAATCCACCTTACGATGTGGCGTAATTTCACATCACCTCCACTCACGGGGTGGGTGGGGGTGGTCTTCATAAACCCTGCAGCGGGGAACACTCGTGAACTTTGCCCAGCTGTGTATCCCTGACGTCTGATGTTACTGTATTGTACTCCGAGCGTGTGAGCTTTAGGATAGTACTTCTTTGGAAGTTTTAAGACTTCCCTTGTGGCTTACTGCCATTTTTATAAGTGTTCCCATGTCTTGGAAATAATGTGTATTCTATTAACGTCTACGTTTTTATGTTATCATTAAGCTTGTACATTGACTGTTCAAATCTTAAGCTCTCACAGTGGATTTGTCAAGTTTTGCCTCCTGTGTTTCACAGCCTCCTGTTTTTTTAAAAATTTATTGAGGTGTAGTTGATTGACAATATTTTATGTTTCAGGTGTACAACATAGTGACTCACAGTATTTAAAGATTATACTCCACTTATAGTTATTATAAAATGTTGCCTCTATTCCCTGTGCTGCACAATAAGTTTATCCTTGTAGCTTATTTTATACATAGTCGTTTGTACATCTTAAACCCCTCCCCACTGGTAACCACTAGTTTGTTCTCTATATTTGTGAGTCTGTTTCTTTTGTGTTATATTCACTAGTTTATTTTTTTAGATTCCACATATAAGTGGCAATGTACAGTATTGGTCTTTCTCTGTATGACTTATTTCACTAAGCATAATATCAGTTCCTACCCTCCAGGTACATCCACATTGTTGCAAATAGAAAAAATTTCATTCTATTTTTATGGCTGAGTAGTATTCCATTATATATATATATCTCTCACCTTCTTTATCTGTTCATCTGTTTATGGACACTTAGGTAGCGTCCATATCTTGGCTATTGTAAATAATGCTGCTATGAACACTGGAGTGCATGTATCTTTTTGAATTAAGTGTTTTTGTTTTCTTCGGATATATACCCAGGGGTGGAATTGCTGGGTCATACTTTTTCCCATAGTGCCTGCACCAATTTAAATTCCCAGCAGCAGTGTACAAGAGTTCCCTTTTCTCCACATCCTCGCCAACATTTGTTATTTGTTATCTTTTTGATGATAGCCATTCTGACAAGTGTGAGGTGATATCTCATTGTGGTTTTGATTTGCATTTCTCTGGTGATTAGTGATGTTAAGCATCTTTTCATGTGACTTTTGGCCATCTGTATGTCTTCTTTATAAAAATAACTATTCAGTTATTCTGCCCATTTTTTAATTGGACTGTTTGTTTTTATGATGTTGAGTTGTATGAGTTATTTATATATTTTGGATATTAACCCTTTATCAGACATATGATTTGCAAGTATTTTCTCCCATTTTGTAGGTTGCCTTTTCATTTCATTGATGTTTTCTTTTGCTCTGCAGAAGCTTTTTAGTTTGATGTAGTCCCACTTGTTTATTTTTGCTTTTGTTTCTTTTTCCTTAGGGGACAGGTCCAAAAAGATATTGCTACAATTTATGTCAAAGAGTGTTCTGCCTATGTTGTCTTCTAGGAGTTTTATGGTTTCTGGTCTTACATTTAGGTCTTTAATCCATTTTGAGTCTTTGTATATGGTATGAGAAAATGTTCTAATTTCATTCTTTTACATGTAGCTGTCCAGTTTTCCCAGCACCACTTATTGAAGAGACTGTCTTTTCTCCCTTGCATATTCTTGCCTCCTTTGTTGTAAATTAATTGACCATAAGTATGTGGATTTATTTCTGGACACTCTATTCTGGTCCATTGATCTGTGTGTCTGTTTTTGTGCCAGTACCGTACTGTTTTGATAACTGTAGCTTTGTAGTATAATGTAAAGCCAAGGAGTGTGATATCTCCAGCTCTGTTCTTCTTTCTGAAGATTGTTTTGGCTATTTGGGGTCTTTTGTGTTTCCATACAAATTTTAAAATTATTTGTTCTAGTTCTGTGAAAAATGCCATTGGCATTTTGATAGGGATTGCATTGAATCTGTAAGATTGCTGGGGTAGGATGGTCATTTTAACAATATTAATTCTTCCAATCCATGAATATGGTATATCTTTCCATCTGTCAGTGTTTTATTCAATTTCTTTCATCTGTGTCTTACAGTTTTCTGAGTACAGGTCTTTTACCTCCTTAGGTAAGTTGATTCCTAGGTATGTTATTATTATTTTTTTAAATGCAATTGTAAATGCTGTTGTTTCCTTAATTTCTTTGTCTGATAGTTTGTTGTTAGTGTATAGAAGTGCAAGAGATTTATGTACGTTAATTTTGTATCTTGTAACTTTACCAAATTCATCAGTGAACTCCAGTAGTTTTTTGTAATATATTTAGGATTTCTATGTATAGTATCATATTGTCTACAGTGACAGTTACTTCTTCCTTTTCAATTTGGATTCCTTTTATGTCTTTTTTTTTTCTTTCTTTCTTTCTTTTTTTTTTGGTCTGACTGCAGTCACTAGGACTTCTAATACTATGTTGAATAAAAGTGGTGAGAGTGGGCATTCTTGTCTTGCTCCTGATCTTAGAGGAAATGTTTTCAGCTTTTCACCATTGAGTATGACATTAGCTGTGGGCTTATCATATATTGGCCTTTATTATGTTGAGTTACGTCCCCTCTATACCCACTTTCTGAAGAGTTTTTTTTTTTATCATAAGTGGATGTTGAATTTTCTCAAAAGCTTTTTCTGCATCTATTGAGATAATCGTATGGTTTTTATTCTTCAATTTGTTGATGTGATGAATCATACTGATTGATTTGCAGATACTGAACCATCCTTGCATTCCTGGGGTAAATCCCACTTGATCATGGTGTATGATCTTTTTAAAGTGTTGCTAAATTCAGTTTGCTTATATTTTAAGGATTTTTGCATCTATGTTCATTAGTGATATTGGCCTGTAATTTTCTTGTTTTGTGATAGCTTTGGTTTTGGTATCAGGGCGATTCTGGCCTCATAGGACGAGTTCAGAAGTGTTCCTCTGCATTTTTGGGACTTGTTTGAGAATGATAGGTATTAGCTCTTCTCTAAATGTTTGGTAGAATTTACTTGTGAAGCCATCTGGTCCTGGACTTTTCTTTTTTGGGAGTTTTCAAATTACTGATTCAATTTCATTACTGGTAATTGGTCTGTTCATATTTTATATTTCCTCCTGATTCAGTCATAGGAGATTGTACATTTCTAGGAATTTGTTGATTTGTACTTGATTGCCCATCTTATTGGCATGTAGCTGTTCATAGTAATCTCTTATGATCCTTTATATTTCTGTGGTGTCACTTATAAGTTTTCCTTTTTCAATTCTGATGATATTGATTTGGGCCGTTTTATTCTTGATGAGTCTGACTAAAGGCTTATTGATTTTATCTTTTCAAACAACTAGCTCTTAATTTCATTGATCTTTTCTATTTTTTAAGTCTCTATTTCATTTATTTCTGCTCTGATATTTATGATTTTTTCCCTTCTACTAACTTTGGGTTTTGTTTGTTCCTCTAGTCCTTTTAGGTGTAAGATTAAGTTGTCTGAGAGTCTTTTCATTCCCTGAGGTAGGCTCTTATCGCTATAAACTTCCCTCTTAGGAGTGTTTTTGCTGCATCCCATAGATTTTGGATCATTGTGTTTGTTTTCATTTATCTCCAGGTATTTTTTTATTTCCTCTTTGATTTTTTTAGTGATCCATTGGTTGGTTGTTGTTTTTTTTTTCCATTGGTTGTTTAGTAGCATATTGTTTAGCCTCCATGTTTGTGTTTTTGCAGTTTTTATCTTATAGTTGATCTGTCTCATAGCATTGTGGTCAGAAAAGATGCTATGATTTCAATTTTCTTAAATTTACCAATGCTTGTTTTGTGGCCTAGCATATGATTTCTCCTGCAGAATGTTCCATGTGCACTTGAAAAGAATGTGTACTGTGCTGTTTGGGGATGGAATGTTCTGTATATGGTAAGTCCATCTGGTCTATTGTGTCATTTAAGGCCAGTGTTTCCTTATTGATTTTCTGTCTGGATGATCTGTCCATTGATGTAAGTAGGGGTGTTAAAGTCCCCTACTATTATTGTGTTACTGTCACTCTTCTTTTATGTCTCTTAATATTTGTTTTATATATCTAGGTGTTCCTATGTTTGAGTGCACATATATTTACAATTGTTATATCTTCTTGGATCTATCCCTTGATTGTTATGTAATGTCCTTGTCTCTTGTAACAGTCTTTATTTTAAAGGCCAGCTTGTCTAAGTATTGTGACCCAGGTTTGTTTTGATTTCCGTTTGCATGGAATACCTTTTTCTATCTACTCACTTCCAAAATACATATATAGTTACATGTGTACATGATGTTTTAAGTTGATGATCTCTTAATCTCAAATGCATTTAACAACTCTGCATTTGTACCTTCCTCCCCTTACGATTACTGTTGTGGTTTTTTGGTAGGTTTTATTTTGGCTGCATTGGGGTCTTCATTGCTGCACACAGGCTTTCTCTAGTTGAAGTGAGTGGGGGCTACTCTTTGTGGTGTGCGAGCTTCTCAGTGTGGTGACTTATTGCAGAGCACAGGCTCTAGGCACATGTGCTTCAGTAGTTGCAGCATGCAAGCTCAGTAGTTGTGGCACACAGGCCCTAGAGTGCATGGGCTTCAGTAGTTGTGGCCCTTGGGGTCCACAGGTGTGGCTTGTGGGCTCTAGAATGCAAGCTCAGTAGTTGTGGCACACAGGTTTAGTTGCTCCAAGGCACGTGGGATCTTCATGGACTAGGGATTGAATCTGTGTCCCCTATGTTGGCAGGTGGATTCTTAACCACTGTGCCACTAGGGAAGTCTCACAATTACTGTTTTTGACAATGTGTTTTACATCTAATTGTTTTGTGTATTCTTTAACTGCTTATTGTGGATATAGATGATTGTCTTTTAACCTTCCTACTAGCTTTATACATGGTTGATTTTCTACCTTTACTGTGTATTTGCAAGGGCTCTGTTTTTCATATCTTCTTGGTAGACTGTTCTCTTTTTCAGTAGGTATGCTCTTTTTGCCTTGAATTCTATTCTATCTGATCTTGATATTGCTGAATTAGCCATTTTTCAGGCTGCTACTTTTGGTAACATATCCCATCCCTTTTATTGTCTACTTCTTAGTGTCATGGGCTCTGACTTCTGTCTCTTATAAAAACCCAACCTGAGTCTCCAGCTGGGCAAGTGGAATCTGTTCACATTTGACTGATTACTGCTAGATTAATTTCTAACATATTCCTTTGTGCTTTTTTGGCTTAAAAAAATCTTACCCTGATTTATTAACCATCAAATTTCCTTTATTCCTTTTTTTTTTTTTTTTTGTTCTGCTGATGTGGATGGAAATTTCTATTCTTTTAGCAATTACCTTTAAAATTTAATATGAATACCTAGTAGAGTCTATCAGTATCTCAAATCTCTTCTTTCTCTTGCAAGAGCTCTCCCTTTCATATCACCTAGTGTATCACCTACACCTTGTTTATAAACCCAACCAACCCTCCAAAAAATGTCCATCGTGACAAAAATAAAAAAATCTGATACTTACATACCAAATGTGCTTTACTGCTGTTTCCTTAACGTTGCTTCCTCAATCAACTCCTTCTCAGTTTAATGTCCTCTTTTGTTGGAGTAGACTTTTTAATAGTTTCTAACAAGGACTGAAGAACTGTAAATTCATTATTTATCTAAAAATGTATTTTGCTAATAGTCTTGAATGATATTTCAGCTATGCAGAAGTCTAAGCTATGCAGAAAAATCAATTTCTCTCATCACTTTGAAAGTGTTATTTCCCATGAAATGGCTATTGTTCTGATTGTCCTAGTTTTGTAGTTAATTTTTTAAATTCGGTACCTTAAAAAAGTTTTTCCCTTCCACTATAATGTTTATATCTCGGTATGTTTCATTTGTCTAGAACAGGGTTCAGTTTGAAGACTCGTTTTTTGATTGTGTAAAGGCTCTCTGCTCTTCTTTAAATTTATCTTACCCCACTCAATATATCTGAGCTACTTCCTATGTTTCTTCTCTTAATTTCCTGCCTACATTTTCCATTTCTTTATGGTTCATATTCAGTCTAGCTTTTACTTTTTTCACTTGTATTTATCTGTTGTTGATTAAAATTTTACTTACAGTGACTTTGTTTCCTTAGGAATCCCGTTTAGCTTGCCTTCTCTTTTTATTTACCATTTTAGACATAACCTTTTAGCAGGAGTTCAGGTGGGGTGTGGGGGGGCACGGGCAATTCAGCCACTTGTTTGCATCTGCTGACTCACCCTTAATTTTCTGATTGTTTAAAAATACTGCATTTGGATTTAGGAAGTGCAAGGCACGTCTGTGTTGGCCTTTGTCAGGTGCACCAAGCACTGGGGTCCATAGGCTCTGGTTTAGTTTTTATGTTTGTTTTTTGCATAAATTTCAGGACTCAGATCAGGTATCTCCTCCTTGAAAGGGCTTCCCCAACCTTCCACTCCACCTGCCCCCATCCCCCTAGCTGACTCCACTGCACCAGGATGCATTCCTCTAAGATGCATTTAATCACCTCATATTCTTCTGCAAAACTCAGTCATCTCAAGAGGCTGGACTCCTACCTGAAAACACTAGGGTCATAACTCAGTCTGTTTCTCTGTGGTCTCAGAAGTGATGCTCAGGACACACTTGCTCAGTGATGGTACAGCAGACTTCATTCTCAACTGACTTCCTTATTACTGCCCTTTCAGACTTGTTTTCGTTGCAGGCCGGGAAGGCCACATGCTTAAAGTGCTCTCTTACGTTAGTGTCAAACGCCTCACTCCAGCCCCTGCCATCATCTTTCATGTAAGTATGAATTCTGCCATGAAAACACCAGCTTAAGGCAGAGGGTCCCTCAGTTTGGATGATGAAGTAAACCCGATCACTAAACTCAGTGATTTTCTTTTCTTTTTTAATAAATTTACTTATTTAGTTTTTTATTGGCTGTGTTGGGTCTTCATTGCTGCACACGGGCTTTCTCTAGTTGCAGTGAGCAGGAGCTACTCTTCATTGTGGTGCATGGGCTCCTCATTGCAGTGGCTTCTTTTGTTGTGGAGGACAGGCTCTAGACACGTGGGCTTCAGTAGTTGCAGCTCATGGGCTCTAGAGCACAGGCTCAATAGTTGTGGCACATGGGCTTAGTTGCTCCGTGGCATGCGGTATCTTCCTGGAGCAGGGACTGAACCCATGTCCCATGCATTGGGAGGTGGATTCTTAACCACCATGCCACCTAGGAAGTCCCACTCAGTGATTTTCAAATGACCCACATTCCCCCAGTCCTCAGGTATATAAATAGTTATATTAAAAAGTTCAAAACAATTCAAATAATTTACCCAACTTCTGCTCCTTGTTCCGAATTTATCCACGAAAGACACAGTTCAAACCTTCCAAGCTTGTACCCTCTACACTTCTTACGTGCACATTTGTACGTTCTGGGTCCATGGTAACAAACTGTACAAAAACCTACTAGCTTACAGGGAAGGAGAATAAGGCATTTTATGAGGTGGCTAATGACAACAGCTTCTCATTATGGCCCAATAATTCAGAAGTCCTTTGACATATTCTGATTGAAATTTCTCAGGAAGGGATAGTCCTTGGTTGTATGCAACTGTTTTGGGCACATCCTAGCCTCAGGGCCAGACTCTTCCTCCCACCCCTAGAGGAGAGCCCTTATTCTATCAACCTACTTCCTTTGAAGATGAGAAAACAGACCCAGAACTACAAGGCCCTTGGAATTACAAGTCCAGGACCGTGCAGCTAATGCAAGTCAAGACCACACCTAGACAGCCTGGGTTTTATAGTGTAGGGCCCTTTCCCCCAGTGAAAACTCTGTGGAAGGAAAATTCATAATTAGGAATCTGGTGCAATATACATACACATTTTGTTTTTCCCCTGCTTAAAAGAGCTCCAAATTTTCCAAGTCCTTTCCATCACGTCTCAAAGAGAAGAGCTGTCATAGCACCAGTCTGGTTTAACCTCAAATATAATGGGATACATAGGAGATTTCTTTCACATTAAAATGTTTATCCATAGAAAAGAACTGTTTCTTCTGTCTTTTGTGAAGTGATAAGGATAATGTTTTCATGTACTAATGACCTAAGAATTCCTTCTTCTTTCTCCTAGAGTATCATAGCAACCATTTATATCATCCCTGGTGACATAAACTCATTAGTCAATTACTTCAGTTTTGCTGCATGGCTGTTTTATGGCTGGACAATCTCTGGACTAATTGTGATGAGGTTTACGAGGAAAGAACTGAAAAGGCCAATCAAGGTAGGTTTAGTTCCCCAAATGTCACAAGTGGCTTTGATTTCCTGAAATGAACTAGGTAGAGGTAACTATTTTAAATTCTAGGAGCATGTTTTCTATTCAACCGGACTCTTCTCTTGAATGTCATACTTTAGAGTGGAGTTTGCTCTTCATTGAGTATTACAGATTATGATTCAGTCAGCCATCTCACTATTAATTTATTAAAGTTATCAACAATACCTGTGACCTGTCTCTCTTACCAAAGTGAGATGTCCAGTTCTGATAGTTCCAGAACCTCTCACATGTATATTTTTGGCGACTGATGGGGACTTTTGATTCTGGCCCAGACCCATTCCTGGGGATGCAACCACTAACAGTCCAGGTTTGCAGTCTGTTTTGGGGTCCTTCCCACCTCCCTCCACGGCTGGTGTGGGTCCATATACCAATAAGAAGAACATATTTTATTTTGCTTATGTTATAGGATTTTTGGCTTGTTTTTTGTTTTTTTAAAAAAACCTGTGCTATTGATTCCTACGATAACAAGTGCAGATGTAAGAAAAAGATAGGCAAAAAGAGGGCTTCAGCGACTAGAGCAAGAATAAAGATAATGTCTTTAGCTTTGGAATTTTGTTTCATAAATCTGGTTAAAAGTCTTTCTTGCACAGTAGCTTGACTATCACTGAAGTCAGTGAAGTCAGTGGAGGAGTGGAGCAGCCTGCTGGGATCAGGAAGTTCCACCTCAATCAGGGCATCAAGCAGGCAAAATCATGACATAGCATAGATTTTTAATCTGTGCAAAATCTCTCAAACAGAAATAAAAAGGATTCAAGAGAAAATAACTAAGTAAGGAGACAGGAAAAAAAAAAAAAAAGAGATCAACACATTATAACTGGAGTCCCTGAAGAAGAAAATGAAAGTAATACAATTCTTAAAAGCTATGATTCAAGAAACATTTCCTGAAGTGGGAGGGAAAGTGGTGGGGGAGGGGGAAACTTGAACCAACACACAGAAAGGCATGCAATATAACTGGGAAATCTGAACTAGAATGGACAACAAAGAAATACATTCTGATAAAATTATGGATTTAAAAAAAAAAATGCTTTGGGTATATCCACTTCCCCTTTCCTGTCCTCCTCCACCCCAATTCGCTTATAAAGGAAAGGAAGTAATACAGGCATCAGACTTCTCATCAGCTACACTTCATTCCATAAGACAGTGGGCAACTTATTTAAGATATTCAAGGAAAGAAAATGTCAAATATTTCATATCCAGTCAAATTGACCTTGAAGAATAAAACTCCCAATGAAAGAACTCAAAGCACATATATTGTTACAAGTCCTTCCTTCCTAAGGAATCGCTAAAGGATGAGCTTTAGAAATCGAAACGTCATTGGCATAAGGTGAATATGTTTAATTAAAGAACTAAGACTAAATGATGGGAGATAAAGATAGCAAAACAGTATATAGATATTAAGCACTGAGAACATAATACAACAAAAATGGAAGAGAAAGCATATGAAAGTATGCCAGTTAAGGAAAGTATGTCAGAGAAACTGCCTTAGGATATTATTTAAAATAGATGCTGGGGGGGAGAAAGAAGAAATCCTAGCTTATTTCATTACTGCTTATTATAGACAATATCTAAAAAAAGAGGAGACAAAGGTATTATGCCTACTATTTGTAATGGTAACTCTCAGAATAAAAACAGTGTTTATAGATAGATATACCCAAAACACACACACAAACACATCCACGAAACCGTATCATAAAAGAACCTATATATAAAGACTCGAATAGGGAAACAAATGAGAATGTCTTCCTGATTGACATTTTCTCAGTAGAATGCTTATTAGGGTTTTTTGTTGTTACTGTTGTTTTTTGCTTGTTAGTTTTTAACATCCCCAAACTTTATAGAGTCTATGAATCTCTTAATACTCTTTTTTCTAGTTCATAGTTATATGGGGAAAAAATGAATATTTACATTCCCAAAATGCAATACAATATTTTTAATACATGTGTGAGAAATGTTTCGAATGGCATTCCAAATCCAACACAAGTCACAACCATGTGCAGGCATACTGGAATGTGAGGCGCATGTGTCTCAGATGCTGAGAAACATGTTACTGCATTAAAGGTAACCACTTACTAACAAGCATACTAACTGGTCACCAGGAAGTTATTTTAAAGCAGTTTACTTCCAGGTATAACACACGTTGGAGATATATGTATATGCATTTACTGTCTTTCTGTTATATCTGAAAAACACTGTTTAGAAGTTTGGGGTTTCATATGATACATGGTAATTTTTCCCACTTAAAGGAAGTAAGCTCTGGTGAGAGTTTTCCCACAGAAAGGGCAGAAAACTGACAGTAAGTAGGAGATAGTTTATATAGAAATATGAAGCAATATGGAGATTAAAATGATCAGCTGTATGAATAAACTGGCTTACTCAGTTTAAATGATTTTAGATCAGCCATTAAAAGAAAAAAAATTTCAGGCAGGTTTACAAGGCTGTGAAAAATTAAAAATAAAAAGATAGGCAAAGAAAAATCAAGCAAATGAAAACACACAGAAAACAGGGGTTTTGATCTTATCAGACAAGCACTCAGGCCCAAAACACAAGACAAAGACCACTCAGTAATGCTAATGGCTAGAATTCACAATAAAGAGAGAACAGTTATGAAAACTTCTTCACCACACCACACAGTAATTACTTTTACGAAATAAACTATAAGGAAATACAAGGAGAAACAGATACACACACTAGTAGGAGACTTTAAAACATCTCCCTGAAAACAAGACAGATCCAGGCACATCACTAGTAAAAGTGACTGAAGGTCAGAAAATATAACAAGGTACAGCTCAGAGAGTCGTATCAAATTCTGAATCCCCAAAATAGCAAATACACCTTTTCAAATGCATATGGGACAGGTCTGAACATTGACAATCTTTAATGCCACAAAGAAAAATCCCGATTAAAAACTCAGAAATGATACAGATCACATTCTCTGTCTATAATGCAATAAAACAGGAAATTAATTTTAAAAATTAAACTTTTCAGTCCAAAAGGAAATAGGAAATGAAAGTACATAAATTCCTGAAAATAACAATAATGAAAACAAGACATAATCTATGATCAGTGCTTTAAGGAAGTTCCACTACATTACTTACATCAATAAAAATGAAAACAAATTAAATAGGCAACTCAAAAAGCAAGAGAAAGAACAACAAAGGAAACCAAAAGAATGTACAAGGAATGAATAAACATAGAGAAAGAACTTAAGGTTCTTAACTGGATTATCTGATTTTTAGAATTTCATCATGAATTTGGATTCTCCTGGGGTTAGTTTTAATAAACTGTATTTTCCTAGAAAACTGTCCATTTCATCTATGTGTTTGAATTTATTTGTATAGAGTTGTAAAAAATAGTTTATGATTTAAAAAAAAAACTTCCTATGTTCTGGAGATTCTTTCTCCATTTTTGTTTCTTATTTGTGTGTTTATGCTTTCTTTTCTTTTTTTTTAGGGTAAGCTACAGGTTGTTTTAGTGATTTTTCAAATTATTTTTATGGACTATAACCCTGATACCAAACCTTGCAAAGATAGCACAAAAAAGGGGAAAAGAGAAAAATCACAGACTAATCTCCCTTTTGAATACTGATATAAACACTTTAAATAAAACAGTTTAACAAATAGAATCCAATTACATTAAAAACATATCATGACTAAGTCAAGTCTGTGCTAGGGTGGTTAAAGATGAGAATGAATTGGATTTAATTCATGGGGGATAGAATTCATCATATTACTATACCTATGGTGAAAACCCCTATAATCTCCTCCCATAGTTACCAAAAACCACCAGGTAAAATTCAACTACATTACTGATAAAAACACAAATAGGAATTTGTAACCTTTTCCTTGGCATGATCCCCTACACAAACATGCCCTATGGCAAAAAGCAATTTTAACTAAGATAACACTAGAGAGATCTCTGCTAAAGTGAAGCCAAGAATGCCTTCCTTCTGTTTCTGTTATCAGTTAACAGTTCTCAAGATATCAGCAAGGCAATTAGACAAGGGAAAGCAATGTGGAGCATGAGGATTAGAAAGACTTTCAAAACCTTTCTCCTTTCAAAGGAAATAAAATTGTACATCTGGAAAACCCAAAAGGATCAAAGAAAACACTATAAGAAAATAAAATGAAGCAATATGACATAATATTAACACACTGAAATCAATAGCCTTTATTTATAAAAATTATACCCAATTAAAAGATGAGAGAGAACAATTCATCCCCAAACTGAAAAACACCTAGCCATAAACTTAACAAAAGGTTAGATTTCTCAGTAGAAAAATATAATTCTCTTGAAAGACAGAAAAGGTAACTTGAACAAATGGAAATCCATCATGTTCTTGGATAGGGAAACTCAGCATCATTAATTTAGACATTTAATGCAACTGCAATAAAAAACACCATCTAATTCTTTTTCTGGAGTTAGATGAGTTGATAATAAAGTTCATATTGAAGAACTAACTAGCAAGAATAGCCAGGGAAAACCTAAAAACTGAGAAAAATATTAAAATGTAGATTTTAAAATTGATATATCGTGCTGATGCACAATGTGTAAATTGCTTTGTAATTCAAGAGTGAAGAAACCCTTTCCTATGACTCAAAATGAAGAAATAATTTTTTAAAAAGGGGCAACCATACACCCCCCCCAAATAAAAATGCATGCATTCAAAAAAAGAGAAGAAAGCTGAAAACACATACACATAACATATTGGGGGAAATACCTGCAACAATATCACAAAAAAGGATTAGTATGCCTGATTTAAAATTGAGATGGGAGTTACTAACAATTGAAATTGACAAAAGATATAAATGGACACAAGACATAAAAAGACAATTCAATGAAAAAATGCAATGACACTTAAACATGAAATAAATGAACCCCAGCAAACTCAATTTTTTTCTAATAAGAGAATACACACCCAAATTCTAACAAGATACCATTTCTTGCCTATCAGATGGGCAGAAATTCCAACGTTTGGCTGTGTTCCATGAGGGAGGCTATGGGGAAACAGCCTTCTCAAATACTGCTAGTGCAATACAAATGGTATGGCCACTACGGAGGGAAACCTGGCAATATCCACCAAAACTATATATGCATTTACCTCTTGACCCAGCCATCCCACTTTGAGGTAATCCATCCCAAAGTGAAGTTGACAAAAATATAAAATATACACAAGGTTATTTATTGTAGCATTAATCAGTAATAGCAAAAGAGTCAACATAACCCAAATGTCAATTAATGGGAGACGGACTGAATAAGTTTTGGTACGTCCACAAAGTAGAGTGGTATGCAGCAGTAAAAAATGGATGAGTAATTTTATACAGTACTGTGACTATTTCTGGCATATATTAATGGAAAAGAGCAAGGTGCAAACTGTGTTTTATGCATTTGCTACCTTTTATGTAAGAGTAGTAGAAGAGGAACATGTGTATGTACGTTTGTGCATATACGTGTTTATTCTCAAAAAGAAATAATGGAAGAATAAAGGAAAAACAAAGAAAACATTTTAATATTAAAAAATTAAACAAATAAAAAAGGAAAAAAGCGAAGCCCTAAAAACTGAAAGCAAATGGACATAAAGAAACCTCACTCTATAACAAGTAGATGACATAACCACACAGAGAGCAAAATTATTAGAACTGATATTAAAGTACAGGACTTTGAATGTATCTCCCTTGTGGCTTATACTCTGCAGTTAAAAAGAAATGCAAAAAAACCTTAAACTTCATACTACTACTTATAGTGGTAGTACTGGTATAGTTATTTTGAAGATTATTATAGGCACATTGTAGGACAAATGAAATAAGTAATTACATGAAAGCCATTAAGATTTTCAGAAGCATAAGGAAAGAAGACATAAAGTCTAAAGTAAGGGATAAAATGCAGTCTTACATTTGAGTTGGAACTATAAATTTCTGAACTTTTTTCCCTTCTTGAAAAAAAATTTTTTTCTCTGTCCTTGTAAGAGAACACTGAGAACTCCAATCACCCAGATTATGGTTTCTAAATGCCATTTCCTACCAAAAGGAAACAGCTCCCTGGAGAAATGGGTGAATCCAGATCTGCTGAGACTGGATTCCTCTGCAGACCCTGAACCCACTGGGTGACTTCAGGGATTCAGAAGTTTGGCAATCAGACCTTAAATGCCTCATGATGTGTTACAAAAGGAAACAGCACTGCTCCAGCTACAAAGTAGTCTTGGTTCCAGATCTAACTACGGGTTTATAGGAAACAAGCAGGACAGAGGGGCAGGTTATCAGGCAAAGCTAGAATGAAGACACTGTATAGGGTAAAACACCCAATTTCTACAACAAGTTAATGACAGATAAAGACAGGTGGGAACAAGCAGGTTAAAAACAAAGTCCTCATCAGTTAGAGATGTAGAACTGCTGCATATTTTACAGGTAAAATGACATGATGGCATTTTCTTTATATTCTAGGAAAAAGAAAAAAGATGAGGTAAGGTTGGCAATTTTACTTACAGATGATTGAAACTGGAGGAAGGGTACACGGAGTTCACTGTATTCTTCTTTTTCTATAAGTGTTTTGTTCTGAATGAAATTTTTCAAAAAGGAAATGAATGCACATGGCCAAATCATGACATCACGTTGTTTTGCCTACAGGTGCCCATTTTCATCCCCATCTTGGTGACTCTTTTATCCGTGTTTTTGGTTTTGGCCCCAATCATCAGCAAACCTGCTTGGGAGTATCTCTACTGTGTGTTATTTATGCTGAGCGGCCTTATATTTTATTTCCTTTTTGTCCACTATAAGTTTGGATGGGCTCAGAAGATCTCAAGTAAGTACCAACCGAGGGACTGCTGCTTTGCTGTTAGTGAAGCAAGACAGGCACGACATCCTGTAGCCTCATCTGTCCCGATTCTACCAGGACTTTCTTATCACAGGATCTCACGCAGCTAACAAACTTCATCTCCTCTTTGGGAGGATGCATGATCAGTTCCCCTCAGTGTGACGCCTCAGGGGTCCTGTGGCCTCTCCCTTTGTTCCCATCATTTCCTATAAGAAGCAGGAAAAGAAAGCACCATTTTTTTTTTCCTCTTTTCTTCTTTTACATGTAACATACACATAACATAAATCTTAACCATTTTTAGGTGTACAGGTCAGTAGTGACAACACACAGTCACACTATTGTGCATCCCACCTCCAGAGCTCTGCCTTCTTGTGCCTGATACACAGACATCATCTGGGAGGCTGAGCAGCATCCCAGAGACACCCAAAAAGTGAGAGCTGGGACGAGGGCCTGAGCTGCCCAATGCCAAGGCCACAGCTGTTACTTTTCACTCAGCAGTACTGGTTCTTTGTATATTTTAGCACAGCTGTTTAAAAGTTTAGCTACATTAGCCATGTTCATTTTGAAAAAGAAAGCAGTGATGGCAGAGTACATCAGAGGGCCCTGAAGTACACTCAAGAGTGTGTTATATTCTACACACCATAGCCAACGGCAGGGAACTCCATTCACAAAGGCCTGCCAGGCTCCTGAGCCCCCTCACCAGGACAACAGTGATCTGCGCCTTGCCTGGTCTCCCTCACCCTGAACTGTGAGCTCCCAGAGGGTAGGAATTGGGCTGTGCACAATGTAACCCTCAATCTAACAACTGCCACTTAATATCTGAGTAGATGTGATTAAAAATCTGCCTCTTCCTTTCCCCTTCAGCTCGTCTCAACAGGGAAGTACGATCATTCCTCGGGCACTGCTATGTGGTTTTTTATTGATATACATACAATTAAGGGAGATATACAAGGGAGCAAAGAGCAAAACCCACCTGGAAGGTGGGGAAGCTGGCCCTGAGACTCCACTCAGACTGAGCCTCCTGCTCCCTCTTCCTCCACGTCCCCACCTGTGGAATCTGGTACCACCTCTCACCTGACAGGGGTGTTCTAAGCAGGAGAGAATCTTTTCATGTTCATTCACAAAGTGAAACCAAAACCTAAATATGGCTTTATTATTTCCCAAGGACTTTCCTCCTTTCTTGAAATAGCTCCCCCTACCCCTAACCTCTTTACGCTGATCTAGGCCCTAGGCTGAGAGAGGATGCACTACTATAGAAAGGAAAGAAAAGGTATTACTAACTGAAAAACAGCCTCTTTTCCCCATGCTTCTGAAAATGGACTTGCATTCGATCATACTGACAGAGAATCCAGCCAGGATAACTTACAACCTAAAGGCCCCAAATATGTCTTATTTCTTAGCTTTAGAATATTTAGCCAAGTTGTTCCCTACAAAAACAGATAAGAAGTTAAAATTAAGACGGTAAAAAGAATGAACAACCTGTATTTTAAATAAGATGCAGACTTCGTGACTTCAGACTAAACATTCAACCCTTGGTCAGTGGTAGTTAAATATACACATATAACTGAGTCATTCACATTTTTCCTATAAATGGTTTGGTGGCTGTAAAATATTTAGTAGGTTCCTAATGCTTTAATGGGAAATAACTTATGTCTAAAGAACCACCACAGCTCCCAGGATGGGTCTGCCCACTTCTACCCACCTGTGTCCCCTGAGCGCGGGCTCCAACAGGGGACACACTGCCAAGGAGTAATAACAGCATCACTGCCCACTGATAAGCGAGGTGAAGCTAATTTTTAACTATAGTTTTCTAACTGCACTTTTCCCCTCCAGAGCCACTCACCATGCACCTTCAGATGCTGATGGAAGTCGTCCCCCCAGAGAAAGCTCCAGAGTAACAAGCTCAGCCTCCTGTGGCCAAGTCCAAGCTGTGATGAATTTATTTTTGTAAGCAATATTTGTGGTTGTTTCTTCTTGATGTTTTTCTTAAGAAAAAAATGTACTCACATGTGTATGATACTGTTATTTTTAGCTATCCTTAATCCCTGGGGTGCACACCTGCTGCAGTTAGCAGGCAAGGATGTAACCCAGCAGAAGGCTGGTGGCCAGGAAGGGCCGAGTCAGAACCACCACCACCGCACGGTGACTCCTGAACAAGGGGCACATCACACCTACTTCAGTAAAGGGAATTCTTTAAACTCAGTGACCAATGAGGTGCATATATATGTATGAGTGTATACACAGATATATTTTAAATATAAAATTCATGAAACTTTTGCTTTGATTGGCATAGATTTTTAAAATACTACCATACAAATGCTTTACCACCTACCCCCACCCCTTCCCGTATTTCACCTGGGATGCATGTGGCAGGTTTGTCCCAGGCTGGGTGGAAAGGCTCCCGGTGCGAAGCTGACCATCCAGAACCACTCACAGCCTGCGGCCACGAGAGCTCAGCTTCACAGGCTCCCGGACAACCTCCACTGGCCCTCTACTCAAACCACAAAGTGTGGGGTATAAAATTCTAAGTGCATTTGGCACTCAGGGATTTTCCTGACAAAACATGGTCTAAAAAAATGGAAAAAGTAACATTTCTGTGAAAACACTGCAATTTTATTGATATATTGCAAAAGAGCTTCACACCAAAATTGACTATGTGAGCAATTTTAGAAGAATAGCGATGAAAGTACTTTTACCATGCATTTCAGAAATTTCCCCCAAACGTGAAATCAGTACATATTAATAGTAGAGAAATGAAAAAAGAAATTAGTAACTGCTAACATTTCACAAGCCTTATAATCTTATAAAATGTTATTTAGAACTTCAAATAGTAAACGTAAATGCCTGAAAAAAGAAACTGAAATTTAAACATGTGACCCTCTTCTGCCCAATACTTTCATTTAGTTGTTAGTGAACCACACAAGAGAATCAGTGTTACACCTTTTCTGAGACCAGAACTCTCACCATTTGTACGTGGGCAACACACATTTGTGCATCTCTACTGCTTGCTATTGTTACGTGCTATGTTTTACGAGAGACAATACAACCAAGCATACACTGCAGGTGGCCAACAATCTCATGAGGCCTGGCTGCCAACCCAGAGCCCACCCCACTGGAAGCAAAAGCTGCATCTACAGAAATGGACACTGGACGAGGACGTTAAAAGACCTTCACAGAATCAGAACCTTTGCCAGCAAAGACACCAGAACTTCACACTTCCCAAAGAGCCTGCCCTGTTTAGCCAAGAAAAAGGAAAATCTCTCCCTGTACACTTCATGTGCCAATTGGACATCTGCCAGTCAACCCACAGGAGTCATGGCGGCAGCAAGGATGCCTCCTGGCAGCTGTCCAGGCTGGACGCCGTGTCCTCCCACCAGAGGGCAGCAGCTTGACCCCGTGCAGCAGCGCTCCGGGCCCCCGAGGCTAGGCGAGGCCCCATGCCCACGAAGAGCACAACATCTTATTTTACAGATGAGGAAACAGAGCCAGAGGGTGATCCACGCCTGCTCACAGACAGCTTGATGACAGAGTTTACCTCTCGCTTAGGTGGTGGTTTGTATCTGGGACATACACAAACTTGGGCACCTGTGCTTTCTGATGTATAAAAAGAATAAAGATCTTGGGGCAGTCCCAACAGTCATGTCCTATCAACGTTCTTTTCCACTGCTAGGCAAAGCTGCCAGACCCACACTGAAGCAGTGCACAGGGTTTAAACTGTCCACTAGCTTGCCTGTCAAACTTTTCCAGTTACCATAAAAGTCAGGCTCTGGGCGTTCCCACACTTAAGTGGTAATGACAATACACATTTCTTGATAACCTTGTGACCTTGGGCGCTGCAGCCTCACTCCAGGATGGCGTCATGAAGGTCTTCAGGGTTCACGACATCCAGGTATTCTGAGGGTTACCTCCAGGCACCCCACATGTCCTTTTCAGTTTCCAATGGAGAGAAACCTGTGTGCCATTTACCCAGGACTCTGCAGGCTCCAAGATTCTTCAGAAGCATCAGCTTTACCTCCAGAAAGCCCTGGGTCAGGCTGCTATTGCTGAGGCAACCCCATCCTCATCCTTGGACTATCTCGTCACAAGAAGTAAACTTACACTGGCTAGCTATCAATATCTAAAGAAAACTAGGAGTATTAGTGCACAGACAGTTGCATTGAATCTCAACTAACTCATGGTTGAAAAGGTCTGTTAAGTGGTGTGGAGTATGAATTTTAAGAAATCTCATTTATATGCACAAGAGAAGGTTTTAAGAATGTACCGAACACAGGTATAAATGAAAAAAATGAAAAAAAACGAACCCCAGATGGTACAGTTCATTACTGGAACTCCACGGTGTGTGTCACTCAACTTGAGTGCCGAGGGGGGCTTCACACCAGAGGCGACAGGCAGGACAGCCCAGCACTCACTGTGTCTCTGCTTCCATCTTCCTTCCAGTCTCATCATCAGCCCGTTTTTCAATCAATTAAGAATTTCTCACCATTACTAATCCTAGTGCCACAAGGTGACACTTAGTAATACTTGATCCTTGAGGTGACAGAAGGTCTGAAGGTGACTGCCTTTCTTCTCAGTTTTCGGTCACAGCAATAAACACGTCTGTTCAGAGTCCTCTGGCTGCTCTGCAAGCGTTAATTCACATTCTCATTCACTCTCACTTTCATCTTCATCTGAAGTTATGTCACTGGTTTCAACCAACTCTGCCACTTTGCAGGACAGGTGTTTGGAATTTACAACTAAAAGAGTTAGATATTATTAAAAATGTTACTAATTATAGAATAATTAGCAACAACCCTCCCCCCCCCCCCCATTATTTTGGTCATTACAGAAAAAGTCCCTTGGGTTCTAGCTCTATATTTTGTGACATTTTATATTTTCATTATTTTAAGCAAGAAACAAGCAGGTGAAGTTTGTCTGCTTATAAAGAAATTATTTTCCTAGGAGAAATATTTGTAAAAGTGTTATAAGGAGGTATGTTTATAACCAAGAGTTGATACTTCCTCAAAGAAGGACATTTAGCACCAAGATCAAGCACAAGGAGAAAACTAGTACCTCAGGGCTTCACATTAAGGCCCATTTCCACAAAGGCCGCATTCCTGAAATCAGCTGCACGAGTGCGTCCGCCCCCACGGTGCTCAGGACCCACAACTCTCCTAGGGAGTGGGTGCCCCCATCTTACCCTTGGAGAAGTGGCTATCCTCCTTATCCTCGTCACATTCTTCCCAGTGATCAAAATCAAAAGCCACGTTAGGATTCTGTTCAATATAACAGTTTATGTTAAGCAAGAGAATAAAACACACTCACGGTGTTAAGACCAAGCACCGCCGAGTTCCACTCACCCTCTGTTTGAGCAAGCCACACCAAGACTCCCTTTTCTCTTTCGCCAGAGTGATTATAGGTTCATCATTTTTAATCACGCATTTGCAATCATCTTTTATTATGCTGGCTTGCAGCTCCAAATCAGCCAAGTAAAATTTCTCTCCCACCCAGGCACTAGATTTATAAAAAGAAATAAAGTCAGCCTTTTAAAATGTTAGAAATTATTTCTATTTTACTCTATAGGCTAAACACAAACCCACCTGAAAACGACTCTATCTCTAAAGTATTTACATTTGTAATCTTTTACATCCCTTATTCTGATCTTCAGTATGACCACATCCTCTTTTTGGAACCATTTTATTTGTGGGTGGAAGCTAGAAGAAAGGGAAGAGGATTATACACTCATCTCTGCTTATTCGTTGGGCAAGGAAGGAAAGCAGACGATGGGCATACCTTCTCAGAGGCTCTGTGGTTTTGTTAATGGAAGCATCTCCAGTGTTTTCAGGTAAAGTTTCTGTACAAAAAGTCAAATTTTCCTATAGGTTATTTATATGTAATTCCATAATATATGTACATACATGTACTGTTTTGCATTTTATGCAACTTCCAGTTGAGGAACTACTTATTAAGAATATAAGAGTATAAACTTCATAGTAACCAAAGTATCCTGTGGCAAAGAATAATTTAAAAAAATTAAAAAGCAGATCACTTAGTAAAACTAATAAAATAGATATTAGACAAAGAAAACAAATATTTGCCTTGACAAATATTATGATTAAACAATCAGGGAAGTAAACTCTCTGGAAAGGAACCACATACAACTGTTGGTCATAGGTTACAAACGCTCCGGCGTCTCTGCTATCTTAACCTGCTAGGAACCCACTGACGATGACCTCCAGAACAGCAGCCAGCGCACACAAGGAACCACTGCTGAACAGAACAGTTCCTAAAACAAGGGAATTTAAATTCTCAATCTAAAACATTTGAAGCTTCCAAACACTTAAGCGAAAATGATTATAAGCAGCTTTGTTAAGAGTAGTCAAAAACTGAAAATAATCAATGTCTTTCAACAGGCAAACAGCTAAATAAATGGCAGTATACGCATATCATGGAAAACAACTCAGCAATAAAAAAGTACCACTGAAACCTGCAATAATCTAGGTGAATTTCACAGACATAATGTTGAGTGAAAGGACACAAGAGCGTACACCATGTGCTTCCAATTCAGCAACACTGACGGTGACAGAAGTCAGAACAGGGGTTACTGGGCAGGGTTACAGACAGGGAGGGTGTGTAAGGGAGACCACTAGGGTTCTGGAAACGTTCAAGAGCTTGATCCAGGTGTGGGTAGCTGACATGTACATACAGGAAAAATTCTGATAAGCTGTACACTTGAGATCTGTGCACTTTTATTGGATGAGTGTTGTACTTCAAATAAAAAAAGGAAAAAAGTTACCCAAAAAACTGGAAGATGAATTGTCAAAAACAGAAAGGTAGTATCAGGGTATGTCACCTTCTCTACTTCAGCTAAAAGTGAAAAGTCTAAACATCAGAAAATTTCTAAGCATTACTGATTTTAAATTAACCATCTTTTAAATAACCAACCATGCTTTTGGTTTTCTGAGTTTGTCTCAGGGTCAGCACCTCTCTCTGAGCCCTTGTCCTCTTGCCGTGTGCTCTGCAGACAAGCATCATCTTCTGCAGAAGAAGGCATCCTGGGTAGAAGAGGCAGAAGTTAACTGTGAAATGAGGAGACAGAATCTGGCTCCCTACAGGGACATCCCGGCAAGAAGAGGGAGGCGGGCCAGCAACACATGGCTGTGAAGTGTTTCCTACACAGTGAGACCCGCACAGAGCTTAAGGCTCATTTACAGATGACGGGGCAGGTCAGCCAGCTCTGGACACTACTGTGCCCCCGGCATCGTGTGCAGGGTAGCTGATCAACACACATCATCTGATGAATGCAGGAACTCATTTACCAAATTAAAATTCTTTTCACATCATTTAACTTTGTGAATAGTATGCACTGCTACCCACTTCAAAGAGGATAAAAGAGCAGAAAGTACAAGCCATCTCTTTTCCTCTCCTGCCCTAGCTTCCCAGAGACACCCTTTTACCAGTTTGGATATACTGCTAGAAACATTCTTTGCATGAGAAAGCAAATATTGCCATCTGTATCTTTCTATCTAAAGCACACACACAGACACATATGCAAGTTAAAACACATGGGAACCTACTACATTCACTTTCCTACCCCTTATTTTATTGTACTTAGTAACTGGAGATTACTCCATATCAGTATATAGAAGAGGGCTATCGCATTCTTGTAAAAATTTTTAACTGTGTTTTTCTTTTGGTTGTTTGAACAGGTAACCATATTCATGTGGTTCAATATTTTGAAATAAATAGAGGGACTTCCCTAGTGGCCCAGCGGTTAAGAATCTGCCTGCCAATGCAGGGGACATGGGTTCCATCCCTGGTCTGGGAAGATCACATGCTGCGGAGCAACTAAGCCCGTGTGCCACAACTACTGAGCCTGTTCTCTAGAGCCTGCGAGTCACAACTATTGAGTCTGTGTGCCACAACTATTGCAGCCCGTGCACCTAGAGGCTGTGCTCTGCAACAAGAGAAGCCACTGCAATGAGGAGCCCCCACTCGCTGCAACTAGAGAAAGCCCACATGCAGCAATGAAGATCCAACACAGTCAATAAATAAATAAATAAATTTATAAAATAAATAGAAAGGTCTACACAGTGAAAAATCTCCCTCTCACCGCTCTTCCCCAGCCACCAACTTCCTTCCTCATGGGTGACAATGTAATTCACTTTTTGTGCATCCTTTTTGAGATAATGCAAGCCTAAAGGAGCAAACCTATACAAACACATGTACACACACACAGACACACACACATCTATGGTTAGGGAGTGTGCATGTGTGTCTCCAAGGGGACGTCTGACTGACACATGTAGCCTGTGGCATGGAGAGCAGTGTCCCATGTTCCAACCACCCAGGCAGGGACCCTTCCTCGGGCCTTGTCCTCCTCACTGCTGTGCAGCCCCAGACCCTCCACTGCCCGCCCTCTTCCTCCACCACAGCTCTGACCTGCCCTCAACCCTCATCTACTGGGGTTTGTTCCTTCCTCTTCTCACACTCACAGAAGTTCTGACTCTCCTCAAATGCCAGAGGAGGCAAACCAGAGCCTCCCCACCCGCCTTCCTGAGTTCCAGGCTTACTTTAAATAACCTGAAACTCATGTCCAAAACCCACTCAGTACCTCCTCCTCTCCAAGCTGACTGCTCTCAGTTATGAGGGCTCAGAATTAGACAATCACACTCCCCTGTGTCTGTCAACCACTAAGTGCTATGGCTTCCAGATCTTCAAGTTCTCTTTCCTATCTGCTGTAAGAACAGCACCATTCTCCTCTATTCTGATCGAGACAACCATCACAGCTCCCCTATCCATCTCCCAAAATAGAGTCCTTTCTTGGAGGCAGCCTCCCTCTGTAGATCTCATGGTCTCTGCACTTCCCTCTACTGTGTTTATGACCAAGGTGTGCAACACTCCTGTACAACCACAAAATCACGTGTGCAAAGGGACTAAGCAGAGTGCTTTCTACAGAGCTGGGACTCAACAGTAGTTGTGGTGTTTCCTATACATGATCAACCCTTGCCTTGATTAAATCTACTGAACTGTAGTGGCATCTTCATTTTTAAAAAACTATCTTAAAAGTAAGTATGGAGATTCCCTCTTGCAAGAGCACCGGAATTACAACTAGCTGCTGAACAATCATCGACAGAAAGACACTGGAACTCACCAAAAAAGACACCCCACATCCAGAGACAAAGGAGAAGCCGCAATGAGATGGTAGGAGGGGCGCAATCGCATTAAAATCAAATCCCATAAATGCTGGGTGGGTGACTCACAAGCTGGAGAACAGTTATACTGCAGAAGTCCACCCACTAGAGTGAGGGTTCTGAGCCCACCAGGCTTCCCAACCTGGAAGTCCAGCAATGGGAGGAGAAATCCCCAGAGAATCAGACTCTGAAAGCCAGCAGGATTTGCTTGCAGGACCTCCACAGGACTCGGGGAAACAGAGACTCCACTCTTGGAGGGCACACAAAAAAATGTGCTCACCAGGACCCAGGGGGAAGGAGCAGTGACTCCAAAGGAGACTGAACCAGACCTACCTGCCGGTGTTGGGGGGTTGCCTGCGGAGGTGGGGGGCAGCTGTGGCTCACCAAGGAGACAGGGGCACTGGTGGCAGGGGTTCTGGGAAGTGCCCATCAGTGTGAGCCCTCCCAGAGTCTGCCATTAGCCCCACCAAAGAGCCTGTAAATTCCAGTGCTAAGTAGCTTCAGGCCAAACAACCAAGGAGGTGCGAACACAGCCCCACCCATTAGCAGACAAACAGATTAAAGTTTTACTGAGCTCCGCCCACCAAATCAGATTAAAGTCTTACTGAGCTCCGCCCACCCAGCCCTACCCACCATCAGTCCCTCCCATCAGGAAGCACACACAAGCCTCCTAGATAGCTTCCTCCACAAGTGGGCAGACAGCAGTATCAAGCAGTATCAGCAGTATTTCGTCTTGTGGAACTGAAAACCACAGCCACAGAAAGACAGAGAAAATGAAAAGGCAGAGGACTTTGTACCAGATGAAGGGACAGGATAAAACCCAGAAAAACAACTAAAGGAAGAGGAGATAGGCACCCCTGCAGAAAAAGAATTCAGAATAATGATAGTGAAGGTGATCCAGGACTTTGAAGAAACACTGGATGCAAAGATTGAAAAGTTTACCAAAGACCTAGAAGAATTAAAGAGCAAACAAACAGAGATATGCAACACAATAACTGAAATGAAAAATACATTAGAAGGAACCAATAGCAGATTAACTGAGGCAGAAGGGCGAATAAGTGACCTGGAAGACAGAATGGTGATAATCACTGATGGGGAAAAGAATAAAGAAAAAAGAATGAAAAGAACTGAAGACAGCCTAAGATACCTCTGGGACAATGTTAAGCACACCAACATTCGCATTATAGGGGTCTCAGAAGGAGACGAGAGAGAGAAAGGACCGGAGAAAATACTGGAAGAGATTATAGTTGAAAACTTCCCTAACATGGGAAAGGAAACAGCCACCCAAGTCCATGAAGTGCAGAGAGTCCCAGGCAGGATAAACCCAAGGAGAAACACGCCAAGACATATAGTAGTCAAACTGACAAAAATTAAAGACACAGAAATGTTATTAAAAGCAACAAGTGAAAAACAACAAACAACATACAAGGGAACTCCCATAAGGTTAACAGCTGATTTCTCAGCAGAAACTCTGCAAGCCAGAAGGGAGTGGCATGATATATTTCAAGGGATGAAAGGGAAGAACCTACAGCCAAGAATACTCTACCCAGCAAGGATCTCATTCAGATTCGATGGAGGAATCAAAAGCTTTACGGTCAAGCAACAGCTAAGAGAATTCAGCATCACCAAACCAGCCCTACAACAAATGCTAAAGGAACTTCTCTAAGCCAGAAACATAAGAGAAGGACCTACAGAAACAACAACAAGATAATTAAGAAAATGGTAATAGGAACATACATATTGATAATTACCTTGAATGTAAGTGGACTAAATGCACCAACCAAAAGACACAGACTGGCTGAATGGATCCAAAACCAAGACCCATATATATGCTGTCTACAAGAGACCCACTTCAGACCTAGGGACACATACAGATGGAAAGTGAGGGGATGGAAAAAGATATTCCATGCAAATGGAAATCAAAAGAAAGCTGGAGTAGCAATACTCATATCAGATAAAATAGACTTTAAAATAAAAAATGTTACAAGAGACAAGAAAGGACATTACACAAAGATCAAGGGATCCATCCAAGAAGAGGAGATAACAATTATAAATACATATGCACCCAATATAGGAACACCTCAATACATAAGGCAAATGCTAACAACTATGAAAGAGGAAATGCAAGGCAGAAATAGAGACACAGTTGTAGAGAACAAACACAAGGACACCAAGTGGGGAAAGTGGGGAGGGTTGGGGGGGAATGAATTGGGAGATTGGGATACCAAATTGTACACTCTAAATATATGCTGTTTATTGTCTGTTTACTGTATCTCAATAAAAGTTCTTAAAAAAAAAAAAGTAAGTATGGAGCAATTTTTGTTTCCTGAAAGTGTGTAGAAAACAAAACATATCCTAAGTCCATAGGTACCCAATGTTATTAAGATAGAAAACTCTACAAACTTCAGAATGTTTTAATCTTGGCCATGTTCTTTGAAATTCTGCTACTCTCAGCAGTAATTAAGGAATCTTTCAAGGTCTCCAATGGTCACAGCACTAAGTCCGCTATCAGTGCTCAGCCCTTGTTCCATTTGGCCTCAGCAGCACCTGGCTCCCTGTCCCAGGAAACCCTTTCTTCGCCTGCTGTCCTGGATGCACCCTGCCCTCCCCCAGGCTGCTGCTCCTCAGGCTCCTCCCCCACATCCCCACTGCACCCCAACATTAGAGGCCCAGGGCTCAGTCCTCCAGGGCCTTGTCCAGCATCCTGGCTCTCCATCCCCAGGATCTGCTGACCAGGCCCCCGGAGACCACACGCCCACTACAGTTACATTCAGAAACCCGCTGCTTCTCACCACCTCCACAAAACCACCCTAGTCTGAGCCGCCATCATCCTGTTAAGCCATTCCTCTGTTCAAAACTCTCTCATCGTTCCACCTCCGAGAAGCCCACCCCTTGTGATGGCCACAGGGTCCAACAAGATCTGACCTTCACACCTAGATTCTCCCCTTGTTTGCTGCTCCGGTCACCACACCTTCCTCTCTGTTCCTGGAGCCAGGGAATAACCAAGCCTCCCCTCTGCCCACACGAGTCTTTGCCTCAGTCAGGCCTCACCTCCTATGTCTTTGCTCACCGTCTTAGAACCCAAACCACCCTATCCCCCCTTCTGCGTTAATCTGCTCCATCTCACATACCACCATCTGATGCACTGTATATTTCTGTAACCTGTTTATCATCTGTCTCTCTCCATTAAAATGTGAGCTGACCCTTCATCTGTTTTGTTCACTACTGTATCCCCAGCAGACAATAAATATTTGCTGAATAAATGAGTGAATTTTAAAATTTCAACTTTACCTAATGGCAACTTCAATTGAAAGCATAGGTCAACTGAAACAAAGTTAGGTTGAACAAATATTCCAGCATCCAAAACACAGACAGAGCAAAATGGCGGATTAGGAAGCTCCACGTTCCCATTTCCCCATAGGTACACTGAAAGACGCTGTCTGAACCAACTTCCTGTTCCCTCATCCCCACACCCAAAACCAGAGAGGGAAGAGCAGACTTGGTGAATTACTGTGTTGTCCATTCTAAGGTGTCTGGGGACCCCTGAGGGACGAATGCAAGATGCTCATCTCTGTTTCATGAAACTCAGAACACAGACAGGAAAGCCATGGGCACTGCTCAGAAAAGGCCACTACAGACCCACAGACACCTGGGGCAAGGGATGATGCAGGAGACACACAACAGACCATCGAAGGCCTGCAGGAGAAGCTGGGGGGAGACTCACTGGAGATCAGAACATTGAAAAGGGGGCTGAGAAAGCCACGTGCAGCCAAGGCAAGACATACACTCAGGAAAGTCCTGAGAGGACCCTAAGCTTTCACCTTGGGCTGAATCTAGGCGAGGATGTGGAGAAAATGGGAATCTTGTGCACTGCTGGTGGGAATGCAACACACAACTGTTGTGGAAACATTTTGGCAGTTCAAAAATTTAAACACAGAACTGCCATATGATCCAGAAACCCCAAAAGACCTGAGAGCAGAAACTTACACAGATATTTGTACACCGATGTTCATAGTAGCACTATTCACAACAGCCAAATAGCCAATCCAGGTGAACAGGTAAACAAAATGCCGTATATCCATACAATGTAAGTATTTTTTAGCCTTAAAAAGGACAGAAATTCTGATACCTGCTACAACATGGGTGAACCTTGAAAACATTATGCCAGGTGAAATAAGGCAGACACAGAAGGATAAACGTTGTATGATACCATTTAGATGAGGTACCCAGAATAGGTAAATTAACGGAAACAGAAAGCAGAATGGAGGTTCCCAGGGGCTGAGGGAATAGGAGAACGGGCGTCATGGTTTAATGGGTACAGAGTTTCTGGCTGGGATGATGAAAACTTCTGGAGATGGATGGTGGTGATGGTTACACAACAACATGCATGTACTTACTGCCACTGAACTGTATACTTAAAAAACAGTTATGGTGATAGATTTTATGTGTATTTTACCACATTTTGAAAAAACAAACAGAAATGAGAAATTCTGTTATGTATATTTTAACACAATTAAAAAACACATGCAATTTAAGAAATTACCATTTATTGTGCTAGCTGTGGTAACAGCACTTTAGTCAAGTTTTTAAAAGACTTTTGTTGCTCCACATCTTCGCCTACACTTGGTATTTCCTTTCTCTCATTTCTCGTGGCTATGAAGTGTTACTGCTACACTGTGGCTTTAATTTTCACTTCCCTGATGAGTAATAAGTCTGAACACCTTTTCATATATTAATCATAGGACAATTAATGAATTGAACACTGTGAAGTGTCTGCTCAAATCTTCTGCCCCGTTTTCTACCAGGCATCTGCTCCTTCTCCTGACTGAAAGGAGTGCTTGATGCGAGTCCTTTGGTGGACGCACACGCTGGGCCCATCCTCACCTCTGGCGGTGGCCAGTGGACTTTCTCAGAGACTTCCACAGCCTCTCATATCCTGCCTGTGGTTGTGAAAACGGCTGCAACCAATTTGGAAAAGTGTTGAGCAGTAGTCTAATTATCAAGAATTTTATTCCATCAGAAATACATTCAGAAGTGCAGCAAAGCACATGGAGGAGAATGTTTAAAGTACCACTTGAAGTGGCCCAGAACTGGAAATTTCTCCCATCAACAGAATGGGTAAATAAATTACACTATATTCATAAAATGGAATACAATGCAGCCATGAGAACCTCCGGTACACAGCTGTATACACAACATGGATGAATTTCACAAATAACGCTGAGTTAAAGAAGCCAGATACGAAAGAGGCACGTTGCATGACTCCATTCAAAGTACGACCAGGGAAGACCCATCCATGCTGTTTTGTGTCTGGAAAGCGGCTGACCTTGGGGAGGGAGCAGGGGGCGGCTATGAGTCATGCCCTGTTTCTGATATGGGGCTGGTTTCTGTGCTCAGAAAATCCACCAAGCCACACTTATGATGTGTGTACTCTTTGTATGGGTTCTGTCAATAAAGAGCTAACAAAAATTCATTCTGTAAGAGATACAGGTGAAATAATATATGTGGAATTTGTTTTATAATAGTCAAACAAAAACAAAAAGGTGGGCTGGGGTTTGGATGAAATAAGACTCCCCAAATATTGGTACTTCTTAAAGCTGAGTGATGGGAACACAGAAACTCATTAAACTAACTCTACTTTCAGAAAAAATGTCCATAACACTTGTGAGGTACATTTCCACAAAACAGCTCTTCCAAAAGGAGACAAAAATCTACTTACAGGGTCTGGCTTAGGCTTTCTTCAAAAGTTGGTATTTGAGCTCCTTTGCATAACTTTTTCAGCTGTTCTACGTGTTCTGAGTTATCGGTGCCCATTCCCATTGACAAAATTTCAGCTCGAACATTATAATCAATGACAGAAGTTCTCAAGTTTGAAAGTTTTGTAACGTGCACCTTGAAACAAAGAAAAAATATAACGTTTGCAGGAATTACACTTAGAACTTTAGATGAATCACAAATACTCTCACATGGCCTCCTGATCTCAAGGTACATTGTCTGATGCACCAGGGCATGTGCCACTACATGCAAGGGCCTCCTCATCAAAATCTTCCAGAACCCAGCCCTGCAACTGGGGAAATATGATCAGGTGTGGTTGGGGCCAAGATCAAGTCCTGAGGTCTTATCCCCAGAGAAGACCCATTTGTGACGCCATAACCACACACACAATTTTTAGATCTTTCTGATTTTCCCTCCTGTACTTTGACCTCTCCTAACAAGAAGGCTCAGGGTCTTTAGATGCCCAGGAAAGGCCCACGCCAAGGCCCTAAATCTTGCATCCTGCACAGTTTCCTCCACTTGTTTTCTTCTGCAACCAAAACATTCTCGTCCATTTCAGTTTACACAAAATTATGTAAAACATCAAAATCTACAATTGTCTGATTTCTGTTGGTGGGAGAAGTGGCCCCAGGACTTCCATGGGGGGCGGAGTTGGACCAGGCTGGGCCGGCTGGGGCACCTCCCCAGGGAGTACGGGAATCCGAAAGAGCCTTTCTCCACTCAGCAGCAGACTGAACTGGTGCGGTGGAGAGGAGGGCAGCTGTGGGGTCTGTCTCCCCTCCAGTGCGCCACGAACACAGCTACACTCCAGAGCTGCAGAAGCATATTTGCTAGGTGGGTTTTCTTGTTTTGCTTCATTCTCTGAGCTACAGTTTAAAAAACCCTTGCTTAATAAAGTTTCCATTTTTTTCTCTGATAAAGAACCACCACAATATTCAGTATTATGATATCAACTACGACCACCCCCCACCCCCAGATCTCTTCATTTACCTGCACTGGTAGGCTCTACCTTTCCTTCTAAAAATCAGGTTCTCCTCTTACTCTTAAATCTTATACCCAAACTCCTCTTTTTCAGTGTTAAGGTTTATTTGCTCTAACAAAAATAACTCAACAAAACAGTTTTTATGAACTGAATTCATTCAAATCTTATAAATAATCATAATAATTAAGATTTAAGTCTAATGGAACAAAACTTTGAATTGAAAAGTAGAGTTCCCAGGGTGCAAGCAGAGTGGGGATGGTGCCAGCCTCTGAGGGGACACCCTGAGTCACATGTCCTGGCCTCACACTCAGCCTCACCCACCTCAACGGCAGCTCCACAGGGTAGAAGTCTATTCATGGATGGGACTCCAGTGCCCTGTACAGGTCCTAGCACACAGTAGGTGCTCAATAAATATTTGGTGAATGGATGAGGTAGAAACTGTGAACATAATAAAACCTGTCTTGGAAAGCCTGAGGACTGGAACCCTCCACATTACTGGCCACTTTAAGATCACTTATAACTAGACCAGCGCACGGCTGTGCTTCTGCAGGACAGGTACTATCCCAGGGCTTCCCACCTGTGTGGGCAGAGAACTGTGAAACCGAATTAACGGTGCACAACCGACACTTGGAAAGGAACTGTAAATGGTAGAGACTATGACGCATACTAACGAGTTTCAAAAAGTTTCTGTCTTGCTTGTATGTGTTAGTGTGTGTGATTTATACACACACACCTGTGAGCACTGGGTTACAATGTAAAAGATTCCCTTAAGCCAAAAACCTATGACCACATTTGTGACCCAAATAACGTGAGAAAAGCTCTCCTTTACACAGAGCCCTTATCAAAAAGCCTCCACTTATGTGAGATAAATAGTTACTTAAGCAACAGGTTAGACTAATTTAGAATAATTTTAGAGGCCCATTCAAACACACGTTTCTTTTCAAGAAAACTGCATACTTACCATTGGATCAATCCAAACCGTATTTCCTAAAGCCAACATTACTTTTGCATCATGAAGCTTTCCAATAATTTTATGATGAATGTACCTAGTAACCTGAAAAAAAGCCACTTAAGTAATTTATCTGAAGTAAGAAAATGCTTTATTCTGTACATGCTCTATAGTTTTGCAAGAAGCTTTTCCACGCCTTTCATGTGAGCCTCATGACCACCCCTTGAGGCAGGTTATGGAGGCCATAATGCCCCGTCACTAACAAGGGGAAGCAGCAGCAGAGACGGATGAGGACCCATGTGAAGGTGCGTCCCAAGCGCAGAGTGCTCCTGCTGTCCCAGAGGAGGAGCTCACACACTGGGGCCGCTCAGCACTAGGAACGCTGGGGTCGAGGGGCCCTGGTCCCCCCACCAACAGTGGAACTCTCTTCACACTCACTGAGCTTCCAAAGAAACATCCATCCTCTAAAGACAGGCTGACAGTCAGCAGAGGGGATGGGACACGCATCCACACTGGAAACTTGCGGTGTTAGGAGACCACAGCACGGACCCGTGCTCGGGATCACCTTTGCATCTATCTTCATTCAACTCCACCATTTATAACCCAAGCTTTTTACTTATTAATCAGACTGTATGAAATGTAATCTTCCTTTGAGGAATCAGGAGCCTCATTACAAACTGGACCCACTGCTCTGGTGATGAGCAAGACTGTCTACCTGGTCTCTGCCACGGAGAGGGCTGGGCCTCTCTCCCCACCTGGGGCAGCATGTGCTCCGTGTCTTGTCACAGGTGGGCTTCTTTGCCTTCAGTGCCTTACCTGGTCTACTTGGTGACATCCTAGTTACCCATTCTGAAGGACCCTTCCTGTGGAAGGTTTTTCTGGACTCTCTCTTTCCTTGCCCATCTTCCCAACCCCAGTGGAATTATCTGGTCCCCCCAGAGAGTGTCCATCACCTATGCGCCCCTGTGACAGAGGTAACCACTTTTGTAGGTGTGTACACTATTCCTTCTCCAGTTTATTTTTAGCACAGTGCATATTTTACACCAAGTCTAAGTCTGTGCGCACTAATGATAACGATGGCCAATACGCCCAGCGCCTCTCTGAGGGTTCGGAGCTAGGTCTACGCACAGCACAGGAAGTGCATTCCTGTCCAGAAACATGAAGCAGTTTACCCAAACCCAATACTCCAAATTCAAATACACCTCAATTCTGTGTATATTCTGGGTTAAACGTATTCTGAAAGTATATGTTTAATCCAGAATAAACAAAATGTAAAACGCAAACATAACTCACCTTCGGATTCCATTCAATTTCATCGTCCACGGGTTTCACTCTACAAACAATAAACTCCACAGCTTGCGGGGGCAGTGTGTGGAAACTTTCTGGGAGGTGCAGCAACTGGTCTCTTGTGATGAGTCCAGTCCTGCCTTCATCTATGAACTTCACAAGGACATTATCCAGGGCCCACGTGTCCTCCTTCTGGCTCACCTCCAAAGCCTGAACCCTGCAGGACAACAGTGGCCTCAGTCTAACATAGAGACCCAAAGAGAAATAATCGTCGCCTTGACTTCCTCGTTAAAAGCAAACCACACAAAAGTCCCCTAAACTGCATGGCTTTACTCCATACAGAGCACTTAGCCATGATTTATTTAATTCAAGTATACCTACGTATAAAAACATAGCATAGCACTGTGAATAGAGGAAATTCCCTTATCTGACAACACAAGAAAAATTAACATAGCAAATTAAATGTTCCAAGGTTCTCCATCTGGGCCATCACGCAGCGGGGAGGGGTGTGGCATCCGAGGGATGCTGGTGCAAACAAGCAAGCGAGGCAGGATGCAGCGCCGGCCATGCCATTCTTGAGCTGACCCAGAGAACTTACACAGCCTCTCCAGGGCTCTGTCTGCTTATCTGTAAAGCGGGAAATGTGCCCATTTTATGGGAATTTTGTAAGAATTAAGTGAGTTACAGATGTACATGCATGCAGCACAGTGACAGCTCAAAGACTGTCCATACATTAATGTCACCCTGTCATCCACACTCTGTGCTCAGCAGTCCAGGGGCAAACGAGCCTCGGGAGTACAGGTGAGCTGGGCTCAGGGGGACATGACCCCACCACCACCTTCCTGGGAGGCAGCCAGGCTCAGGACGTGCACACCGGTCAGATGGACAGAGATGAAAACAGGGATTCAGTACCACTTCAAGTGACCTTATGCTTCACAACTTTTAGAGATGAAATAAAGAGACATTTTACCTGTGAAAAGCTGTTTTTTCTGCTAATCCATATAATCCAAATTTCTCCACCCTTTCAACAGCTGTTTTATTACTGGAATCGTCAAAATACTCTTTCATTTCAGCATTAAGAGGTGCATAAAGATCCATATGTTTATCAACTATACGACCAAAGTAATTTGTTGCATTCAAAATATAAAAGGGTATAATCTGAAACATAAACAATAAACATATACAGAAAATAAACTCACTCTAAAGCAAAGACGTATCTGCAGAAGTCAGCACCTGACCTCAAAGCCCAAAGCACACAACAGGGATTTAAAATCAAACTAGAAAGCTGACCAACAAACAAAACAAAATAAATATCTTAGCATACTCACAAATAATTATAGTTTTACTTTAAATATAATGGAAGATGTTTTGGGTAAATATTATTTTAAAACTTCATTACTAGTTATAAGTGTTCCTTTGTTTAATTTTTAACTGTACTTTATAAAAATCCTTTAAAAAAATAACCTCCTTGTCTCTTGAGCCCTTTCTGATCTTTGTTCACGTACAAGAAGTATTTCACTAACAGCCTGTTGTGTATGAAGCACAAGGGACACAGAAAGGAAGCATGTCCTGCAGGGACCCTCAGCAACATGGGTGGACAGATGTGCCACAGCTGGTGTATGGTCGAGAAGACAACTTTTCACAGGCAAGCGTATGCATGGTTACTGGTATGTGTGGGGGGTGTCGGTGTGCACAGGTGTGCAAGAATATGGAGAAGGCATTCCAGATGGGGGGCAAACAGTGTGCATTAGGGCAGGGAGCCCTGGCTAAAGAACAGGAGTGAGCACTTACTTGGTGGGGTGGCCGAGAGGGCAGTGCCACCTGGGAGGTGAGGCAGGCAGGGATGAGGTCACCCCTTGCGACCAAAAGGAGCTGGATTTCACAGGGCTGACAGTCCGGGGCTCTCCTCTGCGGCCCCCTCCAACTCCACCGCCTGTCCCCCTCACACTCGCCATAAGCCTTGTCCTACCCCACAAACATTCCACATAACTCCTACCTCAGGGCCTCTGCACTTGCTGGTTCCTCTGCCTGGAATATTCCTCCCTAGATCCAGTCTCATGGCTGGATCCTTCTTATCATCTGGCCCCCAGGGCAGCTGACCCCCTCCTCAGAGGGCCCCTCCCTGCCTAAAATTTCCAAAGGGCCCCTTGTCCCCCAGCACACACCCCAGTACTTCACAGCATCTCATCCTCTCTGCAGCACTGTCACCATCTTACTCCCTGCTGACCATCCCCACTGGAAGGTGAGCAGCAAGAGGACAGGCAGCACGTCTGTCATGGTTCCCAAGCCAGCCATCCTCAGCCCCATGGAGAATGGGCCTCAGTGAACCCCTGTGCTCCCTCGAGCCCACCCTCATCTCAGGTGGGAGTTCAGTATTCTTTCCAGCCTGGCAGATGGCCTCTCCCAGGGAGTCTTCTCCCCTGCAGTTTAGGGGCCCTGACAACCTGGAATCCTGGACAGAAGCCCACTGAGTGACAGCAGTCAGTGGACAGGAGGTGCAGGAGATGGGAAAAACTCTCACTACCATGTTATGAGAGATTGGCAGCATATAACATATGCTCCAACAATAAATATATTTTTTGAAAGATGCACACAGAAAAATGACAGAGAAAATACACTAAGATGTCAAGGGTAACTGTTTCAGGAGGACAGGAATAAGCAGAGAGTTTCATCCCCCCACATCTCCTAAGTTAGAAGGCTCTGTGTTAAGCGCACACTGGTGGACAAAGTTCAGGCCCGAGCAGGCGTCAGTGTGTGGCTCCAGCGCATCTACGATACACTAAGCTGGCAGAATGGAGGGGCAAAAAGCAGCTTGTGGACTGGACCCTCCTGACAGGAGGGGGAGAGCATGAGGCCTCCAGACAGGTGGCCAACTCGTCCTGCTTTCAGCACCGAACATCCCGTGTAGTGGGAAATCTGTCAGTCCTGGGCACATGGGAGGGCCCCTTCCAGCCACACACCTCCCCACCTGTTTTGATTCCCCTCTCCCCAGCAGTCCTGCACATAACTAATTCAGTTTGTTGTGGCTGCAGGACACAAGGTAAGGATACAGAAATCAATCGTGTTTCTAAGACAATTAGAAAATGAAGTTTAAGGAAAAATAATATTAACAATGACATCCAAAAACATAAAATATTAGGGATAAGTTTAACACAGCAAGTAAAAGACTCATCCACTGAAAATTATAACACGTTGCTTAGAAAATTAAAGACCTAGCCAAATGGAGTGATGTACCACGTTAATGGACTAAGAAGCCTCACTATTGCTAAAATGTCAATTCTTCTCATATTAATCTATAGACTTGGTTTTTTAAAATTTATTTATTATTTATTTACTATTTATTTATTTACTGGCTGTGTTGGGTCTTCATTGTTGCACATGGGCTTTCTCTAGTTGCGGCAAGCTGGGGCTACTCTTCGTTGCGATGTGCGGGCTCCTCACTGCCATGGCTTCCCTTGTCGCGGAGCATGGGCTCTGCTCTTGGTGCGTGGGCTTTAGTAGTTGCAGCACACAGGCTCAACAGCTGTGGCTCATGGGCTTAGTTGCTCTGCGGCATGTGAGATATTCCTGGAGCAGGGATCAAACCCTTGCCCCCTGCATTGGCAGGCAGATTCTTAACCACTGCACCACCTAGGAAGCCCAATCTATAGACTTGTAACCAAGCAGGACACTTCCCGTGGGAGACCCTTCCCCCATATCCTCTGCTTTACTTCTCTTTGAAGTACCCAGATAATAGTATCTGTGCACACTTCCTGAGTTGTTTTACAGATGTGAAAACCCCTTACCAAAAAGAAGATGTTAACTACTTGATGACCATGAGCACACAGTCCCCAGGCCTACGGGGGCCTAAGGACTGATAACATTAATCCTGTGACACCACTCTATTACCTCACCAACAACCAATCAGAGAACTGTGCAGGAGCTGATTACATACCCTGTCACCAACCCCCCCTCTCCCCCAACCTGGCCTTTAAAAATGCTTTCCCGAAACCCACTGGGGAGTTTGGGGTTTTTAAGCACCAGCCACTTGTTCTCCTTGTATTGCCGCCTTATAATAAACACTGCACTTTCCTTCACCACAACCTGGTGTCAGTAGATTGCCTTTACTGCACACAGGAGAGTGGACCCAAGGTTGGTTTGGTATCAGACTCAGTGCAATGCCAATCAAAGTTCCATCATGATTCTAAGTGTAATAGAAATTGGTAAAATGATTCTAAGAATTTATACAGATATGCAAAGTAATAGTCAAAAGGATATTGAAAAAGATGGGCAAAGTTTGAAGACTTACCCACCAGTTTCCAAGATCATAAAGCTATAGTAATCAAGCCCGTGTGATACCGTGTAAGGACAGACAAAGAAACCAAGGAGCAAAATAAAGAATTCAGAAATCACATATATGGTCTCCTAATTTTTGATAAAGGTGCCAATGTAATTTATGGGGGAAAGAAGGTCTTTACAGTAAATGACGCTGGAACAACCAATTATACAGAAGAAAAAAACCTTGCCCCCTTTAAAAAACCTGCCACACACAAAAATTAATTTGAGATGAATCACAGAGCTAAATGTAAAACTATACAGATTCTAGAATAACAAAAAACACCGAGAAAAATCTCTGCAACCATACGGTAGGCAAAGACATCTTATGACATGAAAAGCACAAAATACAAAATAAAAAAGTGAAAAACTAGGCTTCATCAAAATTAAAAACTTTTGCTTTTCAACTGGGAGAAAATATTTACAATATATCTGACAAAGGATATCTAGAATATATAAAGAACTATTAAAACTCAACAAGAAGAAAACCCAAATTAAAAAATAGACAAAAATTCTAAACAGAAAATTAACAAAAAAAGAGATACAGATGGCCAATAGGCAGTGAAAAGATGTCCAAGATTCTTTATCACCAGGGAAACACAAATAAGATACCAGTGCAAATGCAACAGAGTGGCAACAATTACAGATTGAGAATACCAAGTACTGATAAGAATGTGGACGAACTGGAATTCTCACATGCAGTGCTGGTGAGAATGTGAAATGGTACCACCACTTTAGAAAACTGTTTGGCAGTCTCTCCTAAAATACACTTAACATGTGACTTGGCAATTCCACTCCTAGGTCTTACTCAAGAGAAACGAAAATGTATTGTCAAAGTTATGTAACACAAATGGTGAAAGCAGCCAGAAACTGTCAACAACCCAAATGTCCATCAATTTGTGACAAACATATAACGGACTCCAACACCGGCAAATATCAAAAGCATTATACTGAATAATAGAAATCATATTCAAAAGACCATATACTATACAATTCCATTAATATGAAATTCTAGTAAAAGACAAAACTGTAGTGGGAGAAAGCAGCCTGCCTGGTTCCCAGGGGATGGGCGTGTGCAATTTAAAAACTTCCTGCAAACAAAAGTCCAGGACCAGAAGGCTTCCCTGAGGAATGCTACCAAACATACAAGGAACAACCAATACCGGTCCTTCTCAAGCTCTTCCAAAAGACTGAAGAGGAGGGAACACTCCCAAAGTCACGCTATGAAGCCACCATCACCCTCATACCAAAAGCAAAGATAATAACACAGAAGAAAATTATAGACCAGTATCTGATGAATATAGTTGCAAAAGTTCTCAACCAAATATTAGCAAACTGAATCCAACAACACATAAAAAAGATCATATACCATGATCAGGCTGGATTCATCCCAGGGTCACAAGGATGGCTCAACATATGCAAATCAATAAATGTGATATACTACATCAACAAAAGAAAAGACAAAAACCATATGATCATTTCAATAGATGCAGAAAAAGCATTTGATAAAATTCAACATCCATTCATGATAAAGACTCTTACCAAAGTGGGTATAGAGAGAACATATCTCAACATAATAAAAGTTATTTATGGCAAATTCATAGCGAACATAATTCAATGGTAAAAGCTGAAAGCCTTCCAGCTAAAATCTGGAACATGACAAGTATGCCCACTTTCACCACTTCTATTCAACATAGTATTGGAATTCCTAGTCACAGCAATCAGACAAAAAAAAAAAAAAAAAAAGAAAGAAAAGAAATAAAAGGTATCCAAATTGGAAGAGAAGAGGTCATGCAGATGACAGGATACTATATATAGAAAACCCTGAAGACTGCACACAAAAACTACTAGAACTGATAAATGAACTCAGCAAGGTAGCAGGATACAAGATTAACATACAGAAATTTGTTGCGTGTCTTTACACTAACAATGAACTACCAGAAAGGGAAAGTAAAACAAAACAAAACAAAATAATCCCTTTTAAAAATAAAACACTTAGGAATCAACCTGACCAAGGATGTGAAAGACTTATATGTTGAGAACTATAAAAAACTGATAAAGGAAACTGAAGATGATTCAACGAAATAGAAAGATACCCTATGCTCTTGGATTGGAAGAATTAATATTGTAAAAATGACCATACTACCCAAAGCAATTTAGAGATTTAATGTGATTCCTATCAAATTATCCATGACATTTTTCACAGAACTAGAATAATCCTAAAATTTACATGGAACCATAAAAGGCCCAGAATTTCCAAAGCAATCCTGAGGAAAAAGAACAAAACTGGAGGCATAACTCTCCCAGACTTCAGACAATAATCAGAACAGTGTGATATTGGCACCAAAAAAGATATATGGATCATTGGAATAGTATACAGAGCCCAGAAATAAACCCACACACCTACAGTCAATTAATCTTCAACAAAGGAGGCAAGAATATACAGTGGAGAAAAGATAATCTCTTCAGCAAGTGGTGCTGGGAAAACTGAACAGCCACATGTAAATAAATGAAGTTAGAACACACCCTCACAACATAAACAAATAAAAAAACTCAAAATGGCTTAAAGACTTAAATATAAGACATGACACCATAAAACTCCTACAAGCGAACACAGGCAAAACATTCTCTGACATAAATTTTACCACTATTTTCTTAGGTCAGTCTCTGAAGGCAAAAGAAATAAAAGCAAAAGTACACAAATGGGACCTAATCAAAACTGTAAGCTTTTGCACAGCAAAGGAAACCATAAACAAAATGAAAAGACAACCTATAGAACAGGAGAAAATATTTGCAAATGACGCAACTGACAAGGGCTTGATTTCCAAAATATACAAACAGCTCATACAACTCAGTAACAACAACAACAACAAAAGTAACCCCATCAAAAAACGGGCAGGAGACCATTTCTCCAAAGAAGACATACAGATGGCCAAAAGGCAAATGAAAAGATGCTCAACATGACCAACTATTAGAGAAATGCAAATCAAAACTACAATGAGGTACCACCTCATACCAGTCAGAATGACCATCACTGAAAAGTCTACAAACAATAAATGCTGGAGAGGGTGTGGAGAAAAGGCAACCCTCCTACACTGTTGGTGGGAATGTAAACTGGTGCAGCCACTATGGAAAACAGTATGGAGGTTCCTAAACAAACTAAAAATAGAGCTAGCATATGATCCAGCAATCCCACTCCTGGGCATATATCCCAAGAAAACTTTAATTCAGAAAAATACATGCATCCCAATGTTCATAGCAGCACTATTTACAACAGCCAAGATATGGAAGCAACCTAAATGTCCATCAACAGACGAATGGATAAAGAAGATGTGATATATACACACAATGGAATATTACTCAGCCATAAAAAGGAATGAAATAATGCCATTTGCAGCAATATGGATGGACCTAGCGATTATCATATTAGGTAAGTCTGACAAAGAAAGACAAATACCATATGATATCACTTATATGGGGAATCTAAAATATGATACAAATGACCTTATTACATAACAGAAACCTACTGACATACATAGAAAACATACTTATGGTTGCCAAAGGGGAAAGGAGGTGGGCAGGGATAAATTAGGAGTTTGGGATCAGCAGATACAAGCTACTACATACAAAACAGATAAACAACAACAAGGTCCTAAAGTATAGCACAAGGAACCATAGTCAATATCCTATAATAAACCATCATGGGAGAGAATATGAAAAAGAATACACACAGACACACACACACACATCTGAATCAGTCTTTGCTGTACAAAAGAAACTAATACAACATTGTAAATCAACTATACTTCAATAAAAGTAAAAAATAAAAATTAAATTAAATTAGAAGGACAGTTTTCATTGTGGGGGGGGGTTCTGGAAAGGTGGTAGTAGTGAGGTGTCATATTTTTTGACTCTCTCTGAATTCCCTACAATAAAGACAGACAGAGCAGTGAGACAGCAAAGCCAAAACCAGGGACATATTGCAACAAAATTTAATTAACAAAATATCCCCATGGACCCCAAAATAAAAGCAGATGAGGATGATAACATAGGAAAAAATCCAGGTGACCCTGGGTTTGGCAATGACTCTTTACATATAACAACAAAAGCACAATCTATGATAGAAAAAACTGGAAAGTTGGACTTCATTAAAATTAAAAACTTCTGCTCTCCAAATGACACTATAGTCATCTTTTAGTATCCATCGAGGTTTGGTTCCAGGACTCTGTGAATACCAAAATTCTCGGATGCTCAAGTCCCTTTCATAAAATGGTGTAGAATTTGCATATAACCTAAGGACATCCTAAGGATATACTTCAAGTCATCTCTAGATTATTCATAATACCTAATACAATGTAAATCCTATGTAAATAGTTGCTGGCCCACTGCAAATTCAAGTCTTGCTTGTGAAATATTTTAGATTTGTGGTTAGTTGAATCCATGCATAACAAGAGCTGACTGTATAAAGAGAATGAAAAGACAAGCCAAGGACTGGGAGAAAATTTTTACAAAACACGTATCTGATAAGACTGGTATCCAAAATATACAAAGAACTCTTAAAACTCAACAATAAGAAAACAAACAACTCAATAAAAAAAGGGCCAAAAAACCTGAACAGATATCTCCCAGATATTTGACCAAAGAAGATACACAGGTGATAAATAAGCATATGAGAAGATGCTCAACATCACCTGTCATCAGGGAACTGCAAATTAAAACAATGAGATACCACTACACACCTAACTGTATGGCTAAGAGCTAAAACATAGACAACATCAAATCCTGGCAAGGATGCAGACAAATAGGAACTCTCATTCATTCATTGCTGGTAAGAATGCAAAATGGTACAATCACTTCAGAGAGGAGTCTTGCAGTTTCTTACAAAGCAGAACATAGTTTTACTCTATATAGTCATACACAACAATCACACTCCTTGGTATTGTACCCAAATGAGTTGAAAACGTCTGTCTACACAAAAACCCACACCCGAATATGTACCACAGCTTTATTCATAACTGCCAAAAACTGCAAGCAACCAAGATGTCCTTCAATAGATGAATGGATAAACAAACTGCAGTATACTCAGCAATAAAAATAACCTATGAAGCCACAAAAAAGCATGGAGGAATCTTAAATGCAAACTGCTCAATGAAAGAGGCCAGTTCGAAAAGCCTACTCACTGTATGATTGCAACTATATGACATTTTGAAAAAGGCATAATTACAGAGATGGTAAAAAGATCGGTGATTGCTAGGAATTCTGGGGAAGAGGTAAAGGGACAGACAGGTGGAGCACAGAGGGGGATTTTCGGGGCAGTGAAAGTATTCTGTGTGATACTGTAATGGTGGACATGGGTCATCATACACTTGGCAAAGTTCACAGAAGGACCACTACATGGTGTGAACCTTAGACTACAGGCTTTAGTTAATAATAATGTATCAACATTGGCTCATCAATTATCACACATGTACCATGATAATGAAAGATGTTAATAACAGGGGAAACTGGCGGGGGGGCTTAGAGGGAGAGTACAAGGGGAACTCTGTATTTTCTCCTCAATTTTTCAGTAAAACTAAAACTGCTCGAAAAAATAAAATCTATTAATTTAAAAAACAGCAACAAAAATAGCAGATGAGTAAAAACCACCCACATCAGGGACTTCCCTGGTGGCGCAGTGGATAAGACTCCATGCTCCCAATGCAGGGGGCCCGGGTTTGATCCCTGGTCAGGGAACTAGATCCCGCATGTATGCCACAACTAAGAGTTTGCATGCCACAACTAAAAAGCCCTGGAGCCACAACTAAGGAGCCTGCCTGCTGCAACTAAGGAGTCCATGTGCCACAACTAAGGAGCCTACATGCTGCACCTAAGGAGGCTGCCTGCTGCAACTAAGACCCGGCACAGCCAAAAAACAAAAAATCATAAAAAAAAACCAAAAACCCCACCCACATCACAAGACCTGCAGGGTATCACTATGCAGGAAGCAGCACTGGAAGGTAAGATCATATCTGAAGGGCTAAGAACAGGAGGCTTCCACAAGAGGCCCCAGGTTTTCACTGAAAACATGGTGGGCCTGGGTGACAAGGGCAGCTGAACCTTGAAGACTTTCATGCACTCTGATAGTGGGTGAAGGCTGGACCCCTGTGAAATCTCCAAACTATCCACCCAGGGACAAGAGAGATGAAGGAAGAGAAAGGCCAGATACACCTGGTGGAGAGGCACAGAGCCAGGGCATTTCAAAAATCGCAGAAACTGTGTTTTCATTTGTTTTTTTAACAAGACATGAAACAACAAAAAAGGAATCTCTGTGAAATTAGAAAAGTTATCCTGACCCACAGCTCCTCCTTAAATTTTAAAAAAATTTTTATTTATTTATTTATTTTATTGTTTTTGGCTGCGCTGGGTCTTTGTTGCTGTGTGTGGGCTTTCTCTAGTTGTGGCAGGCGGGGGCTACTCTTTACTGTGGTATGCGAGCTTCTCAGTGCAGCAGCTTCTCTTGCTGTGGAGCACAGGCTCTAGGTGCGTGGACTTCAGTAGCTGCAGCGCATGGGCTCAGCAGTTGTGGCTCGTGGGCTCTACAGTGCAGGCCCAGTAGTTGTGGCACACAGGATTAGCTGCTCTGTGGCATGTGGGATCTTCCCAGACCAGGGCTCGAACCTGTGTCCCCTGCACTGGCAGGCAGATTCTTAGCCAGTGGTCTACCAGGGAAGTCCCTTCTCCTTAAATTTAAGGAAAAGGAATTTTACCTAAAAATGAGCAACATCAAAGTGTCAAGGTCAAATCCCACAGTAAGCTACAATAATAAAAAAGAGAATAAGAAGCAGAATAACAATTCCTAGAGACAATGAAAGCCACCAGAAAAACGTATCCACAGAACAGATCAAAACTGTAACCTCCAATTTCAAAACCAGCTGCGTTTTAGCTTGTTAACTAAGAAAATGATATATAATATAGGAGAACAACATAAATCAGAATTTTAAAATGTAGAAATGAGGTGATAGAACTTGGGAAAGAATCAGAAATGAAAGAAAAAAATCATTTCAGCAATGAAAACTGTATTGGGTTGAATGGCACTCCACCCCTGCCCCCCGCCACCAAAAGAAAACTGTCTCTGTGCTAACTCCCAGGATCTGTGACTGTGACCTTATTTGGAAAAAAAGTGTTTGCAGATGTAACTAAGTATCTCTGGCAGAGGAGCTCACTGTGGATTGTATGGGTGGGCCCCTTAGCCACTGACAATTGTGCTTTTTAAGAGGCACGGAGAGAAGAGGAGAGGGTGATGTGAAGATTAAGGCAGAGACTGCAGAGATGTGGCTACGAGCTGAGAAAGGCCAGAGAACTCTTGGAGGCAAACAGCAGCTGGAAGAGGCAGGGAAAGGACTGTTTTCCAGTCTTCGGATGGAGCACAGTCCTGCCGACACCTTGATTTCAGACTCTGGCTTCCAGGACTGTGAGAGAATACATTTGTGCTGTTTTTAAGGCACTCAGTTTGTGGTATCTGTACAAGAGCCCCAGGAGAAAAGTACACTACAGCCACACAAGAAGGAGCATGAGCATGAATGAACGCAATAGATACACCTCAAGGGAAAGGGGAGGTGAAGGCAGAACACACAACCTCAAACACAAAGGAAGAAATAATAATTTAAAAAAAAGAGTCATAGGAAAGTGACAACTCAACTCAGCAATTCTATCTGCATCTTGGAATATTCCCCAAAGAATAATCATGGATGTTCTGAAAAGATTCGTGTAATCATAACATTATTTTTAATAGTCCCCAAAGGGAAACAACTTTCTTTCTAAAAATATAACTTAAAAAATCTCTAAATTGTTTAAGTGGTTTACCCTTCCAATTTGATCTTGGTTTTCTAAAGAAACTGGCACCTTGAAATAAAGCACCATATAAGAACCTGTGCCTACTGTCAGATTAATGGTGGTACATTAATACTGTCATAATTACATTCTATTAAATTCTACCACTTAAAGAATGAAAGTTGCTCATTAAAATGACCATTAATCATTGGACAAGTTCTTTAATAGAACTTACTTTTATGTATCCAAACACTGGCAGAGTTTGGTTGGATAACTTCCTTGGCATGTCTACTTCTGGATTAACATGGTGTCGATCAGGACAGATCCTTTTGTCTCTGAAAAAAAGTAACAGGATTTTAAAACCAGGAAAAAACAATAACAATTTTCAACATGAATTTTGAAGTATTCGTCAGGAAAATTAATCTGTAATTGAAACCAGAGAATTTGTATTCCAAATGTTGTAAAGTTAAGTAACCACATTAAGTCCTTCAGATGACACTAACAGTGGAAAGGGATCCTAAAATTTAACTGGCATGGAGTAAACCTAAAAGACAGTTACTGCATTATTTCTCCAGATGGTCTTAAATGCAATACGTAAATGAATAAAACGTACTTCCCAAATAAAGACTCTGAATCAGAAACACATCACTGTAACCCACAACAGAGGCCAACAAACCTCTAAACCAGGAGCCATTCTGTAACCCAAACTAAGAAATAGTTAAAGCTTCAGTTTTAAAATTCAATATTTTATTTAAAGGCATACTGGAAATTTCTGCTAACAACCTGTATAATGTACCATAATTCAAAAAAGTAAATTTCAACAGTTATCTTAAAATTAAATTCAATCCAGTAGATATCTATCAGACGTCTACTCCCCAGTCCCATAGGTCCACTGACCAAGTACTGACATCATGTCTGGATCCCTGAGTCTGGGATCCCCTTGACTGTTACGATATACCCATGCTCTCCAAACTGATTCATATAATCAGTGTAGTCATCAAAATGTCAGCAATGTTTTTGAAGAAACTGACAACCCTTTCTAAAATGAATATGGAGATGCATTAGACTTAAAATGCCAAAACAATCTAGAAGAAGAGTGAAGTTGGAGGACTTAAATACCATTTTCCAAGACCCAGTATAAGCTACAATACTTAAGAAAGTGTAGTACTGGTGTCATAACAGACAAACAGACAAATGTAACAGAAAGAATCCACAAATGGACCACATTTACTATCATCTGGTTTATGTCAAAGGCACCACCTCAGTGAGAACACAACGATGTTTAAAAAAAAGAATGCTAGAGCAAGAGATTACCCATGCAGAAAAAAGTAAACCTTGCCCCATATCAAACTATACACAAAAATGAATTCAATATAGATTATATGCCTAAATGTGAAAGCTAAATCTATAAAGCTTCTAGAAGAAAATATAGAAGAATGTCTTCATGATGTAGAGATAGGCAAATATTTCTTATATTACAACACACAAAAAAACAGTAACCATAAAACAATTCATCAAAATTAAAAATATCTGTTCATTGAAAGACTCTTTAGAGTGAAAAGGCAAGCCACAGACTGGGAGAAGATTCTCAGTGCATATCTGCGTATCTGTGACAAAGCAGTTATATCCAGAATAAACAAATTATTCCTATAAACCAACAAACACCCCATTTTAAAAATGGGCGAAAGACCTGAACAGGCACTTCACAAAAAATGATGGTCAAATGTCCTACAACCATATGAAAAGCCATTCAATGCCATGAATTCTCAGGGAAATGCAAATAAAAACAACAATGGTTTCCCCTACACGCCCATGAATACTAAGTGTTGGTGAGGATACGGAGCAACTCAAACTTTCTCATACACAACTGATGGGATCATAAAATGACCAACCACTCTGGCAAAGGTAAACACATGTCTACCCCAAGACCCAGCAATACCATTCCAGAGTACAATATACACCCAAGAGAAATGGGTACCTATTTCCAGAAAAAGACACGTACAAGAGTGCTCATGGCAGCTTCATACATAATGCAACTCACAGGCCCATCAAGAGCAGAATGGATATGTACATCATGACATATTCATACAATGGAATTCCGAGCCACAAAATAAATAAATAAACACTAATACACACAACAACATGGATGAATGCCACAGACAGTATTGATGGATTGAACACACTACAATTCCATTTATATAAAACCCTAAAACAAGCCAAATCAGTCAATGTTGGTAGATATAATGAGGGTGGTTACTTCTGGAGGCAGAGCAAATTGGGAAGGAGCAGGAGGGCATCTCTAAGGGGCCCCCTCAGAGCTGGGTGGTGGTGCACATGGGTTGCATACATATATAACATCATCAAGCTGTAAACGTATCTGTGCAGTTTACTCTACGCTATACGTCAATTAAAAAAAAGATGACTGGCTTACCTGCAAAAACCAAAAGCCTTAAGATACGGACAAAGAGGCCTTCTGGCTTTTTTATCTTCTCTGGCTTCCAGAACCCCTGCAGTAAACTCGTACAGCTCTGAAGGAATCTTGGCATCTGCTCGCTCCAAGTAGCGCAGGACACCAACTGCATGGCAGGCATCCCTCTCTGTCAGCAGCAATACAGATTTGGCTCTTTTATCTCCCTGTTCTGCTGGAGAACCCTTAAAATTGGGGGTGAATAAAGGAAGCGGATCACCCATACCAGTCTAAATGATAAAGCTTTGTGGACTCTGAATTTGTCATTACGTGGAAGATGCCAGTGAAATAGTAAATGAGAATATAAATTAATCAAACCTGTTCAGTTAAACTCTGAAAATGATCAGACATGCAATACAGGCGTCCACCAAAAATTTTTGGCGAGGAAGGAAAGCTGAAGTGAATCACACACGTGGCATCAGTGATGGCCAAGAGTGGTAGGCAATCATCTGTTAAGGCTGGAGAAAAGGATTCTGACAATTTCAAATGAGGCTGGAATTTTACTGCACAGACTTCGCAGAGCAATTCCAGGAACCATACTTCAAAACATTTCTTTATTGCATTTTACTTTTAAGATGCAAAGAAACTTCCTCCCCACTTCTTTCCCCCAAATTTCAAAGCCTCAGTAACCAAATTTCAGAGAAAAGTGGTTTCCTTTTTTAACTTGAAAAATGCCTCCATTACAAATCTAGGCTGCCCATATAGTTTTTTTTTCCTTCAGATCTTTATTGGAGTATAATTACTTTACAATGTTGTGCCAGTTTCCACTGTACAACAAAGTGAATCAGTTGTATTTATATGCCCATACAGTTTTCACTTATTTTATACATTTTGACTTTTATATTTCCAATACTAAATTTAACAATATATATATAGATGACAGTGATCCTTAAGCTGGAACTCCAGGGAGCACAGCCAGACCAAGGGCTGCTGCCTACTGACCTGAGAGCCTAGAGACACCTGGATTCCATCTCAATATCAAAATCTTAGCCAAGGTTAATTTTCACTTTGAAATTAACATTACTAATACATTCTCAATAAATCTGGGAAATGATGAGAAATTTGGAGACGAGGTAAATAAATGAAGATATAATTCCTACTAGCTCAGCCTTCTTTAAATACAAGTACAAATTAAAATACTTACCTAATACAATGTGAGAACCAGAACTTAACTTCTTCTTCCACTGTTCTAAAACACTTTTTAAATTAAAAATAATTTCTTTGTGCATTTTCAAGCAAAATATGGAACTGCTTTCTACTACCTAAAGGTGAAACCAAAGGGGCCAGTTCACAATCAGGAACATAAGCTTGAAGATAATTTTTCATCAATAATTATCAATATAAACCATTTAAAATTATCTGTGAGGGACTTACCTCACCGATCCACTAATTCTAAGAATGAGATGGTTGCAAATTTAAAGAAATATATTTTCAAAATTCTATGGTTTATATCTAAAAAGTTGCTCCAGTGAAACAAACATTATTTTGCTAAAACTATTCTCCTTGCTTCTAAAATGACTTGCACATACATAAGTGTATGTATATATACTTGCCTGTATGTTATTTACCTACACATATATCTGTGGAGATGTATGTATGTATATACGAAATTAATGGTACTATTGTCGAGAGGGGATTTTCACTATACCTGCTAGTTCATTTTTGCTTAAAGGTGGGTGCACTCTTTTGTATTTGGCCTCGTTTCTACACTTTAGCATTAATTTATATACAGTTAGATTAAATACATTTTTAGCCAATTTTTTTGGCTTTTCTGGCCAAATGATGATTTATTTTAGCATTATCGTCTCTATTTTCTTAAATAGAGGGTACAGAAGATGTTGGTACTTCTTCATGAACCAGATCCTTTTCGTACTCTGCCAGGTTCCCCTTGGGGACTGCTGGCTTCGAAGGGAAGGCTCATCCTACCCACCTGGCTTCTCCTCTTGGTGTCAGGCCTCCTGCTGTCCCTTGTCACTGCCACCAGTGCTTAGTGGCAGAGCCCATTCTGATTGATGCTGAACTTGTAAAACTTTATTTCTCTGATGACTCAAGATTCAACCACAGTTTAAACAAGCAGTAAGAACATTTTACGTGTAGAAGGGCTCACCTTACAAACTCTTTCTGTTTCAGCCACAGAACAGGTGAAGATCAAGGTCTTCTGTGCCTGACTTGGAACAAAATCAAGAGTTTGGAGTAAAGTAGAGGTTTTTCCACATTCCAGGCAAAGATGTACTACCTGGTAATGAAATGCAGAAACAGTGGGGTTTTTTAAATGTTCAAAGTGAGCCAGTTTTACTTTTTACGGGAAAGTCGTAATTTTAATAGAAAAGACGGTATAGAAAAGCGATACAAATTTAAATACACAATTACAGACTTGTATATGAAATTAATGCTATAATCTTTTAATATTAAGCCATGAATAAAGGTTACCTGCTGTGCTTACCAGCCCCCACCACGCACACCCACGACTCATTACCTGTTGGATGCTGCCATAGAGAGCAGCCTCTTCCATGGCTGTGATCACAATGTAGGGGTCGTTCATGAACTCTTTGATTAACTGCTCTATACATCTGTTCCAATGAACTCCAACTGCAACAATCTGATGTGGGGCAGATTCCCTTTCTTCAACTTCAGTATTTTTCTTAAAGTTATCTAATATAGGAAACATCTAAAAAATTAGTATAATTAATGTCATTTTTATTTCAAAAGAAACTAATCTTTAGTTTGACAGAACATAAAAGGTAAAGAATGTATACTTTCGGTTCTCAGAGTGGAGAAGGTCCTTTTTTTTAAAATTTTATTTATTTATTTATTATTTTTTGGGGGGTACACCAAGTTCAATCATCTGTTTTTATACACATATCCCCGTATTCCCTCCCTCCCTCGACTCCCCCCCCCACCCTCCCTCGAGTCCCCCCCACCATCCCCGTCCCAGTCCTCTAAGGCATCTTCCATCCTCGAGTTGAACTCCCTTTGTTATACAACAACATCCCACTGGCTATCTATCTTACAGTTGGTAGTATATATATGTCTGTGCTACTCTCTCGCTTCGTCTCAGTTTCCAGAGTGGGGAAGGTCTTTAAACATGAGAGTGAAAGAAAAAACTAAAAATGTTAAGTATAGACAAAATTAAAACAAACATCTAGGTAAATACGGGTAACATGGGTAACAAAGGATGAACAGCCTTATACAAAAACTTTTACAAACTAGTTAGAAAAAGATGACCCCAGTGAAAGAAAACAAGCAAATGAAATGAACAAGCAGCTCAAGAATGGGTACAAATGGCCAGTATGAATCAATGCTCAACTTAACAAAGTAACCAAGGAAATGCAGATTAAGCAAATCAGATGCCACATGTGACGTGGGCCTCCTACTGCCAGGGGTGCAGGGAGTGTGGTGGGGTGACACTCTGCCTGAGGGAGTGCAAATCCTTCTACACTTTCAGAAGGGCCACTATAAATGGCAGTGTTCCAGATATTAGCTTTGCAAATAAGAACTGTGACTAGAGGAGTTCAGGAACCCTGCCCAGGCCCACACAGTCAGTAAGTAACAAAGTCTGGACTTGACCTTAGGGCCATCACTGCTCTCAAAGGAAGGCTCCTGATTATCATGTTACACTGCTTCCAACAAATGCCTTATAAGAATTCATAGCCTCTGATCCAACAATCCCCTTCCTAGGAATTTATCCTAAGAAAGCATGTGCAAAAAAGATGTTTCTTCAGCCACACACAGACACACACACACACAAATGATGCTAAGTATCCAAATATAAGACAATTATAAAATAAATTATGTAATACCATGTGGCCAGTAACAATCGTGCTAAAGAACAGTTAGTAGCAATACTCACGACGCTGTTAACTGAAATGCAAGTTACAAGCTAATACATAAAATAAGTACCTGATATTATTAATTATATGTATCAACAGACACAGGAATTACAAAAAGGAAAGAAATATTCTAAAATTGTAAGAGTGGTTACCTCTGAGCATAAGATTATGGATGTTGGGGTTTTTCAAGTGTTGTTCTCTATTTCTCAAATTTTCTAAAATAAAATTATTGCTTACATAACCATAAAAATATTAATTATTTTAGAAAACCTCCCTAGGAAAGAATTTTTGCTCTTCAAAGAGAACTTTAACATTGGGTAGAAAATTCAGGTAAATTTTCCCTCTTCTTAATTATAGCAATTAAAGGGAAAAATATTTTACATTAACCACCTTCTTCCCAACTAGACACATTTCCTGATTCCTAAAAGACTGTAATTATGTGTGTGTGTGTGTATATACATTTATTTTTGAGTAATAATGACCCCTAAATGAAGGCCATACTTACTTGTTCATTAGCTTCAGAGAATAACACTTCCACTTCATCCAAAATCAGATGACAGAGTCTAAGAAATAACAAGCTTTGATATTTGAGAAGTCTCAGGAGGCTATGTGGTGTTGTGACAATTACATCGCCTACATTTTAAAAGAAAACACAGTTAATGCTTTAGATTTTCCACAGGTTTTTTTTCCTAACATTTCCTTTGCTAAGATTCCACAGACTTTCTAGAAACGCCTTTTAATGAAATGAAAGCCTGTTTTTCTTCCTCAGGTGGGTGTAGCAAGAAGCCCGCCTGGGCTAGCCCCTGTGCTGTCTGATTAAATACCTGGGCTCCCACCAGGTTTTCAGCTCCTGAAAGGCAGGGGGTGGTTTTAGTCAACAGCCAATAAACAGTAAGTGTTTAAGTAGCTGATAAATGAATGAAAAGACATAGTTTTCTCAGTAAAACAGATGTAAGCTTTCACCACCCACACGGACTGGTAACAGATAGGTAAGGTCTGACTGATCATCACACAAGCCCCAGGTCAGCCGCGGCTCCCAGGCCTGCCTGAGCAGGGTTCTACTGTGTTCTCTAGAGGGAACCAAAGAGCCTGGAAAGGATGCTTACACCCCCTTGGAAGCTTCAGATTTTTGGCTTCATCTTTGTGGAGTCCGATTGTTAATACCACCGGATGAAGAGGCCTGGAGGACATGCTATAGTCTCCCAATAATTCAAAAATAAATTGGGCCTTCTTCCACCCAGAGCACACGATGACTGCCAGAGGCTGCAAAGACAAACGAAGTCACATAATTTTGGACAAAGGTTACGACTCAAAGGCCGTGTATGTAAAGCATGCACAATATCTCCCTGCTATCATCACTGTCAGGTAGGTCAGAAAAGTCAAAATATAACTTCATTAGAATGGGTTCAGACACACTGACTCAGATTTTGCTAGGGCTTAAACTATGCACAAGTATTAAATCATTTAGTCCCTAAAGTCCCCTTATAGAGTGAGACCTATTACTACCTTATTTCACAGATGAGGACCCTAAGTAAGGCACAGAAAGGTGAAGTTAGTTGCCCAAGGCTGCAGAGCTAATATATGGTAGCAACAGGATTTAAAGCCAGACAAACTGGCTCCAGACCCCTGCTCCTAAGCACAAGGATGAACTAACTGCCTCCTAAAACGGGCCTTGAAAAAGGTTAACATTGCTTCCTCAGGAGATTACGTTTCCTACTGCACCATCTGAACCCTGTCCTCCACTACCCCACAGATCTCTCTCAAAGGGGCACTGCCTGTCAAACACCTTCCTGGGCACATGACCTCAATTAATTGAAGACAAGAATGAGTTTCCTCTTTCTTTTATACAGATTCAGGCCAGCGCCAGCTTCCAGGGTTCTCACCTAAATGCAGGCTGACCCTGGAGACGCAGAAAAAGCAGAATGGACACAAGGGGCAGACCTGGACATTCCTTTCTGGCCCGGCCAGGGGTCTATCTCAACACAAGCTGCAACGGGTTCAGCTGCTACCTAACTGAGTGGTATAAATGTATCCATTTAATATTCAGTCACTACATCATAACATAGCCAATGCAGATTTCCAAAGAGAACTCATTAGACTACGCAGCATAATTAGAAAAATACACTGCTGTTTTTCACCTTATAATCAGTGATGGAACCATCTGTAGTGAGTCTTGGGAGAAGTTGTGATGGGTCTCATACACATCAGCTCACCTAACAGCCAAAACCCCAGCAAAGCAGACATCACTCCCCCACCTTCTGACCCTCACAACCAATTCCTTTCCTTTTCATCATCCTTCTCAGCTATTTTCCGATTCTTATGAGTGGGAAAAAGAAAGTAGGATTATAAAACAGTGTGGGGTTCTGTGAAAATAAATAATAGGGACAAGATGACAGAAATCCTAAATTCAAATCCCACTTCCGGTCGCACTTGTCAGCAGGTAAGAACTTTTACCGGTAACTTTTTATGAGCTCAATTTCCTCATCTATAAAACAGTGAAAACAATACACAGCCTGACCATCTCAGAGGGTTGCCATGACAATTAGACAAATCGAATCAGTGAACTAATTCTATAAACTGTATATTCATCACTAAAAGCCAGGACTCTGCTGACTCAGACAATGGCTCACAGCTAGGGGTTCTCAGTAAGAATCAGTGTGAAAGAACCAGTGAGTGTGTTGCGAAGAGTTCCTCATAGGACAGTTTCTACCCTTCCAGTTTTAATGCAACCTAAACTTTACCAAAGGTTAGGTGTCAAACTTAAAAATAAATACTTAATCCATTTTGCTGTAAAACAAAACTGTCTTCAACTTACTCCGTTTCTACTTGGTAATGACTTGTAGCAGCCCCCTGTTTGCAAAATCGTAAGCAGTGGTGGAAGGTACAATAAAGGGTCATTTCCACAATGAGAAATGACCACCACGTCATAGCCACGTGCTATGGGAGGCCAAGAGTAAGATTCAGTGTGGCTGGGGCCTGGAAATCTATTTCTTTGAAGAGCCTACAAAACATCAACAACAACCAAAACGACAGTAAAGTACAGAAAACTAGTAAAACTCCTTCTCATTGTTCACTTTATCCCCACTAAGAGTATACACTGCTCAATCTGGTATTTTCTAAGACCTAACTTAGTAAGTCCCCCTGAATCTTTTTCAGCAGCAAACTCCTGCTCAAAGACTTGCTTTTCTGGGCTCCAAACTGAAAGGCTCCAGCAGGCAGTCTGTTGAAGGAGCAGGTGCTTAATGCTCACCAGAGCAAGGCTGTGGCTTCTCCTCCTCCTCCTGATAGACTGCTGGTGCATCGGCTCCACTCGTAAAGTTTTTTAAAAACATGCCTTTGTTTGCTTCTTTTTCTATGTAACTAACTGTCACCGAAACCTCCGCAATGTTGCCCCGAGGAGAGTTCTTCAGCCACACGGGTGCAACCTGCCAACAGGCTGAACCCATCAGCACCATCCTCTCTCTCAAGACCTCATTCCCCAGCCTGAACCCCAGCTGCACTCGGGACTGGGATCTCCCTGCAATATCACCCTTTTCGCTGCAACTTTCTCTGTTGAATTTCTCAGTTTGGTGGGGAACAAATTTTGGTAGCTTCTCCACAAAGGGTACATGGGCAGGAAACTGGAGAGTTTGCACGTGTGAAAATGTCTTCATTCTACCCTCACACGTCACTAATGGTTTAAGTATAGACCTCTAGGCTTGAAATAACTTTTCACCAGAATTGTGGAGTCAGTGCTTCTCAGATGAACTGTGAAGGAGAAGTCTCAAGTCGTTTTGATTCCTGACCCCGCCATGGGATGGGCTGCTTCTCTCTGGAAGCTTTCACGATCTCTGAATGCCTCCAGTTCAGATGCTTCGTAGCAACGTGTCCACACTCTTACTCCTCAGTTGTGCTGGGTCTGCGGTCAGCAAACTATTAATTTAGAAAGTCGTGTCCAGTAAGTCTAGAAAGTGTCCATGTGTTATTCTCAGAATTTTCTGCCCCCCTTCTGTCATTCTTTCTAGAAATCCCACTCAGATATGAGATCTCAAATTGACCCTCGAATTCTTTTTCCCCACATTTCTATCTGTCTTTTTGTTCTACTTCCTGTTAACTTCTATTTTACCTGTCATATCTACTGTTTTTTATTTCTATGGCATTTTTAATTTCTAAGAGCCTTTTTAAGCTCTGACTATTCCTTTCTTAAAAAAAATTTATTTAATATTTAGCTGCGTAGGCTCTTTGTTGTGGCACACAGGCTCTTCGTTTCGGCAAAAGGGCTTCTCTCTAGTTGTGGTATGTGGGCTCAGTACTCACAGCTCATGGGCTTATTAGTTGCCCTGCAGCATAAGGGTTCTTAGTTCCCTGGCCAGGAATCAAACCCGCGTCCCCTGCACTGGAAGACGGATTCTTAACCACTGGACACCAGGCAAGTCACTACTGTTCTTTTTTTTTTTTAATAGCACCATATTATTGTTAAATCCAAGCAATACCTTCTCTCATCTCTGAGGATATCTATTTTTTTTAATTTATTATTTTTTGGGGGGTACACCAAGTTCAATCATCTGTTTTTATACACATATTCCCGTATTCCCTCCCTCCCTCGACTCCCCCCCACCCTCCCCGTCCCTGTCCTCTAAGGCATCTTCCATCCTCGAGTTGAACTCCCTTTGTTATACAACAACTTCCCACTGGCTATCTATTTTACAGTTGGTAGTATATATATGTCTGTGCTACTCTCTCACTTCGTCTCAGCTTCCCCTTCACCCCCCGCCCCCCCAAACCTCGAGTTCTCCAGTCCATTCTCTGCATCTGCGTCCTTGTTCTTATCACTGAGTTCATCAGTACCATTTTTAGATTCCGTATATGTGAGTTAGCATACAATATTTGTCTTTCTCTTTATGACTTACTTCACTCTGTATGACAGACTCCAGGTCTATCCACCTCATTACATATAGCTCCATCTCATCCCTTTTTATAGCTGAGTAATATTCCATTGTATATATATGCCACATCTTCTTTATGAGGATGTCTATTTTCTAAAGTTTTCTTCCACTCCCTACACTGTTTGTTTCTTTCAGAGTTTGTCTTTTTTTTTTCTTCCCTAGGTAAAGGCTTTCTTCAAATGTCCAAGGATCCCTGACGTCTGCTCACATTGAAGACACTGAAAGCTGACTTTATCTGCAGGCAGGGCAGAGCTCATCACCACGTGAGCGTCACAGCACTGCAGGGAGACAGGCAGCAAGCAGGCATTTTTACTGGGAGGATTCAAAATTAGCATCACCTAAAGGTTATTCTTTAGGGCCATTCAGTTTCTCCAAACACAGCCTCCAATCTCCTTCCTGAGAAACTGGCTGTGGATGTTCAGGAAACAAGGTAGGGAGTTCACTGCCCTCTCACGTCACTCCTTCCTCAGGTGGTCAGCCATCCTCTGCTGCTTCTTTTCCACCTTCCAAAAGCCTGTAGAAATTTCCTGTCCAATAAAGACTTCGCTTCTATTCATCCTCGCGTTTTTTTTTTTTTTAATATCAAGAGGGAAGTAGATAAACACGTATAATCTAAACTGATGATCTAAGTGAAACCACAGGTCTATAAAGCAATTCTGAAAAGAATGCTAAGAAGTACATTCTAACTGCCCTGACTACTTGTGCTCCTTCTAAGCTCCTTTTCAGAGGCACATTTGAAAACTTATTCCAGAAAAGCACTTAGGTTTCTCCACAAAAAAATCATTCACTTATAAGAAGCTAACCTGGACTTTAAGAATAAATTGTGAGAAATTAATAATCAAATATTAAGAGGAAATTTCAAAAGCAAAGAAATTATACAAATGCAAACTTAGAACTGTTTATTAAAAATCTTTCTACGTTAGAACAGGTCAGTACTCCTTCACAAGTCTGGTCTGAGCCCTGTCACCTTTTTCAGGTCTGCGGAGAGCGGCGCCATGTCGATGGACAAGCAGGGCTCGACCCTGTTCCGCAGAACCACCAAGGGCTGCTGGGAGCCCAACTTCAGCTTCTGCAACTAAGAACACAGGTGTTAGACAGCTCTGCCCTGCGGTGTTAGTACAGAATACCAAGAACTTCATGGAAATGAAGAAATATAAGAGTTTGGTTTCAATGTAAAATCCTAGGTTTATATGCTTATCAAAACCCACCAAAATTACCAAAATGATTACCCAAGTAGAATAAGAGCCATGTCTCTAAAGCAATAATTCACTAGATAATTTCTAAAAGAATGTCTTTAGGTAAAGTCCTCTGTGCAAGGAGTTTCTCTTCATATCTCAAATCTAGAGGTAGGAAGGGGAGACATTTAAAGAATAAACAGTTTTTTTTCTTTTGGGGGTGGTCTGTCATACCTGCTGCAGATCAGAGATTCCATCAGCTCTCAAAGGATCAGGATTTAGAAACTGCAATAATCTGTAAAATAATTAAAAGGATAATTTGAAGAAAAAATGAGCATTTATATTTCTTCAGTTGAGCTATTATTCTAGTTTTTCCTTGACAGAGGTAAAATGAACCACATCTCCCAAGGCATGGCTATGCCATTACTGCTTGCTCTGTTTCGCTGCACAAGGGCTATGGTGGGCCTGCCATCTCATGCTTGCCCCCTCTCCCTCCTACACTGGGCCCTGCTCTGTGGACACAGCACTGCCAATCCCAGGACCACTTGCTCTGGACAAGGAGAAAGACTGCATGTCCACTAGGTCATCTCATGTTCCTTTTAAGAAACCCATTGCTTCCTTTCTTTTTTGCTGTTCAATCTTCAATCACTTCAAGGTTCCCTGGAATCCAGAGTACACTGATAGAATAACTGAACTGGTTTCATCAGTAGATTCTAAGTAAAGGGCATTTGGCTGAAAGAAATGAGCTGCATGGATAACCCAAGGTCTTCGGTTCCAAGGAAAATAAGCTGTTGTAGCAACACAACTTTCAGGTATCAGGTGGAGGGATGCCTGGGTAGAAGGATGTCAACTCTGATGCATTACCAGCCACCCCCAGATCCATGGGCTCCATGGCAGCCTTAAGAGTCCTCAGCCCTGCACACCATGAGGACCTCCTTCTGGGCGAGGGGACGCCACAGGGCCACCCAGCGGCCTCTGGGAAGCCAGGACACCAAAATGGCTGTCATCTCAGGCAGTTAGTGGATACAGAACAACCTACCCACTTCTGAACTGTCTTAAACGCTTTGTCACTTTGGTGGCTTCAGAGTAACCACAGCTACTTGGAATGTAAAAGTGTTTTTAGGCTGGTAGGGTAAGAAATCATAAAAATTGGTATGAAAATATTTTGTGGATTAAACAAGTATGAAATGAGGTGATTATTGTTAACAACTTTTAAGTGAATACTTAGTGAATCTGGCAGGACAAAAAAAAAAAAACCAAACCCCAAGTTCCACACTGCAAATAATTCAGCAGTTCCTCCAGCAGTGGTAGATCTATTTAACATCAGAACACTGGGAGGAAAGCAAGCACCAACCCACATAAAATCAACAGCCCTAAAAGATACATATAATTTTCATTCATATAAAGACTACATATAATTTGTTTCATAAAATTGTTCACTTGACAAGAGAATCAGGAAGGGGAAGCAGAGAATGACTATTTACAGTGGAACAAAGCTTTAAACAGAAAAATCTACTCTAGTAAATGGAAAAGAAAAAACTAACTTGTGTGTATATATATTTATTTACTTTATGGGAATGCAGGTTTGAAATTAATAATAAAATCATATATAAATTCTTCCTGCTTATAATTTTTCTATAATTATTTTGATTAAAAATTTAGCCCAAGAAAAAAATCTGTACTTCACACAGCCGTTCTTCTCATTGTATTCTTTCTTCTCAGCCAATCTAAGTGGTTTTTCATTTGACTTCTGACAGAAAGCACTAGAAATCAAAAACATTTATTAAAATTTCTGACCCATTTATCCCAAACCTCAATACCTTTATTTTCTAGGAGAGAATTTAAGAAGTACCAATGAGGAATAAGTTGATCAACTTAAGTAAATTCTGTGAGAACTGAAACTGAGTCCTTTGAGTATAAAAACTATTTTGACAGTCCTGGGACTGCCAAGAAGGAGCAAGCCCACTACCGCCTCCCCTCCTCACTGATTACATCTAGAAACTTGGGGTGAAGTGCGAAACTACAGCGGAGAGAAGTCAAAACGTGAAAAGCCACCAAAGGCAAGGAGAGTTTCCTGGCTGCCTCTTGGTGTTGACCTGAGGGCGGCCTGAGCTGCAGAATGGTGTAGACGATGCAGACCTCAAAAACCCCGAAAGAAACTCTCTACCATCATCCCTCAGCATCTGCAGGGGACGGGTTCCAGGAGCCCCGAGCATACCAAAGTCCAAGGATGCTCAGGTCCCTAACATAAGATGGTGTAGTAGAGTCGGCCCTCCGTACCCAAGGGACCTGCGTCAGTGAGGATGCAGGAGCTGGGGATAAGGAGGGCCGACTGTGTTTCAAGCCAAAGAACAGAGTCGAGGGGCCTTCAACCAGAGGGTGTAAGGAATCCCGACTTTCTCTCCTCTTTTTCTCTCCTGGCCCTGCCCCAAGGCCAGCTCTGATCACAGAGCTGCATGTTGCAGTGGTGACAGCAGTGCGGTCACTTAAAATCCTGAGAGAAAACTTCTCCCTCCCTCTAAGGAACCAGGAAATAGGGACCCAGTATTCTAAAGACTGTAAAGGAAAATCTCCATTTTTCTTCCTCTCTTATTTCTATTGCTATTTTATTCCACAAGCAGCCCCAATCACACAAAACTGCATGGTAGCTTCTCCACAAGAAACCATCTATCTGGTCAGAGGAACAGGGAGAGAGAGCATCTAGAAAATGGCAAATGTGAGGAAAATCCTGGGGGAAAAAATGAGATACAGAACTGCCTGGGTGGAGAGGAATCCCCTATCTCTGTTTATGACCCAGAACAAGTCCCAGGCTCACCCCAAGTTGAGCATACTGGGAACAGACTCAAAGCAGTGTACCAAAGACTTGGAAACAGTGTTGCAATCACCACCATGGCAAGTTAGACAGAGCTTGAGGCCTGAACCTTAAAGGAGTGATGACCTCCTGCTAAAACAAACAAGAAAAACAACAAAGTCAACGTTCTCCAGAGGATTCTAAACCAGAGTCTCATGCCATAATATTCAGAATATCCAGAAAACAATCCAAAATTACCTGACATACAAAGAATCAAGAAAATCAGGTCAATTGTAGAGTGAAAAGATAAACAACAGGTGCCAACCACAACACAGCTCAGAAGTGTGAATTACCAAGCTGCTACCATAACTATGGTAAGAAAAGGAACCCTGAGCACTCTTGAATGGAATCATAAGAATGTTGCTTTTTTCTCATCAAAAAAATATAGATTAGAAAAAAATTAAATGAAAATTTTAGAACAATAAATAATAAATGAAATAAAAAATTTACTTGAAAAGAAATTCACTGGATGGACTTAATACCAAAATGGAGATGACAGAAGAGTCAATTAAACAGATTAGTAGACTTATTAATATCCTGAATAGCAAGAAAAAAAGGTTGTCTCATAAGAACCTCAAAAGGAGAGGAGAAAGAGACGAGTGCAGAAAAAACATCCGTAGAAAAACAGCTGAATACTTACCAAATTTGATGAAAAGACAGAAAGCTACAAATGAAGAACCCTAATGAACCCAAAGCATAAGAAACATGAGTGAAACTACACCAAGATGTTATACAATAATTAAACTGTTCAAACCAGCAATAGAGAGAAAAAAATCTTAAAAGCAGAGGAAAAGGACATGCTGCAAACAGAGGAACAAAGGAAAAAGATGATGGTAGATTTCTGCATTGGGAACAATATGAGCAAGCTGATGGTGGAGCAAGATCTTTTAAACACAGGGGAAAAAGAAATTTAAACCTAGAATTCTATCCTAGCAAAGTTTTTTTTTTCTAAATGAAGCGAAAGTATTTTTTCAGACATACAAAAGCTGAAAATTAATCACCAGCAGATCCATAATACATGAAATTATAAAGGAAGTCCTTCAGGTAGAAGGAAAATGGTACCAGATGGAAATCTGGATCTACCCAAAAAGTGGAAAGCATGGATGGTAACTACATAGGTAAATATATAATTTTTTCCTATTATTTATTTAAATCCTTCTAAAAGAAAAGTGACTGTTTATATGCAAACAATAATAGATTCCAGCATTTATAACAAATGTATAAATAAAAGGTATGACAACAGTAGCATAAAGTCTAGAAGGGGAGCAATGGAAGCTTCCTACCTGAAGATTTTACACTATATGTGAAGTGTATTAATATTACAATACATCCTTTTTGTGATCTCATTAATATCACTGACATGGATCTTGATGAGAACAGGGTTACAAAGTATACAATGCTCATCTTCAAGAATATAATAAACCATTCTTTGCTTTCCGCAAACTTGAATTGCCATCTGGTCCACGTCCTTTATAGCAAGACGATGCCATTAGACCTGTCTTACAGACACAACTTCGTCTGACAAGGTAACAAGGAGACTCTAGAATCACTACCACTTTTTGGTCAACTGTGCTGCTAGCCAATTGTCAAACATTTTCATTTTAAATGAATATATGTTTAATCAAAATTTCCAAGGTCACTCTTTTTTTGAAATTGAATATTCTATCTTCAATCTTACAGAACACTGTATAAAACAATCTTATACTTAAGTCTCTAGACAATTACACTGGATTTTCAAATCATACCTTGCTGCTGGTATATCTGGATCAGCATATATGGTTATGCCTCTTTTTGTTGGCCAATACACTGAAGATTCAACACACTGTAAAAAAATTTTTTTCAGAAAGAATACTTATGCTAGCAAGATATATATTTTTGAGGAATTAAAATTCCATGGGAGTTATTCTCACAGACAACCATCCCAGATAATGCTTAGGAAACACAGGTATGAAGAGACCAAGAACTGGAGAGTTGAGTGATTTGTCCAAACAGCAGGCAGCTGGCTTTTCAAATAATCAATATTAAATGTCCTGGAATAACTTTCACCTGTCTTGTCAAAGGAACTGGAGGGACAGGTTAGATCTGACCTTAACTATTAGAGTGGCCCATAATTCCAGATTTTTACACCCTTGTTAAAATGAGAATAAATACCCAATTTTGTAGAGTGGTCAGTAGGCCGAGAACAAGGACTTGAGTTTAAAAGCGTCTCCCACTTGGAAATTTTATTTATAAGCCATGATTACTAAATCTTTATAAACTTAATTTTTAAAAAGTCTCTTCTGGACTCACATATTCCTTCTGGGAAACCCTTATATCATTTTATTCAAGGGGAGGCAAATTCAGATAAATTTCTTATATTGCCCTTTGTTTTAGGGTCACAGGGCATACCTTTTATTTTTGTTTTCAAATACATGTTTTTAGTAGATAATACACACATCTGGTATGAAATACATAACATACAAAATCATATACAATGAAAATTTAGCCTTAAAGAAAATTAAACCACCTAGTTTTTCTAAGCCTACCTAGAGCTATCTCCTTATTTTCAACATGGACTTCCAGAAACAATCAGTGCGTTTCAAGAGTATACAGTATATATGTTTTTTAACATGAAGAATAAAGCATGCTTTTTCCTTTCACTTAAATAATATCTCTGGGAGATGAGAGTAAACATTGCAGCTCATTAACTATTTCCAGTTCTCCTTCTGGCTAATCAGCAGGAATGCACTTCTCTGACTCTTTGCAGTCAGATGATCATATGACTTGCTTTAACCAATGAAACATAAGTGATCAGAAGTGACATCTGTCACTTCTAGGTAGAAGGACTTTAGAGCAGGTTCACCATTCTCTTTTCCCCTCTTCCTCCTGCCACTGTGATCGTGATGTTCTAGGTGAGGAACCCGGGTCCCTGAGGCAGGATTATGTGGAGCAAAACCTCCTCCTGCTTTAAGAACGTACATTGTATGACTGCAAAATGAAGTCTCATTGTGCTAAGCTACTAAAGTAAAAAGAAAAAGAACAAGGACTTGACAAAGGAGGAGGCGGGAGTTACCCTGTTCTTTTGAAACACAGCAAATGTAAACTTACGTTTTTTTGGTGAATGAAACTATCATAGCCATATTTTTGGTTCCTAGTATATTTTAAAGGAGAATATTCTAAAATGAACAGTATATGAATTTAATATTTAATGAACATTTAAAAATACCACCTTATTTACATCTTTTAAGGAGATGCACTGTTGTTTCTTTTCAGAGTTTTTTTTAGGTGAACCTCTCAATGAATCCATATTACATTTTATAGCTTCATCTGCAAAATACAAGTAGTAATAAAAATTATCTTAGAAAGTGTTATTAATAAATAGAAAACAGGACAAAACGGATTATACTTTAAAAGGTACTACCATAAAATCTTAATACATAAAATTGTTATGGAATAGGATTTTGTATCAAACTTTATTTAAGGGGATTAAATTTAAAAATCTTGTTTCAACCCGTATTATTTAAAATGTTGAAAAAACTGCTTTACTGGCTTACTAAGAATTAACCATAATTTATTTTCCAACCTGGCAGACTCTGTTTTGCAAAGAAGGCCACAACATGACTCCCAACACACATGCTGATCTTACAATGTGACTTTCACGCTTCTCCCATGGAGAGATGAGCTCATACTCCTTTCCCATGAGCCTGGGTGGGCTTGTAAACATGGAAGTGTGTTATGTGACTTCCAAAGCTAGATCACAAAAATGTCATATACTTATCACTTGCTCTCTTTGAGGCTCACTTCTGAAACCCAGCCGTCATGCTATGAGGAAGCCCAAGCAACCACAGGTAAAGGCCACTATACGTATTTCAGATGACAGCCCAAGCTGAGACAAAGCAGACTTCAGATCAAAGAATATTAACTGAGATAAGAGGGTCGTTTAACAATGACATAAATCAATTCATCAAGAGGACATAAAAGTTTTAAACTTTCATGTACCTAAATAACGGCTTCGAAACACATGAAGCAAAAACTTATAGAAGTGAAATGAGACGTACATAAAACAACTGGGGACTTCCCTGGTGGCGCAGTGGTTAAGAAGCTATCTGCCAATGCAGGACACACGGGTTCAAGCCCTAGTCTGGGAAGATCCCATATGCCATGAAGCAACTAAGCCCGTGCACCCCAACTACTGAACACGTGCTCTACAACCTGTGAGCCACAACTACTGAGGCTGTGCACCACAACTACTAAAGCCCACAAGCCCTAGGGCTTACATACCACAAGTACTGAGCCCACACACTGCAAATACTGAAACCTGTGTGCCTAAAGCCTGTGCTCTGCAACAAGAGAAGCCACTGCACTGAGAAGCCCGCACACCGCAACAAAGAGTAGCTCCTGCTCGCCACAACTACAGAAAGCCCAACACAGCCAAAAAAACAAATAAATAAATAACCCCCCCTCCCAAAAACAAACCAATTGTATAGTTGGAGATATCAACACCTCTCCTTCAGTGGCTGATAGACCAGTTGACCAAAAAATCACTAAAGCCGGAGAAGACCTGAATAACACTATCAACCAACATGATGTAACTGACATTTATGCAACACTCTTCCCCAACAACAGCAGAACACACATTCTTCTCAAGAACATACAGAGCCTTTTCCAAGTGACCATATTCTGGGTCATGATACAAGTCTCAATAAATTTTAAAAGATTCAAGTCATACAGATATATACAATACCCAACTGAGAATCTGAAACAACTTAAAGGAGTCAATAAAGATAGACAATACAAGTAGGAAGAAGAAAAGCAATTAGAATCTCCAAGAAGAAATAAATGCTGTAATCTTATACTTACCAAGCTTACATTTCAAAACTCAATTTTACTTCCAGTTTTGCTTCCAGCATATAAAGAGGTTGGAATTCACCACTCCATCATAACAACAAGTAAAAAACTAATCCAACTGAAAAATAACAACTCTTCTTAGATCTGACACAAAAAATGAGGTCTCAGGGCAAACCTCTATCCCCGCAACTGGAGAGACAGATGGGGGGAGACAGAGAATCACAACTGAGGTGAGCAGAAATCTCCACAGGAACCAGCACTAGAGTAGCAAAATCTGAAATGTAATTGACCAGTTCCTGGAAGCTGACTGTGGAAAAGTAAGTTAACAATTCCAGGAGGCCCCCAACACTTTTGTGAATCTTACCTACTGGAACTCTACTGAGTTCTCATAGTGAAGATCATACAAAAATTCCCTTGGGGCTTCCAGTAGGGGGAGGGAAAAATTAACCATTTTGAAATATGCCAGCGGATTCAGTTCTCAGCAAGGCTGCCCCTCAGGAGAAACTAACCAGAGCCTAAACTATTGGGGCTTTACCAGAGACTAATCCCCCTGGGGGAAGGGAAATACGTACTCTATCTATCTACCCCCTCCAGCCATCCTGTCCCTCCTAAAGCAGGAGAGAAGGACTGAAAAGCACAGGTGAAGGTCACAGCCCAGGCTCACAAAGATGGAGATCTAATCACAGCATTATAGAACGCTTCTCCTCCCTCTACACCTTACAACCATATGGCTAAAGGCCTACTTTTAAAGTATATCATTTTGGCTTTAAACAAAAAAATTAACTACAAGGCATACCAAAAAGGAAAAAAGGAGACAGTTTGAAGAGACAGGGCAAGAATCAGAACCAGAGTCAGATATGGCAGGGATGTTGACATTATCAGACCAGAAATTGAGTATAACTATGATTAATATGCTAAGGGCTCTAAAAGAAAAAGTAAACAATATGCAAGAACAGACAGGTAATATAAGCAGAGATATGGAAATTCTAAGAAAGAATCAAGAAGAAACACTAGAGATCAAAATCACTAACAGAAATGAAGAATGCCTTGGATGGGCTTATTAGTAGCCTGGACTCACCTGTGGAAAGACTTATTGAGCTTGAGAATATGTACATTAGAGAAGAAATAAGTGAAGGCAAAGTAAAAATTTTCCTTTTTGAAAATAGATGTAGGGACTTCCCTGGTGGCCCAGAGGTAAGACTTTGCCTTCCAATGCAGGGGGTGCAGGTTCGATCCCTGGTTAGGGGATTAAGATCCCACATGCCTCTTGGCCAAAAAACCAAAACATAAAACAAAAGTAATATTGTAAAAAATTCAATAAAGACTTTTAAAAAAGATGTAACAGATAACAGTCTGTTCAAAATAATGGCGATGTATTTATGCATATACATATGAAAATATATAAATATACATATATTACACACACACCTATGTATGCTTATGTATGTGTGAAATGAATGACAACGATACAATGGATAGAAGGGAGGAATTAGGGATATTTCATTATTGTAAGGTACTAGCACTACCTGTAAAGTGGTACAGTGCTATCTGAAAGTGGACTTGGATTGGTTGTAAATGTGTATTGCAAAATCTAAGGCAACCATTTTAAAAAGTGAAAAAAGAGGTACAGTTGATATGCTAAGAAAGGAAAGAAAACAGAATCATATAAAATGCTCAATTAAAGCTAGAAATGACAAAAAACGGGAGAGAACAAAAAACAAAGGCAATGAATACAAAACAGTAACAAATTTGGCAGATATTAATCCAACTAAATCAATAATCACTTTAAATGGTATTGATCTAAATACACCAAGTAGAAGACAGAGATTGACATAAATTCTAGCAATGTTTTCTTGGGTCAGTCTCCCAAGGCAAAGGAAACAAAAGCAAAAATAAACAAATGGGACCTAATTAAACTTATAAGCTTTTGTACACCAAAGGAAACCATAAACAAAACAAAAAGACAACTTACAGACTAGGAGAAAATACTTGCAAACAACGTGCCTGATAAGGGCTTACTTTCCAAAATATACAAACAGCTCACACAATTCAATACCAAAAAACAAACAACCCAATTAAAAAATGGGCAGAAGATGTAAATACACTTTTCTTCAAAGAAGACATACAGACGGCCAACAGGCATGTGAAAAGATGCTCAACATCACTGACCATCAGAAAAATGCATATCAAAAAAACAATGATATCATTTCACACCTGTCAGAATGGCCATCATTAAAAAGTCTGCAAAAATAAATGCCGGAGAGAGTGTGGAGAAAAGGGAACCCTCCTGTACTGTCGGTGGGAATTGGTACAACCACTATGGAGAACAGTAAGGAAGTTCCTTAAAAAACCAAAAGTAGAGTTACCGTATGATCCTGCAATCCCACCCTTGGGTGTATATCTGGAGAAAACCATAATTTGAAAAGAAACATGCACCCCAATGTTCATAGCAGCATTACTTACAATAGGCAAGACATGGAAGCAACCTAAATGCTTAGTGAAATAAGTCAGACAGGGAAAGACAAATACTGTACGATATTGCTTATATGTGGGATCTAAAAAAATAAAACTAGTGAATATAACAAAAAAGAGACTCACAGATACAGAGAACAAACTAGTGGTTATCAGTGGGGAGAGGGAAGTTGGGGAGGTGCAAGAAAAAGGGTAGTGGATTAAGAAGTACAAACTACTACATATAAAATAAATAAGCTACAAGGATATACTGTACAGCACATGGAATATAGCCAATATTTTATAATAACTATAAGTGGAGTATAACCTTTAAAAATTGTGAGTCACTATGTTGTATGCTTGAAACTTACATAATATTGTATATCAACTATATCTCAATAAAAATTTATAGCTTAAAAAAAAGCTGAAGTAGCTGTATTAATTTCAGACAGAGTAGACTTCAGAACAAGGAAAATTATGGATAGAAGCATTATACAATAATAAAGGACCCAATTCTTCAAAAAGACATAACAGACCTTAATGTGTATATGCTTAACAAGAGAGCAGAGAAATATATGAGGCAAAAACTGGTAGAATTGCAAGGAGAAATAGATGAGAACTCTATTATAGTTGGAGACATCAACACCCCTCTATCAAGAGCAAACAGATCCAGCAGGCAGAAGATCAGTAAGGGTAGAGCTGAATTCAACAGCTCCAACAATCAACTGGTTGAGGATAAAATCAAGTTCTTTGTAATGCTCTCCAACTCTTCTGGAAGTTTGTGATCATTCTAAAATAAAAATTTTATTGAGAAAATGGAAGTAAACTCCATGAAAACAGACTTTGATTCCTTTTCTGATGAATCTGAGAACAGTGCCTGACACACAGTAGGCGCTTCCTGAGTATCTGAGGACTAAAGATGTGTAGATTGGGGGTGTGAGAGCTGACCTGCTGCAGAAGTCAGGACAAGGTCTAGAATGCATAAGCTTGGACAGAGGAAAATAATCAATTATTTTAAAATTTAGAGATAACTGCCAAAATAAATAGCTAAGAAAAAATAAAAGGTATGCAGAGTTCATTCCAACACTGATTGTAATAAAGAAAAGTAGGGGGACTTCGCTGGTGATGCAGTGGTTAAGACTCTGCACTCGCAATGCAGGGGGCCTGGTCGGGGAACTAGATCCCACATGCATGCTGCAACTAAGAGTTCACATGCCACAACTAAGGAGCTGGCGAGACACAACTAAGACCTGACGCAACCAAATAAGTAATAAATAAATATTAAAAATAAATAAATTTTAAAAAGTAAAGTCGGAACCAACTATTGCCCAGCAATCTGGGGTTACCTGAAATAATAACAGAGTCTATACAATGGAAAACTGTGTAGTGGTTAAACACAATCTAGATGCCTGGTATTTTTCTTGAGCCCATGGAAACAGGTGAAACACAGATGGAATTAACACATTCACATTAGTAACGGGCTCCTTTCAGCAGGAATTTCCAACTGGGACCCCTACAGGAGGGCACATAAGAATATGGGTGGGGCTACATGTGCCAGTGTCTGCCACACAAAATCTGCACAGACAGCCCATCTGACCAACTCAGCAGGAGGGAGTAACGCCTTCTAGTGCCACAGAGGAGGGAGTGGACTGACAGAGTCTGACATCAGAGCCCATATGCTTAAACCACATTATACTGGATGCATATGACCTAGAAAGAAGTGAAAAACACTACAGAGAGATCTGTACAGTAAGATTCCATTTCTGTAAGACACACCCTCACATCTGGAAAACTTTGGGAAAAGACTGAAATTTTAATAAGTAGGTACATCAAAGGTGACAGGCTTTTAAAAATTGATCACCTGTATTTTTCTATGGAGAATAACACTACCAAGGTAATTTCAACTAATTTAAAGTGCAGGGAATATTTTAGTTGACTAAAGCTTTAGTTTACTTGAGGTTTACTACAGATATATACGAAATGTCTATAGGTATACATACACCCGATGTAAGGGTAATCACAGAGGAACCACCAAAGCAGTGAGCCAAGCATCAGTGGCCAGCATGTTTCACCCTTGTCCAACAAATCCAATTCATCAAATATGTTGCAGACATGGAATTAGAGGCTGGATAGTTCTGATTTCATAAATGTCTCTTTCTTATTTTTATGTATCCTATTGCTTAAAATAAAAATTAACCATAAACCCACGTGGGTATTCTGAGGACAAATAATAATCACTGGCCTATGGCTGGGCTGGAATAAGTCACTCCTGCAAATGAACAAGTGCTTGTTATGTCTTTACATTATGGTAAAATCCTATGGACTGCAAGGCAAATTATCTTTGTCAGCATCTACATCATAAATTTGTTCCATTAAATTAAGGGGAAAAGAGAGAGAATCACAATCTTTGGATAGTTAAGAGTGTTCTTTTACACTGCCTATGAAATGGAGCAAGAGAGGAGAACTCACCCAGGATCCTCGTGGGTGTCCTGAGGTCACCGACACCCTTGGGCCACGGATGCTGGAGAGACTTCGCCAGAAAAGTTAAACCACTTGACTCTGAGAGAAATAATACATTTCAGGATTAAAGCATGAAATAAAACCCAAGATACAAAAGTGGATGTAGAGAGAAACATTTAAAGTTGTTTCCATTGTCCATGACTAACTCTTCTCATACTCTCAATGCTAATAAATGGCTATTTTTCAAAGTATCTAAAATAGTAAACAAAACCTTATTTTGATAATACCTTTAAATTACAAACATATGGACTTCTGAAAATACAACTCCATGTTAATAAGAAACTGACAATAGTTTTTTTTTCCTGCTCTCATAAAAACAAACTGCAGCAGCTCTTTTAGAACCTCAAAACTTGTCACAAACTCACTAGGATTAAAATTAAAATATTAAATTCAGAATCGAAGTCTCTGCCTCCATATGGGGAAAAGTCTGTACAACAATTTATATCAATACACTAAGATTCCTATAAATAAGACAGGTTAAGGGAAACATATATTGGTGAAATCCACTCACTTTCCATCCCTTGAGAATCTTTTCCTTGCAAGAACATTGGCCAAAGAGTAAGTGCTGGATTGAGTTTACTGGAAAAGGATGCTGACTTCATACTCAATCTTGGTTTCTCTGAGGAATCAAGGCTTTTGCTCTCCGAGGGTGACACATAACACGCGAAGTTCTTTGCAACCAGATCGTCATTAACACAAACCTGTACAATTTCAAACATGTTGTGAATAGGACAAACACAGGCAGGTGGCGGTTCAGAAAATATGCCAACCGTAACAGAAAACTTCAATCTTCAGAAAAATTTATTTTATAGGACATAATTTGATAGAAATTGATCTCTTGACTTCTGCTGTAGTAACGGTGAACTAGATACTTCTGACCAACCTTCCTAATAAGAAAAACAGAAACAGTATGAAATCTTAAAAACATCTACTCGAAAGTACTTGAGAGCTAACATGACTTTGCCAGGCAAAGATCTGGGAGGAGGGTGAAGACGAAACAAAATCATAAAAAAAAAAAATTAGACTTTATCAAAATTTTAAATTTCTGCTTTCCAAAAGATACTGAAAAGAAAATATTTTATGCACAGAAAAGGAGAAAATATTTTAAAATACCATATCCAGGTGGACATGTATAAGCAAAACTCTCAAAACTCAACAGAAAGAAAACAAAATCAATTTTAAAATAGGCAAAAGATAGTAATCAAAATAGTATGGTGTTGGCATAAAAACACACACACATAGATCAATGGAACAGAATAGACAGCCCAGAAATAAACCCACACATTTAAGGTCAATTAAATTACAAAAAAGGAGCCAAGAGTATATAACGAGGAAATGATAGTCTCTTCAATAAACAATGTTAGGAAAACTGGACAGCCACATGAAGAATGAAACTGGACCACTTTCTTACACTATATACAAAAACAAACTCAAAATGGATTAAAGACTTGAATATAAGATCTGAAACCATAAAACTCCTAGAAGAAAACATAGGTGGTAAGCTCCTTGACACTGGTCTTGGAGATGATTTTTTGGATTTGACACCAAAAGCAAAGGCAGCAGAAGCGAAAATAAACCAGTGGGACTACATCAAACTAAAAAGCTTCTGCACAGCAAAGGAAAGCACCAACAAAATGAAAAGATTCTTAATAAGAGAAAATATCTGTAAGTCATTTATCTGATAAGGGGTTAATGTCCAAAATACATAAAGAACTCATACAACAACAAAGCGACAAATAAACAACCCCCCAAATAATCCAATTTAAAAATGGGCTGAGGATCTGAATGGACATTTTTCCAAAGAAGACATACAGGGTCCTATAGCCAACATTTTGGCATTTTTACCAAGTTGTAAAATAAGCAATGAAAAGTCACAGGCAAAATCAGCAAGGATGTGAGGGAACCCAAAATGCAATACAAAGAGCAACAAATGAACCTTATTACAAATGAATAACATAACTGCACTGAAGCAGGTAGGGAAGAAAAGAACTAACCTACGTAACTTTGCATCCAGGGCTTCATGCTCTAAGGCTAAAGACAAATTTCTTTTTCACAGGAATGTGGGTTAACAATTCTGAAATTACTCTATGTGAACACTGGGATTAATCAGGTAACTATATGTAACTAACGCAGGTTTCTTACTGTCAGAGACGGATGTTAAGAATGAGGACGGAAAAAAAAAAAAAGAATGAGGACGGGGAAGGCTAGAATGAACCCTGCAGCACTGGACTGAAATTAGAGGTACCAGAGCTCTTAATATATGTACAGATGGATAGATCTAAGAATAAATGTAGACATTTGTGTGTGTGGGTTAGCATACATACATGTCTTCCCTATCAGTCTGCTAAGAAGGCCTGCAATCTATGACACCCCAGTAATGAGCACTCCTAGTGCCCTAATCTTGACATCTGAAGACCATTCTTCAATGAAAGGAACAACTCCTTGGAGAAGTGGTTGATTCTAGGGCTGAGTCTGGAAAATGACAAAATTAGCCTGGAGCATCTTGTGGTACCAGAAAGTAGGAGTTTTCAACAATGATGGGGCACAAAGAAAGGACACATCAGCCACTTTGAAGAAGCTTCTAACAACTAAATATGCAACAATCTGAGCAAGAAAATAATGATAATAGTGGATTATTATCCCAGAGTAAAATAAAAATCCAAAAAGGTTATATACTAAGGTAAATTACTGAATCAGTTAATAAATGGGGAAGAAGGGTCAGTTCTTCCTCACAGATTCCAGTTAAAAATGTAGAAGGCATAATGGAAATGGGCAAACCCCACAGAAATAAGTTTGCAGACAAGGATCATTGGTGGACATCTGCACAGTCTCAAAGTATCTCGCCATAAGACACTTAATAATTTCAAAAAGGAATACACAGTAACTCTGTTGAGGAAAAACCTAGCAGACACTACATTAACCACATGATCAAGGTTAAGATGACTAGTAATAAGACATATCAACATCATGACCCTCGCTATGATGCCCTGAGAAGGGAATCACTTCCGTAGCATTTTTCCTAAAAGCATGCCAACACCTCAAGCTAATCATGAGAAAACATCAAATAAAGCCAAATTGAGCAACATTCTACAAAGTAACCAGCCAGTACTCTTCAGAAGTGTCAAGGTCTTAAAAAAGAAAGAAAGACAGCTGTCCCAGATTGGAGCAGACTAAGGAGACCTGACAGTCAGATGCAATGTGGGATCCCGGATCACATCTGAGACCAGAGAGAGAAAATTAGTGGGGAAACTGGCAAAATTCAAACAAGGTCTGTAGATCTTTTAAAGCTGTATTTGATCAGTGTACATTTTCTGGTTTTAATCACTATACTATTTGTCTGTATGATTAATGGTAGGGGAACCCAGGTAAAGCACATACAAAAATCTCTGCACTACTTTGGCATCTTGTCTGTAAGTGTAAAATTGTTCCAAAATAAAGTTTTAAAATAAATTCAGGGTTTAGATGCCCCCTGTGGGCCCTGAGCAGCCCTTGATCTGCATCTCCATCCACCTCCACACAAGGCACAGAGCTGCTGCATCTTCGTGCCACCCTTCATGAAGGGCGGCCAGCCAAAAGTGAACAGCTAGTAACTGGGCGGAGGGAAGAGGGGGCTCACATGTGACGCCCACTTTCTCTCTACTTATGTTATCTGAATTCTTTACAATGAGCACATATTACATACAATGAGAAAATTATGGGAGGAAAAAAGCAAGGAACTAAAACCACATCAAATGTGTGTATTCTAGAAAATTATGCCCTCTCATAAGAAAATAACATTTCATACTCATCACTATAGGAATAATTTCTCATCTGTTACTAAATAAAGTGATATCTAAATAAAATACTAAAGTAATTTTTTAAAGTAATTAAAAGCAGAAAAACAGTCCTGGATAACTTCTGATCTAAGCCAGACCTTGAAAGATGAAGGAAATGTATATGCTGTGTGAATGACATTGTTTTCCATGGTGTGTATTGTTTTATTAAAATAAGCATTTTTAATCATAATAAAATGTTTTAAAAATACATTTCTTTCACTTACCTTTTCATTTCTTACAGTTACATAAAGGTAAACCTCAAAAGTATCTTCTTTCACAGCACACAATTTGGCTTCCACCTGGGTAGCTGCTAAGCAGCATCAATCAAAACATAAAGCAGCTGATATTAAAAACATGCTTGAGGGACTTCTCTGGAGGTCCAGTGGTTAAGACTCCCAGCTTCCACTGCAGGGGGCATGGATTCCATCCCTGGTTGGGGAACTAACATCTCACATGCCACACCTCGCGGCCAAAAAAAAAAAAGTATCCTTGAAACAACTATAACTATTTCTCACCTATGAATCTCTGCTAACCATTCACGATTACCCAGTGTCACAAGGTTCAACAGCTTCCTCCCGCAGAAGGGGTCTGCCCGTGGGAAAGGTGAAGGCTCTCCCGGCACGGAGTCAGCCATGGGTCCTCTGTCCCCCTCAGCTCCCCTCACCCTCCTCCTGCCACCCTGTGACAGTGCCTCGAGCACAGTTCTGGTCCCCTTCTCTTCTTTTCCAGTGACTCCAAAACCCACATGCTCAGTCACAGCCTTTTACCTGAGTCCATTCCACCCCTTCAAATGCCCCAAAGAGGGCTCCACGTATGGGCACCAACAGGCACTCTGCTCCATCCTTTCCAAACGTATTTCATTTCACGCTTACCGCAACACTTTGAGGTAAGCACTGTTATCATTTTACAGGTGAGGAGGCTGAAGTATTCAACCAAGCACTCTGCCTCCTCCAAACCTGTGTCTCCCAGGCCCCCTGTGGGCTCACGAGGGCCCAAACTACAAAAGTAGAGGCGCCCCCTCCCTCCCATTTCTCCCAGGTGCAACACCTCTGGTTGCTCCTTTACCTGGACAGTGGGGCAGTGGAAGACAGGGGCCAGGCCCCCAGCTGGCATCAGGCAGCACCCCAGGTAATGCACACCCACTACTCCTCAGAATAGGCCTGGAGTTCAACACAGTTATTTGGCTCAGACTGCCAGGGGTTAGGACAGGTGCCATAAATGACAGTCTATTTTACAGCCAACAATATAAAATAAAAAGAGCACCCTAAACAGGTGCTGAGATATTCTACACATCTTTATTAGCAATGATGGTGATCACACTGTAAATATCCACTTACTATCCCTTGCTCGCTAAAAAAATTAGTCAGGCTTCTCATCAATTGTTGGTTCAATGAAATGCATGTGAATTTACTTTGCAGTGCTGCAGCTTCTGTGCAGACTAAGAGACAGGCATTATTATTGACCCACATTATTATTGTGGGTCCCCCACCCACACAGTTCTTTCCTGATTTCACCTGTCAGTTACTGATGCCCACATCCACCCCCAAAATTCCAGGGGTGCAGAGTCATCATGACACTTGGGGTAGAAGAAGCTCCAGGTAACTTGTGAACCCCATGAAGGGGGTCAAACAGCTAAGCACGCACATCTCAAGCCCCCTAACCAACAGGTGTCAGTTTGAAGCAGGCTGCAGTGACCATGCACTTGCCTTACCTTTTAGGATATTCTGAAAGTACTGAATAGCTGCACTGTCCCACTTCTTGGCAGGTCTGGAACAGAGAACAGAGACAACTTCATTAAATAAAAAGCTGAGGCCAGTACGCTAACATCATTTAGTAAGTTATACACTGGATGCTTCTGATATTACACATTGAACATACGATGCAGGTAAAGGGGAGCCTGGCTCTGGCCTGGGGGTGATGATCCCAGCTGCACCCCGCAGCAGGCTCTCTCCCACTGCTGCCTGCACCAGTGCAGAGATTCGCTGAGAATGGGCCCTTCCTGGGGCTTCCTGAGCAACTGTGCCCACCTCCATGGCATCATCTGTCCCAACACCACGTCCCATTACCTGTGGCATCTGTCTCCACAGCCAGAACGCCAGCTTCCCGGGGCAGGGACCTGAGCTCAGGCTGGCACAGAGCGAGGGCTCCATATGTGTTGGGTAAAGCAACCTTCTGAGAGTGGCTGTGGGAAACCCAGCCACTACTGTCTCATGGTAACCCTTTCACTGGGTCCCATTTCTCCCTCTCATCTTGTCCTTTCCTATGTGTGATACTGACTTATGATAAGAAATATATATTTGATCATTGTCCCTGCTTCTGGCACAGAGCTCAGTGGTGAGGTGATAAAGGTGTCTTTTGGTGTTTCAATGAGATGATGAGTGGAAAGCACCTGGGTAACTTAGGGATGGGGGCTGGTTGCCAGGGGAACCAGCCTTGTGAATAGAGGGTTGTAACTTTCAGTCCGACCCCCCTGACCTTGGGGAGGGGAAAGGGGTTGGAAGTTGAATCAATTGCCAATGGCCAATGATTTAATCAATCATGGCTAGGTAATGAAGCCTCCAAGTACACCAAAAATGGACTAGATTGGGAGCTTCTGGGCTGGTGAACACGTGGAGATGTGGGACGACAGGTGTGCCTGGAGAGGGAAGGAAGCTCCTTTCCCCAGACCTTGCCCTGCATCTCTTCCATCTTAGCTGCTCCTGAGTTACATCTTTTATAATAAACTGGTGATCTAGTAAGTAAAACGTTTCTCTGAGTTCTGTGAGCCATTTAGCAAATTAATCAAACCCGAGGAGGGAACCTCTCATTTACAGCCATCCCAGTCAGAAACACAGGTGGTGACCCAGACTTGAAACTGGCATCTGAAGTTGGGGGGGCTGAGGGGGAGTCTTGTAGGATTGAGCTCTTAAGCCATGGGATCTGATGCTACCTAAGGTTAGACTGCATTAATTGCTTGGTGGTGTGTTAAGACACACACGCACTCTCACACACATACACACACACACACTCTCACAAACTGGAGTCAGAGTCATACTATGTTTTGGAAAGAAAATCACAGGAGAAGCTATAGGCAGTGGCAGATCATGAAAAAACCAGCATTTGAACACATGGAACAAAAATAAAATAAAGTAAGGTTATAATGATATGTTTTATGTTTCTCCACTGGTTTTACTTATCACAGATGCCACCACCATCCTCCAAGGGTTGTTTCAAAGATCAAATGAGGTAACATATATAAAGCACTTTGCCCCATTATTTCTATTTTTACTAAGATACTAAGCACATTACCTCACGAGAATCACAAAGGGTTTCCAAAGGGTGGTATAAACAAACAAACAAATAAATACAGTGGTTCTAAAACCTTGCTATACAAAAAATTACCTAATAAGCTTTTGGCTTTTTAACAAAATTTAGTAGATTCCTAATAAGGAAAAGGCCCAAGAGAAAAATCAATACAGTCTATAAACAAGTAAATCAACAAGTCTCTCATGGATTAATCAGTTAGTCTGTGTGCCTGTGTGTGTCTCTCTCTCAACACACACACACATGATAACTATGTAGAGAGATACCCAACTTTACAAGTCAGAAAAACACAACTTAAAATACCACTGTCCAGCAAATAAGCAAAAATTGAAAAGCCTGATGATATTCTATGTTGTGTAGGGAAAGCAGCACTTTCTACACCTCCTGATGGTGGGAGTATAAATTGCTCGTCCTTTTGAAGGGAAATTTAATAAACACTGTAATACACATATTAAGAAAGACATTCTAGATGAGGCACAAACACAAAAGCACCACTATCAAAGAAGGTGATCAAAACCCCCTGAGATCACTCACTTGAAGCCCTTCTTCACCTACACTGAGGGTCTCCTAGAGTTGGGTGTGTCAAAGACTGGGAAGGCTCCTGGGGAACACTGTGGTGGCGCTGGAAAGGGGGTCATGCAGAGGGGGTGTGAGAAAGACAGGGGGACTGCCTCTGAGGAAGAGTTGGGCATGGACAGCTGGAGGGAAGCTGCTGGCTGCTCTGAAAGAGGGATGGGGAGGAGGCAGGCGTTGCTGGGCAGCCTGGAGGAACGAAGCAGCCTCTGCAGAGACCAGCAGCTTAGCGTCTTATTAGCGTGGATTCCAAGGCAGCCACAAGAGCGATACACTCATCATCCCAAGGCGATTGCAGGTGATGAGGGCTGGGGGAGTGGAGATAAGAGTGTCTCCACAGACCTCGCAAAAGCATCCATAAAGAGAGGCAGCTTCCAAGTTCAGAGAGACTTAGAATGCAACATCACCAGGACATGCAAGTTGAATCAGAATTGTGCTGCTTCCCACAGCTTTTTCTCCCACAAAGCCACGGTGCTGGAGGGGGAGGGAAGGCAGAATACCAGAAGGGAGGATGGGGCTGCCCCCAGGACCTCAGGTGGTGCTCATTCAAGTCAGCAAATATCACAGTCATAACCCTGACACAGCATTGCCCAGTGCAGGGACCCAACCTATACAAACACACACACACACACACGCACACACACACACTGCTATTGTTAGATAGCAGTGTGTGTGTGTGTGTGTGTGTGTGTGTGTGAGATACATGTGTACATATGTGCATGCGTGCATGTATACATCTCTATGTTTTATTTCGATTTATCTATATTCTTAAGAGAATGTACAGTACAAAGTGGTTTGGTAACAATCTAGCCGGCTATCAAGAGAGGAATGGTCAAAGACAGCAAGTATGCCAACCATATTCACCCAGGAGAAAGACTGAAAGTAGAAGGGAATATGTGTATTGGCAAAGGGCTTCAACATACATTCTTAAGTTAAATTTGCCAATAAGACAGTGTGTTCTAATTTTCATTAAAAGCTCCATGCATGTGAATATGTATAAAAGCGCTGAAAAAGGTCTGCAAGGTCAGCACCTGAACAGGTCACAGAGGCCTTCCAGGAGGGAGGGAGGGAGGAAATGGGACTGGAGAAGGATGACATGACTTTTTTTTAATGCCCCATGGTCTGATGTATTAACGTTTCTCTTTACACTTAATTTATCCCTTTTTGTAAGTTAAAAAGCCAAACAGGGGCTTCCTAGGTGGCGCAGTGGTTAAGAATCCGCCTGCCAATGCAGAGGTCACGGGTTCGATCCCAGCTCCAGGAAGATCCCACATGCCGCAGAGCAACTAAGCCCGTGTGCCAAAAAAAAAAAAAAAAAAAAAAGCCAAACAGCACAGACAAACAGCACAGAGCTCGGGCCTTACTCTAAACCCCCTCACACTGCAGTCTCTAGAGATGGGGCTGCACAGCCAGGTTTGACACACTGACTCGGAAGACACCTCCTGAAGGACAAAAGAGAACTATGAAATCGCTTAGCACTTCCCAAGAGAATCTGATTTCACATAAACATCATACGCTCAATTTAAGACTTTTACTAATGATTCAGTATATGTTAGAAGCTGTACTTACACAATCTCAGCACTGTCTTCACAGAAGTCAACATGCAATGTGACAGGTTTTGTGCAGTACAGTCTGAATTTTTTTGCTCTGTAGGGAAGCTTCATAAAACTTTCTACTGCAACTCGGATGCTTAACAGTGAAAGAGAAAAAGTTCCGTGATGAAGAAAAATTATATATAATAGATTTATTTGAAGTACACCTATATAATTAAAATATGTAACATAAAACACACAAAACCTGATTTTTTCTGTTTCTATTATAGCCACCAACAGCAGCAAGTGCTTGGAGACATCTACTCAACAAGGTGAAAACTGGTTCTTGGAAGCAGAGAAAAATCTTACTTTTTTATGTATAAAGCACAGATATACATACAGTGCATAAAAGATACTCATTAATCTTTGGCACTAAAATTTCATGGCATGGGGGCAGGGAGGGATTAGAAAAACACTGTCTCAGACTGAGAAACACTGGGTAATAATGAACAAATGTGGAAGCAAATTCTATTTAAGATTTTAAAATATCGATTTCAATACATGACCAGAATTACCTTGAAATTTCTGTACGTACAGAGACATTTTAAGAGTTAGTATTGGTCAACTTTGCACAAAAAAGCTGATGGACTAAGGTTTGATAGGTAAGTTGTTCAGCATTTTTCTTTCCTTTCCCTTCCGGCGAACGACAGAACACTTGAACATACGGTTTTGACATCAGCAGGTTCTCAGGGGCCTTGTGTGGGCAGTCTGGCCGCCTCAGTCTCAGAGACAGTTTAGAAAACGCGGCTGCACTCACCACCCCTCCAGGCCTCCTTGCTCTAATCATACGATTCTCTTGCCCCAAACAAATTAAACTTAAAACTCCAATACTAAGAGGAAATCTCTACCAAACAGTTAAATACGATGTTATTTTTAATAACCATTACGGTTATAAAGGTGCAGACCCACAAGCTGGAAAGGCATCTTCTCCTTTTCCGTGAAGACCTGCCAGTCCCCGCTGAGGGAGCAGCCCCCCAACACAGACTCCCCGTCAGAGCGCCCACCTCCCCTGCAGCTGGGAGCTCTTTCTCTTTCGGAAGAAGGGTCCTCATGTTTATTTATTTATTATTTATTAAACTGATATCCTCTGACTCTGGGACAGGAAATCATGAAAAAATTACCACAAACACCAACAATGACTTGCTGACTGTTTTCTAGGGAACCGTGACGTGTGGTCCTGGAGTCAGCAAGGGTCACTCTGAATGTTCCCCCGTCTTCTGTGACAGTCACGCCCTAACTCTGTTGAGCAGGACAACCAGGGACACACGCTCTGCTCTCTGTAATCTGAGGCTGTGCCAGCAAACCGTTCCTTCTGTGGCAACAAGAAGGGTTTCTCTCTGCCTCCCAGTAGCCAGGCCTCCCTGAAGGACCCATTCCATCACCTGGCAACCTCAGGGGATAGGCTACGCCAGGCCAGGTGAGCTGCTGGCCGAGAATACCTGCCCTTTGGCAGAAGGAAGGTGGAAGGAAGGCCGGAGCCACCTGCTGAGTCCTCATCCTGAGCCCCTGCTCCTACATTCACTGCTCGTAAAATTGGAATCTGCAAGTGTTCCCTTCCTGAAGCTAAAAAATTTCTAGCTTATGACCACTCATTCCTTACTTTGAAAACTGACACTCTGCTTAAAAACTGGCATTTGTCCCCTAAAGAGCATAAGGCAAAATAAATACATATGTACGTACTTTTTGGATTTCACTGGAATGTATTTGGCAAAATCCACAAGGAAACACTCTGCAAGGTAATTGTCTGCTGAAGACACAATTGCCTTAATAACAGCCCTGCACCAGCACTTCAGTTCCTGACAATAAACCACACAAACCTACAAAATAAAAAGAAAACTTCAGGGTTAAAATCTCTAGTCACACTCAGAAAACTATAAGATATTCATGAAAGAAATCAAAGATGACACAAACAGATGGAGAGATACACCATGTTCTTGGATTGGAAGAATCAATATTGTGCAAATGACTATACTACCCAAAGCAATCTACAGATTCAACACAATCCCTATCAAATTACCAATGGCATTTTTCACAAAATTAGAACAAACAATTTTACAATTTGTATGGAAACACAAAAGACCATGAATAGCCAAAGCAATCTTGAGAAAGAAAAACAGAGCTGGAGAAATCAGGCTCCCTGACTTCAGACTATATTACAAACCTACAGTAATCAAGACAGTATGGTACTAGCACAAAAACAGAAATACAGATCAATGGAACAGGATAGAAAGTCCACAGATAAACGCAAGCACCTATGGTCACCTAATCTTTGACAAAGGAGGCAAGACTATACAATGGAGGAAAGACAGTCTCTTCAATAAACGGTGCTGGGGAAACTGGACAGCTACATTAAAAGAATGAAATTAGAACACTTCCTAACACCATTCACAAAAATAAACTCAAAATGGATTAAAAACCTAAATGTAAGGCTGGATACTATAAAACTCTTAGAGGAAAACATAGGCGGAACACTCTCTGACATAAATCGCAGCAAGATCTTTTTCAAACCACCTCCTAGAGTAATGAAAATAAAAACGAAAATAAGTAATTGGGACCTAATAAAACAAAAGCTTTTGCACAGCAAAGGAAAGCATAAACAAAATGAAAACACAACCCTCAGAATGGGAGAAAAATATTATATCTGCATATGAAGCAACCGACAAGGGATTTACCTCCAAAATATACAATCAGCTTATGCTGCTCAGTATCAAAAAAACAACCCAATCAAAAAGTGGGCAGAAGGTCTAAATAGACATTTCTCCAAAGAAAACATATAGACAGTTAAAAAGCACATGAAAAGATGTTCAACATCACTAACTATTAGAGAAATGCAAATCAAAACTACAATGAGGTATCACCTCACACCAATGAGAATGGCCATCATGAAAAAGTCGACAAACAATAAATGCAGGAAAGGGTGTGGAGAAAAGGAAATCCTCCTACACTGTTGGTGGGAACATACACTGGTACAGCCACTATAGAGAACAGTATGGAGGTTCCTTAAAAAACTAAAAACAGAGCTGCCATATGATCCAGCAATCCTACTCCTGGGCATATTTATGGAGAAAATCATAATTCAAAAAGATATATGCACCCCAATGTTCACTGCACTACTATTTACAATAGCCAGGACATGCAAGTAACCTAAATGTCCATCAGCAGAGGAATGGATAAAAAAGATGTGGTACATATATACAATGGAATATTACGCAGCCATAAAAAAGAATGAAATAATGCCATTTGCAGCAACATGGAAAGACTTAGAGATTGTCATAGTGAGTGAAGTCAGACAAAGACAAATATAATATAATATCACTTATATGTGGAATCCCAAAAAAAGGGTACAAATGAACTTATCTACAAAACAGAAATAGAATTACAGATGTAGAAAATAAACTTATGGTTACCAGGGAGTAAGGGGTGTAGAGGGATAAATTGGAAGACTGGGATTGACATATATATACTACTATATATAAAATAGATAACTAAGAAGGACCTACTGTATACCACAGGGAACTCTACTCAATACTTGGTAATGACCTATATGCGGAAAGAATCTAAAAAAGAGTGGATATATGTATATGTATAACTGATTCACTGTGGTGTTCACCTGCAACTAACACAACATCGTACTCCAATACAAATTTTTAAAATAAAATTAAAAATCTCTAGTCAATGATAAGAGAACTAAAAGGTACCCTCAACATCATCTCATACCTTTTACCTTAAAGATGAGAAAAGGCTGGATCACCCCAAGCTAAACACTGCTTATCAGGAAAATAAGAGCACAGGTGACCTGAATCCTATTTCTACCAAAATCCTATTGGTTTTCTTACTACAATCATTTTGACTCCTTAACTGAGGACAAGTTTTAGAAAGTAAAATAAGGAAAATGCATTGCTTTACCTTCTTAAATCAGAAAACAAAACTTACAAATAACTGTCAATCATGTGCCAGGACAACATGAAACCACACCCCAGGCTTATCTCCCCAGTTCTGCTTGCAGTGCCTGTTTACCACTGTCTGACATTTGTTTGCTGTCGGCCACAACTGGATGTCAGCTCCATGATGACCGGATTTTTGTTGTTTTGTTTACTGCCATACTCCCAGCACCTACAACAGTGCTTGGCATGTACTAAGTCCTCAAAAACTACTCAGTGAATGACTGAATAAATACCTGCAGCCCCCTTTTAGGGAAACAGCCCTGCTAGAGTGACAGTGCTTGGCATTCTGACTGTCCCAGTGGACTGCCAGGACACAGAGGCAAACCATATGCTGACCACAGGCTTATAAAGTGGCTCAGGGAGGAGAGCTGTGCCCAGCAGGGAAGAAGCCAGCCAGTGGAGATCCCTGCCCTCAGGAACAGAAGTTGGAAAATATAGGGCATCTATTCTGCAAGGGATGGGTTCTTGAGAGCCTCACATAATTCAAAATACAAATTATTCAAGGGAAATTCTGCCAAAGGATGGAGGGTATTTCTGTTTAATGCTTAAGTCAAAGAACTTTGCAGTAAATAATTCACATAGCCAGGCAACTTTGAAAAGGTGATATTCTAGGGCTTCTACTAGCCAATAATGAGATAACTGAAGCATCAAGAAAAATGATTACAACTGATGAATACACTAAAAGCCATGAGTTCAATATAGTACTTAATAATGACAAGGAGAGAGAAACAAAACAAACCTCTAGCTATAAATGTAGATAATGAGGCACAAATCACTACGCTGAAAACTGTTAAGGGAAAGAACTGAGCGATCTTTCCATCTTTCCAGTATCAACTGTATTACTTCAGGAAGCCAAACAGTTCTAACAGATGAGCGAACGTTCTGTATGGAAAAATTCCAGCTCATGAATGCAGAAGCCACATGAAAACGACCGTTTTGCAAGTGTAAATGAAAGAGCTGATTTGGGCAGTGGTGGTCACCGGATGGCATTACTAGCTGATGGGCACCACAGGGAGGGTTCAGGCTGCCGCGATCTGCATGCATGGGTCCAACCTCAGCATCCCTGAAGGTGAGATCCTCTCCCAATTCAATACAAGAGGAACCTCACAGCACTAGTCATTCTTGGGGGGAAAAAAGTGGCCCTAAATCCAACCAAACCTTTATCTGTATCAGTCCACAGGAGAGACAGGGGATGAAGGGAAAAGTTCACCTCCACTACAAGAAAGCAATCAGGCTATCCAAAATGTGGGATATTTTAAAAGGACGACTGGCCTGGTTTCATTTCTTCAACAAGTAAATGGCATGGAAAAAATAATGTTATTAATGATTATTTGGGGTGGGCTGAGGATTTCAAATTATTTCTAATTTTTCTCATAAAGAGTTTATAAATCTTTTCCTATCGTGCTGTTATAAAAATTCAAACTCTTCTGAGAAATAACTGACCTGCAGAGAGAAACAGACAATGGGCATGGAGCTGAGCTTGCAGGAAAGGGAGGGGCCACGATGTAGAGTAAGGAAAATAAAGCGCCATGAGCTGGTCAAAGTCATGAACAACCAAAAGCGAAGCACTGGCTCTAGACTGGAAACCCCCATGCTCTCTTTGCTAAGGTCCCTGTGACGGATCTAGAATAATCCTCTGGTTCCCAGCCCCAGGATGATGGCCCCATGCCTGAATTTAGATGGCACCCCATCTCCTGTTGCCCCATGTGAACATGATACAACAACTGCCACTTCCCATGACTAGCCCGACTCTTACGCAACCAAAAGAACCTAACACAAGGCAATGATTATTAGCAATTGAAATACTATAAGAGTTTTTTTTATTATCTTAGTTGCCAAAATAGTCTACATCTTGAGTAGCATTTCAAGACACACTGTGTAAGCACATTTAGGTACATACCTGCCCTTCTTCCAACATTAGTGGTTTTATTTCTGTATCTTGACACATGCTCTTATAGAAGTCATTCATGGCACTATTTAGTTTTTGATAGTCAACTTCATGATCTAAAAAGGGACTACATCCTTTTATAATAACCCAGAAGCAACCTGGATCTTCAATCTGTAAAATTTTTAAAAGACAAACAAAACAATGCATGATTTAAAAGTGGAACCATAAAATAAGCGTTAGAATCACAATAACTGTTTCAAATTTAAGTGCTCTAACAAACTGTTGACCAGTACTTCTCTCTTAAATGGTCAGATAGAAGATAAAAGACCCTCAAATCATCACTTGTATATGTTAAACTTATACAATGTCATATGTCTATTACACTTCAATAAAACCTGGAAAAAAGATAAAAGACGTAAAGATAAAACTCTAAAACATGTAACCAATAATACGTAATTTAAAATTATGTGTTGTGACTGAAAAAGCAAGAGATCAATGCCCTCGACCTGTATTTTGAAAATATCCATAATAAAATACAAAAGCAAAGTTCAGAACAATGTTTTCAGTATTCTATGTCTTTCATAAGAAAGGGAAGGAAATGTGAATGTGTGTACATTCTTCTCATGTTAAAGCAAAGAAATGGCAGATAAACCCAAAACATACAGATTATTACCTACAGAGGAAGCCAGGGATGGGGTAGAAGGAAGAGGGATGAAAGTCAGACTTCTCTGAATGTATTTTATTATCTATTAGTGTTATTAGAAACCAAGATTTTCATTATTAGAGAAAAGATACAAATATAAAATGAAAAGTTAAATTTGAGCTGAAAATATCAATAAAAGCTCATGATTTTTCAAATGTCCTGTATTTTCTGTCTATTGAAAGGGCCTAAAAGCAATGACATCCCAAGATTTTGGATTCCAGATACCAGGTGGCAGGAATACATTAGTATTCTTTCTATTTTTCTGAATGTTTGAATATTTTTACCATAAATAGTTGGAAAAAAGAACAGCTGGCCATTCTGATTCCAGTAATGGCAGAGTAGTTCTTATGGACTAACCCACCTGCAAGTAACAATGATAAACCCTGGAAGAAAAGAAAATGACAATTTGAAGGCACTGAAGAGTAACCAGAAGCAGGTGGGAGATTCAATCCTTGACAGGAGGCAACGTGGCTGGTGAGACCCATGTTTATAAGTAGCTTTCCCCCTGAAAACAGCCCCAGTCCAGTGGGTGCAGAATATAACTCAAGCAGAAGCCAGCCTGTTTGCGGCTCAAGGAACCAAAGAACGGAGCCTGGGGCTGCCAGAGCAGCTGTACATGCAGGGGAGAAATGCTGAGCCTCAGAGGGGAGAGTCCTGAAGTCTGCAGAGGAAAACCCCTCAAATCCTTGGCAGATGTGAACTGCACAGTAAGACTCCAAGAAATCCTGGGAGAAGCTGCAGTCGGGGAGGCTGATGGAAGTACAGTTCTAGCTTCTGCCCAGGAGAACTGCAGGACTCTGGGCACTGAGTGACTGCCCAAACCTCTGCACTAAGAGGCCACCCAAACTCACAGCATAAGGCTGTGTCCCCTCTACAATGCCTACCCGAGAAAGTTCAAGGCTGCTGGGAGAACTACTTTTGTCTCAGCCAACACCTGAGACAGGCCCTTGACCTCCCTTTCTCAGAGTATTTACTACAACAGACGTCAGCTGTGGAGCCTTCCGGTCCCTCTGGGATGTGTATGTATCTCCTACCACTCAGGAGTAGTCTTTCCCAAGGACCTGAAAGCCATTCCTTTGAAATGTAATCATCTGGAAGGACAGGGCCCCCAGCCTCCAGTCTCTGTGGGAATTCAGAAGCCTGACTCCATAGGTAGCAGACACAGCTGCCTCATCACAGCGACACTGACCCACACTTTGTCATTTTCCACTGGAGCCCCTCTTCTCCTTCTCCTCACGCTCCCTTTAAATCATCCTGCCACCTCTACACAAATTGGAATGGAGCTCAGCTTCCTCCACTATGTCAGCAGTCACTGAATACAATCTGTTTTCAGTGCTTTAACCAATGTCCACCTTTGATTCTCTTTGACATCCATCACAGGAAAACAGAGTTTGGAGCAGGAGTCCTGCCAAGTTAAGGAGGCTCAGTAAACACCTCAGGCTCCCTACAGATCCCCTGCAGTGACAAGCCTGGGGAGTAAAGACGATGTTGCAGGACAAAGAGAATGTGTTCTGTCAACAAGGGTAAAATCAAGAGGTCTCCAAAGAACCATAAACCAAGCCTCCCAAAGCGGCTCCCCATCACCACAACCCCCAGTGCAGCATGACCAACACTAGACAAGCAAATAAATGAGAATGCACTGCATGGCCAAGGCAAGAAACAGCCAATAGAAAGTGAACTCAAGACTGCCCAGATGTTGAAGTAAACAGGCAAGGACTTAAAACAGCTATTATAAATACAATATTCAAAAACATAAAGATAAAATGGCTATAGTGAGTTTGTTTTTTAAAAAGGAGAATTTCACATAAGAAATGGAAGGTATATATAAAAAAAAAACCTATGGAAAAGGGTAATTCTAGAACCAAAAAGTGAAACAAACAAAATAAAAAATTTATTAGTGGTGTGCTTACCACTCCTCCTCGACATTGTGCTAGAGGTCCTAGTCAGTACAATAAGATAAGTAAGTACAATAAGTAAGTACAATAAGATAAGATTGTCAGTAAAATTGGAAAAGAAGAAAGAAAAGTGTCTCTATTCACAATAAGAATATCTACGTAGAAAATTCTAAGGAGTCTACAAAAAATATACTAGAACTAATAAGTGACTTTAGCAAGGTTCCAGGGTACAAGGTCATATAATAAATTCAACATGTCTATAGTCCAGCAATAAAAACTGGAAATTTAAACTTAAAAAACAGCACCATTTTCAACAGCACCAAAAAGCAGGAATTATTTAGGAATAAATCAAATGAAAAATGAATAATGTGTATGCTAAAAAGTACAATACACTGATGAAATAAATCAAAGAAGGCCTGTAATGCAGATACACTATGTTCATGGAATGTTAAGAATTTGATTTTCCCAAAAATGGTCTATAAACAGCACTCAATTCCAGCAGGAGATCCGAAATCAGCAAACTATTAAATTCTTATTGGAAAGGCAAAGGACCTTGAATAGCCCCAATAATTCTGAAAAAGAACAACATGGTTGGAAAACAAACTATCTGATTTTAAGACAATATAGAGACTTCCCTGGTGGTGCAGTGGTTAAGAATCCGCCTACCAATGCAGGGGACACAAGTTTGATCCCTGGTCTGGGAAGATCCCACATGCTGTGGAGCAACTAAGCCCGTGCACCACAACTACCGAGCCTGCACTCTAGAGCCCGCAAGCCGCAACTACTGAGCCCACATGCCGCAACTATTGAAGCCCATGCACCTAGAGCCCGTGCTCCACAACAAGAGAAGCCACCACAATGAGAAACCCTCACATCACAATGAAGAGCAGCCCCTGCTCATCGCAACTAGAGAAAGCCCATGCGCAGCAAGGAAGACCCAATGCAGCCAATAAATAAATAAATAAATAAATAAAATTTAAAAAAATAAAAAAATAAACACTGCTTTCTTTAAAAAAAAAAAGACAATATAAAGTTGCAGTAATCAGAACTGCGTGGTACTGGAGAAACCATAGGTATATAAATCAACAGAACAGAAACAGAGTCACACTTATGTGGTCAACTGATTTTCAATAAAGGCACAAAGGAAATTCAATTGAAGGAGGATAGTTTTTTCAGCAAATGATGCTGGAACAGTTAGATATATGCAAAAAAATGAACCTTGATCCATTCCCTGCACCATATACAAGAATTAATTCACATGGATCATTTATCTAAATGTAAAATATAAGACTATAAAAAATGTTTGAGAAATACTTGGGGGGAAATCTTTGCGACTGTGGGTTATGCAAAGATTTCTTAGATAAAACACCAGAAGTATAATTCGTATAAGCAAAAATTGATAAATTGGACTTAATCCAAATTTTAAAACTTCTGCTATTTGAAAGACACTGTTAAGAGAAAGAAAAGATAAGCCACAAACTGGGAGAAAATATTTACAAATCATATATCCAACAGAGAACTTTATCCAGTATATATAAAGAACTCTACAAAGTCAATAATAAGAAAACAAACCACCAAGTTAGAAGAATGGACAGATCTAAACAGATACTTGACCAAAAAAGACGGAAGGATGGGCAAACAAGCACATGGGAACATGATTAACACATCATTTGTCATTAGGGAAATTAAAATTAAAACCACAGTGAGATACCAGTAAACACCTACTAGAATGGCTAAAATGTATAAAACTGACAATATCAACTGCTGGTGAGGATGTACAGCACTACTGATGGAAATGCAAAGTGGAACAGTTACTTTGAAAAAGTTTCTCTTAAAACTAAAAATACAGGTAATCCTACTGATTTACCCACGAATTGAAAACTTGTATTGACACAAAAATCTATATGCAAAGTTTCTAGCAGTTTTATTTATAATCTCCCTAAACTGGAAACAACTCAAATGGTCTCCAACTGGTGACCATATAAATAAATTGTCACGTATCCATACAATGGAATTCTACTCACTCCTAACAAGTGCATTACAGTTAAGTCAAAGCAGCCAGACTCAAAGCCTACATACTACTGTATGATTCCATATGCACAGTCCTATTTTTATGACATTCTGGAAAAGGCAAAACCAATAAGGACAGAAGACAAATCAGTGGCTACCAAGAACTAGAGGTGGGAGAAAGAAATGACTACAAAGAACCATAAGACAATTTGCGGGGGTAATGGAACTGTTCTGTATTTTGATTTTGGTGGTGATTACATAACTATGCATTTTTCAAAATATCACAGAATTCTACATTACAAGTAATTTATGGGTAAAAAAAGATATGAGGCAAATACGGCAAAATGTTAAAATCTGTCAAAGCTAGGTGGTAGATGTCCAGGTGATTATAGTATTTTTTTATACTTTTTGTCTAGAATATTTCCTAATAAAAAGTTAGATTTTTAAATTATTTTTAATCAAAGGAATGATTTTTTTAAAATAGTTTCTTGTCCTCGGAAGTGGCATCACCTTTGCAGTATTTTTAATAAAAATGTTTAACCTGAACACAATAATGAGGAAACAGACAAATCCAACTTGAAGGGTATTTATCAAAGCAACTGCCCTTACTCTTCATAAATTTCAACGACATCAAAGATACAAAGCCAGAGAACTGACCCAAATTAAAAGAAGACTAAAAGGCCATGACAACTAAATGCAACGTATAATTTTTTATTGGATCCTGGATCAGAGAAAACAAGTTATAGAATATATTACTGGCACAACTGGAGAAATTTGACTATGGACTATATATTAGACAACAGTGTTGTATATCAATGTTACATTTCTCAAGTAAGAGAAAGTCTTTCTTCTTAGGAAACACATGCATAAGTATTAAGAGTTTACAACTAATTCTCAAACAATTCAGCAAAAGAAGTCAACAATTATATACATGTATTATAAAGAAATATGCAAATATGACAAAATGTTAACAACTCTAGATGTAGAGTATATGGTTATTCTCAATACTGTTTTTGTAACTTGTTTTTGAGTTTGAAAATCTTCAAAACATCAAGTTGGGGAACAGTTTAAAAAAAATTTTAAGGCATCATAGATAATTTGAAGTTGCTAGAATGTTTCAGTATTTTTAAAATCTGCTATTAAAACCTAAAAAATGGAGGCGGGGTTCAGTTTTACCAGCCAGGAGAACAAGTTGTTCAAGTTGCAATTTCTTCCATGTGCTTTACCAGGCAGGAATTGGCTCACAATTTCTCCCACCCCCACCTCTTACACCAAGGTTGGGGCCTGCTGCTTCCCACCAGTCCCATAAGGCAATGCTGCCCACACTGCAGTCATCAGCTTTACATTTTTTTCCCCTGCATGTCTACGTTATTTCTATTAAAAAAATAATATCTATATAAAATTTTGGTCCACTTTCTTCTGCTTACCTCTACCACTCAAACTTGAATACTTTACTCAAGTAAAAGTAGAATCAGCTATCCAGCATGTTAGAACTAAATAGCTCACATCATTAGTAACTCATCTTTCCTACATGTTATTTCCCTTTACCTTCATTTACCTGAGTAAACTACACATATACACTTTTTTTGTTTGTTTTTTTGTTTTTTTATTTACTGGATTTATTTTTTTATTGGTTGTGTCAGATCTTCACTGCTGCACACTGGCTTTCTCTAGTTGCAGAGAGCGCGGGCTGCTCTTCATTGTGATGTGTGGGCTCCTCATTGTGGTGGCTTCTTTTGTTGCGAAGCACGGGCTCTAAGGTGCGTGGGCTTCAGTAGCTGCAGCACATGGGCTCAATAGTTGTGGCTATTGGGCTCTAGAATGCAAGCTCAATAGCTGTGGTGCACGGGCTTAGTTGCTTCCCCGCATGTGGTATCTTCCTGGGGCAGGGCTCAAACCTGTGCCCCCTGCATTGGCAGGCAGATTCTTAACCACTGCACCACCTAATAAGTCCTACATGTATATACTTTTAATCAACACCTTTTTCTCCCTTAGCCTCATCCTAACAGGTCTGCAATGCTAGTTATGTTTTTATTTCTAAAATATATTACAAATACATAACTGTTAAAATTTCTTAAATTTATTTAATTGTGGTAAAATACACATAAATTTTAACATCTTAACCATATTCAGTGGCATTAACTACATTCATATTGTTGTGCTTCCATGATCACCATCCATCTCCAGAACTTCTTTCATCTGGCAAAACTGAAACTCTACACCCATTAAACAGTAACTCCCCATCGCCCCCACCTCAGCCCCTAGCAACCACCATTCTGTCTTCTGTCTCTATGAATCTGACTACTCTAGGAACCTCATATAAGTGGAATCATGCAGTATTTGTCCTTTTGTAACTGATTTATTTCACTTAATATGATGCCTTCAAGATTCATCCATGCTGTAGCATGTATCAGAATTTCCTTTTTAAGGCTGAATAATATTCCATTGTATGTATATATTACATGTTGCTTATCCATTCATCTGTTGGTAGAAACTTGGGGAAATAAATTTTATCAATGTAAAAGCTAAATTAATCTGGAAAATTACAGCTGGCAATGGTACCACACTTGGGGAAATACTCCTATATTGGATAGAAAATTTACTCTGAGTGTGAGCAGGGTAAGAACCAGCAGTGGGGGCAGACCACAGCTGAGGGGGCAGAGAAAACGGTTCCTGGGTCCAACTGAGAAAAAATGGGTTCCCAAGTTAGAGGCAGTGAGAGTGCAGCGACTCCTTCCAAAGTTCTGCCCCAATGGATTTGCACATGGCAGTATCCGTACCCCTTGGAAGAGTCGTCTTTCTAAAGGAGAAATCACACTACTGTATTCAGGGAGGGTGGTAGAGAGGAGCTTGCCAGTTGCATCTGAAAACCCTAAAATTCTCAGAACAAATCCTCTGAATCAGCTGCTTCAAACGTTTGTGAACCTCTGTTGGTATAAATTACATTAAACAAGAGCAGGAAAGCTGATTTTTTTGGTAATGCCATCATGCCTCTCCTCTGCCCACCGAGGTACGATCTTTTCCAAAAAGTTGTTTATATTTCCTTTTCCCAATACCCCAAACCCACCCCCCTTTGCTCTGGTTTGTAAACTCCTTCCTCCAAGTACACACCGTGAACACACTAAGCCTTTGCGGTCTCCGGCATCATTAAGGAGCACGCATCTGACTCAAAGAGAAGTTGCAGCTGTTCCGGTCGCTCTGCAGGCCCCCTTCGGGGCGAACCCCCGCCGCGCCCCCGGATCCAAGGACGCTAGTCCGGCGGCGCCCCCGTGGGGAGGGGGTGGCCGCCAGAGTCCTGGGGCGCGTGCGGGTCCCCACGAGTGCAGCCAGGACGGACATGTGTTCGGAGAGACACAGGTCACCCATGGCCCTGTCCAACGGGGGTGGGGACCCGCCGGAGAGGACCTGCGTCGGGAGAAAGGAACAGGTCCACGGACCGGGGGCGCCTTCATCCAGCGCGGAACCGCGACCGGGAGAAGGGGTCAGAGTTCGTCCCTCCCCCTGAGGTTCTAAATACAGGACAGAGCGTCCGGGATCCCATCCGGGACCCCTTCCTGCGGGTCCCCCCCGGGGCGGACCCTACACAGTGAGCAGGTGAACTGCCGGGCCCGGGGCTTCGCGCTCGCTCACCTTCAGCACCAGGACCTCGAGCATCTTCCCCGCGCCTCGCCGGCCACCCGAGGGACTCGCCCTGGAAACACGCACACCGCTGCGGCCGCGCCCGGCTCCTGGTTTCAACGTCGCTACTCCCTCCAGACAAACTTTGGGGGCGAAAACGGAGTCTCTGGGAGGGCCGGCCTCCGCGGGAGCCGCGCCTCCTCCCCGGGTCAGCGCCGCGAAGCCCGCGAGCCCACCTCCGGCCCCCAGGCCGCGGCCATGCAGCCCCCGCCACTCACCACAGCGAACCGCAGGCGAAGCGCTGCGCGCCAACCTGGATGCAGCAGGCGTCGTCGGCGCGCACGGGCTTTCGCCCCGCCCCCCTCCGTTGCGTGACGCCCGGCGGCACAAGAACCACGTGGTGCGCCAACCGCCGGCACAACGGTTGGCGCCCAGCGCACAGCACCTTGGGAGCGGGGGCGAGGGGCGGAGCTGCGCGGGCGTCACGTGGCTGGCTCCCGGGTCAACTGGAGCTGCTGGCGAGCGCGGACTCGCGAGTCCGGGTCTTAGCTGTCCCATGGGGGCGGAGTGGCCTCCTGGGAGGCCCTTGCACTCCAACTCCTACTTGGCCTGCGTCCACCTCGCAGCCTTGGGGTTAGAAGAAAAGTCCCTGATCCCCGGCCTTCTTGGCCTCCTGACAGCTTGCCCTCCGACCTCCACCTTCTGGAGCTGCTCCCGGTCCCCGCTTTCCTCCCACCTGGCCCTCAAGTGGAAGGGCTCCCCAAGTGTCACGGTCACTCTTGTGATCACCAAAAGTCGCAGACTGCGTCCTCATGGACCATGTCTTGGCCCGATGTGTATTTTTTGTTGTTGAAGCTCCATGGGGTTTTCCAAGTTTTCAACCCTTGGAAGCCTCTGGTTTCTCACCTGAAAATTGGGACTCAGAGAGTGGTTCTCAGAACTGGATGATGTCATACTATGTGAAACAGAGGTCACCCAAGAAGCACTCCAGGAGGGTTAGCTTTTATTACTATCTCAGGGATCTGTCTCCAATGCTTGAGTAAGCTAACACACTGGAAAGGAAAGAATATTCCTTAAAAAAAATCACAGCTAAAAAAAAAAAAAAGGTGCTGGGCCTAGGTGGTTTTACAGATGAATTCTTTAATATTTCTATTGTGAAAAAACAAAATTTCTTGAGCTCCTGTCAGAATGTGTTGATTTGATAATAAAGGAACCAACAAGATGGGGAAAGCACCAGTTTAGAGAAAGGGTAGCAACCGTGGGATTATATAACAATCACTTTAAGCATCCAGTTTTAAATGTAAGTTTTAGTCCACAGGGCCAAGCAAACGTGCTTCAAGCCTCAAGCAGGAGAGTTGGAGAGGAAAAATGTGCTGCCAGTCAGGAGGAAAACACAATGCAAAGTAGCTGACGTTCACCTGCTGCTGAATGAGGCTAACCAGGCCTTGACCCCAGTCAGGCACCTGCCAGGGCCAGATCACCTGAAAGCTCCAGACCTTGTCAAAAAAAAAAAAAAGGCGGGGGGAACAACCAGGTCAGATTTAAACAGGCAGTCCCGGGGCAGTTCCCAAGCCCCAAAGAAGATGCAGAGTACAGCCCTCTCCCAGTTTCTTTTTTTCCCTTAAAGTTTTGTTTTTCTTTTCTTTTTTAATTTTTTGGCGGCACCCTGCATCATGAGGGATCTTAGTTCCGCAACCAGGGATGTACCCTGTGCCCCCTGCATTGGAAGCATGGAATACTAACCACTGGACCTCCAGGGAAATCTCAGCCCTCTCCCACTTCTTAGTGTGTGGTTAACACTTTTTTCCTTTAACTAGATACCATGCTACCATATGGTGTTTCCCAAACTTTTCACAGCATGGCTCACAGAAAATGAAAATATTTATATAGTGCACTGAGATGAAGAGTCAAGACTGCTGCAATGGGACCTCACTGCATGGTATTCCAGCCACCCAGCCTTCTTGGGGCTGAAGGGGGTCAACATCTGTACCTGTCTCCCCTCCTGCCAAAGAGTGGTAAGCACTTTTATTTTTATTTTTATTTTTTTGGGGGTACACCAGGTTCAATCATCTGCTTCTACACACATATCCCCGCACTCCCTCCCCAGCCCGACTCCCTCCCCTCGCATCCCCCCCACCCTCCCTGCCCCAGTCCTCCAAGGCATCTTCCATCCCCGAGTTGGACTCCCTTTGTTATACAACTTCCCACTGACTATCTGTTTTACAGTTGGTAGTATATATATGTCTGTGCCACTCTCTCGCTTCGTCTCAGTCTCCCCTTCACCCCCCGCCCCCTCCCACACCTCGAGTTCTCCAGTCCATTCTATGCATCTGCATCCCTGTTCCTGTCACTGAGTTCATCAGTACCATTTTTAGACTCCGTATATGTGAGTTAGCATACAATACTTGTCCTTCTCTTTCTGACTTACTTCACTCTGTATGACAGATTGTAGTTCTATCCACCTCATTACATATAGCTCCATCTCATCCCTTTTTATAGCTGAGTAATATTCCATTGTATATATATGCCACATCTTCTGTATCCATTCATTTGTTGATGGGCATTTAGGTTGCTTCCATGTCCTGGCTCTTGTAAATAGTGCTGCAATACACATTATGGTACAAGTTTCTTTTGGGATTATGGTTTTCTTTGGGTATATGCCCAGGAGTGGGATTACTGGATCATATGGTAGTTCTATTTGTAGTTTTTTAAGGAACCTCCAAACTGTTTTCCATAGTGGCTGTACCAACTTACAGTCCCACCAACAGTGCAGGAGAGTTCCCTTTTCTCCACACCCTCCCCAACATTTGTGGTTTCCAGATTTTGTGATGATGGCCATTCTGACTGGTGTGAGGTGATACCTCATTGTGGCTTTGACTTGCATTTCTCTGATGATTAGTGATGTTGAGCATCTTTTCATGTGTTTGTTGGCCATCTGTATGTCTTCTTTGGAGAAACGTCTATTTAGGTCTTCTGCCCATTTGTGGATTGGGTTATTTGCTTTTTTGGTATGAAGCTTCATGAGCTGCTTGTATATTTTGGAGGTTAATCCTTTGTCCGTTGTTTCATAGGCAATTATTTTCTCCCATTCTGAGGGTTGCCTTTTAGTCTTGTTTATGGTTTCTTTCACTGTGCAAAAGCTTTTAAGTTTCATGAGGTCCCATTTGTTTATTCTTGATTTTATTTCCATGATTCTAGGACATGGGTCAAAAAGCATCTTGCTTTGATGGATGTCATAGAGTGTTCTGCCTATGTTTTCCTCTAGGAGTTTGATAGTGTCTGGCCTTACATGTAGGTCTTTAATCCATTTGGAGTTTATCTTTGTGTATGGTGTTAGGAAGTGTTCCAATTTCATTCTTTTACATGTTGCTGTCCAATTTTCCCAGCACCACTTATTGAAGAGGCTGTCTTTTTTCCATTGTATACTCATGCCTCCTTTGTCAAAGATAAGGTGCCCATATGTGTTTGGGCTTACTTCTGAGTTCTCTATTCTGTTCCATTGATCTTCCTTTCTATTTTTGTGCCAGTACCATACTGTCTTGATCACTATGGCCTTGTAGTATAGTTTGAAGTCAGGAAGCCTGATTCCACCAACTCCATTTTTCCTTCTCAAGATTGCTTTGGCTATTCGGGGTCTTTTGCGTTTCCATACAAATCGTAAGATTTCTTGCTCTAGTTCTGTGAAAAATGCCATTGGTAATTTGATCGGGATTGCATTGAATCTGTAAATTGCTTTGGGTAGTACAGACATTTTCACGATGTTGATTCTTCCAATCCAGGAACATGGGATGTCCCTCCATCTGTTTGTGTCGTCTTTGATTTCTTTCATCAATGTCTTAAAGTTTTCTGCATACAGATCTTTTGCCTCCTTAGGCAGGTTTATTCCTAGGTATTTTATTCTTCTTGTTGCAATGGTGAATGGGAGAGTTTCCTTAATTTCTCTTTCTGCTCTTCCGTTGTTAGTGTATAGGAATGCAAGAGATTTCTGTGCATTAATTTTGTATCCTGCTACTTTACTAAACTCATTAATTAGTGCTAGCAGTTTTCTGGTAGAGTCTTTAGGGTTTTCTATATATAATATCATGTCATCTGCAAAGAGTGACAATTTTACTTCTTCTTTTCCAATTTGGATTCCTTTTATTTCTTTTTCTTCTCTGATTGCTGTGGCTAAAACTTCCAAAACTATGTTGAATGATAGTGGTGAGAGTGGACACCCTTGTCTTGTTCCTGTTCTTAGAGGGAATTCTTCCAGTTTTTCCCCATTGAGAATGATGTTGGCTTTTGGTTTTTCATATATGGCTTTTATTATGTTGAGGTAATTTCCTTCTATGCCCATTTTCTGGAGAGCTTTTATCATAAATGGATGTTGAACTTTGTCAAAAGCTTTTTCTGCATCTATTGAAATGATCATATGGTTTTTATCCTTCAATTTGTTGATATGATGTATCACGTTGATTGATTTGCGTATATTGAAGAATCCTTGCATCCCAGGGATAAACCCCACTTGATCATGGTGTATGATTTTTTTAATGTGCTGTTGGAGTCTGTTAGCTAGTATTTTGTTGCGGATTTTTGCATCTATATTCATCAGTGATATTGGTCTGTAGTTTTCTTTTTTTGTGACATCTTTGCCTGGTTTTGGTATCAGGGTGATGGTAGCCTCGTAGAATGAGTTTGGGAGTGCTCCGCCTTCTGCAATATTTTGGAAGAGTTTGAGAAGGATAGGTGTTAGCTCTTCTCGAAATGTTTGATAGAATTCGCCTGTGAACCCATCTGGTCCTGGGCTTTTGTGTGTTGGGAGATTTTTAATCACTGCCTCAATTTCCGTACTTGTGATTGGTCTGTTCATGGTTTCTATTTCTTCCTGGTTCAGTCTTGGAAGATTGTATTTTTCTAAGAATTTAGGTAAGCACTTTTAAAGTGATGAAAAGATAAGAAGATGAAACATAAAAACATGAAAAGATTTTAATAAGGTGCATTTTTATAAGGTGGTTAAGTCCTGGTACCAAAACCTGACCAAGATAATACAAACAACTACAGACTAGTGTAGGTGCTGAAATCCCAAATAAAATTCTACCAAGTAAAACCCAGGACAAACTAAAAAAAAAAAAAAAAAAAAAAAATTAAGCTATGACCAGGAAGGCTGTAAGGCTAATTCCAGGAAGGCTGTAAGGCTTATTCCAGGAATGTAGGAAGGTTTAATATTGGTCAGTCACAAATATGGCTAGCTCACAGCACAGCAAGCAACCAAAAGCTGTCATGAGCAGACGGGCTCTCGCAGGCACCACTGGATGATGATAGGTCTCTCGCATCACAAGAATGATAATTCTGGTTCTCCAAAGGGCTTAAAATGGAGAGTGATCTGTTCTTATCTTTTTTTGCTCCCCACCCCCAAAAGAAGGGAGAAAAGGGGAGAAGACAAAGCATTAGGAATGGCAAGAGGGGGAGTCTGAGACAGCAGGACCTGCAGTCATGCTCAGACCAGTCTCTCCTGTCAGTGTGCTCATGGTCGGGTGAGGGGTATTAGGAGGAGTTGATCTAAGTTTTCCAGTAATTACGTAATTCTGAAAAATGGGCACCACGAGGACATTCTTTGCTCCCCTCCCTCCCAGATACCTGCCCCACCAAATGTAGTTCACACGATCTTACCTCGCAGTCATCATTTCTCAAAGGCAGCCTGCACTTCCCCAGTTATAAAATATTCTCATTTTTACAAAAAAGGAATGAAAAACAAGTTTGGCCCCAAAGCTGGCTTCATCATTTTGTCAGCTGAATTTTTTCTAAAAAAGAACTTTTTAAGTTGTATTTATTTTGTATCAACTGAGAGGAAATGAACATTTGCAGTTATAGCAGTCAACCCAAAAGCAGAAGCCTGGTGGCTGTCCAGCGTTTTTCCCAGATGCCTGTTATCTTTTATGGACTCGGTGTGTCCATCAGAGAAGGCCTTCTTCATGGTTCCCACTAATATTATACATGTCAGATTAGCCTTGTTTCTAATGTATTTTTTCCATAACTCAATTTTGTGTTACTCACTGCAAGATTCTCATATCTTCATTTTTAACTGTATACTATCAAACTAAAATTACTTTTATTTATTGGTTCCTATGATGAATTCCATTTCATCTGATTAGTACTCTCTAAGCTCTTCTTGCTTTGTGTTCCCCTCTTTTTATTTTTAGCCCTCATGCACTATTGTTTTTAAACAACTTATAATTAGGTTTATTTTTTTCATTTTTTTATAAATTTATTTATTTATTCATTTATTTATTGGCTGCATTGGGTCTTCGTTGCTGCACATGGGCTTTCTCTAGCTGTGGTGAGTGGGGGCTACTCTTCATTGTGGTGTGCAGGCTCCTCATTTCCATAGCTTCTCTTGCTGTGGAGCAAGTGGGCTTCAGTAGTTGTGGCACACAGGCTCAACAGTTGTGGCTCATGGGCTTAGCTACTCCTCAGCATGTGGGATCTTCCTGAAGCAGGGATCGAACCCCTGTCCCCTGCATTGACAGGCCGACTCTTAACCACTGGACCACCTAGGAAGTCCCTTTTTTTCCAGTTTTAATTGTGATATAATTGACATATAATATTGTATGAGTTTAAAGGGTACACCATAATGGTTTGATACATGTATATGTTGTGAAATGATTACCACAGTAAGTTTAGTTGACATCCATAACCATACATAGTTACAAAAATTTTTCCCCTTGTTTCTGTGTGTGTGGGGCCTGGGCGGGGGGGAGTTGGGGTGGGATGAATTGGGAGATTGGGATTGCCATGTATACATTACTAATAAGAAAAAAATCAAGTTATACACGTTAAATATATGCAGTTTATTGTATGTCAATTATATCTCAATAAAAGTCCTTAATAAAAAAGGGCAAATGACAAACTTTAAAAAACATTTTTTTTCCTCTTTTGATGAGAACTTTTACCATCTGCTCTTTTAGCAACTTTCAAATACATAATACAGTATTGTTAAGTATTCTCATCATGTTGTACATTACATCCCTAGAACTTATTTATCTAATAGCTGCAAGATTGTACCTCTGACCACCTTCACGATTCCCCAACCCCTACCCCCACCTCTGGCAACCACAAATCTGATTTCTGTTTCTATGAGTTTTGGGATTCCACATGTAAGTAAGATAATACAGTATTTGTCTTTCACTGTATGACTTATTTTACTTAGCGTAATGTCCTCAAGGTCCATTCATGTTGTCACAAATGCCAGGGTTTCCTTCTTTTTATGACTGAATAGTATTCCATTACCATACATATATAAGTATAGATATAGATAAAGATATAGATATAGATGTATATCTTTATCCATTCATCTGTCAGGGGACATTTAGGTTGTTTCCATGGCCTGGCCATTGTAAATAGTGCTTCAGTGAACATTGGGGTGCTGATATCTCTTAAGGATTGTTATATCACTTTTCTCAGATATATACCCAGAAATGGGTATCATATGATAGTTGTATTTTTAACTTTTTGAGGAATCTCCTTACTGTTTTTCATAGTAGCTGTACCAATTTACATTCCCACCAACAGTGCTCAGGTGTTCCCTTTTCTCCACATCTTCGCCAACACTTATCTCTTGTCTTTTTGTTGATAACTGTTCCAACAGGTGTGAGCTACTGATAACTCATTGTGGTTTTGATTTGCATTTCCCTAGTAATTAGTGGTGTTGAGCACCTTATCATGTACCTATTAGCCATCTGAATATCTTCTTTGGAAAAGTACCTATTCAGGCCCTTTGTCCATTTTTTAATTGGGTCATATTTTTGCTACTAACTTGTATGAGTTTCTTATATATTTTGGATATTAACCCCCTTGTGAGATGTATGGTTTGCAAATATTTTCTCACATTCAGTTAGTTGCCCTTTCACTTTGTTGATCATTTATTTTGCTGTGCAGAAACTTTTTAGTTTGATGTCCTATTTGTTTATTTTTAATTTTGTTGCTTGTGGTTTAGGTGTCATATTCAAAAACTGTTGACAAGACTCATGTCAATAAACTTTTGCTCTATTTCCATGATTTCAGGTCTTACATTTAAGTCTTTAATCCATTTCAAGTGATCTTTGGCTATTTAGGGTCTTTTGTGGTTCTATATAAATTTTAGGATTTTTTTTTTTTCTATTTCTGTTTAAGAAAAAAAAAAGGCCATTCGAATCTTGATAGCAGTTGACTGAAGCTACAGATGGCTTTGGGTAGTATGGATATTTTAACAATATTAATTCTTCCAATCCATGAACATGGGATATCTTTCTAATTGTTTGCGCCTTCACTTTCCTTCATCAATGGCTTACAGTTTTCAGGGTAGAAATCTTTCACCTCCTTAGTTAAATTTAGTCCAAAGTATTTCATTGTTTTTGATGCTATTGTAAATGAGATTATTTTCTCTGTTTCTTTTTCAGATAATTTGTTCATGTATAGAAATGCTACTGATCTTCATATGTTGATTTTGTATCCTGCAAATTTACTGAATTAGTTGATTAGATCTTCCAGGTTTTCAGGGGAGTCTTTAGGATTTTCAATATATAAAATCATTTGTTCTGCAAATAGAGACAATTTTACTTCTTCCTTTCCAATTCTAATGCCTTTTACTTCTTTTTCTTCCCTGATTTCTTCTAGCACTATGTTGAATAGGAATGGTGAGAGTGGACACCCTTGTCTTATTCCTGATACTAGAGGAAAAGCTTCCAGCCTTTCACCACTGAGTACAATGTTAGCTGTGGTCTTGTCATCTTTGGCTTTTATTGAGTTTCTTCTATACCTAATTTGTTGTGAGTTTTTATCATGAATGGATGTTGAATTTTGTCAAATGTTTTTCTACATCTATTGAGTTGCTCATATGACTTTTATCATTCATTTTATTAATGTGATGTAGCACACTTATTGATTTGCATGTTGAACCATCCTTGCATTCTAGGGATGAATCCCACTTGATCATGGTGTATGATACTTTTAATGTGCTGCTGAATCCAGTTTGCTAGTATTTTCTTTAGAATTTTTGCATCTGGGGGCTTCCCTTGTGGTCCAGTGGGTAAGACACTGTGCTCCCAATGCAGGGGGCCTGGGTTTGATGCCTGGTCGGGAAACTAGATCCCACATACATGCTGCAACCAAGAAGCCCACATGCCACAATGAAGATCCTGTGTGCCGCAACTAAGACCCAGTACAGCCAAAATAAATAAATATTTAAAAAATTAAAAAAATAATAGAGTCAATAGAATTTTTGCATCTCTATTCATCAGGGATATTGGCCTGTAGTCTTTCTTCTTGTAATGTCCTTTGGTAGCAGGGTAATTCTGGCCTTACGAGTTTGGGAGTGTTCCCTCTTCTTCAAATTTTGGAAAAGTTTGAGGATTGGCATTAATTCTTCTTTCAATATTTGGTAAAATGTACCAGTGAAGCCATCTGGTCCTGGGCTTTTCTTTTGGGGGAGGTTTTTTTTGTTTTTTTGTTTTTTTACTGATTCAGTCTCCTTACTTATCATTGGCCTGTTCAGATTTTATGTTTCTTCCTGCTTCACTTTTGGTAGGCTCTATTTTTCTAGGAATTTGCTCAAGTCTTCTAGGTTGCAGTTTTTTGGCATACAGTTGTTCACGGCAGTTTTTTATGATCCTTTCTGTTTCTATGGTATCAGTTGTAATGTCTTCTTTCTTGTCATTTATAATTTTATTGATTTACATTCTCTTTTTTTCGTGGCTAGTCTAGTTAACGGTTTGTCAATTTTGTTTATCTTTTCATAGAACCAACTCAGTTTTGTTAGCCTTTTCTATTGTTTTCCTGTCTCTATATCATTTATTTTTGCTCTAATTTCTATTATTTCCTTCCTTCTGCTAACTTTGGGCTTGGTTTATTCTTCTTTTTCAAGTTCCTCTAGATAATTAGGTTTAAAAACATTTAATCTAAGATTCTTTATCACTCAATAAATTTAACCCATTTTCATGTATCAGCATGGTTGATGTTTATTCCCACCTGAATTGTCTTGTTCTAAGCTTTTGTTTTGTTGCCATTTTCGTATTTTCTATCTTTTGCATTAGGGGTTGTGCTTTGCTTTTGACTGATTTGAAAAGTGACCATTCTGTTTTAAATTCTAATAGCCACTTTTGCATTTCAAAACACTTAAACAGGTATTATCACAAAACTGCAGTTATTGATTCCCTCCTTTTATGTTTTTTTTTCCCCTTATTCCTCCCATAGGCACTTCCTATTAATGATAATATAATCTGGGATTATTGAACTAAATTATTCTTATAAGAAAGTTACTTTTTTTTTTACAAAATAGGTTAAAATTTGAATTATTTTTAACATTTGCAGTGCTTTTTAGCCATATTTAACTGTTCATACTTACTTCCTATATTTTACTTCCACGTTCACCATCAGGACTTCTACCATGCATTTCTACTTCAAAACTTTTTATTTCCAATAATCTCTTAATTATGTATAATATTTCTATCAAATCAGTTTTTTTAGAGCTTTGGAATCTTCAGAGCCCATATATAAACAAGGATTACTTCTGTGGCTGTCACACATGGTTGATATAAAATTACTGACCACACACATGCTTTTCCCCTCAGCATATTATATGTGCTGTCCAGTGTATCATGTTACTATATGATACACACTAAGATTTTGTGCATTTGTGAGTAATCTTCTCTTTCTCTCCCAGAAGATCTATGCATTTGCTGTCTTTGAAATTTAAAATGTCATCCAGGTATTGAACAATTTTTGTTATTTTTGTTTTGGCCACAGCAGGACCTTTTTGTCTGACGATAAACATTTCCCAGGGACTTCCCTGGTGGCTCAATGGTTAAGAATCTGCCTACCAATGCAGGGGACATGGGTTCAAGCCCTGGTCCAGGAAGATCCCACATGCCATGGAGCAACTAAGCCCATGTGCCACAACTACTGAGCCTGTGCTCTAGAGCCCACGAGCCACAACTACTGAGCCCATGTGCCACAACTACTGAAGCTCGTGCACCTAGAGCCCATGCTCCACAAGAGAAGCCACCACGCTGAGAAGCCCATGCACCACAATGAAGAGTAGCCCCAGCTCACCGCAACTAGAGAAAAGCCCACATGCAGCAACAAAGACACAACACAGCCAAAAATAAATAAATTTAAAAAATTTTTTTCATTCAGCTCAAGAAACCTTTGTTCTCTAAATAATGCTTTTCTTCTTTTCTTCTATTCTGGAATTTTCATTTAGACATACCAATAATCCACATATTTGATGCCCAACCTCTGTTTTTCTTTTGTTTATTATTTATTTTGGCTGTGCCGGGTTTTAGTTGAGGCATGCAGACTTCCTAGTTGCAGCATACAGACTTCTGAGTTGCAGCATGTGGACTCTTAGTTGTGGCATACAGACTTCTTAGTTGTGGCATGCATGCGGGATCTAGTTCCCCAACCAGGTTTTAAACCCAGTCCCCCTACATTGGGAGCTCAAAGTCCTACCCACTAGACGACCAGGGAAGTCCCCATCAATGTCTGTTTTTCTTAAGTTACAGTAACAAGGAGACCCAAGAACAAAAAGTTCAGAGATCCAGGTTTGTCTCAAGGCAACAGTATGTGCAAAGGTTCTGAGGTGGGAAAGAACTTTGAGCAGTCAAGGAAGAGAAGGAAGACCCTTCTGAAGGGAATATAGAGGGAGAGGGGTGTATGATATCAGAGAGAAAGGCAGGGCCTTGTAGACCACAAATTTAGTGTTTAAGTGTTAAGAAAAGCCATGGAAGGGCTTTAATGAGAGCAGTGACAGGACATGACTTACATTTCAATGTCAAGTTCACTTTTTCTGGAGGAATGCATTATGAGGGGGAAGAAGGAAAATGAAGAGACTGGCTCTGAATCTGTTACAATTGGCTAAGTAAGAGACAACTGTGGTTTAGACTAAAGCGATCGTGCAGGGATGGGAAGATGGGAGTTTCAAGATAATTGTGTATCACAGATCAATAGGGCTTGCTAGTCATCTGGATATAGGAATGAAGGAAAGGGAGGAATCATGAGTAAGATTTTTAGCTTCAATAACTGGTGAATTTCCAATATAGGGAAGGTTATGCTGAGGCAACCTGCTTAGGAAGGAAAAGTATAGATTAGGGAACAAGCTAAACTGTTTTAACAAAGAGATCCTATAAAATATAGTGCCTTATGTAAAACAGAAGTGTATTTCTCTTTTCACTTAACAAGCAAGAGGTGAGCAATCCAAGTAGTAGGCAGTTATGCTTTAACATCTGGTGTCTTTCTCTGGGTCCAAGGTAGCTGCTCCAGTTGCCACCATTTCCAGCCAGTGAGAAGGCAAGAGATTTCCTTTTTAAAGAATGTGACCTACATATGTCCATATATGAGGGCTTCCCCTGCAAACTATCCCCCAGAAGAGAAGAAGTCCCCTTACATTCAAGTCCTTATTATATTTCCCATATTGTAGGGCACTCTCGTTTTATATTAACAAAGAACTGTGAGGATAAGGATATATTAGCCTAAAATACTGATGCCGGCCCAGTTTTGGATTTTTACGGACATCATTCAAAAGCTGATCTTGCTCTGCCTCTTTATGTGAGTAAAGCATTTTTCCATCCAATGCTTGGCTGTGTTGTGGCCTCCCTGGTGACTATAATACCAAGATGCGATGGGCAGACGTGTTCAGACCTCTGCTTTTAGTTTCAGGCAGCAGATGCCACTTCCTAGAAAAGGAATCAGGTTCTACTCTTGACTGTGGCACTAACCAGCTGTGTGACTCTGTTTCTCAATTTTCTCATCAGCGAAATCATGGTGTTCACTGAGGTCTCTTCCAGCTGTAACATTCTTGTTTTCTGTGAGAATGAAAGAATAGTATGCCCAAGGCCAAAAGTTAGCAAGGAGAACTTCTACAGATTTAGAAGCCAGATGGAATGCTAACAGTATTTGTGGCTCTCAAAATTTACATGTTGGAACCATTTATCAAAGACAGTAGATTTTACTCGAGATCACAGTTTCTCAAACTTGGCCAGATAATTCTTCACTGTGGCTGGCTGTCCTGTGCATTGTAGAATATTAAACTGTATCCCTGGCCTCTTCCCACTAGATGGTAGTAGCATCTCACTCTCAGTTGTGACAACCTGAATTTATCCAGACACTGCCAAATGCCCCTGGAGGGCAAAAGGGCCCAGGTTGAGAACCACTGATCTAGCTGTATTTCTCTAATCAGGATTAAATAATACACATAAACCTTATTTACCAATACCTCTATTTTATAGGTAGGAAAACCAGAACATTTCATGAAAAATGAAACTCAATGTACAAGGCATAATATAGTCAAAGATCTGAAATAGAACTGGTGTCTTACCCATTTCTCACCTTTAATCAATAAACATTATTCCTCTTAAGAGGAGGTGAAAAAATTACCCATATTAAAAACACCATTAATAAGTACCCTTAGATGATGAATAGCTCTACATCTCTCTAATCTCCTTGTATTCTGTTAACTAGCACTCCAAGGTAAAAATAATTATGACCTTTGTTATGGCTTCACATTTCTTTGCAACAGTCACTAAAATAATTTCCAACTTGGTAAACATAATAACTCATGCCATTTAGTTTTAAACAGAGTTATATCTTAATCATCAAGCTAAAGTCATAAGAAAATAATGACACTGTCACCTGAAGGTCACCTCAGTCTACTGTTCACCATGCATCTAACCACACACCCTTAAATTAATTCCAGCAGAAAGTCTAAGGAATTCATGGATCAATCTGCTAGTATGTCAGGCAGAGTGCTAATACAGTTAAAAGACAATACAGTAGAACATCTTATTTAAACTTTTGATAACAATACAAAAGTAGAAACCCTTGTGAAAACTTTTTTCTCGTTTTGGTAACAAGATCATTAATACTTTATACTTGTGTGATACTGTAAGGTTTAAAGAATAAAATAAGAGAGCTCCACAATGTACTTGAAATATGAAAGACTGTACTAGAACTTACAGGCACAAAGTTCCTTAAGTTCCAGGCATGTCTAGTCAACCCTCATTTTTCATCAGAATAGCTTCAAGTAGGCCAGCTTACAAAGAAGCTGTTCTTTACAGACGGCTCTTACTCACTACATAGTTCTTAGGATAAACGTGTTTATACTTTGACTGAACTGTCACGTGGATGTTATAATCATGGCGACTGTACAACACTACTCGGTGAAATTTCTTGCTTTCCTTCATGATTTCTTCAATCTTTTTTTCAGTGGACATATGATTTTCTAAAAAGTTTGAATCTTCTAAGTACATCTCATCTCCTGAAAAACAATATTTTAATTTTAGTGTTATTTTATAAAACATACCAACATATTAGCGATATATAAATCAGTATTTATGTTTATCTACTTCACGTGGTTGGAACTGAGATAGTTGTTAAGTAATCTTAATTTTTTGTGCTTACCTCAATTTATTTCTTGTTTTTAATACCCCCCCTACTCTCCCCAGTACCCCATTTTCCCCAAGAATTTTCTTTGAGCACATAAATATTTACGACAGGTATTTTTTCATCCTGAACTATAATTTTTTATACTAATTCATGACTCTGTATCCCATTCAATATTCATGTTGGCCTTGATATTCATGTATTTTTGGTGTTTCAATGTGGGCTGCTCTAATCATTTTAAGGTTAAATTAGAGATATTATCATTTACGTATCAAAACTGCTAAGCTGTCCCACTGTGGAATGAGTAACAAATATTATCACAATTCTGATAAATGAGAAAAGCAGCCATAAGTAAGACAGGTCACAAAACTCCACTGTAAGCTGCCACCAAGCCACCAAACCTCTATCCTGTACTTGCCCAACAGCAACTGACCACCAACAAACTCTCTTTCAATCAAATAAGTACAATGTACAAGTTTTCATAATTCACAATTAAAATGTTAAAAAGTGAGATAATACACGAGAAAGAACTTTGTCAATGTCTAGGAAATATATTTACGTAAGTGTATACAAAGTAATGTATCCAGAATTTCTGGTTATAATAAATACTATGAATATCTTATAGACCTTGACCTTATTTAATTAGTACCTCTGTAGTGTGTAAAACATAGACTGTAATTCACGTCTCTGTGTGGAGTAATATTGCCACAAGGCCCAGAGCATTAAATGTGAATACTAACAAAAACATTGATAATTCACTGATTTACCTGGTAAAAGATGGATCATCCCATCAGCAGTTAATAATACAATTGGCAGCACTCTTTCCACCCCTTCTAATTCACGATCCAAACAAAATTTGTGCAAGTCAGAGAGAGAGGCAAAGTTTTCTAGTCTTCTTATTTCGTAGAACTGTGGGACTGCAAACCAAATTTCCTTTGATATGAAGCTTTCAGTTGCCTCTGATGGAGATGACCACTGTGGAAGACAAAGGTAGGGTTTCCTAAGGTTTATCTCATAGACAGTATAAGATTCAAGACCCTTAGATCAGTACCTAAGATCTAATTGAAAATGTAAAATTAACTCATTAATGTGTCTTGCTCGATTCCTCTGAGACAACATGAAAAGGTTCGGTGAAGAAGGCTGGGTTGATCCCCTTCAGAGGTTGATTACTGGGACACTGATGCTGAGAACTCGTCAATAAACCAGGATAGATCACAGAGAGTTGACCTGGGAGAGTTGTTCAGCATAAAAGACAGGAGATGCAAAGAAGGCAAGGTGGTTCTGGTCACTCCCAAAGGAAGACCCTGAAGTATAAACTATTGCCAGCAGATTGAGAATTCAGTGCCCATTCATTCCTCCCATAAATGGGTGCCTTGGCTAGGCACTAAGGATGTGGTAGTGAAGGAGACAAAGCTCTCTCAGGCCCTAATAGGGCCTTCAGCAAACAAAATGTAGCATGATACATGCCATGTGTTGCAATGAAGGTAAAGAGGCAGGAGCAAGAGAAGCTTTCAGGGAGGTCAAGAGACATGACTCAGTCTATCATCCCAGGAGTGTAATTAGTACAAGATATCAACCAGACAGTACTTACCCATTTCACTTAAGTGGTCTCACTGCTGTGACCTGCCCCCTTTTCCAAGTCTTCCTTCCATACACATTTAGATAAAAAGAGCTGATTCAACGAATATGGAATAACTCCAAAAGGTCTTTCTTTAACTGATTTACTAAATATCCACTTACACTGGGGAAACTGATTCTCACACCCAAAACCAGGGAGTTGAAATTGATTGCCTTGAATAACTATAGGCCAAAGGTTTACAAACTGGTATGAGAAACCTGAGAAACCTGTTAAATCTTCAATCTATGGGGCCCAGCAATCTACCTTTAATAAGCACCCTAGATTCTTCTGAAGGTGGCCAAGGCTACATTTTGAAAAACAAAGCTCTGATCTCAAAGGACCACCCAATCTCTAAGGTATTGACAAAGCATACTGCTTTGTCAGTTCTTTGTAAGTTAGTGGTAACAATGAAGATAAAGTGTTAAACAATAGGCATTAACTCACTTAATTCAACCTGTTCAGGCTGGTCTAGACCACAGACTAAAATAACTTAAATAACTTACTTTTATTTTATTGGTTACTTGTTACTAGTAAAACACTGCTCAAAATGCTTTACATAAAGTATTTCCAATCCTTAGGCTAACCCTGCATACTCTCATTTTATAGATGAGGAAACATAGGAAGCTCCTCTAACTAAAAAACCTGGGCTTCAAATTCACAGGGCAGGGCCTCTGAATTCCACTGTTTCCCCTCAGTTTCTGAACTTCAGCAGTACTGACACTTTAAGCCTGATAATTCTTTGTTGAAGGATATTTAGCAGCATACCTGAGCTCTACCCAGTAGAAGCCAGTAGAAGTCCGTGAGTTGTGACAACCAAAAATGTCTCCAGACATTGCCAAGTGTACCTGAGGGTGGTATGGGTAAATCATCCCATGTTGAGAGCCACTAGCCTAGACCAGGTTAAGAATTGTTTATTGGAAATTTCAGCCACAAGTGCTAGAATTACCCTCCCCCAACATAATGTAAACAATAGAGAAATGGACAAACTCTATGAAACCACCATTATCAGACGTTGAAAAATGCAGTTATTGGGAATTCCCTGGTGGTCAGGTGGTTAGGATGCTGTGCTTTCACTGTCCAGGGCCCAGGTTCGATCCGTGGTCAGGGAACTAAGATCCCACAAGTCACATGGCACAGCAAAAAACAAAAAAGAGCAGAATTATAATTTGTGAGAAAAGAAAAGCAAATGAGGTGAACTCCACCAATGCCCAGGCTTTCTGCCTAAAGGTAATCACCAGACTGGATTACAAGGAGGGAGAACCTAGTCAGAGTGTAGGATTCTCACTGACTTGAAGAGACAGAGATCAGAGCTTGGTAAGGGCCATACAGATAGAATTGGGAAGGCAACGTACCTGAGAGCAGGGATCTACACACAGTAGAGCTCCAGAAATCTGTAAAAGGTGCCCTTGAGTCTTTATAAACACTAATCTATCATATGACACTGGAAAATGATTCCTGAAAAAAACAATTACCTGAGAGCTTTAAGACTAACAGCTCCCAGGGCTCACCTAGGGCCAGAAAGTTTTCAAATTCCCTCCAACCACAATGTAGAGACCTTGTTGAATATAAGAGGCATTTGGTAGAACCCAGAAGGGTCACACATTAGAGGTGCAGCTAGATTAGCCCTAGAATAAAGCTGTCTATAGACCTACTCTTAAAACCACTTAAAGAACAAACCTCAAAAGGCAAGTTAATTTGCAATAACAACTTCCTGCCAGGAAAAGTCCTATAATCTTCAAAAAAAAAAAAAAGGACAAACTCCAGTACTCAACTGAAAATCACAATATTCAACATCCAATCAAAAACTGCAAGACCTATATATGACAAAGCAAAAGAATGTGACCCATAAATAGAAGAAAAATCAGTCAATAGAAACAGACCCAGAAATTACAGAGATGATGAAATTAGCAGAAAAGGACATTAAAAATCAATGTTACAAGTATGTTCCATTGGCTGAAAGATGTACAGAAAAACATGAACATGATGAGAAAAAGAAAATGTTTTAAAAGAAATAAATGGAACTTCTAGAGATGAAAAATACACTGAATGGTACTTACACCTGATTGAGTACTATATAAGAAAAGGGAGAAATTTTGAAAACAGAGCAATAAATCTATTTAAAGTAAAGCAGAGAGGAAAAAAGATCAGGGAAAAAAAATGAACAAGGCATCAGGGACCCACAGAACATTATCAAGTAGTCCAACATACATGTAATTGGAGTCCCAGAAAATCAGGGGAGGTGAAAAAGATTTGAAGAAACAAATAATTAAATAATAAAACAAAAAGAAAGCCATTCACATTATAATCAAATTACTGAACACCAATAATTAAGAGGAAATACTTAAAGTAGCCACACACACCAAAAACAAAAACACAAACACATTATGTACAGAGGAACTGAGAGTTAAAAGCAAACTTTTCTATGAGATAATGGACGTTCAATAAACTTATTGTGGTAATTATGTCATGGTATACGTAAGTCAAATCATTATGCTGTCACCTTAAACTTACACAGTGCTGTATGTCAATTATATCTCAATAAAACTGGAAGAAAAAAAAAAAGCAGACTTCTCAACAGAAGATTATGCAAACCGGAAAATAATGAAGCAACAACTCTAAGTACTGACAGAAAACAAAAACAATGACAACAACAAAAACCCCAAACTGTTAACCTACATAAAATTCTACACCCAGCCAAAACATCTTTCAAAAAACAAAAGCAAAATAAAGTATTTTCAGACAAACAAAATTTAGAAGATTCATTGTCAGAAGATCTGAAATACAAGACATATTAGAGGAAGTTCCTCAGGCAGAAAGATACCAGATGCAGATTTAAATCTACACAAAGGAATGAAGTGTGCTATGGTAAACATAAAAGATATTTCCCCCTCATTTTCACAGTCTTTAACAGATTGACTGTTTAAAGCAAAAATAATCAGAGTGTACTGTAGAGTTTATAATAGAAGTAAAAGTCAAATGTATGACAACAAAAGAATAAACGACAGAAGAGGAGAAATGGAAGTATATTATTTTAAGGTTCTAATACTACACATTAAGTGAGAGACGTATACTGCAAACCCTAAAGCAACCACAAAGAAGTACAGTTACTAAGTCAATAACAGAGATAAAACAGTCCTAAAAAATACTCAAATAATCCAAAATAAGTCAGGAAAAGAAGAAAAACAGTGCAGAAGACAGAGGGGACAGATTTTAAAACTAACAGCAAGATGGTAGATTTGAATTTAACCTTAGTGAGAATAACATTGACTACAAATGATCTAAACACTGCAACTGAAAGGCAGAAACTGTCATATTGGATAAAAAAAGTAAGACAATATGCCACCTACAAGAAGCATACTTTAAATACAGACACAGGTTAAAAGTAAAGAATGGAAAAAGATACACTATGCTATCACTAATCAAATGAAAGGCTGAGGGGCTAATCTTCAGATTTCAGAAAAAGGAACACTGCCAGAGATAAAGAAGGATATTTCATCATAATCAAAGGCTCAGTCCATCAAGCTTGAGTAGGCCTATGCAGCACCTTACAAGGGCGTTTCAAAATCCAGGAAGCCAAACCTGACAGAACTGAAAAGAGTAAAGGACACATCTGCAATTATTCCTTGAAGATTTCAGCATTCCTCTCTCAGTACCTGATGGAACAGGTAAATGATACGGAAGACCTGAGGGCACCATCAACGAACTTAACCTAACTGCCAGTTTTACAAACATGCCATGAAACACAGCAGAATACACATTCTTTTTAGGTGCGCGAGGGATCATTCACCAAGGTAGACCACATTCATGGCCATAAAACAAGTCTCAAATGAAACAGTCTCAAATTTTAAAAGGCTGAACTATGAGGAAAAAAACTGCTGCGGGGATGAAATGAGTTCACGAATGGCAAATGCTTCGGAAGGAGCCTGGCGCCTCATCAGCGCTAGCAGAGCTCCTGGGATCTCTGCGAGCCACCCGCTGGAGAAACTGCGTGGGGACACACTTTCGAGGCCCTAGGACTGTGCAGCCGGGCAGAGAAGAGAGCAGTTCACCACGGTCATGGCTTTGGCTTTGGCCTTGCTGGGCCGTGGCGGGGGCGGGGGCCGTACCGCCTGGGTCCCACGCCCGCTCAGCCGCGTGTTGGCTGTATGGCCCTGAGCAAGCCGACGAGCCTGTCTGCGCCCGGCCTATCTGGAAGGTCCCTGGTGGGCCTGGGGTCCGGCCGGGGTCCTCATTCCCAAGCCCCCGGGTGTCCCCACTCCGCGCCGGCAGGACGCCCTACCTGGCAGCCCACCACCTCCACCAAGTCGGAGAAGACCGGCGGCGGCTCGCGCAGGCAGCACAGAAAGAAGGTGGTCTCGAAGCGGCGGCCGCCGCCCCAGCCCGTGAACGGCGTGAGCCAGGCGCTCCACTCGTGCAGCGCCCAGATGTCGGGCGTGCAGTCGAGGTGCGCGCACAGGCGCAGGAAGTGCTGCGGGTCGCGGCGCACGCGGGCGCGCCAGTCGTCCAGGGCCGGCGGCGGCGCCAGGGCGCGGCCCAGCTCGGGCGCCGCTGGGCCGGGGCCCCTGGGCCGCAGCAGGAGCACGCCCGCCTCCTCGAAGGCCTCGCGGATGGCGCAGATGCGGAAGGCGACGTCATCCGGCAGCGCCCCCTCGTCCCCGTCGGCGGCTCCGGGCCCCGGATCGGGCAGCGCTGGGAAGGTGGCGCTCCGGGGCGGCGCCGGGCCCAGGCCGAAGCGGGGCGGCCCGTGGTGCGGCGCGAAGAGGCGCAGCCATTCGGCCGAGCGGTCTGCCGCGTCCAGCACCCCACCCGGGAAGACGTGCGCCCCGGGCAAGAAGCCTTGGTGCGCCGAGCGCTGCAGCAGCAGCAGCCGGAAGTCCTCGGTGGACGGCGGGGGCCTCAGTGGGGCGGCGGGGGCCGGGCGCGTCCAGCCCGCCGCCAGCAACACGGTGGCCGCCCGCCGCCAGCTGCTCGGGCCGGTCCGCAGGGGGCCGCTCATGGCGGGTGGCGGCGCGCGGTGCGGGCTCCGGGTTCTGGTGCGGCTGGAGCTCTCCCCGGGCTTGCCGACGGAGGCCGGCGTCCCTCCCGGTGAACTCCGGCGAGGCGCGCCCTGGGCGTAAGTGAACCCGGGCTGTTTGGCCGCTTTGGCGCCTGCCTGTAAAGGGGGTGTGCCGGCGCGGGGAAGCTCCGCCTCGAGTCCCCGGCCAGGTCACTCTCTCGGGACAAGGGCTGTCACAGTCCCCTGCTAGGAGGACCTCATCACCCTCACTCAGGACACTTGGACCAAGAGCAGGAATGCTTAGGGTCTCACAATGACCTATCGAGGTAAAAGTACGATGCAAACCTAGGCCTGGTGACACCTACCCGACCAAAACCTGAGAAGTAGGACTTTCTCGATTAAACCAGGGGTCGACAAGAGGGTGTGTTTCCTTTGGCAGGGGTTGCGGGGAGTGTATGGGGGTGGTCCAAGGGATAGGTGTCCGAGCTTTGTAGGCTCACATGAACCCCAGCAGTGAGAAACTGATGGATGAACTAGATACCAAATTCCAAATTTTACACTGCACAGTCTGAGCGTGAAAGGCCCTCCTTGAATCCCCAGACAAGCTCCTGTCTTGTAATCTGGACACCTTTCATTGTCAGAGCACCTGGGAGCACCTTAAGCATCTTAGCTCATTTGATAATTCCCTCTTTCAGGGGATAATTTTAATCCAAGCCTATAGATGGAAATTTCTCTCTGCTCCACCTTTTTAGTGGCTGTAATACTCCCACCTCCAAGAGAAGGGTTAGAAAGAGCCTGTTCAAGCAGAGGCTTCTCTTTTATAACTCCTTACTAGTTGCCAACGATTTCTCCCCCAATTGCTATTATAGTTGATCACACATTTGTTGTGTTTTTGGGTGAGCATATAGACTGTACTCTCATTGAGACTCATTTTCAACCTATCATTTTAATGTGGGATATTCCCTGGGGGAGAATCCAGAGATGGCACCAGCAGTATTTAGGTTAATTTTTGTTAGCATCATTTTCTAAAGATGCAAATCCCTGTGTACTGACTGCATCCCAGAAACAGGAAACAAGACCACACGTTTAGAAAGAGACAGAGAAGCCAAGGGAATACATATGTTCTGGCAGGCTGGAGGCGGGGGGTGGGGGTGGGGTGGGGGGTGGAGTCTGCCAAATTTCATCTATCTTGAGTCTCTACATAATCCACGGTTGGGAACCCCTCCCATATATGCTTTCTCACTGCATGTGGCTCTCTACTCTGAGATAATCATTTCACAATCTATTGTACAGTCTTGTGTGGCACCCTGGAACCTGTGTTTTTAACAATCCGCAACTCTCCAGGTGATTTCAGTGCTTTCAGCCATGAGAAGCTGTAAAAGGTGGTGATATGATTAAGTTCATATCTTCAGAGATCACCCTGACAACAGCATGATGACTCAGTTGGATGGGGCTGTTCTGGAGGCCCATGGAACGTGCTGGGGAAGAAATAATGAGGGTCTAATCTAGGAGAGTGTCTGTGAAGAGGGGGTGAGGTGGGAAGAAGGGAATGATTCATTAGAGAGTATTTAGGAGGTAGACTTGGGGTAACGTAATTGGTTGACTATTCAGAGCAAGGGAGAGGAAGGAATTAAAGTTGTAGCTTGGGAGATTGAAAACTCAGTGGCTTCAAACAATAAGCATTTATTATCTCACAGTTTCTGTGGGTCAGGATTTCAAGAGCGTCTTAGCTGGGTGGTTCTATCTCAGTCTCTCCCATGAGACTGGTCAGCATATCAGCTGGGGCTTGATTACGGGCTGGGGGATCCATTTCTATAATGGCTCACTCATATGGCCATTGGCCAGAGGCCTCAGTTCCTCAGCACATTGGCCTCGCCACGGGGCTGCTTGGATGTCTTCAAGACATGGTAGTTAATGATTCAAGAGAGAGGAAGGAAGAAGTCATGATGCCTTTCCTGAGCTAGCCTCAGAAGTCACACTCCATCACTTCTGCAGTATCCTATTGTTATACTGGTCAGCTCTATTCTGTGTGGGAGGGGACTACACAAAAACACCAGGAGTAGGGGATCACTGGTGGTCATCTTGGAGGCTGGCTACCACAGTGGATAAAAAACCATCGAAGCATTAGGAGAAAAACAGGTAAATTCCTCTATAGTCTTTGACTGAAAATCTAGACGCATAAGGGAAAAGATTGATCAGTTTGACACACCATGCATATTTATAACTTTATTATGACAAAGGACACCATAAGAAAGTCCAAGATGTAATAAACTGAGACGATTATCTCTAATGCCTATCACAAAGGATTGAGAGTTAGAAAAAATGGAGAAGAAAAAACCTCTAATTGTGTAGAAAATGGGCAAGAGATATGGAAAGACAGTTCATTGTCTTAAGTTCACACATGCACATGCAGCAAGTGTTATAATCTGTCTCCAAACCTATCAGCATGTCCTCTGAGTTCCCTGCCAGGTCCTGTTCTGCCAGGTGCACAGTGCCAGCTACTGCAGGCCTGACAGTAAGTGCACACAGCCATCTCCTACTAGGGCTAGCAGTTACCATGTGCCACTTGGTCACAAGAGGTGAGTCACTTGGTTTATGACAATGGTTGCTTACTTCAGAGAAGGACACTCGACTCTCTGTTCAGATGTTCCACTGGTTGATTCCTCCCCAGCTATCTTTATTGTAAGAAATGTCATTTGGTTTATCAGAACATGCATGATGCTGAAAGAAAAACAACTTTCCAAACATATCATGTTGTTTCTTACGCATAGCTCCAAGCAGACTTTTATTTCAATCTCTACTTCAGTGAACCCAAATTCATTTCTGTTATCCATTATTTATCACATTTTTCAGTGAAAAAAAGAAGAGATTGTGGGGCTAGCCATGGAGAGATGATGTCAGCTTGGAGGTCAATATAGCAGGAGAGTTTGTTCAGCCTGCCTAGAAACAAAGACGTGTCACTGCAGTTAAGTGAGATTCACCTGTGAATGACCAGCAACATTCAGTGAACCAAGAATCGTCACATACAAATGATTTCTCAAAGTGTTTTTTGAAAAGGGTTTTAAAAAGTTTCATAACATGTTTTCTCAAAAATGAAGATTCTATTTAGGTGACATTCTGGAAAAGGCAACTCTGTAGGGACAGAAATCAGATCAGTGGTTGCTAGATCTTGGGGTGAGAGGAAAAGATTGCCTACAAAGGACACAGGGGAGCTTTTGGGTGGTGAAAAGATTCTATATATTGATTGCAGTGGTTGTTACATGGTTGTGTATATTTGTCAAAACTCAAAACTGCCCACCTAAGAAGGATGAAAGTTACTGTATTTGAATTATACCTCAATAAGTTTGACTTTAAAAAATGTACAGGGACTTCCGTGGTGGTGCAGTGGTTAAGAATCTGCCTGCTGATGCAGGGAACACGGGTTCAAGCCCTGGTTCAGGAAGATCCCACATGCCATGGAGCAACTAAGCCCATGTGCCACAACTAGTAAGCCCATGTGCCACAACTAGTGAGCCCAAGTGCTGCAACTACTGAAGCCTGCATGCCTAGAATCCATGCTCCACAACAAGAGAAGCCACTGTAGTGAGTAGCCCGCGCACCACAACAAAGAGTAGCCCCCACTCACTGCAACTGGAGAAAGCCCGTGTGCAGCAACAAAGACCCAAATAATAAAATAAATTTATAAATTTATAAAAAAATTAAAATGTACAGATTCCAACTTCTAGATCAACCTGAATTTCCCTCTGTAACCTTGACCCTTTTATTACATACCTTCTTTCATTTGATGAGTTTATCTAGTTTTAATCTTCAAAATGATTTCTAGCAGATTTTACCTGTTATAGAAAGTTACTGTTTTCATATATATTGCTTCTTTTGCCCAACCATCCCATTTTAGGCAGCCAACACTTATTGAGCCCTGTGCCTGAAAAAAGTTTTATCTCAATATCCCTATGAAGTATACCCTCTTGTTACTCCCATTGTAAGGATAAGGAAATTGAGGTCAGGGAGATTAATGAACATCTTCAATAAGCATGGATCTGAACTCAGGGGTACCCTATTCCATAGACAGTGCTCCTAACCTCAATGCTATTCTGTCTTGATGCTACATTTCAAAACATGCTTCTGATTCCCTGTGCTTCTGATTCTCTGCGGGTAAGATTCCAAAAGTTTTGCCTTGCCTGTTTGCAGCGCCTGGTGGGGGCGTGTGTGTGTGTGTGTGTGTGTGTGTGTGTGTGTGTGTGTGTTCTGAAATTGTCATAAATGAGACCCTAACTGTTAAAATTTATATTTTAATAAGTAACATTTTCTAGTTGATAAGAGCATTCAAACTTTTATTGTAAAAACAATATAATTATAGTAAATGAAAATATATTGAAAAATTACCATTCAAAATCCCACCATCTTAACAAACATTTTCATTTCTGTATATTTCCTCATAGATCTTCTCTATGTGCCTAACACATACTTACAGACAAAGGACATTCAACTTTGCTTTCTGACAACAGCATGTTAGAAGGACTCTTGAAAATCATTTTGCCAACAGGGGTTCTCATTTGGCTTATTGACATTTGTCATATAAGCCTTAAGGTTATAACATTCTAAACTGAAACACCAAAGAAGAAGGATGCCCAAGATCACACAGTACCGCAAGGAAAACACCCAGAATCCTCTGTGGAATGAGATGAAAATAAGTGAATGAAAGAGAGGAATGCTTTTCCAGACATCCATCTTGTGCTCATGGACACAGGGCTGCAGCATGTGGTCAGTTCTTGCATCTTTGGTCAGTTCCTAGGAGCCAAAGAAACAGTATTTGGACATGACTTTGATCTGTGTTGACCACAGCCAAAGATCGTTCATGTGGAGACCTACTAGTCTTCCTGGATTCCATCCTGTATTAAAAGACGAGTATAATTGTATTGAATTGAGAGATCGGGATACCAATTGTACACTCTAAATACATGCAGTTTATTGTATGTTAACTGTATCTCAATAAAAGTTCTTTAAAAAATAAAAAATAAAGGTAAAAAAAAGAGTATAATTGTATTGTAGAAAAGCACTTGGAGATTTAAAGTGCTGGAGTCTTTCTGAACATCTCTTTATGTAATGAAGCCTGTGAAGGGTAAATATGTTGATCAGGATATTCACTGCAATTTAAATGTTCATGAAGAAGATTAAGAATATCTTTAAAAAATCATAATAGTTGATAGCTGAGTCATTTGAGGGTGACTTTTTCAACTAAATTATAAATGCTGCGTGTTATTTTTAATTTTTTAATTATTAATGACCATTTTAGTTAGAAGCATCATTCAAACAGTAGACACAAAGCCTTTAATTCCAACTAGGATCTGATGCTACATACAAAACAACCCATGCTATGCTAGTTTCCCAGCATCAGGCAGCCAATGCAGTTATAGTTCTCAGGGCACCAGGTCAGTTACAGAATGGGATTCTCCCAGACTCCATGACAAATGAGGGTATTTCACATCTGTAATTTACCAGAATCAGTTTAGATTGCTGGGTAAAACAAACTGTTTAATAAACACTAGGCTTTCTTGGTCTCAGAGTTAGAGTCTGAATTTAAATGTCTACTCTAATTTAAATACTATGAATAAGTAGCGTTTATACAAATTTGCTTTTAAGTCCAGACACTAATTCTGACATGGACTAAAATCACAGTAAGCTTACTTCATTCTGATTTTTAAAATTCATATGGAATTTTACCAACAGACTACTTTTAGACAAACTGTAAGATTCCATTTCCATATGCACCAAAACCAACAATAACAACCCCTCTTCCCAAAACTCCCAAACAAGCAAAATAACCCTTTCCTGTTTAACTGTATTCTGTTAAATGTTTTAAACTCCGGAAGGGAACTTTGAGTTAATCATTCAGAACCTCCCCCTCCCCCCCCCCACCCCATTTCACAGATGAGGGAAGTGAGGCACAGAGAGGTACTTGGAGAGAAAGGCAGAGCCCTGCCCATCACAGCTAGTCTGGCCTTGCAGGAAGAGGCACTCCTCAAAGGAATACGGAGGCCAGTCCTACAGCACTTTTACTTCTCAGGCTGCCTTACAGGCTCACACTTTGGGACTGGCACCCTTAACAAACATTTATTACAGAACAGAGAGCTGGGATCTGAAAAGCAACTGTGTAGCTAAAAATATATCAATGTGCACATTGAAAAGGAAAACGCAGCATAATCAGGGTCCTCATGCAAGCGAGAACTCTCTTTAGCCCAAGCTGCTTTTTAGTCATTCCACAGCACCCATCTCTTACACAGCTTACTGTAAACCTTAGGTAAATCTTGACGTTTATGCTCTAATTTGACTTAAATCCCGTGCGGCATTTAAAAGCATACATTCTTAGAGCACATAGAAAAGAATTTGCCAGGCATTTTTTTTCTTCTACAAACATTATTAAGTGTTTTCTGTTTTTTTTCTAATCGGAATAGTTGAAAGTTCCCATGATAAGTACTTTGACATTCCAAGTTCTTGTCTTCTCAGTATCAGATAAAGCTGTGTTATTTTCCCAAAAGGGAAGCCAGGCATGTTTTCTCTTACAGGTATTTAACTTTACAAGAGATTTATAATAGCACTTTTGAGGTAAAGATCTATCCTTTCACTTGTGCCTTTAATTTAGAAAAGTAGACTCTAACACTGACCATATCATATATACCTTATATTAAATATTTGTAATTTTTTTATCATTTGTATCATGGTATAGGATCATATCAAATATTTTTAGAAAATTAATGACTTTGATATGCAACATTTAAAGTGAATCAGGCTTCTACCAGAAAGCAACTTCTTGAATTATACATAGAAATGAGAGCAGGGAGATATTGTTAGAGGGCAGCCTATTGCCCAAGCAGAAAGTGATTTTGCTTGCATCATATAGCAAAAGTTCTATCAGGCAAAGTTATAACTCCAAATATTACAAATGCTTAACATAGTCAAAGAGTTGTTTAGGTTAACAGGACCACAGGATAAATATATTTATTGTAATTCAGCTTTTTTTTTGGTGTGTGTGTAGTACTTTATCACTAATTTCAGTAAGCAGAGGAGCCTCAGAATCAGGTACACATCTGATTGCACATATAAGTTAATACTCAAGGATCTGCCAAGTGGGTGGAAAGAAAGAAAAAAAAAGAAATTTGCTTGTCCCAATTGCTCTCTACGGATTACACAACTTCTACACTTGATCTTAATCTAAAGGCCAAGAAGCGATGGATTACACAACTTCTGATGGTTATTTAACAGATTCTGCTGTAAGTAGAAGCTAACATAACATTGTAAAGCAACTATGCTCCAATAAAAATTAATTAAAAAATAGATTCTGATGAATCATGAACCAAAACTCCTTGATAAGAACACAGAGTCATAGTTTTAGAGACAGAAGAATACATTTAGGGCTTGGTTTTTAGGGATATTTTCCAACATTGGGTCACAATATGCCCCTGCCACCTCTTACCTGAGAGAGATGAGACTTTAGGGAAAGTGACAGAGATTGCAAGTTGTGTTCCTTGTGGGATGAGGAAGAGGGGAGTTGGAAAACATCTGATGTCATTTCTGAAGGTACCCTGGGAAGGCAGGTGCACAAAGAATTTGACATGGCCCAGTTCAGATTCATCCAGACTGGATGAAGCAGAAAGAGTTCCTTTTATTTGTTGTTGTTAATCGGCTTAAGACTTTATGGGTCTTTTAAAACCATTATCACAGAAATACACAAACAGATCCCGTGCTTTCACTATCTATAGTACTAGAATCTGTGTGCTGAGGAGTGGGAGTGGGTGAATGAGGCTGGGAGGGTGGCCTGAAGTACTGGGTGCCCAGGCAGCACTACTGCTGCTATTTGCTTCTGCCCCTTGGCCCTCCAAACTGCCCTTGTGAAAAACTGCCAGTTCCCTCCTCCTTTCTCACACTTCTGGGATAAAAAAAGAGAAGAAAAAAAAAATTGTATCTCTGGGTTTTATTTCAAATTAGCTTTAGAGTCGAATGCATCTGTTTTCTCAGCCTTACTTCTGCAACAATGCTCTGTCTGGACCACAGGTGGGAGTTTGGTGGCACTGCTCAGGCAAATTCCAGCCTGGGACCTAAGGTGTTTTCCACATTTCCTTATTTATAGCCACAAAGAGGCTAGGGTCACTTAACTTCTGTCATTGACACCAGTGGTTTCAGTAGTTTATGCTATGATCTCCTGCCTTAAGAAGATAGATTTTAAAAATAGATGGAAATGTATGTTTAGCAATCTAAGTATATAAGTAAAAACACTATATATGACTCATTGGCACCCGTATGAATTCGTGGCCAAACGTCCTTTATAAAAAACCAGCTTTGACAGTACACAATGTGGTCATGTGATTTTTCTAACAAACGATTTTTTTTTTAAACCTCCTTAAATTTGAAGTTAAAGCTGTTACGTTCTAACCCAGTCTCAGGGCTAACTGGCTCAAAACCTCTGTGCCCAGTGATGCCACTTGACCCTCCCAGGGGGCAGTGTGAGGGTCAGGGAGCTGTGCAGCTCCCTCCAAAGCCAGCTCTCCTACTGGCCAGCAAGCAAATTCCAAGGGATAGATAGGATTAAGGGCTCCAGAGAGGATTCCCCAAAGGAGGATCAAAAACTCTGGTCTAGTTCTGTAACAAAAATAAGCCCCAGCCAAGGAGAAAGTGCCTGTTTCGCTAGCCTGCGGCCCTTCCCAAAGCTTGCTGCCCCTCCCAGGCTGACTGGGTGGAGCCCTTTTCAATAGGCAAGTGTGTGCAGAAGTGTATAATCCTGTGCCGAAAGCACCTTGCACGAACGTCTATTTGCACACTCTCCTAAACTTAGGCCCCAAAGGATTAAGGTAATAAAAACTGCTTATGTCTTGTTGCAATTTGTTTTCTTGTCCAGGAAACAAAACCAACACACAAACACACACACACACACACACACACACACACACACACCAAAACAGCCCCCCCTTCACACTTAATTTCACCTCACCCTCTTTCCAAACTGTCCCATGCGGAGCCTAGGAATCAACGGCAGGGGTGGGGGGCCCCAAGCTCAGACTCAGTGTAAACACGCCCCAGCAGCACAGGCGGTAACCTATTAACTCGGAGGAATCTCGGGTCACTGTGATTTCTATTAATAGAGGATAAAGCTCCTGCATACATTAGCGGTAATATCCTGGTGGCCGGCGCAAAGTTAACTCCTCCTGGGCCAGCAAGAGGAAGCAAGCCATGTTCTGCCCAGGCAGATGTGTGCTCGAAACGCGCGTATAAACATACACGTACACACACAGGGTTTTAGAATCGCTCCCCTGAAACATGCCAGATCCCACTCCCATCCCTAGTCCTGCCGGTTGCAGGTGTTCTCCGAGAGGTGTCTCCTGGTAGGGAGTGGTGGCGGCGGGGGGCCGTCGAGTATGGGTCAGCTCAGCTTCGCCACGCACACGGCCAAGGCCACAGCCGCCAGCAGCACGGCACTGAAGATGGTGGCGGCCTTGGCCTTGCTCAGGTCGCAGGGCCCGGTGCGCTGTTCTATGGATGCACCGCCCACGGAAGAGACACCGGCGCTGGTGCTGGACAGGAGCTCGGCGCCTGCCGCCTGCCGGGCCTGCACCGTCCAGCGGGGCACGTTGACCTTCATCTCCATATCCTGGATCATCTCGCCCACCTGAAGGATCTCCCGCTCCAGCTGGTGCAGGTCTTCCACGTCGAAGTCGCGCTCAGCCTCGTGCCGCAGGCTGCGGGTGCTCAGCGCGCGGGCCACTACGCCCGCTGCGCCGCCTTCCACGCCGGTGCGCACGAGGGGCCGCCGCGGTGCATGCAGCGGGAACTCGGTGCCCAGGGCCAGCGCACGCCGCATGTCGGCTTCCAGCAGGTCCAGGCAGCCGGAGAAGGCCACCCACAGGCGCTCGAACTCGGCGCGCTCCTCGGGGCCCAGGCCTCTATCGCGCAAGGGGGCTGTCAGCCGGGCGCGGAGGGCCACCGCCAACTCCTGCGCCTTCTGGCGCGTCTTCTGCAGCTCCTCTCGCAGGTTCTGCGAGTCCGCGGAGCCGCCGATGGTGAGCACCAGGCAGTGGTAGCATGCGGTCGCCTTATTGAGCGCGTCCAGTAGCGCCTTGCACTCCTCCTTAGCCATGGCGCTGCTCTCCCGCGCAGCCCTGCCTCCTGCGCCCCTCTCAGCCTCACGCCCTCAGCTCAGCAGGACGCAGCCAGCCCCGACGGCGTCCCCCGGCCGGCAGGCCTGAGCACTCCTCATGGCCTGAGGGGAGCTTGGCGCTGCCGCTGTCTACAGAGCCGCTCAGGATCCACGACGTGCGCTTCCACGCACGCGGCGCGGAGAGAGAGCCCCGTTAGCTATTTCCCGTCCCCTCGCGTCCATCCTCCCCAGGTGCGCTCCTAGTCACACGCCGAATCTCTGCGCGGCCCTCGCCTCCACGGTAGCCACCTGCGAAGCCCGGGTTGCGGTCCCCACCCTCCTCCGGTGCCTTCGCCAGGGCTAGCCGGCCGTGGAGCCGCGCGCTCCGCCTTAGCCGCTGCCAAGGGCGACCAGGTCGGGTTTCTTAGGGTCCGCCCACCCCCGCCCGTCCTCGCTTGGCGCTTCCATCCCTTGGACCAGGGATAGGCGGGGCCGCACGCGGGAGGTCACGTGTAGGTCCCCCATCTCCCCCTCCTCCGCACCCCATTACGGTCTAGAATATTAGCGCTCGGCAGATCCAACCCGCCTCTATTTTATGGAAGGGGAAACTTGAGGCTCAGATAAAAAAGGGGGCGAAGATCACGCCGCGTTCATGCAAGTGAAGGGGCCAGAACCCACGCTACGTCCGTGCAGGTGAAGGGGCTAGAACCCAGGCACTCTGACTCTTAGACCCTGCCAGCGACGGGAGTGGTATGCCTCGTGGGAGTGGTATGCCTCGTAGCACTGGGCACCTCCATCCTCCAAAACGGGCAGTAAAGGGCGGTCTGAGGGGCGGGATGGCTCCCGGATCTCCCCATCCTAGTCCAGCCGGCTTTCCAGCAGCGTTAGCTTGGACCCCACCCCTTGTGTCAGATCTGCTCTCGGCCCCGCCCTCTCCCTTTCCGGGCATGCGCAGTCGGCGGCTCTGGGCTGGCCCCGCCTGAATAGGAAGTGCTGTGCGCTGCCTGAGCCCCACCCGCGGCTGGGCCGACTTGATGATTGCTCTGAGCACGCGTCACTCCAAATAAAGACGGCCTCTCATTGGGCTGACCAGAGGCCTTGAGGCGTAGCTCCGCCCAACGGAGGGCGGGCGGTGGAGCAGATCCGCCGCTTTGGGGTGGTGGGCCCCGAAGTCTGAACCCGGGGGCCGGGAGCTGTCGGCGCGGCTCGGGGAAAGGCGGGGAGTGAAACTATGTAGCCTTTTAAGTAAGTGTCCTCCCTGCTGTCTCCGGCCGCGCCTCCCTTCCCTCGGGACCGGTGCGCCTCCCCGCCTGGAGGCCGGGCGGGGCCCCGGAGCGGGAAGGGGGAGGGGCTCTTTCCTCTCCTGGCCGGCGCCCCAAGCTGGGCTGGCGGTCCCCGCGCGGCCCCCGAGGCCCCGGCCCGTCGCCCGGTGCGCTGCCCCGCCCGCGCTCTCTGGCTCCCGTCCTCAGCCGGGCTGGTTCTGCCCCTCCTGTGTGTGTGCGGGGCGAGGGGTGGGGTTGGCGAAGAATGCGCCCTCTGACCTGCGCGTCTCCAGGACAGGTCAGCAGGGCCGGGATCCCGGGAGCTCAGACTTGGGGGCAGTGGGCAGGGCCGTCGCTCACGGACTGGGTGGCCTCCGCGGTTTAAGGGAGGCCTGGTGGGGCGGGTGGAGGGGAGGGTGTGGGTGGGGAGGCGGAGCCTCGGGCCGGGCTGTTGTGGTCCCCGCGGTGATGTAGGCGCGGGGGGTGGAGAGAGGAGGGAATCCCTGCTAGTCTGCCTCTGATGGGGCGGGGTCTCCTTCCAGCTGGGTAAAGATTAATCCAGGAAAACTGAAGCAACAAGAGGTGTTCCGGAGTCTGGGTCTGTTCACTTCTTTTCGTTGGACGTGGACTGCCTACAGGCGCTCGAGCGAGGCCGTGCTGCTCTGGCCGCCCCTGGAGATGCTGGCGACGTGCAGGGCCACGGGAGTAAGTGGCTTGTCTTCATTGAGAATTTAGGACATTCGGGGAATGAGGGGCAGATAAGACTGTAGGGACTGCTAGTTTGCCATGCGAGCTGGAATTTTCCAGGTCTGTGGATTTTTTGGGAGAGAGGCCCCTATTTTAAGTAATGCACCCTCCCACCAGCCCTAGAGAAGAGCAGCAGATATTAGCAGAATATTTATATTTCCAGGCCGACTTGCGGGGCCTGGTGTTGAGGCAGCTCCCAGTTCAGAGCGCTGGGTTCAGGGCTCTCTCTCACTGAGCAGTCTATCCTTTAATTGGTTGTTTCAGCGCTGGTTTGTAGCCAGGGTTAGGTGGTGCTCTGGCCCTTGGCCATTCTCTGAGGTGGAGGGTCTCAGCCACCTATGGGCCAAATGGGGCGTTGACAGAGGAAGAGTAGTTTTTAGGACAAAATGGGTAGAAGGAGGGAGAGCCCGTCTCTTTGGGGAATTTTGGGGACAGCAGAGGGAAATAAAGCCGCAGAGGTGGGCAGGAGGCCAGGAGTGAGAGGCCCTCCATGCCAAGAAGAGAAGTTGAGAGTCCATCTGGTAGGGAGTGGAGGAGACGTCGAAGAGTCCTGCACAGACCTCAGTGTTAAGATCACTGTGTCTTTCGGGTGGACCGGTTTGCAGTGGATTAGGAGGCAGGGCCTGTAGGCCTCGGAGGGGCAAGTGCAGGATGGGAGCCAGAGCAGATACTTCTTACGAGCCCCAGTGGCAGGAAAGCAGTTGGGGCTCTGAACCTGGGTGGACACCTTGGGTGAGTTCTCCTCACCTTGGCTTGTCCCCTGAAATAATCCCGCCTGGCAGCACTGCTGGGAGAGCAGCAGCAGTGTCAGCACAGGGCCTAGGGTCAGGATCTTGGCTGTGCCGCCTCATGGCTCTTGGACGGTGTTGCCCCCATGAGGGCACTTGCTGGGGCTTTGTTCTTCACATGTCTGCCTCTGTTAGTCTGTCTGTCTGTCTTTCTTCCTTCCTTCCTTCCCTCCGTTCTTTTTTTTTTTTTTAACATTATTTATTTGGTTGCGCTGGGTCTTAGTTGTGGCATACAAACTCTTGGTTGTGGCATGCATGTGGGATCTAGTTCCCCAACCTGGGGCCCCCTGCATTGGGAGCGTGGAGTCTTAACCACTGCACCACCAGGGAAGTCCCCTCTGTTAGTGTTTCTGTCAGGGCTCTACCTCTGTTTATGAAGTGCCAGGATTAAGTTGGTGTCCAGTAACTGCATCCTTTCCTAGAGGAGCAGGGGAATGTAATCATGCGATGATAGATACCAGATCTAGAAAGGATTCAGACCCCAGCAGCTGGATGTGATTTTGTCCTCAGGTTGCTTCCACATCCAAGAGACACTGAGAAGTGCCCCTTGGAGCTCCTGCCCAAGATACTGGTAGGGAGGTGGGTGCTGGTGGCTCCCCGGCAATTACAGGAGCAGGGTGATGGAGTGGCATGATGAGGGGCACTTGTGCTCCTTCAAACTTCCCTGCTCCGTGAGTGGTCAGACCCCTGTTCTAGCTCTGAGGCCTTCTCTCCCACCATGACCCTCCACATTCCAGCAGTCACTATGTTTAGCCAGCTTTGAGCACATTTGTTTTTGGCTTTTTGCCAGTGCCTGCAGAACCCCTCACCCTTCCCTGCATATGGGCAGTGGATTTCCAGCTCCCATGAGAGATGATCCCTCCCTGGGAGCTTGACCTTCTAACACCTCACTATCATTTTGTTCACGTGGACCAGCAGTTACTGCATGCCTGCAGCGAGCCAGGCGGCAAGGCTTCAAAGTGCTTTGAAGAAGAGCTTTGAGAGACATATGGATAGTCCAGACATAGACATTACAGGCCAGAAGGACACAAGTGACTAATACCACACGTTACATCATCAGATTGCTTCTATTTGGTATTAAACATAGATGCATAGAAAGTTTTCCCTTTTTGCCTTTTCTTTCTGAGTCACAAATTAAGCCAGCTGGAGAATATTGGTCACTAGTTAGAAAATACGCCTGGTCAGGGCCCTGGAAGGGCAGGAGCAGTCACAGCAATGAGATTTCGACAGGGAGTGCATCTCTGGGAGGCTCAGAATTTCCTGGGCTGGATTCTGCTGAACCAGACTGCATGCTGTCACCAGATGGTCCCTGACAACCCAGACTCATCCGGGCTGGCAGGACGGTTGAAGACCACAAAACCGCGAGTGTGCACACTGCCTCCTAAAATGCCCAGTACTGGTCTGAGGCCTCACTTGGCACTCTTGTTCAGAGTAACCTCAGATAACTCATGTGCAGGGATATTTGGTATCTCTGACTAACTTCACTGGATTTTCTGTAAATCATCCCATCATTTGCACTTAGGAAGGGGTGGAATTTTTTTTTTTTTAAGAAGTTTTATATGAGGATTCACATACCTTTCTAATTTTACAAGGAAAAGTCAGTTTACATGTTATTTTAAAATATAAAACCAATTCTCACAAGTAAACTTGTCAGATTATTTTAAAGCATGCACCCCTATATAAGAATTCAACTCTGGCAATTAAGCATTATTACATATTTTTAACACTGGGACAGAAAGGTCGAGAACAGTGCTCGACAGAGTTCTCTGAATCCCTACTCCTGGACAAAGGATTCAGTCATTGGCAACCAGAAGACTGATGTCCAAGAGAAAGCAGATGACTTGGATTGAAAAACAGCCGGATCCATCCCATTCCCCAGCAGTGCTTACTTTGAGTCTTGTGTGTTTACACAGTTCATGCATTTGAACTGAATGTTCTGATGCGGCATTCAAGGCCCTTCCCTTCCCTTGCTGCCCATCTCTGACCTGCTCTGTTTGGATTCTTATTATTTCTCACAGCTCATTTTCACATCTAGTCAAAAAAAATTTATTCTTGAGCTTTCTCTGCTCGTCAGGAACCTGTTCCCGCCTCCTGCCCCTTTGGTCCTGCTCTGGTACCTGCCAGGGATGCCTCCCGCACTCCCCACCCCAGCCCCTTCCCTGGTGCTCCCTTCTCTGTCAGTCCTTACCTCTCCTGGCACTGTTCTGTTTTTGTTTTTGTTGAACTCTTCTTGCTTCCCAGTTAGGTGGTTAGTTCCTCCATCAGAGCCTACCCTTGTCCCCTCCATCTTGGGGGCAGGGGTGTTGGTGCTCTGCCAGCATCTTGTCCGAGGAGCAAGGAGGAGTGTCCCTTCCCAGCTTTAGTCTGATCTTGTCGCATCCTGTTTCTCATGTGGTTTTTATCTAAGGCATCTTTACTTTTGTGCTTTGCCCTGTAGAACCAACTGTGTCAGGAACCAGGGAGAATTTTGTTTTCTTGTGACTCTGTCCCAGCAAAATTATATTATCCAGTTGTTCTGGTGGGGACACATAAAATGATTATCTGGGCTCCAGTAATAATTGAATTCGGCAATTCAAATACCTGAATGACTGCAGAGCGGAGGCCTGCGAATGGATTATATGTAGCCATTTTCATGCTAGGCTCTTCTCCCTAAGAGGATTTGCAGGGAGCTCAGGGGCCTTCTTCCCCAGTCCCCAGGAGGGCCTGCAGCCAAGACAGCTCAGGCTGGACCAGACAGAGGGAATTTGATGCTGAGCCTGTGTGGCTGTCTGTCATGAGGACTTTTCCTTTAGGAGAAATGAAGTGTGTAGTCTGTGCATCTGTGGCTCATGAAATAACCCCTAATCCAGGCACAGTTATTTTACATGATGAATGTAGTGGTTAAAGGGACGGGTGTTAGAATAAATCCTAACATCTGTCTAACCTAGAGTTGGCCGGCTGACCCTCAGTTTCTTCATCTGTGACATGGGGCTAATGATACCTATGGTTATTGTGAGTATTAGTTATAGTTAATTATCTGCAGTTATTGTGAGCATTAAAATGAGATGAGGATGTATAGAAGTTATAACAGTGTCTGGACCAAGGATGCTTTCAAATGGTGGCTGTTTTTAACGTTAAGTGTAAGGAATAGAGTTCATAATGCGCTTATGCATACTGTTCTGGTGTTTTCCCAAAGAGGCGTTTTGGAATACTGTAACATAATGAGAAAGTAGTTCAGTTTTTCACTCATATTTCATTCATCTGATTGTATCAAGGATGTTTACTTGATGATCTTTAATAGTTGCTAATTTTCTACTTTTAATGAAGAGAAGAGGGCTCAGGCTCAAGTTCAGAGCCTTTGGCAGGCAGTGGTATCTAGCCAGGTTTTAAATAATGTCAGTTGGCTTTATCACTTTTAATTTTAAGATGATCTTAATGGGAAGTGATACTGTTTTTCCATTTAAAGTAGTAATAAAATTTCTTTTTAAAATAAATTTTAAATGGGAGTAGATATTTAAAGGAAAAGGTCAAACATCAATAGTAGGGCCAACTGTGTACAACCGTGCAGATTATTTATTGCACAGGTGTCCTGCCTGTGGGAGGAGAGGTGTTGGCAAACTAGGCTGATGTATAGCCTATGAGCTGCTTACTGCTGTACCTACTGGGAAGATGGGTGCCTTTCTGTAATTCTCACAAAGGCACCATGTGGGCTAGCAGAAAGTGGTGGTACACTGGTGTGCAATATGGCAAAAATAGTGAAGGTAGCATGTAAATGGGAATCCTTCAAGACAGGTTTTCATATTCTCCATTGTGTAGACTGAGATGGAGGCTCAGAGAAGTGACATCACATGGCTAAAACTCTGACTCCTTTTTCTATGCCCATTTTTCATATTCCTCTCTCATAGTTCAGTAAAACCACACTGATGTATGGTAAGGGGAGCAGACTAGGGGCATTGGAGGCCCCATTCACAACAGGAGTAAGTCTATACAGAATATGTGAATAATATCTAATAAAAGTTGTATATGATCTATGGTCTTTAATGGGGAAAATTTAATTGGAGGACATAAAAGAGTATGAAGGTAGAAAGACATATCATGGATGATAAGTTTCATTATTATAAAGATGTTGACTCTCCAGTCCATACATTTAGTACAGTTCCAATAAAAATCCCAATAGGAATTTTCATGGAATTGATAAGCTCTTCATGTGATATTGTAAAGAATTAGGAATAACCAAATAATTTTGGAGAACAAGGGGAGAGGTCTTCCTCTATGAGATGTTAAGGTTTATTGTGAAGCTGTAGTCATGTAAATGAATGTGGTCTAGCCCTTCCGTGTCCAATGTAGTAGCTACTAGTCATGTGGCTATTAAGCACTTGAAATGAGGCTACTATGAATTAAAGAGTAAAATACACATCAGATTTTGAAGACTTAGTAGAGGTAAAAAGAATGTAAAATATGTCAATAATTTTCAAGTATTGATCACGTTGAAAATATATTTTGGCTATATTAAGGTAAATAAAATCTAAATTTAAGTTCACCTTTTTAAAATATGGGTACTAGGAAATTTTAAATAACATATGTTATTTTGCATAATGTATATGTAATTACATTTCTTGCATAAATCTGTTGGATGGTGCTGGTCAAGACCATTGAAACAGAATAGAGCCCAGAAAAAGGCCGGATATACATGGGAACTTGGATTATGACAAAAGAAGCATTATCAGCTAGTGTGAAAGGGATAAAATATATAAAAGATGATGATGGGACAGTTGGCTTATGCTATGGACTGAAGGTTTGTGTCCCCCTCCCCCGCCCCCTACCAACCCAAATTCATACATTGAAGCCCTAATCCTTCACGTGATGGTATTTGGAGATGGGGCTTTGGGATCTAATTGGGGTTAGATTAAATCATGAAGGCGGGGATCTCGTGATGGAATTAGAGGCCTTCCAGAAAGAGGAAGGGTCAGGAGAACTCTTTCTCTGCCCTGTGAGGATATAGTGAGAAGGTGGTGATCTACAATCCAGGAAGTGGGCTCTTACCAAGAACCAAATCTGCTAGCATTGATTTTGGACTTCCCAGCCTCCAGAACTGTGAGGAGTAAATATTTGATGTTTAAGCCCCCCAGTCTATTGTATTTGGTTATAAGAGCCCAAGCAGACTAAGACAGCTTACCTTCAGAAAAAAATTAAATTAGGTGCCCGGTTTATAGCATATATAAAAATAAAGATGAATTAAAGGCCTAAAAATGAAAAACTTTAAGAGTCTTAGAAATTACAGGGACTATTTTTGTGGCCTTGGAGTTGGAAAAGATGTGGTTTCAGGTAGCCTTTGCTGCATAACCAACCAGCTCCCAAATTAGTGACTGAAAACTGCTACGATTTATTATTTTCTATTAATCTTTGGGCTGCCAAGGTGGTTCTTCTGCTAGTCTCACCTGGGCTCGCTCGTGTGGTTGCATTCAGCTGGTGGGTTGGCTGTCCTCCCTGGACTACCTATGCCTCTTTCTCCCCCCATGGGCTTTCATCCCGTGGGCTTCTCCATTGCATGGTGGTCTCAGGGTGCCAAATGAATGAGGGTGAAGTCTGCAAGGCCTCTTGAGGCTGACACTCAGAAATCACGGAGCATCAATTCTGTCTGTTCGTTGGTTAAAGCAAGTCACAGGGAGGGCTCAAATTCAAGGGGAGGGGAAATAGGCTCCAACTTCTCATAGGGTGAATGGTGAAGTCAGTTTACAAAGGAGCATGCGAAGGTGATAGCATTTCCTTAGATTCCCAAAAGCACTGACCAGTAAAGGCAAAGGCGGACAAGTTCAACTACATTAAAATCAAACACTTTTATTTCTGAAAACATCCATTTGGAAAAATGAAGAGCCTAGTCACAGATCGGGAGAAAATATTTGCAACATCTTTTAGTGTCCAGATATATAAAGAACTACCAATCATAAGGAAAAGGTCAAGACCCCGTTAGAAAAGTGGTCAAAAGACATATGGAACATAAGGAAATGATGTTGAACTTCATTAGAGAAATGGAAATTAGAAACAGCAAAATACTGTTCTATACTCAGACTGGCAGAAATGAGCTAGTCTGATGATACCAAGATGCGTCGGCTAGGATGTGATATGAGGAAGGGAAGTGCTCATGGACTTTGCATGGAGGTTGGAAGTGGTCCAGCGTCATCAGCATCTGGTGAAGGTGCAGGTGGATGCACGCCACAGTGCCCCTCCTAGCGGCATTCCTGGGTATGTGCTCCAGGAACACATAAGGGTAGAAGACTGTTCATTTCAGTGTTGATTGTAATTCTGAAAATGTGGAAGCAGCTTAAGTATAGAATATTAGATAAGTAAATAGTGTCATGTTCACTGAGTGCTGTAGAGCAGAAGTTAGTGAATGAACGGGAGCTTCATGCATCATCATGGATAGAACTTGAAAACATGATGTTGATTGAAAAGGGTATGTTCCAAACTACTTATGGTGTGATACCACTTATGTGGATTTTCTTTTCATTTTTTCTTTATTGATGGCATATAGAAGTGCAATAGATTATTTTATCAATTTTGTATCCAGTAGTATTCTAAGCATGTTTATGAATCCCAATGTTTTATGTATTTTTCTTGCCTTGTTTTGCTGAGATCAACAGTCTTGAATGAAACAGTGATAGCAAGAAACCTTGGAATGAAATTGAGTTATGTGTAGTGAGGTGGATGGACCTAGAGTCTGTCATGCAGAGTGAAGTTAGCCAGAAAGAGAAAAACAAATACTGTATGCTAATGCATGTATATAGAATCTAAAAAAACGGTACTGATGAACCCAGTGACAGGGCAAGAATAAAGTTGCAGATGTAGAGAACGGACTTGAGGACACGGGGCGGAATGGGGGAGGGGAAGCTGGGATGAAATGAGAGAGTAGCACTGACATATATACACTACCAAATGTAAAATACATGGCGAGTGGGAAGCTGCTGAACAGCACAGGGAGATCAGCTCGATGATTGGTGATGACTTAGAGGGGTGGGATAGGGAGGATGGGAAGGAGGCTCAAGAGGGAGGGGATATGGTGATATATGTATCAATACAGCTGATTCACTTTGTTGTGCAGCAGAAACTGGCACAAAAGTGTAAAGCAATTATACTCCAATAACGATCTGAAAAAAAGAATGACCAACTTTATAATTATTGAAAAAAAAAGAAGCCTGGTTTTGTGCCATTGTATTTCAAAATTAAGTATAATGTTTTCTATAGGGTTTTTTAAAAAAATACATCTTTATTGGAGTATAATTGCTTTACACTGTTGTGTTAATTTCTGCTGTACAACAAGGTGAATCAGCTGTATGTATACATATATCCCCATATCCCCTCCCTCTGAGCCTCCCTCCCACCCTCCCTATCCCATCCCTCTAGGTCTTCACAAAGCACCGAGTTGATCTCCCTGTGCTGTTCAGCAGCTTCCCACTAGCCATCTATTTTACGTTTGGTAGTGTGTATATATACGTTGATTTTGAAGCCCATAAAACAAGATTTGATATTATTTGTTAATACATGAGTATTAAAGGAGTAGAAACGTGAGCAAGAAGGATACATAAACAACTTTAGGATAGTGGTTGCCTCGGAAACGGGAGGAGAGAGTGGGGTGGGGAGGGGCATATGGGGCCTCCAGTCTACTCTGGTATACTTTATTTCTGAAGAGAAAATCTGAGGCAAATATGGCAAAGTGGTAAGATCTGGTAATTCTGGGTGGTAGGGTAGCATTATTACTCTACTTTTCTGTATGCTTAAAATATTTCATTAAACATATGCATATCTTTAAAATGTCATAATCTGGGTCATGCGGGATTTTCTAAAAATAACCATTTTATAAAGAAGATGTGGCACATATATACAATGGGATATTACTCAGCCATGAAAAGGAACAAAATTGAGCTATCTGTAGTGAGGTGGATGGACCTAGAGTCTGTCATACAGAGTGAAGTAAATCAGAAAGAGAAAAACAAATACCGTATGCTAATGCATATATATGGAATCTAGAAAAATGGTACTGATGCACGTAGTGGCAGGAACAGAGACAGATATAGAGAATGGACTTGAGGACATGGGGCGGTGGGCAGGGCGGTGGCGGGAATGGGGAAGGGGAAGCTGGGACGTAGTGAGAGAGTGGCATTGACATATATACACTACCAAATGTAAAATAGATGGCTAGTGGGAAGCTGCTGCAGAGCACAGGGAGATCAGCTTGATGTTTTGTGAAGACCTAAAGGGGTGGGACAGGGAGGGTGGGAGGGAGGCTCAAGAGGGAGAGGATGTAGGGATATATGCATACATATAGCTGATTCACTTTGTTGTACAGCAGAAACTAACATGATACTGTAAAGCAATTATATTCCAATAAAGATGAAAAAATTTAAAAAAATAAAAATAACCATTTTTTACTTTTGCAGTAACTTGGAATGCAACAAGATTTTCTGAACATAATTTATACCTTTAACCTGTAGAAAAAGCCATCTTGGAATTGGTGGGTTATCTTTGATCTTTCCTGATGGCATGTTAGGTCTGTAGTGTAGAGTATTATGTGTCAGGGATGCTTTTTAGAAATTGTTAGAGCAGGACTTTTATGAGTTATGTCAGTCTGAAAATGATCACCTACTGCTCTTTCCTCTCTCGTCCCAGGAGACTCACTCTGCCCCATCTGAAATCCATATGGCTCTGTATGATGAGGACCTCCTGAAAAACCCCTTCTATCTGGCTCTTCAAAAGTGGCGTCCTGACTTGTGCAACAAGGTGGCCCAAACCCATGGCATTGTAAGTACATCAATCCCGAGGGTGATCCTTCTCCACTAGGCATGGACTGAGCCGTGCTGACAAGATCACAAGTATGGTAGACTTCAGTTAAGTTCAGAGGGAGTCAGGCACAGACCTGCTCAGTGCAGCAAGCCCCATACTATGCTCGGTGTGTGAAAGAGCAGAGAGGGACCGCCCCGAGCAGCTTCCTCCAGGCAGCCTCCTGGGACTGCACCAGCCCAGGGTGTAATCCTTTCTCTGAACTCTCAGCCCCTGTTGTCACTGGTCTTACGGTATTCACCTCTGTCTCTCTTGTTTCTATGTTGACCAGGAGGGCTTCTCCAGGGCAGAAATCATATTTCTCGTTGTCTGTGAGATGGGTGCTCACTCCCATAGAATAAGGGAACGTGTGAACACACGCCTATGTTGCCTTCAAAAGCATTTCCTAAAGAAAAAGAGCTGAGAGAAGTTTTGTAATAGAGGCCACAACCTCCGAAGCCTAAAGGGGTAGCCAGGTAACAGGAGCAAGAGAAGAGAAGAAACCATATTCTGTTGGTGGGCCGTCTGCTGCCTGGAGGAGGGCGGGCCCCACACTGCAGGTCTTTCCAGTTCCCAAGCTGTGAACTTGGTGGGCATCTTACTTGCAAACTATGGGACACAGCAAGCCGGGTGCCTTTGTGCCACCTGTCTGACCCAGGGCCTCTTCTTTTCCTGCATTGTCCTCTTTTCTTTTAAAGCCTTTTTTAAAAAATTAATTAATTAATTAATTTATTGGTCGCCTTGGGTCTTCCTTGCTGTGTGCAGGCTTTCTCTAGTTGTGGTGAATGGGGGCTACTCTCTGTTGTGGTGTACGGGCTTCTCATTGTAGTAGCTTCTCTTGTTGCAGAGAACAGGCTCTAGAGAACAGGCTCTAGAGCGCAGGCTCAGTAGTTGTGGTGCCCACGCTTAGTTGCTCCGCAGCCTGTGGGATCTTCCTGGAGCAGGGATTGAACCCGTGTCCCTTGCATTGGCAGGCGGAGTCTTAACCACTGTGCCACCAGGGAAGTCCCTGTCCTCTTTTCTTCTCCTGCTTGCCAAGTGATACGATCTTAGGTGTGTCACGCGGCTGAGGATTTGAACCAAAGGAGAAATCACTTCACTCCGGTTTCTCTGCAGACTTGGAACGGGCTTTTCCCCATACCCAGTCCAACCCTCTGCCATCAGAAGCCTGCTTTTTCTCAAGTCCCTTCCTGTTTTTATGATGGGTTTTGTGACTAATATCTTTTTCCCAGAATTTTTTTACTTTGGATTTTAGAAGTCATAAACTTCATTATAAAAAAATTGGAGAATACAGCTGTTTCCAAGGAAGAAAATAAAAAACTCATAAAGCTCACCAGAGGCATTTGCTGCCATCCAGTCATTTCACAGTAGCTATTAAAGGCTGCTCTGTGCCAGGTGCTACGTTTAATGCGGGGGATTCAGCCAAAAATGTGAACAGGGATCACAACCTTTACCCTCATGGAGCTGAAATTCTAGTAGGAGAGACGGTCACCCTCTGGGTAAATATTTGCTCATTATGGAAAGTATCACCGAGAAAAAGTACAGGATGCAAAGCCATCATGTTAACTGGGAGGGCCTGACCGAATTTGGGAAATACTTCCTTCCCAGCTTTGTTCTATGATAGTTAAAAAAACTATTGTCTAGATAAGAGGTCTGTTTTCATATGTAACTTTCTCTTTTTAAAATGCCACCCTGTGGACCGCTCTTCTTTCTCAGGAAGACCTGGGGGACCCATCTGTCTTGGTCAGCACTGTGTTGCCAGCACATAGCACAGTTCCTGTTGCCCAGTAGGTAGTGAAATCTCACTTGAGCTCACTTTAGCAAAAGGAGAATTTGGAATAAGGACTTTGTCATCTTGGTCACCTTCCTTTCAGGTACAACGAGGCACGGGAGATACTTCTTAAGCTGTGTCATCTCGAGTTCCCAGTGGTGCCCTAGGCCCCTTATTCCAGCTCTCCCTGAGATCCACGGGGGGCTGCGTGGGCCCCACATAGGGCAGCACTGGATTTCCTGCCTTCCTTGGCCTCGTTCAGTGGACTCGAGAATCAGCGAGGCCAAGTCCTCAGCGCAGGTCCGCTGTGGGAAGGAGCTAGCTGTCACAGTCCTGCTCAGCCTGGCCAGGTGTTGATAACCAGCTCCGGCCACCTGTTGGCAGTGTGATGGAGCCCCGGCTCACCCCTGTCAGATCTATCATAGTGCTCCTTCCGTGTCTGTTGCTTGAATGAAAAACGTCCCAGTGGCCTCCAGAAGAGCACTCATCTTTTCTGCCACCTCTGAGGGACCCACGAGGCCTCTGCAGGTGAATGCTGAGTTTCCTTCCATGGGGCTTGGTCACTGGTCCAAGTGTGACAACCCCTGAATCTGCCCTGAGGATTTGAGTCCTTTACTGGGCTCTGAGAATGCGAAGCCCCCACTTTTAAACATGTGTATCCCCAGGGTTAACTGCCCTTCCCCCTGCAAGCCAAGCTCTCAGGCCCACTCATCCTCATATGACAGCTGAGGGTGCAGGCTGGCTGTTCCCCTCACCTGCCCCAGCCCTTCCTCCAGTCTGACTTCCCTTCCCGAGCCTTCCTTTGGTGGGGCATCCAGGCAGCCACCCCCTGCCACCGTGTGCCTGTCTGGCTGGGCAGTGGAAGCTCTTCTCCCAGTGTTGCCTCTAATTCCAGTCCCAGGGGCCTGTGACACGCACACACTGCTTCTCATAGTCACCCTGTTCTTGTGACCATCCAGCTGTTATGTAGTGTGGCTTCTTCAGAGCCGGCTGGGCAGGCCTGCTGCACCCCTAGGGCTCTTGTCCACGGGGCATCGGGCGAAAGTTCTCTAGGTTTCCCTGCTCGACTGGAGGTGGGTCCATTTCCCTTAGGAAAAACAAAACAGACAAAAAGGAGATTGTTTGGTCCTTTTATTGTGGCCCTCTAATAATGGGATACGCAGGCTTCTGAGGGCTAGCCTGGGAGCCTAGCAGCATGGCTTCCAAGTTCCAGAGAACTGACTTTCAAGTTAATACCTATACAGCTCAGCTAGGGGCAGTGACGTCCGTATTCCTGTTCTTAGGATTTGTTTAGTACAGATCCGTGCGTCAAACATTGAACACCTTGGCACTGTGCTGGGTTTGCAGGGTTACACGGGTGAATGGGGAACACAGCATACCTTCAGGGAGTTCCAGAAACAGGCCATTTGTAGCGCAGAGGGAAGTATGAGTATTAGAACAGAAGTCGTCATGGACTCCTGTGGAGTGCCTGACCCCACCTGGGGAGGAGGCAGGAGGGTACCCTGGAATGGGTGTGACTGATGCTGATTCTTGCTGTTTTTCTTTTTTCTTTTCTTTCTTTCTTTTTTTTTTAATAAATTATTTATTTATTTATCTATTTATTTATTGGCTGCATTTGGTCTTCGTTGCTGTACACAGGCTTTCTCTAGTTGTGGCAAGAAGGAACTACTCTTTGTTGCGGTGCACAGGCTTCTCATTGTGGTGGCTTCTCTTGTTGCGGAGCACGGTTCTAGGTGCGCAGGCTTCAGTAGTTGTGGCACACGGGCTCAATAGTTGTGGCTCACGGGCTCTAGAGCGCAGGCCCAATAGTTGTGGCGCATGGGCTTCGTTGCTCCACGGCATGTGGGATCTTCCTGGAGCAGGGCTCGAACCTGTGTCCCCTGCATTGGCAGGCGGGTTCTTAGCCACTGCGCCACCAGGGAAGTCCCTCTTTAATGACTATTATTTATTTAAACTTTTTTTTTTCGGTATAAAGGGGCTATAATAAAAAGTTTTATCAGTAAGCTCCTAACTGAATAGGTCCCTAACTCATGGTCTACTCGATCACCCTAAACTTTGAGTCTTCCATACCGGCTGTTAAAACTCCATGACCTCTGTTCCAGAAGCAGTCTGAAGCTCCCTCTTGCAAGAGCCCCCTAAGCACCTGACCCTGCCTTCTGCGGGCGGCTTCATAACTGCTCCACCCCAATCTTCCGTGGCTGGCTTCCTCACCCTGGTCTCAGTAGGACCCTGGCGGAGACGGACTGGGCCACAGAGAGCCAGCGCTGGCTTCTCCTTGCAATGAAGCGCTCCGGGCAGCATCGTCTGCCTGAAAACTTTGGGGGAGTCCCTGTTCACTCAACAAACATCGATTGGCACCTACTATATGGCGAGCAGTGTGCTTGGTCATGGGGACTCACTGCAGCAGAAGCCGGTCATGCCTTATTCAAGTTAAGGAGGCAGAGAAGGTGTGTGTAAACAGGTGCAGCGAGTGCAGTCACAGTTGTGGGGGGGGCGGGAGGGGGTGGTGTCTCTGAAGCACCTCGGATGTTCCTGGTCCCTCGGAGGCCCTTCCTCGTTTAGGACTATGTGACTCTTTCATCCGTTGAGCTGGAGTGGGGCAATCACTTGACCTGCGTCTGGGCACGAAACACCCGTTAGGCCTGGTTCGTGCTGTCCCCTGGCCTGGGGACAACCCTAAGTTCTCCAGGATCTTCTGTTCACGGCTGCCTTGAGGCTCTCTTGGAGCCTTGAAACTGTTTCTCAGTTCTGGCGCCAACCTGAGGGGCTTCCTGTTTCTTTCGTTAAGTTTCTTTTTTTTTAACATTTAAAATTATTATGTTTTTCTCCCCCTGTGTCTGACTGCACATCTGCTACCACCAAGCCCATTCTCATGTCAGGACCTTTGCACATGCTTTCTGATAAAAACGTTCTTCCCTTTGTGCTTTACTTGGTGGTTCCTTCTCTTCATCCTTCCCTTGCCCAAATGCGGCTTCCTCAGAGACCTCCCAAACCACCTGACCTGAGTTAGCTAACCCTCGCCCCACTCCAGGCATGCCCTGTCCTGATATTCTGCTTTATTTTTTGCATAGAACTTACTGGTATATGGAATATGTATTTTATTGTTCAAAAATCTGTATCCGCCACTTGGAGTGTAATGTCCATGAGGACAGATCACCGTGTCTCCAACAGTGCCCAGTGTCATGGGTATCAAATGAAGAAAAAAACAGGAAAACCAATCTCAAATTTTAATAATTAATTGAATAAAGTTGGCTATCTGAAAATTTTAAAAAATTATTGTGTTTAATTTAAGACACGTACAAGTGGAAGGTATCATACAACGCCCCCCACGCCCCCATCACTCAGCCTCCACAGTGCCCGGCTCGGATGCCAGCATATCTCACTTCTACCCCCGCTGCCCTCTCCCCTCAGCCAGGGGATCATTTTGAAGCAAATTCCAGAAATTTATATAAGATCGTCGTGTGACTTCATCTGTAAAGATGTAGGAATGTAGTTTTAAATGATAAGGACCTTAATAAAAAACATAGTCACATACCATTATCATAGCTAAAATATTCCTCCATAACTCTTCACTGTTGTCAAATGTCTAGTCACTGTCCAGTTTTCCTAAATCGTCTCATGATTTTTTTTGTTTTTTTTCCAGCTGGTTTGTTTAAATCAGAATCCAAAGGAGACCCACACATTATTTTGGATTGATAGGCCTTAAAAAAAAATCAAAGTATAGTTGATTTACAGTATTGTGTTAGTTTCAGGTGTACAGCAAAGTGATTGAGTTACATATATATATGTATTTTTTTGGGTTCTTTGGCATTATAGGTTTTAACAAGGCACTGAATATAGTTCCCTGTGCTATACAGTAAATCCTTGTTGCTTGATATGCCTTTTAAGTCTCTCTTTTTCTCCTAACTTTATTGAGCTAAACTTTGAGAAGAGCAGCTAAACTGTACCTACTCAGTACGTAACACTGGATCCGTGTTGACATGTGTGCAGACTTGTGAAGCCACCGCCACAGTCTGTCTTTTTAGCTGTATTCCCCACTTTCCTCGTTTTCCCTCTTTTCTTGCAATTCCACGTATCCAGGTCGTTCATCCTGTAGAGTTTCCTGCCTTCTGGCTCTTGCCGGTTTCAGTCCTGTGGTGTTCACCATGGTCCTCAGGTCACTGTATTTCCTGAGTTAAGTCTAGCTCTGGGTCTGGCTCAGTCTTGATTTTTTGCAGAAGGGCAAGGCTGCTTGATAAACAGTGGTCCTCTTCCATCAACGAGGGCCTCCCTTTTCTGCTCTGAGGAATCCGAGTGTCCCTCACGGGGAGAGAGGCCGTGCTGCTCTTTTTGACCTGTCTGAGGAAGCTCCTGATAACAGTTTCTCTTCAAGGCCCCAGAGTTTCATGGTGTCTTCGCAGGGGAAAATCCTGCAGGTGCTAAGCTGTGCTGCCTGCTCCTAGCACTGGCCTCCAGGAGACAGCAGGGTGGGGAGTGGTCAGAGGGGCTTCAATTTGAGTTCTGGCTCTGTCACTTACTGTCTGCGTGCCCCTGGATAAGTTGCTGAACTCTCTTGAACCTCAGTTTCCTTGTCTGTACGATGGGGATAGTGCAGAAGCCGCTTGCTTTGTGCCAGGCTGCTTTAGGAGCTGGGGCCCTGAGGGACTTCAGTGCCTTGGTTGCCTTCTTCTAGGTGCACGTGAGTCTGAGAGATTCCTGTTTAATGTGAGTCCCTGGGGCAAGCACAGATCCACGTGTGGTTGCCAGGGCAGCTCCTTCCCTCTGCTGCATCAAGCAGAGAAGCTAACGCCTGGTCAGCATGGGACCAAAATTCACATTTCAGGGTGAACCTGCCCCACAGACAGAATCTGGCACTCAAGATATCTCTGGTAGAGGTGGCAGCCTGCCATAGGAAACTGTATTTCTGTGGCTGGTATTACAAACTATGATCACAGTTGGACTTAAAAAAGCATAGAAAAAAATGGGAAGGAAACTATCTTAAGTGTGCTGCATTTATCATTCAGGTAGTGGGATTCTGCGTAATTTTGTAGCTTCCTTTTCTGTTCTTTTTTTTTTTTTTTTAGTTTAGTTTTGGCTGCGTTGGGTCCTCGTTGCTGCTCATGGGTTTTCTCTAGTTGCGGTGATGGGGGCTACTCTTCGTTGCGGTGTGCGGACTTCTCATTGCAGTGGCTTCTCTTGTTGTGGAGCATGGGCTTTAGGTGCTCTGGCTTCAGTAGTTGTGGCACTCGGACTCAGTAGTTGTGGCTTGTGGGCTCTAGAGCACAGGCTCAGTAGTTGTGGCTCATGGGCTTAGTTGCTCCGCGACATGTGGGACCTTCCCGGACCAGGGCTCGAATCTGTGTCCCCTGCATGGGCAGGTGAATTCTTAACCACTGCGCCACCAGGGAAGTCCCACTTTCCTGTTCTTTCCAAACTATCCTTTCTTTATCTGGAATCGTTCCTGAGCCTGCTGAGGATAGAGGGGACACCTGGGGAAGCTGTGGGGAGGGGCCTAGCAGGGTGGGAGTGAGCCACCACTCTGAGCCCCCTGGATGGAAGGAGAAGTGTGCCGCCTCCCTTGGCCGGGTGGGAACCCCGGCTTCCATCACAGCGACAACAGCTCAGCTGCTGCCACTTTAGCTAGTGACACCAGGGGTTCTCTCTGCCAGCCTGTCCCCACGGCAGTTCCAGCTGGAGCATCTTTGGATACATCCTGTTCCGCTGAAGTTGTAAACGACACATCTCTTTAGTAGTCACCCTGATTTTTTTTTTCTAGGTGTTAGTACCCTGCAAAGGAAGCCTGTCAACCAGCGTTCAGTCTACTTGTCAGTTTGAGTCCTATATTTTGATCCCAGTGGAAGAACACTTTCAGACCTTAAATGGAAAGGTATTCTTTCGTTTCTTGTGGGTCAATCAGGGCCACTCACTCAGTGTTTGGGGGTGGGGGGAGGGGAGAGAATCTTGCTTCTCACCCTTTCACAGCTACATTACATGATGGCTTTGCCACCACAGCAGCCCTGCTACCTTTGAGGGAAGAGGAGCCAGCCGTGGGGAGCGGGGTCCTGGCTGCGGCTGGGAGGAGAGGCAGGGCTGGGCACCTCTCCCTCAGCCCATGGGGCTTCTACTGGGCAGTCGGGGAATCACTGGGATACCTCCTCAGAGAGGCCCTGTCGGAGCAAGCTCTTTATCCCAGTGCCCTTGGGTTCAGGGATGAATTTCTAATCTTTTATGTTTTGAAATCATCTCAAACCTATGGAAAGTTTCAGAAACGAACAGAGAACTCTCGCATACCTTTCCCCCAGATTGGTCAACTGTTAGCGTTTTGGCTACATCTGCTCTATCTCCCCACCCCTGTCTGTCTGTCTGTCTGTCTGTCTGTCTGTCTGTCTGTCTGTCTGTCTATCTATCTATCTATCTATCTATCTATCTATCTATCTATCTATCTAATCTGCTCTATCTCCCCACCCCTATCTATCTATCTATCTATCTATCTATCTATCTATCTATCTATCTATCTATCTATCTACCTACCTACCTACCCATCCATCCATCCATCCATCCATCCAGCTACACACACACACATTATTACTTTTTCTGAACCTTTTTCGGAAAGAGTGAGAGTAAGTTGCAGACACCATGTCCTTTTGCTTTAAAACAATGTGTATTTCCTGCGTAATACAGCCTAGTGACCACACTCAGAATATTTAACATTGATAGAAGGCTCTTCTCCAACATGCTGTCCTTAAACAAATTGTGCTAATTGTAATATCCTTTTATAGCAAAAAAAAAAAAAAAAAAGATCTATTGATGTTTTTAGATCCAGATCATGTCTGGGATGATGCAGTGTATTCAGTTGTTAGTCTTTTCCATTTCCTTCCATTTGGACCAGTTCCTCAGTCTGTGTCTTTCAGGACATTGACATTTTCATCTGGCTTTGTAGCCCCTCCCTCCATGTGGGCTTCTCTGATATTTCCCACGGTTAGATTGCAGTTATGCATTTTCGGTAGGAACGCCTCGGAAGGGTGTGTCATCTCTCTCAATGCATTGTGTCAGGAGGCACGTGCTGTCAGTCTGTCTCACTGTTGATGTTACCTTTGGGGTAGGCATTTTCTTACAGTTTTTTAAGCAGATGCATATGACAGGTTGTGGGGAGGGGAGGTTCCATGCCTGGTCAAGACTGGCTGTGGTCCCCAGCTTACCCACAGACAGGAGCGGGGGGCCACATTGATGCAGCCGGGGCTTGTAGGCACTGTGGGGGTTGAGGGGGGATGGGGCTGGAGGGGGGCCGGGTACCAGGACAGCAGCGTAGGGGAGGGGGACAGATAGTCTGTAGCCCTGTGTCTCCCGAGTATGCTGTATTTTCCTGCCAGAAATCTGCTCACCACAGCTGCCCGTCAGTTTACTTGTTCTCTTCCTGGTACCCAAATCTACCAAGAGAACAGAGGCACCAGGCTCATCGTGGCTGGTCTTCCCGGGCACCCCGGCCACAGCCAGAGTGATGAGCCGTGGAGAGGATTCAGCACGCATTCTCTGGCCCCTCTGGGTTGCAGCATCGGATAATTCTGATGTCTTGTTCGGAGAGGAGAACCTTCTTCCTTTTTCCTTTCCCGGAGCGTACAGGTTTTCTTCTACTGCAGGGAACAGCTTAGTGCTTTTCTGTTGCAACATGTGGAAAGGAGCAGGGTACTAGGTAGCCACAGTGACAGGGTGAACAAAGAGGGAAGAAGACACTTTAGTACCTTCAAGCAAGATGGAAGAGTGTAGGTGCACCCCGCAAACGCACACGGCAGCAGAGGCGGGAGGGCGGGGTGGAGTGCCGGAGGGGGCCAGGCTGAGAGGGGTCGGCGGTCACACCGGCCGCCGGTGCAGCGATGGCTCTCTTGTTCCAGGATGTCTTTATCCAAGGAAACAGGATTAAACTAGGAGCTGGTTTCGCCTGTCTTCTCTCAGTGCCCATTCTCTTTGAAGAAACGTTCTACAATGAAAAAGAAGAAAGTTTCAGCATACTGTGCATAGCCCATCCTTTGGAAAAGAGAGAGAGTTCAGGTATGCTGGGAGAAAACCCCTTTCTTCTGATTTGGAGAATTTGCCTGTTGAACTTCCTCCTGATGCAGCTGTTACAAAGATCCCATAGAATATTCAAGAGCCTGCTAGAAACCTGCATAACTGTTTACAATAATTCCTCCTAAAACTTAATCAAAAAGTCATCTCGAGCCAGGGTGATGTGGGGTAGGCTGCTGTGTGTGGTTGCACAGGTTGGATGGTACGCACATAGACCTCAGTGAGAACGTCGCCCCCTAGAGTTGTGCAAAGAGGCAGCCCTGCTCTTTAGGGCTACCTCTTATAGCATTATTACCCACCCAGCCCCGCTGCGGTGCCTCTTTGAGATCTCATTATTTTTAACAGATAATAATCCTTCGGTGCTCCAGGAAATTGAGATAACAATTAATGTGCCAAACATTGTCCGAGGCTCTTATTGTCAGGAATCAGGGCTTCTTCACCAGAGGCTCACAGGCCATGCCTCTGGTCCCAGATCAGGTTTTGTCCCAGGAAAGGGCTTCAAGAGGACCAGGCTCTCTGGACCCCCAACTGGGCTGCTCTTGGGCGGTATCTTGAAATAAAATCATCCCTCTCATCCCGTGGAAGATGGAGCCTCAGACCTGGAGGAGCAGGGCAAAGGATTGTGGGACTCACCCTGTTAGGACACAGTGAAGGCTTCAGCCAGCCTGACCCTCTGTCTCTTTTTTCAGAAGAGCCTTTGACATCCTCAGACCCTTTTTCCCTGAAAACCATTGAAGATGTGAGAGAGTTTTTGGGAAGACACGCGGAGAGGTTTGACAGGAACATCGCCTCTTTCCAGCGAACATTCAGAGAGTGTGAAAGGAAGAGCCTCCGTCATCACATAGTCAGTAGCCGTGTCTTGCTTTGCTAGGCGTGCCCTGTCTCAGGCCCGTTCAGAGCACCAGGATCCCCCTCAGTTCACTCTGTAACTTTGCTGCCTCCACTGGTTGGAAATTTTGTTTAAATGTTTCTTTTTACCGATAAAAGTACAAACCACTGTAGAAAACTTGAAAATCACAGAGAAGTATAACAATGAATATTGTTATCATCTGTGTTAACCCTCAGGTGAATTTTTTCCCTACTCTTAAGGCATATACACCTAAAAAAGTTGAAAAAAAAAATCACATGCTTGATTTGGAAGCTTGCATTAGAACCTAGAGCTTGTCACCCAGGAAATCCATTTTGTGAAATGCTCCCTTCAATCCAGGACACGTTACACATCCTGGGTTTTGTGTGTCCTGGCCTCGGAGTGTGAGGGTGACTGCTCTCTGCTCTGTGTTGCACAGGACTCCGTGAATGCTCTCTACACCAGATGCCTCCAGCAGCTGCTCAGGGACTCCCACCTGGTAAGCAGCGCGACGTTCAAGAGAGAGACTTGCCAGAAAGAGAAAGGCAAATACCACGTGATATCACGTACATGTCGAATCTAAAATATGGCACAAGTGAATCTATCTACGAAACAGAAACCGACTCACAGACATAGAGGACAGACTGCTGGTTGCCAAGGAGGGATGGAGTGGGAGTTTGGGGTTAGCAGATATAAACTATTATATATAGGATGGATAAACAACAAGGCCGTACTGTAGAGCACAGAGAACTACGTTCGGTATCGTATGATAAACCATAATAGAAAAGAATATATAAAAAAGAATGTATGTACATGTATAACTGTCACTTTGCTGTACAGCAGAAATTAACACAACGATGTGAATCAACTAAAGAAACCAAAAAAAAAAAAAAAACCCCAAACAAACAAAAGAGAGACTTTAGTCTGCCCACATGCCAGTCCACGCGCTGTAACTGTGCTCTTCTTGTCCTCCAGAAAGTGCTCGCCAAGCAGGAGGCCCAGATGAACCTGATGAAGCAGGCGGTAGAGGTAAGGGGCCAGGGCAGTGAGGGGAGAGGAGGTGGCAGTGCCGGGGGCTCCTTTGTTGCCCGCCCCACCCCCACACACACGCCTTGAACTGGGGCCCCTTGATTTCACAGATGTATGTCCAGCACGATATTTACGACCTGATCTTTAAATATGTGGGGACCATGGAGGCAAGTGAGGTAGGTTCTCCATCGTCATCATCCGGGACCAAAGCCCTGTTCTGAGCCTTTTAAGACATTTGAAGCTTCATTAAAATCTCTTGTTAGGATGCTGCCTTTAACAAAATCACGAGGAGCCTTCAAGATCTTCAGCAGAAGGATATTGGTGTGAAACCGGAGTTCAGGTAAGGGTTGTAGTGGCTGGGGCACCGTTCCACCGCTGCCTTGGAAGCAGCAGTGGCAGCACTGATTTGACGTGGTTCAGACCACGGAGCAGAGCGGTTATCTGTGACCAAAGATAAAGGGCTGAAGTTGGCAGATGACTTTCGGAGCTGGCACCCTCCTGACGTGTCTGCCAGCGTGCAGGTGGGTGGGAGCCAAAGGGGGTGGGGCCGTGCACAGCTGGTCTCTGGGCGGGCATGCAGCTCACCCAGGTGGGCCCTGCACGCAGACATCTCTCCTCACCTGCCAGTCTGAGGGACCCCTGCCTTAGGGGCACCTCCTTTTGAAGGAAGTTTCATCAGGATACAAAAATGTGTAAACTGTTTATGTCTGAACTCCCCCCCTCCCCCCAAAATGGCATATTTCACTCTGGGGCTAAGGATTGTTGATTTCCTCCCCCCTAATTTTCTGGTGTAGCTACATCACCAGGCAGCTTGAGACCTTGAAAGCTACTGGGTTTTGCCACTGACTCGAGTCAGATTACTACTGAGTTTCTACTTTTGTTTGTCATTACTTACGATTTGCTGTAAGAAATGTGAATCTGAGGTATGTGATGAGATCCAAGAAGAGGGCTCTCACAGCGTGGTCTTACGTGGTCACTTTCCGAATTGTTCTGCAGCTTCAACATACCTCGTGCAAAGAGGGAGCTGGCTCAGCTGAACAGGTGCACGTCCCCACAGCAGAAGCTGGCTTGTTTGCGGAAGGTGGTGCAGCTGATCACCCAGTCTCCCAGCCAGAGAGGTGTGTGCTCGGGGAAGGGGCGGCAGTGGGCGGCTGTGTGTGTCCAGATGCAAACATCTGTTGAGGAGCAGTGCCCTTGTAAAGGGTCATAGAGATGGGCTGATGTTCAGCAGAGCATTTCAGCGCCCCAGAGTCCGACCTGAGGAACGGGTGCCCTGTAATGGGGGAGGGGGGTTGGTGAGGCAGCTTTGGGGTAAGAAAATGCTGGCAGAGAAGCAGCGGCTTCAGAAATGGGCCAAGCTGGTGATAGGCACATGGGAGTTCCACTGTTTGTTAGGTTGTTCTCTCTAATTTTGTATATGTTTAACATTTTCCATTATAAAAAATAAAAACAAAGTAAGCTAATAAAAAAGTAATGAGGGACTTCCCTGGTGGTGCAGTGGTTAAGAATCCACTTGGCAGTGCAGGGGACACGGGTTTGATCCCTGGTCTGGGAAGATCCCACATGCCACGGAACAACTAAGCCTGTGCACCGCAACTACTGAGCCCACATGCCACAACTACTGAAGCCCGTGCACCTAAAGCCTGTGCTGTGCAACAGGAGAAGCCACCACAGTGAGAAGCCCATGCACTGCAGCAAAGAGTAGCCCTGCTAGCAGCAACTAGAAGAAGCCCGTGCGAAGCAACAAAGACCCAATGCAGCCAAAAATAAAATAAATAAGTAAATAAATAAAATTATTTATTTATTAAAAAAAAAGTAACGAGAAGGCAGATCTCAGGGATGATCTTCAAAGTGTTTTATCAATAAACAAAATGGGGATGTGGGGATGATCTTCAAAGTGTTTTATCAATAAACAAAATGAACAGGAGTGTGTAAGGTACACTTGCAGCAGCATTGCAGAAGGAGGGAGCGGCTCTATAGCCGTATATACGGTGGGGAGAGCATAGACTGTCTGTGGAAAGATACGTGGGAAGCAACAGCAGTGGCCTCTGGGAAAGAAGTGTGGGTGACAGGGATGGGAGAGACATGCTATTTGCTCTTTTGTACTGTTTGAAAATTTAAATGTGTGAATGCATTAAAATTTCAATGAAAAAATAGAGTTAAGCTGCATATCAGCATTAGACTCTGCGAGGTATAAAGCGGACATGATCCCAGGAGGAAAGAGGCTTTTGGCAGTGGCTCTGACACACCTTGGGGTTGTATCCACCATCACCGACTTCCCTGGGCTCTTTGTCTGTCCCGGGAGGTAGCAAGGGGTGGTCTGCTTGGAGGTTACTGTTTCTGCACACCTTCCCAGGACACTAAGCATTCGATTTCCCCTGGCGTCTGACATCTATTCAGGACACTAGAAAGGAAATTGTGCGATTGAATTTCTCCCCGATATGTTATCTTCCTGGATTGTGGTTTTGTGGGTTGGGTGGTGGTGGGGAGTTGATATGCTTGTTGGTCTGTTTGAGTCCCGGGATGGCTTTGAACATGTGTTTCCCTCTTGCAGTCAACTTGGAGACCATGTGTGCTGATGATCTGCTGTCAGTCCTGTTATATTTGCTTGTGAAAACAGAGATCCCTAATTGGTAATATTTTTTGTTAAAATGCTTTTTCAAAATGGCAACCCTGTGCTGGGGTGGTTTTCGTGTCACTCTAGGAAACTGAGTGCCCCTTATGAGCCAGGTACCGGTCCTGCCTTCGTTCTGCAAGGGGTGGCTGTCATGCCACTACAGATGGGGAAGCTGAGGCCCAGAGAACTTACGTTTTCTCATTCTGGGACTTGTGGCTAGTCAGTGGCTGAGTCCAAAGCGGACTCCAGTTCTGTCTGGCTCCAAAGCCTGTCCTTTTCCCACAGAAACCCAAGTTCACTTTATAATAATCAGCTTCCTAAAAACTAGCCCATTCTAGGAAAGTAACAAGCAGCTTTACTTATTTTCCTAATTGCGCACACTCTGCATAGAGATCCAAGGGGAAGCAGTCCTAGCTCCCCAGAGCTAACTGACTTCATGATGAAGCCAATAGCATCGTTTCTGCCAAAGTGTTAATCGGGTATGCAACAATAAAACTTTTTTCTTCCTTTTATTAGGATGGCAAATTTGAGTTATATCAAAAACTTCAGATTTAGCAGCTCAGCAAAAGATGAACTGGGATACTGCCTGACCTCGATTGAGGCTGCAATCGAATATATTCGGCAGGGAAGCCTGTCCGTTAAGCCGCCGGTAAGACCTCCCTCCTGCCCTGCCCTTTCTTTGTGGGTGTCGTGGCGTGTGTGGTGGGCTTCTGAGGGTGGTGCAGGGGAGGCGGAGTCAGAGATGCTCTCCCCGGAGAATGGAACCTCGGCTGTTTAAAAACCGCCCAGCGGAGTGAACACTAGCACCCAGGAGGCTGTGGAAGTTGGTGGATTGTATCCTTGGCTCTCCTGTTGTTGATCTGCTTTGTTAATCCTTGTCATCCTCAAAAGCACATGGAAGAAGGGGAAGCTAGAAGGGTGAATTGGGGTGTCCCGAGCGTGATGAGCAAGAGATGAGATTATTAACGTCTGTGGTTTCAGGACTCAGCGGCCCTGTTATTATTTTCTTGGTTGGTTGGTGAGCTTTGCCTAGCGGAGGTGATTATGTTCCCATGAGAACTGTGAGACTTGTAAACCAAGATTGCACTGCCGGCTCATTTCACTGCATACCAACCAGCAAAACGTGACAGCACTCACAGAAATCGCAAAGTTGAAATCATTCGAGTGAAGACATTCCTGTATTAAAAACCAAGAGCCCTGAGGGTTGATCTTAATTTTCCCTTGATGTTAGAAGTTCTCAAAGTAATGATAAGTTGAAAAAAAGAGAGGGAAAAAAAAAGAGTAATGATAAGTTGAAACATCTGAAAAAGAATATAGGCCTGTCCAGACAGGGGCACTCGGGTACGTTCATTCATTTATATATTTTCCAGTCTTCTTCCTTGCCGTGTATTCTTTATATAATTGAAATTATATAGTAGATAACCTCATATACTGTCCCCCCCCCCAAAAAAAAAGAATGGTTTTATTTTTTTCTGATTAGAAAACTGCTATTTGTTTATAAAGAATATATGAAATATAAAAAGTAGCAGTGAAGACAACAAAAGCCTCCCATAAATACACCAGTTGGGGATGACTTTTATTAACATTTTGGTGTATGTCTTTTTCTTGCGCTTATACAGTTATATTTTTAACCACAGTTTGAGCTTATGCTGCACTTGTTGGCACATAGCCCGACAGTATCATGGTGCTTGCTGAGGAATTAAGTTCTGCTCTTGTCTGAGGTCTAATTGATCCCCCACACATACACAGGTGAAATTAGAGGCTGTCCGTCTCATCTCAGATGTGGCTGGCTATGACTCTCGCAAAAAGTTGTTTCCAGTTTAGAGGAAGTCATCAGCATTCTAGAATGCACGTGTGTGTGCTTGGGCAGTTCTGCGTACACGTGTCTGCAGCATCAGAAACGCCACTCGCTTCCAGAGCCGGGCAGCAGGATTTCTTAGTTTGAATTGTCTTCTGTGAGGTTCTAGGAACACGTGTTGTCCCCATGGTGCCTGGGGAGGTTTTCCTTCATGGCCCTGCCCTTCTGGGTCTTTCCTCTGAAGGGTCTCCCCTCCTGGACCCACTGCCCTGCAGAGGACTCACCTGGTGCTCCACGATGGGGCCGGGGTGCCCCTTGTCACCTGGAGGGAGGTGCCCCGTCCCCTTGCTACCTCCATCCTGTACCGTGACTGTACTGCTTTCTTCCTTTCCACGGTGTGTAGGCAGGGAGGCCGAGGCTTGAAGGTCTTCGGCCAGAGAGTGAAGAGGTGGTTGGCCACACACTATCAGGCCGCTTGTCACACCTATGTTTCCCTGAGAAAATATTCCAAGTGGGATTGTGGGAGTGTTTGAGGGGTGGCCCCTCTTGTGCTGGTGTTGGTTTGAGTCCAGACCTGGGGCAAGTCTGTTTATCTCTGGGAGCCTCTGTCTATTTTTCTGTCTCCACTGGGGATCATGTTGTATATTTCACCCTCGCCAGGTGGCCGTGAGGCTCGAATAGGATATTTGGAGGTGCCTTTTCCAAGTGGGAAGTGATGCTGATGCCCTTCCTTGCTCCTGCAACACCCCTGCATCTGGGTGTCTCTGTGTCTCGTTCCTCTGGGGCATCCTGCGTGGATAGCCCCAGGGATGGCCATTAGCTTGGGTGGGCAAGAGGGGGACCCAGCCCAGGGCCTCTCTTGCCTGGTCCTGCCTTCTCGCGTGCAGGGTGGTCGGTCCCCCCCAGACTTGGGACAAGGTTGCATCATCCTCATGGCTGGCCATGGAGCCTGACCCTTGGGTCTTGAGTGCATCAGGCCTGAGAGATGCCCTTTGCCTTTATGGACAGAGCAGGTGTGGCGGCTTCCTTGTGTTTGGTGATGGCAGCATTGGGATTCCGTCTGTGGCATTGCCTCTGCCTCAGTGCAGTTCCATCTGGGAATGTGCAAGGCCACGGCTGCTTGCTGGTGGTGTTTCCTGGGGAAAGAGCCCAAGTGTGTCTCCACACGGCAGGTGAGGTTTCTGAAAGCATTAAGGACTCAGTGTTAGTAAATCGAATAATGTTTTACTGTCGACTCTTTATGTACTATAATGTAGTTTCACAGAAATCTTCTCCCTGGGACATAATCGTACTTGAGATGACTGTAAACATTCTTTAAGCACGTTCATTGATGAAAACTTGAGCTTTTTGAAAATAACCATTACTGGGATGACTCTAGATTTACCTTTTTGGACAGAAAAAAATGGAGGAGGACCTTGAAAGGATCTCTACCCTCCCCTACTCCAGTGTTGCGGGCTTCTGGACTTTCTCGCTTAACTGGGCTTCCAATAAATAGTATTTACCCTTTTCCCACGTTGGTCTTAGCTTATACGCTATGTCTTCTGGTCGCTGATTCTTCCCTGACCATTCGATCCTGAAAGACCTGCCTTTTTTCATCACTGCCCTTCAAACAGTCACCTGAGTGGAGGAAAGAGCCCCAAATTTACCTGAACAATGAGGTGTTTGGTGTTTCTCTGACCTTACGTTGCTCAGCTATTAATCCCTGAATAAAACAGGTTGATAGAGCTTTATACGGCACATACCAACTGGGAGCAAAGGTGGCTCGGAGACTAGGGGTTGGTGTTTGTTTGCCAAGACAACCCCATGAGGGCAGCTGGTGTGAGGGGCCCTGCTTGGCAGCGGGCCCCAGAAGTGCTGCCAGCTCTATCTTTAACTGGACCTCTGCGTCAGAACTTAGGGGGCCGCAAAGAGAAATGATCCCATCATTTTGTCAGGGTTTGGTGAGTTCTTCTGGCCGCAGCTGGCTGGAAACAATTCTCTCCACCTCCCACCAAGATTCTTTTCGAGGAAGTTAATTTGTCATCAGACAATTTAAGGTCACAGGTGCTCGAGCGAGCATTGAAGTGTCTCGCTAGAAATGATTTCATAAAGAAAGGATACTTTTAGATTTCTGTATATAGGTAAAAATTACCTGCACTGTGAAGACCTGAGTATTCATTGGGGTGGACCCAGTTGTTTATTGGACTTTGGGCGAGCGGCCATGTTGTCCGATATTTTAATAAGTTTGTTCAAAAAGCAGGACCCTTCTCTCTCTTGCTGGTTGACACTGGGAAGTGCAGACCAACCTGTCACATGGTTCCCCTGTCTGTGGGCCCAGATAAAACGCAGGGACAGGGCTCTGCAGGCATTAGGACAGACGTTTTGAGAGGAGGGGGAGGCCAGGACAATCCAGGTTTCCATGTAGAGGATGGTGGTATGTGCAGGCCACGTTCCACATTTAGAGATGCCACATTCCACACACAGCCAGTGCACTGCCCTCCTCCAAGATCCCTGCCGGGAAGCCGTCCTCAGAGCCCCACTTCCTGCACAGGTAGATGGGGAACCCCCGCCTAGCCTGATGAGGGTCTGCTGTGCGGCTCTGTGGGGGCGGGGAGAGGGGGCTGTGGTCCTGTTCTGTGGGAAATGGTGAGGATTGTTCCTGGGTCCTCTGTTTCCAAGGATCTGCACTGACAGCTCGCGACGTGTGATAAAACGGATTATTGACTTTTCTCGCAGGAGTCCGAGGGATTTGGTGACCGGCTGTTCCTTAAGCAGAGAATGAGCTTACTGTCTCAGATGACCTCAACTCCCACTGACTGCCTGTTTCAGGTGAGACACCCAGAGGTCCTGCGGCACAAATAGATGAGGAACTCTCCTGTTGCCACAGCTCTAGAGTCTCTGTAGAATCCATCAGGGTGGTCTGCGTAGTTCAGCACGGAAGTTCTTTTCGTGCTCCAGGGGGTGGTAGGGTTGCTGGGGTCTTAGGACTGGGATCAGTTGGGCTGCCCATCTCCCCAGTGTGAGCTGTGCTGTAGCCCCGCTGGACAGCACAGCGCGGGCACCAGGGCCCTGCGTGTGGAGCCCTCTGCACGGCTGTCCTCCTCTCCCTGTTCGGCAAAACGTGGCTTGTGCTTCACGGTCAGCTCAGTAGCACCTCACTGGCAGCCCCGCCAGACTTGATGCCGCTTCTTGGCTCCAGGAGCCCACATTACAGATGTTTGTGTGAGCGCACCGGGCTGGGAGCAAGGCACCTGGTGGTGGTTTGATTCCCAGGCACATGCAGGCGGCTCCCTCCTAGGACCTGATCTACCGCTGAGAGGTTGGCACAGTGTCCTACGAGGCAGTCGTCAGAGGGACCCCGGGCCAGGGTGGGTTCCATGGAGGGCCCAGAGCTATGCACCCCCCAGAACATCTCACTCCCTGCGGGGAGCACATCCAGGCATCACAGGGGTGAGCCCTGCAGGTTTGCTCGTTGATGGGGTCTCGTGCTAATTCAGTTGTTTTGCAGACCAAGGCTCTGTTAGATTATAAGACGATTTGTCCCTCTAATGCGGGATCCAAATCTACTCCGAGGATCAGGATGTGTTGCCCCCCTACTCCTGTTGCTCTGGAAGTTTTGTCATGTTGTTGTTTTTTAGTTTTGGAAAAACCCTAACATTTACAAAAATAAAAGAGTGGTATAATGAAGGAACCCCCGTGTAGCCATCTCCCAATCTTGTTCCATTTGTATCCCCTGCCCCACTTTCCCCATCCACCCACATTATTTTAAAACAAGTCCCAGAGAGCAAATCATTTCCCCATCCACCCAAATCACTTTGAAACAGTTCCCAGAGAGCAAACACATATCTACGTCCATACATAGATATGTGTTTCTGTAAGGATGCTCAGAAAATTCACACCTTAGAGAGCAAATAGTTCCTTCATATCCATAGTTTTTTTAAAAATATAGTCTTTTATTTATTTATTTATTTATTTATTTATTTATTTATCGGCTGCACCACGCAGTATGCGGGATCTTAAGTTCCCCAACCAGGGACTGAACCCACACCCCCTGCAGTGGAAGTGTGGAGTCTTAACCACTGGACCACCAGGGAAGTCCCTCAATAGTATTTTTGACGTCCCTTTGTAGCACATCGCATCAGGTAACCAGAAAGAAGTGGAAAGACTTCTGAGCCAGGAAGACCAAGATAAAGATGCCGTCCAAAAGATGTGTCATCCTCTGTGCTTCTGTGATGACTGTGAGAAACTCGTCTCTGGGTAAGAGGGTCCTGTGTGGGCTCAGTGCCAGGAAGGGGGAGATGTGGGGCCTGGGTGGAAGTTTCCCACTTGTTTGCTGTGAGATTTGGAACAAGGAACGTATCCTCGCTGCACTCTGCTTTCTCTGCTGTGCAGTGGAGACGGTAACCCCCGCCTCTTTGGAGGATCAGATGGATAAAGGTCATAAAAATACTTGGAACCCCTCTGGGCTGCTAACCAGGGGAGGTGGGCAGAAGGCCCGTCCCAGCCTCAGAAAGCAGGTTTTAGGATGGAAGGAATGCCAGATTCTCCTCTTAGCCTTTTTGGTGTTGCCTTATCCTTATTGGGCTCTTTTGCTGGGTGTCAAGGCCTAGAGGGCCGAGTGGCAGGAGGGGCCCTGCGGAAGCTGGAGCTGATGCTCTCCAGGACGCTGTAGAGGAGACCCAGCTGGGTCACACCTGGAGATCTGTCTTCTTGTCCCAGGCCCCCGGTGTATTTCTCTGTATCCTCTTTCTCTTTTAGGAGGCTGAATGATCCCTCCATTGTCACTCCTTTCTCCAGAGATGACAGGGGTCATACACCGCTCCATGTGGCTGCCCTCTGTGGTATGTGAGCTTGCCTCTCTGCTCTCCGGGCAAAGGGATGGGGCCGAGGGTGGCCCTGCAGGGAGAGGATGGCTGCTGGGGTCTCACTGTGTGCATGCCTGATACTGCTCCGGGGCTGGTGGTCCAGCCAGGGAAGGCTTGAGTCCAGACTGTGAAAAGGGCCTCAGAATTGGGATTCTTATATTCCTGCTTTAAAAAATATAACTTTACTATCATTTATTTATTCTTTTTTATAATATTCTTTTCCATTATAGTTTGTCATAGGATATTGAATATAGTTCTCTGTGCTATACTATCTTTTAAAATGCACATTCCAAAAAAAAAAAAAGTGCACGTTCAAGGTAGAAAACACAAACATCTGTAGTAACGCCCACCATCCTTCTACCTCCCAGAGATCAGCTTAATTCATGACTGTCTGAAATGTCAGCATGCTTGTGAGGGTGTGTGTTTTTATAGAATATATGATATTGTGGGGATCATACTCTTCCGTGTGGTGTTTTTCACGTGGCGATATGTAAGAACATTTCTCCATGTCAGTATTTTTTTTAATTCCCTCAATATTCCCTCCTGTGAACTGATGCACTGTGGACTCTCCTGTGGATGTCTAAGGCTCTTTTCTCCTACCTTCTGTGCTTAGGGGGTGGACTGGAATTGAGTCCCCTCCAAGGCCCCCCCAGGGTGTTTAGAATCTGCAGGGTCTGACTTGACATTAGCGCTGGTTCCCCGCAAGCAGAAAAAGACCTCCTGCCGCGTCTCGTGCCAGGGGATGAGAGGGTGAAATAATGCTGCGGCTTCACTTGCAGGGTTTGCAAAGCCTGCTCTCTTCCCGTCTGTTCTGTAGGGCAGGCGTCACTCATCGACTTTCTGGTTTCCAAGGGCGCGGTGGTGAACGCCACGGACTACCACGGCTCCACCCCGCTCCATCTCGCGTGTCAGAAGGGCTATCAGAGCGTGACGGTGAGCAGCTGGGCTCAGACAGGCTGGGCTCTGCACGTGGCTTCACAGGGCTGACCCCTCCTCCGCTCCACACGCACTCTGCCTGGCCGCAGGGAGGGCTGGGGTCTCAGTCACCTCCCCAAGGGTCCGCTGGGCAGAAACTGTTAGGTGTGGATTTGAAACGTCATGGTCATCTTCGGGAAGGAGGGTGGGGCTGTAGATTGTTTAATCTCTAAATTTTTTTTTTTTGCATCATACTTTTTAATAATGAGATAGGATTTTCCTTCACCCACCCCCAAGATACTAGAAATATTTTAAACAAGGCCCCAAGATGGACATGCCCGTACTAATGAGAAGATAGGTCAGAAATTAGAAAGGCAAAATTGTTTTGCCAGTCAGTGATGGTTCAGTTTCAGCTTAAGTTGTTTGGTACATAAAGTGCCTCAGTTACTGCTAGTGATTGATGGGGGCTGTTTTTCTTTCTCTTTTTCTTTTTTTAAGTTTTATTAGGATATAGTTGGTTTACAATGTTGTGTTAATTTCAGATGTATAGCAAAGTGAATCAGTTATACATATACATATATCCCTTTTTTTTTTTTTTTAGTAACCTCTAAGTTTTTTATCAGGAAGGATGAGAGTGATGATAATATTTTTTCTTTTCTTTTTTTTAATTTTAAAATTTTTTTATTTAATCAAAGTTAGTTAATTTACAGTGTGTTAGTTTCAGGTGTACAGCAAAGTGATTCAGATATATATATGTGTGTGTATATATAGTGTATTTCTCTCTGTAGTATATATTCCTTTTCAGATTATTTTCCATTGTAGGGCTGATATAATTTAAATTGTAGTGTAAGTAGCTCAGGTTGAAAACGGAGACCAGCAACGTCCCTGTGTGGCTAAGGGCCGTGCTCCTGGGGAAGCGCGTGCCTGCACCGCCGGCCTGGCTGGCGCTCATCGCTCTCTCCTCTCCTTTGGAAGCTGCTGCTGCTGCACTACAAAGCCAGTGCCGAAGTGCAGGACAACAACGGCAACACCCCCCTGCACCTGGCCTGCACCTACGGCCACGAAGACGTAAGTGGTCCTGGCTGTCCCGAGGGCGGCCGCTTCACCCTTTCTCACTCGTGGAGAAAAGTGAATTTCTAATTGGTTGAATGTCGTATTTTGTATTGACAATTAGTAGAACATTTGGTGTGTAATTTTTTTAATTAAAAACTTAAAAAACGTATTACAGATGCTGTATTGGAATAACAGAAATCTAAAACATAATTGTCCATTGTCTTTTCCTGAAATGAAATCATGTGCGTTCATCCCTGCTGCCGTCTCTTCTTACCTTTTTGTTCATACTCAGGTTTTACATTTTATGTTTTTATAGTAACATCATTAACTGTGTGTGTGTGATTTTTTTTCCCTAACCACTCTCTCTCTGGCTTCTCCTCGTGGTAATACCGAGGTAGATTTATATAGCTGTGGGCTTGAGCTGGGTTAGCTGGTTGATGAGCAGAAATGCAGCTTATTTTCCTAACTTAATACATCATGGACATCCTGTAGGTCAGTCAATGTAGATGTAGCCCATTCTGTAATCAGTACACAATAATCTATAACATGTGTCGTGTCAGGGTCCGGAAGACCACCCCCCAGTTCAGTGATGTGCTAGGAGGGCTCCCAGGGTGAGCATACAGTTGTATTCACAGCTCTGACTTATTGCAGTAGAAGGACACAGAGCAACATCAGCCAAGGGAAAGGTGCCAGGATGAAGCCCAGAGGAACGTGCATGCAGGCTTCCAAGAGCCTCTGCCTGTGGAGCCACTCAGGACACACTTACTCCTCCAGCAGCAAGTCATAACAACACGTGTGCAGTGTCTGCCACCAGGGAAGCTCATTAGGGACTCAGTGCCCAAGATTTTGGTTGGAGGCTGGTCCTGTGAACACCCGCTGCCCGGCACATTTCAGAATTCCAGTCTTGGGCTTCCCTGGTGGTGCAGTGGTTAAGAATCTGCCCCCCAGTGCAGGGCACACAGGTTCAAGCCCTGGTCCGGGCAGATTCCCACATGCTGTGGAGCAACTAAACCTGTGCAGCACAACTACTGAGCCTGCACTCTGGAGCCTGTGAGCCACAACTACTGAGCCCGCATGCCACAACTGCTGAAGCCTGCGTGCCTAGAGCCGTTCTTTGCAAGAAGAGAAGCCACCGCAATGAGAAGCCTGTGCACCTCAACAAAGAGTAGCCGCCGCTTGCCACAACTAGAGAAAGCCTGTGTGCAGCAACAAAGCCCCAATGCAGCCCCGAAATACATACATACATACAAACATACAAACACACAAAATCCCATACTCCCAGAAGGACAGCAGGTGTTCAGCATAACCCGCGTTGTTGTACAAACATTTAGGCCCAGTGAGTCCCTCTCATCAGTCAGGGGACGGTGGGAACAGTCCCCAAATCCAAGCTCCCAAGGAACATTGCAAGTCAAGGGCCAGCCCTGCAAGCAGGGCTTTCCAGGGATGGCGGTCTCAGGCATGCTCTGGTGACTCCTTTCTGCACACGATAGGTGACCATTCATTCAGCCACTTCTTCCTGATTGGCAGTTGGGTTCTTTTGAAAAAAATGATGTGTCCTGATCAGGTAGCCTGGAACCCCAAAAGGTGTTACTGTCTGTTACTGCACATTTGCTTGGCGGGTTGAGCTGGGACGTGGGCCGAGGCTGCAGGGTGCGCAGACCTGCCCGAGACCGGACGTGTGAGTTCACGGTGGCATTTCCCATTCTGTTTGTAGTGTGTGAAGGCTCTGGTCTACTACGACGTGCAGGCCTGCAGACTAGATATCGGTAACGAGAAAGGAGACACGCCCCTGCACATCGCTGCCCGCTGGGGTTACCAAGGTATTATAGAGACCTTGCTGCAGAACGGAGCGTCCACCGAGATCCAGAACAGGCTGAAGGAAACGCCCCTCAAGTGTGCGTTAAACTCAAAGGTAGCTTTTTCATCTCAGAGCAGCACTATGATGTTAAAAAAAACCAGTATCCTCAGATTATGAATTGGCCGTGCTGTTCAAACTGCTTGAGTCTGCGAGGCTAGAACCTGCTGCCCCGTCTTCTGCATTCGGGACCTGGTCATTCATGGGTTTTACTCACTCATGTTATTTTCCACCTTGGTAGGATTTTTTCTCAGTGTTGTGCACAGAGCTGCTCCCAGCAGAGTTTGTCCCCACCTCTGAGTGCTGTTGGTTTCTGGGCAGGTGAAGTGAGAGGAAATGTGACGGTGGCTCTGGCTGGGAAGAGAGGGGATGGGGCATGAAAGCAGCAAGTGTCAGCTCTGGATTCCTGTTCCTTCACCCTCAGCGCCTAAAATCTTATTCTGATTTGGCCAACTTTGAATATCATTGGGTATAGTTTTCTGCATAAATGATTCGTGGGTGAGCTACTAGCCTTTCCTGCTAGTAATTTCTGGAAACACCTAGTTTGGGGCCACATGTCGTGCAGTGCTCACTCATGGGCAGGTGGGGAGTGAGGGGGGCCTCCAGAGGCCAGGCCTTTGTGCTCACCTCCCGGCAGCAGCTCTGTTGAAGGGGTACCCTCAGAGAAACGTGTTCGGCCAACTAGCCACAGAAAGCATAGGGCCATGTGCGGTGGACATCCGAGGTCCTGATGTCCAGAGCATCTCAGCTAGTAGCTCACATAGGTGATTCCGTTTTACTACAGGTCTCCAGGTGTCTCCCTTTGCACAGGCGCTACTTTCTGCTTCTTGATGTTTTACAATTTCCAACCCTTTTCTAGGGAGTTCTTTTAGTTTGTTCAGATATTCTTCTAGGAGTAGCACAGTTTTTGTTTTTAAACCACTTTATTGAGGTATGATTGAGATTCAGAAAGCTGTACATATTTAATGTGTACAACTTGATGAGCTTGGGGATAAGTCCACACCCATGAGACCAGCACCACAATCTATGCCATAAACACATCTGTCACCTCCAGAAGTTTCCTCCCACCCCCTTTATTTGTTTGTTTATTTATTTATTTATTTATTTATTTATTTATTTATTTATTTATTATTTTGTATGTGTGATAAGAGCACAACATAAGAAGTGTGATTTTTGAAGGTTTAAATCCCTGCTCCTGGCCCCGGGGGGCCTCAGCTGCCCATGCCCTCATGGAGTCTCAGCTTTGTAGCAGCCGGAGCCAGGGGACTGGGTGAGGCCACCCTTGGCCTGAGATGCCCGTGAGGGGCCGAGGGTGCCTCTGCACTGGAGCTTCTCCGAAAGGCCCTTCCAGGCGGAGCTCTGCAGACGGGAATTGCAGACAGCCTCCCTGGCTCACTCCAAGCTGCTCCCGTTTGCGGCCCGCGGCTGTGAGTGGGAAGGTCGCACTTGAGGCCTGTGGACGACCAGCCCAGGCTGGACGAGGCAGCCTTTGAGGCCCCTCTGCGTCTGGGCTTCCCTTGTCCCCGAGCCCATTTGTGGGGAGCACCAGCTCCTCCTGTCAGACGTAGTGCGATCCTGAGTAGGTTCCCGCCCGCTCTGGGCCTGGGTGTCCCTGTCTCTCCGAGAGCTGGCTGGGCTGCGTGGCCTTCTGAGAAGATGGGGGACCGTGGGGCCATACGGGTGATGAGACGTTGGTGACCCGTCTCAGGACTTTTCACGTCCCCTTCATCCTCCTAGATTCTTTCCATAATGGAAGCCCACCATCTGTCCTTCGAGAGGAGGCAGAAGTCTTCAGAGGTAAGAGAACAGGGCTGTGCGTGTCGGCCCGACTTGAGAGCAGCCCCTGTCTGGCCCTCACCCCCGCCTCACCGGGCTCTCTGGCTGCAGGTGTCTGCACAGCCCCCTCAGAGCTCCATGGATTCCATCAGCCAGGGCTCCTCCACCTCCAGCTTCTCCTCCGTGTCCCTGAGCTCCAGGCAAGAGGAGCCCAAGAAGGACTACAGGGAGGTGAGGCCCCCGGATGGGAGGGCGGGGAGGGGCAGGGGGGTGGCCTGTGCTCTGGGGGCCAGCTGTAGAGCCCCGGCCTGGTGAGGGCTGCCCCCTTGGCCTGCTTGCCGTCGCCGGGACAGTGCATCTGCTGTGGTGAAGGTCAGTGTCCTCGAGGAGAGCCTGGCCAGCCTCACCCTGCTTGCCGTTCATGGGCGGGCGTGTGTGTGTGTGTGTGTGATGGGAGGGGGGAATGCTCTAAAAGTGCAGCTGGTGTCACCTGTAGGTCCACTGCTTTAAGGTCATTTTATGAAGTAAATTCTCTGCCCTTACCTCCCGCTCCGTCAGCACCCCTGTTAACCTGATGTGTGTCGTTCCTGACTTCCTGCAGAGTTTATATAGACATTTACATGTACTCGCACATTGCGTTTTATAAAAGCTGACTTACAGCCTGGTTTTTTTTTCTGTCTAACCTACCTTAGAGCTTGTCCAGCGTCAGCCCACAGAGCAGACCATGGCGTGGGTGTGCCCTGATTCCTTTGCCCGTCCCTGTGAGTGGGGAGCCCTCACTGACTCCTCCCCAGGCCCCCCCTCCCCTGCCACCCCCAGACTGTGCCCTGCTCTTGGAGGGCCCAGGAAGTGTAGCTCAACGCAGAACCATAGCAAGGAAGGCGGAGAGACATGCTCCAGGGTCTCACAGAGGCCTGGAGTTGTTCATGGGGGAGGGGGGTGTCTGCCCTCATGGTACCTGAGAGCTGAATAGATACAGTTCTGAAGGGTGACTGCCCTCTCAGGAAGCACTTGGGCTCCCAGGTGAATGGCAGGTCATCTTATAGACCTTACGTGGAAGGTGCACGCTGGCCCCTCCTGGATGCCCTATCTGAACAACTTTGGGGATGTGTTTGAAAGATACTGAATGAGATCAAGAGACACATGAAAGCTACTAGGTTTTCAGAAGGTTGTTTTTATTCCTTCTTATTGTATTATTATAATTTTCCTTACATTGTTTTTTTTTGAGCTTTTTATTGGAATATAATTGCTTCACACTCTTGTACCAGCTTATGAGGTACACCAAAGTGAATCAGCTGTATTTATATATATATTCCCATATCCCTTCCCTCCTGCGACTCTTCCCTACCCTCCCCGTCCCGGCCCTCCGAAGCATCACCCGTACTCGAGTTGATCTCCCTTTGTTATACAGCAACTTCCCACTGGCTATCTGGTTTTTTTTTCTTTTTTTTTTTTTTTTTGTTTTTTTTTTCTTTTTTTTGGGGGGTACACCAGGTTCAATCAACTGTTTTTATACACATATCCCCATATTCCCTCCCTTCCTTGACGCCCCCCCCGAGTCCCCCCCACCCTCCCTGCCCCAGTCCTCTAAGGCATCTTCCATCCTCGAGTTGGACTCCCTTTGTTATACAACAACTTCCCACTGACTATTTTACAGTTGGTAGTATATATATGTCTGTGTTACTCTCTCGCTTCCTCTCAGTTTCCCCTTCACCCCCCGCCCCCTCCCATACCTCGAGTTCTCCAGTCCATTCTCTGTATCTGCTTCCTTGTTCTTGTCACTGAGTTCATCAGTACCATTTTTAGATTCCGTATATGTGAGTTAGCATACAATATTTGTCCTTCTTTTTCTGACTTACTTCACTATGTATGACAGATTGTAGTTCTATCCATCTCATTACATATAGCTCCATCTCATCCCTTTTTATAGCTGAGTAATATTCCATTGTATATATATGCCACATCTTCTGTATCCATTCATTTGTTGATGGGCATTTAGGTTGCTTCCATGTCCTGGCTCTTGTAAATAGTGCTGCAATACACATTATGGTACAAGTTTCTTTTGGGATTATGGTTTTCTTTGGGTATATGCCCAGGAGTGGGATGACTGGATCATATGGTAGTTCTATTTGTAGTTTTTTAAGGAACCTCCAAACTGTTTTCCATAGTGGCTGTACCAACTTACAGTCCCACCAACAGTGCAGGAGAGTTCCCTTTTCTCCACACCCTCCCCAACATTTGTGGTTTCCAGACTTTGTGATGATGGCCATTCTGACTGGTGTGAGGTGATACCTCATTGTGGCTTTGACTTGCATTTCTCTGATGATTAGTGATGTTGAGCATCTTTTCATGTGTTTGTTGGCCATCTGTATGTCTTCTTTGGAGAAATGTCTATTTAGGTCTTCTGCCCATTTGTGGATTGGGTTATTTGCTTTTTTGGTATGAAGCTTCATGAGCTGCTTGTATATTTTGGAGGTTAATCCTTTGTCCGTTGTTTCATAGGCAATTATTTTCTCCCATTCTGAGGGTTGCCTTTTAGTCTTGTTTATGGTTTCTTTCACTGTGCAAAAGCTTTTAAGTTTCATGAGGTCCCATTTGTTTATTCTTGATTTTATTTCCATGATTCTAGGACATGGGTCAAAAAGCATCTTGCTTTGATGGATGTCATAGAGTGTTCTGCCTATGTTTTCCTCTAGGAGTTTGATAGTGTCTGGCCTTACATGTAGGTCTTTAATCCATTTGGAGTTTATCTTTGTGTATGGTGTTAGGAAGTGTTCCAATTTCATTCTTTTACATGTTGCTGTCCAATTTTCCCAGCACCACTTCTTGAAGAGGCTGTCTTTTTTCCATTGTATACTCGTGCCTCCTTTGTCAAAGATAAGGTGCCCATATGTGTTTGGGCTTACTTCTGAGTTCTCTATTCTATTCCATTGATCTTCCTTTCTATTTTTGTGCCAGTACCATACTGTCATGATCACTATGGCCTTGTAGTATAGTTTGAAGTCAGGAAGCCTGATTCCACCAACTCCATTTTTCCTTCTCAAGATTGCTTTGGCTGTTCGGGGTCTTTTGCGTTTCCATACAAATCGTAAGATTTCTTGCTCTAGTTCTGTGAAAAATGCCATTGGTAATTTGATCGGGATTGCATTGAATCTGTAAATTGCTTTGGGTAGTACAGACATTTTCACGATGTTGATTCTTCCAATCCAGGAACATGGGATGTCCCTCCATCTGTTTGTGTCGTCTTTGATTTCTTTCATCAATGTCTTAAAGTTTTCTGCATACAGATCTTTTGCCTCCTTAGGCAGGTTTATTCCTAGGTATTTTATTCTTCTTGTTGCAATGGTGAATGGGAGAGTTTCCTTAGTTTCTCTTTCTGCTCTTCCGTTGTTAGTGTATAGGAATGCAAGAGATTTCTGTGCATTAATTTTGTATCCTGCTACTTTACTAAATTCATCGATTAGTGCTAGCAGTTTTCTGGTAGAGTCTTTTGGGTTTTCAATGTATATCATGTCATCTGCAAAGAGTGACAATTTTACTTCTTTTCCAACTTGGATTCCTTTTATTTCATTTTCTTCTCTGATTGCTGTGGCTAAAACTTCCAAAACTATGTTGAATAATAATGGTGAGAGTGGACACCCTTGTCTTGTTCCTGTTCTTAGAGGGAATTCTTCCCACCATTTAGAACGATGTTGGCTTTTGGTTTCTCATATATGACTTTTATTATGTTGAGGTAATTCCCTTCTATGCTCATTTTCTGGAGGGTTTTTGTCATAAATGGATGTTGAATTTTGTCAGGAGCTTTTTCTGCATCTATTAAGATTATCATATGGTTTTTATCCTTCAATTTGTTGATATGATGTATCACATTGATTGATTTGCATATTTTGAAGAATCCTTGCATCCCAGGGATAAACCCCACTTGATCATGGTGTATGATTTTTTTAATGTGCTGTTGGAGTCTGTTAGCTAGTATTTTGTTGCGGATTTTTGCATCTATATTCATCAGTGATATTGGTCTGTAGTTTTCTTTTTTTGTGACATCTTTGCCTGGTTTTGGTATCAGGGTGATGGTGGCCTCATAGAATGAGTTTGGGAGTGTTCCTATTTCTGATATATTTTGGAAGAGTTTGAGAAGGATAGGTGTTAGCTCTTCTCGAAATGTTTGATAGAATTCGCCTGTGAATCCATCTGGTCCTGGGCTTTTGTGTGTTGGGAGATTTTTAATCACAGTCTCAATTTCCGTCCTTGTGATTGGTCTGTTCATAGTTTCTATTTCTTCCTGGTTCAGTCTTGGAAGATTGTATTTTTCTAAGACTGTATCCATTTCTTCCAGATTATCCAATTTATTGGCATATAGTTGCTTGTAGTAGTCTCTCATGATCTTTTGTATTTCTGCTGTGTTGTTGTTCCTTCTCCTTTTTCAATTCTAATTCTGTTGATTTGCGTCTTCTCCCTTTTTTTCCTGATGAGTCTGGCTAATGGTTTATCAATTTTGTTTATCTTCTCAAAGAACCAGCTTTTAGTTTCATTGATCTTTGCTATTGTTTCCTTCCTTTCTTTTTCATTTGTTTCTGATCTGATCTTTATGATTTCTTTCCTGTTGTTCACTCTGGGGTTTCTTTGTTCTTCTTTCTCTGATTGTTTTAAGTGTAAGGTTAGGTTGTTTATTCGATAATTTTCTTGTTTCTTCAGGTAGGACTGTATTGCTATAAACTTCCCTCTTAGAACTGCTTTTGCTGCATCCCATAGGTTTTGGGTTGTTGTGTTTTCATTGTCATTTGTTTCTAGATATGTTTTGATTTCCTCTTTGCTTTCTTTAGTGATTTCTTGGTTGTTTAATAGCATATTGTTTAGCCTCCATGTTTTTGTATTTTTTTTAGTTTTTTTCCTGTAATTGATATCTAGTCTCATGGCGTTGTGCTCAGAGAAGATGCTTGATATGATTTCAGTTTTCTTGAATTTACCGAGGTTTGATTTGTGACCCAAGATGTGATCTATCCTGGAAAATGTTCTGTGTGCACTCGAGAAGAAAGTGTATTCTGTCATTTTTGGATGGAATGTCCTATAAATATCAATCAAGTCGAGATGGTCTGATGTGTCATTTAAAGCTTGTGTGTCTTTATTTATTTTCTATTTGGATAATCTGTCCATTGATGTAAGTGGGGTGTTAAAGTTTCTTACTATTATTGTGTTACTGTCGATTTCCCCTTTTATGGCTGTCAGCATTTGCCTTATGTATTGAGGTGCTCCTTTGTTGGGGGCATAGATATTTACAATTGTTATATGTTCTTCTTGAATGGATCCCTTCATCATTATGTAGTGTCCCTCCTTGTCTCTTGTCTTTACTTTAAAGTCTGATTTGTCTGATATGAGTATTGCTACTCCAGCTTTCTCTTGACTTCCATTTGCATGGAATATCTTTTTCCATCCCTTTACTTTCAGTCTGTATGTATCCCTTGGTCTGAAGTGGGTTTCTTGTAAGCAGCATATATAAGGGTCTTGTTTTTGTATCCATTCAGCCAGTCTGTGTCTTTTGGTTGGAGCATTTAATCCATTTAGATTTAAGGTGATTATTGACATGTGTGTTCCTATTACCATTTTCTTAATTATTTTGGGTTTGTTTTTGTAGATGTTTTCCTTCTCTTGTGTTTCCTACTTAGAAAAGTTCCTTTAGCAATTGTTGTAAGGCTGGTTTGGTGGTGCTGAATTCTCTTAACTTTTGCTTGTCTGTAAAGCTTTTGATTTCTCTGTCGAATCTGAATGAGATCCTTGCTGGGTAGAGTACTCTTGGCTGTAGGTTTTTCTCTTTCAGGACTTTCAGTATATTCTGCCATTCCCTTCTGGCCTGCAGAATTTCTGCAGAAAGATCAGTTGTTATCCTTATGGGTTTTCCCTTATATGTTATTTGTTGCTTTTCTCTTGCCGCTTTTAATATTTTTTCTTTGTGTTTAATTGTTGTTATTTTGATTAATATGTGCCTTGGTGTATTTCTCCTTGGGTTTATTCTGTATGGGACTCTCTGTGCTTCTTGGACTTGATTGATTATTTACTTTACCATGTTGGGGAAGTTTTCCACTATTATTTACTTTACCATGTTGGGGAAGTTTTCTTCAAATATTTTCTCAGACCCTTTATTTTTTTCTTCTTCTTCTGGGATGCCTATGATTCAAATCTTGGTGCGCTTAATGTTATCACTAAGGTCTCTGAGACTGTCTTCCCTTCTTTTTATTCTTTTTTCTCTTTCCTGCTCTGTGGCAGTTATTTCCTCCATTCTATCTTCCAACTCACTTATTCATTCTTCTGCCCCAGTTATTCTTCTGTTTATACCATCTAGAGTATTTTTAATTTCAGTTATTTTGTTGTCCATTACTTTTTGTTTGCTCTTTAGTTCTTCTGAGTCCTTATTAACTGTTTCTTCTATTTTCTGTATTTTGTTATTGAGATTTTGTATCATCTTTACTATCAATACTCTGAATTCTTTTTCAGGCAATTTTCCTATTTTCTCTTCATTTATTTGGTCTTGTGGGGTTTTTTTCCTGCTCCTTTGCCTGCATGGTGTTTGTTTGTTTTCTCATAGTAGTCCAAACTTCAGAGGTTCCTTGTCCCGGCAACAAAGGGTTTAAAGAAGACTGTCCAAGCCCCAGACTAATGGCAGAGTGTTGAGTCAAACAAATACTAAGTTAAGGAAACACATACATGTATAATACACACAAATACTGAATCCAATAGAACATAAGGCACTAGAAAGACCTGACAGAAGAACCCCAGTATACTCTCAGACAGTCAGAGAAAACCAACAGAAATTCAAAACCAAAACAGAACAAAACAAAAACAAAAACAAAAACAAAAAACAAACAAACAAAAAACACCACACACACACAAACACAAATCCAGGGAGATTTTGAAAGCTAGGATCAAATATAATAAAGAGCAAGAGTACCACCAGACAGACTGAAGATTCTCAAAATGAAATCGGACAGTTATACTTAGAACTAAGACAAAACCTAATAATAAATACCAAAGCAGTGTGTCATCTGGAGAATAAAGCAAGGAAACAGAGCAGACCAATAATATTGCTTATAAGTATATAAAGATAAACTAAAAAAGGAGAGAAGACAGGGCAACAGAAGAGTGTAGTGTAACTGGAAATATAAAAAGAAAAAGAAAGAAATAGAAATGTATAAAAGAGATGAAAAGAAGGTAGGAGAGATACAGTCAGCAGTACAAAAAACTTAGCTAGAAATAGAAATATATAAAAAGGCTAAAAATAAAAATAGAATAAAAAATAGAATAAAAAATGTTATAAAATGTGTAGATCCCTTAGGACTAAGATCATAAAGAAAACAGCAACAACAACAACTAAAAACCAGAACTGACCCCAGAATGGACCAGATTAATAGAATTAATTCTAATATTTCTGTTTCCTTGGGGTCTCAGCTGTAAGTGTCCTCTGCCCACCTTGGGCTTTTTGTATTACTCTGTGACCGGCAGAGCTTCCTTCATTGTTCATCTGTGAGTGCTGGTGTGTGGGGAGAGAGAGGGTACAATAGTGGCTCCTTCCCCTGGGAGTGAGTGACCAGTGGCGCCCTGCCTGGGTCACGGCGGCTTGGGCGGCTCAGGCCGAGAGATCGACTCCACCCGTGGCTCCTCCCCCCTGCTACGACTCCGCCAGGGTGCCTTGCCTGGGTCACTGTGGCTCAGCCGGCTGTGGCAGTGCCTGTTGCAGAGGGACGCCAGCGGCTCAGGTGTAAACAGAATGTCTCCAGAGCTGGGCCACTCTGCAGGCTTTTGGCTCTCGGCTGCAGGCACTCTAGACCAGCCCCACCCCGGGGCCTTTGTTATCCCTGACTGCATCAGCCAGGCCCACAGGGGTCCTTCCTTTGTCAGTCACAGGCACCGAGAGAGAGGCTACACCCGCGGCTCCTCCCCCCTGCTTGTGAGTCAGCAGTATTGAGCTGGCGCCATGGCCGCACAGCTCTCTGTGGTAGGCTCTCTCTGCTGCGGATTTCTTCCCTCCTGTCCTCTCAGTCCATCTCCCCACTGCCAACAATGTTTCTCACCTTGAACCGTTCTCAGGTTCCCACGTTCCAGCTCCCAGACCCCCGTTCAGCTGTGAATCGACATCTCAGTCTGGACACGCTGAGCCGTGGTGCAGACCCTCTGTGTGTTTCTCACTCTTTCCCGTCTGCCACAGCTCAGCCACTTCACCCTCTGAACAGACCCAAATGCCTCCCTTCTGACCCAGGGAAATTCCCCATTGGAGAAGGGGTTTCCCTGTCAGATAAGGGATGTTTCCCCGAATTTGGCAATCTCCCCTGTTTCAGATCCCCCCACCCCAGGGTGTGGGACCTGTCCCTTTCCTTTCTTCTCCTCCTCTTTCTCCTTTTTTTTTCTTTTTTTTTTTCCCTCTGTCCTACCCAGTTATGTCAGGATCTTTGCAGTCCTTGCTGGTGTCCAAGGTCGTTTGCTGGTGTTCAGCTGGTTCTCTTTGGGAATTATTGCATCTTTTGGTGTATTCCTGATGCATCTGTGGAGAGGGATGCATTCCACGTCCTTCTACTTCACCGCCATCTTTCCTTACATTCTTTTTCCTTTTATTAAGGTAGAAAAACTTTTAAGAGCCGTTGCTGATGGAGACCTAGAAATGGTGAGTTTTTAATTTTTATTTATTTATTTGGTTGAGCTGGGTCTTAGTTATGGCAGGCAGGCTCCTTAGTTGTAGCCCATGTGCTCCTTAGTTGTGGTAAGCAGGCTGCTTAGTTGTGGCTCATTGGCTCTTTAGTTGTGGCATGCGAACTCTTAGTTGCAGCATACATGTGGGATCTAGTTCCCTGACCAGGGATCGAACCTGGGCCCCTTGCATTGGGAGCACAGAGTCTTAACCACTGTTCTACCAGGGAAGTTCCCAAATGGTGAGTTTTTAAAAGTGAATTTCAAACAGCTTGCTCTCGGCTTAAGCAGCTGTGCCCATGTGTCTTTTCTCCAGGTGAGTTAGGAGCTGTGGGGATTCTTTGTTCACGTTCACACAGAAGGGGTGCATTTCATGAGTACTTGGTGATGGGATGTGACATGTCCCCCGCAAGTGACAAGGCAGGTAGAATAAACCTGTTCCTGCCCTTTACACATTCATATTCCAGAGGGTGGTGGTGTTGCCAAGAGGACCACCCTGTGTCCAGGGGCACAGAGTGTGGGCTTGTCTCTGGGCCTCACTAGCTGGGAGCAAGGGGAGGCCAGAGCCCAGTGGATGTTGGGGTGGCCCTGCAAGAATTGTGGGTAGTGTGATGCCCTGGCCGGGAGGCAGGGCTCCAAGGACTCTCTAGCAAGTGTCTGGACGAGATGGTGCTAAGGTGTCAGGGAACGTCTGTGATGCGCTCTCTGGAGACGTCCGTGGGCAAGTTCCCCAGCTCACCTTTGGCTTCCACTTTAAAGGGAGGAGTGAATTAGCGCTCACCAGATCAGGAGCCCTGAGTGGATCAGATTTACAAGAGCGCTTTACAGTGATGTGTGCTCTTCCTGATGGTGGAGTTTGAAGTGGTGGGCAGAAGTTCCTGGGATCTGATTATCACAGCCTCCAGGGTATTAAGAATTGGAAGGTAGTTGTCAGTGTCTTAGCCTATGCCCAGAGGCCGCTGTGAATCCATCAGCCTGGCACGTGGTTACTCGGGGGAGGACGGGGTGTCTGGATGCAGCTGATACTGGTTGCTCCCCCAGGGAACCCAGTGTTCTTTGGGGGATGCAGATGGGGAGCTCCTTAGGCTCCCTACGAGCCATAGCAAGAGCCAGTGTGCAGACGAGATTATGACTGTCCCTGTGTTGTGGTGTGTCTGCCCCCTGCCCAAGGCTTCCCTTCCCCCATCTTGCTCCTTCTAATCCCCAAGAGGAACTGCCCTCTGTCCAGTCCATCTCGGCCAGCCTTTTAGGTGAGGCCCCTGGGTCAGGTGAGGCCTTTGGCGTATCCACCCTGAGGAGCGTCTGTCGTCAGAGACGTGGAAGGGACCTGGAGGGGGCATGTTTGGGGTCGAATGGGGGTCTTCCTGAAGCCCTTTGTCACACATGCACTTGCAGGCATTTGCTGACTTCCTCAGTGCTCAGAAGCAAGCCTAGGAATATATTCTTATTGTTTTCTTTCCTCACATTTAATATCCTAGAAACTGGTCTTTACTGGAACTTAAATTTGACCTGTTTGGGATCTTTTCAGTGCTTTCACCTGTGGGCTAGAGCATTAAAGTGGAGAGGACATTGGCATGGAGTCAGGGAGCCTGCATTTAGATTGTGGCCACCATCTCCTCGTTGTGTGGCCTTGAACAAGGTGTTGACCCCTTGGAGTGAGTCTCCTCCCCTGTAAGATGAGACAGACTGGTTGCTGAAAGTGGACAACTGGATAATGTTAACAGAAGGTGCTCACGAGATGCTCCAGGACCAGGGCTCGAAAGCTGTCACCCTGAAGCAGTGCCACTCTGCCCCTTTTTAAGATAGAAGCAAAGAATCTAAAGCAAGCTGCAGAAATGGGAACTCCATCTCTCTGTGTCACCCCTGAGAGGATTTGGAAAGGCTTGAGGACAGGTGAACCTCGGAATCCTCAAGAGGGAGAAGCCATCATTTATAAGTTACTTTGGTGGTTGAGGAAATATAGGTCCTGATTTGGGAATAAGTGTGTGTGTGTGTGTGTGTGTGTGTGTGTCTAAGACACTATAGCCTGTAAAGGAGCTGAGGGTGGGTTTTAAGTCCCTGTTTCTCCTTGCTGCCCCACGCCAGGTGCGTTACCTGTTGGAGTGGACGGAGGAGGACCTGGATGAAGCAGAGGATGTTGTCGGGGCGGTGGACCTTGAATTTTGTCACCCCTTGTGCCAGTGCCCCAAATGTGCTCCAGCTCAAAAGGTTTGGCTTTTCTTCTGTTGGGGACTGCGGGTGGGGGTAGAGGGCAAATTCTTTTTCCTCTTAGGAAAGTTGTCTGCTCCTCAGCCAGCTAACTGCCAAGTGGCTGGTTGTAGGTACCCCCTGACATACAGCTCAAGGAAGAGGGAAGTGAACAGTCATGCAGGATCCAGCTTCGGCTGCCTGCTTTCTGAACAGGCAGGTCAGGGCTGGGCTTGGCGTTTCAGCGGTGCTCAGGGCCCCTGAGTCACAAGGTAGGAGCTATGAACAGACGTGCCTGAGGGTCTCCGTCTGTGTGGCCATGGTCCCCTGGGGCGGCTGCAGGCGAGATCCACTGCCCACTGCCTTTGCTCACGTTGGTGCACTCTCTACGGGAGGACCCTGCCTCCAAGTACAGAGACCCCTGTGCCATTTCCCCCAGTGGTAATTGCAAAAGCACAGTGCAATATCCCAAGCAGGATATATATCACCATGGATACAATCCCTCCATCTTACTCAGATTTCCCCAGTTTTACTTGTGCTTGCGTGCGTGTGTGTGTGTGTGTATTTAGTTCTACCTGGTTTTATCACATGTGTAGGTTTGTGTATCCACTACCACATTCAAGGTACATGACAGTTGTTTCATAACAAGGGGAATCACTCGAGTTGCCCTTTTATAAGCACACCCACCTCTCTCCCTGTCACCCCACCCCACCATCCCTGACTTCTGGGAACCACTAATCTGTTCTCCAGTTCTAATATTTTGTCTTTTCAAAAATGTTATATAAATGTCATCATACAGCACGGAACCTTTGGGATTGGCTTTGTTCACTCAGCATGATTCCAGGTTGTTGCATGTAATCAACGATTTATCCTTTATCGCTGAGCGAACTCTAAACACACCACTGGGCTAGGAGAGCATTGGGGGTGGGGGGAGGAAGTAATTTAATTTAATCACAGCATGAAGCAATTTACTTTTGTGTCTTTTTGAGAAATTACTAAAAGAGAAAAAGCTAATAGGCTTTAAAAGAGCAAGGAACATATATTTATCCAGTAAATTCAACAGATACCGTAATGTGTAATTCAGCTTTTTGTTACAACTAATGAACTGCAAGGTGGGGGAGAACAGAGTGGGTAAATGACAAGAAGAAGAGCAGAGACCCAGTAAACTGCCTCCAGCCACCGGCCGGACCTGAGGGCCGTGCTGCTTCATATCACATCCTTTGAGAGAGCATCTGCCTTTTTAATCCCCTTGTTTTTCATAGCAGTGCACGTAGGAGAAGTCAGTTTTTGGACTGCACATATCCAGCAGCGTGTGGACAAAATAAAAGTCATGCATCCCAATGTACACATTACCTCGCAGCTGAAAAGCTATATGTGAATAAAGTACTCTGTCATTTCAGTACTCTTAGGGGAGAGACATCCATGGGGAAGCTTTTTTAATAAGGTAGTATTTTCTTGCAATACAAGGGATAGCACCACTATACCTGTTTTGTAAAGTCATTAGTTTTCTTAGCGTGGGACATACACATTGAGTTAGACAGCAGGCACATGAGCGTGTGCTGTGTATATACAATGCCATTTACAACTGCTCAAAAAAATTAACTACTTAGGTATATGCTTAATAAGACATGGACAGGATCTGTATGCTGGGAATCACAAAATATTGATGAAAAAAATCAAATACTTAGATATGTCTGACTCATGAAAACTCAACATAGTAAAGATGTTATTTTTTCCCAGATCGATATACAATTTTAATGCAATTCCTATCAAAATCCTAACAGAGTTTTCATAGACATAGACAAACTTATTTTAAAATTTATATGGAAAGGCACAGGCCCTAAAATACCTAAAATAATCCTGGCAAAGAAGAATAAATGAGGATCACTCTTCCCAATGTTAAGGCTGGCTGTGTAGCTACAGTACTCAAGACAGTGTGGCCCTGGTAGAGGGACAGATGCACGGATCAGCGGGACAGGGTAGAGAGCCCAGCAGGAGACCCACACATATATAGTCAACTGAGGTCCGACAGCAAGTCGGTGGGGGAAGGACAGCCTTTACAACAAATGGTGCTGGAGCAAGTGAATGTCTTCAGGCAAAAAAAAAGAACCTCAGCCAAAACTCACACCTTGTATAAAAGTGAACTCAAAGTGGATCACAGACCTAACTGTAAAATATAAAATTATAAAACTTTTAGAAAAAAATGGGAGGAAATCTTTGGAATCAGGGCTAAACGAAGAGTTCTTAGACTTGACACCCGAAGCGTGATCCATAATGGGCAAGTGGCTAATTGGGCTTCTCAGTTATAGACTTGCCTGTGGAAACCCAGGCACATCAACTGCAGGCGGACGACAGACTGAAGGAAAATATCTGCAAGCCACACATCTGACAAAGGGCCAGAGTCTAGAATAGAAAAGAACTTTCAAAACTCAATAGTAGGGACCTCCCCGGTGGCACAGTGGATCAGACTCCGCACTCCCAATGCCTGGGGCCCAGGTTTGATCCTTGGTAAGAAAACTAGATCCCACGTGCATACTGCAACTAAGAGTTTGCGTGCCGCAGCTCAGGAGCCGACATACTGCAACCCAGGAGCCCTCCTGCTGCAGCTAAGACCCCATACAACCAAATAAATAAATAAATATTGAAAAAAAACCCCAAAACAAAAAAAGTCAATAAGAAAACAAACCAGTAAGAAAATGGGCAAAGGAAGTGAACAGATATTTCACTGACGAGCATTTAAAGATGGCAAATAAGCATGTGAAAGGATGTTCAGGGTCATCACCCATCGGGAAAATGCAAAATATAGCCTCAATGAGATAACGCTACGCACTTACTAGAATGGCTAAAATAAAAATTAGTGAAAAGCAACAACACCAAATGCTGGTAAGGATGTGGGGAAATTGGTTCACTCATCCCTTGCTGGTGGGAATGTAAAAGCCACTCTGGAAAACTGTGTTTGTTGTCAGCTCCTTATAAAACTAGCCATAGAATTACCATATGATTCAGCAGTTGCATTCCTGGGCATCTTAGAGTGATGGAAACTTACGTTCTCACAGAAACCTGTAAACAAATGTACACAGCAACTTCGTTTGCAATATCTCCAAACCGGAAACAACCCACATGTCCTTCAACAGGTGAACTGCTGCACACAGTACAGCAGGGGCCTGCCGTGAGCTGCTGCTCAGAGGTGAAGAATAAACTTGATGACACGCGGCAGCCTGAAATCAGGATGTTTTTTCTCCTGTTTCCAGGCTGCTTGTTTTGGGCTTTGGGAATAAAGCAACTGTGAACATTTGTGTACAGGTCTTTGTGTAAGTGTATTTTTACTTGGGTGGTTACCTAGGAGTATAATTGCTGGGTTATACAGGAGGTATATGTTAACTGGAAAAGCCCAGTTTCCTGGAGTGCTTGTAACATTTTTCATTCCCACCAGCAGGGTGTGAGAGTTCTAGTTGCCCCACATCCTGGTCAGCACTTGGTATTTTGACTTTTTGACTTTAGTCATTCTGGTAATTGTGCAGTGGTATTTCATCATGTTTTTCCCTTCTCCTCTTTTGTTTGTTTTTGACTTTTGAAGTGTAATTTATATACAGTAAAATTCACCCGTTAAATATAGCATCGTTTTTGTTTTCTTGTCAGTCATCTATTTCATACATATTAATGTATATATGGCACTCCCAATCTCCCAATTCATCTGCCCGCTTTCGCCCCTTGGTGTCTGTATGTTTGTTCTCTACATCTGTGTCTCTGTTTCTACCTTGCAAACCAGTTGATCTGTGCCATTTTTCTAGATTCCGCATAAGTATAGTTTTTTAAAGAGATAACATTTTTAATCATTGAAAAGTGAACTAGAAAACCCAAGTTTTAATCCTTGATCAATCACAGAAAACACTGGCATATTAATTCCACTGTAAAATATATGATTCAACGTCACAATTTAATGTTTGTTTTTAGTTCTAGAGGGTTTGTTTTTTGTTTGTTTTTGTTTTTTTTGCCACACCATGCGGCATATGGGATCTCAGTACCCTGACCAGCGATCGAATGAACCCTTGCCCCCTTCATTGGGAGCGTGGAGTCTTAACCACTGGACCATCAGGGAAGTCCCTAGTGGTTTGTTTCGTTTGCCCTTTTAATTACTGATAGATTATTCTCATATCTGCATGATTGGTTTTAAAACCATTGTGAATAATAAGGAAATTCCATGATAAAAATGAAGGTGAACTTCAGGGATAAGTAGCAAACAGTTTTCTGAGGTTTGACAAATGAATGTGTAACCAGCAGCACAGTCAAGATTCAGACTATCTCAGGAATTCCCTGGAGGTCCAGTCGTTAAGATTGTATGCTTTCATTGCTGAGGGCATGGGTTCGATCCCTGGTCAGGGAACTAAGATCCCATAAGCTGTGTGGTGTGGCTGAAAAAAAAAAAAGATATAGACTATCTCTGTCACCCAAAATATTCTTTCCTGCCTCTTTGAAGTTTGCGCCATCCCGTGTTCCATCCCCTGACCATCACTGATCTGCTTCCTGACCCTTTGGTTTTGTGATTCCTGATTTTGATGTGCATTTCCCTGATAACTAAAGATGTTATTTTATATGCTCATTGACTGACCATTCAACTGTCTTCTTTTGTGACGTCTTCAAATCTTTTGCCTAATTTTTTAAAAAAAGTTGGATTGTCTTATTGAGTTGCAAGAGTTTGTTTTGTTTTGAAATTCTGGTTAGTACAAGTCCTTTGTCAGATATACATATTGTAAACATTTTCTCCCCTTTTATGACTTGCCTTTTTACTTTCTTACTTGCCTCATGCAAAGAGCAAACATTCAACATTTATATTAAGTCTAGTTTATCAAACTTTTTTATGGCTTTTGCTTTTTATATCTTATCTAAGAAATCTTTGCTTATCCCATTGTGTTCACTTCAAGAAGTTTAATGGTTGTAGCTTTTACATTTAGGTCTGTGATGCATTTTAGTGTTTGTGTTTGGTGTGAGGTAAGGGTTGATGGGCAGTTTTCCCATATGTGAATGTCCAGCTGTTCCAGCACCATCTGTCAGACAGACTTTGCCTTCCCCGTTGAATTGCTGTGGCATAATATGGTATCATCGTAGGGGGTTTGCTTTCTTGAAAACGGAAGTTAATCCTTTGCTATATCATACCTCTCTAAAGTACTAATTCACCTGTGGGCAACCAATTCAGGTTGCCACTGTGATCCCAGATTTTACAGAGGGGCTGTGGGGGACCGATGGCTTCAGTTCCTTCAGCCAGATTTCTTAAATACTAACGACATTTCCGTTTCCACCTTCCGCACTTGCTAGAAGCTGGCAAAGATTCCTGCCAGTGGGCTTGGTGTGAACGTGACCAACCAGGATGGCTCCTCCCCACTGCACGTTGCTGCCCTGCACGGTCGGGCGGACCTTGTCCTGCTCCTCGTGAAGCATGGTGCCAGCGTGGGGGCCAGAGACGCAAACCAGGCGGTCCCACTCCACCTGGCCTGCCAGAAGGGCCACTTCCAGGTACAGGTCCTGTCTCTTGGGCAGTGTATATAGGGTTAGAACCTCACTTTGTGGGAGCGCTGCAGTGGGGAGGGTTTGGCGGCTGACCCAGAGGACGGGCCCATTTCCTTCCTCCCAGCCCTGAGATTCTGAGATGCGCAGGGCAGGACCACTCAGCAACAGAACATAGAACTCTGGTGCTTCTGGGAGTGGAGCCCAACCCCCCTCCCACTGGCATTCACGTCTGGCGGCACAGAGGCTGTCATTCTGATTCTGACCCCAGCTGGGAGCTGTCTCTGTCTGATTCTTGGATGTTGGTCATCTGTGCCAAACAGTTCAGCATCTATTCATTTTTTCATTTTCCCTTATTATTTCTACTGTGAGGTTTTTCAGGTGATGCCTAGCATTAGTTTTCTAACATGTAAAACTGGAGTGATAATTAGAACTCTCTACAGAGGAGACACAGTGATTAAATGGAAAGCACGCGTGCCTTAGCGCACTGCCTAGCACAAAGTGGACCCTTCAGCAAATGTGACCCCCTCCCCCCTTCAGTGGGTCTGCGTTCTCCTGTCAGTCATGTGTATAAAGAGCCTCCTAGATAAACTTACAGAAAAGTCGAAAGAATATCAAGTTATCAAGTAATATCAAGATCTCTCCTTGCAATTTTGAATTAAAGTTGAACATTTTTCTACTCTGGGCTAGGTGGTGAAGTGTCTATTAGATTCTCACGCAAAACCCAATAAAAAGGATATAAGTGGAAACACAGCCCTCATTTATGCCTGTTCCAGAGGCCACCACGAAGTCGTGGCACTGTTGCTGCAGGTAAGGAGCTGCGGACGTGGGCTGGTGATGGGCATCCCACCACGCGGCGAGCCCCTGGCAGCACTCCGGGGAGAGATGTGAGAGGGAGGCTGCTTGGCTTTTGCTTGAAGCTGGCCCTGGGGAGAGGAGCCTTGCAGTAGTGGGGTCTCGGCATCTGTGCTGCATCAAGGATGTGAGGTAAGGACGGAGACGCCACTTTTGCTGAAGGTTTGGGTCGTGCCTTGTTTACCGGGTCAGTTGAATTGTTACCTGAAGTGTGAGCTGAATATCCTTTTATGCCACTGCTACTTCTTTTCCTCTCTTGATAAAGGTTGTGTGTGTTGACTGTAGCAGGAAGAATTTTTAACCGTAGGAAAAAACCCCAACTTTTCCATAACGCTGTTACTCAAAAGCAACTAATTTTGGTGACTTTTTAAAAACGTGCATAGTTTAGATCAGTATTGTTTTCTATGTTGCTTGTTTTAACGTAACATAGAAAACTGTTCATTAAAACCTCAATTAAAAAAAAACCCAAAAAGCCTCAATTTTTAGTGGTTGTGTAATTATGGATGTACCACAGTTGTTGTTTTTTTTTTTAACTATTTCTGCTTTAGTAGATGACTTACATTTTTTCCCCTGCTATAGTGAGAAGTGCTGCCATGAATATCTGTGTACATAAATCTTTTTTCCTCGGTAGCACTTTTACCCCTAAGATTTTAAGAAAATTTTCAGACATACAGAAAAGTTAAAAGAATGTTATAGAGCACACCCATATAGGCACCACATGGATCCAGCCTTGGTAGTTTCTAGCACTCCTTCTGATTGTGCTGTTTCTCCTTCTAGCATGGAGCCTCCATCAATGCTTCTAACAATAAGGGCAACACGGCACTGCACGAGGCTGTGATGGAGAAGCACGTCTTCGTGGTGGAGCTGCTTCTGCTTCACGGAGCGTCGGTTCAGGTCTTGAACAAGAGGCAGTGCACAGCTATAGACTGTGCTGAGCAGGTGAGTGGGAGCGCCTCACCCCTTACAGCTCACATGAACCCCCTGTGTTTACGTCAGATATGAAAGAGCAGTAGCCAGGCCTTTGACTGGCCGTGCCAGGCTGAGTGGGTGTGCTGGGAGTCTGCGAGCGTGGCTACAGCCCTGGTCCTTGGTCACCTGGTCAGAGGCGGCCTGCCGGGGGAGCCAGGAGCCAGTCCTTCAGGGGTGGTTTTCAAAGGTCTGGGCAGAGGTGCCCCCCCACCCACTGCAGGCCTCGGTGCCCCGGTGTGGCCCATCGTCCAGCCGTCAAATACTCGTGGGGAAGCAGCAGGTTGAGACGGCGTTCTGGTCTCACCCTCCCAGTACTGGGAATACACCTGTGGTCCTAGCAGCACGAGGGGGAACGTGCATGCAGTTAGTGAACAGACCTTGAGTTCTGTAAGGAGGACTGGGGTGAGCTGTTACCACCCTCCCCGTGCGTGGACGTGCGCCATGGAGGAATGGTGAGGAAATAGTCTCCTCCTCCTGGGGAGGAGGGACCTCTTTACGGTCCCGGTGTTCATGTTGAATCCTCATCTAGTTTCCTAGTCAGGTCGACAACTATTAGGCTGTGAAATGACACCACTGACATATTAAAGTCACCATAAATCCACCTGACTCATAGACTTAGAATACTAATTTCTAATTTTCAGTTGTATTTCTTAACAGAATTGAAATGTTTTAAACTTTCAGTTAAGTGCTTTCTCAAGTGACAGTCATGATGAACATGTTTTATTGAGCACTTACTATGTGCCGGGAGCCTGACAACCCCATGATACGTCTACAGTAATAGCCCCTATTCTCATCAACCCGGTTGCACAGAGCAGCGAAATGCGGGTCCAGAGCACCTGGTAGAGGGCAGAGCTGGCCTCCAAATGCAGGGCTCTTCTCCACCACTAGGCTTTATGGCCTGCAAGTTTTGCCTGTAGCTGCTTCTTTGCTGTTCTGCCCAGCCACGCCAACACTGACATTCAGATCAAAAGCAGGCAATAACCCGCTAAGAAAGCATAAAAGGCGTTACTGTTACCTTTTCCCTTTCATATTGTAGAATTCAAAAATAATGGAACTGCTTCAGGTAGTACCAAGCTGTGTGGCCACGTTAGATGATGTTGGTGAAACAGACCACAATGAGTACGTTACTGTCAAGATCAGGAAAAAATGTAAGAACTCACATCCTTTCTGTAATTCTCAGCTTGGGTTTACTTGGAATTTCGTGAGTGATTGGCGGCTGGTTTTCACGTAATTATAAATGTTAAATGTAATTAAAATCATAGCTGGAGGTGGGATATTGGCATCAAAGGAATGTGTGCTATATCCTGTTTCTTTTCTTCTTTATTTTTTTTTTTAATATTTATTTATTTGGCTGTGCCACATCTTCGTTGCGGCACACAGGATCTTTTTTAGTTGCGGGATGCGAACTCTTAGTTGCGGCGTGTGGGATCTAGTTCCCTGACCAGGGATTGAACCCAGGCCCCCTGCACTGGGAATGCAGAGTCTCAACCCCTGGACCACAGGGAAGTCCTATATCCTATTTCATCAGCTTTTTTGGACACTGGTTTTCTAGTTGATTGTGATGTATCCTAAGGAGGTAAGATGGACACTCTCAGCATTACCCTGAAGGTCAGGCCTCCACTCACCAACCAGAGAGGAGGAGCCACTTGGGGTAGTTTCTTTCAGGTCTCATGTTTTGAATCCAGGCCTTTTTCTTAGCCCTTCCGAGACATCTGGAGTAAATGCTACCGTTAAAGATTTCTTTTTTTAATTTGCAGGTATACAGAGGTTGATGGTAATTAGAACAGCAGCTGCCAACCAGGAGTGGGGCCTGAAGTATTTTCTTCTTTTTTAAAAAGTTGTTACAGTTTAGATGGGGTCCTTGTTCAACTTTTTAAAAAATTACAATTGTAGTTTCCAGTGCAGGAATGTGAATACACCCATTCGCATATCTGGATAACCCTGAGGCTGTCTCACCCTCGTTGGCTGCGGCTGGGGACTATCAGTGTGAATATCAGTGTGTTAGAGATTTATCTTTGGGCTTCCCTGGTGGTGGTCCGCCTGCCAAGGCAGGGGACACGGGTTCGAGCCCTCGCCCGGGAATATCCCACATGCCACGGAGCAGCAAAGCCCGTGCGCCACAGCTACTGAGCCTGCGCTCTAGAGCCTGTGAGCCACAATGACCGCGCCCACGCACCGCCACTACTGAAGCCCATGTGCCCTAGAGCCCGTGCTCTGCAACAAGAGAAGCCACCGCAAAAAGAAGCCTGTGCACTGCAATGAAGAGTAGCCCCTACTCTCCACAACTAGAGAGAGCTAGTGCACAGCAACGTAGACCCAACACAGCCAATAAATAAAAAATAAAATTTTAAAAATGATTTTATTTATCTTTGTTTTATGGGGGTTCACACAGTAATAAATAGGTACCTAATAATATGTTTTCTATAAGCAAATGCAGTGCTTAATTTCCTAAATTTTGTTAAATTTTAACAAAAAGAAAGTTGAAAGTTTGCATCTGTGCTATAATTTTTAAACAGTTCTTAAACTATTTTGGAAGTTTTCAGATATTTATCCTTTTATCTACAGGGAACTCAAAAATGTATGATCTACCAGATGAACCTTTTACAAGACAGTTTTACTTTGTCCACTCAGTTGGTCAGTTTAAGTGAGTATAAGATTCGAGTTGATTTCTGTGCTTTTGACTTTAACTTTACTTACAACTCAAGCAGGTGATATGCAGCTTTAATGGGTTATAAATAAATCTGCACTCATCACACGCTGCCACCTCGTGGCCAACCAGAGTATTTTGCACCACTATCCTGAATATTTATTTTAGTTTGTTTTGGGTTTCAGGGGAAGGACTTCAAGGGAGATTATGGCAAGAGATAGAAGTGTCCCTAATTTTACTGAAGGTTCTTTGCATGAGGTGAGTTATTAAACACTGGCTTATAATCTTATCTTTTTAAATCCTGGATTTTTCAAAAGTAACCCATGGTAAGCACATTTCTCATTTCATTATTCCCTTCACTGTTAAGAGTTACTAACAATGAAAATGAGTTCTTTAGTGGCATGGTCAAGAGTGTAGACTTCATTTAGTGTTATATTTAATAATGCATTTCTGAGCTAAGAAAGGAAAATGAGGAAAAAATGGAAAATAGTAATGCATGAAAAGACGCTACAGTTCATAATGTGCGTACTAGGTGAACTATCTCAGATTTTACTGTGTAAGCAAATGCACTGATGTGTTAATCACGAGTCTAAGGAAGAAGACACATTTGTATACAGATGGGTAAAAAGCTTTGAGTATATTATAAAGTTGTTCATATAGACAGTGCTGTATGTGGCCATTTTTCTACAGCACTATTTAATACTCATAAAAAGAAGCCTGCTTTACATTCTGTGGTGCTATTAGGTGGCTCTTCTCAGAAAACATGGCTTTGCTTTTTTCTTTTTTTTGTAATTGAAGTATAGTTGATTTACAGTGTTGTGTTTCTAGTTTACAGCAAAGTGATTCATTTTATATGTGTGTGTATATATATATATGTTCTTTTCCATTATAGTTTATTACAAGATATTGAATATAGTTCCCTGTGCTATTCGGTAGAAACTTGTTGAAACATGGCTCTTTTTATTGCTGTTTGCCAATATAATATATGCCTTCTTTATGAGAAAAAGAGTTTATAGCATGTGTGGCATATGCTTGTTGAAACAAATATACTAAAGTTCTAAATCTTTTAGAGAATTAAAGTGACTTTTGTTAATATGACTAATTTTAATTTCATCATTAATCTTCCACGGCTTTTGCTCCCAGACCTGCTGCTGGGTGGGAAACCCGCAATCTCTGAAATCTGCCTGGGTTCAGTCAAGTGTTTGCTCTTCCCCTGCTAGCTGGGGGACTTGAGGCAGACTGCTTGGCTTTGCTGATTGTGTTTCCTCAGCTGGATGTGAAACAGGGGTAACAACAGTACACACTTGTTAATGTGGAAACAGGTGAAGCATTTCCATTGTGTCTGATACATGGAGTACACACATGTCACACTTTCACTGCAGGGATGTTAAGAGTGGAAATTATGACGGGAAAGTACTGAGCACATTCGATGGCACGTAGAAGCACTCAAGGGTTTCTGTTCTTGTGTGGTGGTTATTTAAAGTACAGTGCAAACATGAACTGTTTGAACGGTACCTTTTCTTTAGCCAGGGAAGCAAAGAGCCACTCGGAAGCAGAATAACCTGCCAGACCACGGCAGCTCTGAGACTGCTGACAGAGGAAACGACCATCAGCCGGAGAGGCCTGGACCAAGACAAACCGCTCCTGGAAACAGGCGAACGCTCTTCCGTAGACACACAGTCAATGATGCGGTTGTACCCAAGGGCCCAGAGACGGCTGGCAACCTGACCACTCCCCAAGAGGCTAGCATTTCCCCGTCATAACAGTAATAAGGAATCATCTACTGCCCAGGAATGAGTCCTCAACAAGATGCCGAGCACGAGTACAGCTTAGAACTAAATGGACTTTCTGTTTGGCTTGAGAGAAAAGCAGAAAGGTCCTGAAAGCTTTTCTGTGGCTGATGGAAAGAATGCAACAACAGAAGGTTACCACCATCTCTCTCCTCTTCAAAGCTAATGGATACAGTTGAAAAGGAATAGACAAAAATTCCACTGGTGTCCAGATCCTTAAGATGCTGCTTCTTAAGTATTAGGGTTCCTTGGTTACAGTGAGAGGTTTCACCACCAGATTCTGATCTCCTCCTACTGAAAGGTGCTAAACCTCTGGGGATGTGTATAAACTAGCAAACCACAAGCTAAAAGAATTCCTCCCTCTGGGACAAGCTGAAGAAAAGCAATTTAGGTTTCATGGTACTGTGGAGGCCGGGCAGAAGTGTCACATTTGAATGAAGAAAATAGGACCTGAAAAAAGTCCCTTTGCAAGCAACACTTGAACCCAAAGATGCCTAAATGCCATTTTGATGCTCGTTTTAGTTAAAAGGACACATATGACATGTTCTACACTATGTGGGGAAAGTTGGGTATAATTTTTCTTCCAACAAAGTAAGTACAGATAATTGATCACTGCACTTATGCACCTATAGCAGTGTCTCTAGAAACATCCCTTTCCGTTAAGAGCCTCCCTTAAATGTCACAGCTGATGGATGGTTCCTGAACTAGAGAGTAGACTTGGCACACCTTTTCTTAAGTCTTTTGATTCAGATTTCAAAACTTACAGCACAAACCAGGTCAAAGTTACTTTCAGTTAGAATTTATTACCATTTATTCCTTTTTATAAATTTCTATAGATTATACTCTTATTTTTTTATGTTATTAATTGGTCTAGAGCTGCAAACATGGGTTTGTCCTGAGTACATTTTCAAATTAACTTTGTAATAGGGGAAAGGTTTTGTGCATGTTCTTGGAGATACTTGTGTATGTACAGAAGGGAGGGGCTGAGTATTTTTCTACAAAGTAATTTATGATTCTTAATTTTCTAATGTGCCTTGGACTTGTGCCAAATGATGGAAAAGAAACAGTAAACTTTATGATTCTTGAGCGTGTCATGGTGTACTTTTTTCAGTTTGTTTTGCTATGGAGACGTGTTTCTCAGCGTTTCTGCTATAAACGTGCTTTCCATATGGAAAAATCTTCCCCCATTGGACACATATACATATTAGTTTTCAGTTATAGATGTAAGTGCGACTGAAGCACGTCAACTGAATCACCTGGAGCAGGTGACTATCCATCACCCCGAGGAGGGCTTCAGAGCTGACCCAAACCAGGAAGCACAGTTTTAATTTCTTTTAACATCAGAAGAATAAAACTGAATGTAATACATTTTCTTAACCCAAACAGGAAATAAGCACTGTTGCTTTGCAAATTTCTTTGTTCTATTTTTCCTCCTTTCCCCTGCTTTTAAACAAAACCCTTAACTGGCTTAAGTTGCTGTGCTTCTCTACCATCCTTACTAAGAAACTTGAGCCTATACAGTTTGTCAGCACGGCCATTTCCAAGATGCAAAGACATATATTTGACGCCACCTAATTTCGGGGGTGGTGCAATCTAATATTGAAAACTTTCACACATATAATTGCCCTGGCTGGTAAAATTGTCCAGTGAGAAGCCAGGTCCGTGGAAATAAGGGGGCTAATTTGCTTGCACTGTGAGACCTTGGGATCAAGGCCTGGCTGGTGGTGTCACCTGAACTGGCATCAGCATGCCCTTCATCTGGAGATATAAATACCATGAATGGGACTCAATCTTAGGGGAGAAGATTCCTCTTGAGCTACTCTGGTAATCAGCAGGTTGAGCAATCTGAAGTGACTACCTCAATTATTTTTTAATTTTTGTGTGTGTGTGTTTTTTGGGAGAGGGGGGATTGGCAGAGCCAGTTGAAGCTTTATTCTGAAAAAGACACTTGAATTGACTTTTATTTGGGAGCATGGGCAAGAGAGGGAACCCCAGGCAGTTGCCTCCCCAAGGGGTGGGCTAAGGACAGGGCTGAGCCTCAGGTCTCCAGTTCTTTCTCCTTCTGCAGGAGTGAGTAAGCAGCGAGGCTGGGACGGATCGCAGGAGGCTTTCACTTGGGCAGGATGTCAGAGGACTCAGACATATCTCAAAATTTTTTTTGTTTTTTTTTTAAAGCTCTTTGTTGGAATATAATTGCTTTACACTCTTGTACCAGCTTTTGAGGTACACCAAAGTGAATCAGCTGTATTTATACATATATCCCCATATCCCCTCCCTCCCGCGACTCCCTCGCACCCTCCCTGTTCCGGCCCTCTAAGGCATCACCATCACTGAGTTGATCTCCTTTTGTTATACAGCAACTTCCCACTAGCTACTTCACAGTTGGTAGTGTATATATGTCTGTGCTACTCTCTCACTTCGTCCCAGCTTCCCCTAAGCCCCCTGCCCCCACCAACCCCGTGTCCTCCAGTCCATTCTCCGCATCTACATCCTTATTCTTGCCCTGTCACTGGGTTCATCGGTACCATTTTTTTTTTAAGATTCTGTATATATGAGTTAGCATACAGTATTTTTCTTTTCCTGTCTTACTTCGCTCTGTATGACAGACTAGGTCTATCCACCTCATTACATATAGCTCCATTTCATTCCTTTCTATGGCTCAGTAATATTCCATTGTGTATATATGCCACATCTTCTTTATCCATTCATCTGTTGATGAGCATTTAAGTTGCTTCCATGTCCTGGCTATTGTAAATAGTGCTGCAATGAACATTACGGTACATGTTTCTTTTTGGATTATGGTTTTCTCAGGGTATATGCCCAGTAGTGGGATTACTGGATCATATGGTAACTCTAATTTTAGTTTTTTGAGGAACCGCCAAACTGTTTCCCATAGTGGCTGTACCAACTTACATTCCCACCAACAGTGTGGGAGCGTTCCCTTTTCTCCACACCCTCGCCAACATTTATTGTTTCTAGATGTTTTGATGATGGCCATTCTGACTGGTGTGAGGTGATACCTCATTGTGGCTTTGACTTGCATTTCTCTAATGATTAGTGATGTTGAGCATTTTTTCATGTGTTTGACATACCTCAATTATTTTTAAAAACACTTGCGTTTTTCTTCAATTACTTTCCCACTTAAAAATAAATGACAATTCAGAAAGGTAATGCCCAAATTTCTATTTTGTGTAAGAATGTTTTGAATTCAGAGTATTGTCAGCTAAATTAGGAAGTTGAAAATAACCACCCCTCATCCCCTAGACAGAAACGTACTCCACCCCCTTGATGCCACCAAGAATCTCTATCCTTGTACACAGAGTCACTTTCCATTCTCAAGTGTCTCTGAAGGACAGGAGGGTGACAATCTTTAAACACACTCACATCAGTAGCTGGCATCAGGACAGCGGTTATTCCACAAGAGAAAGCATGTAGCAAACTTGCTGAGAATTGTCTCCCTCCAGCGTTTCTATGTAAATGAGACATAAAACTTACCTGTAACTGGGATTTTTTCCCCCCAAATCCTTGATCAGATTGTACTTTTGATGATTTATTCTGTTCCTCTGAAAAATATTTGATGTTCTTAATGGTTCTACTCATTCGTTTATTCCGGAATACTAGACACTTATTCTAACACTTCATTATCTATGGTTACAGATTTCAAGTCTCAAATACAGTAAAACCTCAAATACAGTTTACATATATATTAGCAGCGTGCTGGCTAAAGCAGCGATTGGGACTATAATCCACATTTCCCATCACTTTGCTGCTACTAATCCTATTCATCTCATTAAGTGTTAGGAACTTCCTCTGGGGCTGGGCTTCCCAGGACTAAGACATCTACAAGGTTACACCAAACAGCTCACTTGAGAGTTCAGCTTATTTATTTATTTATTTTTGGCTCTGCTGTGCAGCTTTCAGGATCTTAGTTCCCCCATCAGGGACTGAACTTGGGCCACAGCAGTGAAAGCGCCACTGGACCGCCAGGGAACTTCTGGGAGTTAAGTTTATGATTGAAATCTATGAGCACAGTTTTTCATAACCTGGTGGGAATAAAGCACAAGATAAGAGATGACGTTTGCTTTAGGTTACCTGCAACGTGATCAGTGAAGACCCAGAACATTTCTGCCGAATGTTTAACTGCTGAACTGTCTCAGCTTGATGTGAATCATTAGAAATCATTTCTCTTACACACGTTTACTAGTGCTGAAGTATTATTACCAGCGCTGAAGTATTATTACCAGCATGTCTCAGTTATTTTGGTAATTTTTTCCTAACGGATGTATCCTCTAGTCAAAGAGGTTGTTTGGACAGGGGCAGTATTTGTTAGATAACTTAGTCTCAATGCCTTCAAAAAGTAGATTATAAATGGAACCGAAGCGAGGAATTTTCCTACATTAAATGTAAATACTATCTGCAGGAAAAAAAATCGCTTACCTGCTTTCAGAACCTATGTCTCGGAAATATTAAAGTTGACTCAGCTTAATCCATGAGTCTTAACCCCCATGATGTTACCAGACGCTGCTATTTTCTTCTTACTGAAGATGCTTAAGCAGCTTCTATTTCTTATAAGGCCATTTTCCCACCTAACACAATGTCGCAATTACAGAGGATATATTATTCATGCTGCCTCACATGTTCAAAAGCTTTTGACAGGAAAAGAAAAAATTAAAACTGTAGGTCTTCTGTTCATTCCGCTATGGTATTAAAACAAGTTTGTCCAAATTGCTTTATTTTGCATAACAAGTTTATTTTTAAAAGGCATATAGACAATAAACAAAGTAAACATTACAACAGATCTTAACTTCTGCTAAGTACTATCTGTCCTAGAATTGCTCCACTAAGGCCCAGCCTCTGACATCTTAAACTCAGTAATCGTCATCTTCATCAGAGTCCATCACTTTTCTTCTGTTGAACTGGGGGGAAAATTAAATGAGTATCATAACATGTTTCACAAGGCATAACTCAGATTTTCTGAGAACACAGATTTCTACCTACTATAGCAAGACATTTCTGTCTTTAAAACAACTTAGCGTTTCAAAACAGAAGAGCCTTGAAAATTAGGCCCTCAACATATACAGCCTTTCTCCCCAAACTTCCCTGTGTTATAAAATGAAAATGTGTATGGGCTGAAACATGTCTGACACAGTACATGCAGATGCAACGCTTATTTAAAATATCAATCCTTCTTTTGCTGTATGCATTTGGGGAAACTTACTTTAACTGTTGTTTTCTTTTCTGTTTGTTGGCTTACTTTTTCAAGGATTTCTATTAAACCTTGTTCTGATACCTAGGATAACCAGAGAGAAAGTACTTCTTTAAAACAAAGAATTGACCTTAGCAGACTGAATAACTTCAGTCCTTCTAGGGTGTGGGGGTAGAGTTCCAAGAGGGAAGGAGAGTGGGACAGCTGGCGGAAACCACTGGCTAGAGCTCTTGGAATAAGTTCCACATAAAATCTGGAAATGTATCCATCAGTTAACTTCCTTGAAAAATCCAAAGTTAAGAGGTATTTAAGAGCACCTTCATTACCACTAGTAGACAACGACAACCACCTACAGCGCTGTGTTAAGTGTCAGGGACAGAGACACACTGCCTGTGCTCCTGAAACCTGGAGAAGCTTAAAAGCAGGAGATGAGTCACTCAAAAGAGATGAAGCAGTCGTCGTCTCTTCCACACACGTTTTCTGCGTAAGGCAGGGGTCCCCCAACCCGAGGCCGTGGACCACCCTGCAGGAGGTGAGCGGCAGGCGAGCAAGAGAAGCTTCATCTGCCGCCCCCCATCGCTCGCAGCACCGCCTGAACCATCCCCTCCCAGTCTGTGGAAAAACTGTCTTCCATGAAACTGGTCCCTGGTGCTAAAAAGGTTGGGGACCACTGGCATAAAAGGTTCAGGGCAGGCTGATCCTTGCAGGCTGTGGCAGCAGCACAGGGCTTCCCAGCGCAGGTGGGGCTCACCTGGATCTTGAAGGAAGGTCAAGGTTGCCAGAATATACCCATCATGGCATTACAGCAATATACATAACAACCAGGAATTTTAGCACTTCCTCATTTGCAAAACAAGGGTAACTTTACCTGTATTAACCCGTATTACTGACAAACCTGTTTCCAGTGTAGAAGCAATTTAGGCTAGCTGACTCTAATAGCCACTGGTTCCAAAGCAATGTCAGAAAAGGAAAGAAGCAGAGGATTTTACAAAAGACAATTAGTTATCTTTTAGGAACAATGATAGATACAACTATTCTCTCCTTTAAAAAACTGCTTCAACAAGAATTCTGTAACCACAAAGAGATGAAATTGATCATCTGAAGACATGCTTTGATAAAGTAGATAACAATAGGTTAAAACTGCCTCAATGCAGTGCATGCTTACCTTCCCACTTAGCTGTCCATATCGGGCCATCTGTATAAGGTAATTCTCTACTGCTTTAGTTTTCTCAGGCTTTACAAGTGCTAAGTTACTTACTGAAAAGAAAAAAAATACACACACACACACACAGAAGTTAGAATTAAATTCACTTCTATATACCTTGAAACTAAGCACTGACATTTCCAAAGCACTTCAGACTTATGTCTTGAGACTAGCAAGGTAGATGGGGCAGATGCTATTGTTACTCTTCTTAAAAATGAGGAAACAAGTTCAGCTATGTCAATCTCAGTCAAGACCACACAGAGGTAGTGAAAGAGCCAAGATGGAACTTGGGTCCACAGAGTCTAAGCTCCATGCTTAAAAACAAAGAGCATGACCACCCTCTGAGAAGCACTTTACATATCACTACGCATATATAATCGTGGTGATCCATCTAAGCCTGCCTCTGCTAAGCTGGGTTTCCAGTTACAATACAGGAGATACTGGTTCATTCTGATTGGTTTCTTTTTGCTTTTTATTATGAAAAAACATACACCAAAATGGAGAATACAGGCATACCTCGTTTTACTGAGCTTCACAGATCCTGCGCTTTTCATAAATGAAGGTTTGTGGCAACCCTGCTCTCAGCAAGTCTATTGGCATCACTTTCCCAACAGCATCTCCTCACTTCATGTCTGTGTCACATCTGGTAATTCTTGCAGTATTTCAAACTTTCTGTTATTATTCTTATATATGTTATGATGATCTGTGGTCAGTGATCTTTGGAGTTATTATTGCAAAGAGATCACGACTTGCTGACGGCTCAGATGATGATTAGCATCTTTTAGCAATAAGGTATTTTTTAATTAAGGTGTGTACATTGCTTTTTTAGACATAATGCTATTGCACACTTAACAGAACTATAGTATAGTGTAAATTTAACTTTTATATGCACTGGGAAACCAAACTATTTGTGTGACTCGCTTTACTGTGGCAGTCTGGAACCAAAGCCACAACATCTCCCAGGTCTGCCTGTACAATAAACCAGAGCCCCCATCACCCACATCAACTACCAGCAACAGTTTGTGACGGACTCAATTTAAGAGTTGTTTCCTATAAATTTTACCTAATACAGTTGTCCCTTGGTATCTGAAAGGACCCCCTGAGGATGCCAAAACCCGAGGGTGCTCAGGCCTTATATGAAATGGCGTAGTACCATCAGCCCTCTGCATCTGTGGATTCTGACTCCATGGAGATCATCTCGTTGGTAGGAGAGAATGGAGCTGGTACTTTTAAAAATGATTTAAGTACGTTTCTTTAGGTATATAAACAATACTTCTTACAAATAATCTGCATGTCACATGTTTTTAGGTTAAATCTAGAGATAGCAATAATTTCATATATATCTCCCTATTCAAATAACAAGACAATTTTATGGAAATAACTTAAAACTGAAGATGCTTACATCGGGCCCGGGCTGACTGATCCAGAACTTGGGCTAAGATACTGTTTCTCATTTCTGCTTCCCTACAACAAAAACAGGTCAAGCAAAATTAGGACTAAGCTGTCAGCGTTCCTATCAAATATAGAAAAAATGTAACGAGTCTACTCGTACACTCAAAGGCCAGCTTTATATTTTGTGAGTGTAAATCTTTATATTTTGTGAGGCTGAAAGGTAAAACTTCATATTTTTTGGGTTGGGAGGGGAGTTAAATTGTAACTATCCCTGCATCTTCCTACCTATTCAAATAGGAATTATTTCGTGTTCACAGGACAGTGATTTCAAACTTTTTTTAAGCAGCAACTGTTTTTCAAATGAAGCCCCTCAAGGAACTTAATATGTAATACAGACAAAAGCAGAGATTCTTTGGCTGAATTAGAAGGCTGAATCCTCAGTACAAGGTAAACAAGAAATAAACCCGCCATGCAGAAAGGGGACCACAAGGAGGCATCCACCTTGGCCCTGAGTGGAGGAAGAAAAAAGTGTCTCTGAGAATTTGAACTTCAAGCTGTAGCCTTGTACATCAGCTGTCTGAATTCAGTACCAGGGTGCAGGCAGCGGCGGATGTCAAGCAGAGAATTTTAAGAGGTCTCAGGTTAGATATGACCCAAGGGATGGTAGAAGCAAAAGTAAATCCTCTTTGGAAGAATCCAGGAGAAGAGCAATCCGTTACGCGACACATCTGAATTTCAGATATGTTAAAATGTGAAAAAAAATTCACATCTTTAGAATCAGTGAAATTCACGCAGTAGTTTTATTTTCTTCTTAGCACTATCCCAGGTGCTCACCATCTGTCTTCTCCCTCTAACGTAAGCTACATGAGTGCAGGAACCCTCTCCACCTTGCCTATTTCTATAGACAAAGCACAGTGCCTGACCCAGAGCAGGTGCTCAGTAAGTATTTGCTGGATGAACGAATGAGTTAAAAGGTAGCATGGGGTGGAGGGAATGGGGAGTTTAATAGGTAAGGTAGCATGATGGGGTAACTAGACATTCATTCAATAAACCTGCAGGTGTGAGGTGCTCTGTGATGTGCTGGGATAAGATAACACTGAGAACAGAATAATAGCTAATATTTACTGAGCACTTACTAAATGTGAAGCACTGTACACCTGTAATCCTCACCACATCCCTACGAAGTAGTCCTATTATTACACTTATTTTAAGGTAATCACAGTTTAGTAGAGAAATATCAACAAACAGTTTAACAAAGAAATATCAATCAGTAATCGCAATACAAAGTAATAAGTGCTACAGGGTTCCATATATGCTTATTTAACAAACTAACAGTGATAATGATTTCTGGAAAAATCACTATGCCAGGAAGATCTTTGAGTCACACACCTACTAAAATAACTAAAGTTTAAAAAAAAAAGAGAATTTTTGGTGAATCCATCTTCAAGAAGTTCAGAGTTCCCACAGACACAGAGAACAGAGCAAGAGGTGAGAGTGGTGGGAGCTGAGCACAATGGGTGAAGATGATGAAAAGGTATACACTTCCAGTTATAAATAAGTCTAGGGGATGTAATGTACAGCTTGGTGACTACAGTGAATAATACTGCATTGTATATCTGAAAGTTGCCAAAAGACAATCTTAAAAGTCCTCACCACAAGAAAAAAAATGCATAAGTACGTGTGGTGATGGATGTTAACTAGACTCGGGGGGGATCACTTCACAACACAAACAAACATGGAATCATTATGTTGTACACCTGAAACTAATGCTGTGTGTCAAGTATTCCATAATTTTTTTTTAAAAAAGCTACTACATTAAAAACAACAAAAACAGTTCAGAATTCCAGCCCATACCTGTGCTTTGCTTCCTGTTGTGCTGCATCGCCCGGATCCTGAAAAAACAATTTTATCTTTTAGTGATTTCACAGAGGAAGAAAACAGGAACTTCTGTTTTTGTTTCTGATACCTAAGAGGCTCCTGCGGTGGTAGACACGGCTGACCAAACCATTAAAAGCTGGGCCTCACAGAAGTCAAACGGACAGTTTCCACTCACTACAACGTTGTGATAAACTTCTCAAATCACAACCGAACACAATGTTTTCGAATACAAACACCCATTAGAGAGAAGAGTCCTCGTCCTATGAAGCCGCATTTGACGCGATAAGAATAATCGCTGGAGAAGAAGCTGTGCTTTGGGATCGCGGACGCTGACGACTCACACAGCGCTTCCTTGCAGACCACCCCGCTCCATCCCTAACACAGGAGCCCCCCTCTCTGTGCGGCAGAATCAGAAGGTGGGAGTTTTATCTACGGCGTCAGTGGTCATTGCCTGGCCCTCCCCGCAACTGTCCACTCCCTCGGGCGATGTCCCCCGCTGCTGCCCTCAGCACCTGGCGCACAGCAGACCCCTGAGTCGCAACGACTAAGTTCTAGAAAACATTCGGCTGGAAGAGCAGGCGAAGCAGGCCAGATCCACACGCTTAGGGCACCGAGGGACCCGAGGGGTTGAGCGTTCCGCTGGGGGCCAAAGGCGGCCCGGACGAGGACGACTGCCCGCCCGGGAGAGGCCCGCGCCCGACCCGCCCGCGACGGCGCGTGGTCCGCCGGCCGCCCGAGACCCCGCGCGGCAAGGAGAGGGGCCGAGCCCCCTCGGAGACGACCGGGAGCCCGCCGGGGGCGGAGGCGGGGTCCTCGGCCCCGGGGACAGCGGGGGCGGCGGCGGCGCCTCGAACCTCCGCCCGGGGCCGCGCCCTCCGCCTCGAGCGAGGGCGGCGCCCCGCAGAGGACGGGCGCGCTCACCCCGTGCTTCGCCTGCAGCTCGGCCAGCCTCTGCTTCCTCAGCGCCTCGAGCTCCTCCTCCGCCATGGTGCAGCCACGCTCCGGCCCACTCCGGGAGAACTCGGGCAGCCCCTCGGCGCGCGCGCCGCCGTCCCCACTGCGCAGGCGCCCGCAGCGCCCAGGCATCACCAATCCAGCCCCGAGACGCGCCGCTCGCCCCACCCAGGGCGCGGGGAGAGGCCCGACTCGCCGATCGCAGGAACCCGGGGCAGAACCGCCTGCGCGGAGCGTTCCCGACCTCGGTGCCACCTCCGCGCTGCGAATCTCTGCTCTGCGCGCGAGGGCACAGGTCGGGCTAAGATCTGGCTGCGCGTGGGAAACGATAGTTACCTAGAGACAGGCCATCCTCAACCAGTGTAGTGATAGGTAAAATTTGTTGGTGGCCTGTGCTAGGTTCCTGTTATGTCCATTTACAGATGAGGACCCGGCGTTTAGAAAGGCTAAGTGGAGTGATGGAAATGTGCTAAAACTAGGTGGTGGTGATGGCTGCACAATTTTTAAATTTATTCAGCAGTGTTAAATTGTACGCTTCAAACGGGTCGAGGGTGGGACTGGAGTAAATAGAGACTTTCTGGTCACCCTGCCGTTGAGAAGCCGAGTTAAAACAAACTTGGAGGCCGAGAGTCGGAATCAGAGGGGCCTTTCCTCAGAGGTTGGCGCGGGGGCTGTGGGATGTGGTGTGGACTCCGGGACACTCCCAACACACACATCCCACAGGGGGCTGTCCTGGGCTGAATTCCCTGGCGGTAAGAGCGCGCCCCTGGAGTGGGGACATGGGTGTGTCTTGGCGCGAATGTCAGCTCCCTGAGCCAGTGTCATGCATGTGCTGTTTTTTCAGTTGTGACAAAATATAAAATGTACCGCTTTAACCATTTTAAGTTCACAGTTAAGGAGTGTTGAATGCATTCACCTTGTGCAATCTCTAGGACTCTTCATCTTGTAAAACTGAAATCTATGCCCTGTCCCCTCTTCCCCCAGCCCTTGAACCAGTCTACTTTCTCTGAATTTGCCTCAGTACCTGATATAAGTGGAATCATACAACATGTGTCCTTTTGTGACTCGATTACTTAGCGTAATGTCTTCAAGACTCATCCATGTGATACTGACGGGGATCTTGGCCTTCCCCAAGCAATAGAAATAGAGGCCAAACAAGAAATTCAGGCAAGGTTTTATTGGGGCCCCTGCTGCAGCAGGGGGGGAGTGAGAATAAACATGTTCCCTTGCTCACTCCCTTGAGGGAGGGGGTTTGTGAGCTGGTTCCTTATGTGGGGTGAGGGTAGGGTGTGTTCAGGGGTGGGGCCAAAGAGGAGCCTTAGGCATTTTGCCCACCCCTTTGGTGGTGCTGTGTGCAGTGGCCATGCACCCTGTTTTTGTGCTCAACTCTTCAGAAGTGGCAGTTGGGCTTTTTGGTCTCTTTGTATCATGTCCCGAATTTGCCCCACCTGCACATGTGCACAGTTATTTTTAGTCCCTCATAATACTTTCGTTGTACTTTGTTGCTCAGGAGGGGTTTGTCCAGGTGCAAGCATTGCTGCAAAGGGTCCCAGGTCCCAGCCTGTCTCACATATTGTAGCATGTGTCAGAATTTCTTTCCCTTTTAAGGGTAAATAACATCTCTCTCTGTATATATATTTTTTCTTCTTTTTTTTAAAACCATGTTTTGTTTATCCATTCATCACTTGGGTTTTTTCCCCGCTTTTGGCTATCCTGAATAATGCAGCTATGAACATTGGTGTACAAGTTTCTCTTTCAATTCTTGGGTATAGAAAATCCATGTGTTTTGAATTTCACATTCTTAAACATTAAGGATGCCTTTTCTCTAATATGTGAACAGGCAAGATTTGAGGGGCGGGGGGAGAGATGATAAAAATGGCAGTCTGCAGTCTTGACTTCTATTTCAGGGTGTCACATTTTGACACCCTTTGTGGACTGTCTGTACAATGGGCCATGTGATGGGTCATGTGACTTCCACTCACAGGGAGGATGCAGCTCTACCTGGGCTGGTGCCTGAGTGGCGCACACCCATGAAGAAGGGAGGAAACCAGATAAGCAGAGGCAGGGCTTCTCACTTCATTCCTTAAATCAAAAAATACATTCCCAGTGGATTAAATACTTAAAGGTTTAAAAAATAAATCACAAAACAAAAATAAATTCTTTATGTAGTTGTATGACTATTTTAGGGCAGAAATGAAAGGACTCTGTCAAACCATCTAGGTTGGGCCTCTCTTTTAACACCCTTTCGTTTTCTTCATCAGCCTGTTCAGGTTTTCTGTTTCTTCTCAAGATAATTGTAATTGCTAGAGAACAATTCATTTCATTGGGTTTCACATTTTAGAAACATCTGGCTATCACATCTGTATCTGTGGTCATATCCCTTTTAGGGATTATTGATTTGACTGTTTATTTGAGTTATTGTTTCTTTGTGTTTCTTGATTATATTTTCCAGCCATTTTAATATTTTACTGTTTTTTTCCCCAAAGAACTCAAATTGATTGGTATTGATTACTTGTATCTTTATCTATTTATTTCTACCTCCTTTTCATATTTCCACTGTTGTTTTCTTTCTAGTTCCTTCAGATGAATGTTATATTTATTTTTATTCTTTTTTATTTAATAACGAAAACATTTAAGGAATGAATTTACTTGTGAGTACAGTTGTGTGTGTGTGTGTAGTGTTTTCAATAGTCTTACTTTTTCTCTTTCACAATGTCTTAAAACATTTTCCTATTTTGTAAAGGTATAATAATTTCTTTAAACTCTGGTCAAAATAACATGGTTTAAAAAAGTCAGTTGTATTGTTGCAGAAATCAGTCTCTGTCGAGAAACCAAGCACCACACTCGGAGGGTTGGAGTACTCAGGTTTATTAAGTCGGTAGCCCAAGACTAGCTAACGCTCCAAAGTTCTGGGCCCCGAGCTCAGGGTGAGCTTTACTTTTATGGGGGTCAGTGCACATGTTTACAGTTAGCATGGGTAGATTGGTTACTTGGTTTACAGAGCTCCGAAGTTTCCAGACAGAAACTTACAAGAGCAGGTGCAGAACATTCCATTTTTAGCAAAACATCTTATGGTTACATTGAATTGCTAGGTCATTCTGTTTGTTTGTTTTCCTCAATACAGCAAGCATATTTTACAAAAGCAGAATGAGCATGGAGTTATTTTTAGCTGAATGCAAGTTTCTAATTTTCCTCTTCAGTATATGAGGAAAGGCAGCTATTCCTGGCGCATTCCTACCCAACCCAGTCTTAGTTCCCCAAAGGTAAACCGTTACCTCTAGCTTGCTCTTCAGTTATGCCTTCATTTATTCTTTTACTAACAATGTATTGAGTGCCTGCCTCCTATGTGCCAAGCAACTCTTCTAGGTAACAGTGTATGTAGAGGTGGATAAAAAACAGGTAAGCACCGCTGCATCCCCCCTTTTATAGTGCTGGTGGAGTGCGGTATAGTATAAGTATGGCAATAAAATACAGAATACGTATATTAGATGTGATAAGTGAAGTGCTACAGAGGAAAAAAAAATCAGGTAGTGGGGATAGGGAGTGGTGGATCAGGGAAGTGTTGATGGTGACTTTTGAATGAAGACCTGAAGGAGGAGAGCCAGAGAGTCACAGAGACATATGGAAGAGAATTCCAGGCAGAAGGAAGACAAATGCAAGGACCCTGAAGTAGGAGCCTGCCTGACATGTTTAAGAAACTGAAAGAGAGCCATTGAGGCTGGACTGTAAACCTTGGGAGTGAGGAGAAGGCAAATGCAGAGTCAGGAAATGAGTTAAGAGGCTATATATTTAAATAATATACCTATGCTGTTATGTGTTCATTTATATAGTTTAGGCATTTTCGCATTCCATGATGGGTAAGGATTTGACACAATCCACAATTCCTATTTTTCTTCCTTAGTTTCCTAATACACATATTACTATTTTCAGTTCCAAAGTTGTTTATTGTTCTGTCTTTAAGCAACACACTTACACCTTCTCTTTCTTATTCCATCAGGTATAGACAGTGTCTCTTGACTCCCAGCTTTAAAAGATGAAGATACCAGCATCTCTGACCTTCTGGTAAGTTCATATCCATTTTTTCTATATTCTCAGCTTCTGTTATCTGTGCAGTTTATTATCTGTGCTACATCTTATTGATATTCCAACTGTAATCATAATTAAGTCTTTTTTCCTTCCTTTTTATTGAGATATAATTGACCTACAGCCCTGTATGAGTGTAAGGTGTACAGCATAATGATTTGACTTACATACATCATGAACTGATTACCACAGTAAGTTTAGAGAATATCCATCATCTCATATAGATATAAAAAAAAAGAAAGAAAAAGGAAAATAATTTTTTTCCTTGTGATGAGAACTTTTAGGGTTTACTCTCTTAACAACTTCCATATCTAACATACGGCAAAATATAATATAATTATATTATGTTGTACATTACATCCCTAGTATTTCTTTATTCTATAACCAGCAGTTTGTAACTTTTGACCACCTTCATCTAACTCCTCCTCCCCTCAAGCCCCCCTCCTCCGCCTCTGGTAACCACAGATCTGATCTCTTTTTTTATGAGTTTGTTTGAAGTATAATTGACCTACACTGTGTTAGTGCCTGGTGCATTACATAGTGATTCAATATTTCTAAACATTACAAAATGATCACCATGGTAAGTCTAGTTATCATCTGTCACCATACAAAGATATTACATTATTATTGACTGTATTGCCTATGCTGTACATTTTGTCCTGTGACTCATTTATTTTGTAACTGGAAGTTTGTACCTCTTGATCTCCCTTACCCATTTCACTCCTCTCTCCACCCCCGCTCTCCTCTTGCAACCACTTGTTTGCTTTCTGTATCTGTTTGACTCTGTTTGGGTTTTATCTATAACTGCTTTTCAGTTCACTTGTTTTGTGTTAGATTCCACGTATAAGTGCAATCATATGGTGTTTGTCTTTCTCTGTCTGACTTATTTCATGTAGCATAATACCCTCTAGGTCTAACCATGTTGTCACAAATGGCAGGATTCCCTTCTTTCTTATGGCTGAATGATATTCTCTTGTATATATGTATGCCTCATTGTCTTTCTTTTTTTAAAAATATTTATGTTTGGCTGCGTTGGGTCTTCAATGCTGCGCGCGGGATTTCTCTAGTTGGGGTGAGTGGGGGCTCCTCTTTGTTGCGATGCGGGGGTTCTCATCACGGTGGCTTCTCTTATGGCGGAGCATGAGCTCTAGGTGCATGGCTTCAGTAGCTGTGGCTCCCGGACTCTAGAGCACAGGCTCAGTGGTTGTGGCACGCGGGCTTAGTTGCTTTGTGGCATGTGGGATCTTCCCGGACCAGGGATCGAACCCATGTCCCTGCATTGGCAGGTGGATTCTTAACCACTGTGCCACCAGGGAGGTCCTATGCCTCATTTTCTTTATCCATCCATTGATGGACACTCAGGTTGTTTCCATGTCCTGGCTATTGTGTATAATGATGCAATGAACATTGGGGTACCTTTGTTTTTCTTTGTCAAAGAAAACTGAACATTTCTAAATTCTCTAGTATATCATGTGTTTTGACAGATTCCATTTTTATTATCAGATACCGGTCTTATGAAGTCCTTCCTCCTCCCTCTTTAATCTGGACAGGTTTCTCTCTAGGTCTGTTGCATTCCTATTGTTCTGGATTTCCCTTTGTTGCTATTTGAGGTTGTATCCTGTTTTTTGGATTCCCTGTTTTCTTTCTTGGTTTAACCCCTCATCTTGTTGAAGCACATCTTCAAGTAATTTTCTAAGAAAAAGAGCTGGTTGGTAAAATTTTTATGTTCTTGCATGTCTGAATATTTAATATTATACTTTAATTGTTTGGTTGATCATAAACTTCTAGACAAAAGAATTTTCCCTCTGAATTATTTTCAGTTAAAAAATTTAAAAATTATTTGCTATTTTCCCTTACAGCTTTGTTATATTGGTTGTTTTTCTTAAATTCCTTACTTTTCATTTTGAAATATATCAAATCTATAAAAAAAACAATGGAAAGAATGCTGGAAAGAACACCTATATGTCCTTCACATGGAGCCACTAATCATTAAGATTTTGCCACACTTGGTGTATCTTTCTGTCTACACGCATGTGGTATGCACGCATCCACACACACACACCCACACACACACCCACACACACACATGCACAGTTTTTTTGAACCATTTGAATGTCACTCTCAGATGTCATGTCACTTCACCCCTAAGTATATATATCCTAAGAACAAAGATGTTCTTATACATAACTACAATTATTGAACTCAATAAGTTAATGTAGATAAAATAACATCATCTAATTGATATACAACCCACTTTTGTCTCTAATTGTTCAAATAAACTTCACCACAACTGTTTGTTTTCTTGTCAATCCATGACTCAATTGTGTTTAGTAGTCAATCTCTTTGAAGGTACATCTCATCTGTTTTCTAACATTTGGTGTTGGTGATAAAAAAAATTTGAATTTTGTTCCTTCATAAGTGGTATTTTTTTCCTCCTGGAAGCTTTTAGAATATTTTCTTTTTTTTCCCCAGTGTTCAGAAATTTTGCAAACATGTGGGTCTCTTAAAAGTCCTTGTGCTCTTTGCTTTGTAGGTAATTTCAATCTGAAAACTTGTAACTTTAACCTTTGGGAGATTTATTTTGTTGTATTATTCATTTGATAATGTTTCCCCTCTAATTTCTATCTTTCTCTATCTGGAATGCTTGTAAAACTCGACCTCCTGTAAAGATCTTCCGAGTCTCATTTCTTTCATGCCTCCCATCTCATAGTGTTTTTGGTCTGCTTTCTAGAAGATTTCTTCTGTTTTCTCTTCTAGCCTTCTATTCAATTTATTTCAGCATCATATTTTCATTTTATAAGAGCCCTTTCTTGTTCTCTGATTGTGCTATTTACTTAGCATCTTGTTTTTGGTTTTGAATGCAATAATTTCCTGACTATAGTTATGATAATAATTAGAAAAAATTTTAATTCTCTTCTATTTCCTGAATTAGTTCTCTTTCCTTTGAGGCTGTTTTTTTTTTCCTGTTTGTGATACTTTTTATGGCAGCCCTTAGCAAATTAATACACATATCTGTCTCTCTTTATTTCCCTCCCTCCCTCCTTCCTTCCTCTCTTCCTTCCTTCTCTCCTTCCTTCTTCCTCCTCCTTCTCCTCCTCCTCCCTTTTCTTCTTCTTTGTTATTAAATGGAAGAACTCTCAGATGTTTCATTTGCAGAGTTGATCTTTCGTGGCCCTGCATTCTGAACAAGGCGGGGGGCTAAGAACTGGACTGTTTAAAACAGAGCCTTTCAAGTAATCCCAGTGTTTTTGGCCTGGTCTCACTTGCATCCTTTGTCTTATGCCTCTCTGGAATCCTGTAGGGAAGATCAGTAACCTCCTCTACGGTGTGTCATCTCTCATCACTTCTGTATCAGCTTGACATAGTCTCACAGATTTTTTTTTAAAGCTTTCTTCCACTGATGGACAAGTTCCTGTTCTCTTTGTCATTGTGGATATATTCCCATTTTAGTCTCTTACTATCACTTTTGTAGGGTCTTGGGGGAAGAAGAGAAAAACTGAGCGGTCAGTCCATCATTTTGAAAATAGCCCTTGTTTTCTCATCTCCAGCTTGCAGTTTTGGTCTTTCTAACTGAGAAATTATTTAGGAGGCCTGTTTCAGTTGGATGGGCAAGGCTATGCTGTAGTAACAAAACTTTTAAAATATTAATAGCTTAAAACGGCAAAAGTTTATTTCTTCCTCACCAAGGTTGGCTGGGGACTCTGCTCCAGATCTCCCCACTCTGAGACCCAGGCTAACAGAGCAGCTGCTCTCAATGTTACCAGTTGCCATGGCAGAGATAACCTAGGAATTGTGCACTGTCCCTTTGTTTCCACCCAGAAATGATGCCCGTAATTTCTCTTCATATTTCATTGTCCAAAGAAAATCATTTGACTATTCTTAACATCAAAGGGGGTAAAGAAGTACAATCCTGCCCTGTGCCTGGAAAATGGAAAGCTGGAAGTGTTTGTTGGATAGCACAATGAACTACAGAAGATTGTAAAATTTCACGTGTTTGAATTTCAAAAACTTTTAACACTTGAATTAAAAAAAATTGCATCAGAGTCAGAGAATGTGAGCTTGTATAAAATTCCTGAGATATTTTTCAAAGCATTATTTGTGACTGATTTTTTAAAATTTTTTATGGGATTGGGAAAGATGTACTTTTTATTGGTTTTAGACAACTTTGACACTATATACCTGTTAATTTTTTTATATACCAGATCTATCAAAAACTAAAGAATTATTTAAAGTTGTTACTATACTATTGTGTTTCTATAGATTTCTCCTAGTTTTTATAAGAGTTTTGCACTCTTATTTACCTTGTAAGAGTTCATAGTAGATATGCATTTTCTGTTTTGTTTAAATAACCTTTGTCTCAATTAATGAGACTTTTAAATTCCTGTTCCATTGACCACATGTCTTCTTTACTCTCTTAGGACGTCAAAATGCTTTTTCTAATTTTAAATTTTTTTTAATTTTTAATTTTTTAAAAATGATATTGGATTTGGTGATGATTTACTGGATATGACACCAAAAGCACAGGCAACAAAAGTAAAAATAGATCTGTTGGCCTTCATCAAAATTAAAAACTTCCATGTAGCAAGGGACACTATCAATACAATGAAAAGGCAACCTACAGAATGAGAGAAAATATTCTCAAGTGATATATCTGATAAGGGGTTGATATCTAGAGTATAGAGAACACCTACAATTCAACAACAAAACAACCCAATTCAAAATGGGCAAAGGACTTGAATAGACATTTCTACAAAGAAGATATACAAATGGCAATAAGCTCATGAAAAAATGCTCAACATCACTAGTTACCAGGGAAATGAAAATCAAAACCACAGTGACAGGGAACTATATTCAGTATCTTGTAATAACCTATAATGGAAAAAAATCTAAAAAAGTGTGTGTATGTATTATATATATGTGTGTGTATATATATATATATGAATCACTTTGATGTACACCTGAAACTAATACAGCATTGTAAATCAACTATACTTCAATTAAAAAAAACAAAACCACAGTGAGATACCACCTCATACCCATTAGGATGACTACTGTCAAAAAAAACAGACAACAGCAAGTGTTGAGGAGGATGTGGGAAAATTGGAACCTTTGTGCACTGTCGTTAGGCATGTAAAATGGTGCAGTTGCTATAGGAAGTACTATGTTGGTTCCTCAAAAAATTAAACATAGAATTACCATATGATCTAGTAATACACTTCTGGGTATATACTCAAAGGAAGTGAAAGCAGGGTCCTGAAGAGATGTTTGCATACGCATGTTCATAGCATCATTATTCACAATAGCCATAAGGTGGAAGCGACCCATTCACCCACTGATGAATGAATGGATAAACAAAATGTGGTATAGACATACAATGGAATACCTTCAGCCTTAAAAAGTAAGGAAATTGAAACAGGTGCTACAACATGGATGAACCTTGAAGACATTATGCTAAGTGAAATAAGCCAGTTACAAAAAGACAGTACTGTGTGATTTCACTTATATGAAGCACTTAGATGCTATGGACTGAATTGTGTCCACCCTAGATTCATGTGTTGAAACCGTAACCCCCAGTGTGGCTACATTTGGAGATAGGTTCTTTAAAGAGGTAATTATGGATGGGGCCCTAATCCAATATGGCTAGTGTCTTTATAAGAAGAGATACCAGCGATGCATGCACACAGAGAAAAGGCCATGTGAGGACACAGTGAGAAGATGGCCATCTACAAGCCCAGGAGAGAGACCTCAGGAGAAACCAAACCTGTCAGTACTTGATCTTGGACTTGTAGGCTTAAGGACTGTGAAAAAATAAATTTCTGTTTTTTCAGCCACCCAGCCTGTGGTAATTTGTTATGGCAATCTTAGCAGATTAATGTCTGCTAATATCTTAGCAGAGTAGTCAAATTCATAGAGACAGAAAGTAGAATGGTGGTTTCCAAGGTCTGGGAGGAGAAGGGAATGCAGAGTTATCTAATTAGTACAGCGTTCAAGTTTTTTTTGTTTTTTGTTTTTAAATTTACCATCTTAAAAAAAATTACCATCTTACTCATTAAAAAAAACTTATTTATTTATTTGTATTTTTGGCTGCATCAGGTCTTAGTTGCAGCACATGGGCTTCTCTCTAGTTGAGGCACTCGAGTTTAGTAGTTGTGGTGCATGGGCTTAGTTGTCACGCTGCATGCGGGATCTTAGTTCCCCGACCAGGGATTGAACCCACGTCCCCTGCATTGAAAGGCGGATTCTTTACCACTGGACCACCAGGGAAGTCCTAGGGTTCACGTTTTGCAAGGTGAATTCTGAGATTGGTTGCACGACAGTGTGTGCTTAATATTGCTGAACTGGACATTTAAAAATAGTTAAGATGGTAAATTTTATATTATGTATGTTTTATCACAATTAAAAATAAACAAAACAAAACAGAACGAAACATTTCCCTTGATGCTACAAACCCCTTCCCTACAGCCCTATTTTTCTCCTCTGCTTTATAGCAAAACTCCTGAAAAAAGTAGTTTGTATTTGCTGTCTCTGCTTCTTCACTCCTCGCTTTCTCCTCAAGCATTCCAGGCAGGATTTTCTGAAACTGCTGTGCTCAGGGTTACTGCGGTGATTCCAGTCCATCGGCAGCAGTTTTGATCTCTTGCTTCCCCTTGAAATACTTGCCCCATGACCTCCTGGTGTTCCTCTCGCTTTTCCTTTGTAGGGTTTGGATTACTCCTCCTCCTGACCTCACCTATGAGTGACCCCAGGACTCTGTCCCAGGCTTTTTATATTCACTCCCTGGCAGTCGCATCCAGTGCCGTCTATACACAGGTGAATTTCAAGTTCTGTCTCCAGCCCCACCCTCCCTTGGAATTCACCGCAGGACAACAATCTGCCCACCGGGCATCTGAAATTCATCACGCCCCAAACAGATTCTGACTTCACCTTCAGAACCTGTCTCCCTGCATTGTTTGCCATCTCGGTAAATGGCCCCACCTTGCAACCAGGTAAACAAACAGGCACCCTCATAACTGTACACCACAGGCCTTGGACGCACCGTGACCCCTCTCTTTCTGTTTCACCCCACATCCAACTCACCTGAATATCCTGTTGTCTCCTTCAGAATCTCTCCAGGGTCCGACTCCTCCACACCTCCTCTTCCACTACCTGCCTTGGCCAGGCAGGCTTCTCTCATCTGGATGACGGTGGAGCCTTCTTCGTGAAAGGAACAAATGAATAAGTGCTTTGAGTGTTGAAATTAGTGATATGAAATAGAAATGTGTATTCCTGAGGACACCATTAGAAATGTAATTGAACATTTTTCTGTGTCGGCTGCAGACGAGAGTAGTGATTATGCGTATATCACCTGGAGAACTAGCAATATCCCCATGCCCCTCTACCCAGTAGCTAACATATAGCTGGTGAAAGAACACTAGTATTACCAGAAAGTCTGCAAACACACACACGTGCATCTCTGTCGGCTAATTGACAGTAAATTAGTATGGCCATTAGAACTTTAAGAGAGAGATCAGAGAATTTGAGATACTGACCAAATTCTCTGATTTCTCAAAGTTCTAATAACCACACTACTGCAAATAACCAGATTATCAGAAAATGAGCTGTTTTGATTAGGATGGTTGATGGTTCTGAGAGGAGCAAGTGTGGTCCTAGTTTCAAAGAGTATGACCTTTGAAAGACCCCCCCCCCCCAACTTCCCATACCTATGTTGGTAACAGAAACAGCTGGAATTTACAGGTTTATTTTTTTGGTTTGGCCAAAAGGGACACATCAGTTGTGGCACTAAAATGTTTCTGCTCTTGGGGTGGCTGCTACATGAAAACATCCTGTTGTTGAGAAGAAGCAACTTTTGAAGTTGGGCTGGTGGTGGGAGGCTGAGAGTGGGATGTGGCCAGGGGTCTTGAGATGAGTTGAGTTGCGACTGATAGGCAGGTGTTAAGCCTTCTGGGTGATGCAGTCTGCTTGGCGCCACATGCATCAGCTGCTGGCTGTGCTAGGACAAGGCAGAACCCAGAGCAGCAGCAAAACGGTTGGCAGGGGTCTGAAACGGAACTGGAGGAACTTCTGGCAGTGGTTGTGCCAGAAGGAGAGAGAGAGAGGAAAGAAGAATGAGAGGGCAAAGGAGAAGGATGAGGAGAGAATGAGGAGAGACAGAAGGAGAGGAAGAGGAGGAGGAGAAGGAAGGGGAGGAGGAGGAAGAAGGAGAGAAGGAGGGAGAGGAGGAGAAGGAAGAAGGAGAGGAGGAGGGAAGAGAGGAGGGCTGGGGGAGGGGCAAGGAGGAGAGGGGGGAGGGGCAAGGAGGAGAGGGGGGAGGGGCAAGGGGAGAGGGAGGGAGGGGAGGGGCACGGGGGAGAGGGAGGGAGGGGAGGGTCACCACTTTGCGGGGCTGGGGGTGGGGCTGCCTCTCAGCATCACTTCTGTGACGTAGTTCAGGATGGACACAGGTGATGTGGGCAGGTTATCTTTGTGTTTTCCATCACTTGCAGTAGCAGCGCAGATAGTCCCAGTATCCCACAGAGGCAGAGACTACAGGACAAGTCTGTCCTTCTGAATGTTCAACCCCATCTTTCTCCTCCCAGGACAGGCCACCTGCTGAGCTCAGATGCCCAGGGATCCCTTAGTGCGTGGAGTCCTGGTATCTCCTGTCAGCAGCAGAGGGAGCCCACACGCTACTGAAAGAGATTGTTTCTCATTAGAATACAAAGCAGAAAATACAATAACTTGGTTTTTTTTTCTGCCACGCAGTATGGCCTTACAGATGACACTTTAATCTCCCTCGTACATTTCTGTTGCTGTAAATTCCTGCTGCATTGTGGTAACATATGCCCGGATTCGCTGGGAGAAAAGCCACAGCAAGCGTGGCGGCGAGCGTGGGCTTCTGAGATGTTTGTACTGTGTGTTGAATGGCATATTATCTCACACTTAAGGGGTATGTCTTAATAATCTCTTTTATATCACTGTATTAGCCATGATCCTGCAGTTGATCGGTTATCACGGAAGGGTATCACGGAGCTCACTGACAATTAGGAGATGCGAGAGCCAGAAGGAAAGTTAGGCTCGAAACACAACAGAGTGTGATTCGTCTGATTGTCTAGCAGCTGCCGTTGCGCCTTCTCATCTATTTCTAAGTAATAGATATTGATGCTTCTCTGCTCAGGGCAGGCCTATTGTACATACAGTTGCACACAATACACAGAATGGCATTTTTTCAAAGTCCTTTCCAGCTGACTGTTAAAGGCACAATGTCCGATGTCAGGGCCCACAAGGGGCTAAGACACACCATCATTGTTCCTCACACTGGGAAAAAGAAACACGTTTGCCTTTTCCCTCATTTCCCTTCCAAAGCAACTGACCAAGTTCTGAAACCACGCTTAGGAGGAAAGAAAACTCAGGTCCTGTATCCTTTATGACGATGGCTGTCATCTGTGCCTGGTGAGAAAGTGGGGCCAACATGAAGCATTCAGAAAACATCTTTTCACCTAAAACCAGTTGTGGAGTCTTTGACTTCAGAAGCAGCTCTGCTCAAGTTTTCATGGCCATCTACTGAGTTGACGGCTTCCTTCTGAGGATGGTCTCTGTGCGTCAGGGGAAAGGCTCCGCTGTGTTACCCCGACTAGGACTTCCTTCTCCTGGCTGGAAAGCTAACAGGCACAGGGCCAGTCTAAGAGCTTCCCAGGCCCCAGAGGCTTTTACTTTTGGAGTCCCTACTACATAAAATATCAGAAAAAAAAAAAAAAAAAGAAATGCACCCCTATCCCACATCGTAATAATGTACAAATAAAAAACTGACAATATGAGTATGGAAACTAGTTGACGTATATGTCTCATCAAGTGTAGTAGTCCTGATCAAACGTAGTAGCCCTGATGTTGCATTTTTCTCTATGGTTTGGTGCTGATACATGTTTTTCCTCCCTGGCTGTGTGCATGCCCTTGGGTCATTGGCGAGCTCTGAGTTCTGAGCCCTGCTGGGTCTGGGGATGGGGCTTGATGCAGATGACGGGTGCTGAATACTTGGGGGCCAAGAGGAAGCTTGGTCCTAGCCCTCACCTGCCTAGTCCAAAGAGAGCCAACCTCAAAGGACCTTACCTGTCCTTAAATAAAACTCACCTGCTTGTAAAGAAGTTGCTGAGAAGGGGATGCCTTTTCTGGCAACATGCTCCTTCATTCATTCATTCCCTCATTCAAAAGGTACTTTTTTTTGAAACCCTACTGTAAGTGCCCAGCCCAGTGCTTGGCATTTGGGAAACAAAGGCAGATGAGATGCTCCCTCAGGAGCACAGAGTCCCGCAGTCCCTCTGTCCTGGGGCTGCTCTTGGTCAGCCTTCCAGGACCCACCCTTGCCTCAGAGCCCCTCAGATATTCCTGGCTGTGATGAGCCGGGTGTGTCCTCCAGAAATTCATATATTGAAATTCTAACCCCCAGTGCTCAGAATGTATTTGGAGATGGGTCCTTTAATGAGGTGATTAAGGTCGAATGAGGCCATTGGGATGGGCCCTAACCCAACATGAATGATGTCCTTGTAAGAAGAGATTAGGACACAGATACACACAGAGGGAGACCTTGTGAAGACAGTCGGAGAGGATGACCGCCTACAAATCAGGGAGAGAGGCCTCAGAAGAAACCAACCCTGTTAACACCTTGAATTCGGACTTCTAGCTTTCGGAACTGTGAGAAAATAAATTCCTGTTGTTGAAGCTGCCCTGTCTGTGGTACTTGTGTTGTGGCAGGCCCAGCAAACAAATACACCGGCTCCGTAGGAGGCTCGGAAGACGCCCTTGAATCTCTCTCAAGAGAAGAAAGAGAAGGCACTCAGCCAGCCCCTCCCTGACCTGGTGGGAGCTTCTGCCAAAGGGCAACCTTATTGGGCACCTACCCCAAACCTCCTCAGCCTCATTTCTCCTCAGTCCGCTTCCTTCAGGTGAGATACATCAGCAGGGTTTGGGGATTTTGCTGAGGATGTGGGGGAGCAGGATTAGGGGTACCCGTTCCTCAGTCACAGGGATTTTTCTCTAGAACTTCCTGTGTGGTGTTCTTTGGGGGAGGGGCTTTCACGCCTCTGCACCTACCCAGGCTCTGGGAGACATTCAGTCGTCATTTTTCTTTTTCTTTCCCTTCCTTCCTTCCTCTTATATTTATGTAATTATTTGCCCCCGCCCCCATCTTAGTTGCAGCATGGGGGATCTTTGTTGCCACAGGCAGAGATCTTCGTTGTGGCATGCGAGATACTTTAGATGCGGCATGCACTATCTTTTAGTTGCTGGATCTTTAGTTGCAGCATGTATACTCTTAGTTGCAGCATGCGGGATCTTTCAGTCGAGACATGTGGGATCTAGTTCCCTAACCAGGGATCGAATGCGGGCCCCCTGCACTGAGAGCTCGGAGTCTTAGCCACTGGACCACCAGGGAAGTCCCCCTTATTTTTCTTGACCCCTGGAGCGCTCCGGCTCTGCAGAGCTCTGGGAGAGCTTTTTGACTCACGCTCTTTGTTACGTCTCACTAATTCCCACTGTCTGTTCAGACCGTCCACTGGGAGGCTCTGTACCACGCACCAGCCTATCTGCTGCTCGGCCCGCTCCAGTCCTGTGGGGGATATGCCGGTATCCAACGTGACTGTTGTAACAAGGGCTCTTCAAACAAAGAAAAGAAACCCTGGTTTGTCACATTTGCCACTTGCCATGGTGTAAATGCTCCCCTCGTGGCCAGTTTCAGGCTACCAATGTGAGGTCCCTGAATGGAGAGTTGCGTTGGGAAGAGGTGTCCAGTAGCACACCATCATATTGTGTTCCCACCATCCAGATATAGCAGATGTAAATAACCTCAAGAGCAAAGAAGGCAGTAAGCCATAAGAAAATAAAACAACTAGGAATGATGTTTGGGGTATATATTACCTTTGTGTTTGAATACAGTTTATTTAATTGTAAGCTGATATAATTTAATTTTTTATAATGACTATGTTTAGCTTGCAGATTTTCCGAAAGTTTCACAGTTGACTCTTGCAAGCCAGTAGGAGCTGGCTCCAGCACACAGCTAGGGTGACAGTCCTCTGGGTGGAATAGGGTGGTGAGTGGATGTAGCAAACGGGGCAGGCACGGGGAGCCAGTGGCCCTCGTGTGCGAGACCGTGTGGACTGTGAATAAATACCCAACCATCTGGAAGCCTTCAATGGGAATGAGTGAGCAGATAGTGCCAGGGCCGTGAAACAATTACAAGCCCTGAGGCACAGCCTTGTTCCTAGACAGCCCTAAGCCCTGCCTCTGTGCCTTGATAGTGTGTTTTCCTGGGTGGCTCTAAGTGGTCTCTCCAGGTGCGTACCTCCATCCACACAGCCATACCCTTCTCCCTGGGCTATCCTGACATGCCCAGGCTTTCTCTGAGGCCTAAGTGACTTTCCTGGTACAGGGAGCCCATGGGGCACCGTGACCAGAACTGATTTTTTTTCCCCCACACCGCATGGCATGCGGGGATCTTAGCTCCCAGACCCAGGGATTGAACCCATGCCTCTGCAATGGAAGCGTGGAGTCCTAGCCACTGGACTGCCAGGGAAGTCCAAGGACTGATTTTGAATAGTAAGAAGCAGCAAAACTCTGTGCCAGCAGCCCCACATCTCTCCTGTGGGATGCTACAGGGCAGAGTAAGTGGCTGAACTGTCTTCTCTGCGATTTGCTCACAGCTGTTTCTTCCTGGGATTGTGTCAACCTGTTTTTTTGTTTGTTTGTTTGTTTTTGGTTTTGTTTTGTTTTTAAGAACTTTTATTGAGATACAGTTAACAGACAATAAACTGCATATATTTAGAGTGTACAATTTGGTATTTTTTTATTAGTAATGTATATATGACGATCCCAATCTCCCAATTCATCCCCCCCCCAACCCTCCCTGCTTTCCCCAGTTGGTGTCCATTTTATGTTTGTTCTCTACATCTGTGTCTCTGTTTCTGCCTTGCAAACAGGTTGATTTGTACCATTTTTCTATATTCCGCATGTATGTGTTAATATGTGATATTTGTTTTTCTCTTTCTGGCTCACTTCACTCTGTATGACAGTCTCTAGGTCCATCCATGTCTCTACAAATGTCCCAGTTTCATTCCTTTTTACAGCTGAGTAATATTCCATTTGTATATATGTGCCACTTCTTTTTTATCCATTCATCTGTTGATGGACATTTAGGTTGCTTCCATGTCCTGGCTATTGTAAATAGTGCTGCAATGAACATTGGAGTGCATGTGTCCTTTTGAATTATGGTGTTCTCTGGAAATATGCCCAGCAGTGGGATTGCTGGGTCATATGATAGTTCTATTTTTAGTTTTGCAAGGAACCTCCATACTGTTCTCCATAGTGGCTGTATACAATTTACATTCCCACCACCAGTGCAAGAGCTTTCCCTTTTCTCCACACCCTCTCCAACATTTACTATTTGTACATTTTCTGATGATGCCCATTCTCACCAGTGTGAGGTGATGCCTTGTCATTTTGATTTGCATTTCTCTAACCATTAGTGATGTTGAGCAGCTTTTCATGTGCCTCTTGGCCATCCATATGTCTTCTTTGGAGAAATGCCTATTTAGGTCTTCTGCCCATTTTTGGATTAGATTGTTTGTTTTTTTGATATTAAGCTGGATAAACTGTTTATATGTTTTGGAGACTAATCCTTTGTCTGTTGATTCGTTTACAAATATTTTCTCCTATTCTGAGGGTTGTCTTTTCGTCTTGCTCATAGTTTCCTTTGCTGTGCAAAAGCTTTGAAGTTTCATTAGGTCCCACTTATTTATTTTTGTTTTTCTTTCCATTACTCTAGGGGGTGGATCAAAAAAGATCTTGCTGTGCTTTATGTTGAGGAGTGTTCCTCTTATGTTTTCCTCTAGGAGTTTTATAGTGTCTGGCCTTACATTTAGGTCTTTAATCCATTTTGAGTTTATTTTTGTGTATGGTGTTAGGAAGTGTTGTAATTTCCTTCTTTTCCATGTAGCTGTCCAGTTTTCCCAGCACCACTTATTGAAGAGGCTGCCTTTTCTCCATTGTATATCCTTGCCTCCTTTGTCATAGATTAGTTGTGTGTCAACCTGTTTTGATTCATGAGAAATTGATCCCTTATTCCTTAAATAATAGTGCATTAACTACAATTAACTACTACTGTAAAATCAACAAAGCTTACAATTAATATAGGGTTTATTAAGTTATTAATTAAACATGTAAAGAGTCTCTTTGTGATAGAATCATTTAAGAGTGAAAATCCAAAAATCAACTGGTTATTAAAATATAGCAAACAAAATAGTCCTGGCTAGTATGTATTAATAGCAATACAGTGATGATTTCACACCTATTTCCTCTGCTGGGTCTAGAAGAGGAATATGATGGAAACAGTGAGCTGGGATTACCCAAGTCAATTAAAGAAACCCAAAGCAATAAATGCCCATCTTTCCAGGAAGGTGTCACAAACATGTAGTCACTACTCTATGTATACATGCTGATTGATTAACGGATATTAAACAGCAAATTATTCAGCTTGGGCTGCTGAATATAAGACTGATGGTAGGGGTTGGTGGCTTCCACCCCTGCCTCTACCCTCTGACTGAGCTTGGCATGTTCTACTAACCCAGGTTGGTGGCAGGTGGAGGCGCCAGGCTTTGGCTGCCTCTAAGGGCAGAACACTAACCTGAGCATGGTGGGCCTGCGGCACTCACCCCAATAAAAGCAATTCCAACCTTAAAAAAAAAAGGACTGATGGTAGGATTTTAAAAAAAAATTATTTTCTTTATTTTTGGATGCACTGAGTCTTCATTGCTGCGTGCAGGCTTTCTCTAGTTGTGGCAAGCAGGGGCTACTCTTCATTGTGGTGCGTGGGCTTCTCATTGTGGTGGCTTCTCTTGTTGCGGAGCACAGGCTCTAGGCACATGGGCTTCAGTAGTTGGGACACTTGGGCTCAGTAGTTGTGGCTCACAGGCTCCAGAGCGCAGACTCAGTAGTTGTGGCTCATGGGCTTCGTTGCTCCACAGCATGTGGGACCTTCCTGGACCAGGGATTGAACCCGTGTCCCTTGCACTGGCAGGTGGATTCTTAACCACTGCACCCCCAGGGAAGTCCCATGATGGTAGGATTCTAATTCACAAAGATAATAGGCAAAAATCAATTTATCTTTTTTTTACAAGAATTTATCTTGGTATAAAAGCTTGCATATATGATATATATCATATATGTGTTTATGTATATATGTATGTGATCATATACACACATACATGTATGACAGAGGTTATGGGACTGAAATGTCTATCTGGATGATAAAATGAAAGTTTCAGTGGGCTGACTGGCTTTTTCCAAACACTGTGAACATTTAGCTTCATGGAGACAGAGCATCCAGACCTATGAGTTTTCCCTCCTATGAATTACTTTAACTTCTGGACTTGACTTTCCCCTCTGTGCAGTGGCCAAGGTGTGCCTCCATGTGAATGGGGTCCTTCCTGCTCACCTCCTGTACAAAGGGCTGGGACTGAAGGGCTGCTCTTGGGGAATTCATCAAAGACTTAGATAAAAGAGGCTTTCAAAAGCACAAAGCACACATTTCCTTTACTCTTAGCTGATAATTACTGCAAAAGCTGCTCATCTCAGACATGATTTTAATAGACAAGTGAGTTCTTGGATATTTTCAGAGGATGACAGAAAAAGGTGTGCTGACTGAAGACGAAGGACCTGGAGTTACGGCTGTGTGCAGGCGGTGTGGCCGGCGGGGGCTCAGAGGACACCCTTGACTTGTCTTCTCTGGGCGTAAAGTTAAAAAAAACTGAACAAACTGTGTTATGATCCTCAAATGTTTCTTCAAGGCCCAGCTACTGTGAAATTCAGAGAGGTCTTCATTAGCTTATCAAAATCTTCAATTTTATATTGTTTTTCTAAAAATCAAATTTATTGAGGTATAATTTGCATACCATAAAATGCACACATTTTAAGTATATGGTTTAATGAGTTTTGACAAATGTATACACCATGAAACCATGTCTCCAATCAATATATAGATAATTTCCATCATCCAAAATATTCCCTTGTGCCCAGTAGTATACTGGTAAATATTTAAGAGCTGGTTCTATTTGTTTAACATATTAATAATTTAACATATTAAGAGCATTATTTAAAAAGTATTATAAATTTTGCTGCTATAGAGAATGTTTATTACAAATTTACAAGTAATAATAAACTATATGGTATTTTTTATTGTAAATTCCATACAGTCAACTGATGATCACAAAATGTTTTCACTGATTTTTGCCAGACTCTTGTATCTGTAGCCAACCAACGTTTGCAATTAATTAGTGTAGTTCTGACCTAACTGTTGCTTGCTATTTTCATTTACTTTGAGGAATAAGACAAAAGTGAAACAAGACATATGTTGGAACATCACTTGTTTGTTAATGACATAAGTAACTTCTTTGCTGAGTCAGATAATACTTTTGAATGCCAGAAGAATATTTTCTTAATTTTTTGTGCTAGTCATAATGTAACAGCTATACATACTACTCACTTTGTTTTATTGACGAATAGTTGATTTACAGTATTGTGTTAGTTTCAGGTGTATAGCAAAGTGATTCAGTTATACATATACATACATATATATTTATCAATATATACATATATATTCTTTTTCAGATTCTTTTCCATTATAGGTTATTATAAGATATTGAATATTGTTCCCTGTGCTATACAGTAGGTCCTGTTGGTTATCTACTTTATATATAGTAGTGTGTATCTATTAATCCCAAATTCCTAATTTATCCCCCCACCCCAACCCTTACCCCTTTGGTAACCATAAGTTTGTTTTCCATCTCCATGAGTCTGTTTCATAAATAAGTTCATTTGTATCATTTTTTAGATTCCACATATAAGTGATATCATATGATATTTGTCTTTCTCTATTTGACTTACTTCACTTAGTATAATAATCTCTAGGTCCATCTATGTTGCTGCAAATGACATTTTATTGTTTTTTTTATGGCTGAGTAATATTCCATTGTATACATGTACCACATCTTTATCTATTCATCTGTTGATGGGCATTTAGGTTGCTTCCATGTCTTGGCTATTTTACTTACTTTATTTATCTAAATATATATTTTTAATTATTTTAAATCTTTGTTTTTACAACATTTTATTTTATTTTATTTTTTATCTTTATTGGAGTGTAATTACTTTTGCAGTATTGTGTCAGTTTCTGCTCTACAACAAAGTGAATCAGCCACATGTATGCATATATCCCCATATCCCCTCCCTCTTGAGCCTTCCTCCCAGCTTCCCTATCCCACCCCTTTAGGTCTTCACAAAGCATCAAGCTGATCTCCCTGTGCTCTGTAGTAGCTTCCCACTAGCTATCTATTTTACATTTGGTAGTGTGTACATGTCAATGCTACTCTCTCACTACCTCTCAGCTTCCCCTCCCCCTGGTGTCCTCAAGTCTGTTCTCTACATCTGCATCTCTATTCCTACCCTGCCACTAGGTTCATCAATACCATTTTTCTAGATTCCATATAGATATATTTTTTTAATTTGTTTTTTGGCTGCATTGGGTCTTCGTTCCTGCACGTGGGCTTTCTCCGGTTGTGGGGCTACTCATTTGCAGTGCACGGGCTTCTCAGTGCAGTGACTTCTCTTGTTGTGGAGCAGGGGCTCTAGGCTCGCAGGCTTCAGTAGTTGCTGCATGTAGGTACAGTAGTTGTGTCTCATGGACTTTAGAGCACAGGCTCAGTAGTTGTGGCTCATGGACTTAGTTGCTCCATGACATGTGGGATCTTCCTGGACCAGCGATCAAACCCATGTCCCCTGCATTGGCAGGTGGATTCTTAACCACTGTGAAACCAGGCAAGTGCCTGTCTTGGCTATTTTAAATAATGCTGCTATGAACATTGGGGTGCATGTATCTTTTTGACTTAGAGTTTCGTCTTTTCTGGATCTATGCCCAGGAGTGGGATTGCTGGATCATATGGACACTACTCACTTTTAAGTTTAATTGGCATTATTAGCATTTTTCCATCACTTTCTTTGGTCTCGACAATTAAAAAATAAATAAATCAAGGCATGATCTGTAGCGTTTGCCAATTTCCAATACTCCTACCATGGGTGATTCCAAGCTGCCAATGTTGTATCACTGAATGTGGAATTGGATCTTCATGTATAATGCACACCATTGTACAGCTTTTCAGTCATACAGACATGATAGCTGTAAATTACTTCAAGAGCATACATAACAGTAAAGTATAGTAAAATGACTGGGAAGAAAGAAGATTTGAGTATATGTTATCTTCGTTTTTCATGTAATTTGTTTAATTGCAAGTTTAATCTAAAGTAATGGCTGTGTTTAACTGACTCCCAAAACTCTTAAAAATTTAACAATAGGCTCTTGTGAGCCAGTAGGATCCCTTTCCAGCACGCCACTCACTGCTTATGCTCCTTTCCAGTCTATGCCACCCCCACTCCCAGCTCTAGACAACCATTGATCTGATTTCATTCAGTACAGATTCATATTGTTAGTTCTTGAATTTCAAACAAAATGATATTGTGTGAACTCTTTTTGCCTGAATTATTTTGCTTAACATAATGTTTTCATAATGTGTGACTCAGTCTTCCATAGCATGGATATACCAGTTCATTTATCCATTCATTGGTTGATAGACATTTGGGTTGTTTCTAGTTTTTGGCTATTACAAGTAAAGGTGTGATGAACATTTGTGTACAACTCTTCATGTGGACATGTTTTCATTTCTCTTGTTTAAATACCCAGGAATAGAATTGCTGAGACTTGCTATATCTTTAACCTTACTAAAAACTGCTAAATTGTCTTCCAAAGTGGTTGCACCATTCTACTTTCCCACTGGCAGGTTGACAGCTCCATTTGGTCGATATCCTCACTCACATTTGAAATTGTCAGTGTTTTTAAATTTTAGCCATTTGAGTGGGCATGTAGAGGTATTGCACTGTGATTTTAATTTGCATTTCCCTCATGACTAATGATATTGAACACATTTTCTTGTGCTTATGCACCATTTGTATATTTTCTTCAATGAAGTGTCTGTTCAAGTCTCTGCACATTTTAAAAAAGTGAGTTGCAGAAACCACCCAAATGTTCATCAATTGATGAATGGATAAATAAAATATGATGCAGCCATACAATGGAATATTATTCTGTAACAAAAGGAATGAAATACTAACACATGTTGCAATATGGATGATCCTTGAAAACATGCGAAGTGAAAGAAGCCAGACACAGAAGGCCACGTATTGTATGATGCTCTTTATATGAAATATCTGGAATGTGTAAATCTATAGGGAAAGTAAGTAGATTAGTGGTTGCCTAGGCCTAGAGAGGGTGTGTGTGTGTCGGGGGTGGGGTGGTAAAGTTGGGGCTGGGTGGGGGACAGCTAAGATGAGCAGGGTTTCTTTTTGGGGTAATAAACATGCTCTAGAATTGACTGTGAGGATGGATGCACAGCTTTGTGCATACGCTGAAAGCCACTGAATTGTACATTTTAAATGGGTGAATTGCATGGCATGTGAATTACATCTCAATGAAACTGTTAGAAATGTGGGTTGTTTGTGTTTTTATTAGTGATTTGTTTGAGTTCTTTATATATCCTGGATACAAGTCATTTGTTGGTGTTTTTGAAGAGCGGATGCTTTTAATTTTGATGAAGTCCAATTTATTAATGTTTTCTTTTATATTTAGTGCTTTTAGTTTTGTGTCTAAGAAATCTTCTTTGCCCACTCCAGGTCAGAAAGATTTTTTCCTACGCTCTTTTCTAGGAATTCTATCGTTTCAGCATTTACATTTAGATCTCAGATGTATTTCAAGTCAATTTTTATGTACAGTGTCAGGTAAGGATTGAGGTTCACTTTTCTCCTTATAGATAATCCACTTTTACCAGAGCCATTTGTTGAAAAGATTATCCTTCTGTTTTTTGAATTACCTTTGTGCCTTTGTAAAAAATTAATTAACCATGTGTTTAGATCTATTTCTGGATTTCTATTAAGTTCCATTAATCTATACATCTATCTTTTGCCAACACTGTAGCTCATAGTAAGTCTTTTTTATGTTTTAATTTATTTTTTAATTTTTAATTTTTTACAATAAACTGCATATATTTAGAGTGTACAATTTGGTATCCCAGTCTCCCAATTCACTCCCCCCCCAACCCTCCCCACTTTCCCCACTTGGTGTCCATATGTTTGTTCTCTACGTCTGGGTCTCTATTTCTGCCTTGCAAACAGGTTGATTTGTACCATTTTTCTATAGTCTACATATATGTGTTAATATACGATATTTGTTTTTCTCTTTCTGACTCACTTCACTCTGTATGACAGTCTCTAGGTCCATCCATGTCTCTACAAATGTCCCAGTTTCATTGCTTTTTACAGCTGAGTAATATTCCATTGTATACATGTACCACATCTTTTTTATCCATTCATCTGTTGATGGACATTTAGGTTGCTTCTATGTCCTGGCTATTGTAAATAGTGCTGCAGTGAACATGGGAGTGCACGTGTCTTTTGAATTATGGTGTTCTCTGGAAATATGCCCAGTAGTGGGATTGCTGGGTCATATGGTAGTTCTATTTTTAGTTTTGCAAGGAACCTCCATACTGTTCTCCATCGTGGCTGTATCAATTTACATTCCCACCACCAGTGCAAGAGTGTTCCTTTTTTTCCATACCCTCTCCAGCATTTACTGTTTGTACATTTTCTGATGCCCATTCTCACCGGTGTGAGGTGATACCTCATTGTAGTTTTGATTTGCATTTCTCTAATAATTAGTGATGTTGAGCAGCTTTTCATGTGCCTCTTGGCCATCTGTATGTCTTCTTTGGAGAAATGCCTATTTAGGTCTTCTGCCCATTTTTGGATTGGGTTGTTTGTTTTTTTGATATTGAGCTGGATAAACTGTTTATATATTTTGGAGATTAATCCTTTGTCTGTTTATTCATTTGCAAATATTTTCTCCCATTCTGAGGGTTGTCTTTTCGTCTTGCTCATAGTTTCCTTTGCTGTGCAGAAGCTTTGACGTTTCATTAGGTCCCACTTATTTATTTTTGTTTTTCTTTCCATTACTCTAGGGGGTGGATCAAAAAAGATCTTGTTGTGCTTTATGTTGAGGAGTGTTCCTCCTATGTTTTCCTCTAGGAGTTTTATAGTGTCTGGCCTTACATTTAGGTCTTTAATCCATTTTGAGTTTATTTTTGTGTATGGTGTTAGGAAGTGTTGTAATTTCCTTCTTTTCCATGTAGCTGTCCAGTTTTCCCAGCACCACTTATTGAAGAGGCTGCCTTTTCTCCACTGTATATCCTTGCCTCCTTTGTCATAGATTAGTTGACCGTAGTTTATCTCTGGGCTTTCTATCCTGTTCCATTGATCTATATTTCTGTTTTTGTGCCAGTACCATACTGTCTTGATCACTGTAGCCTTGTAGTATAGCCTGAAGTCGGGAAGCCTGATTCCACCAACTCCGTCTTTCCGTCTCAAGATTGTTTTGGCTATTCAGGGTCTTTTGCATTTCCATACAAATTGTAAAATTTCTTGTTCTAGTTCTGTGAAAAATGCCATTGGTAATTTGATTGGGATTGCATTGAATTTGTAAATTGCTTTTGGTAATATAGTCATTTTCACAGTGTTGATTCTTCCAATCCAAGAACATGGTATGTCCCTCCATCTGTTTGTGTCGTCTTTGATTTCTTTCATTAGTGTCTTATAGCTCTCTGAGTACAGGTCTTTTACCTCCTTGGTTAGGTTTATTCCTAGGTATTTTATTCTTTTTGTTGCAATGGTGAATGGGATTGTTTCCTTAATTTCTCTTTCTGATCTTTCATTGTTAGTGTATAGAAATGCAAGAAATTTCTGTGTGTTAATTTTGTATCCTGCAACTTTACCAAATTCATTGATTAGCTCTTGTATCCTGCAACTTTACCAAATTCATTGATTAGCTCAAGTAGTTTTCTGGTGGCATCTTTAGGATTTTCTATGTATAATATCATGTCATCTGTGAACAGTGACAGTTTTACTTCTTTTCCAATTTGGATTCCTTTGATTTCTTTTTCTTCTCTGATTGCTGTGGCAAGGACTTCCAAAACTATGTTGAATAGTAGTGGCGAGAGTGGACATCCTTGTCTTGTTCCTGATCTTAGAGGGAATGCTTCCAGTTTTTCACCGTTGAGAATGATGTTTGCTGTGGGTTTGTCATATATGGGCTTTATTATGTTGAGGTAGGTTCCCTCTATGCCCACCTTCTGGAGAGTTTTTATCATAAATGGGTGTTGAATTTTGTTAAAAGCTTTTTCTGCATCTATTGAGATGATCATGTGGTTTTTATCCTTTAATTTGTTAATATGGTGTATCACATTGATTGATTTGCATATATTGAAGAATCCTTGCATTCCAGGGATAAACCCCACTTGATCATGGTGTATGATCCTTTTAATGTGTAGTTGGATTCTGTTGGCTAGTATTTTGTTGAGGATTTTTGCATCTAAATTCATCAGTGATATTGGTCTGTAGTTTTCTTTTTTTGTAGCATCTTTGTCTGGTTTTGGTATCAGGGTGATGGTGGCTTCATAAAATGAGTCTGGGAGTGTTCCTTCCTCTGCAATGTTTTGGAAGAGTTTGAGAAGGATGGGTGTTAGCTCTTTCCTAAATGTTTGATAAAATTCACCTGTGAATCCATCTGGTCCTGGACTTTTGTTTGTTGGGGGATTTTTAATCACAGTTTCAATTTCATTACTTGTGATTGGTCTGTTCATATTTTCTACGTCTTCCTGATTCAGTCATGGAAGATTATACCATTCTAAGAATCTTTCCATTTCGTCCATGTTGTCCATTTTATTGGCATATAGTTGCTTGTAGTAATCTCTTATGCTGCTTTTTATTTCTGCGGTGGCTGTTGTCACTTCTCCTGTTTCATTTCTAATTTTATTGATTTGAGTCCTCTCCCTCTTTTTCTTGATGAGTCTTGCTAGAGGTTTATCGATTTTATTTATCTTCTCAAAGAACCAGCTTTTAGTTTTATTGATTTTTGCTGTTGTTTTCTTTGTTTCTATTTCATTTATTTCTGCTCTGATCTTTATGATTTCTCTTCGTCTACTAACTTTGGGTTTTGTTTGCTCTTCTTTCTTTAGTTTCTTGAGGTGTAAGGTTAGATTGTTTATTTGGGATTTTTCTTGTTTCTTGAGGTAGGATTGTATCGCTATAAACTTCCCTCTTAGAACTGCCTTTGCTGCATCCCATAGGTTTTGGATCATTGTGTTATCATTGTCATTTGTTTCTAGGTATTTTTTGATTTCCTCTTTGATTTCTTCAGTGATCTGTTGGTTATTTAGTAGCATATTGTTTAGCCTCCATGTGTTTGTGTTTTTTACAGTTTTTTTCCTGTAATTGATTTCTAATCTCATAGTGTTGTGGTCGGAAAAGATGCTTGATAAGATTTCAATTTTCTTGAATTTACCAAGGCTTGATTTATGACCCAAAATGTGATCTATCCTGGAGAATGTTCCATGTGCACTTGAGAAGAATGTGTAATCTGCTGTTTTTGGATGGAATGTCCTGTAGATATCTATTAAATCCAGCTGATTTATTGTGTCATTTAAAGCTTGTGTTTCCTTATTAATTTTCTATGTGGATGATCTGTCCATTGGTGTAAGTGGGGTGTTCAAGTCCCCCACTATGATTGTGTTACTGTCAATTTCCTCTTTCATAGTTGTTAGCATTTGCCTTATGTATTGAGGTGCTCCTATATTGGGTGTGTGTGTATTTATAATTGTTATCTCCTCTTCTTGGATTGATCCCTTGATCTTTATGTAGTGTCCTTTCTTGTCTCTTGTAACATTTTTTATTTTAAAGTCTATTTTATCTGATATGAGTATCGCTACTCCAGCTTTCTTTTGATTTCCATTTGCATGGAATATCTTTTTCCATCCCCTCACTTTTCGTCTGTATGTGTCCCTAGGTCTGAAGTGGGCCTCTTGTAGACGGCATATATATGGGTCTTGTTTTTGTATCCATTCAGCCAGTCTGTGTCTTTTGGTTGGTGCATTTAGTCCATGTACGTTCAAGGTAATTATCGATACGTATGTTCCTATTACCATTTTCTTAATTGTTTTGTTGTTGTTTCTGTAGGTCCTTTTCTTCTCTTATGTTTCCGGCTTAGAGAAGTTCCTTTAGCATTTGTTGTAAGGCTGGTGGTGGTGCTGAATTCCCTTAGCTGTTGCTTGCTGTAAAGCTTTTGATTTCTCCATCAAATCTGAATGAGATCCTTGCTGGGTAGAGTATTCTTGGTTGTAGGTTCTTCCCTTTCATCCCTTGAAATATATCATGCCACTCCCTTCTGGCTTGCAGAGTTTCTGCTGAGAAATCAGCTGTTAACCTGATGGGAGTTCCCTTGTATGTTATTTGTCGTTTTTCCCTTGTTGCTTTTAATAACTTTCCTCTGTCTTTAATTTTTGTCAATTTGACTACTATATGTCTTGATATGTTTCTCCTTGGGTTTATCCTGCCTGGGACTCTCTGCACTTCCTGGACTTGGGTAGCTATTTCCTTTCCCGTGTTAGGGAAGTTTTCTTTGTTCTTTTCTTTTTTGAAGATAGAAACAAGGATTTATTGATCAAGGCATGTTGAATAGCCCTTTTTTAATTTTTTTATTTATTTTATTTTTTATTTTTTTACATACAATAAACTGCATATACTTAGAGCATACAATTTGGTATCGTTTTCAACTATAATCTCTTCCAATATTTTCTCAGGTCCTTTCTCTCTCTCTTCTCCTTCTGGGATCCCTATAATGTGAACGTTGGTGCGTTTAACGTTGTTCCAGAGGTCTCTTAGGCTGTCTTCAGTTCTTTCCATTCTTTTTTCTTTATTCTTTTCCACATCAGTGATGATCACCATTCTGTCTTCCAGCTCACTTATTCGCCCTGCTGCCTCATTTAATCTGCTATTGGTTCCTTCTGGTGTATTTTTCATTTCAGTTTTTGTGTTGCATATCTCTGTTTGTTTGCTCTTTAATTCTTCTAGGTCTTTGGTAAACTTTTCTTGCAAATTTTTGATCTCCGCATCCAGTCTTTTTTCAGAGTCCTGGATCATCTTCACCATCATTATTCTGAATTCTTTTTCCGGAAGAGTGACTATCACCTTTTCATTTAGTTGTCATTCTGGTGTTTTATCTTGTCCCTTCATCTGGTACAAAGTCTTTTGCCCTTTCATTTTCTCTGTCTTTCTGTGGCTGTGATTTTCAGTTCCAAAAGATGAAATACTGCTGATAGTGCTTGATTCTGCTGTCTGCCCTCTTGTGGAGGAAGCTGTCTAGGTGTCTGGTGGGTGCTTCCTGATGGGAGGGACTGATGGTGGGTAGGGCTGGGTGGGCGGAGCTCAGTAAAACTTTAATCTGATTTGGTGGGTGGAGCTCAGAGACACTTTAATCTGCTTGTCTGCCAATGGGTGGGGCTGTGTTCCCACCCTGGTGCTTGTTGGCATGAGGCAACCCAGCACTGGAGCTTACAGGCTCTTTGGTGAGGCTAATGGTGGACTCTGGGAGGGCTCACGCCAATGAGCACTTCTCAGAACCCCTGTTGCCAGTGCCCCTGTCTCCTCGGTGAGCCACAGCTGCCCCCCACCTCTGCAGGCAACCCTCCAATGTGAGCAGGTAGGTCTGGTTCAGTCTCCTATGGGGTCACTGCTTCTTCCCCCTGGGTCCTGGTGAGTACACTTTTTTGTGTGCCCTCCAAGAGTGGAGTCTGTTTCCCCCAGTCCTGTGGAGGTCGTGCAATCAAATCCCACTGGCTTTCAAAGTCTGATTCTCTCAGGATTCCTCCTCCCTGTTGTTGGACCCCCAGGTTGGGAAGCCTGACATGGGGCTCAGAACCCTCACTTTAGTGGGTGGACTTCTGCAGTTCTCCAGTTTGTGAGACACCCACCCAGCATTTATGGAATTTGGTTTTAACGTGATTGCACCCCTCCTACCGTCTCAATGCGGCTTCTCCTTTGTCTCTGGATGTGGGGTGTCTTTTTTGTTGAGTTCCACTGTCTTTCTGATGATGGTTGTTCAGCGTTTAGTTTTAATTCCGGTGCTCTTGCAAGAGGGAGTGAGCCCCTGTTGGGATTTTGACTTGGATTGCGTTGAGTCTATAAATCAATTTGGGTAGAATGGCCATCTTAACAAATACTGAGTCTTCCAATCCATTTACATTTCTCCATTTCTTTAGATCTTCTTAAATTTCTCTCAGGAAAGTTTTGCAGTTTCCAATATAGATGTCTAGCACAGATTTCATTAAACGTATTCCCAAGTATTTCTTGTTTTTTTATGTGATTTCTACCACTATAGATTATCGTCGATGGTATTTAAAAATTGTGTTTTAAAATTTTGTTTTCCATTTATTTGTTGCTGCATTCTAGAATGAGACATTGTGACACTAAGAAAACTGAGAATCAGATTCACCTTTGTGTATTTTCATTAAACACAACATCTTAGTTTACGGCAAAAATGTTTGTAAAACATCATGTTAAATTCTGTTTGTGTGTGTGTGTATTTGGGCATAAGACCTATTCCCTGATTTCAAGAATTTTGTTTGCTGAGATTGATTAAAAGGAGCTGACTTTCTAGAAAAATGGGTTCACTTTTTTCTTATCCCCCTCTTTCCTGAAGGCAGGAAGTTCTTGGATGGAATCCAATTCTTTTGTCCCTTTATCTGTTTCTGAACAAAATAAATGTAAGTGGAGTATTACAGAGAAGAACCAGGACATCCTCAGATGAACCAGGACACTGGCAATATGCACAGACTTTTCTTTCTTTACCTAGATTTTTCTGATAGGCTCAGAGTCTTAATCCAGAAACTCAGCCCAGTAGGAGAGCCAGCTCTCAGATGGCCTGGAGTCATTGGAAGTCCAACCATTTGAACATGTCTGATAAAATCTTCTGGGAGAGATACTTCCCATGTATCACCTGGAGCCCTTTCTGTCTGCCACAGTAGAAGCTCTAGAATGCACTTACCTTGTGATACCGTTTCCAACACGCAGTAGAGTTAGTGCCCTGGATGCTGGGCTCATGTTCTCCAAAAACCCATGTGGAAGACATTGGAGAGAGGCATCCCAGGATAAGAACTAGATTAAGGGATGGGATAGCCAGGTGGCTTCCCTGGGCACCAGTCTAGAGGGAATGCTAAAATATCACTGAAACACATCAGAAATGTGGTGCCAGTTAACTCAGGTTTCTATACTCAACTCTTCACATAAATGGCAACGTGTAAATTGCTCCTGTAGTGGTGAGAATTTACTTGATGTAATGGTAGCCTCTTATACTATCAGGCAGCCTACCCCAGAGGCAGCAGAACCAAAAGACTCACAGGCCAAATTAAGATGCTTGTTATGTCCATTTTATTGAGTCAGTTTGAAACATACAGTGAGAAACAAGGGAAAACAGAAAAAGGGGCCCAATATATGGAAGGTGCCTGGGGTCAACACATACTTGCCTTATTGGAAGAAGGCAGGGGTGTGGCCATAGCTCTTGCTCACAGGTGACCTGCTGAGCAGTCATGACTTCTACCTGCATGTCCCAGGCAGGGGACTCATGGGACCAGAATGGGTGGCATCAGTGGCTGTCATCAGTAGGGTTGACAGAGCTGAATGAGCTGACATGAGCTGTGCCTCCTGAATAAGTGAGATTCCCTTGGCCCTTCCATGCTTTTCTATCTAAAGATAACATTGGTTTGTTCCATCCTTTCCTGCTATGCTCACCTCACATAGGCTCTGTTCTTCTTTCCCATATTGCACACGTTCCTAATTTACAGACACATCTTAGGAGTTTTCCTAGTGCTCTACTCATTTGTGTCTTTTATTCTACACACCAGAACTGAGTTTTCTCAGGAATTCTCTGGTGGTCCAGTGGCTGAGACTCTGCATTTTCACTGCCAAGGGTGTGGGTTCAATCCATGGTGAGGGAACTAAGGTCCCGCAAGCTGTGCAGCATGGCCAAAAAAAAAAAAAAAAAAAAAAGGGAAAAAAAAGATTAAAAAATAATAATAAAATAAAATCAGTTAATAGGAAAAAAAAAAAAAAAACAACTGAGTATTCTCAATAGTATAGCAACATCCCTTACAATCCAGTCCTAGTTATTCAGTTCTCTGACTCAAATGCATCTTCCAGTTGAGTTACAGCCCACAGCAATCCACCCCAAAAAACTCCATTCTGTCCCAGGGTGAGATTTGGATCCAGACAATGTGGTTCCAGGCATTCTGTTGCTTTTCCATGCTCTTGAATTGTCTTTTCAAGGCCAGAGTCCGTCTTTGGTGTCAGGCAACATGTGTTCAGTTATCTTCTGTGCTTTGTGTTGGAAGCATCATCCTTCTTTATTGGTGACATTCATTCTAACACGTCGAGTCCCCTGCCCAAGTGATGCAGGTAAAAGCCACAGTGCTCAGAGGGTTGTCGGCCAGCTACAGTCTGGGCCAGGCATCTTTGCCCATGTAGCTCTTGATAGAGCAAGTGTGTGCAGGCCCCAGGCACCTACCATCTACCCACTTGCTCATCCTCACCTCTGGTCCCCATGAGTGGGGAAGGCTGATGCCACTGGGTGACGCGGGACATATAAACATTGCCTAAGCCAGGATTCAAGCAGTGAGGTCCTTCCAACCACCTTCTGCACCCTATTCTAAGGGTGCTGACCTGCCGCATCTTATTCCTTTTGCTTCTAGCTCTCTTTTCTGTTGTTCCAACACACGGTGTGATTCCAGCATCATAATTTGGTTATCACCTCTGGGATATGCTGCCTGGAAGTGACCTGCGAGGCTGCCATTACATCAGGGCAAGATTCCACCCAAGAATGTTGCTCCTGCCGAGGTGGACAGTAGCCGGGAGGAGAAATGGAAAGCCCTCTTCTTCCTGACTGATCTAAGGGGTGTCTTTGACATTCAGTACAAGCAGCACAGACAGCTTTAGGTGCACAGCTGTAGGTGAGACCAGCCAGACCGGCCAGCCAGCTTGCACGCAGCTGGGATTCTTTGGGGACTGGGCCTGCTTCACTGGAAACAAATGAGTTACTGTATTTTTTTTTTCCTTTTTGGCCGTGCCAAAGGGCTTGTGGGATCTCAGTCTCCGGACCAGGGATTGAACTCGGGCCAGGGCAGTGAAAGCATGGAATCCTAACCACGAGACCACCAGGGAACTCCCAAGTTACTGTGTTTATAATCTACATTTTAATGGGTATAATAAGCCTCCAAAGAAGTTGTGTAGTTTGGAAATGTGTATAAACTTATTTGTATATTTTTTATACATTTTATATTCTTTATTTGAAAATCAAAGCATATTAGTTTGGAAGGGTGCCTACTTATAGACCATGCCCAGGTGCTCAAGAACCTGGTCTGACCCTGCAGTAGTGACCAGGGTGTGGGTCTCCTCCCTGCCCCTCTCTCCAGGGCCCCAAGGGGGAGGAGGTGGCCTAGGCAGCCAAGGCCTGGGAGGGGTGGGGGTGGGTGGGAGGGTCACCCCCCTCTATCCCACTGCCTGCCTCTGCCTGGAGACCCCTCTCTGGTCTTCCCTTCTCCTTCCAGCCCCTTCAGCAGGGAAGCAAGGGCACGAGGAGAGACAGGAGATCTCAGATCCTTGGCGCTCCTGTTTTTCAGGCACTGGCAGAAGAGCCCAGAGGGTGCCAGGCTACAGATCACATGGCGGGGGGCACCGTTTTCGTCTGTGGCAAGGATCCCCGGCCTAGGAGTCACATGGCAGCTGAGCTGCTCAGGCAGAGGCAGTGCCTGGTCTTGCCTGAATCCTGCCCAGCGCATTTGGGCAGCCTCCTTGCCACCGTCTAAGACCCTGACAAGCTCTGGAAGACGGGAGGGGCTGGGACCGCTGGCCACGTGTCCGAGGCGGTGGGGATGGGCTGCAGTGCCGGGACTGGGAAGTGACAGGGAGCCCCCTCGTTGCGGGGTCACCGCAGGCGCCTGCGCCGCTTACCTGGGAAACGTGCCCTTAGCCAGCCACTTAAGGGATTAATTTTGCAACAGAGACTTTGGCACAGTAGAAACCACATTGAGTTTTCGGCAACACCTTCCACGCTCCCGAGTGGTGAAACCAGAAGTGTTCAGTGGTTAACCGAGGCCGCGGAAAAGAGCCATTGCTAACAAGCGCTCTGAGGATGGAATCAAAAGACTGCAGGTGACGCGCTGTTTTCAGCGATGGGTCCTCCCTCCCACCGAGTGGGGAGTCAAGGGGCTCGGCCAGTGTCCCCTCTCCGCAGCGGGAATCTCAGCTCACCAAGCTCGGGGGTCGGGCGCTTAGGGCGCCACCAAGATTCGGTCCTGGGTGCCGCAGCCACGGTTCCCGGTGGTGATGGGGAGGAGGCTGGGAACCGCCACGCACAGAAACATCGAAGGGTCTTTCTTAGCACTGGAGTTAACCTTCCTCTGGCCAAATCCTTGTTTCTGGGTTGCCCTCAGAGGCATGCCTCCCCCTGTCTTCTCGGGGCTTCTCCATGCGGTGGTCCGGCAAGCAGAGAATGTGGGGGAGAGTCAGAGCAGGGACCACCCCCTTAAAACCTGGTCACCCTGCCCCAAACTGGGAGCATCTGGCATCTTCCTGCTCTAGGCGGCTGCAGAGCTCCTGAAGGGCCCTCAGGCATCTGGGCGCAGGCTTGTCTGTAAGGAGATGGGGTAGGGAGGAAGCCTGGAGGGAGACAGTATTATTTGACTACTTGACAGCAACATAAACATACTTTAAAAAGAAAAATATTTCTTTTCTGCCAGCTCTAAATTCAGGGCACGTACTCTTACCACCACAGGGGAGGGGATATGGGTTAAACAAACAAATAAATATCTGCTAACAGATATTTGTCTTAAAATCATTATTTTAGCAGAAATGATGACCACGCCAAACCCCCACCCCACGCCTTTTGGTACAAGTCCTATGTCCCAGTCCCCAGAGGGGTTGAAAGTCAGGGACAAGTTGAAGAGTGCCTCTTTGTTTCCTAGAAAAGCAGCAATGTTTTTTCCTGCTAATAATAATAATACAGATAATAATACTTGATGAGTACTGAGCACATTTCATGTGCTAAGAACTCCACTCCCAACTCGAGGGGCACAGAGGATTCAGGGCTGAGCAAATCAGCAGGTTTTAATCTCCTGGCCACAGGGACCCATTTGGAGCCAAGGAGGAAAGGTGAGACTTAAGCAGAAGGAGAGGCTAGTTCTCTGTGATGACCTTGGGAAGGCTGGATCAGCCGCAGCTCCTTGCCCCCGGGGGCAGGGGGGAGCCAAGTGCCAGGAAGTGTCCAGAAAAGTGCTGGGGTTCACTGATTGGACCAACTTGGGTTACAGCTGAAACAGCAGCTGTCTACTGGAATTGCTTTGTTTATTTGTGATGAGTTCAAAATTCCATGATTTATGATAAAAAACAAAGTTATCATTTGCTATTGATTGGTGCAAAACAAATCACCCCAAAATTTATGGCTCAAAATGTCAACAGTTTATTGTATCTTATGGTTTTTTGTTTTGGTTGTCTGGGTGGTTCCTCTGCTGATGTCACTTGGGGTCAGTTATAGGGCTGTGTTCAGCTGCTGGGTCAGCTGGGCTGGAAGGTCCAAGATGGAGTCACTCAGGTGCCGGGTAATTAGTGCTGGCCCCTTGGTTCTCCTGCACGAGGTCTCTCGTCCTCAGTGGGCTGAAGTTTCTTTAAGTGGCAGTATAGAGGCAGCATTCCAAGAGAGAAAAACTTAAAATTGCCATGATCAGGAATTCACACACATTCTACTACCCAGAGTAAGTCAGAGGATAACCTAGGTCCAAAGGCTGTGTAAACAAACTCTACCTCTTAACGGAAGGAGATATAAAATATTGTGGCTTTGTTCTTCTGAGTAGATGGCAATTTTTTCTGAGTATAACTGTGTCCCCATCTGACAGATTTTCACATATATTGCTCTTACAGTCCTTTATTTATACATGGTGACTTTTGTTGATTTTCAATTTGATCAGGAGAATGACTTTCAGCTTACAAGTCATTAGATTTTATGTATTCATTTTTTTGATTTAACTTTTTTTTTTTTTTTTTGTGATGGTGCTGGTAAGAGTATGTGCCCTGTTATTTGGGGAATTAATTTAGGTTTTATTTGTAGCTTAGTATATAATTACTATTTTTTATGTACCATGGACATTTGAAAAGATTGTTTTTTCTGTTTAAAAAATACAGAAATTGATAGATTTATTGGTTTATATTTTTCAAGTGTCCTATATCCATTCGATTGTTTTCTCTATTCGTCTAGTGTATCATGGCACTTTCCTACAGGATTCTTATGACAGGCAGAGTAGGGGGCCATTATGTTGAGGAGGGTGAGGAGGAATTGAAATAAGTAAAGGATGATTGTTGTTGTAACCATAGTTGACTTCAGGGAAGGGAAAACTGTAGAGTTTTTTCCCCCTAGGTCCTTGCAAAACCTAAACGCAAGCTTTCTATATTTCACACCCTTAACAATGATCACAACCACAGAAACAAGAGTCCTCATTTTCTTTTTTTTTTAATAAATTTATTTGTTTTTATTGGCTGTGTTGGGTCTTTGTTGCTGCACGAGGGCTTTCTCTAGTTGCGGAGCGTGGGGGCTACTCTTTGTTGAGGTGCACAGGCTTCTCAGCTCGGTGGCTTCTCTTGTTGCAGAGCACTGGCTTTAGGCATGCTCGAGGGCTTCAACAGTTGTGGCACTCAGACTCAGTAGTTGAGGCTTGTGGGCTCTAGAGTGCAGGCTGAGTAGTTATGGCACATGGGCTTGGTTGCTCCGAGACATGTGGGATCTTCCTGGACCAGGGATTGAACCCGTGTCCCCTGCATTGGCAGGCAGATTCTCAACCACTGCGCCACCAGGGAAGTTTGCTTATTTTCAAAGAATGCCATAGAGATATTGAAGACAGTATTATGTGCTTCTTGGTTGGTGATGGATTACATAATTGACTTAGGGAGACAAAACTAACATAGCAAAAATATAAGGGAAAACAGAGGAGGTGGCCAAAAGTTGTGAACTAAAGAGAATGCCAGAGATGAGGAGAGCTATGGGGAGGGGTTGGGTGGAGAGCCTCTGAGCTGGGGTAGGGGTCTGGGCTTACAGAGCTGGCTTGACGCCTAGGCACAGTTTCCTTTGGCCTGAGAGAAGGGCCACTCCTGAAATGCCTAAAGCACATAAGCAGTTTAAGTTGTAATCACCACTAGGCTTCCCAGTGAACCAACAGGTTCCCATTTTTGGTGGAGCCTTGCTTTGAGCTTTTGGTGGCTGCCAATGTACCTTATGAATGTTGATATACAGCACAACAAAGGCTGGTCTTGAACAGAGGAGTTGGGGTGGCCAGCTCGGTTTTCACAGGACAGGGACCTCATGGCTTGTCTTTGGTCCTATAGAATCATGTGATGATTGTGGTATCCTCAGAGAACTCATGTTCTTCATGAATAAAGAACTTTTTATTAAAACAGCAGGGTATAGTTCCAGTTGTTGCAAACTGTAACTTATTTTTTTGTCTTCTAAAAATGTTCGCTAGTTGATGGCTAAGTTTTTGACCATTTTACCTGCCAGAGTGATACCCATCTTAGGCCACTTAAGAATTCAAGAACAGACTCCCTGTGGGATGTCTTTCTGTGGTCATGGTAATAACCAGTTCAGCAAAGGTCCAAGCATAATCATAACGTGGAATGGAATGCATTACGCAGGGTGTTTCAAACCCTGAGGTCTTGAACTAGTATGCACATCTTGATTGCTAATTAGAAAAAGGTGTTTCAGCCCAGAAACCACTAAAATATGTGAACTGAGAGGCATTGGTTATGGAAATTAAAATCAAAGGCATCAAGCTTTGCATTTTTGATTACATATTCAAGTCATACAATTACAGTGTATAAAATCAATTTTTACCATAGTCATAAGTAGTAATTAGACATAGACTTTAAAAATTCAAATCATATTTGTATTAGATGAAATTCCTCCAGTTCTTTACCCTCAAGCAGAAAAAAAGTCTGAATGGGAGACTATTGCCTGTTCCTTTCTCCAGAGATAATCACAGCTCAGTTATAACCTGTTTCAGCTTGAGGGGACACACTGGGAAAAGAAATGAAGAAAGACAATGAAGACGTCTCCCTTCAAATGTTGTACCATTTAGGTCCACATTTTCTAGTCTTCAGACCTTCCAAAATTCTGTCAAGGATTTGATGCCAAAGAAGGGGGGAAAGAAAATGAGGGTGGGATAGAGAAATGATGGAGAGCTGATTAAACAGCAGAGACCAGCTTTTTACCAGAGTGAATAAGTTAAAAGAGCCCAGAACCAGTGAAAACCCCTAGCACCCAGACTGTGGTCTCTAAATACCATTCCGTACTCAGAGGAAACAAGGCTTCTTGAAAAATAGTGGATTTCAGGTCTGGAGCATAAAATGTGCAAACTGAGGCTGGAACATCTTGTTCCCAAATGCAAGGACATTCTGCAAGACTCATGGGAACATGGCAAAAGGATGCAGGAGCTAGCTTGAAGGCATCCCCATTGGGCAAATCTGAGACAATTTGAGCATAAGAATGATGATGATAATGGATTATGACACACTGAATACAAAATAGTTTGAGTCATAATAGTACTGTCCTGCATGCCCTACCCTGTAGAAAGATTGGCAATTAGTGTAGAAGAAATGGTGAAACTAGAAAATCATTTTTTGCAACAAATTTTATAATTGATTCAGATAAAAGTTATCAGTGGATGCTAAAGCACTGAGTCACAGGTTGTTGCAACAGGATAGTCATGCAGTCTCAAAGTATCACCCCCAAAGATAAATGCCACCTTGACCAAATGATCAAACTTCATTGCTAATGATGGGACCAGCTGATACCATAAGTCTTCTGATGCAGGGCACAACATCACTTGTGATATCCTGCCAAAAATGTTTCACCTGAGTCTAGTCATGAGGAATCAACTGGAAAATCCATATTTAGAGACTTCCTGCAAAACAACAGGCCTGGATTCTTCAAAAATGTCAGTGTCAAGGAAGGCCAAGAGAGATTTGGGGAACTGTTCTGGATTAAAAGAGACATAACAGCTGAATGCAATGTGTGATTGTTGGCCGGATCTTGGATGAGAAAAAACGAGTATAAAGGACACAATTGGGAAAGTCTGGGGAATTTAAATATGGGCTGTTGGATTAGTTAATAGTAAATTTCTTGATGGCATTAACTTGTGTTTTTGTAGGGAATGTCTTTGTTCTTAGGAAATACATGTTGAAATACATAAGGGTTGGGGCTTCCCTGGTGGCTCAGTGGTTAAGAATCTGCCTGCCAATGCAGGGGACATGGGTTAGATCCCTGGTCCAGGAAGATCCCACATGTCGTGGAGCAACTAAGCCCGTGTGTCAGAACTATGGAGCCTGCGCTCTAGAGCCCACAAGCCTGAACTATAGTGCCCACGCACCACAACTACTGAAGCCCGCACGCCTAGAGCCAGTGCTCCGCAACAAGAGAAGCCACCACAATAAGAAGCCCACGCACTGCAGTGAAGAGTAGCCCCTGCTCTCCACAACTACAGAAAGCCCTCATGCAGCAGCAAAGACCCAATGCAGCCAATAAATAAAAATAAATAAATAAATAAATTTTAAGAAAAGAACTACATAAGGGTGTAAGTGTCATGATGTCTACAACTAATTCTCAGATAATTTAGGCAAAAAGAAAAAGGGTGTGAATTGCTTGTGTACATGTGTATAGAGAGACTGATAAAGCAAATGTGGCAAAATATTAACAAGTAGTGAATCCAGAAGAAGGACATATGGCTGTTTAATGTGCTATTTTCAAATTTTTTGCAGTTTTGAAAATGGCTGAAATTAAAGTTTGGGGGATAAGAGCTGGCCAAATCAGTGTGGCTCTATTTTTGCCTATGTTAAGACAACTTTTAAGTGAAAAGAATAACTTTAGATGCAACTACATTTTGAAACTAATGTCATTATGATTGTAATAATACTTGCTTTTCTTAAAACACCTAATGAATTTTTGTGTGTGTTTAATTTTTGAAAAGAAGTATTTTCACATGACTTTAAAAATGAGTATAAAGAAATTTCTTTCCATCCTTGCTCCCATCTGCTGTGTTTCTGCCTCACTTCCCCTCTATACCTTTCTAGAGGATATTTATGCATGCATAAAAATATAAAATATATATTTTATACATATGGTTCTGTATCTTGCCCTTTTCATGTAACATCTTAGATATCTTTCCATATGAATATACACAGAGTTTGGTCATTTTCATTCTTTATTACAGCTGCATAGTACTCTACTTTATGAACATACTATATCTTATTAACTTTTTTTTCTTTAAGAACTTTTATTGAGATACAGTTGACATACAATATCTTAATTAACTTTTGACAAACTTTAGAAATTTTTCTTGTCTTTTGCCGCTGCAAACAATACTACAGTGAACACCCTTGAAGAGTTACCTTTTCACATATGTACACTGGTGTGAATACCTGTAGAATAAAATACCAAAGTGGGATCACCTAGTCATAAGGGGTATGCTTTTGTAATTTTGATGGGTACTGCTGATTGGGAAATAGAAATCCCTTCAAATGCACTCCCCACCCCCAGGGTGGAAAAGTCCTTCCCACAGCCATGTCAGCAGAATGGCTATCAAACCTATGGGTTTTTGTCAATTAGACAGATGAAAAATGTATCTTGGGAAATTTTCATTTGCCTTGTAATAATGAGGCTGAACATCTTTTCCTATTTTTTTTAAATTTTTATCTTTTTGCAAGGAATGCCTGCATTTTATTTGCTTTTCTTTTCATATGTTTAACAGTCATTCGTGATTCCTTTTCTCTGAACTGTTCACATCTTCTGCCCCCTCTCCTATTTGATTATATTTTTTGCGAACAAAGGATTTACTGGATGCTGGGATCAACTCGGCGACTCGAGGTGAGTGACGGGTGCCGCAAGCTTGAAGAAGACACAGACACAGACTGAAGAGAAAGATGGGACCGGGGGACTCAAGACCTCTAGGATCAAGAGCCTTGCTGATTGATCCCAGTTGCTTTTATTGAGTTCTCTGCATAGCCTAAGGGTCTAACACGCCCAGGTTAATCCCATAAACAATCAAAGGCCTCACATGACTGGGGGCAATGATCTTTGTTGGCCTCCTGGGTCCTGATTTGAGCTGGGTGTGGAGAGCAAAGCAGCCCTGGGGGCAGGAGACCTCTCTCAAAAGGATTAAGGGTCTGTGCCCCACCCGTGTTGGCCCCTCTGCGACTGTGCCTGTCTTAGGTTGTTCCTCCCTTGAGGAATCTTACCCGTCTCTGGCTAACCAGTCATCCTCCAGGGCCAAACACGGTGATATAAGGAAGGCTCTATGCACCACCCCTGTTGGCCCCTCTGTGGCTGTGCCTGTCTTAGGTTGTTCCTCCTCTGAGGAATCTTACCCGTCTTTGGCTAACCAGCCATCCCTCAGGACCAAACAGGGTGATATTAGTCTCCATGCCCCGCACCCTCAGCTCCTCCACTGCTCAAGCAGGACATTCTGAATCCCATCGCTCGGCCCACATACTTCAACATTTTCAATGTTTCAAAAAGGTTCCAGAATGTCTTCCCACAACTGGAGGAATTAGGACTTACACAAATGTGGGAAATGAAAGGTCTGGATTAGGGGTGTTCAAAGTCTGTAATCACAACAGCCAGAAACACTGGTGGGTGCAGCTGGGCAGGTCAGAGCTTGTGGTACAATCCCTGAAGCAGGTGTGTGAAAGGGAACACAGGTGTGTGAAAGGAGGTGTGTAAGGTGTATGGGAACACAGCCCAGCACTCTGCTGTGGGCTGGGGGCCCCTGTTGGTTGATGGGGCCTGAAATTAGGAAGTGTCTCACCAACAAGACCTTCCAAGAATAGTGGCTTCTGCTTTTTAACTATCCTTTCTAATGTCACACTTATTCCTCCCTTTGGCCGGCACTAACCCAGGACCATGCATGATTTCCCAACCTTAGACTAGAGTGGTGATGCCAAGTTGAAAAGAATCTAGCACACTCCACCTTTGTCATCTTGGCATCCTTACTCACTTCCTTTATCCACACTTAAGTTCCAAATAAAGACAGTAATAGAATCACGATTTCACCTAACAGGATGCAACTATCCCTCACAGAATCAACGCATGTACTCCCTGGTCCTAGGAAAAGGGTACACAATCCTGTTCGTCACTTACCCCATCTTTAGGTGATGTTTAGCCTCTTCTGAGTCACAATCCATATTTGATACCCTGTAACTTAAAAACTGAGATGCAGGGTTAACTACTGTTGTCATCAGTCTGGGATACTATAATAGAATACCACAGACAGGGTGGCTTAAACAGCAGACATTTATTTCTCACAGTTCTGGAGGCTGGAGGTCCAAGATCAAGGTGCTGGCAGATGTAGCGTCTGGTGAGGACCACCTTCCTTGTTTGCAGATGACTGCCCTCTTGCTGTGTCCTCACATGGTAGAGTGAAAGGGGGAGAGAGAGAGAGAATGAGTGAGGCTGCACGTTCTCTCCTGTCTCTTCTTGTAATCCCATTCATGGGGGCGCCACCCTCATGACCTGATTACTCCCCCAAAGGCCCCACCTCCAAATACCATCACATTGGGGAATAGGCTTCAGTGTATGAATTTCGCTGAGACACAAGCATAGTTATCTGTCTGTTGCTGTATACAAAACCACCCTAAAACATGGTGGCTTAGAGCAACCACCCTTTTATTTGTTCATGATTCTGTGGACCAGTCATTTGCGTTGGCTTCAGGTGGTTCTTCTGCTATTCTCGTCTGGACTCACTCAAGTGGTTGTAGTTACCTGTGGTCCACCTGGGGCTGGACACTCTAAGATGATTTCACTCACATATTTGAATTCTTACTGGATTCTTTTACTTGTTCTATTCATTCCCTTGAATTTTCCAATCATTTCATCTCCAAATAGTGATAGTATACCTCCTCCCTTATAATTTTTATGCTTCTTTTTAAAACAATTTTTTATTGGAATATAGTTGATTTACAGTGTTGTGTTAGTTTCAGGTGTACAGCAAAGTGAATCAGTTATACATATACATACATCCACTCTTTTTTAGATTCTTTTCTCATATAGGCCATTACAGAGTATTGCGTAAATTCCCTGTGCTATACAGTAGGTCCTTATCAGTTATCTATTTTATATATAGCAGTGTGTATGTGTCAATCCCAATCTTCCAGTTTATCCCTGCCCCCTTACCCGCTGGTAACCTTAAGTTTGTTTTCTACATCTGTAACTATATTTCTGTTTTACAGATGACTTCATTTGTATCCTTTTTAAAGATTCCACATATAAGGGATATCACATGGTTATTTGTCATTCTCTGACTTACTTCACTCAGTATGATAATCTCTGAGTCCATCCATGTTGCTGCAAATGGCATTATCTCATTCTTTTTTTTATGGCTGAGTAATATTCCATTGTATATATGTACCACATCTTTTTTTGTGAGTTTGTTTTGTAGCTTTACTGGGGTATAATTGATATGCAAAAATTACAGACATTTAAAGGTAAGTTTGGACATATGCTTTCACCCATGATGCCATCAAAGCAGTAGGCACATCCACCACCTTCAAAAATGTCCGTGCTAACACAGGGAGATCAACTCGATGATTGGTGATGATTTAGAGGGGTGGGATAGGGAGGATGGGAAGGAGTCGGAAGAGGGAGGGGATATGGGGATATATGTATAAATACAGCTGGTTCACTTTGTTGTACAGCAGAAACTGGCACAAGAGTGTAAAGCGATTATGCTCCAATAAAAAAGTAAATCAATTAATTTTTAAAAACCCATGCTTTTTTAAGTTTTTTGTTTATTTTGTTACATAAGATCTGTTCCCCTAATGTATTTTTCCTTCCAGTTTTATTGAGAAATAATTGACATGCAACACTGCATAAGATTAAGGTGTACAACCTGAAACAACACAACATTATAAATCAACAGTTATACTCCAACAAAATTTAAAAAAGAAAAAAGAAGTAGAACATTAACCACACCACAGAATTTCCTTTCCAATCACTATTACTATTCCATTCAGGGTTATAGTGATTTTGAACATTGTAGATTAGCTTAGCTTGTCTTTGAACTTTTTACAGATGTGATACTACCATTTATACACACACACACACACACAGGCACACATACATATACAAAGATTAAGATATACAGCATGACTTGACATAGGTATATATTGTGAAATTATTTTTTTTCTTGGTTCCCAAATTTTATCTCGCTGATCTTCCCATTTTATCACAAACTCTTTATAGTGAGAGCGTTGCAAGTTAATAGGATATATTGGGGTTAAAAGGTTATTGCTTTGGAAGAGTTTAGGAAATTTTAGAATGTTTCTTTAAAACTCTGTACCACATCTTCTTTATCCATTCCTCTGCTGATGGACATTTAGGTTGCTTCCATGCCCTGGCTATTGTAAATAGTGCTGCAGTGAACATTGGGGTGCATGTGTCTTTTTTTAATTATGGTTTTCCCCAGATATATCCCCAGGAGTGGGATTGCTGGATCATATGGTAGCTCTATTTTTAGTTTAATTTTTATGCTTCTAATTTCTATCAACTAATTGCTTGGCTAGTGTTACCAAAACAATGGTATATAATAGGGGTGATGGGGCATCCTTGTTCTCTTTACAACTCTAGTGGGAATGTCCCTAATGTATCCCCACCATGCCGATGCTGGCTTATTTCTCATATTAGAAATAGATGGAAATTTCCTTGTTTCTGTGCTTATTAAGATTGGTATTGAATGTATCTTTTTAGCATTTATGGAAGGGATCATAATTTTCTCCTTACTTTCACTGATATGAAAGCAAACAACATGGTTGGGAATCTATTCACAGAATTCAAACCAATTTCCTGTTGAATATTGGCAATAGAGGTTTCTATAGAGAGCTAGATCCAGGCGGGAAATGATAGCTGTCCAGGATCAGGGTCATGATGGTGGTAATAGAAGTAGATGAATCTGAGTTACATTTTGGGAGTGAAACCATTGATGGATTCAACGTGGAATGTGAAGAATAAGGAGGACTTAAGGGTAGTTTCTAGGCTCTGACAAGTGGCTCAGATAGAGCCAAAAACTTTTTATTTTTTAAAATTTACTTATTTTTTATTTATTTTTGGCCACATTGTGTTTTTGTTCCTGTGCACAGCTTTCCTCTAGTCGCGGTGAGCAGGGGCTACTCTTCGTTGTGGTGCTTGGGCTTCTCATTGCCGTGGTTTCTCTTGTTGCGGAGCACGGGCTCTAGGCGCGTGAGCTTCAGTAGTTGTGGCACACAGGCTCAGCAGTTGTGGTGCACGGGCTTAGTTGCTCCCCGGCATGTGGGATCTTCCTGGACCAGGGATCAAACCCATGACCCCTGCATTGGCAGACGGATTCTTACCCACTGCGCCACCAGGGAGGTCCCGACATAGCCGATCACTCTCGATTGCCAAATGCAGTGGGGTTTTCCTCACCTTACTCAACACCTGAGGTCTGAGAGCCTGCTGACCATGCCCCCCACCTTCTGTTCTGCAGCACCAGGGCCTCCTCCTTCCCTGCCCTCACTGTTTCTTCTCAGTCTCGCGGTGGGCTCTTCTCCACCTGCTGGATGCCCAGGCTGAGACCCCCACCTCAGGCTCGGTTCTTAGCCATCTTCTCTCCTTAGACATTTTCTCTCCTTGGACTTTTTCATTTCTCCCCAGGGTTTCATGTATCACTTGTAGCGCTGATGGCTCCCCAAACTGTGTCTCCAGCCCCATCCTGCTCCTGAACTCCCAGGGGAAGATCCAGCTGCTTATAGGATTTCTCTCTGCATGGGTCTTCTGTAGGTGTCTCAAATCCTTCAAGTTTGAAACCAAACTCCTTATCTACTCCAATTCTGATCCCAATTCCTATGTTTTTTTTCACACCATCAAGCAATTCCCCAACACAAGATAAGTGTCCTACAGTCCAACTCAATTCTGACACTAACTACCTGGAGATAGCAACAGATCCCACAGGTTAATGACTCAGTCCTATAAGACCACCCCTCCCTTCAGATGCCAACTGAAAGTTTGTGCCTGGGGAGGTTCCAACAACCTTCTCCTTGGGTTTGCTTAACTTGCTAGAGTGGCTTACAGAATGCAGGGAAATATTTTACTTTCTAGATTTCCAGTCTGTTATAAAAGGATGTAACTCAGGAACAGCCAGGTGGAAGAGATGTGGAGAGCAAGGTCTAGGGAAAGGGTGTGGAGTTTCCATGCTCCCTAAGGGCGCCATTCTCCCCTCATCTCCACATGTTCACCAACCCAGAAGCTCTCCAGACTGCATCCTTCTAGGGTTTTTATGTAGGCTTCGTTACAGAGGCTTGGTTGATTCAGTCACTGGCCATTGGTGAGTGATTCAACCTCTAGCCCCTCTCCCCTCCCCAGAGGTCAGGGGGATGGGACTGAAAGTGCCAACCCTTTAATCACTTGGTTGGTTCCCTTTGCAACCCCATCCTTAGGTGCTTCCCAAAGTCATCTCATTAATATAACAGAAGACACTTTTTATCACTCTGGTCACTTAGGAAATTCCAATGGTCTTAGGAGCTCTGTGCCAGGAACTGGACAAAGATCAAATATATATTTCTTATTATAAATCACATCATGTCTATCTTCCCCCAGACATGATGGGGGTGAGCCTTATCATGGGTTCCATTCTCTCCTTCACCCTTTTTCCTAATCAATAAATCACGAAGTCTTGAAGATTCTACCATCTCATATCAGTTCCTCCCAGCTTCTTAGTCCTGGTCATCTCTATTGGGACTTACATGACAGCATCCTGGACGCTCTCTTCACTTCCTTCCTGCATTTCTCCCTCACATTCACCATTTCTGAGCGTCTCTGTTTTCCTAGAGTGTTTCAAAAAGTCTGTTGAGAAAAGTTTTGTGTTGTAAGAGACTCTTCTCTAAGAATGGCTTTTTACTGGAAAAAACAATGAGCATAAGGACAGAATGTTGCGTCCTTCCTAGCTCCTTATTCTGACCATAGAAAAAGGATTCCTTAACCTTGTGACCAGTGCTTTGTAGAAGTTCATGTATTGTTAAGAGTATTTAGTTGACCAGATCCATCACAAATCATGTGCAGGCTCCTAGCTTGAATCGGTCTCAGGCATCTGAAATACAGTCTCTCATCGATGAGCCTGAGATGCCTTGCTGTTCCATAAACTGCTTTCCTACTCCCATCACTTGACTTTCAAGGTTAACATTTAGAAATTTGTATGAGAAAATTTTATCCAGGAATGTTTTGTTTTGTTTTGTTTTTTGCCTCACCACATAGCTTGCAGGATCTTAGTTCCCCGAACAGGGATCGAATATGAACTCCCCCCCCAACCCCCTGCCCTCCGGCAGTGAAAGCGCAGAGCCCTAACCACTGGACCACCAGGGAAGTCCCCAGAAATCATTTTAACTAATCACAAATACCAAGAACCACAGTCTGCTGCCACTGGCATTTTGAATGACAGAGGGAGAGGTATGTGTCCTGAAGGCTCAGCTGGGGCAGTGGCTGCCAGTCTGTGGGGCTGTGTGGCTTTTAGGGCAGGATGTGGCAGCCTGGAAGGTGTAGGACTGGGGCAGGTAGGCTGTGAGACTGAGGCAGGGCATTGGGGATGCCAGAGGGAGACTGACAACCCTGCAGTGTGTGGGAGTCGGATAAGGAGGGAAGTGGGACCAGGAAGTTTGGGAGGGTCTAGGGAAGGGCAGGGAGGAGGGGATAGAGGCTCAACCAACGAGCTGATAGTGTCGGGGGTGGGGAGCAATAACCTCAGTTTATGGGAGTTCCTGGAGAGAAAGGGATAGAGAGAGACAGAGACATAGACACAGATAGACACAGACAGACCCCACCAAATGAGGGAAAAACAGCCAGAACTGACTAGGCAGAGAACTTAACTGAAGTGTCCCTACCTGTGGAATCATTCTAAAGTGGTAAAAGAAAAAGAAAAGGAAAAAGAAAAAATATATATATTATATTATTACATATATTTATATATACTCTCATAATATATATACTATTATTGCATAATGTATATTTGACCACTTTAGAAGGATTCAACATGTATTTTTTCTTTTTCTATATTCATAGAAAATAAGTTATGCTTAATGAAGGCTCTCTGGGCCAGACACTGTGTGGTGTGCTTCAGGGCATTATTTCTTTTCATCCTACTGCAGTCCTACTTTACAGATGAGGAAGTGGAGTCCAGAGAGGTTGAGCAGCTGGTAATCAGAGGAACTGGTATTACAGCCCCGGAGCCTGAGCTGACAGCTGCTCTGGACAAACGTTTCACCACTTGTGTAGAGTATTCGGAGGTACCTTGGACAGTTCCGTTCCTGATGGTAATGAGTTTGAAAGAATAAATGATGATCTTAGGTGGCTGAGTGGTCTCCAGTTCTTGTTGCTGCCCTGTGCGATTTGGGGCTGTGAAGGTGAGGACTGTTGAGCAGGTGTGAAGACAGTCAGTAAATAGGTAACGGGCATTTTAAAATAAGGTGCTGGATTGGATATGAGACATGACATCCTCGCTCTCAAGAAGCTTCTTATTAAAGTCACTAGAGGAATCAGCTCTTGATAGCAAGCCGACGGGCACATCTTTTTCTCTCCATTAGGGCAACCCCAATTAAGAAACTGGACTTACGATCACTTAAGAACTGTATAAGATTTTAATGTCTGAGAATCCAAATCAGCATGTCTCTGTCCAAAGGGTATGAAAAACTAATCTGAGTATAATTACCATATAATGTGAATCCGGGGCATGGACCTGGAGTCTGCTGCCTGTGGACCTAAGTTATTAATGAGGGGGTGGGGTGTGGACCACTAACAGCTCCATCAGTCAGAGTCCCACTTGGAGCAGCTTAGGGGAACAGCTGGGATGGTGACCCCTGCAAGGTCTGAGAGAGGTCAGCTGCCGCTGAATGTTGATGGCCTTACAGCCAGGTCCTGCAGAGAGATTGCTTGGAGTCCTGGAAGAAAATCCACATTTAAAATTCAGATGTGAGATGCTCTCAGGGGGAAAATGCTTGTTCAGTGAGAGGTGTGACTAGGACAATAGGAGGGGAGGGGGTCTTCGAACTGTTGATTGAATGCTACCTGCCTCAGCGCATCAGATCTGCCTTCAGGCTGCTCCAGGGAGCTGACCTGTGTCTTCTATTTGATTCTAAGGGGTGGGGCCACCTCTAACAGGGTGTCAATAGAGCTTCAGGATAATTAAGTGCCTAATTGAGTGTCTAAATTCAGCTGAAGCAATTTACATGCAATCTTGCCATGTCTGGGATGCCTTTTCACTTATGTCTGAGAAGTCACATTTTTGACTTTTTATTTTGCTTCTTAAATTCCTTTGATATGACTGTGGCTGCCTTTGCATATTTATAACATTGGATAGGTTGCTGTGGCCACACTATGCAAATCAACAAATAAATGCAGTAGAAAAAGAATATGGAAATCTAAAAAGGTAAATAACTGGGGGTTAGAAAAGAGTTTAGACAAGAACCGCAGAAACTCCCTTAGTGAGAATGACCGTCAGTGGAGCACTGGAGTATTTGGAGTATTGGCACTTATTCATGCCAGGGAGCTGTTGGCTTTTTGTTGGAAATTATGTACGTTTTTATTCTGGCCTTTATCAACAGACCTCTTCTCTCACCTCTGGGAAAAAGTTACTGCCTTTCTTCAGTATCTATGCTTTGGGTCCCATCCATCCAAACATTTATTATGTGCCTACTGTATGCACTCTTCCAGTTGCTGGTCTGGTTCTCGCTCTCAAATCTTGCCCCCCACTCTCTCCTTCTGCTTCATTCTTGGTGGAGGTTGGAGGGGGGGGACTTGGGGCTATTTCAGAAGGGTCCTTGGAGCTTTGGGGAGTACAAAGAATGGTTCCCTTTTGTGCATTTCTGGTCTCTCTGTTCCACACCACCCAAGAGCTGGAGATTGCCAGTGTAATCACACTTCAACTCTTCAGAAATTTATGGTCAAATCTCTTAGGAGGAGAATCTGCCCCAATTAGGGCTTTACCTTAAAACTGAACATTACATTTAAAAAAAAATTTATTTATTCATGTATTTATTGGCTGCAATGGTTCTTTGTTGCTGTGTGCAGGCTTTCTCTAGTTGTGGTGAGCGGGGGCTACTCTTCAGTTGTGATGCGCAGGCTTCTCAGTGAGGTGGGTTCTCTTGTTGCAGAGCACGGGCTCTAGATGCGCGGGCTTCAATAGTTGTGGCACATAGGCTCAATAGTTGTGGCTGGCGGGCTCTAGAGTGCAGGCTCAGTAGTTGTGGCACATGGGCTTAGTTGCTCTGCGTCATGTGGCATCTTCCTGGACCAGGGATTGAATCTGTGTCCCCTGCACTGGCAGGTGGATTCTTAACCACTGCGCCACCAGGCAAGTCCTGAACATTACATTATCAATAAAAAATATAAGATGTCAAAATGTATGCTATTGCCACTTAGTGTATATGTCCCTATTTTGTGTCTGGCTTTAATATGGACAATTTCAAACATACATACAAGTTGAGAAAATAGTATGACCCCCCCACATTTCAATAATTATCAACTTATAGCTAGTTCGCTTTTATCAGTACCCTCTTCCCACTGGATGATTTTGAAGCAATCCCAGACATTGTAAAATGTCACCTGTAAATATTTCAACACTTCTAAAAAAATATGTAAAAATAATCCACAAACCATTATACCATCAATCCCCTTCTTCAATTCCTTAATGTTAAATACCTATCAGCACAGGCTCAAGTGATTCAACTGCTTTTTTAGTTTGTCTGTTCTAATGGGTTTTCAGAGAAGGTCCATATTTTGCAGTTGGCTGAGATGTCTGTTAAGTCTCAATATGTACATCACCCCCTTTCCCTTGTGTTGATCAAGTCTTTTTTTTAAAAAAAAATATTTATTTATTTTGGTTGCGCCAGGTCTTAGTTGCAGCACATGGGATCTTTGATGATGCATGCGGGATCTTTTTAGTTGCGGCTCATGGACTTCTTAGTTGAGGCATGCATGCGGGATCTAGTTCGCGGACCAGTGATGGAACCCCACGCCCTCTACATTGGGAGCGCATAGCCCACTAGACCACCGGGGAAGTCCCTGTCTTTTTTAAGATGGTAAACCACCTGTTGAATATTATCGAAGATGTGTTTTGATGTTACGAAGTGATCATCAGTGAAAAGTTAAAACTGTTTGATCCGTTTACCCATGGTTGAATACATACATGGAGAATTGCTTACGATGGAAAGAGTTCCCCACGCCATCGTCTTCCCCTCCGAGTGACTCCTTCATTTTCTCGTTTCTCTAGTATTTGCGTCTGCGACTGTAATTAACATACGTGGATCTCTGTTCCATGGATGTTACGCACTGGCTTCCCACTGTGAAAGATGGGGACTTAGTGCTCCTACCCTATCCCCCCTCCTCCTCCTTCCTATTTACATTTTGTTGGTGGTGGTGGTGGTGGTGGTTCCTTTTGTAACATTAAATAACTCCCTTGAAGTTCTGTGTCTTAATCCCTTACTGTTCAGTAGAATCTCTAAGCTTGTCACCATGGAGAGAGAAAGCACTGATCCCCTCTAACTTGCCCTCCCCTTTCCTTCTACTTACATTTCCTGACTTCTGTTAGACCAGGGGTCCTCAAGCCCTAGGCTGTGCACCGGTAGCGGTCCGAGGCCTGTTATGAACTGGGCCACACAGCAGGAGGTGAGTGGCAGGAGAGTGAGCGAAGCTTCATCTGCCGCTCCCCATCAATCGCATTACAGCCTGAACCACCCTCCCCCGCCTCGCCCCCCGCGCCCATGCCCCCACCTGTGGGAAAAAACTGTCTTCCAGGAAACTGGTCCCTGGTGCCAAAAAGGCTGGGGACCACTGTGTTAGAGGGTCCTTTCACTTTTTCCTGTGTTGAAGGTAAAAACATTGACCTTTTTTTCCCTATAACTGTTCATTCTTTCTGATCTGCCTAGAGGCTAATTCAAAAAGGAGAATCCAGTGCACCATTTATATTATCTGTAAAACAGAAGTTGGCGTAGATCAAGCAAATACTGTTCACTGGAAGACCTCATTTGTAGTTAAGTGCATCCACATGTAACTTTCTCAGAATGAGGGCTTGGCAGGTCAATTTTCTAAATCTTTGCTTATTTGAAAACACTTGATTGATGGTTGGCCTGGGTTAGGAGTTCTAGGGTCAAAATTATTTTACCTAAGAACTTTGAAGTCCTTTTTCCATTGAAAATGTAATTTGCAAGGTTAACTTCCTTAGCTGTTTTTACTGTGTGCTCACATTTGAGTACTTATGATTTGAACAGTGCCGAGCACTTTTCCAAGTGTTTTCATCAGTATTGAATTTTATCCTTAACCCTTTGAAACTTGTAGTATTATCATCCACATGTATAGATGAGGTAACAAAGGCATGTAGCTTGTCCAGGCAGGATTTAAACCCCAGAGCCTGCATCCTGAACCTGGCAGCTTTCTTCTACCTAAGACCACACCTCCTGTCAAGGACCCCCTCCCACAGTCCCAGTGCTCACAGGATTCCCCTTCTGACCCCTTCAGGCCCAGGAGTAACAGCTTCCCAGGGTTGCTGGTTGCCCTACCCCAGCCCACACCTTTAAAGAGTCTGTTTGCTGCCGAAACTCGACCTCTGTTCACCAGGGACGAATAGAAACGTGGAGACAGAGTTTTGGGGTCAAGTAGAAAAGAGCAGTTTTATTGCTTTGCCAGGCAAAGGGGGCCCTCCAAACTGTGTGTCCCACCCTGGAGGGGGTAGTGAGGCATCTTACAGTGTTCAAGGAGCAGGGCGTGGTCAGCTCATGGACATGTTTCTGATTGGTTGGCGGTGAGGTCATCGGGAGTCAGCATCATCCGCCTTCTGGTTCCCACTGGTCTGGGGTCTGCGTGCCTGTGGGCAGCGTACAGTCAACTTCTTCCATCTGGTGGGGGTCGCGGTATCTGCAAAACAGCTCAAAGGACATGTCTCAGAATATTACCTATAGTCCTTGAGGAAAAACTAAATGTTCCTGACTGTGTTTAATGGCTAAAATATTATTATTTTGTCTTGCTTGACTGTTTTCCTTTCTCTCTGCATTTTTTCACTTCTCTGATTAAACTTACTCATTGACTGAAGTTTTTCTACAGACCAAAGGTAGGCAGAGGACATGGTGGGGGTCTATTCTGGGAAGGCCTCACGGGGTCCTGCTTGGTTATATGCTCATTAACAGCTTTCCTTAAACCTTCTGAGCACCCAGCAGAGACCATGACCGATGCAGTCGCATGTCTGGGAAGTACCAGGGCTCACATTCAGCCTGGTTCTGTCAGACTCTGGGCGCTTGTTACCCAGAAATAGGTTTAAGATGTAAGAAGACGACAGTTTAGAAGCTGTAGAAAATGAAAATGGAGAAAATTTAGGTTAGTGTGTTTTAATTTAGTATTGAATATCCCCATATTTTAAAAAAGCAAACCTGTTCTAATATTATTATAATCACACTGTCTACTTTGTCATTTTTATTTATTACTACTTCATATCTGTATAGCAAAATAGTTGATCTAAGCAGCTTATCTTTTTACAAGTGTCATATAACTTTAAGCTCTTGTTTTACCATTTTTGAAGTGTTTTGAAAACCAGTGAGGGTCTCCCTGTGGTATACCCTGGGGCTGCCAGGTTCCCTCTCCCCAGTGGGTTTTTATTGTCATCACAGAGCAGAATGGCTGTTCTCCAGAGTTTAGACAACTGGTCCACAGTGCAGACATTGTTTCTGAAACAGTTACCATGACAACCTCCTTCTTCAAGGTAAGCATTTGAGTTTTATCAAAACAAAGGACTTGGCTTTGTATTAAATTGGTCCCCATGGCAGTGTTCATCACGCTGTGCATGCTGTATTAGCTGTCTTCACTCCTGGTATATTTTTTTCTTGAGATTTAGGGGCTAGGCTCATGACTGGATGACCACCTCCTTGCATCTTGGCCTCAGACCAGAAGCTGTATCTCTTCTGTGAAACAAGATCAATCTTCCCTAAATAAAGCAAGCTCTCTGTTGGCTGGATACGCCTCCTTACTATGCAGTTACTATTTCCTCTTTGAATACAGGCCGTTAGATTTGGAAAGAAAATTTTTTGCACTGGAATGGATGCTTGTTTTTTGCATCTGTCTGGCATCTCCCTCCTCTCTCCTTTATCTGATAATAGTATTTCACTTCTCTTGGTGGATTGGTCCATTCGTTGGTCCATTGGATTGGTTCAGTAAATATTGCCTGGACAACTGGTTATCCATTGGGGGAGAAATCAGTTCTCTGCTTTCATGTTATTCACAAAAACCTTGATGGGTTAAAAATAAAAGAATTTCTAGAGTAGCAGAAGAAAATATAGGAGCCTATTTTCATAATCTGAGAGATGGAAAGAAAAGAAATCTAGATGCAATAGAAGAAAAAAAGAGGAGACCCCTCAAATTTAACTTATATACACAAACAATTATAAATAAAGTTAAACAATAAATAACAAAATTAGAAACATATTTGTGACATTTGTCAAAGCATTAATATCCATAACATGTAAAGGGCTTCTAAGAACAGATAAGACATAGGTAAAAGGTATGCAAGTTTATGAATCAAAGATAAACAAATACGAAACTAGCAAAAATACCACTGTCAGACCAACCTAAATGTAAAAATTTAGGGAAAAAGATCAGCATTTGTAAGGATGTGGGGAAGCATTCCTGCTCTGTTGATGGGAGGGTGAAATTGTTTACCAAATCAGGTCTGGCTGCTCACTGCTGGAAAATCAGTACACGAGAGAGAGACAAGTGTTGGTAGAAACGAAAGTTGTTTGTAATCAGAATGCCGGCAATCTGGGGAGACAGCGGACTCAATGTCCCCCAAAAACCACCTCCAAAGATTCGCTTGGCCATGAAAGTTTTTAAAGGGAAAAAGGGAAGTAATCTCAGTTAATCACTCAGATAGCGGATCAGAGTCGTCGCCATCCCCCACTGTGTGAAGGCTTGCTGACGTCTAGTGATTTTTCTTTAGATGCTATCTTGTTCACACAGTTTGTGAGATTACTGAAAGGGAAGCTAGGGAAGAGATCTGGTCATCTGTTAATTACTTATACTTCATTTCCACTTCTTTGATCTATGGAAAGAACCAACAGATTAGGCAAGGTATTGTGTGGTCAAAAGATCTGAAAGATATGTTAGCAGAGATGAGTAGAGCACAGGGGTGCCTGGTGTCAGGTTAGTGACAAGACAAGGGGGCCTCCTGCAACGAGCTCTTTCCTGCCTAAAGCTGCTTACAAAATTATACCCTCTTGAATGGGTAAATGTGGCAGTTTTTGTCCATTTGTCCATGACTTTCAGTCCCCAGATTCCCTTCATAGAAATCTATTCTACAGGAATACTGATACAGATTCAAGATGAGTGTGTGCTAGAATGTGTGTGAGTGTGTGTGGGGGTGTATGACAGTGTGTGAATGTGGGACTGTGTGGGTGTGCGAGTGTGAGTCTAACATGCTTGGTAAATTTGCTCACAGACTCTCTCCTCCACTAGAAGCTCCCTGAGGGCAGGGTTCTTTTGGTTCCATTCACCTCTTTGTCCCCAGCTCCAGGGATGGAGCCCCCCACATGGCAGATGATCAAATATTTGAACAAATAAATGAATGAGTGACTATCAGGCAGCTGCAAGAGAAGAAGTGGGATTATGTTATTAACATGCAATATGGATTGGGTCAATGTGTTAATGATACAGAGGGCACGATTCCCAGTGAAGATGTTCATAGCACCCACACAGATGTAGTACATTACTGAAGTTGAAATATACACAGCAAGAAAAGAAAAGAATAAACTGTCATAAGGAAAATCAGAGTGAGACACCTCAACACACGGTTCTCAACCTTTGACAGGTCAAACAGGAAAAACAGAAGAGTTACAGACTTTGTATGTACAAGGTTGACTTACAAATCCATGGAATTTTGTGCCCTGTGCATAATCACCTTTTTGTCTCAGTGAAGAGGAAAGTTAGAAACTTACACTCAGCTAAAAATAACTCCATGCTTGCTTTGCTTTTGTGAAATATGCTTGCTGCACCAAGAAAAACAGAAAAACAGGATGACCTAACAATCCAATGTAACTTTAAGATGTTTTGCTAAAAAATGGAATGTTCTGCACCTGCTCTTGTAAGTTTCTGTTTGGAAACTTCCATGCTCTGTAAACATGTGCGCTATAAAAGTAAAGTTCACCCTGAGCTCAGTGCCCAGAACTTCGGAGCGTCAGCTCGTCTGGGGCCGCTGGCTTAATAAACCTGAGTTCTCCAACCCGCCGAGTGTGGTGCTTGGTTTCTCAATGGACCGATTTCTGCAACATCAGAACTTGTGAAACTCTCCAGTTCCAAACGGCGGGAGTACATTTTCTGACAACCAATGTCATAAAACTAAAAACCAATTACAGAAAGTTTGGTTTAAAAATTCAAGGCCTGAAAGTGAAGCAAAAAGAAGTCTTTTCAGTAACCCTCTGTCAAGGGTTAACTTCTTCCAAAAGTAATTGTCTGCTGGAAAAAAACCCACAACCTGAAAGTTGAGAATTATGTTTTATTTGACCAACAACACTGAAGACTTAAGCCCAGGATGCAGCCTCTCGGAGAGCTCTGAGAGACTGCTCCGAAGAGGTAAGAGTCCTCCAGCATATATAGGAGTTTCTGGTGACAAAGACCAGTTAGTCAGAACATCAAAAGATTACTGTTAATTAAAGAAAACCAGACATTTCAGGTTAAGGAGTTTAGCGCTTTTTCTATATATGGGAAGATGCAAGAGTCTAGGCTCACTGAAATCATGCCTTTGATATGCACCTCAGCTATCTGGGGCCAGCATGCTGTGCTTCCTCATCCTGAGTCTTCTCAGGGTGCATCGTAGGGGTGGCTGCAGTGGCTGCCTGCTTGATGGTGGGCGTTCTGTTTCTTTTCTTTTCCTTTTTTTTTTTTGAATATATTTAAGAAATAAATTTATTTTTTATTTATTGGCTGCATTGGGTCTTCGTTGCTGCATGCAGGCTTTCTGTAGTTGCAGAGAGCAGGGGCTACTATCTTCATTGCAGTGTGCAGACTTCTCACTGCGGTGGCTTCTCTTGTTGCAGACCATGGGCTCTAGGCACACGGGCTTCAGTAGTTGAGGCACAGGGGCTCAGTAGTTGTGGCTCACGGGCTCTAGAATGCAGGGTCAGTAGTTGTGTCTCACTGGCTTAGTTGCTCCACAGCATGTGGGATCTTCCCAGACCAGGGCTTGAACCGTGTCCCCTGCATTGGCAGGCAGATTCTTATCCACTGGGCCACCAGGGAAGTCCTGGGCATCCTGTTTCTAACCTGAGTTTCCTCAGGGCTCACCTTTGGGCAGATGAAATGTGATGGCTTGATGGCTACAACATCCTTTGTTCAGTGGTATGGCAGGCAACATGCTTTCATTGACACAATTATGGACTCCTTAAAAGTTAGGACCGTGGAGAGCACCAGGCACCAAAGCTTATGAGGGATGCAGGCAAACTTTTCTCAGAGCGAGAGAATGAAGCATTTTCATTATTAGGCAAGAGAGGATGAAAATAAATGAACTAAGGATTCAATAAAAAGCTGGAAAACCAATAAAACAAAGCCAAGGAAAATAAAAATGGAACAACTGGAGACAACATTAGAGAACAACAAATTAGAGAAAAGAACTAGAGTAGGATTTTTAATATGAGGAATGGTTCTCTGGAAGAAGTTAAAAATGACAGATGTTAGCCATGCTAATCAAGAAAAAAAAGAGAAAACATTAGTAAATGGTAAAGGGCATGTGAGCACAGAGATGTGGGGGGAGGTGAATGCCATTACAACACATCCCCTCAGCCCCCAGCCTCTCCACGGGCCCAGCTCTCTCCGGTATCAGGAGGTAGTGAGGGCCCTCAGGGAAGCCACCCCTGGTCCCTGAAGTGGTACATGGTAATGCGCCTGCAGAAACGTCACAGCCTTGTGCTTATCTTCCAGTGGCCAAGAGGCAGATGCTGGAATCGTACTGGGCAGTCTCTCTCCTGGAAATGGAATTAAGATTCTTGGACTCTAGTCAATCTGGGTCATTTCCTCTAAGTGGAGAATAAGCAAACTTGAGAGCCATTTTCCTTAAGTGTTACCAACAGGGTTCTTGGGCTCCTTAATTGATAGAAATTGATAAGAGACCAGACAAGAAATTCAGGCAAGGCTTTATTGGGGCCCCTGCTGCAGTGAAGGGGGAGGAGGGAGTGAAAACAAACAGTAGGTTCCCTGGCTTGCTCCTTGAGGTGGGGGGAGCTGGTTCCTCATATGGGGTGAGGGGTTAGGCCAGAGGGGTGGATTGGGTGGTCTGTCCACCCCCTTGGTGGTGCCGTGTGGAGTTTTGGTCTTTTTGTATCTTGTTGTTCATCATTTGCCCCAACTGGGCATGAACGCAGTTATTTTTAGTCCCTTATAGTTTCTTTGCATTTTGTTGTTCAGAATGGCTCTTTCCACACCCTTATGAGACAGGCTGGGACCTGGGACCTGGGACTCTTTGGTGCAGTGCTTGCACCTGGAAAAACAGCTCCTCCAGCAAGTACTTGTTTTTGCTCCCTGGTGCTGCAGCCTGAGTCCCATGAAACTCACCTGAAGTCCTCCTCTGGCCTCCTGTCAATTTCTATTGATTAAGGAGTCCAAGGACCTGAGTTGATAATTCTGGCAAGAGGGGAGTGCAGTAGCATGGGGACTAATGGAGAGAGAAAGAGGAGAGAGAGGAGAGACAGACAGACAGACAGACAGACACACACACACACACACACACACACACACACACACACACACACACACACACACATGCTGTGTGGCCTAGAGTGACCCCAAGGCCGTGGCTGCTACAGGCCCTTGGGTTCTCTGATACCTTTTTTTTTTTTTTGGCCTTACATAATTTACAAAAGATTAAATAACATGTTTAGGGTTTCCTTTAACTCAATTAATGTGGGAACTGGGAAAATGTTGAAACTGGTTCAAAGTGCATTTGAGGAACTGGGTATTTTAGGCAACTTTAGTAAAGGAATGTTAGTGTAGGATTGTTGGTTTACACAGAAAACTGGGTCATCTACAGGACTATAACCATAGCATCTGCAAGTATTTTTTTCACTGCTCAGAGCGTATTTGCATATCAACTGAAAACAAAAAAATCTTTAAATTCAGCTCTGCTTGTACAGAGCTGTAAAATAGCCCAGTCAATAGAAAAGCAATCACGGATGCAACTCAGCACTGCACTGAACGCGACCCCAGCAAACCTCATCTATTTTCAAGCTTTGGATAGCTTTTATGATACTTAAAAATAAGTCCCACCTTCACCTAGTCTGAGAGGAGTTTTGGTACTCAGAGCCTAAAGGTGTGGTGGGAAGGAAGGGAATCCAGCAGTGGGGAGCAGCCAGGTATGTCCTCAGCTGATTGGAGGACCAGCTCCAGAGCACCCATACTCCCATACTCCCTGCGCCCACTTCTAAACGAAGCTCTGTAAAAGAGCAACATTGGGACAAACATCAGTGGATTTCAGTTCATTATAAATTAACCAGTTAAACTATCAATCAACTTGTGTATTTGAAAGTCTGCTATGTGATCATGGTCAGGTTGGTGTCTGCGGGTTTCGCATCCTGGGTTCAACAACTGATCAGGTCCATGGTTGGTTGAATCCACGGATGTGAAACCTGGGGATAAGGAGGGACCCGCTGTACTATGCCTTTTTACCTAAGGGACTTGAGCATCCACGGAGTTTGGTATCCGCGGGGGTCCTGGAAGCAATCCGCATTCCCCATACTGAGGGTCAACTGTATACAGATGCGGAAGTACTCTAAGACCACCCTCAAGACTTCATCCTCGTAGTCAGCACACTGAAATTAGTTCTGCGTGTATCACCATACATATGTTATTTTCTCCTAGAAACTTTTTATAAGCGTAATCATAGATGTTATTGTGACTTATGGAGAGACTAGGAATAATAGTATGTGAACTAGCAGCAATAATTAGTAGTGAAAAAAAATGAGAAAAATCACATTTGTGTTTTCAGGGATTATTGGTGATAGTCACACCCACTGCGGTGGTTTCCAGTATCATAGAGGCTTTTCTGGGAAACTGGAGATTTGGAGATGGTGTCAGTTATCTAGGACTCCTTAGCAAACCACCCCCAAAAGTAATGTTTGCAAACAAGAATAACTTACTATTTCTCACGCTTTCATGAGTTGGCGGGACTCAGCTGGGGATCCTTCCGTTGGTCTCACCAGGCGTTTGACACAGGACTGTAGTTCACTGGCAGCTGAAGGGTCCGAGATGGCCTCCTCACATGTCTGGGGCCTTGATGCGGGACCTCTCTCTCCACTTGGTCCCTCATCACTCGGGAGTCTGGTACAGGCTTGCTCACATAGCAGCTGCAACAATCCAAGAACTGGAAGAGAAAGCTGCAAAGTTCCTTCCTGCCTAGCCACACATCTACTGTGTTCTGTCAGCCAAACTTGCAAAGCCTAGATCCAAGCGATGGGAAAACAGACCACACCTCCTGATGGGAGGAGCTGCAAATTCACGTGGAAAGTGGGTGTGGCCCCAGGGATGCGTGAAGTGTTTGGAGTCTTATTTGTCTCCTGTACCACAAAAGCATAAAGTAGTTGCTATTCACCAGGTTCAGCGTGAAACAGACATTTGGCACCTACAATATCTGCTTAATTCAGACAGGACCAGGCCAATAGGAGGATTTTAATAAACACTTACTATATTGAACCAGACTGAATGAATTTAGACCCAAAATGTTTCCTCTCCTTGATTTGTAACCTTTATAACCTTACTTTGTACAGTCAATGGACCAAAAGCCCTGAAAAAGGTAGTTAAAGGATGGAGTAAAACCCTCTTCAGAATTTTTCATTCTACTTAATTTTAACAAATAGTGTATATGTCAGCTAATGAATATTTCAGTCTTTCGTGTATGAACCAAAAATGTAATTATGGATTTGATTTTACCAGCGTTTGCTGCCTGCAGTAGTCAGTGATCACAAATCGCATTAAATGAAAGGTGAACCCCATTATGGTATCTGGAAAATGGTACTTAATAAGTTATGTAATTATGGGGCAAATCTATGCAAATTGCAATTTTTATTAGGCAATTTTCCATCTTCATCTAGGCTCTAATAGTCTATTAGACTTGTGGCAGTTCAGTGCTTTTATTAAAGAAGTTCTTTAACTTCTTTTCTGTTTGGTTCCTTATAATGAAGAAATTGTATTTTGGGGTAAAATGGTCACAGACCCGCTTTAACTTATCTTTTTCAATCGTATTGCAAATAGGAAGCTGAATTCTAAGTTATTTTTCAGCTAAAACTCTATAGAGCCATCTTATATAAAGACAGAGAACTTAAAGAGAATTTTATGCCAAGAAAAAAGAAATCTTACAATCCAGTTCTTTTCCATTTACTGCACCATGTTGCAATGTTGGCTGAAAGAAAAGAACTTAAGTTTAAAATCTTACCAGGCCAATTTCTCATCCTAAAAATGTTGTTTCACCTGTTTGGTGATTATGAAGCTATAAATCATTTTATAGGCTGGGAATTCAGAGTTGACACATGAAATTACCCATCATACTACCCTTTTCTACTACTTTGTGGTTGTGGTAAGATTTTATGATATATACGATCCAGTAATTCTATGTTTAGCAAATTCTCAGGTTTTATTGTCATTTAAACATTTTTGTAATATGCTTTTAAATTATGATTTCATAAGAAGAAAGTGTCACTAAGTATTAGGAAAAAGCTTTGTGGAAGGTTTCTCCAGGTTGCTTGGATATTTCTATACACAGCATTGGAGGTGGCTCAGGTAGGATGGGGCTGAATTCTGCTCCAAGCTCAGTTAGAGATTTAAAGTGTGGACTTGGCCTGGAAACAGAGGACATGACAAATGATGCTTGCTGTGAATAATTCCCAATACAACAGAATTCATCTGACTAGGCTCAGGGACACGCACACTTTTGGTTTAGTTTTTCTTTTTTTAAATTAATTTTTATTGGAGCATAGTTGATTTGCAATGTTGTGTTAATTTCTGCTGTACAGCGAAGTGGTTTAGTTTTAAGAAGGTTTTGTGACAGGTGCTCCTGTCTCCATAACATTTTAAGTTTTTGGTGATGTGAAAAACACATCTATCTCTTCCAACAAACTACTTTACATCGTCTACATGTCACCCTTACAGACAGTGCAAACAACCTCTCACTTGGTGGGGTGGGGCTTCCCAAGTAAATGAAGATATGGATTTCCTTGGGATCAATGATCCAACAGATTATTAAATCTGATCAAGATTTTGACTTCATCTGTATCTATTCTAAGACCTTACTCCTTCCTCTCCTGTTAAGGTCATAGATAACATTCATCTGATAACTAAGATTTAACTGTACATGTATTAGTATCTTTCTTTACTAATCTGGGACATTTCGTGGCTCCTCAAAGTCTGTGTTTTTCATCTGGCTCTTAATTTTGAAAGCTAATCAGGCTGGAAATGATTTTCTAGGTGCAGAATGATTGTCCCTCAAAACCTTGAAGAAGTTGCTCTATTGTCTTATAATTAGGGTTGTCATTGAGAAGCTTACTGATTCTCGTCCATTGTAGGAAACATTTCTTTGGACACGTCTCTCTCTCTCTCACTCTCGCTCTCACTCTGCTGTTGTGAATTTTGCACATTGTGACTCGGGTAAAGGTTTCCTTTTGACTGATGATTGGAGGGCACTTTGATCTCGGGACTCAGGTATCTTCAGCTACAGTTATTCTTCCTTTATTTTTTTCTTCACTTCTCTTTTCCTTCTGGATCTTCAGCTGAATTGCTGTTGACATTCTTGGATATCTCTCTGGCTCAGCCTTCAGCTTTCCATCCTGGTCTTGTGTGCATCCAGTTCCACAAGGGGCTCTCTCACTGGCTTCTGTCCATTCTGTCGCTTGGCCCATCGCTTCATTTCCAAGATTTTTACATGCTTTTTTTCACCCAGCCCTTTCTTACTCTGTGGGTTCCTAGGAACTCACCCTCTTTGCTCTTGCCCACTGTTGGGCGTGGCCTGGGGAGAAGACTGGGTGGACCTGCCTGGGGGGTCACTGCTGCGGTGTGATCAGTGCCTGTTTGGACACCTCCTCGAGCGTGCAGTCCCTTCCTGTCCAGCACCCCAACTGCTCCCACAGTCCACAGAAGTCCGCTCTTGTGCATTTTTTGGCCTGGTGAGTTCTCCTTCAATTCAGGCCCGCCTGCCTTCTGAATCTCAGGAATTCTTCATAATTGCTGGTTTATTAAAGACATGCCTTCTTTTTGTGAGGCCTGTGTCACAGATTAAAAAATATATGTTTCTGTGTGCGTATGCGTGCATGCCATTTTTAGACATTTGCTGTTAAAGGAAGCTGGATACACTATCTTTACCTAGTCTTCCTAAAGTACTCTTTGAGAACAAGATTCTTAGTGGTTGCATGACATTTTGTTGCAGGTCTGTACCATTGTTTATTTAACTAACCCCTTATTATTAGAATATAACTTTTGCTATCATATAAAGATATATAATAAATATCACACACATTATAACTGCAGACTTCTCTCCAGTTATTACCTCTTCATTTGTATTTCCTTGTGTTGTTATTCATATGTCCCATCTCCTGCTTTGGGGTTATTGCCTTTTTGTTTCTTTTGGCATTAGAAAGCACATTTCTTTTAATTGAAATATAGTTGATTTGCAATGTTGTGTTAACTTCTGTTGTGCAGCAGAGTGATTCACTTGTGTGTGTATGTTTGTGTATTCTTTTTTATAAATCACATTTCTAATGAATAATATTCCATATGTCTCTTGGGGCACATGTGCAGGATTTCCTTTAGTCGGGGAATTACGGGATCGTAGAATACGTGTGTGTTCAACTTTGTGAAACTGCTGTGTTCTTTTCCAGGTTGGTTTTGGCAGGTCCCACTCTGATCAGCAGTGGGGCAAGTTCCTGCTGGTCTGCGTGCTCATCAACATGGGTCAGGCTTCTTTTTTGGCCAATCAGTTGGGTGGAAAATTGTATCTGTGGGCTGAATTGTGCTCCCCCCAGATTCACATGTTGAAGTCCTAAACCCTCAGAACCTCAGAGTGTGACTGCATTTGGAGGTAAGATCTTTAAAGAGGTAATTAAGTTAAAATAAGGTCACTAGAGTGGGCCCTATTTCAGTATGCCTGGTGTCCTTATTGAAGAGGAAATTAGGACACAGATATGAACAGAAGAAAATATGATGTGAAGATGTAGGAGGAGGACAGCCATCTGCAAGACAAGGAGAGAGGCTTCAGGAGAAACCAAACCTGCTGACACCTTGAGCTCAGACTTCCAGCTCCCAGAACTGTAAGAAAATGCATTTCTGTAGCGTTAGCCCTCCAGTTTGCGGTACTTTGCTATGGCAGCCTGAGCAAATGAATATAGTATCTAACTGTGGGGGTTTGGAAAGGTTTCTATTATGGGCATTTTCAAGTGTTTATAAGTAGAGAGAGTAGTAGTATAACTGGCCTCATTTCCCCATCACCCAGCTGTGTATATTTACTGAAGTATTTTAAGGCAGGTCACAGACATCGTATTCACTGCGGTCTTCAGTTGCATTTCTGGGATGTCTAATGAGGTGGAGTCATGATTATGTTTATGGGTCATTCTTGTGTGAAATGACTGTTCATATGTTTTTGTTTTATTTTTGTGTTTAGTATTTTGTGTGTGTGTGTGTATACTTTTTTTCTATTGGGTTATTTGTATAGTTTTTCTTATTGACTAGTAACAGTTCTTCACATACGACATTAATCCTTTGACGGCTTATATGTGCTACAAATATTGTCTCCTATGTTTGTGGCTTGTCTCTTCACTTTCTATTTATTTGTTTATTTATTCATTCATTCATTTACTTATTTTTGGCTGCGTCGGGTCTTAGTTGTGGCATGCCGGATCTTTCGTTGCAGTGCGCAGGGTTCTCTCTAGTTGTGGTGTGTGGATTTTCTCTTCTCTCGTTGTGCGCAGGCTCTAGGGTGTGTGGGCTCTGTGGTTGTAGTGCGTGGGCTCCAGAGCATGTGGGCTCTGTAGTTTGCTGCACGCAGGCTCTCTTGTTGAGGCGCATGGGCTCAGTAGTTGTGACACATGGGCTCAGTTGACCTGAGGCATGTGGGATCTTAGTTCCTCGATAGGGGAGCAAACCTGTATCCCCTGCATTGGCAGGTGGATTCTTTACCACTGCACCACCAGAGAAGTCCTTCTATACTTGGTTTTAAACTTTTAATTTTGAGATCATTTGAGACTAACAGAAGAGGTACAACACAATACAGAAAGTTCTTGTGTACCCTTTATCTACCTTCCTTGCTGTTAACGTCTTATACAACCTGCAAAATATTTTTGGATGAACAAAAGTTCTTAATTTTAATGTACACATTCATATTAATATTAATATATAATTTGTATAATATATGATACAAATAAAATATAAAATATACTCATATATAAATATATATACCATATAATATATTATTAAAATATACAATATATAATTATAAAGTAACTATAAATTAATATAGTATATATAAATGTACATTATATTAATATTAATACTTTCTTTTACAGTTGGTGCTTTCTGTATCTTATTTAAGGAATCCTTCTCTACTCAAGGTCATATGTTATCCTATGCTAGCTTCTAGGCATTTTTAAAGTTTTGCCCTTTAGATTTAAACCTTTGTAACCCATGAACAATTTCACCCATCAGGTAAAAGGTAGGGCCTCAACTTCAACTTTTCTATACCAATTGTTCTATTACTGAATGTTCCATCCTATGACGCCGCCTCTGTCACATAGGGTTTCCATATTAATGGAATATGACAGGTGAGAAGGCATGTCTAAGTGCAGGTTTAACACACATTTCTCTTATGCATTTGGAGTCATCTCTTAAATAATATTTTCAAGACATAGGGTGAGAAGTGGTGAGCGGGGAAGGGAATTAACAATTGCTGAGAACCTGTGATGTGCTGGCCCTTCATGAGGCCCAGAGGCATCGCTTCATTTAATTCTCATGATGTCCTGATGAGACGAGGAATCATTACCTTCCCCATTCTCGGTGAGGACGCTATGCTCACGGAGCCAGCAAGTGGCTGAGCGATGGCTCTGGCCAAGCCTGTCTGGCTCCACACTTCTGTCCCCAGCAACATCTTCAGGGATGGTGCATATGCCCCAGGACCAGTCTGGTGTCAGAGGTGGGGTGCTGCCTGCTGTGCCTCCTCTCTCATTGCTGAAATGACATTGGTGGGGGACTGGTTAGCCATGTAGGACCTCAGTCGATGTGGAATGTCAGCTTTCTCCTTGCCTGACTCCTTTTCTACCTTCTCCGCATCAGGATATGAAGCTTTATTAAAAGAAATAATCTTGCGTTAAACACACGAAACTTTACGATCTTTCTAAAGAATTTATCAATTATGGAGATATTGTGATTTATAGGAAATATATATTTGGTCATTCAGGTGACCAAAATATATTTCTCAAATATATTCGGTCTTCATTTACAGTTCCAGGCTTACAACTCCCAAAACCCTTGGAATTTCCTAAATGTTGAGCATGATAAAAGTTTCTTTTGTTATGTGAATGAGGTAAGCACCTAAGAAAGGGGGCTGGTTGCCTGGAGAGCCAACCATGTGATTAGAGGGTGGGAATTTTCAGCCCCACCCTCTGATTTCTGGGGAGGGGAGAGGGGCTGGGGGGTTGAATAAATCATCGTTGGCTCATGATTTAGTTAAGCATGACTGTGTAATGAAGCCACCGTACAGACCCAGAAGGGCAGCTTTTTGGCCCCATTTCACGTCAGGGAAACAGAATGCTACTGAGTGCCACCTTGCCACGCCCCGGGCTCCGTGAGGGCAGAGCTTCTTTGTTTGGAACCTTGCTCTGTGTGTCTCTTCATCTGGCTGTCGGTTCACAGCCTTCAACATCCTTTTATAATAAGTTGGTAATCGAGTGAGTAAGTGGGTTTTCCGGAGTTCTGTGAGCTGTTCCAGCAAATTAATCAAATCCAAGGAGGGGGTTATGGAAACCTCTGGCTTATAGTCAGTTGGTCGGAAGCACAGGTAACAACCTGAGTTTGCTCCTGGTGTTTGAAGTGGAAGGCAGTCTTGTAGGACTGAGCCCTTTACCTGTGGAGTCTGATTCTCTCTTTGGGTAGATAGTGTCAGAATTGAGTTGAATTGTAGGACACCCTACTGGCATCCGAAAATTGCCTGTTGTTGTTGTGGGGAAGCCTCTACACACACAAGTTGGAATTGGGTCCAGGAACCCTTTCCAATCACTGACTATAGGAAAAAGTTGCAGAGACAATCTTTTGATTTAGGCAAAATATGTATCTTTTAATTGATAGTTTTGTTTGAACAGAGTTAAACTTGAGTTTTTGTGACTTTAGGATAAAAAAGTTATGACTCTAAATTGCCCAATGACATTTGGCAACAATTATTTACATGTATGTCTGTTTCACTGAATTGGATGTGACAGTTATTTGATACCCTAGAGCTTTTGAGTAATGTGCTTTTGGTATGTAAATGGTCTAGAGCCCTAGGGTCTATTTCTGTGTGGCCTACAGATTTATCTTCATTTACGTGCAGGGAGACAGCCTAAGGAATCCCAGTTGACAGAAGGGTCTTAGAGGGGCGCTTTAATCTCTTGCTTCTTGCCTCTGTAGACAGCGTGCAGGAGCACATTTTTATCAATGACACGAAGGATAAAAACAAAGTCTTGGGACTTCTGGTTTCAGCCCCAACATCTAAAGAGCTTAGAAGAAATAGATAAATCCACTATTTGGAGAGTTCAAACTCTTCTGTCAGTAATTGATAGATCAAGCAGGCAGAAAATCAGTAAGGATGTAAATGACCTGAGCATTATCAATCAACTTCATCTAATTGACACTTATGGAATACTCCATCCAACCACAGCAGATCACCAAGATAGACCACATTCTGGTCCATAAAACACACCTTAACAAATTTGAAAACATATAAATCATACAGAATATGTTCTCAGAACAAAATATAATGAAACTAGAAATCTGTAACAGAAAGCTGGAAAGTAACAGAACGCAATAAAGATAGCTGGAAAATTCCCAAATACTTGGAAATGAAACAACATACCTCTAAACAACACATGGGTTGAAGAAGAAGTCTCAAGACCAGGTGGCCAACAGGTACATGAAAAGATGCTCAACATCACTAATCATTAGGGAAATGAAAATCAAAACCACAATGAGATATTACCTCACACCTGTCAGAAAGGCTGTTATCAAAAAGACAAAAATAGCAAGTGTTGGAAAGGATGTGGAGAAAAGGGAATGCTTGTGCACTGCTGGTGGGAATGTAAATTGGCGCAGCTATTATAGAAAACATTGCTAAATGAAAGAAGCCAGTCTGAAAGGCTACATACTGTTTGATCCTGATTACACGACATTCTGGAAAAGGCAAAACTGTAAAAATGGTAAATGGGTCAGTGGTTGCAGGGGTTTGAATAGGTGAAGCACAGGGGATTTTTTTAGAGCAATGAAACTATTCTGTATGACACTGTAATGGTAATGATGGATACACAACACTCTGCATTTATCAAAAACCATCAAGTGGTTTCTGTGTGCTTTAAAGTTTGAGAAGCACAGGTTTACCATGACCCACATACTCAAGAGCTCCCCACTCCTTTTTTAGCCCTAAGACAGAGGGAAAGTAGTTCTGTCCCAGAAGTCAACTGTTGTATCCCTCCAATCTCGACTGTTTTAATTCAAGTCACATGCATGCCAAAGACAGCAGCTCTGCAATGGCTCCATCTAAAAGCTGACTTGTGCTTTTTGGAACTCTTGCACAGGGGTTGCAGGTTGCCATGTAAGAAGTCCAGCTACATTGAGACCACCATACTGTGAGAATGCCCAATTAACCATGAGGAGAGAAGCCATTTGAAAAGAGAGATGCCCCACTCTTCTATCTATTCTATCCACCCCGGCTCAGATGCCAGACATATTCGTGAAGAAAATCTCAGATGACTCCAACCTCATCTGAAAGCAACAGCATCAGACATTAGAATCGCCCACCTGAGCCCACTCAACCCACAGAATTGTAAAGAGATAATAACTTGTTGTTCTTTGCTGTTAAGTATTGGAGTGGTTTGTAAGGCCACGATAGAGGACCAATCCAGAGCTGTAGGCTTTATCTTGATCTGGGGACTCCTGCCATGTTGCCTTGCTTACCCCAAAGAGAGAAATGCCTGAAATAACAGAGGAGCATGATGGAAAAGATTTGGAGGCACTGTTCCCACGTCAAGGCAGACAAGTTAGTCTAGCTCACTCCTTGCCCTTCTCTCTCATTCTCCAGCCACTGCAAGAATGAGCAGATTTCATTATAGTCAGTAGGTAGTTATTCTCTTTCTAAGGGAAAAATTAAAGCAATGCTCAGTGTCCATCAGCAGATGAATGGATAAAGAAGATGTGGTACATATATACAATGGAATATTACCCAGCTGTAAAAAGGAATGAAACTGGGATATTTGTACAGACATGGATGGACCTAGAGACTGTCATACAGAGTGAAGTGAGTCAGAAAGAGAAAAACAAATATCGTATATTAACACATATATGTGGAATATAGAAAAATGGTACAAATCAACCTGTTTGCAAGGCAGAAATAGAGACCCAGATGTAGAGAACAAACATATGGACACCAAGTGGGGAAAGCGGGGAGGGTTGGGGGGGGGATGAATTGGGAGATTGGGATACCAAATTGTGCACTCTAAATATATGCAGTTTGTTGTATGTTAAATGTATCTCAATAAAAGTTCTTAAAAAAACAACAACACTCAGGTTATCAGGAAGAAAGGGTGATGGCATCACGCAGTTCTTAGTCAGGCTCAGAAAGCTACGAACCAACGTGGGACTTAGGCATCGACGTTATAAAAATGGGGGTGGAGAGTGCAGATACACACTTGAATAAGAGTTAGCTCACACAACTAAAGAAACTTTTTTTTTAAGCTGCACTGTGCGGCTTTCGGGATCTTAGTTCTCCGACCAGGGATTGAACCTCGGCTCAGGCAGTGAAAGTACCGGGTCTTAACCACTGGACTGCCAGGGAATTCCCTGAAGAAACATTTAGATAAAACTTCTCCAAAGTCTCGAAGAAATTATCCTTAATCTTAATCATAGGGCATGCCTATGAAACAAGAGGCCAAAAAAAGGGACAAAGACAAGAGCATCAGACAACAGAAGGAGAAGGAAAGTGGCTCTTGGAGGTTGAGTGGAGGGGAAGCTTTACAAAATGAAAACCACCTCAGAAGCACCTTGGAATCAAATCTGCCATGCTGCCATGGAGATGAGATCCGCGCGGAAAACCCATCAAGTGCAAGGGGCAAAGGCAGAGGAGACACGTTATTAGATGCTGGGTATGGAAGCTGACAGTAATGATGCAGTGCACAGTGGGTTTTCCCGAAGAGAAAAGAACAAATGTAACGAAACCAAATTTGTAGATAAAATAGAAGGATGACTGTAATTTGTACACTAAAAGAATTCTCTTACTATAACAAGACAAATCAGTATAAAGCCATCAGGACCAATACAAATCTTATAGGCATTAGGGCAGCATGAGGTCAGCTTATCAGGGGAGATTTTAGGTTGGCTTCAGATTTTCCTCCAAGACTTAAGATGCCAACAGATAATGGAACAATTGTTTGCAGAGTATGGTGAGGGAAAGCCTTTGAGCTGAGAACTCGCAACTGCTTCTTAAATTATATGCTTTAGTTGATGGAAGACATAGTAAAAGAAGAATCAAAATAAAGAACTTATGAATGTGAAGAATGAAGTCTGTGGTGAGCCTGGAATCTAAATAAACAAAATCATTAGGTTAAAATGACTGGCAATTGTGGTCATTTACTTATTAAGATGTTACTATTTTTACATCATACTACTTATTCAAGAAATGTAGGAGATCACAGAAACCTCAGCCAGTGCCAGCAGAAGCAATGGAAGCAGAGAGAATTGGAAAGGCTCTCTGACATCTTCATTTTTTCTACAAGGGGAATGTCTTAGTCTGTTTGGGCTACTATAACAAAATACCACAGACTGGGCAGCTTTTAAACAACAGATATTTATTTCTCATAGTTCTGGAGACTGAAAGTCTGAGATCAGAGTGCCAGCGTGGTCAGATGAAGGCTCTCTTCTGGGATGCAGACTTCTGGCTGTATTCTTCTCTCATGGGGGAAGGAACTTGGAAGCACTGTGGGCTCTCTTTCATGAGAGCCTTAATCCCATTCAGGAGGGCTCCACCCTCATGACCTAATCACCTTCTAAAGGTCTGATCTACTAATACCATCATCTTTGGGGGTTAGGATTTTAACATATGAACTTGGCAGGGGAGGACACCTTCATACCATAGCAGGGAATCAAGAAATAATATTTTATTTTCAATGCTAATAAATATATTTTGACTTTTTCATGCCACCCTTTAATTTTAGATAACCACAAACTTCAAGAAATTCCTTCTACATATACATACTAAATTACTTCTCTATCAGCATACTCATTTATGTTCTTGACCTGACTGGTTTTGAGAGTTTTATGCTGTCTCCACCTACCACCATGTTTATCTCTCTCAACGTGCGTTTCCTATAGTTTTTCTTCATATATTCCAGTGCTGTGTTATTTGGTGCGTGAAAGTACATGATGCTCTCCTCCATTGTGGACTGTAACATTTATTATTGTGAAGCTATTCTCTGACTTATTGAAGGCTTTTTGCCCATGATTTATACCTTTGATGATAGTATTGCTACCCATACTTTCTTTTGTTTACATCTGCCTTGTATATTTTTATATATCCTTTTTCTTTTCATCTTTGCAGTGTTCTTTCATTTCAGGTATGTCTCATATAAACAACACAGAGTTGAATTTAGTTCTTAGACCCAATTTTAGAATCTATCTAATTAAATAGGTTACTTTATTAACATTTTCTTTTATCATAAGAACCAATAAGGCCAGAAGGAAAAATGAATGGTATAGACCAGAGAGTTCATAATTAGGCCCAAGAATATAGAGAATTAATTTTGTGATAAAGGTAACTTTTCAGAGAAGTGTGGTTTGAAAAGCCAGTATGTGTTTAAAAATAGCTGGAATCTTCATCTTTTTCCTTACACCAAAGTAAGTACCTTACATTCCAGGTAGATTAAAAAAATAATAATACATGTAAAAGCAGTGATAAATTGTCAATAAAATACAAAAAAGGATGTTTAATCACACAAATTAAGGAAATTCAAATGAAAGCAATGTTTACACCCAATGATTAAGAAATAAAAAGACTGATTATAGCAAGTACTGGTGAGGACATGAGGAATTAGGTGCCTCATGTACTACTGCAGAGTTTATGCATTGGCACTGTGCTTTAGGACTGGCAATATCAATAAAATATTTAAAGTATTGGTAAATTTAAAAGCATCAGTAATTTTTTAAAAGTCAAAAGCGATTCTACTTTTAGTATCATCCTCTTGACATACTCAAAGAACAAGAAAAATTTTCAAGCATTATTTGCGTTAGCAAAAATGTTAGAAAAATTCAAAGGCATCAGTAGGACATTGGTTAAATAAATCGTGGTATATTTACCATTTTGATTGCAAGAGATGTCATTCCAACTTGAACAAATTTTAAAAGGAAAGAGTCTACCACCTTGTGGGGTTCGCAGGAGGGACTGGAACCTGGGACTCGAATGCCAGTAGGATTCTCTCGGTCTACCACCACCTCTCTCTGCATGCTGGCTCAGTCTTCCGGCCCTTGGGGGAGAACATGGGCTCAGGCAGCGCTGGGCTCATGCCTTCACAGCCAGCAATCAAGGGCTGCAGTCTTCAAAAATACTTCCTGGTTTGGATCCAGAAGCTCCATTTCCATCACCACTCGCACCAGTGTGGAAGCGTTCACTGGCCTTTTCCTATGTTGGCAATACGGCAAGGCAGCAGTGCTTTCTGACAGCAGAGAGCAGGGGGTGTTCCATATGTGTTCCATCTTATAGGGAGACCCATCTGTGAGAGGTGTGAGTGTCCGACCAACTCATCCTGGGCGAAGGCAACAGCGTGAGGGTAGAGTAGGCACTGGTGATTCCAGCAACAAATCTCTTCCCTGCAAGACTAAAATATACTTCTCTTAATAAGCATTTTCCCACTTTTAGGTTGCAGGTTTGATTTAGAATTTACTTGTAAATGAGTCTCTAAAAATGGAGACATCCTGAAAAGGCAGCATGGTATAATGGTTAGGAGCAGACACTGGAGCCAGGCTGCTGGGTCAGCTCCAGCACGTACCAGCTGGGGGACCTTGAACAAATGCATTGGATGAATTTTCTCGTCTGAAGATGGGGTTTGTGATCGTACCTTTTTTATGGGGTTATAGTGAGGATTAAATCAATTGATATATGTTTGGCACCTAGAGGGATTCCTGGCAGAGAAATGATGCTTTGGAAATGTTAACTGTAATAAGTCCAATAGAGAAAGGGAAATAGAGTGCGTGTCTGAGGGTCTTTTATTCTTCCCCTTGCTGAAGGGTGTGTTGATTGCTGTTAGCCCACTATTATTAAGGAATATAGCCAATATATTATATATATTATATATAAAATAATGTATATGACATGCATTATATATTATATTATAATAATGTAATGGAATAATAATATTATGGAATATAGCCAGTTATTCCATCTTTTTATGTTGGGAGCGGGCAACAGTTTTGGAGGTGGAGTAGAGAGCATGGCACCTGGTTCTTAAGTCTCTGGAGAGAGCGCCTCCTTCAACACAATTTAGAAAGTCCTGTGTAACACCCACAGGTCCTGGACTTTCAGCCCGATGCCGTGATTGGATGGAACTTTTGGCTGTCACCCTTAGGGGGAGGTGTGTCTGTATATATTGCTTGTAGGGAAGAAGGGTGGTCTAAATGTTTAGTGACAAGAAGTGCAGACGGTGATAATCTTTGCCAATATTTGCACTTCTTCCCATTTGCGGGCTCATGACAGGGTGCACTTTGGGGCCCCCTGGTGGTTGAGTGAGTTGTGAAGAGAAGAGACATGTATCACTTCCAGGCCAGACCTTTTGATCACTCGTGCAAGACCCCACGACGACATCTCTCCCTCTCCCATAGTGACCAGGCACATCCCCGACGGACTGCTTCATCCATCAGTCTAGGACGGAGGACAGCATGATGGAAAGCCCCAGTCAACCTGCTGGATATATAGCAAGGATGGGAAATAACACTTCATTGCGTTAAGCTGCTGAGATTTTAGGGCTGTTTGCAGCAGAATTGAGCCTATCCCGAAGACTCAGAAATGTGAAGGGAACATTTCACTTGCATAAAATCACCTTGCTCTCCATCTCGCTGTTTTGGGGCCAAAACCCTTGTTAAGGCCAGAGAGGCCAGCACAGTGCTGATGCATCGTGGCTGCCCAGAAGGTGGTTTATGATTGATTGGTGAACGTCACGTTTTTCATGCTAGAAATTTGCTTCCATTGGACCTATAAGGTCTCCACTCAGCTATTATTAGAACATAAATTGGAGCAGACTGCGTTGTAGTGACAGGAATATGAAAGTCGGTAACTTAGAGGCACTTCATTTTGAAACCATTTGGACAGCTCACATTCAGGTATTATAGCAAGAGAGTTATAAGGAGAGATGAGCAATGGGGAAAGCAGACAAGTTTAAAATGCTGCTGCCAGAAATACTTGGGGGGGATCCCAGCCGTCTCAGTATTTACTACGTGGTGAGTGTTGAAGGGAGGCAGATGCTCCTCAGCCCATCAACGACCAGTGACTTTGTTTTCTTATAGACCAGAGAAGGGGCCTAGTAAGGCCGCAGTGTATTAAATTGCTGGGTGTCGAGCAGGCTGAGTTCAAAATCATTCATTTTTTTAAAGAAAGATTTGCATTTTAATGTACTTTTTATTGAAGTATAGTTGACTGACAATCTTGTGTAAATTTCTGCAGTACAGCCAAGTGACTCAGCTATACACATATATACATTCTTTTTCATATTCTTTTCCATTATGGTTTATCCCAGAATACTGAATACAGTTCCCTGTGCTATACGGTAGGACCTTGTTGTTTATGCATTCTATATGTAATAGTTTGCAGCTTCTAACCCCGAACTCCCAGTCCGTCTCTTCCTCACTCCCCTCCCCCTTGGTAACCACAAGTCTGTTCTCTATGTCTGTGACTCTGTTTCTGTTTCATAGATAGGTTCATTTGTGTCGTATTTTAGATTCCACGTATACATGATATCACATGGTATTTGTCTCTGTCTGGCTTATTTCACTTAGTATGTTAATCTCTAGGTCCATTCATGTTGCTGCAACTAGCATTATTTCATTCTTTCCTGTGGCTGAGTAATATTCCATTGTATATGTGAAAGACATCTTCTTTACCCATTCATCTGTTGATGCACATTTAGGTTGTTGCCTTGTCTTGGCTGTTGTAAATCTCCAGGGTTTAAAATTGAGAGCACAAGGACTAAAAATGTTCACCAGATCTCATGGAGTCATTGGTGACACCAGCAAGAGCTCTGCTAGTCACGTAATCCTGCCAAATATACCTTGGAATGGGTCGAAAAGTGACTATAGGCAGCTTTTGGGGGAGAGGAGAAGGGCATTTGGACTATTCAACAAACCAGAGAAATAGATATATCAATATGTTGGAAAGAGAGGATGTGAAGGTTTAGATTGGTTTGTGCTTTCGTTGTTGTTTTTAAAATAAATTTATTTATGTATTTAATTTATTTTTGGCTGCATTGAGTCTTCGTTGCTGGACGCGGGCTTTCTGTAGTTGTGGTGAGTGGGAGCTACTCCTTGTTGCCGTGCATGGGCTTTTCATTGCAGTGTCTTCTCTTGTTGCAGAACACAGACTTTAGGTGCACAGGCTTCAGTAGCTGTGGCACTTGAGCTCAGTAGTTGTGACTTGTGGGTTCTAGAGCTCAGGCTCAGTAGCTGTGGCACATGGGCTTAGTTGCTCCCTGGCATGTGGGATCTTCTCAGACCAGGGATCGAACCCACATTGGCAGGCAGATTATTAACCACTGCATCAGCAGGGAAGTCCTTGTTGGTTTGTTTCTGCCAGAAGAGTTGTGAGTATAGTGGAAAGCTGATGAGAAAGACCCAGTTGAATTGAGATGTTGACTGTGTAACAAAGGAGGGATAATCTATCCTGAAAGCATCCCGAGAAGAAGGGTCAAATGGGAAAAAAACCCACAGGTGCTAGGGCAGCTTCTCTGTTGTGACGGGAGGAAAGGATCATAGGTTGGTGCAGATGAGTGAGTAGAAGATGAGAAAGTTCTCGTGCCATGGCTTCTCTTTTCTCTGTAAAATTGGAAGTGGCGTGTGGTAGGCAGCCTCAAAGACCCCCCCCCCCAGTGATGCCTCCTGGTGCTCATGCCCTTGTGTAATCCCTCCCTTGAGTGTGGGCTGGACCTAGTGACCTGCTCCCACCAAATACATATGGCAGAGTCATGAGAAGCCACTTCAGTTATGAGAGAACCTAAAAGGCGGTGGCTTCTGTCTTGAACTCTCTTGCATGCAGGTGCGCTCGAGGGAAGCCAGCTGCCCTGTTGTGAGCTGCCCCATGGAAAAGCTCAGCAGGTGAGGAACTGAGGGGGACTTCTACCCAACAACCCACGAGGAACCGAACATTGCCAGCAACGTGGGAGTGAGCTTGGAAGAGGCTCCTGCCCCAGTTGAGTCTTCAGGGGAGACACAGATCCCAATGACAACTTGGCTGAAACCCAGTGGAGCCTTGAGCCAGAGGCATCCAGCTAGTGCACACCTGGGTTCCTGAACAGCAGAAACCATGGATAACAAATGCTTTTTATGTTTTAAGCCACTAAATTTTAGGGTAATTTATTACACAGCAATAGATAGCTAATACCTGGTTTTATCTACTGAGAAGGTAGGACGGGAAGGGGATTAGATGTTTAAAGAGGGGAGAAGATTTGAAATGGTTCTTGTGGAAAGTGAGAAAGGATGTAAGTCAACCAGCAACACAATAGGATTTCTGGGCTAGGTTGAGGGCCCAAACGAGCTTAGCAATCATGGCTTTATGATAGGACCAGTGTGCCTTCTGTCAGATATAATAAGGTTATTATTCATTTGTTTTGAATGGAAATTTTTATGATGCTTTGATGGACCATGGGAATCTTTAGCCTTTCCGTGACGTCTTCAGGGACATAGATTCACTCAGCACATTTGCTGAGGATTTGTTTTGTGCCAGACAGTCTTTATCCATTAACAAATATTTACTGGATGTGTAATTGGTGCCAGGTGTTCTAGACACAGTTCTAGTGCGGGACATGGAAAATACATAAGTAAACAAGATGGTGATGCAAACTCTAAAGGAAAGGAAAGCGGAAGGGATGGAGTGAAGGAGGCTCTTTCCTGTAGGGGACCAGGGCAGCCTAATTGCATGCAGGGGCTTCTGGAAGCAGAGGATAGAGCAGTGAACAAGATAAAGTCTTTGACCTCCTGAAACTTACATTCTTGTGGAGGAAATAGAAAATAGAACAGGGACTTCCCTGGTGGCTCAGTGGTTAAGAATCCACCTGCCAATTCAGGGGACACGGGTTCAATCCCTGGTCCGGGAAGATCCCACATGCTCTGGAGTAACTAAGCCCGTGTGCCACAACTACTGAGCCCATGCTCTGCTACTACTGAAGCCTGCGTGCCTAGAGCCCATGCTCTGCAACAAGAGAAGCCACTGCGCTGAGATGCCCGTGCACCACGATGAAGAGTAGCCCCTCGCTCACCACAACTAGGGAAAGCCCTCGCGCACAGCAACGAAGACCCAACGCAGCCAAAAATAAATGAATAAATTTTTTAAAAAGAAAACAGAACAAGCAGAAGAATAATTGTAGGCACTGACAGAGCGTAGGAAGCAGAATTAGAGTGAGTAGGGCATGCCTCTCGCAGAAGGTAATATTTGCGCAGAGAGTTGAATGGAGGGAGGGAAGGGAGCCTTGTAGACATGGGAACAAGAGGGAAGAGAATGGCAGGCCTAGAGGATGGCACCTGGACATGCTCCTGGATGCGACCTTGCTTGGAATGGTCCAGTTGTGGCCAGTGCTCTGGGAAGTTAGAGTTGCGTTTTGCTGATGGCACAAGGTGTTTCAAAATGGTCATGGGGTAGAAAAAAGGGAGAGGGGGCAGAAGTGTCTACTAATATCTGATCTCATCACACCAGGGGTAAACACTTTATTCCACTGGATACAAAGAATAATTACACAAGCCAAACTCCCCTTTAAGAAGTGTCAAAATTGTGTTAATAACAGCAGTAAGTATTTATTAGGTGCTTACTCTGTACCTGACACTGTTGGAGAGCTTTAAATTATTAGCTAATTTAATCCTTTCAGACCTTCTGGGATGAGACTATTGATTTAATCTATTTACAGTTCAGGAAACTGAGACACAGTTTCCTGTGTTTATGTGTTTCTTGTCCAAGGTCATGCTGCTGTCAAGTGATGACGCTGGGGCAGAATCTTTTGCCCTTGTGCTGCCTTCCTCCAAATCTCTTGGAAGGATATTACAAAATATTAGCGAATAATATGCATTATAATTTAAGTTTAGTGGAGTGGGTTATATATGTGAAGGAAAAATTAATTTCAAATATCTTAATGTAACAAGTGTCATTAGATTTCAGTAGTCAGATAGAAAGCAGCTTGATTTTATAGATGGCTCACCAGTTGTTTGGGTTAGAATTCTTAAAATATCATTTATTGAGTTTGTATATTATCATAAAATGTCACAGAAATATTAACGGGCTAATGATTTATGTTGAAATCTCAGCTGCTGCTATGCCGAATCTTTTAAAATATTGTCCGTCTGGAAAAACCCAAACTGACCATGGCTAGCAGTCATTCTTCATCTTTTATAGTCTTGCTGTTATACAGCAGGCTCAAATACTCTGCATTTTTTTTCTTTGCTTTGAGCTCAGTCTGTTAATGACTGATTTTCGTTTAACTTAAAAATAGGCTTTATGTTTTAGAGCAGTTTTAGGTTCAAAGAGAAGTTGAGCAGAAAGTACACAGGTTTTCCATATACTCCCTGCTCCCCCAGCCTCTCAGACAGCTTCCCCCACCATCAACATCTCCCACTAGAGGGGTGCATTTGTTATGATTGATAAACCTACATTCATACCTCCTAATCACGCAAAGTCTGTAGTTTACATTAGGACTCACCCTCAGTGGTGCACATTCTAGGGATTTTGGCAAATGTGCAATGACAAGCATCTGACGTATATTTAGGGAGGATGCACTTCGCTAAAAATCCTCTGTACTCTGCCTATGCCGCCTTTCCTCTCCACCAACCCCTGGAAATCACCAATCTTTTAATGTCTCCTTAGTTTTGCTTTTTCCAGAATGTCATATAGTTGGAATAATACAGCATATAGCCTTTTCAGACTGGCTTCTTCCACTTAGTAACACGCATTTAAGGATCCTCTATGTCTTCTCGTGGCTTGATAGCTCATCTCTTTTTAGTGCTGAATCATTTTCCATTGTCTGGATGTACTACAGTTTATCCAGTCACCAACTGAAGGACATCTTGGTCGTTCCCAAGTATGAATGAAGTTGCTATAAAAGTGGATATACATTTTCAACACATTTAGGTAGTGTGATTGCTGGGTCATATGGACTTGGTGGCAGAGGGAGTAGCCCTCTTTTGAGTGACACCCTTGCTTTTGGAGGAGGACACTGGGGGAGGGTGGTAGCTTTTGGTCTTCCCAATCTGCTCTTCTTGGCATTGATCCTCAGCCCTGTGAACAGGGCCTGGTGTTTTCAGTGTGCCATCCCAGAGGTAGGACCTCCACCTGTGGGGACCCAGGCAGAAGAACGGAGCCCCATACCCTTGGCCATACCTGCCTGGAATCTAGTCTCTGCAACATGCAGCTGGGGTTGAGAGCTAAAAATCCTGGTGGCCTGTGCCTCCTGGAAAGGTGCCACAGCCACCAGCTGGGAGCCCTGTGTCCTCGTCTGCACCTGCCTGGACTGGAGTTCCTGTCAGGCTGAATTGAGAGGGCGAGCGGGGAGAGGACAGGCTAGGGTTCAAATGCCACAGACTTGTACTGTGTTTATCAAGTTTGAATAGATTTTCTTGAATAAATATTTTTTTTGTTTGCTGTATGCCCTTAAGATAATTTCCAGACACTTTAAATGGTTGGATTTTAAAAATTGTTTTCCAGCTTATGCTTATTTCACTAGGGAGCAGGACCACAGAACTCCTCATGCTACCAAGTGTGGAAGTGGAAATCCTGGGAAAGGCTTTTGATAAATTCAATTTTATTAAGACATTCATTCTCAAAGTGTGGTCTAAATAGCTACAAATAAGATGTGGTAGAGAGAGAGACAAGGGGGGGGGATTACTTTAAGGTTTACAGTATGCACCTTCATTACAGAGTACCTTCAAATAATGCTATATCACTTCAGGTATAATATAAGGACTTTACAACAGGTGGAGGCAAGGGTGGAGAAATAACAGTAAACAAAATATATTCTGGCAACATGTAAAAAATACAACTAAAAATTATGACTAAAATTTGGAGGAGAAGGGAGAAAGGCAAAAGGAGAATATGATCATTGACTGCTGAAAAGATAACAGGTGAGAACCAACAGACATCTTTAAAACTGAGACATCAGATAGTAAAAGTTAAATGAATTATTCTTATTTATGCCTAATGAAGAGCATAAAAGGCACTAAATACAAAGGTAACCAATGGAACAAAAGACACGCTTTCCTAAATATAAAAAATAATTTTAGAAAGAAGTTGACATAGCGTATAAAGAAACACAGTAAATATAATATACACAGTAACTGCAACATGAGGGCATTAAGACCAAACATAGCAATCATATCCATAAGTGTTAATGGGCTTAACAGCTGTTTTAAAAATGAGTAGGACTTCCCTGGTGGCACAATGGTTAAGGATCTGCCTGCCAATGCAAGGAACACCGGTTCGATCCCTGGGCCGGGAGGATCCCACATGCCTCGGAGCAACTAAGTCCATGGGCCACAACTACTGAGCCTGCACCCTAGAGCCAGTGCTCTGCAACAAGAGAAGCCAACACAATGAGAGGCCTGCGCGCACCGCAGAGTAGTCCCCGCTTGCTGCAACTAGAGAAAGCCCACAGAGCAGCAACAAAGACCCAACACAGCCAATAAGTAAATTTAAAAAATTTATTTAAAGAAATGAGTGAAATCTCTGTGAAAAGATATGGAATGATTTCTAGAATATATTGTTAATAAAAGTAGCAAAGTACAAAAGAATATGTTCATTTTGTGTAAGGAAAAATGGAAAATAAGAAAACACACATCTGCTTATTTTTGCAGAAAGAAACAAAAAATGAATGAACATCAGAAACTGGTAAAATGGATTGTGCACAAGGGTGAAGTCGGGTGGGAAGGATAATGGAGAAAGTGACACTTCTCTGAGTACATGGTTTTGATTTTTTTGACTTTTGTAATCATATTCACGTTCTAAATACTAAAAACAAACAAAAACCAGAACAGCATGGATGAGGGGCAGGGACCTAAAACTAAATGCAAACATCAACCAGTGACTCCCACTGTGTTTCATAAGAACACAAACACAAGAAAGGGGGAAGGGATTAATGTGAGTAACATCTGAACACAGTACTTTGACTGTATACCCTCAGCCTGAAAAACAAACCAACCAAACCAACAAACAAAAGCCCTGCAAATAAGTACTGAACTTTTCTGAGTAGGTTTAATTTTCACAGTGACTTACAGGCATAGCAATTCTGAAACTATTTGATGTGATTTGGGACTGATAATATTGGGAACCAGGGTTCTCATTCCAAAAGAATAGATATAACTATTGATTTTTGTTTGTTTACATTTAGGGAAAGAACACTGTGGAGTTGAATTGGACATGGCTGTATCAGCACAAGGTCATGTGTATGTATATGCATACATGCATATAGATGTTTATGCACCCACATATGTATGTAAATTTGCTTGTGCTTGCTCACACGTGCATGTATAGGTGTGTGTGTGTGTTTCTGTACTTCTTCACATAGTCCACCGAAAAAGCCTAGAAGCCATAACGCTCAGTAGCAATGAGCCCACCTAGCATCTAGAGTTTGGTCTCTAAATATTTACCATTTCCTATTGAAAGGACCAGAGCTCCTTAGAGAAATGTTTGGTTATAGGGCTCAGGAAGGAATCACACAAAGTAAGCACGGAATGTATTATTGTACCAGAAAGAGAGGAAAGGTTAAGATAAATAATAGGGCGTGTAAAAAAGACAGAAGATCCAGCTTGAAGGACTTCCACTGTTCAAATCTAGAAGAATGTGAACACTGAAATAATAAGATCAGGGATGGGTCGTAAATCTAGTAGGAGGAGCTGGAATTGATGAAGAACGGGGTTTTTGGTCTCAAAATACCTCCCCACACATCACTTACTATTTATCATTTCATAATTAATAACTGTACAGTGGGAAATTGGACAACACCGTAACTTAGTGATCAAAATTAATATCATTGAGAAAAGAAAAATGGTATCATGCGCCTCCAGACGTGATGCCCTGAGAAGGACACACAATCACTTGTTTAGTATCAATGTATCTATACAGTGTATTTATTCCAGTGTATCTATCAGTGATTACACTAAAATCTAAACAGACTAAACACTCCTGTTGAAAGGAAAACATTTTCAGGATGGAGGGAAAAAAACAACTATAAGTTTATAAGAGACACGGAATACAGAAAGTTTCCAAGAAGTAGGGTGGAAATATATATACACCATGCAAAGAGAATTGCCGTGACTCTACTAATATCAGACAAAGTAAGCCAAGGCAATAAGCACCATTTAGAAATTAAGTGGGGCATTTCATAATGTTAAAGAGACTCGTCCACCAGGAAGGCATAGCAATTCTAAATCTTTTGTTTGTTTGTTTTTTGTTTTGTTTTGTTTCTTATTTTATTTATTTATTTTTGAGGTACACCAAGTTCAATCATCTCTATTTATACACATATCCCTGTATTCCCTCCCTCCCTCGACTCCCCCCCACCCTCCCCATCCCAGTCCTCTAAGGCATCATCCATCCTTGAGTTGAACTCCCTTTGTTATACAGCAGCTTCCCACTGGCTATCTATTTTACAGTTGGTAGTATATACATGTCTATGCTAAATTCTAAATCTTAATGCATCCAATAGCATAGCTGCAAGACATGTAAAGCAAATTAGCAGGAGTAAACTGAGAAATAGGCAAACCCAATAGCCGCAGTGGGAGATTCTAACACCTTTCTCAACAACTGAAGAAGAAACAAAGAAATAAGTAATTACATGCATTCAATATCTGAATAACAAAATTAAATTTGGCCTAATAAATATTAGAGCACTGTATCCAATAAGGACATAATAGATATCCTTTTAAAGTGTATATACATTTTGTCACCAGTGTTTGTGGGTTTTTTTTGACTGTTGACTTGAATGCCTGCCTGTTTTTGAGTGGAGTTCTCATATTCATACATTCCTTTTGGAATGTGTTCATAGATGAATCAGTTTCTTCAACAGGAAGTAGGAAGAGAACGTTGGCTCGCCTGGCACCATTCTCACTCCCTTTCTCTCCCTGGGAGAAATTGACTAACTGTAACTCACTATTATTTGGCCATATGAATCTGATCTTAAGTGCAGAATCCAATGCAATAAACCCTTACAACACACTCGCTCTGAGTGTCCATTGGGAATTTGAAGATGAGAAAGAGAATAGTCCCTGCCCTCAGGAAGCACAGTGAGACGGGTAGAAACTTACATAATTAATGAAAATTAATGGTACTGATGAACCTAGTGGCAGGGCAAGAATAAAGATGAAGACGTAGAGAATGGACTTGAGGACACAGCGTGGGGCGGGGAGGGGAGGAGAAGCTGGGACAAAGTGAGAGAGTAGCATTGACACATATACACTACCAAATGTAAAAGAGATGGCTGGTGGGAAGCTGCTGCATGACACAGGGAGATCAACTTGATGATGGGTGATGACCTAGAGGGGTGGGGTAGGGAGGGTGGGAGGGAGGCTCAAGAGGGAGGGGATATGGGGATATATGTATACATACAGCTGATTCATTTCATTGTGTGGCAGAAATTGGTACAACACTGTAAAGCAATTATACTCCAATAAAGATCTGAAGAAGAAAAAATTAACCACAATTCAGGATGGCAAGCGCCACGTTAACTGTATGGAAGTGGTCTTGTGAAAGTAAAGAACATCAAAAGGAGATGTCTGCCTTAAGAAAGCCAGACTCATGAGAACTCTTTGCCTTCACTGGAGTGTCTTCATCAAGGGTTACTTGGTTACAAGAAACAGACACGCAAACTAGCTGAAGTCAAAGAAGGAATGTGTTGGAAAGGTAACGGGGTACTTCACGGAACCCAAGAACACTGCGTGAGGCCAGGGGGTCTACAGGTAGGCTCTGGTCATCCACAACCCCGTGTTTCTCCCCCTGCTGCACTGGGCAGCCACACGGCCTCCCAGGGCTGCTTTTCGTGGCTGCTTCACTCTGCAGGCTGGCTTTGTCTGCTCTGGCGTGCACATAGCTGCTGCAGCCCTTGGTTTCACAATTCAGATTGCCAGAGGAGATGGACTAGGGTCCCGAAGTCTTAATTCCAAACACACAGAGGAAATCTGATAACCCACTTAGAGTAAGACAGCTGTGGGGAGGGATCATGAATGTGGTCTCCCGCCTGTTAAACAGAGGCTGAGGGGGCAAACTCTCTGGGAAGCAGGTGTGGGCAATACAGGTAGCACACCTGCTGCAGATGGGCAGACCATAGGTTTTTCAGACACCTTTCTGCATAGCTAATTATCCTAGTCGTTGCACTGGAAACAAATGTTACTTATTGTTTTCATAGTTTCTATGGGGAAACTGTTTGTCAAAAGAAACCTGTGGGTGGGGAAAAGTTACACACATGATGTCTGCAACAGTTTTAGCTGAGATTAATAGTGTTTATAATGGGTTCCATGAAGGATGGAATTACTGATAAAATGATGCAAGCAAAGTACCAAGCACCATGCCAGACCTACAATAGGAACTTGAAAATGTGTTTTTCTCTTGTAGTGAACATGTATTCTCAGCATCTTCCTTCCCAATAATACTCCGGTTTCCCTAGCCAAGTGATTTACATGCAGTTGATCTCACATTCAACTCCAGAGGGAGAAACTGATTGGCCTAAGTTATCAATATAACCCATCCCCATGGTCTCAGTGATTGGTTCTAAGATGGACACATGAACCAGAAAAACTCCACTCTTGGACCTTTGAGCTATCTGGGAAGTATACTCGCTCCCCTCTGAACCTGAACCATGCCAACATATAGATTGGAGAGCAACTGACAGCTCATCTAGAAATGCGAAGAGGTCTGTGAGAATGGAGGTAATATGTTAATACTAACTGAAGTAGAGCCATGAAGTGGACAGAGGTACACTTCCTGGACACACTATCGATTAAGCATCTTGAACTTAACCTGGCCTGTTCATAACTCTATTCTTGCTCCTGCAAAAGGGCTGTTCCTTCCCCAGTATGTCAGGTCAGGATAGGTGAGACTGAGGTGCAATAACAACCTAAAATCAAGGTGACTTAAAACAGCAAAGGTTTATTTCTTACCCTACATCTTGAATGCAAGTTGGCAGGAAGCTCTGTTCTACACCATCCTTTCTCAGGACCCAGGCTGATGAACTGGAAGAGAGTTCTTGAGGATTTTGCACTGGCAGGTAAATGCTCTGACCCAGAAGGGACACATCTCATTGGCCAGAAATAGTCATAAGGATGCATCCAACCAAAAGGGGGGCAGGGAGAGGGGAGAACCAGAGATATTTGTTGAACACTGATAATGACTACCATGCCACTCTTCTCCATCTCAAGAGAGGGCGCGGCCACCATATACCCAGTTACCCCAGTGAAAAAAGTCTAGGTGTCACCCTTGATTTTACCCTTATTCCCAATGTATAATCCACCAGCAACTCCTGTTAACCCTACTTCTCTTCCTTCTCCATCACTACCATTCTGTTCCCCAAACTGTAACCTTTTACTTGGACTACTGGAATACCCTTATACTGGTCCTCCTGCTTCCAGTCTTACCCTCTGCCCACCCAAGTCTAATTTCCACACAGCATCTGTGATAGGCTGAGGAATACTGCCCTGCCCCCAATTTCCACTTCCTAATCTCTAGAACCTGTGAATATCTCATGTTACTTGGCGAAATGGTCTTTGCAGATGTGATGAAGGATGAGATGGGGAGATTATCCTGTATTTTCTGTTGGGTCTAATTTAATGCCACAAGCCCTTAAAAGTGGAGAACTTTTCCCAGCTGAAATGAGAAAGATGCAGCAGACAGGAGGTAGAAGTGATGCAGCAGGGTGGGGATCTGACACCTTGTTGCTGGTCCTGAGATGCAGGAGGCTATGAGGAAGGACCACAGAGAGATCACCAGGTGCTAAGGGTGGTCCCCAGCTTAGAGCCAGCAGAGGAATGAGAACCTTAGTTCTACACATGCATGGAGCTGAATTCTGCCAACAATCTGAATGAGTGTAGAAATGGTCTCATCCCTAGACCCCTGAGAAGGCAGCCTTGATTTCATCCTTGTGAGGCTTTGAGCAGAGGCAACAGCTGAGTCATGCAGACTTCTGACTCCAAAACTGAGGGGAAACATATCTGTAATGTTTTAAGCATAGAAGTTTTTGGTAATTTGACATGGCAGCAATAGAAAAGGAATATAGAATCCATGGATACTTTTTTTTTGAAACAAAAATTAGATAATGTCACTACTCTGCTAAAAATCCTCCAATGTTTTTCTATTACGTTTGGAGTGAAATTCGTCCTCTTTACTACGGCATACATGGTCTGACGTCTGCATACTTCTACCATTCTCTCCCTTCCTCATGTTCTCATTTCTGACTCTTAGTTGCGCCAGGCTCCTCCCACCTATTTGCCTCTTTCTTGTCAGTCAGATCCTAAGTGCCATCTCCTCAGAGAAGCTTCTCTGAGCACTTAAAACCAAGTACCCCCCTAATTACACTCTACCACAGCACCTAATTTTAATTCTCTTCAAATATTTGGCATTTTTCTTTTTTTTTTTTAAAGAGAACTTTATTTTTTGGCTGCATTGGGTCTTTGTTGCTGCGTACGAGCTTTCTCTAGTTCCGGAGAGCAGGTGCTACTTTTCATTGCAATGTGCAGGCTTATTGTGGTGGCTTCTCCTGTTGCAGAGCATGGATTCTAGGTATGTGGGCTTCAGTAGTTGTGGCACATGGGTTCAATAGTTATGGCTCAAGGGCTCTAGAGCGCAGGCTCAGTGGTTGTGGTACACGGGCTTAGTTGCTCCATGGCATGTGGAATCTTCCCAGCCCAGGGATCGAACCCGCATCCCCTGCATTGGCAGGTAGATTCTTAACCACTGTACTACCAGGGAAGTCCCTTGGCATTTTCTTCTATTTTTCTTATCTGTTGCTGTATCCTCCACTAAAATATAAGTTCAGTGAAACCACAGACCTTGTCTGTCTTGTACACTAATGTGTTCCCTGCCTATGGGTCTCAATAAATATTGGGTCCATTTAATCAATATGCTAATAAATTCCTTTTATGGCTTGAGCCAATGTGAGTCAGCTTTTCTGTAACTCACCACATAAAACGTCCTTACTTTGTTTTCCCCGAGAGGAGTTTTTATAGCTCTGTCTGAAGCACATCATCACAACCACTTTCACTCCGTACAACAGGATATGTGTATTCACGTTTATATCACAGGACCTTCTCTATCCTCGGGCCTCCCCCTGTCATATAGTAGGTGCTCAGGAAGTTCTCATGGAAGAAACCACTGAGCTCAGTGATGAAGCTTGTGTTCATAATGCTCATAACCCACCAGGCTCTTTCGGAGATTCAGATTTTCTATTAAACAAGCAAAAACGCTGCCCCCAAAGACAGAGCAAAATAGCTTTACAGTAGGTCCCCTAACAACGGTTTTGTCCATGTGTACTATACCATGAATGAGCAATAATCCCCAAATACTTTCCTGGCCAGAGAGAGAATCTAGCATGAGATCAGGCATTGGGGGAAAAAAAAAAAAAAAAGCATTAGCAGCAGTGAATTCTGAGTGAGCACAAGTTATGTAAATGATCTTAATAGCGATGATAAGAGAGAGAATTGCTCACAGGTGTCAGTTCCTGGGGGGAAGGGGATCCACCTTTTCTTGCAAGAGAAAATGCTAATAGTTTCATTAAATTTATGAGCCTTCATTAGCACACTGCTGTTCTAATTACTGTGCTGATCCTGAAATCACGTTCCTTCCCTCCTTTCCCTCTCTTGAGTAGACTCATACACAATCAGACACTTCTACTTTATGAATATGTGCATTTTGGCAGGGCTTTGACATTTCTCTTCAGTAATGATGATGTTGCTTCCAAAAACATGCAAGCCATCAGCTTCTCAGTCTTTTTCTATGGCTCTTTTTCCCCCTCTTCCATACATACAACACACCCAGACACAGACACAAACACACCTCTCTTTGTGATGCACATATATAACTCAGAAATTACTAAGAAGTTGGTTTCCCTACAAGCTGTTTTTGTTAATCTCCTAAGTCCCTAAAGGTTTTTGTTTGTTTTGTTTTTTAAAGATATTTTCTGTAGCAACACAGCAAGAACAGTTCACATAAAATCACCCAGGGCTCTTTATCACCTGTCTTTAATGTCTAATTTTGATGATAATGATGATGGTGATACCCTGTAGTTTCCACCTGTTACACTCACCATGTACAATGTATTAGGCCTAGTGATTTAAATGTTATCTCATTTAATCCATCCAGTGACCATACAGGTAGATTATTAAACCTCTATTTACAAAAAAAGGAAACTGAAGCTAAGAGTATATGTGGCTTGTCCAAAGTTATATAGCCCCATTCTCTTCCTTCTCTTTGTGGGGCTTTAGTTACACTTACAGGATAAAGTGAAATGTTCTAATATATGTCTCATGCTCTTTTGTTTTTCATTCTTTTCTCCTTTATGTTTTAGCCTGAATATTTTCTTCTAGCCTATCATCTAGTTGACCAGTTCTCTCTTCAGCTGTGTCTAATTTGCTAGTTAACCCTTCACTGAGTAATTTATTACATTTTTCAATTCTAGTATTTCCATTTTGTTCTTTTTTATACTTTTCTATTCACCTAAATTTTCCATCTTGTCATTTAATTTCTTGACTATAATAAGCAGTTATTTTGAAAGTCTATGCTTTGGGACTTCCCTGGTGGTGCAGTGGTTAAGAATCTGCCTGCTAATGCAGGGGACCTGGGTTTGAGCCTGATCTGGGAAGATCCCACATGCCACAGAGTAACTAAGCCCCTGTGCCACAACTACTGAGCCAGCACTCCAGAACCTGTGAGCCACAACTACTGAGCCCAAGTGCTGCAACTATTGAAGCCTGCACACCTAGAGCCCATGCTTCGCAACAAGAGAAGCCACTGCAATGAGAAGCCTGCCCACCACAATAAGAAGCCCATGCACTGCAACAAAGAGTAGCCCCTGCTTACCGCAGCTAGAGAAAGCCTGCGTGCAGCAACAAACATCAAATGCAGCCAATAAATTAATTTAAAAAAAAGTCTATGCTTTAAACTTCAATATCTAATTAGCTTGTGGCTCTGTTTCTATTTCAGTTCTGTTTCAGTCTTGCTTTTTTATTATTCCTAGTTATTGTTGATTGAGTACTAGACATTGTATATAAAGAATTGTAGAGATTATTTGAGGCCATGGATAAGGTTATCATTCTTTATAGCAGATTTATGTTTGCTTTTGACAGGCAGATAAGGATAATAGCCTCTACTCCTAGAATAAGGTGTAGCTTTTCTTGGGTCTCAAATTATTGGGGGATTCACCATGGCCTCTTCGTGCTGGCTGGACCCCAATTCCAGTGTCTCCTCTGCACTATATAACCTCTGAAATCGCCATTCAGCTCTGTTACTTACTAGATGTGCTCTGCTAAGCCATACATGTGCAGGTTATGAATTGGCCAAGGACCCAAAAGGAACTTCTCAGATTTTCCTCCTTTGCAATTCCCTTCTTGCTGGTGCCCTGCCCTTCCAACTCCTACCACATCTCAGCCACAGTAGCATCCATGAATGCCAATCTGTTTCTTTCAGTGAGACTGTCATTCTCTGCTTGAGCTCCATTTCCCAGTGCCATGGTTTGGGAAAGACTTTAAGGGGAGAAAGCCAGGGTGAGACTGGGACTCACCTTGTGTGTGTCCCTTCTTTCAAAGATGGTAGTCCTGTCAGTTGCTGCCAAATACTCAGTATTGGCCAGACTCTAGTTTTCTTTGTAACCTATTGGTGGTGGGCAGAATTCTAAGATGGCCCCTAAGATTCCCACCCCTTGGTGAACATGCCCTGTATAATCCCCTCCCCTTGAGTGTGGGTGGGCCCTGTGATTACAGTGGATGTCACTCATCTGATTACATTACACTCTATGGTAACGGCGAAGGAAGTTTGTCGATGTAATTCAGGCCCTAAGTCAGTTGATTTTGAGTTAATAAAAAATGATTATTCTGGGGGAGGCAGGATGGGGGGCACTCGGACTTACTCAAGTGAAAGGCCCTAAAAGAGGAGCTGGACCTTTCCTGAAGAGAGAGATACAGTCCTGCTGGTCTTGAAGAGGCAAAAAGCCATGTTATGAACTGCCTATGGAGAGGCATGGCCTCCAGGAGCTAATGGCCTCAGTCCTACGATCACAGGTAACTGAATCCTGCCACCAACTTTATGAGCCTGGACGAGGACCCCGAACTCCAGATGAGTAAGCAGCCTGGCTGACACCTTGACTGAAATCTTGTGAGACCCAGCGAAGCGGTGCTTGGACTCCTGCCCCATGGAAACTTTGAAATAATAAATGTATGTTTTAAGCAGCAACGTTTGTGATAATTTGCTATGTAGCATTAGAAAACAATACACTACCTGTCTTGAGTTCTGGTATTAAAATTGAACAAGTTTCCTAGAACAAATTTGGGAGATTTCTTTATTTTTCTGTGGCCCAGATTAAATATATTTGGGGTCATCTTTTTTTTTAAAGTTGGAATTTGGGTGTGTACACTTCTTGCCCGGGTGTCCTTTACAACCTTAGAATCTCTTTCCAGATCTTCTGTGGTTCTTGTCTATCCATGTTTTCATCTTCTCAGAGGCAGTTTTGACAATTCCTGTTTTGTCAGGAAATCACCCATTTCCTGTGGGGTTTCAGTTTATTTTTTGCTACGAAATTGTATACGTTATTTCATGTTTTTAAATCATTCCTAATTCTGTAATTATGTCTTTTTGCTCTTTTTCTTAGGTATACCAGGTATTTTGTCATTGATCTCTTTAAAAGATTAAGCACTTTTTTTTGCGGGGGGGGTATTTATTCTTTCTACTATTTCCCTAGATAACTGATTTCAGTTATCATTTTAATCTTCCTAGTTTCCTGGTTTAGTTTATTAATTTTAATTTCTCATTTTTTTAATCTATATGAAAAAGCCCAAACTAGCTTATACTATATCAACTCATGGCCAACCTTGTGTCATCTATATGCCCCACAAAATTATTTTGATGTAAACCCTGTACAGATAACTCCACCTGTAAATATTTTAGTATATATTCTAAAAGATAACGACCTAAGACAATAACAATGTCCATATCACACCTACAATTTATAATTTTTTAATATCATCATTGTTCAAAGGGTTCTACTACTGTAGAGTTGGGGGACAAGGACAGAGCCAAGTTCAAGCTGCCATCCTCCCAGAATCCTCCCTGCTATAAGGGCATGGCTTTCTCATTACACTGTAGTTCTGTTATCTGCACTTTGAAGAACAATTCTATAAAGCAAACATCTAGATATTAAATTAACTGAAAAGGGGGACTTCCCTGGCAGTCCAGTGGTTCTCTGTCCTGCCACAGCAGGGGACATGGGTTCCATCCCTGGTCGGGGAACTAAGATCCCACATGCTGCATGGCGTGGTGTGAAAAAAAAATAAACTGAAAAGGTTTGAGATGAGTTTCAGATACCGCTTCTGAAAGGAGGGGCAGAGAACTAGCATTTCATCTGCCATGTGCCATACATCAAACCACTACATGTTTAGTTCATTCATATCCCAGATCCATTCATCTATATGGTTTGCAATTCGTAATTTGCTAGACCATTCTAGCAACATATACTTAATAGCTTAAGTGTAAGTACACCGAATTGTATACTTATAAAGAGTCAGTACTGAATATTTGAGATCCCACTGCCAGTTTCTTCTATTTGGACGTGTATCTGTCTTCCTGACCATTTCTGCTTGAAATTTCAGTATTTGCTTTGAACAACCTAACAGTCAAGCACATTTGTTATGTATACACTCTTACCAAAAATGTGACCACCACCCATTTTCCTGAGTTACTAAAGATTGAGAATTTAGTCAAGAAGTAGAAACAATTCCAAAGGTCGTAACAACAGCATTTATCTCTTTGAAGATAAATTCTGCTGATAGCAGCCTTCCTTTAGAAACAAATATAACCTTGAGGTTCAAGTAAAGCAAATAAGCAGCTATCAAACCAAATTTTGTTAAAAAAATAAATCCCTTCAACATTAGCAAGTACAATCAAGACCTTGCCGCATCCATCTTTTAGTGACACATATTTAATACACATCTATAAGCCAGTTCCTTGGTTTTTGACCTTCAAAGAAATGAAAGACACTCATCTTGTGTAACTTAAAACAGCTTTATTTAGTACATAATCTTCATACAATTCAGTAAAACAAATTATAAAAGCTCTTTGTAATATTTACCCATAGGCTATTAAGTACAGAAAATCCATTGCCACAAGAAAGTAAGCCACGCTCTCATTTTAAAAGCTTTCTTCCATGAACACACAAGCACTCTTCTTCTATGCCAAAAGGTTGTCGTATGTAAAGCATTTGGACGCATACTGGCCAAGATATACGATCTCAGAACATTTTGTCTTCCTATTAATTCCAAGGTTTAAATGAAAATTTAAAAATGGAATATTTCTACTTAATTTAGGTAAGTTTTGGCCAAAGATGAGCTAAAATTGTTACAAGGTTCATGTGGAATCAGAATAAACGTTTTTAGTTAATTGTAAAGATGCAGACCAGATGAAATATTTACATATGTCCTTGCCATCACCAGCACCAACCCAACACATACACAGACACATACACACACACACACACACACACACACAAATACATCTAGTTGATCTCACAAAGGTCAAGAAAACCACCTTTAAGTGGACAACAAATGGCCTAGATAACACCTAATTATGCTCCTGGCTAATATATCTGAAATGAATTCCTATTTTTAAAGTCTGTAATAAAGTGATTGGAACCTTTCAACTCTAGTAGTAGATTAGCTACTGTGATCAGTATCAGTAGTGGGTCATTTAATGAAGTTAAGTAGGTTAAAGTAGGGAATCATAACTTCAAATGTATGACTGTACATTCATTTGTTTATCTTTTGATGTAAAGCTGAGTCCTTTCCTTTGCATAAGGGTCCAGTGATTGAAGTTTTATGCTTGCATAAATTATACCAATAATATGATTTGGGTACTTTTTAATACCTCCTGATCAGTCTAGATTTTTTCAAAGGTGAAATGAGTACTAAAATAAATCTGTGAAGCAATCTAAGCTCAGAAATTTTCTTGAATTTTTTTAAGTTCTTCCAATGTTTTATAATTTTCCCAACCACAATTAATTTAAAAGCAATCTTTATTAGCAGCAACCTTTATCAAATCTTACCAAAGCATTCAAGCTAGTTTTCACAGAAATAACCCTTTCATTTTAGACCGAAATTTCCTGCGCTTATGTTGAACTGTGTATTTACAACAGGAAACAGAGCATGCACAGACAAGTCTGGCGTGGGCAGAGAGCTCAAGGGAGGGAGAGAGGTGTGTGAGAGCACCAGGGAGCAGGCCTCAGCAGTGCTGGGCCTCAGTCAGCTTACAGAGGGATGAAGACTGTGAAGGGATCTGGTGAGTCACACAAGTAAAGGTTAATTAAGAGCACTTATTGTACTTAGAGGTTCTTTTGAATGCTAACTCAGAAGCAAAATCAAGTGGTTTTCCTACTCATAAAATACAGCCATAATTTGAGACTATTACCAAATATTAGCACAGCCACTGAGACCCATGGGGCAGGGAGCTTAGGGAGCCAGGAGTCAGCCGCTTTTTCTCTCTCTCCTCCCACATACTCCAATGAAAAGGTCATAAAAGAGAATACTGAGGAGCACTGAAAATATTTAACATGATTTATTAAGAGGTTTGGTCATCAGGAAATGAACATGTCAACTATACATGGTCACAGTGTTTTGGAACGCGTGTATGTATGGATTCTGTCTTGCAAGATTTTTTGGCACTTTATATTTTTCACTAAAGACTGAACACCAAGTGTTTTGGCAACAAATGGCACCTAAACTATGAAAAAAAGATTACTATATGCCATCAAGGTGGTGATGATACGAATAAAAATTTAGGTACATGTTTCTTATATTATTGAAACTCCAAATACCCAAATGTGTAGATTAATACACATAGGAATATTTAAAATAAATTGAAATGTTTCTGGGAAGGTAACAGAGGGTTTTAAAAAAACATAACTAGATAGTCTAACATATTGTACCTTACATGTGCTTGGTTTCAATTAGAGTAAGGCACTCACTGAAGGATGGACTGACCCATGCTGTCAGCTACAACAGGCATGCATCATTACTGGCTTAATTAAAGTTTTAGTACTGATTAAAATGTTTTATTATTGTATTACCCTAAACTGCAGTGGTCTCCAACCTTATTAAGGGATACAAGAAAGATATAATTCAGGAGTTTCAGTTGCATAATTTAATAACCCAGCTACTATCAATTTTTTATTTAAATAAGTTTTGATAAAAGCCGAGTATCCTTGAATCCAACATGACAGTGTAAAATTTCTTTTTGAATACTGTTTAATAAGCAGTGGCTGGATATAAAATCATGTGAACATGTGATATATCCATCTTCATGCCCATGGTAATTTACATCACTACAACTGCAAGGAGAAACATCTAAATCATTTCCAACTGGCATGAGAGGTGAAAGTTAATTTCATTAGCCATCTTGATTCAATTAAATACACAATATGCTTTTATCAGCAACTTTTACATGTCCCTATCATTAGAAATTAATTACAAAAGCAATTATCAAAAATTTTTTGAGCAGGTACAAGGTACACATAATCCTCTTCGTTGTTTACAAATAAGCATGACTTAGAGGCACTTAGTTACCTTTGAGTAAGAAAAAGAACAATCTATCAAGGGCCCTCACAGTAAGATTGGAGACCACAAATCAAACTTGGTATGAAAATGCTCTCTGCCAAAAATATCACAGTAGTGAGTTAGTTAAGATACAACATTTAAAAAATAGTAAGACTTTGCAAGGTTCTAGGCTGTAAAAAATACAAAGGCTAAAAACAAAGAGTTTACAAAATTTTGCAAACCCAGTAACTTTGAATGAGTAAGAAATGAAGAAAAATTTTCTTACTTGCGGGATAGATTAAATAGTATCAACAGGTTTTAAAATAAAAACACTAAACAGCAACAAATTCTACTCAGTTATGTAACATTTCTGCTGCTTGAAGGACTTACAATATGGAACTTGTAACACTTTTCTGTGTCCAGCATTGAAACATGCATGCACATGCGTGTGTACACACATACACACACAGACACGTACTCCTGAAGTGCTACACATTACATTTCAGATGGAGCACAACAAAAAATTTTAGATACATACGAAGACCTGACATGATTTTTTAAAAAACATTAAAAGCATGACAAATGGAAAACATTATACAATTTTTAGGTGAAACAGGACAATAAAGAGCTTTTTAAAAAGCCACCAGTTGATCTTCACTAGTGAAATAATGTTAAATAATTTAATTATGCATCCCCTCAATTCGATTCAACAATAGCTGTTGTAAGTCAATTAAAAATTAGAAGTATTTCAAGTCCTGAACAGGCTCTGGATTTCCAACATGATATGCAGCTGTTCAGGCTGCCTGTGGAACACTTACTGTCCTCCCCAACCACAAGATTCTAGATCACTTTTAGAAAGTGGAAAACATTTAGGCTAAAGAACATTAATGAAACAAGACAAAGACGGAAGCTTGTAGAAGATACTTTCAAAGATGGTAACGCTTATGTAAACATTTGTAGACTTAATCATATCACAGCTTTAAGGTACAGGCTACCTAATTACATTTGAAACCGTTATCTATTGAGTTTCATTATGATGGAGTTTCATGTATCAAAAATAGAGATTAAATAGAAAGCTCTGTTTACTTGTTTCTGGATAGCTTGTAAACGTGAAATGTTTTGTTCTGAAACACTCTAGTGAAGTATGCTGTGTAGGGGGGCAGGTTTCTTTTTATCTCTTCACAGAAACGAGGGTGGCCTGCAAGTTTCAAATCTGGATCGTTCTCTCCTGGGCCATCCATCACCTAAAGCCAAAACAAAACCAAATACAATTAAGAAAAAAATCATATTTATAAAAGACAAACAGATGTAGGAATGGGGACTGGGTTTCTTTAAGAATGATATGCTAGTGAACTTAAACTGAATGATGTCAATGTCAATGGCTGCTTGGAGATCACCTGGCCCATCCCTTTCCCCTTCAGAAGTGTGACCCAAGGCTGAAGAGCAGAGTTCAGTGTCAAATGATGTTCGCCTTTAATGGCAAAGCTAGAAATTAGAACTTGGATCTCCTTGTCCTGAGGAACATACCTCTCATTTCCTCTCACAAAAATGAAATACAGAGAGGAATTACTATGACCAGAGAAAGTTCTCCAACTCATTAGGTGGCCTAGTTAGAAAAAGTTACACACAAAGCAAAGTTTAAATGCATGTATTTGGTCTGTACCTCCTCTGAATTCAAGACAGTTATGGACACTTATTTTCCTTGGGCAAATCACATATTGTCTTTTTGCCTCAGCTTTACTGAAATACAACTGACAAATAAAATTGTATATATTTAAGGTATATAATCTGATGATCTGATATACATGGTGAAATGATTACCACAATGAAGTTAATCAATACATTCGTGTTGGTTAAAGAGTATAAATTTGCTGTTATGAGTAAGTTCTGGTGACCTAACGTACAGCATGGTGACTAGGGTTAATAACACTATACACTTGAAATTTGCTAACAGAGTAGATCTTAAGTGTTCTGAATCTCAAATTCTGTACAGTCAAGTTTTTTTTTTTTAGATGTAGGCTGGGTTTCTCATTTTTTCCCCACTCATTTTAGAAATATCTATCAGCTTTTAAATCAATAATCAGAGCACACACCACCTCTAAAGGGTGAAAATCTTCTGTTTTCTCTGAGACCTGGCATAGCTCCAAAAATGTTTTCTCCAGAAGGGAGAAAAGAGCAGCTTTCCTGCTCTGGAGTGTAGGCCTGGCCGCAGAAAGCCAACATGTCTGTGGAAGGTGCCAGTGGATGAAAAGAGGCGCCCCACAAGAGAGCAGAGAGGGGAGTGAGATCCTACCACACAGGCAGGGAGTGGCGTGGGGGGGCACCTCAGTCATGGCCACTCATTCGAGCCAAAATGACACTCTGCAGCAGTGGTTTTAGAAGGTTTAGGTTTTGTTTTTCATTTTAGCAGCAAGACCTTAAAAAATAAATACTATGCAGAGCCTCATGACACAGACCAGCTGAAGACAGGGTTGCTCTGTTTGGTGTGACGGTGGCGACCAGAGCTCCCTTCCCATCTCTCCCGCCACCCAGCCCCTGTGGCAAGTCACTAACGTGCCAAGGTAGGGGTTCTGCACAATGTAGAATGCTTGATCCATTGTGTAATTCTACGGATGCAAAGTATAAAGGTAGTTACATGCCTTAGGACTCACACGGAACCCGCTCCTCCCCAGGAGACGCCCACACGTGGTGGCTGGCACGCTTACGTGTCCGTTGGCGACGTCCAGCAGGTCCCGCAGCCGGCAGCCCCGGCGGTGCCTGCGCTCGTAGCAGATGCTGTCTTCCAGGATCACGTAGTCGGTGCCGAAGGACCTTAGCAGGGCGTGCACTTCCTCTGGAGCCCTCTTTGCATATATCTGATAAACCTTCAAAATGAGATAAAAATGGAATAGGGCAAAATACCACTTAACTGCTGGGAAGTTAGTCAAGGACTATATGTCGATTTAACTTCCCACAGGGGCTGAGTCCAAACGTAGACACCCAGCTCCCCCACCTCTTCCTGTGCAGGTCGCTCATTCACCTGTAGTTCTCAAGTGTGTGTGAGAAACTTCCAAAAAAAAAGTTGGGATGGGGGAGAGTGAGTCATGCTGAATACATCTGAATTTAGACACCAAAGAGATTTGGATGTAGACTGTATTAGTTTGAGTTATGAATATATCCATCAGTAGATGCCAATTCTAAGAATGCTTCACCAAGGTAAAGAATGCCATTAAGTAAATGAGACACAGTCTCTAACTTTAAAAAGGGGAACTTTAGACTAAAAGGGTCCATTAAGGGTGGTGGCACAGTTTGGAGGCACAGATACTTGTAAGGAGACCCAGTCTCTGATAATGGCAGTTGGGAAACAGGATGCCCATAGGGTCCCTGGTCCCAGGTGGGGGCAGCACCCTTGCTCTATTGCTGCTCTGCTGCACTCGGCTTGACCAGGAGACCCTACACTCTCTCTCTCTCTCTCTCTCTCTCTCTCTCTCTCTCTCTCGTCCTTCCCAGAGGGAGAGCAACTTTCAGCACCCAGCAGCAGTTCAACAGGAGGCACACCTTCCCAGTCACCACCAGCTTCACACACCTTAAGGGAATACACACAGATGGTGAGTGTCCTATATCCTGGGACTTGGCACTGGGAAAGGTTAGACTGTGTGTGTGTGGGGGGGGGGGGGGGGCGCGGGAGGGGGGAGGTAATGAAGAGAGGTGCTGCTTCCTTTGTCGCCCACTGATTTTAATGATATGTCTCTGACTTAAGAGCCTGGGTTCTGAGAGCCTAGGTCAGCATGTCTGAACAGATGCTGAAATGGTATGTGTGGGGGGGGGGGGGAGCAGGGTATCTACTTCTAGTGCTAACACTGTGAGCTCATCCTACCTACAGTTTCAGCACCAGCCTCAGAATAAGGCATTCCAAAGATTTGAAGGTCATAACTGAAGAAGGGCACTAGGACCTTCAGGATATCAGTTTTCAGGGCATAAAACTCAGCATCCAGGCAGGGACTGGATCTTGGAGAGGATGGAACACAGGACTCCCTGTGTCTTTGACATGTCTCTTTCTGCATCTCTCGAGTCAAAGTGGCGGCCACCTCCTGGCTGAACTTTGGGGTCTGGCGAGCCAGGTACCCTCCCCTCTTCCTCTAGCTAACCAGAGGTATCTGGAACACTTTGGCCAGTTGAAAAACTCCCATTTTAGTAGGAATCTACATTCAGACGATTCTCTTAAAAACGGAGCATTTAGTAAAAATCATTTACTTTTAGGCCAGTTAAATCTCACCCCCAAACAAGACTTTTCAGCCACCAAGATTAAGAAGTGACTGATATAAAACATTTAAAAAGTTTGAAACCACTGCTGGTGAGGACTAAGCCACGTACCCTTCTGTATCACTGACTGGAATGTAAATTGGTATAACTCATACAGACTTAATAATTCTCTCTCTCTTACAAATGCCCATACCCTGTGACCCAGCAACTTTACTTCTAAGAATCTGATGTACAGACAGACACTTTGTACCTGTGCAGAGCAATGCATATACAAGTATATTATTTTGAACATTGTTTATATAAATTGCAGAACACAGGGAAACCACCTAAATCGTTAAATAAAATTTTCTCCATCCACATAACAAAATATTATGCAGCTTTAAAAATAACAAGGAAGCTGTTGATATACCATTATGGAAAGATCTCCAAAATATATTAAGTGCCCCAAAAAAGCAAGATGTAGTATGTTAGTTCTTCTGTAAAAAGGGGGGGAAAGAATATGAATTTATGTATATACACACACACATTTGTATATACATAAAAGTACTGGTAATGTTATTTGCCTCCTGGGAGGGGAACCAGTAGCTGGAAGACAGGGGTGGGATGGAAACTTTTCACTATGTTCTCTTTTGCATGTTCTGAACTTTTAACTGCGTGGCTGTGTTGCCTACACACACACACACACACACACACACACACACACACACACACACACACACACACACACACACACACACACACACACACACACACACACACACACACACACACACACACACACACACACACACACACACACACGAAATGGCCCATAAAAAATGTGACCAATATGCCTCTCCCCCTTTTCCTTCCTTCTCCAGTTCAAAGCTCTGAGGGCTCTATCCTCAAATACTCTTTTCTGTACATCTCAAGGTGTTCTTCTCCTCAGTTACTCTTCTACCCGAGAGGAACATAAGGCCTAAACAGCATGCCTTTAATGGATGGGGCAGGCCAAGATCTAGACTTTGGAGACGCAAGTCCTGCCAGGCACTTCAGTTTTGCCTTCCCCTCATTACCCATAAGCAGCAGGAGTCCCTGCTTTACTACACACAAGCCAGCCCACTGCTGCTCTGCAAGGAGCTGGGAGAGGCCCTCACCGCTTTGGTTCGCTCTCTCAGGCTGTTGTCCTCGTAGTGCGGGTGGTTGGTTAAGGTCCTTCCCGTGCACAGCTTGACGCCGGCCAGCAACTGCATGCTTCCAGCAAACACAGCCTTCCCGGGAGTGTTAGAGCTACAAGATTTTAGAGTCTGAATTAACCTCACTGCTAACAATTCCACGAAGATAATACCACACACACAGGATCACCCAACTATGTTAGGAAGGGCTACGAGTTGGGAAAAACACAAGGAGATTCTGATTTGCACTCAAACGGTTTCATGAAATTTTTCGTATCTGTTCTTGACATTGATTGGGAAGCTTCTAATTTACTGTTTTGATGGGTTTACTCTTATAATGAATTGTCTTAGGATGTGGGTATCTCCTGAGTCTCTAGCCTAAAGCCCACAACCCTCTCCTGCTCGTTTCAAAGAGGCAGATTCTAAACAAGAGGCCTTAGAAGACTGCCAGTGCTTTCTGTATTAAACTTAACTAGAAGGGCTGCCTAGAGTAAAACAAATTATAAAGCCAGAAACTGCAGTTGGCCAAGAGTCAATTTCAAGGGTTTTTGGTTAAAACAAGAAAAAAAGATCACAGATATTACTATAAATTACTTTCCAGAAAAAAGAAAGATTTAGTAAAAACAAAAGAACATGGAAAGCAGAGTCTGAACTAGCAGATATCTTACTACTCAGTATGAAGATGTACAATAGCTCTGATGCAAAAGCACGCGTATTTTATGTATTCCTTTCCTTTAGTCCTGATTATGAAAGACTACATGCATCTTAAAGGAACACAGGGCATCCTGATATTAAATTGCGATCTTACTTTCCAATTATCACCAAGCTGTGATTCTATGCCTCCCCACGGGGTGCGAGGGACAATGATGGAGGGCCAAGGAACGACTTCCTGATTACTGTGAAAGCATTTTTCCTTTTCCCCCTGGAAAAAGAAAACCTTAGTAGTTGATTTAATTCCCTTCCATTTTTTTTTAAACCTGGGAGCCACCTGCAAATCAACGAGGTGTCATTTTATTGTGAAGAACATAACAGCTGTTCCATGGACTCTCCTCAATGCAAAATTTCTGATAGAGGCCCACTAGGAATACTGCAAGATATATTCATCCTTCTCGTGTTAAGAACAAGGAGTCCATGGCTGCTAGGGTGAGTTAAAATGATGGACATAGTTTTTTTGAGACGCAGTCTAACTGAAATAGTTGAAACTCAATATACTTTGCAGAAAAAGCCAGAGCGGGCCGTTCTCCTCAATGCTCTTGGACGTGAGAGCATGAAACTTACTCTAGTGTTCAAGTTTCTAAGAGAAGCCTCATCATATTCATATATTCCATGAGGATGTTCTACTTATTCCATTTCAATGCTATAAGACTACAGCCTGAATGCCACCCAATAAAGGCCTTAGGATGTCGACAAGCTAGGCATCCTACAGCTCAAGCTGAAACATTTACAAATAATTTACTTTTGGAAAACGTAAGATTTGCTAACAATGACCCTCTCGTTCATACAGCTTACTTAAGTGATGAAAGAAAGTGGGTAGAATTACAAGGAGCACGCAGCGAATGACACAATCTGCAGCCCCCCCCCCCCCTTATTCCTGTCGGACCCCAGAAGGGATTACAAGAGAAAAAACTTTTACGTGAACTTGGCTGTGCTTCATAGGATGTCATCATTCTGACAACCAGACTCGGAAACACAGGCATAAATAGATGTCTGCTCTGTCCCCCTGAACCAGCAATTTACAAGGAATTCTTGACATGTGTCCCATGTGATCAAGGAAATAGGAGGGTTTAAATGAAAAGAGGTGCACACAGCTCCTTAGTGAAAGTTTTAAAAATTCAGTTTAATTCAATGAATACTTACTAGACACTTAGTCTGTGCTATGTATACCGTGCTGCCCTCATTTATAGTGTATCATAGTTGTTAAAGAGAATAAGTATGGATAGATAAAATTAAAGAAAATGTCACCATTTTTCCAAACCAGTCTTCTTTCCTTCTGTATACTCTTGACTGGCACAAACCATCCTACTGCAATAAATTATACAATTAACACCACAAAGTGGTTGTCGTCAGGTCCTCTGAACCAAAGATGCAGGGAGAAGAGGAGTCTGGTCTCCATGTCTGGCAAAGCACAAGGCAGAGGCGAGAACTAACAGAGACAGAACCATCCTGGTCTGTACAGTCTTCACCGCCTAAGAGTGCCGAGCTGGGCCCTTCACAAATGATAAATCCAGCCCCTGAGCTGATAGTAGCCATTCAAATTTTCAGGCTGTCTCAGCAGCATCATTTTGAATACATAACAGGATTCAGCCTCGGGGAGATGCACAGAGCTGTTTCTAATTGTGGCACAGATAGATGACTAGCCTGTTGTCTATTCGTGGCTAATGACCAAGGTTTCAGTCCCCTTCCTGGGCTATAATTGTCATCCTTGGATGAGTTATACAGTTCACAAAGGTTTAAACTGTCAAAAATCCTAAACTGCTTGCTGGGGAGTTATAAGGTTCTTCTTTATTCAGCCAAAAGTTATTACTGAGGGCCTACTATGTGCTGGGCTGGTATCATACCCTGTCTTCAAGAAGCTTACTGGCTAATAGACTCAGCTCCCATGACATGCAAGCACTTCAAAGCAAACCCATAATTAGCCCACCACATATGGATGACTGCTTTCTGTGGGCCTGCAGCTATGCTGGAAACGGAACACAACAGACACAGCATGACTACAGTAAATATGGCCTCTCTCCTCTGTAGGCTCTAAGAGCACTTGCTGCCCCTTGCTGCCCCAGTGGGTACGGTCCCCAAGGCAACAGCAGCCATCCCCAGGTGAGCAAGTCACATCACATGACTGCTTGGAGGAGTTGAGTAAAAAATGGAATACAGCTCATTTGATTGTGACAAGTTTTAATGTTTGGCCTCATTAGTAAAGAGTCAGAAAGTTTAAAAGAAATGTAATCTGTCTCAACTGCTGGAGCTACAGTCCTCTGCACTCCTTTCTTTTTTCTTTTCTTTTTTTTTTTTTTTGAAGCTCTTTATTGGAATATAATTGCTTTACACTGTTGTACCAGTTTTTGAGGTACATCAAAGTGAATCAGCTGTATTTATACATATATCCCCATATCCCCTCCCTCCCACCCACCCTATCCTGGCCCTCTAAGTCATCACCCATAATCCAGTTTATCTCCCTATGCTATGCAGCAGCTTCCCACTAGCTGTCTGTTTTACATTTGGTAGTGTATATATGTCAATGCTACTCTCTCGCTTCGTCCCAGCTTTCCCTTCACCCCCAACCCTGTGTCCTCAAGTCCATTTTCTACATCTGCATCTTTATTCTTGCCCTGTCACTGGGTTCATCAGTACCATTTTTTAGATTCCATATATATGAGTTAGCATACGGTATTTGTTTTTCTCTTTCTGGCTTACTTCACTCTGTATGACAGACTCTAGGTCCATCCACCTCACTACAAATAACTCAATTTCATTCCTTTTTATGGCTGAGTAATATTCCATTGTATATATGTACCACATCTTCTTTATCCATTCATCTGTTGATGGGCATTTAGGTTGCTTCCATGTCCTGGCTACTGTAAATAGTGCCCTCTGCATTCTTAACAGAGTCTTTCACTAAAGGTCTTTGGCTTTATTTTAAATGGCAAAATACAAGTACCCTGATGCCTAAAAAATGGATTAGATATAATATTTCTTTGAAAACAACTGACTTCTAAGCATACTACAGATGATGTTTATTCTCTTCACTGTCTGACTTGGTTTTATACACTAGCCCTGCGGTAAATCTGGAATATTTAACTGCTCCCTTAATTACTTAAGTTCCATAAAGCAAATGCAAAAGTAAAACAAGCAAAGTGAAACAAAATGAAAAAAAAGTCACACATTTTCTAAACTTTAAAAACCTAGATTCACAGTATTTTACATTTTCTGTGGTAAACTCGGCAGGCAAAGGGAGAAGGGATCCTTTGTCTTCAACTTAAAATATGCAGTATGACAGATGCAATGACGGGTATTCTTCCTCCACAGATACTTTTGCTGACACAGTCTGTGGTCTGTGTCTAAAATAGCTAATGTGCTTTTAACCACTGAATGACACTTCTCTATTATAGAAAAACAAAACAATTTTTACCAATGTTTGAACAAATGATGTATAAAATGAAAGAATAATTTGTTTTTATAGCTCTCTGCCGAGCTCCATAGCAGGCTGCCCAACCTGCAAACAATTTATTCTGTAAGAAATGTCACTAAATAATGACAAGGACTCACAGGTCAAACGGATTTACATTATATAATTTAAATGTCATTCCAGGAAGACCTGATGGCATTTTGAACAAATAATCTCATTTATTTTTGAAGCTCTAAGCTTCAACAAGTTAATTACTGTTGAACTAATGGGTAAACTGAGCATTATAATATAACGTGTGAACATTTGCTTTATCTACACTTCAAAAATTTATAGAATTATGCAACTGCCACAAAATGATTCATTAAATATAAAAGAGGCTTACAGGCATTTAAGGTCTGAACTTAACCTACATCATATTTTAAATATACAGTAATTCCTTCTGCTTTGATTAAATGTGAAGGGAGTTTGGTCCATTTTCTTAGGCCCATTGAGAAAATATTGTACATGCAGGCTTCATTACTGGAAAGAAACTATTTCTAGTGAAAATCTCCTTGAGCCAAGTAGGTAAAATGTTACACCTCAAAATAGTCAAGTCTACGGTTTCTCTTAATTGCACAATGTCAAAGAAATGTTTCAGGAGCCAAAAATGAAACACTCTAAGGAACGAGATATGAACTACCAATTGCTGTGACATTTGGCCTTGATGAAGTAAACATGCTTTCTAATCACATATAAAACCTACAAAAGTACCACATGGGTTTTGCTGAAAGAGATACCAGAAAGTAAAAGACAAAAACAAAAGCCAGGTTTTTAATCTTTGTATTGAGGAAACATCATCAGCAAAAAGGGGTTAATGTGAACACATGCATGTAAATCTGCTGGAAAAGAGGGCATGCAGCACGTCAGTGTAATGTGGAAGGCAGGCAACCAGCCTGGTAAACACACAGGCCGGGGCTGTGGAAGGCATGTGGGCCTGGCTGCAGCACAAGGTCCTTGCTGATGTAGGAGAACTGAATCCTGAAGCACCAAGCACGAAACCCTAGCATCAAGTACACGAGGCAGACCAGGAGGTGGTGGTAACTTCTTCTCCACACTTTACGCAAGAGCTGCCCTACGCCAAAATGGAGGGTCATTTGTGTCGCCTAGAGTTTCTGCAGGTCACTCATCCCAGAGGGCTGGCAGCCATCCTGTAAGGGAAGCTGTGCCCCCACCCCAATAGATGCTGTCATGATCACCCTGACAAAGGACAGGTGTGAGTGTGTCACTTTGGCTATCTGAGAACAGAAGCAGACAGGATGGAGAGGAGGCGTCTCTCACTAACAGTGCTGGGTGGGGACCAGAGATCTGGCTGCTGCCTTCAGACAATTTCAAACAGACTTTCAGATATACTCCATGTATCTGAAAAGGCCCACAGCCTTTTCTCCAGCACAGCTCAGACCTACTAATATATCACAAACACTGTGACTAATCCAGGTAGTGGAGTGAAAGTAGAAGGTCATATTTTATGTTTTAGAAGCAGAAGAAATCAGGGCAGGTTAAAAGAATAATAAGTGCATTCACTTGTGCTTGGAATTGAAGCCTACAGACCAGAGCTGATTTAAATGTTGATTTAAACAAACACACTTTGTGTCTGAACAGACCCTATTTTGGCACACATTCATCATCACCAGCTTATTTCACAAACATGCCTAGCAGCTATTTTTGCAAAAACAATAATTTAGATTTGAAGACTTTGAAGGGAAAACAGGCAAGATTAGATCACAATGGAACCAATTTTTTGGAACAATACACATCCTTCAGTTGCTGAGAATTTTTAAAAAAGTGAAAAGAGTAAGTCTACATACAGGGAGAAGAACTGTTAGTAAAAGGAGTGCAGACTCAAAGATTATCTTCTTTACACATGGAATAAGCTCTCATCCATAATTTTTCAGAACTAGAAATGTTATTTTAAATAATCTTCTGTGAGCAAAAGCATGAAAAACAAGGCATTACAATAAGTATATCCAGTCTGACACTGCCAAAGACAACTCTGCTAGAATAAAATTTTAATGACACTACAGTTAATTCCTAAAAGACTGGGGAGTAGAGATGGGGTGTTTATAATGCCAATCCAAGCAGATCCAGAAGATGTGCCACGTCCGGGATTCTACAGAGTGGGTACCCTACACCATTCTTATCAGTGGCGCAATTTGAAAAACAGAAAATATCAGTCTCACCTTCAGATGCACATGTCATAAATTGCCAGTTGACTATAGCTAATGCAAAAGTAATTAGCTTCTCTTTATATGAATAACCCTCTTTTACCTTACACAATAAATACTGAAGGAATTATTTACTCTATAATTGTCTGCCATGATGTAAAGGTAAATAAATAAATAAAGACAAAGCACTGCTTCATACTCTCAGCACTGGAATATATGAAAAATTATACTCATTGCATCTAGTCAAACCCAGTCCAACAGTGGGACCAAAGCCACATATATATTTTAGATACAAATCTCTATAAAATCCATGTATTGTACTCAAGAGACTTAAGCTATCAAACATTTACCATCTCTTAATACACAAGCTGTGCTAAACGGTACTGGTTAGTAAACATTAGTCATGAGCAAGTGCCAATACGGCTACTAAAATTCTAAGTGATGGAGACAATACAGCCCATGCTTTCAGAACATGTCACATGAGATTTGCAACATCTATTTATGTGTGAATAATTACACCGCTGCCTTCTGGTTATAAAATAGGAAATACAATATTACAGGGCACAGGAATGCTGTTCTGGGTAAAAAAGTTTATTTTTGCTGGTGGGAGGCAGGTTTCATTAACAAAACTTTGAAAAACACAAATCTCATTGTGATGCTGAATGCTGAGGCAAAGCAACCGTGCAGGCAAAAATAAAAACCAATATAACATGAAAGCATTATGATGTTCAAGAAAGGAAAAGCTCTTGCTTTTTGTATTTTAAATTTCCTCTGGGCTGAATCTTGGGCAATATGATCAGTTAAAATGAAATCTGCACTGAGCTAGTATGACTCTCACTGCAGTTTACAGTATAGTTTTAAATGATTAACAAGGAAGGGATAGTTTATGTGTCAGTACTAATAGAAAATTTGAATGGCATTAAAATCAACGAAATGATGAAGGTAAAATTGGCAGAGAACATAAAGCTTTACTTCCATTGCTGTCACTGGTTTGAAATGCATCCTCCGATTCTGTTTCCCTCTCCATACTGGTACTTTCCCTTCTTCATGGGATTGTGGTTAGAGAGAATATTTCTTGAATGGAAAGAAATTTTTTTCAACTATAGAGTTTTAAAGAAAACCTTGAGAATGAATGTATCTTCATAATTAGGTTCAGAAAAAAACCAAAAAACCAAAAACCAAATGAGGTCTACAGTGACTCTTAAAGGGCACTTTAAATTTTAAAACTTTAAAAAAAAAATCCTCTTACTTAATCCAGTTCATCAGCTCCACTGTATCTGGATCATAGAATTCTCTCAACTCGGAGAGTTCATCCATCATTCCTGGCCAGAACTGAAATTAAAAACAAAACTAAACAAAAACAAAATCCACCCCAGACCCACAACTATCACTAAGATTAAAGTGAAAAAGGAGCAACTGCATATAACTTGTGAACTAAATAAACACGGTAACTGGAATATTAGAACTACTTCACCTCCGCAGTCAACCCTTCTAGTGTAAGTGAGATAAAGTCTGAGAAAAGTTTCCAAAATTATTTTGAGCTGGAGCTAATTAGAACTAGAGATGTTGTCAAGTTTAAAAAATGAGTTTTTATTTTACACCAATAAAAATGCTGTTGTTTGTGGTGTTAATATCTAGTAAAACATTAATTTGGATATGACAAGAATAGCAACCACAAGAAAGTTTACGGGATATGAGAAAAATGTGACTAGCTAACTTCATGTAATTTATCTTTAAATGTAGAATGTACCCCGTAGAGGACAGCACCATTTTTGAGCTGCAAAAGTGCTTTGGAATACAGAATCTCATTTTATCTTCACAGCTCCCCAGGGAGAAAGATGATGCAGAAGGCACCATCACCATGGCTATTTATTTTTCATATTACTAGTTTGGAGGCCTCAGCTCAGAGAGGCAGATAACCTGACTTGCTCAGATCAGAGCAACAGAGTCACAACTGGAAACTTTTCATTGTGTGATATGGTGATTATATTGTTTGTACTAGAAATCTGGACAAGTGATTTGACAAATATTAATATGATTACGTACAAAGGGAGAGGAGAGTATCTGAAAGTAGGACAGCTGAGAAAATCTGGTACAGCTGAGTGTTACATTTATGCCACTGGTGCCTCCTACTCAACTGGAGTTACTTAAGCTGTGTAGATATAATGTAAAAATACACTCTGAATCCACTGCTTTTCTAATGTAACCTGTCTGTTTAATTCAACAATTAATTAAATGTTTTATCACACAGCAGTTGGCTAATAAGACTTGAACATCTAAATACATGCTAAGGTGAACTGCAGAACTCATTTCCTATATTGAAATAGAAGCCCAGGGATAATGTACCTACACTTCATTCATGTTGCAACCACAATCTTTTTATTTAAGAATGACTAACTAGAACCAAAGTGGCACCTGACTGGTCTATGGCTGTTTTTTTTGTCCCCATCATTTTCTTATCTTGTCATCTCATCTTTGGCCATTTTTACTACTCATTCATATCTTGTCTCCTGGGTGGATAAATCAGGAAAACTGCTGGTGATGGAAAATCGGGTGTCAGCACTACTAGTCCTAGGTTTCAGAAGAAATATAATAAAAATGACTGATTAAATGATACTTCTGTAAGATTTCAGAGGTATTTACCCATTAGACAGATAATTTACCTATCATCCCTATTAATTTTGATAACAAATAGAATACCAACTTTTAAATGGTGTTTTAATTATTTTGCTATAAAATATATTTCAAAATCCGTGAATTCAATGGTTATTAGATATTTCTCTCGTTTGAAAGTTGCTGTTGTTAACTCTGAAAATGTTAAAATCTGGTAACACAGTCTTATGGTAAACTTCTTAAACAATGTGAAAACAAATGTTGAATTAACTAAATGCTGTTCCTACATGATAAGTAGTAGTTTATATGAGATTTCAGGTACCTAAATAAGTTAATTAACACAAGGGCAAATAATTGTATTAAACTCTCAATTTTAGAGTGGAGACTAGCACATACTTTTCCCTTTTAAACAGGATTATCCTCAGCAGACATAAAGAAAAACAGGTATTATGAACATGCAAATTTGAAATTCTCATTATAAGTGCTATGTAAAACTTAAATCAGGCTTTGAAATATTAGTTCATATTTGTTACAGATAAATCTGTTCAATAGTTGGAAAACATATTCAGTTTCAGGGTAACCCCTACATAAGATCTTTATTTTCTTTGTGATTTTGTATTTTACAAGTTTTGAGAAGCTTAAATATGTAAACTACTTTATACAGTGAAAGCTGGATGCATTAGGATTTCTCCTAAAGTCCAATACTTAGAGCGAGGCCACCTGTCCGAAGACAGGTGGCCTCGCTCAGGATTCTCCGGAATTATTACTAACTCTCTTACTTAGGGTACATCTACAAAGATTCCCTGAGGAAATGATGGCCTTTTCAGTGCTACCATTGGTTCTTCTATAGCAATGGTTCTCAGGAGGGATGGCGGGAGGGATTCTGCCCCACATGCAAGGGAACATACTGCAATGTCTAGAAACATTTTTGATTGTCACAACTGGAAGTTGATGCTATTGGCATGTAGTAGGTAGAAGGTAGGGATGCTGCTAAGTGTCTAAGACAAACAGCTATCCTGCCAAAATGTCAACAGTGCTGCTGCTGAGAATCCCTGGTCTCTGCAGGGGGTTCTCAAGTCTGATGGTGCAGTAGCGCCACCTGGAGGGCTGGTTAAAACCTGGATCATGGGACCCCACTCCCAGGGCTCTTGATTCTGTAGGTCTGGAGTAGCACCCGAACAGGTATCTGTATGTCGAACAAGTTCCCAGGTGATGCTGATGCTGCTTGTGTCTCCTCTAATGTCCTTCCTCAATTTTATCAAGAACAAGAGACTTAAGTCCTTAAGTAGCTTTTAAAAAATCAATGAATTTTCAAATAAATATCTGAGACATAAAGGAACTCAGCCTACACACAGAGACAGTGGGAAAAGACTGTTGTGCTGTGTGTACGTCTTTAGGGGTGAGACAAGAATGATGATGAGCTGGATCTTTTCTGTGGAGGGTGCTTAATCCCTCAGAATCAATGTGAAGAGATAAAGTTACCTCGTTTGTCATTAAACATATACTCTGCTTAATCCTTAGTTGCTGCCTTCCAGATGTTTTTAAGAAGTTTCATTTATTTACAGTAGAGCAATAAAATTCCCAGAGGGAAGGTGGAAGAAATGATCTATTTCTATGTTTCCGAGTGTCTGGGAGTTGGCACAGTGGTCTGCCCATAATAGCAAATGTTTTGATAGAACATAATACAATAGAACTGTCCAACACAGTGATTATCAAACATTTCTTTTCACCTAAATTCTTTGCTTCAAATACAATCTTACATGAAAATATAAGCAAATAAACCCAGAAGCTGAGCTGCCACAGCTGCTCCTTTCTGTGGGAGAGTCCCCACCATCCCTACTCCCTTTAACTACCCTCCCAAATCAGAAGCTATACACAGCAGAGTTTGAAATCCATTGTTCTAACTGAACACAGTTTGAAGAAACAAATCTGAACTTAAAAAATATGTAAGATTTTTTTTTTCTTTTAAAGAGAGGGTAAGAGCTCAATTGAATAAAACAGTCCAAGCTACCTGCCCAGGTAACAATTCAAGCCTCTAAATCTCAGAGATGTGATAAAAGACTCACTGTCTCATATGGAGGAGTTTCAGAACTGAAACACAATTAATCCTGCTTCAGATATTAGTCAACTGAGAATATGAAGAATTTCTTTATTTCCTCTGAAACTGAAGGACAGATAACAAGGCTAACCTTAGACTGTATTTATATGAGCCCAGCCCTCTTACAAAGATCATTTTAAACATCAATAAAATATGCTGGTTAAAGTAAGATGCATTTTAAGATCTTACTCTATAAAAAGCAGGTAACAGGGAAAACTAATTTTTCTCCTTTATTCACCTCAAACTAGGTCTGAAAACATCTTTATTTTCAGAATTTGCATCAGCTGAATAGTAAGTCAAAACCAAAATTAATTAGAGTAATTAAATTGTATCTTTTTTGGTATAATGTTTTTACCTGTTAAATCCCATTTTGGGAAATAGATCACGTTTCCTATCAATGTCAATTGCCAGAAGAAGCTAAGCAGATAGATATTTGTAAGCTCTGCAAACTGCTTTACTTGCCAATGAAACACAAAGTACACTGAGTCAAAGCAATTATTCTGCTAAACAGATTAAAGACAAGAATGAAGACAATCAGTCTTACCTTATAGCACAGATACAGCAGTATTAATATTGGTATCGAATATCGCATTATACATATCTACATAAGAAAGACATTATTTAGATTACAAGTATTTGGAATCCATTTGCTTTACATTTTTGCTTTGTAAATACTTTTTTTTTTAAACAACAAAAATATAATTTAACAGAGCATGAGTCTCCAATGTGCAAAACAACTGAGGCAGTCATCCACAAGATGTTTGTAGCTTCTACCATATTGCCACCTAGTGAATTTACAGGGCAGAACAACCCAGAACCGCACTGATGGACTATTAATCATGACTGTACACTTAGTAGTAATTATTTTTATGTTATATATTATAATAATTAACAATGATAATCATAGTGATAACTCTTCATAATGGGATTCCTGGGGATTTCTAATTTTCCTTTTCGTGCTTTTCAGTATTTCCAAATTCTGTATAATGAACATATCTAACTTATGGTCTGGGAAAAAAATGATTTAGAAAATAAAGCTAAAATTAAACATAAAATTATTTTAAAATAATTCCTTATAAAACCATTATAACTTATCAATTATTTTCAGCTTTAAATTTTAGTATCCATTTTATCAAACTGATGTATAGACAACTCTTGAAAAAAAAGAAAGCAGAATACTAAAAGTCATAAAAATGAAATGGAAAAAGAGATAGCACTGACCCTCTTTGGGTTATAAAGATGGATCAACTTCAGAAGTAACTCCCATATTTCAGGGCTGCATAAGCCAAATGATGCAAACACACACATATGTGATGTCCAGAGGTACTTCATTCTGCAAGAACAGAAGCAGGCAAAGGTCAACAGTGCTAGCTGTGTAGAAACCTGGAGACGGAGACAGCTGTAAAGGCAGCTGTATCATTTGTGATAGTAAAATCTTACTAAAACGATGCAGAAACCATCTGCCAAGGGGTGAGTTATTAATTCCATTGCCTTTTGAGAACCATCATATAAAAAACAGACAAATATCGGTAATCTGGAGAACACTGGTTATAAATAATCTTCGTACTGGGAGGCGACAGTAAATAAGGACATTTTTATGGAAAACATAATTATTCATGAAGATGATTGTCAGTGTCCAAATTCTGTTGCTAAACTATAACATGTAAAGAGTGGTCAAAAAAAAAATAATCAAATGGATAAGACAAAAATACCTCATCGTACTCAACGCCAACAGTCCAAACAGAATCGTATGTATTAAATTGTAGGCAGTTTCTGGTTTCAGGCCAATTGTATACTTTCCCATTTTATACATGGATTGCTGATTTGCAGAATCACTGGATAAAACAGCACATATACAAAAATTAAAGCTGGGTACTTAATTTTAATTTAGTTAAATCTGTTTTTAAAGAAGAAGATACAAGAAACCTATGCCTTCATTATTTAGAAATGTTTTATTTCCCTAAGATAAAGTGAATCAGCTCTGATCAATTCTGAATTTCTTATGAGGCTAAAAGTGTCATAATATAAATGCATTAATAGAGTAATTAAAATTGAACAAACTTCATTTTAATTTAAGCAAAACCTTAAAGTCCTTCAATCCTTTAAATTATAAGCGATAGCTAAAAAATATTATTTTGGAATCACTGAAACTACAAGAGATATTTGGAGATGTCATAGTAGTTACTCATATTTTTCTAGTTTTTACAAATAAGAAGTAAAAATGTATCCATAAACTCGGAGTTCAGTTCCTTTGTGAACCAATGATCACATTTTTTAACCTACCATAATACCTCACTACATGTCTAACATGATTTTTTAAATCAAAAAGGCCACATTAAAATGACTGCACCCATAAAATTAACCATAACCCTTTAACATCATCCAACACCCAGTTCACATTCCATCTTCTATTTATTGCAATAGCTTTTTTCAGGTGGTTTCTTTGAATCAGGATCCAAAAGCTTTCTTACAGCATTTCCTCAATGTCTCTTTCAATTATCTTTCAATCAATAAAAGTACTCTCCCCTCCTCACTTTTAAGGGCATTTACTTGTTGAAGAAAGTGTATCATTTGTCCTGTAACTATTCCCGCCTTCTGGATCTGGCTGATTGTCTCCTCGTGGTGCCACTGAAAATATTTCTATTCCCATGTTTCTTATAAACTTGTAATTAGATCTAGAGATTAATTATCAGAATCAAGTTCATTTATTTTGGCAAGTACACTAGTGGGGACACGATGTACTCCACACTGCATCACACTGGGAAGCACGTACTGCCTGGTTGTTTCCACTTGCGTGATGTTGAGGTGGATGAGTGGGTTCAGATTTGCACAATTTGTTGTCAAGGGGAAAAGCAAACAACAGTAAGGGCTGCCAGTTTAGGACAAAAACACTTCTGTAAAGGCCCTACTTATCCTTTATACAAATCCAATAGACTTGGATATGTACAATGCTTCTATGTAACTACAGACCTATTATTTCTTGGAAATCCTCTTTTCCATCACCCTAGATACATAAGAAAATTAAAATGATACTCTACGGTAATTTTCACCACTGGTGATAACCTTTACTTAAACGTTATATACCATAACCGGAACTCTGGCTTCCCCTGATACTAAAAGATTACTCCAGACAAGAACATACGCTCTCATACTCTCTTGATACCTGGGAGAATTCTGCAGCACCTCTCCCGGACCCCAAAATTGAGCTGGAAAGCTCTATTAATCCCATGAATATAGAACAGGGTGTCCCTTTCAGTTACATACTGCACACTAATGTAGATGTGGTGTATAAACGTAACAGTACCATCGTTCCTAGTACGAGAAGGTAGAAATACTTTAACTACTTGGCATTGACAATATATCCTTCAACTTACTTAGACGTTAATTCACATTGAGACACTATAATTCTTAAATGACTTTAATTAATGTAGTGCTTTCTTCCAATAAAGTCCTAATGTCCCTACCTGGTAGATGAGGATGCTCTAAAATCTTTATCTATAATCATATACCAAATCACCTTCCAGGGACGGCCCATAGATTCGCACTGAGCGTGGCAGACATTTTCACACAATACTGCAGGCCGACTGAACTTCCTGCTTTGCATGCAGTCTAGAGTCCTGTCGACACCTGATGTGTCTGGAATAATATTAAATTACACTGTCTAGAATAATTTCTATCTATTTTCACAGGGCTAAATTTCTATCTTGGGCTCAGTATAAAAAGCACACTCCTGAAAGATACTAAAATAGTTTATAGTCAATGAAATAGTTTCATGGTTCAATGTTGCTTCATTCTTAATAATCATAAAACACCTCAACTGATCTGGGCTCACTGTAATGACTTTCTCCCAGCACAGTTTTCTGGTGGCTGCGAATCACGGCTCACCAGCACCTTAATTGGCAAGGTAACTACACAGAAAAAGGGCTTCCTTCTGGGCTTCATTACGTTTTCACAAATGACAGTAGCTTCAGCTTCTTACACTTAATTTTCTTTCAATTTAATGTGGACAGTAAATGCAAAAGCTTCCATCAGCTTGATAGGTAGGTATTCTACAAGTTTTTAAAAAGTCTTCATACTCTCTCTCTTTTAAGTAGATTAGGAGACATGCCAAGTTTTAAAAAACTGTCAATTAATACTTATGACTTTTAGTAGATGCTAATAATTATGGTCCATTCCAACTTTATAAGCCCTTAAACAAGAAGCAACAAAACAAACAATGGTTAACTCTTGATAGTTCATGAGAAATAAAAAAGGCAGCTGGAGAAAGAAAGGTAGAAAAACACAGGAAATTAATAATGGGAACAAAAGAGAGAGTACAAGTCAGTAATAATAATACTTGCTAATGACAGCTAAAATCTACAAAGTACTCTATGCTGAGGCACTGTTTTAAGTACTTTATGTAATTTTAACTTATTTCTCACAAAACCCTGTAGAGTAAGTACTCTCAGTGCTCTCATTCTACAAAAAGGGAAATGGAAATACTGAAGGGTTATATAACTGGCTCAAAGATTACATCGTTCCTGAGTGTCCGAGCCAGGACCTCAACCCACACCCGTGTGCACAGCATCCATTGCTTTTTACTGTCTCTTAACTACTCCACCCTTAACAACTGAGAGTAGAGTCCATGCTAACCTAAGTATGCTCCCCCTTTAAGATGACTGTACTCTGTTCTGTATCGGATGTTCTGATTTTCAATTTAGCAATTTTTCTGTAACATAAAACAAGTTCATTAAAGCATAGAATTAGCTTTCTGAAATATGCCATACCTGAGATTATGGAAGGCAACAGCTAATGCTGCAACCACTGTGATGGACAGAACAAATATATAAGCATAAAAAAGCAGAGTATCTGAAAGCCTTTCAAATGTATTAAAAGGCAGAAGGCCAAATGCTTCTTCACACAGATACAGGTTTGCATCAAAATCTCTAGGAAACAAAGGGAAAGCAAAGTATTAACTTCAGTATAAGATAAGTAAACCTCAAATTTTTCCTCAAAATAAGCCTGAAATTAATAACTGATAACTTACATTTTGAAGACCCTGCTGATTTAATATAAAAAGCAAACACAGACTTTAAATTGAGTCATACCTTGTTGCTCCACATCCAAATTTTGCTTTCAGAAATTTGAATATGTGTTCATCTGACTTGAGGTTAAGAATTTTCTATCAGGGAGGGAGAAAATAAAAATTGCTATTAGTTCCTTATGCATTGTTTTCTGATAATTTCTCACTGAATACACACAGTGTCCCATTTCATAGGACTGTATGTGTGTGTACATGTAAAATTAGTAAATGTTCACAATAGTCCTTAGAACTGAGAAATTCTAAAGCAGGAATTTTCTATTTGAAAAAAAATCTTTTCTTGAAGTATAGTTGATTTACAATGTTATGTTTCTAGTGTACAACAAAGTGACTCAATTATTTTTATATATTATATATATTCTTATCCATTATGGTTTATTACAGGATATTGAATATAGTTCCCTGTACTTTACAGTAGGACTTTGTTGTTTATCTATTTTGTACACAGCAGTGTGTATCTGCTAATCCCAAACTCCTAATTTATCCCTCCCCCAACATCTTTCCCCTTTGGTAATCATAAGTTTGTCTTCTATGTCTGTGAGTCTGTTTCTGTTTTGTAAATAAGTTCATTTGTACCATATTTTAGATTCCACATATGTGATATCATATAATATTTGTCTTTCTTGTTCTGACTTACTTCATTTAGTATGATAATCTCTAGGTCCATCCATGTTGTTGCAAATGCCATTATTTCATTCAAAAGCAGGGATTTTCAAACTCCCTGTATTCCTGTTTTTTTTAGCAAAATCATTTTTGCAAACAAAATCTAGGTATAAGTTCAATATGCAAAATAGGTAAAAGATGAGGTTCTTTGGTTTCAGGGAGAGGGAGATGGCTGAAACCCAGTGAGTACAATTTTTTAAATCAATAACCAATAATATCATGATCTGAAACCTCAGATAGGGAAATAGCCCACAAAGCCTATTTTGCTTTCGTTTTTTGTCCGCAGATACAACTGATATAAGATTCATTCACTCAAAGACAATTCAAGACACAGCAGTAACCCTCAAGGGGTGAAGAGACAAATGCCAGTGTTTATCACTAGTGAGTATAATTTTAATTCACATTTTATTTTTAATTCATGGTTTACAAAAATTCACATAACAGAAATGGGTGAAGAAACTGTATGAGAAGAAAAATGAAGATAGAAAAGAAAATAAGATTAATCCAGAACTGAGGTTAGTACACAAAATATATTCACTAGAGATGAGCCATAAAGCTGAGCCTATGCGTTCTAGTAGCAAATGCAAAGAGGGAAATAAAAGCATTCATGCTACTCACAGGGTCATGAGATTAAAACAAAACAGTTGCTCAGAAGAGATCGTTATAATTTTAAAACAGAGACTCAAGAGAAATTTTACCCATGGGTACAGTAAAAACAGTGAGAAGTCTCAAAGACGGTTTTTTCTAATTCTTCTCATTGTAGGTGGCTGGCAGAACATTAAGTGCAAATCAATACACGTTATTCTTTGGGGAGTCAAAAAACAGTGGTCCAGACATGTAGCTCTCTCTTGGCTTAATCTAGGCACAGACAACTGAACATCTAGAGTGGCGAAACAGATGGACTGCATACCTTTCATCCAGTCTTTCAGAAATGCTGACTGTTCTGCTCAAATGAATTTTTGATAAGTACTGAACTATATGGAGTTTAAGAACATAGTGACAAGGCCCTGGAGTAGAGGTGTTTAATGTGGCTGGCTGAGTGAAGGGTCTTTTTTTCCTTTGACAGTCAACAGACAGGGAGAGGGACTGCCATTCTCTTACAGAGGAGGAGTCTGTCATGTACATGCAGCTGTCTCCTGTCCCAAGACCAGTCTTCCCAGAGGGGGAAATGATCTCCATCAATGTGGTTCTGATAGTAAAGCCAGTTTACTTATGAACTTAAGCCCAATAAAAATCATGTCTTTTTTTCAGTACCACTGTAAAGAAAACTATCTTTAAAAAGTAGAATTTTTTAAATTTAGAAGAACACTTGTTTATTGCTTTTAAAGCTGAGTTTTTAAAAAGTTTAATAACTCAAAAGGTGGGTTCAAAGTAGAATATGTTAAAGAGTGAACAGAAATCAAGGAAACAATCCTGTTACCAAAACAAAGGTAAAACTGAGTCTGTTTAAAGTAAAACTGGTAACTCTTCAGTAATGTTAAATTAAATGTCATTTGAGTAACCTACCTTAATAATGTTGTTGAGAAAAAGTGTCAAACATAAAACCACAAATAAATGTAACAATAGTTTCCCAAGCCTATTAAGGAAGCTTCCAGTTTTCAGGTTTTTCTAGAAATTAAAAGAGTTGCATTTCAATTTTTAAATTTTAATATAACTTCATAAACATTTAAGATGAGATTACTTAAGAATTTAAAACACTGGGCCATGCAACATACAGGGAAAAATATAACCTATATTTTCATGAGGTTACATTGTCTTAACTATTTGTCATTTTCTAACAGTAAGTGAATCACTTAATGATAAGCTCCATATGATGAGGAAATGTGTCCTAGTCCTTTTTTTTGAAAGACCTCTTCAACCAGAGTATGGAGTCGGCTACTTAGAAGGCACTCAGCATATACTGACTGAACAAACCTTTTGATCATTTATCCACTGATTCATATATCACAGACTACAACCCACTAAACAAAAGATGTATTAAAAAAAGTAAATTGTGCTCTTTGATATATAATAGTTGTCTTATAACCCTCAGCTTTATGGATATCAAATATAAAACTATCTAAAGAGTTCAAATATGAGTGATGTTTACTTATAATTAAGGTTAAAAGGATAAATGAGATGTACAGTTTTTTTTTGTTTTTTGGCGCATGGGCTTAGTTGCTCCACGGCATGTGGGATCTTCCTGGAGCAGGGATCAAACCTGTGTCCTCTGCATTGGCAGGTGGATTCTTAACCACTGCGCCACCTAGGAAGCCCAGAAGTACAGTTTTTAATAGTCAACTAAAAGCCTGTTTTTTTAAATCTTTGTGAAGATTTGTCCATAGCAGCTCTCACTCAAAAGACTAATAAGAAAAAGGATTTATTTTTCCCCAAATGGAAAACAAAACAGTTTCTTGATATAAAAGTGCTTATGAGAAATATTTCTTATATCTTTATGAGACAGAAAACAGACTTTGCAACGTTATTAAGGAAAAACAACTTAAATTTTATGTAAATTTAAGAAATTTTAATTGTATAATAAAGTCAAAAGATGAGGCCAATATCAAATATGTTATTCTAGGAAATGTCCCATTATTTCTAAAGGTATTTATTTGGAATCTCAAAATTCTCCAAACAGACTTAATTTTAACTCACTTAAAAATCAATAATATGATATGGAAGGATGAGGGAAGAGTGGTGTTACCACTTCAAATAACAACAAAGTGTCCACCGACTTTAAAGACTGTGACAAACACATTTCCAAAAGCAATAGGTTCTTTTCACTCTTGAGTTCACACATGAAAAAAAGTTAACATTTTTTTCTCCTTTACTTCAACTTTAAACCAATGCCATTCAGATAGGTACCTCTGGATAATTCTGAATTTAATTAAGATTCCAATTTTCTAAGAAATAATAAATGCCAAATCAAAGGAATGGCACATCAGAAAGCTTGAAAACAGATGCTATACCATGCACTTCAAAAAAAAAAAACACACCAAATAATTCCTCTACTGCTTTTTAGTGGGAATTTGGTCATAAACTTTCCTTTGTATGCTATATGAAAACAAGGTCCAAATAACCATACAATTAAAAAAAAGTTTACTTCATTAAGGACAAAAAAAAAGTCCTACCTGAAGTTTTCTTGCAATTAATACTGAAAGGTTAAAACTAACAAGCAATGATCCAAGAATCATGGAATTAAAAAACTGAAGAATGCAGACCAGGAGTAAACCTGTTAGCTGTATACCATACAGCCATGTCACCTGCAACAACCAAATATTAGATGGTTAAACAGATTTTATCAAGAGACTCCCACGTGCTGACAAGTTGATCCCTAGCTGGATACATCTCAAGTTATAAATAATGCAGAAAACACACCTAGCTTCAAGTAACACAATCTAAGAAAGGAAAATAAATCATAATAAAAAAACTGTTTATTTACCTTTTAGTTACAGAACATTTAAAACTTTATAACATTAAGAAGAAAAGAGATATATGAAGCAGAGGAAGCAAACAATGGTATAAATATATTCTAGAAATAGGCAAATGCTGTTTGTAGTCTTAATTTTCTTCTAAATTCCTTTACAGTTATGGCCTACAGTATTTTATTGTATTCCAACAATCAGTATTTTATCATACTCCATTATTTTCCGATCTTCCCTAATGACAAATGATGTTGAGCATCTTTTCATGTGCTTATTGAACATTTATATGTCTTCTCTGGAGACATAACTATCTGATCTTTTGCCCATATCTTACTGTTGAAAGAGTTGTAAGAATTCTATATATATGCTGGAAATCCCAATTCAGATATGTGATTTGCAAGTACTGTCTCCCATTTTGCAAGTTGTCTTTTCACTTTCTTGATGGTATACTTTGAAGTATGAAAGTTTTTAATTTTGATGAAGTCCAATTCATCTATTTTTTTCTTTAGTCACTTATGCTTTTGGTGTTATATCAAAGAAGGCTTGGGCTACTCCAAGGTCATGAATATCTATTCCTATCTTTTCCTCTAAACATTTCATAGCTTTAGCTCTTAAAATTAGGTCTGTGATCTAGTTTGAGCTAATTACTGTGTATGGTAAGAAGAAGGGGTCCAACTTCATTCTTGTGCGTATAGATACCCAGTTAGCACAGCACCACTTATAGGAAAGATTATTCTTTCTCCCTGATTATCTTGGCATCCTTGCTGAAAATCAGTTGACTGTTTATTTCTGGTCTCTCAATTCTATTCCACTGATTTATGTCTATTCTTCTGCCAGTATCACATTGTCTTGATTACTGTAGCTTGGAAGTTAAGTAGTGAAATTGAAAAGTGTGAGTCTTCCAACTTTGTTTTCATGATCTTTTTGGCTATTCTGGGTTCCTTGAGTTGCCATATGAATTTTATGATCAGCTTCTCGATTTCTGCAACTGGGATTCTGAGAGGAATCATGCTGAATTTGTAGATCAATTTGGGGAGTAGTGCCATCTTAACAAAAGAAAGTCTTCCAGTCCATGAACATGGGATATCTTTCCGATTTATGCAGGTCTTTAAAACTTTCAACAATGTTCTGAGTTTTCAGGGTATAAGTTTGCACTTCTTTTGTTCAATTTATACCTACATTGTTTTATTCTTTTTGATGCTTTTCCTTCTAGGAAGTATTTGTATCTTTTGTTCCCTTTTCCACTGTGGTATAAATATCTTCCTCACTAAATCTGTAGGAACTCTTTAAGGATAGTGACTCATTCAGAAATATATTTTTAAAAAGTAAAACTTTTTTGTCTTTCTTTGGACTATGATGTTTTTTGATGCTGGCAGTTCTTTTCATACCAAGTAGGCATATTTAGAGAAAAAAAGAGTAGTTTGTGATATAAGACTGCATAGTTTTGTAAATGTACAATCATCCCTTGGTATCTATGGGGGACTGGTTTCAGGACCCACCCTCAGATGTTCAAGATCCATGGTCAGCCTTCTGCATCCATGAATTCAACCAACTACAGAGGGCTATATGTATTTATTGAAAAATCTGCATATAAATGGACCCACGCATTGATACCCATGTTGTTTAAGGGTCAACTGTAATGATATCCTATTTTTAAGAGAAACACTGCAGGTGATCAGCCAGAAATGTAAAACTGAGCATTATTATATACTAGAAAGTCCTGGATTATCAGTGGTACCTTTAATGTTCCTTCTCAGGTTCTCTTAGTTCAGAGTTTAGAAACAAGGCAGCAATACTATATTCTTCCTATGTAGAATAATCAAAATTTTCTTCAATGGATCATGCTCATGCTCTTCATTATCATTCTTAATCATGGTTAACATTTTTTTAACATTCATAAAATATCAGGCAGTGTTATAAACAACTCACATATATCAACTCATTCATATTGAGGTAGTCTGGTTCTAGAGTCTATGTTCTTAACCACTATGCTATACTGGCTAGAACATAAGTACTACCACAGAGACTCAGAACTTTGGTATCAAAGTTTGTTAACACTGAGTTTTTAACACTCCAGGGCAATGATAGAGGTTTGTAATTTTACTGATCTTTTGAAAGAACTCACTTTTTATTTCACTAATTTTCTCTATTGTTTTTATGTTTTCAATTTCACTGATTTTATTCTCTTTTCTTTCTTGTTTCTTCCTTCTGCTTGAGTTGGGTTTATTTTGCTCTTCCTTTTTCTAGTTTCATAAGGTGGGAGCTTGGTTATGATTTAGATTTTTCCTCTTTTATATTTTAAGTGTGTAGTGCTACACATTTCCCTCTTACTGCTGCTTTAGCTGCACCCCCACAAGGTTTGATATGTTGCATTTTTGTTGTCACTGAGTTCAACATTTCCTCAGGGCTTCCTCTATTTAGAAGTGTGCTGTTTAGTTTCCAAGTATTGGAAGCTTTCTTACGTTTTTATACTGATTTCTAGTTTAAGTCAATTGATTCAATCCACTGGGTATTCTGCTGTTGTTGGGTGGAGTGTTCTATAAATGTTGGTTAGATCCTGATGATTGATGGTGTTGTTGAGTTGTACATCCTTAACGATTTCTGTCTGGTTCTCAGTTGTTGCAGGAGAGGAGGGATGCTGAAGTCCTCAACTTGGTTTGTCTATTTCTCCTTTTAGTTCTGTCAATTTTTGCTTCACATATATTGTTGCACTACTGTTTAGTACATATACATTTAGGATTGCTATGTCTCCTTGGTAGATTAATACTTTTATCAGTATATACTAATCTGGTAATTTTCTTTGTTCGCATGCCTACTTTATCTGATATTAATATAGCCACTGCTACTTTCTTTTGATTAATATTTGCATGGTGTATCTCTTCCCACCTTTTTACTTTCAATCTTCCTATATTGTTTGTTTGAAGTGATTTTCTTGTAGAAAACAACTGGGTTGTGCTTTTCTAATCTACTCAAACTCATCTCTTTAAATTGCTGTATTTAGATCATTTACCTTTAATGTAATTATTGCTATGATAGGTCTTAAATCTGCCATTTTATCATTTGCTGTTTGTTCACTCTGTTTTCCATTTCTGTTTTCTTTCTTCTGCCTTCCTGTGGGTTACTTGAACATTCTTAGAATTCTATTTTTACTTATTTACAGTATTTTATATATATATATATATTTTAACATTTTATTATTTTTTGGGGGGGTATACCAATATTTACAGTATTTTTAAATGTATCTCTTTGTACAGATTTTTGGTGGTTGTTCTGGGTTATTACACTACACATTCATAACTTGTTACAGTCTACTCATACAGACATTTTACCAGTTGAATCAAGTGTAGAAGTTTTACCTCAATTTAAGTCTCTTTACTGTTCCCATTTACAACTGTCTTAAATATTTCCTCTACATACATTGAGAACCATAAGATAACATTATAATTTTTGCTTCAGTTATCAAACATAATTTAGAACACTCAACATGAGACAGCAAGTGTATTATATTTATTCACATTTTTACTTTTATATTGCCTTTTCTCTCTTCCTGATGTCACAACATTTCTTCTTTTATCATTTCCTTCTGTTTCAAGAACTTCATTTAGCCAAAAAAAAATTTTTTTTAACAGTAGGGCTGTTGGTAACAAATTCTGTTAGTTGTCCTTCATCTGAGAATGTTTTGCTTTCCCTTTCTTTCCTGAAAGATATAGTTGCTGGGTACAGGACTCTGGGTTGACCATTCTATTCTTTCAGCATCATGGTTTCTGAGAGAAACCCACTGTTATTCAAACTGGTTTTCCCCATAGGTATCATTCTTCTCTGACTGCTTTCAAGATTCTTTTTTCTTTATTTTTAGTCTCCAGAAGTTTGACTATGACGTATTTGGGTTGATTTATTGGGTTTATTGATTGGGTTTATTGATAAACCCATTGATTAATTTGGGTTTATCCTATTTGACATTAGCTCAGCTTTTTGATTCTGTAGGTTTTGCCAAATTTGGGAAGTTTTCAACCATTCCTTCAAAAAGTATTTTTTAAAATATTTTTTTTCCAGCCTCAGACTCTTTCTCTTCTTTTGGGGTTCTGATTACATGAATTAGGCTTCTTGTTATGGTCCCACAGGTCTCTGTTCATTTTTTTTCCAGTCTATTTTCTTGTTCAAATTAGTTCATTTCTATATTGTCCTGTCTTCAAGTTCACTGATTCTTTCCTCTGACCATTCCAGTCTACTGTTGAGCCCATCTACTGTTGAGTTTTTTATTTTCATTATTGGAATTTTTCAGTTCTAAAATTTCCATTTTCTTCTTATTTTTATCTCCTAAACCTCTGTTGAAAGTTCCTATTTTTCATTTGTTTCAAGTGTGTGTGTAATTGCTCAATGACAATTTTTTTATGATGGCTGCTTTAAATTCCTTGTCAGGTAATTCAACTTTTGTGTGCCTTGGTGTTAGTACCTGTTGATCATCTCTGCTCATTCAAGAGATTTTCCTGGTTCTTAGCTTAACACTGATCTTCAGTTGTACTGCATTATGTTATAGAACTCTGAATGTTAGTAAATCTTCTGTCAGCAGACCTTCTCTGACACCATGCCAATGTCATGCCATTGAGGAAAGAAGGATGCTGCCTCATCATTTCCAGGTGGGTTTGGATGTCTAGGGTGCCCATTTGACCTCCACTGACCTTGGGGGGGGCAGGAGAAAGGGATGCCTCATTACTGCTGGGTGAAGATGAAAGTTTAGGCTCCCTACAAGGCTTCTGCTGACACCAACCTGCCAGAGAGAGAATTACCAATAGGTAGAAGTTGCAGGTTTTCCATGTGGCATTCATACTTCACCCTTTCTGGTCCTTTTGGCTTTTCTTAAGTCTTTTTTTGTCTGAGTCCATTGATATTTCCTGGTTGCTGACTTTTCTAGTACCTAGTCTGAGATATGTGCAGCAAAAAGAAAACCCAGGGAACTCATTGCCGTGTTTTTCCTCTGGTCTCGAGGTCTCTAGGTATAGTTTACTTTCTTCTCTCCACCTCGCAAAATCTTCTTATGTTTGTTTTTTATATACTGTCTAGGGCTTTTAATTATACTTAGTAGGAGAATAACGACAAGTGCATTTACTTCATTTTGTCTGAAAGAATATGGAGTACTTTAAAAATTGCCTCTTAAGCACTGATCACTAATGTGTCTTGTTTTCACAATGGGTAACCTCCATATTCTTAGTCTTTAATGGAACAGAATTATATGCTTAATAACATTTACTGTCCTGTTTTATATTTTAAAACCCTGTACACATTTCTCACCGAAAACTTGATCTTTTGATGATAAGAGATTTTCCATCATCCATGAAAAGAAGATGATATGTACCGAAAAAGATATTGTTTCTGTTTTTTATTTTTGGCTCTGTTTTTATTTTTTGGCTGCATTGTATCTTTTGTTGCTGCACGCCGGCTTTCTCTAGTTGCAGTGAGTGGGGGCTACTCTTTGTTGCAGTACTCTCATTGCAGTGGCTTCCCTTGTTGCAGAGTACAGGCTCTAGGCGCTCGGGCTTCAGTAGGTGCAGCAGCACAAGGGCTCAGTAGTTGTGGCTTACAGGCTCTAGAGTGCAGGCTCAGTAGTTGTGGTGCACAGGCTTAGTTGCTCCACAGCATGTGGGATTTTCCCGGACCAGGGATCAGACTCATGTCCCCTGCATTGGCAGGTGGATTCTTAACCACTGAGCCACCAGGGAAGTCCCGATATTGTTTCTTGTCACCACATCAGGCTCTGAATTTGTATTACCTTTTTCTATATCAATTATTCTGACTCTTTCCCATTTGACATCATTAGAGATCAGTGATTCCAATTTATGAAGAAACTAAGGCTCCAAGAAGTTATATCACTTGACAAAGTTTAAAGATCTAGTTATTTTCAGAGTCGATAGTAGCTACTTGGTATTAAAACCCAAGATCCTTTCATTACAATACTGTTTCTTCTTAAATTCTGATACTTATAACTACTTCTTTTTTTTTTTTTTTTTTTTTTTTTTTGGCACACGGGCTTAGTTGCTCCGTGGCATGTGGGATCTCCCTGGAGCTGGGATCGAACCCGTGACTTCTACATTGGCAGGCGGATTCTTAACCACTGCGCCACCTAGGAAGCCCTATAACTACTTCTTATACCAACAGTTTCAAGTATAAAAGTTCAAAGAAGCTTAGAACGGAATATGAAATAAATTAGCTGTATTATTCTTTAGTTTTGTGTGTGTGCCAAAACAGTACCTTTTATTCTGTTTCTAATTAAAAAAAAAAATGTTCATTACAAAAAAATTCAAGAGATCTAAAGAACAAAAAAAATGGGCATCAATCACATAGCTGACTGCTAGTATTTTAATGCATATATTTCTGGAAACTTTCCTTTCTCTATATGTATGTTTTACTTTTTAAAAAATGGAGAAGGAAAACTAGTGGTTATATATAACACTTTGTCACATAGTTAAGATGTGTTTATTTAAAAATGCCCTATTACTATCGACTTAAGTCATTTCCAGACTTTTCTTATTACAGTATAACTAAAATGAACATGTTTTATTATTTCCTTAGGATAAATTTCAAGAGGTGAGAGTTTGGTGAAAAGACAGATTTTCTTAGGCTTTTTATACCTACTATGGAAATACACTTCAGAAAAATTATACACTACTGAAAAATTTTATATGTGTATTTTCAAAATGGCTCAAAATTATTTATTTCTTCTTTCATTAATTTATTTTTTATGTTAAAATGTACAGTGTTCTTTTGAACATACTTGTTAAGAAACCGCCATTAAGAATGCAGGGGACACAGGTTTGAGCCCTGGTCCGGGAAGATTCCACATGCCGCAGAGCAACTAAGCCATGTGCCACAACTACTGAGCCTGTGCTCTAGACCCTGCGAGCCACAACTACTGAGCCCACATGCCACAACTACTGAAGCCCACGTGCCTTTTTAAAGCCCATGCTGTGCAACTAAAGAAGCCACCACCCTGAGAAGCCCGTGCACCACAATAAAGAGTAGCCCCTGCTCGCTGCAACTAGAGAAAGCCCATACAGCAACAAAGACCCAACACAGCCAAAAATAAAAATAAAAACATAAATTTATTAAAAAAAAAAAAAAAGAAAGGGGATAAAGGTGATATCACTTATGAAGAGACCAACTGGTCTAGGAGTGCACGACAAGGAGAAATACAAAGGCATCTAGGCACTCTTTCCCCTTAGCTTGCAAGTCTCCACGAATGAAGTATAAAGAGTTTACAAAACAGGGGAGCAAATATAAATAGACAGGAATAGACTCAGCTTCATTTGTATATGCAGCTTTTAGAGGCATGTGGGCTCTATTATCATTATCTAATATCATGTATATATACACACATATACATATATTATACACTCACACATACACACCTACACATTTCAACTTTGGCTTATCTACCTTTCTTTTTTCAATTTTTAAAAAATTTTTATTTTATATTGGAGTATAGCTGATTAACAATGATGTGTTAGTTACAGGTGATTCAATTATACCCATACAAGTATCCATTCTTTTTCAAATTCTTTTCCCATTTATCCACCTGCTTTCTTTACTTTATTTTACCTTCATATCTTGCCCTCTCACACTCCATCCAAATTCTACTCTCCTCATTTTTGGTTCAGCTCTAGCATCTCATTTCTGTGAAACCTTTCTAGCCTAAAAAGAACTTTTCTCTTCTAGACTTTTAGCACTTAATTGTTACTACAAATTGACATCTATAGATATACAGACATCTCTAATGGTACAGACATCTTTATTTCCCAAGCTAGATGGCAAACTCCCTGTGGATGGGTCAATGTCTTACAGAGGCTGGAATTTTCTGTAGTGCCTATCCTACTATAATGGCTCAGTAGATAGATAACATATATGTGTTGGTTGACTTTAATGTTTCCTAATTCAGATTCAGTCAGTTTCCAAAGATTCTTGCACCTCTTTTGACATGGAATATGTGAGTGCAACTCCTCTATCAGATTATATCGCTGCCTTGCATCTGGAAATAATATTTTATTATACTTGGAAAATAAGTTACTGTTACTTGAGAATAGTAATTATGAGCAACTTTAAAACATAACACAATACATTAAAACATATTTCTGCACATGATAAAAACCATGCAGTTAAATGACAGCAGCACACACTGGGAGCTTTATAAGCTCCTTATTTCATATGTGACCTCTGACCACTCAATAGGGATTCACATCCCACACTGGTAAATGCTACTAAGAAAATTTTATAGAGTACCACAGAAAAGTTGTTATATACCCACTGATTTCCTCGGGGGGGTGAAAAAAAGGGTGGGGCAATACACAGTAACACATTTTAAAACAGCTATCTTATACTTTAAAGTTTAAGTCAACTCTATAAAGGACAATTGATTTAGACATTTGTGCTCCAAATAAATCCATCATTAACGTAAAATAAGCAGAATAAAAGATGGTCAAGCTAGGCGGCATAAATTACTCAGCTTCAACTGACCACAGCATACTTACACTATAGCTAAGAAGTAGCTTCAACTTTATCAGCAAGCATGCATATTTGGAGCTCAATCTACGATATAAAACATTAAACAATGACCATCTCAACTGAGAAAAAGAGAGCAAAGCTTACCTTCACTGCTGGCAGCATGTCTAAGGAGTCCAGTATGAAAAGCACTAATGCTTGCATCAGCATCATAAATTGATTAAATTGCCATGTTAGACTAAACAGAAAAGTTGATATGAAAATGGCAAGAAGTGTCAGCCTCTGTAAAAAGAAAATCTTTGTGTGATTTACATGTCTCTAGTAATAAAAAGCCTATCAGACAAGTGTTCTCAAGAGCAGCCAATATCTCTATAAACCAAACAGAAAAAACTATAAACTGTTGCTCTGAAAACTCTTGCATTTGTTACTTAAGCTCTAAATATCCTACAGTGCCACTCTGCATATAAATACCCACATATGGTATGTGTACTCCATATTATTACGGAGGCGAGAATGCACCAAATCACGTCTCAAGAGCAATGACTTAAAAACTGACAGTTTTGCAGAAATTTTGTGTGGGCTTGCTGCAACTATTTAAGGGCAGATAATATAGGGTACGTTTTTAACATCAAAAATGAAAACATTTTCTTTGCAAAGTAGGAAAAGGTTTAGAAAAAGAAAATTTAACTCAAGTTAAAAAATTGGTCATGGATTAAGAGCTATTAACATGCACTGGGACACTGAACATCACACTTTCTGAAGCTTCTAAGATAAAACTGGAGAACTAAAAACATATACAAAGTATTATAAGAACTTACTTGAGAAAGAGGCTGTAAGTTTGGTCTCAGAAAATATGTAATTGCTGCAATCTGAATTGCAAAGAATGGCAGTGCCCAATTCTCTCTCAGTGGGATGGTAAACTCAACCCTTGTGGTATCTATTCTGCACAAGGAAAACAGAAAGGGCCAAAGTAGTAATTACTATCATTACCTCAAGATTTCCTAAAGTGAAAGATATATTAACTATATTTAGATTTTTGTTTTTGGTTCTCAATAATTTGTCCTCCTCATCATCATCCCTGTAACACAAAACTGGCATTGGGAAAACTTACCTAACCTGTCCACGAGTATGCAGTGGTAGAACTGGGGTAGAACTGCTGGCGCTTTATAATTTAGTCTTAATTTTGTCATTGATTAATAACTTTTAAAAGCTCCTTGAACTCTCCCCCCAGAATGTGAACCCCTAGAAGGCAAGTATAGTAAAGTTTTCATCTTTGTACACCCAGAACCAGGAACCATCCCTACATATAGGAGGTATCCAATAAATATCTTTTATTTGCTTTTAATAGAAACAATAAATCTGACTTTCACTTATTCTTTTTTTAAAATTTATTTTTTAATGAAGTATAGCTGAATTACAGACTTTCATTTACTCTTAGCAGGAATAAAGTGTCAGATTAAAATGTTAAGAGGCAGCATAACATCGTGGTCTCACACTCTGCATCTGAACTCTGAACAAGACGTAGCTCCGTTTATGCATGTGTGTGTGGTGTGTGTGTCTCTATCTATAATCAATCTATCTATCTATCTATCTATCTATCATCCATCCATCTATCCACACACACACATGCATATATAAACTTTTACATATATTTTTACATATAATGTACATGTATAAAACTTAACCTTTTAAGCTTCAATTACCTCATGTCTAAAATAGTAATAATAATAGTACCTACACTATAGGGTTGTTAAAATAATACATATAAAGATGATGTAAAGTGCCTGACATATAGTAAGCACTCAATAAGGTTATGATAAAAAGTAATTTGTTGAGGATTACAACATAAAATCAATATTAGAACTCATGTTCAAATTTTAAGACTGCTACTGAATATTGGTGTTGCTTTTATAGGTCAGGCAATAATTCGATATATCTTGAATATGTTTTTTAAAAGTGCTATTTCATAATGCTCCAGTATATAATAGATATTAATTAAATAATGTAAGAACTTCCTTACATTTGTACAGTGCTTTACGCTTTGTTAATTATGAGCTACATATAATCTTATTGAGGTTGATAATAAAGATATTATTAAACCTTTTAAGAGATGAGATTTTTGGCTAGAGAAATATTGATCACACAGCAAGTTAGTAACAGAATTGGAATTATTATAGATGATTCTCTTCACTTAAAATTCAATGTTTTGTTCCTCAGCTGTAGATATACATAAGTAGGACTTTCTACCTTAGTAAATAAGACAAACTCCACTAGGTAACCCAAAGAGAAAATACTCCCACACAAATGTGGCAAAACAACCTTCTTTAAACTAGAAATAAGTAACTTCATTTTAACTTACACTTTAGAAAGGGAGACAGGAATACTGCTTCCAACTCACCTATTTGTGACATACCAGAAAGCTGCTAACAGTCCTGATAGCCACGTACCACTCAGGAGCCAGCTGGTTATGTAAAGAGCTGTGACATAAATTGCTTGGAGTCCAAATAAGGTGTAAATATAAAAATAAACCGGCTCTATATATTTCTGTAAAAGGGAACAATAAGAAATGTTTGTTAGAAACATATGGACACCAAGGGGGGAAAGCAGGGTGGGGGAGCAGTGAGGGGAATGAACTGGGAGAATGGGATTGTCATATATACATTACTAATAAGAAAAAAATACCAAATTGTATACGCTAAATATATGCAGTTTACTGTCTGTTAACTGTATCTCAATAAAAGTTCTTAAAAAAAACTGTACACTTTAAATATATGCAGTTTATGTCAATTGTATCTCAATAAAAGTTCTTAAAGAAAAAATAATGCTTGTTAGAGAAGCCCTACTCCTTCTCATTGCCAATTACAAAATATGACAGTGGAAATTTAATATTCAGAAGCTTGATATTAATTTCAAGAAATAAGCATACATCACTCCTTCCACTGTAAAAGTGTGCTAGCATCCTTTCTTCTCAATACCAAGAGCAGAAGGGGGAAGTCCTTGAGGACTCTGGCTTCATTCTCTAGACAAGTTTTACACCCAACTTTGTCCAGTATTACCTACCTTATTCACTTGAGAGGTGGTCACTGTGATTTGCTAATTTTCCAAGTTTTTTTTATTTTTATTTTTTTTATTTTTTATTTGGGGGGGTACACCAAGTTCAATCATCTGTTTTTATACACATATCCCTGTATTCCCTCCCTCCCTCGACTCCCCCCCCACTCGCCCTCGAGTCCCCCCCATCCTCCCCCTCCCAGTCCTCTAAGGCCCAAGTTTTTTTTAAATTTCAAAGATAAATGAGGATTGATCACACGCTTCCAAATGAAAATATTTATCAGCTTCTAGATTCCATACTTATATTATAAGCCTGGAAGCATCTCTATGTAAAAATATCTTATAAAACATAAATAAGAAGCAAAATTCACAATACCCATGGAGAAAATTAGGATACTGTTGTTTTTATACCAAGCCAGTTGAAGATCAGAAAAACATATGTGAAACATTCAACTTAAAATGTCAGACTTTGACTTTCATCTGATATTAAATTCAATGTTACAGAGCACAACATACCTGTATGGGTAGAACTCTATATAAAATACTGAGAAAAACTTCTTGGTAAATATTCATTCGTTGAAGGAGGTTAATTGTCCTCATAGATTCAGTTTTGTTATCATATATTAAGCCACGAAAACCTAAGATTGATATTTGAAAATTCAGGGAAAGATAATTATAATCATTCATTCAAAACTATTCACAGATTCTTTAGTACACGCCAGAGAATGTGCTAGGTGTTGGGGATATAACAGTCCTATCCACAAAGAGCTTACCATATATTAGGTGGACATTATTTAAATGTTTACACAAACATAGGTAAATTATAACTTCTGTGATGTAACAGAAGAACCATATGGTTCTTCTATAGAAATTTGGGTGAGAGGATTTTATATTTCCCTGCTCTGCCTTCCTGCCATGAGACCTGTAGTACCTTCTTTGGGAAAGTATACGAAGCCCCCCACCCCTCACCCCCAACCCCTGGGATGGGTTTGGCCATTTGACTTGCTCTGACCCAATAGTATATGAGTGAATGTGACACAGGTCACATCTGAGCAGAATCTTTAAGAGACAATGCATGTTTCCACCAGCAATCTTGCTCTTTCTCTCTGCCGTGATTAACGGTATGTTCCACATAGGGGCTGCATAATGAGAGCGAGAAGTAAACCTGCTGTTATAGAATTCCACTGCTATATTGAGGTCATTTGCTACTGTAACCAAGCCAACTAATTAACAGAAGGTATGAATAAAGAGTTCAACCTCACTCCTACTAGAATTGCAAATTAAAACTGCACTGAGGTACCATTTCCCACCTATCAGCTTGGAAAAAAATCAAGATGTTTGACGATATACTCTGTAAGGCTCTTTCATACACTGTAGTTGGGAATGCAAAATGGTATAATCCCTACGGAAGAGAATTTGGCAACACTTAGCAAAATTACATGTGCATTTACTCTTTGATCAAGAAAGCCCAGGTCTAGGAATCGATTCCAAAGACAGACTGGTAACAAGACAAAATGACATGGGTACAAGGTCATTTGCGCAGTGCCACTTGTAAAAGCAAAAGATCAGAAACAACCCCAAAGTCCATCAATAGGAGTATTTTGAACTGAACCGTATCCCCCCAAATTCCTAAGCTAAAGCTGTAACCCCAGTGTGTCTGTATTTGGATAGTGTCTACAAGGAGATAAAAAGGTTAAGTGAGGTCACAGGGTGGGGGCTTAATCTGATAGGTCTGGTGTCCCTATAAGAAGAGGAACCGACAAGAGAGGGCTCTCGCCCTCTCTCTATGCACACACACAGCGGAAAGGCCATGTAAGGCCACGCAAGAAGGTGGTCATCTACAAGTCATCTGGTAAAGAGGCTTTACCAGAAACCAACCCTGACAGTACCTTGATTGTAGACTTCTGGCCTCCAGAATGAAAGAAAATAAATTTGTACTGTTTAAGCCACCCAGTCCGTGTTATTTTGTTACGGCAGTCCTACCAGACTAATACAGGAGTGTTATGGACTGAGCATGTGCCCCCTTATGTTAAAGCCCTAAGGCGCGCCCCCCCCCCGCCCCAGCGTGATAGTATTTGAAGACGAGCCTTTGGGAGGTAATTAGGTAGAGACAAAGGTTATAAGAGGGGGACCCTCATGATGGGATTAGTGCCCTTATCAGAAGAGACACTGGAGAGATTGCTCTCTGTGAGGATGCAAAAAGAGGTGGCCATCGACAAGCCAAGAGAGTCCTCACCAGAACCCAACTGTACTGGCACACTGATCTCAGACTTCCGGCCTTCAGAACTATGAGAAAATAAATTTCTGTTTTTTAAGCCACCCAGTCTATGTCAATTTGTTGTGGCAGCCCAAGCAGACAAAGACAGGAAGGCTACTTGAATAAAGTATGGTTACCCAGACAAAGGAGTACTATGCAACTGCAAGACAATAAGTAAGTAAATAAATAAGGAATGTCATGATATTCTATTAGTACTATACAGTGACCAAGATTTCAGTCAAGTGAAAAAAGCAAAATAGAGAACAGCGTATACAGTAAGCAGCGGTTTTTCTGTAATAAAAGGGAAAATATGAATATATAAAGTATTTGCTTCTATTGAAAACATTATCTGTAGAAGAATAACCCAAAAACTAATAAAAATATTTACCTAAAAAGTGAGGAAAGAAACAGGGTGGAGGTGACAGGGAGGGAGGTATGCTCCCTGTTTTATAGTTTTGACTTTGGAACCATGTAAACATTTTTTTAATAAGTATAAAAATATATACAATTTTTTTTTACCAAGAAATCCCTGAAAACCAAAAGCAGGATAAAACAAAGAAATCTACTGAGTTGGTAGCTTGGTCACATAAAAAGAACTCTTTCCAGTGTTCTTGGGAAGAGAGGAATGTGACTGTAAATTCCTGGTAGGCTATATCCTAAGCACAAAAAGAATTCCAAGGACAGCCTGAACTGTTTTCAGGAAATCATACTGTTAGTAGCAATATTATTGCTAGTATATTATTATATTACTATATTATATTATTGTTAGTAGCAATATTATCTTTGCTACATTGAAAGCATTACACATAGCAGCACAAAACAAATAAGTGATAATGTTAATGTCATAAGAAGCCAAAATTTTCAACTTAAAGAAAAAAGATACAAATATAAAGTCAAAAAAGTAGAAACCTAGTTATCCTAATTTTGAACTAAAAATAGCAATATTCATTCATATTCTCTCTTAGGAAAAAAAAAAAATCACATTTCCTAAGCTCTGCTCACTAAAAAGGTCTGGAAACAAGGACCAACCTAGCAGCAATAGTGCTTCTAGTACCCAGACTGCGGTCTCTAAATAGCCAATAAAGAGAACTGGGGCTGCCTGGGGAAACAGCTAATTTCAGGTTAGGGGTAGGAAATAAACAAAATGGGCTCGAAACATCTTGTCACGCCAAGAACAAGGGAGTTTTCAAAGACTACTGGAGTCGTGTCAAAAAGCCAGCAGCTGATTTGAAGGGCACCCACTGACCAAAGATTGGACAATTTATCATAAGAAGAATAATGCAAAAGATTGAAACACATCAAATATGTTAGAAATCCATGCTTTTATGATAATATTGAGAAAGTAAACCTTTAGGGGATGCTGGAGAGGAAACTCATTCTAAAACAAAGGGAAAGGATCAATGCTTATCCCACCTTTCCTTTAGGAACTGAAATTCTGGGTTGCCAAGTAGTTGAGAAAAAGTTTTTCTCTAGAGAGGAATTTCATCTGATAATGACAGAAGGAATTACAGAATCAGAATATCACCATGTTATAGTCCTTATGCAATGAACAAACTTAGGTAGTGATCATTAATAGTGCTAAATAAACCACCAGGTGAAACCATTAACTGAGAACTTAATAATGGATGGCGCAGTCTTAACTCCAAAAGAGAGAGCTGCACATTATGTACATCCTGATGTGGAAGTGTACAACACGACCTAGGAAGTATTCTTGCCAAAAAGCAGAACCTAAATCTGAGCAAGCCTCTAGATCTAACTGCCAATTAAGAGAAAATTCAGACAACAGAGAAACACTGAATGGCACCACTGGGATTCCAGTAAAATCCAGAAAGTGGAAAACACTCAGATAAAGCAATCAGGGTTTCCAACAAAGAATTACAAGAGAAAAAGATGGTAAGAAATCTACAGCTTAAAAGAAGCAAAGAGACACAGCAAAAGATTGCAGTGTATGAGCTTTATTTGGATCTCAAAAACTATGTTAAAAATCTGTAAGACAATCAGGACAATGAGAATACTGAGTGGATATTTGATATTAAGTAACTTCTTAACTGTGACAATGACAAGTTAGTTATGTTTATAAAAGGGAGTTGCCATTCTTTAGAGAAATACACGGATATATTTACAGATGAAACAATATGATGTCTTGGAGTTACTCCAAAATAATCCAAGTTGAGGATGGGGGTACAGAGGAAACAAGACTGGTCACAAATTGGTAACCATTGTAAGTTAAGTGATACCTGAGTGTAAATCCATTAGAGGATTCTGATTCTCTCTACCTTTTAATGTTTGAAAGTTTCTAAAAGAATAATCTTAACAAATGACTTGAATTGAAACAGATCAACCATTGACTTCATAGTGATACTCAGAAAGAAACCACTCATCATTCCCCTTTAGAGCAGAGTTTCTCAACCTCAAACACTGCTGGTATTTTGACATTTTGGTCCCAGTAATTCTCTGCTGCAGGGGCTGTGCTGAGCACTGCAGGAGGTTCAGCAGCATCTCTGCCCCTCTACTCACTCAATTCCAGTAGCACGCTCACCTCTCCCTGCCACGTTGTGACCATCAAAACCGTCTCTGGACATTCCAGATGTCCCCCAGGGACACCACTGCCCTTTAACGAGAACCACTGCTTTAGAGAGTGCTAGAGAAGCAATTCACAGTAAGTACAGCTGATTCTCATTACTCCCCGTATTTATGTTCTATAAAGTTGCAATGAAAACTGCATTAGCAATACTGAACGAGTAAGGAAATACCGGGTTAGGTTCCTACAAGCTTCTGGTCATGCATTTTCATCAACTGATCAACACATGACCTTGATTTATCTGAGTTTTTGTCTAAAGACACCTTTAGTATATATCATTGATTCATTAACATTTAACTCATGGACAGCAGCACTCTAGCTCACACTTGAACAAAGCTGATCTAACACACATATTTTCTCTGTATGCCTTCACCATAGCCTGAAGACAGCACTTCAGCACTATGCTTGGGGGCTACTTTAAACAGCAAAATCACCAAATAAAAAGCACAAAAATGCAAAAAAACATGGCACTAAACAGACTGTGGAAAGGACTCTACAGTCTGAGAGCTGAAGCACGAAAGCAGTGTATCACTTTGTTTGACCTCAGCTGGGAACACGCACGTCAGGCAACTGAAATTTTTCAAAGCTCTGCACATGCCTGTGAGTGACTGTGAAAGCACCATAACTATTGATTCTGGGGTATCAAATAAGTTTCAGTAGTAGGTGAATGTGCAAATATGGAATCCATGAATAATGAGGATGCCTTTTTTGATAAACTGTACCTCAGGGCAATCAAACAGCTGATGAGAAAAAGTTTTTCCATCTGACAGAGTTCCAGCTAATGAACACAGGAGGAATGAGAGTCACTTCTGTAGCTCTACTGAAACAATGGACACAGGCAACAGTCACCAATGGCTGCTAAGACCATTAAGTGCAAGGCTGGGGGTCATTCACCTTATGATGTGTGAACGCGGCTATCTACACAGGGACCAACTGATTAACTTTTATGGCAATAAAAGAAAGGCAACCAAAATCTCATGTCTCCTATCATGATAAATTTAGAAGTACAAAACACTGCCCATGAAGAATTCTTGCCAAAAATATATCTGATTCCAAACAAAGCCTAGAAAAAGGCAATTCTCTGTCATGTACATCCACGTTAAGCATATACAGCGTATATTAAGTAGGAGAAAGCCTTTTGGGAGGTTCCATTAAATGGAGTAAAGGTAAAGAGTACATGCTCTAAACCACTTAGAAACAGAAAATGTGGGAAAACGCTAACTGCAAAATAAAGGAATGAATGGGGGCATTGCGGACAAAAAAGACAACTGTAATTCTCATTTGTATTACCAAAATGTCTCCTGTTTTTCAGAAAATACTCCTTTCACATACAAAGACCTTTTCCAAAATGATTACTAAAACAACCAACAGTACAACCAAGAAACTGCAAACAGATAATTTGGGATGGAGTAGAGCTGAGGAGCAAGGAGAGGAGAATTACATAAAACATTACATAACTTCTTCCAGAGCAGAACATTTTCATGGATTGATTATGTTAACAAGGAAAAACTATACAAGTTCTAAGAAAAACTACACAAGATCTACAAAGCATTTTGGATGCATTACTGCCAAAGTGTATTTTGGCTAAAATACTGAAAAGAATGCAGTAGACCCCAATAAAGCTATCAGTTGTGATTACCTTGCATGAGGGTTGGAGCCTGCAGCATCTGCTTGTAGTAGGAGTAATACAGTCCACATTCTGTTCTGAATGAGATTTCTCGCTCCACTTCCTGAAATAGAGTTAGGTCTGCTGGGTTTATATGACGTTGTTTTGCTTAAATATCTATTGTCACTGTAGAAACAGGATATAGAACTACAACTTAAAAAGAAAAAGAAACCTCTGACAATACAGTCTTAAGAAACCTTGGCAAATAAAAACAATAGAAGGTTGATAATTACTGAAGCTAGGTGTACATTAGAGGGGTTTATTTTACTATTTTATTTTTGTAGATGTTTAAAATTTTTGATAACAAACCATTTTTAACAATGGAGAAAACCAGTTTCATTTAAGTTAATGTCTGGAGTTAACATTTTTCCTTTTATTTCATACAAATTAAAACCTTAAAAAAAAAAACCCACACTTCTTATGTAATATTAGTGAGAAACAAAATAGGAACAGTAGAAAGAAGTCTCTCAAATAAAAAGTATAATTGCATTAGACACCTGCCTAAAAGCTAACAATATATAAGATTAATAATTTTCTTTTTATTCTAAGAATATAAGGTATTCTTAGTAAAATGGGGCAGACTTTTCATATGTGAATTTTACTTTGACATGTGTAACCTAACCTTGGTGGAAAGATGTTCATGTAGGAAAGTGAATACAAGAAATATTAAAGTGCTTTTATAAAAGTATTCAATTTTAGAAGAAATGAAAATTTAAAGTAGTAGCTATTAGTCAACTTGGTTGTAAGATGCTTTTATGAAATTTAAGATTTAAATCAATAATATCAAATATGGAGGCAATGAGAACGGGGAAGACTTTCTAGATTAATCCTATTAATATTCTTAGATTCTATATTTCATATATATATAACAGTATAAATGAACAAAAAGTTATAAGCTATGTCATTATAGATTCTTTTACACCAGTGTTCAAAAAACCAGGTTCTGCAACACATTGTCTAAAATGTAAGACCACCTATATTTTTTCCTATACTGTAGATCCATATTTCCAACTTTATTTAGGGAAGATGATAAACACTGAACATCTTACTTTCTAGTGGATAAAATTCTTTTAGCACATTTTTGTTTTCCCCTACCTCCAATTATTTTTCAAACAGGAACAAACATTTCATTAAAAGAGCCACTCATTCTATTTATCTTCAGATCTAGAAATTATTAAATGTATTTCCTCCTGCCCTTAAGATATTTAAAGAGGGACTTCCCTTGTCGTCCAGCAGTTAAGCACCCGCCTTCCAATGCAGGGGAACTAGGTTCGGTTCTTGGTTAGAGAACTAAGACCCCACATGCCGTGGGGCAACTGAGCCCATGTGCCGCAACTACAGAGCCCACGTGCTCTGGAGCCCATGCACTCTGGAGCCTATGCGCCACAACTAGAGAGCCTGCGTGCCACAACTAGAAAGAAGCCCATACAACAAAGAGCCCACGTGCCGCAACTAAGACCTGACACAGCCAAAAATAAATTAATAAATTTTAAAAAAGATATTTAAAGAAATATTTCTCCTACCCTTTAAAAAAGTATCATAAATCAATTCATGAATAGTGCATTGAAGAAATACTCAACTATCAAAGAGTATAAACATCCACTTACTGACATTAAAACAAACTATTATGTTTTATCATTAACTCTTTTTTAAAAAAGCAGGAGAATGTATAGGATAGCAAACCTTCTTATAAAATGATCTTCCTTTCACAGACAACAAATTTATCCTTGGAAAATCAAACATGAAGAAAAAAGGCCCATCAGGTTCTGAAATTTAATTTCATTAGCATACTTGCTTTATAAAAAGGACAATAGAAAATGATGTAGCTTTTTTAGCTTTTACATTTGCTACTGATTTGTGTTGTATCTTTCATAGCTGTAAGGTTTTATCTTCTTAGCAGTCACATTAATCCATTCACCTTTAATCTTTGGGAAAAACTGCTGCATTGCTTTTATAACATAAAACTAAATTGGTATTACTTGTTTCTAGGATGTTCAACCTCCTCCTTGGTCAAGTAACTATAGAAGCTGTGAATTGACATTAACTAAGCAAATATTAGTTTTTGTCCATGCAAATAACAAAAAAAAAAACCACATTATGTATATTACATTCCTTTCCTTCTCTCCAGCTGCCTTAAAGTGTTCAAAGTATGGCTGCCTTCAATGGAGTATTCTAACATCAAACTCACATGCCTAAACCAAACTGGAGGACTAAATCAGTCATTCACATGTAGGGGGCTTCCTATCCCACACGGTTCTAGGAATAAAAGGAGACTGACTTCATAAAGATGGGAGGAAAAAAAACACTGCTCAAAGTACTAAAAGTAGAAAGCCACTTTTGTGCCCTATCTTTCTCTCTCTAACATACCCAGAATGTGTAAAGAACAGAGGGGATCCTGATTAGTAAAAATGCATTTCAACATGATTAATTGGTAATCTTGGCACCAGCTGTATAGAACCAAATGCTTTACTTTATTAGACAGACACTTGTAAGTTTTACATCTGCTTCATGCTAAGAGAACATCTGCTTTACTCATTCAAACACTTTTCCAGTTTTTATACAGCAATTTATACTCTGCCTGGTAGATAGTGCCAATGAAAATGCACACCAATAGAAGTTACCCTCTAAAGAACACGAAACGAACAAATACTTCAGATTTTAATTTGCACAAGTCCCACAGGGGAAGCACCGTTGAGAGAATAAAAAACATCATCTCTGAAGATAATGACAGAAAAAAGTAGAAACACAAAAGAATCGTATTTTTAAGAAATAATACAGCTAAAACCACTTAAGTAGTAGTTTAAATAGTAATTTAACAGAAATACTAAAAGGAAATAAACATCAAGAAAAAAATCACAGCTCACAATTAATGATTTGCATCCTCTGGCAACACACAAAAGATAACGAGTCCTTTCAGACAAACAGTACCAAATTTGCAAAGGAACCATATTATTAGTTTTAAAAATTCTCATGAAAATGACTTTTGTTTATAAAAATTGCCCCCCAAGTAACTAGGCAACTGGTAGTGGGGAAGCCACTGAAAGATTAACATTAAAGATAACATTAACATTAAAGATTACATTAAAGACAAATGTAATCTTTCAGAATTAGGTTAACAAATCATCTCACCAAGGAACAGCAGCTCTTGGTAAGACAGCTGTTCGTAAAGCTCTGTACAGGGAATCATGCCCTCAGCAAACATATTGATGGCACCTGCATGGTTTATTGTCTGGTTAAATTCATGTCCATCTGTTAGAATGGAATGATTCTTGCCCTAGAGTTGATTAAAGCCATGACATGTGACAGCTGCCAAGCAGTGTTTGTGACTAGGTTAGACTACTGTTAAAGTGACAGTACTTCCACTGGGCTCAGCTGAAGCAATTATTAGTCGTGGCTCTACCATAGTTACCACTGTATGGATTAACCCTGTTGGGTCTAAAGACTCCTTGCTTTGCAGGAATATTCAATGGGAAGATGTGTAAGTTCTATAATTTCAAATAAATAAGAAAAAATGTTAGCATAAGGAAAAAAGACTTTAAAAAAATTGAGTGATTTGAGTACTTTTAGCCAAGTGAGAATTACCTTTCCTTATCACTGAACATTTATTTGCTAAGGAAACAAAAAGGTATAAGAATTCAGTCTTTGATCCCAAGGAGTTTAAGTTTGAATGAGAACAAGGCATTTTTAAAAAAGGAAAATGACTATTCAAGGAAAGACAGGTATCGATTAGAAGGAATGACAATTCTTTGCCTATTAAACTAGCCTCCCTACTGGATTCTGTGCTTCTAATTGGTATCTTCTTCCTCCAATTGATCTTCCTCATTCACTCACTCCTTCATCCATCCATCCATTCATTTATTCATTCAAAAAATACCTACTGACCACCAACAATTTACAAGCATTCTTTTTCTGGGAGATTTAGCAGGGAACAAAGAGACACAAATCTCTGCCTTCATGGGATTTATAATCTAGAGCAAAAGGAGAAGGGAATAAATGAACAAGTGAAATATGAAAAGGAAAGCAGAGAAGAAGGATAGGGAGGGAAGGGGGTGGTACTGTGACCTTGGAGGCGGGCAGTGAAGGCCTCACTGATGAAGTGACGCAGACCAGAGACTGGATGAGGTGAGGCTGTGAGCCATGTAGATGTCTGAGGGGAAAGCCCATCAGTCAGACAAGACAGCCCACATGCACCCTGGAGATCAGTGAGGAAGACAGTGTGGCTTGAGTGGAGGGAACAAGAAAGGGGCAGTAATAAGGTCAGGGAGGATGCAGGGGCAGAAGCAGAGTCTGAGATATAATGTGGGGTTAGGCACTGGACCACTGAGTCTGGAGGCACACAGACTCTGGGCTTGTATTCTGAGCTAGAAGGTGTGTGTTCAGGGAGGGAGTGAGGTCAGGAGTTTGGTTTTAGACACGCTGAGTTTGAATGTGCAGGGTTTTGAGCAGGGACACACACTGCTATACATTTAAAACAATTGCACTGGGTGCTGTGTTCAGAATAGACTCTATGGGGCGAGGGCAAAGCAGGGAAACCAGGAAGGGGGCTGCTGATGTAATTGGGGTAGAGACAAAAGCGGAGGTTGTGAGAGATGATCGGATTCTAGATACTGTCAAAAGAAAACTGATTAGGATTTCCTGAAGAATTTAATGTGCGGGTTGAAAGAACTAGAATTCTTTGGGGACAGAAATCCTGAGCCACAAAAGGATGAAGCAGGGGATTTAAGGAGAAACACCTGAGGCCAGGGACGGTCAGCTGTTTGAGTCTGAACTTGCTAAATCTGAAATGCCCAATGGACATACAAACACAGGTGTTCGAGTAGGCGGCTGGATATACAAGTCTGGAGTTCAAGGGAGAGGTCTAAGCAGGGGAGAGACATTTGAGAGCCATCAGCATAGAGATGGCAGTTAAAGCTACAGACAGGCTGTTCTTAGAAGTGAGAGTGGACAGAAAAATACAAGGGCTGATTCTTGGGGTTCTCTGCCAGTAAGAGGTCACTTGGGAGGCTGAGGATTGTACAGGAGCCAAAGGAGCAGCTGAGGAGGCAGGAGGAAACCCAGGAGAGTGTGTGTACTGGAGCCAAGAAAAAATGCTAATAGGTCAAGTAAAATGAGGACTGAGAAACAGCCACTAAATTTAGTAACTTGAGGATCATCCGTGACTTTAACCAGAACTTTTTAAGAGCAGCGCAGTGGGTGAAGCCTAATTCAAGTGGGTTCAAGAGAGAGAGAATGGGAAGAGAGCATCAGAGACTACCGGTCAATAAACTTTGGGGGAAATTTTGGTGATAAGATGAGCAGAAAAATGGGACAGTAACTGCAACAGAAAGTGAGGCTAGAATAGACATTTCCCCCTAGGATGGGAGAAAGAGCAAGAGAGAGAACTAAGTGCCAGAGTGATGTGGTTCAGTAGAGGACAGGGGCTAGGATCTCGTACATGTGTGGCAAGAAATCAGCGAGCATGTGCATTAACCCCGGCAGCTGTGCCATGGAGGCAGATGGAAGGTCTCTTCGGTTTGCTTTCACTTTCTCAGTTGACGGGCTTCAGAATATGTTACCCCAAAATATGGCACCTTGTCATACTGAGCATGTTAAGCTGAAAGAATTTACGGGGTGGCAGGTGCAAGAAGGACTCGGAACTCTCCCTTCTCACCTGAAACCATCATAAGACTCCTATGAGAGAGATACCCTCTCTAGAGGCAGAGGAAAGGAACCTCCTGATCTCTGAAGATGGAGGATGCTGACAGGACTCTGAATGAACAGGCCTTGCTCAGTTTCCCCCGTTTACTACCCTGGACTCATAGGTTTTCGCATGATTTTCAATTCCTCATCAAATCTAGTATAAAAGCACTCAGATTTAATGATTTCTTCAGGTCTTCATTTCATTATGAACGTTCTTCTGTCTCGTAAAACTTATATTAAATAAATTTGTGTTTTTCTCTTGTTAATGAGTCTTTTGTCAGTTTAATTTACAGGACTGCAGCCAGAGAACCAAGGAGGGTAGTAGGAAAAAAGAATTTTTTTCTTCCTTACACGGTGAGACAGGAAGCAATGTCACCAGCTGACAGTGAAAACTGGGGAAGGTCTGGTGAGGAAGAGGTGGGAAGAAAAGGTTAAAACAGTCACACAGGAGAGCTCAAAGTGTTACGGGCCTGCCAGGCAGCACTTTTTTAAAGGGCACATGTGAAGTCTTCTTTCCTTATTAATTTCAGTCTGACAAATTTAAAAATAAAATTATCTTGGCTTCTGTATATTTTAATTTAATCTTGGCTTCTGTATATTTTAATTTAATCTTGGCTTCTGTGTATTTAATCCCTGCTACTTTCTGAATTTTCTTAATGCTTGTAATAATTTTTTAGATTCTCTTGGGGTTTACAGGTATATAATTACATCATCTACCAATAACTTTGCCTACTCTTTTCCAATTTTCATACTTTTTACTTCTTCTCCTGTTGTTGCTGGTACCTCCAAAGCAATGTTAAATAACAGTAGTAGTCATGGATACCTTTGGGTTGGGATATGCTCTTAGTGCCAGGCTGTCTCCAGCCACATGTGCCTACTTAACTTAATTACAATTAAAAATTCAGTTCCTCAGTTCCTGAGCAAATTTGGATAATGGCTATAGCATCACCACAACAGATAAAGAACTTTTCACCCAACAGAAAGTTCTTTTAATACCATTGTTCTAGTGTTTCCCTAATCAGTAAGGTCTTAGCATTTGGTCTTATATGTATGCATGCTACAATTAAACAAAAAGTTTCACTGAGATAGAATTCACATACCATACAACTCACCCATTTAAAGTTTACACATCAATGGCTTTTACTATATTCACAGAGTTATGAATCTATCAGAAAATCAATTTTAGAACACTTTCATTACTCACACACCTGAGCTGTCACCCTGCAAATTTCACACACCCTCTAACCCTAAGCAATCACCAATCTACCTTCTCTTTAGATCAGCCTCTCCTGGATATTTTGTATAAGCACAATCATAGAAGATGTGTCCTTTGTGCCTGGCTTCTTTCAATTTGCATGTTTTCAAGGTTCGTCTATGTTGTAGCACGTATCAGTAATTCATTTCAAAACTGCTGAATAATATTCCATTATATGGACATACCCCCTTTTCTTTACCCATTCCTCCACTGATGACATTAAAGTTGTTTCCTCTTTTTGGCTATTATGAAAAATGCTGCTATGTACACCGGTATACAAATTTTTTTGTATGTGTTTTCATTTTTCTTGGGTATACACTTAGGAGTAGAATTGCTAAGATCATATGATATCTCTGTGTCTGACTGAGGACCGGCTAGACTTGTTCTAAAGCGGCTGCATCATCTTACATTCCTACCAGCAGCGTAGACGGGTTCCAACTGCTCCACATTCTTGTCAACAGCTGTTATGATGTTTTATCACAGCCCTGCTAGTAGGTGTTAAGTGTTATCTCACTGTGGTTTTGATCTGAATCTCCCTGATAGCTAATGGTGCTGAGCATCTTTTCACCTGCTTGTTGGCCACATGTATATCATCTTTGGAGAAATGTCTAAGTCCTTTGCTCATTTTAAGTTAGGTTGTCTTTTTATCATTAGGTTGTAATAGTTCTTTATATTTTCTAGATACAAATCCCTTACCAGACATGATCTGTAAATATTTTCTCCCATTCTGAGTGTTGTCTTTTCACTCTTTTTTAATTAATTAATTTATTAATTTATTTATTGGCTGCGTTGGGTCTTCGTTGTTGCACACAGGCTTTCTCTAGTTGCTGCGAGCGGGGGCTACTCTTCACTGTGGTGCGTGGGCTCCTCATTGCAGTCGTGGAGCACGGGCCCTAGATGCGTGGGCTTCAACAGTTGCGGCACACGGGCTCAATAGTTGTGGCTCATGGCTCAAGAGCACAGGCTCAATAGCTGTGGCACATGGGCTTAGCTGCCCCGCGGCATGTGGAATCTTCCCAGAACAGGGCTCAAACCTGTGTCCCCTGCATTGGCAGGCAGATTCTCAACCACTGCACCACCTAAGAAGTCCTTCACTTTCTTGATGGTGTACTTTGGAGCATGAAAGTTTCTAACTTTGATAAAGTCCAATCTAACTATTTTTCCTGTAGTCACTTGTGCTTTTGGTGTTTTTATCTAAGAAGACTTGGCCAACCCAAGGCCATGAAAATTTATTCACGTTTTCTTCTAAAAGTTTCATAGTTTTAGCCCTTACATTTGGGTCTATGATCCATTCTGTGTTAATTTTTGCATGTGGTATGAGAAAAGCGCCCAACTTCATTCTGCTGCACATAAATACCCAGTTGTCTCCAGACCATTTGTTGAAAAGACTATTCTTTCTCCATTTAATTGTCCTGGCACCTCTGTTGAAAATCAGTTGACCATACATGTAAAGTATACTTCTGGATTCTCAATTCCATTCCACTGATCTATATGTCTATTCTTAAGCCAGTACTACCCTCTCTTGATTACTGTAGCCTTGATATTGCAGGTTTTGAAATCAGGAAATGTGAGTCTCCCAATTTTGTTCTTTCTCAAAATTGTTTTGGCTATTCTGGGTCTCTTATTCCACATAAATTTTAGGATCAATTTGTCAATTTCTGCAAAAAGTGCATCTGGGATTCTGAGAGGGATCATGTTGAATCTATAGACCAACTTGGGGAGTACTGCCATCTTAACAATATTGTTGTTCAATGCATGGACATGGTTTAAGTTTCACACTTTTTGGTTAAATTTATTCCTATTTTACTTTTTGTTGATGTGTAAATGGAATTGTTTTCTTAATTTCATTTTTAGGTTGCTCATCGTTACTGTACAGAGATACAATTAACTTCTGTATATTGATCTTGTATCCTACAACCTTGATGAACTTATTAGTTCTAATAGCTTCTTTTTAGTGGATTCTATATACGTCATCTACTTCATGCCTTTCATTTCATTTTCCTGCCATATTTGCCTGACACACTGTCTAGTACAATGTTGAATACAAGCGGCTAGAGCACACATCCTTATCTTGTTCCTGATCTTATGAGGAAAGCTCTCAGTCTTTCATCATTTAGTTAACGGTGGGTTTCTAACAAATGCCCTTTGAGGCTAAAGTTCTCTTCTATTTCTAAACAGTTGAGCATTTTTATCACAAAATGCTGTCAAATTTTGTTAAATGCTATTCTTGTGTTTTTTGAGATAATCACATGGTTTTTATTTTTTATTTTATTCTACTGATGTGATGGGCTCACCTAGTCTATTCCTATTTTGAGTTATATACATTACAAAGAAATGACAAATGAATTTGAATTTTTCAAATACCTTTTTTTTTTTTTGCATCTCTTGAAGTACTAATAAAGCAAAAAAAAAAAAAAAGTATATATTTCCCAACAATCTCCTTTGTATTCCTGGCAGAAAAATAACTTTTGTATGGTGTGTCATGCTTTATGTGCTACTGGATTCTCTTTACTAGTATTAATTAGGATTTGGGGTCCAATATACACAGTGGGATTAGTCTCTGAGTTTTGTTTTTTAACATTATCTGGGTTATATGCAGTTGATCCTCATTACTCATGGATTTCCTATTTGCAAATCTGCCTACTAGCTAAAATTTATTTGTCACAACAAAATTGACGAAATCAATACTTGCTGTGTTTTGCAGTATTTGTATACATGTGAAGAATCAGAGTTGCCTAATGTGCATGGCTCCCAGCCGTGATGTGTTCCAGCTCTCACACAGAGATGATCAGAGGATGAGGACAGTAAGGGACAGTGCAGCACAGCAGGAGAAGCCCCAGATCTGGGGCCAGTCAGACCAGGTTTGAATCCCAGCTCTGGCACCTGTTAGTGAATGGCCTCAGGCAACTCACTCAACACTTCTGAACCTCAGTCTCTCTTTTGTGAAGAAAAGAAAATAGAATCTACCAGGAGTTTTTAGGATTTAAGGTTGTAACCTATGTGTGATATGAGTATGTCTATATATATGTACATGTTTCCCCAGAAGCAATGCTTCAGTATTCTATAATTCATTGTTCTCAAGACTTTATAGAACATAACTGGTGGGAATAAGAACTGACTGTAGTTACATTCTGATCCTCAGTTTTGGTGTGCAATACCTGATTTATAACAGTAATTTGGAAGTTTTCTTCCTCTTTAGTGCTCTGGAATGGCTCAAATAATTGGAATATTTTGGTTCTGTAAAAGTTTAGTAGAGGGACTGCCCTGGTGATCTAGTGGTTAAGAATTGGTCTTGCAACGTGGGGGACGCCAGTTTGAGCCCTGGTTGGGGAACTAGGATCCCACATGCTGTGGGGCCCACGAGCTTCAACTACTGAGCCTACCCACTTGGAGCCAGCACACCGCAACGAAGAGCCCGTGCGCCACAACTAAAATCCCCACAAGAAATAAAAAAATATTAAAAAAAGAGTTTACTAGAATTCCTCCATAAAATCAAACACGGTCTGGTATTTTGGGGATGGAGGATGGGTAGGCAATTCTCCAGTTTTCTCTGTCACATCTACAGAAGTAACTGTGTTTACTGGGGCCATTTTGGTAATTTATATTCTTCTAGAAAATCACCCATTTCATCCATTCATCTAATTTGCATAAAATCAAACAAAAGAGTCTCATGTGGCTCTTTCTTACTTCTATGGTTATTCCTCTGTTACCATATTTCATGATCTCTGTAACCATCACTCTCTCTCTTTTTTTTTTTTGGCTGCACTGTGCAGCATGCAGGATCTTAGTTCCCCAATCCGGGATCGAACCCATTCCCCCTGCAGTGGAAGCACGGAGTCTTAACCACTGGACCACCAGGGAAGTCCCATCTCTGTGATTATTTCTGTTATTTCTTATTTTGGATATTTTCACTTCCTACCCCACCTTTACCTTTCTTTAGTTTCTACCCTCCAAATAACCATTCACTTATGAACTGTTCTCCTGCTTTCTAGGTGATCAATTTCTTTTACCTTTACCCATCCTTCTGTTGTGAGATGTCATAAGTGGAATAATTCATTATTTCACAGTATATTAATTATTTCATAATATAGTATTTACAGCTACAAATTTTCTTCTGAGTACTCTTTTAGCTGTATTCCATAATCGTGAAATACGGTTTTCATCATTTTCTAGATTTCATTTATAATTTCTATAAATTCAGTTTTAATTACCTGTGGCCCAAAAGTTATCTTTTAAATATTTTAAAACGTCCAGGGCGTTAGTGATTTTTCTTTTTAATTAGTTATCTCCAATTTCTATTTAAGTGAATGAATAAATTAACAAAAGAGGATACTGTGACCTCTATTCCCAAAGTCAGGAACAAACCAAGACTATGTGCTATCACACTGATTAGAGAATAGTGTTCATATAATTTCTGTATTTTGGGATCTGAGATTTTTCCTTATGGCTTAAATTTATCAATGTTTTAGTGAATGCTCTGTGGATACTGGAGATGACTGTATATTCTTTCTTTACATGATCTGTGTCAACTTGTTTCAGTGTGTGTGTGTGTGTGTGTGTGTGTGTCTGTGTGTGTGTGTGTCTTTAATTTGGAAGGCTGATGTTTTTGTTCTGGGGCTACCTTTCTTTATAACTATAACTTCAGAGGATAACTTAATTTTAACTTTATTTCTATGGAAAGTATCTACTGACTTCCTATAACGAGTAATGACAACCTTATGAAATTCATGCTTCTTCCCTACCCAATTTTACTTGATATTATTTTTCTTGGAATTTTCTTTTATATATACTGTGTGTCTGTTTCTTGACATCATTTTTAGTTGAAACTTTTTGACTTCTAGCTATAAAAGATAAATCAGGATACCTCCACCATCTTTCACCTTCTTTCCTCTCCTCTTTTAACTTGTTATTCTGTTATTACTATACTGTTATTGTGTTACTATTACATAATAACATTATTATGTTATTACATTGTTCATGTCACACATATTTTGTCCTGTAACTATTCAGTCTCAGTCCTACAGTTAAATAAATTTGAACTTCACTGACAATCTTTCTACCATTGTTTTGCCTTTTATCTCTTGACTAGGTAAAGGTTTTCCTCTACCAATTTCTCCAGGTGTTCGTAAAAATACATATTTCTCAGAATCAAAAAAATTTATATGCTGCTTTATATATGACGGAATAACTGGGTTAAAATATGTATATCACTTTCTTTTACGTGAGTCCTTTGTAGACATCATTCAAAGCCTTTTGAGAAACTAGATTTTACTGTGGTGGAAAACTTGGAAGCCAAACTGACCTTTGTCTCCTCTTAGAGATAACTTGATCTTTTTGTCTGGATGTCCAAAGGTTTCTTACTATTTAAGTACAGCAATTTCGCAGCTATATTCTGCTAATGATTTTTCTAGGCCAAATGTTCCAGGGACCCGTTGTGCCCATTCATTTTGTAGATTCAATTCTTCTTTTATTTCTGGAAAGTTTTCTTGATTTATAGATTTAAACTTTTTTTCCCGTTTCATGGTTTTGGTTCCTTTGGGACACACATTATGCAACCTTGCCGTTGCCTTTCTCAGCTGTCTCTTCTCTCTAGTATTTTAACTTCACTAATTTTATTTCACTGTGTTTACTTTCACTGCCCCTGTCCAATACTTCTATTTCTGTGCTTTTTGCAGATTCTGGTCTCCTGTGTGTTACTTCCAACACAGTCATGATTTCTATTATGGTTATATCTTTAAATATTCTATTTCTTGACTAAGTTCTGCCAGCTCATGTTTCATTTCCTTTAGTTATCTTCCTACAACTCTTTGAAGAGGGCATATACCTTCTTACATTCCTGTTTTGAATTCACCTTCTACAGTGGCGAATGCTTTCTTATGTTTGTTTTTTAATGTGATATGTTTGGCCACAGTCTTCATGTCTCTGCTGTAAAAGTTTTCTGGTGACTGTTCTTCATGTATCATTTGTTCTTGTTCTTCTCTTCCCTTTTTCCTTGCAGTATCACTGCACAGATCCTGTGCTAGTTCCTTTCTGATTATTAGTCATTTCTGAATGTGGGAAGTTCTCACCAAATCAGCTATGTGCAGGAAGTTCATGGAGGGGAGGGGCCAGGGTCATAACTCAGGCCAGCAAGAATTCTTCTGGTGATAGAGTGGATTAGAAGAGTGAGCTCTTTAGTCCTTTCCTCATCTCAGTCATCAGAGATCGTCAGCTTCAGGGCCGTTGAAATGCAAGTTTTCTCGCTTTATCCTGGCCTTCTAAACTCTACTTTTACGAAAATGGCTTTTCTCTTTGATTATTCCTTTCAGCCTGCCTACCTTGTTTTCTCTTTCACACCAAAGTGTGTCCAGGAAAGCTCCTGTCATTACTCCTCACATCTAGTCCCATGGTCCCACACAGGGGACCATCGGTTTACCTCTCAAGAAATGCCAGTGACTTTGGAGGACTAAACTTTGACAGCTTTATCTAAAATCTTTATTTATTTATTTTTTTAAAAATCTTTATTTTTGAGAGTCTTCTCTCAGACTCTTTCTACACTCCTTGGATATCACTGGATTTGGCAGCCCTTCCTCATATGTTGTGGTTCCAGATTACAGACCTCTCTTAGTTTCATCAGAGAAGGAATCTGACTGTTTTTCATTTTCTTTCATTGCTCTGAGGTAATTTAAAAAAAAGAAGGAACTGACACCTTTATCCTGCCACTTTAAAATGAGAAATTAAGTAAGCAACTTTAGGGGTCTAACCACACAATTAGAAACAATTTACCCCAAACTGGGCAGCATGGAAACAGTGAAAAGACCAAGGATATAAAAATGTCAAAAATATTAAATTATGCAGCTATCATTATTTACATAATAATTGTGAGTGTTTGTGAAAATATATAATTGTATATGGAAAAAGCATATGATGATTATAAAAACCACCTATATTGGGATCATAAATAAGTAAAATACATACACATATAGGATGAAGAACGGAAGGGAAAAATGAACATTGCTTTTTCTTAAGGGTAACAAAGCAATGTTTCTCATTAAAAAAATTTTTGTTTTTGTCACAGTATAGTTTGTACAATAAAAACATAACACATGTTCCAAAAAGAAAAATAATCCAGACCATACAGATATTAACTCCAGCACCTACTAAACACATATCATTAAAAATGCAATGACTGGCTGCCCACTTGCCAGTACTAACTATGTCCTATCCCTGAAGGCAAGCTCCCAAGGTGCATCCTTCTGCTCTAGTCCCAACCCAAGTTCTTTACAGCAGCCAGCTGTCTCCCTGTCCCCCCTGCCCACACCACCCCCTCACCCCTAGAGATTAACTCTACTCCAATAGACCACTGTCTCCTTAGCACTGATGATGTGCCAGGCACTGTAAGGGGAGCACAGTAAGTAAGAGCATGGGCTTTAAACTCTGTTTTGTTTATAACAAAGAGCAGCTAAAAAAAAAAAAAAACAGATTGCACTTAAAGAACAAGTTAGAGTTAAAATATTTGGGCTTCGGAAACAGCCAGATTAAATAAAATATGTGTAAAAGGCACCTAAAACAGTGCCAAGTACAAAACAGACATTCAATTAAGGATATTTTAAAAATCTCTTATACTTTCAATTTCCCAGCAAGGGCAATATAACACAACAGTTAAGACAATAGGAAAGGGACTTCCCTGGTGGTGCAGCAGTTGAGAACCCATCCGCCAACACAAGGGACACAGGTTCAATCCCTGGTCCAGGAAGTTCCCACATGCCATGGAGAAACTAAGCACGTGAGCCACAACTGCTGAGCCTGGGCTCTAGAGCCCGGGAGCCACAACTACAGAGCCAGTGTGCTGCAACTACTGAAGCCTGTGCACCTAGAGCCCATGCTCCGCAACAAGAGAAGCCAGAGCGATGAGAAGCTCGCTCACTGCAACAAAGAGCAGCCCCCACTCACCACAAGTAGAGACGGCCTGTGTGCAGCAAAGAAGACCCAATGTGGCCAAAGGGGGGAAAATAATAATAAAAAAAAAGATGACAGGAAAATTACTTTTTAATTCAAAAAATATGCTAGGAAAGGATACTACGTACATATTTTCTATGACCATTTAAACCAACAACTTCTCCTTTTCAGCTTTCAAGCTGCTCTGTTTCAGGGTTCCCACATATTAAACACTAACATTGCTATGAACATTTTAAAAAATTATTTTGAATACATAAACTGAATATATGATTAGTCTATTTCATTACCAATATTTTTCCGCTCTGAATAATTACAACTAATTCAAAGTATTCAAAAGATCAAAGTATTTTCAAAAATAACTAGCCCAGCAATTTTGATACATTTTAACTCACAAATAAAAAAGGAAAACAGATTTACACTTCTCAAATATTCCCATAATCCCCCAAGATGAAAATGATGTAAAAGAGTAAATTTATGAAGGCGTGTAAACTCTGAAAATGAGTTTTCCTTCGGCTAAGTAATACCATTGATCAGTAATGGCTATAATTTTTATTGATTTATTCACCAAAAATGTATATTCACTTTAAAATTAAAGTTCAATTTAAAAAAAAATTAAAATTTAGTTCCTCTGTTGCACTAGCCACATGTCCAGTGTTCAATCGCTACATCTGGCTGGCAGCTCCTGTACTGGACAGTGTGGATTTAGATCATTTCCTTCAATGCAGAGAGTTCTGTTGGAGACCACTGGGTATAGATAATTCTAAGATGAAAAATAAACCAATGCCTACCATCTGGTTTGAGAAATGATTAGAACCTCTGAGGTTTCCTCTTGTGACATGGGGGAAAAAAAAAACAGAGAGAGCTTGAATAGAGAGGAAAAAATGCACTAAGATTCTGAGCTCAATTTTAAGTTTAAGGGGCTGGGGGTGGTGGTGGGGAGAAACCTGTTAGAGGATGTGCCTGCTTCGTAGCTTCTCCCAGATGGTATCTGAGACACAGACAGAATCTAGCCTCGGGTCTCTTTCTTTTCTCACTCTACACACTCCTCAAACAATCCTGCCCACACAGCTCCAAGCTGGTAATATGAAAATGCCCGTTTCCAACGCAGATGAACTCCTGCCTTCAGACCCATAAACCCGGATGCCTTTACTCCACATCTTTACTTGGATTGTTTTGAAAGTGACTCGCAATGTACCCAAACCTGAACTCATCATTTTTGCCCTGTCCCCACTTCCTGGGAGGCAGTCAATAAACCCTTGAATTTCCCTGGGACAAGAATATCTTTGTTATTCACGGGGGGCTCCTTGGCCCACATCTGACAGCTTGTGCTAACAGGTGACTCAGGGTGGGCCCCTAGATGGTTTTTGCTAAGGAGATGACTCAGGATGGGAACTGGTCAAGCCAGAAAGACCAACAGTATGATTAGAGGACTGGGGTTCTGAGCCAGCAGACATCAGCCCCTCTGGTGAGTAGAGCGGGCTGGAGATTGAGTTCAACCTTGTGGCCAATGATTTAATTACTCATGCATACCTAATGAAACCCTAGTGAAGACTCCTGACACCAGAGCTCAGGTAAGCTGTCCTGGCTGGCAATACCCTACACATGGCTGCACAGTGATGTACCAGGAGGGTAATGCATCCTGACTCTACAGGAAAAGGAGAATGGAAACTTAGGGTCTGGGACTCTCCCTGACTTTGCCCAATGTGCCTCTGCCTTTGGCTAGCTCTGGTTTATATCCTATTTCTACAATAAAATTGTAATTGTAAGTATAGAGCTTTCCTGAGTTCTGTGTCACTTCAGTGAATGTATAGCTAGTTGGTCAGAAGTGAGAGTAGCCTGGGAGTAGCCCAAAGTTGTGACTGGTGTCTGAAGTGAGGGGCTGTTCTGGGGAGGGCTCTACCCTCAACCTATGAAGTGTGGCTTAACTCCGGGTGGTTGCTCAGAAGTCACTGTACCCTTCAGATCCACTCCTCCCAAAGGGTTCGTGACCATAGTGAATGAAGATCCACCCATCTACCCTTCTGCTAATGGGAGAAAGAAGGTCATCACAGGTGATTCTTCCTCCTCAATTGCACTCCATACAAATGATGAAACAATACATCCTTCCAGCTCTATCTCTGTACATTTCTCTCCAACGCCCACCCAGTCTACAAAGCCCTACATGACCTGGCCTTTTCTTCAGGTTTCTTGAGGATGGGATATATATATTTGTGGATGCTAGTAGGGTCATGTATAAGCTTTAAATTAAGAGCTAAAAAAAAAAAAAAAAAGAGCTAAACTTACAGTTTAAAATTATGTGATCGGTTTCACCATGTCTCCTTGCTATATAGTTACTAACATTTAATTTTGACTTTATGCCCACAAAAGGGGAAATTCCAGGCCTTATTCAAAATACTTCTGTTAATAAATAAGTTGTAAATTTCTTAATTCCAGGAAATCTGTTTATAGGTACTCCATTTTGAAGAAATAGGTGAATAAAACTTTTCTTGACAAGAAAAACTACCAACTGTCACTGAAGGATAAGAATTATTATTCTTTGGTACTATGATCATTTGTATAAAGATATATACACAGATACATGCTGTACCTATAAAGTAATACGACAGGTTTTAAAAACAAACAAACCAGAAATTACTCATAACAATAAAATTTGTCATTCAAAGTAGTCTCCTTTGGAGACTCATCCAAATAATGAAACCAAAGCTCAAAATATTTTGGAAAACTCTCTCTGGGAACTGTCTTTACATTCTGCACAGATGGTTTTGAATATTCTCATAGATGATAAATCTCTGCTTTGTCAAAAAAAGTCAATTTTACCTTCGTAAGGAACTGATCATTAAAGGCCATGGTGGGAAATAAGGTCAAGGATCATGACATTTTTGATGAAAAGCAAGGTATATTTGGATGAAAAAACTGGCAATGTGCAGTGTTTTGAATGAAAAACATTGGCAATGTGTAAGTTTTCTTTTTTTTTATAAATTTATTTATTTATTTTATTGACTGTGTTGGGTCTTTTTTTGCTGTGCACGGGCTTTCCCCTTAGTTGTGGTGAGTGGGGGCTACTCCTCGCTGTGGCGCACAGGCTCCCCATTGCTGCGGCCTCTCCCGTTGCGGAGCATGGGCTCCAGGCGCATGGGCCTCAGTAGTTGCAGCACATGGGCTCAATAGCTGTGGCTCACGGGCTTAGTTGCTCCGCGGCATGTGGGATCTTCCTGGAGCAGGGATTGAACCCGTGTCCCCTGCATTGGCAGGCGGATTCTCAACCACTGTGCCACCCAGGAAGCCCTGTGAGTTTTCTTTTAAGTGATATACTTGCTCTGAACCAAAGCCAAATTAAAGGATGGGGAGGGAGAGAGAGAGAGAGAGAGAGAGGGAGAGAGAAAGGAGAAAGACCAGGAAACTGGTGTTTGAAGAGTCACACACTCTCTTGAAAATGTGATGGCAGTTATGGCTTCCCTTCAATCTTTTGTATATACCATTAGAAAGGTACACCACATCAAGGTCATTTATGAAGCCAGATTAAAACTCCCTGGTTTAGAACAGTAGCTTTGGCTTTCTTTTTCTTTCTTTTTTTTTTTTTTTTTTTTTTACTGTACCCAACAGAAAAAAAAAATTTATATTGTGATCGTTTGTACATGCATACATATAATTAAAATAAAAGTTTCACAAATAATTATCGACCTTACTATATGACAGTATTCTCTTGTATTTGATTTTGTTAAGGAAAATGCTACTCATGACCTACTACACCAACTTCACAATCTGCACTTTGAAAAATATTGGTTTAGAATAACTGATGCATAACTGTAATAAGTTAACGAAAATGGGAAAATTCACTTGATTATAAAAATTCTGATATTATTTTAAACTAACAAAGAACAAGTCATTTTACCCTATAGCCAAACCTTTCAAGAGACTGGATTCTTTATGGAAAAATGGAACTGTCTTGGTCATTCATCTAAATGGCTAACTATTGGAGACACTGATGGGTATATCATACCATGTTCATACCTTAATATTAGAAAACCACAAATCATTTTCATGTAAAGTGGCCAGGTAGACAGATGTAAGAAGTCCAATGCAAAGGGCAACAGTTCCACCAGTTGTAAATGACAGAATTGTCCATAATCTTCTATTGGTACAACCTTTTAGAAAAATGAAACAGATGAAAAATCAAGTCAGTAAAGGATTCAGCAGTTAATAGTTTTATTCCAGACTGTCAAGCATGCTAAGTTCCAGCTGCCTGTCACTGGTGAAGCCTTCCCTGTCTCCAGCAGACAGTTAGGGGCTCCTTTCTGTGATTCCAGACTTTTTTTATACTCTTCATACTTTTATTACAGTTTTCTTCCCCTCACTGTATCTAACTGTTCATTTGTCCATTTTGCCAGAATGTGAGCTTCTTGAGGACAAGCATACTATCTTTTTCATCTTAACACCAAGGACCTGTGTTTGATGTAGTTTAACTACAAAGTTTCTTAAATGGAGGGATAAATGGGTTACAGATCTAAAATATAAACAGCCTTTTAGATAATCTACTCACAATGTGTGGATTATTCATTAAAAGCTACCCCAAAACTTGATTACTTAAAATTTTAAACCCCATTACACAAGTTAAAGGATATATAAACTAGGAAACATGTTTATAGTACACATAAGAAAGGTTAAATATCCTTAATATAGGATAAATACTTTCAAGATAATAAAAAAAACAATGAATATTCCAGTAGGAAACTGATTAGGGACATGAATAGGCAATGCACAGAAGAAAAAAATGGCCAATAAACTTAATAGAAAAAAATAGTATTAAAGAAATGCAAATCAAAACAAAGAGCTATCACTTTGACAATACTGGCCAATTTGATAGCTTAAAAATGCTTAGTACTCTGTTTCGGTAAGGATACAAAAAACAGACATTTTTTTAAACACTGCTGGTGTTACAATAAATTGATACCTCTCTGGAATGCAACATGGCAATAGGAAGTAAAAGCCACCAAAATGACCAGTAATTCTAAATCTAGATATATACCCCGAAGACATAAAGTTTTAAACAAACATCTGACCACAAGGATATTTATCACAGTTCAGTTTGTATAGGTAAGAGGTTAAGACTCATCTAAATATTCAATGAGAAATTAGTTAAATAAATTACGCTACAGTCACACAATGTGACTACACATTGACAGAACTTTAAAAATACATTGACTATGTTCATAACACAATAAGAGAAAGATAGCAAGTTACCCAACAGCATGTAGGATCTCAGTTTGGAAAAATCACATCCGAATGCTTGTAGGTGTACATGTACAGAGAACAACATTTAACCAGCAAGATAGTTAAGGCACCAGAGGTGGTAATCTCAGGAGGAGTGGGTCTGTGGGAGTATTTTTTCCTTCTTTTTTGCTTTTCTTTAGTTTTTTTTTTTCTGACATGAATAAGAACTGCTTTGGTAAAATGAACAGTCCTCAAAGTTATGATTTACTTTAAAAGGACAAACTTGAACTTGTATTTGTATAAGATTTTCGGAAAGTAGTCTAACTGTACCCAAATTGCTAACAGCTGAGCTGGGTGGCATGGCTGCTCAATACAGATTACTTTTGTTTTATAAAACTGTTAGCCCAAATTACTCTCCTAGCTCTAGCTGCAGTCCACATAAACTCTGTCAGATACCCAAAATGGCTGATGGACATGAGATTTTTCATGTCTACTTCTAAAAGTTCTTACCATGTTTTGTCTAAGAAAGCAATCTAGGAAGCAAGAAGTTGGTAATTAATGCCATTTGATATATGGCTTAGCAAGAGTCTTCAACATTATATAAACAATTAAACAATTTACCAAATTCTGATCACTTTTCACACACACACACACACACACAAACCAAAAAAGAAAATTCCAGGATTTTGACTGAAAATAAAGAATAAGAAAAAAAGTTTGATTCATCTTTCTATACTTTAATGAAATGAGAAACTCACCCAAGGTAAGGCTGTCTAGTTGTGAACAGCATACACAAACAAGAAAAATTAGAACTAGACTAAAATCTGAACAGTGGGAAAAAGTATTACTCTGACAGTCAAAAGATCAGATTGGCATAACCATACTGAACAGACAGCCGATAAGCAAAGGGTTCTAATCAGAGGTCTTTCATCTTTCATCTAATTGTAACTGTAAAATGAATATTATCAAATTGCAATCAAATCATATGTAAAACAAAAATATCAGGATAGTAGAACAAGTTTCTTCAACTATTAGGTCTCATCAAATTTTTATCCTATTGGAGAATGGTTATTTCAATATGTAGCCAAAAAGCAATCTAAAATGTTGCTTTAATTTAAATCACCTACTAGATGGCAACTTATTTTCCAACTTCACATTTTCTTCTTGTGCCGTGTAATCCTCCGAAATTTCTGTGGTTTGTATCCCTTTTCTTTGCCTGATGGATATCATGGTGTCAAAGACTCTCATGCATTGTTCTTCCAATCACTCCTACAAACAACATAGAAATAAACCATCATCCATATGTCAGTACCCTCTCTGCCAAATACATCCTGTGCTCATCTGTGTTTTAGAGACTTTACCTGAGCCATTTTCCCTTGCTTAGATGCCCTCCCATTTTCCCATCCAAACCTTAACCAGCCTTCAAAGCTACTCTCAAGACACAACAGAAATATTTCTCTAACACAACCACATTTACAAAATGCCTGTTCTATGGCAGGCAATGCCAAGAGTTAGGAATACAGGCGAGCATCACAGAAAAGCCCCTGCCCTTTTTCCCTGGGATGCACCAGCACCTACTGATCTTTCCCCTTTCTGTGTCATAACAGTTACCATGCAATTTGTCACATAATTAGGTAGCTTTATATTATTTTCTATGGTACCATACCATGAAAAAGGTGTTAAGTAGTAAATCTGACTGTTGATAGCCTGATTTTGAAGAACTGAAATACTGTTTTGTCCTAGGTATCTGGATTTTGACACCCGTGTTCCTTCAAATGATTCACACTGGAAGCTTTAGGAATATGCCAGAGTGGGGATCGCAGCGGGGGTGTGCCAATCAGGGCAGCTGCTACCCCAGGGAGCAGCAGTGGGAGTGATGGCAGGGAGCAGGAGCCTGGTTTGGAAGCAGCAAGTGGGAGGCGGGGGAGTGGTAGCAGTGAGTAAGCTGGCTACAGTCCCCTGGAACATCTTGCATCACTCCTCCGACAAACGAACACCGTTAAACTAATTATTAACTATGACCGGTTGCCGGACACGATTGTTGGGGCAGCTCATTAATTCCTAAAGGTAAACAAGCTGCTCTATTTAAAAGAACACACCAGCCAACATTATACAATTCATTCATTCATTCATACCAAAAAAAAAAATCTGAGAGGCAAAACACACTTAGGTGCAAGCATAGAAAATGGAGAATCCGGGGCAACGGGGGAGAAAAGGAGTGTCGGCAAAGTCGTATCTTCAGAGATGAGCTTATCCCCAAATCACCTCATCCTAGAAACATGCCCTTTCTACGGGCTCCCAGAGGAGTTGTAAAAATCCCACAACTGACACACTGTGACACGTCAGGGCAGAAAGGCAACAAACGTTTAAGTGCCAACTACCTGTGATAATTGCATTGCGATCACTGCATGAACGCAGGAAACAAAAGTTTCGCCATCAGATTACAAGGAATGCCATCTTAAATGTCTGAAAAGGGAAATGAGCGCGGTGCATTTTCTCCCTCCGTTGCTTAGAAGGACAGCACGTACTGGGCATCCCGGGGCGCTGCGGGGCACGTTACTCAGCTCACCTCCGCACCCCAACCCCGCAGCACCGGGGTCCCCGCCGGACCCCGAGGGGGCGGAGGAGTTCAGAAACACGCCCCGGCTCACCCAAGAAGCGGTGCGGCCGCCGAGGCCGGAGACCACCCGGGCCCTCGCTCCGCCCGCGTGGCCAAAGCCAAAGAAAGCGCCCCGCCCTCGGGAAGCTTGCCCTCTCCGGAGGGGCCGCCTCCGGCCCCGCACGCCTGGGAGACCAGGCGGAGCCCCGTCCCACAGCGGGCGCCCAGAGCCGCCGCGAGGGCCGGGGCCGCGCCCCGCGACTGCGCGACGCGGCGGGGCGGCCCCGCCGGCTTTCTGTCCTCGCGGCGGGTTCGGCCACACGCCGCCAGGCACGGGCGCAGCGCCGCCCGCCCGCCGGACGGTCCGAGTCCGCCGACTGAGCCTCGCGCCCGCGCGTCCCCTCGCGTCGCCCGCGGCCCAACATGCCGCCACAGACCTGCGGCCTCAGCCGTCCTTGCGCGCGGCTCCGGACCGGGAAGGAGGACGGCCGGCTGGCCGGCCAGGGGCGCCGAGGGCCGCGGGGGCGGGGGCGCACCACGGCCCGCAACGCGCCGCGAGGACGGGAGCCAGCAGCCGTGGAGCTCTGTGCGGCGCCCTGGAAATGGGGTACTCGGGGGTGCGAGGGGCGTCAGCCGCCCCGGGGTGGGGGGAGGGCGCGCCAGGGAGGCCGGGCCGCTGCGGCCGCACCCATAGGGCCCGAGAGCCGTCTGTCAGCGTGGGCCCCCGCCCCCTCCCGGGGCGCCCCGCCCCGTCTCGTGCGGCGCCGGCCGGAAGGAAGTGGCGCACTTCCGGCCGCTAGGCCGTCCTAGCCGGCTGAGTCCTGGTGTGTCCGGCCGTTCCGGGGACCCGTTACGGAGCTCTTGCACCAGCCCCTCCGCTACCGACCGAGGGGCCTGAGGCCACCTTCGCCCACGTAGACGCCCGCTACCCGCAGGCCAGAGTCAGCGGCGCGGCTCGGGGGAGAAGGGCCGGGCTTCGAGGAAGGGTGGCCTCAGGTCGGACCGCGGAGCGGCGGCCCCACTTCGGCTCCCGGGAGGAGGTGGGGACTGGCCGGGGACCACCTTCCTTGCGCCGGTGCCCTCCTGTCCCCTGTGCTGGTGGACGTGGAGGGGTCAGTAAGGGGCCGATGGACGGAAGCAGTCCCATCACTCGGACATCTCCCAGCTTCCCGCGTGGCAAGGCTTGGCGCGCCCCCAGGGCCCGACTGCCGCCCATCTGTGCTTGGAAGTCTTTTCACCGACTGCCAGTGAGAGTATCTGCAGGGATACTTTCGCATCTCCAAGACGCCTCTTTTGGGGGGGGGGGGGGGGGGGGGGAGGTCCGCTATCTGCTTCCCAGTTTTGTCTTGTAGAATATGTTCCTCTGTCTTCTTACTCTCCTGTGTTACTCCGACTCCAAACTAGAGTGTAAGCCTTTTCTGAGGGCAGTGACTGTGTTGTGTACGTGCATGTCTTTCTTAATCACACTGCGATGAACAGTAGGTAAAGTCTTTTGTCAGCGGATTCTCAGAGCACATGTTAATTGTTTTTTGTTAAGGAATGCTCCTCTGGGTCCTCCACCTGTGAAAAAGACTGCCCATATGTCTTAATTCCAGGAATGACTTCAGCCAGGTGCCTTTCCTAGTTACCCCTGTTTGATATATTTTCCTCCTCCTTTGTGTGTCTGTTGCTGTTAATAACAAACACACATTCTGTGCCAACGGGTTGAGGTATCTGCTGGGTGGTTTTAATAAAAATAAATGTCAGCTGTTTTTTCAGATGGCATTTGTCATGTTTCAACATGACTGTTGGTGTCTTTTTCATTTCATGTTATGGACTTGAGAACAGGGACTGTATATTTATAATCTTTCTCTTTCACCTTAAGAGGGCTTACATAAAATACATTTGTGTGCTTAATAAATACATATGTGAATGGATTGCTCCTTAAGTAGAACCCCCCACCCCCACCCCACTTATTATATAGGGTTTTTTCTTAAATTGTCTCACGCTGGGAAAAAAATGAGTCTGTTGTGAAACATGCATCCCTTGAGTAAAGAAAATAGTACTTGTTAGCAGCTGCTTGTTTTAATATGAAATGGCTTTATTAAGCAAAATAAAGCTTTGAGAGAAATAGGCATCCACTGCTGAGGGTAAGTCTTGGGAATAAAGTCTTGGTAATAAGTTAATTAAGAATGAATTCCTTCTGATACAGCAGCCATGGGGATGATGGGTAACAAGCAGTAGACCTTTGCCCCCATTGAGCTCTGGTCTTGGACCGTGATTGCAGGGGTGTACAGGAATACTTGTTTGCATTATGTTTTGAAACCCAGCGCAATCTGGCTTTTCCTCTGTTGGGGCCAGCGATAGTTAAATTGTACGAGAACAGTTCAGCTCAGAAGTATGGCCTGGAAACCTGTGGCATCACTGTCACCATCATCAGGGAGCTTGTTGGAAATTATCAGGTTCTATCCACACCTACTGAATCATAATCTGTAGGTGTCAGGGACCAGTCATCTGTTTTAAGGAGTTCTCCACGTGAGTCTGTTCTACAAAGTTTGAGAGCCATAGCAGGACCTTGCTACTCGAAATGTTGTCTGTGGACCAGCAGTGTTGGCATCACCTAGGACCTTCTTAGAAACGCTGGATCTCCGACTCTCCTCAAGGCCTAATGAATCATCTTCATTTTAATATAAACCCCAGATTATTTGTATGTACGTCACACTTTGAGAAGCACTGCACTAGATGTCATTAATGCTGTTCACATCCTTCCCATGAAAGCATCTTGCCTTGGACCAAGGGAAAGAGCTCTCCTTCTCCATTGGCTTTTTCCTATCTGATGTATGATGTTTTTTCAGTTTTAAATTGTTTGGCTTAGTACTGTGAACACTCTGGATCACTCCTGTCTTCTGGGGCAATAGACTCAGCCAGCATTCCTCCTCTGTACACCTTTCTGGCATTCCTGTTCAGTCTTGTGTGAGCTCCTCTTCCACTCTGGCTCATGGCTCCAATTTCCAGTGATATTCTGATGACTCATAAGCTTTTATGTCCAGGTATAGCTCCTGACAGCCAGGTCCCACGTGTCTAGTGCCTATTGGAAATTTCCACATGTGCAAAGCACTCAAACTCAACTTGTTAAAAATTAAACTTTTTCTAATCCCCAAACCTACTGTTCTTCCCTTGTGCCTCTTTTACATAATTGCTGTCAATAGTTTAGGAGCCAAACTTGATTCCTCCCTATTGTGTAACACATATATCCAGTCAAACATTGAGTCCCGTTGGGTTTACTCCTAAATATCTCAGAACTTGCCCCACTTTTCTCCATCTCCATTGCCACTACTATAATCCAAGGTACCATTTTTTTTGTCTGGATCATTTCAGTAGCCGGCTAACCAATTGCCTTGCCTCCAGTCCTGCCCCCAGGCCATGTGCACTCAATCCACCTTCCATATAATAACCAGACTGATCTTACTAAGATATAAATCTTTTGGTGGCTTACTGGCTTTCTGTAAAAATCAAGCTCCTTAACAAGCTTGAAAGTACTGCCATGAATCAGTCTCCATTTATCTCTCTGGCCTCATCTCTACTTCTATTCATAAATTTCAAAGTTTTTATAAGTGGTCTCCTTGCCTGACTTAATTACTATTCAGCCTTTAAATTTCAGCTTGAATGATCCTTGCTGCATGGTATTTATATACTCCTCTCTCACTGAATCATAGCTGTTCAGTGTGATGCATAGAATATGGTGGAAGTGATCTTGTTGGACTTCGGAGGCCAGGTCATAAAGACATCCCAGTTTTAGCCTAAGCCTCTCTTGGATTGCTCACTTGTGGGGGACGCCAGCCATCATGTTGTGAGGGCACTCAAAACAGCCTGGAGAGGGACTTCCCTGGTGGCACAGTGGTTAAGAGTCTGCCTGCCAATGCAGGGGACACAGGTTTGATCCCTGATCTGGAAAGATCCCACATGCCACGGAGAAACTAAGCCCCACAACTATTGAGTCTATGCCCTAGAGCCCATGTGCCACAACTGTTGAGCCCGTGTGCCACAACTACTGAAGCCTGCGCACCTAGAACCGTGCTCCGCAACAAGAGAAGCCACCACAATGAGAAGCATGTGCACCGCAACGAAGAGTAGCCCCTGCTTGCCGTAACTAGAGAGAGCCCGTGTGCAGCAACGGAGACCCAACACAGCCAATAAATAAATTATTTAATTAATAATAAAAAAAAAACCCAGCTGCAGAGAAGGCCACATGGGCAGCACCTGGCCTCTGGCCAGTAACCAGCCTGCCATGTGAGTGAGCCACTTCGGCGGAAGATCTGCCAGCTCCAGGGCATCCACACCTAAAAGAATAATAAATGTTTATTTTTGTTCTAAAGCCGCTAAGTTTTAGGTAATTTTGTTACGCAATGATGGGTATTCAATACAGTAGTCATCCTCTGTATGGATGTATCGTAATTTATTTAATATTCCCCTCTAATTGGACATACTGTTTATAGCTTTATCCTATTACAAGCAGTGCTATGGAAAATATCCTTATATTTATGTAGTTCTTTAGGATATATTTCTAGAAATAGAATTGCTAGAATTTAGGATAAACATTGGCAAACTACACTACAAAAGGTTTGAAATTGTATTACTTTACGCTTCCACCAATGTGCCTTACGGTGCTTATTTCTCCACGTCCTTGCCAGCAATGGATATTTTTAATCTTTGCCAATCTTAGGCAACAAATGATACATCATTTTAAATGTATTAGTGAGGTGGAGATATTTATATCAGGAGATTATTGGCTGTTTGTATTTCTTTTTCTGTGATTTATCTTTTCATATTCTTTGGCCAATCATCGATTTAATCTTTATATAAAAGGATTATTTATAGATTATGGATATTAACTTTTTTTTTTTGGCTGCACCCCGTGGCATGTGGGATCTTAGTTCCCCAGTGATCGAACCTGCACCGCTTGCATTGGAAGCACGGAGTCTTAACCACTGCACCAACAGGGAAGTCCCTGGATGTTAACTTTTTGTTGAATACCTTGCAGATATTTTCTCAGTGTTGTGTACCTCATATGGTATGTTTCACTTTGCACTGACCTTCCATTTTATGTTATCAAATCTATCATCACCTTCTCTTCATAGCTTCTGGGTTTTTACATCATACTTAGGAAAGCCTTTACCATCCCAAGATTGCAAAATTTAAAAAATACTTTTTTTCCTAGTTTTAAAAAATATTGCATCTTTTTAATATGGAGAGAGATCTGACAATTTTTTTTTCTAATTGGAGAATCAGCTGTTTCACCATCATTCTTACCTTACTGATTTGAATTGTCTGTATCACATACTAATTTCTGTATGTATATGGCCTGTTTATAAACTCATTGTGTTTAAATGACTTAAAAAGAACTAGTTTGCAACAGTTCTACATACTGTATTTCTTTTAAACATGTTGTAGCAAGTTTTGCATATTTATTTGCTCAGATAAACTTTGTAATCTTTTACTAGTTTTCAAAAAAGAATCCATGGAGATTGTTTTACTGGAATTGTATTTAAAAAAAAGGTATAGAAGTCTGAGAGAACTGAGATCTTTACAACACTGTGTATTCTTTTACAGAAACACGTATTCAGTTGAAGACAGTTTGGCCCACTTACATGTATTTTTGCAACAGTAGTTTCATGCAATTCTTATTTTTTATTTTTTTAATTTTTACAGTAAACTGCATATATTTAGAGTGTACAATTTGGTATCCCAATCTCCCAATTCACTCCCCCCCAACCCTACCTGCTCTCCCCACTTGGTGTCCATATGTTTGTTCTCTACATCTGTGTGTCTATTTCTGCCTTGCAAACAGGTTGATTTGTACCATTTTTCTATAGTCCACATATATGTGTTAATATACAATATTTGTTTTTTCTCTCTCTGACTCACTTCACTCTGTATGACAGTCTCTAGGTCCATCCATGTCTCTACAAATGTCCCAGTTTCATTGCTTTTCACAGCTGAGTAATATTCCATTGTATGTATGTACCACATCTTCTTTATCCATTCCTCTGTTGATGGACATTTAGGTTGCTTCCATGTCCTGCCTATTGTAAATAGTGCTGCAATGAACATTGGAGTGCATGTGTCTTTTTGAATGATGGTGTTCTCTGGGTATATGCCCAGCAGTGGGATTGCTGGGTCATATGGTAGTTCTATTTTTAGTTTCATGCAATTCTTATTTTGCCACCTTGTCCACAGGGTTGGTTTTTTAAGTGTCTTAAAAGTCAGAGCAGTGGTCTCCAAACTTTTTGATCTCACAACTTCATCAAACAAAAATTTTTGTCCTCTCCATGTGTGAATGTGTGTACATATATGTGTTTGTATACATGCATATATATATATATACATGCATATTATATATGTATTGCAATGTATGGAAGTCCTAATATGGTCCTCCTGCATCCCATGGATTGCTTTATACACTCCTTGTGTGTGACCCATGTCAGAGACCTTGGAGATGAGCTGTGTCCATGGCACTCTTTCCAGCCTGGTTTGGCATGCTTGGTCTCAGGCAACCCATGCTGAGTCCTTGGGATCAGCTTCCTCAGTGCTTGCAGATCATTCCAGAGTTGCACAGGAACTGACGTTACATGAGAGTCCTCCTCCCCACCCCTACACCCCCCCTTAAAATATTTGGCTCCTTCCCTGGGAGATTCTTAAGAAAAGGCATTATGTAATAGTAACTTTTTCTCTCTTCCTTTGATCAACTTTGTATTAACTAGATTTGTAGTGGTTTAGAATAGTGAAATTTATAGACAGATTACTATAGGTGCATAATTTTCCAAGGACTATATTAAATAAAGTTAAAAGTATTTAAACATTGTCAGTGTTGTTTCATTTTCTTCAACACCTGCTACTCTTCTTCCTTCTACTTCTCTGTTGTTTCCACCTACACCTTTCTTTTCCATTTCCATGGCTAGAATAACTATTGTGCTTGTATATTTTTGAATGAGGACACGAATAACCAAGCTATCCAATTGAAGCAGATGATGGTACTTTATCACATAATAAGCTTTTGGCCAAATGTGATGATTCCTACATGTTGGCTCTTCTAGTCCACAAACCAGTGGCCGTGGCTGGTCTTTCCAGTTCGTTCCCTTGGACTGCTCTAATGTCACTCCCTGCAGAACAGGCATATATAGAACAGGTGTCTAAAAACCCTATAAGTAGACATTTCCTACTAACAGATGCTAAGGTCTGGTTTGGGATTTTTTTTTTTTTTCTGTAGGAAGAAGTAGGACTTTCAGCCAGAAATGAGGGTGTTTCTAATACCCTCAAATTCAGATATTTTATCATGCCTTAAATTATGGCTGATCTAGCACTGGGCTGGATTTTTCACTAACACTTACCACGTGCTGTCCCCAAATCTTCCTGAGTACAGCTGTCAATGTTGATAAACTAGCTTGAAGAATTGTGCTTAAGAATTCACAGGCTTGTGAAATGGATGGCTAGTGGGAAGCTGCTGCATAGCACAGGGATCAACTCCATGAGTTGTGACAACCTAGAGGGGTGGGATGGGGGGGTGGGAGGAAGCCTCAAGAGGGAGGGAATGTGGGGATATATGTATACATATAGCTGATTTACTTTGTTGTACAGCAGAAACTAACATTATGAAGCAATTATACTCCAATAAAGATGTGGAAAAAATAATTCACGGGCTCGATTTCATCTTGCCTGGCCGGAAAGCTGCTAGGACTCAAAGGACTCCAATAGCTGTGTGGAGACTGGAGTGGGTGGGCTCTGACCTTTGGCGCCCCCACACGATGGAGGAACAGATACAGCTACCTCTAAGAGGTTTTTAATCACAGTTTCTTGTTAGCTTTAAATTTTTTTCAGTCAAGATGCCAGGAAACAAAGTTTGTTTTCTTCTCACAACTGTCACCAACTAGTTCATTTATATGAGCATGCCTTCTCCATGGGGATATTACCCCCTCCACCCCCAGTAGGGAGAAAATTGGCTCTTGGGGGTTGGAAAAAACCTTATTCTTTTAATGTATAAAGTGCAGATATACAATATATCTAAGGTATTCAAATTTCATGGAGGGGGATGATCAGGAAGAAAAAGTCTGAAAAAGCTTCCTTAGGGAGGTGATAATGAAAAGAAGGCTGAAACACTGATACAAATTAAGTTATGGTGGTTGGACCCTGGCCAAATCCTAGAGGTTAACTTTACTCTTTAGTGGATTTTCACTACGCCTAGTATATGGGTGTGTGCGTGAGAGAGAGAGAGAGATTGGAAATAATGTTAAGTTACATCAGTGGATAGTGGTTAAACACAAGTGCTGGTTTGGGTTTTCTCTTTGCCCCTTCTTCCATTTTCCTACATGATCATGTCTCCTTGGTGGAACTAGGAGAGCTGCATCCCGAGCTCAAAGGACAGCACCCCGCAAGAACAGGCTGGCTTTGGAGCTGGCCTGCAGGTACGCTTCAGAGTTAGGATTGCTTTGCACCTAAGTCCTGCAGACGAAACTGTCCTTGTGAGATGGTTAGAAGACTGACTTTCGTGTGAGAGCTCTACGTGGTCTGAGACAGGCCATTTCTCACCATTTCCAAGAAACGTCACCTTTCCCGAATGGTCCAATGCATGGCACTCACTCCTATATAATGATCAGCTGATTATGCTGAGCACATACAATTTGAAATACCATTCTCTCCTTGGGCCTAAGTTTTGTCAGTGCTGCCTGCTCACCAGCTTATTTAGGGAAAGGGCCATTCTCACATAGCCCTTAAGGGCAGTTTATAGGTGTGAGAGAATGATTACATGAACTTAATGTGATGGTAACAGGGTAATGTTCTGACACTTCTCCCAGGCTGTTGTCTTTTTAGATGTGATGTGAATTGTATACAATATTCTAGGTACCAGATTTGTCTTTTTTGGGTATATTTTAAGAGAGGATATTTTGTTTTGAGTATCCTTCCTCAAAACACAAACCAGTATGGTTCTTAGATTCCTATCCAAGTCTGTAACAGGAAGCTTTGATACCATGATTTATAAGGGCGTTTAACACCTCCCTGCCCCCAACACACACAGTGAGTGCTCAAACCATCAAGCTCACAGATGGCCAGGCCCTTTATACACATGGTTACTGATCTTCACAACAACCCTACAAGGTCTAAGTTTTACCATCTGTTTTATGGATGAAGAAACTGAGGCTCAAAAAAAGGTTGAATGTCTTACTCAAGGTCACATGGCTTAGAACCAAGCACCATCCAGAACTGTCAGAACTCAACTAGATATCTTATAGATGACCTTCTCATTTAGTCCACATAACTCTCTGAGGTTGGTATTATAACATCAATTCCACATTTTAGAAAATAGAAGAAATAACTGAACTTACAAGAAGTTAAAAAGGTAAAGCCAAACTATATTCCAAACGAGCTGAGGTAGTGATACCCACTCCCTGTGCAGCCTGGAGGGCCGTCCATGTCCTCCCCTTGCTTCAGATGCGACATGGTGACTGTTTTCCCATTAGGAAGATCCACACTTACTTCCTGAGCCTCTGCATCAGCATTTGCACAGGGAGCACAGGGGTGCTCCGGCTGGCCAGATTCTGAAAAGCCTCATTTTAGAGTTTTTTAACCTACAAGATGCTACCTTGCGTGGACTCCAATCTCAGCATTATGGAAAGGCACGACCTCAGCAACTGTGTTCTCATGCTTCATATGGAGAAGGGCTTGGAGAATGAAGATAACCTTGAAAGCACTGGTTTCCTACAATTATTTAATTATTTCAGCATCACTATTTTTTTATAGAATGTTAGCTGTAGAGGACCAGAAATAAATACAGCTTATGATTTGAACCATATCCTGCTGTACTTTTTCTCATAAGCCTGAAATAGAATTTTCTGACACCTTTTGTCGTTGGAAATACTGAATTTAAATAGGATTGCAGATATAAACAAAAAAGAGCAAGGTGTAGATTGATGTGTCTATTTCAGTAAAATGCATCCACATTATTGCTGAAGTATGGATACTAAAATTAATAAAATGACAAGTAGAAAAAAAAAAACCCAAATCTGGAGATGTGCACTGTAGTAACAATAAGCCTTTAAATAACACTAGGTACTAATAAAAGACCTGAAAAATGAATAACTTATTTTGTTGAGGGTCTCTTCAGGTCATAACTTTCTGTTGTGTACATATTTAAGATGACATACTTTATTAATAATTAAAAAAACATTTTACAATTTCTGATACCAGTGGCAATGATGTGAATAATTATTCTTTTACTTTTTCCTTTTTTACAGAGGATAAAGCTGAGAAATCAGAAATAGCTGGGTTTGAGCTCACAGTCAAGGATTCATTATTTTCTCATTTGTGTAAATAAAACTCCATCTACCTAACACATCATGTCCTTTTCAAACAAAGGACCTATGTACCTCAGAATTACCATGGAAGTATCTGTCTTACATTCAGTTTTACAAACTGTTCTTGAATGGTGCCTCTACTAGCTGGATTAAGTGCCACAGCTGGTATAAACATCTGATGATTTTGTTCTATAATAGTAAGAATTTATATTAGATGCCTAAAATTAAACTTTTAATTCAAAGGAAGATCTACTATAATCAACTTTTGTAAGGCAAATGATTTAAACAGGAATGACTCATACTGGGGGAAAAAAAATCAATAGATAAAAACCAAATGTGTCAGACTTCCCTGACCGCACAGTGGTTAAGAATCTGCCTGCCAATGCAGGTGACATAGGTTTAATCCCTGGTCTGGGAAGATTCCACATGCTGCGGAGCAACTAAGCCTGTGTGCCACAACTACTAAAGCCGGTGCACTCTAGGGCCCACGTGCTGCAGCTACTGAAGCCTATGTGCCTAGAACTTGTGCTCCGCAACAAGAGAAGCCACTGCAATGAGAAGCCCACACACTACAACTGAGTAGCCCCCTCTTGCCGCAACTAGAGAAAGTCCTGCAATGAAGACTCAATGCAGCCAAAAATAAATAAAAAATTAAAACAAAACCAAACAAAACCAAATATGTCACAATCTTACAAACCCTTTATGGTTCAAATAAGAAAACTGCATACAGTATATTAATGTACCATCAGAAAACTGAGGTGTAGAGTCCCCCAACACAACATGCAAACTGGATTTTCTGCACATTTAGGACTCTGGAAATGGTTTAAGCATCTTACAGTCATATGGATTCTACAATATAAACCAAAACATACTGTCTATTGTATGGCACCAATGAAAAACAAAAACTTGTCTAAAAACTTATAGGGCCAGAAATGTTCATTTTACATTTTTGCCGCTTGATTCAGAAGAATCTATATAGGCGAATACTGTGACTTCTTAAGATCTGCCGATTTAGTAACAGTTCTACATCAAAGCCAACTACAACCGCCACTCGACCCCAGAATCTGATTTTCGACTCAGACAAGCTATTCATTATAATGAGGTGTGTCTAAGACTCTCGTTTATATCCTGGATTATGCAGGTCAATGGTCACTGCAGTTGAGTGGATTAGCTGCCTTGGTTACCTCCCACCACAGGTAGCTATGCCAGTGGTGTGATCACATCACTGAAAGCGTGAAACAGAGAGGGTACCATCAACCCCATAAGGTTGCCAGGAGGAAAACACTTTTAAAAAGCAGCATAATGTATTATTTAATTATGCTGTTATTTTAAACAAATTGTGTTTGGCTTTAAGTAGCGGAGATGATGAAATAGTGAGTTAGGTTGATATTTGACATCAATCATGGGTAGGGCTCTATAAGAACAGGAAGACTTCATAAAAATCAGAGAGGGAGAAATAATAATATAATTTAGTTATAAAATAGTGGTATATAAAGCTTTCTTTATAGGAAGTTTTTCCTTTCTGGGAGCTTTCAAAGACAGATCATACCATTGTTCTGGTTCAGAGGTCAGCAAACTCTATCAAATGATTTACTATTAAACAGATAGTAAGTAATTAGGGCTTTGTGGTGCATATCGTCTTTGCAACAACTACACAGTGCTGCTGCCACACCTCAAAAATAGCCATATACAATATGTAAATGAATGGGCGTGGCTCTGTTCCAATAAAACTTTATTTCCAAAAGTGAATGGCAGGCCAGATTTGAAGGGCTGTCAGTTTACTAATTCCTCTTCTATACCACCACTGTCCAACAGAAATACAATGTAAGCCACATATGCAATCTAAAATTTTATAGTAGCTACATAAAAAAAATAAAACCAGGTGAAATTTTAATAATATATTTTATTTAACCCAAAATATCCCAAATATCATTTCAAGTAATATAAAAAACTATCAATGATACTTCACATTTTTTAAAAAACTGTCTTCAGAACTGTTGAATATTGTACAATTAGCATCCTAGTCATATTACAAGTGCTCAGTAGCCACATGTGGCTGGTGGCTATCAAATTGCACCACATGTTCTCCATCTTCCATGCTAGATTTCTACAACTATCCGGAGGTTAGTGACAGTGCTGGGATTTGGCTCTTGAAAGACAGGATATAATTATACTGCCCCTGGGGAGATAGGACAAGGGATTAAAGCTTTTGGGAAGAAATATTTGGCCTCAGACACTTGCAGCTGAGGTGGCCCAAGATTTTAGGGCACAAATGTGTAACTGGACCAATGGTACAGTCAGATGATGTTAGCTTCACTTGCCAATGCAGTGAATCAATGCCAGTGCAAAATGTTAATTGCTGTGAAGAGAGCTAGTCTTTAGCACTTGACTACATCAGAATTTAAAGCATATAAGGATGTGATTTGGAAGATAAAGTGATGAAATGTGTAGCAAGGAAAAAAACTTCAAAATTAGACTGAATTTTTAAAAAGATTAAAACCATCTAAATTCTTTTTCAAGTACCTTTGTGTAACACATGTTACCAAAGGGTAAGCATAAACTTTAGTTTAAGCCTGGGGAAGTTCTTCATTACTTAAATTCAAATTTATAAGTGATTAAATCAACATTTCCAAAGTAAGAATGGATATAACTTTTTGTTAATAAAACTTAGAGGCAAGTGTTTTTAACAAAAAATTTATTACCAAAATACAATATTAAAGTCAATACATGACAAACTCCTGTAAAGCAAAATAAATTATTCTAACATTGTACAGTATTTCCAAAGGTAGTTAAAGAAGCGCTAAGACCTTGCTTCACTGTTTGTTGAACAGATAAACTGTTCTACCATGAACACAATCCTAGAATTTTAGGCGTTAAGGCATGCAGCTTGATGTGCAGGATAATTTTACAAAATGCAAATCATCCTATTTTAATAAGATACAGTGTCAGAATTAACTGTAGTCTTTACATGTCAGTGTTCCAGAAATTTTTAGACTTTGGCTATAGAAGCAATGCCATAGTGTTACACAATACTTATTTCTTAAAAAAATACATGTATTCATGTCCATGAATATCAAACTCAAATTTCTATTAAATATATTTTATAGAATATTACTTAGAGCACCTTGCTGTACAATAAAAAAAGATTAAATAAGTGTCTATGAAAACTAAAAATATAATAAGTCTCAATAGAGAAGCCTGCTTGTCTTTGTCAAGCCAAGTACAGTTGCAGGAAGATACAATGTAAACCATTTGCTTTGTGAGAAAAGACGAAGAAAACAATAACAAAGCCACCCACAGCTACCTCAAATAGATGAAAGATGTAGAATAAAGGCTTCAGTCAGTGTCACTACACTGCACTGGCTGGACACAGAACTTGAAGTCTACAGGTCAACTGGAATATAGGCATGGTACTGTTAGAACACTGCGGATACCAACCATATTCTGGATAATTAGAGAAAGAGAGAAAATGATAGAGCCCTGAAAAAGTATTACTTATAATGATCAGAATGCATCATCTTTCCCCTCCCCACCTTTGCCTTATCCAGTAAGTTTGTTTTAAAAACTAGTTTCACTATCGAACCAGAATGATAAGTGTTCAGAGTGGAAAACAAATACTGAGCTTTGTATGGCAAAAGATCTAGTACCAGTAAACGTTATTCCTATAAAGGGAATTCCTGCTGATGATTTTAATACCTATCTCTTCTAAAATTAATATTGCATATTTCATCTTCATATTACTTTTAGAACTGCTCAACTTTTCTCGGTGGAGAGGGTTAACTTAAGGCTTGCCACAAAACCATAGTGGGAAGGTACCCAACATCCTCGGTATATGGCTCCTCCTATAGGCCAGGAGAAAGCTTCTGAAGATATTTTAGGCTCGAATCAGATGAATATTTAAAGACTTTTGAACTTCTGGGTTCATTTTTTCCCATGAGCTAGGGAAATTTTAAATTCGTGATTCCAAACGGAAAATTTATGTAACAATCAATGGAAGTGGTTTTCAGGAAATGAAGAAAGTTTATTTAAAAATTCACTGTTGAAATTTTGGGAATGTTTTTTGGTTGTTAGTATTTTCCAAATGATTATGTAAAATTAAAGCCAAGGAAAATTTATCAAACAAAAATTATTCTAAGGTTGTTAGCTTTCAGAATAATAGATTTTTATAAAGAAACACTGAGTCAGAGCTACCAGTAATGAAAAAACTAAGTGGGAACAATATAGTAACAATGGAACCATTTAAAATATTCCATTTGGATTTGGAATGAATATAATTGTGTTTTAATTCTGAAAACAGGAGAAAATGAGAAAACCCACTGCATGTGGATTTAGGGAATATAGTTTAGTATATATGAATTCATGTTCTCTTTTAAAAACCAGATATCAGAAATGGATTAACTTTCACAGATAAATTAAAGCAACTTAAATTAAAGAGTTGCAAAGTTACAATCAATTCTGTTTGTCCAAATATCGTAAGCAAGTGAGATTTAAAAAAAACAAATCAGACAGTATTTCAAGTTGCCTGGCCCCACTTAAAGAGCTCCTAACGCTATCTGAAAAATGTTAACTCATTCGATTCACATCCAGACTTTGGGAAAATAATTCTTTCTTAAAAGGTGTCTACAGAATATCCTACTCAAAAAATTCTGTTTTCGATGTTTTCTAAGCTTACAAGAGTCACAGCCTCTGCTCGAGATGTTAGAGTCAAGTTCAGAAAGAGCACCATGAAGATGGTGCACTGCATGGTGCACCGCCGCCTTTTGACTTGTAGGCAGAATTGACCTTAACAGAACAATGCATACATAAATGATCAGAACTACAAAGGCAAAACCAAAAAACCCTGTTGTCTCCACTCTTTGAAATACGTTGTAATACAAAATGTGTAATTAATGAGAAGATTACATCTATCCGATGGCAAGTTTTAGTTGGCTTCCCACGGGTCCTATTGCACGCTAAGAAAATGCAGTTTCCTGGGTAGGAGAAACCCAAATGTCTTTTGTTTGTTATTAAAAGTTTTATAAACAACCTGAATTTTTACTATCTTTTAGCCACATCTGGTTACAGCTTTTCTGCTAAGTATAACTAGATACAGAACTCCAGGGAATGAAGTCTCAGTAGCAGCACTCATTTTAAGGGGCTTCTGAATTTCATCCCTCCTCCCCCAAATGATTTCTATTAAACAGTTCAAACTATTTCCAAGGCCTGATGAGCAAGTGCAATTTTTCCTACGTTGTTGTTTTAACAGACTTTTCTAGACAACACGCTTGGTCTAATCTAGAAGAGCGGATGAGAAGGCCTATGTCACTACTGAGAAAACTGGGGTGTCCCATGGACACTCTGAAAAGAACCTCGGAGAAGTGCGCTGTGCTCAACCAGTCACCATTTCTATGAACCTTGAGATTTAGTTTGAGGCTGGTGCGAATTCACCTCTTTCCTCCTTTGCCAACTTTCACTGTAAATGTAAGACAATTTACTGCGTAAACGCCTATTTACAATCTAGGTTTGGATTCAGAGGTTTCTTTTCTTTTTTGTTTCTAAAGAGTAAAGTAATATATCTCAGATTGAGTATAAAATTTATTCCTATCAATCTGGCAAAAGATTTAGGTTGATGATCTCAAAGCTCTGTAATGAGCTCTTTTTCCCCTTGTTGATACCGAAAACCCCTCCAGCACGTACCTCCCATTTTTCACAAGAGGCTTGCCATTCATGTCAAAACTGAGAACGAAGGAAACTAAGCTCTGCTTAAGATTGTGACAATTTCATAACAGAAAGTTTTAGAATAGTTCCTGAAAAGCCCTTTCTTAACTCTTTTGCTTGCATTTCTACACTGTAAGTTTTAATAATAAATACACTCAAACTTAAAGAGGTAACAGAGGGTTATTATAAGATTACATCTTTGCTGTCTCCTCAACCCACTTCCCCTCGCTCAAAATGCTTAAATATTATTACCCCTTATCCATCTGGAATTCCTTTAATTACATTACAAATTTGGTTCCAAGGTCACACCTGTCATTTCTCCAAACTATTTCTTCTGTGTCTAGTAAGTCACTGGACAGCACAAAGGGCAAACTGTGGTTTAAAGGACTCCTCTTCTGCTGTTTTCCTCTTCAGATAACTATTCCATCTAATTTGTGTTTGGAGTTGTGCTGTGGTCCTTATTTAGGATGATGTTTACAATTTCACCCTCATGCTCTTTCATATGATCCAAGAGATTCTCTTTGCTGGTAGATTCGAAACCACAAATACAACAACAGAAGAGTAAAACGCAATACTCCACACCAGGAGGGGCCACACTGGAGTTTTTTTCTAAACCATATGAGGTATTACTTGTAGAGCTTAGTTTCTCATTCTCATTGGGACCTACGACTTCTTCACTGGGAGCCTGGGAAATCAGCTCTGAGGATGACACCAAATTTTCTGAACTTCCAGTGACAGGATCGGCTCTTTCTTCACTGCTGTTTAATACAGTCTTTCCAGAGGATTTTCCCCGAACCCTTAAAAACAAAACATCGTATCTTGAGTTGGTTATAATGTAGACTAGTAGATTTAATCCTAACTTTATAGATGATGTACATATATAATTACAAATAATAATAATTTACTTATATATTACAGGAAGATCAAATACCTGCCACTTTGTGAAATTGCATCATTAATAGCCTTGTTTACTTGTTCATAGTTATAATTTTGGTCACTGGCATGCTTCCACATATGAGACTTCAAAGAAGGAGGATGGCTGCACACATACCCACACAAAGAGCATCTGAAAGACAGATATGAAGGAAATCAGAAGATCCCACATCACTTTTAGTAACTACAATGATTCTGTAACAATTATTAAATTTATTCTCGTGAAGACTTATTAGATATCACATTTCACTCAATCTAAGATGCCACTAAGAGACATATTGATTTCAGAGGCTAAAATGTCCTAGGGTGGATATCTCAACATCAATGAAATAAAGTGTTTTACATTATAGAGAATTCATAAGAATCAGGACAAACATCCCAAATTACTTTAGATATTACAGTATTTTGAAAGATTTCTAATATAGTAATATGTGAAATCATTGCCCTAAATTATTTAACCACATACACATACACAAATACACAAAATCAATACTCTATACCACTCTATTTCTTAAGAAAGCAAAAGGGAATTAAATAATTTTCAATACGGACTCTGTGCTTACTTACAGATTCACAGAAAATGTAAAAAGTAGTCCTGAAATGCTTCAACAATTTAGATTTCATAAGTAAATCAGATAATTAATAATCTTAAAGTTTCTATTCAAAATAATAATTCTTTCACACTTGGTAAAATCTGAACTGAATGAAGTACTTAAAAAAATTAACAAACTATTTTTTAGAGTATGTTTAGGTTTAGTCACTCTCTCCCCTGCATCCAGTTCCTCCTATTATTAATATCTTGCATCAGTGTGGAACATTTGTTACAACTGATGAACCAATACTGATACATTATTATTGACTATTATTAACTAGAGTCTACAGTTTACATCTGGGTTCACTGTGCTGTACAGTTCTACCTATTTTAATAAATGCATGATGCCATGAGTCTATCATTATAATATCATGCTGAATAATTTCCCAACCCTAAACATCCTCTGTGCTCCACATATTCATCCCTCCCATCCCCCAAACCCTGGCAACCACCGATTTTTTTTTACTGTCTGCATAGTTTTTTGCCTTTTCTAGAATGTCACATAATAGTTGGAATCATACAGTATATAGTCTTTTCAGACTGGTTTCTTTCCCTTAGCCATTTGCATTTAAAGTTCCTCCATGTCTTTTCATGGCTTTGAGAGCTCTTTTCTTCCCTCTATCGCTGAATAATATTCCATTGTATGGATGTACCAGTTTATTTATCCATTTCTCTACTGAAGGGCATCTAGTTGCTTCCAAGTTTTGGCAATTATGAATAAAGCTTCTACTAAACATTCATGTGCCGGTTTTTGTGTGAATATAAGTTTTCATCATTTGGGTAAATACCTAACAGCAGAATTATGTTTATCTTAGGAAACTGCAAACAGTTTTATTTATTTATTTAAAAATATTTATTTATTTATTTAGGCTGTGCTGGGTCTCAGTTGCTGCACGTGGACTTCTTAGCTGTGGGATGTAGACTTCTTCTTAGTTGTGGTATGCAAACTCTTAGTTGCGGCATGTGGGATCTAGTTTCCCGACCAGGGATCGAACCCAGGCCTCCTGCACTGGGAGTGCAGAGTCTTATCCACTGGACCACCAGGGAAGTACCCAAACATACTTTTAAAGAGATATGTTTATTAAAAACTTAATTACAAACCTAACAAATCAGGTAACTTATCTGAACTCTTCTCTACAGTAAGAGAGACAGTCAGCAGAGGAGTAAAAGAACCACTCTGAGATATGCCAGAGCATTCTGTTCCTATTTTTTGGGGGGGAGGGGCACAGTTCCCTAACCAGGGATTGAACCTGTGCCCCCTGCAGTGGAAGCGTGGCGTCTTAACTGCTGGATTGCTAGGGAAGTCTCAGAGCATTCTCTTCTTAACAAGGTCTACCCCCAGGAGGACTATTTAACCAGAGCCTAACCTGCTGGAGTTTTATCAGAGCATATCTGACCTGAGGGAAGGAAATACCCAACTCCAGCCCACTCCAGCTATCTCTTGGCTACCACGGGCTGGGGAGGGAGGAGACTGAGAAGTACAGTTCACAGCCCACAGACACAGGTTCACTAAAAAACTAGTCATGGACTACAGAACATTTCTCCTCTCCCCACTTTTAACCACCATATTTCTAAAGGCCTGTTTACCAGCAGTGCCTTTTACCCAGTACATCATGCCTGACTATGTAGAAAAAATTACAAGACAAAGGGCAAAAACCAAAGTTGAAGAGACAGAGCAAGTACAGGAACAGGAGTCAGATATAGCAGGATGACAGAATTATCAGACTGGTGATTTAAAACAACTGTGATTAATCTCCTAAGAGCTCCAATGAATAAAATACATAGCATGGGAAAACAGATGAGCAGTGAAAGCAGAGGGACGGAAATTCTAAGAAAGAACCAAAAAGAGATTAAAAAACATAACAGAAATGAAGAGTGCCTACAATGGGCTTATTAGTGGACTGATCTGAGGAAAGAATCTCTGAGCCTGAGGATATCTCAATAGACAGACACCTCCAAAACTAGAAAGCAAACAAACAAACAAACAAAAAAAGGACTGGAAAAAACAAACAGAATATACAACTACAAAAGGGACAACTATAAAAGGTGTAATCTATATGTAATGGGAATACTAGAAGAAGAGAGAAAGGAACAGAAGAAATATTTTAAACAATGATGACTGAGGGAATTCCCTGGTAGTGTAGTGGTTAAGAATCTGCCTGCCAATGCAGGGGACATGGGTTTGATCTCTGGTCCGGGAAGATCCCACATGCTGCAGAGCAACTAAGTCACAACTACTAAGCCTGCTCTAGAGACTGAGTACTACAACTACTGAGCCTGTGTGCTGCAACTACTGAAGCCTCCACACCTAGAGCCCATGCTCCACAATAAGAGAAGCCACCACACTGAGAAGCCCATGCACCGCAACAAAGAATAGCCCTGTGTTGCCACAACTACAGAAAGCCTGTGCATAACAATGTAGAGCCAACACAGTCAAAAAAAAAAAAAAAGAGTGAGATTTTTCCAAATTAAAGTCAGACATCAAACCACAGATACAAGAAGCTCAGATAACACCAAGCAGGATACATGGCAGAAAAACTACACCTAGGCATATCATTTTTGAACTACTGAAAACAAAAGAAAAAATCCTGAAAGAAGCCAGAGGGAAAGAGAAACAAAGAAGAATTATATCTAACTTCTCAGAAGCAATGCAAGAAGGAAGAGAGTATTAAGAGAAAAACCAATCTAGAATTCTGTGCCAGCAAAATTATTCTTCAAAAGTGAGCAGAAATAAAGACCTCCTCAGACAAACAAAAATGAAAGGAATTTGTTGCTGATAGATCTGTCTTGCAAGAAATGTTAAAGAAGTTCCTTAGAAAGAAGGAAAATGATATAGATCACAAACTTGGATCTACACAAAGGAAACAAATCAGATAAAGTATAAGAGAGGATAAAATAAAAGCTTTTATCTTTATTTTTCTAAGATTTTTTCTTTTGATGTGGACCATTTTTAAAGTCTTTATTGAATTTAATACAGTATTGCTTCTGTATTATGTTTTGGTTTTTTAGCCACGAGGCATGTGGGATCTTAGCTCCCTGATCGGGGTGGAACCTGCATCTCCTGCACTGGAAGGTGAGGTCTTAACCACTGGACTGCCAGGGATGTCCCCATTTTTAACTGATTTGAGAGATAACAGTTTGTTCAAAACAATAACAGCAACAATGTATTCGGTTATTATGCTTATGTATGATTGTGTGCCCACATGCACGCACACACTTACGCATATGTGAAATGAATGAAAGACGTGATGCAAGGGACGGAAGAGATGAATTACGTTATTTTATTATAATGTACCTGGACTACCAGTGAAGCCAGCATAGCGTTGCTTGAAGGTGCATTTGGATTAGCTGTAAATATATATGCCAAACGCTAGGGAAACCATTAATAAAAAGTAAAAAAAAAATATAACTGATATGCTAAGAAAGGAGAGAAAATGGAATATAACATGCTCAATGAAAATCACTAAAGGCAGAAAAAGAGTAAAAGAAAAAAAACAAAACAAAGAACACGGGCAACAAATAGAAACCAGTAACAAATATGGCACCTATAAATTCAACTATATCAATCATCATTTTAAATGTCAATGGTCTAAATACCCCAATTAAAAGACGGAGATGGTCAGAGTGGATCAAAAACAAGACCCAACTATATGTTCTCTACAAGAAACCTACTTTATAAAGATACATATCAGTGAAAAGTAAATGGATGGAGATCGATATACCACATTAACGCTGTTTAAAAGAAAGCAGGAATAGCTATATTAATTTCAGACAGAACAGACTTGAGAGTAACGAGTTATCAGGGGAAGAAAGGAGCATTACATAATGATAAACGGGGCAATTCTCCAAGAATGCATAATGATCTTTAGCATGAATGTGCCTAACAACAGAGTGTAAAAATATATAAGGCAAAAACTGACAGAACTGCAAGGAGAAATAAATGAATCTACTATTGTAGTTGGAGTCTTAAACACCCCTCTATCAGGAATGGACAGATCCAGAAGGCAGAAAAATCAGTAAGGACATAGTTGAACTCAACGCCCCCACCAGTCAACTGGATAATAGATATCTACAGACTACTTTATGCAACAACAGCAGAACACACATTCTTCTCACACATGAAATATTCACCAAGACAGACCACATTCTGGGCCATAAAACACACCTTAACAAATTTAAAAGAATAGAAATCATGCAATATTTGCTCTCAGACCAAAATGAAACTAGAAATCCATAACAGAAAGATAATTGGACAATCTCAGAATACTTGGAGATTAAACAACACACCACATGGATCAAGGAAGAAATTCCCACAAAAAATTTACAATATTTTGAACTAATGAAAACATAACTTATCAAAACGCGTGGGATGTAGTAAAACCAGTGCCTGGAGAGAAATTTATAGCATTGAATGCATGTATTAGAAAAGAAGAAATCTAAAATCAGTCATCTAAGCTTCCACCTTAAGAAACTAGAAACAAGAGCAAATTAAATCCAATGCAAGTAGAAGAAAAGAAATAAAAATGAGAGCAGAAATCAATGAAATTGAAATCAGGAAATCAGTAGAGACTATCAACAAAATCAAAATCTGGGTCTTTGAAAAGAACAATAAAATCAATAAACCAGCAAGTAACCAGGATACATAACAAAAAAAGAGAGGACACAAATTACCAGTATCGGAAATGAAAGAGGGGACATCACTATAGACCCCACAGACATTAAAAGGATAATCAAGGAATAATATAAACAACTCTATGCCACAAATTTGATAACCTACATGAAATGGACCAATTCCTTGAAAGACACAATCTGCCAAAACTCACATAAGAAACAGACAATCTGAAGAGGGCTATCTATGAAGTTGAAATCAGGTCTAAAAGTGGAAGTACCAGGTCCAGATGGGTTCACTAGTGAATTCTACCAAACTTTCAGGAAAAAATTATACCAATTCTCTAAAATTTCTTTCAGAATATAGGAGCCAAGGGAATATTTCCTAACTCATTCTATAAAGCCAGCATTACTCTAATACCAAAACTAGACAAAGATATTACAAGGAAAAAAAAAAAAACCAGCCTATAGCCCAATATCTTTCATGAACACAGATGCAAAATCCCTAACAAAAAATTGAATCCAATAATACATAAAAGGAATTATATACCATAACCAAGTGGAATTTATCCCAGGTATACTGGTTCAACATTTGAAAATCAATCAACATAATCATCACATTAACAGGTAAAGAAAAAACATATTAAACACACCAACAGACGCAGAAAAAGCATCTGACAAAATCCAACACTCACTCATGATAGAAACTCTCAAGGTGACATCATCCTTGATAAGAAACTAGACACTTTCCTGCTAAGTTTAGGAACAAAGCACAGATGTCCTCCTCACCATTCCTTCTCAACATTGTAACTGAAGTCTCAGCTGATGCAATGAGACCAAAAAATATACATATATACTTTTCTGTTCATAGATACGATTGTCTATGCAGAAAATCTGAAAGAATACACCAAAAACTCCTGAAACTAATAAGGAATAATAGCAAGGTTGTGGGACACAAGGTTAATATACAAAAGTCAACTGCCTTCCTATATTCCAGCCATGAACAAGTGGTATTTAAAATTAAAACATGATACCATTTACATTAGCAGTCCTGAAAATGAAATACTTGCATATAAAACTAATAAAATATGTACAAGGTCTATATGAGGAAAATTACAAAACCCTGATAAATCAAAGCACTATAAATGTAGAGAGATTCTATATTCATGGACAGGAAGACTCAATATTGTCATGATGTCAGTTCTTCCCAACTTGATCTATAGATTCAATATGATTCCAATAAAAATCTTAGCAAGTTATTCTGTGGATATTGACAAACTGATTCTAAAGTTTACATGGATAGGCAAAAGATCCAGAATAGCCAATGCAGTATTGAAGGAGAAGGACAAAGTTGAAGGTGTGACACTACACATGGAATCAGTAAAAGATCAGTGGTCACCAGAGTTTGGGTCACTGAGGCGGAATGAATAGGTGGGATTCAGGGGGTTTTTAGTGAAATTACTCTGTATGATACTATAATACTGTAATGGTGGATACGTGTCATTATAAATTTGTTCAAATGCATAGGGTGTACAGCACCAAGAGGGAACCCTAATACAAACTACAGACTTAGGACGATAACGGTGTGTCAACAGTGGCTCATCAGTTCTAACAAATGTATTACTCTGCTGGGGAGTGTTGATAATGGGGGAGGCTACGAACGTGTGGGGCAGAGAGTATATGGGAAATCTTTGTACTTCTGCTCAATATTGCAATGAACCTAAAATGCCTCTAAAAAATAGCCTATTGAAAAGAGTTGACAGTTGGGACTTTCCCGGTGGTCCAGTGGTTAAGACGCCGTGCTTCCACTGCAGGGGGCTCAGGTTCCATCCCTGGTCATCTATAGGGGAACTAAATGTATGCCATTGTAGTGCGGGGGTGGGTGTGGGGGTGCGAAGAGTCACTCAGAACACAGCCCATAAGCTGTGATATTTGCAGCAGTATATGTTCATTCTTTTAGGAAGCACTCAGAGAAAGTAGGAAAAGAAATGAGATATCAATTTTTTTTTTCCTAAAGGCCTACTATCCCAGTGGCTAAAGTCAGTAGAGAGTAACCAGCTTCTTTATATCTAAATCAGCTTGTATGGGGACTTCCCTGCTGGTTCAGTGGCTAAGACTCCACACTCTTAATGCAGGGGGCCTGGATTCGTTCCCTGGTCAGGGAACTAGATCCCATGTGCCACAGCTAAAGATCCCGCATGCCGCAACTGAAGATCCCGTGTGCTACAACTAAGACCTGGTGCAACCAAATAAATAAACATTAAAAAAAAAAAAGTTAAATTAGCTTGTACCTTTAAAAGTTCCAGAGAGTTAAAAAAGGCTTTCAAAGTCTTTCTATGAAGTTAGAATAACACTGATACTAAAATTTGGCAAGGGCAACAGAAAAAAGAAAACTACACACCAATCTCACTTATGACTATCAATGCAGATATACTGAATAAAATGCTGGCAAACAGAACCCTAGAGTACATTAAAACAACAATAATACCATGAAGAAGGGACGCTTATTTCAGGAATACAGAGAATTTAATATTAGGAAATATATTACTATAATTCACTATTTGAAAGGATCATAAGAGAAAAGTCATAGCTTCATTGTTGTCACTGCAACTCAATCTAAAGAAATTCAGTATCCATCTTAATAAAACTTTTTATTATGGAAATCTTTAAGCAAAAACTAAAGTAGGAAAGTATAATGCATCTCCATCACCCAGCTCCAATAATTATTGACATTATGACAGTCTTGTTTCATGTTCCCCCAACTTAAATTTCCCTGATTTTTGCAGAAATGTCTTATTTGAATGAGGACTCAAACAAAATCTATACAGTTGTCCTTGGGTATCTGCAGGGAGCTGGTTCCAGGACATCGCACAGATAACAAAATCCGAGACGCTCAAGTCCCTCATATAAAATGATGTAGTACTATGTTGCATTTGGTTGGCATATATCTGAAGTCTCTTTTAGCCTGTAACAATTCTTCTTTCTTTCCCCCAACCCCCCCATGCCATTCATATGTTGAAGAAAACAGGTCATCTGTCTTCTAGAATTTCTCGTATTATGAACTGCACTGATTACTTTCTGTTAGTGTTATGTTCCTGTATTCCCCACATTTTTTGTAAACTGGTAGTGAGATCGAGAAAAGCGTTTCTAAACCTCAGCACTTGACACTGGGCTAGATAATTCTTTACTGTGGGGGTGGCTCTGGGCATTGTAGGATGTTTTTAGCAGCATCACCGGCCTCCACCCACCAGGTGCTACTAGTACCTTCTCTCCCTGTTGTGACAACCAATAATGTCTCCAGACATTGCCAAATGTCTCACCTGGTGGGAACTACTGATGTATAGGTTTCATTAGATTCAGGGTTAGTTTTTTTCATTTCTATTTCTTTTTCGCAAATATACTTCGTGGGTAAAGCTGTGTTCCCTACCACATTTTAGGAGGCACTTAGATCAGGGTGATAACACCTAAACCCAATGAACACTCAATAAAATTTCTCACCAAAATATGGTAGGTGAATAATTCTTCAACATGATAAAATATACCTATCTCAAGCCCAGAACTAGTATAAAGCTTAATGAGGAAACACCAGAAGCATTCCTATTAAGCCTAAGAACAAAATAAGAATGGTCACTCTCCCCATTACTACTTAGTGTTGTGAAGGTACCAGTCAGTACAATTGGATAATAGAAAGAAGAGGTGTAAATATCATAAAGGAAAGGGTGAGAAAATTATCTGCAGATAATACAACTATATACCTGGCAATTCAACAGGAATTAAAAACTTTTACAGGGCTTCCCTGGTGGCGCAGTGGTTAAGAATCTGCCTGTCAATTGCAGGGGACACGGATTCGGGCCCTGATCCGGGAAGATCCCACATGCCACGGAGCAACTAAGCCCGTGTGCCACAACTACTGAGCCCACACGCCACGACTACTGAAGCCCAAGCACCTACAGCCCATGCCCTGCAACAAGAGAAGCCACCACAATAAGAAGCCTGTGCACTGCAATGAAGAGTAGCCCCCGCTCTCTGCAACTACAGAAAGCCTGCGCACAGCAACGAAGACCCAATGCAGCCAATATAAATAAGTAAAATAAATTTGTTAAAAAAATTTTTTTACAAGTCATAAGATAATTCAATAAGCGTGTAAAGCTAACATCCTGTATAGGTCAACAGCTTTCCCACCTAACAACAATACCGAAAGCTAGGAAAGGAAGAAAAAGATCCAAGTTAAAAGAGCAACAGAAAAAAAAATACATAGGAATAAGCCTAACCACATGTGTGCGCATGCGTGTGTGTGCGCGCACGCAGTCCTTGCTGTGTATGGTTCTGATATGCATGTATTTTGGCTACTATGGCTTAGTTAAATGAGTCTCCTAACAATACTGTTCAAATTTCAAAGTATATTAACTGTGAGTAACTGCAGAGTACAAACTTCACTGGGAACTCTTTGGTCCACTATGAAAACTAAGGTGCTCTTTATGATCAGTGACTAATTATGTCGTTTCTTTCAAAGTCTGTCAGTCATCAGTCACTCACTTCTATTAATTCACTCACAGACAACAAAGCACGTAGTTATGGTGCCTCCTTGTATCCCAGTGATAAACCCATGGAACATTTTACAAAAATGGATAATCCAAAAGAGAGAACTGGCCAATGAAACGGAAGTATATACAGCAAGAAACCCAAAAGTGGTAATGCTGGGAGTGAAATTAGACTCCATTGTAAATGGAATTACAGAACAAACAGCTGACCACAGGAATGCTGCCATGGCTGCCACTGAAGAAACTCCAGATATGCAGCCAGAGGATCTCCACGAAGCTGGACTTAATGACAGAAATTAGGAAAGCTGTTCCCCGGAGACGTTAGGCCAGTGAAAAATTTCATATTACAGAAACTCTTGGAGATGTTTCATGATATGTAAAGAGCAAAGGATAAAATGCTGCAAGTTGATCCACACACAGAAAGAAGCGTGACAACTGGCTGAGGCACAGAAAAGCTGCTTACCCCGTGCTGGAACGTGTACAATGAGAAGGCAAGCGCTGCACAAACTACTCTTGAAGGGTTTCTTACAAAGAAATAAAACACTTTAATTCTCAACGTTTCTAAGTTTTAAGTTACAGTGTACTAAGTTAATATCACTTTTAGTATTTTTCGTTTCCCTGAACATTTATAACTAACAGTAAAAGAGTTTTTAATGTTTTAAGAACAGTGTTTAAAGGTAATAGTGTTTAAATTGTAATTTTCATCATTAATTAAGATGGCTTTGCGTAGTTTCAGCTTGCACGGTCATTTTTACAGTCCCATGCTACTGCACAAAAGGAGGACTCTCTGTGTACTTAATACATACATGTGGATACACACACATACAAAACAAGAAATGTACACAATAATATACATGGAGAAAACTTTAAAGTGACAGAATAGATGACTTGAAAAAATGGAAAAGCCCATACCTTGTTTGTATAAAGTTGTCAATTCTTTCTAAATTAATCTAGAAACCTTAACATGATCCCAATACAAATAGCAACAGAATTTTTAAGAGGATACTATGACAACCTGACTCTAAAGTTCATCTGTGCATGTATGTATTACCCAATCAGAACCTCAAACAAGAAACTGAACTACCCACAAAATCCACATACTTAGCTTCATTTCCTTATCACCATTTCTCCCATAGAATTTGGAATACTTTACATACACAATTGAAAAAATGATTTTTTGTGAAACGTGAAAGAGTGGTAGGAGGTGTATATGCAATTAAAAAAAATGATAAACACTGGGTTCATATTACTTGCTTAAGGAGAACATTACCTCTATCTTAAGAGCTCTTTGTGGGTTCCTCCAAGATCCACACCTGTTCCTCCTCGAAAGGGGCATCACTTCTCTGAATTCTGTATTATATGATTTGTTTACTTTTTCTTAGTTTTACCTACATGTATACCTAAAGTATTGTTTATTCACATATTTTTGAGTATATAAATAGAATCGCACTTTATGTATTCTTGTGTGACTTGCTTCTTTGTCTCAGCTCAGTGTTGCTGAGATTCATTCGTGTTGATAGGTATAGCTCATTTATCTCACAGGCTACCTGCTTTACTTTGATTTTTACCTCTGCAGTTTCTCAGTTTCCCTGACAGATGAACTATACATGTAAACACTGTTTTAAATATTTACCCAGCATTTTAGTTATCTTCGTTGGGAGAGTTGTTTACGCTCTCTAGTTTGCTATATTATCTAAAATGGGAGCTCATGCTTTTGAATACTTAGTTAAAATTGCTAAGCCAATTTCTATTCTAACTCAACTGGTCAGCAAATGCGGTCTTTATTAAACATTTCCCTGATTATATAATCTATATCCAATATACAAAAATGGAATATACAAGCATGTGTAAGTACAAATTCTAAAAAATCACTTGCATAATTTCCCAGTCTTTTAAAGGTACATACACAGATTTGAAGCAAAGGTGGAAGCATGCTACAGATTTTTAATTCTATTTTTTACAATGTTCCATAGTACTTTCTCAAGTTAAAAGTTATACATTTTCAACAGGGTTTAATGTTCCATCCTATGAAAGTGTCATCATTTAATCATTCTACTATTAGTACAGTTAGAATGTTTTTGATCTTTTAAACATTACACATAATCCTGTAACAAATACGTCCTATATCTATATGTATTGCTGATTATTCTGTAGGATAAAGTCCATTCCTTCCCCCTCCCCCTGGAATCTTTAAGAATAATGAACACTCATATAGTGAAGATATAGAATATTACCAATATACCTTTGAAATTCCGTGTGTCCCATCTTGACTGCCTCCTCTTACTTTCTGAGAGGTGAGAATGTTCCTGAACTGTGGGACATAGCCATCTTTAAGGCTTTTGATCTGTCAGCATTTACTACATCAGGGAGAAACCAGGTATGATGAAATAAGCACATTTAAATTAATAATGGAGGGAATTCCCTGGCGGTCCAATGGTTAGGACTCCATGCTTCCACTGAAGGGGGAACAGGTTCAAGCCCTGAGTGGGGAACTAAGATCCTGCAAGCTGCGTGGCAGGGCCAAAAATTAAAAGCAAAATAAAAAAAAAATAAAAAAGCATATTTTTAGAAGCAGTGAATCATATATTCCAGAAGTAAATGCTCAAATTATTTTTAGAATAGTTTGTGGAAGACAAGCACACCTGAGAGTTTGAGAAAAGCTTAAACTGACAGTGAAATATTATTCATGGTCAGAAACGCTCTTTTCTAACAATTCATTGTTACCTATGAGCTAACCTAGAATCTATCACTTTCATTAGCTTCCCGATATAAACAATGCATACAGATGAAGCCTTTTACTTTCCAAATTTCTCTCTCTCATTCCACTGGACAAAGACTTATTTCTGTAAATTGTGCTGTTTATCAATATCCCTTAATATGAAGTCCTTAAAATCTTTTCTTAAGGAGAGGAAAGGAGAGAGAAAGCAAGGGCAGTGTGCTGAACAACTAAGTCCTAATTCTATGAGCACCTACCTTAGCCTGGTACAAAGGTTATTCTGAAGGGACACTTATAATGGTGAATATTCATTAAAAGATCTAAGTATGAAAAAAAAAGTAGGAGCAATCTGATAAGGGTAAGCATTTATTAAATAAAATTATTTTTAACTAATTAGAGAAGAAGGGATACTATAAGAGAAGCTCAACTTCAAAGTTATGTAAAGGTGGCTTAAATCTATTTTTACTCCCCTTTTAAGAATATATTTCCATTAGCTAAAATATTATTTTTTTCATTTTCATTCCTTCTCCACTTTTCCTATATAATTCCATGGAACAAACCAAATTCCCTCAGTTAAAAAAAATTAGAATAAACCACTTTATACTACTATCTTGTTTTACTCACTTCACTGCACTTATTTTCTGAAATTATAGTTTACTTTTTTATTATCTATATTCTTTCATGAAGGTGTAAATTCCATGACCATGTGTTTTGTTGAGTCAGAAAAAGAACAGAAAGTCAACATAGAAACCTGTGATACTGTGATTTATAATAATATATATTTGGCCTTAGTCCCAGTTCTTGGCACACAGCTCCTTGGAATTGCCTAAGTGATGAGAGCAATAAAGGTCTTTTGTTATGTTAATGAGGTGACTTTTGGAAAGCCCCTAGGTAACCTGAGGATGGGGGCTGATTGCCAGAGGAACCAACCAGGTGATTGCAGGGTTGGAACTTTCAGTCCTAGAAGACAGACTGGAGATTGAGTTCTACCATCAACCGCAAATGATTTTATCAATCGTGGTTATGTAATGAAGTCTCCATAAAAACCTAAAGGATGGTTCAGAGAGCTTCTGGGTTGGCAAACACATGGAAGGGCTGGCAGAGTGGCACACCCAGAGAGGGGATGAAGTTCCACCTCTCCTGGACTTTGCCCTCTGTACCTCTTCATCTGGCTGTACATCTGTATCCTTTTTAATATCCTTTCTAGGAAATTAATCAAACCCAGGAGGGAGTCACGAGAACCTCATTTATAGCTGATTTAAAACCTGATTTATAGCAAGTCAGAAGCACAGGTAAAAACCTAGACTTGCGATTGGCCACTGAAGTAATAAAGACAGTCTTGTGGGATTGAGCCCTTAACTGATGGGATCTGATGCTATCTCCAGGTAGATAGTATCAGAATTGAATTAAATCTGCAGGACACTCAGCTAATGTCTGCTGAGAATTGAGTTGTTTGGTGGTGTGGAAAACATTTGACACTGGAAAATCCAAGGTTTCTCAATTCAGCTAAAAAACGGACTGGATTTTTCTACAGGCTTTCTGCCATTGATAAGGGGTCAGTTACTTTAGTGCCAAAACCCCAAAGATAAGCATGTGGTTACATTACCCTATTTACCCGGTTTGGGGCCTTACTTGGACATTACTCAAGGTCTGATTCAATTAGGAGCAACTATCTTCAGGGGTTAGGCAGAGGAAAGCAGAACCTGGATGTCTTGCAATATTTGAGGTGTGACTTGAACATACATGAAAAGACTGCAATTGAATGTGGTTTGTCTTACCACATTCAATTAGTTTTCTATGCTTTTAAAGGAATAAAAAAGGCCCAGAGAAGTAGCCACTTCAAATTCTGTGATGAACCCAAGAACTCTTTATGCTACTGTGAACAAAACATATTTTTCCCTCCAAATCAAACTATTAGCTAAACTGTTTTCCTTAAAACAAATTCAAGTTTTCCAAAGACTTGAGATTTTCCCCAAGCCAACACAACTGACTAACGACTCAATATGCTTTCAGATTAAAAGAGATTTAAGAAGTCTGTAAGTATGGTGGAAGTGATGGTATGTGACTCCCAAGGGTAGGTAGGTCATAAACGGTAATACAGCTTTTGCCTGCGTCTTACCTAAGCGTTCACTTTTGGGACCAGCACACCTGGAAAGTCCATGTGGAGAAATCATGTACATGTTCCAGCTAAGGCCCCAGCTGAGAGCCAGCATCAACCTCCAGACTGGCGAGGGAGCCTTCAAATGCCTGCAACTCCAGCCGTCTCAGTCACCGCCAGCCTTCACGTCTTCCCTCCTGAGCCCCAGACCTCACGGAACAGACACAAGCCACCGGACAGTGCCCTTTCTGAACCGACCACAGAATCCCTGAGCAGAATAAAAGCGCTGCTGTCTCACATCACTAAGCTGGGGGTGGTCTGGCATGCAGTGACAGTACACCTCGCGAAGAGTCCTCTCTGGCACAGCAGGTGCAGGTGGAGTGGCTTGCAAGACCGGGTAAAAGTATTTCATCTTTCCAGCCTCTGTTTCCATATTTACAACACTGGGGTAGTAATACTCCTAAGTACTGGGCTGTCATGAGGATTAAGTGAGGTGACACATATGAAGTACTTACTTAGCACACTGCCTGGTCCATGAAAAATGTTCTAAAAAAATGTTAGCTATTATTATTACTGTTTGTGATATATTTATATTTATAAAGACCAGACTTTTTACAATGACTCACCACACACAAGAGGCAAGGCTATCATTCCAAATGTCATTTCTATTGCTTAAAACATTTCTGGATTTTTTTTTTTGAGGTTTTCCTTTTACTTTTTGCGTCATTAGAAAACCAGCGGGGTCATTAACACATAAGCACACAGGATTTTTGAGCCAGTTGATGTGAATCCTTGAAAATCAGGGTCATTATTTTATATAAGCACACATTTTTACCTCTCCCTTCCTCACCTACCTTATTCACAAGACTATTTAGAGAAATCAGCATCAGTTTCAGAGTATAAAGACATAGAAGCCCTAACTACAAAGAAAAAGATTAATAAATTTGATTACATTAAAACTAGAAATTTCTGCTCTTCAAAAGACACCACTGAGAGTAGAAAGGCAAGCCACAGTTTACAAGATATGTGCAATATACACGACAGACATAAAACCTGTATTCAGAACACATAAAGAACTGCTGCAAATCAGTCAGTAAATGGCAGACCAGCCAATAAAGAAATGTGCAGTTAACAAATGAAAAGATGCTCAACCTCATAAATCATCAGGAAATGCAAATGAGAACCACAACAACATACACACCATGAAAATGATCAAAATTCAAGATGGACAATGCACAGTGTTGATGAGGGTATGAACTGGTACAACCAATGTAGACTGGTATAACCATTTTGGAGACCTGTTAACAACATCCACCAAACCTGAACATAGCACGCCCTATTACCCACATATTCCACTCCTAGGTATAAACCAATGGAAAAGGACCCATTTCATACACGCACCAAAAAATATGTAAAAGAGTATTCAAAATGGTGTTATTCATAGCAGGGGAAAATCTGGTAATAACCCAAATATCCATCAAAAGTACAGTAAAAAAAATAAGTTGTGGTATAATCTTACAATGGAATACTACCTAGCAATAAAAAGGAATGTATAGTATTAGTTCTACACTGAATTACACAAAATGATGTTCAGTGAAAGAAACTAGACATAAAAGAATATGTACAAAAAAAAAGACTTTGTACTGTATGGTTTCAATTACATTAAGTTCAAAAACAGGCAAAACTAATTTAAGATGTTAGAAGACAAGATGGTGGTTACCCGGTAAGGAATAGGGGGTAGTTAGTGAGTGGAAGGGCCAAGAAGAGGGCGCTGCTAAGGAACTGGCAATGGTTTATTTCTTGGTCTGAGGAGTTACAAGGATGAGTTTACTTTGTGACCATTCATCAAGCTGTATGCTATTGATTTATGCAATTTTCATGATATATACTGCTTTAAGTTATACAGTCTTATTTCAAAATTTTAAAGAGAGAGAGAGAGAGACTTAAGAGACTTATCAATCAAATGCAATGTTTGGACCTCCTGATATAAACAAAATAACTCTAAAAGGAAATTTAAGGAAATATTGGGTATTTTTGGGCTGGGTATTAAAATAGGATTCATATTAAAAAATCAATATATGTATCTGGGTAGCTCTTCTACTTAAGGAAGAATATTACTACATATTTATTTTCAAAATATAATAAACTTATAGAACCAGAGTCATATAGATAAGAAACACTGAGGTATACAGATAATTACCAGTCATTTACTGAGTACCTACTATGTGCCAGGTAGTGTGCTGAGTACTTCAGTTCAAAGTCCATGTACTTCCCACTCTGCGATGTTGTCCCTCCCACCCTTCACCTCACCATGTAGTTTTGGAACCTAAGTACCAATACAATTATGTTTCTAAGGGAAAATGGGTTCAATGCCACATAATCAGGAGGAAACTTGGGAACCTGAGGAAAACATTTTGTTGTCCCATCTTCCATCTGTAGCCAGTCATTCACAAAGGTGGTATTGGGGGAAGGAAACCAGGGGGAACTCTAGAGCTGCAATATTAAACTAAACCAAAGACAGTCTAATGCTTGAAAATTCTGAACGGAACTTTTAGTAACTTTTGGGGTCAGTGTTATAAATATCAAGTATAACTATACCTGGTATGTGGTTTACTAAGAATGTTCCTTAATAAAGCACTGAAAAACAAAGTTTGCTGCATTTGGTAGGACTGGGATGGGATGATGCCTTTTTCAACTTTCCCTGTCCTAACACGGGAATGGAAAAGAGCTTTCTTCCTTCCCTCATGACTTCACGAGCAGAAGAAAGGAACCAGGCTCGTCAATGCTCCAAGTAACATGCTGGGTGCTTAATACATATAATCTCATTCAATTCTCACAAAAATTTATGAGCCAGGCAGTATTCTCCCCAGGTTCATTTGAGAAAGAAGGCTTAGCTTAAGAGTAACAGCCCCAAGGTCACCCAGTTGGGCAGAGGTGGTGTATGGTCCAGGCCTGAGACGAGTGCTCCCCAAGACACTGAGTTGCCTGCAAGGCAGTCGACACAGCATGAGGACCTCAGCTGTGACAGTACTTCTGCCTGGGTACAGCATCTCTCTTGTAAACCAATAAGCCACCTATCTAGGAACAGAATTACTCTGTTTCCCAAATGATGAAAGGTCAACAGCTTTTTTTGTGTATGGTAAGACAATGAATCATTGAGAAGGGATGAGGATAAAAACTGGGCCCAATAACGATTAACAGCTACCATTTGTGGGGTGCTTATTACGTGCCAGGATCTTACATATGGTATTCACTTTAGTCCTTACAACAGTCTTGTAAAGCAGGTGCCTTAATATCCTCGTTTTAGAAATGACAAGGCTGAGCACAGAGAACTGAGACAGTTTGCCCAAGGTGACAAATGCCATAAGTCAGAGCTCAGATTCAAGCCCAGGACTATGTGCTCCCAGAGCCAGGGCTCTTATACATGAAGCTATACTGCCCAGATCACACGAATGGGCTCAGTGAAGGACTGGAATGGCAACATAAAAAGCAAAGGCAAGAGAAAACAATAGTTATCAACACTGCAGAAAGTCTATTACATAACAGGTACATTAAAACACACAATCAACCTGTTCTGCCCTTATGCAAAGTATAGAAGCGGTGCAGCAAAGCACTCTCACTCTATAAGAAATTTATCACTGCTACCTGTGAGCATGTTTCTTTACAAAAAGTGGGGAATCAGGAATGCACAGGGTATGCACTATAAGAAAACAAACCTCAACTCTGACCATAAGTGTACTAGGCAGCAAAACTGAAGGAAGCATACACAAAATACGCCAGAAAAACTACTGTGATAACTTAGATTAAATTAGATACCAAGAAGGCTATGCTTCCTAGCTAAGCTTAAGGCAAATAGTATGTGACAATGAAGAGAAAGGCCTAGAAACACACTGTAATAGAATATGTTAATTTTTGATTCATAATGCTCTGTAGACTGCAGATTCCACCAAAACAAAGAAGGATAAGTATTTGAAGAAGGTAAAAAGAAGAGTCACAAGATCTGAAAGTTGGAAAATAAGTCTTACGTAAAAGGTAATAAATAATTACATGGAGGGGTTGGTATGACAACATTTTTTCTAAGGCACTCAGGCCAAACCCAGTGAGAAAGTATAATCTGGAAAATAACTACTGAGACTTCTCTGATGTAACAGGAAGAAGATTCTCACAGGATGTTGCTCACTGGAAGGAAGACCCTAGGACAACCTGCAACCAGTCCTATGAGTGTGAATATTTTAAGAACATGAGGATAAGCAAAACTGATAAACCTTTAGCCAGACTCGTCAAGTGAAAGAAGGAGAGGTCTCAAATCAATAATATTAGAAATTAAACAGGAAAAGTTACAACGGACACTGCAGAAATAAAAAGCATCATAAGAGACTATTACAAGCAACTATATGCCAATAAAAATGGACAACCTGGAGGAAATGGACAAATTCTTAGAAAGGTATAACCTTCCAAGACTGAATCAGGAAGGAACAGAAATATGAACAGGCCAATCACAAGTGATGAAATTGAAACTGTGATTAAAAATCTTCCAACAAACAAAAAGTCCAGGACCAGATGGCTTCACAGGTGAATTCTATCAAACAATTAGAGAAGAGCTAACACCCATCCTTCTCAAACTCTTCCAAAAAACTACAGAGGAAGGAACACTCCCAAACTCACTCTACGAGGTCCTAATACCAAAACTAGACAAAGATACTACAAAAAAAGAAAAGTACAGACCAGTAGCACAGATAAATTTAGATGCAAAAATCCTCAACAAAATACTAGCCAACAGAGTGCAACAACACATTAAAAGGATCATACACCATGATCAAGTGGGATTTATCCCAAGGATGCGAGGATTCTTCAATATACACAAATCAATCAATGTGATACACCATATTAACAAACCGAAGAATAAAAACCATATGATCATCTCAATAGATGCAGGAAAAGCTTTTGACAAAATTCAACACCCATTTATGATAAAAACTCTCCAGAAAGTGGGCATAGAGCATAATAAAGGCCATATACGACAAACCCACAGCAAACATCACTCTTTTTTTCAAAATTAATTAATTAATTTTTATTTATTGGCTGTGTTGGGTCTTTGCTGCTACGTGTGGGCTTTCTCTAGTTGTGGCAAGTGGGAGCTACTCTTCATAATGGTGCACAGGCTTCTCATTGTGGTGCCTTCTCTTGTTGTGGAGCATGGACTCTAGGCATGTGGGCTTCAGTAGCTGTGGCACATGGGCTCAGTAGTTGTGGCTCACTGGCTCTAGAGCACAGGCTCAGTAGTTGTGGTGCATGCATAGGCTTAGTTGCTCCGTGGCAGGTGGGATCTTCCCAGATCAGGGATCAAACCCATGTCCCCTGCATTGTGGATTCTTAACCACTTTGCTACCAGGGAAGCCCTGCAAACATCATTCTCAATGGTGAAAAACTGAAAGCATTCCCTCTACACTCTCGCCACTACTATTTAATAGTTTTGGAAGTCCCTGCCACAGCAATCAGAGAAGAAAAAGAAATAAAAGGAATCCAAATTGGAAAAGAAGAATTAAAACTGTCACTGTTTGCAGATAACATGATACTATACACAGAAAATCCTAAAGATGTCACCAGAAAACTACTTGAGCTAATCAGTGAATTTGGTAAAGTTGCCAGATACAAAATTAACACACAGAAGTCTCTTGCATTCCTATACACTAACAATGAAAGATCAGAAAGAGAAATTAAGGAAGAACATGAGAAAACATAATCCCTAAAATAGCAAAAGCCATCAAAATGAGTCTTTAAGACTAATCTATTCAAGTAGATGTGCAACTATCTTCTACAGAACCAGAATCAATCATTAACCTTTTTCATAAATTTATCATAATTGTACACTTGAGAGTTTACTTGTTCATTGTCTAAAGCTTCATGATGGCTGGGATGATACCTTTTTTCTTTTTGTTTTTCCTCTGTGAAATCTGGGCCACTGCCAGGGTAGGACAATACCTTTTTATTATGACTACACTCTAAGAGTCTAACACAGCTCCTGGAACATGATATTTGCTCAATAAATATTTCTCAATAAGTCTCAACGAACAGTCTAGTTCTAGGCCCAGAGAATGTTATTTTATTCTCGCCTGGATCACAGAATTTGGCATGGTATGTCATTAAATTCAAGAACAAAGACACCTGAAATATAAAGCTTTCTCCTCATATCAGATGAACTAGTGTCCTCCATTTCCATCATGTTCTCCTAAATACTTCCCAGTGTAAATCATAAATGACACATGTTAAATACCACCTACCACTCTTCATCTATGGCACTGAGTGACTGTTAATAATGGTTAACAGCCTTAATCATATTCAGGGGAAAAACCTTTCTTAGGGATCCCAGTTTTAAAAATATTTGAAATAAAAATAGAGTCACTGACACAACTTCAAACACCTTCCACAGAGCTACAAAACTTTTCGCAAAGATATACACTGTCCGAAAAGTGATTATAAATAAGTTTGCTGATGAGCAAATTAAACGTGTATTAAATATTTAAAGCCATATACGTCTATGTATAGAGAGCCACGCTATGGGATCAAACAATGGCATTTTACGACAGTGTGTCAGGCTTTCACTTGGATATTAATGCAGCGACATTCCTGCAGTGACCTGCGTCACACCTCTGAAACCTGGGAAGAGAGTTAAAACACAGAGCACGCTTTGTTAAGGGGGTGAAAGAGCTCACTGCCTAGCACTGTCCCTCACGGTGACTGGCTCAGCTCGGCCTGAAAACTTGATGTTGCCTCACGGCTACGAGCTCAACAAACGGCTCTGTGACAGCTGGACGAACTGCAAAAATATCTGTATCTTTATTATGCATAAACGACATGTAGTTTATTCTCAAGAAGCAAAGTTTATTTAAGAAGTAATTATTTCTATTTATCAGCCTATCTTGATCATCTGAGAATGCTGACATTTTCTGAGCACATATTAAAATTGGCTTTTGTAAAAAATCAAGTAACAAAATTAAATGACCTTACTCTACACATGATAGATTTATTTTCAAAAACAGAATCTTTCACAGTGAATTTTATTGCCTTTAAATTTTAAGAATCTTTCGTTGGAATACTGAGTACTTACCTGCCAAATTATTGAAATGCACTCTAAGCACTGAAAATTGCTATGGTACTTATACCCACATGAAACTGACGGATACAGACATTTTATATTGCAACTAGACAAAATCTAGTCAAAATTAAGCCTACTGTCCTAAGACTCAAGCTTAAAATTCATAGTCTTTAACAAACTAAACAAAACTCATGAAACCAGGAAGTGAAAGTTTCTTAGCGCTTAACCTGTGTTTAAACAACTGTTATGAATTTTTAATTACTTCTACTTTTTTCTTTACTCTAGAGTATTTTAATACAAGTATTAAAACTCTAGGATCATCACACTCACCTGTAAGGCTTATCAGAGTTATGGATTCGTCTGTGGTTTCTGACACCAACGTACGTTGTACTTGTATAATCACATACATCACATCTATACTGTTTCTGGACCGAAGACTTATTGCCTGGACAAAGTATTTCAGAGTTTTAGTGACATGCTTTGATTAGATTAAAATGACAGCATTTACATTCCATTGTGAATGAGTATTCATACCACACAGTATTAACATTTCAATGGAGGCTTTCTCACTGTTTAGTAAAGTTAACAAGTTTGAATGTAGATTTACAGGTTCTCCTGCATCTGCACTATCAGTGCATAGAAAATGAATATCATCTGATCTGTAAACACAGATACACTGGGTTAACTTCTACATAACCTTGTACAAAACTCTAAAATGAACCTGATGCCAGCTGCCCTGCTGATTGTGTAGCAGCTGAATGAACTAGAGATACACTGCTAATTTGAAAGGTGTTAGTCTAATCAAAATTGGATATATTGTCTTAAGGAAACACTGATTTGCCAACAAGTTATAAGTTAATACTACAATTCAATATTATAAAGTATGGCTACAAAGCATATCTAACAAACTCAGTATAAAAACCCCACACCTTTTTCACTCTGTAGGTTTCCTTTGTTTATATAACTGTCAGCGGTCAAAGCAACAACAGAAAGGAAAACAATGGCAAATTATTAAGTGCTATATAATGTAGTATAATTATACCTAGTAAACTGACAGGTTACAGGACTAACATGAATATGCAGCTCTCTGAAATCCAGGAAACATGGATCAATGGAAATAAGCCATGTCACTAAACTCGCTCTGCAACAACAGGGCTGGGGAATTCAAATCAGGGTAAACTTGAGGCAATACAAGCAGAATGACTTTATCATAGGAAACTGTTCCTGAAGATATTCATGGTTTATTTACTCTTCTATCAGCACAAAGTCCACGGGCCATTCATAGCCTGACTGCTTTACATTCAGAAACAAAGCAAGCATAGAAGGTGAAGAACAAGGGGCAACGGGAAGAAAGCTTAGGTAGAACACTAGCACACACTGCATAAAAGTAAAATTGGTGACACAAAAGAAAATCCACACGGAAATGTTAACAAAACAAAGAAAATCCTTAGGTTAAATTTAAGCTTTCTAAAATTGAAAATTTCTTTTGCTAATGACTACTTTTGCCAGACAGAACAAAATGTCCTAATTTCCTGGTACAAATCTGTAACATTAATACACGCACTAATCATAATTATAATCTAAGTATTGCTCTTAATTGGTAGGTTAAAAACTTGGACTTGATTATAAGTGGCACTGCTCCAGATACACTTTAAAAAAAAAAAACCCTGAAAAAATGAAGTGTGAAATATTGGATAATGGTTTTCTGTGAGAAATATTACAGATCAATGACAACTAATAAAAATGACAGATGGAAAAACTTAATATAGCACAGAATGAGAGTCTGTGCTACTTCAAGCAACTGTTTCCAATGGAAAGAATATTGGATTTAAATTTCAAAAACTTGGGCTTAGTCCCTGCTCTGCCACTTAGTACCAGTGTGATCACAGGCAAATTATTTCACCTCTTGAGGACTCAGTTTCCTCATCTACAAAATGACAACACTGGAATTTTCCAGCATGGTTTGGTACCCCAGGAGCACACTGCACTTCTCCTTCACCGCGGTCTGTGCGTTACCTGCATGTCTGCGGCAAGTCTGACCTGTCACTAGCTGGAGACTCCCTGAGGGCAGGGATCTGCCTGTTTTGCTTACACAGAATCCCCAGGGCTGGGCAAATTACAGGTTTACAATAAAGAACAACTTAATTAAATTTCACAAAGAAACATCATATGAAAGTGCTTTGCCCAAGGCTCTCAGAGCACCTGTGGTATTTGCTGACATACCTGTCAGTACAGTTCCGTGTTCCTCACTGGGCTGGGTACCTTGAAGGCAGTGATACCTCCACTGCACTCTAAGCACCTAGCACAGTATCCAGCTCAAGATGGGCACTCCATGCCTTCTGGCAGCACAAATGTCTGAGGTACCATTACACTGGGCCTCTGAGTCAAAAACGTGCTATGAGTTATCTGGGCTGTTGTGATGGTCCAAGACCAGGAGCCACAGAAGCATGTATCTCCCCTCTTGTTTAATAAGTACAATAAATGGTTAAAAAAGTTTTGATAAAGCATGAAGTATTTTCACCTTCTTTGTGAGCTAAAACCTTGTTCTTTAGCCTGAAAACCAGATTTTGAAGGATCTAATACTGATCAACAAAGTATCAGTATAGAAGTAAGTATGCAGGAGGTTATCAGTCACGTGAATTGTTATACTACCATGACAGAGAACAGCAAACAGAGCTGAGTGGAGGTGGGGTGGGGGCAGAGGCATGGCAAGCAATTTAAAATCCATACGTGTAACCCTAAGAAACAGAGCATGAGCCACAAAGAAAAGATACTGCAAAATGGAATGTGGTGGGTAGACGCTAACGCTGTGAAGCTCAAATTAGTTATTTTAATTTTGAGCTGACATCTCAATCTTTTTAATTCAAATTGTGGGTTTTAATTTGTTAACCCATTTGGGCAGTTTTAAATTATTGTTTTTGGAGATGGTGCTAGAAAAGACATATTCTACTGCTGGCAGGAACCGCAGGTGGTGCCACTGAGTAGTACTTACTTTATTCCTTCATTAGGGATTTATGGTCCAAAGATATCAAAGGTTTTAATGTCTCCTTTAAAGGGGATATGGAAACATAATGAATTAAAATAAAAGGAGGCATTTAGGGCTATTTTGTTAAAAAGGAAACAAAACAGTTTTAGCTCAGCCATCTATCGCAGGAACAGATGCTATGTCATAAACTCCTTTTGTTTTGGATAGTTTTACAGGGATGACATCTGTTTGACAAGGGAATTTTGGTGCTACAGTGGTGTCAAAATCAGTTCTTTCAGAAACATTCTAGAATCAGTTATGCTTTCTGGGGTATAATTTAATGAAACATTATGGTAAAACATTTTACTTTGCAGTTGTTTCTAAATTTAATTCTTAGAAACTCTAAAAAGGAAAGTCACCCCAATATGTTTTATTTCCCATAAACACTATGTACCACACTTGAGACATTTAAAGTATATCAATTTAAGTTAGCTGATGCAAGAAAGCACAGCTTATTACACTTTATCCCTAATTCTCCGGATGTGGCACCCGCCTTTTCATGGAGCTCTAATTAAATCTTTTGATTCTAATATTCCTATTAGCAGAAACTTGGCCGAGTGGTACCTAACCAGTACATATAAAGAGCCTGTGTTGTTTTTTTAAATAATGCAGATGAAATCTGGCAGTCACACTTGGATAAGAATAAGATCACAGCAGGAAGCCTCAGTTAAAGTTTGAGGTGGGGGCCTACCATCTGCAAAAGCTATGTTCTCAGTGGGTCAACCGGTACTGAGAGAGGAAAGGAGGCTTTCTTTCTGTGCTGCAGCTTCCCTGGCTTGCTGGCACGTCACCTCAGGGCTTCTGCTGTACTTGACTCTTATAGGACAGCATACACTTCAGAGTATATCTACCTATATGGTTGAAGCTGAGTACTTACTAATATACTACTTCATTTAGTACTCAGAGATAAGATTCACTTACACAGTATAAAAATAGAGAAGAATAGATGCAACTTTAGTCCTGAAAATAACCCACATGACAACAAAGGCCATTTTTTACTTCGTGTGCTAGTCAATGTCGTCTATACAAAAAAAAGCACAGATACCTTCCTGAACACATTTTCCATCAGTTTTATCGCTGGAAATTCTTAACTCATTAGAAGTTGCTACTGACAAGGTATCTGGAAGACTGTGTTGCTCTCTCTCATGGTTCCTCAGTTGACTCTAAAAAATTGAGAGAAATTAATATGTAATTTTCAATACACATACTTACATGGTTACTAGGAGACTATAGAAGGAGGAGTTAACTGCTTTCATGGCCTAGTACCTAGAACACATTACCAATATTTAAAAATTAAATGTGTTAAAAGATTACTTGACACATTTGACGGCTTATGGAAAGAAATACGCTAGGGGAAACACAATCTTATCAAAAACACAGTTCCTCTTTTCACATTCTCAGAAAGGAAGCCACCACTGTCTTAGGGAACACTTATGCATGGCATGTGTATGCTTCCTGAACCACTGGTAAGCCTAGAGGAGGAAAGAGCAGAGTGTTCAGAATAACTTAGTATTTTCACAAAAATAAATCCAATCAATTAACTTCTGCTGATTTCCGCCTAAATATCAACTAAATTTGTAAGAGATTTAATTGGAACTGCAACTCCAAGGACACCTTCCTCCTCACCCCCACCCCCATGAATTAAGAGTGCAGTAGCAAAAGAAACTCCTGGAACTTGCCTTTGCAGCCCACTTGGATGGCTACTTGTCCAGCGACCAGAGACCATTTCAGAATTTCATGAGAGCAATCCAAGCGGCCGTGAATTTCAGATTCAAAGGCTTTTTTATTCTTGATTACCTCCTTACTATCAGCTGGACCCCAACTCTGGCTAATCTGAGAGAAAAGGTCTACATCCCTGTTAGCCCTTTACAATACACTTTCCCCCTGCACACAGTCAACTGGCACATTGAAGAAAAGTTCTAAACCAATGATTCAAGGAATGCAAACTGCCTTTACAAAAACAGTATTTCTTACTGGTTGTTGGTTTTAGGTAGCACACACAATGAAAATCACACTCAAAGTAATCCTTGAAAGTCCCGTAAAGTTCTCATAAAATATAACACACGTGGCTCTGTTTCCACTGCACTGTCTTTCATTAAGTCCCATGCAGTCCATTTTTGCTTGCACAATGATATAAATCACTGTTGGTTGTGCAGCAGCTAAAGTGAATGACTTGCATTTTGGGGCCATGTAAGATGAAAAATAGGTATTTTTTTGCATCGACAATGGTTAAATGTGTTTAAGTCAAATGTGTGTACAATGTCCCTCCACTGTAGATCCCCTTGCACTTTAAAATAAACACATTTTTTAAAAGATATGCACACGAAAACACTAAAGCAATAAACACAGGGCCTGTTAAGGAGATGGCAGGCAGGAGGAAAAAATCCTACACTCGACGATCCAGACTTCAGACCCAACTTTAATACTAATTAACTGGGATCCCATGGACAGATTACCAAACTTTTCTGGGCCTCAGTTTCATTATCTATAAAATGAGTTGGGTGGACAGTATCTACAAAGCTCCTTTCTTGCTCTAAAATTCTAAGGTTCTCCGAGTGATTTCAGAACCAATACGTACCTTATAATGGAAGGATTCTTCACACTGCTTGCACTGGTATATTCTTGTTTTACAGTGGTTGATCATGTGGCTCTCCAGGTCTTTGCTGTTGTCCGCTATGTGCTCACAGATTGGACACTGATAGGGCTGTCTCTGTCGATGCACTCGCAAGTGCTGCTTGATGTAGCCCTTGTTACCGCTGGTGTAGTGACACAGGCGGCAGCGGTAGGGCCGGTCAGTGTTAGGGATGTACTCCACGACGTTGCTTCCTGACAAACCTGCATCGCTGTTGGGTTGGCACTGGGCATTATCCTGCAACTCTTTCAAAATGTCGTCATCAGAAGCATTTTGGTCTGTCCTCTCCCTTAATTTTTCAATCACGGTGAGCAAGGACATACTGATGCCTGTCTTAACTTGCCCGTCTGACAATTCCTGCCTTCCCTCTGGGAGTGCTACTAAGGTAGAGCTGCTTTGGTTGAAACTAGTTAACCCCTCTGAAGAGTTTTTAAGTGGTGACATCATCTTAGAATATGCTGCCAATGTACTATCGACCTGCCTTTGTCCGGTGTCCGGATCTAAAAGGTTTATATTCCCGTAGTGCCCAAGGTTGGCTCGTGTTAGTTCTGCAGCTCTTATGGGCATTGTGACTAGGGCTTCTGCAGCCAACGAGTGTAGCCGAAGAGACTCGGAGTTTGTCCTTCTCCGGCCTGGCGGGGCATTCTCATCAGTAGCCAGTCCTTTATTTATTAACTCGCTGTCTTTCTTCTCTGTGTTGCTCCAGCCTATGATCAGCCCCCCAATATCAACAGTACATTTATCAGCATGATAGACATCATCTCTTCCTTCACATCCAATCTTGGCTTCTGTCAGGCTCAGGTTTTTCCCCTCTTCGATTTCAGCATTCATGAGGAAATGTTTCTGTGAAAGAGTTTCTTCAGCACTTGGCAGACGCTCCACTATCACATTAACGTGACCTTTTTTATTTGGGCTACTGCTGATGATTTTCTGTGCTGATGACAGTAGGCTATCAGCAACCAGATTCTCCTCTGCATCAGAAATCACCTCTAGCATCTCTTCCTCGTTAGGGTCGAGAGTAACTGACTGACTTAGATGAACCCCTCCTTCCGCACCCTGTTCTAAAGGAGATGAAGATGATAATGGTTCTGAGCTGCAAATCTGCACCTGTACCGATGGCCCGTTGTGGATACTCAGTTCATTGTCTCCAATCGCAATGACTACTGCGTGGACCCCGCCAGGTGCAGCAGCCACTGAAGAATCCAGCAAGCCTAGGGGCTCATTTTCATTTTCAAAGATTGGATACGAGCAATCAACCTCCCCAGCATGTTTCCAAGCATGTGTTTTCAACATTCTCTGCTGGCCACAAGTGTAACTACAAAACAAGCATCGATACATGCCATACTGTTCATAGGCATACCACTTCCTCTTACCCATTTCTGCCGCAGATGCTGTTTGGACAGTATGAGTCTGTGGGTTGTCCGCACTCACTGGGATGTCAGGAACTGTTTCATTATTTCTTTCTGAGGTTCTGGGACACAAGGAGTTGGTGGGGCTTACACACTGTTGGGTTTTGGATTGAGTGTGACTGTTGGCATCGTTTTCGTGGTCATTTACCACATGAGCTTCAAGTTCCTCTTGGCTTTTAGATGTAATATGGCACTCTGCACACATTAATATTACTTCATTCTGCTGACCATGCTGCTTGATATGATCTTTCAACACAGAAAAAGATGATGACAGAAACTTACAAAGGCTACACTGGTAAGACATAGCCTTCCCATCATTCTGGGCAAGAGAGTCAGGGGTAAAATGTATTTGTGACATCTCAGCCCTTCTAATATCAGCAGCAGGTGACTGGGTTACTTTAGCTGGAATCTCACAAGATTCTTGACTTTCGAGAGAGTATACTGCAGCACTTGAACGTGACCGTTTTTTGCCAATTAAAAGACACTTTTGTGACTTTTCATGTTCCACTATCTTGCTTAACTTCTGGATAACATGGATTAATGGATCTGTCTTAGGTTTTCTTTGTTCATCAATTTCCAATGATGAACTGATGACAGTTTTGGCAGTCAACATAGCTTCCTGTTCCCCGATATCTGGCACCAACATGGCGACACTGCTGCTTTCTTCCATATCTAAAAAGGAGAATATATGACAGAAAGAAACACCAGGTTACAGGATCATTACAGGCATGTAATTCAGGAAATCTAAACTACTCTTAGAGTTTAAGCTAATCTAAGTATTTTCTAACCTGGGAGCTCCATATCAATATATCTGGCTATCCTCAATAGAGACTTATATTACTTAGAATTTTTCTTTGGAATGCCATCCCCTATTAGGACCGATGACTGAGATGTTTCCATCCTTCATTTCTTTCTTTGGAAATGGCTTTAACAATCAACATCTCCTTTTTTCTTCACTTTCTTTCCCCTAGACATCTAGCTAGACCTAACTGGTACTCCCTCTCTTTTGCACAATGCCAGGGGGGAAAAAAAACAAAAAAACACTGCTATTCCATTATTGAAGGAATAAAGCCATTCCCAGGGCATGAGGAACCATCTCAAGTTATTATGAAATACCATTCTGTTAAGCCAACACGATTGATACAATTCTTGGAAGACAACTTCTTACACCAAATATAATTGTGGTTTTATTACTAAAAGCACAAACGTGTTTTTTTTTCCCTCCCCAGATTTTGGAGCTGTGAAAATATGGGCATGTAACCTATTGTAAAGGGCATAGTGAATTTTGAGAAGTATTATGCATATGAAACTAAATAAAAGCAATGATCCACTTCCTGCTTTTACTTCCTTTGATTTATTTTCCTGAAGATAAACCACAAACTATGCTGTGGTTTTTTCTAGAGGTCATATTAGTGGTCAACTATTACTCATACACAGATGCACACATATGTGTGTGTGTGTATAGATTTTTTCTTCTGAAAGGGAAAGGGGCATCAGAGAAGGAAAACATTGATATCCTAGTTGTGTTTTAGGTCTAAAAAAGCACAGAGGCCTTAGGAGGGGTTATCTGTAGGTTCTAGTAATGTGTTATGGCCAAGGAAGTCATAAACATAAAATGCTTACTTATCTTTCAGCGTAAATCTTAAATACTCTATTTTCTGGCAGTACTTCCATTTGAAACATTTCCTCTGGCTTAAAGAGAGATTAATTTATTGACTTGGAGCACGTTTTTAAGTTTAGGCTTTTTTCCAGCAACAAGTTTTGTTTTTCCACATTTTAGGTGCATTCTGGAATTTTACTCACAACATTCAATAAATGCCAGCAAAATTTCTAGTGGCACTAGCTATAGACCAAAGATCATACTATTCTTAAATCTCAGTCACACGCTCTGAATTCTCTTCAGGAGGTGAATCATGGCTTCTCTTCCCTCAGATGGCTGAATCAACATATAGGGGCCCCTTAGCTGTTGTCAAGATCATACGTAAACTCCTGCAAGACCTCACCAGTGGTCTAACCAGCTTCAGGCCCAGTTCTCCCACATCAACTGACAGCAGTTATGGCTTTTCCTCTCTTACTTTCTACTCTTTGTGGCACACTAACTTTCTATATCCAGATCTGTGTCATACAAACAGGCAAACATTTTACTCTGTTTCTTTAGTACTACTTCTTCCCTCCATCCTAATACTCTGCCCAGTGCAATCAGCTTTTTTCTCTTCTACTTCTAGTTGCACTCCTGGCAGGGAATGCATTCCACAATCACTACAGCAATGACAGCTATGCCAGCCCCCAAGGCCAGTGGCCCTTGAGCCACTGTATCCCCTAAACAACCTGAGGGCATTACCTCTCAAAAGAGCTGGTGCTCCGCAAGAAAAGAAACCACTGCAATGAGAAGCCTGGGCACCGCAACGAAGAGTAGCCACTGCTCGCTGCAACTACAGAAAGCCTGTGCGCAGCAACGAAGACCCAACACAGCCAAATAAAAATAAATACACAAATAAATAAAAATTAAAAAAAGATTAACATGTATGAAATTAAAAAAAAGACTAGTTCGTTCCTTTATATATTTCTCAAGTAGGAAGAACAGAAGTGTTTTTAAATCTCTACACTCAACCTTTTGTCACTAAACAAGGGGTCGGGGGGAATAATTTGCTTCTTTAGATAAACCCTTTGTGACTTAATAAGTCACCTTATTGCCTGAGAATTCCACATTTTTAGGCCAAGGGAAACTTTGGCTCTTCATGTGATTACTGATTTCCCTCTAGGGTCATTCACTTAAGGCTGTCTTTCAGTTCAATTGTTAAACGCAAATTTCTTAAATAATAGTTAATAGAAATCCTTGAACATTCAATTTCTTACATAAGATGTGGTGCAGCACTATAGATGGAAGGTCTCCTTCCCCTGCAATGTGACATCCATGTAGGCTGATTGATAATCTGGAGGTTAACAAGTGAATATTTGCTCAACAGACTTCGCACACCCACAGGGTTACAAAGGTGACTCATTATCCTTCTTCTATTTAATGACATAATAGGAGGGAGACAGAGCAGTGCAAATTGCTCCCTGTGGATATTTCACTGTGTACCTTAAAAAGAAAGTAAAATGAAGGGGAGGAGTTCATCTCATCTCAAGAAAAAGACTAATACAAAAGAATCTGACAAAACATTCAGATTTTAAAGCTGTGTCTGCTCAGGCATTAAGAGCTAATGGAAATTTGCAGCAGATGCTCCAATTTTCCCTGAACATTTATGCAAGTATCTCATTTTAGAGGCTGCATACATTTGGGGATAAGTACAGAAATGGCACCTATAAAACAGATATGACAACATAAAATACATCAAGAAACAACTGAAAAACCAGTTTGGGTCCACATGGCAAAGTCGATTCACAAGTCTCATTAAAATAAAAGTCTCTATTAAAAAAGGTTAGGTAAACAGCTCATAATAAAGTACACACAAAGAGGAGGTTAAGTTGAATACTGTCCAACTCTTAAAATTTTCACAAAAATTTCACAAGAATTTCACACACATACAAAACTTGGGCCACCAATGTGTGTGTGTGCGAGCGCGCGCGTATATTGAATACATTCAGGATTACATGTTGTGAAGTAAAATCTGAAAAATAAAAGAGATGAAAATAAGGAGTACAAATACAATCCCAGTGGCTCAAGAATGCTGACAACCTGGATTATGCTAATCTTTCTACTTTGCATGGCCTCCAAGAAATGAAGGTAAATGCAACCTAAAAAAAATTACCAAGGGGGATGGGGGCAAGTGGAGAGGATGAGGGCAAAGTAAGAACGGCAAATTTTCTAACTGGAATAAACACCCAGGAGTTCACTATATTATTCTTTCTACTTGTGTAAATGTTTAAAATTTTTAAAAGTAAAAAGTTAAAAAAATATGTTATGTGCAAGGCACCAAACCAAGTACCAAGAAGAATGGAAAAAAATTTAAATTTACAGTATTCACAGAGTTTAAGACTGAGTTGAGTGGATAAGACTAACATATTTAGAAGTTAAAAAGAATTAACAGCTTTTAAATAACCTAGCAGTACACAAGCTGAAACAGAAGGCAACGGCCAATGACCAAATCCTAATAGAGACTGAAGTGCTCATTTTGGTCTAGGAAGAGAAGCAAAGGCTTCTTGAAGAGGTATGATGCACACTGTATTCCAAAAAAGGTGCATGCTGGACGTCACCCATTTGCCCCTGTGGGCTCACTGTCTCATCTTCTCCACTCTGCTCTCTGTCCCAGGAGGGATTACATCATCAGGCTCCCATGCCCTCTGGTTGAGTTATGCCACTGGGGAGCCATGACAGGAGATCAGAAGGAGGCAGATCAAGATATTCATTCCCCAGGTTCCCTCCCTCTAGCTCACCTTGAACTGGCTGTGCTCCTCAACAGAAGGCCATTCTCTCCAGGCAGGCTGTTCTACAGGACTCTCCCTCCTCCTGATGCTGCTAGTTCTGGATAACCAAGTTATTCTCATGGTTTGCCTACACAAGTCCTACACCTTTACATGTATCTTTGCAAATACAACCTCCCTGAATTATCCTAATTTGAGTGTGCCATTTGCTTTCCTGGAATTTGTTGACAAGAAAGCAGCCATAGCATTAGATTTTCAGAAGCGAGGGTAAGCATGCTACCTAGGGATGAGTGGAAAGATCAGTATGGCTGCACAGTAAAGTTTACTAGGATGAGGAAAGACTACAAAAGGCATCAGCAAAACAGGAGTTTTCTCATTTGGAATCTTTAGATATAACATTCGACCAAATATATAAAATTGTTATAAATAAATAAATAAATAAATAAATAAATATCGTATCCCAAACCAGAAAAGTTCTACAACTTTCTCCACTGAGTCTCAAGTACTTCCTAAACAACAGAATCCCACATACAAAAGCTTATAATTAATCTTTCCCAAGAAAAGAGCCAAATTATTTCAGCTGTCCTTATTTCCTTACAATTTGCTATTTGGTTTACTTGTACATCTAATTAGTTCCTTTCAGTTACAGCAGTATGGTTATCATAAGCAAAATCAAGTTGAACAATTCATGGGGGCTTGGGTGGGACTGGAGAAAGGCTGTAATTTCCTGTGTATGTACAAAGACACCTCAATGTGTTATATAAAGAAACTTTTCTTTCAGACTAAGAATTTGTTCTTTTCAATTAGAAAAAAATAGTGTTATAGAAGTAATGGCCAATTCTTTGTTCTTCCACATTACTGCAATTCTGAAATATAAAACATTTATTTTGCTTCAGCCAAAAGAAGGCAGGGGACATAGCTCATGGGTTCCTCTCCTAGAGGAAATCTCAGCTGTGTGACCTTAGGCAAGTCACTGTTTCTGAGCGTTTTACATTCTGCAGATGTAAAACAAGAGTTGTGCTGGATGAACTTTTATGTTTTTGAGTTATAAACTGTCTATAAAAAATTACCCTGAAACTGCTTACATTATTTATAGATTTACCTTACCTATGTCAGCTATAATTTACTTGAATTAAAATCTCCTTAGCTTAATGTAATTATTAATTGCCCACCAAGAAAAAAAACTGAGTATAAATATCAAAGTACATGAATTTCATAGTATAAAATTTCTTAGCTGGCATCTAGCCTGAGAGTCTATTCAAATTTGGCAAATGCAGTTAAGACATAAGGTCTAACTAATGTTACACTTACTGAGCACCTATAAAGTGCCAAGCAATGTGCTGGAGACTACCAAAATAAGTAAATAAGTAAGAGGCAATCACTGCCCTTGAGGTGCTCACAGACCAGACAGTGGTGCCAGTGCAGTATTACTCACGTAATTCCTGGTAATACTGGCCTCTTTATTTGCAGATGAGGAATCAGATGTAAAGTAATAGCTTTTACAGACATAAAGTAATAGCTAGTTTAAGAACTGGAATTCAGGCCTATCTGATTGTAAATCCATCCTTTCTCAATACACCAATTTTCTTCTCAATTCAGTGTGAACAAAACAATGTGTTAGCACAAGTACTGAAAAGCAACAGCTCCTTACAGCTAGGCAGTATCAAACATGTATGTTTGAGCCTCATAAATCTTTGGGACAGACTAGGTGGGTGTTACACAATTCTACAGATTAGGAAACACTCAGTGCAGTTTAAGTGACTTATCCAAGGTTACATGGCTGTTAAATGGCAGAGCCAGTGTCTTTCAACTCAATTTCTGAAATTAATACAGCCCCTTGGATCAATCTTCAAAATCCAGCTGTGGCCAAGAACGAAAGCATACAGTATCAAACATTTCCCTTTCTTGATAAAACAAAGTAATGATTTTTTTTGGGCAGTGAAAAATTGCCCAACATTGCATGTCAAAAAGAAATTCAGAGGAATGTTCATGCAACCTGATTATGTGATACAAATTCACAAAATTTACCTAACAAGCAGATTTCAGGATTCTGCACAAGCTAGAAAAAATAGCTCTGGAAACTCCTTCAATAATTGTGTATTTTATGTTTTAGCTCAGAATGTATCTAATTGACTCAAAATACTATTGGTATAACTGATATCACTTTCTAATGAACAAGAAACAAATTGTATATTACTATTTTAATCTTAACCAAAAATACAATCTAAAGGGTGACTCTGCAAACTTCCAACAATTCTACAACTGAACGGCATCACGAAAAGATAAGACACAGCAGACTGACCTATATATCTTCTAAGGTACTTTCCTGCCCCGGTCTTCTTTGCTACTGTTTCTTATACTAGCTGGAATGAATCTAAAAGATCAAAGAATGGTATTCATTTCACCTAGAATGTAACTTTATCGATTACGGTTAAGTAAGTAGTTCACTGCCAGGGCAGAAAGCACGTATTTGGCTTTCCTCTGAAATTAATGTTAAACGAGTTAGGTAAAGGAATGAAGGGCCAGGCTTTCCCTTTTAACCAATGATGCAACCCATACACTGAGTCAGAGCAGAGTACTGAAGAAAGTACAAAGTACAAACTCAATTACTGATACATCCAGTAATTGCCGGATAAGAGAGATGCAGACTGATAGCAAATTACAGCCCACTGCAGTAACTAAACAGATCGCCTGCGGGTTGGGATGGTGGCCTCCGCCTAATTAATCATCCAGGGCTTCCACACACAAACCCTTCACTCCGGATGCCCCCAGGTCTTACACGGTGGGAGCTTTTCCCAATGATCTCTGATCTCTGAGGAGACTACTAAGAGGTTCGAAATAGGTGCAGAACACCAGAACTGCTTCTTTGTACTAGCTTTTCCTACACCAAGAAGTGGCGAAAGGGCTGAGGCGATGCGGGCTGAGGAAAGTATTCAAGAGACTCGGTGAGGACACCGTTGTCCGCTCCATCCCAACCAGACCTAAGCGGTTCCACTTGTGCAAAGAGGAGGGAAGCGACGGCCGGCGGGCCTGCGTACGGGCCAGGCTGCTGAGAGTATGAGGGGACGGCAGGTTCCCCCCACCCCCAGCTGCAGGGCAAGCCCGGGGTCTCCAAGGGCCTTGCTGTGGGCGGCACAGAGGACTGAAAAGGGACACGGAACTTGAGGCATGTGGCGAGCCGGGCGGGTATCGGCCGGCTGAGGAGGAAGCCGGCGCCGGTAGAGGCCTGAGGGGAGGTCGCACATGGCCGGCGGCGGCGCTAACAGCGGGCGGAGGGGCGGCCCCGGGGCGCGGTACCTGCGGTCGGGCGGCGGCTGCTGCTTCCGCGAGCCTCCTTTGGCCGGCCAGGAGCCCGGCCGTGCCCTCGCCCTCGTCCTCTCCCACCTCTCTCCCGGCTCTTTTCCCTCTTTTCCCCCGCTTTCCCCCTCCTCATCCGGAGCTCCAAAATGGCGGCGCTGGGGACGGATCACGTGAGCCGCGGGCAGGTCAGGTGATCCGAGTGGCGGGCGGCGGGGGCGGGGCAATGCTCAGGCCCCGCCCACGGGCATCCCGGGGCGCTGGGCAGCGCGGGCGCGAAGGTGAGACCCCGCAAGCGCTCTGCAATCCCCCGCCCCTGGGTGGGCTTTAGGCGCGGGTTGTCGGGTCCCAAGTTTCCTAGCGTGGCCTTCTCAGTGGTCGTTGGGTCTAGAAGTCAGTGAGTATTCACTTTGGAGTCTCCCCGCGTCGCCCAAACCTGCTGTGGGCTAGCTTTATCACCCCATCCTCTTCCTCGTTGGCTTTCAGCAGTGGGCGTTGACATTCTTTTCATCCCTATGCTTCTGAATTTCTTACTGCCTTTGGTTGGGCTATACATTTTTGTGGTGTTCTTGGCTAAAATGTAGAGGTCCTACCTAGGTTCTTGGCTGGACTTAAGGTGTGCCTGGTGAGGGGTAGAGTTGGCCTTGGAAAATCTATTTGCTGGAGAGATTGAGGATTTTCAGGGAAAGAACTCGTCCTGGGAGTTGTAGGACCAGACTTGGTAGCTTGCTTCACCCGGTAGCACAACGTCAGTCCTCTGAGGGCACCATGGTGTTGGTCATTTGGATCTGTTTTATGACAGACACAACAGCTTTTATAAGCAGTCCCGTTTTGGTCCCCCTGCTCACAGAGTAAAATGCAATGTGACTGAAGTGTTCCACACAGCTTTAGGAATCGTGGAGAGGTTTGGTGTCTTAGGAACTATACAGCAGGGTGCTTGGATCCGGACTGAGCAGGTGGGCCATGAACAGTAAGAAGGGAGAAAGCTGAAAATTCCAGTCATAGTAATGGACTTGTTCATTGAGATGCAGGCATATCTGGGAGAGATTGCGGGTTTGGTACTTGACCACTGCAATAAAGCGAGTCACATGAATTTGACATTAATTGGTTGCCCAGGGCATATAAAAGTTATGTTTACATCCTACTGTAGTCTCATAGGTGTGTAATACCATTATGCCAAAAAAACAGTATACATAGCTTAATTAAAAATACTTTATTGCTGAAACATGCTAACCATCATCTGAGCTTTCATAGTCATAATCTTTTTTGCAATAGTAACATCAAAGGTCATAGATCACTATAACAAATATAATAATAATGAAAAGGTTTGAAATATTTTGAGAATTGCCAAAATGGGATGCAGAGACATGAAATGAGCAAATGCTGTTGAAAAAAAATGGCACTGATAGACTGGCTTGTTTCAGGATTGCCGCAAACCTTCAATTTGCAAAAAATGCAATATCTGCAAAGCTCATTAAAAGAAAAAATGAAGCACAATAAAATGAGTTATACCTGTATCTCCTGGGGACTTCCAGATGTAATTAGAGACCTTTGCAACAGGCTGGGCTCTCAATTATCAAGTGGGAGAAAGATGCAGCAAAACCTAGTCATTGTTCAGACAGGTCAGTAATTCCTGAGATGTGGTCAGTATCTCAGGATACAAATTCACCTGAATTTGGGGGGTTGGGAAACCAGCAAAGTTAGGATTCTGCTATTCCACAGAATTCTTTGCCAATTGGACCAAATAGCTAAGAAGAAGGAAAAATAAAGGGTTGAGTAATTTTTTTCAGTAAAAGAGATTGAGCAGGAGACTAGCATAGAAGGATGGAAGGAAAAAAAATTGAGGAAAACCAGAAATACATAAAAGGAAGAAAGTGAGAACAAACAATTACTGTGCAAATTTCTTATTTCTTCATGAGCTACTGACACAAACAATTCTTGTTTATAACTATCTGAAGAGAGCCTTGTCTTTAGTACTGTCTTAACTGTAATGTCCATGAATCTGAAAGTGGACAGAACAGGAATCAGAGGAGTATTTGATCAGGGCAGAATGCAAAAACAAGGTGGAGAAATTATAATCTAGAGAAAATATGGGAATTCTAAAACAAGTGAGAAGTTAAGTGTATCTTTGAAGTTCCTGTGGTCATCTTTTCTAATATTCACCAGCTATTTCCCAATGTTCCCCTTCCAGCACAAAGTTAGACAACACTTCCCTGGCCCTCTTCCTGGCTCAGAGGTGTGGCCTGTGACTTGTGTTAGCTAATGAGTTGTGTGCAGAGGTGAGGGCTACCGCTTTCATCCTGGAGTGTTTAGTTGCCAGGGCAGTCCCCACCAGAGTGTCCTTTCCCTGCTGGCTTAATGACCAGCAATGTTTGAAGTGGTGGCCACCCGTCAGCCCACATTTTAGAATGGCAGTGATGAGCTAAGCCCTCAGCTGACCCACAACGAATATATAGAATGAGGAAGTCACTGAGGTTTTGGAGCTGTTTGTTACCTCAGCACAACATAACCACTGCTGACTGATGCTTCTCTTCCCTACACTGAAATAACTGAAGGAGACAGAATCAATAAGAAGAAACCATTACAGGCAGATAGGAATGTTAATAAAAGGATTAGGACCTTCATTCCTGAAGATGGAGAATAAGACACGTAATCCAATAGAAAAACCTAGGCAACTTCAAAAAGCCAGTGGAGCAAAACCTCAGTATTTCTCTTTCCTACACAAAATCTCTCTAGATAATTGCAGTAAACATTTTAAAGTCAGGGGAATATAAAGACATTCACGTGTAGTTCCATTGAACCTGTGGACATCTCACCAGATCTCTTTTAAGCGCCTTCCACTTGCCACAGAATGCCATTTGTCATGATTTAATTAACCAATCATAGTAAGATTTAGTGTTATAGATAGGAAACTTGCTTACTCACTTATCTAGTACCTACTCGGTGGAATCAGATTTTGTCTCTAGATGAAAGATGACCCAGATAACTGAATCCTTATCTCCACACATTTCATTATTCTACTTTGGGATCATTAATTAGCAGATGAGCTTAAAGGTTTCACTTCTACAAGTGTCATGGGTCTGTATCTTCTAAAGTGACCGGGTTGTCTGATAATACATGGTGTGCACTTACAACTGAACCCAAAGCACTGTTTAAATTTTGGGAACATTCAGGAGAGTGCAGTAAGTTGCCGGGGTGATGACTGGTTGTAAACTGAATAAGACATTAACCAGTTGAAACTTGTGGAGAAGACCAACTTGTTTCCAGCCGTGATACTCATGAAGGACACCTTGTCTTTGGTATAATACGATTAGGTTAGACTTCTTTTGAAGGGATTAATCATGTAAGTCTTTGGCACAGCACAGAGAATTGGAGGAGACATGTTAGCCTGCATTTCTTTTAGTTGTAATTTTTATTGTGGCCTTTAAAAAATATTCTTTGGGTATACTGCCTCAAAAAAAGGGAAGATAAATACACTCACAGACATAGAAAACAAACTATGGTTTCCAAAGAGGAAGGTGGGAGGGGGAGGGATAAATTAGGAGGGTGGGATTAACATATACTCACTACTATATACAAGGTAGATAACCAACAAGGACCTGCTATATAGCACAGGGAACTATACTCAGTATTTTGTAACAACTTATAAGGGAAAAGAATCTGAAAAAGAATATATATATATATATATATATATATATATATATATATATATGCCAGAAACTAAAGTGACATTGTAAATCAACTATACTTCAATGAAAAAAAAAAAAAAAGAATACCTGAAACTAACACTACATTGTAAATCAACTATACTTCAATGAAAAAAAAAAAAAAAAAGGAAAGGTTGTGGAAGGGTCAGAGAAGGCAGGGGACTAAAACAGGGAAGAAAACGGGATGTGGTGGTATGAGTGGAGAAGATAAACACAAAAATTTTTCTTAACTTTCTATTTAGCTCTTGTGGGACTGTGAGCAGGTGGGCTGCATCTTTCTGATGTTTTCATCCTGCCTGTAAAACAAGAAGTTCAATTTACCCTCTTTTTTTTTTTTAGCTTTAAATGTCTGGTGTATGGAGGTACAGAGTTTAATTATAGGAGTCCTCCGAGTTCAAAATGGGGCTTCATCATTAAAAGTAATGGCAAGGCTTGATTTTATTAATGAATGAAAAGATTGCTTGATGTAAGTCAGAAGGAATGTGAGATTAAAAGACATGATATATTATTATATATACTGCTGTCAGTAATAAATTAACATTAGCGCTAAGTTCCTTACACTTTGCATCCTGAATGTACACCTAGAAATACTTCATAATTATAGTTCAGGTCTCAAGAATCATCATAAATTATCCATCTGTCATTCATTCTCTGCTAAAAGCCACAGACCTACATCATTTCAGCAGCACATTGACATCTAAAATCTCTAGTGCTACGAGGCACGCATATTAATTTATTTCTTATTGAGGACTGGGATAAATGAGAAGGATACACAACAACTGATACTGACAAAGAAGAATTGGAGAAAGAGTGGGGGCATCTATTGTGAGAGTTGAGGTTTGTTCTTGCTTAACTTTCAGCTCAGTGGTTTTGGGTCTGAGCCACTACCTGGTTTAGAATAGGCCCACGAGGAGCTCAGACTGTCAGGGCACCTAAAGCAGCCCTGTGGTCCAGGTGGTGATGGAATTCTGTAGAGTTCCCTTAGTCCCTGAACTCTGTCTTATACCAGCACCTGGGAGTAAGGACAAGCATCAATAGTGGTGACATCTAGTGGCTTACCTGGGATGTGCAGTCAAGCCACAGAGCAGTCCAGTGGGAAGCAGGACATTTGCCTTGAACCAGCTAACCCAGGCCTGACCCCCCGGGTCCCTGAATCAATCTAAGAATTTGCTTTCTGGCAGAACTGCCCCGAATTCATGTTGATTTATGGTTGGGGTCCAGGAAAGGCACCAGCCGGCTGGGAGTGGAGGTGGAGCAGGGCTGCTCGTGAGGGTGTCAGGAGGCTCCCTTCAGTCTGGTCTGCATACTCCAGACTCAGAGCTGGGTGGAGTTGTGCAGAAGAGCAGGGAGTTGGCCTCTGCCAGACTGTCTCTCTGCTTCAACGCAGACTGTTATTGGAGCGCTCAAGCAATTTTCAGTGGTCTTTGTCAATAAAGTCAGTCTCTTTTCCACCAGGGGAATGAAAATGAGATTTTGAGGCCTCCAGAGGGCTGTCTCCTTTGGTCACTTTATCTGCCCAGGAGCCTCAGCTGAGTTGGGTGGCAGCTATTTGCTGTGTCCAAAACCCTGTTGACAGGTAATACCACCTGCTTCTGAACAAGACGGTGTGGTTCTAATAGGGTACCGTTAAATTCTTCTCACAGAAGCAGTTTCCTTAACGCAGTGACCTTTATTGATGAGAGGGGCAGAGGAAGAAAATGAAAAGAAGAAGGAAAAGGTGAAGAAAGACACTAAGAGGAAAAGTAACTGCTAATCAAACCAAGAACTCCTGGCTAAAGGGTAATCCTGTGACCTCCAAATGTGTCATTTGTTATTTTGACAGCTCCTCTTGAGGTGATAGACTAGAAGAAGCCACTAGCATCATCGTCAGCCAGCTGGGAGTTCCACCTCTTGCTTCCTTAAGACATTAGTAACTGGATAACCACAGACAGTAAGTAGACTGCCTTCCAAGGTCCTCCAGGCTGAGCTCTTCATTTACTATAGAAGACCAGGCGTGAGGAACACTGTTTGATCTTCTGGGATGTTTCTTTCATTGAGAAAGAGACATGAGTGAGAAAGGGAAGGGAAAATGGATACGGCACCCAGAGATGGTCCACACGGTAACTGTCATGCCTTTTCTGGCTATGAGGCCAGAACTGGTCATCATTGGCTCCAGCAAGCCATGAGATTGGGGAGGACCTAGCTAAAGTCTGTTGTGAGTTGGAAGTGGTGTATTTAGAATCAGGCACGTGTGGGGCTGCAGGGCACATGTGAGCTTCATGAGCAGGTGGCCAGGCTCCCATGTCATCCACCCCTCTTGCACCAGCACCTCTCCCTCAGCTCACAGCTCAGGGCCCCATGGAGGGAGATCCCTGTGCCCAGCTGATGGGAGGGGAGATGCCTGAGCTGAGGTCTTGAGTAAATCAGCTCGGTATGTGGAAGAATATGGACCAACATCAATGCAAGTGTGAGGTAAGAGTGAACACAGGGCACCTGTCTGGATTGTGAAGACACTTCTGCCTGGCGTGGAGGCCTTGAAGTGGGGAGTACGGAGGGCTTTGTCCTGAAAGGCACATTGGGGCTGCAGGTGGCCCAGGCAGAGACAGGCAGCAAGCATCTGTTGGGGGTCCTTGTAGTGTAGGGCCCTGTGTTAGGGGCTCTGCTTATCTTGTTTCACAAATCTGTGTGGACTTGGTTCTGTGATCGTTAATTACATGTGTAATCCCTGCCTCAGCATCTGTCTACCCTGGCAAGAAATGACTTCCAAGAGCCCAGGGAGCTTGCCAGTCTTGTGCATCAGTATTCCCCCTGGCCTAGACTAAGACCCCGAATGTAGTTGATTGAATGAAAAACTGATTTCACTCAGCAGACATGCTCCCAGGCCTGGGCTTTATTTGAGGAGCTGCTTGAAAGCCATTTTGGGGAAGCTCAAGTATTTGATTGAGAGCTGGGGGCTTGGGAGAGAGAATAAAGATGATGTCTGGTTAGGGACCTGGGAGTTGGCCTCAGAGAGGCTCTAAGAATCCAGGCTGTGGGCTGGGTCTCACTCCGAGCTTCAAAACCTGGTAGAACTTACTGGCTGTGTGATCTGGGGCAAGTTACTTAAACTCTCTGTGCCTCTGCTACTTCATCTGTGAAATGGGGATAATGATACCTATCTTGCAGGGCTATTGAAAAAATTTAAAGGACAGAATAGTGTAGGAAGCACTGATGTGCCCGATCAATAAACAACAGGTATTATTATTGCAAAGGTTCAAGCTGGAATGATATGAAATGGAAGGAAGAGATGGAGGTGAGACTCTGATCAGAGAACATGTAACATTTGGGGCTAATTGGAAAGAGGGTGTGAAGTAGAGGGCCAGTGAGCACCTCTGTTCTTTCAGCGTGCCCTTGGTGGGACAGACAGACAGCTCTGGGCTTCAACACCAATGACAGGGAAGCACAGAAGTCAGAGGACACACGGACAAGAAGAGGCCAGGATCCCGCAGCTACTTTGCAATCAGCTTATCGCTCGTGGAATTTGATGTGAGCCCAGTTAGTCATGTTACATACGGCCACGTGGGTTTCCAGCTTATTTTTCCTAAACGCAGATTTTGTTGGCAACAGAATGAGTGCTAACACCCTAAGATTTAGTTACATTTTGGTTAAGAAGTCCAGAAGACTTTGGACTTGGCTTTGAAAAATTGAAAGTGAATTGAATTTGCATCATTTAAGTGGCTTATTCAGATTAACACTGCTATCTCTTCAAATTTAGAATTTCAAAGAGTCAAGATTTGCTATTTCAGCAGCAACAATGACATCTAGGGGTTGGTTTGTACAGGTTTAATCTTAGATATATGTCCTCTACATTTTGAAAAATAGGGGTGCTAACACATTGATTCCATCTAAAATGTCTGGACCTTGTGAACTTGGTTGGTGGCCAGGACAACGCTGATGGATCAAAGGAGGGGAAAAGCTGAAAGTGGCTTCTGCTGTTATCTAAGAAAGCGACTTTCCTTCTAAAATTGCAGCACTTCTCAGTTTGCTGAATATACTGATTTCCCCCCTGACCTTTTAACCAGTGATATGGCATCCTTCTCAGCTCTCCTGTTTGAGCCTCAACCACTCTTCCTGTAGGTGACAGATCTGCCTTCCCTGTATGGCGAGGGGCTGGGACCACAAGTTCTAGCTCCTTCCAGTTTTTCCATTCTTTGATGAGCCAGTGGAGGGAGTCTTTGACTGTTCTCCTCTTCTCTACCCCATGATTTTACTAGATTCTTTTAAATGGGGTCATTCTTTTGATTTTTGTGGCTTTGACTGTCAGACTCAGAGGGAGCTTTTGGTCTCTTGTTAGAGTGTCAGTCGACTGACAGTGTTGACTGAGGACCTTCTGGGTACAGTCTTATCCATGTGCATGCGTGTGTGTGTGTGTGTGTGTGTGTGTGTGTGTGTGTGTGTGTCCCATGAGGTTCAGGTGGGATTAATAGGGGCCCCAAAGGCAATACACCTGTGTTAAGTCCATGAAAAACATAATTTAGAGGATACCAAACATACATGTTAGTAGAGAATAAATTATACATGAAAACATCTATGAACATACTGGAAAAATTCACAAATGTTCAGATGATGTTTAAGGTTCCTCTCAGCATGAAAATTCTGTGATTTTTGTGCAGATTAAAATTAGTGCCCTGTTACACTGATGCATAATAATGTTGGTAGCAGCACAAGAATTATAGATTTTATGTTCTAGTGAGAGCAATGCAAAATAGGACTCATCTCCTTGGGTGAGTATGAGCTGACCCTCAGTGTTATCAAGCTGTGAGGCTCGTTTCTCTGATTTGCAGAGCTGTACAGAGTGGGCTGAGGGTTGGGGAGACCTGGCCCAAGTGTACCACTATGGAAACGCGCACTCTGATCGTTTACCTTCGATTATCTTAAGATGGGCCAGGAAATCCTTTTGTTCCAGCTCTTGCTGTTGACCTTTCCTTTTCTCTCTTTAGAGTGTTTGTCCGGTTTCCCGCCATAGCAAGCAGAGTGTATAGAACTGATGTATTACCAGGCTGTCAGTTTCACCTTCCAAATTGTCCTCAAATCTTTTCCTTTCTGATGGTGCCTAAAAGTCTCCGTTGGCTTTTAATAAAGATCCAGACTTTTATCCAGGCTTTGAGGTCTGGCCTGATGCCCCTGGCCACTGCCCTAGCCTCAGCTCCATCACATCTGCCCATCCTCAGGTGGGCTTTTTGGTTTCCCAGCTACACCAAGCCTGGTGTCCTCCAACCTCTTCCCTTGCCTCTTCACATGGTTATCTCTTATTCTTCCTTAGGTCTCAGTGAAGAGCCATCTCTCAGGGAGGACTTCCCTGACTTTCACGACCAGGGTAAATCCCTTTACCCTCTCTGAGAGCCTTGTGCCCTTTGGTCGCAGCTCTTGCCGTCGCTGTAGTTTCTCTCTATGGTTATTGTGTCCATGTCAACCCCCTTCATAAATGGCAGACTCTGTGATGTCGGCCAACATGCTGTGTTAGTGTAGTGCCTGGCACTAGTAGATGCTAATGAAGAGACAAACAATGAATGAATGAATGATGAATATGGTGGAGTTTGTCTTAAGTGACTGAGATTCTTATAGTGCTTCAGATTCATCAATCCAATATCAAATCACTCTGATTTAGTCCATTTGGGCTACTATAACAGAAAACCATAGACTGGGGGACTTATAAACAACAAAAATTGATTTCTCATAGCTCTAGAGGCTGGGAGGTCAAGGATCAAGGTGCCAGCAGATTTGGTGTCCCGGGAGGACCCACTTCCTAGTTAATAGACTGTCTTCTTGCTGTGTCCTCACATGGCAGAAGGAGCGAGGAAGCTCTCTGGGGTCTCTTTTATAAGGGCACAATTTCCATTCACGAGGGTTCCACCCATATGATCTAAGTACTTTCTGAGAATCCCACCTCCAAATACCATCACACTGGGGATAGGTCTCGACATGTGAATTTGGGGGAAACACAGCATTCAGTCTGTAGCACTCCATTTGATTGTACAAAATAGAGAACTGGATAATATACAATATGGGTTAAATTTTCCTCAGTGAGTTCTAAGACCCAATGAGGAAAATCTGATTTCAATGGATACTTCACATTGCTGGGTCTCGGTGTTGAGTACAGAAAATTCCAGTTACTTAAGTTGTCTCACTGATCAAAGGGCCTCCTGCGTATTAACACTGAGATGTTGTAGAACAAAGAGGCACCTGCTATGGCCAGTTCTGCATTGATGAAGTTCATCTGTGTTAGTGGAGAATTCTTGTGATTCAAACCCAGGCGGAGTCCGAGAAGGGCAGTTGCATTCTCACTGCTCTAGAGAAGAACTGTGTACCACTCTCCCTTGGAAGGAATTTTCTAAAAATCCTTTGCCTCACTAACCTCAGGTAGGTATAGTCTTGATGTTCTCTCTATAAGGGAAAGATGATCATGTAACATCTTAATTTGGAGCAGAGATTTGTCGTTTGTAATCTACTTTGAAAAAAATAGGAGTAAACTCAAGGGGACATAGTGCCCAAAGGCTTTTCTTGGGGGTATTTTCCTAATTGTTTTTGTGTTTATCCTAGATTCCAAGGTCAAGAAAAATGGCAAGCATAGAGGTTAAGGGCCATGCCTGGGTCTCTTTCCTGGTTCCATCACTTACTAGCTGTGTAATCTTGGGCACATCACTTTGTCTCACTGCGTCCTAATTCCTCGCCTTTAATGTGCAGAGAATAACATTCCAGATCTCACAGTCATATCATGTGGGTTTTATGACTGAATACTCTGGAGAGTGCTTCGAATATGCCCCTGCATAAAGCATATCTCAGCCTTAGCTATTATGCTTCTATGAGAAGTGGAGGGAGATGTGCTTGTGCCTGTTCCAATGCATGGATAGAATTTGTGGTTCGCATCCTCTCTCCTCCACTTGTTTTAAAGTATCTCACTTCAACTCGAGGATGGATGATGCCTTAGAGGACTGGGACGGGGAGGGTGGGGGGGGGGAGTCGAGGGAGGGAGGGACTACGGGGATATGTGTGTAAAAACAGGTGATTGAACTTGGTGTCCCCCCCAAAAAATAATAAATAAATAAAATGAAATTTAAAAAAAAGTATCTCAGGTATGCGTGGTGCTAAGTAAAATGCTACAGGGAGCATCCCTGCTTTCAAGGAAGTTATGACCTAGTTGGAGAGAGAAGGGCCCTCTAAGCACAATTGCAGAATGGACTGAATCCATTGATTCAGTCAAAAAATATTTCTTGAGCACCTACTGTGTGCCAGGTGTTGTTCTAGGCACAAGGAGTACTGCGGTGGAAAGGACAGACCAAATCTCTGCCCTCGTGGACCTTAGAATCCAGTGAGGGAGATAGACATAAACAGGTAAACAGGCAGACCAATAACTAGTATGACTGCAATCTAAGAAGGAATGAGAGCAGAGTGAGAGGTTAGGAAGTACAGGGGGAGGTGAGAGTCAGTGACTATTGTAGAGAAATGGGGTGTTCAAGAGAGACTGCCTGGAGGAAGACCAGAAAGATGAAATCTGGGAATTGATTGTTTCAGACTTGGGGGACCACAAGTTGGACAGAACCTGGGCTGAGCTAACCAAGCACAAGAAGGCCAGGAGGCCACCCAGAGAGTCTTGAAGACAATGATGGGCATGGACCAGCAGAGTGAAGGAGGAAGGCATTTCTCTCTGCCGTTTGTGGGACCCAGAGAAGGGGCACCAATAGGAGCAGTGCTGCTTTTTCCTCTCTCACTATTGTGAAGGGTGTTGGGACTCTGTGAGTTTCCTATAGCTTGTGCCCCAAAGCCCAGCACTTGCCATTTTCTGCGTCTGGTGCCAGGTCAAGCTAAACCCCTTCTCCCCTCGCTCCCAGTACTGGGAAGCTGAGGCAGGTGCAGTGACGGCCAGCCGGGAGCCCAAGAGCAAATGGGATTTTAAAGTTGTTAGGGCATTTTGGCATGCAGTTCCCCGAGATGAACAAAGTGTCCTGTCTGGTAATTGCAATTAATGGCTCTGCTATTCAAGCATATCCGTCAATAAATCTCCTCTAATAACCGATTGGGCACAGTCGTTGCTATAGTTATGTCTCTAAATTGAGCCCAGGGTAGTTGGCCACGACACTGACCTTACAGGGGTCAGGCCTGCTTCCTGACTGTATGACTCCATATCCCAGGAATTAAAGTTACCCTCCAAATGATTGGCTTTGAGCCAGCTGAGAGACAAGCTCAGCCCCTTGCCTTAACTGCCTGGAGATTTCCTGTAAATCTCTTAAATACGGAATAAAAATCTTCGAAACCCTATAACGTCAACAGTTGTAGTAATTAATTCTGTCCAACCCACTTTAGTACAATGCTGGGATGTTGTTAGCAGCAGACCACCCATCAGATCTGTGATCACCAGTGTTATTCACAGTGGGCCTCACCTCAGCATCCCTGCTGATGAGGTCAGTACCTCACCACGGAGTCCTTGTCTTTAGTGCCTCTCTTCCAGAGAATTCCTTCCCCCAACCCCAAGTTCGCTCTTCAGGAGCCTTTCCCTTCTCCTGTGGGCCATTATCCTGCAGCCACCATGTTGGCTTGTTCTTAGGTTAAGGGCTTGGATTTCTGAGGCTCCAGCCATTGCTTCAGAGACCAGATCTGGCCCTTTTCTGCCTCAACTCACGGGATGCCTAGTGTCTTCAGGAGACCGTGGATTTCTAGAGTGCCATATCAAAACCAAGTTGGGAACACCTAATGAGGTGGGGGTATTTTTAAATGTGTCTATTTATACGTTTGAGTTGATTGCAGGTAATTACACAGAAGGTGGAAGAAGGGATCTGGAGGCAAAAGTACTCAGTAAAATAGTCTCTCTTAATTCGTATCTGTGTAAAACCCCGCACGGGGGGAGGAGAGACAACGGAAGCTTATTTCCTGACTCTGGCTGGGTGCGGGGCTTGATTTAAATTTTCCAAACTCCATTTTCGTGGCTCCCCATTTTTGCTTTTTTCCTCTTCCTTCGCTGTTTTTTTTTTTAATTAATTTATTTTATTTTTTATTTATTGGCTGCATTGGGTCTTCGTTGCTGTGCATGGGCTTTCTGTAGTTGCAGAGAATGGGGACTACTCTTCATTGCAGTGAGTCAGCTTCTTATTGCGGTGGCTTCTCTTGTTGCGGAGCACAGGCTCTAGGCGCAGCAGTAGTTGCAGCATGTGGACTCAAAAGTTGTGGCTCTCGGGCGCAGGCTCAGTAGTTGTGGTGCACGGGCTTAGTTGCTCCACGGCATGTGGGATCTTCCCAGCCCAGGGCTCGAACCTTTGTCCCCTGTATTGGGAGGCTGATTCTTAACCACTGTGCCACCAGGGAAGCCCTTTTCCTTCACTATTTATCTCAGAGTGAATGTTATAGGATTTTAGGTTTGGAAGGATCTTAGGGAATGGGAAGAGCAGTGAGATCATGTGACCGTGGGGCCCAGAGAGCAGAGGTGGGGACCCAGCAGTCCTGCTGTGGGCCCAGTTTCTGCACCACCCTGGGGGGTCCCCCGCACATGGTGAGGCAGGGCTTAGCACGTTCCCTTCCCTTGGCACCTCTCTATGAGAAAAAAGGAGAGGAGTTTACATATGCCAGAAATCTACAAAGGTATCCCTCTAAGACTAAATAGGCCCAGTTTATTGTTTTGCCTCTAACTTTTTCAGTAGCCTCCAAATATAATAAAAATGATGGTGTCTGTTTTCAAAAAGGACAAAGTTTGTAAAATTCCCTGGATCAGTACAGAAACATTCAATCTTTTCAGCTGTAACATTTCAAATTAATAACCAAAACGAAACGAACCAGCCCAAGTGTGGGTTTGTTGGGAAATGCATGTGCTTTTATTTCCCATTTTAATTAAAAAAATTATTTATTTATTTATTTATTGGCTGTGTTGGCTCTTCGTTGCTGCGCGAGGGCTTTCTCTGGTTGCGGTGAGCAGGGCTATGTCGTTGTTGCGGTGCATGGGCTTCTCATTGCAGTGGCTTCTCTTGTTGCAGAGCATGGGCTCCAGGTGCATGGGCTTCAATAGCTGTGGCTCGTGGGCTCTAGAGTGCAGGCTCAGTAGTTGTGGTGCATGGGCCTAGTTGCTCCCTGGCGTATGGGATTTTCCTGGACCAGGGATCGAACCTGTGTCTGTTGCATTGGCAGGCAGATTCTTAACCACTGTGCCACCAGGGAAGTCCCCATTTTTAATTTTTTTAATTAAAATTTTTTTGTTGAATGAAAGATTCTTTAAATTCTATAATGCTGTACAATTTTCAAAAGTTTCAAAATGCTTGTGCTTTTAAAATGCTGCCTATCAGTAGCTTAGTATTTTGGTGGATATTTGATGGAATTTGAATTATTAAGCAATGTCAAATAGAATTTTGGCTTCACCGTTAATGATGTGTCATTGAAAGGAGCTATAAAAATAGCAAGAGATTTGTTTTAATAAAAGGGAAAAGGGAAAGTCAAATGAAATCCAGTAAACGAATGAAGCTGAGCAGCTGGAGACACCCCCTTCCTTTCCCCACCTCCCTTTTCTCTCTGCTGGTGCCCCTCACCCCCTCTACTGAGGTGTTCCACACAGACAGCCAATGAGTGCCCGCTGACCCTGGTCCAATTCTGAGAAATGGACCAGGGTCACCCACTGGTCCACCCACTGCCTTCTCCCAAACTGCGGGATTATCTCCAGGTTTCTAGATCCTGTTCCAAAGGCACTTCTTCTGCATCCTGGCCAGTGCCATTCAGTGGGCAGATCTAGTGGTCATCTTTGTGATATCTGGGCTTAGAGAAGGAGCGGAATGCACACAATCTCTGCTGAACTTTGAGTTCCAGTCGAGGGCAGATGGCCGATGGGGCTGTCCACTGCCATGCTGCCGCTTCACGCTGTGTACCTTCAGCGTGCACAGGGCGTGTCCCTGGCTAGCCTGGCCACATCCTGGCACCAGGAACAGGAGGGCTGGCTCTCGTTCTCCTCAAGTTGGAGACTGTAGGGAGCGAGGATCTTGAGAGAGAGAGACGGAATACAAGGAATTGCAGAGAAACTGAAATGAGAACTGACAGCCAGAAGAGGAGGCAGAAGAGAATAAAAGGAATGCGGAGACTAGAAAAGAAATACAATTTCAGCCTGGATCAGAGCAGAGGAAGCACCCAGGGGAAGGCAGTGTCATCTGCTCACCTTCCCTTGACGACCCTTCCCTCCTCGGTCCCTCCTCCCTCCTCACCTCAGGACGTTCTTTATCTCGTCTTCATAATTTTGGCTTTCCCCTTGAATTACAATCTGATGTTTTATTTTTATTGACACACTTCAAGTAGTTAACATATATACACAGTATAAAATTCAAGACAAAAATGGGTATACAGGGAAAACTGTCTCCCCCACCTCTGTTACAAGCCCCCCAGTTCCTCTACAAAGGAACCATTGTTAATGGTTTACTGCATTTTTTGCAAAGAGAGTCTATGCAAATACATACATACAAAGCATACTATATACAGTGTTTTGCACATTGCTTTTTTTTCTTACTTCCCACATGATCTTGGAAAATGTGCCATATTGGTACGTAGAAAGCTGCCTTGTTGATTTCAAAGGCTGCACAGGATTCTGTTTCATGCATTTACTGTAATTTACAAGTCTTCTGTTGATGGGCATTTAGTTTGTTTCCAATCTTTGGCTGTAATAAATTTCCTTGTACAGACATCTTGGTGCACATGTATGTATATATCTGAAAAACAAATCTTTAGATATGGGATTGCTGGTCAGAGGGTATATGCATTTTAAAATTTGAAAAATATCACCACATTTCCCTCTTTTCTAATTTACAGTACCACCTTGCCAAACCAGTGGGATCAAAAGTTGATCTTTGACAATCTGTTAGGCAAAACATGTATCTCTTTGAGTGAGCTGGCTCCTTGGCATTTCCTTCTCTGTAAACTGTTCGTTCATGTTAAGGGTAGTTTTGATAAATCCATTTGGAAGAGAGTCAGGTTCAGAGAGGTCACCAACTGGGAGAGATTTAAGAAGGCGAGGAAAAGAGCCAAGTGAGCTCTATGAAAGAAAAATAAACTCCAGGACTATTTCTTCTTCTAAAGAAACCACTGTATCTGGATGATGCCCTGTCGATATGCCCGTTATGCACAGATGGCTCTCCAGTTTGGTGGATTGACATTTCTTCCCCTGGACTGTGTGTGATGCAAGAGCCTTTCTCCTTGCAGACCTGGGACTCACCATGCCGTCCTAGCATTACTGGAGTATGTTTTCATTGCAAATTGCATATAAAACCCATTGTTTCATTGCAAATAAAAGTTTAGATTTATTGTGACGTGACCACAATGTGATATTTTCATCCATAAAGCCCTCAGTTACTTACTCACTTTAGTGCATTAGACCGAAGTGAGTCATCTCATTTTCAGTGAGTGACCTTGAGGTGGCAGCAACATTACATTCAATTCTGCGAGGCACCGAGTCCATTACAAAGTGAAAGTAAAAATTGCAATAAATCTGAATAATACTGATTGTTATAATTTTATTATCAGAGCATTAAGTCAATAAAACTTATCTGAAATGTCATTTGCATTGTATACAATTTTTACTAGTTATCCAGTATGTCTTAAAAGCATGTTTAAAACAACAAAATGAAGAAATCGGTGATAAATTGTGCAAAAGCTGGGATCTGTCTCTTGCTGTAGTAAAACGAAATTCTCTTTTGATGCTTTGCATTGTAAAATATTCTTTTTGCAGACTTCTAACTATACCATAAGGCCTTATATCTGCCCAACTGTATTTAGTGCCCTATTGTCTGATTACTTATTTTCCTGCAGGTTGTCTGGTCCTTTTTCATTTATGATTTTATATAGGAGGGTCATCTAATATATGGTATCCTTTCAGGAAAGGAGAATGTGGTTGTTTTTTTTAATAATGAGGAATAATGAAACTTATTTATGAAGGAAGTCAGAAAAATTTATTTAAGAATCACTATAAGAGAAACATGCAAATTAAAAAAACCCTGCTTAATAGCATATTCATTACCAGGCAGCTTCCAAGTAATGAAATAGTTGTGTAAAAGGCAGGATATTAGATGATGTAATATTGCTTATATCAGGTACAATACATGATTACTATGCATTTTTGTCTTGTCAATTGCTGTTAAATTATCATAGTATTGCTGTGTAATTACTTAAGATGCAAGACACTAAAAATGTTTAGGCCTATATTTTTGCAACTTTTTTTTTTTTTCCATTTTATATGATGGACTGCTGACATGTAAGGTATAGGAAGTTGGAAAAATAGATTCTGAATGTGTCCCTAGTTTGACGATACTGATGATGTTCTGGTTATCACTTTGGGCATGGTCTTCGGTTAAACCTTTTTAAGAAAATGCAGAGTTAAGGCACTCTGTGGTAATGTGAAGACGTTGGACTGGAAGTCAAGAAGCTTGGATCCCCCTTCCAGCTCTGCCAGCGTCCAGTTCTGTGGCCTCAGTTAGTGGCTTGGCATCTCTGAGCTTCAGTCCGTCTGTTCGGTGAGCTTGGAGTACGTGCATCTGTGCAATCGGTCACTCACTCAGCAGATATCCATGAGTGCCGGCTGTGGGTTGGGAACTGTGTTGAGGCCTGTGGATCCTGAGATGAATGAACACAGCCCAGGCCACGAAGGACTCAGAGTGCAGTGGAGAAGGAAGGTGTGTAAACAAAGCCTCGGAGCAGGCGCCACGCAGGGTGTGGTGGTGGGGGTCGTGGCAGGTGATCATGGCTCATACGGCAGAACTGAACACTTACTCTGTACCAGGCATGTGGTGAGTGCTTTACACGCACTGTTTCTTTTCTTTTCTTCTTCCTCTTCTTTTTTTTTTTTTTTAGCTCTGTTGGGTGTTTGTTACTGCATGCGGGCTTTCTGTAGTTGCAGAGATTGGGGGCTACTCTTCATTGCAGTGCGTGGGCTTCTCAGTATGGTGGCTTCTCTTGTTGTGGAGCATGGGCTCTAGGTGCGTGGGCTTCAGTAGTTGCAGCACACGGGCTCAACTCAGTAGTTGTGGCGCACAGGCTTCGTTGCTCCGTGTGCATGTGGGGTCTTCCTGGACCAGGGATCAAACTTGTGTCCTCTGCATTGGCAGGCGGATTTTCAACCACTGCGCCACCAGGGAAGTCCTACATGTGCTGTTTCTTATAACCCTGTCTCTAATCACATGTTGCAGAGGAATTATGACCATCCCTATATCACAGATGAAAAAACAAAGGTGCAGAGAATTGACCCTTATCAGGACCCTTATCAGTTAGTAGATGATGAGCTGGGAGTTTTACAGGCACTCTTCATCCACATGCCATACATATCCACATGTTCCTTTCCCACCCTTTTATTCTCACTCAGAAAATGCCCTTTTTCTGAAGAATGTAATGGACTGTTGCTCTATCTCTTTGATGACACTCCTAGGGGAGAAGCAAACATCTTAAACAGAAGGAAACCAAAGCAAACCAAAGCCCAGAGAACAGTAAACAGAAATGACTTGGACCTTATTCAGAGCCTGGGTCATCTGTTAGTTGCATGCCATCTGCATGGTCCCCTCTTTTTGTTTGCTGACTCAGAGTGGAAAGGTGTCTTAGGCATCTGCTTTTGGAATGACTCATGCCACTAAGAGGTGGAATCATGCAGTGGTTAGGAACAGACCTCTCAAGTCAGAATGCCTCGGTCAAATCCAAGGAATAAGACTAACGTCTCAGCCCCGGTTCATCACCCTAAAATGGGAATACCGATCAGAGCACCGTTGTAGACTGGCCTGAAGATTAAAGTAGACATTCCCGGTGATGGCTGGAGCCCAGTGTCTGGATGGTAGGAGGGCTCAGTAAGTATTTTCCATAACTGTTATTATTACCGATGGTCTTTTCCTCCAGGGCAATGGGTATAAATAGATATGTCAAAAGAAATCCGAAACAAAATTAAATTAGAAGCTCACATTTTATCTCAATGCAACTGATACAAAGATCAAAGTAATGTATAGTTAAATGTAAATAATCGAGAAATGCCTTTTGGTATTAGCGACCAGCATTGTGACTCTCAGATAAGTTGATTATTAGATAAGATACTTATTCCTCTCTCACAAGAAGTATTGATTGAATTTTGGTGACAGCATCAATTTGAGGGGGCCGAATATGTTGGAAAGTATTTGCGTAAAATGGTCTAACAAGACAAGTTCTTTGAATTGCACTAACAACTGCATGTATTTATATAGTTCAGAATGGACCTGCTCTCTGCCTGCTCTTTTGTGTGCTGATATGTGTTTCACCCTCTTAGAGCTGAGAGTTTGGCCATAACCCAGTCCTCTGTCTGTATTGGATACTAGAGCAGCTCTTGTCTGTCAATTGTCACAAAGCCACATAGCGCCTTGATAAAGCTTACTTACTTGTTATGGGAGCACCTCACAAACATATCACCAAACAAAAGTCCCACATGGCTTTCTCACACTGGACTCTGAGAGAGGCATAGGAGAAACACTCTCTTTTGGAAAGTGACTGTATTTGCTTGAAATATTAGACCACAAAGGTTAAATCACAAAATATGTAAAAGCAATTTATGGCTCTCCAGGGCATAACCTTTCAGTGTGCCCATGTTAGTGTAAAACCAATGAGCCCTGCAACTTCTGGGCTTGGCCTAAGGGGCCACAGGGCCGGGAGCAGAAATTCCACTGTGATCAGCTGCCAATGTGAGTTGAATCAGGTGCTCAGGGTGGCCTGGTGTACACTTCCTGAGCCTTCTGACAGTATTTGTCTGCTTATGGTCAAATTTCTGTTTTTGGTAGTTGAAAGGGACCGTGCAGCTTGTCAGAAAATCAGTGGACAGTTTGGCTTCTGGTACTTTGAGGGAGTGTCTCTTGCACCTACACACATACACACACACACACACACACACACACTCACGTACACTTACGCACATAACACTCACAAACACATGTGCGTATGGGCATTCACATTCTTCCCTGACTTCTCCTCTAAACTAAGAAAACCTTTCATTTTCATTATGAGTCAAAATCATGTTATTGCCGCCCAAACCTTTTTTTAATTGTCATTTAAGTCTCATGTGTCGATGGAGGGAAGCTTTCATCATCTCTTGTCAGCAGCCCGGTGTTCTGATGAGCTCTGTACAGTTCTCATTGAAGTAGCAGTTGCAGCTGAAACTCAGCAAACCAAGGTTCATCCTCCACTGAGACTGTGACCACCAGAGTTATCTTGCCCTGACCTCTGTGGGAAGGAAATTTGGAAGTGAGCTCTTTTAGCCATCAAATGTTCCCTTGTAAAGGGAGCAGGGACATGCATTTCTGAAAACTTCCTGGTATCAAAGCTAGCACACCCTTTTCCCTTCTGTGCTAGAAAGAAGAGAAGGAACATGGAGAGGGTAACCACAGACTTTTCAAGGTAAATGACAGACTCTAATGCAGCTCAGTGAGCATGCTCAGAGATCAGACTTGGCTCAGCCCAAGGTTTTAACTTCCTTTGAATCAACAAGAGAGAGTCCGTGCACAGACTCCTGCTGAGAATGGTTCTTTCTTAGTCCCCTAAAGAAGAAAATACCTACCTTCCTGGTGGTGTCACACACAGGAGGACTTTCCCATTTACAGTTGAGATGAATGAAGTCTGATGCCTTTGCTCCTAAATTCTTACTACCCCCTCGCCCCAACCCCCAATACCACCTGCTCAGGCTCAGTTTGCCCCAGACCAAACTCCCAAAGTGTCCTGCTTCTTTTAGGACTCTAAATTCTCTTGAGCCTGAAAGGAAAGAAATGGACAGGCCTAGTTTTCCCAACAAGAGCAGAGGGCAGAGAAATGTTGAAAAATGGATTGAGCTCTTCCCTGGAATGATCCAGAAAAGATTAAAAAAAGGCCCATTATCTGGGTCATTTTAGCTGAATGAGTTCAGGATTTCAAGATGGTAACCGGATTGAACTCATTTGCTTTACCACCATCATCATCATCATCATGACCGTCTTCTTTTTATTTTAAGAAAAAAGTATTTAAGTGCTGTGGGGGATCCTCCCTGCCCACCTGGAACTGTAACTCACCAGGTTAACAGGCTGCAGTGTTTCATGCAAACAAATCACCGAGCTGGCACCGAGCAGTGTGAAATCCAACTGGCTAGAAACTGTGCCTCATTAGAGGCCATCCACACAGCAAGCTAATGCACTTGAAAATAGTCACGTGATTCCTTCACGGGAATCACAGAAGTGATATTTGCTACTGGGCAGCCAGTAGATTCCCTTGAATCTGTTGGCAGTTCCTCTTCTTAGCTATTTTGCCTCTTCTAAAATCTCATTCCTCCTCTGAACCCTCAGTTTGCTTTTGCTCACTTGCTTCCACCAAATACACTACAATCCCCAACAAAGACACTCCGTGAGGTTGGCTTCAAGACCCACTGGGAGAAGTATAAAAGTATAAGCATAAGTCTAAGAGAATAAAAGTCTGGTGGATCCCCCAGCAAACAGTTGAGTTAAGGCCTCACCTGCCCTTTGCAGATTAGAAACACATTTCTGGCAGAGAAAGGACCTTCCTTAGGTTGAGTCTCCACAGAGTGGATGTTTACATTTATGCCAAGATTTGTTCCTAACCTCTGCTCAGCATTTGTTTTTCTGAAAAAGTAGGAGAAAAACCATCATGTGCAAACAAAAGCTAAAACATTTCTCATATTGCAGAGTTGAGTGCTACTGGTGCTTATATTTCTTATGAGTTGGCTCCTAATCTCCAAGAACAACAAAAACAAACAAACAAAACCCCCTTGCCTCCCTCCCAAGAATGATGGGAAAGGGTTTATCGTTAATCCTGATGCACTGATAACTCATTTGCATCAAAAAGTTGTTCAAGTCAAAAAAACTCCAGAAGTCACCCTGAATTGCTTTGTTTATATGCCTCCCACCTAATCCATTAGCAGGTCTCATTGGCTCCATCTTAAAGAAAAAATCCCAAGTCCAGCTGCTTCTTTCCCCCTCCACTGCCATCACTCCGGGTTACCATCATCACTTACCTAGCATCTGTGAGAACCTCCTTGTCAGTCTCCCTGCTGCCACACCTGCCCCCTAGAATCCACTTTCCAGACAGTGGCCAGAGTCATCTTTAAAAACCAAAAGTCAGATTGTATCACTGCTCTGCTTAAATCCCTCAGGATTTCCTGATGCCCTTAGAATAAAATCCAAATTTCTTGCCAAGTCTCCTTCCTGTTACCAGTTTTGTCAGGTGCCCTTCTCCGCTTGTGCTTTAGCCATGCCCACCTCCTTTCTGCCCTGGAAGTCATTGATGGACCTTTTCGCGAGCTGTTATGGATGCTCAGAATGTTCTTTTTCTCATCTTCGCGTGGCTAGCTGGATGTCAGCCTTCAGGTCTCTATTAAATGTCACCTCTGCATAGAGGCCTTTGCTAACCACTGAGGCTATACTAGAGGCCTTTCTGAGTTGCCAGTGTCTCTAAATCACTCCATCCTGTTTTGTTTTCTTCACAGCATTTACAATTTTCTGAGTTATCTTGTCTATGATACAACTTAATTGTTGATCTTTCCTTACTAGAAATAAGCGCCAGAGGAGCAAGGAGCTTGTTGGCTGTTCTTGGAGGTGCAGGAATTCAGCACCTAGGACAGTGCCTGGGCCTATGCATACCCAGTGAAGGAGTTAGTCATCTCAAGTCCCCAAGGCCAACACATTAAGCCCTTGAGTCCAGTTTCTTTGTGGTCTTTTTCTCCATAATGGTCTCTCTCCCTTTTTTAAAATTTTTTTCATCTTTATTGAAGTGTAATTGCTCTATAATATTGTATTAGTTTCTGCTGTACAACAAAGTGAATCAGCTATATGTGTAGATATATCCCCATATCCCCTCCCTCTTGAGCCTCCCTCCCACCTCCCTATCCCACCCCTTTAAGTCTTTACAAAGCATCGAGCTGATCTCCCTGTGCTCTGTAGCAGCTTCCTACTAGCTATGTATTTTACTTTTGGTAGTGTATATGTCAATGCTACTCTCTCACTGCGTCCCAGCTTCCCCTTCCCTCCTGTGTCCTCAAGTCCGTACTCTGCATCTGCGTCTCTATTCCTGCCCTGCCACTAGGTTCATCAGTACCATTTTTCTAGATTTCATATATATGTGTTAGCATACGGTATTTGTTTTTCTCTTTCTGATTTACTTCACTCTGTATGACAGACTCTAGGTCCATTCACCTCACTACAAATTATTCAATTTTATTCCTTTTTATGGCTGAGTAATATTCCTTCGTACATATGTGCCACATCTTCTTTATCCATTCATCTGTTGATGGACATTTAGGTTCCTTTTAGGTGAGCCAGTCCTTCCAGTTTTACTTTTTATTCTTTACAAAAAATAGCCTTGAAGTTGTGCATCTTGTTGCTCTGTCATAGAAGTCATTCCATGCAAAGCTGTCTGTGACTGTTCTTCAATATCAGCAACAGAGCAGTGTCCAATGTTAACATCCCAGTGTTTGTATGCAGAACTAATCTGTCCCAGGATGACAATGAATCAGAGGGGAAATGCTGAAGAGGACGCTCGAGGGGTCTGAGTCCCTTGGACGACCCTTGTGAAGTCAGGAGAGGCCTCCTTTGCTGGAAAACCAGCTTGCTTGCCCTTCTGGGGAGCTGGCACTACCTAGAAGCTGCACAGCCCAGTCACTGCAAGGAAACTAGGTGAAAAGGGTGGGAAAGTGGGCACTGGAAGAGCTTCCATGGAGAAGGGCTGCTCAGCACTCCCAGGTGGACAGCCGTGGTAGGGGCAAAAAAGCACTTGTGCTTTAGCAGGATAACTTTCCATAACATAAGCTGCTTTTTTTTTTTTTTATTATATAATAAGAGCGGGTACACATGCATGGCTGGTTCTTCACATTGCCACTGAAGGACATCTACTGCTCTAGCCAGAGAGATTCCTACTGGCTCTAGGAGGTCAGAAACCATCATTCCTCTAGAAGGATAAACATTCTATCCAAACCAGCCTACTTCCTCAGACTCCCAAATTCTGAGGCTTTATGAACTGATTATTAGAAAGAGGAGGCAGAGATTTTTCTGCTGGGCAAAATCAAATTGGGGGATGGTTGCAGGGAACTCAGGGATGGAGAAAACAGAAATAATGAAAATCAATAGTGCATCTGAAGTGATCTTACAGTTCAATCTGAGCAGTTCTTTGCACATGTAATTTGTGAGAAAATTCATTATGTCGTGGTGGCAGCAAACACATTCCATACAAATGCACAAATGCTCTGCTAATAGCCACCACCATCCCATGGTGTGTCGAACTAAAATCAGAGTCATAGAATGTTAGATCTATGCTGGAAGATCATGAGCCCATTTTAGGGCTGAGTAAATAAAGCTCAGAGGGGGAAGGACCTTTTTCAGGGTCTCAAAAATCATTACCTGCAGAGCTGTACCTGCACCCAAGCTTCTGTCTCCTACCCTGTGTTCTCTCTCCAGCTGTGATGCCAGCTTTACCTCACTCCTGGGCCCCTGTGTCCAGGCATGCTGTTTGTGTTTTGCTCACATGTCGACTTAAACATGGCCCTGCACTCCACAAGTCCTTACCCTCAAAGGCACTCATAGCATTGGGATGGCAGAGAGAGTCATGGCATGATGACCTTCTAGCATCCACAGTAGAAAGTTCTGGTTACCGATGACCACTATTGGTCATTCCCAACTGTCCTCCATGCAGTGCCTAGCACCTGGCTCTTCATCATATCAGGATCCAAAATTTCTCTCCTCTTTATGTCAAACTGCTCAGTTCTTCCCTCAGTCCTACCTTCAAACTCACAAACCCAAATCCGATGCAACAAAGCATCCTCTAGCCGACAGGATACTCTTTAGAGGGCAGTGTGCTTGCCATATTTATTACTTGAGCGTGCCCTGGAGTTTTACCCCCGAACCACAGGCAGCTTATCAAAGTATCTCTTTTAAACAGATAAAGTTTTTCTCCAGGAGGAAGTCTGAAGTGTAGCATTTCCCTCTTGTGTTATATTCCCATCCCATTGTATAGACTCCTAAGATGGCTTCCCAGGGACCTCTTCCAGTCTCTCTTCTCTGCTCAGGGAAGCTTATTGGCAACTTCCCTGTTGTGTGTCTGACCTCCCAGACCAGAATGATGGTAATGATGAGCAACACTCTCCACTGCCTTTGTGATGAGCTGGGACTGCCCCACGTTGGGATGCCAAAGTCCTCTCTGTTTATTCCCATGCATGGGTGGAGCTCCTCCCCGTGACCCTGCTGGGTGCCCAGGGATCCCCTTTGGTTTTACAGTAGTCTTAGAAGATACTGCAGGGAGTTGTTCTTCTTTTTTTTTTTTTTAGGTCCATTTGTTTTTAAAGCTCTTTATTGGAATATAATTGCTTTACAGTGTTGTGCCAGTTTTTGCTGTACAGCAAAGTGAATCAGCTGTATTTATGCATGTATCCCCATATCCCCTCCCTCCTGCGACTGTCTCCCACCCTCCCTATCCCAGCCCTCTAAGTCATCACAGGGAGTTGTTCTTTAGGGGGAGCTGGCTGGTGACTTGTTCAGGGCTGGTCCCCACCCTCTTGGTGACTGTGTGTATGTGTGTGTGTGTGTGTGTGGAGTCTACTACTGAAGGCCCATTATGTGGGATGAAGATCATTGGGTGGGAACCTGCTGGCGAGGACTCTGTCTGGTTAGGCTCCTAGATGTCTCAATAGTGTCCTTCCAGTGGTCACCCATCAATTCAGTTCTCTTCTATCAGAGGTGTGGGAGAGCCAGCTTAGCACGAGGTTTTCCTCCCTTTTCCCTTGAGCCAGGCCTCTGCTTCCTGCCCACATACCACTTTGTCACCCATGCCCACTCCACACGTCCTCGACTCTTCTTTTCTGTGGTCAGGCCCAAAGCACACTGGTCTGATCTCTGTTTCCTGGAGGGTCTTTGGGAAAGTTACTCTGCAGAAGAGGAAAGACCACACATAGATTGAGTTTTCCTATTCAGGGGGTGACCATGGCCCCCACCTCCCCCTCCACATGCCACACTTCTGTTGGGTGCAAAGTGTTTTATATATCTTACCTTTAACCCTCAACAATGAACTCCAGGTAGTGGATGCTATCATCCCCATTTTAAAGATTAAGAAAGCAAAGGTCCAAGAGGTTCTGAAACTAGCTGGAGGTCACCTAGCCGTTGATACCAGAGCCAGAGACTAAACTTAAGCCTGCCTACTACCAGGGCTGCTTTCTTTCCACAGCACCTCGCATGGCTCTTAGTGAAAGTCCCTAGGAAAGACAGCTCTTCCTCTGCTTTTAAAAACAGACAGACACAGGCAATTTGGAACCAAGTTGTTTGGAGCTGCCATCTGTTAAGAGGTCGTATAGTGGCACTTGCTGGAAGATGATTCGTGGAAGAAAATGTGGGTCCCCCAGCAGGAGCAGTGCCTGCTCTGGGGTCCACACCTCAAGGTGCTGCCCCTCTGGACACCACTTCTGTGCTTTCTGATACATAATCTATCATTCAGACCCTGGACACATGTCCCCTCACAGGTGACTCAGGCTTGAGGAAGGCACAGGTGTCCCTGCAGGATTGCCAGGTCCCCAGATCAGAGTCCCTGAAGCCTTGGTGGACCTTGACTGGACCTTGGACCCGCTTGAGAGCCGGTGGGCATCAGTCTTTAGCCAAGCCCGGGTTTCCACTCCTGAATGTTGAGTTGCATCATTGAAAGATGTTGAGTTCACCATGAAAATCAACATGTGACAGAAATGCGCATTGATGTGTGCCTTTGTGGACTTACATGTAGGTAATGTGTGGCTGCACGTGTGTTAACAGCGTTGAAAAGAGGGAAGTTCTGAAGCCACAGCTATCGATCTTTCCGAGTGTCTGCATCACGGCGGGTGGAGGAGGAAGTGGCTACTGCAGGGCTGCCAGCCAGCTCTGCTGTCCCAGGTTCACACTCCCCGACAGCCTGTGAAGGCAGCGCTTATGGTCGGGATCACGCGTCTCTGCGCTCGGGCTCAGACTGCGAGGAACGGAGGCCTCAAGCAGCCACTGGAGTCCTCCTGGCAGCCTCCGAGGCATGGGCGGCTGCCAGATCACCGCTCCCAGACGAATGTGTGAGTGAGTGCTCTAACTCAACCCAAAAGAGCTTTTTAAAAAGTCAAAGGCAGATCTTCAGAAAGTAAGGGAAAGATGCTTTTGTGAATTATTTTTTCAGCTCCTGGAAGTGATCTGAAGTTTCCAGTTGAATTGAACCTGCTAGGATTTCCTGCTCTGCGTTTCTGCCCCTTCCCGAGGTCCTGCGCCTGTTTGGGCCAAGCTGCAGCCAGTGACCGAGAAGTGGTGGGTTCTGGACGTGACTGCCCTGGGTGCCTGGTGGTGGCATGGGCAGAGAAAGCCCTTGGGACACCATTACTTTATTCTGCCCCAAATCCACCAAGAACACAATTCCAGTGAGATTAATAGCCGGAAAGGCCTTAGTCTAATATTTATAGCTAAAAATAAACAGCACAAAAATCTCAGCATCTTGTGATCTATAAGTGAATCTATAAGGCAGATAATTTAGAGCTTGTAATTGAATATATGAAGACTCTTATGGACCCTACATGGGGCTCCATGAGGCTATTAGATGGAGTTTCCTAGAAATCTCCATGATCCGTGGGAAGTGTATTTAACACAGGAACCACATAGCATTTCTCCTCATTGTGGTTATTTGATTACCAGGTTTTCACTTTCCTACACTTTACCCCTGCTATTTTCTCACAGAGCTATGCCATGCCGAGATTCCGACAGACTCCCACAGGGAGAGGCACAATTAAGAATCTTATGCAATAACACATCCCTTTGTCTTTATGATCAGCATATGCATGGACATCCACAGTGGGGAAAATAGTGCTGAGGTCGGTTTTCTGAGTCTGGCTTTTTATTTTTGCAGAACTGTATTTGGGGATTTTAGTTATCCTATCATAAGCCAGGGTATTCTATACCTCAGCATTATGATAACGTTAAGGCATTGACTTCTAGGCTAATGACTGCTGCTTCTGCAGCAATCTGCTCTTAAGGACACCCTGGGAATATTTCCTACTTATCAGGTTTTTGACCTCTGAGGCTATATGTATGTAATTCCAAAACGTATTGTCATTTAAGGATAAAGCTTGAAAAAAATAAAAAGAAAAGAAAAAGAAAGAGCAATTAACCAGTTGCCTAGCATCGTATAGATAAAAAGATCTAGATAATCAACCTAATCTTTGATTTGGCTTGATTGATTAATTAATGAAACATTTATTGAGCCAGGCCTGAACTGGGTGCTGCCATGCTGTGTCTGATAGTCAGGGGCCCGGAAGGTAATTTGCAGATGTTGATCCTGCCTGTGAGGGTACCAGGGAGAAGAGAGGAGGCACCAAACACCCATGTCAGCTGATGTGAGGAGCGCCTCTTCCTCATCTACCCCTGCACCAAAACGTGTGCCTTTGAGAAGTCAGAAGCCTCAGTGCTTGGCCATAGCCATGCTGTAGCAGTGGGTCTCTGTATGGGGGGGACATTGAGCACAGATGTGCATGTACACATGTATTTGTGCACACACACACATCCACCCAGATGCGGCCATGAGGATCAAGAGGGGCAGAGAGGTTCCATTCTCAGTGTTGGTGGGAGTGTTAATTAGTACATACTCCATGGGATACAAGACAGTCATATCCATCCAATTATAAGATGCACATATGCTTTGACACAGTTACTCATCTTCTAGGAACTTATCCTAAAGATATACTCACACATGCACCAATGATGAATATTCAAAGATATTTATTCATTGTTATTATTTATTTATTCATCACGTATTTAAGGAGCTCCTGCTGCATTCCAGGCACTGTTCTAGGCAGTGGAGAAACAGCAGTGAACAAAACAAACTAGCTCTTACCCTCCGGGAGCTTATTTTCTAGTGGAGGAGACAGATGATAAACAAAACACAAGGACCACACATGTAGCAAGTCAGGTAGGGTGACCATGCAACCCAGCTGCCTGGGATGCTCACATTTATGTCCTCCTTGTAACTGTTAATAGCACCCTGTTCTGCTCTCGGAAGTGTCTGAATCTGTGTGATTAATTATATGGTCACCCTGAAGGGGTGCTGACACATGCTATGAAAAAAAATAAGGTAGAAAAAGAGGGAAGCAGTAACTGAAGTAGGTGCTATTTTATGTATTATTCATTGCAGATGGTTTGTATCTGCAAAAAATTAGGGACTTTTCCGGCAGTTCAGTGGTTGGGACTCCATGTTTCCAATGCAGGGGGCGTGGGTTCCATCCCTGGTGGAGGAACTAGGATCCTGCATGCTGTGCGGTGTGGCAAAAAAGAGAGAGAGAGAGAGAGAGAGAGAGAGAGAGAGAGAAAGAAAGAAAAAGAAAGAAAGAAAGAAAGAAAGAAAGAAAGAAAGAAAGAAAGAAAGGAAGGAAGAAAGAAAAAGAAAAAGAAAGGAAAAGAAAGGAAGGAACAACCTTAATGTCCATCAATTGGAGACTCATTAATAAATTGTTACATTCATGTAATAGAATACTATGTTGCTGTCAAAAAGAATGAGACAGAATTACGTTTACCTCTGTGGAACAATCTCTAAGATATACTAAGTGAAAAGGACAAGATGCTGGACAGCATGTGTAGTGTGACACCACTGTGTATATGAAGAAGAAGGGTATATATACAAGGATGTGTTTGGTTTGGCCAGGCACAGAAAAGCTCTGAAAGGACGTAAAAATCTGGTAACAGCGGTTGTATTTGGGGAGATAAATGGGGACACTGAAAATTAGAGATGGAGGAAGACTTGCTCTTCACTGTATAACTAGTTTGTTGATTTTTAAAAAGCTGCGTAAATATATTACCTGTTAAAAAAAATAACAATAGGGAAGAGAAGGAAAATATCTCAAGTCCAGCCGGATATGAAGTGGAGGAATCTTTGAGGGCAGCAATTCTCAATCCGGTCACATTAGAATCCCCTGGAGAAATTTAAAAAATACAGGTGACTGAGCCCCACCTTCACAGATTCTGATTCACTTGCTTGTACATGGACCTGGGCGTTGGTATTTAAACACGAAACTTGCCCAGGTGATTCTAATATGTGGCTGGGGCTGGGAACAGCCACTTCTCAAACTTTAATGTGTGCATGGATCACCTGGGCTCTCGCTGGAGTGCAGTGTCTGCTTCAGTAGATCTGGGGTGGGTGTTTCTAACAAGGTTCTGCATTTCTAACCAGTCCCAGGTGATGCGGATGCAGCGGGTCCGTGGACCACACTGGAGGTAGCACCAGGCTAGAGTATCTTTGGCTCAGAACAGGCAGTCCCTGCGCCTCTGCTTACACATTTTTGGAGATGAGCTGCTCACTCCTTTTTGAATGTTGCTGTTTCACGCAAGAGTGGGTGCGGATAATTAGCTTTCCTAAGTTGGAAGATCTGAATGCTACTAAAGTGGTAGGATCCTGGGCTTAAATCTTGTAGTCTGTTATTCTTCTAGGTCTTCTGTTCTGAGAGGACAGGGTGAGGTATAGTGTAATCATTCATTCAGTCACTCATCCATTTATTTAGGGAGCTGAGTTTCATACTGTCCCATTGGTGATCTTGGGGGAAGCCGCTCTGCCATTGGAAGTTCCAAGACGGGCACTGATGGTAGGAGTAGGTGGCCTTGAGAGGCACTCCTGGAAAGCACAAGGGACTTTAGCCAGGAGAGGAAGTGGCTAGGAGGTAGAAGGATTTCTGTCTGTCGGCAGATGTAGGATTCCATGCCTGGCACCAGGCAGTGCTTGGTGTTCCTGAAGATCCTTGACAGAGGACCTGTCACCTTCCTGAAAGCAGAGGTGGCCTTGGCTGGACACCTGCAAAACAGTAGCTTCCACTAGGCAGGTAAAGTATGAGCAAGTGTCCGTTGGCAGGTGGTGGCTTCTGTCCCTGGACAGTCTCAGTATGAGCCTCTCATGGGCTCCCAATCGTATCCCAGGACCTCTGCAGCCTGAGAGTTCATTGTTAGGACTGAGTGCACATCTTAAGAAAATGGGAATTGGCGCATTTCTTTGTCAGTTTCACCGTCTTCAACTTGTAGCCACTCAGATTGACTTTGCCCAATTGTTGGACTTTCCCTTTTCTACGTGGGCAGGCGAAGCATCTGTGTTTGGACCTTTTGGACCCCTCAGTGAGGAGCAGAAGCAAAATATCTGGGGGTGGTTTGTTGTTGCAAGGAAACGAGAAGAAAAATCACCTCTTTCTGTGCAGGGGGACTGCCTCAGAATAGAGCTGGCCCGTGGGGTTGCAAGAGGGGGTGGGGAAGCATGGGAGACACAAAGAGATCATTTCCCCACAGGCTGGCTCTGAGGGGAAACTGTCTCTGCTTTCTCTACTGTCAGAAGATGCCTGATGGGCTGGGAGTAGAGGATTTGTTCAGGGAAGGAGGAAGTGAAATCTACCAAGAGCGTTTTCAGAATGCATGTTTAAAGAGGCATCCTGAGCATGCCCAGTGCATTCCTGTCCTTGCCCACAGGCTTCCCTTGCCCCGGGATGCTTTTCTCCCCTGTTGCTGCTAAATCCTCCCTCTTGGGAGGGGCCCTCTTCCAAAATTCTTCCTGACCTCCTACCCACTTTCTCTACTCCCCACTCAAAGAAGCAGGCAGAGTCCATCTCTCCCACCCGGTACCTTCAGGGCTTCTTGTGAATTTGACACTGCTGTGAACCCACGCATCTCTCTAAGGCCGAGCTCCCAGCCAGAGTCCCAGGCAGCCTGTCTCCTTTGTCAGGGTCATGTCACAGGCCCTTGCATCCCTGATCCCCCAGTGCCCAGCCCGGAGCCTGTGTGTAACAGCATTGCTGGATTTAACTGTCAAGGTGGGCAAAAACAAAAGCAAATCAGAGGAGATCAAAGTAATGCTTCTACTCACACATACAAATGCCAGCCGGTGGCTCCTGGCCCATGGAAAGACCCCAGATGGGATGCGTTCTTTATTTTGTAGTTAATAGAAGAAAACTGAGCTGGAGAAATGAAGTTCCTGGCTCAGCCATAGGCATTCAGGGTGTCCTTCCTCACCTCACCCCAGGTGGTCCTATTTACCCGCAACCCAGATGGAGGCCAGACTCAGGGCAGAGGCCTGCAGGGTGGGGCCAAGGGCTGGTGTACAGGATCCAGTGGGCCAAACGTGGAATCACAGAAGCAAATTTGGACCCAGAAACTCAGAGGCAGGACTAAGGTCTAGACTAAACAGAGGTAGTTTCTGGGTCAGCAGTGAGAACAGCCCTCAAGGCCCATGCTTGAATCAACAGAACTTTCCTTCTTCAGTCTTTTTCCTACAAAAGCCAATGACCAGGTGAGTCGGGCAGTTTAGAACATCCTGTGTTGTACCCCTCCCCCCAGCTGGATTCTGGGCATCACAGATTCCTGGGTTTTCTGTGGTTTTCATGTCTCAGTGGCTGTCAGCCCAAGAGTGGAGACCGAGTCTTATTCCTAGTATCTTGTATGCAACATGTAGCAGATGTTCAGTAACTAATTTTCTGAATTACTCAGTGAATTTATACTATTTTAGAGCAACTCCAAGTGCCCTGATTTGATTTGGGGGGGGTTGATGTTTCTGACCCCGGACTGTATTCTGGCTTTGCTGAAGCCACCGAAACAATTTCGTAGGAAAGGCCTAAGTCCCCCGGCACTTATCATACAGCTCAGGGCGAGGTATATAGTAGGCCCTCAGTAAATGCCAATACACTCAACCAGCAAGAAAACATTGTCCGTGTTTTACTTGAAATAGGTCAGCATCACCTTAACTGGGGGTGCTGGCTTGCTGTTAAGGAAATTGCTTTTCTACCCAGTTGGAGCCTAAATCAGCCAGTCCCTGTTGACCCTAAGGCCAGAATCGACTAAGTTACCTAGTATGGGTCTAACTTTCGAAAGATTCAATTTTCCTAACTTCCCTCCAGGTCCTGAGCTGTGTCAGTGACTGATGAGCTCCAGAAGAGTCATGTGCTGGTTGTATTTATAGCACTAATTAATTAATACAGGTAAAGAGCGGGGAAGATAAAGTACTCGCAGAGTGCAGTGTCTTCAAACGACTATTAGCGCCCAGGCTGGGGACCTTTGAATGTGAACGTATGGGCAAAAAAGTGCCATCACAGGTGGAGCCTTTTAGAAAGCATCAGCTTGATTACGGAAGACATAAATTAACTGGAGGAAGTAGCGCTGTCAGTGACAGACTGTCGTCAGAATCCTCTCCCGTTCGGTTTCCATTTAAATCGACACATATGGCGAGGGCTTGCTGGAGGGTTTCAAGCATATACGTGCGCTCACTCTCCCACAGGAATAGGGTGCCTCGGTTCCAGTGAACTCGGTGGGTGGTATGGTCTCCCAGCCCCGCGTGCTTTTCCTGAACAACGGGAAAAGAAGTGGTAAACTCTGCGAGAGTTAGGGAGCCCAGAGAGGGAGGCTTGTTTCATTTTATTGCATTCATCAGAGTACCTGAAACCCTTCAAAAATGTCATGTTGGCACAGATGCCTGGGAAAAGCTGGTGGCATCAAGGCCTGGCCTGGGGAGCATGTGACTTGGGGATAGCTTGGAGCAGCCTTCTGGGTTCTTCGTGTCATGGGAGAAGGCGTGGAGAGAGATTTGTGGCTTGGCTGGGGTCCCAGTGTCCAGGAGCCCCACAAGAGCAGCTGTCACTTTCTGTTTTCTCTCTGCGCTCAACTCAGGGCCACACAAAATGGAAAGGAGGCCTGCCTGGGGATGGGTCGAGGGATGTAAGCCCAGGTTCCAGGCAGCTTCAGAAGCTCGGCTGAGTCCTGAGTCTGTTCTGTTCTGGCCTGGCCTCCACTTGAGTGGAAGTACCCATCAATCCTAACGGAAACTCTTCTCCTCTGAAATGCTCCAGGCAGCCCAGAAAACAGGCCTGGGGACTACTTGAGAGGAGGGTGGGGCCTTTGGGGTTTTGCGGAAAGAGCTTGCCTCACCAGGCCTGCTTGGGCCTAGAAGCATCTCATCAGGAACATCACCAGCTCATGTATAAGTTAAAAAAAGAGGCCTCCTCCAGGTGAGCCCAGCATCCTAAGACACAGGACTTAGAGCACAGAGCTCAGCCGCACCTACGCCCCTAGCAGGGCACTTTCACACGGTGAACAACCAGCACAACTGTATGAGGTGGCCTGTGTCTCGGGTGGGGCTTCCTCATAACCGCCTTTGCTGTGCAGAGATGAAGAAGAGGCACCACATCTAGACGGGCCCTGGGAGAAGCGCTCCTGGATGCTTGCTTTCAGAATTGGTTGATTGCATCGGTTGGCGTCCCATCGGTAATACACTCCTGGGTATTTCCAAAGAGCACCCGCGGTCGGGTGCCTCTGCCGCGGTTGCAGATGAGCGGCTTGAGCGGGAAGGCAGGCCTGTGCTTCCTGGGTTGCTGCCGCCGCCTCTTTCACTGCCTCGGCTGCTGTCCCTGTGCCCGCGGGCCCTCCTCCACGCCTGGGGCTGCTGCTTCTGCTGCAGGAGCCTCGGAAGCTGGGGCGACGGCCCCTCCCTCCCTCAGGCCTGCCGCTTTTATCCTAGAGCCTCCTGATAGCAGAACCTGGTCGGAAGTGGGCCAGCCAGCACAGGAGTGTGGACGGTGCCGTTTGCGGGCCTCCAGCCCCAGCGCTAGGGAGGGGTGCCGGAAGGGTGGCGTTTGCCGAGAGACAGTGTTCACTGTGCTACCCATTCACCGACGCCTGTCTCGTATTTCTTTGTGACTTAAAATTCCAAGATTAGAGAATTAAAAAAGATTTCTTATACACCCACTAAGTGTCAGACACTATGCTAGGCCCTGGGGATGCAGTGATGAGGATATGTGCTCAGAAGGAGCTCATGGGTTGGGGAGAAATAGTCAACGCTGTTGAGGGCGTTCCTGTGGCCAGGCACGGAGCCCAGGATCTACGTGGATCATATCATTGAGTTCCGGCAACAGCTCGATGAGTTTTCAGATGAAGTAACAGGGGCTCAGGGAGCTTATCCCGAGATAGGTAACTTACCCAAGATCACATGCACTGAGAGGTTCCCTGCCATCCTTTGAGAATTCATATGAAGTCCTTGCTGTGTGGGTGTGGAGCTCCTGTTTGCCACCCCAAGGGAGGAGCCTTTGAAAGGCCTGTCTTGGACTTTTTTTTTTGGCTGCACGGCTTGTGGGATCTTAGATCCCTAACAAGGGATTCAAGGGATTGAACCAGGGGCCCCAGCAGTGAGAAAGCTGTGTTCTAAGCACTGGACTGCCAGGGAATTCCCTTGGATCTGTTTTTTTTTTTTTTTTTTAAATAAATTTATTTATTATTTATTTATTGGCTGCGTTGGGTCTTTGTTGCTGTACGTGGGCTTTCTCTAGTTGCCGTGAGCGGGGGCTAGTCTTCGTTGCGGTTCACAGGCTTCTCATTTCAGTAGCTTCTCTTGTTGCAGAGCATGGGCTCTAGGTGCAGCGGGCTTCAGTAGTTGTGGCTCGCGGGCTCTAGAGCACAGGCTCAGTAATTGTGGCGCACAGGCTTTGTTGCTCCGTGGCATGTGGGATCTTCCTGGCCCAGGAAGCGAACCCGTGTCCCCTGCACTGGCAGGCGGATTCTTAACCACTGCACCACCAGGGAAGTCCCTCCTTGGATCCTTTTAAATGAGGTACCAATAGGCTCTGACCACAGATGGGTGGGCCCAGCCACGGTGGTCCCTGCTGCTGCTCCGTGTCCTGGTACCCTTGAGGGCCCATCCCCAGCACCACACTAGCCCGCACTGGCCTTTCTCTCCTAGTCCTCCTGGAAAAGTTACTAGCACTCCTGTCTGCACCGTGTGGGAGTGACGTAGCCGTTACTCTGGGTATTTCTGCCGGAGCCTCTCGTCTTGCTGGTGGGTGCTGGAGAAGGCCCCCAGCCTATCCATCTTTGTGTCTCCTGAGTCTGGCATAGCATCCTGCACATAGCAAGCACTCAGAAAGACATTACTTATGTAGATCACCTGTATGAAAAGGCAAGGCCACGCAACCCACACTTGGCAGTCTTCAAAAGTAAATTCAGCCAAAAGATTTCAAAGCGGGACTTGAACAGATATCTGTACACCTGTGTTCATAGCAGCACTATTCACAGTAGCCAAAAGGTGGAAGCAACCCAAGTGTCCATCAATGGATGAATGGATAAACAAAATGTGATATAGATTTACAATGGAATATTATTCAGCCTTAAGAGGCAAGGAAATTCTGACACAAGCTACAACATGGTTGAACCTATGCTAAGTGAAATAAGCCAGTCACAAAAAGGCAAGTACTGTGTGATTCCATTTATAGGCGATACCTAGAGTAGTCAAATTCATAGAGACAGAAAGTAGAATGGTGGTTTCCAGAGGCTGGAGGAGAGGAGGCATTATTACTTAATGGCTATAGAGTTTTAATGTGGGAAGATGAAAGCATTCTGGAGGTGGGGGCGGTGATGGTTGCAAAACAATGAAAATATTTAATGCACTAACCTGTGTACTTGACAATGGTTAAAATGGTACATTTTACATTATGTACGTTTACCATAATAAAAAAAATAAACTCAAGATTCTGCATGTGGCATCTTGATTTGTGATAGCCCATGACCATTATAACCTGAGAATCCTGCTTGAGAGGGTGAGTCTAGCCTTGTCTCCATGAAGACTATAGAGTCCAAGGCTTTTTTTTCTTTTTTTTTGGTTGTTGGACTAATGAACTCATAGCTACTCAGGCCTTCATTTGAACCCCTAGAGAGGCACACTTGTCCTACTAAGGTAGGGTCTCTGGAGGCAAAGTGAGTGTTTGCCCAGAGATGTGAGGGGCACTTTTTGGGTTAGTCTTAGTAGCATGCCCTGGGGCTATGCCCATCTGTACCCATCAGGATTCCTTGCTAACAGGCACCTGAAACTAACTCCAGTGATTATCAGCCCATTAGGAATTTACTGGAAGGCCCCCAGGCAGCTCTAGAGAGGATGGGAAGGCTGGAGAACAAGGCTCGGAAAAAGGAGCAGAAGTCAGGTGGCCCGAGGCATCTGCAGAGTGCGGTGGCTTCTGCAAATCCGGGCACCAGGGCTGGAGCGAAGGGCTCCCTTCCTGCATCACTTCCCTCAAGGCTCAAGGCCTGGGTTAAGCAGCCTGATTGGCCAACCTGGACAGTGGGTCACCTGTTGGCTGGGAGAGGGCAGGACGCTTGCGGAAAAGAGAAGTCTCAAAGAAAACGAGGGGCCTGAGAGGAAGGGCACTGGAGGCTCAGAAGCCACAGTGGCAAATGTGCCCTTAAACACGTATAAGTGGAATCATACATGTGGCATTGCTGCATCATATGGTAATTTTAAAATTTTTAAATTAAACCTCCAAACTGAACGTTTGTACTCTTTTCCACAGTAGCTGCACCGATTTTCATTCCCACCAGTGGTGCACAAGCTTCCTTTTCTCTACATGCTCTCCAACACTTCTTTTCTTTTCTTTTTTTTTTTTCATAGTAGTCATCCTCATGGGTGTGAAGTGGTATCTCACTGTGGTTTTGATTTGCATTTCATTAATTATTAGTGATATTGAGCATCCTTTTGTGTGCTTATTAATCATTTGTATATCTTCTTTGAAAAGAAGGTCTATTTGAGTTCCCTGCTGAGGCCACATGGGAATCCAGGGACACCCGGGCACATCTCTATCGCACCCCTGCCATGAGCTCCAGAAGAGTCTGAGGAGCAGGAGCAGAGGAAGGGGCCTCTCTTTGCCCTCCCCTGGGCCCAGATTTGGGGTGAAGACCCAGTCTGGTCCTGGACACGTCTGCCCCAGCTCCTGGGTCCCCGTCCTCAGGCCGTGGAAGGGCGTGGGTGGGCACTGTTGTCTTGACTGGTGGGGCCACAATGCCATCTTCCAGCTGTTGCCTCCTGGTCTGTCTTGGGTAGAATGTTTACTATTACATTTAATTAAAACCCCATAAATCTCCAGGAGTAACAAAGCAATAGTGTTTGGGGTCTTCTTGAATCTTTACAGACCCGTTGGGAGGGAAAACCAGCTGCAAACCAGTGCATGACCTCGTTTGCCCTAGAAAAATATGAATCTTGGCTAACTTTTCCCTTCTTCCCAAACATGCAGTAAAATGTTTACTTCCACATAGACTTTTAAATGCACCACTGATGCACTCACTCCCCAAGTATATCAGCAGATTTAAAAGGTTCATAAAAATTCCCTTCATATGGCTACAGTAAACTTTTGTGCAATTGTTCTTCTGTGAGATTAGTGGTTCACAGACCATCTTTTTAAGTTTGATCACTGATTTGTCTGAGAGCTAATTATCAGCAGACTGGGGAATGATGAAGTTTATTTATCGCCAAAGCTGGTGAATCAACAAAGCCTATTAAGCCTCGGGGGTCTGATATCTCGAGGACCTGATTCCTCTGTGGAGCATGAAATGCCATTCTCTCTCCCCCTGCTCGTGCTCTTGTCTCCAGCACGTAGCTCAGCAACAAGCAGCTGTGGGCCAGCTCAATTCGGGGCCAGCTCAGTGCTCCCGGGTGCCTCGTGGGGCTTGTGGTCTACATTGTCATCTGCAGACACATGTGTTGCCCAGAAGAAAGCACTTCACAGGAGGCTGATGCCCAAAAACCCGACTGGCAGGGGCTTAAACACGCTGACAGTAAACTGAGTCTTGCTCGCAAGGAATGAAGGTTGAAACCATCTTTGGCCACGTGCAATGTCACCAGTGCGCGTGAGGTCTGGGGGAGGCTGTGGTTCAGCCACGCCAAGCACGCTCTCTCTTCAGGGCTGTTGCCTCTGCATTGCCGTCTGCCAGGTCTGCTTTTCCCCCAAGTGTCCACTTGGCTAAATTCCTCACCAATTTCCTCACCAATTTCAAACCTCGCCTTCTTTTTTGTAACTATTTTTTAATTTTGGTAAAATACACATAACATAAAATTGACCATCTTAACCAGTTTTAAGTCTATTGTTCAATGGCATTAAGTATATTCACAATTGTTTTGCAACCATGAGCACCATCGTCTCCAGAACTCTTTTCATCTTGCAAAACGGAAATTGTGCCCATCGAGCAGGAATGCCCCATTCCCTCCCCTGGCCGCCGATAACCTCCATTCTACTTTCTGTCTCTGTGAATTTGACTACTGTAGGTATCTCATAGGTGGAATCATACATGTGGAATTGCTGGATCATATGGTAATTTAATCTTTAATTTTTAAATTAAAGCTCTGTACTGGACATTTATACTCTTTTCCGTAGTAGCTGCACCAATTTTCATTTCCACCAGCAGGTTCCTTTTCTCTACATGCTCTCCAATATTTGTCATTTTCTGTTTTTTTTTTTCAAAGTAGCTATCCTCATGAGTGTGAGTTGCTATCTCACTGTGGTTTTGATTTGCATTTCATTAATTACTAGTGATACTGAGCATCCTTTCACATGCTTATTGATCATTTGTATATCTTCTTGAAAGAAGGTCTATTTGAGTCCTTAGCCCATTTTTAATTGGATTTGTTTTTTGTTGTTGAATTGCAGGAGTTCTTTATTTATTCTAGGTGTTAACCCCTTATCAGATATATGATTTTAAAATATTTTCCGCTATTCCATGGGTTGCCTTTTCATCTCTTGATTGTATCCTTAGATGAACTGAATTTTTTAAATCTGATGTTGTACACTTTATCTACTTTTTCTTTTGTTGCCTAGGGTTTTGGTGTCATATCCAAGAAATCATTGCCAAATCAAATGTCATAAAACTTTTTCCTATATTTTCATCAAAGATTTTTTTTTTTAGTTTTAGGTCTTATGATTATGTATTTGGTCCATTTTGAGTTAATTTTTGTATGTGGTGTAAAGTAGGGCCCAATTTCATTCTTTTACATGTGGTTATCGAGTTTTCCCAGCACCATTTGCTGAAAAAAAAAAACCACAAAACACCCTTTTCCCATTGAATGTCTTGGCACCCTTGTTGAATATCATTTAACCATAGATATGAGGGTTTATTTCTGGGCTGTCTCTTCTGTTCCATTGCCGTATATATCTGTCTTTACGCCAGCACCACACTCTTTTGATTAGTGTAGGTCTGTAGTAAGTTTTAAATCAGGAAGTGTGAGACCTTCAACTTTGTTCTTTCTCAAGGCTGTTTTGGCTGACACCTCATCTCCTCAAAGAGGCCTATACTCAGAGCCTGAACAAGGGCGAGGTGAGTGAAGAAGTACCCAGGGCATGAAATACAAAGCGGTGCTCACTCTCAGGTGCCAACCCTGCCCTTGCAAGTCCCCGAGAGCGAGGCCTCCTTACACACTGCACCCTGGGCGCCTCCTCGCTCCCCTTGCCCTAGCGCCTGCCCTGCCTACTGTCATCCTCTTAAATTCTGCAGCCCATTCTCTCCCCCACCCAACAATCTCACGCCCCTTCCTCGGCTCTGTGTTTCCCAAAGCACTCAGCACCTTTTCGCAGACTATATAATATTTATTATATTTATTGTTCTTGTCTGGCTCCCTTCACTGCTTTCTTGGTTTGATCCTCTGATGTCTGCAACACCTAGGGCAGGGCTCAACGCATGGTAGGTACTCAATGTTTGTTGAATGAATGAATAATACTGCCTTGCTCTGGCCCTCATAGTCTTGTCAGGCAGGCAGGACAGAGAGTGCATCCTCAGGAGCTTTCTCCTGCTAGTGACAGGGCTAAAGAGTAGAGAGCTGAAGAACACAGGGCCTCCTGCCTCTGCCAACGGGCTGGGGAGTAATTGGGGGAAATGGAGGGAGAGAGAGTGTGAGCTAGGGGCACCAGCTGGCTTTGCGACTTCACGCTGCTTAGGCATTATGATTCTGTGATGGATAGTCTCTCTGCCTCATAAGATGACACCGAGGAAGGTCCCTCCCCTGCCCTGCCCCATGCAGACCACAGAGCAGCTGCCCACAAGCCAGCCTTGGCAGTGTCTTTACTCAGACCGCTCAGGCAGCTCCTGGGCCAACGTCCTCCAACTGTATTTCTTACTGTGAGGGAAGTAGAGCCATGAAATTGCCCTCAATTTAAGACTGCTTGACCCCAATTTTATCGTCCACCTTTCTTTCAATATTGTCTTTGATGTTATTTTATGTTGCCATGTTGAAGATTCTGCCCTTGTTGACTAAGCTAAAACCAACCTTTGTATATATGTATATAGTTTCCCTCTCAACTGAATTGAAAATGTCACACCAGAGGTGTACTTAAAGAAACATGCATGAGTTTTGGCTTCTTTGGCTAATTTTCTCCTCCTGTGTATTGTCCTCCTTTTGAAGTCCATGAGGACAGTTTTATATAATGTTTATAATTGGTTTAACATTTTGATAGCACTTACTTTGGTCCATGCACTGCTCTAAGCCCTTCCCATGTAGGTCCTGTTATTAACCCTATTTTTCAAAGAGGAAACACAGAGAGGTAACCTGTGCAAATCATGTCAAGGTACCTTGCGGTAACTTGCCCAAGGTCACCCAGCTATTAAGTGGAAAGCCAGCTACTGATGATAATTCCAGAGCCCAAACCAAGTTTCTAACTTGGAGTCGAGTTCAAATCATTTGCTTTGGGGGCTTCCCTGGTGGTCTAGTGGTTAAGAATCTGCGCTTCCAATGCAGGGGACACAGGTTAGATCCCTGGTCAGGGAACTAAGATCCCGCATGCTGTGCAGCAGCGTGGCCAAAAGGAAAAAAAAAAAATTAACAAATCATTTGCTTTGGTTCCAGAGCTGCAATTATCTTAAGTGGTTTGAGAGGTGGAATGAGAACAGCAAGAGCAGCCCAAATACCAACCGACTGGTTACTGTAATTGGGCGCTGGGTGTCCGAGGTTGAGCTGAAGCAGTCTGGGCACCTTGGAGTGAGGGGCTTCCCTGGAGAAGACTCACTGAGAGGGGACAGGGTGCAGCTCTGCCTGCCTGTCTGACTTGGGGAACTAAGTACAGGCAGTAGGTTGGGGGTGGTTTCTGAGAGCGCCTTGGTTCCCTACTCTGCTGATGGCTGGAAGTGAGGATTTAGAGAAGTGGGGGGAAGACTCAGTGTGGGTGTGTCTATTTACACTTCCCAGCAGCTGGCACCTGTGGCGCCAAGGCAGAGATTTGTCCTGGAGGTGGTTCGAAGCACTGAGTTTCACTGAGATGCGCAGACTTCAGACTGGGCCCCCTCTTACTGAGATTACTGCGCTAGTAAATGACATATATACACATATACACACTTACTTTTTTACTTTATTTACTTACTTATTTATAAAATTATTACTTTCTATTTCCTCTCACTGGACCTAGGCACAGGGGAGAGAGAGGATATCAGAGGGTCCCAGCAGTGTGTCGTCAGTCTGGGAGCCAGGGGCTCCCAGGGAAAGGATTTGGCTGAGGGAATTAAGAGACTCCAGGCTTAAATTGTTCCTTTTCTTCTTTACATTTCTTCCTGTTATCGCCACTCTTTAGAAAGTTTACACTAAGTCCAGGTGAGTAAGGCTCTGAGAATGAGGAGAGGGCTGGAGTCCGCACCTGGGGCAAAGTGGACTGGAAACGAAGGGACTTCAGCCCTTCTTTCATTTCTTAAGGCCCTACCACCTGGATTTAGGGTTCAATAAACTACTAAAGACTGGGGGTGATGGGGGGAATATAAGAGTTCCTTAGGCAAGAACAGAGATGCTCATGGCGATAACCAGTGCAAAAGGCAACAAACACCGGTAAGAACATGTCAGCTCTCCCTGGATGTCCACAGCCCAGTGTGGGAGGAGGGAAGGGTCCAGGATGCCTGACTTCTCATGAGAGGGGGGCAGGGCATGGGTATCACAGCGAAGGAAGACCGTGGAAGCCTGAGAACAAGGTCACATGAGCTCTGTCGTCCCTGGAGGGAGATGTGCTCCCAAGGACAGTAGATGATCGCCTGCTCAGATTTGGTCCTGATCCAACTCCCTTAGGTCGTAGGCAGGAAGGTAGATCTAAGCAGAAACTGAAAGAACAGTTTTTTCAGGAAAACAGCACTAACAATAGTAAAACCTGTAAAACAGCAAAATGACTGGGGCCTAACAACAAAGAAACCTCATAGGATGTTGTGGTAGCACTCCCCAGGCAGCACTGCCCTGGAACCTTCTACTGATGACTTACCAGATAGTGGCCATCACCACAGATAACCACGCAGTTTTCACAGTTCTAGGGGCCGGGCAGTGTGTCGGGATCCAACACACAGTGGGAGACTGCAGTGGGAGGGACGGAAAGGGAGCAAACCCAGGACAGGCAAGGATGCTTGGCAAGCCCCAGAGCCTGCAAAAGTCACAATGACAGTTAGCAGGTGCTTCAAGGAAGCCAGACAGACTTGTTGATGAGCCCACATGTACTCTCTGGGAACTTCAGAAAACACTGGGGAGACTGAAGAAGGTTCTGGATTACCATTAGCAAGATTCAGTGAAGATAGGGATGAATTGGGAGATTGGGATTGCCATATATACATTACTAATAAGGAAAAAAATATCAAACTGTACACTTTAACTATATGCGGTTTATTGTATGTCAATTATATCTCAATAAAACTACTTAAAGATTCAGTGAAGATGGTATCTGTAATTAATTAATTAATTAATTAATTTTTAGCTGTGTTGGGTCTTCATTGCTGCACACAGTCTTTCTCTAGTCGTGGCTTCTCTTAGTTGTGGTGCGAGGGTTTCTCATTGCAGTGGCTTCTCTTGTTGTGGAGCACGGGCTCTAGGTGCATGGGCTTCAATAGTTGTGGCTCATGGGCTCTAGAGTGCAGGCTCAGTAGTTGTGGCGCATGGGCTTAGTTGCTCCGAAGCATGTGGGATCTTCCCAGCCCAGGGCTCAAACCTGTGTCCCCTGCATTGGCAGGCAGATTCTTAACCACTGCACCACCAGAGAAGTCCCCTGTATTTACATTTGAGAAAACTGAGGTAAGATTTGCATTCAGTGAAATGCACGTGTCTTCAGTGTACAATTCTGTAAGTTTTGACAAAAAATATACACCTGGAACCAACACCACAGTCAAGATATGAAAGATCTCCATCACCCCAGAAAGTTCCCTTGTGTCCCATTGCAGTGAATCCTCACCATTCATAGCCAGATACTGCTCTGATTTCTATCACTGTGGGTTAGTTTGATCTTACACTTCAAAAAAAAAAAAAAATAGAATCATATAGAATGTGCTCTTTTGTATCTGGTGTCTTTCATTCAACATGTTTTTGAGATTCATTCATGTTATTGTATGTGTTGGTGGATTAGTATTCCATTGTATAACCTTGCATAAACAGTTCATTTATCCATTCTTTTTTTAATAATTTATTTTATTTTTGGCTGCGTTGGGTCTTTGTTGCTGTGCGCTGGCTTTCTATAGTTGTGGAGAGCAGGGGCTACTCTTTTTTGTGAGCTTCTCATTATGGTGGCTTCTCTTGTTGCGGAGCACAGGCTCTAGGGTGCATGGGTTTCAATAGTTGTGGCTCGCAGACTCAGTAGTTGCAGCTCATGGGCTTAGTTGCTCCGAGGCATGCAGGATCTTAGTTCCCTGACCAGGGATCGAACCCATGTCCCCTGCATTAGCAGGCAGATTCTTAACCACTGCACCATCAGGGAAGTCCCTATCCATTCTTCTGTTGATGAATATTTGGGGTTGTACTTAGCTTTTAGTTATTATGAATAAAGCGGCTATGAACATTTGTGGACAAGTTTTGTGTGGACATAAATTTCATTTCTTTTGGATAAAATTCTGAAAGTGGAGTTGCTGAGTTATGTAGTAAGTGTATGTTTACATTCCTATGAAACTGCTAGTTGTCAAAAGTGGTTGTATCTTTTTAACCCCCACCAGCAATGTATGTTGTTTTACATCCTCACCAGCATTTGGTGTTTTAGTTTTTTAAATTGTAGCCATTCTAGTGGTTGTGAAGTGCTATCTCATTGTGATTTTAATTTGTGTTTCCTGATGATGTTGAGTACCTCTCATGTGGTTTTTTTTTTTTTTTTTGCCAGTCTTTTGTGAAAAGTCTGTTCGTCTTTTGTTCATTTAAAAAATGAAATTATTTAACTTTTCACTGTTGATTTATATGAGTTCTTTATGTATTTTACATACAAGTACCTTGTCAAACATATGAATTGTGAATATTTTCTTCCAGTCTGTATCTCGTCTTTTCATTTTCTTAACAGTGACTTTGATGAGTGGGAATTTTTAACTTTGGTGAAGCTCAGTTTATCAATCATTTTTCTTTCAAAGGGAGTGCTTTTCTATCTTCTTTCAGAGAACTTTACCTGCCAGAGGTCATGAAGATATTCTTCTATGTTTTCTTCTGAAATTTTTATAGTATTACCTTTTATAGTTAGGTCTATGATCTATGTCAAGTTAATTAATTTTGTGTATAGCTTGAGATAGGAGTTGAGGTTTGTTTCCCCCTCATATATTTATTCAGTTCCTCCAGCACTATGTTTTGAAAAGGATTTTATTTCCCCAGTTGAATTACATTGGTGCCTTTGTTGAAAATCAATATGTGTGTGTCTATTTTTGGATTCTATTTCATTTCATTGGTCTATTTGTCTGTTATGATCCTAATTAATATCAAATTAGGTCTTGATTACTCTAGCTTAACAATTAGTTAGGTAACATGAGTCTTCCAACATTGTTCTTCTTTTTTAATATTGTTTTGGCTTTTACAGGTTCTTTTCATTCCCATAAAATTTTTAGAATTTATATATTCCTACAAAAAATGTGGATTTTGGTTGAGACTATATTGAGTCTATAGAACAACACTGAGTCTTCAATATTGAGTCTTCCAATATTAGAAATCAACCAATAGTGAATCTTTCAATCCATGAACATGGTATACCTTTCCGTTTACTTAGGTCTTTAATTTCTGTTGTAGAGATTTTCAGAGAAAGGATCTTGCATGTGTTTTGTTAATGTATTTCTAAGTGTTTAATATTTTTGATGCCATTGTAAATAGCATTTAAAAGTTTTTATTTCCAATTGTTTGCTGCTGCCAGTATATAGAAATACCGTTTATTTTTGTATACTGGCTTATACTGCAACCTTACTAAATTTACTTATGTTATAGCAATTTCTCTGTAGATTCCTTAGGATTTTTTATATAAACCACTCTACTATCTCTAAGTGTTTCCAATTTTATTTCTTCTTTTTTGATCTTTGCTTTGTTTGTTTGTTTGCTTGTTTTTGTCTTAGTGTATTGGCTAGGCTCTCCAGGATGATGTTGAACAGATATGCTGAGAGAGGACTTCTTTGCTTTGTTTCCAATATTAAGGGGAAGCATTTAATGTTTTACCAGTAAACATGATGTTAGTTGTAGATTTTTCATAGAGGCCTTTTACCAGACTGATGAAGTTCCTTTTTATTCCTGGTTTAAATTTTTTTCTTCTACAAATGGGTGTAGAATCTTCATAAACATTTTTTGCATATATACTTAGATGATTTTTTAAGTTCCCTTTTTCTGTTAGTATAGTGTGTTATACTGATTTATTTATGACTATTGAACAAACTGCATTCTGTGAAAAGCTCTACTTGGTCATGATATGTATATTTTTAATATATTACTGGATTTTATTTGCTAACATTTTGTAAACAATTTTAGTGCTATGTTCATGAAAGACATTGGCAATTTTCCTTCCTTTCTTTTTCGGGTTTAGAATCAGTGTTTTTATGTCTTTATAAAACTAGTTAAGAAATATTCTCTCATCCTCTATTTTATGAGAGAGTTTGTGCAAGGTTGATTATTGTGCTTTTCTTAAATATTGGATATAATTCACAATGAAACCATTTGGGCCTTAAGTTTGTTTTTGTTTATGAATTCAACTTCTCTAATGGAATTAAGACTTTTCAGATTTTCTATTTCTTCTAATATCAGTTTTGGTAAACAGAAGTTTTCAAAGAATTTGTCCATTTCATACAAGCTGTCAAATTTACTTGTAGTAAAATTATTCATAATATTGCCTTGTTATCCTTTTAGTGTCTGTAGAAACGGTAGTGATGTCCCCCCCTTTCACTTCTGATAATGATAACTTGTGTTTACTCTGTTTTTTCTTCCTCAGTCTTTCTAACATCAACTTTGTTAATCTTCTTAAAATATAAATTTTGGTTTTGTTAATTTCTCAATTATTTGTTTTTTATTTCATCAATGTCTCATCTTTATTACTGCCTTCCTTATAATTACATTAGGTTAAATTTGATTTAATTTTTCTAGCCTCTTAGGATGGAAAGTTTAATCATTGGTTTTAAATCTTTCTTCCTTCTAGCATACCCATTAAAAGCTATAAATTTTCTCAAAGTACTGTGCTAGCTGCATCCCACAAATTCTGATATGTTGTATTTTTAGTATCATTTAATTTAAAATAGTTTGCAATATCTTTTGTAATTTTTTCTTTGATCTCTGCATGATTTAGATGTGTGTTGTGAATTTCCAAATATCTGCAGCTTTTCCACTGTGGTCAAAAATATACTGTTTAAAATTTCAAAAATTTGAAATGTATTGACATTTGAATTTGACCTAACATATGATTTATCTTGGTGAACATTCCAGATACACTTGAAAACAATGTCGTTCTACAGTTGTTGGGCACCATGTTCTAAAAATGTCAATTAGGTTAAGTGTTGACAATTGTTTTTTCAAATATTCTATATATTGTTGACTTTTTGGCTAGTTGTTTTATCATTTACCAAAAGATGGATGTTAAAGTCCTCAGTAATGATTATGGATTTGTCTACTCTCCTTTTAGTTTAGTTAAGTTTTGCTTCATGTATTTTGAAGCTCTGTTGTTTACTGCACTCTTTTTTTTTTTTTTTTTTGGTAGCACCATACAGCTTGCAGGATCTTAGTTCCCCAAACAGGGATTGAACCCAGGCCATGGCAATGAAAGTGCAAAATCCTAGCAACTGGACTGTGAGGGAATTCCCTTATATTTTGGATTATGTGTTTCAGATGAATTGTCACTTTATCACCATGAAAGATCCTTATCTGTGGTTATATTCTTTAATTTAAGGTCTATTTGACTAATATTAATATAGTCAAACTACCTTTCCAGTTGACTTATTGTCATTTTCCCATCCTTTTACATTTAACCTAGCTATTTCTTTTCATTGAAAATGTCTCCTATAGAGAGTATATAGTTGGATCTTGATTTTTGAATCCCATCTGTTCTTTTTGATTAGAGGGCTTTGTCCATTATGTTTAATTTAATGATTGATAGTCTACAAGTCTGCCATCTTGCAATTTTGTTTTCTAGTTGTTCCATCTAATTTGTATTTATTTGTTCTTTCTTTCGTGATTACCTTTGCATTATTGTACTATTTTTAGCATTCCATTTTAATTCTTCTTTTTATACATTTTAATACAAAGAATTCTACCTCTTTGTTTTGTTTTGTTTTATTTGACCATGCTAGCGATTACATTGTGCGTTCTTAACTCACCACAGTCTATTTTGAGTTAATCTTGTACCTCTTCATGTGAAGTGTAAGACTTTTATAACAGTAAAATCCACTTACCCACCATCCTTTGTGACATTAATGTAATTTTTTTTTTTAATAATTTTTTTGTTCCCCTACCAGGGATCGAACTTGTGCTCCCTGCTGTGGAAGTGCAGAGTCTTAACCACTGGACCACCAGGGAAGTCCTACTGTCATATTTTTAATAATACTAATAAACCCCAACATTGTGTTACTATTATTTTTTTTTTTTGCTTAGAGAGTTGTCTTACAAATAAATTAAAAGAGGAACAAAAAGTCTTTAATATTTACCCACATATTTACCATTCTGATGTTTTCATTCCTTCTTGTAGATCTGAATTCCAAGCGGATGAGAGGTCAGCTGTCATTCATATATGTCATTGCTCCTGTATATGCCATGAGCCTTTCTTAATTAGCTGCTTTTAAGATTGCTTTTTTATCTTCAGTTTTTAGCAGTTTGACTTTGATCTGATCTAGGTGTAGTTCTCCTCATATTTATGCCATTTGGGAGTCACTGAGCTTCTTGGCTCCATAAGCTCTCACTTTCCACAAAATTTGTGAAAGCTTTGGTTGTTATTCTTTCATATAGTTTTCTATGTCCTGTCTTTCCTTTCCACCTTGGACTCTGATTACATGTATGTTAGACTGCTTGACATTTTCATCACAAATCCTCAAGGCTTTGTTCATTTCTTCCCCAATATTTTTCTCTCTTTTCTCAGATTGAATACTTTCTATTGACCTGTCTTCAAGCTTACTAACTTGTCTGCAATCTCCAATTTTCTGTTAAGCCTATACATAACAGAGCTTTCATTTCAGTCATTGTATTTTTTAAAAAAATATTTATTTATTCATTTATTTGGCTGCATTGGGTCTTTGCTGCTGCCTGTGGGGCTTTCTCTAGTTGCAGCGAGTGAGGGCTACTCTCCAATGCAGTGCACCGGCTTCTCTTGTTGTGGAGCACAGGCTCTAGGTGCACAGGCTTCAGTAGTTGTGGCACGTGGGCTCAGTAGTTGTGGCATACAGGCTTAGTTTCTCCATAGCATGTGGGATCTTCTGGGACCAGGGCTTGAACCTGTGTCCCCTGCATTGGCAGGTGGATTCTTAACCACTGCACCCCCAGGGAAGTCCCAGTAATTGTATTTTTCATTTCCAGAATTTTCATTTGGCTTTTTTTGGTGTATACACACACATACACACATGCACATACATAAAGTTTGGGGGGATATATCTGCTAATCACTCATTATAGCTATCTTTGCTTTTAAGTTCTTGAACACATATTTATAAAATTTCTTGAAAGACTCTTTCCTGTTAATTTCAACATGTGGGTCATCCTGGGGTTAGTTTCTATTGAATTGTTATTATTATTTTTAAATTATGAATCACATTTTGCTGCTTCTTTTCATGTCTAGTAATGTTTGAGTGAACAGTGGACATTGTGAATGGTGCACTGTTGGGATTCCAGATTATGTCATCTTTCTTTAAAGAGTTTTAGTTCTTATTGTGAGGTAGTAACATTACTAGTGGATCCTTTCTGTCTGCTAGAGTTGGTTTAACTTGCTATTAGGATCTATTTTAATTTTGAGCTTGTCTTCACTTTGGATTGTGGTCCTTAATCCAAAGGCATGACATTTTTAAAATCTCAACTGGAGGCTTAGAGTATTCAGTGAAGTTTCTCTACCTTGGCTTGGCTTCAACTTTAATATCCTACGGCAGGGCACAGCTTCTAGTATCATCATACCACTCTCAGCTCCATAGCAGGAAACATCTGCTAGGCTTCTTGGAATGTCACCTTGTGCATGCACATTCCAGCCCTCAGCCAATGTCCCATGGTGAACCCTCAACTAGATTTACAGGACCTCTTTTTGTGTTATTCTGCTCTACACAATTCATCCACCTCAACAACGTAGATCTCTGATCTTTACCTCCTTAGCTTAGTGTAACTACTGTTCCGTTTGTTACCACTCGTCTTTGTGCCATGGCCGAAGGGTGCTCCCTGCAGAGAGCCAGAGAAATGATGGGGTTCACTTCATGTGTATGCCTTCTCTCAAAATTACAGTCCTGTACTGTCTGTTGCACAATGTCCGAAAACAGTTGCCTCATATATTTGTCTAGTTTTATAGTTATTTTTGGCAGAGGGGCAAGTCTCCTATCAGTTATTCTGTCATGGTTGGAAGCAGAAGTTCTCCAATTTTTTTTAAAGAAAATATGTTATTTAAAATATAAATGCTGCTGGTTTTTGTCTATGTCAGTTCTTTAAATTTTAGCAGGGCCTGTTTAATTTATGAATAGATTAGATGTGGTTTAACTCTTTCTCTGATACTTGAAAGGCCTTTAATAAAGAAACAACTCTTTTATTTACAACTGGAGATACAGATTAACATTTATACTAAGCTATTAAAGAATGAGCCCTGGGTTGGTTGTCAGGAAAGCTGGGCCCTTTCCCTGGCTCTGCCACTAACTGGAGATGTTACCTTGAATTTCTGGCCTCAGCTCCACTATCTGTAAAATGAATTGAATGAGTTGTATGCCTTCATGTCCCTTCTAGCTCTGACATTTTGGGACTGTCATATAGATTTCTGAAATTTCACTCTTTCCTGATAGCAAGCTTTTCTTAGCGGGATGGATGGCAGAGATCCTGGGTATACTGAGCCCCTGAATGGTTGGAACAGGCAGAAAACAGAAAAAGCGGCGCTTGAGGCAGAAAAGCCAAATTTTATCAATTGACAATTTTGCATAAACCAGTCTTCGTTGTGAAAGCTAAGAGAGTCAATAAAAAGGATTCATGGAACCAGATGTCTGCCACATTTTCTAAACTTTAATGAGTGATGGTTGTCATTTTTTGAGCACCTGTTGTGTTCCAGGGCTGGAATCAACACTTAGATTCTCTCTTTCTTTCAATCTTGCTCTCACTCTCACTTTTTTGGGGGATACATTATGTCCTTTTCCCCCTCATAACAACTATCAGGGAAGCCTTACTATTCTTATTTCATGGATGAAAAACCCAAGAATCAGGGGGATTTAGCAACTCCTTGAAGGTCGTGTGGTAAGTGCTGTGGACAGGGTTTTAACCCAGGCTTTTCTAACTTGGTATCCACTGCCCTCCTAATACTACTGGGAGATTTCTGTTTTTAACACCAGGTGACTGTAATATTGGCTGAAGGGACCCACAGCTTCTTCCTAATCCCTAACATAGGTATATAGTTTTACAGTTTGCAAAGCACTTTTGTGTATAAAATGCAATTTGATTCTTACAAGAACATTACGATTATGGTCCCTTCACAGATCAGGAACCTGAGGCTAAGTGGAATTCTCCAAAGAAACACGCATCATTCAGTAAGTGGTGAAGCCAGGATTTAAACAGCTCTGGCTGCCTCCCAAGCTGTACACATGATCTCCTTTGGTTGGGTCATGGTTAGGGACAGAGCTGAACTGATCAAGGCAGTAATAATGACCGGTTGGGAGGTGTTCAGGGAGGCGTTGCTGCTGGGAGAGGAAATTGGTACATCCACTTTGGAAGACTGTTTGCCTTTATCTACTAAAGATGGACATGTAACCTAACAGTTCCTCTCCTAGATGTAAGCTCAACAAAAATGTCTGTATGTGCCTAAGAATGTGCATAACAGTAACCAAAGTGACCACCATGAGTAGACTAAATACATAGCATCTTAGTTAGGACTGCTATAACAAATGACCATAGGCTGGGTGGCTCATAAACAACAGAAACTTATTTCTCACAGTTCTGGAGGCTGAAGGTCTGAGATTAGGGTGTGAGCATGTTCAGGTTCTGGGGAGAGCCCTCTTCCAGGTTGCAGACTGCCAACTTCCAGTTATGCCCTTACATGGTGAAAGAGGGCGAGAAAACTCTCTGGAGTCCCTTTTACAAAGGCACTGATCCCATTCATGAGGGTCCCACCTCGTGACTTAATTACCTCCTAAAGGCCCCACTTCCTGATACCATCCCTTTGGCGGTTAGGATTTCAACATAAGAATTTTGGGGGGATATAAACATTTGGTCTATTGCACATAGACTACAGAATATTCATATAATAGGTTATTTAATGGGAAGAAAAGTGAATGAACTACTATTACTTGCAACATTTTGGTGACTCAATTTAAAAATTGTATTATTTTATTTTATTTATTTAAAAAAGTTAATATTTTCTTACTATTTATTTATTTATTTGGCTGTGTTGGGTCTTTGTTGCTGCACACTGGCTTTCTCTAGTTGTGGTGAGCAGGGGCTATTCTTTGTTGTGGTGTGTGGACTTTTCACTGCTGTGGCTTCTCTTGTTGTGCATCATGGGCTCTAGGAGTGCGGGCTTCAGTAGTTGTGGTGCACAGACTTAGTTGTTCTGCAGCATGTGGGATCTTCCTGGACCAGGGATTGTACCCGTGTCCTCTGCATTGGCAGACGGATTCCTAACCGCCGCGCGACCAGGGAAGTCCCCTTTATTTTATTTAAAAAAATTGTATAGTGCTTTACAATTTTCAGAAGTTTCACACACATGATTTTGTATAATCCCATAATAACTCTTTTTTTATCTCCACCCCTATGTTGCCCCACCACCCATCCCCTCTCCCCAGTAGTAACCACTAGTTTGTTCTCTATATCTGTGAGTCTGCTTCTTTTTTTGCTTTATTTACTAGTTTGCTGTATTTTTTAGGTCCCACATATAAGTGATATCATACTGTCTTTGTCTTTCTCTGGGGTGACTCTATTTTGAAAGAAAGAATCCAGGCACAAAAGAGTATACACTCTATGACTCCATTTATATAAAGCTCAAGAGGTAAATATTATCTATGTTGTTAGAGATCAGACAGTAGTTACCTTTTGGTGGAAGAGTGAGATACTGATTGGTAGGGAGCCCAAAAGAGGCCTCTGGGGCTTTCCTGACCTCAACAGTAGTTGCTTGAAAGTAGGTTTACTTTGGGATGATGAAGTGAGGTGTACACTTATGATGTGCATTTGTCCATATGTACATTGTATTTCAACAAAGGAAGTTTAATGAACACAAAAAAGAAGATATCAAAGTTGAAACTAAATGGGTTCTTTTAAAAAATCTTGGTGTGGTTGTCTTTCTGGGTTTATCTGTCTTATAGAAAGCAATTACTTAATCTGACTTGTAATCTTAATTAAAATTTTAGAAAACATATAAAGCAGAAGTGACTTGGTCCTGCAGTTCACCTCATTGCTCTAGTTCTTAACTGGGGTTGGGGGGTGGGGGGTGGATTTAATCATCTGGTGTAAGCTTTATAACTTGAGAGTGGCAGTTATTAAAAGTTTGCACACTAGTGGGTGAGAAACTCACCTACAGGAATCATTTTTGTGAACCTATTGTCCTGGAGATGCAGTGGCTATATGCAGTCTGGATGCTGAAAGATACAAGGTATTCAGTGTAGGTAAGTGGCTATATTCTCTACTCAAGCTGTACATGAACTCTGGGCATGTGTCTTGGTCATTGGAATTGGAGATTTTTGGTCCAACCGAAGATTGAATCTCATGATGCTTTGAAGTGGACATTTGTTGTATTTTACCTCCCAACATCCAGCCCACCTGGTTTTACTGGCTGGAGCTCCCACTTCACTTCTCTAAGTCTACACGCTTTGGTGAAGCTTTTGCCCAGGGAGGGGCATGTGACCCCATCTAAGCCAAATCAGTGCACGCCATCCCTCTGGCTGCAGTGATTGGTTCAGGCATGTGCACATGACCCAAGTCAATATGGGCCAGTCAGTGTCAGTTCTGAGCTTTGTTTTGAACTCATCTGCAGACCCTTGTGTTATGTTTACCTGAGCCTTAGGCTGCCAGGGTACCCCACTGAGCTGGGGAAGAAGGTTACCCCAGGGAGCAGAGGTGGAGGTTGGGAGTGGTAGGTCTCTGATTCATTCCTGCCCAAAGCCAGCTCACCCTTTGGGCTTTTACTTTTTCTCTTTCATTTCAAGTCTCTTTGGGTTGTATTTTCTGCAACCGGCCACCAAAGTTGTCCAAATTGCTACACCCACCTTATTCTCTCTGGATGGGTTTTGTCACAAGAACAATAGCAGTAATTCTCCTGACCACCCTCTCATGGCTGTTGAGAGAAATCCTAAGCTCAAGTGCTTGGAAAATTTCTTTGGCCTGAAGACAACAACGACAACGGTGATAACAATACTGGCAAAACCCCAGGCTTTTCCAAACTTCTCAGCAGTCGCATGGCAGGTTCACACCATCTTCTGCTGGCAAGATGTGGCAAATATTGCAGCTCGGCGGTAAGAGTGAGAAACCCATGTCCCGAGCAGTTGGGTGGCTCTTCTCAGCAGGCTTAGCTCTATTTAAACCTCCCAAACTTTGCTCTGGTGTGTGTGTGTGTGTGTGTGTGTGTGTGTGTGTGTGTGTGTACACACGCACGTTTAAGAGGGTTTGGACTCTCTTCCTCTTTTGTTATGAGGGAGAACAGGGAGCAGATTGGAACAGGTTGTAACACTTCCGCACGCCCGTGTCCCGGTGCTTATTTCATAGTGCCGTCTGCCAATTGGCGTCTGGATGCCATGCCTCTTTGATTTATGTATTTATTGTAAAGCAGCCAAATTTCAGAGAGAGGAGAGGAGATTCTAATTTAATAGTAAGAGCAAGGTGTAATTTCTTATAAAGAGAGGGAAGTGCATCCACATTCTTATTTGAGGTCAGAAAATAAGACTGTTCAAGATTTTCCCCACCCTTTTAAAAATTAAGAAATAAGATGTCATTTCACCAAATGATCGGCTCAGTGTTTTATCAGAGATGATCATTTTATTTGTGAGTGGGATTTTAAATTATATAGGTATTACATTAGGAAAGAAAGATAACCAGAATAAAAAACCCCAACCTTTCAAACAAACAACCAAGCAAACAAATCCCTTAAATCTTATCACCAGTCACTCTTTTCCCTTTTAAATTGGTTAAAAATATTACCTAAAGGCCAAGAATTTGCATGCCAGAGTTAGAGGCTGTTGCACAATCTTAGGGCTGAGATGATGAGCACCTGTGATGGAGCCACTGGGAGGCTTGAAAGGGTCTGTGGAATAATTGGAAGGTGAAGGATGAAAGTGGCTACAGCAGTAAACAACCCCCAGAACTCCCCCGGCACCAGGCTGGGTGGGCCTTGCTTGCCTGACTTGCATCCAAAACTCCCAGGGGCAATGATCCCCATTGCCTTTGCAGGCATATTTTCCACTTTGGGTACCACCCTCCCCAGCTTCCCTCGACATAAAGTAAATTTATTCTATCAGGCTAAGAGATGCTGCTCAGCAAAAAGTCAGTGTGTGGTGGGTGTGGGGGCAGCAGGGACCACGAGCAGGTCCTGGGTTAGCAGTGGTCTTGTCCCCACCTCCCCCAGCTCACACTGGAAGCTCAAGCACTGTGTGCTTCAGCCCTGGGATTCCATTTGTCTGGTTTTGAAATTTGAAATTCTGTTCGTCTTGATCCTGCCCCTCTTCCATGGCTCCCACTTCTATCAGCATCCTCTCCCTTTGTGTACTAGAGTTCTTGAATCCTCCCCATCACTTCTGGACAGCTTGGTCTTGCCTTGGGTGTGCTGTGACTTCACCAGGGTGGGCTGGGAGTTCAGACCCTGATTCTAGCCCTGAGAGAGTGATGTGGGGGCTTTCTCAAATTCTGTTTCCCCTTCTTTCAAAAGGGATATAATAATATTTATCTTTTTACCTCTTATAGATGTTATGAAATTAAAATGAAGTGATAGATGTGAAAGGAATTAGGAAAAAGGTTCTATGCAAATTCGTCACCGTGATTAGCATTCTCGCTAGTCCTTTAGCTATTAGGTCCTAAATGATCACACCCTTCTATTCAAGATATAATCTGGGAACAGAAAGAAATAAAATCTGCATCTACCTACAACCTTGGAGTAGAAAAATCCCCTTATTCTCTTTCCTCTTTGAGAAGAGAGCTTGATGTGATCGGGTCATTGCATGTAAAATGCTTTAAGAATGTGATCTGTACTTCATCATTTTAAAATTCAAACATTCCTGAGCCTTTTTTCCCCTCACCCCGTTCATATTTATCTTCTTGGTCTTGCCTTCATTGGGCACCACATTTGTATTGATAAATTGTAGGTGGTAGGAGATGTATTGATGGGACGGAGACAGTTCAAAATGTAGAGTGCTGTGGCTTTGCATATCATTACACCTAGCTAGCTTTTTGCCTCCTGAAAGCTGTCGATTTGTGCATTATTGCTATTCAGGCTGATAAATGACAGTAATTGTTCTTAAGTTGAAGAGCTGGTTTAATATGCTGTCTGGCCTGGGAATTTCCTGAGCACCAGGGTTAAACTCGTGCTCCACTCGAGCTAGCAAAATGACCCTTTTTTCATCTCACACTATAGAGTTAATTGAATTACTCGCTATTCATGCAGTTTGTAGCCTTGATTCTAAAGATACCATGAACGGTAGGGGGAGGGGGAGACTTTCTAGGGGGCTCCTGGTAACCGTCGGCCCTGCTTCAAGGACATGACCCCCTTCCCCGAGTGGAGGGCAGTTCACGTTCTGCCATGCCATTTGTTTTCCTGCCCCTTTATTTGCTGTTGTTGGTCATTTTGGAGTAGTCTTCTGAGGCAACCAAAGCCTAGAGGGCAGCAGGATTCCCGAAGATGCAAAGATGATATCCGGAGGCTATTTTTTGCCTATTTTCTAAAATTTGGAAATCAGCGCATGGAGTTGCTTGCCTTTTATTTTGTTCACTTTTTAAACTTTTGGGTTTAAACTTGTGCTATGATTTGGGTGAAGTCTAAAGTTGCCGCTCAGCTGCGGGGCAGCCCCAGGCACATCTCATTCTGTTTTCCTTCCAGATGACGCAGGCTCTAACCCAACCATTCAATCCGAAGGGCTCACCCAAGCCATTCAGAGTCAGAGGACCCTTCCTTGGGCCAAAGGTGGGGGAGAAATTAACTGCAGGAAGAGAATCTGCCCCTCAAGGAATGTCTCATCTGAATCTGGTGTGTGGACAGAGGTTTCTGGAAAAGTTTATACAGTAACCTTATCTTTGTCCCATCTTCAGGGTGTCTCTGGGCTGGTTGTCCACGTCTCCCTTGGATGGAATGAACTCAGGGGCAAATGCAAAGCAAGTGAGAGACCCAGCTTGCTTCATTTACCCTCTAGCATTGAGATGATTCAAAGCACCAATGAGACTCAAATTCCACATTTGCTTCTACTTGGGAATCAGTGTCCACGTTCCCTTCTCACATACCCATGTCCTGATGGGTTAAAACCAGGTTGTTTCTCTTACAATTGTTCAAGATTGTGTAACAGTTTTGGACATTATTAGTAGATAACCTCCCTTTCTCTTTCTCTCTCTTTCCTTCTCTCTGGATAGAAGAGAATGTTTGGTACCAAATGGTACCAAACTGGTATCAATGCCCTACCTGGAAACATTTACCTTGTTTAGATCCAACATAAGGAAAGTTTGGGATGCAGTTTCTGCATGCCCTTTCTTTGATCTCAGTTCTCACATGTGCCCACTGAAGCAGGACTGAGGGATGTGATCCCCACACCAAAACAGCTGGAGTAGGGAAAGACTCCCATTTAGGAACATTCATCATTTCTTATCATAGAGGCTTATAAAAATCCATCTTTTGCTATCCGACAAGGTATGGGATAACGAAGGAAGATTGCTTAACATGTACATCATTTGGATCTGTTGGTAACACTGTTTAGAATTAAATTCATGTGTAATAGAACTTCCGATCAGAAATGAACAGTTTCCCAGACAAAGCCATCATGAGTTCCATAATTTCATATGGATGCTTTGAACACTAATGGAGCTGGTGCAGTTCACTCGATAATGTTCTGGGCAGAAAAGGATCATTTTTCCTAGTTCTGTAACCAGCAAACATGACTGCAGATCATTCACTCCAGTCCTTCCTGTCTGGTGCCCCAGAAGAGTATATCTCACACCTTTACTGAGCTGGAGAGAGGGCGCTCCTGTTCCCCTACCCATGACTCCTCCTTGGGTGGGAGAAGACCCTCCCTGGTGTCTCAGGGTGACCTGCTGAGCCCCCTAGGGCTTGACAAAGTCAGGGTCCCTCCTTAGTCTCTGGGTCTCTGCTGCCTTCCTTCCTCTGTCTCACATCTCGGGAGGGGTGGCTCGGAGCCCAAAGGGCTAATGGAGGCTGGGCTACTCCAGGGCTTTATTTGGGATTATCCATGAAGCCCGGTGCCCTCTGCAGTGGGATGGGTACCACTAGTGGCATGTGACATATTTGGGTTGCTATGGAGACATAGCAATAACTGATATTGAATCAAATATCTTTCCTCCTTCAATCCATTTTCAATGTTTCTGATTGTATCAAAGAGAAAGGCTCTAACCCTAACTCTGACCCTAACCCTAACCCAAACCCAGAATGGATGGTGTGAAAATGTCTTTAATACCTGACTCTCTTAGATTTGCTAACCTCTTTTTATGAAAAAACGGAGAACAGGCCTTGGACTCAGAACCTTCTTCAGGGGACAGTATCCAGCTGCAGCTAAAAAATGCCACTTTAAAATTGGTATTTATTTTATAATTATGTTTTTATGTGTGACAAATGATACTGGTTTCCCTTTGTGGTAATGATAAAGATTCCTTCTAAATATATTTCTTTAAATAAGAAGAGTCTATTTAAGAATGATATTAAGTAAATACGAGTCCAAGTGGTGCTGGTTTACGGGAAAGATCCTGAAGATGCCCTGTGAATGGGCGTAGTCTGGGAAACTGCCATATTGCTGTGAGGGGCTGGTGGCAGAAAGGCAGGGCACCTCCCCCTGGAACTCTGTTATTGCACCAGAATTCACTGTAACTCTGTACAGACTCAAAACTATTTTTTTAAACTAAAAAAAAAATAAGTTTATTTTTTTATTGGCTGCGTTGGGTCTTCGTTGCCACATGGGCATTCTCTAGTTGCAGTGCACAGAGGTTTCTCTTGTTGCGGAGCACGGGCTCTAGGTGCGCGGGCTTCAGTAGTTGCAGCATGTGGGCTCAGTAGTTGTGGCTCTTGGGCTCTAGAGCACAGGCTCAGTAGTTGTGGTACACGGGTTTAGTTGCTCCGAGGCATGTGGGATCTTCCCGGACCAGGATCATACCCGTGTCCCCTGCATTGGCAGGTGGATTCTTAACCACTGTGCCACCAGGGAAGTCCTCAAAACTACTTTATTTTTTATTTTAGAAAGGTTGTGAGTTTTTTTTTTAAATTTATGTATTTATGTATTTATTTATTTATTGGCTGCGTTGGGTCTTCGTTGCTGCACACGGGCTTTCTCTAGTTGCTATGAGTGGGGGCTACTCTTCATTGTGGTGTGCAGGCTTCTCATTGTAGGGGCCTCTCCTGCTGTGGAGCATGGGCCCTAGGCGCGTGGGCTTCAATAGTTGCGGCACATGGGCTCAATAGTTGTGGCTCACAGGCTTTAGAGCACAGGCTCAATAGTATGTGGAATCTTCCCAGGGCAGGGCTCGAACCCGTGTCCCGTGCATTGGCAGGCAGATTCTTTACCACTGCACCACCTAGGAAGTCCTCAAAACTACTTTAAAAATACCACTGTCTTATTTTCTGTTTGAAAAAGGAGTCAATGTTCTGTGTAGAAAATTTGGAATATATAGAAAACACACATACAAAATACAAAGGAAATAAAAGAAGGGAAAGGAAAGGAAACGAAAAATCCCCTAAATGCCCATTTGCCAGAGATTGCCACTGTTAAGGTCTTGCTTTATTTTCCTTTGTCTTTTAGCATGCAAACATACATAAATTTCTTTTCCTTTAAACAAAGCTATGGTTACAATGTATGCATAGTCTGTCAATCTGTTTCTCTTTTTTCACTTACATTCTCCTATGTCACAATTTTCTGTGGTGCCAGGTGTTTCACCATTGAGTTCAAATCAATCTGATACTATTTACTCAAGTTCATTCTAGGCATTTCAGATATCCTGCTGCCCAAACAAAGACCCCAGCCTGGAGGAGTCTACATTCTGATACATTTGGATGAAACACAATCATTCAACTAATCCTTTGTGGTTGGAGACTTACAGGGTTCAAATTTTTGTTACTGTAAGTAAATAATGCTGCAGTCAACAATTGGAATCCTGACAACCTTCGCAGATTTCTATTTCCTTTGGAGAAATCCCTAGAAGAAGACTCTCTGGAAAAGGGCCCTTGAAAGCCTGGTGACACATCCACCTTCCTTTTCATGTAATTATTTGCCATTTGTATGTTCTTCTCAATGAAGTGTCTGCTAATGGCTTTTTTCTTCTTCCCATTTTCAGATTGGATTGTGTTCTTTTAACTGTTGAGTTTGGGTGCATTGGGTCTTTGTTGCTGTGCATGGGCTTTCTCTAGTTGTGGTGAGCGGGCTCTAGGCACTTGGGCTTCAGTAGTTGTGACACGTGGGCTCAACAGTTGTGGCTTGAGGGCTCTGGAGTGCAGGCTCAGTAGTTGTGGCACATGGGCTTAATTGCTCTGTGGCATGTGGGATCTTCCCGGACCAGGTATCGAACCTGTGTCCCTTGCATTGGCAGGTGGATTCTTAACCACTGTATCACCAGGGAAGTCCTAATTGTTGAGTTTTGAGGATTCTTTATATATTCTAGATGCTAGTCCTTTGTTAGATATGCGGTTGGCAACTATTTTTATCCTAACTTGTAGCTTCTCTTTTTATCCTCTTCACATGGGTTTTGCAGACTCCAAAGGTTTTAATTTTGATAACGTCCAATTTATCAATTTCACTTGCTTTTCTTTTAAGCCTAACTGTATGTGTGATTTAATAATGAAAACGAATGTTTCATTAAAAATATATATTTCCCGAGGACTTACTAAGCCCCAAGCATTTGTTTAGGGTGGGAGATACTGTGGTGAGAAAAATGTACCATTTTTGCTTATATGGAGTTAGATATATAGTAAGAATGTAATTTCACAAGTACTTACATAATTATACTGATGAAAACTGCTCTCAAGAAAAAGAGTAGGGATTCTGAGAGGATGAAACAGTCTCTGAAAAGACCGGCTTCCCTGAAAAAACCATCGTTTATATAGACTGAGAAGAATGAGGAGGAGTTGGCCAGATAGAGAAAGAGGCATGGGCATGGAGACCAGCCTTGGAGTGGAAGGAGCTTGGTGTGTTTGAGGTACGTCTGAGGCATGGGACAGCACACATGCTGGTGGAAGGCACAGACCAGGCAGGCAGGCGTTGTGGGCCTTGGTGGCAGTTGGGGCTTTATCCTGAGACCAGTGGGATCCAGTTAAAGGTTTCACAGAATATGAAGGACCTTGTGAACCACTCACTGAACTTTGCAAAGAACGACATCATATCCTTTGTTTTACAGAAATCTCAACTCTGCATTCACATGAAGAAGTTGGATACTTAGATTAGCTGTCCTAAGGTCTAGACTACCCCATAGTGAAAAAAATCACTCCAGAAATTTCACTTTCTGTCTGGTTATGTAAAATGGTCTAAATGATGAGGGAGATATAAATGCCTAGAGGAAAATAAAAAAGCAGCTCTGGCAGCCTCTGACATAAGTTAGATGTCAAGGATGGCCGAGGCCTGAGGTTTCGCGGGCATAGGGGTCAGGGATTAGACCACTTCTGTTGGTTGCTGTCTAACCCTAGGACCCGCTGTGACGTGGGGGGAAGGTTCAGGATGAGGTGAGGGGTGGGGGGTGGGAGCCGGGGATCTGGTTGTGGATAACGGATGGGCACACGTGAGGTCTGGAAGTGCACGTGGTTACTGGCTCTTTGTGGGGTTGCCTTCTCAAATCTGCTTCTATGTTTGGGGACCATTTCTTAGCACCTTGAACTAAGCAAAATTCTGGAAATGCCCACCTCCTGGGAAATCGCTCCCCCCACCTGTCTAGGGCAGCCTGGCTGACAGCAGTCTTAGGGCTGTGTCAAGACAAAAAGATCAGAGTAATGAATATAAAGTGCTCTCAAGACATACCGTGTGCCCAGAGTTCTCCCTTGTAACACCCGGGGGACACACACCTTCCTACGCTTTAGTGGCGCGGCCACTTAGCCTGGGCCTGTGGCCTGACCTGGGAGGTGCTGGAAGGCCTCCGATGGCGTGGAGCATATTTTGGACCCTGACAGTGTCCTGAAGGTGTGTTGGAAAGGGAGGATGATGCCTTAGGGGTGCTTGCTGTGCCTCCTCAGGTTGCACCCAGGGCTGTGTGAGGTTGTTGGCCTCTTAACCCCACAGCACCCTCACCCGCTCCCAAGGAGAGGAGGTGGGTATTGGGACGTGCGTGAGCTCCTCTGAGGCTGCACGCCCACCGAGTTGGCTCTTTGTGGGGGTGGAAGGGAATAGGCCAGTTGTAACACCAGCTGTCAGCACACAAACTGCTTAATTTCAAAATCATGTCACAGACAGAATTAAAAACACCACACTTGAGTTAAAGTGAGCTGAAGGAACAAAGGGAAGTATTTTTGACACAGAACAGAGGGACAATGTGTAGGATGCTGTGTGGTTCCTGGGAGCCCTGGAACAGGGTCTCTCTCCATGCTGCCCCAGAGGCCTATTGGGTCTATTAAGCAAACAGATAACCCTAAACCACTTCCCCACCCCTACCTTAGAGTTACTAATATCTTCGGGTATATTTTACTCATTTTTTCTCTTGCTGGTCTCTGATGTGAAATTTGGCCAATTGTTGACTCAGGGATGCTGCAAATCCACGTTTATTTTAACCGTGGAGAAGATGTGAGAGGGAGGGGAGGCGAATGCTGATGCCTGTCCTGTCTGCCTTCCTTGAGGATGGAAGTGCTCCGGTCTCCCCTCTGTCTCTAGGACTCAGCCTCTCCCACTGGTTAAGATGTTCAGCACGCAGTTCTAAGTGGAGTGGACTGGGAAGCATTCAGATATTCCAGTTGACTCTTACATATATATTTAAAAGCAGACACAGCTTCAAATGAAATGCAAAATAGGAGCTCAGGGTAGCGGCAGCCTCTTTTCCCTGTCCCAGTATTCGGAACGTGTCTGAGATAGCTAATGGAAAGAGAGACCTTAGTCACTGCTGGACTTGGAGGGCCTGTGGGATGTTGCCTCCTTGTCTGGAATGAACCTACCTCACTCTGGGCTCCTTTGGACACTCGACGCTTCTCCTAGAGCAGGTCCCTGCCACTCTGCCATTTCCACATTCATCCCATGGACATTTGCAGGTGCCTAAGCATGGCTCCTGGGGAGACCACAAGTAAGACATGGTCCTTGGCTGTTTATTTTTGTGTCTCTTCATCACCCTCCCCTAGATGGGCTGTGAGCATCTTGAGGGCAGAGGTAATGTCTTATTTATCTGAGTATCCCCTGGGCATAATTCAGTGCCTGGCACTATCTGTGGGCACCTGGAAGACATGGAGTTGGAAGTGGTGTTAGGATGGCTGACCTTTCTTCTTTCCTCTTCTCCTCTTTGCTTTGTTGCCATCTTGGGACACAGCATCCACTCCTTCAGTCGACGCATTTCTGGGCTGCCTCTCTGTGCCCAGTATGTTGCCAGATGCTGAGGCTGGGTGATGTGGTCAATCTGGTTGTGTGAGTTGGGGTGTCCTGGGGCTGCCCTCACCGTGGGTAGAATTTTTGGCTGCTCCTCAGTGGCTGTGGGCTGCTGAGACCCCCAGATAGTGTAGGAAAAGTAGTGGGGAAGGAGATTTAGGACCCTTACTCTTCCCAAAGGAGAGGCTTGCACATTTTGGAGCACTTAGGGGATTCAGTGCACATCCAGGTTTACTAGTCGGGAAAATCTCTCATGGGTAAGCCAAATGCTCAGATTTTTAACAAATAGAGTTTAGTTTAGGAAGGGGATTTGCAGGTGGACACAAGGTCGAAACACGAGATCTGAGTTCTCACATCATGGGTGACACAAACTCAGCCAGAGGCGGGTCCCTGCAGTGTCCATCCAGGGACCAATGCAGACCACTCAGCTCACCTATGACTTCCCCTTTCCCTCGACCTTATCCCCAGCAAGGATGGAGAGTTGTAAGAATAGGACGCAAGGGCGTGGGGCTGGGGGAGGCGAGCACATCATATTCTAGAGTTTATAGGACTTCCAGCCTCCCTCAAGGGAGTTTCTGGAATCACCCCAAGGCCATGTTGCAGCTTTGGCACCTGTCTTGCTCCTGGCCAGAGTCGGCAGTTACCTCCCCCTCCCCCCCGCACACCCCCAGTCTCCGAGGGTTCTCTCTGCAGCCCTTCCAGCCACGTGGGCACCGGGGCGCAGCCGGAGCCTCCCCCTTCTCTCCCCAGTGAGCTGCTTCCAGGAATTCTCACCTTCCCCAAACCACTAGGGGAAGCCCTTCCTCGCCTCATTTGACTCGATTACATTGCTTCTTCCTCTTTGAAACTGAAAACAGAGAAGTACACTGTGGAGGAAAACTTATTTTTTCTCTCTTCACTCTGGAAGCCAGCCTTGATCCGAATGTTCCTATAGCAACATTAATTCTCCAAGTTGCACCTACTGTATAATAAGTTATATATATAGAAGACCTACTGGGATCCAAATACCCCATATGGGCACGCGAATGAGTTAATGCTGCCGTGAGAATTAGCAATGTTCCGTTTCCTGATTTTCATGCTTTTAAAGTTACAACCTGTGTTTGCTGGGTGCTCTGGACGTAGGGTTTGGGGAGCAGTGCGTGTGGGTGCAGTGCTGGCAGAGACCTGCCTTCACGGCAGATCGAAGGGTGTCTGGAGAATTTTTGTGTCTCGAGATGGAAATAGACTTGGGGACGCCAGTGTCCTCCCTAGTCACCACCGAACTTCTCCTCGAGCTCAGCTCTGGCCGTCTTGGCCTCCATGGTTATCTGGTGGTGGAGCTGGGCAGGAGGTGTTTGCAGTGGGAGAAGGAACAGGTAAGACTCACAGACAGACGGGGGGCTAGTGTCTGATGCTGCTTGAGTCCTGGGGGTGGGGGAGATGTAGGGGATCCTGGGCCAATGTTTCTGCCCCTTCTTTCCCCACAAGTTGGTGGAAAATATAGAGTGTTGGCTCTGGGGAAGGTTTGGGTCCCTGGTGGGTCTTCGGGCCACCGTTTGTATTGGCTACGCTATGTGGTGTTAGTAGGAAAGTAATGGCCATCATCTTGGTAGAGATGACAGTGGTTTACATTGAGAGCCATGTGCTGGGCCAGGTTGGTGCTCAGCATGTCTGTGCCGTGTGTTCTTTACTTTTGCAATGAGTTCTGTGCCTCTCCCATTGCACAGATGGAGACGCTGAGGCTTTAGATTCAGTGAGCCGGGAGTACAGGAGCTGGAGGAAGACCTCTCAAGCCCGTGTCACCAGCAGCATGCTCTATACCTTGTTCCAGCAGGTGCTGATGGGCGGTCTGCAGACCCGGTGACTCCTTGGCCTGCCCTTGCCTCTTTAAGCCTTTCCTCGCTTCCTTCACCTGGGGCCTTGGAACCCACAGTTTGTCTTTAATGCACAGGCTAATCCTGTAGTGCTGACATTCCTGACAGCAGGATGGGATGTTCTGAGGTGGGTCACGAGATGTGGGGAAGCCTGAGGACTCCTCGGGCACCCTGTGTAGCTGGCTGCCCCTCTGCTCCCAGGGCCCAGTGGACGTGGGTACCTGGACCCTCTCTGTCTGGCGAGTCGGCTGCTCCTCATCATCCCTGGCCCTGGTCGCCCTCAGGAGGCTTTCATGCTGGGCTAGCCCTTGACCGTGGCCCCGCTGGACTTCAGGCTAGGACTCAGAACGCAACCACCCACCAGAGGGCGCCACCTTTCAGTCTGCTGGCTGCTCTCAGATGGGAGCTCAGGCGTGAACGTGGGGTTTTAAAAGAATTACCTTAAAACCGGAGGGTGAAGAGTCCAGCTCGTTTCTGACTGTTCCTTCCTTCCTGCATTTAATGAAAGGCTTTTTCCTACTCTGCCCGCAGCCAATAGATACCCTAAAGGGGTGTAAAACTCAATTGACACTCACAGAGATTAAAAAAAAAACCCTGTAAAAGTTCTTGGTTTGAAATCTTCTTTTATGATCCTGGATGGAAGTGTTCCTGGAAAGCTATGTTGGCAAATGAAACGGTCCATTTGTGCCCTTGTACAGCTGAGCTGAGTCCCGGGGGGCCTCTGTGGTCCTGCCTGTGCTTCTGGCCCTCCTGCCCTGCAGGGTGCCCCTAGGATGGATGGACTCAGTGGGATGCTGATGGATTCAGCACCCCAGGCTGCTCCGGGGGCTCCAGAGCCTGGGGTGGCCACCCTGCTTGAACTTGCATCCACCCAAGGGCCATCCTCCACGATTGCTCCGTGCTGCACCCCCACTCTGCCCCCACCCTGCCCCCACCTCGCCCCCGCCAGGAGGCACAGGGGCAGCGAGATGCATGCCAAGACATGTTGGATTTGGTGCAGGTGGTGGGGGACCATAGGGTCCCTCCTGCTGACACGGGCCCTGAGGGGAGACCCCGGTGGACAAGACAGGGCTCAGCTCAGGATCTCATGGCCTGGCTGGCAAGCCTCGTAGAGAGAAATGAGGCTGGGATGTGGACTCAAGCTCTCGTAGTCATCGTTTTCCCCACCTTCTTCACCCTGACTGGACAGGGTTCTGCTTGTGGAAGGGACGGCACAACAGAGCACGGGGAAATGCAAGTCTGTTCCTGAGTTTTGAGGTTCACATGTCTATTAGTTCGTTTGGGCTGCTGTAACGACATATCACAGACTAGGGGACTTAAACAACAGAAATTTATTTCCTCACAATTCTGGAGGCTGAAAGTCCAAGATCAAGGTGTTAGCAGGGTTGGTTTCTTCTGAGGCCTCTGTCCTTGGTTTGTGGATGGTCACCTTCTCCCTGTGTCCTAACATGGTCTTCCCTCAGTGTGTGTCTGTGTCCTAATCTCTTCTCATGAGGATACCAGTCATATTGGATTAGGCTCCACTCTAAGAAGCTCATTTTAACTTAATTGCTTCTTTAAAAGCCCTGTCTCTAAATAGTCGGATTCTGAGGTACTGGGGGTTAGGACTTCAATTTTTGAATCTTGAGAGGTACAAAAACCCTGATTGATGTAGTTTATTAAGAAAAAATATTATACTGGGATATGTGTATAAAAACAGATGATTGAACTTGGTGTACCCCCCAAAGAAAATAATAAATAAAAAAATATAAAAATAAAAAAAATTTAAAAAAAAGAAAAAATATTGCAAACCATCAAGAGTACTTGATGTATTTTTGCTATAATATTATTATAAGATGATAACAAAATTTAATAACATGTGGAGAGAAGGGAACCCTCATATACTATTGGGAATGTAAATTCATGTGCCACTGTGCAGAACAGAATGGAGGTTTCTCAAAAAAATAAAAATAGAATTACCATATGACCCAGCAATTCCACTCCTGGGTATATATATGAAAAAACCAAAAACACTAATTGGAAAAGATACATGCACCCCAATGTTCATAGCAGCACTATTTATAATTGCTAAGAGATGGAAGCAACCTAAGTGTTTATCAACAGATAAACAATGAAGAAAATGTGGTCTATGTATGCAATGGAATACTACTCCGCCATGAAAAAGAATGGCATTTGGCTATTTGCAGGAACATGGGTGGACTTGGAGGGCATTATGCTAAGTGAAATAAGTCAGACAAAGAAAGACAAATGCTGTGTGGCATTACTTATATGTGGAATCTAAAAAATACAACAAACTAGTGAATATAACAAAAAAAGGAACAGACTCACAGATTTAGAGAACAAACTAGTGGTTATCAGTGTGGGGGGGAGGGGCAACATGGGGTAGGTGAGTAAGAGGTACAAACTGTTAGGTATGAAATAAGCTACAAGGATATATTGTACCACACGGGGAATAGAGCCAATATTTTATAATAACCGTACATGGAGTATAATCTTTGAAAATTGTGCATCACTGTATTCTGCACCTGTATTTTATATAATATTATACATCAATGATGCTTCAATAAAAAATTTAGTAACACATTGAGTTCTTCCCATGTGCCAGGCACTGTGTTAAGCATGTTCCCTGCGTGATTTCATCTAATTCTTATAACCACTCAAGGAGAAAGACAGTAGTATTCTTGATGAAAGATCTTACAAATGTCAATTTAAACTCTCTGTGCTTGTAGCTTTTAGACGACTCTAAAACCAGGCCTCACTTACAAATTAAATACAAACAAAATTATAAAACCAAGAAATTTAAAAGAGAAACATTCATTTAATGGAAGGGACAATATTGTTTTGCTGAAACAAAATCACAGCTTATAATATGATTCTGGAACTGACAAATACGTCCCAGGTTCTTTCCAGATTGGTAAGATTACATATCTTGGGGGTGGAGTGGGGCGGGGAAATCGCTGATTCAATTTTTCCACCACTTGTATTCTGCTTGAACCATCACTGGTGACCAGACAGGGGGTTCTTCTTTCCGTGCCCCCTTCTTCCTTGACCTCCCTTATTCCTTGCTGAAGAATCAATAAAGAGAAGATAATTTCATAACAACGCATGAAAGTTAAGCTTGAAGAGCTGTCAAGATTAACAAGAAAAGGTCATTGATACAGTCTGAAGAATCTGAGATGCCTAAAATCTCAAAACAATACAGAATCTGGAGACGTGACCCTGCCTCTCCAGCATGGGATATGGATCCACAGGGAAGAGATAGGGATGGAAAGAGACCAAGAGGGTAGGAGAGAAGAGAGAGCAACAGAGGGGGAAGACTCCAGGTTGCTTGTAATATGCTATCTTTTGTACTCTTCTGTAGAGTCTTTCAGGGCACAGGCCTCCCTCCCCACTCCGAGGTAGGAGCAACGCAAGGCTTACACTTCCATGGACAGAATCCTATAATTCTATTTGGCCTTCCCTCTGCCCCGGGGCCCATTCACTCTGCTGCCCATTCTTTAGGCTTAGCTGATTTGAAGAGTGTGCTTTTCTACCTCCACAATGGAACACACAAACTTGGAATGGAAATCATACGATTGTTGGTTACCCAGATGATCCAGAATATGTATTCATTGTCTTTTTTTTTTTTTTTTAATGTAATGGTTACTTTTTAAAAAAATTTATTTATTTATTGGCTGCGTTGAGTCTTCGTTGCTGCACGTGGGCTTTCTCTAGTTGCGGCGAGCAGGGGCTACTCTTCATTGTGGTGCGTGGGCTTCTCATCGCAGTGGCTTCTCTTGTTGCGGAGCACAGGCTCTAGGTGCGTGGGCTTCAGTAGTTGTGGCTCATGGTCTCTAGAGCGCAGGCTCAGTAGTTGTGACTCATGGGCTTAGTTAACTGCTTCACAGCATGTGGGATCTTCCCGGACCAGGGCTCGAACCTGTGTCCCCTGCATTGGCAGGAAGATTCTTAACCACTGTGCCACCAGGGAAGCCCCTACATTCTTTTCTAAAAATATTTGTTTCCATTATCTTCTATCACAGGATAGAAGTGTCTTTTAGATGGATTTTCACGGATGTGAAAATACTAAAAAAAATTAAAAAATAAAAATTACCAAAAAGAGTTACGGACCCTTGAGAATATATCCAGGGGCCTCAGTTTGAGTCTCAGAGTTTACCTAAAGGAGGGGCATCACCATGAGGGAGCATTGGTCCCAAGGATAGAGGGAGCGGATTTTAATTCTGTGGGGCCATTCACTGGCTGGGTGACTTCAGGATGGAGACTTCAGTTCTCTGGGACTCAGTTTTCTGAAAAATAGTGGTATTCACAAAATGGCATGGGGGCAGGGGGCAACTGTGACCACAAGGACATGTGTAGTGTGACCTTTGTCAGCCAGGGTGGGCTGCGAACTGCTGGACAGTGTGGTACGTGACACTGTGGAGGGGGCCACAGGTGCGCAGTGTCTGGGGATGCGGACAGGTGGTGGGGGCAAGGGATCTGACTCCTGTTGGGGCGCCTTCTTCTGTGATGAGGGGGCAGTGAGTGGAATGTACCCTAACTATGTTGTCTGACTCTAAGGTCGAGGACACTGAGGGGCTCCTGCAGAGGCTCGTGCTGCGTGGGCACAGGATCACTGCATGGTGCCCAGGGACCCCAGAGCCCAGCCTTCCTGGAGGGGGCTTTTCCTGCTACAATAACCTGGGACAGAGTTCCCCAACTAAACAGCAGGGTTGAGGCATGTCTTAGGGCTGGGCGGGAGAAAGGCCCTGGGGGGTCAGCTGGGCATCTTTCCCTGGAGGCTGCCTTTGGACACCCCAGGAGCAGGGGTAAGCAGTCCCCTCCAGGACTTGGGCACGGGTCAGAGCTGTGAGTTCACAGCTGTGTGGGTTGGGAGGGGCCCTTGGGGTTAAGTAAGGTGCCTGCAAGAGAGAGGACAAGGCAAGATGAGGCTGCAGAGGTGGGTGAAGGCCAGAGCCAGCTAGGCTAAGGTGGGGGTCTTGCCCTCACAGCGGGAGGTGGCCCACCAGGCTTTTCCCTTTTCCCAACGTGGGCAGAGGGATGCCGCTCCTGGACTGAAAGCCTGTATGGCCTCCTGTGGCCGGCACTGCTTCCCTACGCTCCATCTTCTGGAACTCTGGTGGGTTCTGCCTGCAGCACCAACGAGCACCTGAAGGGGGTGTCCCGCCTCTCATTGTCACCCTCCAGTCCTCCAGCCTCTGAGGCGTTGCTGTCCCCCGCTGTCAGCATGGCCAAGTGCTGTGTGCATGTCACATGAATGTGCAGTGGGGGACGTGGGATGATGGAGGGTTGGGAGGACAGCAAAATGGAGCTGGGACAAAGCCCAGAGGAAAGGCTTGGACACATACACTCACATCAGGTGTGATGGGAGGTGCCTGGGGACCAGTCTGCTGCAGGCAGCATGGGGTTGGTCCCCATCCCTCCAGAGGAGCTTGGCCACCCTCTCCCCTTCCTGCAGGAAGTCTCTCATTCCCCCATGGTGGGGGTGGGGGTGGGCACAGTGTCTGCCAGAGCACAGTTGCTGGCTGTCTGTCTGTCCATCAAGTCGGAGGCTGCAGAATGGACTCTTCCAGCCACCTGCTGCCCTCTTAATGCAGGGTGCACATGAGACTCAGCTCAGAATAGTTTCCACCCCGAGCTGGCAGGGACCCAGGTTAACTTGGCGACTCCGGGCCAGTGCCACAAATTTACTGTTATTCCTGCTTGGTAATTAACACCCTTGCTGCCTGCTCCAGCAGCCGATGCGAGAGAGACTTAAGGGAATATTTTAATCTGAAATCTAGCAGCGGGGAGATGAGTGGCGTGGTGAGGCTGAGCTGCAGTCGACATGTTTATCGTCCGAGGCTGACCATCCACCGAGTGAGTTCTGCCCGTCACTTCAGATGGATAGCTAATCACTCTCTGTGTTTATGATTTCAATTTCTGTCCTTCATGGGGTGGTGGTGAATTAGCTTGGTGCCATTTTCTAAAATATCAAGCATTTTTATACATTAGGTATAGTGAATGGCAAATACTTGATGTAAAGTCTGCAGTTTTACTCCATAACCAGATTGTAAAATATGAACTGAATTAATCATAACTGCGAAGACTAATGGTACGTTTTCTCTTATTTTATCTTTAGTGCCTTTCAGATCATGTTTTAAAACCTTCCCCGTCTGGCGTTGGGAACGCAGCCGCGGCTTCGTGGTGGATAGCAAGAGGCAAAGGTCAGACCGGAGGCTGCACAAATATTGTGTGCTTGGATTTATTGTTTTAATTAAGAGCGTGGCAGTTCATCATAAACTGTTTATGGCGTTTCTGCACACTGCAGCATTTTGAAATCAGCTGTTTTAATGAAAACATAATGTCATATCTGTCAAAGTTCTAAATATTTTGAAAGTGAAATATGGAAACAAGAACTTTGATTCTAGGCTTACCGAGATTAGCTCATTGAATTGCTTTTAAATCCCTTAAGAGGGTCACATCATGGGTACTGTATGGTTTCATGTAGGTGACTGGAGGAAAAAAAAATTCTAGGAGGTTCTCAGGCTGGTTATTTAATAGTGAAAATACAAGTTGAAGGTTAATGTATCGAAAAACAAAACCATTACAGTTGGCGTTGGGGCTTTAGATTAAAGATGCAATAATGGGTGTGCAGGGCCTGGACGCCGAGTTGTTTGGGGAGGCCTAATTGTGCCGAGAGGGAGCCCGGAGCCTCTCAGGGTAGGAGAGAAATGGAGGCGCCCCTGTCCTTTTCCAGCGGTGAAGCTTCGACATTGCCATGTTTGCAACTAATTATTTATAATGACCTCAAAGATGATGAGGTTTCGTGGACTTTTCAGGCTGAGCAGTTTGCAATCCTAGTAATTCCCTCTCATGGTCGCCGGGCATCTGGGTAGACATGTCAGCCATTCTTGGTTACATTTGTTAGGGAGTCGGATAAAATATTTGTCTAATCTGGAAATTGTATTTTTAGCTGTACTCTCATTGGAAACAGAAATTAAGCTTGTCATTAGATGCCGGGCCACAGGAGTTGACTGAACAGGGTAATGTATGTTATATTCTGTGCTATACTTGGTCAAGTTTCATATATATCGTATTCCACATTATTTTATTAACTTTAATATCTGCACTTCCTATTACCAGACATGCCCCTCATTCAAAGCACAGAGGCACAGTTCTCTAATCAGAAGTGACAGGCTATATACTTTCTCTCAGCCATTACTTGGTAGCCTAGAGCAAAGAACTCTGTTTCCTTGAAAATGTTTTGAATTGGGTTATTTTTATTGAAGTATTAAAGTAATTCTTCAGATTTTAGGCTATTATTTAAGTACTTTTGGGAGAATACAATAACCTCCGGATTCTATAGGCTTTGTTACTTTAACAATCTGAGCTGCTAAATGCATCTTTTTAATGCTGGTTATGTAAGTGTCTCGGAACTCATCTGACCAGCAAAAGCTAAGAGCATTCAGGTAATTATAGAAAATTAGTAGGCTAAATTAGTTTAGGAAAGCACAAAAGTATAATATTAAATCTGCTCGCACAACCTAGGCCCTGCTGGCCAGATATTCAGCGACGAATTAGCATTTCTGATTATTTTATCTTCGTGTTTTGGTAATTTGGTTGAAATAGCCAATAGGTTGGTTAAGAAAGCTGAACTGGGCACAGGTCAGTGTGGTCTGAAAACGGATGGATGATTTCAACACGAATTCCCATCCGTAATGTTGGAGGAGGCGGCAGTGGCAAAGGTTAGACTCTGCCCTGTGAGTTTGAGCAGGAAAGCCCATGGTTGGATGGCCCCATTATTGGGGGCTTCTAGGGGGTTCCGGTTCAAGCCACAAGGAAGTTCTTATGGGCTACTTTCTAGAAGTGGCTCCATTTTACCAACAGAGTTATAAAGAGGAGACTATTCCCATGTACTCCCTGAACCAGCATGATACCTACATGGGCAGAGTCTTACTGCACTTCGGATGCCCAGTGATGAGGGAGTCACCAGAGGTTTAAAAAAAAAGGACTTCCCTGAGCACTCCACCATCACCAAGCCACAGTCTTGGGGATGTTGAATTATTGAATGCACCCTGCATTGCCCTCCTCTCCTGCTAGCAGAGGCCAAAGAAATGATCCCATCTGCTCAAGGCCAAATTAGCAATGGCAGAGTCGAGACTGGAACCCAAGCTCAACGTCAAGATCCTTCCACTTTGCCATGCCATGCCATCTCTACTGAACCCAGTGAGAACGATTCCACCCCAGCCCTTTCCTCTTGTCGAGTCTTAAGGTGGTTTTGCTTGCAATCGGTCATTTCACACATGACTTAGAGATGAGACGGTGTCAGAAGCTTTTAGGAAGAATGGTTTGCAATATATATCTAACCCAAAAGCAGAAAATCAGTATTAGACCATTGGAAAAATACCTGAACCCACGACCCCCTCATATACCCATTAGAATTAACTTTCCAGTGTGGGAAAACTGACAAGATTAAGCACGTACTAAGTGAAAATCCAAGAACCTGCTAGATATCCTGGAACATATTTGGCATTCATTAAAAAAACCAAAATTCTAGCCAATAATCTAGGCATTCTGCTGTGGGATCAAGTATACAGAATTGAGAACTTCTGACACTCGGTAGGAATGTGTATACGAAAAATAGAGAAGTGTATATTCTTGGCAGAGGTGTTAAAGCAAATATGACAGTGAAAGACATTAAAAGCAAAAGTGGTTTCCAAAGCAACCAGCTAGACATCAGATAGAACCAGAAGGGTATCACCATTTGGTGACCACTCTGGATGCCGCGGTTCTAGCCATTGAACCAGAGCATGTTCCAACGTGCTGAAATGCTGGCCAAATGCCTATGGTTGTTATTTCCACTAACCCACATGTGTGCACCGAGTGAGGTTTACAAATGCATAAAGTCTTATATCTTTATAGTAACCTGTTAGACTGGCATCGGTACCCTCATTTTACAGATGAGGAAATTACATTTCTTTGACCTCTCAGCCCAAGGAATCCAACTAAACAAAGCATAGTTTAGTTAGAGACAAAGGGAGTGAACAGTTTTTTAGGATAAGTGCTTGGAACGTCCTATATTATGTGTCCTGCCTGGGAACCGTCTTCCTTCTGCCATGATTGACTCAGTGGAATGGTTTGTCACCAGTGGCAGAGGTAGGGGTGTTCACCAAACATTCCCTTCTGTTCTCCTAAATTTCCCAGCTCCCTTGCGAATATGGAGGGTCAAAGGGCTGCTTCCAGGTGAAAGCATCGAGGCACTTGTGTGTGGCTACCCATGGCTTGATCCCTCTGCTTATAGAGGCCTCTGTTGAGATGTAGGAGCCACAAGATCAATATAGCCTGGACCACTGAGTCACATGGAATGTAGACAGCTGTCCTATGAGCCTCAGCGAGTTTTGTGAGAGGGAGAAAGTAACACTGTTGTGTTAAGCTACTGAGCTTTGGGGGTTGTTTGTTACAGCAGCACAAACCTGTCCTATCCTGGCTTACGCAGCTCTCTAGGCACTGGCTCCTCCCCTCTTCCCAGGGCCCAGAGGTGGAGGCTCCTCTTCCTCTTCCCTCCACCTGGTTGGCTTCCCATCCTCTCTGCTTTCACTCAGGGATGACTGACTTTCCACAAAGCCGTTTGTGATCTTTGTATTAGGGACGCACTATAAAAATGAATTGTACTGTTTGTGTAGATGTCACCATTGGCTCCTCCTTGCTGAAACTGACTGTAACAAGTGGTTGGATTTTCCACTGGAGGGTAATTTATATTTATTTGAGCTGCCACCAACTCCTTACTTCGTTTGCATAAACTACCCAGGACAGAAGAGGAATCTCCCCGGACCCTGTTTATCTTGTGAAAGTGGAGTTTGCTCCAGAGGGTGGATCGCTCCTCACACAGGTCTCCCTCTGTCCCTTTTAGCGATGAATGATCAGTCATCAGGAGAGTGGATTAAAAAATAGATGTATTGCTATTTCTAAACATCAGAACTAGAGGATGAGTAAACACAACAGATGTATAAGAACGTAAGTAGGAACACTATTTTATAATAACATGTATGGAAACACATTTATGTACTGGAAACTATGAAAAATAGCTCTCTTTAAATGATTTAACATTTGCTCTTCCTTATATACAGTTGAGCTTCAGGTGGGAGAACAAAGATGCTCACAGCTCTCTTGGCCTTTGTGTGTGAGACTCTGAAAACCTTCTGGAATGCTCAATGAAGCCAGTGTATGGTTTAGCAGGATTAGGGGCTGTCCTTGGCACACATGTTGTCCTATTTTCCCATCACCCCCACACATGTAGGATCACTCCTGGGGTGCAGGGGACCCCATGGCCAGAGTCAAACAAGAAGGTCATCTGGAACAAAGTTTGTTTTGTTTTGTTTTTTAAGCTCTTTATTGGAATATAATTGCTTTGCACTGTTGTGCCAAAGTTTGTTAATGAAGTTTCCTTCTGGAGAAAAAGAAGAGTGTGCCTTCTCACCAGGAGCCTGCACTGTGTGTCTTTGATTGTGCTTCTGCGAGAACTCCATGTTCAAGGCCGCTCTGGGTAACTCCTTTCTGTTGATGGTGTGGATGCAAAGCATTGGTTGGAGGGAAGCTTGATTTCATAGCGTTGGCCCTTTTCAGAGGCCTTATCAGGTGGGCTTTGTGGTTGGCTGGACTGATCATATGGAAAAGGATTCTAATAAAAAGTGCTGATCTAGGCATACATCATAGCCCTTCAAAGCAGGTGATGTTTGTAGTGTCTTAAATAGTGGATTGTTTGGAAGGGTTTTGCGTTGGGGTTTTTGAGGACCTTGAAGACTAGGGGAGTGTGAAGCTGGCAGAGTGAACCTCTGGAGTGATGTGGCCCAGGGTAGGTGACAGCTACACAGTGTCACAACAGCACAGAAATGAAAACCAGCTGACCAGTCTTGTTCTTAGGATTGACTTCTTCTTAAAGGCACCAGCTGCTTGTTTTGGTGTCTGGGTGAATGTATAGGTTTTAAAAATTTGGTCCAGGGAGTTCCCTGGCAGTCCAATGGTTAGGACTTTCACTGCTGTGACCTGGGTTCAATCCCTGGTCAGGGAATTAAGATCCCTCAAGCTGTGTGGCATGGCCAAAACCCCCCCCAAACACCAGATTAACATTTGGTCCAACCCAGTGATTGGGGAATGGTAAGAGAACAGCGTGTCTGGAATGGAGGATGCAATTGAGGGCCCAGATCTCAGATACCTTTGATACAAACGAATCTCTTCCAGGCGTAGCTTGGATACTGGAGGTGTGGTTTTTCTGGCTCTTTCCCCAACCCTTGTGCAACTGATCAGATTTTCTTTCCTTAAGAAAGTGATGTGAATGAAATTTACATGTGATCACAAAACTCCCCTCAGAAAAATAAGGACAGAATTTGCAATTTTTAGAAAGGAGAGTTAGATTGTGTGGCTTGTCATCTTTGTTTTGTGTACGCCCAATCACAAGTGTGTGTGTGTGTGTGTGTGTGTGCGCGTGCGCTGCCTCTGTGTAATTGCCAGGTTTGGAAATTTGTGACAGCAAAATAAGATCGCATAGGTGTGCGCTCGTTCTGCAGATGTCGAATCTCTGGTTTCAGGATCACTGAACTGGCTTCTATCTTCTTCTCTTCCGCAGTGGCACTGAGCAACCTCCACACTAATGCAGTATTAAGGACTGCATAATTAGCCGCCTTAATAAATTTTTCCAAGATGGATAGGCGATGTTTGGCTTTCTTCTGAGGAAAACCTTCCTCTAATAGCATTCTGTGGGACTCTACGGCGAGAACAATGAACAGAAATATCTGGAAATATATTAAGATATATGTGCATATATTGGACATTAGCACCATACACTAAGCATATTGGGAATATGCTTCAAAATATTTCAAACATTGTTGACCTTTGTTATATAATCCCGGGCTCGGGGAAACATATTTGCATAGACTTAGCAATATATTGTAAATAACTACATAGGACAGTGTGTATTTTTCCTTAAGATGCAGTATTATAAGCAAGACATTAAATTATGCCTATCAGACAAAGCAGCCGGATCTCTACATTTTTTTATAGCACATTCTATTGGGAAGACATCCCTGCTTCTAAAAAGCACATGCATTAACTGCCTGATTCATGTGGTGACATGCGGCATCTCCAAATGCCTTATGGATCTCTCAGGAATAAAAACAACATAGCAAAACCATCACCTTGGGATGTTCATTGAGTGAATATTTTACAGACACACTCCTTTTATATTTATATAATAATTTAGTGTTATGACAATTTTTTTAGCAGAGTTGGCAGTTTTTCTTTTTTATAATGGTATTATATTTGTGAGCCTATTAAGTGCATATGGGATAAACTACAGAAAAAAGTATTTTTCATAATTCCTCAGGGTGCTTGTAGCAAAAAAAAAAAAAGCATATTGGTTTAGAAAAATGTTAATAAAAGGTCAAGCAGAACTTTCCAGTGCTTAGCATGACAGCGGTGGCAATTTTGAGGCCTTTTTTGAATTGTATATTGAGGAGACGTGGGGATTTATGGGGCTTCCAGGAGGAAAACGGCACCTCATGTCCTTTCTGAAAGAGAGACTGACCCTTTGCCAGGGCTTGTGAGTTTTTAACAAAGAATCAGAACAGCGTGTTGCTTTCCCTTCTTCATCTGTGTCTCCTCAACAATGAGCCCAGGCTGGTCTCTGGCTCGGCCTGGGTCCCCAGGAGCCGGCAGCACCGGGCTGCTGGCATCGGGGGCTGTGCACGGGCATCTCTCCAGCTGGACATCTTTCCAGCAGCTGAGGAGTGAATGGTAAAAATTGGGGCTCTTCTCCCCTTTTCTATCCTCGGAGGTAGAACCGCACAGTTGCCCCTCCAAACCAGAGGGACAAGGCAGGTGCATCCGGAGGGCTGGGGCAGTGCCCACCCGCAGAGCAGGAGTGCCGGCTGGGCAGAGGCAGCTGGCGCCTGCAGACGGCCCACGTGGGACTCCCCCTGCTCCCGCCTCCCCCTGCTCCCCCTCCCCCTTTCCTATTTCTCCTGCAACTGGGACATCAGGTAAGAAAATGGAAAAATGCTGCATTTCTTAATCTCTTTCTCTTTTTCCTTTCAAAGAACTTATAAAAGCACAAAAATAGAGCGTGGTTATTTGGGGACTTTTATTTAGCAGTTGCCTGCATTTCAGCATGTTTCAGGCAAACCTAGCCACTGTGATTCTGACCGGCCTCAAATTATACTCTCTCAAAATAGAAATGTTCTCTGTGGACAAGTGGACAGGGAATGGAGCCAACTTGGGACCCCAGCGGTGGAAGCCCAGGCACCCAAGCGCCTGGACCGGCAGGACACACCCTCTCATGCGGTTTGGAGGTGGCCATTGTGAGAAAGGTGGAAAAAGTCCTGGGATCCATAGGAAATGAATGGGTGATACATTTCCTCAGGATCTGCCTGATTGTTTTGCGAGTCTCATTGGCTTTTGCATCCCATCGGCCCTGCGCGTAATGTATCCTTTCACAAATGACAGCAATAGGGTCATCAGAGCCCAGCCCTGGCTCCTTCCTGCGGGAAGATGGGGGCTTGTTGGATGGCAGTGACTGGTCCAGCGGGCGAGTCCCCCAGACTGGGAACCGAAGCCTCTCGCGGGTCGTGTCATCTGAGCAGAGAAGAACAGCTCACACACAGCTGTCAGGGCTCTTTTCCACCTGTGATGTTCATTCCAGGATTCCCAGGTACCTCTTTACCGTGTGCCAAGCTCTCAGCTTGCCAGGGACACCAGGGTTGGTGAATCACGCTGCCCTTGCCCTTGTGGGATCAGAGATGAATCCTGCCGTCACCCCATGAATACTGAATTACAGCCAGGGTGAGGACAATGAGGACAGAGTACTGGGCACTGTGACACAGTGAAATGGCAGGGCTGGGGTTGGGGGGGGGCCTCCAAGGTGGGGTCATCTTTATTTTATATAAAATTTGAGATTTTGCTCATGGATTTCTTTCGTGTCAATTTTGATTCTTTAAAATATTGCACTTACCCTAATTGTTGAGTTTTTTGTGGCCCCCCCGCTCCCAAACTTTGAATGCCTTACTCTCCTCACCCTGGCCCTGTCTATGTGAATCAGGGTGACTAGACCAGGTCTGGGGTGGGTGGAGAAGATGCCCCCGAGGAAGGGGTGTTGACCTGCAACCAGATGCATGGCTCTCAGGTGACCTGGAGAACATTCCAGAGAGAGGAGACACATGTGTTCAGTTGTGGATGGAAGAGGGCTTGGTGTGCTCAGTGTGAGGCGGGAGCAGGGCAGAATGAGGGGCCGGGTGAACCCCCAGACTCTCAGGATAGTAAGCTTTCAGACCTAACCACCTTCCAGCAAATGCCCTGTGCCCTCGCCCTGGCTTCCTGTGAGCCGAATGCCGCCCCTCGTCCCTCACCCATGGCCTGGTTTCAGAGGCGTGAACCAGGCAGCAGGCCTTGCACGGAACGAGACCTGCACTGTGGTTCCCATGCTCTTCCCCAGGGAGCGACATCCAGCACGTCCACCAGACGTGTCCAGGCTGGGGAGTCCGATTAATTTCATTCCTCCAAGGCCACTTTTGACCTGAAACACTGCTTGGTAAAGGCCCTGACTGCCCAGCCTGGGTGGACCTCTGCTGCCCACACAGCTCCGCTAGGCTCTGTGGGGCCACACAGGCACAGTGCCGTGTCCTACTTGCCGCCTCCTCCAGGGTTCCCTCCTGGCTTGGGTCTTCTTCCTCCAGGCTCACTGGGAGCTCCCTGGGCTGGAACTGCCTCTTTACCTTTTCTGGAGATCTCCTCAAGCCTGAGGAGGGTGAGGGTGCTGCAGGTTCTCAGGACACACCTGCCAATCTCCAGCTTCCCCTTTTGTCCTTGAGTCCCTTAATGGAACAGCTTGAAGGGGAGTGTTCTGGACTAAAGCATGGATGTCTCTTCGGTGAGCCTGCGTGTGGTGAAGGTCACTGCAGGGGCACTCTCCTGTCCGCGGGTGCAGGAGGTGCACTTTCTTTTGTCTTGTTTTTGCAGGCTTAGTGTTGGTGCAGACCTTATCCTTGTGTTTCCAGCTTGGGGGCTTGTCCCTTGTCATGGCAGCAGCAGGACACCGACCCATCCCAGAGCACGTGCCTGGTGGGAAACATCCTACACTAATCCTGGGGAGTGGGCGTGGCAGAGTCGGCTTAGGAATCTCATGTTGGGGTAAAAAAAAAATATGAGTCAATCATCCTGATGTCTATTCAGTGTGCTCATCTGTTTCCTAGTTTGTGTCACCTCTCATCTCTTAGTCATTCTGACGCTGAAGGAGTTGAGGAGGCCCTGCTGGACATTTTTTTAAAAATTTAATTTAATTTTTTAATTGAAGTATATATGATTTACAATGTGTGCCCATCTCTGCTGCACAGCAAAGTGACTCAGTTATACACAGATAGACATTCTTTTTTTAAATATTCTTTTCCATTATGGTTTATCACAGGATATTGGATACAGTTCCCTGTGCTGTACAGAAGGACCTTGTTGGTTATCCATCCTACCCGCTGGACATTCTGTTGCCACGTCCATTGGTGGTGGCGCAGCCTGAGTGCTGTGTGGGGACCTGTGGGCTCCCTGCGAGAACCCTGGGATGAGCCAGTGGGGAGGCCTTTTGAACGGGAGGCAGACGCATACCTGCCCTGCCCGCCCCGCGCCTCTGCACAGGGGAAAGGAGGTACTTGGAGCACAGACCCTTCAATGAGGGGCTGCCTTCTGCTGCTCCCCCCCCCAACCACGAACCCTCCCCATCCTCCAGGGCAGAGCCACATACCCCTGAGCACTCAGAAGGAACTCAGACAGCAGGCAGTTCTGGTCCCCAAGAGGAGGGGCAGGAGCCCCAGGGCTAAAATTCTGGGCTGTGCGATGCTCATGGGGTACTCATCCCTTCATCCCCTTCCGCGCTCTGGCCTGCGGTGGACAGGGCTTCTCTCAAACATGGCACAGTGATGCCGTCAGCCCCCGCTAACGAGGGGCTTTGGTGCTCATTACATCATCAGAGTCTTGGGACAAGCCTGGGGAATTAGCGCCATCTCACAGATGGGGAAGCAGAGACCCAGCTTTGTCCAAATTTCCCTGCTGCCAAGTGAATAGCACGCGCTCAAATTCCAGCCCAGCTGCCTCTGCGCTGCAGCCGTCCCCGAGGGCAGCTCTGACTCTGCCGTGTTCTTCCCCAGCAGCACTTGGGGAGGGTCTTTCGGAAGGCGATTTGTCATGAAGGTAAGAGCCACCCAGACCGTGGACGTGGTCTTCTCTCCCGCAGCAGATGCTCAGTATGCAATTGATGACGGCTTTTGAGCTCGACCCGGAAATGCCGCGTTGCATTTGGATACAAAACTGGGAGAGAAACAAGCCATTGGGTTGGGTCTGCACCTCCCTCCACCCTCCCTTGTGAATTCTTATATTTAGTGAACACTTGTTGAGTGTCCACCGCGTGCCAGGCATCGCACTGAGCACCTGGGCAGAGCAGTGGATTGAGATGCTCACAGATGCCGCGTGTGTTCTCACGGCTTCCTTTCGGCGGGCTCCTTTGTTGACGCAGCCAGAGTGGAAAGGGAAGGCCTTCTGACTTCATGCCGTGGCTGCCTGGGTGTGGCAATGTTGTCCAGGCTGGGCTATGGCTTTTGGTCAGTTGTGATACCTCAGGGGCCCCGGGGGCACGTCAGAGATTGCTGGCACTAAGCTGTCTGTGGTGGGCTCTGCGAGTCACTTCCTATGAGACCTTTCCAGGCCAATGGAGTGGGTTCTGGGTTAGCTTTGGTGGCAGCACTATGCCCAGGGGACTCTTTTGGGGATGCCCTGCTCTTATCACATGCCTTAGTGGGGACAGATGGATTACAGTTAGGTGGCTGAGAGGACCCCAGCCTGGAGTCCCAGTATCTGTATCCACATAGGCACCTTCTTCTCTGGTGCCTTTGGATCTACTCAATGAGGTGATGCCTCTGGCCTTAGGGTGCTGACTGAATTCCTGAGGGGCCTTGCACAAAAGAACCCCCCTGCCCCTATCCCAAGTACATGGTCCTCTAGATATGCACAGAGAGCAGCTAGATCCAGCTTTGGGTAAGGATGATGCAAATCACAAATTCTTCTCTGATGTATTTGCACAGAGGCAGTGGGTCCTAGTGTCTGCTCCCTAGGAAGGCATAGGACTAGCCTGAGACTGTCCCCAGGGTGTGACTCCCAGTGCTTTCTGGGTGCAAAGGAACAGAGGTGACACAGACCTCTTCAGAAACTGGGGACCTAGTGTGCAGAGAAGTGGGGATATGGCACCAGGAGAGGCAAAGACTTATTGTAATTGATGGTCTACCTATCTATAAGATGCGTAGGTCTAGAACAGACACCACAATTTTATAAGAATAAGTAAAAATATATTTTGGTTAATTTTTATCATACAAAAGATGATTAATCTTTTAAAAATAATATTAGTAGGGAAAACAGATTTTTTTTTTTCCTCCTTCCGTACAAATACAGTGGACTCACATTGGAACCCAGGAGAAAGTAAGTCCTAGAAATCTGTTATTAATCTCCTAACCCTGAAAAAAAATGTGTGAGATCATATATATTCCTCCTTCCATAACATGGGGCATTGGATGCAGGAAAACTTTAGATCCACATTTTTGGGGAAAGTGTGACGTCTATGTTGGTCCCTGTGGTGACGGACATGCAGGCTCTTGTAAGGGCAGGTGGGAACTATGACTCCATGATTTGTTTAGCCACTAACTGGTCAACGTTTTGGTTGGACTCAAGGCCCATTTGCAGGATGAGTGCTGGCTGGGGAGGGATAGGATGGTCAACCCCTCAGCTGGTTCTCTCTTTTCAGGAAAGTCCAATTGTACTGAGGGATCAGCTGCCTGAGCATCCTCAGTGACCAGGGCCCCAAGAAGACGTATTTAGATTCCAGCCCCAAGATGCCCTCACGGCTGTTCACTAAATTAGCAAGTGTGATGGTCAGGCCTGCCTGATTCTCATGAGCCAGGCCACTCCAGTCCAGACCCAGCATCTGCAGTGACTGGGGTCTCCTTGCTTCCGTCCTTGCCTACTGTATACCATTCTCAACCCAGAGCCAGTGGTATCCTGGGAGAAACAAAACTGGATCACGTCATTCTGCACAAAATCCTCCAATGGTTCCCATTACATCCGGAAGAAAATTCAAACTTCCTACGGTGGCCCAAAAGGTTCTCCAGGCTGTTGTCACCCATCCCCTCCCTCAATGTCCTGGACCTCGATGTTCTGCCACCTCGCCTTTGCTTTCTCTCCTGCAACCACGCAAGCCGGTCTTGCACCTTCAACCTTGTTGCCCCCCCCGCTGGGAATGCTTGCTCCTCACTTTACTCGGGTTTCTCCTCTTTCTTCTGCTCAGAGAGGCCCTCCCGACCCCCTCCCTAAGATAGCTCCCTTCCCCAGCCTTCCATAGCAGATATCTGCTCAGCACGTATTAGACTCTCACCCCAGCGCTCCTTCCTCCCTTGGTTCTTTGTCTCCCTGACGCTGGAACTCTGTGAGGGTTCAGGCCTGTAGCTCAGCGTTTAGAATACACCTTGCTCTGAGTCTGTGTTCTGAGAGTATCTGATGAATAAGTGAACAAACACCCGAATGCACTGCTTGGTAAGGCATGTTAATCAGTACATTTCTAGAAAACCCCTAAAAATTGTTTTTCTCATTAACAATTGATAAGAAATCATTAAATGGAGAAAATTAGAAAATACCAATCAGCAAAAAGTGTTAAAAATTACATATATATGAAATTAACTATTAACTACCTTCGCCTTGTGAATTACTGTACAAAACGTGTTGACAGTGCATGGACTTAAGAAAGATTCCAGTGTACATAAACAAAGCGTAAATAAAATAGTGTCAAAGCACTGAAATATGAACTGTTTAAGAAAGTATTGGTTTGCATCTGCTAATCCCAAACTCCCAAACTAGCAGATGCAAACTAGTATATACAGGATGGATAAAAAAACAAGGTTCTACTGTACAGCACAGGGAACTATATTCAATATCCTGTGGGAAACCATAATGGAAAATAATATGAAAAGGAATATACGTATAACTGAATCACTTTGCTGGAGAGCAGACATTAACACATCATTGTAAATCAGCTATACTTGAATAAAATAAAAAAGTATCGGTAACTGTATATGAAGTATACCTGTTTATCTGCATCAATTATCCACACAAATTCAGTACTATGGATGAAAAAAAAATTACTTGTCTCACCTGCCAGTATTTTTTGTAGTTAAAAAAAAAACAAAAACCCTTACTTTTTTTTTTTCCCTATGTGTGTAGAAAACATAGTTACATTGTTTGTAACTTGCTTTTTATTACTTAACAGTATGTTGTGAACATACCTAAATGTTATTAGGTACATTTCTATAACATTTTTAAGAACTCTATTGTATGGAGAATATGCATAATTTTCTACTCTTCTATTGTCGGACGTTCGGTTTGTTTGCAATACCAATGAACGACTTACAGCTAAATCTTTATACACATCCATAATTGATTCTGTTGGAAGTAGAATCTTTGGGTCATGCATTTTTAAGGATTTTGATAGTATTACCAAATTACCCTTCATAAAGGTTACCTAATTTACCCTATCATCAGTGGTGTTGAAACGATTCATTTCTCCCCTCCTTGAAGACACCATATATTATCATTGTTTTGATCTTTACCAATATAGGAGCAAAAATGATCTCTCATTTTTGTTTCAATTTGCAGTGTCTTTGATTACTAAGAAGGTTGAGTATCTTTTATGTGTTTGTCATTTGTATTTATTCTTTTGTGAATTGCTACTCATGTCCTCCATACATTTTTTTCCTGTTGAAATATTTGTCTTTGTTATTCATTTGTAAGAAAGCTTTCTACATTAGGGGCACCATTAACCTTCTCTCTGTTATATATGTTAAAAATGTTTTTTCCTGGTTTTGGTTTACCTTTCAATTTCAAAATTGCATTTTTCACATATGCATATTTTAAATTTGCATCTTTTATCTTTCTTGTTACTGCCTTTGGAATTGGTCTTAGAAAGAGCTTCCCCATTACAATTTATATAAATGGTGCCTCTGTAGTTTTACTTAAAAATTAAAATCTTTTGATTCTGATAGGGTTTGTTTTGATTTGTGGTGCGAAGTAGGGCACTGATTTAGTTTGTTTTTTGAATGAGTGGCAGAGTGTATTTACAACTTCACCAATTAGCCATCCTTCCCTTACTGATATAAATGCCTTTATAAATGTATGCATATTTGTGCGCTGTTTTAATTATTGTTGTTTTATGCAATATATTTTAATATCTGGTTGAGCAACTTTCTTTTCATGTATCCATCTCTCTCTTTTCCTTTTTTTTAAAAAATGTTTCCTGGAAAGTTTTTTTTAATTTATTTATGCTTTCAGATGTAATTGGAAATCAATATGACAAAATCTCAAAAACGTTTTGATGTTATTTGGATTGGGCTTGCATTAAATTGAAAGATTAGATGCAGGAAGACTGACACATTGACAGTGCAGAGCCTTTCTGTCCAGGAGCTGGTGCTTCTTCACCTTTCATTATTCACTTGATAGTACTGTTTCATGCTCACCTATCATTTTCTGTAATATTCTTCATATAGGTATTACACATCTAGAAAATAACATCATTAAGAGCCTTAAAAAATTAATTCCCTTAGTAATTCTGCCTTTAGTGATCAGTCTTTTTTTTTAAATTTTTGTTATAGTTGCTTTATAATGTTGTGTTAGTTTCTACTGCAAAGCAAAGTGAATCAGCTATACATATACATGTATCCCCTCTTCTTTGGATTTCCTTCCCATTTAGTAGTGACCAGTCTTAACAATGTGAACATAGAGCAAAGTCTATGCATAAAGATTTTAGTCACAGCATTATCTACAATGATTTAAACATCAGAGACATTTCAAATGAACAAAAACTGGAGGATAGTTAAATAACTTTTCATACAGTCGCAAGTTGAAATATTATGCAGCCCTTAAAAATATATTCCATATTTATGGAATTACTTTAGCGGAAACATCACATAGAAAGTCAGGATTGAACAGGCGCTTTTATATGTTGTATGCACAGCTTCTGTATGCATGGTAGGACGGTCACAGAATAAGAGGAGAAAAATGTACTAAAATGTTAATAAAATGTTAATAAAAGGGGTTATGAATGATGTCTATTTTTAATTTGGGGTTTTCCGTACTGTGTCAGTTTTCTGCACTTCGTATGCGTTGATGCCCTAACTGGAGCAAAGTGAACGTTTATAGGAAGTGAGCCTGCAGACCGCGTTTGCGGCTCCGGCCGGCGGGCGGGCTGGCAGGCAGGCAGGCAGGCAGGCAGGCAGGCTAGTCGGGCGGCGCCGACCAGTGCAGTCCCGCGCGCGGCCGGAGGGTGGCAGTGTCCGCTCGCAGACCCACCGCGCGGCCCGCTGACCTTTGTCAGCCTCGGCGGCCTCTCGTTTATCACTGATCACAAGAGTGGAATGAACATATTTACTTGTGTTTTGCTTTCCACTTATAATATCTAGTGGCATGGGAGGGAAATGAAAACAATTGTTCATAGGGGAAATTTATGAGCTTCATCTGGCTGCGAGATTTCCGCAGTTGCCCCGCGCCGCTCAGGGACTCGGATTGCTTTCTGCATCTTCAGGCGAGGAGGCAGGCGCGTTTCCATCTGCCAGAACGCTCTTTAGTGTTCGTCAATTTGGGTTTTAGGGGTAGTTGCCTCTGAGCAGCAGACTTTTCCAGACTGCTTTTCTTCCCCTTGAGTTTGAGAGGTGCCCAAATCTCCCCTTTTGCGACTGTTACATCATCTTCGGGGGTATCAGAGTGGTCCCACTTCAAGCCGGGCTCTCCACCAGAAGTTCGGATTAGCCAGGTTTTCCCGACTATCTAGGGATGTTCTAAAATTCCTTCCCCTCAGTGAGCTGGGGTGTGGATCTGCCAACCCCTCTCGAACCTTAGGAGGCCTCTCCAAAGTCATGATATGGGGGAATGAGTTGGGGGTGGGCCAGTCCCTGCCCCCGCAGTGCTAACAGCATCCTGAGACCCGTTATCTCATATCCAGGGTTGAGGCTGGGGAGCCTGGGTTAGCGACACCTGAGAACTGAGGGCTTTGTTGGAGATGTGTGCCTGGGGGGAGGTGGGGGAAGTGGGGGTGGGGTGGATTTCCTCCCTGTCTAACAGAGAGCAGGGCAATTGGATGGAAGCTGCTGGCTGTGACCAAGGAGAGGAGAAGCCAGTGAGTCTGTGATGTCTTCAGATCCCTTGAGCCTCAGGTTCATGGAACTTGCTCCCAGACACCTGGAACCAGCTCTGCCTGAAGCCCAGAGCTAGGCAGGAACAACCAGGGACTGAGCTGATCTGTTGCTCTGATGAACAGCCTCCTCCCAGCCTGGGCAGAGGGTGGCAGGGGCTTACCCTCCAGGTGAGGCTGGGAGGGCTGTCCAAGGAGCTGGGTGTAAAAAGAAGCCAGGCTGGCTGTACCAGGGACATGTGGTAACAGAAGCATAGAAGAAGGAGGTGTTAAAGCCACAGGGACTACTGACATGAACACATTGCTAGTGTGCTTCGATGTGGAGACTTTTGCATCACTTGATGTGCGCACGTGCGTGTGTGTGTGTCTGTGTGGGGGTGCTAATGTTGTCTACAGTTGGAAAAGTTGTTCACAGTTATAATGAACCTGGGATTCTGTTTCTTCCCCTCCCTCCCTCCCTCTCTCCCTTCCTCCCCTCCTGCCTCCCTTCCTCCTTTCCTTTCTTGGCTGGGGGAGGTTTTCCTAAAGTGACTGTGCCCTTGGGATCCCATGAGGCCAGAGCCCACAGGGTCTTAGCTCCCGGCCAATACAGTCTCATCATGGCTGGGACCCCTCCAGCTTTGCACCTGCAGGGGTGTGACAGGGTGTGGTTGCTGCAGTGAGAAGCATCAGGCCAACAGGTGAGCCTTGGACACCAACTGGCCAGCAGAAGGGCCTTGTGGGGTCTTGGTCAAGACCTATGTCTGCAGCTGTGCCCCCAGCACCCGTAAGTAGCACCTGAGCATCCCTGGGGCTACCTCTGCATCACTGAGGGATCAAGTTTTCATTCAGCCAGAGCTAGTTGCCTCCGAAAGGGAAGAAAGGGAAACTGATGCAGTCTCTGTCTTTGAGTGAATATTTAAAGACCCCATGTTGTCACTGGCGAGGGCGCTGGTTTTATATTTGCTGGTAGACAGTGGTCTGGTTCTGTCTTGACGTCTCTCGCCCACAGGACCCTCCCTCAGCTCATTACAATCCACCTCATTTCCCCAGCAGTCTTACAATCAAATTACTCAAAATTGAACTGCTTTATTGCATATTGTTAAACTCCAAGACGAGCAAATACCCAGATAATGAACAATTATTTATGACAAATTATTACCTTTACATATAAGAGGAACCGTTTCTATTCAGTTCCGTAAAGGTGACAACCTCTCTCTGAAAATGGGCGTGCGGTTTTCACGTGGAATCGGGCAAGTGCCGGCAGAAGGCTGGGTCTGGGGGGTGCTGTGTCTGCACACGCTCCTGCCGGCTGTTCCAAAAGCTGCACGTACAGGCTGCGGGGAGCCTTCGGCGGATGGGGCAGACAGTTCACTCTTTCCACCAAAAGGCCATCATGTTTGCATCCCATCTTGGAACTGGGCCGTTTCCGTGAGGCTTCCCGCTTTCTCCACCTTCTTTGAATATGTAATGATGAAAGCACGAAGGAATGTGACATGTTTCACTAATTGCATTTGCATTTAAGTGTTCAAAATAATATATTAGTTGAAACTGAACTTTTCTTAAATTATTTATGGACTCACTAACGTATGCTTATTTCCCCCCATTTCCACAGTTCTTCCTGTGAACAGAATCGTCTCCCAGCTAATTATAACATACAGTATTTCCCCAGCAGTCTTACAATCAAATTATTCAAAATTGCATTTCTTTATTGCATATTGCTAAAACCCAAGACAAGCAAACATCAAGATAATAAACAATTATTTATTGCAAATTATTACCTAATATATAAGATTAACAGCTTGTAACTATTAAGATGAATACATGTGGTAAACTGTATTTATTATACTTATTTTGTAGCAAATATCTTTGTATAAAACATATGTTTATGTATTGCAATTAATGAGAAAAAGTGTAAGATTAACAATTTATGTTGGGTTTTGTTTTTAGATTTATGTACACTGTAAAACTTATTTATTGCACTTATTAAAAGTATTTAATGATGGACTTTTAGATGCTATATTTTTAATGTGCAAATATAAACTAAAGGAGTATTAAATTACAAAATGGAAAATTATAACCGAAGTCAAAGAATCTAACTATTTTCTGCTATAAATCTGCTTTAAAAAGATCATCACTGGAATTACTGAATCTTTAAATAGTGGCCTTTATGGTACATAATGAGTTCCAATGAGTTATCCTTGGAAAGGCTTTTTTCATCATTAAAACTAAACTCAACATTTTGCTCTTAAAGATAAATGTAGCTAACAGCACAAACAGTGGAATCATTTCGTTTTATGATGAGAAGTTGAAGTAACATTGGAGGGAAGCGGTACATGGCCGGACGGGTCCTCTGAAGGTGATGGAGGAGGATGGGCTGGCAGCAAAGGCAGAGCCCGGCGGCGGGGGAGGGGGCGTGGGGTTAGCTGGGCTAAGAGGCAATGAGCATCCTCGTGCCGAGGGCGTGAGCCTCATCATTGCCACCCTGGCTCGCCTCCCAGGGCGGAGACCAGGGTGGGTGTAACCAGAGCCGTTTCTTTGTCACAGAGTTAGTGAGGCACACAAAGGTGGTGGTGCTCAGATATTGAAATAGCAGTGAGGCACTGGCTGAGCCTTTCTTGCTTTCCCAAGGTGCAAAGGCCCTGCTGCTTTTCTAGGAGGGGGAAGCCTATTCTAGAAGGCAGAGCACAGGAGCAAATGAAACCTCTTGGGAAAACCTGCCCAAGTTTTGGGGCACTCATTTTCAAGAACTTGTAGCAACAAGCAATAAAAATGAGTAATTCCTGGGTTTTCTACGGAGAGAAGTCTGCTGTGGCCAAGGACGGCTAAAAACATGAAGCAGTGTGTCCCCTGCTGGCCTGTGGCCATCAGCCTAACCCTGCCCTGATTCCCGAGTCTGGGGTCTTCTCAGGTGCCCGTGGGTCCCTGAAGAAGCTGGAGTCGGGGTTAGAACACAGACAGCAGAGACCCCAGACCTCGGTCCCTGTGCGCTGCCCAGGGATCCCAGACATGTCATTGTTCCTCTGGCCTCTGGGTGGGGATTGGCAAGGGGGTGTAGGCTGCCTCCCCCATGCGGCATGGAGGGGGTCGGGGTGACCTGGGGGGGCGTGGTGAATGGCTTTCTCAGCCGGGGCTAATCCTTCTTAGGAAGACAAAGAAGGAAAAGGTGGAGGTGGGGGCTGGCAGAAGAGAAGGGAGAAAGGAGCTTCCAGCTCCCAAGAGGCTCAGATCTCTGTTCCCTGGTGGAAATTTGGAAAATCCATTCTGCTTACTCAGAAGGCAAGTGTTCATTTTCTCAGCAGCTTGTGTTATTTTATCTCAGATGTTGAAAGCTTTCCTCCCCCTTGCCCTGAAATAATTATTGTATGTGAGGACACACAAAACTTCCCTGAAAAAAATGTGTAGAAAACGTAAAACTCTGTTATTTTATGAGAAGCATCGTGGGTGTGGTTTGGTGCTCTGGTCCTGGGGTGCACCAGTCAGCATCCCGGGGCATCTACGGGGAGGTTGGGGGTAGGATGTGGTTCTGCCTCTCCCTCCAGCCTGGCTTCCTGCAACAGAGAGCAGGCTGGCAGGCTTCCATCTCTTCCTAGCTCTCTCATAGACATTCACTTATTAACCCATCCGCTGCCTCATTTATTCATTTGTTAATGAATTAACTCATTTGTTCATTAATCAATTTATTGGTCAGTTAATTAAGCAATTCCTTTCCTTTCTTCCCCCTGCCCTCCCTCCCTCCCGCCTCCCTCCCCCTCTCCCTTCCTTCCTTCCTTCCTTCCTTCCTTCCTTCCTTCCTTCCTTCCTTCTCTTATTCCTTGTTGGTTCATTTAGTAAGAAGTGCTTCTGGCTGCCTCCTGGGAAAGAGCCGCAGCTGCCACCCCTACTCAGGTTTTAGGGATGCGGTGCTGGTCAGAAGTCTTCCTTAGAGTTCCACAGTGATGCCCGGTTTCCACTCCCAGAGACTCTGCTCCTGGAGTTTTCCCAGGGGACCTCCTCTCCAGTGGTTCCCGTGCCAGGGCTGGGGCCCCACACAGGGATCACAACTCAGGGAGCATGTGGGCTTTGGCTGTGGAGGGGGTGGTAACAGAAAATCCACTCTCTGGAGGAAGGATCTGTGCTAGACCCTATTTTCCTTGGGAGTCTAAGGAATTAAACTTTCTTCTGTGCTCCTAAGGGTTTACCACATTAGAAGATTCAACGTCCCGGTAATAAAAGATGCTGATGTTAATGGCAAGGTGACCTTATATTAACCCACCAAATTGGTCCGTGTTTGTTTGTAGGCTCGATGGTATGCAGTCAGAGGCAAGGAACCAGCAGTACTGTTGGCCGTGAGGGGGAGAAACGGGAGAAGTTTCTAGGAGGGCAGAGTACACCGTCTTCTAACCTCGTGAGGCTCCTCTAGGGGTTTATTCTGAGGATGTTTTTACAAATAAGCATGGCAATTTACTACAGGTGTGTTGCTACAGCATCTTGTATAAGAGAAAGGTACAGATGAAATGTATATGTCTAACCACCAGACTAGATGGATGAATGATTTAAATGCAGCAGTTGGGTGCAAGAACCAGGGAAGCTGAAACGGTGAAAACCAGAAGTCAGATTTGTTTTTTTTCATAGAGGAAGGACACATCTGGGCAAGGAGGAGAGGGAGGGCGGAGGAAAGCAACGCTCACCTCTGAGATTGTTCCCTGGTTCCCTGCAGGGCGTGGTCCTGGGCTACTCTTGATTTTTCATGTTCTGCTAATTCTCTCAAGCAGTGCATTTCAAAAGCATTTCGGTGTGCAAAGCCTTGAACGCTACACTTCTACTTTCATGAAATGTCTGCAGGGAATAATCTTAAATGGAAACAGAGAATCATGTACAATGATGTTTATTGCAATTTTTTGACTTTTTATTATAGAAAACCAAAAAATGTACAAAACTGGCATGAACAGAAAAACAGACCCCCACGTACCCATTCCCAAGCTCTAACTCCCAGGCCGCCTCCTGTCCCCTGGTTTATTGAAGCAAATCTCTGATATCGGGTTATTTCCTCCATTGATAATTCAGAAGGCATCTCTAACAGATAAGAACTCCTTAGAAAAGCATAAGCACAATACCTTTACCCCGCTTTAACAAAAATTGCTTCATATTATCAAACATCCAGTCAATGGTCAGTTTTGTCTCATAATATTTCTTTTTTCTTCTAAGCTGCTTTTTTGGGTTTGAATCAGATAAGGTCCATCCATTGCAACTGGTTGACATATGTAATCTTTTTTCATCTCTAAGTCCCCACCTTCTCTTTCTCTTTTTCCCTTTGAATGTATAGAAGGAACTGGATGAATTGTACCATTCCCACAGATGTAATTTTGCTGATTGCTTTGTTTTTGCGTCACTTCTGTTCCTCTGTCCCTTGTATATCCTTTGACTTTGTCACCAATAGAAACCACAGATATTTCCATATAACATTATAGCTATTGTAGGTGTCTTGAAATATAATTTGTGTTCATCTCTACTTAGAAAGTATTGAATCTGCCGCTAGACCTTGTTACTCGATAAGCAAATGAATATGGACATATATTTTTGTTTTTGCCCATTTAAAAAATTCAACTGATTTTTTTAAACTGATGAGTTTTGAGAGTTCTTTCTTTAGTCTAGATACTAGTTCTTTTTCAGATATACAGTATTTTTTGGAACTTGTCTTTTCATCTTCTTCGCAAGGTCTTTTTAAAATATATTATTTTATTTTATTTTTTGCTGTGTTGGGTCTTCGTTGCTGCGTGCAGGCTTTCTCTAGTTGTGGCGAGCGGGGGCTGCTCTTCATTGCGGTGCTTGGGCTTCTCATTACAGTGGCTTCTCTTGTTGTGAAGCACGGGCTCTAGGCTCGTGGGCTCAGTAGTTGTGACTCGAGGGCTCTAGAGCGCAGGCTCAGTAGTTGTGGTGCACGGGCTTAGATGCTCCATGGTATGTGGGATCTCCCTGGAACAAGGAATCAAACCCATGTCCCCTGCATCGGCAGGCAGATTCTTAACTACTGTGCCACCAGGGAAGCCCTTCACATGGTCTTTTGAAGAGTGAAAGTTTTTAATTTTGATGAAGTGTACTTTATCAAATTTTCCTTTTCTGGATCATGCTTTTCCTATCAAGTCTAAGGACTCTCTGCCTAGCCCTAGATTCTGAAGATTTCTCTCCCATGCTTTTTACTAGAGTTTTGTAGTTTTACATTTTACATTTGACTGTGATCAATTTGAGTTAATTATGTTGTAAAGTGTTAAACTTGGATCAATGTTCTTTTTTTTTGCCTATGTCCAATTGGTTGAAAAGGCTGTATCTTTCCTTTATTAGATTGCTTTTGTAGTTTTGTAAAAAATCAGCTGGGCATACAAGATATGGAAGCAACCTAAGTGCGCATCACCAGATAAATGGACAAAGGAGATGTGGTATATATATATATATACAAACAATGGAATATTACTCATCCATAAAAAAGAATAACATTTTGCCATTTGCAACAACATGGATGGACTTGGAGGGTATTATGCTGAGTGAAATAAGTCAGACAGAGAAAGACAAATACTGTATGTTATCACTTGTATGTGGAATCTAAAAAATACAACAAACTGGTAAATATAAGAAGAAAGAAACAGATTAAGAGATGTGGAGAACAAATCAGTGGTCACCAGTGGGAAGAGGGAAGGGGGGCGGGGCTCCGGGGTAAGGGATTAAGAGTTGCAAACTGTTACGTATAAAATAAGCTATAATGATATATTGTATAATATAGCAAATACAGCCAATAATTTACAGTAACTATAAATGGGCTACAACCTTTAAAAATTGTGAATCATTATATTGTATGCCTGTAACTTACATAATATTGTACATCAACTATATTTCAATAAAAAATTCAGCTGGGCATATTTGTGTGGTTACTTTGGGGCTCTCTATTCTGTTGCATTGAGATACAGTTCTATCTCTTGGCCAATACGCAGTCTTGATCACTGTAGCTATATAGTAGTCTTGAACGTGGGTAGACCAATTCCTTCCACTTTATTTCTTTTTTTCCAAAATTGTTTTAGCTATGCTAGTTCCTTGGCATTTGAAATAAAGTTTAGAATTGTGTGTATGTGTGTGTGTGCGTACATGCATGTGTGTATGCGTTTCTGGAATTTTGATAGAAATTGTATTAAACCTGTGTATCAGTTTGAGGAGAACTGACCTCTTTCTTGAGTCTTCTAATCCATGAACGATTGTTTAGATCTTCTTTGATTTCTTTCATCAGCATTGTGTAGTTGTCTGCACAAGTCTTGTACATGTTTTGTTAGACTTACATCTTAATATTTTATTTTCTGAGCAATTATAAATGTATTATATTAACAATTTTGGTGTTCACATGTTTACTGCTAGTATATAGAAATACAATGGATTTTTGCATGCTTATCTTGTATGTTGCAACCTTGCTAAATTATTTGTTATTTCTAAGATAATTTTTGTAGATTTCTGCATTGATAATCATTTCATCTACAAATTGAACAGTTTTTTTCTTCTCTTTTGATTTGTATGCCTTTTATTTCCCTTTTTGTTTCATTGTTGTTCTAGCTAGAACTTTTACCAATGTGTTAAATAACGATGATGAGAGTGACACTTTGCCTTGTTCCAGGTTTCAGGGGAAAAACATTGTCTTTTGCCATTAAGTGCAATGTTAGCTGTAGGTTTTTTGTAGATGCCCTTTATCAAGTTGACTAAATTCCCCACGATTCCTAATTTTCTGAGAGCATCATTCTTTTTTTTTAATATCATAAATAGGTGTTGATTTTTGTCAAATATTCTTTCAACATCAATTAATATCATCATACGGTTTTTATTTTTTAGCTTGCTAATATTGAACCATGGAACATATCTCACTTGGTTGCTGTATGTAGTTCTTTTGTATTTTGCTGAATTCTATTTGCTGATATTTGTGAAGGATTTTTTCATCTACATTCATGTAGTTTCATTCTTTCCTCCCTCCCTCCCACCGTCTCTCACACCTCTCCCTTCCTTCCTTCTCCCTCCTTCCTTCCCCTTTCTTCATTTCTTTCACCTTTCCTTCCTTCCTTCCTGCCTTCCTTCCTGCTTCTTTCCTTCCTCCTTTTCCTTTCTCTCTCTCCTTCTCTCTCTCTCTCTTTCTTTCTTTCTTTCTTTCTTTCTTTCTTTCTTTCTTTCTTTCACAGTCTTTGTCTGGTTTTAGCATCACAGTAATACAAACTTCATAATATGAATTGGGAAGTGTTTCCTTCCCTTTATTTTCTGGAAGAAATACTATAGAATAGCATTAATTTTTCTTTAAACGTTTGATAGAATTCATCAGTAACACTATCTGGGCCTGGAGATTTCCTTTTTGGAAAATTTAAATCACAAATTCAAATTTCTTATTCATTATAGGACTATTCCATTCTCACTTTCATATTGGGTGAATTATGGTAACTTGTGTTTTTTGAGGAATCAACCCATTTTGTTTCAGTTGTCAGATTTATGGATGTGAAGTTGTTCACAATATTTCCTTATCATTCTTTTTATATCTGCAGAGTTTGTGGTCATATCCTCTTCTTTATTCCTATCAAGACGATTTGCATTTTCTTCTTTTTTTCTTTTGTCAGTTTGCCAGAGATTTGTCAATTCTATTGATCTTTCCAAAGAAGTAGCTCTTTGTTTCATTGATCTTCTCTATTGTTTTTCTGTTTTAATTTCATTTATTTCTGTTCTTGTTATTTCCATCTGTCTGTTTGCTTTTGGTTTATTCTGCTCTTCTTTTACAGGGAGCTTAGATTATTTATTTGAGAGCTTTTCTCTTTTCTAATGTATGCCTTTAGTACTATAATTTTCCCTTTCAGCACTGCTTTAGCTGTGTCCTACAACTTCTGATTGTTGTATTCTCATTTTCATTGTTTCTTTAAAAATTTTCCCTTGAGACTTTTTCTTAATCCATGGGTTACTTAGAAGTGTATTGTTTAGTTTCCAAGTGTTTGGAAAATTTTCTGTTGTCTTTCTGATATTGATTTCCATTTGGTTTTATTGTGGTTGAAGAGTACATTCTGTGTGACTTAAATTCCTTCAACTTTGTTGAGATTTATGGCCTAGGACATAGTCTGTTTTTGTATATGTTCCACGGACACTTGGAAAGAATGTGCATTCTGCTGTTGTTGTGTGGACTGTTCTATAAATGTCAATTCATTCTTGGTTGATGGTGTTGAATTCTTCCGTTCCTTGTTGGTTTTCTGTCTAGTTTCTGAGAGAGGGGACTTAAAACACTCAACTATAATTGTGGATTTATCTCTTTTTCCTTTCAGTTCTGTCAGATTTTACTTCTTATATTTTACAGCTCTTTTGCTTGGTATAAACACATTTAGGATGTATACACATTCTATTCTTGTATACAAGTATACAAGAATAATGTATATAAGGATGCATTCTTGGTGGACTGATCCTTTTATCATTATGTATTATCCTTTTCTATCTATAGTAATTTTCTTTGAAGTCTATTTTATCTGATATTAATATAAATAGTCCTTTTATTTACTTAATATTTGCATGATGTATCTTTTCCATCCCTTTGGTGTCAACCTGTCTATATTGTTGTATTTGAAATGAGTTTCTTGTTAATAGCATGTAGTTGGGTCATGTTTGTTAATCCATTTCTGCCACCTTTTTACTTGGTATACTTAGGCCATTTCCATTTAATATAATTATTGATTTATTAGAGTTTAATTCTACCATTGTCTTTCATTTGTTTTCTGTGGTTTGTTTCTATGTTTTCTTTTTCTTGTGTACCAGTGGGTTACTTTGAATATTTAAAAAAATTCCACTTTGATTTATCTGTAGTGTTTTTGAGTGTATCTCTTTGTATAATTTTTTTGTGTTTGCTCTAGGCAATACATTCTTTATATATAACTTATCAGAGTCTACTGGTATCATCATTTCTATATTTTGAGTAAAGTATAGAAACATTACCTCCCTTTAACTACCTTTATCCTCCTCACTTATAATGTTGTTGTTTAAAATATTTTCTCTATGTGTATTTAGAAACACATCAAACAGTGTTATAATTTTTGCTTTGCTTATCAAACGTTTTTGGAAAACTCAAGAGAAGGGAACCTATTGTACCTGCCCATATTTTTACTTATTGTATTCTTTCTTCTTTCCTCATTTGCCAAGGTTTTTTTTTTCCTTTCTTTTATAGCATTCTTTCTGTTTACAGAAATTTTTTAGGCTTTATTTTAGGGTAGGTCTGCTGGGGACAAGTTCTCTTAGTTTACTTTCACTGGAGAATGTGTTGATTTCCCTTTAATTAAGAAAGGGCATTTTTGCTGGGTATAAACTTTTGGGTAGGCAGCCTTTTTTTTTTTTCAGCACTTGAGGGACACTGTATCACTTCCACTGGCCTCCATAGTTTCTGATGAGAAGTCTACTATTATTCTCATTGCTTTTCCCCAGTATTAACATATTTTTCTCTGGCTGTGTTCAAGACTTTGTCTTTGTTTTTAGTTTTCAGAAGTTTACTTGTGGTGTGTTGTGTGTCTTGTATGGTTTTTTTTTTTTTTTTTCACTCATACTGTTTGGGTAAACTTAGCTACTAGAATCTGTAGGTTTATGTGATCAAATCTGGGAAGTTTTCAACCACTCTTTCTTTGAATACTTTTCAGTCCTGTCCTCTTTCTCCTCTCCTTCTAGGACTCTGATGAAATGAGTGTTAGGTTATAATCCCATAGGACCATGAGGCGCTACTATTTTTTTTTTTTTAGTCTATTTTTATTTAGTCTATTTTTCTCTCTGTTGTTCAGATTAGGTAATGTCCTTTCTTCCAGTTCACTAATTATTTCCTCTTTTTCTTCCATTCTGCTCTTAAGCCCAGCTACTGAGCTTTTTTCTTTTTCTTTTGGTTACTGTATTTTTTAGTTCTAAAATCGCCTTTTGGTTCTTCTTTATATCTTCTGTTTCATTGTTGAGATTCCTTCCCCCCCCCATTTGCTTCAAATGAGTTTGTAATTGCTCATCGAAGCATTTAAAAAGTGACAGCTTTAAAATCTTTTGCACTTTGTTGTTGGCATCTGATTGTCTTTTTAAATTCAGTTTGAGATCTTCCTTTTTTGTGGTATGATAATGATTTTTTTTTATTGGAGTCTGGGAATTTGCATTATCTTAGGAGATTCTGGATCTTACTTAAGCCTTTTGTTTTAGATGATTTTCTTGTAGTAGGGGAAGGGGGATGCTGCCCATTAATTTTGAGTTCACATATTTTGCAGCTCTGTTTGGTGCATACACATTTAGGATTGATGTGTCTCTTTGTTGAATTAACATTTTTATAATTATGTAATGTCTCTGTTTCTGATACTTTCTTTGCTCTGAAGTCTATTTCATCTAATATAAATATAGTCTACCTTCAGGTTCCCCACTCTATTGTCTACGGAGGGAATAGGATCCTTACTACTTTTGGGTATGGGTAAGAGTACTGGCTCTGCATGTGGACACCAGTGACACAGTGATGGGGTGGCCTTGTTAACTGGGTGATGGCGAAAGTCTTGAGTCTCCACTAGGCCTGCTTTGACTCCATTGGGAATGGGAGGGGTGTTTTGTTACTGCTGAGAGAGGTGAAGTGCAGGCTCCCCATTGTCTTCACTGACCCTGTTGGGAGAGGGAGCCCAGTGCGGATGGAGGTCCTGTTTCCATACTGGTCCTTCTCTGACATTACATTAGTGAGGACTACGGGGTTCCTTGTTACAGCCTCTTGAATGTGGATATCTAGACTTCCCACATTGGGTCTTTGTGGGTATGGGTGTGGGCAAAACTATAGTTTTTTTTTTTCTCTTCTTGTTTGGGTGGAGTAGATTGGTTATTGTCTAAAAGTTTTCTGTCTTACTAGGATGCCCCTCTCCTTGTCCTTGGCTAGAGAGATCAGGATTTTATTGGGGTTTCTTTTAAATTAATTAATTAATTAATCCACTGCATTTATTTATTGGCTGCATTGGGTCTCTGTTGCTGCATGTGGTCTTTCTCTAGGTGTTGTGAGTTGGGTCTACTCTTCATTGCAGGATTCTCATTGAGGTGGCTTCTCTTGCTGCAGAGCATGGGCTCTAGGTGCACGGCCTTCAGTAGTTGTGGTACATGGGCTCAATAGTTGTGGCTTGTGGTCTCTAGAGCACAGGCTCAGTAGTTGTGGCGCATGGACTTAGTTGCTCTGTGGCATGTGGGATCTTCCCCTACCAGGCAGGGATTGAACCCGTGTTCTCTGGATTGGCAGGTGGATTCTTAACCAATGCACCCCAGGGAAGTCTCTCCAGCTTCTTCTGATCCAAGTCTAGTATATATGAAGCAAAAATAAAACCACGGGAACTGACTACTATGTCATTTCTTGGGTCTTGAGGTCCTAGCCAGTCTACCTTTGTCTTTCTATCTCCTCTGGGCCCAGCGGGCAGACTCCCTTCTCTGATCACTCTCCCTCGGGGATTTGTTCAATGTCATTTAGCACATGGTTTTTGGCCCTTATTCATTTATTTGTTCATTTATTCTTTCATTCAACAAAGTTGACGTAAGCCTCTTTCTGCAGATGTGGTGATTAAAAGACCTTATGAGTTACAGTTAGTGGAAGGGGCAAAGAGTAATTACAGGGTCTGGGAGGATAGTTTCCCTTGGGGTGGCCTTGCCTTGTCCTAGAGGAGACTCGAGGGGGCAGGGTCTGTGCCTTGCTTCCCCTGCCTAGGATGAGGCGGTGCTCCCAGACACGGCCCCAGTGGGAGACACCTGGAGGTTTGGCCCCATCATGGCACACTCATTCATATACTGAGCGTCTGCCACTGCCGAGCCCACCCTGGGCAGGGATGTGAGATGAGAGAGGTGAGGCCAGCTCCTGGCAGTTCCAGGCCAGGGTGGGGCTGCGACAAGGCTGTGGAGACAGTCAGTGCCTTGAAAGCTCACCCTTGTATGGAAGGTGCAGGCGCTAGTGATGGTGGGAGAGCAGGAAGGAGGCTTCTGAGCTAGACCTGGGCACTAATTGAAAAAAAATACTAGTAGACAGCCAGCAGGAGTGTGGTCTATTCCCTGCTCCCATCAGGTGGAGCAGCTGGAAAAGGGACCTGGGGTCCCAGCTTCCCACTGGGGCCTCCACCCTAGTGCTATCCCTCCCCTCCCTGTGGGCATTGTCTTCCTCCTGCGTGACACCTCTCCCCTGACCTCTCCCCCTCCCTCACAGGCACTGCTCTCCTGCCCACGATGCCCGTCCAGACCCTGCATTGTCTCGGGAAGATGTGTGCTCACCCGGGTGGGTTATTATTAGCCTGCGATGAAGTGAAAGGCCCTGAATGGGGGATGCCGTGCTCCTGCCTGACACCGTGGCCAAGGCAAGAAGGAAATGATTCATTATGGCTACAAGGCGTGCTCTAATTTCATATAACGAAATAAATGACAGTCGTATTTTGGGCGCCACCATGCACAGATAGCATTGTTCCCTGACTGCTTCTCACCCGGACTGCAAGGAGAATTAGAGCAGCCTTTGTGCAGAGAGATGAGGGGCTGGGGGTACTTAGGGGGTGGCAGATGCCATGACCCTGGGAGGATGAGTGAAGTCACTGCTCAGTGGCTGGGGTGGCCGGCCAAAGGGGTTCGTTCTGAGACCTCTTCCTCAGTCAGGGGCCCCCGGCCTGCTGATCCCCTGTGCTCCACACATCCCACTTTCGCTCCTCATGGCTCCTCCAGACCCTGCCTATCTGTCCAGTTCAGCCCCGGATTCGGGCCCCCTCCTCCAGGAAGCCCACAGTGAACTCTGCTTTTCCAGTGCTGTATCTACACATACTGGTGAACACCTTTCTCCTCCTCTGCAGGCTTCTGGGCTCCTCACACAACCACATGCAAACAGCTTTAGATGAGGCTTCCTTGGCTGTGAAGGTGTCAGAGTCAGTGTGTCTTCACCTTCTGGGGTAGGGAACTCCCTCAAGAGCTGAGCCCCACAGCAGGGCAGCCATCAGGATGTGTGCCCTTCAGGGCGGGACTGGCAGCATGGTTTGTGGGGACCAGGGTCAGATGAAAAATCAGGGCCCCTTGTTACAAAATTAAGAATTTCAAGACACAGCCGCAGATTCTTAAACCCAGTGCAGGGCCCTTCTTGAGTGAGGGACCCAGGCATTGCACAGGTGGCAGGCTCTGTCCATGGCTAAAGAGAACAGACCCAAAGTTGGAGCCTGGGGTACCCTGGTGACAGTACTGGTCCTCTTCTACCTCAGCTGTGGCCAGGCCAGCTTGATGGAGTGTGGGGAAGGCCACTGGATCAGCCAGGATGCAAGCACCTTTGACAGGCTTCCAGAAGTGGCCACAGATTCTTACTTTCCCAACGTGTTTCATTTGTGGTGTGGAAACTAAGATAAAAATAATGGAAGCAGAGGATAGCATTCAAGGGCAATTTCACCTCTGGGCGTCTCACCAGGAGAGGAAGCCTCAGGATCGCTGGACCAAGGAATTCTTTTTCCTGCAATATTTGCACACAAAATGGTCTCATTTAAAAATGTACATTAAGAGTCGTGTCAATCACAGACACTTGGAAATAGGTGCTGCCTTGACAGGGAAACAGAACTTTTTCGTGGAATTTAATTCATTCAAATACCTTTTTCAACTGGGGTGACAGCAGGGCCATAGAGCAGGGAACTCACACCCTCCTCCTCTCCCGCTGTGTGTGGATGGGCCCCACATCCCTGCAGAGGTCACTGTGTAGCGTGTGCCGGCAGCGAACTGCCGGAGCTGGACAAGGCCCCCTCTCCCTGGTCTCTCCACTGTTCTCCAACATTAAGTCCCAGCATCACCCACAGACCAGAGGTGGGGGCCTGGGCAGGCCGGTTCCAGGGAGGGCAGATCCCTGAGTCAGGGCCTGCACTGGGGTTTCAACCTGCCTGAGATCCCTTACTGGTTGGCTTTTCCTGGGGACTACAGAGGGCGCAAACAGATGGTCCATGGGCTGTCTTCAGGTCGAGGTAGTTTCTCTTTCTTTTTTTTCCCTCCCTCCCTCCGTTCTTCCTCCCTCCCTCCTTCCTTTCTTTTCCCTTTCTTTCTTTTCTTCTTTCCTTCTTTCCTTCTTTCCTTCTTTCTTTCTTTCTTTCTTTCTTTCTTTCTTTCTTTCTTTCTTTCTTTCTTTCTTTCTTTCTTTCTTTTTTCCTTCCTTCCTTCCTTCCTTCCTTCCTTCCTTCCTTCTTTCTTTCTCTTTCTCTCTCTCTCCATTCTTTTACCGAAACCCCAATGAAGTTCCAGCCCTTAAAAATCACACGTTTGTTGGGCTTCCTAAGTGATGCAGTGGTTAAGAATCCGCCTGCAAATGCAGGGGACATGGGCTCGATCCCTGCTCCAGGAAGATCCCACATGCCGCGGAGCAACTAAGCCCGTGAGCCACAGCTATTGAGCCCGTGCTTTAGAGCCCGTGAGCCACAACTATTGAGCCCATGTGCTGCAACGACTGAAGCCCACTTGCCTAGAGCCCGTGCTCCAAAACAGGAGAAGCCATGGCAATGAGGAGCCTGCACACCACAACGAAGAGTAGCCCCCACGCACTGCAACTAAAGAAAGCCCGTGTACAGCAAAAAAAGACCCAACACAGCCAATAAAACAAATAAATAAATAAATTAAAAAAAATCACATTTGCATGTAAAAATCAAAATTTCCGACTTCTCTTGAAAAAGAAAAAATCCAGAGATTCCTGCATGACTGTGCTCGGGGTGCCGAATAGGGCTGCCCCTTTCAGACGAGGTCATGCTCTGTAGTTTGCCCTGGTTCCCGCAGCTCTGCACCTTCTCCCAGCCCTGCAGTGCGTGGCAGTCCCCATAGAGTTGAATTTGCACTGCTGTATTCCTTACACCTGACTGGCATCACTCCTTTGGATTGCCTGCCTGGCTTCCACATTTTGCCTCTTTGCTCCTCATTTAGAAGTTTCCCGTGACCCTTTGCTGATCATAGATGGCCCAGTGACGGGGGATGTAGAAGGATGCAAGTGGGGAGGAAGTGCCCACACCATGTATTCCCACCCCTTTCCTGTGCTCTGCAAAAGTGCTTGACTTATGCTGATGATCTTATTGTTCTGGCAATTCCTTACTGCTTATTGAGCGCAAAGTAGGGGCAGAGAGAGAAGGCGGGGGTGAGGGGAGAGGGGACTGTGGGCAGGTAGACAGAGCTTTTGCCGACTGCCCTTGGCCCCGACTTGCTGAAACATGAACCTGCATCATTATGATCTGATCTTTGGAAAGCACACTCCCTAAACTGTGTTCCTCTCCTCCAGAAAGCCTGGGCCTGTGCTTGACAGCTGGAGCAGCTTGTAACAGGGCACCCCTGGACCCTTCAAAAGGGATGCAGCCTCAGCTCCACACAGCAGCTGCTTCCTGGGGTCCAGCTCATGCTCTGCCCAGGGCCTGCCTCCCTGGCTGGGGGGAGGCTGGAAGGCAGGGATGTTTTCTGAGTGACCTCCATGGAGGAAGGGCAGCTGTGGTTGCCTCCACAGGACCTATGCCCTGCAGGACATCCCTAGGTCCAAGTGTCGAGAGACAAAGTTAAGGCTCAGGAGCCTCTTGCTTTTTGTCCTTGAGCCCTTGAAGAAGGCTCCGTCTCCCACAAACTCTCCTTGTCCTTATGCCATTCTGTAGGGCGCCGTCTCGGCTCCCCCGCAGGTGTTGGCCTGCCTTGACATTCTGGAGAGGCAGGGACAAAGTTTTCTTATTAGTAGGAAGATGGCGAAAGCAAGGACGGGGCTGCCACAGTGTCCGACTAAGGGAACAACCCACCTTTCCAATTCTACCTTATTAATTGGCTGTTCGGTAGATTGGGGCCCAGTTGAATTAAATAAAGGGTAATGTACGCAGTAGTGGAAATATGCAGACTTCAGCATCAGGTTAAATGTTGCTTCGCACACAGCCCAGGGCCACTGCTTTCCAGAAAGCCCCCCGGCCATGTGGTGGGTTGGAGTTGAGCTGCACCAGGTACAGAGGGTCCCTCTGCCGAGGGTTTCTGTGGCTGGGTTATGCAATGTGACTGCCTATCTAGGGATGTCCCTGCATCCTGGGACCCACCTGTGGCCTTCAGTTAGGAGGGGGAGTTCTGGGGTATAACCATCATCTTAGAACAGGCTTCAGTCGCCGACTTGCTGCGTTACCAGCGGGGCACCTTTGTCCTCAGCTGGAAAATGGAGTTAAACTCTAGAAGGGTCCTCCATCTCCCTGAGAAGACGTTCTCTTGACCGGTGAGGTCATTTCCTTTGGAGATTCTTTCCTGATTCTCAGCAAGGTTGCCATATGGAGAACCAAGCTGATGAAAGCCATTCTGTGTAGCGGTGAAGTGGATTGCGGAGGCGGCAGGTGGCCTGATGGGGAAGGACAAGCATTGGTCTTGAAATGCCAGCTACGTGGGTCTGGGACCTTCCCACGCAGACTCTGAGATGGTGCCCTTTGTCCATGGTCAGGGCTTGGCTTCCAAGAGCATGCAAGTGCCTGAGCAGGCCCAGGGCTCCCTCGTGCCTCTTTTGCAGACCCGGGAGCTGTGGCATCACCTGCCTGCTGGCCTCTCTTCTGTAGCCTGTGTCCCTCCGTAAGTCAGAGCCTGCAAGAAATGACCATCCATGCCCGCTTGCCTCTGTGGTTCTGAGCGGAGGCCACCTGGGTAGTGAACTGTTTGACAGCTTGAGCAACTCTCCAGGAAGAAAGGGGTCCTGAGGGAGGCTGAGAAACCCTATGAAGCCAAAAAGCTCTGCAGAGCACGCTCGGCCCTGGTGGGGGACTGACCGTCACTGCCCAGCCCACAGGCAGGAGTGGAGCCAGGCAGGGTGAGGCGGCGCTACTCTGTCCTAAGGGCCCCAGGCTTTGGACTGTGAGCTGTTTTTTCCTGGGCCCTCGGCCTTTGGCAAACTGGTCCTGGTTTGCCCAGGACTTTCTGGGTTTTACTCCTGAATGTCCACATCCTGGGAACCCCTCAGTTCCATGCAAACCAGGTGGTTGATCACCCTACCTGGGCGTGGTCCAGGAGCCAGAAGGGTGATCAGGGGGTAAAATCTGGGATGAGTCGGGGTGGTCCAAAGGTGAGGACGTACCTGTGGGAGAGGTAGTCACCTCTGACAGATGCTTCATGCGTGTTCTACACGTTCTCAGCATAGGCAACTCTGTGACCTCATTGTACACACGCGCATGCAACACAGAACATGCACGTGAGGTCACTACTGTGACAGCAGCTGTGTCAAAACGGCTGTGGCTGCTGATGTTGAATAAATGGGCGTGGAGCAGCTGTGCCGGCTGATGGTGTACTCCATGAATGATGCTGGTCCTCCTGACACCCCCAGGAGGGGGGGGACCTTGCCCTCCTCCCCTTGCAGAGAAGCAGACTGGCCTGGCACTCGCCCAAGATCTGTATGCGTGGAGTTGGGGTTTGGAGCCGGGCTGCCCACGCTCTACAGCCCCCACAAGAACCTCTCCGCCTTGTGGGAAATTGGTGACAGGTGCCACTTTTGGAGACCGTGATTTCCTTGCTGGAATCTTGTGCACCTGCAGCACTCTCTGCTCCTCCCAGCTCCTGGGGGTGTGAAGAAACTGGGGCATGTCCCCTCCCAGCCCCCCTGGCACGGGAGTGTGTGCTCAGTGCACACATGGCACCGGGCAGCGTCTCTTTCTCACTGGGTGCCCCCAAACCACGTGGAGCTTGGAGTCAAATATAGATTCAGACATGTCATGACTGTGTGACCTCTATGGGAATTTGTGTGGTCCTTTGAGCTGTGGTTTCCTCCTGGTAAAATGGGAAAAATAAAAATGTACCTGCCTCAGAGTTCTTCTGAGGCCCCAAGACAATGAAGTGCTCAAATTCAGAGCCCTTCCTACAAGTGTCAGCTATGCCCGCCTCCATCTGCCTGCTCTGCTGAGGGATGTCCCTTCCCTTGGGCAGTGGGGGGCAGCCTGGACTCCCCATGTTCCCTCTGTCTGCTGTGTCTCCTCATGGAGGCCTGCATGGGCACTGGTACCCAGGGGGACAGTGGGGACGAGGCTGGTGCTGTGATTGTACAAGGCTGCTGAGGAGTCTGCGGGGCAGGAGGGAGGTCTGGCTCCTGGAACAGCAGAGGGACTGAGCACAGTCTTACGTGTGGAGGGGGGCACCCAGGGCTTTGGGTGCACCTGGTGGGGAAAGCCTGGCACGGACACCTATGTGCACATGCATGGAGACAGCTATTGAGAAGGTTCAAGTGACCACAGCCAGCATCCAACAGGCAGACCCGGAGCCATCCAGGCAGTGAAGGAAGGAATGGGGCAGAGAAAAGGGACAGCGGGCAGTTTTCTGCTTGCAGAAACCCAGCCTGATCTTCCAGAACCAGGGCACAAACTATCCCCTCCACGAAGCCTTCTTGTATTCCCCTTATTGATCTTTTCTTCATTTGGGCCCCAGACTTCCTGATCCTCTCTTTAGCTGTGTTTCATCTTTTCATCTGTCCTTATCACAAGGCTGAGCCTTCATCCTGAGGCTCCTTGAAGGCAAGACAGTGTCTGAGTCAATGGTGATTCTTGCTCCCAGGAGCTGGCAAGGACACAGAAGGGAAGGGAGGTAGAAGTGGAGATGCCTCCTGGGGACAGCTCGTCAACCCTCCCTCCTTGGACATCTTGTCCACATGCCCACCGGGGACAAGTGGCAAGGTATAGTGAAGCTCTGCATCCTGCAGAGTCCCAGAAAAAACAGTGTGGAAATTTCTGGGTCTTGCGCTGGAATTGTGGGCTGGCCTCATAGCAGGTGATGTAGGACCACCTTTAAGAGTCTAAATGCCGGGGCAGGTTTGCTCTCCTATGCAGTTTTTTCGTCTTCCATCTTTTATTCATGTGCCCTGTGCACGTGGGTATGAATGTTGGTGGACTGCCATACCAAAGGACAAAAAGTTAAGCCCAGCAATCGGCCTGGCGTGCATGGCCAGAGCTTGTGACTCAAAGTTGCAAGAGTTACGGTCTTGACACCACTGTGCTTGAGCTTGTCTGTAGTGTCTGAGACCACTTGTACATTCCTCTGAGATCTTTGGTGCAGGTGCTTTTTCTTTTTCTTTTTTCTGTGTTTAGAGAAAAAGCTTGTGGGAGCGTCTGCATTCGCCATAATGATGGGGGCTAAAATGAAACACGGGAATGCGTTGGCACGAGAGCCAGGAAGGGTGAGAAGTTCCCCTCTACTGGGTGTATAGTGTGGGCTGGGGCTGTCGGCTTCTGCAGAGTTTGACACTCTATGAAAATTGGACTCCCGTCAACCCCCAGCACTCCGTGGCATGCTCTGGAAGAGGGCAGAGCAGGCCAAGTGCCACATGGCAATAGGACTCTTGTGTTAGTCACTTTGAGCTCTCATAACACAATGCCGCAGACTCAGTGGCTTAAATAACAGAAATATGTTTCTTGCCGTTCTGGAGGCTGGAAGCCTGAGATCAAGGTGCCAGCAGGGTCAGGCTCTGGGAAGGGATCTCTCTTCCTGGGCTGCAGACGCCACCTTCTCCCTGTGTTTTCACATGGGAGAGAGAATGATGGTTAAAGCAGAAATCTGGCCCTGCCACTGCCCGGCCCAAACCCTTCCAATGGCTCCCCGTTGCATTAGAATGAGCCCCTAATCTCTCATCACAGCCTCCACGGACCTCCACGATGTGGACAAGCCAGATCTCTGACCCCAGGTCACTCTCCCCGATGCTCGGGAGCCTCCAGCCACTGACCTTTTGGTTCCTTAAACCTGAGCCTTAGCGTCCGCCGTTCCCTCTGCTCGCGAAATGCAGTTTGGCATTTGGGGCTTGACTTCCTGATGGCCGACGGTCGCTGTCACACCACAGCTGTTGCATTTCCTCAAAGCTCTTGCGTCCAGAAGGCTTTATCTTCTGGTTAGAACCTCAGCTCCGCGAGGGCAGGCATCTCATCTCTCTTGCCCTTTGTTGCGGCTGCAGCACCAGAGCAGCGCCTGGCCGGTAGGAAGTGTACCACTGATACCTGATGGATGGATGTACCTCTCTAAGCCTTTCTCTTGGGGACAGTGTGGGGGCACTCAAGAGTGTCTTCAGAGGCCCCCCTCCCCACAGCCAGCATTCAAGGTCATCCATTCTTCCGCCCATGCTTTCCTCCTTGGCCCCCCTGCCCCTCCTTCCCTCCTGGTCCCATGCTGTGCGGTCAGTGGCTCCAATTACATCAGACCACTTTGCAGGCTCAAAGCACATTCAAGGCTCTTGCCTCATGCTTTTGCAAAGGCCTTCCCAGCTCCCTGAAATAGCCAAATCAGGATCTTCCAGAGGGTTCTAAAAGTCCTGTTTCAGGAATCTGTCCCCCCCCCCCATATACACTGCCACCCCCTAAGGTGGCAGTTGCCTTCTGAGGAATCGCGGTTGGTTCATCATGTCACACACTGCTCCTTGGATGATACAGGTCTTCCTGGTCCCTGGCAGCTGAGCAGGAATTGGGCAAAGAGCCTGGTGCTTCAACAGTGTCCCCTGCACGTGTGTCTTCTCCCTCTCCTGCGTTTCCCTGGCACTTTGTTCACACGGCACCAGGGGCTCAGAGTCTACTCCATTGTTCATATTAGTTTATTCATTCTTTCACTCACTGAGGTGTCCACGATGTTTTGGGTACTGTGATAACTGCTCAGGATGTGGGCAGACATCCCCGCCCACAAAGGGGAGACGGGTCATACATTTCTCGGAGGTGGTGCCCATGATGAGTCCCATGCACGGGACTGGGTGGATGAGACATTGTGGTCGTGTGAATTGATTTTCGACTGAAGAATTTTTAAGAAGCACACAGATTACTACCATAATAAGAGGTATTATTTTCAAGTCAAATTTTGTTTTGAGAGGTTCAAGAAAATTGATCATTTGAAGATAATTAAAAAAATCCTGCAAAACAAGGGTGGGGCATTGCTGTCCTGGATTTGGACCATCTCCCTGGAAACTTTTGGCCAGGAAACACAGCCACCAAACAGTGCCTAGGACAAGCTGAGGACTCTGCCTACGCTGGGGCCACAGGGAGGGAGTTCAGAGGAAAATCTTCAGGGGACAGGAGTGAGCACTCATAGGATCAGAAGCCATGGCTGACCACCAGCTGTGTACTCCCGGGACTTAGGAGTGCCTGCTGTATGCGTGTCCTGTCCACCACGGTCTGGATGCTTCTGGGTCCTCTCTGGAATCCAATTCCAATTGCTTTTGGAAGCTTCCACAGATTTCCTCTTTCCCTGGAAGGGTATTTCCTTATTTCCTTGAATCTCCTCTGTTCTTCGTGAAGCCTCCCGTGACATCCCCCTACTCTCCTGAGGCGTACTGTCTTTGTCATCCCTCTTCTAGGCTGGCAAGTGTACAGACCAGAGGCTGGGGGTCGGGGGACTCTAGCCTTAGCTGGCTTCCTCCCACTGTTCTTCTCAGGCAGTTCTGGAATTTCTGGGTCCACCTCCATGCTAGCCAGGGCTGCTGCCATCTACCCCGAGGGCTTACACGAAGGTTGTTTATTATTCCCTTTCGTGCTCTGTTTAGAAGGCAATTGCCTTGGGGTGTCCTGGAGCCCAGGACTGTGCTTACATCCAAGCTGTTACTAAACATTTGTGTGGGATTTAGAAAAAGATAAATGTGAAGATGATTTAAAAAATAGAAATGCAGTTCTTTTCCCCAGAATTCAACTTCTGGGAAAGTTCATTTGGTTGATTAAATGATTAATAATAGGCGGGGACATTTTTGGGGGGAAAAAAGAGAGATGGAGAATTTGTATTAGATATTTTTTAGGGTTTCACTGAATTTGTTTATTAATTTAATGGCAATTGACAATTTTTAAAAATTGGGGTAGAGTTGTTTTGCAATGTTGCCTTAGTTTCTACTCTACAGCGGAGTCTCCTGTGCTATACAGCAGGTTCTCATTAGTTATCTGTTTTACACATATTAGTGTATATATGTCAATCCCAATCTCCTAACGTAGTAGATATTAAAACGAATTTTAAAGCCACAAGATAGATCAAGACAACAAAACATAAAATTCAGAAGCAGACCTGTCATAGCCCGGGCCGTCTGAAAAATAGGGCTCGAGGCAAGGATGAAAGTGCTGATGCCTTATTTGGGAGGCGCAAACTGGGCAGAGAGAGTGAGGGCGGGGGAAGCGAGGTAAGGAGGGACGGGAAGCCACGTGCAGTCTTGCATGGTGATGGGACAGAAACAGCAGGTGGCTGGGCAGGTGGCTCTGCTTGGCTCTGCGGTCTTCTCCAGATGGGCTGTGCGCAGAAACTCTGACTCTGAGAAGTTGGAGGTGAAAGTGAAGAGGGAATTTGTGTGCCTGACTCCCTCCCATCTCCTGTTTCCCTCTGCTCACAGTACCTTGGGTGGCACCTCCTCTGCATTTCCACGATGCAGATGCATCTTCTGGATTACACCTTTGGCAGCGTCTCACCACACCAGCCCCAGACCCAGAGGTGAGGTGTTTCCTGCAAGTCTACAAGTGGCTGAAGATGCTGGAAACATGAGAGGTGTGGCTTGGCTGCTGGTTGCACAGTGGTGACCAAGGTGGGGATCAAGGGCTGCGGTCAGGCAAGTGAGGTTCCAGTGCCAACAAACTGGCAATCAGGCTAAATCACATTTGGACACAGGGTTGAAAAAGTCAAAATTTATGCAAAAATGTGAACAAATATCAAAATTCTAAACAAATTCAAGATCAGAGAGGGCTGGGATTCAAACTCAGCGAATAAGGTACCAGTCCCGATTTTATTTATGGAGGTTTGCAGGGACGTTTTTGGATATGTTAAGTTTGAGACATGGGATAGATGTCCAAGTGGTGACGACGGGGCAGTGGGAGCTCGGTGCTGGGGTTGGGGAGGGAGGCTGGGCTGAGGTATGACCCTTGGAGGTTACCCCATGAAGCCATGGGGCTGGAGGGAGTAGCAAGAGAGGATGGCTCCAGGATTGGGCTTCGGGCATCCCAAAATGTCAAGCTTCCTGAGAAGGAACCAGCTGAGGATCATACCAAAACGCCAACACTGGTGCTGGTTTAGGTGGATGGTGGAATCATGGGTGGTTTCATTTTGCTTGTCTGTATGTGCACATTTCTTAAAAATAAGCATCCATTCCTTGTGCAATGAAAAATCTCCACATTTCCAAGATACTGCCCTGCTGGTGGGTGGATGTGCAGAGAAGGAGCTGATCAGAAGGAACAGCTTCTCGAGAAGTGTTCAGTCGTAGCTATGCTGGGGCTCTTCTGGGGCCGGCCCTGCCACTTCTCTGCCTGCCTTTTGCCAGTGATGGGCGCTGGGGCAGGTCTGCCGTATTTCTGGAGCTCCGAAGTATTTTGAAGCTCAGGGGTGCTGGTGCTGGACTCTTCACTAGTGTTTGCTTTGAGGACCAGAGCTTAAACTGGATTGGGAAGTTTGACCCCTGGTGGGCTTTTCTTTGAGGGTGGGGGTTAGCAGGGCTTAACTTCATTCTTTGATGAGGGGCAGGGCCATCCTTCTAGAAGACGTGGGCCCTGTATGTCTAGCCTGCTAGATTCCTGAATAGGCGATGTTTGTACAAATTTATCACAAATAAAGAAATGTAATACAAATTCCAGTTTGTGTGTGGCCAGTTTTCATTTATTTTGAATAAATGCTTGAATGAATGAACGTGCCTGACTCCCTCTCATTCAAGCATTTATTGAGTGCTTATTTCATACAGGCGCCTGGCAAGCAAGAGATCACCCACTGCTGCTCCTCTGAAATCTACTGTCTAGCAGGGAGAAGGGCCCTATTAGATGAATTATTGCACAGACCATTTATTGATCAGAATCTTGATAAATATTTTGAAGAAAGAGAATATATAGTGAGAGACTCACCCCTCTTGGTGGTCAGGGCAGGCTTCCTGGAGGGAGTGGCATTGAAACAGGGATGTGAAGAAGGAGGGATGAGCAGGGTGTGGTGGGCCAGGAGGGGTGGTGTCCTCCTTGAGCACTTCCTACAAAAGAGACCCCTGTTCGCCAGCTTTGGAAGGATGCCCTGCTGAAATGGTGATGATATGCTGGAGAAACACATGGATGGGAGGTTGGAGAAACGGACACGGTGAGTCTGAGTGGAAGCCCTGAGAGGGCAGGCCCAGTGGGAGGCTGGGGCAGGAGGCTGGGTCTGGGAGAGGGGTGGGGGCGGACACGGGACACGCGGAGGCCGCTCCCATGGAGATGTGGGCACGCGGCCACCAGGGAGAGACATGGGAGAGAGGAGGTCAGAATCTCAGGGCATCCTTACATTAGGAGGCCCAGGAAGGGATGTCAGGGAGGTGCGGGAGCAGCGGGGTGAAGCGGGGGGAAGGACTCCTCAACTCCAAAGAGAAGGGGAGCTGGGCTATGAGGGGCCGAGGAAGGACCTGGGGTCGGAAGGACAGGGAGGGCCCCGCTGAGCCATCCATGTGCCTGCCTCCTCTGTGCAGTGTGCCCAGGCTCGGAGACCCCTGGCGGAGGCCCGCGGAGCTGCGCTGAGCAGAGCCCACATGTGACAGGCTTCTCCTCCTACCCCTGCTGGGTGGCAGTGGGGGAAACCCTGTGGGAATGTCAGTGGACATGCCTGGCCCACTCCGAGTGTCTCTGGCTTGGGCCAGACCTGGGCTGTGCTCTTCTGGGAAGAAGGGATACTTGGGTTCCATGATAGGCTGCAGAGAGCTTCCCACTAGCCCAGCCATCCCGGCCACCTGAAAAGCCCTGCGGGTTGGTCTCAGTGCTGGAGTCTTTCTGCCTCACCTGCATACCTCCTGGAAGACATCCTTTCCGCATTTGACTTGAGGGACCTGCCGCCTGCCCTCGGGTGCCCTCCCGTTGGCTCAGACTCCTGCCCTCTCTGCAGTTATTAGGCAGCACCTAGACCTGCTCTCCTCCTTCCCCCAGGCCTGGGGGCTCCCCCTGGGAGAGATGCTTTCCAACGTGCTTCGTGGTGGCAGTGAGAGTAAATGGTGATGAACCAGTAGGTGACGGGGATGAGTTCTCAGCTCACCAAGTCAGATGTACCAAAGTGGGGACATACTGTAATTTTCTTTATGTTGCTGTAAATATTGTGCCAATGGTAGAACCTCAAGCTAATCAATTCTGGAGAAACAGTTAATTTGGAGTTTCTCAGTCAAGTCTTCTTATCCCTGGGATGGAGAGGACAGCTTGCATGCGGGCAGTGGGGACAGCCAGATAGCCTTCAATGCTGCTGCCTAGAGATTTCTCACTGGTCCATGATGTGTCCACACCTGCCAGCTCCTCATCCTGCAGCGAGTGCTCCCGTGCTGCATACTTTCTCTCCCAGCTCATTGCACCTTCTTGCCGGGTGTGTGGGAAAAGTGGCTGGCCTTCCACAGCTGCTCCAGAGCCCCTGGGAACTGGGAGGAGCTGATGGAGACCTACCGGCTCCAGCCCCATGCTCGCATCTCTGTCCCATCCTTTTCGGTGGTGCTCCAGGGAGCTGAGCAGTCTGCAGACTAGGCTAGGCAGATGCCCAGGGGGCCTTGGGCCCTGTACTGTTGCCCGCTCTGACTCTCTCCTCTCCCCTAGACCAATTTTGATTAGGTGATGGGAACACCTGGATTGCACATTACTCCTAGTTTTTTTCCCCACCTATTTCTCAACATTGGAAAGATAAAAGTAAAAAAAAAAATTTTTTTCTGAAAAGTTTTAGTTTTTTTTGAAAGAAGTTTTACAAAAAGAACCAACAGAAGCGAACTAATTGTATTGTGAAATCCCAAGTCTTCATCCCTTTTTCTTGGCTTTTATATACAAACATGCTGCTTATTTAGTGTGTCCTGCCCTTTGTTTTCTCTCTTGTCCATGCCGTTGTTTTTAACCTCTCTGCAACAACAGGTGTGTTGCACTGGGCTGCCTATGCAGTATAAGCCAGTATGGGGGGGAGAACGGGGGTCCATACTTTATGGGGTTGGTGTTTCCTCATCACGCCTGCCCACAGCTCCTGCTCCTAGCTTCCCCTGTGGTCCCCAGGCCCCACGATCACATGCTGTAAGCCTCCAAGCCACAGCCATGCCACCCTGAGGCAGGATTACAAAAACAACGGCAAGTTCACCTGTAGGTGAGAGCATGCATCGGTTTGAGAAGAATTACCCCTCAATATCTTCGGTTCTGAAAATGTAAGCAAAATGTAAATAAAGTAGGAGGATCACAAAGAAGGAAGTTATTTTCCTGCTGTGTGGATGCAATGAACCTTTGGGGGTGACCAGGTGCTTCTCTTAGTAGCCTCAGGAAAGCTAAGGAAAGCCAGAATGTGGAGGTCTGCATCAGAAGTGGTGCTAGAGTTGGTCATGAGTCAAGGCTTGAAGAAGAGACTGATGGTCATGGTGGTCTTGGGCTACACTCCCAAGTTACTGCATGCGTCCATGAAGATTTGGGACCCAGAACCTGAAGGATGCCATGAGACTGTGTGATGAAAGGGAAACAAGATTTTGCTGAAGATCTCCTGTGTACCAGGCATTGCAGACAGGGATGGTTACCGGGGCCTCCTGCCCTCAAATGGCTCCCAGTCTAGTGGTGGAGACAGAACTGCAAACAGGTGAGTGTATGATAGCATCCAGCCCAAAGTCTGGCGCCTTTTTGCATGGCTCAACAGGACATTGAGAGAGAGATGAACAAGGTACAGAAGTAAAAACAAAAGAGGGGAAAATTCACTCTGCTGGGTATAGGGGGGTGGATGGCTCCAGCAAGGCTGGCACTGAGAATACTCAGACTTGGCGTCTAATCCTGGCACTGCCATGGGCACTCTGTCGGCCCTGGAAACCACTCCCAGTTTCTGGGGCTTATTTTCCCCACGTTGACTAGATTGATGATTGGTTAGACCAGAGGCTGTAAACTCAGATGCCTGCAGGGGCCAGGTTGGTGAAATATCTGGGTGCAGGGGCCTGGCAGAGGCTGGCACACTGGGGTGGGCACTCTTGTTAAATGGGGCAACCACGATTCTGTCCTGGTCATCTGGGCTATGTGGCAACACGGACCCAGTTTGTCCAGATCTTTCAGGTCTCCAAAGAAGCTGGGAAATGAACATTTGTGAGAAATCTCCAAATTTTTAGGTGGCAAGTATTTCAAATAAAAAGGAAAGGCATCCCTGCATGGGGCAAAAAGTCTGTGGGTCAGATTTGGCCCCAGCTCTTCTAGTTTTTGACCGGGGTACTGGGAGCTCTCTGAGAGTTTTCCCCACTCTGTTAGTCTTGCAATTACTGTTAAACCACGATTCTTTGTGGCACAGAAATCCTGCCAGTGAGATCAAAATGCACTGTGAGGCTCCCACAAAGCAGGAGGGCATATGTGACCACCACGTAGGTGCACCAGAAAACCCAAGGACAGTCTCGAGAATCTGGGCCCAGTCCTGATACCCCACTTCCTCTTCAGGTGGCCCTACCTGAAGGCCTGGCTTGTTCAGCCTTCATTCATTTTTTCAACAAATAATTATTAAAGCTTCTAGGTGCCAGATTCATTGCAAGTACAATAGACATTTTGGAATTTCCTAAGATCCTTTATATTGATGGATGCACAAACCAGGAAAAGGAAAGCCATGGTTCTATGGCTGTTCCTTTTTTGGCTGGGAACCCAAGGTTATCTTAAGGCCACGGAGCCCTTCGAAGCCAGGCCGCTGCCTTCTGGAGTCTGGTGGGTGGGCGAGCCAGATCCCCGCCCCGTGGCTTTGAAAGTGTGTGCTCTGCTTGTTGAGTTTGGAACCCCTTTCCTCCGGGCAGGGCCAAGTCTTTGCAGAGGCGAGAGGGTGGACGTGCTGGAACAGCCAGTGCCTTGGCTGCACACCTGGCCCAGCAGCCCCTCAGGAGTGGCCACTTCCCGGGCTGCAATAATTCATCACAGGCGGGTTCACAAATGTACTTAAGAAAGAAGGGATGATCTATTTTGTACATACTCCTTAAAGGGATTCCATTTTAGCTCCAATTGTAATTTTTACCTTTTTCAGGGGAATTTATTGACACAGTGCCTAGCTCAGCCCTCGTTTCGGCATCCTCCTTTTGTCTGCAAGCACACTCACCAGCCGCTTAATTTGTCATAGCCCTGGAGGTATCAGAACTAATGAGCTTTGTTTGAATAGACTTTTTCCAGTTCATCTAGCACACTTTGGGGTAATCACTCAGTTTCTGTTTGCTTCTGATCCAAGGCATTGTGGGAAATATAAGAAAATAATGGTTAAAAAAGCAGTATAAATTGGTAACAGCCACATTTTCTGCAAAGCCCTGAAGATGTTATTTTTTTAATTTCACCACTTATTGAAGTATTGAGAGTACTCTAAGTACGACCATTACAATATCATATCAGAGGAGAATCTGATAAAATGTTATTTTTCAATTAGCCAGAAGTTTCCTACTTGGCCTTCTTTAAGCAGTTCATAGCTAACACATCTTTAAACAATCTAACCTCTTACGGTTTGGAAGTGGACAGATAATAAACCATGAACACATAACAGTGTGTCGGCACGGAGAATTTAAAAATCGATTACAGGGATTACATACAGGGATGCTTTTCATTGGTCAGACAATTGCATTTCCATTTCTCTGAAGCAGCTCCTCACAGTTCCTGTGCGCCCACCAGGCATGCGGAGGAAGGTCTAGTCAGGGGATCCTGGGACCAGGGGCTGCACACACACGGCCGGCAGGGCGGGGAGGCGCTGCTTTTAACCCCCGCTTCCTAGGAGGTGCTGTCATCTGGGCCACCCAGCTCAGCAGGCTGTGTCTAGGGCAGGCCTTCCGTTTTCAAGGATTACTATGCATATTGCCAATGACCAGAGATGTAGTTTTAAGGACTGTTGGGATCTGTAAAATGGGGCAATTGGGCAGAATGTCGGATTCCTCCAGCCTTCCTGCTTGGGGCTGGGAGAGGGCTTTTCACAAAATATGGTGGGTAAGAGAAGCCACCTCCATTCTGGGGGCTGCCTCCTGCAGATTTCTGAACTCAGATCCAAGAAGCAGAGAGACAGGATGTCTTTGTCCGACTAAGGATGCTGGGGTGGTCTTTCCTAGCGGGAAGGGAAGCAAAGGAAGAAGGGAGGGGGCATTTGCAGATGTGCATTGCAACCTGCATTGTGGCAAGTGGTGGAGGCGGCTCCTGGCAGGGATGTGAAGGTTGGGTATCGCTGCTACTCAGTGGAAGGGGCAGGGAGCATGCTAAAGGGTCAGCTGGTCAGGTGAACCATACTAGACGCTGACCTGCATTACTTTCAACTCACACAGTGTCCCTGTGGATTGAGCAAAATTCATCCGCTTCCTTTGGCAAACGAGGAAACTGGGATGCTGAGCTCTCCGGCAACCTGCCCCTTGATCACAAGGTGGCAAGTCGAGGGGCACGACTTGAACCCGAGGTTCTTTCTGTGTCGTCACACATTTGGAATCCTCCCTGTGTCACACCTGCAAGGCTTAGCAGCTGCGGTAGCCACAGCAAACTCTTACCAGTGTGCAGGGGATCTGAGACCCCATGCCAGGTTCTGTGGGGTGTCCCGAGGTGAGGAAGAGGCCCCGGACCTCTGGGGACTGAACTCTGAGGACAGGGCAGATGCTGAGTGACAATACCAGAAGCAGTGAGAGCAGGGCAGGGCTGCACGGAGGACAAGCCTCCCAGTCTGAGGACAGGGGAGCCGCCAGCCCAGAGCAAGACTGATAGGGAACTGTTGTCTGAAAGCACTTGCCTTGGACAGGCAGACAACAACCCCTTGCATGAGTTGTCTCACAACAGGAGGTCCTGATGAGGAACTCTGCACTGCTGCCCAAAACTAACCCAGACAATTGGAAAGAGGTCAAAACGAAGGAGGAGGCGCCAGCCCAAAATATATCCTGCCAACCTCATCGAAACCCTTGTGCTGGAATCTGTCTTGGCAGAGAGATACACGCCACCAGGAAGGGCCCTGAGTCGGACCAGATACGAGCACAGGCAAGATGACTGGCCAGAGACAAACTGGAAAGCTAACCCCACCAGCAGGAGAGCATTTCTCCTGGGTTCCCTTTCCCTGCTGCTCTCCACGCAAGCACCCCTTTCTAATAAAGTCTTTTGCTTTGCCAGCATGTGTGTCTCCTCCACAATTCATTTCTGGGTGTTAGACAAGAGCCCACTCTTAGGCCTGGGAAGGGGTTCCCCTTCTAGTAACAGTCAGCCACCTTGGTGTCCCTGAAACTTTGATCCCTTGAGAGAGCACCAGGCTTGGGGGGTGGGGGGCGGTGGTTGTTCTCAAAGAACCCCTGGCAGTGGCTGAAGACCCCTGCTGGAGAATTCATCTGGAGAGGCATGGCTGGAAGGTTGGGCCCAGCATTGCTGGGTGAGGAGGAGTTGGGGCAATTCTTTGGGATGCAAGGCTCCTGGGAGGCAGAGACATGGTAAGTTTTGAATTTGGAACTTACACTCTGGAGGCTGAAAGATGGATGGATTGGACAGGCTGAGGCTGCAGAGGGGAGAGGAGGAAGGTCCTTTGGGCCCTTACTGCTTCATCTATAACAATGAGGTTGTTTGATTGGTGTCTCAGCTGCATAACAAATCACCTCAAAGCAGTGGCTCAGGGAACTACCATTCTGTGGGTCTCTGGGCAATTGTACTGTCTGGGCAAGCCTGGTTGGTTTCTGCCAGACTTCCTCGTACATCCAGACTTCTTAGTTGTGGCGTGCACACTTCTTAGTTACAGCATGTGGACGCTTAGTTGTGGCATAAGTGTGGGATCTAGTTCCTTGACCAGGGATCGAACTTGGACGCCCTGCATTGGGAGCACAGAATCTTACCCACTGGACCACCAGGGAAGTTCCTATTTTCTCTTTTTTTATGGCTCAGTAATATTCCATTGTATACATGTGTTAATTTTCTTCTTAAAAAATGTAAAAAATCATGTTAAGGGGGATCAAGTCCATAACCCTGCTAAACCCTAGGGCTAACATCTCAGCAGTACACCCAGATGCATGTGCGGCACCTTAGGTTTTCCAAATGCTGTTATCTGCATTCTCTCTTGAGCCACCAAAACAACACCATGAGAAAGACAGGAGGGGTATCATATAACCCTCACTTTGTGGCTGAAAAAACCAAGACATAAGGAGAGGTCATTGGCAGAGCAGGGAATTCTGACTCTAGGGTTCATTGTTTTTCCATTTTGCTTCACAATCCTGACTCATCATCAGTAGTGGCCCACTATGACCCCTGGATCATTCTCTTTTCTAATGAAACTTATTTGGCTCTTATTTAACAATGTGATGCGTTGCTTTTGGCGACAGATATTCTCCTAGAAGCCTAAGCTTTGGGTTGTGAAATATCCAATAGCTAATTTGAAATGAAAATCATCCTATTTGCATTGTCATTGTCAGAGTCTCTCTAAGGTACATTGCCAAGGACAGAGTCAAAGAAAAATACTCCACGAACTTTGTGCATCTCTTTCTAATTTAATTGGGGTCTCCCTTTTCCTGGAAATTTTCAGAGACAACCACACAAATACCCTGTCAACAGCTCTGCTTAGGAAAATTTTCCTATAATTTGAGATTTGTTTCACCCATGTTTTCCTGAAGGCCTTGACAATATTCCACACGATTTACCACTTCTAGCCCTGCAGATGACTTGGAGTGCCTCTGATGTGCCGTTCCTCTCTGAAAAAACCCATCTGCAGGGTGAAGCTGATGGGGAACTCAGGAACTGCAGTCAAGTAAGGACTGCCCTCAGGCTGGAGGATGGCTGACCTTTCCCTTCTCCAAGGTCTAAGACGATCCCTTGTGAACATGGAGATATTCAAGTGTCAGTAGAGGGGCTCCCTTACCCTGGGGGAGCAGAGAGTGAGCTCTAGATGGGCATTGTAGTCTTAGGTCACCAAGTTGCTGTGAGTCTTTCTATAAGTCACTCCACCTCTCTGATCCTTCATTTCCTCATTGTAAGGCCACTCCCTGATTCTGAAAACTACAAGTCATAAAGCTCAAGAGGGTGAACCAGGTGCTTGTTTCTTCTGCAGGGCACATTGTCTTTTTCTGCCTTGAAGAGAATTTCGTTATTCAAGTACATTTGAGGCATCCTAGCCCAAATCAACTACAGTGGTAATCAGGAGGTATTAACATGAATGTCTGTGGTTCTAATAAGGTAATTACATTATGATTACATTCATGTAATCAATGGCAAGATAGACATTCTGTTACTTTCATAGTAAATTATTGCAGCTTAAATCATGATGCAGAGTGAAAAAAATGTAACAGATAAATATTGCCTGAACAGACTCAAACTTGTGATATTACAAAAAATGATTTCCTAAGTTGTTAAACCCTGAGCTCTCGGATTCATAGATTTCCCAAAGCCAAACTTTCTGCTTTTCTTTAATACTCTGAGCTTATACATTATAAGCCCTTTGATGAAGACAATACTGGAATATTTTGTAAGACTAGAATCATTTATAAGACCCTTTCTCAAACGTCATCTCATTTGATTGTCACAACAATCTCAGTGATAGACTTGGCTTGGAGCAGCAAACCTGCCTGGTTTCCTTCCCCATCTAGCCACCTTGGGGTGCAAAGGCAAAAAAGACCCCTCCCTTGGCCTCTCCCTGCCTTTAGAAAAGTGAAGATTTATTTTCAGGAGATTCAAATAACATAAGCATCAAAAATAATAGTTCTCCCTTTTTGAGGCTGGTATGAGCCTTTGGGAAGCTGTTTTCCAGAGCTGGGGAAGTAAAGACAGTGGCCCCAGCCAGTGGGGCCTGATTTCAGGTATCTGGACCTCACATCCACTTTATCCCACCACCATCTCTGCACTGAAAAGAGATTAGAAGCTCCTTGAGGGTAGGAACCATACGCTCTTATTTTCTTATCCTTCTCAGGGCTTCTTAAATGCATCTTAAAATTATTACAGATTGAATTTCTTAGAAAAATATATTTTCACCATTTTCACGTCAAAGGTGCATTGCACTGCTGTCCTAGACTGGAAGTTTAGTGACTCAAGGTTGAACCCGGTCCCTGTGCATTGTTCCCACAGCCACATAATCCTAAAAAAAGAAACGACTCATCCTTGGTGTTTACATGATGATTTGATGCCTTTGAACAACAAATTTAATTCCCCTAGCACCTGCAAGGCAGGCGGTATAAACTCTCTGGATGCGCCAACAGAAGCTCTGAGCTCATGTGATTCCCCAAGGTGCTATGGCTACCATATACCAGGTGTGGCCTGCTATCTACGTTCAGGCCACGCCTTCTCAGCCACAGAGTGGGGCATAAATAATTCAGTGCAAGAACAGAGTGCTATCCAGAGACTCATGGGTTCATGTGGTCGCTGTCATGGCCTCGACCGTCAGGAGAGCCGGGATAGGGAGAAGCCAGGGTGTCAGAGCTAAGTGTTCTCTCAGCCAGGGATCAGCAACCAATAACTATTGGTTGCTTTGGGGGGGCATGTGCTTGGGAACCCAGCTCAGTGCCTTCCCTACCTCCTCCTCACTCTGTAAGGGTGATGGGCGCTGGCAGGGGGGTGCTTGAGGGCACACCACAGTAGCTGATCACGTCTTTCTCTCTCTAGGAGGCGTACTGAACTGCTCAAGACCATGGGAAAGTCCACCTAGAGAGGGACTGCAGCCCAGCCAGCGGGAGCAGAGGGGTGGAAACCCAGGTTTGCACAGGGAAGGGCCCAGCCTGGAACAGCAGGGATCAGGGGTGGCCAGGCCAGCGTACTTGAAGCAAGGTCTTGGGCTTGTGCTTTTGGGCATTTATTTAACTTCTCTAGAAGTCCAAGAACTGGAAAAAAAAACCAAGGTTGGGTCTAGAACCTGAAAGCCACTTTGTCCCTGAGCTGGGACAAAGCCCATAAGTTGTCCAAGGTTATGAGCTCTAGTCACTGCAGGGTTGGGATGTTGGGGAGTGGTTAGTGCAACACGGGGAAGAATTCGGGGACTCCTGTTACAGAGTCTTTCTGACTATGACAGGGGGCCAAGGGGGTCATCTGCCCCTTAGAATCTTGAGGTGTATCCTTTACAATCATTCAACAATGAAAATGCATATATCCATCAAAAGTGTGGACCTAAAGTCACAAGTTGGGGGCCCTGATGGAGTCGGCCATCAGAAGTGTTTTTTATTCAGTTAGCAGAATGGTTCTTTTAATTACTTTAAAAAATGTGAATCAATATGAAAAAAATGAAGGAATTCTCTGGAACAGTCTAGATTCCATAACAATTCGAAATATCTGACCACCTAAAGCGGCTTGTCTTCATGGCAACATCTATTGGAGCAGCGGTGCAGCAGCGCCTTCAGAGGGATCATGTATTTAAAGTTAGCCATAGTCCCCACCCCTCCCTAGTATCCCTGGCATTGGGGCAGGGAGTCTGTTGCTGTTTCTAATGTGTTTACATTGTTATTTTTCCAACCGGAGTTGACGAGCTCTCTGTTTTCAAGTCTCTACCCAAAGGGGCGAATGGGAAATGGTCTTTTCTGACATCCAGTCTTCTTCCCCACCGTGTCACCTCCCTGGGCCCAGTGGCTGTTTGCATCCAAGAGCATTGGGATAAACAGACTTCCTTAGATGAAGAGAGACTTCTGTGAATTAATGTCTCCAGATGTGTTCAAGAAACCCCCGGGGGCAGGTCTGAGGGGATTCAGCAGAGGCACGCAGGGGAGGACCTGGGTTAAGGCAGGTAGAGCTTGTGAAGGTACTGCTGGTTGAGGGCAGTTGGGGTTTCCCCAGGACCCAGAGTCAATTGCTTAGAATCTAAGAGTTCGTTAGGTGAGGCTCAATTTACAAATCTTAAAATGACAGTTTTTCGCTTGGCGATGCCTCGTGTTAACAAGTTGGTTACTAATGCATGGTTAAGTGAAGCAGGCACCCAGCTTGCCTGTGTGTGTGCGGGTGTGTGTGACACACCACGTGTGGTTTCTTGGAGTCAGGGAAAATCTGTCAGCCTTTCTAACACTGAGTCAGTTTTGACAACAGAATAAGATGTATTTTGAACACATGTCCGTCCTGCCTTTTCTGAAGTGGGGCTCATGAGAGCAGGGCCCCAGAGGACAGAGGGAGGGTGAGGCTGGGTTTCTTTGTGGGGTATTTGCTCATTGGGCTTCTTCTGGGGACAAAGGGGCATCTGTGTGCCTCCTGGATGCTGTTGGCTTCTTGGGCTAGTTTTGAGGGCAGGAGAGGGCAGGGGACCTCCGTAGTCAAGGTGTATTTTGGACCCTGAGTTTGCTTGTGAAAGGTGGTTACCAAGTCAAATTTCCACCCCTCGCCCAAGACAGGGTCCTGCAACTCCACGTGAAATGGGAAGCAATTTGGTTGGGGTAGCCTATGGAATAGAATAAATCCTTTAAACCAATGGCAGAAAAATGCAAATTTAAGGCAAGCGATTAAAAACAGATAGAAATTAGAGATTTGGATTTCACTGGGCAAGCTTTCTGCAGCCACTGTCAGATCTCTGTGCAATTTATCTGGATCCCGTCAGTGGTGGCCAGACTGGATTTTGATAAAGAGCCGCAAAATCTGTCCCTCTCCAGCTTCTGCGACTTGCCACACACTCCATTCAAGCTGAAGCGTCCGCACAATCCCTTGCATAATTTGGAGTTAATCATTTGTACTTCACAGCCTCTGAGAGGCCTTAGACTTGGGAGGTGGGGACAGATTTGGCTTTTTAATCGCCTTGTATATTGTGCAGCTCGAGATAAATGACACCGACTGTCTGAAATCTACATTCTTGCTTCTGATGCAAAACTGTAATTAATTTTGTGCAGTGTTTCAGAATTGATCGTGGGCACTTGAATTTCTAATTTTTCATTCACTTCAAAGACCCTGATTTTTTTCCTTCCCCTTTCCTTAAAGGAATGTGCTCCAGCTACGGAACGTTCTATGATGCTGGTCTACTAAATGACTCTCTTATGCCTCTTTTTCAATAAGGTGAAACAGAGGTCAAGGCCTATGGCTCCTGTTTATCTCCCAGCTTGTATTCAGATGTATTTCCTGACTTATAGGAAATACCATCAAAACTTATTAAATTATAACAAAATAGTTCGGCGGCACTCAACGTATTGTAAAAAGCTCAAAAAGCTTCATTCACACATCCTATTCAGGATAAGACAATTAAGCACAATTTAGGCAATAATTACCCTAATTAACTACACTGTAATGTTTGTATTCAAGAGTATGGCAACGTTGTATCACTTCACTATTTAAATAATAACAAGGTTTCCTCATTTCTCTGTATTGATAGTTGTTGTATGTGATTCTTTGTTTGGTATATTTCACTGTAAAAATATTTGTCAGTGAAAGATTGAACAATATGAATGAATTTGATTATGCCATTGTCAAAAGCCCCATGCATCACAATTCCTTGTTTTTAATCACTACTGTAAACCTTGCAGCCGGAGGGCATAGTTTTAATTTGGGTGTCTTACTAATGAAAAGAAAAAAATAATTGTTTTGCCAGGATTTAATAATAAGCAATAAAATCAGCCAACCAGATTTTACCTCTGCATTCAATCTCTTTTTTATTATAAAACATTTTTGTCCTTTTTTTAGATTACAGGCGTAGATACTGAACATTTTACTAATAAATATTTCAGTTTGCTTATGGAGGCTAATGCTGTCATCTGAATATGGAATTATATTTCTTTCATGCTCCATTATCATTTCATGGTAGTAATGACAGTGAGGCGATGGAATATTTACAGGCTTTTCAGAAGACATTTATCCAATACATTCCCTGAAGGGCACCTAGGCTTAAAGATACATTATCCTTTTGTAAAGCTCTGCCCAGAATCCCAATACCACCTGAATCAGCCAATCAGAACTTTTTTCCCCCTTTGACACAACACATTGATGAAGCTTCCCTCCCCTCCACCCCCATTGGTGGGCTGTTTATCCTGGAAGTTAAGAGGGATAGAGTTGGGGGAAATAGGACTGTGACCTCAGTTGCCACAGTCTGTGAAATGGGCATGTAAGTCATGTCATCACTGCTGCCTTGGGCCTTGGGCATGACTTTTCTGGTTTTCGGCTAAAGTGATTCTTCTTCAATTTAAATTATTTTCTAGATGGTTTCCAAGACTCTGGAGTTGTTCATCTCATTAACTGATGCTGCCATTGAGATTATAGACGGTAAATGTCAGGCTTTGGGGGATGTAAAGGGGAGTGAAACTGTGGTTAGGGGAGGGAAGGTAGCTAGACGATGTTTCATCTGAGAGATGGGAGGGACCACGGGGCAGGGCAGCGGTTGTCCACGTCCTGTTGTGGTCCTCAGGGTCATGGGCAGGGCCTCCATGGTGCCCCTCCATAGGGCGTTTGGGGACTGAGGAGAACTGGCAAGTACGTGCCCCATCGAAGGGGGCAGCTGTTCCCTGGTTCCCACTAATTGGACAGACCCAGGCCCTGTATTGTATCAGAGCTTCGGATTTTTCAAGGGAAACTGGAAATCTGGATTTTCCTGTAAAATACCCTGATTTTTAAATATTGGCAATTTATTCAAACATTAATGAACTATTGTGCAAACCCAGCAAGACCGTGGCCTGCGTTGAGGACTGTGAGCTGCCAGGTTTTGGTATCTAGTCTAGGGACACAGAGAGGACATTTGTATTGTGTTCTGGGCATGCAGTGGAGACAGAAGAGGGTAATCCCAGGTCTTCCTGCACCGGGCTGGGCAATCGCTGGGCAGTGAAGTCTTGCAATGCCAGGCTGTTGGCCTGCCTCTCAGGTCTCTAACTCGACCACTGTGCTTTGGAAAGACCTTTAGTGGCTAATATGATAGGACGTTTATCTCTTCTAAAATTTTTCTCTGGATAAGCCGATGTTTGTTGGGACTGGGTTGATGGCTATCTCATTTGTATCTGTGTTTTCCAAAGCAGCTTTATTTGCTAGCTGTGTCCCAGCTTGTGGAACCTTTAAAGGAGTTTAAAGAACCTCCCTGGAGGGTATTGAGCTATTCCTCAAAAAAGGGCCATCTTTTGTGCTATTTCCCAGAATTGAGTGAAGTGTATTGGACGCAGATGCAGAATGTAGGAGAGCCTGTTGCTGCAGGGGTCCTGCTGGCTTCTGGGTGCCAGGCTGTACTGGTTCCTAAGCAGCTGGGTGTTCATGTGATTGTGCTGCAGGAATCTTCCCTGCACCCTGCAGCCCTGGGCTGATGCTCCAGGGCAGATGGCAGTGAGAATTCCTTGGACAGAGGCGTTCTGCTGTGATGCAGCCAGGATGCCTGCGTCCTTCTCACTACGCCACTCTCACAGCGGGATGAAGCTAGAGATTTGTCCAGAGGGGAGTAAGTGGGGTGTGTGGGACCCCTGCGCAGCAGCCGACTTGGAGCCAGGTCCAAGTTACTGCTGGGGCTCTGACAGGGCCCCACCGCACCCACCGTGATAGGATCACTGCCCAGGACCCTGTCCCAAACCCATTCTTGCTGGCAGCCCAGCACGAGGAATTCAGGAAAAAGTCGAGAGAATTGAGCTTTCCCCTAGGAGAACAAGGACACCGGTTTCTCAGGCTTGTCCTTCTGCAGATGTATCTATATTTAGGTTTCCATATGATTAAGAAGCAACACGATGTGAGACTTTCTGGTCTATGAGAGGAGATGAGTCAGTCTGGCCATAACTGACTTGAAAAGGAAGCAGAGTTGGCTTTTCTCCCTGCCTCCCCCCACAAGTGCATTATGATGTTCTGTTCTGGGATGGCTGCCAGGCCAGGTGGAGAGTAGGACCTCCAAACTTCCACCGCCTTCTAGAAGAAGCCCCAGCCAGGTTGTGGGGAGGTGCTGATGTTTTGTGTTCTGGGAGCAGGAAGGGATTTGTCCAGAGTTCCCTGGGCCATGGTCCCTTGTGCTGCTGCCTTGGTATCCAGCCTGAAACACACTCCCCCCATCCCCCATTTAGGCTCTCATATACAGTGCCCCAGAATCCAGACATGCGGGCTGCTCGCCTGCTCAGGACCTGAGGTCCAAGTCTTCCTCCAGTGATCTGGGCTCCGGGCTCAGGAGGCTGGGAGTTTGAGGAGGGGCCGCATGGAAGGTGGAGGGGGCTCCTGTGTGTGGCTGCCCTGTTTTTGCTTTCTTCTCCCTGGTCCCGCTCAGGTTCTGCCCTGAGTACTTTCACGGGGATACCCTGAATAAGATTGCCAGGTGAAAGATAGGAGGTCTGGTTAAATTGGAATTTCAGATAATTAATCATTTTTTCTTCAAATGCTGGCATTTATTGAGTACTTACAGAGTATCACTTTATAGGGATTATCTCATTTAATTCTCATAAAAACCCCATGAGATAGATGCTATTTTTAACTTTTCATTTTATATTGGAGTATTGGTGATTAACAATGTTGTGTTAGTTTCAGGTGTACAGCAAAGCAAAGTTATAGGTGTCCATGTACCTATCCTTTTTCAAATGCTTTTCCCATTTAGGTTGTTACATAATATTGAACAGAGTTCCCTGTGCTATACAGTAGGTCCTTGTTGGTTATCCACTTAAAATATAACTGTGCACGTGTCAATCTGAAACTCCCTATCACTAATCATTTTTAAACATACATGTCTCAAATACAATACTAATACACATACTAATATACTATAGACATACTAACACTAACAATTATTTTCTTAGTGTATTATTTTAGTGTTTAGCATGTAGTGAAACTTTTTTAGCATAAGTATGTCTCATGCGTATTGGAGACATTGGTACTAAAAATTTATTTGTTGTTTACCTGAAATTCAAATTTCACCAGACTTCTGAATATTTATTTGCTAAACCCGGCAGTGCTAACCTGAGACTGTGTGCTTGAGACACCGTGGTCCTGTTCCTTAAGACTGTTTGGATAGGGAAGAACCCTTGACCCTTTAAGCATAGCTTATGGCTGTCTGTTTAGAGGCAGGATGGAGGTTATGCTGAAATTCAATTGGCTCTCCAGAAATGCTTTAACTCATCCATGTTGCTAATCAAAGCTCTCATTGGGTTTTTGTGAGCTGGGTGGATTTCTGCTCCGTTCATTCCTATTTCTGTAGGATAAAGAAAGGCTTCTGCAGAATGCCCCCGTCGCTCCCTCCCCAGCATCCACAGAGATCCCACAGACATTGAATGTGCTCACCCAGTACCCAGGGAGAGCTCTGTATGGGTTTTTGATGTCTGCTCTGGTCTCCACGGGGCTTGGCTGGCAGGGAAGGGTGGTGTCAAAGCCTTCCAGCAGGTAGCAGATTAGCAGGTGAGGGGCCTTCCTCTGTATTCCCCCCACCTCCCCCCACCCAGCACCATAGCTCCACTGACCTCCTTTCAGCACAGGCCAAGGTGTGGGGAAATGTCCTGAGGGTTCATGCCAGTCTTTTAGCCATGATTGTACCTTGCGAGTAGGATTGAGGGTGGGTGGAGAAACATCTACTTTTACTATTTTCTTTCCCTCCATATGGTTTGAATTTGTTGCAGAAGCATGTGTTATTTTTAGAATATAAATACCAATGGTGATTAAGAGGATCAATGTGCTGTGCTCTAGAAATGCTTCTGCCCCATTGCTACAGAGGACACCAAGGGAACACTCTCTGACACTCCAAATACATCTTTGAACTTTTACGCACTCTTGGCTGGAGGGTGGGGCAATCACGGCATAAAAACCAAATCATGATGATAAATGCACACAGTGGACTCAGTTCCTCGTTGCGAGGACTTGAACTCCTTACACTGGGGTTGGAGCGAATAGAAAACTGAGTTCGGCCCTGTTCACCATTCTATGTGAAATGCCCAGAGAGGCTGTGGGAGTGTGTTTCAGTCCTGTGTCTTGGTGCCCACCGGGGGTGGGCAATGCCATGTGTAGCGGGACGCCAACCCAAGCTAAGGCTGCAGGGTATACTGCTGTGTCAGCAGACAGACCTTTCCCCTTGGGGTCAGTGTGGGAAATGCTTGCGGCTCAGTCTACCACTGATGGTCCGGGGCGCAAGCCAGGTCAAGGTCTGAGGCCCCCTGTTCTCTCCAACATCTGCCCGCCCCCTGCTGCCTTCTCCCAGGCCGAGAAGGGGAGGCCGTTTGGAGAACACACATCATCTTTTTGACGTAGGGCTCCAATCACGAAAAGCAGTGATGGCTACTGCAAATGTATCGATTTGTTTTTTCTCCATAGACCTGTGTGCTGTTTGTAGGTAGAGGAGGAGAAAGCCTGCGAACAGAGTGGAATCTACTTCTTAGAAGCCTGGGTTATCAAACTCATTAATCTACATGTCAAGAGGCTAGGAATGAATAATTGTGTGTAGAATTTATCTGCCAACGTGATAGCTACTTTTCAGCTTTCTCCTAGGAGCGCCTCCATCGCTCCCCTGATGATATGCTTTGTCTGGTCTGCCTGAGCCTGCGGGGCGGTGGGGATGCTGGGGGAGCCTTCAGCCCCTCCGAGAACAGGGGCAGTCTCTGACACACACACCGCACCAGTCCTGCTGCTCCTCCGACCCACACAGAGGGGCTCGGCCTGGTGGGTGCCCCACGGTGGCCCTCACATCAGAGTGGTGGCGAAATGCCAGGCCCGTCTTGCAGGGGCCTCCTTCTCCAATTTAGTGGAAAGCTACTGCTGGAGTAGGGCCGGTGGTGGGGTGTTTTCAGCATCATCACAGGCCTTTGCCCCTGTTAGAACTGAGTGGTTTGGGGAGGGGGCGGCCCAAGTGGGCTTCCTAGATCCCGGGGCTCTGGGGTGGAGGCTTCACCCCCGTCGGGTGGGTACATGTCAGAGACAACAGCAGGGGACGGGCAAGGGCCTCTCAGAGCTGAGTGGACAGGAGAGAACGCGGCTGGCCTTAGGGATTTTTTGGTTTTTGTTTTTTTAAATTGAACACACTTATGGTTACCAAAAACGAAAGGGAGAGCGGGGAGGGGCAAATTAGGAGTATGGGAATAACCGATACACCCTACTGCACACAAAATAGGTAAGTAACGAGGACTTACTGTCTGGCGTGAAGAATTATACCCAATATCTTGCAACAACCTATAATGGAAGATAATCTGCAAAAAACTCCCCCAAATTAAAAAACCGGCCTTAAGATTTAAGACAACGTGGCTGACACATCTGAAAGTCTGAGAGGCTGAGGAGGACCAAGCATCGTCCCATCTGGTGCCCCTGTCCAGCCAGCGGGCGACAGGACGCTGCAGAGGGACATCGTGACGTGTCTTCACCTTGCGCTGTCGTGGGGGCATCAAGTCATTACTTTCCACACGGACCCCCTTGCCAGGAGCCTTCCCGGGCAGTCTCTGCCTTGTCAGCTACATTTATGATGTGCTCATAATTAAACGTCCACGAAGCTCGCGGTGTGCTGACCACAGAGGGACCATAAGCAGTAAGATAAATGAGACCGGGAGATGCAATATTGCTTCACTTGCGGGCTTCGGCTGATGTTAAAGATCGTCGGTGATGATTATTAATATGTGACCTGGTCGAGTCTTTAGGTGGACAATCCAAATTTTAATAAAGTGGTAAACTCCGTGGTCGCGCATCCTGCATCTGACGCCCTCACTCTTCAGGTGTGAAGCTTAGAAGAGCCCGCCTTCCCTCTGTTTCACAGGTGATAGAATTACCCATTAATGGAAGCTTCTGCCCAAATGCAGTTGATGCAAAGTCTGGCAATGACAGTAAGTCCAAACGTGGCCTCTTCAGCGCCTCCACTTCCGATAGGAGGGGTGACAGATAGTGAAGGCCAGGTGAGGAGGGTGGGGTGAGGGGGTCGCCAGCAGAAAGTATGGCTGGTTCATTCCCCCCCAGGGACCACAGCTCCCACCTGCTGTTTGCACTTGGTTGTCGGTTTAGCAGACACCATTGGTGCTCTGTCCAGACCCCTCTCATCTTTTTAGCCGCTTCTGTGTGTTTTGCTCTCAGCTCCCCCGTTCACCACCCACTGCCTTTTTGGCACTGAAGCCCCCTGGCCTTTAAGGAAAGCTGGAACTGCGTGAGGGAATCCTGTCATTTCCCCGCACCCAGTGTGGCCCACAGCCAAGGACTGTCGTGCAGCAGGAAAAAGGCCCAGGTCTTTGCCTGGAAGAGGCAGGACAAACTTTAAGGCATAATTTCTGCTTAGGAAATGCTGGTCTAAATAATCGAGACATGGTTTGAAAAACGAAATTTAAATGTGAAAAATGTCCAAGAAGATGTGATACACCTACACACCCACCTCCCCCCCACCCCGCACACAATGGAATACTACTGAGCCGTGAAAAGAAAAAAAATTTGTCATTTGTGACAACATAGATGGAGCTGGAGGGCATTACGCTTAGTGAAGTAAGTCAGACAGAGAAAGACAAATACTACTGTTTTCACTTATATATGAAATTTAAAAATAAATGAACAAATAACAAAACAGAAAAAGACTTAGATACAGAGAACAGACTGGTGGTTACCAGAGGGGACAGAGATGGGGGAGGGGCAAAATGGGTGAGGGTAAGAACTACAAACTACAAAATGTAAAATAGATAATTACATGGATGTAATGTACAGCACAGGCAATAGAGCCAATATTGTATACTGACTTTATATGGATTATAAGCTATAAAAATATTGAATTACTATGTTGTATACCTGAAGCTAATATAACATTGTAAGTCAAGTATACTTCAATTAAAAAACAAAACAGCAAAACCATTATTTTTTTTGCTTCCATGAGTTTCACCATTTTAAATACCTCCTACAAGTGAAATGGTACAGTATTTGTCCTCCTGTAACTGGCATGTTTCACTTAGCATGTCCTCTAGGTGCATCCATATTGTCCAAATGGCAGGATTTCCTTTTTTTAAAAGGCTGAATAATATTTCATTGTACGTATATACCACATTTTCTTTATCCATTCTGTTGATGGACATTTGGGTTTTTTCCTTATCTTGGATATTGTGAATAATGCTACAATGAACATGGCATTACAGATACCCCTTTGAGATTTGGATTTCAATTCTTTTGGCTATATACCCAGAAGCAGGATTGTAGGATCATATGGTAGTTCTATTTTTAATTTTTTGAGAAATCTCTATAATGTTTTCTGTAGTGACTGTACCATTCTACATTCTCACCAACAGTGTTTAAGGGTTCCAATTTGTCCATGTCCTCACCAACATGTATCTTTTGTTTTTTTGATAACAGCCATCCTAGCAAGTTTGAGGTGCTATCTTGTTGTGGTAGTGACCTGAATTTCTCTGATGATTAGTGATGTTGAGCATCTTTTTGTATACCTGGTTACCACTTGTGTATCTTCTTTAATGAAATATCAAGTTTTTTGCCGATATTTTACTTGGGTTCTTTTTTTTTTGTTTTTGTTTTGCTATTAAGTTGTAGGAGGTTCTTATATATTTAGGATATTAATGTCTTACTAGATAGATGGCTTGCAAATTTTTTATCCTATTCTGTGGGCTGCCTTTTCATTCTGTTGATTGTTTCCTTCTGGTGCAGGAGCTTTTAAGTTTGATATAGTTCCACTTATGTATTTTTGGTTTTGTTGCTCATGCTTTTGATGTCAAATCCAAGAAATCATTGCCAAGACCAATGTCAAGAGGCTTTTTCCTCCTTTCCTCAAGGAGTTTTTCGGTTTCAGGTCTTATTTTTAAGTCTTTCATCCATGTGGAGTTGATTTTTGTGTGTGGTGTAAGAAAGGGGTCAAATCTCATTCTTTTGTCTGTGAATATACAATTTTTATAGCACTATTTGTTGAGCAGAAATCCTTTCCCCATTCTATGTTCTTGGTACCTTTGTCAAAGATCAGTCAACTGTATATGCGTGAGTTTATTTCTGGGTTCTCTATTCTGTTCCGTTGGTCTCTATATTGTCTTTATGCTAGTATCATACAGTTTCAATTACTATAGCTTTTGTAATGTATTTTGAAACTATAAAGTGTGATGGCTTCAGCATTTTTAGGCCAATATCCATGGTGAACATAGATTTGAAATTCCTCAACCAGATTCTAGCAAAAACAATTTAACAGCACATTAAAAGGATCACACATCATGATCAAATGAGACATCCCTGGGATGCAGGGTGGCTTAACATATGAAAATCAATCAGTGAAGGAATGGCAAAATTTATATGACAATCTCAGTAGATGCAGAAAAAGCATTTGACAAAATTCATCACCTTTCACAATAAAAAAACACTCAACACATTAGGTATAGTAGGAGTATACCTCAATGTAATAAAGGCCATATAGTACAAGCCCACCACTAACATCACGCTCAACAGTGAAAAACTGGAAGCTTTCCCTCTGAGATCAGGAACAGGACAAGGATTTGATTCCCACTCTCATCACTTTTACTTGACATAATATTGGAAGTCCTAGCCACAGCAATTAGGCAAGAAAAGGAAATAAAAGGCACCTAAATCAGAAAGGAAGAAGTAAAATTGTCCCTGGTTGCAGATGATATAATCTTATATATAGAAAACCCTAAAGACTCCACAAAGAACTGTTCAAATTAATAAACAGATTCAGCAAAGTTGCAGGATAAAAAAAATCAACATACAAAAATCAGCTGCATTTCTGTACACTAAAAATGAACTATCTGAAAAGGAAATTAAGAAAATAATCCCATTTACAATAGTACCCAAAAGGATGAAATATCTAGAAATAAACTCAACCAAGGAGATGAAAAACTTGTACACTGAAAACTATAAAATACTGATAAAAGAAATTAAAGCAGACACAAATAAATGGAAAGACACCCATGTTCATAGATTAGAAGAATTAATATTGTTTAAATGTCCATACTACCCAAAGTGATCTACAGATTCAATGCAATCTCTACAAAAATTCCAATGGCATTTTTTACAGAAATAGACAATTCTAAAATTCACATGGAACAACAAATGACCCAAAATAGCCAAAATGATCTTCAGAAAGAAGAACAGTATTAAAAAAATAATATACCTCGACCAATAAGGCCTTATTCCAGTATTGTAAGAATGGACCAAATTAGGAAATATGTAATTAAAACTTTATCATATCCATAGGCCATTGGAGAAAAATATGTAATCATATGCCAAAAAGATATTTGATAAAGTTCAACAACCAGTCTTTCCAAAGGTTATGATTAAAACAGTAATAAAAGGATAATTCATTACACTAGTAATTCTCAACCAGGGAAAATTTTGCTACCAAGAGGACATTTAACAATGTCTGGATACATTTTTAATTATCATGATTTGGGGTGGTATCTGTTTGGTACAGGTCAGGGATGTTTTTTTTTAAATAAATTATTTATTTATTTATTTTTATTGGCCGCATTAGGTCTTCGTTGCTGTGCGTGGGCTTTCTCTAGTTGTGGCCAGCAGAGGCTACTCTTCGTTGCAGTGCACAGGCTTCTTATTGTGGTGGGTTCTCTGGTTGTGGAGCACGGGCTCTAGGCACATGGGCTTCAGTAGTTGTGGCACTCAGGCTCAGTAGTTATGGCTTGTGGGCTCTACAGCACAGGCTCAGTAGTTGCGGCTCATGAGCTTAGTTGCTTCTGCTCCGCAGCATGTGGGATTTTCCTGGACCAGGGATTGAACCCATGTTCCCAGCATTGGCAGATGGATTCTTAACCACTGGGCCACCAGGCAAGTCCCGGGGACGCTATTAAACATCCTACAATGCACAGGACAGCTTCCTTCTCCTCACTCATCCCCCCAAAGAATTATCCTGCTCAAAATATCAAATAGTGCCAAGGTTGAGAAATCCTGGTTTGCATGATGAAGGTACTCTATCTGAAAATGACAGCTTATACCATACTCAAAATAGAAAACTTAAGGGAATTCTTGTTATAGTAAAGTCTAAGATAGTTACACAATGAACGTTATAGTCAAAGTAATAAAAAATTGGGGAATAAAGATTGGAATGGTCAAATAAGAATTATTGCTATTTTATGACAATATTAAAAAACCCTAAGATCATCATCTGAACTATTCTAATACCATATTCAATAATATGTCCAATTATAAAACACGTAAAAGAATTCCATAGATGTCCTATATAAAATAAAAACAGGAATAACAAGATAAAAGAGAAAGAAAAATATTCTACTTATATAGATGACACAAAACAGAAAATAGCTGAAAAATAGAAAATAATTAAGAAGTGGGCTAGACACATATGAAAATAATAAAATTTTTCTGAGGCTTGTGTGGGAAGACAATTACATCGAGATCTCCCCAAATTGATTTACAAATAATTCTATTCTAGAGAAAATTTTAAATTGGATTTTTTTGGAATTTCATGAAATAAATCTGAAGCTAATATGGATGAATGAATGTATTAGAGCAACCAATAATTTATCTATCTAATAAATTAATTTATAAAGCCACAATGGACAAAAAGTGATAGTGGCCCCCAAATAATGTTAAATCAATGGAGAGAAACAGAGAGTTAAGAAATAAGCCTAACTATTAAAAAATTTAAAATGTAATTTAGGTGCTGTTTTATTTAAGTCAGAGGGGACACATTAAAGAGTTTGCATAGGGATTCATACTGTTAAAAATATCTACCAAGATGATGTAACAATTATGCGCCTGTGCCCTTAAAAATGTAGCTTTGGAAAATACAATACAAAAACAAATAGAAAAACAAAGACAAGCTAACAAATTTGAAATCATAGGAGGCCAAATTACACACTTTAATAATAAATGACAATTTTAAAAAGAGAATTTAATGGCACAATGAACTACCTGGTACTAAGAAACTTCTAATAGCCATTCTTTTCAAACATATATAAACCTCTCATACAAATTGATAAAATACTCAATGACACAGGAAATCTCAGCAAATTATAAAAAGTAGAGATCGTATAGGCTTATTCACTGAACAAATAAGGAAATAACAACTCAAGGAGAGAGGAAATAAATCTGTATGATCATAAATATAAAAATACTTATAAAAATTCTTGTGTTAATCAAGAAATAAAGAGTACAAGTTACAAACTATTTAGAAATAAGCAACAGAGCATTAAATATTAAAACCTGTGAAATGTGGCCAAAGCAGCAATCAGAGGAAAATTTATGGACTTAAATGCATACATTAGAAAGTGAGGGAAATTGAAATCAAGTGGACCAAGCATAACATTCAGGATACTAGAAACAGAACAACAACAACAATCAAATCTCCAGAAAGTAGAAGAAAGTAATAAACATAAAAACTGACATTAATAAAACAAACAAGAAAAACAAAGCCATTAGAATTGATCAATAAAATCTTCAAATGTAATTAAGAAAAAAGAGAGAGTGTAAATAAGCAGCATCATGAATAAGAAAAGGCGCTGTAACTACAGATACAGAAGCAAATAAGTTTTGTAAGATACTTCCTTTATGTTAATAACTTTTAAAAAGTAGATGAAATATTTTATTTAAAAAACCAAATTACTAAACTTAGCTCAAAGAGTTACAGAAAATCTAATATGGTAATTTCTATTGAAGAAATTAGAAAGCTAGTCAAAGGTATACTCTTCCAGAGAACATGAAGCCCAGATGGCTGTTCTTTGCAGCCTTGTCAATAACAAATGACTGGAAACAACCAAAATATACATATACATGATAGAAGTGTTAACTAAACTATGGTAAATCATACTGTATAGCAGTTTTACAAAAATGAAGTTGATTTATATGAACTGATATGGAAAGACAACTGAGATATATTGACATTTGGAAAAGGTAGGTTGCAGCATAATGTGAATTGTATCATATCAAATCCCCAAACTCTCTTTTCAGAAGTAAAAAACGCTGTGTATTTTCACTGATGTGCAGGTAAGTGTACTGTGAGACAGCAGGACATTGATTAATGTTCTGGCTAATTCTGAAGCTGGATTCCCTGGGGTTCAAATTCTGATTCTGCCACCTGGATGTCCCTGGGCAGGTTTCTCAGTCCCTGCCCCCACCAACTACCTGTCTCAGATTCCTCTTTTGTATAAAATGGTAAAATAACAGTTGCATTTACTTTGTAGGCTGTTGGGAAGATTATACAAGTTAACATATGTAAAGCACTTAGAGCACTACCTGGCATGTGGTTAGCACTGGTAAGTTAGTTACATCTACTATGAAAAAAACTCTGAATTTCCACATATCAAACTGATAGCAACAGTTATTTCTGATGAGAGAATGCAATTGGAGATTGAATAAGGGTTGGTCAGAGAGAATTTTTGCTGTGTCTGGATTGTTTGACTTCTATAATAAGTATATATACTAATATTTCTTTTGGAATTAGGTAAATGATATTTATTAAAAAATCAGTGGGGAAAGTAGAAATGATAAAGGGACAACCATTTAATCATTTGGAAAAAGTAAAGGTAGAGCCTTACCATAAAGCTAGACAGTTTCAGATGTAGTAGAGATTAGACACAAAAAGGAAACCAAAATAGAATAAGAATAAAGGTGAATGTTGATGTAATAGTGAGGACAGCCTTCTTAACATGACATCAAAGGCAGAGAACACAAAGGAAAAAACTGGTACATTAGATGGCATAAAAATATAAATTGTTTTTCAAATAACATCACCAGTGATGTTATATGAAAGGGATATATACATACCAAATATATGTATATCAAATATACATATCAAAGGGATAATGCCATTGTTTATAATATTAGTAGATTTTAGAGATTAACATGAAGTAGAAAAAAGATCGAAGAGAATAAACAGGCAATTTCAAAATTAGAAATATAAATGGACAATAAATACATGCAAAAATAGCTTAACCTTATTACTTTAGTTGTAATCAAAGATACGCAGCTTTGAACAGTCTTGTCAAAAATTTAGAAAAAAATATTATAAATGCTGAAGGAAATTTGCTGAAGATGATTTTACTCTATATTAATTGAGATATATTTTGTGCAAGACAATTTTGCAAGAAGCATTAAATGTCTTAAAAATGCAAACACTCTGATTGATTTTCTAGAAATTCAAGTGGAATAATCACAGATTGCACACAGATCCTTATATAACAATGTCCATTGTGGTGTTATTTAAATTAGCAAAAAATTGGAAACTACTTAAATATCCAATAATAAATCGTTAAATATCTCCTCTTCATTTAGTTGTTCACGTGGGTTTTTATCTTGTTCCTTCCTCTGAAATACATTTCTCGGCCGTCTCACTCTGTCTAACTTTCTGTGTTTGTGGTCTACTTTCTGCGGGCTGGAGGAGTGCACCTCCTTTTGCTTCTGGTGTCTTTGCCCTCTGGTGGGTGGATCTGGGTCTTGTCCCTCTGGTGGGCAGGGCCATGTCCAGGGGCACGTTTATAGGTGGCTGTGAGCTCAGTATGGCGTCAGGCACCCTGTCTGTGATGGGTGGGTCTGCGTTCCTATCATGCGGGTTGTTTGGCCTGGGGCTTTCCAGCACTGGACCCTGAAGGTTGTTGGGTAGAACTGGGCCTTGATGCCAAAATGGCAACCTTGGGGGGAGCTCACGCTGATCAGCATCCTTTGGGGCCTCTGCCCCCAGTGTCGTCGCCCCCCCCAGTGAGCCACAGCCGACCCCCGCCTCCCCAGGAGACCCTCCGAGACTGGTAGGTAGGTCCAGCCCCGGCTCCTTTGGAGTTCCTGCTTTGTGCTGGGTCCCCGTGCACGTGACACTCTGCGTGCGCCCTCCACGAGTGGAGTCTCTGTTTCCCCCAGTCCTGTGGCCCTCCTGCTCTCAAGCCCAGCGGGCCTTCAAAGCCAGATGCTTTGGGGATTCCTCCTCCTGACGCCAGGCCCTCAGGCGGGGGAGCCTGACGCGGGCTCAGGGCTCTCATTCTTGTGGGAGAACCTCTGCAGTACAATGATCTTCCAGTTTGTGCGTTGCCCACCTGGTGGGTGTGGGATTTGATTATGTCATGAAAGTGACCCCTGCTATTTTGTTGTGGCTTCTTCTTTGTCTTTGGATGTCAAACATCTTTTTTGGTAGATTCCAGACTTTTTGGTCAATGGCTGTTCAGCAGTGAGTAGTGATTTGGTGTTTTCCTGAGAGGAGGTGAGCTCAAGGGCTTCTTCTCAGCCCTCTTTCCTGGAACCCAGGGGCTGCGTTTAGTTTGGATGTTTGCTGCCTCTTTGCTCAGCGTGTGCTGGCCGTCACACCCCTCCACCTGGGGTAGGCAGGTGCAGCGGCGTCTGCCCTCTCCCAGGATGGCGCGGGCAGGGCTTGGCGCCTGGCCCTGGGTCCGGTCGCGGCGGCCCGTGCCCACCTCTGGAGCCCACCGTGGTGGTGGCGACGTGCCCCCGCCCCCGGAGCTCCCGTAGGCGGTGTGCCCTGTCGCGTGCGAGCACTCACGGGGAGAGAAGCTCTCCTCATGCGCCCCCCAATATGGCGCCTTGCCTCTCTGGTGGGCCCAGGCCTCTTCTGAGTACACCTTTAGTGGCCACAGCGCAGCCTCTCCGGGCTGTTTCCCCTCATCCAGCCCCGGCCCTCTCCCTGGGTCTGCTCTCTGAAGCCTGCGCTTCAGCCCCCACTGACAGAGGAGTGTCTCAGGCCGGGACGTGCAGGGCGGCTGCTCTCCGCTTTGCCTCCCACAAAGCAGTTGCTGCGTCTCCTCCTGGGCCCTGAAGCTCCCCCTCTGTGCAGTCTCATCTCCCTGCCCGCGAGGAGACGTTCCTCCTTCATAGCTCCCTCCCCGGGGCGCAGGCTCTGTCCCTATGCCTTCTTTTTCTTTCTCCTTTTGTCCTACCTGGTTACAGGGAGGTTTTCATGTCTTTTTCAGAAGTCTGAGGTCTTCTCTAAGTATTCAGTAGCTGTTCTGTGGGAATTGTTCCACTCGTAGATGTATTTTTAATGTTTTTTCTGGGAGAAGGTGAGCTCCATGTCCTCCACCTCCGCCATCCTGATCCAATAAGTTGTTAAATAAATCATGGTGCATCACGTATGGAATATTATTCAGCCATTAAAAATAATGCTGTCGAAGACTATTTCTGGTATGGAAATATGTTAGGAATGTATGGAAGAACTGTAAAACATCGATAAGTAGAAAGGTGTAATTTTATAAAAGACAGGAACTCCCACTGTATGTGAATGCATATGGAGATATTTCTATCTTTATCTCTATTTATCTCTAAATATCTATATATATGAGTAAATAAAGCTAGATAGAAGTGCACTACACTGTTAAAATGTATTATCTCTGGGCAGTGATGACATTTATCATTCTCTCTGTGGTTTATATTTATTTACTTTATTGAGTTAAACATCACAAAGTACATGAATGTATTCTTGTAAAAATGAGCATACTACAGATAAAGCTGAACCCCCTCAGACCAGCGCCTCACTCCTCCCCTGTAATTCCCCCACAGGGACTCATTGTCATCAGCGTGTGGCCCTCTAGAACTTTTCCTACACATTTACACACATGTTTTCTCTCCAGTATTTTGGCATTTAAATCATTAAAAAATTTTTTAATCTATATTTACTCTGAAAATATAGATTAGATTTTATTTTGGTGTCTAGATTTAATTCAGATCTTTTCCCTACCATTTGCTTCCCTACCCCTTCTCCCACTGTCCCCTGCCACCTCCTGTATAGTTATCCATTGAAATGTTATTCCCCATTTGTTTTACAGTTTTCTTTCAATTATTTAGAATCAACTATAAATTTTACCAATTTCTTTGTGCACTATTTTTATCTCCCAATAGTTTTGCATCTTACTTTATTTTGCTGCAATACATCTCCTTGTAATTTTTCCAGGAGGGGTTTGTGTGTGGTAAGCTTTGAGCCCTTGAATGATTTAAACAGTATCTATTTTGCCCTAATGCCTGACTGATATTTTGGTTGGATATAGAAATGTAAATTCAATATAATTATTTTCTCAGAAATTTTATGATGTTGCTCTTCAGTATTCTGAATTGCTGAAAAGAAACCAGTTGCCCATGTGATCCTTGTGTTTTGTTTGTTTGGTCCTTTTTCTTTTGCAGGTAACTTTTTTTTTTTTCTGCAAGCCTTTAGGGTTCTTTTACTTGGCTCTCTGAATTTCACAGATAAAATTTTCATTACAGTTTTTCCTTTTATTCTGCTCAGTAATTATGGATCCTTTCAATTTAAAGAGTTGATTTTTTTTTTCTGCAGGAGATTGTCACATGTTATTTCTCTGCCTTTTTTCTTCCATTCCATTCTGTTTCCTCTCTGGAATTAAGAAGATCTCAGGACTTTTGGATCTACCTTCCAAGTCTATCTCTCACCATCCCTCCCTTCCTCCTTCCCTCTCTCCCTCCACCACTTCCTTCCTTCCTTTTTTTGCTATCATTTTATCCTGTGTTATGGGGAATCAGTATTCCAGTGTATTAATTTGCTGTTTACGTCTGTTCTCTATTTAACTTGCTGTGAGTTTCTTCTTTGAAATTTTAACTGTTATGTTTTTCCCTACAACATCTCAAGTTAGTTGTTTGAAATAGCCATTTTCATAGTTACTTAGAAGATATTATAGTATTTTGTTAATACTTCTTTTAAAGTTGGTTTCTACTTGTTCTATTGATTCAATTTACACTCATTATTTTTCTATATATTGAATTTGGTGCCCCTCATTGATTGGCTAGTTTTCCTCATTATCCTTATAATTGGATCCTCAGTTAATTTTTTAATACCTTTTAGACTTACAGTTTAATGAATTTTGACAAATGTAGACTGTGTGTGCATACCACCACAATCAACATCTACAGTGTTTCTTTTAATCCGAAACCTCCTTGGGCTCCTTTTCCGTCATTCTGCTCCCTCTACCTTGGCAACCACTGATTTATTCTCTATCCGTAGAGTCTTGCCTTTCCAGAATATGACATAAATGGAATCATACAATATGTGTCCTTTCAAGTCTGGCTTCATTCTCCCAGCACAAGCCTTTTGGGCTTCATCCATGTTGTTGCAATATGCCAATTGTTTCTTCCTTTGTATTGCTGAGCAGAATTCCATTGTATGGATGTGCTACTAGCTGATGAACAGTTGGGTTGTTTCTAACTGTGGTGATCATGAGAAATTGCATTTAGGTTTTCTTGTGTGGGTCTATATCTTCATTTCTCTTGGGTAAATACCTTGAAGTAGGATGGCTAGGTCATATGGTCAGTATGTGTTGAACTTTACAAGAAACTGTCAAAATGTTTTCCCAAGTGGCTATGACTTTTTAAGAATTTTGAGATAATCACAGATTCATATGCAGTTGTAAGAAATAAGAGAGAGATCTCATGTACTCTTTACCTAGCTTTTCCAATAGTAACATCTGATAAAACTATAGTGTAATATAACAACCAAGATATTGACATTGAACTACTCAAAAGAAACATAACAGTTCTACACTGTAAGGATCCCTCATCCTGCTCTTCCACATCCCCACAGCTAGCTGGCTGGCTATAGCTTCAACAATCACGAATATGTTCTCCATTTCTATAATTTTGCTATTTAAGAATGTTATGTAAATGGAACTATGTATTGGATTGGCCAAAAAGTTCATCTGGGTTTTTCTGTTACATCTTACGGAAAAACCCAAACGAACTTTTTGGCCAATCCAATACCTAGTATATAACCCTTTGGGATTGACTTTTTTTCCCCACTGGGCTTAATTCCCTAGAGATGTATCAAAGGTGTTGCATGTAATTGATAGTCATTCCTTGTTATTGTTGAGTAGTATTCTAGGGTATGAAGGTACCAGTTTGCTAAATCATTTATTTGTTGAAGGGCACCTGGGCTGTTTCCAGCTTTGGCTATTACAAACAAATCTGCTATAAACATTTGTGTACAGGTTTTTATGTGAACATAAACCTTTCTTTGGGATAAATACCTATGAGTAAAATGTTGGGTTGTATGGTAGTTGCATCTTTAGTTCTTTAAGAAACTGTCAAAGAGTTTTCTGGAGTGGCTTACCATTTTGTATTCCCATCAGCAATGTATGCGTGATCCAGTTTGCAACCTCACCTGCATTTTGTATTGCCACTATTTTTTATTTTGGCCATTCTGATAGGTGTGTAGTGATATCTCATTGTGTTTCCCCAGTGGCTAATGATGACTGTATTTTCATGTGCTTATCTGACAGCTGTATATACTCTTCAGTGAAATGTTATATCTTTTGTTCATTTTCTAATTCAATTATTTGTGTTTTTATCATTGTTTTGAAAGTTCTTTCCATATACTAGATACCAGTACTTTGTTGAATATATGGTTTGAAAATATGTTCTCCCAACCTATAGCGTATCTTTTCATCCTCTTCACATGTGCTTTTGCAGAGCAAAAGTTTCAAATTTAAGTCCAATATGCCAGTTTTTCCTATTATGATCATGCTTTTGGTATCAAGTCAAAGAATGCTTTGCCTAGCCCTAGATCTTCCAAATTTTCTCCTATTTTTTTTCTGAAAATTTTATAGTTTTATCTTTTATGTTTAAGTCCATAATCTGTTTTGAGACTTTTTTTTTTTAAAGTGAGAAGGGCTTGGTTTTTTGCCAATGAATTTTTACTTGCTCCAGCACCAGTGAATGGTGGTGTTAAAAATCACTTGTACATATTTGTTTGGGTCTATGTTTGGGTTTGGTGCTATATGCTATGGGTGTGTCCACCCCTCCACCAGCATCACACTGTCTCGATTGCTATAGCCATACAGTAAGCTTTGTTCTCAGGTAGAGTAATTCCTTATTTTTTCTGTAGTTCACTACCTTGTCTTTATTCTTTTTCGAGATTGTTTTAGTCATTCTAAGTTTTATGCCTTTTCATATAAATTTTAGAATTTATTTTCTCCGTATAAATTGATAGGAAATGCATTAAAACTATTAATCAGTTTAGAGAGAATTGACATCTTTACTATCTTGAGTCTTATAATCCATGAATGTGGTATGTCTTTACATGTATTTAGGTGTTCTTTGATTTCATTGTTAGCATTTTGTAATTTTTAGCATTTAGATCACGGATATCTTTTGTTAAGTTTATACCTAAACATATCATTTTCCTTGGAGTGATTATATGTGGTACTGTGTTTTAAATTTTTGTCTCTACATGTTAATTGTTGATATATAGAAATGCAATTGATTTTTGTGTTGATCTTTTATCCTGTGACCCTACTAAACTCAATTGTTTGTTCTAGGAAAGTTTTTGTAAAACCCCTTCTGTGTAGATAAGCATATCATTTTCAAATAGGGATGGTTTTATTTCTTCCCTTCCAATATGTATACTTTCTGTTTCTTTTCATTTCCTTTTGCAGTGGCTAGAACTCCCAGTAATATGTTGAGTGACATATTGAATATGTCATTCAATATTGTTGAATGACAAGGCAAGAGTGACATTCTTGCCTTGTTCTTGATATTAGAGAGAAAGCACTCAGTCTTTTGCCATTGAGTTTGATGTTAGCTGTAGTATTTTTGTAGATTGTATTTATCAAGTTGAGACAGCTCCCCTCTATTCCTGACTTGCTGAAAGTTTTTATCCTGAATGCGTGTTGTATTTTGTCAGATGTGTTTCTTTGGCTGATATGATCACAAAGTTTTTCTTTTTTAGCTTATTGATATGGTTGATTATATTGACTGATTTTTGAATGATGAAACAGCTTTACATATGTGGAACAAATTTCATTTTATCACTGTGTGTAATTATTTTAATATACTGCTAGATTCAATTTGCTAATATTTTGTTGAACATTTTTGTGTCTAAGTTTATTAGTCTGTAGTTTTCTTTCTTTCTTTCTTTTTTTTTTTTTACTATTTTTGTCTGGTTTTGGTATAAGAGTAATACTGGCTTTGTAAAATGAATTTGGAAGTGTTTCTTCTTATTCTTTTTTTTTCTGCAGTAGATTGTATGGAATTTGTGTCTTCCTCCCTTCTTCCCTCCCTTCCTTCTTTCCTTCCTTCCTCCCTCCCTCCCTTCCTTCCTTCCTCATTTTTTGATTTCTAGTTTGATTCCGATATGGTCAGAAAATATACTTTGTATAACCTAAATTGTTTTATACTTGTTGAAGTTTGTTTTATGGGCCCGTTACATGCTTTATCTTGGTGAATATTCCATAAGCACTTTGAAAAAATGTATATGCTGCTGTTCTCTTGTGAAGTATTTTGTACAGTAAGCCCCCTACATACGAACCTTCAAGTTGCAAACTTTCAAAGATGAGAACGTGTCCAGTCACGTAAGTTAGTTCACATGTCTGGCATACATTTTCACGTGCATGCATCCTCTACAAGTGGTTGTGCTTTTGTGTACTTTACTGTACAGTACTATACAGTACAGTAGTACAGTATCTTTATTTCAAGCCCAGGGTGTCTGGAAACAAGTATAAAAGCAGCAGTGATGTAGCTGTTACTGCTAAGAAGTACCAAGCCATAATGATGGAAACAAAAGTGGAAATAATTGAGCGAATAGAGCGAGGCAAAAAGATGGTAGGTGTCACTCTTTCTTATAATATGAATGGCTCAACCATTGGCATGATTCTGAAGAACAAGGACAAGATCGTGGAACATGGGAAGTCTGCTGTGCTGTTGCTGTCAACAATAATATTGAAGAAGTGTGGAGAAGTGATGGAGGAGATGGAGAAGCTTCTGGGTGTGTGGAGGCAGGATCAGCCTCAGTGTCGAGTATCACTCAGCTTAATGCTGATTCAAGAGAAAGCTAAAAGCCTTTATGAAGACTTGAAGAAGAAACACGGTGAAGAATCAGAGGGCTCACCTTTTAATGCCAGCCATGGCTGGTTTTATCGGCTCAAGTCTAGAGCCAACTTTCACAACATAAAAGTAAGTGTTGAGGCAGTGAGTGCAGATACAGTAGCCGTCAGGGAATTTCCTGAAACGCTTCGAGAAATTATTGATGAAGGCGTGTGTTTACCCTGCCCGTTTCTAATGTAGATGAGACAGGATTGTACTGGAAGAGGATGCCAGACCAAAGTTGCATCAGTAGGGAGGAAAAGTTGATGCCAAGCTATAAAGCAACAAAGGATAGACTAACTGTTGTTTGGTGGCAATGCTTCCATCAATATGAAGCTGAAGTCTCTCTTTGTCATTCAGAGAACCTAAGAGGCCTTAAAAATGTAGCCCAGGGCTCTCTTCCTGTTGTGTGGAAGAGTAACCCCAAAGCCTGGGTTACATAAGCCATTTTCCAGGACTGGTTTTTCTACCACTTTATCCCAGAGGTAGAGAAATATTGCTTGGAGAAGGACCTCCCATTCAGCATTCTTTTGCTGCTTGACAGTGCTCTGGACTACCCCCATGCATGGACGCCTTTCATCCCAATGTCAAAGTAGTGCATCTGCCACCAAATACTACGTCACTCATCCAACCTTTGGACCAAGGAGTTACAGTGACTTTCAAGAAATATTATTTATGTCACACTTTTCATCAGGCAGTAAAGGTGAGGGACGCATCAGGAAACTTGCAACAGTTTTGGAAGGGCTATAATGTCTACAAGGCCATGAAAGCAATGACTTTGCTTGGTGTAACGTTATGGCCGTCACCACGAATGGGGTTTGGAAGAACCTTTGCCTGCAGTTTGTTCGTGATTTTCATGGATTTGGAAAGGTGGATGACGAGTCCAAAGAGGTCTTCAGCAACTTAGTGACCCTCAGCGAGAAGCTGGAGCTAGATCTGCAAAAGGATGACTTCATTGAACTCCTTGCTGTGCAACATGAGGAGCTTACTAATGAGGACCTGATGGAATTGGAGGCCCAGAGAAAGGATGGAGAGAGACAAGAGGAAGAAGAAGGAACTGACGAACTGAAGAGATTCATGACACAGGAAATGGTAAGGGGGATTTTCTTTATTCAAAGAGGCACTGTTAGTTTTTTTTTTCCTAAGAACTTTGAGATATAATTGACATACAATAAACTGCATATATTTAAAGTGTACAATTTGATTTTTTTTCTTATTAGTAATGTATATGGCAATCCCAATTGAGGAGGCACTATTAGTTTTTGAGGCATGGGACCTGAATGTAGAATGGTACGTGAGGGTTACAGAAGCTGTTCAGAATGCAATCCAGTGCTACCGTGTCATCTATGATGAGAAAAAAAGAGCTACTACCCAGACATCACTGGATCGTTTTTTCAAGAGGGTAGATAGAATTGAATCCAGCAAGGAACCAGAACCTGTGCCATTAGCACCAGGCATGAGTGAAACTGCAGCTTGCCCTCCGTCTCCTACTGCTGATGATCCCTTAGCTCTACCATCTCCTGCCTCTTCTTCCTCCTCCAGTCAGTAACTCTTCTTCCCTGTTCACTCAATGCCAGCCCCTGTATGCCAGCTGTTGTACTGTACTACTGTACTTTTCAAGGTACTACACTGTAAGATTAAAAATGTTTTCTTTATTTTTTGCTTGTTTTTTATGTATTATTTGTGTGAAAGGTATTATAAACCTATTACAGTACAGTACTATGTAGCTGATTGGGTTAGTTGGATACCTAGGCTAACTTTGTTGGACTTACGGACAAATTGGATTTATGACCGTGCTCTCAGAACAGCACTCATTCGAATGTAGGGGACTTACTGTATGTCAGTGAGAACTTGTTGGTTTATTTTGTTGTTCAACTCTTTTCTATCCTTGCTAGTTTTTTGTGTGGTAGTTTATCAGTTACTGGGGACATATTGAAGTCCCCAACTATAACTGTGTATTTATTTATTTCTCTTTCTTCTTAAGCACTATCAATTTTTATTTCATGTATTTGAAATTTTGTTGTCTGTGCACAAATTTGGGATTATTGTATCCTCCTGGTGAATTGATCCTTTTATCATTGTGAAATGTCCCTCTTTGTCTATAGTAATTTTCTTGGCTCTGAAGTCTACTTCACGGGATATTAATATGCCACTCCTGCTTTATAGATAATACTATCATGGCATATCTTTTATATCCTTTTATTTTTTTAACATACTTATGCCTTTGAATTTGAAGTGAGTTACTTATAAACAGCATATAGTTGGGTTATTATTTTTATCCACCCTTCCAATCTATGACTTTATTTGATATGTTTAAGTCGTTTACATTTAAGGTAATTATTGCTATGTTAGGGCTTAAGTGTGCTATTTTCTTTTATTTTGTTTTCTATTTGTTTCCTCTGTTTCTCCATTCTTTCCTGTCTGTGGGTCACTTGAAGATTTTAAAAGATTTAATATTGATTTATTTACAGTTTTTTTTAATTGAAGTATAGTTGGTTTTAATTGAAGTAATGTTGTGTTAGTTTCAGGTATACAGCAAAGCAATTCAGTTATACATACATATATGTCTATTTTTTTCAGATTCTTTTCCCTTATAGGTTATTACAAAACATTGAGTGTAGTTCTATGTGCTATACAGTAGGTCCTTGTTGGTTATCTATTTATAGTGCTTTTGAGTATATCATTTTGTATAGTTTTCTTAGTTGTTACTGTGGATATCACAATATCAATATATGATTTATCATGGTCTCCTAATATCAACATTTATCTTTGCATAATGTGTAGAAACTTTATTTATATTTAGGTCCTTCCTTTTGACAAATATCCCCACTTTTAAATATTCTCTTGGATAGCAGATGATATTATAGTATTTGTTTCAATCATCACACGTGATTTAGAAAACTCATGAGGAAGAGGGTAGTCTATTGTATTTATCCACATTTCTACTCTTTCCATTATTTTTTCCTTCTCAGTCTTTCAAGATATCTTCTTCTACTTTTTCCCTTTCTATTTAAAGAACTTCATTTAGTCATTCTTTTTGGGTAGGTCTGCTAGTGATAAGTTCTTTTTAGTTTTTCCTTTGTCTGAGAATTTTTGTTGTTGTTGTTTCCCTTCATTCCCAAAGGGTAGTTTTGCTGGATATAGAATTCTCAGTTGAGAATTCTTTTCTTTCAGCTACTTCTTTCTGGACTCCATGGTTTTAGATGAGAAATCTGGTCCTTTGATTTGGTATTCTCCTTAGGTAATGTGCTGTTTTCCTCTTGCTGCTTTTAAGATATTTCTTTGTCTTTAGTTTTCAGAAATTTAATTATAATGTGTCTTAACATGGGTTTTTTTTGGAAGGGAGGAGCATTTATCTATTTGAAGTTTACTCATTTTTTTTTGAATCTGTGGGTTCATATATTTTGCCAAGTCTGGAAAAATGTCAGCCATATTTCTTTGAATACTCTTTCAGCTCTACTCTCTTCCTCCTTTTCTGGGACTCCAGTGATACAAATCTTGCATCTTTTGCCTTTGTCCACAGAGAGTTGAATCTCTGTTCATTTTTTCTCAATCTGTTTTCTGCCTGTTGTTCAGATTGGGTGAATTCTCTTGGTTTGTCCTCACGTTTATTGATTTTATTCTCTAATTTCCATTCAATATTGAGCCTATCCAGCAAAATTTTAAATTCTTTATTATTGACTTTTCAGTTTTATAACTTCCATTTAGTTCTTTTTAATGTTATGCTTCTTTACTGAGATTCTTCTAGTTTCTCATTTGTTTCAAGAGAACTAATTGCTATTGAATCACTTTTATGATAGTTGCTTTAAGATCCTTGTTAATTCCAATATCTGAGTCATCTCAGCGTTGGCATCTATGGAATCTTTTTTTCTTTTTTGATTCAACTTGTTATTTTCCTGGTTCTTGGTATGATGGATGTCTTTAGATTAGTATATCCTGAACATTTTGGCCATTATGTTAGGAGACTCGAGGTCCTCCTTAAAATTTTCATTTTAGCAGGCAGTCACCTTGTTTAGGCTTGACCTACTTTTTTTTTTTTTTTTTGAGATAGCTTCTTTATTGTAACTTAAAAAAATTATTTATTTTTATTTATTGGCTGCTTGGCCTACTTTTGTGTGCTGCGGTTTCAATGTCAGTCTGATTTTCAGAGCCTATATGGTGTTATTTTTCTCCACTTGATTTATCTCCTCCCACAGGGGCTCCAACTGGTCTCTGCTGGTGCTCTTTGAATGGGAAGACGCTTCCCCAGGCTGGGCTATCTGATAAATCTTGCTGGGAGAGGACCTTCCCCAGAAACAAAGAGCACTTCCCAGGATGGGTGCCTGTGTGGCAGGTTGCCACCTACCCGGGGGGGATGGAACCTGCCCCTGGGCCATATGATTGTTGTGGCAGTGTCCCTTTTGCCAGAGGCCTCTGGCTTCATCTGGGTGAGGAAGGGGGCTCTGGGTGAGGAAGGGGGCTCTCAGGCCCCATGTGGAAGGAGATTGCCTGTTGGTCTGGTACTGCTGTTATGGTATGATCCCCCTCACCAGTGGTCCTGGCTGTGTGGTGTCTCTGGGTGGGGGCAGAAGTCTCAGGCTTGGTGCTGCAGTTCATTTTTCATCTTTTTCTGTAACTTGCCCCTATGTATTGTGTGTATGAGAAGGGGCTGGCCCATGCTACTGAGTGAAGGCTCTGCTTACCCAGGCACTGTCCTGTTTCTCTGGAGAAGGTACTCAAGAACATTACCTCTCCTGCAGGCTAGTGTCCATCCAGAGTGCTGGTTGATATTTTGGCCATGGGAAGGAATTGGTTAGGGGTGACCCACTTGGCTTCTCCTAATGTGGTTCTCAACCAATGCTCTGTAGGTGCTCCAGGGGTGCCCCCCACCCCCTTGCCCCAACCCCAAGCTTGGCACATCCCTGGAACACTTGGACCATTTGCTGTGGTTCTTTTCTGAGTATATATTTTCCCTATCAGATGCCATCCATATTTTAGGGAATTCTCATGCCTTCTGATCTATCAAGAATATCCCTTTCTGTATCCAGTGCAGTTTAGAGAAGTGTGTATATATATATACTTTTTTCCTAAGTATTTTGAGAGTAGAAGTGTAGTTCATCAACTTCATCCAATCTCTTTGTGATCTTTTTTCAAATTTTCTAAAATAAATGTGAATTACTTTTATAATCAGTAAAACTATGATTAAATTTTTTTTTCACAGCTGTGTGTTGGACATTGTGCTGGGGTAAGTGCTCAGAGGCCTCCATTTGGGGAGATTACAGGGAAGTAAAAATGTGTGTTTTTGGGAGAAGAGTTTCTGGAAAGCAGAAAGCCTATCCACCCTTCTGGGGGTGCTCAGCCGGGGCCCCCAGATGCAGAGCTGCATCTAGCTGCCACAAGGGTGCTTTCAGCTGTGGAAGGTTGCTCTAAGTTCTCTTAGGAGGGGCTGATCCTTCCCCTTCTTCAAATTGCCAGTGCGTGCAAAATGCTAACACCACACATTCAAGTGACGTATAGATCAGAACAGAATCCTAGCTGGATGACATAAATTAAAGTAATTATATTCATTAGCATGATAAAAAATATGCAAACAAATGTTTATTAAATGCAACCATATATCAACTCCAAAGGCTTTGGCGTTGTTTATGTCCTTGTGCCTCCAGCATTTCGTCAAAGGTGGCCTGTCAGGCTGAACTTAATTGACACGAATAGCTGTGGAGGGAGGAGGAGCCAACCCTGAATATCACTTGGGTCTGCAAACACCGGAGGTTTGGAGATTTGCTACCAGGCCTCCCTGAGAAAGTCCTGGGGAAGAAGAAGCACAGGTCGCCTTGATGGATATGCCCACACAGTGGTCCGGAGGCCGTTTCTCCAACTGAGACAGGCTGGGACCTGAGACCCTTTGCTCCTGTGTGGCCATGCTGGCACCTGGACAAACATCTCCTTGAGCAACAAAATACAAAGAAACTGTAAGGGACGAAAAATAACTGTGTGCATGTTGAAGCAAATTCTGGACAACAGGATCAAAAAGAACCAAAAAACCCAACTGCCACTTCCGAAGAACCAGGAGTAAAAACAGGGTGGGAGCAAAAGCAGGGTTCTGAGCATGCCCCTTGCACTCAACATCCCCAAAGGGATGGGCAAACCACCTAAGCCACCCCTCTGGCCCAATCCCTGGACACACCCCTACCCTCACTCCATGTAAGGAACCAGCTCAACCCACCTTGGGGAGTGAACAAGCAAGGGGATTTGCTACTTGTTTCTGCTCCCTGCTGCTGCAGCAGGGGGCCCAATAAAGCCCTGCCTGAATTTCTTGTCTGGCCTCTAATCAATTTCTGTTTGTTGGGGGAGGCCAAGAACCCTGGTCAGTATCACAATCATTGCCTGATACAATACCTGCCACTGCAAGGGGATCTTTTTGCTGCAAGATTGGAAGTGTTTTTCCAGCTGTTGGGGACTCTCTGGCAAGTGAAGCACTTGTCTGTTCTGGAGCCCCCAGAGATGGGAAACAGGCTTCTGATAGGGAGGCTGCTGTACATTTATGTTGGGTTCTTGCTGGGGAACCTGGCAGGCTGCTCTGATGAGGCATCTCATTTTTGCCAGAAAGCATGGGAATCATACCCACAAGCACAGTCACAGGAAGAGCCAAGTTCCTTAGCTGTGATGCTCAGGCACATGGGGACACTCGTTTTGGCCTCGAGGGCTGATATATCACAGGTGTGCTTGTGAGTGAGGCCCCTGCCTATCATGTAGACGGCCAGCAATTATTCCCATTGTTTACTATACTCAGAGTGGTTGTTTAGAAGGAGGTGGGTACAACTGAATAATGTTTCCCTGTCCATCCATCCAGCATATGTGGAGGGTAATACCAGGTGGAGGGTGAGAAATGTCAGGTGTGGTGAAGGAGGAAGAGGAGCAGGAGAGCTGGCCCAGGGCTTTAGATCAGAGCCCACAGTTGCCTGCTCTCACACTGGTTTTCTGTTTGTTTGTTTTTTGTTTGGTTTTGTTTGTTTGGCTTTTCTTTTCTTTTCTTTTTCTTTTCTTTTCTTTTCTCTTTTCTTTTCTTTTCTTTTTTCTTTTCTTTTCTCTTTTCTTTTCACCTCTGCCTTATCCTTTGAGTTCTTGGCAAACCACAGCCCCAGTCAGGAGTATTTGGCATGGCTCTGGTTGTTAACAGGCTGGGCTGTCACTCAGTCTCATCCATGCTTTGTGATCCCAGTTTACCTCCTGGATGAAAGGGAGCCCGTCTTGTCCCTGAGTGCCAGCTAGCTTCAGAGATCGGCTTGGCAGCAATGATGACTTCACAGGGGTCGCCCATGCTTGTCCACCTGCCTTTTAAAGGAAATGAGATGCTAAGAGAGTAAGGCTTCTTCTCCCAGGACCCACACCTGTCCATCCGTTTCGTGAAGGAAGTAGAACGTGGAGAGGCTGGAGTTTTTGTGGTCAGCACCAGTATGGAGCGGAGCCAGGAGAGGATGGCCTGGAGGCTCCACGGCTGCTGCCCAGGTAGCAGGGAGAGCCCGGGCAGCTCAGGACCAGCCCCTCTTCCCTCCTTCCTGGATAAAGTGAGCCCGCGTAATTTATTTCTGTGGGGTAGTTTATGCTGGGAGGGAGAGAACAGATGTTAAGAAAACAAAGGAAGGCACACCACTTTTGTGTCTGAGCCAATGGTGATCAATTCTGTATACTTTACTGCCTTGTCCATGTTTTGGGGATGGATATTTCAAGCCATTTCAATCAAAAGTGGTGCCACTCTAGGCTCTAAACAAAGGCCTAGATTTATTTTTTTTCTGGCAGCGCAATCCTCAAAGATTACGCTTGCTGCAACATTTTTAGCCACGTCAACATTCCTTAGGAAATACAAATATGGGCATTATTTCATGGAGATGGCACTGGGTAATATAATAAAATGGATTTATTTCATCTTAATTTATTTAAAATGTGCATAGACAGAACTGGGATAAAATCCATGAGATGAAATATCTCGTTTGCATGAATATATTGAAAAATTCAGCCACCTTCTAAGCCAAAAAAAGAGGCAAATTTTTTTTCATCCTCAGAATAATAAGAAGAATAGGTGCTCTTTTTAAAACAAGAAAATATAACCTTGACAGAGGGAAGTGATTCATGTCTCACCGTCCCTGTGAAGGTGTGAGGGATGAGAGGAGACGGCAGAGAGTGCTCTGGGTTGAGGAATCGGGAGAAAGACGGGATTGTGCTTTTGCATGAAGCGCTGGACTGGGCTGAGATGTGAAGGGCAGGGAGGGTGGCCTGACTTTCCTGATGTGCTGGTTGTCAGGGATATAGTGCCAGGCCAGCTGTTCCCACCTCTGGACTCCAAGTCTCTGAAGTGCCTAATGATGGAGAACGTTGCAGGGTCTGAGACTGGCAGGCGTCCATCCTGCCTTAGGGGCTGCAGCACAGCCGGCTCCTCACCACGCACCACCCCAGGGCTTCTGTGACCAGGATGCACTATGGATACCACACTTGTCCATGAGGTTGAAAGTCCAAGGGCCTGGGGTGCAGTCTGGGCGCCAGCATAGCAGCTGTGTGATCGGGAAACCACTTACACATTCTGATCTTTACCTGAGGCAGGAAAAGGTAGAGGCTGAGTCAGATGGCTTGGGTTCTTATGTGAACTCTATCACCTATGAGCTGTGTGACCTTGGGCAAGCTTCTTACCCTCTCTGGCTCCAGTGTCTATTTGTAAAATGAACTTGATAGTAGAACCTACCACACATGATGCTACGAGGTTTACGTGAGATGATCATGCCAAGAACATAGGACATGTCTGACTCACAATTAGAACCCAGCGAATGTTGGTTATAAAGCTTTCTTATCGATAGAATGGAATTAATCTTTTACTATCAAAGGGTAGATTAGTAGCTCCTATTATTATTTGATATTGATCATGTTGTTGTTTAATGCTGATAACTGCTTTCAATTTATTTTTTCTGTGTCCATAAACTTCTTGAGGGAAGAGATGACAAATTCTTGCTGAAGGTGTTGGTTAATGCCTAGAGGGTGCATTCTTTTAGGTTTTCAGTACCTGGGAAACTCCAGTGGGCCCGAGGGGAGGCCTGAGGACTCCATTGGCTGGGACTGGCCAGTGGCTGATGGCTGGTTGTTCCTGGGACTCCCAAGCCTGGGTTTGCCGCCTTTACCAACTCCAGCCCTGAGCATTTACTAGTCCTTGGACTGAACTGCCAGAGGCTGGAGACGGCTACTTTCTGATAAATTGCACAGTGAATCGCAAGTCTCAAATCTTCGAAGATTTTTCCATTCCTCGTTTTCTTATTTTCTACCCTAGGCTGCAAAGAAATCCAGGAGCAACATCACCAGCTTTGGAACATTAAGTAAAGATCATAGATAGCGGCCCCCTTTGGACCCACATGTGAGCCAAAGCATTTGGTAAAGAAAAATCAGTGAAGGGGTTCGCACCGTTTAGTGTTGGTTGAGGGATAGTTGCAGGGTGGGATGATTTGGGCTCTGAAAGAGTCCACAGCCCGGGGGGTTGGAGAGCCTGTGGCCTGAGGCTCTCGCTGGCACCCACCTCCTCCCTGTGCTTGTGGGCTAAACCCACCATGCCTGGGAGATGCCCCACATCTTGCCTCCTAGGTTAGTGTCAGCACAGGTACCCAAGCCACCCAGGCTGGGCGGGAACACTGCCGGCACAGGGATCCTCCATCTCCAAACCATTCAGGGTCGGGGTGAAGCCAGTGGGTTTCCCAGAGAGCATCCCTTCCCCATCACCCACTGTTTACTTTAATGCTGCTCAGGGGAACACAGAAGCTGATCTTGGAGACCCTCACTGGTGAGCCCGAGGCCACGACACACAGATAAACTAGGCATCTGAGCTGGGCCCACATAGCCCTCTAACACTGTCAAGGTCAATTCTATCAAGTCTTGATCCTCGGGTACTTGATCCTGGCGGCTGCCTGCCAGTGGGCTGGCTCTTTCTGATCAAAGAGGAAAAGTTTGAGGGCCTGGTCTAGGTGCTAATAAACTGCAGAGAAAGCTACCACCACTCTTGCTTTCCCCAAAGTACCAAAGCAAATCCAGGTGGGATTCAGCGGGCTGTACCCTGGGAAGCTGGGGTCACTCTTCCCTGGGCAGCAGCCCCTGTGAGGCTTGCAGAGTCACCCCGAGCACACACGTGGAGAATCTCAGGCCTACAGAGGGCACAGCCTTGCCCACGGCCCCACAACCAATAGTGGCAGAGCCTCCAGTCCGCTGAGGGGGTGAACCAGCCACACCACAAACAAAGACTAGGGTTTTTTGGTTTTTTTTTTAAATCATGGAAAAGTTTCCTATAGTTTTAAGAATTGTCATGCCATTCTAATATAGTGTAGGTGCAGACAAATACTGTTTGATTCCACCTATAAGAGGTACCTATAGTAGTCAAATTCATAGAGTCAGAAAGTACATTGGTAGATGCCGGGGGCGGAGGGTGGGGGTGGGGTGGGGAGGGGGAATGGGCAGTTTGTGTTTAACTGAAGGGGACACAGGTTCGGTTTAGGAAGGTGAAAAATTCGGGAGATGGGTGATGGCGAGAGTTGCACAACAGTGAATGCACTTAGTGACCCTGAACTGCACAGCCAAGTACGGTTAAAATAGTATGGTTCCTCTTATGCGACTTTTACCACAATAAAAAACATTAAAAAAAAGAATCATTATGCCATATAATGTTTAATCTTAGCTCATTCTGTTTTCCCTGGACCAGGACTTGTGCTTTAAGGAGGGGCATCAACTCTTGCTAGAGTCCAGGTGGGCCCCTCTGTGCCCCGCCCTCCCCCCCCCCATCAAACTCAGAAAGGGACAGAAATCCCTTTATCTGTCTGGCTGTCCCCGCCACACACACACAGACACAACTGCTTCTGCCTCCACTGTCTCAGGGAAGAGACCATGGCCACAGGCGGAGGAAGTAAGGAAAGCTCGAATGTGGACCTTGTAATTTGGGACGGGTCTGGGGGGCGCTCCTGACAGAGAGTGATGTTAATATTTGGCTGGGGAAACTGCAGCCTCCAGGCACCTGTAACCTCACTGTGGACCGTTTGGTCCCGTCTGGCTCACTTGGGTGGGATTCCAGGTGCTTCTGCTGACCCAGGAGCACGAGGCTCCAACTCACTTCCCAGGGGCGGCTCTTGAAGGCTGGGCTTTGCAGCAGAGGCATGGCCAGCAGGGAGGGGCAGACGATGGGAGGGACCAGAGCAAGCTGTGGGCCTTCAGGGTCCACGTTGGGAGGGACCCCAGGAAGGGCACCTGAGCCACCTGATGACACCAGCGCAGGTCCACACGCTGGAGGCTCTGTTCCAGGTGGCCCTGACCCTGGCTGACCCAACACATCCCTTTCCTTATCATTTCCCTGGTGTAGTGTCACCTCTAGGACTCAAAGCAGGTGATGGCTGTCTGGTTCTGTTTGTCAAGTGAACTAATACAAGGCTCTGACCACCTGTGTCAGGGGCCCGAGGAAACCTTCCGTTAATGTCTGTGATGATGTTTTCCTACTGTGGTGAGACCTGACGGGGGCTGCAGGCCAGGTCAGGCCCCTGATATGGGGTGATTTATGGAACAGCGTGCCCAGCCAGCCCACAGTGTCCAGGGTTCCGGATGGGAATTCCATGCAGGGGTAACTGGGTTGCTTGGGTTGAGTCATTACTGCTAATGGCAAGCCTGCTACTTTGACCTCAGGGTGGGGTGAGGAGGTGGGGTACTCCTTGAATATGAGAAATCACAGCATTTTCTGTTCTAATCAGAGCAGTTGTGTGTGCTGAGCCAGCATATAGATTGGGTGACCATGTAATTTATTGCCCAAACCAGGGCACTTTTGAGAGTAAAGGGAGATGTGATAAAAGTTTGAGAGTGGAGGGGGGGGTGCATTGATTATTTTTTATTTATTTATTTTTTATAAAATTTATTTATTTATTCATTTATTTATTTATTGGCTGTATTGGGTCTTCGTTGTTGCACACAGGCTTTCTCCAGTTATGGCGAGCGGGGGCTACTCTTTGTTGCCGTGTGTGGGCTTCTCATTGTGGTGGCTTCTCTTGTTGCGGAGCATGGGCTCTAGGCACTTGGGCCTCAGTAGTTGTGGCACGTGGGCTCAAAGTTGTGGCTCACGAGCTCTAGAGCACAGGCTCAGTAGTTGCGGCACATGGGCTTATTGCTCCACGGCATGTGGGATCTTCCTGGCCCAGGGATCGAACCCATGTCCCCTGCATTGGCAGGAGGATTCTTAACCACCGTGCCACCAGGAAAGCCAGGGTGTGTTGACTGTTAAACGGAGATGACTACTATCAAACTGGGACAAATTGATGATTTTGACACAGCTCAGTCTTTAACTTGATCACACGTGCTGCCCAGGTCTTGGGAGTTGTTAGATTCTGGTGCCTGCATGAGCATGGAGGGCCTTGAAGCATATGTGAGTCTGCAGGGTACTTGAATGGTCTCTGTCTGGACTGGCCGATGGCTTGTTCCGGGAGCCAGCTGGGGAATCCCATCCTGTTGGCTGTGTCCACCTGGGTGGAAGGTGAGTGGGGGACAAGTGCTGGGTGATCCCGATTTGCTTTCCTTTGACTTGCTGCCTCCAGAGTGGGGTCCCTGTGCCACGCCTGTGGCACGCAGGCTGTGGGGTCAGGCGCCCCTACGTTTTTCTCCTAGCTCTGCCGCTCGCTGACTACGACACGGATCAAGTTCCTTACCTGAGCCTCAGTTTTCCCAGCCATTAAATGGGGATACGAATGGACTTAGTAGGGGTGTGGAGATTAGTGTGGTAACTGTGACACGTGCACGTGTTTGGCACATGACACACACTCATTTACTAGGTAGGGGAGTGTCTCATGTCTAGCAGAAGCTGCTTCATTTTGGTACTCAAAGGAAATATAGACTATTAGTATTTGTTTGACTTTTTAACTTAAAAAAGTTGAGTAGATAAAAATATGCATGGAGTACACATGTAGTAACACATATAGAATTTTGTTTCTCTAGATCTTTATTGGAGTGTAACTGCTTTACACTGTAGTGCCAGTTTCTGCGATACGACAAAGTGAATCAGCTGTATTTATACACATATCCCCACATCCCCTCCCTCTTGAGCCTCCCTCCCACCCTCCCTATCCCAGCCCTCTAGGTTTTCACGCAGCATCGAGTTGACCTCCCTGTGCTCTGCAGCAGCTTCCCACTAGCCATCTATTTTACATTTGATAGTGTGTATATGTCAGTGCTACTCTCTCACTTCGTCCCGGCTTCCCCTTCCCCCCTGCCAACATATATAGAATTAGCTACACATGTAGTAACACATATAGAATTAGCCAAAGATGTGAATAAATTATTCATGTATTGGAGTGTAGAGCCAGAATTTTTTACTGACAGGTCTGTGTGATCAGTAAAATTTTGGGTTCCTCCTTCATGATTAGGACAGGACCACCCATTCAGGTAATAGTGCCCAAAGTAACAAAAGTTGAGACACTTATGAAACTTGAGGAAGCTGTTTTGTTTTGTTCATTCATTCATTCATTCATTCACTCAATAGATATTTATTGAGCACCTACCATGTTCCAAGCACTTGGGATACACCAGTGAATGAAAGAATAAATTATACAGTGTATTGGAAGGTGTAGTGCTATTTAAAAGAAGCAAGGCAAAGGGACCTGGAAGCTGGGGTGGGGTGTGTGGTGTGCAATTTAAAACTGGGTGATCTGGGCTTCCCTGGTCGTGCAGTGGTTAAGAATCCACCTGCCAATGCAGGGGACACGAGTTCGAGCCCTGGTCCGGGAAGATCCCACATGCCTCGGAGTAACTAAGCCCGTGAGCCACAACACTGAGCCTGAGCTCTAGAGCCTGTGAGCCATAACTACTGAGCCCATGTGCCACAACTACTGAAGCCCGAGTGCCTAAAGCCTGTGCTCTAGAAGAGAAGTCACTACAATGAGAAGTCCATGCACCATGTAGCCCCCGCTCACCACAACTAGAGAAAGCCTGCGCACAGCAGCAAAGACCCAACGCAGCCAAAATAAAATAAATCAATAAATTTATAAAAAATAAACTGGGAGATCAATGAGCCTGAGTCTCATTGAAGAAAATGACATTTGAGCAAAGACCTGAAGGAGGTGAAGGGCTGGTATCCATCCCACTCCAGAGCTGTCTGGCTTCACTTCACAGATTCAGATCTACCTTTCCCCCTGAAATCTCCTGAATTTCTGTAAATCAGAGCAGACTTTCACCAGCATGTCAGTACTACTAGGCACCCAACACGTGCTACCAGCATGGAAACAGGCTTTAACTCATTAGCATGGGAGCTTTTTCTAGTTAAACAACAACAACAAAACCCTGAGATCTGGTTTTCTTTTCTCTTCTTTTTTCCTCACTATTTCCAGATATATTTTAAAGTGCTAGTCGGGGCTCTACATTTACAGTGAAATAACTAATGGGATCCATTGGGGTCCCCCAAGTTGAGGTTTTAAGGTGCCAAAACAATATAATTAGGAAAGAGAAGGTGGTTTGTTGGGCTTGGCATTGGAGCCATGGGAGAAGAATTTTTAAGGGAGAACTCAGCCAGGTTATCATGGGCATGACCATGAGTCCCTGTCCCACTACCCAGTATGTATAGATCACTGGAGACCAATACTGCTCCTCCCAGACTCAGATCTGCTTCCCTTCCAGCACAATGCTAGACAAGCCCTGATAGATCTTGCTCTTTAGGCTTCTGTTTCTGTGCTGTTTCTGTTTTGGCTTGTTTGTTTGGTTTGGTTGAATTTCTGGTTCCCTGTGGACCATCTCCTTCAGGGTAATTCGTTGCTCTGGTTCTCTGAGCGTTGGATTTGGACAGGGAGCAGAACTGTGAGCAGTGGATGCTGGGTCCTGTTTTTGGAAGCTGGTGGTGTGCAGAGCGGCGTCCACCCTCATGAAAAAGGGGTGACTTGAGTTTATGCGAGCATTTTTGAGGAATTCTGGTTCTCCTCCCATACATCTGTCCCAGAGGCAGTGAATGTCGGGTGGCATGGCCCTTAGGGAAGGGGTTTTGTACTTGACAGCTATAATGGCCATGCTGATTGTTGGAAGAAACAGAGGCTCTGCACAAGTTTACTCTGGACAGCAAGGAGCTTAGGCTTCGTCTAGAGAGCTCACATTCATGTTCTCATGCTAGCCCTTCTGAGTTCTTTCGTCTGTGAAATGGGCTTTTAATACTCGTTCCATCTGCTTCCTGAGGTTCCTGTGGAGATCAGATATGATGGAAGCTTTATAAAATGAAAGTTGTTCTTATCACCCAGCTGTTTCTCCAGCGGCCACGTTCGCCTCTATGCCTCGCTTACCCTCTGAGGCCTTGTCCATCCTCCTCAAAGCGCCTGGGCTACCCTAGGACCTTGCTTCCTCTTTCACCGAGAAGACAGAAGCCCCCAGTGCCCTCCGCTTTTCATCTCCAACCCTCCACAAATCTGCCTGCTTAGGTAAGCCCTCCCCTCCTTCTGTCCTCTTCCCCTTCTCTCTAAACTTCTCAAGGACTCTGCTTGTTCACATTCACGCAGAATGTGAATCTGCATGAATCCTCTCTCCCGCATTTCTTACCTCCCCTTCTTGACTGCATGGTCCAGATTAGTTTCTAAATAGGCTGTAATAATGTGGAATCTAATTTTAAAAAATGATACAAATAAACTTATTTACGAAACACAGACTCACAGATTTGTTTGTTTCCACTGGGAAATGTGGAGGGGAGGGATGAATTGGGAGTTTGGGATTAACATACACACTACTAGATATGGAATAGATAACCAACAAGGACCTACTGTATAGCACAGGGAACTCTGCTCAATATTCTGTAATAACCTATATGGGTAAAGAATCTGAAAAAGAATAGATATATGTGTATGTATAACTGAATCACTTTGCTGTACACCTGAAACTAACACAACATTGTAAATCAACTATACTCCAATAAAATTAAAAGCAGTAGGCGGTAATATCTCCCATATTTTTGAAAGGGTCCTTCTTGACCTCCCCCAATCATTTCCTTATTTTTTTATCCCCTTAAAAGCGGTAAGAGCGTATAAAAGCTTGCAAAGGATTGTCTACACATATCTTTACTTCCCACTCTTTTTTTTTTTAACTCCTTGGGACTGGTTTCTGTTCCTGCTCCTCCTGGTGGCCACCATGTTGCCACACAGGACACTTAGGAGTAGTGTTTTTCTAGTCACCTCTCTCTCTCTCTCTGCAACAACACACTGACCTCTCTCTTCCCCTTCTGTCCTGCTGTATGGCATGCATTGTCCCTCTCTTATTAGGCTCCTTTTCACCTCTTTCTTTTCCGGCCTCCCATGCTGGTGCATCTTCTCTTACCCAGCCACTAAATGTTGGACTTTCTCAGGAACTTAATACTGGATCCTCTTGTCTTCTACATTGTTGCCCTCAGCTGACCTCATGTGTATCTTTGGTTTTAAAATCTTTCTCAGGGATTTCTCTGGTGGCACAGTGGTTAAGAATCCGCCTGCTGATGCAGGGGACATGTATTCGAGCCCTGGTGTGGGAAGATCCCACATGCTGTGGAGCAACTAAGCCCGTGTGCTACAACTACTGAGCCTGAGCTCTAGAGCCTGAGAGACACAACTACTGAGACTGCATGCCAGAACTACTGAAGCCCACGTGCCTAGAGCCCTCGCTTTGCAGCAAGAGAAGCCACCTCAATGAGAAGCCCTTGCATCGCAACGAAGAGGAACCCCTCCTCACCACAACTAGAGAAAGCCCAGGTGCAGCAACGAAGACCCAATGCAGCCAATAAATAAATAAAGTAAATAAATAAATAATTGTTTAAAACATAAAAGAATCCGCCTTCCAATTCAGAGGATGTGGTTTTGATCCCTGGTCAGGATCTTCCGTTAACATCCCACATGCCACGGGGCAACTAAGCCCTTGCGTTGCAACTACTGAGCCCATGTACCACAACTAAAGAGAAGGTAACGTGCTGCAGCGGAGGTCCTGAGGGCCACAACTAAGATCTGACACAGTCAAAAATAAATGAATAAATTTTTAAAAAAATTCCTTTGGGTGTATATGTCAAAATTTGTTTATCCATTTGTCTGCTATGGATGGACATTTGGACTTTTTTTCACCTTTTGCCTAATGTGAATGGTGCTGTTATAACCATGCATATCCACGTGTTTGAGTATCTGTTTTTAATTATTTTGGGTATATACTTAGGAATGAAATTGCTTGTTCATAAGATAATTCTGTGTTTAAGTCTTTTATACAGTGGCTGCAGCATTTTATATTCCCAGCAACAAAGTACAAGGGTTTCAATTTCTCCACATCCCCATCAACAATTGTTATTATTTTTTCAATTAAATTTTAAAAATTATAGCCAACTTTGTGGGTATGAAGTCATTGTTACCGCGTCATGGTTTTGATTTGCATTTCCCTACTGACCAGTAATGTTGAGCATCTATCCATGTGCTTGTTGGTCATCTGAATATTTTCCTGGGTGAACTATCTATTCAAGTCCTTTGCCCATTTTTTAATCTGGTTGTTTGTCTTTTCATTGTTGAGTTGTAAGTGTTCTTACAGTTATATAAGTTGCAAATCACGTTACTGAAACAATCACTGGTTGTTATTCTTAATCCCTGCACTTTGTCAGACTCACATGTGCCCAGCCTGCAGAATCTGCCTTGGGCTGTATCCTAACCCATCCACTGCTCCCATCTTTACCTTCATCCTACTGTCCCCCTCCCCCAACACATTTTACTTCTTCCCTGAATAAAGCCGTAGTTTCTAATTTGTTTCTTCACTTCTGTTCTTGTCCCCTTATAATCTATTCTCTACTCAATGGCCATAATAATTTCTTTATTTTTTTGACTTTTTTTTAAAGAGACGTTTTAGGCTTACAACAAAATTGAGAGGGAGGTACAGAGATTTCTCATATACTTCTTGTCCCCACATGCATAATAACAGATGACTCACCAGAATAGCTTTTTCTTTCTTTCTTTCTTTTTACCAAGGATGAACCTACACTAACACATCATAATCACCCAGAGTTCATAGCTTACCTTAGGGTTCACTCTTGGTGTTGTACATTCTGTGGATTTGGACAAATGTATAATGACATGTATCCATCGTGACAGTATCATACTGAGTATTGACACTGAAAATCCTCTGTTCTCTGCCTATTCATCCACCCCCCCCACCCCCCACCCCCAACATGCACAACCACTGTCTTTTTATTGTCTCTATAGTTTTGCTTTTCTGTCGGGGATCGCACAGTATGTAGCCATTTCAGGTTGGCTTTTTTCCACTTAGTAATATGCATTTAAGGTTCCTTCATGTCTTTTCATGGCTTGATAGCTCCTTTCTTTTTAGCAGTGAACAATATTCCATTGTCTGAATGTAACATAGTTTATTTATCCATTCACTTGCCATAGGACATCCTTATTCCAAGTTTTGGCAGTTACAAATAAAGATGCTATAAACATTAGCGGGGAGGTGTTTGTGTGGACATAAGTTTTAAACTCCTTTGGGTAAATACCAAAGGGTGCAATTGTTGGTTTGTATGGTAAGAGTATTTTTAGTTTTGTCAGAAACCTCCAAACTGTCTTCCAAAATGGCTGTACCATTTTGTATGCCAGCAGTGAATGAGAGTTCCTGTTGCTCCACATTCTCACCAGTGTTTGGTGCTGTCAGCGTTCTGGATTTTGGCTATTCTAATAATTGTATAGAGGTATCTCATGGTTGTTTTATTTGCATTTCCCTGATAACATATGATGTGGAGAATCTTTCATGTGCTTATTTGTCATTTGTTTATCTTCTTTGGCGTGGTGTCTGTTAAGATCTTTGGACCATTTTAAAATCAGGTTGTTTTTTATTGTTGAGTTTTGAGTACTTTATATATTTTGCATAACAGTCCTTTATCAGATGTGTCTTTTGCAAAGATTTTCTCCCACTCTGTGGCTTGTCTTCTCATTCTCTGGACAGCGTCTTGCACAGAGTAGAAATTTTTAATTTTAATGCAATCTAGCTTAACAAGTATTTCTTTCATGGATTGTGCCTTTGGTGTGGTGTCTAAAAAGTCACTGCCATGCCAAGGTCATCTAGGTTTTCTCCTCGTAGTGATCTTTTTCAAATATCAATTTTTAAATAAATAAAGCAGTCTCACATCTACTTTCAACCCTTCAGAGCTTTCCTGCTGCCTCCTTCACACATTCCCGGCTTCCTCTCCAGCCACACACGCTATCATCTGTATCTTAGCCGTGATGCCCTTTCTTCAATTCTTCCAACACAAGGCTTTCCTGTCTTGGAGACTTGGAATGTCTCCTCCTCTGCCCAGGGAGCTTTTTCCTCAAATGTACCCGGTGAGCCTCATCATCCTTCTGGTCTTGGCTCACCTGTCACCTTCTCAGAGCCGGCTTTCCCTCCACCGCCCGCAACCCCTTTAGCCTCCCTACCTCAAAGGTTATCTCAGAACCTTAGTGTTTCTTTTACAGTTTTAAGAAATCTTCTGGATGCCGACTACGTGCCAGGTGCTCTCTGTGCACTGGGTTTTAAGCGGCTTACAAGACCATTAAGTTTCCTGTCCTCACATTGCTGGCAATTTAGCTCGAGAGACAGTAAGTAAAAATAAGTGGATAAACATTTAATGCGTTACGTGAAGGAAATAAACAGGGTAAACAGAGTCATAGCATGGAAGGAAGGGAAAGAGGGTGAGTTTCTGCTGGTGCTGGGGGGAGGGGAGGGCACCGAGCAGGTGATATCTGAGCTGAGAACTGAAGTGTTAAACAACCAGCTGAACAGAAATGGGAGAAGGGCTTCCAGAGGGAGGGAGGCACAGCGAGTGGAAAGGCTCTGGGCTGTGTTCCCAAGGCAGCTGAGCCCTGTTGCTGTCGCCCAGTGAGGGTGGTAGAGCATGGGGATGGAGATGTGGTCAGGGGCCAGCCTGCAGCCTGGAGCTGGTCTTGTGTTTTCTTGTGGACCTTGTCTGGTTTTACACAGGACACTCCCCTACTTTCTCTACCTCTATGCACCCAGCTCCTAGGGAGTGCCTGCCCCAGAGTAGGTGCTGGATAAATATTTATGAACATAGGATAAATATTGTTGTTATCAATGAGATTAACTAGTGCTCCACCCCCCTTCCTTGTTTACATTACCCGTGTCCTGACTGAGCCCTTTCCCTTCCAGCCACACCAGAGGGAGGCTCGGCTCTGGCGGAATTACTGCAAAGTTGGATTTGGAGCAGTCTGCATTTTATCAAGGAGTTGTTATGTGCCTCCACTTCTTCCAGGGAATTGCTGGCTCTACAGCAAAACCTTCCCCCTTTAGCTTTCATTAAGAGTCCTCGGAATCTTCCAGAAGCTCAATAACCAATTCCTACGAGAAGCCTGAATATTATGTCTGACTCAGAACAGCCAAGGCCCTTCTTTGTGCAGGAAGGTGGTCACTTCCCCAGTTTTGCTGGCTGCTAGCAGCTGGGATTGGGGTGAACTCTATAGAGGGCACCTTTCCGTGTGCCTGAGGAGAGGACAGTGTGGTTTTTACATGCAGGAGGATGTCTAGACAGCTCCATCTTTTCTGCATTTGATGTGGAATCTTTGTCAGGGGACTCAGGAGAAGCTCCAATCCAAAACAGCTTCAGCAGAGGAGACCCTTGCCAGGGACGTCTGCTTTGTAATGAGATCTTTATGTCGGTGGGATCTTTAATAACTCAGGGCCAACCCGGTGCTTGTTTTTGCACATGAAATTAATTTATTGGCTGCAGTGCTCAGACGTCATTTGGCTCCTGCTGCTGCTTGTATGTGCTGGGTTCTTTTGGAAAAGACATTATTTTTAAGAACCAGTATCTTATGATTCTTCCATGGCGTTTGACTGTATTGACTGCCTTGGCTTCCTGGGGGTGGGGTGGGGGGGCTGTGTCCACCTTGGACCATGTGTCTGTGTGTGTCTGCGGGTACTTGCGTGCTGAGCAATGCCACGCAGGTGTAAACCTGAACTTGAGAAAGCCTGAGAGGCTGGGCTGGGTGGGCAGGAGGCACACGAGGGCAGATAAAGATGCTTGGGATAATACACCTCAGCTTTCTATGCAGTTAGAATCACTCAGATCAAACAGCAGCTCAGCATATAGTTTAGGGGGTGTGCTCAGAGACAACTGCCTGGGTTTGAACCCCAGCTCTGCCACTTACCCTGTGCACACCTGTGTGTGACCCGGTGCGTATTACTTCATCTCTCTGTGCCTTGATTTTATCACTTACAAAATGGGGGTAGCAGAAGTGTCTCATAGAATTTTGGGCAGATTAAATGAGTCAATACCTATCCAGCACTTGAAATAGAGCCTGGTATAGGCTCACGCGGTCATATGACCTCTCCTGGATGTTTTGCCTTCAGATAGGCTATTTATTTAAAGTCTTTTGTAAAAAAAAGACTCTCTTCCCCCTCTTTTACCATGTGATGTAACTAGGGTATTTATCTATGTTCCATCTGGTCCCCAAACAAGTCACCACAGCAACCTGGGGGCTGTGCTATCCAGACTCTGGCTGAGTTCCCCCCCTTTCATCTGACACCTCACCTCTACCTCTTATTTTGTAATCAGCCTCATCCAAGTACATCCACTCCTGCCTGTCTCCCCTCCTCCACAGAAGCCCCCAGGCTCCAGCTGGGTATTCTCTCTGCTCCTGCTTCATTCTCAGGTTGTCCCCAAAAGGCAGAAGTTGCAGCATCTAAGTCCTCCCAGACCACTCGCTCCACCCGGGCCATGCAACGGCTTCTCCCAGGCACTGGGTCTATGTCTGTTAAACCCAATGCAAAGGGTCTCCTTGTAATGTTCATTGAATGGGGGCCAACCTGTTTAGAAAAGAAGTTTCACTCCATCTGTTTCTTTAAATGCCCTTCTAACAAATTTATTCACTTTTTAAACATTCCCATGTGGTAAATGAGTTTGGACAAAAGTCACCATCATATAATCACCACCGCCATGAGATACTGAACTACGGTGTTTTCCTTTCCTGAATGTCCTGCCGATGGAATTGCACAGGATGTGGTCTTCGGTGTCTGACTTGCATTTGGCATGCCACAGTTCAGATCCTCCTGTGTTGCTGTGTCTCAGGAGTGTGGTCCTTTTTCTTGCTGACTAGTGGTCCATTGTTTCAATTTGTTTATTCACTAGTTGAAGGACATTTGGGTTGTTTCCAAGGTTTTGGAGGTTATGAATAAATTCACTGTAAACATTGGATTTAGGTTTTTGTGGGAACATTGTTCACTTCTTTAGGGTTACAATTTTTTTTTCTTTTAAGAACTTTTATTGAGATATAATTGACATACAATAAACTGCGTATATTTAAAGCATACAATTTGATATTTTTTTACTTATTAGTAATGTATATATTGGCAATCCCAACCTCCCAATTCATCCCACCCCAACCCTCCCCCTCCCCCTGCTTTCCCCACTTGGTGTCCATATGTTTGTTCTCTATATCTGTGTCTCTATTTCTGCCTTGCAAACCGTTGATCTGTAACATTTTACTAGATTCCGCATATGTGCGTTAATATACTATATTTGTTTTTCTCTTTCTGACTTACTTCACTCTGTTTGACAGTCTCTAGGCCTACCCATCCGACATGCAATAAACTTTGCATGTTGATTTTGTATTCAGTAACATTGCTATCTTATTAATTCCAGTTATTTATGTGTATATTCTTTGGGGCTTTCCATGCTGGCAATCATAGCGTCTGCAAAAATAAGCATTGTATTTCTTTCTTTTCTGTATTTCCTTTTATTTCTTTATCTCATCTTACAACGCAGGCTAAGATCTTTAGTGTAGTTGATAGGTGCAGATAGCTGGTACCCTTGCTTAGTTTTTTTTTTTTTTAATTGGAATGTAATTGCTTTACACTCATACCAGTTTTGGAGGTAAACCAAAGTCAATCAGCTGTATTTATACACATATCCCCATATTCCCTCCCTCCCTCGACTCCCCCCCACCCTCCCCGTCCTGGCCCTCTGAGGCATCACCCATCATCGAGCTGATCTCCCTTTGTTCTACAGCAACTTCCCACTGGCTATTTATTTTACAGTTGGTAGTATATATATGTTTATGCTACTCTCTCACTTCATCCCAGCTTCCCCTTCACCCCCCGCACCACTCCCCCCGCAACCTCGTGTACTCCAGTCCATTCTCTGCATCTGCATCTTTATTCTTGTCTTGTCACTGGGTTCATCAGTACCTTTTTTTTTTTTTTTTTTTTTTTTTTAGATTCCGTATATATGAGTTAGCATATAGTATTTGTTTTCCTCTTTCTGGCTTACTTCACTCTGTATGACAGACTCTAGGTCTATCCACCTCATTACATATAGCTCCATTTCATTCCTTTTTATAGCTGAGTAATATTCCATTGTATATATATGCCACATCTTCTTTATCCATTCATCTGTTGATGGGCATTTAGGTTGCTTCCATGTCCTGGCTATTGTAAATAGTGCTGCAATGAACATTATGGTACATGTTTCTTTTTGGATTATGATTTTCTCTGGGTATATGCCCAGGAGTGGGATTACTGGATCATATGGTAGTTCTACTTTTAGTTTTTTAAGGAACCTCCAAACTGTTTTCCATAGTGGCTGTACCAACGTACATTCCCACCGATAGCTCAGGAGAGTTCCATTTTCTCCACACCCTTTCCAACATTTGCTGTTTCTAGATGTTTTGATGATGGCCATTCTGACCGTGTGAGGTGATACCTCATTGTGGCTTTGATTTGCATTTCTCTAATGATTAGTGATATTGAGCATCTTTTCATGTGTTTGTTGGCCATCTGTATGATTTCTTTGGAGAAATGTCTATTTAGGTCTTCTGCCCATTTGTGGATTGGGTTATTTGCTTTTTGGGTATTAAGCTGCATGAGCTGCTTCTATATTTTGGAGATTAATCCTTTATCCATTGTTTCATTGGCAACTATTTTTTCCCATTCTGAAGGTTGCCTTCTTGTCTTGTTTATGGTATCTTTTGCTGTGCAAAAGCTTTTAAGTTTCATGAGGTCCTATTTGTTTATTCTTGATTTTATTTCCATTATTCTAGGAGGTGGATCAAAAAAGATCTTGCTTTAATGTATGTCATAGAGTGTTCTGCCTATGTTTTCCTCTAGGAGTTTTATAGTGTCTGGCCTTACATTTAGGTCTTTAATCCATTTGGAGTTTATTTTTGTGTATGGTGTTAGGAAGTGTTCTAATTTCATTCTTTTGCATGTAGCTGTCCAATTTTCCCAGCACCACTTATTGTCTTTTTTCCATTGTGTATTCTTGCCTCCTTTGTCAAAGATAAGGTGCCCATATGTGCTTTGGCTTACCTCTGAGTTCTCTATTCTGTTCCATTGATCTTCCTTTCTTTTTTTGTGCCAGTACCATACTGTCTCGATCACTATGGCCTTGTAGTATAGTTTGAAGCCAGGAAGCCTGATTGTACCAACTCCATTTTTCCTTCTCAAGATTGCTTTGGCTATTCAGGGCCTTTTGCTTTTCCATACAAATCGTAAGATTTCTTGTTCTAGTTCTGTGAAAAATGCCATTGGTAATTTGATAGGGATTGGGTTGAATCTATAAATTGCTTTGGGTAGTACAGTCATTTTCACAATATTGATTCTTCCAATCCAAGAACATGGTATGTCCCTCCATCTGTTTGTGTCGTCTTTGATTTCTTTCAGCAATGTCTTAAAGTTTTCTGCATACAGATCTTTTGCCTCCTTAGGCAGGTTTATTCCTAGGTATTTTATTCGTTTTGTTGCAATGGTAAATGGGAGAGTTTCCTTAATTTCTCTTTCTGCTCTTCCATTGTTAGTGTATAGGAATGCAAGAGATTTCTGTGCATTAATTTTGTATCCTGCTACTTTACTAAATTCATCAATTAGTCCTAGCAGTTTTCTGGTAGAGTCGGGTTTTCTATGCATAATGTCATGTCATCTGCAAAGAGTGACAGTTTTACTTCTTCTTTTCCAATTTGGATTCCTTTTATTTCATTTTCTTCTCTGATTGCTGTGGCTAAATCTTTCAAAACTATGTTGAATAATAATGGCGAGAATGGACATCCTTGTCTTGTTCCTGTTCTAAGAGGGAATTCTTTCAGTTTTTCACTATTTAGAATGATGTTGGCTTTTGGTTTGTCATATAAGGCTTTTATTATGTTGAGGTAATTTCCTTCTATGCCCATCTTCTGGAGAACTTTTATCATAAATAGATGTTGAATTTTGTCAAATGCTTTTTCTGCATCTATTGAGAAGATCATATGGTTTTTATCCTTCAATTTGTTAATATGATGTATCACGTTGATTGATTTGTGTATATTGAAGAATCCTTGCATCCCAAGGATAAACCCCACTTGATCATGGTGTATGATTTTTTTAATGTGCTGTGGATTCTGTTAGCTAGTATTTTGTTGAGGATTTTTGCATCTATATTCATCAGTGATATTGGTCTCTAATTTTCTTTTTTTGTGACATCTTTGCGTGGTTTTGGTATCAGGGTGATGGTGGCCTCGTAGAATGAGTTTGGGAGTGTTCCTCCTTCTGCTATATTTTGGAAGAGTTTGAGAAGGATAGGTGTTAGCTTTTTTCAAAATGTTTGATGGAATTCGCCTGTGAATCCATCGGGCCCTGGGCTTTTGTTTGTTGGGAGATTTTTAATCACAGACTCAAATTCCGTACTTGTGATTGGTCTGTTCATCATTTCTATTTCTTCCTGGTCCAGTCTTGGAAGATTGTATTTTTCTAAGAATCTATCCATTTCTTCTAGGTTATCCAATTTATTGGCATATAGTTGCTTATAGCAGTCTCTCATGTTCTTTTGTATTTCTGTGGTGTCCATTGTTACTTCTCCTTTTTCATTTCTAATTCTGTTGATTTGTGTCTTCTCCCTTTTTTTCCTGATGAGTCTGGCTAATGGTTTATCAATTTTGTTTATCTTCTCAAAGAACCAGCTTTTAGTTTCATTGATCTTTGCTATTGTTTCCTTCCTTTCATTTTCATCTACTTCTGATCTGATCTTTATGATTTCTTTCCTTCTGCTCACTTTGAGGTTTCTTTGTTCTTCTTTCTCTAATTGTTTTAGGTGTAAGCTTAGGTTGTTTATTCGATATTTTTCTTGTTTCTTCAGGTAGGACTGTATTGTTATAAACTTCCCTCTTAGAACTGCTTTTGCTGCATCCCATAGGTTTTGGGTTGTTGTGTTTTCATTGTCATTTGTTTCTAGATATTTTTTGATTTCCTCTTTGATTTCTTTAATGGTTTCTTGGTTGTTTAATAGTGAATTATTTAGCCTCCATGTGTTTGTATTTTTTGCAGTTTTTTTCCTGTAATTGATATCTAGTCTCATGGCATTGTGGTCAGAGAAGATGCTTGATATGATTTCAATTTTCTTGAATTTGCTGAGGTTTGATTTGTGACCCAAGATGTGATCTATCCTGGAGGATGTTCCGTGTGCACTTGAGAAGAAAGTGTATTCTGTCATTTTTGGATGGAATGTCCTGTAAATATCAATTAAGTCAAGATGGTCTAATGTGTCATTTAAAGCTTACGTGTCCTTATTTATTTTCTGTTTGGATGATCTGTCCATTGATGTAAGTGGGGTGTTCAAGTCTCCCACTATTATTGTGTTACTGTTGATGTCCCCTTTAATGGCTGTTAGCATTTGCCTTATGTATTGAGGTGCTCCTATGTTGGGTACATAGATATTTATCATTGTGATATGTTCTTCTTGAATGGATCCCTTGATCGTTATGTAGTGTCCTTCCTTGTCTCTTGTAATAGTCTTCAAAGTCTGATTTGTCTGATATGAGTATTGCTACTCCAGCTTTCTCTTGACTTCCATTTGCATGGAATATCTTTTTCCATCCCTTTCCTTTCAGTCTATATGTATCCCTTGGTCTGAAGTGGGTTTCTTGTAGGCAGCATATAGAAGGGTGTTGTTTTTGTATCCATTCAGCCAGTCTATGTCTTTTGGTTGGAACATTTAATCCTTTACATTTAAGGTGATTATTGACATATGCATTCCAATTACCATTTTCATAATTGTTTTGGGTTTGTTTTTGTAGGTGTTTTCCTTCTCTTGTGTTTCCTACTTAGAGAAGTTCCTTTAGCACTTGTTGTAAGGCTGGTTTGGTGGTGCTGAATTCTCTTAACTTTTGCTTGTCTGGAAAGCTTTTGATTTCTCCATCAAATCTGAATGAGATTCTTGCTGGGCAGAGTATTCTTGGCTGTAGGTTTTTCTCTTTCAGGACTTTCAGAATATCCTGCCATTCCCTTCTGGCCTGCAGAGTTTCTGTAGAAAGATCAGCTGTTATCCTTATGGGTTTTCCCTTATATGTTATTTGTTGCTTTTATCTTGCTGCTTTTAATATTTTTTCTTTGTGTTTAATTGTCATTAGTTTGATTAATATGTGCCTCAGTGTATTTCTCCTTGGGTTTATTCTGTATGGGACTCTCCGTGCTTCTTGGACTTGGTTAAGTATTTCCTTTCCCATGTTGGGGAAGTTTTCCACTATAAGCTCTTCAAATATTTTCTCAGACCCTTTCTTTTTTTCTTCTTCTTCCAGGATGCCTATGATTCAAATGTTGGTATGCTTAATGTTATCACTAAGGTCTCTGAGACTGTCTTCTCTTCTTTTTATTCTTTTTTCTCTTTCCTGCTCTGTGGCAGTTATTTCCCCCATTCTATCTTCCAGCTCACTTATTCATTCTTCTGCCTCAGTCATTCTGCTGTTTATACCATCTAGAGTATTTTTAATTTCAGTTATTTTGTTGTCCATTGCTGTTTGTTTGTTCTTTAGTTCTTCTGAGTCCTTATTAACTGTTTCTTGTATTTTCTGTATTTTTTTTATTGAGATTTTGTATCATTTTTACTATCATTACTCTGAATTCTTTTTCAGGCGTTTTTCCTATTTCCTTTTCATTTATTTGGTCTTGTGGGTCTTTTTTTCCTGCTCCTTTGCCTGCATGGTGTTTCTTTGTTTTCTCATGGTAGTCCAAACTTCAGGGGTTGCTTGTCCCAGCAATAAAGGGGTTTAAAGAAGACTGTCCAAGCCCCAGACTAATGGCAGAGTGTTGAGTCAAACAAATACTAAGTCTAGGAAACACACACATGTATAAGACACACAAATACTGAAGCCAATAGAACATAAAGCACTCGAAAGACCTGACAGAAGAACCCCAGTATGCTATCAGACATTCAAAGAAGAAACCAACAGAAATTCAAAACCAAAACAGAACAAAACAGAAACAAAAGCAAAAACAAAGAAACAAACAAATAACACCACACACACATAAACACAAATCCAGGGAGATACTGAAAGCTAGGATCAAATATAAAAAAGAGCTAGAGTACCACCAGACAGACTGGAGATTCTCAGAATGAAATTAGGCAATTATATTAAGAACTAAGATAAAGACATAAAGCTAATAATAAATACCAAGGTGGTGTGTCATCTGGAGGCTAAAGCAAGGAGACTGAGCAGATCAATAATGTTGCTTATAAGTATGTTAAGATAAAGTAAACTAAAAAAGGATAGAAGACAGGGCAACAGAAGAGCATAGTGTGACTGGAAATATGAAAATAAAAAGAAAGAAATAGAAATGTATAAAAGATAGAGATGAAAAGAAGGCAGGAGAGATATATAGTCAGCACTACAAAAAACTTAGCTAGAAATAGAAATATACAAAAAGACTAAAAATAAAAATAGAATAAAAAATATGTTATAAAACTTGTAGATCCCTTAGGACTATGGTCATAATGAATAAAGAAAAAAAACAAAACAAAACTAGAACTGACCCCAGAATGGACCTGTTCAATAGAATTAATACTAACATTTCTGTTTCCTTGGGGTCTCAGCTGTAAGTGTTCTTTTACCCACCTTGGGTTTTTTGTGTTATTCTGTGACCAGCAGAGCTTCCTTTATTGTTCATCTGTAAGCACTGGTGTGTGGGGAGGGAGAGGGTACAATAGTGGCTCCTTCCCCTGGGAGTGAGTGAGCAGTGATGCCCTGTATGGGTCACAGCGGTTCTGTCGGGCGTGGAGGTGCCTGTTGCAGAGGGACACCAGTGGCTCAGGTGTAAACAGAATGTCTCAGATTTGGGCCTCTCTCTGGGCTTTTTGCTCTTGGCTGCCAGCACTCTAAGCCAGCCTCGCCCAAGGGCCTTTGTTATCCCTCTGTGCCTTAGCTTGGCCCACAGGGGTCCTTCCTTTGCCCGTTGCAGGCACCGAGAGAGGGAGAGAGAGAGAGAGGCTATGCCTGCGGCTCTTCCCCCCCGCCCATGAGCCAGGAGCATCCAGCTGCCACCATGGCCGGGCAGCTCTCTGGGGCAGGCACTCCTCGCTGCGGACCTCTTCCCTCCTGTCCTCTCAGTCTGTCTCCCTGCTGCCAACAGTGTTTCTCACCCTGAACCAATTCTTTGGTCCCCCTGCTCCTGCTCCTAGACCCCCTGTTCAGCTGTGAATCGACCTCTCAGTCTGGGAACACTGAGCCATGGTGCGGACCCCCCGTGTGTTTCTCCCTCCCTCCCATCTGCCACAGCTCAGCTGCTTCACGCTCTTTGAGCCGTCATAAATGCCTCCCTACCAGTTACGTCAGGATCCTTGCAGTACTTTCTGGTGTCCGAGGTTGTCTGCTGGTGTTCAGTTGGCTCTCTGTGGGAATTATTGCGTCTTTTGGTGCATTCCCAATGCATCTGTGGAGAGGGATGCATTCCACGTCCCTCTACTTCACCGCCATCAGGGTTATAATTTATAAGAAACTGTCAAACCATTTTCCAAAGTGACTGTAACCATTTTGAACCAACACCAACACTGTCTGTGAATTCCATTTGCTCTGCATTCTTACCAGCTCTTAGTATGGTCATTTTTCTTTCTTTCTTTTTGGTTACTATTTTAGCTAATCTACTAGGTTTTCAAAGGTACAAAATTAGTTGGTAATTAGATTTTTATTTGATATCATCAGCCTGAAATGCAATCACCTAGGAAGACATAAAGTGAGGGCATCTCTGGATGTTATCAACCAGGAAAAAAAAAAAAAAGCATCTGCTTGGGATCTCATGGTGGTTTTAATTTGCATTTTCCCTGATGGCTGACAGTGCTGAGCACTTTTTCTGTGTGCTTATTTGCTATTTGCCTATCTTCTTTGGTTAAATGTTTGCTAAAAGTTTTGCTCATTGTTTACTGGGTTGTTTGTTTTCCTACTCTTGAGAGTTTTTAATATAATCTGGATTGGAGTCCTTTGTTGGATATGCGATTTGCAAATCTTTTCTCCCAATCTGCGGCTTGTCTTTTCATTTTCTTAACAGTGTTCTTTGCAGAGCAGAAGTTTTTAATTTTGATGAAGTCCAATTTATCATTCTTTTCTTTCATGGACTGTGATTTTGGTCTCATCCCTGCAGTTCTTAATTTTATATTAATTCTCTTCAGACTGTGGACAGTGTTTGGGTGTGGCTTTCAGGCAGTGGCTGTGCAGGGCATGGGCTTCTTCTCTGCCCAGCTTCCTGCTCTGTCCCTCTCCAGTTCCCTCTTGGTCACTGTGGTCACCAGCTAGAACCTCTCTTGGAAGGAACGCTGGTCCACAGATGTCATCTCTCAGGAGCCCTGGTGGGAAGTGTCTGTAAAGAGAAGTCACTGAGGCTGTCTCTGTGCTCCCGGGGTGGGCCTGGTCCCCTAGCTAGATTCCCCCTTTCTGTGGTCTTTTCATTCCAGAAGCTTCACGGCTTTTCATGGCCCTGGTTTCACCTGGGGCCACTACAGGCCACCCTGTGGGTTTCTCTAACTTTGATAACAGAAAACAAGTTGAAGTGCTACCCCTTATCCTCCAAAAGGGTTTGGGACTTAATGCAAATGGCTCAGGGGGTGGCATCCTTGATAGATTTGCAAAATCCCAGGATACTGACCCTGCACTCACCTCTGCATTGCCGGACAGAGAAGGTGGGCTCCAGGTGCCTGTGCTCTCGACTCCCAGAAACGGGACTTTAAGTGTCCAGTTCAGAGGCCCTCTCCTTTGACCTCTGCCCTGACTGTGCTCTGTTGCACTGCTCCACCCTCCCCCCCTCCCAAAAAAAAAGACATGGCACTTGGCCATACGTGGGGTATTTCCAGCTTTTCTGGAGTGGATCCGTAAGTCCTATCTGAAGTCCAAGCCTGGGGTCGATGTATCAGTGCTCAGAGAGTCTGGCCTTAGCTAGAGTGCTCTGGAGCCCCAAGACTGGGCTGGGAAGCATGTCTCTCCCATCCAAGTGAAGTGGTGGTTGCTACTGGTTTTGCTGCTACTGTAACAATCATGTTCAAATGTCAGCCGGTTCTTCCAAGATTGAACATGAGTCAGAACCCTGTCGCTAAAACTGATGACTCGCCCTGAAGTGGCAGAGCCAGAATCTGGAATTTCGCCACAGTGTTGCATACACAAAGACGCCTCTTCCTTTGTGTGGTCTGGTCCCCCAGGACTCTCTCACATGATTCTTGGGGAGAGGGGTTTGCTTCAGACCTCGGAGCATTCTTACCTCATGTTGAGGCATTTTTCCCCGTCCAAGTCTCCCAAACAATACAGCGACTTGTAGTGGCTGGTGACCTTCTGCTGCAGTAATTCCCTCCTTGGGGCATTGAAATTGATTTTCTTCCTTGTGGCATGTAAAGATTTAAAGCGTGCCCCTTGCTCCCTGTCCCAGGAGGGTTCTTACCTCGGCAGCTGAGCCTGGGAGGGGACCAGGCGATCACCCGCCACCCGTGTTGGGGGGGAGGGGTCCCCGGAGCATCTACCAGCTTTGCAGCCCTGTCTGTCTGTCCCCGGGCATCAGAGCTGGGCGTGTGTCTGCAGGGTCAGAGCAGGGCAGCCTTTGCAGGGGCTTCCTTGCCAAACTGGATTTTAATAAAGGAGAACCAGTGGCCCCTCAGCTTTCAGTGATTGCTTCTTGGAAATTCTGTGTTTGTGTCAGTCCCCAGGGAACTCCCTGTGGCCTCCCGCACCCAAAGCTCCCCCAGGGGTGAGGAGAATGGAGGGCACATTGAGTTCTGCCTCGGTGGAAACTCCGGCTGCCCGAGTCTCAAATCCACACCGGCACTGCGTTCAGGACACCTCTGCGCAAAGCCTCCAGGCTGCGCCCCACCACGCCTGCTGCTGAGGACCTGCCCCTCCCCCTCCTCTCCTGGCTCACCAGCCCCATCTTTTCTCCCTCAGGACCTGCTCCAGGACCAGTGGAAATCCCAGTTGTTGGAGGACAGGGTGGAGGTAACTGAGAGGTGGTGGGCTCACTTCAGCCTCTGTGCTTTTCTGGAAGAGCCAAAGAGGGCAGCCCTGGCCATTCTCCCTCTCTTATTCTTGACCTCTACAACTTCCCCTGCCTGCCTTCACAGTGATATATCCAGAGGGCAAATCGCATCCTGTCACTCCCGTGCTTAAAACAGCCCCTTCTTTTCCTGAGCATAAAGCCCAGACATCTTAAAGTCCCTTGTCAGCCGGGCCCGGTCAGGATGACTGTCTCAGAGACACTTTTGTGCCCGACAGACACGTCCGCTTCCAACTACCTGATGGTGCTGCCTCCTGGCTGGGGCTCTGGTTTACCTGCTCACCCTTCTAGCTTAGCCGCAGGGTAGGCGGCTGCACTTGGTGGATCTGACCCCACTCCCCTGCCCCTCTGGGTCAGCTACGGCTCCCCAGAGGTCAGGGGTCAACGCCAGGCACCTCCTGCAGGCCTCTTGCCTGCTGTGCTGGGGAGAGGCAGGGAACTAGGGCAGCACAATCCTGCCCTCTGGGGTTTCCATGTTGGAGGTGGGACATAGGCAACGAACAAGCACATGGTGAACAGGACAGCACGAGACCGGGAAAGGCAAATATCATAGGATACTGCTTCTGTGTGGAATCTAAGGGAAAAAAGGGTGCAAATGAACTTATCTACAAAACAGAAATAGAGGTACAGATGCAGAAAACAAACTCATGGTTACTAGGGGCAAGGGGGTGGGGAGAGATAAATTGGAAGGTTGGGATTGACACATACACACACTGCTATATATAAAATAGATGACTAAAAGGACCTACTGTATAGCACAGGGAACTATACTCAATATTTTGTAATAATCTATAAGGGAAAAGAATCCAAAAAGGAATATATATATATCTGAAAAAGAATCTCTCTCTATATCTGTCATCTATCTATATCTATCATCTATCTATCATCTGTCTATCTTCTATCTATCTATCTAATTTGAATCACTCTGCTGTACACCTGAAACTAATACAACATTGTAAATCAACTATACTTCAATAAAAAAAATTAAAAATTAAAAAAAAAAAGAAAGACTGGGAGATCTGTGTGGGGGAAGCAGGCAATTCCCTCTGCAAGGTGACAGTCCCACCTCTTGAAAGTCTGGAAGGCTTGTGCTCCAGGCAGGGAAAAAAGCAGGTTCAAAGGCTCAGAGCTGGGCAATGGCATGATGTGTCTGAAGCTTCCCAGGAGCAGAGGCGAGCCTGGTGCATTGGACACAGAGGGGATTGTTTTCAACACCCTCTATGCTCTGAGTACCAAAATGATTTTCAGCAATAATTCAGAAATGAAACAAATAGCAAAAATAATGACCAGTAAATAAATGTAAACAGTGAAGGCATTTTCTTTCACTGAACTTTGTATATATAATCATGCCAGAAAAACATTACAGTACGAAAAAGAAAAATACATAATAGACTAATACTATTAAATTAATGCAGAAAAACATTGCTACATATTGGTCTGCTCTAGCAGGGAATAATAACACTATGGTTTCTCATTTTGAGTCTGGACTCCTACAAATTTGCCAATGGCTTTGCCAACTTTTTCATATATTCACGTTCTAGATTCACTGCAGCCAGATTTGTCAGTCTGTCTTCGCCCGAACTTGGTTGAAGAAGACTTCTTTATTAATTTTAATTTCAAAGAGTTTTTTTCCACATGAAGTAACAGATATACAAATAGTTATGAAAAGTCTTAAATACGAGGATACTTTTGGCATAGATTTATAGAAATTCCATTTCAAATGTCTCCGCTTGTTGAAAATCACTAAAATGTCATCACCAGAAAATTTGTCACAAACTTCTATTTTATTCAATAAAAACTTTCAATGTTTTTCTTGTTTTACAAAAATTGGAAAGATGGTTACATGAGAGTGACGTGACATTCTTGGATCCATTGCTTTAGAACTGAGTGTCCAGTTCTTGGTGTAGAAGGATCAAGGCTTTCAAACTTTATACTTTCAATATTTTGTGGCACTTTTAGAGCAGTGTCTTTTGTCATTTTTCCTGGCAGTCTTTAAAATTTGATTCTTTTTCTTTTTAATTATACATTTCCTTGCATTTGTTTGCTGCAGTTAATGGCCTTCTCTACAATCTCTGGGCATAGATCTTCAAGGAACAGTTTTTTAAAATAAAAGTATAGTTGATTTACAATGTTGTGTTAGTTTCAGGTATACAGCAAAATGATTCAAATATGTATGTATATTATATATATATATGTATATACACATGCATATGTATATTCTTTTTCAGATTCTTTTCCATTATAGGTCATTACAAGATATTGAATATAGTTCCCTGTGCTATATAGTAGGTCCTTGTTGTTTATCTATTTTATATACAGTAATGTGTATATGTTAATGTCAAACTCCTAATTTATGCCTCCCCCCTCCCATTCAAGGAACAGTTTTAAAGTCTGATGTGTCACTGTACATTGTTCAAGGCAGGTTTTGGCTGGTGGCAAATATTTTTGTGACTGATTAACCTCATCTATAAACTCACACTAGGATAAAAATTAGTAAATTGAACCATCGTTGTAAGATTTTATTTTCATGATTCTCTTTTAGGTAAAAAACAATTAACAATGGAAAATAATGAATTTCAATCTTAAAGACTTTAATTTCAATAAATCACGCATCAATTAAAATTTGCACTTATGAAACAAGGTAACAGCACGTAGTTCACATTCTGTTTTAAGCTTTAAACACAAATGAACTTGCAAATGATAACTCAGGATGACAGCAGTGAAGTCATATAAGTTCTGTTTCTTTGTTGCAATCACGGGGTTATCACTGTTTATTTTGAAACCACTGTGTAAGTGCAGGGATGTATATGTAGTTCAACAGGGATTGGACAGACAGGGTCTGTGCCCTAAGTGAACTTGAGCAATTCTGAACTGCTAGTCACTTACTCTTAAAACAAATGCATATATGGAATCTAAAAAAATGGTACTGTTGAACCCAGTGGCAGGGCAAGAATAAAGATGCAGATGTAGAGAATCGACTTGAGGACACTGGGTCGGGGAAGGGGAAGCTGGGACGAAGTGAGAGAGTAGCATTGACATATATATACACTACCAAATATAAAGTAGATAGCTAGTGGGAAGCTACTGCATAACACAGGAAGATCAACTCGATGCTTGGTGATGACTTAGAGGGGTGGGATGGGGAGGGTGGGAAGGAGTTGCGGGAGGGAGGGGATGTGGGATATTTGTACAAATACAGCTGATTCACTTCGTTGTGCAGCAGAAACTGGCACCACAGTGTAAAGCAATTATACTCCAATAAAGATCTGAGACAAAACAAAACAAAAAACAAAACACAAATACATATAGTTGAGTTCGTGTGTCTCAGGAACCTCTACGTAACTGGCAGTTATTTGAATTAACTTCCATGTAGAAATCAATATGTATTAAAATGTTCAAATGATAAACATGTTAATTTGAAGCTTGCATATATATTATTAAAACTCAAAGTAATGGTAGTGGTTGTTTTGAACCTAGACCAACAAAAGATTTTGAGGGGTAGGAGTATTTTATCACTGACATTGTTCAGAGTTGCTGGTACCTGGTGATAAAAATGCTGATAGACACTGCACTCTGTTTCTGCTTGTGTCTGGAGCAGTTGGTTTTCCACTGGCAGGATGGCCAGTGCTGCTTGGAGAGCAGTGAGTGAGGGGAGGGGAGGGAGAAATGGGGTTGGAGGGGCTGGCAAGAGCCAAGTACTGAGGGGTCTTGCAGGCCATGGTGATGGAGTGTGGCTTTCATCTTAAGTGCAATGTGCTCTCACAGTGCCAGATAGACATCCCTACCATAGAACAGGAACAAGTAAACAGGAAATTACAAAATAGTGGGATGTCTTTTTCATCAGACCATAATCTCCTTCAGCACAATATATTTCATGTATCTTTGTAAACCCAGCATTTTTCTCAGTGCTTATGAGAGACTGAATATGCAGATAAGCCAGGCCAGATATAAAAATTGAACTCTGACCCACAATCTGGAACATCCATCCCAGGAAACCAGCCCATCATCGATAGTAACTAGTCTAGGAAGTCAAACTATTATCCTTAGTAACCAGTTCAGGAAGCGAAACAATAGCCCTTCCAACTTTTGGCCCGAAACGGTCAAGACTTGATTAATAACTGACCGCGTGCTTAATTTTTGCCGCAGCTTCCAATCTAGGACCAATTGTAGAAAGCCAAATATGTCCACCCTCCGGCCCAGCCAATTATCAAGGATGCTCTCTTTCTGCTTAGCTTGCCTACAGCTTCCCTGTGCCAACAGGGTGTACCTGAAAGCTTCCCTTTTTTTAGACCATAAAGCTTTCCCCTCCTCCGTTTGCCTTTGAGTCTTTGACTCCCTTGCTAGAGCAAACTCTGAATAAATAGCCTTTCTTGTTCTGGTTTGGGTGGTCTTCATTTATTTCCGTACTTGACTCATACAATAAATGAGTGGATGAATGAATCACAACCCTGCCATCGAGAAGCTGACCAGAGTCAGGGCAGAGATAAAGCTGAGGCAGGAAAGCTGAGCAGCGATAGGAAGAACTGACAATGGAGACCCTGCAAGTAAACAGAGGGGCACATCCACCCACGTCTCTGTGTCTAGTCCAACCATCTTCTCCAGATGCCTGTCCCTTTATTAACATGGGATCCTCTATGCAAAGTCAATCCTAACCTGCTTTTTTCACTTATTATATTGTGGGCATATTTCCACTTAATAGTATATTTTTCAAGGGTATGATTTTAAATGGCTGCATAGTATTCCATGAGGGCAAGTGGAAAATTGTTTCTAATTTTCAACATAAAATTCCTGAGTCAAAGTTTGCACTAAATTTTAAAGTTCTTCTTACGTGTTTCCAAATTGTTATCCTAAAAGATGATAGAAATTTGCCCTCGTATTCAGTGTATATGGAGAGCATTCAGTCCCTACCTTTTCATCAGCACTGTGTTTTCTAGTCCTTTCCAATCTTTGTCCATTTGAAACCCAAAACTGGTTATTTGGTATTGATTTGCATTTCTTTGGTAACTAATGGGCTAAACATCCTTTAAATATAGTCATTGATCATTTTATTTCTTTTTAGATAAACTTCTTGTTCACATCTGTCTTTTTCTGGGTCAATTTCATACTGTTGTAAAGTCATAATTCTGTAATGTATTTTATTATCTGATATGATATACCCTTATAATTCTCATTTTTTCCAAAATTTCCAGGAACATTTTACTTTTATGAAGAGTTTGATTGAAATTGCATTATATTTGTAAATTGATTAAAAAAATACTGCCTTTACAATATTATCAAAACATAGCTGATGTCTCCATGTATTCAGAATTTTTTGTTTTACTCAGAGGCACCCTTCATATTTATTGTTTTTTTAATAATTCTGTTTCTATGGACCTATCTATCTATCTGTCTAGTCTGCACTGTGATACGAGGCTTGCAGGATCTTAGTTGCCCAACCAGGGATTGAACCCAGGCCATGGCAATGAACGAGCCGCATCCTAACTACTGGATCGCCAGGGAATTCCCCATATTTACTGTTTAGTTTAATCCTGTGTATTCAGATTTCATATTGCTATTGTGGATGACATTATTTTGTATCATTAGTTTTTACTGATCATATTGATAAATAGAAAAGTGTATTTTTAAAATTATATATTTACCCTGTAACTGGCCACCAGATGGTACTCTCTTAGTTGTTCTAATTTTTATTTTCAGTTGATTCTCTTGGGTTTTCCAGGTCAACAAACATAATAAAAAAGATTGAAAAAGTGCCTTCACCTTTTCAATAGTCATACATTTGATTTTTCTTTAATTTTTAAAAAATTATTTAAGATATATTTAATATTGAGGGATGTTAGAACAGTTTACATAGATATATTTTGACTTTCTCAGTAGATATAAAAATTAGTC